>NC_085894.1:0-2400000 GCF_035222475.1 Podospora pseudopauciseta | reverse complement strand
ACCATCATCTCTTACCGGCCCAGCTCTAGCTGGCCTTATTGTACATGATCCAACATTATTTCGTGCTCACAGCATGCATTTGCTTTATCACTTTCACAGGCAAAGTGCTTTCAAGCAAATATGTACACACACTGAAGTGTGACAAGAGTACTGCGTTATAGTATCATTTCATCTTCACCGTCCTTCCTCAGAAATCGCAAGCACCCATCTCAGAGCAACTTCACGACCCAAATTGTGTGGAAAAAATTCCATTAAGCCTCCACCTTTTTGACACGATCTTATCCCCTCCGCTTCAGATCAGCTTCGAATCATGACTGGAGGTTTATCTCCTTCCGCTTTGCAGATACTGATTCTCAGTAGGGTCCAGTAGAGCTCTTCTTCATGATGTCGTCGGCTCAAAGACAGGTTGAAATCGGGGTCGATATACTCAATCAAGAAACTGCTTTGTACACTGTCAGTCTTTGGTCATGCCCCAGCTGTAAAGAACGATCGAGATCCAACTGACCTGATCCAAGCCCATTTTGCAAGTATCCCATTCAAGATACTTAGCAATATATCTCTTCCGGCTCACCAAACTCGTTTGTCGTATAGCCTGTAATAGAGCAAACATTTGCCGAGATCGAAGCAGTGATAAACTTTCGTCTTGTACTTGAGCAGAATCCGCTGCGCATTGCCCGGAGGGCTTTCCCTGATCTCTGGCCCCAGATTGTACGAGACAAGAGAGTAAACCACGGGGCTTGGGCTGGCAGGAACCTGAATCTCGCGATTAAGAGTCGGACATCTGGGTAGTTGTGAGAGCTTGAGTCGCATCCGGGGTGTCATTGTGAGCGGGTGTAGATGACACAGGCAAAGGACGCCTTGGAACGAGCTGAGAGGACACATTCCGTCACGCGTTGTTGCTTGATTGGAGGCTTGGCTGTATGAAAGTTCCCTTGGTCGTTGTCCAAGTCCTCGGTGTTGCGACGCTTGTATCTGGTGGGTGAAAGCGGTGATGAGTTGATACTCCTTTTGGTGCCCTTGGGAGCAGGACGGGCCTCCGTTTCCTCGCGGGTACGGCCGGACGGAAGTAGTTCGGAAGACGGCGGTAAAGGATGCGGTGGTACGAGGCTTGAAATCCTGGTTAAGGGATTCTGAGGACACTTTTATGTGTCTCTTTGTGCCCTGGCGAGGAGTTCGAGGTGTGGCCTCAAGGCCGAAGCTGGACGGAAGTATGTGAGGAGACGGCATCAACGCTGGGGCGGCGATGTTGGGCAACTTCATGATGATGCAAACCTTACCATGCGAGATACCTGTAATGAGTTGGTCGCATTCAACTGTGTCTAGTTGGGGTTTTCTGGAGCAAAAGGCCGATGAAAGCGAAGGCAGTTGCTGATTTAGAGACGGAAGGCTGGAACAAGCCATCCTTCGACAGAGGACTGAAGCCGCTATTCTTGGTACCCACTCGTTAGTATTATAGATCTTTGGATGAATGCCAAGTAAATCAAGCTGAGATAACCTTAAAGGCTCCTGCATAAGCACTTAATGAGAGCCTGAAGTTCTAAAAGCGCAATGTGAACATGAGATTTGATCCATGACCCCGTCCCTTGGGTATCCTATAGGAAACATCCTCCAGTTCAGCCCTTTGCCCTTTTCCTTCGTATGGTCTTTCCATGCAAGGACTCTCGCCCGGTGACGGACAAAACGCCGTACCTCTGTCATTCCAATGTGAGCCTGAGCTTCTGGGAGTCCAGTCCTGCTTCCACATCAAAGGCCGCCTCGACAACTTGTGAGTCCTCTTATCGAGCTTAGGGGGCGCGATGCTATAGTTCCATTGGGTTTATGGCTTGATGTGCCATGACAGTGATAGCAAGGGACCGAAGTCGTTCCTCGCAGATTGGACCACAACCACAGTCACCCTCTCCTGTCGCGAACTTCCAACGCTGTAAGGTTCTTCCCCTCGATAGGGTTTTGGAAAGTCCAAGTCACCTATTTCCAACATGTTAAGATTTTCGTCTGTCATAAGTGAAATTGAGAAGGAACGATTGGTCATGTATCGTACCCTAAGATATCAAATTGAAATCGCCATGGAATCTCGCGGCCTGGCTTCATTTCTCATATATGTCGTCCATTTTGTTGCGGGAACTGATCTTCCCCGACTTCCAGTCTCTCTTCCAAATCAGTAGCCGCCGAGGGAAATCATGAGTCATCACTGTGATCGCTAATGCTCGTAGTCTTCCCTCATAGATCACGCCACAGACACAGCCGATCACATGCTCAAACTCAGGAAAGCTCTCCGCCAAATCTGAGGCTTTCTCCTCATCATCGGTCTTCTGGTGACCGGGGTTCTGCGCATTTGAGGTCTGCCCCTGGCTGGTATTTATGTCAGAAGGATGACAGGAGATTCAAGTTCTGGGAATCCGACACATACATCTTGCCATTTCTTTTGAATTTTGGATATGTTTGTTTTCTTTTTGCGAGGCTGGGACGGATTCGCGGACCGCGCGGCAACGCTTCGGACCGCTGGTGGGGGGGGGACGCAATTCTGGTAGCGTGAGCCCAACTCCGTGTTGTACCAGCGCGCGTCAGTATCAGACAAAAGAGAGGGGAACAAACTAGAGGTCTGGGGTTCAAGATCGGCACCAGAGATGGGATCGTCAACCATGCCAAGGATGTGGACTATTGATTCTGCTCGTCAGACTTTCAATTGTGGTCCAATTTCCAACCACGCGGGGGACTGATTTATAATGTCTTGATGAGTTTTGAATGTGTCAAAAGGAATCATTGCTCCAGGGCTGGTCATATTCATAAATACTTCATACCACCACCTTAAACCATTAGCAAAGTCGCTCGTTGCGTCAAGAAATCCCTATTTTCTACCGTGGAGGGACGAGTCCCAGCAGGGCCTTGCATTCTGTAGAGATGGCTGTCTCCTGATGCTGGTATGGGTGGAATGAATAAATATATCACAAAACTTACTAATTGCATACAAATCAATACAAGCTGAATGTTGACCTCCATATGATTCCAGGGCGGTCTTGAGCGAGTGTAAAGCCAGTTCCCTGTGAAGCATCTTACAGCTACCTAGGTGACTGTTGGCTGAAGAAGTAGACGCAAGAAAAAGGGGTAGATGTCTGAAGAGATGAAGAGCTGAAGGGGTGACGTTGAAATGGGATCTTACTCATCCAGACTGTATAGGCAGGCAAAAAAGTTCTTATCGTGAATCCCTAAACTTAATTCCTTCCACAATCTTTTTTCTACTCTGGCCGGGTGTATTCGAGTTTCTGTGATCGCAATATGCGTCATCATCAGCCCTCCTTCTTTTGAATGCTATCCAATTGGCATCAAGCTCCACACAGGGTGGGCAGTAAGTCAAGTCAAGTCAAACCAAGTAAGACTCCAAACTTGGCTTGACTTGACTTACTGCCCACCCTGGCTCCACATGACCTTCGATGGGTGTCGGCAGCGGCGGCTCAGTTGGTTTTCATTATTCTGCCACTTCGTCACGTTCAGGAGAGGTCGGACAACGAGGGTGAAATATCTTGGCGGTGATCATCTTCCAGACCCACTTCGGGCCCGACGACCGGTCATCCGCCGGTTCTCTTTGGTGTTCAACATTAGAGTGTCGTTTGTTGCGGTGGATGCTAGGGGTCGCCATGGTGAGAGCTTTGTGGCTGTGACATTCTAGGGATGGGTTGAGAGATATGATATGTATGGTTCCCCGAAGATCTGGAGTCATATCAAGACAAGCTGGGATTGTCGTTTTGTAGTACTGTGCTGTGGAAGCAAAGGAAAGAAAGAAGAGGAAAGAAGGGGAAAGAAGGGAAGAATCTCAAAATCTTAAGTCTAACTGTTTTTCTCGAGTGGCTTGGCGAGTATTGTAGGATATAAAAGTGTAGTGGGGAAGGGGGTTAAAGATTCCCACTTGTCTAAGTTTGACAGGGTTTAACTTGTTAAAGGTATAGACCCAAGTTTCTGAGTGTCTAGGTTCAAAAGTAAGGGCACTCGAGAGAGAATTGAAAGATAGGCATATCGTTACACTCTCCTATTTCCTATCCTACCTACACTGTCCCACTCAAACCGTACATTCACTCAACCTTTCCACCTAGTGCCCTATCGTACTGGCTCTTCCGGTGATTACGATCAACTTGTAGTTGGTTGCCATGATCTGAGGATATATACCAAGAACCGTTAATGAAATCTGTGCTGTGATTTTACTCAAAAATCAGAACCGAGTCTCTTTTGCCACTCACCAGGTTCTGACCACAGACTGGATCTTCGTGACCAACAGCAACTCAACGATCTTCATGATTTGGTGGTTTTCTATGACAGAGTCAGATGTAATTCCTTCTTCGCGAAGAATCAAGACATTAATTCTGCACCTACCTATCCTTCTCGCGGAAGTCGTCCATGAGACAGCGTGGTCGAACAACGCCCGTATCCCAATCCTTCTTCCAAAGCAGCGGACGTCCGGTGTTTCGCCAGTTACGCTGGTAAAAGGTCGGGGGATTGACGGTGCTGCCGTTCGGAAGCGAAGCTGACGCGATGGCCATCGTGACCGTGGCCATGCGTTTATTAATTGCTTCGCATCCATCCCTGCCACACTGGCAGCGTGGCTGATGATCTTCTGAGACGGACATGGATATTTGATCATGGAGATCATCCATCAAGTTGCGGGGTCGGACAACACCGGTTTCCCAGTCCTTCTTCTAGCGGACCGGGCGACCGGTGTGTTTCCAGTCGTGGGCGTAGAAGCCGGGAGGGACCAGCGTCGCGCCGTTGGGTAGGAAGGCCGAGGCAACGGCCATCGCGATCTTGGCCATTCTCCGGTTTCGTTCTTCACACTCGCTTCTGCCGCATTGGCAGCGGAGCTTGTGGTCCTCGGTGGTGTTTGCGGTCATTTTTGTGGCTACCTTATGTGGGTGAAGCAACTGAAGTTGCGTCAGGAAGTGTGGTTGCAAGTACCAGTGTGATTGCCGATGGGAATAGTTCTTTTGCACTAACAAGTGGAGGTATTAATAAAAAAAGGAAGAGTGCTCAGATGAAATATTGACCGGAAGCAAAAACCGAGCAATCCAGATGCAACGATGCACGTGCTGACAGACCAACAGCAATTCCTACGTGGATGTTAGCAGTCCGGTACAGGTCTTTGGAGACCTGGCCCCCAGCATAACAGTAGAATGATAAACAAATGCTCAGTCACAGTTATGAATGATGACTCGACAAACCACATAAGACGTCTAGTCAAGCTCTCAAATCTGAAGAATCCCGATGTCTCTATCCTTTCAGTCACAGCTAGTTTCACGCTGTTAATGTATGAATAAACAAATTGAAGTCATTGTTTACTTTGGACTCTCGAGGTCCTCGTCATTGAAGTTATCTAAAGTCAAAGTCTTCTACCTGTCTTCTCCAAGTAATCCAGCGAACAGGACGTTCAATGCCTATGCTGCCAATCATGTCTCGAAAAGCCAAGGTGAGGCGGGCAGGCCCCCTCGGAACTTGTGAAAGTGAGTATGGCGTCCGACGATAAGCGCTGCCCAAAGACACATTTTCAGTCTCTTCTTCTATGTCCCAGGTTTTCGTGGTCCTGGACTCCTTCGGCATCTCCTTGATTTTGTCGATATTGACGACTTTGCTCGTAAGAGAAACCGAAGGTACCTTAGGCGGGCTGAAGCTGGGTTGCATCCATCTCTTATAGCTGCGCGGTAATGGTGGCCGTGGTGAACAGGGCTCGAGATGATGCATGCGATTGTCTGTTCTGGACATGTCGAGCAGACCGCACTTTTAGGATTGTGCGTACCTTACGTAGAGGGTAAAATAGAAGAAACAGGGGACTGTTTGCGGGTTGATGTATTTATGAAATGCAAGGCCAGTGTAAGGTAGGTAGGCAATGTCGAACACTCATTCTACAATACAAATTTCGCAAAATGGAAAATACAACATGCTGCGTGCTGTTATCAAATGCTCTCTTGCTCTCAACTCCCAGACTCCTCCTCGAGCTCCTTTTTGAAAACAACCTGAAGCTCATGCCTCTATGCAGTTGATTCAGCGTGGTAGTTCAATTCTACATATTATGGTTAGGAAATATGCTCAATGAAAGTTTAATTGCTTATTAAATTGAGGCTATACGTACGTAGAGAATGATTTGGTGACACTTTTGGTGGCTTCATATCCGCAACTTCGCATTGCCGCCGCTCCGAATAACCCAAATGGAAAATGATCTGATCATTCGTCACTAGCCTCTGATACTTGGCCCTAAACCGATAGTTTCTGATGATGTTGACTTACCTGAGGTCCGAATTCACTCCTGCTTATCCCACAGAGGTCGTCCATCAGACATTGTCTGCGAATCACACCAGTGTCCCAGTCCTTGATCCAACGGACGGGTCATCCGAAGTGTAGCCAGTCGCGCATGGAAAAACTACGGGGAGTGACGGTAGCGCCATTAGGCTTATGAAGTGATGAAATCGTCATCATTAGTATCGCAAGGCGTCGCAGATTTCTTTCACACTCATCACGGTCACACTGGCAGCGGCGCAGGTGCGTGGAGTTGTCGGTAGTTGAGGCCATTTTGTGATGAAATCTGTATTTTTGTGTAGTCGAATTGGAGTTTTCTTTGCGTGGTTGGAGGTCTTGGTGACAGTCGCGAGGAAACGGACAGAAGAAGGGGATAAGAGCTGCTCAAGAGCGCTGCTGGACGGAGGGAATTGTGGGGACAGGAGCAAGCCCGCAGGACAAAATTCACTTGACGCCGGACCCAAAATAGGATCCATTCCCTTGAATACCTATTTATATGCCTGTTGGGATTACAACCAGTTCAGACTAGATACATTGGATGCGAGTTGACACCAAAGCCAAGAACGCCGCCAAAACTAATATCAGATGGCAGTGGTTCGTGGGTATCTTCAAAAGAGAGGTGATGTACTTGCTGTTCTGATGTTAAGTCTCTCTTCCTTTGATATTACTGTCAGTTTACTTCACAATCCGCTGCATCAATAGCTTGCTTACCTTGTGGTTATTGTACTTTGGTGGTAGTTTTGAAGGAACAGAGATATAAACTCTCGCTGGCAGCAAGTTTGCTTTGCACTAACAAGACTTCGTCCGAAAGTCTCACGACTGAGATACAGGTACCTTCCCAAGTAAGAAGGATCTAGTATTTTTGAGAAAGGAGCTCATAGACATATACCTATACCTCCCCATCCTATTTCTACCTGGAGTATGTTTCTCTGTGTCAACACATTGATAGAGGGTGCTCAAGATCTAATTCCATAGACCAGAGTTAAGACGCCACACGAATGCAGCAGACAGCCCTCCACCAAGGCTCAGACTTATTCTAGAAGTTAGCTTTAAGCCGCAAATATACTATGCATAATTGAAGGTCCGAGGACTTGTGCAACACATGCCTATCTGGATACTCAAGGCTACTATCAAGCAGCTTACCTCCGTTGCAGTCATCCTTTTGTATATGTCCTTCCTCATTGTCAAAGTGACATCCTCGACCACTCTTGGTTTCTCAATGACCTTGTCTAGTAGGATCGCTCTATCAACTACGTCGGTTCTCATGTCCAAGCAATCGGCCAGTTAAAAACAAAAGCACCCAAGCTTACCGGTACCTTCACACCTTGTGAGAATCGTCTAACGACCTCCTCGGCCTGTCTCCCGGTTCTTGATCCACGCTATGGGGCGCGAGTGTCGATTGAACCTCGTCGTGCACCAGGGAGGAGAGAGGATACAACGATTTTCGTCCCGCCTTGGCCCCTTGGCGAATCCAAGCGTCGTCATGGTTGCCGTGACGCTCGCTGCCGGGGGTCTTTTGTTCTTGATTACCACGGCGGTTCTAAAAGCTCCCCTTGGGTTTCCCATCTGGAGTCGAATACGACAATCTTCCTTAGACACGATTCAGTGTGAGAAGAGGATGAGATATGCGGTTTGGATCATGACCATAGAGTGGCGTAGGGAGGTGCCGTGGGGTAAGGGAACGGCAATCGAACTTGGGACTGAGGCCAGAAACAGTTGTCAGGTTACATAGAGGTAAGCCAGGTAGGTATGGAGCACAATCGCCTCTATAACGAGCTGCTTCACTGTGTTAATATACCCCATTATTATGCGCGTAGATAGTATATAAGGTCAATAAGAACTGTAAGGACTAGACCTTTAGAGGTGCAGCGAAAAAAAAGGCGACGAAATGCAAATTTTCAAATTGCTTGCTGGGATGAAAAGAAAAGCCGTCGGGCTGCCCGTACTGTGAAACCTGGTTGCGTGGCCTTTAGATTTCGCGCCCTGCAGCCATTTCTTTTGAAATCTAGTCTTTTGAGCAGGCCGGAATCCCTGAGGCCACTTCGGCTAGCATTTGGCCCAACGGAGTTCCCATTGCATGCCTTCCCAAGGCATTCAAGAGACTACTGAGACTGTTTATTTAGGATCGTAATGTCCATCGGGATAACCAGATTATATACATGCACACCCTGAAATTCAACATCCCCAAGTCACCCGACTCAAATTCGTCTCGTTTCGCTGCTCCGTTGGCCTCCAGCGTGGGTAGGTGCAGAAGATTTGTTACTCCTTCCTTCTCGCACCTATTGAGCCCCGAGGTAGGTTCAGACGAAATATTGATTCTTCTGGCGACGAGCTCTGAACGATATGTGCCATTGGACATCCTGTCCACAATGCTGGGATCTTTATGAAAAGGAAGAGAATGATAGTTGATGGCAACAATCCCATTGATAACGGCCGGATCTTAATGCTGACGAGGGCGATGACGAAGAGAGCTTGGATGCTCACCTTGAAGGTCTTAAACTTCCTTCCAAAGAAACAAAAATTATCTAAATCCTTCTCTTGGTTTAAAGAGTAACCTGACTCGAAATATTCTACTTCCTTCCTCTTAACCTTTCGCTTAATAGATAAAACCCTGATCCCAATGATTTCAAAACATTTCTTCCATCACCCTCGCTGTCTCGTACAGTAACCCTAACCCAACCACTAACGCCTTCGCACTCAGGGGAAATAAGGGGCAATGTCAACATTGACTTGGCACAGCCAACAGAAAACCTACAAGTGTTAAAAACAAACCCAAAATGCGACATTCAGCGGGAATCGTGGCATCTCAGGTAGCATACCAAGCAGTAAAATGTGTCCAAATATCTGTAATCAATCCATGTTGCCCCTGCGACATGGGGTTGTAATGAGCTTGCCAGCGCCAATGACCTGATGACTGCCGACAACTTGCTGCAGGAGCTGCGTCCACAAGCTGCTGACTTCACTGTCCTGATCGAGACTTGCAACCAACTGCTATCCAAAATAAGATGTAAATGGGTGGATGGACTACCTCAAAGTAGTAGTGCACTACCTCGGCTTTCTGACCTTTGCCCAAGACTCCAGAGCAAGAACTAGGTTGTTGGGCAACGGCCTAGGAAAGTCGTTGCCGGCGAAAGTGAGGTCAGGAAAGCAAGAAATTGATCAACAAAATTGGTATTACAGAGCTGTTCTTAGTAAGAGTTCTGAGTGTAAAAGGTAAACAGGAAAACAGCCTTAAAGCAAACACCAGGTGTGGGGTCTGGTGAAAGGTGGGCCTTGCAGGTGCCCCTCATAGGTAGGTACGTATGTCGTTCTTGTCACTGTGCAATCAGCACTCTTGGTTAGGATTCCAGTCGGCGGTGCGCATCAAGGATGTTGCCCTATTTCAAGTCAGTACGAAAGTGAACTCGCGCGACCAAAAAAGCTTCACGTACTAGGAGCTGCCAAGATATGACAGCAACTCGGACGTCGGAAAGGTTTCTCAGACTTTCCACGTAGACACTTTGCTTCATGCCCAGGGTAGGTATGGAAAGGCCAGGTAGGTGTCTCTGCAGCCCGTGCCTTGAATCTTGAACTCGGTGTCCAAGAATAGGTAGTTATGAGACGCAGACTGCTTAATGTCCATGGGTAGGCTGAAGGACAGAGAAAGCTCGTCCAAATCTGGCATGGTTACAGTATGTGTTTGTTCTTGGATGGGGTTTGCGTGCCCGTAGCCGTGTTGGTTACACTTTGTCCTTCCACGCTCAGGGGGACGGCACTGCGGAGGCTATAGTTGCAGGTAGGTAGGTGTAGGTCAGGTTCGTGTTTCGGTTCCAAGTGGCGGAGCCTGACAGGTTGGGCATGATCAGGTATGTGGCGGCCAGGTATGCCTTTGTGTAGGTAGGTAGGGTGAAGACAAAAGTAAAGTGTGCTCCAACGAGGCAAGTGAAATGAAATCAGGATAAGTATAAAAGAATCCGGAACTGAACAAGAATCTCATTATCCATCAGTCCCCAGGTCCGTGTAAGAGGGAAGTCTTTTGGCCATCAGCTCCTCTGTCGGAAATGTGTCTCGATAAAACACGTAGTTGGTAAATTAGTTGCCGCGACTCTGGAAAAGTTCCGCCAAAGGGTCCTGTTGAGCCTGGGAGCATATCCTGACAGAGTGCATCGTACTGCCACGACACGCCTGTCCCGAGGTTGACGTCGCGAAGGTAGTGCTTGCTCCAGTTGTTCAGCTTGTGTATCGGGCTCTTGTTACCGGTTCTCTCTTTGAAGGAAAGCGGCACTGGCAACTGAGGTAAGGTAGGTTGGAAACTAAGGTAAGGTAGGTAGGAATAAATGAATGGGAAAGAAAAGTCTCCCTCGCATGTAATGGGCCCCAAACTCAACAAGAAATCCAACTTCCTCCTGGTTCTTGGTAAGACGATGTCTTGCCGACCGGAGGTTGACCCATTCAACCAGGGGGACAACATCTCCCGATGGCTCTGTTTCAAGTAGTTACCTGACATCCTGAAGCAGATCTTGGTGCTGGGAAAAGTTGAACAACCGGTGCTTGGTGGAGGATATCCGCAGAGGTGGTATTGGTGGAAGCGGTTGGCTTGTATGGTAGGAAAGATAGGGTAAGAGGTATGGATGTTGGTGGTTACTGGAGACCGTTAGAGTGCGGCTACCATTTGACATAGGAAAAAGGGGGTTCTATATAGGCACTGATGTGTGTTGATGGTGAAATAAGGTAAGTTGTAAAATCCCCGAGAAGTAAAAGTGGTGCCGTTGGGCTTGCCCAGTGACTAGATAGTCGTCATGAGAATTGCAAGTTGTCGGAGGTTTCTTTCATAGTCCTCACGACCGCGCTTGAAACGATACATCTGGAGGGTGTATGATTCAAGAGATTGGAGGGAGGCTGGTCCTGGTAAAGGCTAAGTCTGCCAGATTCAGAGTCGCCGGAGCAGACACTCGTGCGGCATTATTCTGCAGTGGAGACGATCCTGTATAGCAAGACCTCTTCCGTTGGCGAGTCAGTAGGTGGAAACAAAAATGAAGAAGATCAATATATACAGGTAGCCATACTTCGTTTGGTGATAACTGTGGGGTCAAATATGCTGGTTGGTAGGTTGAACGCAGACAAAGGCGGCCTGAATTTTACGGACGGAGCTGCAATTCTGAAGATTTCGAATGCGGTGTGCTTGTTTAGTTGGTAAGATGTCTGATAGCTCAAGCCAAGGACCAACAACGATGTGCACAACGTTGCTCCGAAGGCCCATTCCATTAGCCAGTAGGTATTCGTCCAGGCATCCCGCCCTAACCCATTATTAGCCTCCCAACCACCACAACCAACGCGCTCATCACAACTCTGCTAGACTCACATACTGGTACTCAAATGTAGAGCTGACGGGCTAGGTATATGGCCTTGGATTTGGAGCGGTATTGTGGCTGCTAGGTGACGCATCATCCTAAGCCTGCTGCACTGGATAAAGTCCAGCCGAGGTCAAGGATGATATGATAGCCTCCTGCCTCTCAGACCAACTCCATACCAGAGCTCTGACACATTCCAGGGTCAAGTTAGCAAAGTTTGTAGGTTAGTAACGCACCATTGGGGTTTACACACCCTAATTGAACTCCTGTCCCTAGCTCCTCCTTGGCCCATTCTCCTTTGCTGATTAACGGATGCTCGGGGTCCAGTCGTGTAAGGTGAATTGTTATTGGGTGGAAGGTGAGGTGAGGGGGCTAGGCAAGGTGAGGTGGGATCTGGTGGATGAGGTAGATGTCTGTGTTGTTGAGATGTGAATTTATCTAAAACTTCGAGCCAGCATGATCAATTGGTCGATAAATCGAGGGGATGAGAAAGGTATCTTATTTGGTCAACTCTGTTCAGGATGGATAGATTGAGCGGGGGCAGCTGGGGGATTATATGCTCTTTACCGGGGGCCCAGGCGATGTCTGCTTTACGTCACCACTTCCTAACAAGCGTTGATTGCCTGCTGGCAACAGGATGAAAGCGTACGGTGTGCCATGAGAGTTTGGCATTGTAACTTGTTTGGTGGCAGCGTTTGTGCTGAGCTGCAATTGGCAGAATGATGGCGCTTTGATAGAAACCTCTTTGTCAGGTGGAAACTGAGCTGCTGGCTGGGGGAAATAGTAGTGGGTTTGGCGACACGGGACCACATAGCTCCTGACCAGGAGGGAAGCAGCTGCAAAGCGAGCTAGCTGATCTTTCAGTCCGCTGGCAAGACGTTGGGAATCATAGACAAGCATGAAAGGATTGCTCAACTCGAAGATATCCAACAATGTTCCGATAGCGACATACCCAACAAACGAAGAACGCCCCAACGCCCCTCAGTTCAGCTTCGGCAAACTGACCAAACGCACAACATCCAAAGCCATCACGGTGACAAAACAGAAATTACCTCCCCAAGTCCCTTTTACACAGAATTTACAACAAATATCCTCGACCAACACTCACCACTCCTCCCAAACCGCATCCGGCAACACAGTTCTCATGATGCCCCAGTGCCCCATGGCACTGCTTTCATGCCACTTGACCAATCTCTCGGTATCGTTCGCCCTCAACACTCCCTCAGCCTCTCCCTCAGCCTTGACAAAGTCCTCCTCTTTGACTTCATGCTGAGGATACAAGAACGCTTGTCTCGACGGGCTGTTTAGCAGGTCTCTGTTGTTAGGATGCCTGAACTTGACTTCTCCAGAAGGATCCTTGGTGCAGAACATGACCATGTTGGTGAAGTCCCTCTGGTTCTTGGTGAAATCCTCCATGTCGCGCGGGTGCTCGCGGAAGGCACGGCAAGCGGGGAAGACAGAGCGGATAGTGTTGGTGACGATGCGGGGTGGGGGGAGGGCGAAGTCTCCGGCGTAGTTCTGCCATGGTGTTAGCAAGTTAGCAAGAGTAAAATAAGAATGTGTTACGCACGATGGCAATGACTCCGTTTGGCTTGAGCAGCGCGTTCAGGTTCTGGAGGAACTCGAGAGTAAAGAGGGGAATGGGTTCAGCGCCACCGGTGAAGACGTCATGGACGATGTAATCGAAGCGCTGCCCTTTTTCGTCAGCTGCCAGACGGGAGGTGTAAGTGACCGCATCCTCAATGACAGCGGTATGGTTCTTGGGGAGCTGGAAATATTCGAGGGCAAATTTGTGCACCACAGGATCGATTTCGACGACAGTGGTGTCGATGCCATGTGCCACAAGAGCAGCGGGGGTGGTGCCGATGCCGAGACCGCTGATGAATGTTAGCTTTCCACCGTCCATGGAGCCACAGACAGCAACATCACTTACATGACGAGAGCTTTCGCCTCATGATCCTTGATCTTCTCAGGGGTCTTGACCAATCTCACTGCCTCGAGCATGGCAAAAACACCATAAATAGGCTCAGCAACCTGGTTGCCCTTGAACTGTCCCTGGTTCAAGAACTTGACCCACTCACCACCCAACAAAGAGTGATCACATCTCATGACCCTGTATCCCTCCTTCGGGCTGTCCACAACCGAGACGTATCCCGTCAAACTCTCCTTCCTGTCCAAAACCACATAACCAACGCTCTCCAAACCCTTGTTCAAGTTCGCAAGCGCATTTCCAGTAGGAAGATGTGTGTTCAGCAACGCAGTATGCAAAAGGGCTGGCAAAGCAAAAACCAGCAACTTTGACGGCGCCAAAGCCGCATAACTTCCGGCCAATGCCAGCTCCATGCCCACTCTTGTGTTTAACACTGACTGTCCAATATGCTCCTCGACCAACCCGCCCAGAATCTTTTCTGAAAGCTTGTAAAACCCATAACCGCCCAGTCCTGGCAAGGCGTCCCGAATCCAACTTGGCAAGAAGCCGGGCATATCTGCACCCTCGAGGTAGGTAGCCACACAAGCCGCACTGATTGTCACCAGTGGTAATAGCGTCAGTCCCTCCGTGATCAAAGGTCCCCATTGTGCCGTCAGTGTTGAGCTGACCTTCCCCAAGAAGAACTGGACGACAGGGACATAAACGGCCAGCAGGGGCAATAGCTTCTCGGGCTTGAACGGCAAGACCCGGTTGAGAGTGAGGTTAGTTGACCAACCAGCGAAACACCCGGCCATGATAAGCTTGGAGTGCCATTTTGATGATGGAATGGAGCCGTAAGTTGGAGAGAGATTGAGCTGAGAGACGGTGGAGTACAGCGCAATGAGGGAGAGCAAGGCGGCTGATTTGAGATAGATGATGGATTGCTCTGTCAAGTAATGCAAGGTTGTCTCAGACTGTGCTTTTTGAGCGAGAGACTCGAGTTCCTTCTCGAAAGATTCGGGGGTGAAGGAACTGTTGGGGTTGATATGGGGGATGGCTTTTGCGGGGGAGGACCCCGAAGCTGAGGAGGACCCTGGGGTGGGTTTACGTTGTTTAGGCGCCATGGCTTGTGGTCATCAAGGTCTCATCGAAGCACGACAGTAAACAAATACAAGACGAGAAAAAAGAACGAGTGAGGTTATTCCATGATGTTTAATCGATGAGTGAAGCGCAATCTGGTCTCATTTATGTCCAAGACTTGGAATGATTGGCTGGTAGTTGGTTTTGAGCTGCGACATCAAGGAGCTCTTGGTCCCGCCGCGCCAGGTTGGGAACAGCGGGGTCGGACCGCTGTAGCTACCCCTGTCATTTGAGCGTTTGCCTGCCGCGGGGAAGAGTGTGGGGGGGACGATGACGCTTTGAGAAGTTTTTGTGGAGCAAACAGCATCACACAATTTTTTAACGGGGACAGCCCGGGTAGCTTCTTTCTGCCCGCATCCATCCACATCCACCTGTGATCTGTGCCGCTCGTGATCACAAGCTTCTTTTTACTTGTTCTTTTCCCTCTGCAAATTCCATCTTGTTGAGAATACCACTGCCAGATCTGCCCATCATGTCTATCCCTCAGCTTCTCACCGAGTTCGTCAACTACGTTGACTTCAACCAGCGCAGCTTCTTCAGTATGTTCATGCGCTTGTGCCAAATAGCTATGCCGGACGATCATCTCTGACCGCTGCAATAGTCTCTGCTGCTGCCATTGCCTTCAACCCTACCTTCTGGAAGTGAGCTCTCTCCTCCCTTTGGATCCAACGCCATCCGACTGCTGCTAACAGCTCAACTCCGAACAGCATCGTTGCCCGCAAGGAGTACCGTGACCACTTCATCACTCGTGCCTTTGGCAGCGCCCAAAAAGGATGCTACGCTCTCGCCGCCACCATCTTCTCTCTCGGCCTCGTCCGCGACTTCCTCTACGAGCGTGCCCTCCGTGACCAGCCATCGCACCCCGCCCTCGAGGGCGAGAATGTCACCTACGCTGCCTACGCTCTCTTGGCTCTTGGAAACATCTTGGTTATCTCTTCGACATGGCAGCTTGGCATCACTGGCACCTTCCTGGGTGACTACTTTGGCATCCTGATGGACAAAATGGTCACCGGCTTCCCCTTCAACATCACCAGCGCCCCCATGTACTATGGTTCCACCATGAGCTTCCTCGGCAGCGCTCTGCTTTACGGAAAGCCCGCCGGTATCCTTCTGACTCTCCACGTCCTCATCGTCTACATTATCGCCATCCAGTTCGAGAACCCCTTCACCTCCGGCATCTATGCCAAGCGCGAGCGCGAGAGGGCCAAGGCTGGTGGCTACGAGGAGAAGAAGGAGCTCTAAGCTTGCTGCTGCCACAGCGGAAGCAGCCCAGGTGTATTAGACGCGGGAGAAGCGCTGGGCTTCGGAACAGATCCGACAGCCGGCAGGGCACGCCGTCTGCATTCTCGACGCTTTTGATGACGCATTTTGCAGACGGCCCTTGCGGCCCAGCGAGCAGGAATTATTTAATGCCAGGTTATTTGGCAGAAATGATATGGATAAGGGATCTCTCCCCTCAACGATGGTGGTTGTGGTGCAGGAGCACCCGACAGAGGACCGGCCATTCCGAAGGTTACTTACCTACGAGGAGGGCCGGCCCGATGTCGCTGGTCATCAACTGGCCCAACGAAACCAAACCAGACAAGTTAGATATTCAGATAGATTGAACATGATCTATTTGCCCATATCTTTTTTGTCTCTCAACCATTCTATGCCGGGAAATGTCCGACATATGCAGGGCCTCGGACACAGCAGCATCACAGGACACAAGGTTTGCGCTACACGGACCCTGTTGACGACACTGCAGTTGGACATGTCTGCTAAATCGTTAGCTTTGGGGCATGACGGCATCATTTTGGAGGCTTCTCCAGGTGACAATTTGTTTCTTGATCCCCATCTGGTGGCTGTGGCTGACTGTTGCAGGCTTGACTTTCGTCTTCTAGCTCCGAATCCGGAAGTCTGATGAGCGAGAGCCGCATGTTGCACACCTACCCGAGTGTACTCAATCGTCCCTTCTCTGTTTGGGGAAAATAGCGAGGGGTTTGAGTGGCTCGGGGAAAACTCCGCGGTTGGGTGAGCGGGTGTCCGCCTTGCTCTTGATTTTCGTCCCTTCTCGTGATCTTTTTGACTGGAACATCAGGAAGGTGCGCTTTTTGTCTGCTGCCTTTGACGCTGTACAATCATCGAGAGCGACATCGCGAACGCCGACGACGAACTTGGACGATAGTAGCTGCCATCACGAACCATCATCCCACGACAGCAATCTCGCACAGAACAGAGATAGGCCACAATGGCCACCACCGCCGTTCCCGATGACCCCGGAGGCGGAAGCCCGGCTGTCTCTACCCCAGTCATCAGCACCGCAGACGACGCTACCCCCAATAACACCAGCAAAACGACCCTCCCCAACCCCGAAGGCGACGCCCTACCCCTAATCCGCTCCCTCCACCAGCGCCTTTGCACCGCGCCCCCGCCATCCCCCTCACCACCAACAACAATAACAACAACCTCCTCTTTCAAGTCCAAAATGTCCAACCTCAAAAAAACGGTTGTTACCTTTGCAAAGTTTGTCGGCCCAGGGTTCATGGTTGCTGTTGCTTATAGTAAGCCCCGTCCCCCCTTCCGTTTCATCAGCATGTTAACAACCCCGGAATGTAGTCGACCCAGGCAACTACGCAACCGACATCGCAGCCGGCTCCTCCTACCAGTTCAAGCTCCTCTTCATCGTCTTGCTCAGCAACATCTTTGCCATATTCCTCCAAGCCCTCTCCATCAAACTCGGCACCGTCTCCGGCCTCAACCTAGCCGAGGCCTGCCGGGCCTTTTTGCCGTGGTGGTTAAACATACCCCTCTACCTCCTCGCCGAAGGCGCAATCATTGCCACCGACATCGCCGAGGTTATCGGGACAGCTATAGCGATCAATTTATTGATTCCGCAAATCCCCCTCGTGGCGGGGTGTGCGCTTAGCATAACAGAGGTGTTGCTTATACTGATTTGGTACGCACCGGAAAAGGGGATGAGGGGGCTGAGAACGTTTGAGTATTTCGTCGTGGGGTTGGTGGTGGCAGTGGTGGTGTGTTTTTGTTTGCAGTTGGGAATGGTCAAGGGGGTGGAGGTGGGGGAGGTGTTCAGGGGGTATGTACCGTCAAGGGAGCTGGTGGAGAGGAGGGCGATGTATCAGGCTTGTGGGATCTTGGGGGCGACGGTGATGCCGCATAGTTTGTATTTGGGGAGTGGGGTTGTGCAGGCTAGGTTGTGGGAGTTTGACAAGAGGATGGGGTTGGTGCCGGCAACGGGGGAGGGGGAAAGGGAAGAGGAGGAGGGGTTGAAGGGGTATATACCCAGCCTTGAGGCGATTCGACACTCGATGAAGTACTCTGTTGCGGAGCTGGCGCTGGCATTGTTTAGTTTTGCGCTTTTTGTGAATAGCGCTATTTTGATTGTGGCTGGGGCGGCGTTGTATGGGGAGGCGGTGGATGCGGATTTGTTTGGGATACACGATTTGTTGTCTAGGAGCATCGCGCCGGTGGCGGGGACGGTTTTCGCGTTGGCGTTATTGTTTTCGGGGGTGAGTGCCGGGATCGTTTGTACTATAGCTGGGCAGATGGTTAGCGAGGGGGCGTTGAGGTGGAGGATGAGGCCTTGGTTGAGGAGGTTGGTGACGAGGGGGATCAGTGTTGTGCCTAGTATTGTCATCGCGGCGGCGGTGGGGAGGGAGGGGTTGGATGCTGCGTTGAATGGGAGCCAGGTGGCGCTGAGTGTTGTTTTGCCTTTTATTACGGCGCCGTTGATTTATTTTACGGGGAGGGATAGGTATATGATGGTCAGGCCGGGGATGGCGAGGTTTGGGGGGCATTTTGGGGGGGAGGTTGCTGGGGAGGGGGAGGAGGAGGAGGAGGGGGTTAAGGGCCGGCTGAGGAGGTTCTTGAGGAGGGGAGGTGGGCAGGGGGAGGGGGGGGTGGTGAGGATGGGGAATAGTTGGTGGATCACGGGGTTTGGGGTGTTGGTTTGGTTGATTATTACGGTGATGAATGTGGCGAATTTGGTGTTGCTTGGGAAGGATGATGGGGAATAGATCGGGGGTTAGAGGGGTTTAGACGTGGTCGCTTTTGATGGAGGGGTGCATTTGAGAGGTGTATCATTGGGTGGGTTGTTTGAATGTTGTTTATTCACGCTTCAACGTGTTGGCATACAAGGATACCGGAAGCTCAGGAGTTCCTTCTCGTTTTCATCATCGAATACTTCCTTGACTCATAAACAAGCATAAAACTTTTCCATTTTTCACCACAGCTCAGTTATCATCCTGCTTCTTCTTCTCCGGAGCCAAGTTTTTCACCGCTGCGAGCTCAGCATACTCCTTTGCGTCTTGGTTCACCTCTTTCCTCCATTCCACCAACGTCTTTGGCACCTCCTCTGCCAGATTATACTCTGCCACCTTTGGCTCCCCAAGCACAGTGTACACCGGCACCGTCCCAACCCACACCTTCTCCCTCACCTCCTCATTCTCCAAATCACCCTTGTCATCTTTCGGCGGCCCCGTCCTCACCTTGGCGCTGCCGGTATCAATCTTGACTTTCATCACCGCCGTGGCAGCCATCTCGCCGGCCGTCGGCGGTGTCCGGGCCTCGTTCCACCGGTTTGGAACCACCTTATTCGTGATGAGCTCCATTGCGTAAAGCTTCTCTGCCGGGTCTGTCACGACGGTGGCGTGTCCGAACAGGACGGCGGAGCGGAAGTTGTACCCGTGGGAGAAGGGGGTGAGGGAGAGGAGGAGGCCGTCGACTGTGGAGGCGGAGACGGTGATGGGGAGGCCCGAGGGTGTGCGGGTGAGGTTGGTGAGGCGGGCCGAGATGTAGCCGTGGATGTAGAGGTCTAGGACGTCACCTAGGTCGGCTGAGGGGCGGTCGAAGGAGCCCATTTGGCCGATCATGGGAATTGTGGCTGGGTAGGGGGTGTTGGGGGTGTTGAAGGAGATGTGGAGGAGGGGGGTGGAGTTGATTATGGAGTGGATTGTTCGGAGGGAGTATTCAGCTGGGGGGATGGTTAGTTTGTTGGTGTTGGTTGGAGGGGAAAAAAAAAAAAAAAAGGGGGGGGGACTGACCTAGGTGGTTGTAGCGCTTCACGGTGTTGTGAGCTTCTTTTGGATATTCGAGGTCTTGACGAGGCATGTTGGCGGTGGTGTGAGGGACCTTGAGGGAGGCGAGGGGTTGTGAGATGATTGGGATGGGTATAAACAGGCTCGTGAGTAGGAGAGGATGACGAGAGTCTTATACGTGATCCTAATGCTTATGAGACAGACGTGTGGTTACAATGAGTCAGGGAATACAGTCATTTATCCCCGTCGGTGTTGGTGATGTGTAGATGTGATACGAGATTTGTTGGTCTGATGCCAACTCGGTTACCTCGAGACTAACACGGACGGTTAGCATCACCGAGACAGGTAAATACTAAGCAAATGACACAGTGGCTCAAGATGTATTTGTTGTGGGTATCTATTTTATCTTCAAGCACGAGATAACATCATTCATGGAGATGTAGGAACTGGAAATGGCGATAAAATGATTGGTCCCGGATGCGAACCCCTCCTCGGGAGCCATCGGCTGCTCCGTGGACCGCTGCTTTCCGAGAACACGGCGTTGAGATGCCGATGGGGCTGGTCTACATATCGGTACGCCTTTCTGATGACTGCGAGCCGGTGGTGGAATATGCGGCCAGAATTGCGCCTTTGTCATGACTTTGCCGTCGGCATACAGGTCATCGGATTGGCCTACCGGTCCGGGCCGTTGGATCGTCGACATAATGAGACTCGGGATGAAATAGGCCTTGTAGTTTACTCGGGTCACCTCCTATTACGAAGTAGGTATTCCAGAGAGCTACGACTTGGAGCCTCAACCCCTCATTGTTACCCCTCACTCATGACAGGACTATGAGGGACACTGTGTGAGGGTTGCTGTTTCGTTTCGTTAAAAGACGTAGTCAAGGCTGATAATTGTACGCGGCTGTTGTGACCTTGATGTGTTCATGTTTTAGATCTCGTCGGCGAATGAATCTCGTGCCAGGCAAGAGCGGTTAAATCATGACACACTCCATCTTGAGGCTATTGGAACACCTTGGCTTTGAATGGCAGGCGGCCGGTGACTAAATGATAAGTTGTGGGTTAAATGCTTGGTGACTGAAAATAATCCTTGGAAGTTGTATACTGAGATTAATGAATAACACTGATTGAATTGCAAGGCGAACAGTTCAAGTTCTAAAGCCTTTAGGATGTTGTTGACTTGGATGTCAAGAGATAGTCACTGAAGCTTATCAGTTATCCACAGCTCCCTTATCAGTGCAAGCAGCAGAAGGTCCGTGCATTCTTCGATAAGCTCTCTGTTAACGACCGGGAGGGGTGGTCCCGCTGCTTAGACGCGTCCAACATCGTGCACCAGAAGGCTCACCTCAGTCTTATACATGAGCCTTTAAGTAGGCCCTCGGATGGATTCTGGAGATACACAGCATATCACTCCACACAAAGACCAACCCCAGGGCGCGTTGCAAATGTGTTCCATTCCCACCAAACTCGGCCGCGGGCGATGACGAAGCAATTATCCTATCAACGCTCATAGACAGACACACACATCGTCACATCATCCAGCGCCTGATGGCTGTTTCGCCGCCCTTTTACAGTTAGCTATCCTCGTCACGAGTCACAGCGTCTGCCCATCCAACTGGCATCCTCCTCCCAGCTGCTTGGGCACACGGACAGCCCGTTCGGGACGACAGACTGGGCATCCCAAGCCATGGAGAAAAGAAGCGACGACGACAGGGTCTCCCCTCTTTTTACTCTTTTTTTATCGCTACTGCCAGATGCTGAAGTTTCTGCAATGAGTCTGTGCGAGATGCGACATCTCAGGTTTCAAGTGAAACACCAAGGACGGGGTTACGATGCAACCGCCGAGCATTGGCCTTGTCAGCCTCGCCTCTCGTCCAATGCCTGCCCATGCCTCGCGCCAGCATGAACAACAGATGGCGAGACTGGGCTTAGCTCCCGTTTACCAAAGGAAACGATTTTGCAAGCGAAGTCCAGACGGAACTTTTCGCCGCGGGCCTTGACTGGATGGCGATTAGGGGGGCTCTGTAACAAGCGCGACAAGCTCTGCCTTGGCAGCCTCTCTGCTACCTCCTCTCATCAGCCCCTTCTCCACTGTCCCATGTCCGCCATCCCACCCCGCGAGGAACCCAGCTGATCCGGGGGCGTTGACCGTCAAGCGTTGCACCAGCAGCCCCGGCCGGGACTCTCTTCGAGAACCGCCTCTCTTTTCTCTTTTCCTTTGCCTTTTGCTCTCCTTCTGTTTGTTTGGCACGACACGGCATGGGCCCTGACATGTCTGCCTGTCATTGACACTATTCACAACATCAACGCCGTGACGTGCGGGAAACGATCACTATGAGACGCTCATTCAACTAACATTCTATTCTATTCTTACCTTAATACTTTTGCCCCCCATTGATTGGGCCTTTTGAGTTTCTCTCTGTACTCGTTCTGTCTCGTTTATACTGCTAATCATCGTCCATCATGGCGAACAACGGTACCACTACGCAGGCCCTCATTGGGGCCTTTACCTTGTCAGTTCTCTCGCCACTCTATGTGTCATATCCCGAGTCGAGGTGTTGTCTGTTGTGGGCGGTGGTGAAGAAGACGGAGGATGAGGATGGACATCGTGAAGGAGGTTAGCTAACATACTGGTATAGCGGAAGCGTGGTCTATGCTGCCTCGGCGGCTCTCGTTCTTTACATCAACGGCCATGGTGCTGCGGTATTCCGCGACAGCCAGAGGCTGGTCCTCGTATTATTTCTTATTTCTTCGGCCCTATGGGCTGCCATCGATTTTGCTACGACGCTCATCGATACCACAGGCTCATCGATGCCATGTCAAATCGGTGTTATTTTCGCTTCTATTTTCGACCAATTGGCGAGGTTCTCGATCGAACAGTTCTTGCTGTGGGCTTTGAATTCTAATAAGGGGGGCAAGCTTTCGGTGGTGCAGTTGCTACCCCAGATTCTCGTTTTGGCCCGGTTCCTCGCCGGTGCCGTGTTTGTCGGCTTCACTCGACCTCAGACCGACGACTATTGCCTCGCGACGACCTCGGCTCTCCCTGTCGGCGTTGCTGTGCTGGCTCTGGATGCTATCATCATTGTTCTTCTGATCCAGAAGGCCTATTCGAGTGGCGGTGCTGCGAAGACAAACTCCAGGTCTCTCACCTCAGTTTTGCTAGGTCTGATTTGCTGGACAGCTGCCAGCATTGTGATGTTGCTAGGCATCACCACCATCCCATCTGCCGCTAGGACAGCTCTCCCTGCCGGCGGACTGTTGGTGCTGATCGGTAAGTTGTACACTGCCTTGCTGGTTCCTTCAACTGACAACCTCTAGTTTTCATTACGGCTGGCGCCATGACTTTGATCTCGTCTAGGAAATCCGACTCTGGGCTTCCCGAGGCCCCTTCACCGAGACGCATCAACATCAGCCGTGATATTTCGACCGCTGACTCGGAATATCCCCCAAGCCGGTTTGAGGATTTGAAGGAGGCCAACATCCGCTCATCGAGGAGCTTCGTCAACCCTAGAGAGGTGCCAAATACCAAGGATGAGACCAGTGCTGGGTTCCCCTTCGCCATGAGCGTCGCTACCCAAGGAGTACCAGCGATGCCGCCGCCCGTGAGCTCCGAATATGTCCGCCAGTTGGAGAGATCGGCTTCTCAGAAGAAGGGCATGTGGGGCGATTTTGGAAAAAGGACATCTTCCACAGGGGGAAGGCCAGTGATTGGCAAGCCAGTCCTCCAGTCTAACGAGGACGGTAACCCATTAAACAAGATCACGGTTATTGATCTTCAGTCGGCGATCATGGCGGATAAGGAGAGGAGACAGACCAGGATTGAGGAGGAGGGAAGCCTATCGGTACCGCACCGGTCCGTCGTGCAGTCGATGCATTTGACTCCCGAGGAGGGCGTCAAGCGGGCTGCCAGCATGAAGAGAAAGGAGGTGGCTTCAGTTTCGTCCCGTCAGAGTGCCTTCCCTGGAGGTCTGCAAGCCGACAGCTCTGCCTCCACGACCTCGGCCCAGCTTTCTCCTGCCAGTGATGAGACTCGTCGTAGATCACCACGCCAGCCAGAGCCAGAGGAGCAACGGCCCTGGACCCCTGAGAAGCTGACTCCTGCCCCTCAACCTGCGAGGGCATCCCAAAATGACGTTCGTCCAGTAACAGTGTTGCTGCAAGCCAACATCCCTCAGCCGATCCAAAGACCTGGCATCCGCCCGTCGCGACAGTTGCCTCCCTCGCCCGACACCCCTCCTCAGGAAACAGCCAAGACGCCGCTCCAGAGAAGACCCACGATTGGTCTCCCAACCAACCCAAGAGCTCGCGGCATCCAGGTTGGCAAGGAGATGGGTGCTTCGTCACAGCACAAGACCATCATGTTCATCAACAACATCGAGTATCACGACCCGGTTGCTGTTGGAAGTATCATGAGCAGGGCGAACACTCTGCCCTCGAAGCCAGCCCCAACTTCCAAGGCTCCGGCCAGGGTTGCTTCAGTCGTCAACCGTCCGCGACCTATCCCACGAAAGCCGGATAACATTGCTTCTCCCAGCCATCGCAGAAGCAAGTCTGCCAGCTCTCTTTTGGGAAGGAAGTCCATTTTGGATGCGACTTCTGGCAGCCCTACTCAGCTCCCCCCGCTCCCACCTGCTCCCAGAAGCGTGGGATTGCCTGCGAGGCCACAACCCAACAACACCAAGAGCATGACCTTTGACGAGAAGATGACTCTCCTCTTCCCCGCCCCACCAAGGTCAAAGTCCGTTAGACGCAGATCCTCCTCAGTGCCCGAGCTCCCCAGAATTCCCATGTCCTACCTGGATACTACTTCCTCTACAAGTGAAGCCGACAATCAGACGGTGTCCAACCGCACCACCAAGACATCTGTACGGACTGATAGCATCCTCGAAGTGGACGAGATTCCGCGGAAAGAGTCAAATGTCCAAGCCACGGACGAAACAAGCAAGGCATGGATTAGTGCCTTTGAGGCTGGCAAGCAAGAAGACAAGCGCAAGTCTTCGCCAGTCATTCCTGCAATCCGAGCCTCAGCTTGGACCGAGACTACTGTGGACGATTTGGGAACAGCCACAAACTGGAGCTCCATGAATTCTCCCGAGTACGCCATGCCCATGGCCATCATGCCGGCTCAGGGTCTCCCTGCTGCTGTTCGGATGCCTGCTAAGCAGGTTGCTGAAGAGCCCAAGGAGGAGACCAGGGTTGTCGAGTCTCGCAACAGCGATGACGTGCCTTTCATGCTCGACACGTCTACCTTTTCCAAGTTCGGTATGCGGAAATCCTGGCTCGTGGACGATGAAGTAACCATTCCGGCTCCCGAGGAGCCTGAGCCTGAACCAGTCCCTGAGCCTGTCTCTGCGCCCAAGCCTGCACCTCAGAGCCAGTGGCACAGGCGTGTTGGTGACGAGTGCCCTGCGTTTTCCAAGGACTGCTTGAGCAAGAAGGGATGCAGAAAGACACCCCCTACTCCCCTTTCGCTTCGCACCCCTAACAAGAAGGCCGTCATCGTTCACGCTGAGCCTTCCCCTCTGGAGTCGCCAGAACACGCTCTGCAACAGATTCAGGCCCAGCTCAAGAAGCTGGAGGAGCCTGAAGTCAATGCTGACACGCCTTCTCAGCGTTTGGCCCTGCTCGAAATGATGGAAAAGGAAATGGGCATGCAGGTTGATCACTGGAAGGAGATGAAGCACGACATCGGTCGTGACTCTCTCTCGAGCGTCCAGACCAGCTCGCCCGCTGTCAAGCGTGACTCTGTCGCCAGCGTTGCCAACATTGTCCCCGAGACCGCCAACACCAGAGTGAGCATCGGATCTGACCGCAGGGCTTCCCGCATTGCTCGCCTGTCCAAGCACAGCAGCATGTCCAAGATTGAGGAGCAACCTTCGGTCCGCAACTCTGGCAGCGCTCAGATGAGCAAGTGGCAGAAGCGCTTGACTGAGGCGCAGATGGAGTACATGGACGCCCGTCTCCTCCGCGAGAGCAGCGTCAACTTCTTGCAGCTCACCAGAGCTCAGCTTGCGAGCCCAACTCCCCCGGAGTCTGACGCATCCTCCATCAATCTTCCGGAAGAGGAAGAGGTTCCCCCTGTCCCAGAGCTCCCGGCGAAGTGCCTCGAGCAGACTCCCGAGCCCTCTCCGGAGCAGCCCAAGGCCGAGTGGCTCTGGACCCCGCCAAGCAGGTCTTCCGCCCCTGCTGGTCTTTTGTGGACTGCTCCCATCAAGGTTGCTGAGACCGAGGTTGTGCTCCCCAGCCTTTCTGTCCGCCCCATGGCCAGAAAGGAGCCGGAGCCCCTCCAGATTCACAGCACCCACCTCTGGCGCAAGCCTTACACCAACACCAGCCGGTCCACCACCGGACTCTGGAAGCCCGTCTGGGCCTCAGCTGCTCCCCCAGCTGAGCCAGTCAAGCGTGTCTCACAGGTTGCGGCGCCTCAGCCCCAGAAGGCTCCTCGTCCGGTGACACAGCGCCCGCCTCGTCGCAACAAGCGCGTCACTCTTCTCCCTGATATCATCGAGAACCCCGAGCCCTTGCCTAATAAGAGGGGCACTCTCGGCATCTTCCAGTTCCCCTGGGGAGAAAAGTCCGACACGGCCTCCGTCCAGGCTCGCCCTCCTGTCTTGATGGCCATGCCTGGTACCATGGCCTCTGGTGCACCTGTCCGTTCCCAGCAGACTGAGCTCAACGAATACTCTTCTTCGTTCTTTGATGACTACGATGACGACGATGACGTCGTTGACGGCATGAACTCTGATGAAGATGGTAGCGACGATGGCTTCGATGAGACCACCCTCTGGGAGATTGCCAGCCTACTCAAGGTTGACAACGTCCCCTCTAGAAGCAGTTTGGTTCCCTCTGAGGACTCTGTTTTGGGTGACTATGTTGAAGAGCTCGAGTCCGATGATGAGGACCAGTCTTCCCGCGAGCAATCCATTGTCATTGGCCTTGCTGAGCCCAGCGAGCTTGTTGTTAGCCGCAAGCGTGATTCTGCCACCCTCGAGAGCGATGCCCTTACGATCCTCAATGATGCCGTCTATGAGCCGGAGCCCCAAGTCCAGAAGAAGCCTGTGTCCAAGCCTGTTGCCAGGATTGGCCTGCCTTCCAACCCCCGCCCAGCTCCGCCCGGCCCCGTCGCCGAGTCGCAAGTGCCGGCTGCCCCGGCCTCGGCACCCAAGCAACCCCAGTTTCCTCGCCACCCCATCAAATCCACCCAGGCCGAGACCGCTGTCAAGCAGGTCTCTGCAGGTCTGTGGAGCCCACCCGTCACATTGGATAAAGATTCTTCGCGGGGTGGGTTGTTCGCCGTTGACTCGAACCGCACCGTATACCGCACTACCACCGAGGAGCCTGCTGCTCAGTACATGAGCCGCAGCCCCCGTCCGGCTGAGCGCAAGCCTCTCGACAGTTTGGTATCGACTTCCCTCTGGACTGCTCAGACCGAGGCTTGCAAGACCGAGCGCAACTGGATTCAGAACAAGACAGTCTCTGCTGGCTTGTGGACCCCACCTGTCACTGATAGATCTTCCTCGCGGGGAGGTCTGTTTGTGGTTGACCCCAGCCGCACTGTCTTCCGGACCACCACTGAGGAACCTGCTGCTCAGTACATGAGCAGAAGCCCTCGCCCGGCTGACCACAAGCCCCTCGACAAGCTTGCCTCGACCTCTCTTTGGACTGTTGAGGCTGTCGTCAAGACTGAGCGCAACTGGATTCAATCCAAGCCAGTGTCGGTTGTTACTGGTGTGTGGAGCCCGCCTGTCGTTTGCAGATCTTCTTCGCCTCAAGGTCTCTTTACCGTCGACCCCAGCCGTACCGTCTACCGCACCACCACTGAGGAGCCCGCTGCTCGTTCCATGAGCCGTAGCCCCCGTCCTGTTGAGCGCAAGCCACTTGAGCAGCTCAAGTCGACTTCTCTTTGGACCCTCGAGGCTGTCACCAAGACTGAACGCAACTGGATTCAGGGACAGGCCAAGCCCAAGAAGACCACCCGCCCTGAGTTCAGCCTTGCCGATTGGCGCGCCGCTTTGAACGAGGCTGTTGCCGCTAGCTACCCCAAGGTTACTCGCATCGCTGCCACCGCCGCCGAGTGGGACGCCGCTCTTGAAGAGGCCCTCGCCCTTTCTTATCCTGCCAAGTTTGACTCCTCGGTCCGCCACCCCGTCTTCGCGGCCAAGAGTTTGATCACTCGCTCCGAGTGGTTCCACCCCGCCGCCACTAGTTATACCTACGACGTAGCCAACGTTCACCCCGTCTTCTTTGGCTCTCTGACCATCACCTGCCCTCTTGAGTCTGTCCACCCAGCTATCTCTTCCTACGCCGCTAAGAAGCTCCGTCGTCAGGCTTCCAAGGCCAAGCGTGAGCGTTCGGCCTCCTCATCTACCCGCAGCAGAAGGGACACGATCCAAGCCCAGATTGAAGCTTTGGAGCAAGAGAGGTTATTCGCCCAGCAGTTTGCCCAGGCTGAATACCGCCGCCGCAACACCTCCATCTCCACCCCCTTCCCACCACCTCCCCCCATCCCAACAGAGGAGCCCACCATGGCGACGACAACGTTTGAGACGGTGCAGGACATTCAGCGCCGGTTGAGCCATCGCATCCGCGAGTCCCTCGTTATTTCTCGCCAGACCACGCCTGAGCAAACCCCCGTGTCCACCCCTGCTAGGACTCACTCCCGCTCGAAGCCTTCTGCTTCCAGATCTCACAAGTCGAGCAGGTCGAAGGTCCCTGCTGTTGTCCCTACCAAGCCGGCTGCCACCCTCTGGGCGCCCCCTGCTGCTATGGCTGTGATCCCGTCGCAGCAGATGTGGGGGTTGGCTAAGGGTGTTAACACCCCTACTGTTGACGGCGCTGTTGAAGACGCTGAGAGCGCTGCTAGGAGGCAAAAGGGAAGGAAGACGATTCAGAAGAAGGCGAGGAAGGTGGAGATTTTGGGGCAGATTAGGGCTGTGAAGAGGGGGGAGGATCCTTTTGAGAGGTTTGAGGGGCAGGGGTTGTGGGCGGCTGTGCCAGTGGTTGAGAAGAAGAGTGAGGTTGACTGGTTGCACAAGGTTTGTGTTGCGAAGCCGGTTGTGGAGATGAAGGTTGGGAGGGAGAGGAGGAGGACGAGTGTTAGTTTGGTACCGATTCCGGAGAGAAGGGAGGTTGTGAGCGAGGAGGAGAGTTGGAGAGCGGGGCATGGGAGGGGGGAGAGTAAGGGGAGCAAGGTTGTGTTGAGGTATTAGCTGCGTGGATGATGAAGGGGTAATTTTCTTTTTTTTTTTTTGTTCGGACAGGAGGGGGGATAACAACACCCGCCGCTGAGACTTTTTTGTACTTGATTTTGGAGACATTTTTTTATTTTTTTCGGATACGTATATTTTTGTTGTTTATGTAGCCTTTTTGCGCGAGGGACAATACCTATCCTGTGGAATGATGGATGGGGGGTGCTCGTTGTGTTTAGCTATGGAAAAGGATCGATGGATTGGAATGAAAACTCATGATCTTTGGAGAGAGCTTTTTGTGTGTGCACTGATGGTGATGTGATTTGTGATGATTTTGTGAGGGCTCTGTCTAGGTGAAGAGTGAATAGGCCGAGGAGAATGGGCGTTGGAGAGATGGGGCTGAAAGATGGGAGTGAGAGCCGGGTCCTCAGAGACGGGATGGAGAGATGGGATACGGAGATGGGATGGACGGAGATAACACATGGGATGACCCCTGAAACCAGCCCACATTTCCTCCAGACAAATCATCCGAACGTTGAGGTGTTGTTCCTGCATCAAGCATTGGCGTCAATGGCATTTCGGCCTGTTTTTTGGTGGGGATTGCCACTGTCATCCGTTCAAGTCGATGCGCTTTATCACGCATTCAAGCAATGATACATGGAATAGTTTGGCTCACCATCCTCTCACCAAGAAATGCTTCCAAGATAGTAATACAAACCTAAAGAGCCCTTCCTATCCACTCTTCTCTACCTAACCATGACATTAAGGCACCTGAAGAATTAAAAGTTCTGCGAAACTGAAAACCTCCTACTACTCCTCACCAACAACCTCTCCCTTTCCTTCCGCTTCTCCCCGTCAAAACTCTGCCTTGGTATCCCCAACCCCAGCCCCAAGCCCAACCCAGGCCTCTCCCACTTGGACGCTGCTGCCCTCTGTTCATCTGGGTGGTTGTATTCCAACCTCGTCACTAACACCGTATTCTTCTCCCTTTCCCTCTGGCACATCTCCGGCTGGGAAGTTGACTGCGTCAAGTACCACTCTTTCGACAGACTTCCTTGAACGCTATGGTGCGGTTGCTGCCTCATCTCTGGCTGCGAGGCTGATTGTGTCAAGCTTCGTAGCTGGGCGTAACCATGCTGAGGGGGTGGTTGGAGCGCTTGGTTGGGGTAGGTGTTCCGATTGGGAGCTCTGTACGGTCGCGGAGGGGGGATTAGAGACCTGGTGTTGTTTGGCCTCTGGGAAGTTGGGCTAGGTAGTGGTGGTGGTGGTGATAATACCACTTCCGACGGCACTCGTGGTACTGGTGGGCTGGGAGGAGGTGGTGGTCCAAAGTTCGCCCAGACCAGCGCGTTCGTCAATTCCCCTCCCACTCCAAAACCAGAAGATATACCCTCCGGCATCCCCATTCCCATCCCCATCCCCATCTCCCCCTGCAGTGGTGTAGTCTCTCGTTCTCTGCGTACCAACTTCAATGGCGGCGGCGGCAACTCCTTATCCTCAGTCCTCCCCCCCTGCTTCACCACCTCTCTTCTCCCCTGTTCCTCTTGTTGTTGTGTCTTCATCGTCACACTACCACCCCTCTCACTCCCACTCTCACTATCCACCCACCACTTCCCCCCCTTCTTATCCCCCCCCTCCTCCGCCAGCGCGTACTTCCTCCTCCAAAAAAACAACACCATCCCCATCAACGTCCCCAAAACAATCAACCCAAGCACCGTAACCGCAGGAACGACAATATGAAGCTGGAGCATCGACTCTGGCAAAACACCACCACCACCAGCCTCCGCCGCCGCCGTACCATTCAAACACGCAGCTGTGACGAGCGTCTCATTACAGAGGAGCTCCATTGTTCACAAAAAAAAAACCAAAACACCCCAAAAAAAAAAACCATTTGGTTTTCATCAAAATGAGAGATCGAGAAAACCTGCTGAAAAAGGTGTTATTGAGCCGGCTGGGTAGTTAGAGTACAAAAAGTCCATGACCACCACACCACACCCACCCACCACCTAGACCACGCCCCATCACAATACCCTTTTGTTCGCATAATCACCACAAACGGCCACAGAAGTTGCCTGCGTGTGACCATGGCTTATACTTACCGACTATGGGCAAGACTGAGGCCAGCTGTGGTGGTGCCTGGTGAGGCAGTGAGCAAGCCACAGTGCAAATCAGCTGGCAATGCTTGATGTTTGATATGGCTCTCGGACGACGGCCATCTTTCCAATCGTTAAGGTGGGCTGCCAATTGTGCCCTCAGACCACAGCAAGGCGGCCGAGTGCAAAGTTGGGGGTCGTGGGGGCCGAATCTTCACTTTCAGGGGCACACCAAAGAAAGCGATGATATGCGGCGCGGCCCGCCGACTACCAGGCCTCCATCCACACTCATGCATTTGAGCCTCAATACTCGGAAAAAGAGCTATGTGAAGTGCATTTTTAGGGCAGTAGACAAAACTTAAAAGTCACCTCAGAAACCAGAACCCACGGCAGCGGCGGTTGCAACTTCGACCCCAGATGCCCAACTCCCCGTGACTGACCCAGTTACCATTCGTTTTAGTCTGTTGTGCCCCTGTGGCCATCTCTGTGGTCTTGCAGTTGTAGTGGCAGAATAAAACGCCATAGGCTGTCGGAATCAGGCGCCCGATCATGGTCGGAGTGATCAGCCTTGTCACTCTTGAGCCGACTGGACATGGCATCAAAGCGCGGTGAAGGGCATCGTTCGTCTTTCTTGATTCGAGCCGACATGGAGTCTAATCTGGGAGAAGGGCAACCGGACTCGACCGTGTACGCCGACTCGCCAAATGATTCCGCCGTCGTGGGGATTCGCATCCTGAACCGAACAGGCGTCTGCGCCGGGGACGGTGGTGTATCATGAAGCGTAGGCACATGACTGGTGCTGATTTTGAGAGGCAGGCATTGCTCAAGGCCATTGGATCGAGCAACCTGCTCAATACTCTTGAAGTACTTGACCGTCTTTACCTGCAGCTCCAGTGTGGCGTCCTCGTCGCACACAATCAGAGGATATGAATGCAACTGCAAGGCAGACAAGGTCCACATGTGATTCACCCCTTGCTCTATGCAGTGTTGGAGAGCAATAGCCTTGCGGGCACCGATGACGAGGGCAACTACTTCGCGGGAGTCGAGAATAGTCTGAACTCCAACAGTCAAGGCCATCTTGGGTACCTTTCCCACGTCATTACCAAAGAAGCGGCTGTTGGCGAGGATGGTGTCGTAGGTAAGTGTCTTGACGCGAGTGCGAGAGGCCAAGCTCGAGCCGGGCTCGTTGAAGGCGATGTGGCCATCTTCACCAATGCCCGCCAGGAAGAGGTTGATTCCTCCCAGAGCCTTGATCTTGGCTTCGTAGTCGGAACAATGGGCCTCTAGGTCGGAGGCGTTGCCATCAAGCATGTTGATGTTGTCCGGATTGATATCGATGTGCGAGAAGAAGTGTTTGTGCATAAACGAGCGGTAGCTCTCGGGATGGTCTCGTGGGAGTCCAATGTACTCGTCCTGGAGGTGGTGGTAATCAGCCACGCGGTCCGGCATAGAGAGAAAGATCGGCTTACCATGTTGAAGGTCACAACATTTTGAAACGAGACCTTGCCGGCACGATGCTTCTCGACAAGAATTCGGTATACGATCTCAGGACTGGATCCGGTAGGAAGACCTAGTACAAAGGGATTTGTTGGGCCAGGGCGGAAGATGTTGATTCTCTCGACAATGTAGTTGGCGGCGTATCGGCTGGCAGCCTCTCCGTTGTCTCTGATAATGAGTCTCATTTTGGCCTCTACTGGAGCTTCAGAGCACAGCAAGGCGTTGCGGGTAGGTTGGAGGGCAGAGAGTTCTTAGGATTGCGGAGGCTGATGACTGATGGCCCAGAACAACACTTGTGATATTCCACACCGAGTATGTCCGGGATTCGGAGGGCTCAGTCACTCAAGCGATGTAATACCTGTGATGAACTGTCAACGGTAGTGGTAATTGGTAATGATGGCAGTGGATGAAACGTTTATCATAGGACGGGGGACTTGAGGAGCAGTGGTGGCACAAGTTGCAGGTTGCGATGGACCTGTGCCCCGATCGCCTGTCATCCACTACTCCCTCCATGGCAAGTATGACACCCCAACGCCTTCCCTCTTCAACCTGTCCCCGGGTTGTGCTTGCTGTTTGTGGACGGGAGGAGGGAGGTTAGAGTTCATGTGGCCCGTGCTATCACGAGATTCCCACGGTGCCCAGCCATACCGCCCACACTGTGTGTTCCTCTGTCCAGGTTACAACGGCCACGAACGGCCTGCTGGTGATGTGATGGCCCCCGTTGGACAGGGCTTTGGCGAATGATTGAAGTCAAATCTACGAAACCCAATCGTCTCGACAGACTTCAGTTGCGGCTCCCTCCAGGGTTACTCTCCGCTGACAGCCTCCCCCAGCCAAGGAAGGCATGGAACGTTACTTTCCCACCCACCTCCCTAAACCGACAACGAGACGAGGAAATGTTCTGCAATATTCAGCTCCAAACAGCCGTGCCAGTCAATCTCCAAGATCCCTCCGTCATTGGTCCCCCACGACTTTGCCATTCCTCACCCACTACCGGCCATGCTTCTCGTCTTGAATAGATTGGTCGTTGGAGGCTCAAAGGTCTTTCCCGCCAGTTTTGCTGGCGGCAATCTACCGACGCAACTGCTAGAGTTGGATGCCTGTTAGGTCGAGACAACAGGTGGCCAACAGGAACCTCGTCTTTCGCCCAAGTACATTATTCGTTTCTATTAAACAATCTCCAGACTTTGCGTAGTAGTGGTTTCTCGGAGAGCGATACACCAAGAACAACTCCCACAAGCCCGTGCTGCGCGGTATCGAGTAATGTCGTGCACGAGTCAAAAGTAGCGAGCTAACAGCCATGCCAGTCCAGGAAGGTAGCTCTGATCGCCAGCCTTATTCCACCTCATATGGGACCTCGTATTGGAATCTGGATGTCTGCTCCTTCATCAGCGTCCCATAAGTAATAGAGACAGGTCCCCAACAGGGACCTCCTTCTTGCATTCGTTCATTTTCGCCATGGCATCTCTGCGTGACTTACTCCTGGCCGTCATCAAATCGCTTTTCCGAGGCCGATCATTTCTCCAAGCTTTGTTAGCTTTCTGGACAACCTCGACTGAGTCCTCACCAACCCTACGTGAACCAGCCAGCAAGGATGGCTCAACCTCTATCAGCGATTTCCTCGCAAAAGCCGAGAGTTTGCTTTTGGATCCTACTCAACCAGACAAGCGTAGAGCTCTGTCTCAAAAGCTGAAGCTTGAGTTTCGTGAGGGCCTCCTCTCCAATCCGGCTTGCATGCTTCCATCGTACCATACCGAGCTTCCCACGGGAGATGAGTCGGGTCAATATCTGGCTGTTGACGTTGGGGGCTCAACCTTGCGAGTTGCTCTGGTGGACCTCAAGGGCAGAGGTTCTTCAGGAGGTCCAGAGAGCGTCATCGTCAGCATTGACACCTTCAATATCGACAATGATATCAGAGCATTGAAAGGCAGAGCCTTTTTTAACTGGATGGCTGAGAAAATCTACCAAACTGTGGCAAAAGACAGCAGGCAGGGTCACTGTGCTGATGACCCGTTATTGCTTGGGTTGTCGTGGAGCTTTCCAATTGAGTATGCCATTCCTCCTCGTATAATGTCTATACATCCTCTCAAACACACCCAATGCTAACATCCACGCAGACAACCCGCCCCCCAAACCTACCTCCTCCGCCCCATGGGAAAATCCTTCCACGCCGCCGACGGCCTCTTGAACCAAAACCTCTCCTCCATACTCCAAACCTCTTGCCTCCACCACAACCTACACGTCTCCCTTTCAGCCATAGTAAACGACGCCTCCGCCACGCTCCTCTCCGCAGCTTACTCCCACCCCTCAACCACAACCTTCGGTCTAATCCTCGGCACAGGCGTTAACATCGCCGCCTACCTCCCCGTCACCACCATCAGCCCCTCCAAACTCCCCCCCCGTCCCCAAACCCTCGCCACTCACGTAGTAGTAAACACAGAACTCGGCATGTTCGGCGGCCCCTCCCTCCCCTCAACAAAATGGGACAAGACCCTCAAAGCTTCCCACCCAAGACCAGACTTTCAGCCCCTGGAGCATCTCGTCAGCGGGTTCTACCTCGGCGAGGTGGCCAGGTTGATTTTGGTCGATGCAATCCACGAAACGGGGGCATTCGGCGGGGTTGTCCCAGATTCTTTAGCGAGGGAATACACCCTCGATGCAAAGACTCTATCTCTTCTCGAAAGGTGCTCCCCGTCCCCTGTCCCTCTCTGATGCATCATGTTCACTAACACCCCCCCAGTGACCCTTTCCACTTCCAAACCCTCCACCCTTCCCCCTACCCCCCCTCCCGAACCGACCTCGCCCTCCTCACCTCAATCGCCTCCCTCATAACCCAACGCTCAGCCTCCATCCTCGCCGCCTCCCTCCACGCACTTCACGAAATAAACCTCGAAGCTTCTTCCCCTCAAAACCAACCCCAGAAGACAACAACAATAGCCTACACCGGCTCTGTGATAGAGCACTACCCCCACTACCTCTCCCACTTGCAATCCTACCTCGACCAACTAACCCTCAACACACCCACCACCTTTAAGCTCGTCCCCGCAAAACAAAGTTCAGTTTTGGGTGCAGCAGTGGCGTTGGCTTGTCTGGATAAGCAAAGCACGAGATCCTGAAAAGCCAAAAAGGCCACAATACAAAAAGCTGATGATTAACGCCCCCCGTCCCCTGAGTGTGATGTTGTCGTACAATAATACATCATTCCCCCCCTAAAACGCCCAGCCAAAATCCCGCACCACAAACACCAAAAAACTTGCACAGACATCCATCCCAGGCCGTGCCATCATTCACCATTCTCCCATATACTTCACATCGCCCCATCTCCTTCGCAGTAACTGTCCCTGGTATATATAACTCCACATCCTCCACCCTCTTCAACATGTAACCTAAATCCCACCATGGTCCCCCTGTTTTTGACCTCAGTCGGCAGCGAAATACCTCTTCCCCTTACTCCTCAGCTGCTGCGCCTTCACCTCAGGCGGCACAATAGTATGATGAACCACATGCGGTCGATAAATCGCATCCACCGGCGGCATCCTATGATTCCGTCAGCACTTTCTTTTCCCTATACTCCCATCTCTCCAGGCACAGACCAGACTTACCAGTCATCCACACTCAATGGAAAATACTCATACAACATATCCACCTCCGTCTGATCCTGCGGACTGTTAAGCTGCTGCGCACCCCCACTCTCAGTCCTCTGGCTCTTGTGTCCTAACCCCGGCCTGCTATTCCCCGCTTTTGACGATGACGACATGGAAAAGTGCTGCTGTGGGCTTTGAGACGATTCGCCACCCGAGGAATTAGATCGATTCAAGTTTGGTGGGCTGCGCTCATCTTCTGAGAGGGAGAGGTTGATAGGGAGGTTGTTGGATTGGGAAGTAGAATGTAGTCCACGGGTTGGCTTCAAAAGGTTGCTAGTGTGTTGTAATTGTTTGCCGGTTGGCAATGGAGTTGCTAGTGTGGCATCTATTGGCACCCAGGGCGGTACTGGCGGCCGGTTGAGGCTTGGAGAGGACAAAGCTAGCTTCTTACTGGCGTGCTGTTGCTGGGGGTTTGGTGAGAGGAACGGTCGAGGAGTTGACCAATCTGTCGTGGACTGCGTGATTGTCAGCGTGTGAAACAAAGAACTTGATCGGACTTGAAGGCATACCGGTAAACTTCCCATCCCCTGATATCTATGAAGAAAACCTTGCCCAAAATCTTGACTCAGGGGCTGGCTCTGTGGAGTTCCCATATGTTGCTGCTGTTGCTTCGTAGTCGTAGAGCCCGAACTCAACCCCTCAATGCTTTTCCTCTCCAGTAGCCTCTTGTCTCCTGACAGAGGCACGTCTTTCCTACTGTCAAAATTCCTGGGACTTCTGCCTCGCACAATGACCGGTCCCGACTGAACTTCGGCAACCTTGACATACTCTCCACCCTTCCCCTTAACCAGCAGATTTATCTGCACCACGTAATGCTGCTGGAGTCCCTTCCTCCGCCCATTGTTCGCAGTGGCATGCTTAAACTGCAGTCTCTTCCACGACACCCCCACCGTCACTCTGTTCGTCCCATCAATCTCCTGGCCCGACCCCAAGTCCAACACAGTTATCGCTGGCGCCCCTGCGGACTTTGTCGATTCCTCAGTCACTCCTCCTAGAGCAGGATTGTTACTCTTCCACGGGATGGAAATGATCTCCGTTTGTTTCCCTTCAATACTCTCGAGCGCCGTGATAGACGCCGCTAATTCCACCACTGGCATCCGTTGCTGCCCATCGGCCACAGCATATTGCGCCACTTGTCTCGGGAGAGTAATCTGCCCCGAACACTGCCATAGATTCCTCCTGTAGCAAGTCAACTCCATCGGACGTCGGTTGTCACCGCCGTTATCTGTTCCAAAGACGTCCTCGGCGACAAAGAACATGCCATATAACTCTGCGCTCATCATAGGTTCGATAAACTGTCCCAAGGGGTCGATCAGGGTGGCTTTGCCTGGGACGACCGCGCCGAAGCCGAGGAGTTTGTTGTCGAGTTCTTGTGGGGAGGATGACCCCTCGGCGCCACCGTGGTTGCCATTGTAGCAGCTTTCTGGGTCGACGCCTAGCCCTCCCAAATTTCCCATGAGAGCGGTGTTGGCGACATCGTTACCGAACGGTCTGGCTGGGTAGGAGAACGGGTCTTCAAATGTTGTGCTAAGGGTGTCAAAATCGTATGCGGCTGTCGGGGTAAATGGGAGGTTGTGGCTGTAAGAAGATGAGATGATTAGTTCTCAGTTGAGCTCCCGCGATTGTGATACTCACAGCAACGGGTCGTCAAATGTCATACTGTGCGGATCAAAGCCGTCGATGCCGAGCGATTGCTGGCCTTGGTGTCCCAGGGCGTCAGGACCCGTGGCGCCGGAGGACATGGCCGGCATGCCATTGTAGCTGGCCATATCTCATGGCCGATCACTCACGCTTCATGCAGGGACTCGGCGGTACTGCACTCGGGACTCGGGACGGGTCGCAGGTTGTACTTGTAAAGGGGCCACAGGATTGAAGAATGTCGAGATGGAATCCGATCCGACAGACTGGATGACATGTGAGACGTGGAGAAGAAGAGGAGTAAGATTAAAGTGAGGTGGCCCCGTCAGTTGCCCGCTCGGTGTGACCCTGTGGTTGCTCCTTCCCAATCGACTCTGGCGAGATCTTGTGCCCGCGGCCGAATGCAGATCGCAGGTGACCCTGCAGAACACGCCTGCCGATACTAAGTGCATTTCTTCTTCTTCTTCTTCTTCTTCTTCTTCTTCTTTTCTGGACACATCAGATAGCAATACATTTCCGTTTCTCTCTCAATGTCATGGACTCATCAAGCCTAGACTCACCTTGCCCGGAAGCCAAGCCGCCCAGCCGCTACGGAGGTTTACCCCAGACGGCATCTCTTCTTCAACGGCCCTTTCCGGGGTATCTAGTGGCGCCGCTGCAGGGGACTTTCAAAGCTTGGCTTTTGTCCAGGCACCACAATCCACCATCAGTAATGGCGTTGAGAAGCGTGGAAGCTTCAGTCATGTGTGGATGAGAATGTGCACACTTAGTACACGGTGCCAAACTTTGAGTTTATCGCAGACCCTATAAATCACACATTTCCTCCGTCAATCAAAGTCAGGTAACGTCGCTAATTCATTCATCTACACATACTCACCAGGGATGCTTAAAAGGTCATGTCTCCCAACGACGCCCTAGGGCGATACCCCCTCGGCACGACACTGAAGATTCATCCACACACACCGCCCATGCCATTCGGCCGTGAGTATGAAGTAAAGATAGGACAGTTACGGGGACAGCCACCTTCATGGTACCTATGCGGTTCAGACTCCATCGAGCTCGCCCTCAGTTTTCCTCCTATGGATATCGAACCCTTCGACCCAAGCGAGGACACGGCACGGGTACTCACCACCACCGGCGACAAAAGTAGCCACACATTCAAAGATGTGAGCGACCATGAGTGAGGTGACGGAGGACCTCACGTGGTGACTTGCCACCTCGAAGACGACCCCTCGATGGAGTATATTGCCAAGATCTACAATGGCGTCGACTACAACTTCTTGAGCACTGAGGAATGTGAATTTAGATGCGTAGATCCTTGTGTAAATTGCGTTGACTGCATGGCATGTGCAGACCGCGACTATGCACTCGAGGCCGCGCCTACATGGCCCTGCAAGACACACCCGAGGGGGGTTTTGCGCCCAAGTTTTATGGATCCTGGACTTTCCCGCTCGAGACAGATCACCCAGAGAAACCCGTCCGCTGGGTCCGCATGATCCTCTTAGAGCGTTGGGAAGGAGAAGTCATGCAAGAATGCTATCGCGAGGGGAGCTAGCAGACGAACCAGTTCGTCTCGCCGTTCTCAAGCAGCTTCTGGAAGCTGTCACCAAGCTCGATTGGTATTCAAAGATTCGTAGCATGGGCAACGGCGCTATGTTTTCTCCGGGGAATATTTTTGTTAACAGCAAGAACGGGAGTATGAAGTTAATCAGCTTTAGGGATGTCGAGTTATTGGGCTACTTCGAGGGATTTGAAGAGTCAGACGACGACGATGACCCTGGCCCATATTGGATTCCGAAGGCTTGGGCTGAGAAGCCGCAATCGGCAGCCAGGTGGCTGATCGACACGTTTGTCGATTCCTCCGACTATAGGCGGCCAACCAACCATTACCGTTTTTAGGAATACTGGTACAACAGTGCAGATGGCACTGAGCGCTTCTGGCTGAACTACTGATGTCGTTGCTGAGGATGAAGATAGTGGCGTCGCAGACTCCGAGAAGGATACTACCAGCAAAGACAAGGACACGAAGACTGTCTCCGTAAAGAAGCGCAGTATCGAGGAACAAGAGGAAGATGGCAGCCCCTCTCGCAAGAAGCAATGCGTTTCGAGTCCTAAAGAATGAGGACTGCCTACTAGGTAGAAAGGAGGGCATTATCGGTCGGAGGGCAATCTCACAGCGGGATTTGTCAACTGTAGTCTGGGACTAGCTAGGCAGTTATAAGTGTTAATTTTAATGTCTACCTCATACATCCTGATGATTCTAGCCCACTTTAGCCCATAAGTCACGATCATGCCGCGAAACCATAAGTATACATGACTGATCATTGACCCTCGTACCTCTTAGTCGCACGGAACCCCCCGTATTTTCTCTTGGAAAATCTTGCTCCCACCCCCCACACCTTTCAGAAAGAAGTACCTGCTCACATACTCTCATGTAACTATCTAGCCATCATCCACCACACACTCCACACCAGGAGAGAAACATCCCGCTCCATCAGCTTACCAAGGGAGTTTAGGGACCGGACTTTGAGCACGAAATAATCCGGAATGTTCGAAAAGTCCCAGGGACGGCTCAGCCCCATTGCAAGCGGCCGAGTCTGGTTGCAGAGAGAAAAGAGAAGACACAGAAACGTAAAGAGTCAACGAGACCTCTCCCATCCTCGGGATCTGTGTAACTACTCTCCTTCACAGCTTCACAGATGGTGTCCTTCTCATGTGGGAGAGACTACCATCCCTGAAGCGTTGAGTTGTGTAAAAACTCTGAAAAAGAATTAAAAGCCTCTCTGCCTCTTTGCCTCTTCTTGTTTTTGTATGTCCGCAAGCATTCCAAACTCTACACTGTTTCCCCAGCCTCCCGAGCATCGCCCTGTTCTTGAATCATCCGCGCCATACACCACACTCCAGCCGTCATTGCCGCACAGCTTCGTCGGTGGTTTAGTGTCAGATTTAATCTCTTAGGCAAAAGGGGCCAATGTGTCTATATATCAGCGCACGGCGGCGGGAAAAGAAGGCATCTCTGGTCCCGATTGTAATCGTTCTGGTCAAAGTTACTGTCTGAATAACACCATTTCACAAAGTAGAATGATAAAATCATAGTCCAACAATCTTGTAATACACACAATAGAATACAAACGAAGCAAACCCCAGACCCTCTTCGCCCCAAACTGACCCTCCCAAGCTGACCTCTTAAACTGACCCCTTAACTGACCCTTAACTGACCCCATAAACTGACCCCATAAACTGACCCCTTAAACTGACCCCTTAAACTGACCCCTTAAACTGACCCCTTAAACTGACCCCCTTCCAGCACCTCGACGCTCAAATCCCCTAAGCAAGATCCTGCCACTATTCAACATCAGCAACACATCTCAACTCACCCCTTAAGAAAACTCACATTCTCAACCGAATTAGTAAACTCCTCCCACCCCTCCAGCACCTCCCACCCCATTGCCCCCAACCCCTCCATCCCTTCCTCCCCCACCCAGCTCAACACGCTCCTCCCAGACTTGTGCGCCTTGTTCTGCCTTAACCCCATCAACGCGAGCCCCTGAATCACCAACAAATCCCCATTCCCAGGTGCCACAACCGGCGCAATGATCCCCCCAACTAACACCTCCTCCCCCCCCTGCAAAGCCGGCACATAACCCGCAACCGGACTCCCAGGACTACAAATAACCACCGTCCCCACCAGCCCTCCCCTCTGGCACTTGGCCCTAACAACCCCACACGACTTTGTCTCCTGCAACGCCAAACGGTACAGCTCAAACACCTCCGGGTTCGCATTCCCGGCTACATGCGCAAGCACCGTCTCGGCGTTCTCCAACCCATGAATAAGATCAAAGCTCATGTTCGCCCGTTGGATGCTCTGCAGCAGACCCTCTGGTGCGCTCCAGCTGCTCAAGTCAGCAATCACCATGTTGGCCAATCGTCGCGGAAACTGCAAGTCCCAACCGCTGTTGGAAAACCACGTCTTGAGCCCGCCATCGTCTGTCGGGATGCCCAGGAACACACCTGGGAAACATATTCCCAGCTGTATTTTCTTTGTGCCCCTCTTCTGAATCAACGCTCGAAGGGCCCGGCGATGGAGAGAACGCCCAATGGCAACGTTGCGCTTGGTAGGGTCCACGAAGATCGCTCCGATTATGCCGGTCCCTTGGGTGAGATACGTCGCGCAGAATCCGTACAGCGCCTGCGTGCTGCTGTTGCGAACCACAAAGTGCGACTCCTCAATGTTTGGGTTGAAAATCTCAAATGAGTGTGCCGTTGTCGTGGTCAGAAACCGATGGTTCGGGGCAGCAGCACGAGCAAGAGCGCTCAAAAGATCGTTGAGACCGTTGGAGTCGCGGTCCCTGTCATAGGGCTCGACAAGCCAGTGCTGCCTCGACTTCACGGCCTTTCTGCTTTTTCTCAGAGTCCCCGGCAGCGTCCCGCGTGCTCTCGAGCTTCCGCAGAGAGCGCGCACAAGAGCTGCCATGGCCATTTCCGTAAAGTCAAAGGTGCAGATATAGGTCCCAATCGACTTATCCATGGCGAAATCATAGGGCGAGCTGACGGCCACCACGACCAGGGATTTCTTCTGGCCACTTGCCCTCAACATTGAGCACATCATTGAGACATGCTTGGTGAACCCGGCCTGGTACAGGTTTCGATTGGCATCGGCCGTCACAATAACGATACAGGACGCCCGATGTATCAAGTTTTCATGTACTACCCCATGTTAGTCATTGTATTCTCTCCCATCACAGCTGCCCAAGGCACTCACCCGGCCTAACACCATTTGCAGTGTAAGAGGTATGTAGCAGCTTGCCACGTCGAGCGCGGGCAAGTGACCTCCCAAGCTCCCGAAACACCCCCTCGCCACTCATTATGACGCCCCGATCCCGGTGTATCCATTTGTCGTGTTCCGACGGCGCGCTATCGGACTTGTTCTTCGCCTCTAGGATATTTTTGGTCAAAGACGAGGCTGGCAAAGGCTTGACCAACGGGGTGAGGAGTAGCAACTCTTCCTCCTGGTGCATCGACTCATTCAAGGGCAGAAGCTTTTCGTTATCCCTAATAACTGTGATGGAGTCATCATATGCCTTGATTGAGAGGTTGAGATGACTCGGGTGAATCTTGGACAACAGAGAAATTCCTGGCGGGTTCAGCGCTTTAGCCCAGGACGTGCACGCGTTCTTCATCTTGAGAACACGGCGGAGAGAAGTGTAAATACGCTCCTTGGTGAGCAGCTCGTTTTCTACACCAAGCTTGAGGCCAGCTATGGCTTCGAGCTGCACGTCGTAGGCCCGACACAGCAGAACCAAGTCACAGCCGGCTTCTACCGCCATGACCGTGCCAGTCTTGACTCCGATTTCACTTCGAAGAGCTTCCATCTCCAAGCATTCCGATATGGCAACACCCGTGAAACCAAGTTCGTTTCTGAGAAGGTCATCAACCACCTGATCGGAGAGGCAGGCGTGGTTCACATTCATGGACGGATTTGTGATGCCACAGCCGCCAACGAACATGGCATCCAACTTTCCAGTAGCAATAGCATTCCGAAAAGGCACGAGGGCGCTCAGGGACAACTCCTCCAAGGTTTGGGTGATGATGGGAACATCCAAGCTGGACCCGAGAAAGTCGAGATTCCCATAAGAAGGGAAGTGTTTTCCACAAGTGGCCACCCCAGCATCCTTGTAGCCGTTCATAGCCGCGATGCCATATTGTGAGACCTCTTGTGGATCGTCCCCGACAGCGCGTACACCGAGCGGCTGGTAACGAGCGTTTGTCAGAACGTCGAGCACGGGTCCGAGAATCAGATTGACCCCCACGGCCGAGACCTCGGTGGCTGTAGCTTTGGCGACTTTGTATGCGAGATCAGCATTACCAGCGGCAGCTTGGCCCATGGCGCTGGGAAACTGGCAAATGTAGTCCTCATCGTACAGGCTGTTGACGCCGCCATTTTCCTGGTCCAATGCAATCAAGAGCGGTTGAAGATGGCCGGCTTGGTGAGCAATCGTCTGAAGCTCCTGCACGAGCTTGGCCGTCTGGTGGGCAGCTGCATTGACGAGTTAGCATCCATTGCACCCGCGCACGTCTCTCGGACCGAAAAACACATTTGAGATTCTTTGCCGTGAGAAGGATGGAGCCGAGATGGTGTTCCTCGATGAGATGACGAATCTGCGGAGTGACTTCGGTGCCATCCCATCCCATAATCACCATCTGCCCTATGGCCCTGAGAGAGAGAGAGAGACAAAGACAGTCAGCGAATGAGGAACTCAGAACGACGACAACAAACAGCATGGCAAAAAGCAAAGGAGAAACGGTTACCAGTCGAGATCTTGCCATAGTGGGTCTAAGTCACCGTCCAACTTGACCATGTTGCCGGTGCCGGATGCCAGTGGGCTCTTGGGGAACGGGATACGGGATACGGCGGGGAGAATTGTCACGTTATGGAAGGCGACATGTTGAGGGATGGTTGGCTGGCCTGGGGAGCGAGCAGCCGGACGGGACGTGTAACCTACAAACCTCAGCACCACCATACAGGCTCCTTCCGGCCGGCAGAAGAAGCACTGCTGTTGTCGCTGTCACTGTTGCTCGGGCCAATCACATGGAGGAAGACGTCTGGAAAGGGGCCATTTAACGGTCCGCTAGCCGAAACAGGCAGGCAACCGTTCAAGCTTTGGTTAGCCCCAAGCAGGAACGTTACATCTGCTCCCTCCCAGGAACTTTTGAACATTTGAGAGTCCACCTACGTTTACTCGATCGTGAATGATAGTAGCCATCTTTGACGGTGCAACATGACCTGAGACATCATGAAACCACACACTCGCTGTTCACTATCATCATGACAGCGACGGCACCGATAACGGGGGCTCCAATGACATCGCCGTGGATAGCCACGGGTTTGGCTTGCTTGCTTACCTCCGCCCGAAGCCGCCAGACGTGCCTTCTTAGAATGACTGATGAAGTCTATTTGGCAAGCACGATGTTCATTATGGAGGTTTATGGCTCGTGGATAGCCGCCGCAAACCGCATTTCAACCTTTCCAAGTCCTCTTCCCGAGCAGTATCTTCTTAGGTAGCCAACCTATGTCCTAGAATCAGCCGCCAGCACGAATATCAACATGTCAGCCCTGCGCCCGTCGTCCTCGAGCACTCCATCCTCGAGAGCGCAGGATCATGGAGAGCCTGAGGTCATCCAGTTCGTCAACTGCCGCCTACTCCGAGACGGCAAGCTCGTCAAGGGAGATCTCTGGATAAACACCAAGAATGGCACCATTGGCTCTTCCAAACGAGCCCCAGATGCTGTCCGTGACCTCCAAGGATGCATCATAGCCCCAGGCTTCATCGACTGCCAAATAAACGGCGCTATTGGATTCAACTTCTCAACCATCCCCGACGACATCTCCGACTATCCTAAGCAACTTACCAAAGTCAATAAATGGCTTGTCCAGACAGGAGTGACATCTTACCTGCCCACCCTCACGAGCCAGCACAGCGAGGCCTATCATAAGGTGCGAAACCATTTACGATCCCCCTCGTTACCAATCTCACTCCGTCTGACAAGCCTAGGCTATCCCATTCCTCACCCCCACACCCCGACCATCCCCAGACCGCGGCGCCTCAGTCCTAGGAGCCCACCTCGAAGGCCCCTTTCTAAACCCACGCAAATGCGGCGTCCACGACCGCTCCGTCCTCCGCACCGCCCAATCCTACCAAGACCTCGACACGGTCTATAACCTCTCCCGAGCCCCTCCCCACTCTGTCAAGATGGTTACCCTAGCCCCTGAAGTCCTCCTCCAGGAAGGACCGGAAATCATCTCGACACTCACCGGCGACGGCATCGTCGTCTCGTTGGGACATACGGCAGCCTCGTACGAGAAAGCCCGTGAGGCACTCGCTGCTGGCGCGAGAATGGTGACACACTTCTTCAATGCCATGCCCCCTTTTGGTCACCGCGAGTCGGAGCTTAGTATCGCCAACATCATTATCCCGGCGGGGAATGAAGAAGCTCCCAGCTATGGCATTATTGCTGATGGGGTTCACAACCACAAGTCAGCGGTTATGCTGGCGCACTCGGTGCATCCGGAGGGGCTGATCTTGGTGACGGATGCGATGCATGTGCTGGGGTTGGGGGACGGGACGTATCCGTGGCGGAATGGGACCGAGAAGTCGAGTGTTGTCAAGTCTAGGGGGAGGGTGATGGCTCCGAAGATGGATGAGGAAAAGAGAGAGAGGATGGTGTTGGCGGGGAGTGCGGTGACGTTGTTGGAGTGTGTGAATAATTTTTTGGGGTATATTGATACGACGAGTGTTGGTTTGGAAGGGGATGAGGGGGAGAATGAGCGTATTGTTTCGGCGTTGATGGCGGTGACGGAGCGGCCGGCGAGGTTGTTGGGTTTGGAGGGGAGCATTGGGACTTTGGAGGATGGGACGGATGGGGATATTGTTGTTTTGGAGAGGGTTACGGGGGAGGGGGGTGGGGGGATGGTGTTGAAGTTGAGGGAGGTGTGGAAGCAAGGGAGGATGGTGTTTGAGGGGGAGAATTGGGGTGGTGTCTGGCGGCTTTAGGGATGGGGGTTTTGGTTGATGGGCATTGTAGGATAGATTGATGGGTTTTGAAGAGTAAATTATTGGGCTTTGGTGGACACTCGATAGGCCTTGAGAACATTTTAAAGAGGCCTGGAATCCCATACAGACTGTTTCTAAGGCTATGCGGGGTATTGTAAACCCTTTTCTTGTTCTCTTTCGCGACATGGTCAGTTTACTCAAAAGGAGCGCCGAAAAGGCCGGTAAGCACCGTGTTTCACCGGAGCCGACATATCCTGCCCTGCCCCTTCGGCCGGCCGGGAGCTGACGGCGGCCGATGCACGAACGGAGGGACGGACGGACCCATATCAGGTTTTAAATGCCGGGGGGTAAGATCTGCATAGGTGAGATCTGAAACATTTTATTTTTCTCTTGTCCTGTCGCGTGGCTAGGGGGATTTTCGGCATTTGACCGACGACACTCCTCCGGGAAGGTGTGGTTTCACCGGCTTTGGGTGAAAATGGTTCTTTGACGGAAATAAGCACCTAAACTACCTGGGCTTATGCTATCATTTCCTAACCCCGGGGGCGACGAGCCGAAAGCGCGAAGGGGTGTGTGTGCCGTGCCCATTGTCATTGGGCTTGTGACAAAGGGTAGCGGTCATGGCATGGCAGGGCCGAAGGAAGGAAAGGAAGAGCTCTGCCGGGTGGTGGTCGGGGTGACCCTCCGCCTTTTGCTCCGCTTTTAGGGGCCGGGGAGGTGGGGGGGCCCGTTTGGTTGGTTGTTGGGCTGGGGTGGTGTCGATGACGGCAGTTTTTTACTGGGGGGGAGAGTGTTTTTCCATGATGTCCATGATCATTTATTCCCATGAGGGAGGGTTTTCTTTGTTTGGGTTTGTGGTACTGGGGATGGAGGTTTCGGGGGATGATGGGGGGGAGGGTGGGTGCTGACAGATGTGGTGGGGATGGGGATTATGACTATTGGGAACCTGAGCAAAAGGGAAGGAAAAACAATACTTCATACACAAATTTTTGCAAGACAGGTTGATGACTGACGGGAGGGATGGGATGCCCCCAATGCCGGTATTCGGCATCTGCTTGTGTGTGTTTGCTGGGGAAGTGGAGGGGGCAAGGTGATTTAATCATATCCATCGTGACTGCTCGAAGGGTCCTAGTTCGTCCCAAGAAGGGTTAAGATGAAGCTGGGTCCCTCCCCGCGCAGGCCAAAACAACTCTCTATTGCATCATTTTTATTTTTTATTTTTTGTTTTTTTTTTTTAAAAAATTTTTTTTTTATTACTGAGTGGTCTTGGCTGTTGCTGCTGTTGTTTTGTTTGTCATCATCAGACGAAAGGGTTCCATCGTCGAGCAGCGGTGACGACTGCCGAGGTCGACTAGTAAAGGGTAGTGATCCCTGACGAGTGACTGACTGTAACGACGGTGATTCAACATCACACCTTTACACCTTTTCAATATCTCACAGTCGCGGAATTATTGCCGGGAGGAAAGGAATTCAACAATGGCGACAGCAACAACAACAACAACGACAACGACAACGACAACGACGACAACAACAGACGAAAAGACTGCCGGACATGAGAGGACAGACGATGAAGACAGGTCATCATCGCGGGACTCGTCGTCCTCTTCAATCAAAGGCCCAACGCTAGAACCCATCCGTCCAGCATCCCGAATCAGTCGGAAAAGTCACGCCAGCCAGAACAGATTGTCGCTTCACCGGGAGAGGTCGAATAACGGGTATGGGGTTGATGATTTGGTAGACCGCTCATCGGAGGAAGATGGTGTTGCTGCTGCTGCTGGTGGTGGTGGTGGTAACATTGAGGCTGTTTCTTCTCAGGTTGATGCCCCGGACGCGTTGACTGATCCGTACGAGGTTACGTGGGATGGGGGGGATAACGACCCGATGTGTCCGAGGAGTATGCCGCAGTGGAGGAAGTGGTTGGTGATTTTTATCACCTCGGTGGGATCGTTTTGTGTGTGCGTTTTGCTCTCCTGAAGCAAGTTTTGGGTGGATGGCTGACGACTGGGATTTAGAACGAATGGTTCGGCGGTTTACACTGCTTCTTATGCGGACATGATGTCCGAGTTCAACAGCAGCCGGATTGTTGTCACGCTTGGGTTGTCGTTTTATGTCCTGGGGATTGCTCTCGGTCCGTTTTGGTCGCCGCTGGCCGAGTTTTATGGCCGACGACCCATCTACCTCGCGTCGTTTTTGTTCTTCATGATCTTTCTGATTCCTTCGGCGCTGGCGAAGAATATCCAGACCATGATCGTCTCGAGATTCTTCCAGGGTTTGGCTGGGAGTGCGTTCTTGTCTGTGTCTGGGGGTACGGTTAGCGACATGTTCACCCACGACAAGATGCTCATGCCCATGGCGATTTTCTCACTCTCACCATTTGTTGGACCGTCGACTGGGCCGCTGATTGGGGGTGTGATGGTGATGTTTGTTCAGTGGAGGTGGATGCATTATTATCTGCTTATTTTGAGCGGGGCCTTGTTTTTGAGCATTGCGTTGCTTGTGCCGGAGACGTACCGTATGTTTTTTTTTTTTTTTTAACTCCGGTCCCCCTTTTTTTTTTTTTTTTTTTTTTTTTTTTTGGCTGACAAAAGATTGCATATGACTTAGATCCCGTTCTGTTGAAGAGAAAGGCAGCGAGAATCAGAAAGGAGACGGGTGACGAGAGGTATTACGCGCCGATAGAGCGGTCGACAAAGTCGATTCCAAAGACTGTTGGTCTTTCGCTGTTGCGACCGTTCCAGATCCTGATGTTTGAGCCCATGGCTTTGATCTTGAATATTTACACTGCCATGCTCTTGGGCCTGCTGTATCTCTTTTTTGGAGCGTTTCCACTGATCTTTACGACGAATCATGACTTCAACCTGTGGCAGGTTGGGTTGACGTTTACGGGGTTGTTGGTGGCCATGATTATTGCCTGCTGCGTCACGCCGCTGTGGAACAACTTTCGGCATACGTTGAAGGAGAGGAGGAGGAGGAAGACGGGGGTGCTGAAGGATGAGCCCGAGGATCAACTGCCGCAGGTTATTGTGGGCGCGCCGCTCATTACGGGGGGGTTGTTTTGGTTTGGGTTTGCGAGCACGCCCGAGATTCATTGGATTGTGCCGTTGATTGGGTCGGGGGTTTTTGGACTTGGGTGAGTGTTTTCATCCCATCATCATTTTGCTTTCATGGAGAGGGAGAGGTTGGGATCTGCTTGAGGCGGCTTGGGGGGCGGTCTCTCTGCTTTCTGTTCTTCTTTTTTCAACCCCACGGGCGGAGAAAAAAGAAGGCAGAGACATGGAGGAGGCGAGATATGCGTCTTCGCAGGAAGCAAGGCCCCAAGGAAAGGGAAAGAAAGGGCCGCAGGTCTCTCGGTTCTGTACGCCCTTACGCAAGCCTGGCTTTGGGCTTGAGGTTTAGTCATGGCTTTGTCAAGATGGGGTTTCCTGATGGCAGTTGGATTTGGAAGAAAGGGGGGGTTGTTATGTGTTGGTTGTGTTTTTTGGCAGGCAAGGAGTTCATGCGGCTAACCGGGCTTTTTGCGTCGTAGGATGTCGTTCGCTTTTACGGGGGTATTTACCTTTCTGGTGAGTCTTGATCTTCTTTCCATTTCATGGCACCCACCCCTTGTTCTTCCCCAAACTTTTAGGCAAGTTCAACCAAGAGAGGGGGAGAGTTGTAAGTGTTATTGACGTTTGCCTGCCTGCTTGCCCTGACGACGGAGCTCACCCCGGAGTATAGGCAGCTAGGTGGTGGTGATTTTTTGAGGCTGCACCAAAAAGCAGGGCCCTGCCAGCTGCACTCCCCCTCTTTCAACCCCCCCCCCCCCTCCCCTCCCCTTCTTACCCTGGTTTGGAGAAAATGTATTGGACAAAATGCGAAAAAGAAGAGAGTGAAAGAAATAGGTATGCTGATACGAGACGGTGGCGTTTGGTTTTGTTACATAGGTCGCAGCCTACCCGCGGTACGCAGCCAGCGCTTTGGCGTCTAATGCTTTGGTGCGGTGTTCATTTGCTGGTAAGCAAATTCTTTGTTTCTTTCTTTCTTTCTTTCTCTTCTTTCATATCGTTCATTCTCCTTGGATGGGGGGTTTTTCATTTATTTGGTTGGTGCCACGACATTTGAGGACCGGCCGGGATGATATCTCTATCTATCGATGGCAGGGGAGAGAGCTGTTGTCCTCTGCTGTCTGGCCAGGCGATTGTCTTGTTTTTTTTATTTTTGTTTTTTTGTTACTTGCTGGGGTTGGGTTACGAGGGAGGATCAGATAAACTACCATGTTTTGGGGCGTTGTTCCATGTACCTTGATGGCCTGGGAATGACTGGACGATTGCTAACGACACTGGTGGGGGGAAATAGCCGCCTTTCCGTTGTTTGGGTACCAGATGTATGAGGCGCTGGGGTTCCAGTGGGCGACGGGGTTGTTGGCCTTTATTACTTTGGGATTGATGCCTTTTCCGTATATATTTTTTAGGTATGGGAGAAGGATTAGGGAGAGGAGTCGGTTTGCTAGTGCTACGTAGGGGTTTGGGGGGTTAAAAGGGGGGATGGGATATAGACTATTGCCTGTGTTTAATGGATGATGTAGACATTGTGGTTTAATGGCAGATATTAGATGAGCGACCTTTTATTGAGAGACGGATTGGACGAGTGATGTTTGGGTCGCTGTGGGGGTTGGAAAAGCCCTGGCTGGCTGGCTGGCTGGCTTGTTGCCCAGACGAAAAAAGAAGGTGGTTGATGGGAGCTTCCGCCCGTTTCTGAGACATTTCACTGGCACTAGTTGAGAGCTAAGAGATTTATTTTCCCCGCGAAGAGAAAAGCTTGTTGTTGGTGGTTTGTGATTGATTTTGTCTTGACCAAGTTTTTGAGTGGGGTGTTGCTTTGGGGACGAATGGGTTGTTGATATGTGAGAGACTTGAACCGGGCCGGGCAAGGGGAGGGATAGGGACGGGAAGAGGTTGGATCGGCAGAGGCGACTAGTGAGATGCGGGATTGCCGATGGGGGACTTGATCGAGTCGGAATCAGGCAGTGAATATTCACGAAAGACAGGTTTGTTTGAGGACATGGGTCTGGCCTGGGTTGCTTGTGGACGACGTGAGAAGCTGGAGTGGTCTGACTATGACGATCGTGCGGGCTGGGCTCTGGGCCTTGATGGATGCTGTGTCCGGGGACCTTACCTACTTGGACTGCGAAGAAGGGAGGGAGGTATGTGGCCCGCATGTTGATCTGGGGGAGTGACAAGTTGGGTAGGTAGGTGGTGAGTGACATCAACCAAAGGGCAAAAGAGTGAGGGAGAGAGAAAACCTCAAACATGGCTTATTGTTCTTGTCACACCTAGGGTATGTATGTTGCCAACTAATTTTCAACTCGTGATCGAGATCACCAATGACGGTGTGAGATAGATTGTGGGGAGATGGGAAGGGAGGGTGGGGAAGTAGGAGGGACGGGTGATCAGAGGCTGGTGGTGGCAAGGAGGTAAGTATATGGCCGATGGGGCGGCGGTGGTCAAGTGCAAGAAAAGTGCAAGGTATTGACCATGGTGTTTGTTGGTGAGAATATACATGTGTGCTGGGAGAAATGGTGGGTAAGCAATAAGAGTACACGCAGGTTCTCTCTATTGGTACCTGGATCGATACGGATGGGTGCGTGAGCTGCTGGTCAAGATGACGAGTTTGAAGGCGGTGAAAGTTGGGGAAACACACGCTTGAACCGTACATGTAAACCGTAGGCAGGTGTGGGTTTCGTGGTGTGGGTGGGTGCCCGTCATGGAGGGAAGCAGGTGCCGCCGCCTCCCCGTGATACCGGGCTTTTGGGACGGTATTGGTCGAGGGTCTTTACCCGTTGCACATGGTTTGCTGGATGTTGGTGTGGGTGGGTGATCAAGATCTGGTTAGGGGATTTTTGTGATCGTTTGAGCCCATCACCAGGGATGGCTGTGGGGAGAGGGCGGGCAACCCACAACATGTCGTGGGAGTTAAAGTGCTGACAGCGTTATAGTGTTGGCGGTCACGTTGGCTGTTTGGACTACGTGGGATGGTGTGGAGGTGGGCCAATGATGAGTTTCAGCATGTCAAGCACATGAAGTGTATACACCTTGCTGACATGGGCCTTTGTCCTGTGCAAGGTAATCTATCCGAGGCGTCATGGACCAGCTATGATGTAAAGGCTGTGTGGGCTTGGATGAACGCGCAGTAGACACGTAGGGTCCACTCGCGAGCAGCTCCCGGAACAGCAGCTGAAGAAAAAAAAAAGTAAACCAAACACACTGTCTACATCTGCTGTGCAGTTTCGTTCCAAGCTGATGTGTGTAGATCTGATCTGATCTAGCGTAGCATTTGATGCCCAACACACTGCTCTTCACGATGTGCTCTGCATGTTTGTGCATACGGTACCCCTGAGGGGCTGGCTGGCTGGCTGGCTGTGGTCGCCTGCCTTGCCCTTTGCCGACGATGTGATAATGTGAGGTGACGATACCCGGAAGCCGGGCAGATATGGGGGGGACCAGGGGCGTGGGCAGATCGATCTAAAGGTGTGTCTAACCACATCTATCGTTTTGGTCCGCGAATGGTAGGTGGGTAGCAGTGATGGATGAAGCCGGGGAGAAAGTGGACAGTATGTGATTGAATAACGGACACTTTCATCCGATTCGGACGCTTTGCCTGTTTACGTGCAGGTTGTAATATGCTCCAAATGTGACCATGTCAATTTACGTAGGGCAATGGAGGCGGGCACCAGTACCGGCTTTTTCTTTGCTTCTTCTGCTCGTTGGTGCCAAGTCACAAACTTCAGGTCCTATCCTCAGCCAGCCATCCCATGTGGGATTTGTTGGATAACGCTCAATAGACCCACGTAGAATTGTCCCAACATGGCCGGCCATGAGGCAGATATGGGCTGATCAACGGCCATCACACGCGCCTGGCTGGGCAGCAAAGGCCTGGCCAGAGAGCGGAATAGGGACGGCACGTTCAGCCTTGAAGATATATGGTGTTAGATCGAAATATCCTATCGTCGTGATGGAGGAGGGCGGATGTGAAAGACGTGCATCCCCGGACGGGCCGATCGATAGTGATCAGGATTTGATGTTCATCGTTCACGTTTTCAGCACCAGCCCATAGCGCCTCTTGATGACAACAACAACAACAACAACAACTAGTTAGGGGTTGTGTGAAGGGATCTGCAGATGGCCGAGATGTAGGCTGGCTTGCGTGCTCTCAGCACTTTTCTTTTCTGGCGGTCTTTTCTGCATGGGGATAGTAGATGGATTTTGACAGATTGCCATCTCGTTGTTGATTGCTGGCCAACCCGGTGTGGCGTGGCATCGTGGCAGGCGGGATGAGGGGGCCATGAGGTGGGCGGCGGCGGGCTGGCGTTGAAAGGTATTGAAGTTTCCTGTGATCAAGCTGGTGTGCTGTTCCTCTCCGTAACAAGAAGGAGGTTGAGGCTGCTGTGTGCGCAGTCAGGTTGCTTGTCAATATCCGCGTGCTGTGCCCTGCCTGCTGGCTTGGCGGTGTGAAGAGTTGAAGATTGGTGTCTGAGAGTGGGATTGGATGGATGAAGAGGAGATAGACAACAGGAGAGAGCTGAGACATTGATCTTCGGTGAAGAGAGTGAGACAGACATGTGTCGAAGAAGGAATGAAGAAGTCCCTCAGGAAAAGAGAAAAGAAGAAAAAACAATGAAGCCATCTCCAGTGACGCGATGCGCGCCAGCCGCTGTCAAGATTGGGCTAGAGACAATATCTTGTTGACCGGTCTCCCAACTGTGCTTTGCAATGGCTTTCTAATGATCTGGATTGGGGATAGCTCAAGGTAGCTGCCGGTCTGGGTGGGAGGTTGCCCCTGCGTGGTGCTTGATGTCGATGAGGGTACCTATTCAGTTCAGATGTCGTTGCTCGTAAATTATTACTCCTAGGTGCTTGGTGTAACTGTTACTTTCTCTCTGGAGATGATCCACGGTTCCCGGGCTGCGGTCCGCGCGGGCCAGTGGAGAGGCTTTTGGTGTATGTAGGTAGGTAAGAGGGGCGGAGAATTGAGAATTGGCAGGGACCACATGCTAAAGCTGTGCGGTCGATTAGCTAAACCTCGTCGGGTATCGTCTTAGGTCCCTGGTACCTGGTCGAGGCGGGGGCTGCAGTGTCCAATGGGAGTCTGGTGTAGTGTCTGCCAGGTACCGAGTACCCGCAGCCAAGGCCTGATGGGACGAAGGTCGGCAAAGTTGAGAGAGCAAAGGATCTCCCTTCCATTCGAGCTTGTGAGCCATCCGTGACTCCTACTTTACACATAGCAACAAGCAACAGTTCCTATTTCGAGTATTCATCATCAGATATACCGTCCATTAGGTAAACAGGGCCGGTTTCCATTCAGCGATACGTGATCGATACGCCCTCGCAGCAAGCCAGCCGCGGCCAGCCACTGGGAGCCAAGAGCAAACTCGAGTTTTTCATGGTCAACTCCAACATCTGCCATGCCAGCAAATACCGGCCTCGACTGGGTACACCTGTCTGGGAACGGCTGCAAGGACGGGCGATTGGAAAGTGACTGATTTGCACCCCACTTGCCCGCATCGCGCCTTCGATTCCAAGCCCCGAGGCTCCTCACCGTCCACTGTCCAGCCTTTTGCGCAATTGATACTTGACCAGACTCCCTTTTTTTTTTCAGTTTGGCCGCCATAACCACACACCTTACACCCATCCCGCGCCGACAGTTCCAGAAGAAACACCAAACCCCGGCCCTTGCGAATTGCGAATTGCGACTCGACAACGGCGCTTTCCGTCTTGCGACAAATACCCAAAGGATCTGCCCTAGCCACGGCGGGCCACGGGCTGGACCGTTTTGTTTTCTTTTTCCTGAGGAGGCGCCAGGAATCGAAAGGTTGGCAGTAGAAGGAAGAAAGGTCCTGGGCCGAGCCCCCACCCCCCCAAAAAAAACGACGAGTAGGAAACGAGAGGGGGGTTATTCTCAAGTCTCAGTCAGTGAAAGAGAAACAGCTGGAGATCGATTCGCTTCGAACGAGGACCGAGTCACTGGAGAGTCCCGCATCCGCCGCACCGAGTTGCCCTGCTTTGAATTCATACTGTACGGTACGGTACCTCGAACCTAGAACCTATCATAACCAGGTCCAGGCTGTTGCGAGGCGGCGCCAAGGGCTCATACAAGCATAAGTGACGGATAGCTGCACCTGAATGCCTTCCTATCACTGCGGTGCAACGTGCACGACCCAGCGCTCGAGAGCTTCCCCAGACGACATCAGAGTGCTTTATCCGCCCCTCCGCCTGTAGCTGCCGCTGCCGCGTGACCAGGACCAAGAGCCTTCCCCTCTGTCGCCATCAACACCAAGCTTTCCTCTGCCCTGCTCCACCGCCGGCGCCTCGATCCGGCCAGTCTTGCTTTCGTGGTACAAGGACGCCATCTGCCAGCCGGCCCCGAGCTCATTGGCAGGAAGCCCTCCAGAAACTGCTGCTCGTAGAATACGAGACAGCCCGCGGTTGTTGTGTATCAGGCCTCGTCAGCTGGCGCAGGTGCCCCCTTTTCTATCTGGGAAGGACGATCAGCATCCCATATTACGGGAGGCCACAGGGCCAAAAAGTAGAGAGCCTGAGGGGAGAGTGTGTGAAATCAGGAACGAGACGAGAGAGAGAGAGAGAGCGTCTGTTGATGCCACATCCGGTCTCGCAAGTAGCCAACTAGCCTGCTCTGCTGCCGCCTCATTGCCGCTCACCGCGCTTTAATTAGACGGCTTGCTGGGGTTCGCCACGCACATACCACACTCACGCAGTACCTGCTGCCCTTCCTCTCCCGTCAACTTGCCGGACATTTCTTTTGTCAACAGGAGCGCCGTGCAGCGCCAATCACTTTTGGGGTGGGTGATACTGCCGTGGGGACTCCTGCAGGAGGGCTTTCAGACCCCCTGACCCCCATCTCGGAGTACGTCCTTTCCCTGGCCGTGAGCTGCGGTCTGGCAGAGATTGGGGTCCTGCATTGCCGTCCCGTCCAGATAGAGACCTGGTCAAGTATAAGAAGCTCGAGGCACGATGCCGGAAGACGGTGGGCCTTTCGGATCAGAGGCAGCAGAAGCCTCGGGTGCCATGTCTGAGACCGAGAACGAGTACGACGACCACGAACCGCATCATAAAGACGAAGACGACAGGATGTCTGAACAAAACACGACTCCAGATGGCGTCGACGCCGGCGGTGAGGTCAAGAAGAAGTATGATCCAAAAGACCCATTACGTCCTCGGCGGAAAAAGGCCAGGAGAGCCTGCTATGCCTGCCAGAGAGCCCATCTCACATGTGGTAAGTCTTTTGTCGTCCTTCACAGCCTTTGCAGTTGTTTTTCTCTTGAATACCCGAGGGGCCAGAGGGCGGCGTTGTTCGTCGGCTGACGCTGTCGTTTAGGTGATGAAAGACCATGTCAACGCTGTATAAAGCGCGGATTGCAAGATAGCTGTCAAGATGGGGTCAGGAAAAAGGCCAAATACCTCCACGACGCACCACCAGAAGCCTTGAGGCCAGTTTTGGGCCCCAACTACAACCCCAACGCGCCAAGTTCACGACACGGCGGCCAGAGGCACCACAGCGTCTCGACGGACGCATCTACCGTCAGGACATTTTTCTCACATTCAAACGCTTCGCAGTATCCTGTCTACTCATCGACACAGAGCATCCCGCATGGTCTGGCCGAGAGTTTACCGTTCAACAGTCAACAGTCACCTGTCTCCCCAACATTCCAGCAGACCTCGAGCAACCCTCCTATCAGTGGAATGGTGGCGCCTCCAGTTTCGAGTCCAATGACACCCTTCGGGCTACCCTTCGACCCAAGCGACCCCAACATCTTCAACTTCAACATCGATGGTCTGAACTTTGGGAGTCACTACGGGGCGATGGAGTTTGGAATGCTGGGCCACATGTCATCAAGTGCTGCCGATACCCCACCGCAAGAATCTGGCATGGGTCAACAGCCAGGCGATGTGCATTTTGGGGCCGGGTTGTTTGGGAGCCATTTCGACAACCGCATGCTGCCGGAGTTTCTGGGTCTGGATGCAGGCGCCAACGGCATCTACTCGCAAGGGAACCTGCAACATGGTCTCCCTCACGCCTACGCGATACCAGCTGGCCCAACTAGTCTTCAGAGTCCCAGCACCGAGAACAACAGCCCACAGCCTACCACCTTTGGCTTTGACGACCGACCATCACCGACCATGTCACAATACCCCAACGCTCCCGGAGCCAAGAGCTCATCAAACAGCCGTCCGTCAAAGCTGAGAAAGCTCGACAAGGTGGCCATTCTGCAAAAACGCCAGCGCGACCCGTCGTACATTTATGACACGGTCAAGAAGTCGTTTGACTATGTTGGCAGCTTCCACAAACTCTTTGAAGTTTTGTCCAGTCGGTTTTCCCAACCTCATGCTGCTCGCATAGCCAAGTCGTTAGCTGCCATCCGACCAGCCCTCCTCGCGTCCACACGAAACTTGACGACGCAAGACCTCATCTTTATGGAGCAGTGCTTCCAACGAACGCTATTCGAGTACGAAGACTTCATGACGCAGTCTTCAAGTCCCACCCTTGCCTGTCGGCGCACGGGCGAGATCGCGGGCGTGAACAAGGAGTTTACTGCCCTGACAGGGTGGACCAAGGACGTCCTGCTGGGGAAGGAACCAAACCGCAACACCAACCTCGGCGGGACAGGGGTGCGGACCACCCCGCGGCTCAAGAGCCTCAACGAGACCAGCGCAGAGAACGGCGGCGCCGCGAGCGGTCCGAGACCGGTGTTTCTTGCTGAGCTGATGGACCACGAGAGCGCGGTGGAGTTTTACGAGGATTACTCGCAACTTGCGTTTGGGGACAGCAGAGGGAGGATGACGAGGAAGTGCAGGTTGCTCAAGTACCGGACTGATAAGCCGGCTGTGGGTGGCGGTGGTGGTGCGGGGGAGGAGGAGAGGAAGCCGGATCCGAGCGCCGCGCCGCTGCAACAGGAAAAGGACTCGAGGCATAGTATTTTGAGCAACAGGGTGGCGAAAATTGATGGGGAGCATGGGATTTCGAAGCTGGAGAGGGATGGGAAGCTAGAGTGCAGTTATACTTGGACGATTAAGAGGGATATGTTTGATATGCCGATGTTGTTTGTTATTAACGTGAGTTTTTTTTTTTTTGGTTTTTTTTACGATTACTATGGAAGAAGGCATTGCTAACGGGATTCTAGTTTTTACCATGTTACTACCGGAATCATAACCAATTGGCGGTTTAAAGAAGAGGCGAAAGCGCAAGCGTGAAAAAAAAAAAGGGGGGGGAGGGGTAATATGAAGACTAGTTTATATATTTCTTGGGTATGGAAAGGGATACGTATTGGATGGGTATATTCAAAAAGCGTGACTGGGTGGAAGAAGCGAGAGGAAAGCCGGGGGGGGAAAGGGTTGGCATTTGAATGGTGTTGCTTTTTCGTTTCTGCGTTTCGTTTCTTTTCGCTAAAGCGAAGTTTGGATTCAACAAGTTTTGGATATGTTGATGGTTGGGTATATAAAAGAGAAGTGATTTGTATACATTTGTTTTTCTGTCTCGTGATCTATACCTATTACACAACTCGCGGAGAATTGTTCATAATTTTTTGGGAGAGAGAGGAAAGGGAAGCGGGGGGAGGGGAGGGGGGGTTGTTGAATGCTCAATTATTGAATCGCTTGCTTTTTTATGTCTATAAAAACGCTTATTCCTTTATAAACTCGCCTTCTCTTCTTCTTGCTCAACCAGCCAACCGCCCTCAAACTGGCCCCCATCCCCTAATTCTTTGACCCTCCACCCTGGTCTCGAGAGGGACTGTCGAGCGACCCGACAGTCAAAGGTGATGTCCTCGACCAGGTCGTCGAGCCCCTTGTAGTCCTTTTCGTCGCGGATGTAGCCCATGATGAGGAGGCGCATGTCTGTGCCGTAGAAGTCTGCCTGGAACTCATGCAACACGTGGACTTCCGCGGAGCGGGTGTCGTTTTTGTAGAAGGGGTTGTAGCCTATGGACATGACCATGGGAAACATGCTCCAGCTGGTGTTGGAGGCTGGGCTGTAGTTCGGGTGGCTGGGGGGTAAGAGAAGAGACGCCCAACCAAAGTAAACGCCCGATGGGATGGAGGAGATCCAGGGGGTGAGGGAGTTATCGACAGGGAGGTTGGCGGTGGGAATCCCGAGTTCTTTGGAGCCGCGGCCGAAGCCGGAGATCACGGGGCCGGACATGCGGTACGGGTATGGATGTTCGGGACCGGAGCTGGGGCCGATGAGGAGGGGGCGGAGGCCCGAAGCGGCGGTGGTGCCGGTTGGTATCTCTTCTTTGGACATATTTTTGGTGTGGTGGTGGTGGTGGTGGTTGGTCAAAGTGAGTGAGTGAGTGAGTGAGTGAGTGAGTGAGTCGTTTGTGTGGTGATGAGTCAAAGTTAACCCACCCCCTCTGGCAAAAAATGAGAGAAAGTATAAAGGTGTATATATGAGACAAATCAGTCTGCGTGAGTGAGTGATTGAGTGAGTGAGTGAGTGAGTGAGTGAGTGAATGGCTGTGGAATCACACTAAAATGTCTCGATAGACCAGATAGATAACCGGAGCGGGTGCCGCGGCGTGGGTGGTGGCGGGGTAGTGGGGCAGCTTGGTACGTTTCCCGCTCTCACACCGTCCGTTCAGGGGAATGGTTGACAACGGCCAATGTGGGATGGGATGAATAATAATATAATGGTCCAACGATAACCCGATAGGAGGGGGACCACGGACGTGGATTTAAGCTTGTTTTCTAGTCTTGCTTGGCTTGGTGTGATTATCGGGGTGACACAGCGTGGTGGTGTAATTACAAATTACGCTGTACTGTACAATGTGAGATAGCATGGGAGATGTGATTGACCTCGAATTATAGTAGAAAATAATTATTCCTATAGGATACCCAGCACGATACAATCTTCACCGGTTCCAGTTAAAACACAGCAGCCCGGACCCGAACGCCACATCCATCCAGTACAACAGTTAGCCCGCCCACACCTATACCATCTCCCCTATCTTACCTCCTCTCCCCATCCACATCGCTTCCCTCCCCTTACTTCGTCTCCCCCTTCCACTCCTCCCTCCCCAACCTCACAATATCATTCTGCTCCAAAATCCAGTATTTACTCGGCGCCCTCCCCCCCTCAATCATCTCCACCGCCTTCACCGCCGCCCGCGCAATAACCTCCCCCTCCTGCGCAAACCTGTCCACCACCCCCCTCCCAAACCACCGCCCAATCGCTTTGACCACCCCCTGCGCCTGCCCCTCCCCAAGCCTAGCCTGCTCCCTCTCCCCCAGTATCAACCCCGGCCTGAGTATCACCGCGTGCTCAAACCCCAACTCCTTGATCGTATCCTCCACCCCAATCTTCATCTTGCTGTACGGCACATAATTGCTGAACAAACCCCTCGTCCCACCGCTAGACACAAAAACAAATGTTTTGGTTCCAGAATCTTTCGCTGCTCTGGCCAGGGCGACGTTGAGGTCGTGGTCGATTTTCCACTGGTTTGCTATGCCGCCTGCGGCGGTGCGGGTGGTGCCGAGGGCGGAGATGACTGTTTTGGGCGGGGGGGCGAGTGAGGAAAGGGAGGAGGTCCAGAGGTCGGTGTTGGATTCGATGATGGGGGTGAGGGTTGGGCCGGGGGTTTTGGGGGGGCGGCGGGAGATTGTGGTGACGGGGACGGAGGAGGAGAGGAGGGTGGAGAGGATGTGGGAGCCTACTAGGCCTGTTGAGCCGATTAGGAGTGTTGGTTGTTGGGACATTTTGTGGTGGTGAGGGGGTGAGGTGATATCAGGTCTCCCGGATTATTGTGGTGAGGAAGAGACGTTCAAATAGGCGTCGAACAGATACGCAACGAGGGACGAGGGAGTCACGGCAGTCCACGGTGCACCACGGAGCTCTTGATTGATGGACGCTGGAAACAGCCAGAACAAATGCGAGCCCCTGTCGTCGCACTGTTAACCGATGCCGTCATTGCGTCTTGGCATCTTTGACACTCAGCCGAGCTGTCATGGCAGCAAATTGAAGGAATTCGGGATAATGACAGTGAACAGAAATTCGGGATAATATATTACATGGCCGGCGCAATCAAGATCTTTAAACCCGTCTCAACCACGGGCTAAACCTGAATCCAAGTAAAAGTCCGGTGGCACAAGATCAGCCACACCCAACCCTAACCCAGAACAGATCCATCAAGGTGCTGTCGCAAACTAAGAAAAATGGCGGGGCAACCCGCAGCAGTGCGCAAGTAAACTTGGGCGCTCCAAAGAAAAAAAATCCTAGAGTGAACCCCTCCATGAACCAGCATACAACGATCACCACCACCATCACCACCACCACCATCACCACCACCACCGCCGCCAATTCCCGTCGTATCATCTTCTCCCGCTTCTTCCCAGAGTCGCATATTCTTTCTTCACATCAAAATTACCCAAAATGGAGGCCCCATCACCAGGTACTTACCCTCCCCCCTCTTTTGCGTACCAGATGCTAACTTCCCCCCAGCGCAAACCCAAACCACCTTCGAGCGCGGGATCTCCCTCCTCCTCAACCTCTGGCCAGCCCTTACCCTCGCCGTGCAAAACAACTGGGGCGGCCCTGACTCCTCCGACAAACGCGACTGGTTCGCCGGCGCAGTCTCCGAGCTCTTCCCCCCCCTTACTACTTCCACCTCCACCTCCACCTCCCCCTCTGCCCCCTCAGAAGAACCAGACGCCGAATACATTGAAGAATTCCTCCTCAACGTCATGCTCGACGAGTTCGAAGTCAACGTCGACGACGACTCCGCCTTCGAGGTAGCCGAGAGCATCATCAGGATCAGGAAGGACTGTCTAAAGGGCAAGTTTGACGAGGTGGAGCAGCTGGGGAGACGGTACACCGAAAAGAAGGGGAGTAAAGTGGTTTTTGCAAAGGGGGAGGACCAAGAGGAAGAAGGGGAGTGGGATACGGATGATGATGAGGAGGAGGATGGGGATATGGAGGATGCGCCTGCGTTGGTGCAGGCTCCAAGAAGGGAAAAGCAGGAGCCCGAGGTGGATGAGGATGGGTTTCAGACTGTCACGAGGAAGAAGAGGTAGTGGTAATGGGGTGGAAGGGGAAAAAAAAAAAGGACGGGGGGGGAGGGCCCAAAGAGGGAGGGGTGAAATAAAAAGCGAGATACCCAGTTAAGAACCTCTGTTGAAGGTCTGCTCCAAGGGGGTTGCTATGGAAAAGAGAGCTTCCAAACGTTGAAGACACTATAACAGAATTTCCGGACAAGCAACAAAATATTCTGGCCCCTTGATGTTGCAGAGTGAAAATACCCATTATAAACTCCGCCAACTAGCAAAGCGATAAACCCAAAAGTTATTCAACAAATCAAACGCCGTCCATCCATGTTTCCTGCTGTGACATCTCTCAAATGCTGACTCCCAATCTGGCTTCCTACTCCCAATCCTCCTCATCACTGCCATCACTGTCATCGAGCTTCTTCGCGTCCTTGGGACTGTTGGGCGCCTGACTGGGTACACCAGACGCGGCGCCGACAACATCGTAGCTGGTGTCACTATCCGCCATCGATTTCCTGTCGTCAGATTTGCGAGGCTCTGCCGGCTTGGCAGCAGTGGTAGTAGGGTTGATCGTGGAGGCAGAGTTTGAAGAACCAGGGCGCTTGGCCTCAGCAGTAGGCACAGGTTTGGCAATGGCAGGTTTGGCGGGGGCCGACTCCTCCTCATCACTGGACTCCTCCTCGCTGGAATCCTCCTCCTCCTCTTCTTCTTCGGAAGAGTCCTCGTCCCAGCCAACTTCCTCTTCAGCCGAGGCAGCTGGTTCATGTTAGCATAAGTACAAGTTTCCAAGTGGACAGGTGGGCTCATAATCTTACCCTTGAGCAAGTCCCTACGCCTGGCCTCAGCAGTCTCAATACCGTGTCTGAGGAAGTAGTACCTCTTCCAGAAATCCGCATAGGGAACCGTGTCGGGAACCAGCTTCTCCATTGTCGTTCTCAACTCAGGGTACTTGGCGAGATCAGTAGCGATGTCCTCCGTCTTCTTATCGACATCAAACTCCTTGGCCCAGGTCTCATACTCGGCGCCAGTGCCATCCTTGATGAAGTTGTCCGTGGTGGTGTGGATGACGTGAAGCTGCGCATCGAACCGCGAGGTGTGGATCACCCTCTTCCCAGCGGCATCCTTGCTCTCGAACAAAACGGTGTTGCCCTGGTTGTCTCCCTGATCGTTGGTGGGTGGTGCGATTTGGATGGCGTCGCGGAAGAAGTCGCGGAGGTTGGAACCGAACCTGAGGAGAGCTTCGTCGGCGGCGTCTTCGGCTTTCTGGAGATCCTTTAGGCGTTTGGCGGCTTCTTCTTTGAGACGGGTGAGTACGGATTCGGATTCGGCGAGGGCCTCTTCTGATGAGAGGGCTTTGGCGCGGGTGGGGGTGGTCTGGTCGCCCGTGTCCTGAGAGGAACCGGCGTCGGCTGGTGGTGAGGTGTTCAAGGAGAGCGATCGGGTGCGGTTGATGATAGTCTGGCGCAGGTCGGTGAAGCCGCGGGTCGCATCTTGGCTTACGGCGGAGAGCTCTTGCTGGGCTTCATGATAGATAGTCTCACCCTGGGAACAAACACCGTTAGTCGAGCTGTGCCGAGGTTGACCACCCGAGAGAGAGAAACACACACCTGCTTCACCACGCTACCAAAGAAACCTCCAATCCTAGCGCCCCAAGGACTGTTGGAAAAGGCGCGGTAAGCATCCTGGAGATCCTCGTTCAAGCTCGCCTGTGGAGCGGCGGGCTGGTTCTGTCTGTTCTGGGACTCGCTCTTGTCCTCGAAGTTGGACTCGAGGATGTGGTCGTAGGCGATGTCCATGAGGGACTGTACGTGGGGGTTATCGTTGAGATTACTGGATCTGATATGCTACCAAGTGGTCACTTTTGCTAGAGGTGGTTTGTCTTGAATATGGCTGGCCGGCAAGTGATTGCTCTGTCGTCATCTGGCGTTACACAAGGCTGATGGCATGATGTCGCCAATCCCACTGCCGTGAGCGGACGGAGCGGGCACAAACTGCGCGCGGGGGCTCCGCTGCTTGCGCCTAAACCGGGGGACAAGCTGCACGGGCCCTCCACTGGACTGTCATCGCCACGCATGCGTCCAGGCCATCCAGACCTTTACACAAGAGAGCGGAGATGTACACATTCCTGCAGTGAAGTGGGACTATTAGGTCGATGGATGTACAACTGACACTTGATATCGGAAACATACCCCAGATGAGATGCTTCATTGTAGCTCGCGGCATATCGACATATTGCACGAGGACTTATGCCTCGGTCATGAATATTATCTCCGAGGGTTTCTACTGTAGGAACCAGGGCATGCGGTGAGAACAGCTGCCTGGAGATAATGATTCAGAAACAATCAGTTCCACTTCCCCTTTTATCGAATAGTCACCCGTGTCGCTTGAAAGGCGCAGGCAGTCCTCTATGCCCACATACCCCTCGGTCCTATGAGACAGCGCTGTTGGCTTGACTCAGCACCTTGTAACATGCTCGTCGCTACCAACAGAACCGGATATTAAACGGCCAGAGGTAAATCTATGGCATCTAGAATCCCATCACCCAAAATGCAAAAATGGCGTGTGCTTGCTGATCTCTTGTCTATTGTCCGTTGTCTGCACGGGTCTACCGCAGTAGGGTCCCCAAGATAGAGGGGCTGGGCTGACCACCCACAACCCCATCGGGGTCAACAAGGTGGGGCAATCATGGCCGACCTGGGCCGCTGTTGAAGAAGGCCGCACGCCGAAGGACCCCTGTCGGTTCGCGCTCGCTCGGACCAGCTTCCGTCCAACATCTTCCATTGACGGCTGACAAATTGATGGAGCTCACCAGACCAAGGGCCCCCTCGACCTGTAGTCTTGCTCCCAGTTTCGCCCATCGGTCTGACTCTTCGTCCTTTTTCTCGTTTCTCCCATCCGTAGAAAGTCCTTACGTACTCGTACATACCATACCATACATACCGAGATACTGCTGCCAGGTGTCTATCCAATTCCAGTCCAGGCATCCAGAAGAACACGGCGAGGCAAGCATTCGAGTTCCGCCGACTCCGAATTCCCGACCCGTTTTCCACTGCCCTGCTGCTGCGGGCCCTGCGTCGCACTCGAGTGGCCTGCGCCTAAACCTCTTCCCCCAGTCCCGGGAGGCGAACTGTATGGTCTCTCCTCGTCGTGGCCCGACCTGTCCCAGACACCCCATCTCCATCTTTACGCCGTCTGTCACCAAGGGTTCAGTGATTCATCAATCTGAACCAGCCTTTAGACTAGTGGAGAGACACTCTGCGCTGTCCCTGCGCTCGTCTTTGTCTTCAACGTCAGATACCCCGCTGTCCGCCGTTGGGTGTGGGCGGAGATAAGCAGCCCAATCATCACTGCTCCCGCCACCTACGTCTCCGACAGCAATCGCATTTGGCATTTGGGCCTGTTTAATCTGAACTTCTCGAGGGAAAGGCCCAAGCCTTAATTTTCTTCAATTAGTTGTCCAAAACGTCACGCGAGTCAAGCAGACACAATGACGTCGACACGCAATCCCGTTCAGGACCTCATCCTCACGCCGCAACAGCAGAACCTGCTGTATGCCGCCCTCAATTCCAACCGCAAAGGAAACACTCCGGTGAATTCGGCCATGACAATGTCTCCTCTCCAGTTCAATGGGTCTCCGCTTCAGGAAAACTTCGGTAGCTTCCAAGGCAGCCCCGACTTCGATTACGACTACGATTTCCCTGGGGCCGATTCAACTCTCGACTTCTCCTTCAACGACGGCAATCAGCCCAAGATGATTCCCGACCTGCCTGGTACTTCAGATGGCGGCAAGTCCGAATCTCCCGACGACACAGAGTCTCCCGACAAGCGCAGCCATCCAGACGATGAAGAGGATGAAGCCCGTGGAGCCAAGAGGCGAGAGAGTGAGGATAGGGTTGCCAAGAAGCCGGGAAGAAAGCCATTGACGACAGAACCAAGCTCAGTAAGTAAATACAACCCCTGAGCGAACCACGTTGGATTCTAACCGTTTCACAACAGAAGCGCAAGGCCCAGAACCGCGCTGCCCAACGGGCTTTCAGAGAGCGCAAGGAAAAGCATCTGAAAGAGTTGGAAACCAAGGTCGAGGAGTTGGAGAAGGCCTCTGAAACCCACAACAAGGAGAAGCAGGCTCTCCGTGCGCAGGTCGACAAGATGACGGTTGAGTTGAACGAATATAAAAAGCGTCTGTCAGCTCTCTCAAACGGTCGCCCAAGTTACCAAGGACCCACGAAGCTATTCGGCGCTCCTTTCCTTCAAAACATGAACGATGTCAACTTTCAATTCGAGTTTCCCAAGTTCGGCACCCTGCCTGGGCCCAACGTTACGAATGACACCAAGAAGTCCTCCACATCGACCGCAGCATCAATACCGCCGAAGCGGAACAATTCAGATACACGGAGCCCGTTGGACAAGTCGAATAGCGGCTTCAGCCCTGATCACTCGAGCACATACAGCCCCCTCGGCCTGAACTCGCACAATCTGGACTCGCAGTTTAACTTGAACGGCCCGACAACGACAAGCTCGCCGTCAGCCTCATCAAATTCCAACATGGGTGGGCCGAGCTCGTCGTGCGGGACATCACCCGAACCGTTTACGCAGTCGCCCATGGGCTTCAAACCCGTGGACACGCTGGCCACCATCGGGGAGGAGCAGTCTGGTTTCAACGTGAACGGCTCATCACAGGGTGAGAATTGCAGTGCAATATCGCGGTTTTCGATTCGATAATGCTGACAAGCTTGCAGACTTTGGTCATTTCGGTGATGCAAATGACTTCAACTGGCTGCCCCAGACAGACTTTCAGTTTGAGCCTCAGTTGTTTGGGGATTATCGCGAGCCACAGGAGAACATCCTGTCTAATGGCCTCGATGACAGTTTCTTCAACGACGCCCTTGATGCTGACTTCATCACCCCATACAACCTGCCACTAACCACCGAAGTACCAGCGCCAAAGCCCGACCTCCTCGCCCAAATCGATGCCGCCAAAGAAGCCGATCAAGTTACGCCCAATGGACAGCTACTGACCTGCACCAGTATATGGTGAGTTACATGCAACTCCTGCTTCGGTGACGGGGGTTAACTGACAGGCAAAACAGGGAGAAACTGCAAACGTGTCCCAAGGTGCAAAACGGCGACTTTGATCTGGATGGCTTGTGCTCGGACCTTCAGAAGAAGGCCAAGTGCTCTGGCGGCGGCGCTGTCGTGGCTAAGGAGGATTTTGAGCAGGTCATGAACAAGTATCTACCTTGCAAGGACAGGGCCGGGCAGGCCGATCTCGAGGCGGCTGTGAAGGAGGCGACGAGCAGCACCAAGATTTGACACGGCATTGTTAGACGTCGATGTATACCACAGCTGTACAACACCAGTCACCACCCGGCAGATAAAAAGCAGGCGGGTGTTGGCCCAGAGAGGCCGGGGCGGTTCGGAACCACAGGTTTAGCGAATGCACCTAATCAAGAGGAGGAAAGACGGGAAACTGGGAGGAAGGTTTACAGGGGAAGGAAAGGGAATATCTTTGAGGGTTTTAAGGCAAGGAGTTTTTACAAGATATACCACACCAGACGGGGCCATCTGAATGTGAAAAAAAGGGGCACGTCGTTTATTTGATGTTTATTTCTTTGGCCAGATATGGGTGGAATAGGGAATGGCGCTTAGTTAGTTTTTTACTATCTAGGGTTCTTGACTGGGAGCATCTCATCTATTTATTGTTGATTTGTTTGGGGGTTTTGATGTTGCTGATTTGTCTCGCATCGTGCGTTGGTTTCGAGGTTTAATGATGTATGATCAGGTTGATAGTTTGAAGATGATGTATTGGGAAAGTTTGGTATACCTGCTGTGATGGAAATGAGTGCGCGAGTGTTTGGGAGAGTTGAATAAACCCCCCACCCCTTTTTCAACAGCCCCTGACTCTTATCCAAGAGGCTGCGTACGCAAGTCCATCCTCCTTGAGCATTAGCCACAGCATGTCGGGGTCTATCTCAACCCCATTATCTGTGCTGTTCTGTTGATGCAAGACCATCATAACCAACACTGTAACAGTCTCTCTCTCTCTCTCTCTCTCTCTCTCTCTCTCTCTCTCTCTTTTTTTTTTTTTTTTTTTTTTTCTTTCTCCCAAGTGTCACCTCCCCTGTTTGCTCCCCCCCTATGTGTCATTTTGGACAGCAACAACCCTACAATTTCCCCCGTGCTCCTCCCTCCTCCCAAGCTGCTCCCCCTTTTGTTCACCACCACCCTGCAGCTGTGATGTGGGCTGTCGCATGATCTTGTCAAACAAAGACAACCACACGACGGGGTCTTGCATCCCCCCCACTACGTACTTTTCGTTGACGACATAGCTTGGTACCGCCCTGACGCCTATTTCTCGCTTGGCTTTTTCGCATTCTTTGTCGACCTCCTCCCCTAGAGCCCCCGAGTCCAACCATTCCAACCCTTTGTCTACCGTCCCGAACAATCCTGCCTCCACCCCTAGTTTGGCGAGGGTTTGTCTGGAGGAGATGTCGCGGCCGCGTTGAAAGCTGGCTTGGTAGAGACGCGACATGAAGCGTCGGAGGTCTTGCTGGGTGGGGGATGCTTGAAAGCGGGATTGTGCCAATAGGATCAGCCGGTGCGAGTCCCTGCTGTTGCCGGTCATCCCCTCCCAGTTGAACTTGATGTTGTAGGTGCTGGCCAGATTGTCGAGGTGGGTGAGGATGGAGGTTGTGCGGGTGTGGGAGGAGTAAATGTATGTGAGTGCGGCGCCGAGTTTGCGGGAGGAGGGGCGGGAGTTGGGGTAGAGGATGTAGGGGTGGTAGGTTAGGGAGAAGGTCACCGAGGTTGGGGGGGAGAAGGAGGAGATGGCGGTGGTGAGGGAGAGGAAGCCGAGGTGGGAGAAGGGGCAGACTGTGTCGGTGTAGATGTCGATTTTGAAGTGGAAGGGTTGGGGGGTCGTCGTGATTGTGGTTGGGGAGGGGGGCATGGTGGTTGAGGCTCAAAATTGGAGACGGTGTTGGTAGAATAGAGTGAGTGAGTGGGTTGTCTATCTCGCCTTGTCTCTTGAGGCTTGGCCTCTGGTAGATAGGTTGGGCCTCGCTCTGATGGAGCAAGCTGCTTCGTCGTTGCGTTGACCGGCAAGGCAACAACCAGCCACTTTCTTTCCGTCTTCCTGTGTCTGTTTGTTACTAATGACCCGTATCCGTGCTGTAGCTGGTCATGTCGAGACGAGAACAGCGGGCAAGTGGCCCTACTGTCTGGTTGGTGATGAAGACGAAAGACTATGAAAACTCAAATCAACCAAATCAAGAAAGAATGAAAGGAAAACAAGAACAACCACCCCCGAGACCTCCCACGTGCCCACCACCTCCCATCCACCACCTCAATCAAATACCAGGAGACGCACACCACTTGCATCAAGGGAGTCCGGGTCCATAGCCCCCTTCCACTTCCAGCCCTACGCTACCTACCTTCACCCACTGCCCGACCTCGGCAACCACGCGCCGCCTCACTCTCGCCCCATACTTTCTCTCTGTCCAAAGCCGTAAGGGTTTTCTCGTAACTGCTATACGCAGCAGAAACAAAGACAGAAAAAACCTGCCGCTACCCATTCAATCCGTCTCCACTTTCTAGGTCGGCAAGGCGGGCTCCAACATCATGATTACTGATCACGACAAATACGCAATTCGAGTCGAGAGGTGTTACATAAACACCTCCCACAATGACGGCGAGTGATTAACCCTTGTTCTTACAACTTGTCTTGAAGACAAGACATAACTTGTGTTGCCCGCTCTCCCCAAGCAAGACAACTAGCTTTGATTCGACATGGGAGTCCCGCCATTGAAAGCTGGACTCACGAGCACTAATACCACCAAGAACCATGATTGTGGCATAAAGCCTCATTTGGTTACTATCGCTATCCTGCCCTCTACCAAATCCGCCCTTGATAATAGCAACGGCTCCCCCAACCTCCAAAACAGCATCTCTCCTGATACAAAAAAAAAAAACACTGTAGACTTTTTTTTTTGTCTGTCGTAAAATATATATCGAGTCCCCCCAACGCCAAACGCTTAATGCAATGTTCCATCCCCCATCCCCCTCCCTTCTCATATCAATTTTTCGTCCCCATTGTCGTTCATCTCCCGGTCTTGTCGTCCCGTCCCCCCATCTAGTATGTGCCCCATTCTGAAAGTCATAACCCCCCCTCCTGAAAAAAAAAAAAATCTAATCATGCCTCCCAAAAACCAAGCCCCAAATCCACAAAACGCCATCCCAATGCTTGATATACCCCCTTTCCCCACTCCACCTCTTCCCCCCCAACACACACACATCTTCCCAGCCTACCCAGAGCCCCCATCTACCTCTTCATGTGACTATAATCCTTCAACAAATGCTCCATATGCGTATTCGTGCTCTTAGTCCCCTTCCTCGCCGCCCTCTTCTTCTTCTTCTCCACCTTCGGCATCTTCTCCGCCTTCAACCTTGGATCCTCACTCGCCGGCTTCTGCCCCGCCTGTATCAGCTTCTGCGCAATGACATCCAGCGCCGGCAGCTCAACCCTGCTCCACGCCCTCACCAGATCCGGCTCCACCTCGTGAAACAAACTCGGATCGTCCAGCCAAACCATCCTCGCCGCCCCGTCCTTCTTGGCTCTAATCACCAGCACCTTATGCTCCCTCTCGAGCTCCGTAATCGCCGGCTCGCAATCCGGCCAGCCGTCCTTCAAGTCCTTGACGCTCACCCCAGACGCATCGGTTTTCTTTTGCAGGTACGCAATCAACTGCGTCTTGTTCCTCACGTTGGGGATGGTGGGTCGGTGGATATACGTCCCCGTCTTCCACGTCTGCTCGCTCAGATTCGGGTCCGGGATCCATTGAATCTGCGGATGGCGACGCATCTGTTCCACAAAAAACTCCTGCTCTGAATCTGACCGGCTCGTGGCGCTGAGGTACGAGAGGACGTCGTGGTAGGTCTGCGGCTCGTCCTTGCCCCTAAGCCAGGTGACGGCGTAGGCCATTTGGGAGATGACGCTGTCGCCTGTTCCCGTGACGGCGGGTTGCGAGTACACAATGTTCGCGCCGGGGAGCTCGCGGTCGCGGCGGGAGGGGGTGCCCACCGCCGCCGAGGTGGTTGATCCGACAGAGGGGGATGGCGAGGGGGGTGCGAGGTTGCGCTTGACGGCCGAGGACATGGCCGAGGTGCCAGTGGTGCCCGTGAGCTTGGAGGCTGCCGCGGCCATGGAGGCGCGGAAGGCGTCGGCTTCGCGGTCGAGGCGCGACATGGTGATTGATCTACTGTTGTGCAATTATCTCGGGGAGGGGGTTCGGTTTGGTGGGTTGATTTGTGAGAGTGGCGATGGGGTTTGTTGTCGAGGTTTTGCAAAGGTTAAGTTTGTCGCAGGAAGAAGAGGTCGAAAAAGAATGACGGAGGTTGCGGCGCTGAAAAGAGGCGACCGGGGTTGTAAAGCGGAAACTTTTGGTGCGGCTGCGCTGAAAGCGAATTGAGGCTGAGAGCCAGGCAGGCGGGCGCTTTGTGGTTGCCAGCTGGAGGGAGACAGACGACCGGCAGAACGAAGCAGGCCACAATTTATTTTCCTGATTATCTATTATATTCACTCCAAGTACAACGATGCTCTTGTTGCTTCAAGCAGCTCTCCGAGATTGCAAGATGTATCCAAAAACAAAAACAAAAAACAAAAGGCCAAGATGTGTCAAACTTCAGAGTGGAATTCCACCGTCGCTTATCGAACCCAGCCTCGATATACGGGTTTCAACCAACAACGCCTCAACACATCAGACGAAACAAAAGATTCAAAATTACAAGTCTATTAAACTATGTGCCCAATTCCAGCCAGCATTGCAATGCCTCCAGACCACCAAAGAGATAGCTTGCTTGCCTGCTTGTTGCCCCCTTCTCGCTTGCAATATAGAAAAGATAATAACAACATCACACACCCCGATATATCATTCATCGTCCACGAAACCCGCCAACGCATTCACATTTCGTTTTGTGTCCTGTGTACGTGTTGAATCGAATCCCGGTCTGGGAAAAAAGCAGAGTGTTATTGCAAAGATATGCAATGCCACGCTCCTCCCCCCACCACCACCATCACCACCATCACCCTTTCAGGATGTGGATCGCATCTCGACCTCTTGTGTGTTGGGCAGCGGCTGGAAAGCGGTGTGGACCCCCATCTCACCCGCTCCCAAATGGCACAAAGGAAGGATCCCAGACCCTGACCCTGAAACTCCTTGCCTGTACCTCCCCATTTTTTCCCGTCTCGTGTCTTGTCATGTCAAACCCAGCAAAAAAAAAAAAAAAAACAAAAAAAAGAACGCCCCCAGTGTTGAACCATTTTTTTCCGTGGCCGTAGTTACTTAAGCCTGCTGGTTCTGTTGTTGCTGGAGGTACTGGTAGGCACCGAAAGCAACGAGACCGCCGAGAAGGACGACGGCGTAGAGACCGACGCCGAGACCGGCGCTGGAGTTGTTGGCGGCAGGAGAGACGGCACCGGGGAGGGGAGTCTTGGGCTTGGGGTCGCCGGGCTGTAGAAAAATCGCGTCAGCAATCCAGTTCGGGTTATCACGCCGATACAAGAGCACAGGGGTATAAACTCACGTTGCGCTTCAGAGTACCGACAAGAAGGGGCTCAAGAGCCTCGCGGGCCTCGTCACTGTGACCAACATCCTCGAAAGCCTCGGTGGAATCCTGACCGGCAACATCGAGAAGGACCTCCTCGCCACCACTATATATCATCCATTGTCAACCATTCTGTGCTTGTTTGCGGAAACCTGCATCTGTCCATGCGGGGAGAAGAGGGGGGGAGCGGAGTCCGATCTCGATAAGACGCGATCTACTCTTTGGGTCAAAACTTACGGGTGCTCATCAACGAACTTGGTGATGTCGTAGATCTTGTCGTGGATCACAACATAGAGGTCCTTCTTGGTGTTGTGCTCAGCAACATCCTGGTAAGTGAGCTCCTGGAGGGCCATTTTGACTGATCGTGCGTGGGTTGGGTTGATTTGTCGGTGATGGATGTGTTCTATCAAAAAGCACCCAAAAAAAGAACAGCTTTCGGTCAGCAAAAGATACACCGATAAGCGCCACACTTTGGGGTAATCGGTCGCGCAACACAGGGAAAGTGCAATTGAACCCGGGGCAGTTGCAAACTTACAAACGAGAGGCTCAAGTACGCAAAGCAATAGAGGCTGGCAGTAGTCCGGAGACGCTGTTTGTGTGGTGGAAAAGGGGGGGTGAAGAAGAAGAAGAAGAAGGGAAAGAAAAAGTCCCAAAGTCTCGGCTCCGGCTATGGAGAAATCTCCCACGTTTCTCAACAAGACCGGACACGACAGACGGCACTGTGCCACTGGGCCCTGCTTCAACAACAGGCAGCTCCCCAGAAACCCTGGACGGGGGACCATCAACAGATTTGCGCTTGACAGCCCCCCAGATACCTCAGCAGCCAATCGGAAGAGGTCAAAATTATGCAACGCCTCCTCTGATTCGCCGGCCCCCGGGCTCGTTCGATTCGGAACAACGATATCCACGAAACCCCGAGTAAGGAAAATTGGGGCCGAAAACTGGGCTCTTCGCTGCAAACTTGGCCAGTCTCCCAGGTTGTTGAAAACAGCAATTGATCAATCGGTCATATAATAAATATGCACGAGCTGCTGCGGCATCTGGATGCGAGCATGCCTGGCGGTCACCGTTATCCGAAAATCTGCGAGTGAAACGGCCTTGAGTCGGGGCTTATCGGGCATCATGTCGGGGCAGAGTGGGCGGGAGCTCCCTACAACAACCCCACCCCCCTCACACCTACCAGCCTTCTCATTCGGGAGGGGACATGCACCTTGATAACCGTCTGATCTTGACCCCTCCTCTTTCCCTCATTCATGTGAATATCGACATGTGTTCTCTTTCAAAGAGACATACATTATTGCTCTGGACACTTGTAGGCACCACGCTCGCTCATATCAACAACACCCCTATCTCCTCACAGAACCCCCCCCAATATCCTGCCCCAACCTATAACTGGCCACCTTGTCCCACTCAATCTTCTGCCTCGTCACCGGCAACTGCCTCCTCAGCGCCTTAAACGCCCCCTCACTCAGCTGCGTAAAACTCCTGTTCAGATCCTCCTGGTACTTCTTCTCCGCCGTGGAAATCTCCCTCGCGATCCCATCCGCAGCCCGGCCGGCAGACACAGAAGCACTCACCTTCTTGTCCGTCAGCAGCCTCACGTTTCCATCCTCATAATAGTGCACATCAACCTTGATGGATCCCTCCAAGGAGTTTGACGAGGGATCATAAATGTAAAACGAGCGCCAGCGGCCGTTCCTATTCCTTCTGTTAGCATGCCGTGCCGTAAGGGGATTGGGGGGCTGAGAGGGCCATACCAAAAGTTATGAGGACTATACTTATTAGCCACAATCACCACCGCGACCTTGGTGTCATTCTCGATCGGGTAAGCCCCGTACGCAGCGTTGGGGTAGTGCTCCTTGACGTAGGTGCCCACAGTGCTGAGGGTTGATTTCCTAATCATCACCACACATCAGCACCCATCCCCTCCCCTCTCCAACCCAAGAGTACTCACACCAACGAGGCTTGCTCCCCCTCCAGAACATGACTCTGCACATTCGCCGCCTTGCCCGTCGAGTGATCAAACTCAAACGAGCTCTGGCTCTCCGAATCAAAGTACCTCCCCTCCCCCAGCGCGCTAAACTCGCTGATGATCACCTGGCTGCTTCCACCCGGGAGCTTCGCGGTGATGAACTGCTCTTCGTTGTACTTTTGGAACGCAGGAGAGAGGTTCTTGATGAGGTTGGGGTCTGGACCGGTGATAGCTTTGATGTCTACTCGCACAGTTAGTCGAGTCGTTCTGGACCAACATGGGTGTAGATCAAGGGCAGAAGAAGGTGTCGCTCGTTTCGGTAGAATCGGGAGTTCGGGGACCGGCTGTAGCAAGAGAGGAGTGCAGAAGAAAAGACATGCCTTCGATAACATTTGCGAGCTACATGTATTCAACACAATCGTTAGCAACGGAATACAGCTGACGTGGGGGGTTGGGCATCGAGGTACTCACCTCTCCTGGCGGAGCTCCCTCCACAAAGGAGGAGATGATGGCCGTGTTGGAGGACATGACTGTGTCTGTGAATCACCAATCGAAGCTTGGCCAAAGACGAAGCTCTTGCAGGCGAGAATCGTCGTCAAATGCTTTACTGCAGTCGAAATGATGGAAAGCAAGCAAGTCGTCGTCAGTCGGCGGGCCCCTGGGCAAGCAAGCTGGCACTGCTGGCTGGCAGTTTGATGAAACCCCAAAGATGCGGGGCACGCTGTGGAAAATGCGCCGGCCGCCAAGACCAGGGATGTTGCCTGCCGCCAGACAAGTGGCAGGCTCCATTTTGAGATGACCCTCCATGCTTTTGATATCGAGACTTTATTTCATGGTTTTCCTTCGTCGTCATATGTCACTAACCAAAGACCTCTAGATCTACCTACCACAGATATATATACACATCACGGCCTTTCAATGGCCACACGCCCAACGCCACGCTTGCTCCCTATGCTTCACCCTCCAGGCTCAATATCCACCTCAGAATCCCAGCACCTTCTTGATATTATCATATATCCCTAGGTAACAATGTCAGCTTTCCTCTTTCAACTTCGTCAGAGTCAACTTACTAGCAACATCCGGAGCATTAAACTGCTCGTACGACAACGGCGTATGAATACTCCACCCAGCCACCCTCGCAACCGGCGCCTCCAACCTCACAAACGTCTCGGCATCCTCCTGAATCACCGCCGCCACCTCGGCTCCCACACCCGCATTCACCATCGCCTCGTGCACCACCACGCACCGTCCCGTCTTCCTCACGCTCTTGAGCACCGTCTCCTTATCCCAAGGGTAGATCGTCCTCAAATCAATCAACTCCACCCCCACCCCAAGATCCCTCTCCACCTGCTCCAACGCAGCCATGCACTTGTACAACGGCTGCCCATAACTCACAACCGTCACATCATCCCCCTTCTTCAACACCTCCGCCTTCGACAGCGGCAGCTCATAACTCCCCGCAGGCACCTGCTCCACCGCCGCCCGGTACAAAATCTTTGGCTCCATAAAAACAACCGGATCATTGCTCCGTATCGCCGCAAGCAACAACCCCTTTGCCTGCAACGGCGACCGCGGCATAACCACCCTCAACCCAGGAATATGCGTAAACAAACTTTCCGGACTCTGGGAATGATACAACGCCCCATGTCCCACACCTCCGCAAGGCATTCGTACCGTCAACCCTCCCGCGCTCCTCCCGCACGCCCCGTCGCGATACCGGTACTTGGCCGCCTCGTTGACAAGCTGGTCAAAAGCAGGGTAGACGTAATCGGCAAACTGAATCTCGGCCACGGGCCTCATCCCCTCGGCCGCGGCCCCGATGGCGAAACCCATGATTCCTTGTTCTGTCAAGGGGGTGTTGAACACGCGGTCTGCGCCGTACGTCTCGGCGAGCTTGCCGGTGCAGCGGAAGACACCCCCAAAGGCGACGTCCTCGCCAAAGATGAGGACTGATTCGTCTTCTGCGAGGGCGGTGGCGAGGGCGTCGTTGACGGCTTGGAAGAGGTTCATGCGCTTGGTGGTGCCGTTGCGGGTTTCGGGGGGGAGCTCGGGGTTGGTGAGGGCTGTGGTGGTGGTGTGGCAGAGGAGGGGGGTGGTGGAGTAATCGGTGGGAAGGTTGAGTTTGGCGTTTGGGGGGTGGGTTGAATAGGTTCTTTTTGGTGTGTTCAGAGGAGAAGAGGTCAAGAGAGCGGCTAGTTGTTGTTGTCCGCGGGTGGTGAATAGCGCGCGATGATGATGATGATGAAGATGATGAGGGCGGCGTGTAAGTGCCCGCGATAGCGATAAGGCGGATGGGCCCCTCATGGTTGGTTAGGTGAGTTTATCAACAAAAAAGACACACAAGCAGATGGAGAGGACTATGTTGGGAATAAGCTCAGTCGCATTGTGAGAGAACAGATGCAAATCAACATAGCCATCTGTGTAAAACAGGAGGTCATGAGGAGGAGGAGGTGACGGGTGTGTCGGCTTGCGGCGGCTTTGGCTGCCACCGCCCAGCCCACCAGGCCTGTCCTTTTCGCGGGGTCCCCGCCTTTTGGGGGGGAGCTGCCGCACGGACGTGACACGCTGCAGGGCAATTTAGGTACCGGCCGGTAGGCACTGGAGGGTGTTCGACAGCACGCTAGCCCGTTTTCCCGAGGGCCCACGCTCAGGTACTGGAGCATCATCATTTGGACCGATTATCAAAAAGCTCCGGTTGGAGGCAATTGACGCGCTGAAGTTGGATTCCCATCGGGGTGGAAGACCCCCCAATTCGATCGAAGCTCACACGCGATCCAATCTCTCAGAAGTAAACCAATGACGTAGCATTGGCGCCCAGGCGGAGCCTCACTCAACCAATCCCCTTTGTGTAGACAAGTAAGGATAAGGTTACCCAGCCAACTATCAAGCCATCTTTATAACAATTAGCGTTTAGGAAGCTGGGCTGGGCCGGGCTGGGCTGGGCTGCGCCTTGGATGTGGGCTGGGGAGGAGCGCACACAAGCGTCGCATCCAGTCGTAGTGGGATCCTGATGCCAGGTTTTTTGGATGCTGGGCTCCTGGGCATGAAACCGATTTCACATTTGAGCGCGCGAAAAAAAGAAAAAAAAAATAATGTGTCTACTTTTTGTCTCGTTTGTATTCCAACATCGTCAATTGAATCTGTACACACACCGCCGGAATGCCATTTTCTTGACCGCCTAACCACCAGCACCACCACAGCAAAATGCCCCGCGATCCCTCCACCGACCGCGAAGCCCGCGGGGAACGTCGCAGGAGCACCCACCACGGACACCACCGCAACCGCTCCTCCGCCAAACACGACCGAGATGGAGATGGAGATCGCGAAACTGACGCCGAAAGGGAGGAACGTCGTCGCAAGCGCAGGAGTCAAAGTAGACGACCCACCAGCACGCCACGTGGGGCAGGAGGAGGGAATGAATCCGATGCGCCATCTTCCTCCCAGGGACTATCAGCAGCGGCATTGGCGCAGTTGAATAAAGCCAATGCGAAAGACAAGGCAAAGTCGCGATCGCGACCTACTTCGCGGCAGCCGGAGCAGAGGAGGAGGTCATCACGCGCCCCGGCACCAGAACCGGAAATTAGAAACGCGAGGGATTTGGCGTTGGAGTGGGAGAGGTCGAGAGGGAAAGGAAGATTTGCGCCGCCGGAAGACAGCGAGGATGCTGAGCGAGAGGCAAGGAGGGCTGCCAGGCGAGCAGCGAGGACGAGGGAAAGGAGCAGAGCTGCTGGTTATGAGAGTGTTGGGCAGGGAGGCTATGAGAGCGGTGAGCCGCCTGAACGGGAAAGGAGGAGGGGGCGGAAGGGGTACGAAAAGGTTGATGGGGGAGGGGGGGGGCTGGCTCCCAAGGTGATCAGCGTAGCGGGACCCTCCGGCGAACGATACGAGCGGGACCGCACCACCAAAGGCGGGAGGCGAGTCGTCAGCGGGGCTCAGCTGGAAGAGGGTATCGAAAATGTCCAGAGCCGCAAACCGCACCGCTCAGGCCTCCGCGGCGGTGGGTTTATGGGGATGAACTTTGGTGTCAGCAGTGAAGACAGCATGCTCCGCGCGAAACCCCAGGAAACAGAATCTGAGCTTTGGAGAGGGAAGCCCCGGCCGTGGTACAAGCAGAAGAAGAAGCTCTGGTGGCTAATTGGAGTTTGCACCGTCCTCTTGATCATCATCATCATCGTTGCCGCGGTGGTGGTCCCCAACTCGGGCAAAGACGAAAACAAACGTGACGACGGCAGCGGAGGAGGAGGAGGCGGTGGGAAGAGTAACCTGGGGTCTATATCCCCCGACAGCATCCCCAAAGACGCCCCCTCCTACCTCAACCCCTTCGTCTGGGCCTCCACCGACGACTTCAACCTAACCTACACAGCCGAAACCGTCGGCGACCTCCCCCTCATGGGGCTGTTCACCTCCTGGGACGACTCCGCCCGCGCAAACGACAAGGTCCCCCCGCTAAACAAACCCTGGGGCGACTACACCAAACGCCCCGCCCGAGGCGTCAACGTAGGCGGCTGGCTGTCACTCGAACCGTTCATCACCCCCAGCCTTTTTGACTATGACTCCCGCTTCGGCATCGTAGACGAGTACACCCTCTGCTCCTACCTCGCCTCCCGCTGCGCTTCCGTGCTGGAAGCCCACTACGCCAGTTTCGTGACAGAGTCCACCTTCCGCGACATCGCCGCCGCAGGGCTCGACCACGTCCGCATCCCTTTTTCCTACTGGGCAGTCCAGACTTACGAAGGCGACCCCTACCTCTTCCGGACCAGCTGGCGGTATCTCCTCCGCGCAATCGAATACTGCCGCAAGTACGGCCTGCGCGTGAACCTCGACCCGCACGGGCTACCAGGGTCGCAGAACGGGTGGAATCACTCCGGTCGGTTGGGGGCAATCAACTGGCTAAACGGAACAGAAGGCGACCTCAACGCAAGGCGATCCCTCGAATTCCACGACCGGCTCAGTCGATTTTTCTCCCAGCCTCGCTACCGCAATGTAATCTCCCACTACGGCCTCGCCAACGAGCCAAAGATGACAGAGCTCAGCGTTCCCGCCGTGCTAGAGTGGACAGCCCAAGCCAGTTCCACGATCAGAAAAAACGGCATCCCCGAGGACGTCATTCTCGTCTTTGGGGACGGGTTCAGAGGGCTGGGGAACTGGCAGGGCGAACTTCAGTCCCTCCCCAACGCGGCACTGGATGTGCATCAATATGTCATTTTTAACGAAGAACAGATCGCGTACAACCACTCCCAGAAGATACGGTTTGCGTGCGAGGGGTGGGCACGGCAGACGAGGGAGAGCATGGATAGATCAACGGGGTTTGGACCTACTCTCGTGGCCGAGTGGAGCCAGGCGGATACTGACTGCGCGAAGCATTTGACAAACGTCGGTTGGGGGAACCGCTGGACTGGCACACTCGGGCCGGGGGGGACGAGGCCGAAGGACGTGAGGCCGAGGTGTCCTGCGCTGGACAGGACGTGTAGCTGTGAGGAGGCGAATGCGGGTCCGGAGAGGTGGAGTGATGGGTACAAAAGGTTTTTGAGAATGTTTGCGGAGGCGCAGATGGATTCGTTCGAAAAGGGGTGGGGGTGGTTTTATTGGGTTTGGGATACGGAGGACGCGTAAGTTTTTTTTTCTCTCTCTCGGACGAAAAGGGGGTGGTGATGCTGACTGACAGTATAAACAGAGCGCAATGGAGCTACAAAAAGGGCATGGCGGCCGGTGTCCTGCCCCAAAAGGCCTACGAGAGGGAGTTCAACTGCGATTTGAGCAAGATTCCTAGCTTTTCCGACTTGCCAGAGACGTACTAGATCATGTATGACGAGCATAAAAGGGGGGGAAGATTGTAGATTTGACGAGGTGTATATATACACATGTATATGGGGCACGGGAGTTTTGGTGTTTCGGGTTTGGCTGATTAGAACCTAAAGGGGAGAGACAGAGGCTTGGATATCATTGCCGGTCGAGCACGAGGCAGTATGTTTTGGACACATAAAAGAGCCCGATAATACGGCACAGGAAATCACATATAAACACACATCACAGCACATTATCAAACACCTCTATTCAACCCTCAAAACAAAACCCCACAATTTTATTCGCATGCTACCGTGTTCGTTGCACACTATAAATACACCCACCCACCTACCCACCCACACACACACACACACACACACACACACACACACACAGACCCCATTTCTTTCTCACCCCATTTTGACTTTTCCCCCTTTCCGCTGGAGAAAACCACATGACTGAGCGCCATAAAACTGACAGGATAATAAAAGACAAACCAATCCATTTCGTGATACCAGTCTAATAGCGAGAGAGAAAAAAGAAAGAAGAAAAACCGATGGAGAAAGAGAGAAACTTTGTGTTGCATTCGTGATCGGCCTTGTGTTTGTTGCTGGCCTGCCTAATGGGTCCCCGAGAGAGAGAAAAGGAAAAGTGCCAACCACCCCAAAGCAAGCCGAAAAGAAGAGCAGTTGAATAAAGCCCGCCCGCTATGATTAAAGTAGTTCACGCCGGTCCTGACCGTCTTTATTATAAAAACACACAGAGATATAACAAGCCTCCCAGCCCTCCTGTGACGCATGCACACCCGTATAAGAAGATTTTGCCAATCCAGTCCAGATATACGTCGGCAAGTTATTAGGTACGGCTCGTGAGCCAGTAGAGTTGAGATAGGGTGGGCCGAGCGGTCTGGTAGTCATCCACAAGGCCCAAAGTCCTGAGCTGTCGCTTCAGAACAGGCTGTTACTGATAGTCCCAGTGAGCCGGGTCAAGTCCCGCACCGGTGTCCCCATCAGTTTCCACCTTGACAGGATGCCCATAATAAGCATCAAGCTCCGAGAGCGAGGCGGAGGGGGTAAAAGCAGTTTCGGGGGAGGCGGTCTCGGACGAGCTGGTATCCGGTCGAGTGGGATTGTGGTGGGCTTCGACCTACTGACCCGTCCACATCTCACTTGGCCGCTGTCCTGGCTCCGTGCTCCCGGGCCGACGACCCTGTGTCGCAGCGCTGGCATAGTATATCTGGCCCATCTGAGCCGTGTTCTGATACGATGGTTCGGGGTCCGGATAGACCGACGCACCCTGGCCGTGGCTCTCGGTAGGGGACCCAACAGGACCGGGGGAAGCCCAGCCGACACTGCCAATGTGAGGGCTGCCACTCGCGCTACCGGGGCCTTGCTGAAACTGATCGAGACTGGGCTCCAAAGGCGGGGGGGGAGCATACCCGCCGCTTGGGTGCGAGGTGGGACGCATCCCGTTATTGTAACCAGAGGAGGCAGTAGAAACGGGACTTCCTCCGTGGACATCACCACGAATGTGCGGTGGGAGCGAGGTGTTGGTCAGATACTGCTGCATGTTGTTGATGTTGGCGAGATCTTCGTTGGGAGACATGGACATGGGACGCTGAGCGGGAGAGGGTGTCGTGATGGGCGACTCCTGGTTGGACGCCTGTTCGCTATCCCCGCGCTTGTTCCTAATAGCAGCGGCGGCCAAGGCGGTGTTGGAGCCTTGCGCCAGAGCCTCGTTGCGAGCCCGCTGCGAGTCTTCCACTGTCCCGGTGTGGTGGTTCTGATGCCTGGTCAAGGTTGTACGGCGCGTAAAGGTCTTTTGGCAGTCAACATAAGGGCACTTGTATGGTCGCTTCCCCGAGTGAATTCGACGATGACGCGCGAGAGAGCTGCTGTCACTGAAGGGCTTTCCGCAACGCTCGCACTGGTGGGGTTTCTCGCCGGTATGCACACGTTGGTGGACGGTCAGGGCAGATCGCTGGATGAACTGTTTCCCACATCCCGGGTAATCGCAAACGTGGGGACGGATTCCGCTGTGAATGCGCTCTGTTCAAACATCGTCAGTAAGCAAGCCTTGTCTCAACTCACATGGGTTGTTACTCACCATGGCGCGCAAGATCGCTCCGCCTGGCAAAGCCCTTCCCACACGTCTGGCAGGGGTACGCCTTTGGGGGCGGTTGCTGAGGAGCGGGAGTAGGTTCGGTCTTGAACCCGGGGTGCATGACAGGAATCATGGACTGTGGCATGGGCTGCTGCATGGTTTGTTGCATGGGAATGCCCATAGGCGCAGGGGCCATGTTCGCGGGCGGCAATGGCGCGCCCCCCATCGCGGTTGGGGAGGGATATGTGTATCCCGAATTCTCGGAACCATGCGGCGAGTTTGGTCTGTTCATGGGAACCTGCTGTGGAATGGTCTGACCTTGTTGGTGTTGCTGCTGCTGCTGAACTTGTTGTTGAACCTGCTGCTGAACCTGTTGAAGCGGTTGCTGGGCCTGTTGAAGCTGTTGAGCCTGCTGGACCTGTTGGGCCTGCTGCTGGACTTGCTGTTGGACCTGTTGGACCTGTTGAACTTGCTGCTGAAGCTGTTGCTGGACTTGCTGGTCGACAGGCATGGCTCCGGCTTGTTGGAGAGCTTGGGCGGCGGCGGCACCTTTATTGTTCAGCACACTGCCAATTCCCATCGCACCAGAGGCTGATGGAGATTGTGACATGTTTGCCCTGTGGGTTCAAGGGTCAAGAGTCTAGCTTTAACGGTCAGCAAAACTCGTGACGAACTAGAGGCGGTGAGGCGACTCGAAACAGGTGACAAGGCTGCCTATCAAAGAAGACGAGGTCGCGACAAACGCGCGATTTCCGATAGGCAAGCCACGACATGGGTAGGTTCTTATTTACTCTGCGACCCCAGAGGTTACGTTGAATCAAACGATGGGCACAAAGGTTCGGGTGTAGGCGGCGGGCCATGAGATGGAACGGCGAGGACAAGGATTTTTGGAGGAAAACCCGTGCGGGGTCGGCTCGCGCAGAATTTTTCTTACCTCAGTTGAATCCTCAGGATGAGGCTGACGGAGGCTGACACGTCAAAAAAAGACGAATCTTGATGCCTTTATTCCCGATATATGGCGGCACCGACAGCTGGTGATGGCCGCTTGATGTCGCTTGCGAGGGTGGTGAAGGCACGGTTCAGGTGCACGGTTCAAGTGTGGGCTTTTGTTGCTGAGCAGAGGAACTGCAAACGCGCCTTGGCCACAACGCGGTAGTGACTTAAACTTTGGGGTCGGTTGGGATTACGTCGCTCGACTGCTGCTCGACTGCTCGACTTGCGCCACTGTCTGGTAACTGCACCACGACGATGGGATGGGATGTGGCGCGGGCAGGAGGATTCGGATTCCGGTCTGCTCTTGTTTTTTGTTGTGTGAAGGGGAAAAAAAAAAGAAAAAAAAGGTCTACAGCCGGCCGCGACGGAAATTTCTGTTGTGGAAAGAGCTGCGGTGCGGACTGCGGTCTGGCTGGAAAGAAATTCCACGTCTATCGCTCCTTGCTCCAGTGGGTCCCGATCTGAATCACCCAGCTAAGGTACGGAGCAAGGTATTGGCACCTTGATGTCAGAATCTCGCCTGAATTTGCGATGACCAGTCACAATTCACCCCCTCGCTATGCCAAAGAGCTACCGGATGCCTGTCCGCAGCCTTCAAAGAAGTCGTCAATGGCGCGGTAGGGACAAAAAAGTAAGTCGTCGGAGGGAGGGAGCCGTCGTCAAACGGACCTGCAGTATGCCAACCAACTGTCAGCTTCTTCAAATCACAACGCAACAAGAAGTGTAACGCAAAGCCAAATGATCCAACAGATGAGGTGTTTTGTACAACGGGGGGAGCTCGAGGTGGGATCGCCATCTTGAACATGTCGAGTTCAAGAGAAGAAAAAGTGGGAGAAAAGCCGAGCGCGACCAGAGACCAATGCTCCCATCTCTCCAGCACCAGCACCAGCACCAGCAGAAGCACAAGCACCGGCGAGAGGAAACAATGGCGGTGGGTTGAGGCGTCGTGTGGTTTGGTGGCAGCACGTCCCCTCCACCTCAGCACTGGTGTTTATGAGATCCGTGTGTTGGGCGGTTGCTTTGGTTACGTACCGTGAGGTGGCTTGACAGGTGTGGGATCGCAGAGAATCTTGTTTGAAGACGTATCTGATGTGACGAGATGAGATGTGGGAGATGTTCCTTTTGTGGAGGGAGAGAGAATGGAACAGAAGGAGGAAAGACAGATCAGATCAACAAGATCCCGTGACAGAGGTTCTGACGGCGGGAGAGAGAGAGGGTGAGGGTTCAGGATCAAAAAATAATGGCAAAAAGAAAATAACGTGGCTCGGCACCCAGGTGAGGATCCTTGCGTGGATTGGGGACTTCCAGGCTGGAGAAGTGTGCAGGGGCGAGTTGAAACGAACGGTGAACAGCACAAGGGTGGGCTCCTGGTGGGTTCGCTGTGGGCTGCTGCCAGGCCCGCGTAGCAATCGCCTTATTTTGTCCCGGTCGTGCAGGGTACTTCGGCTGTCCCAGCCTGTGCCACCAGAACATCATGTACCACGCTAGCCCTCGAAGCTTCAACGCAAAATGATCACCTGCACTGGCCCCTTTCAGTCATGATTCCCGTCATTCTATTCGATGCCTTTGAGATTGACGATTAAACCTGTCTCGATGGAAAACAGATGCCCCAATACAGCCCACAGTTGGAAATGAGATGGATGTCCCTCATTTAGACTGACAAAAACACCCTACCCAACACCCAACCCAGAGGCAAAACGGCGGCGCCGTGACGATTCAGGGACGGGAAAAGCTGCTCGCTCTCCAAAGGGTACCATCTGCCCACCGCTTCCACCCCCTCACAACTCCCTCAGCTGGCCGCCTTCGAGCCAAACCCGTCGGCTCCCCGCAACCTGGTCGTGTCAGCTAGAATGCTATGGTGTTGTAATTTGTGCCATGGTGGGCGCTCGGACTCGTCAATGATGATGCTCCCCTACCCCGGCATCCCACCTCGCTCAGCCTTGAGAGCCCTGGCCTCTGACGTTGGCCCTGGTACCAGATATACTAAGGCGATCAGTGCGAAACCACAGCAAAAGCGGCAAAGAAGAAGAAGCTTCCTCAGAACCTTCGATCGCCCCCCGGTGGTGGGCAACACAAGAAAAAGCTTCGTGCAACCTCGATATTCTGGTTCCTTTGTCCCCTGGAATCAGCCGGCGCCGACTTGCCATTTATTATCTTGTCACCTTTATCTACCGGTACCGTAGAGCGGGCCGTTCAGTAAAGGGCTTGATCATTACACCGCACACACACGGAGAGGGCCCACGAGCAACGATACGGCAGAATCCGAACAGGGGCTTCCTCCGAAGTGTTGGGAGCTGCAGTCAGGCACGCTTTTTGTTGATCGAGCACCCAACCGGAAGGATCAGAGGGCATGACGAGCCGAGCAACGGTCCCCCAGGACAACGATCTGCATCCAGAAATTCGGGACGGCCACCTCATCGCGATCACCAACAGGAGGAGGGGGAAAAACTCGATGGGGACTTCCTTAGATGACTTGCAACTCGGACCATCCACCTCACCACTGGCAGCACAGGCCACCCTGCCTGCACCCAGCGATCAATTAAATAGCCAATCAGACTACACAAATTACTCGGGCGCGCACACACTAACAATCAATCAATCAATCAATTGGGACTCACCCGCACCACAAGCTATTGAAACGCATGCAAGTGCAATTGGCTTTCCCAGTATTAACGATGTTTAGATTCATACCACTTTTTACATACTTATGTGGTGGTGTCGTGCCTTTAATTTTGAAACTATGACTTGTGTGGTGAACTTCATGCTCGAACTTCAAAAATATGGGCTGCGGTGCCTGTCAAACGCCCTGTTGGGCCTAGTGCTCAAAATCAAACTTGGCCTGATTGGGTGTGTGGTCAGGTGACTTGCCTTATATCATATGTGGGGAGGGTGGTCATAGTTGCAAGTCATCTAGGAAAGTCCCTCGATAAGGGGGCTCGCTCACAAACATCGAAGCGGTGCCGGAAGCAACGGCGAGATTGGTTATGGTCTTTTGAAATTGGAGATTTCCAAGAATAACGCCGCCAGGGACACACTGTGCTCGTGGAGTTGCCGATGGTCAATGCATGGGCAGCCAGCCCATTTCGGAGCCCCTGCTTTGGGGTGGGACGCTGTGGGACCCCCCCCTCGCGGTTGTGAGCAGGGGAGTGGCACCTGAAGCTGACGCTATGCTGCTTGGGGAAGGATTCTGGAATCCTTCTAGAATGCTTTTGGCCTTCCAAGCCGCCAGCTCAGCGCTTGGCGGGCCGGGGGTGGAGGTCTGGGAAATGCAACCACCTCCAAACCTCCTGCACCACACCGCACCACCCCCTCGCCAAGCCAATGCATTCGCTCAGAGGGCAAGGATTTGCACAGCTGAACGGCCCTCTTTGGCTTCTATTGGCTGTTGGCCAGTCCCTTTAACGAGCAGAGCCGAAGGGGCTCTCTTTGCGTGTGTGTGGCATGCAAAGATGGCAGACGGCTTGCTTCACAGTCTGGAATCTGAATCGCTCATGGCGGATGCTACTCCGGCAGAAGGTCCTATGACTCCACCTTTGACGTATATCTGCTGACTGCTCACTGACAAATGGTAGGAAAGTGGTGTGAAGCTGGTCCAAGAAGAAGACGAGAAGAAAACTGAGCATCCCAAGGGCGGGGGTGGAAATTCATGTGGCACGTTCACGACGGGCGCTTGGACACTTCATCAAAAGCTTCCACCATCGTTCTCTGAAGCTTCTCCCGCAAGCCCTGTGGATCCTGGACCCTGACGGCGACCGGGGGCGTGATGAAGTGTGCCAGGGCCATGACAGGCTGACGCCCAGTCCACATCGCTTCGCTTCGCAGACGTCGGTCCAGGGGGCTTTTGTTGCTCAACAACACGAAGCATTTGCTACAGAAAACGTTGACCAACCTTTTCTCTCATCAAGGCAGGCAGAAAGGCGTCGTGCAGCTTCTTCGAGTTTCATATCTACCGACAATGGGCGGTCGAATGCTGGCATTGGTCAGTGAATTTCGGTCGCCTGCATGCAATTGCTTGATGGCTGCCGCCGCCCGGTTCCTTTGGGGCTGCTCCGCCGCTTACCCTATGTCCAGGGGGTGATAGTGCGAAGCCTGGTTTCCTCCTGGTGTTGATTCCCAGGCAAGAGGAGAGGTTGGGCAACGGGGAGTTTCTTTCTGCAACAGGATACATTGTTGCTCTGAAACGCCGGGCACAAATGTTTGCCCGAGTCGTTGGACCTCTCTTCCCAACGTCTTTCTCTCACAGGCACGAATCTCCCCCGTAAATCCCACGGAAATATCCGCCATATCCATTCAGCAGCGAAGCCACTCCGAAGCTGTATTGATGACGTCCGTTTTCATACTGAACAAGATGTCCGGTGGATGCCTAGCAGCTGTCAATATGGAGAATGGTTTAATTCCCTTCTCGGTTCCATCAGCCGAACCAAGATGAAGTTGAGATCTGGGAATAAACTGGAGCTACCTCCCTTGGCCAAGATAAGCGGCCTCATCCTCGCTCTGTCGGTATGGCCGGATAGGAAGAGGTTGATAACGAAGTGCATTCTAAAAGATGGCGAGAAGCTAACTTTGTACTGTAAGTTGCATATTCTCCAGGTGACTCACCAACAAGATGCTCACATATGTTTGGTGTTCTCCAAGGTATGTCGATCTGAGGTCTCTCGCATACAAGTCTCATTAACGGTTTCTTCGGGATGATTACATCGCCTCCTGATCATTCCACCCCTTGTTCGGTCAATCAATCCCGTGGACCCCCCCACTCCCCCTTTCCTTCATCGGCCGGAGCTTCTCCCCGGGTGTTGACAGCCGGCCCCTGGCTGGCGGGTGGGGCTGGTAGTTTGATAAGGGAAACATGCAACGTTTGTTTGAGATGATGGTTCGTGATGGATAGATGAGACCTGGTGTTGGGAAAGGGTTGTTTGTTATGCTTGGGAGTGGTGAAACGCGTGAAAGCTTAGCACCCACTCGCTGACTTGGAGCTTGGAGCAGGAGTTTGGAAAACGTTGGGAGCATCCGAGATTGGTGAGGGCTTGCGTGGGTAGTAGCTTCTATAGAGGTCTGAGGAACTGGTTCTAATAGAAGACACTGACGGCGCAACTTAGGAGTTTCGATGACGACTTGGTAGCACACTTGCTGTTCGCTAGCGTCCAGCTCCAAAATACTTTTGGGTTCAACCCAGATTGAGAGTTATGCAGCTCTGAACTCACATCTCAGCATGCCCTCGGCGTTGGTCTTGAGGGTTTCATGTAGACTTGTGTGAACTTAAGAATGAAGTGCTTGTATAGGTAGGTGTTGGAGTATGTTTCTGATCTACCTGATGGAGGAGGTTATTTATTATCCTTGTGGTGGATTTCTTCATTTGGGTAAAAACATATATACCCTTGGCCTATGGCCTACCTTCAAAGGCCCCTTTCGCATATATTTAAAAGCCTGTCAGTCATACCTAGGCTCCTTTCTATCATCTTCAAATCCATAAGTTACGCAGCAAAAGGCGTCAAATCAGCAACATATCATCTCCCAAACCCCCTTCCTCAAAGCCTAATCCCCCTCAACTCCTCCACCACCCCCTCGGTAAACGCCTCCTGCAACACCAAACCCCCATCAACACCCAACAGCCCATCCGCCACACCAAACCCCCTCTCCCCATGAGCCCACAAGCACCTCTCCACCACCCTCGCGTACCTCTCCCCTACCAAACCCCCCAACTCCGCCAGAGGGTTAATCTCAAACGGCGCCCCCTCTTTCCTGACACCCAAAAGCCAATCCCTCACGTTTTTGCTCTCCTCCAAACTAACATTGGGATACCCCTTTTCCTCCTCGCCCTCGACCACCTTGGCTTTCCTCCCCTTCCCCAACTCCATAAGAACATGGAGTTTCTCCCAGTGCGCCACCTCCAACAACACCAACCCCAGAGAATAAAGATCATATGTCTTTTTCGAATTCCTCTCCGTAGGCCGCTGCCGCTGTATCCCCGGCCACCGATACAAATCCCACACAATATCCGTATCCCTCGCCGTCGTAGCCGTCCCGTCGGGACGAGAAAACTCAAATCCCGAGAGGATGGGCGAGGTAGGGTCGTACGCCACCCGCTCGTCATCAAGGCAGAAAAGCACATTTTCCGAGAATATCCCCTTGTGCAACCAGTTGACCGCATGAATGTTGAGGACGGTAGAACAAAGTTTTTCTGCCAGGACCACCCGCTGTGACAGAGACGGGCGGTAGGTCCTGTTGCCGAGGAGGGAATAAAGTGATACAATCCGGGTGTCGTAATCAGAGCCCTCGGGGAATTTGAATATCCAGGCGTACCGCTCCGTGTCGTTGTAAGCCCTGTCGTCAAAGTACCCGACGCAGGTGGGTAGCGAGCCGGGCTTGGGGAGGTGAAGCATCTCGGCCAGGGCGACGGTGCGAAGGGCGGATTGCTTGTCTTGGAGGGAATTGGGTTTGAAGGCCCCGATCGATTTCCACTCTATCCACACTGGAATGTCGCCGTGGGGGGTGGTGAGGATGCCGCGGGGCCGGGGGAGGTATTCGGGGTGGGCGGTTTCGTCTTCGTTCCAGCCGAAGGAGGTGTCGAGGGTGGCGGGGGTGTACTCGGGAACCGTGATTGTGATGATGTCGGAGAGGGAGGAGAGCTTGAGGGGTTGGTTGTCGTCGTGGAGCTGGGAGAGGATGGCGTCTGAAGTGCGGGAGAGCTTTTTAAGTTGGACAAGGTCTTGCAGGGTTTTGTCGTTGTTGTTTAGGGTGGCAGCGGTGGCATGGTTGCGGGAGGAGGTGGCAACAAGGCCGGAGACGGCGTCAAACATGTCGCGGAGGTCTTGGATGTCGTTGCGGGTAAGGATCATCTCCCGGTAGGTCTTTGCGGTGATGTCGTCGATGCGCTTGTCACGGTGGTCTCTTATGAGCTCGTGGAGACGCTCGGTAAGGAAGTGGAGGTCTTCGAGGAGCTTTTTGAACTCCTCGCCGTCCATGACGAGCCACCGCACTCGGCCGGGGTGGGTGAGCATGTCTTTGGTGTGGTAACCCGCCTTGGAGAGGAAGCCCCTGATATGGTTGGTTCCCTTGAGGTGCCTGCGCTCCTTCTTCTCTTTTTCGTAGGACACCGCCAAAGCCGAGACATCCTTCACAATGTCGGCATCTGCGGCCGAGGTTGTATCCGTTTCGTCGATAGACGCTCGCTTCTCCTCGTCTCGCTCCAAGCCCCTAATTTCTTTTGCTATTTGCTTGCCATCCTCGTCATAGACGTATGGGTTGAGCTCATTGCCGTACCGGGCATTGTAGTCACGGAACTCAGAGAGCAGCCACTGTATACGGGCGAGTATAGCTGCAAGCTCGATACCTTCGGCTCCCAGTACGGTACCCAGAGTCGAGCCTTCGGGCACATCGATGAGGCCGGCCGCCTTACCCCAGGCCAGGACGCGGTTGTATTCGATGACCAACTGCAGCCTATATTTCTCGCAGTCTCTTGGCATCTCAACCATGGCCGTGAGGAACCGGAACACTAGGTCTTTGTTAGTTTTGCTGACGCGTGTGGTTTGGAGAAAACAAGGCCTGGTCGTCATGCCAATAGATCTATACGCTATCCAACCACGTGTTTCAATGATACAAAGCCACTTGAGCTTCATAGTTTTAGGCCTATTTGCATGACGAACAGGCCCCTATAATATTCCAAAGAGGCGTGTTTGTTAGTCAACTAAAGAGTCATGAACGTGTACACACCTCTGATGGTGCTGTCGAAGACGTCCCAGGTGAGGGAGATGATCCCCCCTGCGGCTTCCATGGTTGCAGTTGACGATGCCTTCCAAGCAAGGTAGGCCTTTGGAAAGAGCAAGAATGCCTTTGGAAAGTAAAAAAGCCTCCAGCAAAAGTAAAAAGGCTTTGAAAGATCAAAGGAAGGCATGCGTCTTGAAGGGATGAAGTGACAGGCCTGCTCCACTGGCTCAGGCAGCAGCGCTGATTTGCTGGTGCTAGCAACTGCTGTTGTGGTCGTTCATTCAGTCGTCGAAATGCGCCCAATCAGTTTCCTGCATCTTGATCCCCAAGAATTTCAAACTGTCAATCTGCCTGAACGAGGCACTGCTCAGAGTCAGTCTGTATACAGCAGCGTTACACTGCATACTCGCATTTTTGAGCACAGCTTTATCGACATTACAAGAGTACGTCTAGGCTCTTCTCGTTCCTGCAGGTCTCCCCAGTCAACACTTCACCTGACTTTACCTACTTCGTGAGTCACCTACACGCCTTCTTAGCAAGCCGCCAGTTTCCGATATCATCGCCAGTATCACTACTGCACAACACACCCACGTGAGACCCTCTTCTCGCGGCGAATGACATCTCTACACATCTGAGCCTTGCCAAGCCTCGCCACGGCTTGCACCGGGACACCGGAGCACACCTTGTCCGGTGAGTCCAGAAGTGACCACACACGACCACACACACAACCAACAGCCAAGGGCCTCCAGAACGAGAGCGTGGGAAGCGTGGGAGCCACCGCGGCGTGGCTGGTTTGAGGCTGGCCCGGGAGTGTCAGCAGGCCGGGCCATGCCTTGGTAATCACACCAGAATCATCCTGGGCGTTCCCCAGCCCGCCTAACGTCATTGAAATACCACTGTTTTTCTTACCGAAGCAATCTTCCACTTCTTCAACAACCTCTTGCCACAGCGCGAGCTACCAAAGAACAGAGTGTGTGACTCTTTCGCTCTCGAGATGACAGACGTCGTCAGCGCTCCTCAAGAGGAAGACGAGCCACGTCCTCCGTTACCAAAAAAGGTGTCGTCGCTCCGAACCAGGCCGGCCGCACGTCGAGTCCCGACCGCGAACCGCGTCACGATAGCCATCCCGAAACCTTCCCCCACCAGCGATGTCACCAGCGCCCGCTCCGCTTCCGGGGCCGGTATCCAGTCGCCCGAACTTAATGTCACATCCACGCCATGGTCCAAAAAGCTTATTCTGACCCTCGACGGCGGCGGTATCAAGGGGTACTCGTCTCTGATAGTTCTGCAGGCGCTGATGCAGGAGATTGCGCGGGTTGAGCAAGACCTTGACCCGCGCGCCTCATCGAGCGCCCAGACTGAGCGGATACCCCGCGATCAAATCCCCGAAGACGTCTTCAGGGAAGATCAATATCTACCGTGCCACTACTTTGACTACATCGCGGGTACCAGTGTCGGAGGTTTGATCGCCATCATGCTGGGAATGCTTGGGAAGAGCGTCGATGAATGCATCAGTGAATTCCACCGCCAGAACAAGAACATACCTCTCACCACGGACCTTGCCGGCGGCGCCACGATTGACTTTCCACTGCTCTATCGCCGGAGCACCTGGCCGACCAAGCGCACCCGCGCCTTTTTCGATACGTTTGCCAAGTTTAGCGTCAGCTCTACAACCAGGAACAAGACCGCCGTCGCTGCCACTCTCCCAACACCGGTCTCTTCGAGATCATCCACCCCCTCGAATGAGTCGACCGGCTTCCGGAAGGATGCCTTTCAATGTCAGACCCTGGCGTGGTGTACCGAAGTCGAGCGTCACCAACCGCGCCGCCCATACGCTTTCTGCACGTACAAAGAAGAGGAGGAAGATGACGCCGGCAGTCTGGTCTCGATTCCCGAAGTCGCAAAGGCCATCACGGCGCCGTCGTCGTATTCCTTCAAGCCGTTCAAGCTAGGCTCGGGGTCGTTTGTGGACGGCAGCAAGCAGATTCGCGACCCTACTCTTGAAGTGCTGAAGGAAATCTCATCGCTGCTCGACGACGGCGAGCCCTCTATTGATTTGTTGCTGAGCCTGGGGACGGACGAGCACCAAGCCTGGTTTTATGAGAAGCTTCGGGCTTTTACCTCGTCTGCGTCTACTCCTCTTTCTGCGAACTCCACCGCTTCGAGGGAGAGTCTTTTGGATCAGGAAAGGGGGAAAAAGTACAAGACTTATTACCGGTTTGAGGCGCCTGATGTCAAGCTGGGGATGAGGAAGAAGTACTATTTGAGCGAGATTGAGGAGGTCACGCGGGAGTGGTTGAGTTCCAAGGAGCAAAAGGAACAGATTGCGAGGTATGCCCGGTGGCTGGTTCAAAGAAGGAGGGAGAGGGCGAGGACGACGAGGTGGGAGGGTTTTGCGCTGGGGGTGAGATATGTCTGTCATCATGGGGACTGCAAGATGCCGGAGAGGGTGTGGGAGTCGAGGGGGGATTATTATGATCATTTGGAACGGAGGCATGGGGTTGGGAGGTTGAGGGCGGAGGAGAGGGAGGGGGAGTTGGATAAGGGGAGGAGGTTTGGTGTTGGGGATGGGCTTTGAGCCTCGCGATACCCATTTGATTTTGGGTTTTTTTTTTTTTTTTTTTTTTTTTTTTTTTTTTTTTTGCTTTTTCTTGCTCTTGGATTGGGGAGCATCAAAAGGAGGTTTGAAGCAAGCATGGAGTTTTGGAGTTGAATACCTAGGGGGGGAATATCCGGTACTGGATAGGTATCAGGGATTATTACGTTATGAGTTAGGATGGTATGATTATGGGGTATGAATATGATGGTATTGTTTATTTGATGAAGATATGGGATTTGGAGTGTGGGATTATGATGTGAAAGGGGGGCAAGTGAGTGTTGCAGCATGCTGACAGTTTGCAGACTGAAAGAGAGACAACTTGGATAGGGTGAGGGGAGTAGAGGAGGTCTGGATTTACGCGAGCGTGGTTGGTCATGACACAAGCACCGTATATTCTTTCTTTGTAGACTGATTGTTGCATGTGTAGGTCTTACAGTTGATCGTATACAGTCTCGGGCATCCATGCCGATTTTTACACAACGTTGTCTTTGACATTGTAGACATGACCACACCGGATACCCCGTTTTGCTTTAACAATTACCCAAATGGGTCTTGATCTGTCATACAGGAATAAAATGGAGGGGCAGACGTGTTCTTCCTCCCCTTTGTCCCTGGATTTGATCCGAAGGCTAGACTCTAGGTGCTGATGATAGCCGTTACTTGCCCGTATTTAGTGGCTTGCTTCCCAAGTTTTGCGAATGCAAATGCCTGGTATACCGATGAACTTAACTGAGAGCGTTGGTTCTCCCACAGCGGGTGTCGATGATTTCTTCCTCCACCACGAGCTGATAGTCTCAAACGGCGAGCCATCTTAAACTATTGTCAAGCGCATCGACTTACCTGTCCTACCTACCATGGACAGTAGTTCCACAAAAGATATAATCACCATACCCCATGCCGTACCGCCCACCCCCCGAAACCCCGTTCCACAACAACAACAACAACAACAACAACAACAACAACAACAACAACAACAACTGGGGCAAAATTCTAGACTCTCCACTACCCTGTGTCATCGGAACCGGACGATCGGGTAGAAGTAAGGAGGCAGCCTACGCCCTTCTGGGAACGGAGAGATCGGAGACCTACTGCACCAACCCAACCCAACTCAAATCCCCCCTTTCTCTCTCTCTCTCTCTCTCTCTCTATCACACACACACACACACACACACAAGACAAAACTGCGCCTCAAAGCTTGCGTGCGATGAGAGTCTTATCTTTCAAAAAGGTGAGAGAGGTTGAATTTTGATGAAGGTCACAGACCAATTGATGAGAATGTTCTCAATAAGTGGGGGTCAGTTTCAGTGCTTACCCTTACCCCATGTGCTCACGTCACATTATCATTTCTTGGCAAGCAAGAGAAATCACGGAGGCCTCCTTTGCGCACGGGTCAGTTGTGGGCTGTGCGTTTTGGTGTAACTTGTTGGTACAAAGTTGGTGAATAGGATGAACGGGGAAATGGGGAAAGTCGATTGGAATTTGTTGAACAGCGCGTGGCCGTTTTGAAGAGCGTTTGCCGAGGGATTTTGCCTGTCGGTGATTCGCTTCTCGGACTGTGAAGAGGAAAGGAAAGCGAGGCGCAAAGGGAAAACGCGATAGGATGGATGTCTTGTCGAGATTGGGCCTCATCAAACGGTTGATGGGGTGACGTTGGATGATACCTGCATTATGTAAAAAGTGAAATGGAAATGGGAAGTTTGGGGGTCCTTCCTTGGGGTTGGGGGGGCTGTCCTTCTTGCTGTTGACGGTATTGTAAGATCTTGGAAGGAGGGTTGTAAGAGTTTCAAAGACAGTTGTCGATCTCTTTTGAAGATGGCAATTGCGTCGAGACACAATCGTCGAGCCAGGATCATGACGCAACCAGAAACGTCCAAAAAGCCAGGGTGTTCGCTTATCGATAGCCCGGGCAAGGCAGACCCATGAAGGCATTTCTCCACGTTTCTCCACAGGCTAGACAGGGGCAGCTCAAGCTTTTGGAGCTAGGAGCTTGTTCTCAGCTGCCCTGGTTACGTCGTTGATGCTGTGCCCAGTTTGTGTTGTCTTGGAGGAGGCCGTTGAGGTTGCCAATTTGTTGGCAAGAGTTTTTGGTATAACTTGCCAGGCGGTGAATCACTCAGTTGAGCAAGGTAGGTCCGACTAACTGTAGTGGAAACAAACGTCCCATCTATACTCAGCATCAAAAGTTTCAAAATCGGGCGGCTACACTCGAGGCCTGCATCGGCACGGCAGGCGTTGAACGGCACGGACCAAGATCAAGAAGTTGGTACCAAAATAATTCTCAGTGGCACAACATACCGTACCTGTCTGTCGACGTCAACAGCAGAGCAGATTCCTCGTCTCTTCTCCAACATCGCGGGGTTATGTTACCAGCTTTCTTTCCGTCGTTCGTTCTCCAGCACAGCAAAGCAAAATCCACATCGGAGCTTCCCACTACGCAATAAACTTCTTCACAGCCACGCTTGGCAGAGGACTCGATTCGTTCGTCAAACCGCAGACCGCTCCGACTCCGAAAAAGACGTTGCCATCCGAGAGTCTAGGGACAGTCCCAACACCTGCGGGAAACAGAGACAAGTGTGGTAGCGTGGTAGTGTGGTAGAAACGTGTGACGTGGTACGTTCTTTTTCCCTTTTGCTGTCTGTCCAAGAAGGGACATTCGTAATGTTGATTCGAGATATGGAATTCCTCGATGTCGGGCGGTGGGCGGTGATTGACAAAGGGGACCACCTGCTTGGGGCAAGCTGCGGGTTGCAAACTAACGCAGGGCAAAACGGAGTGGTGTTTTGACAAGTGGTGGAAAGTTGGGATGGCATTGGACTGACAGTTGGTTTCCAGGGACGCAACACACAGAGAGAGATTCTCATAACTCGAGATCGCTGTTCTTGGGTGCGTTTGGCAGTTCAGCAGACAGCGTTTGGCCGGGCGGAGACTTTGTCTTTGTATCCCGGACCGGCTTAGGGCAACCCCACCTTTGTTCCAGCGGTCCCAGCCAGTCCCAGTCTGCCGTTCGCCCCATTTTCGTTGCCGAGTCCAGGGGGCCCCAACTGTTCCCGATTCCCCCTGGTGACTGCGACGTGAAAACGCTCTCGCGCCGCCATCCATCATGTCCTGTAAGTACATACATCTTGCCAAGTCACCCCTACCTTTTATCATCCTTCACACCACTCCCGTCTGTCTTCTTGGGCAGCTATGAACCGCTCCCTTTCTCGACTGTGACACCCGACCACCTTACCTTACCTTACCTTACCTACCTTCATCCTCCTGGAGAGGTAATTTGTCTTCTTGTCAGCTCTCTCCTACCGCTACTGTCCGCGCATCGCCATGAGAGTCAGTGACCGCGGCGACACCAGACAGCAGCATCTCACTCTCCAATCTCACCCATCATCATGGGCAAGGGCTTGATCAATTACTTATCAAGCTTGACAGTTCACGTTCAAACCCGCCAGATCTTGCGCCGAGTAACCACCGGCAAAGCACCTCACGAAACAGGCTCGCCCAGCATGGATGACGAGGAGAGCCCCCTCTTGGGCCATAGGATCGCTAATGGCGGCTCCGAAGCCAACTTTTGGAAACACCTTCTTCTTGATCGCACCAGCAGCCCTGGAACCAAGAGTCCCAACGCTCTGGTCCGGCTGCCGGCGCATTTTTTCAATGTCTTCAAGATCACATTGCTCAGCTGTAAGCACCTACCTAGCTTGACGTTGAGCCATATCATGGAGGTTATCTAACAGCGGCACACCAGCTTGGATAAACGTTCTCCTTGTTTTTGTTCCCTTTGGGCTCATCGCCGGCACGTACGAGTGGAACCCAACATTGGTTTTCACCCTCAACTTCTTCGCCATCATCCCCCTCGCCGCCATCCTCTCCTTTGCGACGGAGGAGATTGCTGCTCGGCTTGGCGAGACTCTCGGTGGCTTGGTCAACGCCACGTTGGGCAATGCCGTCGAACTTATTGTATGTCCTTTCAGCACTATGCTGTTCATCCAGCCGGCTCGTGCTGACGTCTGAACAGGTCAGTATCGTGGCCTTGAGGGCCAACCAGGTGGAAATCGTTCAGGCCTCCATGTTGGGCTCAATCCTCTCGAACCTCTTGCTTGTCCTGGGCATGTGCTTCTTCCTCGGTGGCCTCACCAACATGCGCGACGCCGACGGAAACGCGATTGAGCAGAGCTTCTCTGCGGGCACGGCCCAGACGACATGCTCTCTCATGACGCTTGCATCGGCAACCATGATTCTGCCGGCCGCTCTGTACGGCGTCCTGGACAGCGGCTCGGACAAGGAGGAGGTGGCCCTGCTTCTTTCTCGCTGCTCGTCGGTCGTTTTGCTCTTTCTCTACGTCATGTACCTGATCTTCTCTCTCCGTTCACATAAGCGCCTGTTCGAGTCCGAGGCTGGTCCCAACGCTGGAGAGGAGGAGGAGCACGACCCGCTCCTTGGCCCCTGGTCGGCTGGCATCGTGCTGTTGCTCACCACCCTGGTAATCAGCTTTTGCGCCGATCACATGGTCAACAGCATCGACGCCGTGGCCGAAAGCGGTGCCCTCAACAAGACGTTTATCGGCTTGATTCTCATCCCGATTGTCGGCAACGCGGCGGAGCATGTTACTGCCTGTGTGGTGGCTGTGAAGAACAAGATGGATCTGGCCATGGGTGTTGCGATTGGGTCTAGCATCCAGATTTCGCTGCTGGTGACTCCGTCGTTGGTTCTGCTGGGCTGGGCGATAGGTGTGCCCATGACACTCAGATTCGAGACATTCCAGACGGTGGCTTTTGCTGTGTCGGTGCTCGTGGTGACATACACGGTGCAGGACGGCAAGTCAAACTACCTGGAGGGAGCCATGTTGCTGGGGCTTTACATGATTATTGCCTTGGCTTTCTGGGCGAGTGGGTAAACTCGACTGGACGCGCACTGAGATCTGGACACGGAGTGTCACAACCGACCCTTGGCAGAGTTTTGGGGGAACGAAGCACAAACACACCACGAGGAACTCCCACGAAAAAGAACACCACGCCATATCCACGTGGATACACAACATATGATGGACATCACATTGGTGATGGAACCACATCGAAGGACCAATACCCACACTGTTGGGAACGATTATCAACAATTACATTTAACATACCTCAAGTCCTGACGGACATGTTTCCCTTTTTTTTTTTTTTTTTTTTTTTTTTTTTCCCCTCGGTATCTTCTCTGGAGGCGGTGGTCTTTGACTGTTTGGTCGAAAAGATTATTTTGCTTTTACGTTCTTGTGTATATCATTTGAGCGCTCTGGCGACTGTTCGGCCTACCTATTCATACGTTTTAGCTACGAAGGGGAGGGGTGAGCACGGACAACCAAGAACAATTTGTACGATAGGCGGCAGAGGTGGATGAGAGGAGTGGGTGGTTATCTATTATGCTTGTCTTTTTTTTTTTTTTTTTTTTTTTTTTTTGGTGCCCAGGGGCGTGTTTTGAGTATTTTCGTTTGTGTTTTTGTTTTCGTTAGGTTAGTCTGGGGTCCAAAAAGAGGGTGAACGAGTGGAGTGAGTGAAATACAAGGAGTAAACTCATGTGTGTGTCTTGACTGAGGTTGCTGTTTGTGACAAGGAGTTAGATGAAGAATCAAAAGTGCTGCTTGGCTGGTTTATGCTGTCTGAATGATTGAATGATACAAAGTAGGATTGTCTTACATTATCCATACCCATTCTAGTCACGTATACTTATTATCTATCTATACAATATCAACACACACACTCTCACCCATCACCGCTCACTCCTCCCCCTTCCACTTCCAGGCCGCATTCCGATGCAGGAAATAATCCTTGCTCTGAATACTCTTCCAAATACCATAAAACCCCCCCAGCGGCACCTGCCTCTTGAGCCAGTGCCTCTTCTTGTTCCCGGCCGCCTCGGGGTCAACGTGGACCTTGTCCCAGACGCTCGGCAGGTGGCCGGCATTATACTTTTCCCTCAGCTCGTCATACCACCCCCTGCCGTTGTACATGTCCCAAAACTCGTCCTGGTCGTAATACGTGTGCGCATACAGCCACTTCATGCCCCCCAGCTCCCTGACTTTTGCCTCCAACTCTCTGTTCTTTTCGACAAACCTTGCCGGTTCGTCCGGCCCCCATCCCCAAACGCCCACATTGAGCATCATGTCTTCTTCTTCCCTGACGACCCCCTCCGGAACAGTGGTAAAAGGGTGAAACGTCGGCGGAGCCCTCCGCCTGAGCGGACACAGCCAAAGAGGCCAGATGTTCAGCGACTCGGCAGTGTAATCCACAAACGCCTCGGTGGTCTCGAACGGCATGGCGACATCCTGCACAACAAACCTCGCGCTCTCGCCAGACCCGTGCAACGCGCGGTACATCATCCTGGTGTGCAAAAAGTCATCCAGAAACCAGCGGGAGAACCTGGTAAAGGGGACGAATTTGAAGTACTCAAAGGCCGCGGCGCCGACCCAGAAGCCGCCGCGGTCGTACCGGAAGAGGTATTCCGCCAGGGGGATGTACTCCTCGGACTGCTGTTGGTTCTGGGCGTGGAGGTAAAACCACTGGTCCCACGCGCGGGAAAACGTCCGTGGTTCTGCCGCCCGGGGCTTGACATCGGTGAGCTCGCCCGTGACGACCACGCCGTGGTCCCTGCTGAAGAGGATGCCGTCCACGTAGTCGTTGTCGTCGTTCCTGACCTCCCGCCTGATCACCTCGACCGTCTCGGCCACGCTCCTGGCACGGTGGTATCTCGTCTTGACAAACTTTTTCGCGTCCATCAGCCGAATCTCCAGACACGTCGTGACCCCCAGCGTGCCCACCGCACCGGCCGCTCCGCGGAACAAGTCCCCTTTTTCTTCGTCGTCAGGTCCGAACCGTACGATCTTCCCGTCTCCGAGAACCATCTCCACTTGTCTGACCGTGTCGTCGAAGAAGCCGTGCTTGAAGCTGGAGGATTCCCCTGCTGTGCCCGCGAATCCGCCGCCGGCGGTGATGCCTGGGAACTCCATCACTACCGGGGGGATCAGGCCGTGGGGGAGGGTAGCTTCGACCAGCTTGTCCATTGGGACGTTTGGTTCCACGAGGGCGGTTTTGGTTGCTTTGTTGACGGATAAGACGTTGTTCAGGCTGGAGATATCGACTGTTGCTGTGCCGGAGGAAGGGCGTGGGCGGGTGGAGTTTGTTGAGCCGTGGTTGATGCGGTAGGGGGTGCGGGTTTGGTAGAGGGTGGTGAGGGTTTTGGAGAGGGATTGGAGGGTTTTGAGGTGCTTGTCCATTTTGGGCCGAGTTGGGGGCCACACGGGAGGTGGGAAGGGGGGATGGGGAGTGGTGGGTGAAGGTGAAGGTGAAGGTGAAGGGTGAGAGATGGGAAAGGTGAGAGTGAGATGCAAAAGAGTGGTGCCAAGAAATGATACCATGTGGGTCCCGGCTCATGGTGGGATTTTGGGATTCTTTCTGGGGAAGGGCCCCTGTCGAGCGGTTGAGAAGAATGTAAGTGAGGGAAGAGAGAGAGAGAGAGAGAGAGAGAGAGAGAGAGAGAGAGAGAGAGAGAGAGAGAGAGAGAGAGAGAGAGAGTTAGCCGGCAGAGTAAACCTGAACTGGCTTGGATGTGTCAGTACAGATTCAAGCCACCAGCCAGGATGAAAAGACACCAAGATATCTGCCAACTAGGAGCTATCGGATTATACATTATTATAATGCAGGTATGTTATTTTTTTTCCTTCCATGTACGTCAAAAAATCCCCAATCCCCAACCCCCAAACCAAAACGCCCGCTTCCACTTTTCCAAAACTCCCAGATCAAACCCCCTCTCACAACTTCGCAACCGCCTCCGGCCCTCCCCTCAACATCCCCTCCATCCTCCTCCTGACCACCTCCCCCCTCATCCGACTAACCTCCTCCCCCTTCCTCTCCACCTCCTCCAGCGTCCCCGCCCTAACAGTTAAGAACCTACTCCCCCTCTCCCCACTTCCCTCAACAACCTCCTTGATAAACCCCCCCCACCCCGAAAAACACCTCCTCGCCTCCTTCAAGCCCGGGAAAATCAACCCAAAACAGTGCGGCATGCCCTCGTACTCCTCCAACCTAACCCTCACCCCGTCCTCTTCCCACATCTTTTTCGCGAGATACTTATCCTCATCCGCGAGCAGCTCCCAGCCTGTACAGATGTAAACCGGCGGCGCTCCCTCCCAGCTCTTTGCCAGAACCACCGACACCAGCGGGTGGGTCATCAATTCGTCAGAGACATAAATGTGGCGACGTTTGGGGGTAGAAGGCCAGATGGAGCAAGCAGGGCGTTTGGATTCTGCAGAGTGGAGAACAGATGGTTCGGGTAGGTAATCAAACGGTGCGTTTGACACACAAGACGGGGAGGAGTGGGTGACGTCCGTCCAGGGGGAGTTCAACGCCAGGCCTGCCGGGATTGGGATGTCGACTGTTCTGCCGTTGTACATCACTTCCTTCCGGCCTGATCTGTGAAGGTGGAGGATGAGCTGCAACAGCGACAAGCAGAGGTTGCCACCAGCACTAGCATAGGGGGGAAAAAGGAAAAAAAAACGTTAGTGATATGTGTGAGAAGGGGGGAAAAAAAGAAGAAAAAAACGAATAAAAAAAGAAAAAGGGGGGGAAGGGGGGGGAAGGGAAGAGGTACCTACCTATCACCCGCAAAAACAATCTCCTCCGCCGGAACAGCAGCGTGAAAAGCCCCCTCTTCCGGGTATAAAAGCCCCAGGTAAGCCACCAACCCGTCCATCACCGCCGCCGGAAACGGGTCCTCTGGCGCGAGACGGTACCGCACGCTGAAGCACCTCCCCCCGGTGACTTTGGCCAGTGTTTTTGTTGTGGGGCGGTGAGTGGCCGGGTCCATGAGCCAGTAGGCGCCGCCGTGGAAGTAGAGGATTGTTGACTTGCCGGTTGCTTCCTTCATCATTTCGCTGTACAGCTCCCTCTGTGACAAACCCTCCGGGAGACGGCTGGAGGAAGTGGCGTTGGCGCGGTAGCCCGTCCATTCACCTTCCACACTCCTCACCTCGGGCATTGACGGCAGACGAGTTTTTCCATCGTGGGAGAGGGCGGTGATGGCGCTGGAAAAGAGGGATTGGATGGCGCTTTGGGTTTCTGGGGTGGGGGTTGGGATGGAGTAGGTGGCGACCCAGATCTTGCCTTTGATGCTGGGAAAGCGGTTGAGGAACTGTTTGGTTTCAGAGATGGTCTTTGGGTTGGGGGGGTTGATGTAGGCGCGGAGGACGCTGACGATGAGGGCGGTTTTGAGGTCTAGGTAGGGGGACTGGGGGGAGAGGCGGAGGAGGTGGAGGACGGCGGTGCGGAGGAGCAAGGGGAGGTGGGGGAGCATGGCCTTGAGGAATTTGTAGGTTGATGGGTCCGAGGTTGGTGGTTGGGTTGGGGAGACGGTGGGGGGGACATCGCCGCCTGCCAGGGAGGCGGCGGTGAGGGTTTCTTCTTGGAGTGTGGTGGTGGTCATTGTGGTGGTGAGGTAAGATGAAGAGAACTGAAGGAAAAGGGAGGGGGGCTGCTGTATCAAAATGATATTGACCAAAAAGAAAAAGAGGCAGAGTGTCCAGACAGACTGAAGATAGAACAATGGTTGAGAAACCGAGGGATGAAAAAAGCAGCGAGGTCGAAATATATCAATACATCCTCCGTCAACGGCGTTGTAGTGGTAGTAGAGTTAGTAGCTCTGACAGGGGTTCTTTTCTTTCAGATCTGGCCCACCACCCACCAACCCATCCATCCCACTCGCAAGCAAATCCCACTTTGTACAAGTTCCCTTCCACCCCCCTCCATCATCCAATGATTCCCCTCCCATCCCAAAACACTCCGACTACCCCAGGCAGACATGGCGAGATCCGCACGTCATGGTGAAACCCAGCAGCCATGTCAACATTGCTATGCCCGCCAAGAACCATCTTCCTGCCTGTCTATCAACAAAAAAAGTTGGGATGAAAGAGAGACATACCACCACTACCACCGTCACCACCAACAACCACCAACACCACCACCAAAAACCTGTACCTCGGCTTCCACCCCCCTCTCCCCGCCCCGGCATTGGCAACCTTTGTTTTTGCTAGTACAGCTTTGTCAGCCTACTGCACCTCCCGCTTCCCGCAATGCCAATGTGGTGCCATTTGTCTCCCCCCGAAACCTAATCAGCACATGCCAAACTTATGTAGCCCTCAACATGGGAAAGTTCATACACTTACCGTTCGCTCCCCACACCTGTCCAAACTGTCGGGTCAAAATGCTTCCCTCCTCCGTTTGTTTGTTTGTTGATGTCGAGTCGATCGAGGGGGGACACCCGCACTCTTATAACAGCCCGCGAGTCCGGAGAAGAAGCCAGAGAACCATACCAACCTGCATAAGTCAAAACAGCACTATCCATCACAATTGCCTCGACATGAATCACATCTCATGAGATGACCAGATTCTTAAAAGACCTAATAACGCCCGCTGCGAAATATTTGCGACACAATGTTTGAGCGAAAAAAAAAACACTCCAATGCTGTAGTATAATGTTACTGGTACAAAAGCCACAACCCCCCCATAACACTACCCCGCTGACCGGTACACATTAATCATATATCCAACTGTTGATCCTCCTCATCACATGGTGCCAGCGACATGTCGCCGGCTCTTCCTCCTCCTTCTTCTCCTCCTCCTCCACTTTCTCTTGTGTCATCCACCCCATCACCCCTATAGCCCCCCCTACGAGCTCGCAGCAGGGGTATCAGTGCTGTTCCCACTGCTCTCCGCCGCCGCCGCCGCCTCACCACCCTCCGTCGATGACGACGACGACGGCCCCGCCGCCGCAGCAACAGCACCCTTCTTCGAAGCCATCATTTGCCAAGCCGGAATCGACGCCTTGGCCGTCATCCCGCTGTTAAAAGGCGACGAGGCAGAAGCGGAACCGGTCCGGTTGTGGTTACCAGTCAAATAATCCGAATACGTCGTAGTTTTGGGAGCCTCATCCCCATTCTCAACCGTAGCCGGGGCCGCGGGCGTCACAGCAGCCGGGCTAGCAGCAGGAGTGGTTCCGCCGGTGGACGGGCGAAGATAATTATTCACACTGGTTGAAGTGGCAGTCGGGTTCATCCGCTGCGTGATCAACGTCTTCAAGCTCTTGAGCTCAGCATTGACCTCCCTCAGCCTGGTGTCAGTGAGGTCCTTTTGGTTGTTCAACGCGCGGGGGATTGAGTCCTTGAGGCTCTGGACGTCATCCCTAACCCGCTGCGCCTCGTCGTCGCGGCGGCGGTTGGCCGACTTGAGGTCTCCGATCACCGTCTCGAGTTCGTTGAGGGCCGTGTCGAGCTTTTCGGTGCGTTCCGTCTCGGTGGCCTTGAGGGCTTCCGTGTCTTTGGCCAGCTGCTCCACCAAGGCAAACGTCTTTTCGAATTGCTCATCGATGGATTTCTTGTCTCGCTCCAGCCGTTCGGGGGTTGGGGGGGCGATGAGGGGGTAGACGTAGCGCTTCCCTAGGGAGAAGAGGCCGTAGGAGACGCCGCTGACGACAGTAGCCATTATGAACCAGTCACGCCAATCACGCCGAGGTGGGACTGTTTGCTGCTGTGGTTGTGGTTGCCATCCGTATGGGGGGTATTGCTGCTGTGGGGGGTATTGCTGCCCGTAGTACTGTTGGGGTGGTTGGTGTTGTTGTTGTTGCTGTTGTGCTGGGATTACGGCCTGGGATGTGTATGCTTGTGGCGGCGCTACGCCAGCACCGACGCGAGCGAGGGCAACGTTTACCTCTTCCTGGGTCAGGTTCTTTGCTTGCAGGAAGGCGACCTTCTTGTCGATCGGGGACGCGGCGACGCTGGGGTCTTGCAGGACTAGATGACAGTGGAAATCAGCATGCATCCCGATGTCTCAATCCTGGGTCGGTCTAGGTCAACCTACACGTCGCTGCCGAAGCGACAAGCTCCTCACGAATAGCCATATTCGTATATGTCGTATCTCCCTCCTTTTGAGATCAAGCCCCTTTTCTGTGGAAGAGCAGAAATTGATGAAACTGGAGGACGCGTTTGGGGCTGAAGAAGACCAAAAAGTAGTAGCTGATGACGACCGTTTGGGAAATGCAATGGCGCGCGGGAAGCCGAGGTTCATGCCGGCCCGTGCCCCTTGTTTCCTCTTTCAGCGGAACTCTTGCCACTGGTGCTTTCCCCCCGGATTTGAATGGCCGGCATCACGTGTCACCTGCCAAGCCCTTCCCGAGCAGCGGAGGGCGGGGCCGGCCAATGGACTGCCCCGCCCGCATGTTTTGTTTACCACAGCAACCGAGCGCTGTACAGCAAAGTGTCGCTCTCGCCAGTTGTCGCAACGCTCCTGTCGCCGCTGTTGCCCCGCGACTTGCCAAAACGACCTTGCTGCGAACCTCGACGACAAACCTCTCGATACCTCGACGAAAGTACCGACTCACCCCTCGTTTGCGCATATCCCTCGGGCCAAGCAACCATCCCGCGATACGCCGGCGTACTGGGCAAACTCACCGTGCAAAACCAACAGGAGGGGCGTGTGTGAGCGACAGAGGGGGGACCAGCCCTCTAGCCCATTTTTTTTTCTTTTTTTTTTTTTTTTTTTTTTTTTTACATCACCAACCATGTCGAGCCGTCGACCGCGCGAGACCCTCGGGGGTCTCAACCTCAACTCTGCCATCCCCCAGCCCCCCTCCGCCATGAAGCGACAATCCCACATTGGCAGCATCGGCGGCCCAACCAGCCATGCGCGCTCCATGTCCGGCTCGCGCCACTCCCTGGCCCTGCAACGTCCAAACCAGCCCATGTTCCAGCGCTCCTCCTCCGGCACCAACCTAGCCGACGTAGGTCTCTCCTCGGTCAAGCGCGCCTCGGTATCGGCCTACACCGGCGCCGGCAGCAACACCACCTCCCTAAAACCGTCCTACCACACCACCGGCGGAGGACCCTCGAGCAGTCAAGACAACGACCGCCGCAGCAGCGTCTACCGGGCCCGTCCCTCGGGCGTCGGCGGCCCGAGCAGCAGCGGGATGGGCATCCCAACGGGTGGCCACCAAAGCTTCTTCCAACAAGCCCCCCAAGCAGCCGGCGTCCCCCGCGACCCCCGTCCCCTCCGAGACCGGTCCTACCAGAACCGACTGGGCCAGGAACTCGTCGAATACCTCGCCCAAAACAACTTTGAGATGGAAATGAGCCACAAGCTCTCGGACAACTTCATCAAGTCCCCCACCCAAAAAGACTTCAATTTCATGTTCCAGTGGCTCTACAGGCGCATCGACCCCAGCTATCGCTTCCAGAAGAACATTGACCAAGAAGTGCCCCCCCTCCTGAAGCAAATGCGCTACCCATACGAGAAGAGCATCACGAAATCCCAAATCGCGGCCGTGGGGGGACAGAACTGGAGCACGTTTCTGGGTTTGCTGCACTGGATGATGCAGCTGGCGCAGATGCTCGATCGGTATGCTCACAACCAGTATGATGAGGCTTGTCTGGAGGCTGGGGTCGACGTCACGGGGGACACCATTATTTTCAACTTCTTGACGCGAGCATACCAGAACTGGCTCAACATGGATGATGACGCGGGGGATGAGGATGTCGAGGCCGCGCTGGCGCCGCATGTGGAGAGGATGGCGGCCGAGTTTCACGACGGGAATGCAAAGTACTATGAGGAGCTCAAGATGCTGGAGGCGGAGAACGAGAGGTTGCAGAAAGAGATTGAGGAGCTGGAGAAGAGCACGCCTGACCCGGCGGTGCTGGACAATCACTTCAAGATCATGCAGGAGGACAGGGCCAAGTTTGAGGAGTACAACACGTTGGTTTCGGAAAAGTCCGACAGGTACGAGGCGAAGAATCGGATTCTGCAGCAGGAGTTGGAGAAGCTGGTCGACGAGGTGAGGGAGGCGGAGGAGGAGAGGAGGAGGCTGCAGAGGGCGGTGGATGAGCAGGGGATCAGCATGCAGGATATCGACCGGATGACTGGGAACCGGGAGCGTCTGCAGAGGGAGATAGAGTCTGCCAATCTGCGGCTGGAGGAAGTGAAGCGGAAGGTGCTGGATCGGGAGCTGGAGGCGAGCAGGAGGTTGGAGGAGCTGGAGAGGGCGGTGGACAAGTTCAACACGGTGGCCTATCAGATCGGGCTGATACCGGCCACTGCGGTCAACGCCAAGGGGAAGGAGTACGAGCTACAGGTTACGGTGAATGATGGGCCGTCGGACTTTTCGTCGTCGCTGGGGCCGTCGTCGTCGGCCGCGGCGGGACAAGGGGGAGGGGGAGATAGGCTTCTGCAGGACTCGACGACGGGGTATCAGCCGGCACATATCCTGAACTTGGACCTGCGCGGGGAGGTTAAGAACAGCTTCTTGGTGCTGAGGAAGGAGGTGTCGGAACGGAGAAAACAGGCGCTGGACGTGATGATGGAGGATCATGACCTGCTGGACCGGGCCAAGGAGGCGATTGAGGACAAGAGGAACGAGGTGGAGGCGCTGCAGCACCGGGTGAGGGCGGCGGAGGAGGAGTATGAGAAGACCAAGGAGTCGACGAGCGCGCAAAAGATGGCGAGCGACGCGCAGATTGAGAAGATGGAGAAGGAGCTGGCCAAGATGAGGTCGCAGCTGAGCGAGAGCGTGCAGCTGATGGAGCAGAGGGAGATGAATACGAACATTGAGTGAGTTTTGACCCCGACACCAAACCAACCCTACAGAGATCGTTTAGCTGACTATCAACAGGTACGAACAGTTGACGCTGCGGGCGAACGCGCTCAGGGAGGAGCTGCATACCGAGACGATGCGCATGCTGAACGACGTGATCAAGTTCAAGATGCACGTTCAGAAGAACTTGGAGGAGTACGAGAGCTTCGTGGCGGACGAGCTGGAGAAGGAGTTGGGGAGTGACGAGATGAGAGATGATACCCAGGCTATTGACATGTAGTTTTTTGTGTTTTTTTTTTCTTTTGGTCGAGTTTTATTTTACGGATGTGGTTGGTCTATGGGTTAGGAGTAGGATATGGTTAGGGATCAGGATATACCGTGTGTGGGATTTTTATTTTTTATTATTTTTTTTACTCTTGTTATCCTGATGATGAATATCAAAAGTCTGCCTACTGCTGCTTACGACAAGCTTTTCCCGTCTTCATGATATGAACCTTGATGGTCCAGTCAGAAGAACCACAACCCCTCGCCATGCAAGGCACAAGGTCTTGGCACTCTTTATTCCATCCATCCAACCCCACCACCACTTTCACACCAACCCATCCCATATACTTTTCCCATCTTATCCACAACCAACCTCACCCATTCCCTTTTTCCTTTACACTCATCTAACCAATCCAAACCAGGACTTATTTACAGCAGCCCAAACACCTTCCCATCATGACCACCAACCCCCCCCCAGCAGCAGCAGCAGCAGCAGCAGCAACAGCAGCATTCCCCTTCCCAAAAGAGCACTCCTTCCCCCCCTTCTTCACCCCCCAAATCAACCTCTCGACCCGGCACGCCCAGCTCTCCAAGTGGTCTTCCCTCATCTTGGCCTATTGTCGACACCACAAGCTCTACCGCATCTCCCTCTCCGATGCGACCACTTCCCCTGCATCGGTTATCTACCCCCTCTTCAACAACGAAACAATCAACCGGCGGCTGGAAGTCTCTTACATGAAGGAGATAATCGATTTTATGAAACGACAAGGGAGGGCGGAGTGGTATGGAGGTAAAGAAGGGGATCTGGTCTGGGTGTACTGGAGAACGCCGGAGGAGTGGGCGGGGTTGTTGGAGCGGTGGGCTGACGAGACGGGGAATAGGGGGGTGGTGGTGACTGTTTATGAGTTGGCTGAGGGGGAGGGGACGAGGGGGTCCGGTGAGTTTCTGATGATGGGTAGCAGAAAGAGGTCGTGGCTGACAGCGTGACAGAGTTCTGGGGTTTGGATCAGGAATTGCTGGTCAAGGCGGTGGGCGTGCTGGTCAAAAAGGGGAGGGCGCAGACGTTGGGGGGGGAGGAGAATTTGGGTGTCAAGTTTTTGTAAGGCCTCAGTTGGGATTTGGAAGACATAGGGGGGGAGGGCGTGGGAAGGGCTATTTTAACATGTTGGCTGCATTTTGGGAGGCGTCAATTCATTTTAATAGGCGTGGTGGAGCTTGGGAGGGAAGGGGGGTGTGAATGTTAATTTTATGTGTGTGATTTGGAGTTTTGGGAGGCATATGATTGATATTGAACCTGGGAAGTGTGGCGGAAACATTGGGGACATGATGAACCCTTGGTAGGTTGAATCATACTGTTATGCATGTAATGGGATTTCCAGTGCTGCTCTGTGCAAAAATGGATGCACGGTACCGGTATCGAACTGCCCAACAGAGAGCGACAAAAGACATCACACAAGAGAGCCTCCCCACTTTCAACTCCCCCCAAACCTCTCCCTAACCAACCCCCTCAGCCCCTCCATCACCCTCTCCTCCCTTTCCTTATACACCCTCACCCGTTCCTCCCTCTCCTGTCGTCTCAGCATCTCCTCCTCCTCCCTCCGACTCTGCCTCTGATTCTGCCTCTCCTCTCTCAACTTCTTCATCCTCTTGAGCTCCTCGATCGCATCATCACCACCCATCAGATCCCCTTCGTTCACCTCCTCCACCCCCTGCTCCTTGTCCTGCCCGAACCCCTTCAGCTTCTCAGTCACTTCCCTCTTCCTCTCCAGCTTCCGTTCCCTCGACCCCGGATCCGCCTTTGGAACAAGCTCGTCAAGCTGCTCTCTGTGGAGTTTCCTAAAAGTTTTCCTCTCGTACCGGTGGTCATCAAGAGAGCGCCCCCTTTCCGTCTCCAACAGCTCGTCGCGGTGGGTGAGGTCATCTCTTGTTGGGATTGCTGGGCCATGGCGACCATGCTGCTGCGCTTGATTTTGGGTTGGTAAAGGAGGGATGTACTCATCGTCATCGTCGTCGTCGTCGTCGTCGCCGTCGTCATCGTCGGATTTGTTGGTGCCGGGGTTCAGTTCTGGGATTGAGGGGGCAGGGGAGAAGGAAGGGGTGTGTATCTTTGATGATGGTGGTGGTAAAGAAGGGTGGTTATACCACTCCTCGCTCAACTCCCCCCTGTTCCACTTTCCAGTAAAACTCTTCCAGCGGCCTTTTGCCTCCGTTTCCGAGAGGGAGCCAAAAGACAAATTCTTGACGGTGGAGAGGTAGGATTGAAAGAGCTGGGTCTGGGAGTGCAGTGAGGTTTTGGTTAATGGGGCGCGGTGGAAGGGCAATGTTGGTGGTGACGAGTGATGGTGACGGGAGGGGTGGTGGTGAGAGCGGTGTCCATCTCCCCGATCGCGGCTCCTCTCTCTGCAACGTTCCCTCTCACGCCTCCTTTCCCTGTCTCTGTCACCATCTCGTCGTGATGGTGAGCGAGCAGGTGATCTTGATCGTGTTCTCGAGTTGAGCATCTTGTCCTCTTTTTGTAGTTGTCTTCCCAATCTGGCTCCGAAATAACACAAGTGAAATAGCTGAAATACCGAGTACAAAAGCCCAGCTTCTTTAAGAACTCTATTCCTCTTCTATATTTTTTTGCGATGGCCAAGTCGTTGGTATATACTGCCCGGATACTCTCACTCACCGCGCGCCAAATTGTCAGTGCGCCCTTCCACATCCTCCCCCAAAAGAAATGTTAACGCTCCCCCCCAACCCACTGTTGACGCCATCTCTCCCCCGTTTCCAGTTATGCACCGCCAAGACCTTGTGCAACAAAACCTCCGTTTCCCCCTACCCCGACCCACCATTCTTATCTCCGACACCTCAGACAGCTGCCTGACGGAGATGCTGCCATCCACCTCAACCAGAGCCACACCTTTCCCATCCACGGTCCAACAAGCATAACTACCCAAGCCCCCTACCCGAACTGTTCGTAATCGAGGTAAGTTCAGTTAGCATCTTGTGTCCCCATCAAACTCAAATATTCTCACGGCACATCATCAAGCCACACTGATAAAATCTATTGACAGTCAACAGTGTCAACCCATCTCCATTTGCCTATCGTGCCTATCTCTCAAGCCGCGTAACACCCCCTCAACACAATCCATAGCTCTATTCACAACGCTACCCACCTTGCCCAACCCCTTCACTGTAGGTTATCAACTCCTTGATACAGCTGCCAATGCCCGCCCACCTCTCGCTATCATCAAATCCTGTAATGAAGCTGGCAAATGTCCACTGTAGGGTATCACCTCCTCAACACAGCCACAAATGCCCACCCCCCCTTTTCCTGTCACCATTCTCGAAATCAACCCCCCCCCCCCTTTCTTGCCTGTGTTACCTTTCCCCTCTGAAAATGAGCACCGACAACCAGCACATGGGTATCTCGAAATAGAGTGATAGCCAAGGAAAGAAAAAAAGAAAAAAAAAAAAAAGGGGGGGGGGGAAATGCCAATTCAAACTCAACACACGATAAACCACCCATCCCTGAAAGAAACCTAAGAGAACCCCCCATCCCCCTGAGGGAATCCCGCAGTGTTATGCACCAAACACCCCACACACTCGCAAGACTCGTCGCAAGGGCACATGTCCAACGCCCCCACGCACAAAGCCGAAATGGGCAAGTGGACAAAATAGTAATCCAGCGCCGTCAGCTCCTCCTCGTTCGACAGAGCCGGCGATCCCTCGTTCGGCGGAGTGGGCGCGTTCGACGAGCCATCAGACTCGTTCGCGTTCGGCCTTGGTGGTGGCTGCGGTTGTGTCTGGTGTGATGGCGGCAGCTCCGGCCCGCTGGGAATCTCCACAGGACTCGCCAGGTTCAAAGGGTTCGCGCTGGGACTGGCATTGGCGCTGGAATCCGCGCTCCTGCTGTTGCCGTGGCTGCTGTTGGGGCTGTAGGCGTTCTGCACATACTGAAGCATTTGCGAGTTGAACGGATGAGCCAGGCAGCCAACACACTGGCAGCCCTCACCACAGCCGCACTCGTGAGAGTTCCCGCCCACGGTCCCGTTGTTGCCGTTGGGAGCAATGGCAGAAATAGACGTCTCGTGTTGCTGCTGCGTGGGCGGCCGTGAGACAACTTGCTGCCAGATGGCTGGGTTGATGGGCATCTGCCATGAGCCATACTCGGCGGGATAGGTGAACACAGTCTGACCGGGAAACTGGAATGGCTGATGGTGGTGCATGTTTTCCATCTTGATATCGATCGGAGTCTGATACTGGGGAATGAATCCCGGACCAAAACCCGGCTGAGGGGGTGCCTGCATAGCGTTGGGGCTCATCTGGGGCATGGGGGGTGGCTGCGAAGGTTTGCTGCTGCAACAGCTGCCGCCTCCGCCTGACGGGGCATTCTGTGATTGGGGTGGTGGCATTGTGTTCGGCATTTGCTGCTGAGGAGGGGTAGGAAGAGGAGCCGGCACTGGAGGAGGCGCCTGAATGGGGGGTGCCTTGTTGCCACCACCACAGCAGCCCCCGCCTCCCGAACCTCCCTTCGGCTTGGACATGGCCGATGGTTCGAGAACAGGATTGGGAGGTGGTGGCGGCGGCGGCCCGTTGAACGCCTGCATTCCCTGTGGGTGAGGGCCATCGACAAAGGCGGGAATGGGCACTGGCGAGACAAAAGTCCCGTTCAGCATCGGGACGAACCCGCCATTTTCCGTCTTGATATGCTGCGAGATCTGAATATGCGGGGGATAGTGAGGCGGTGGCATGTGTGGCGGCATGCTTGGGGGCATGTTGTATCCCATTGGACCACCAAAATCCGGTGGTGGTGCAGGCACAAAAGACTCCCGAGGCCCCATGGATACCATCCCCATCGGATGTCCAAACGTCGCGTCCCTTGGGCTCACCATGGCCGTGATTCCAATCATTCCATTTCCATTGGGCGACGGGATCAGGTTGATGGAGTTGGGATCCATCCTCTCCAAGTTCGCAAGCGCAAGCGATTGCCTTCGGCTGGCTGACTTGGACCCCGAACCCGACTTGGTGACTCGATTCGAAGAGGTGCGTGATGCTGGTGAGATGGGTGTGTCAACTGGCGAAGGGTCGAACTCGGAGCTGGTAGCACTGTCGACAGTCCCAGCTGGACAATGGCACTTTTGCTTCTTCGGAATGGCAACTCTAACGCCGCCGCATACACATGGTTTCCCAGGTGGGCAGGGGCAGGTGCTCAAGGGGCGACCAGGCTTCCTCACCGGCACCATCACCCGCTCGTTATAGTGATTGCATTTCGTAGAGCGATGGCCGCGAATGCATGGCCCGCTATGTCAAGGCATGAGCGTCAGCAAGGAAACCTCGGGACAAACAGAAAAGCAAGACATACCAGGCCATTTTTTGCCCGTTTATGATGGGCATCTTGTGTGTTTGTTTGAGAGGGAGATGAGGGGGAAAAGCCTGTTCTGTTTCTTGCTCAGCAAGGTTTTCCGAGGCGTTCAAGGTTTCGGACAGAGCCTGTGTCCTAGCCGCTGCTGGAGACAATGTTGTGAGTAGGATAAGCAAGACCGAGCTCGCAGCTCATACCGCCGCAGGCAGTGACAAGGCTGGCGAGCAATGCGTCGAATGGAGAGAGGTTATCGCCAGTGCTTTGGCTGAAGCAACCGAGAGCTTCTGTGTGGTCGGATGGACAAGACTTGTCGGGTGCTGCCGAGGTCTGGTTCAGGAGAGCGGAATTTCCTGTTTATAACGCACGCTGTATCGCCACAGGTGAAGAGACCGAAAAGATCGACACCGTGTGCTTGAGGCTCTCTCAACGTTCTAGACACCCCAAGAGCTGAAACCGACAGACCCTCGAGGCCAGCAAGCGGTGGGACGAAGATGAAGGAGACCGTCCGTGAGAATGTCGAGACGGAAAATAAGACGAACTGTCAAGCCGTCGACGGTTGAGGTTGACAAGAGTCAGTCAGGACTCTGGACGAATCTTGTACAGGCGACTCGGCGGACCTGGAGAGAGAGAGAGAAAGGACGTCCACAGATTTGTGGAAAGTCCGAGCGGGTTTAGTCTGTCCCGTCAGCAGCTCCAACATTCAGAGGTCCCCCTCCAACCGGCACGCGATGTCAGCGGCGCTGGCCCGCAGCTTAGGCACAGGCAAGGGGCTTTTTGCTTGTTGGGTTTTGGCGGTGGAAGGTGGACGAAGTACCAGAGCTGGCTCGGCAGTTAGAGTTGAGCCGAAGGGACGGAACGGTGGTCGATGGTAGCAGAGCCGACAAAGAGAAGAAGCATAAAATAAAATAAAAAGAACAAATCCAGGTCCCAGGGTCACGCCATTCTAGGGCCAGCGCCGGTGGTTCTGCTGGAGCTTGTGTCTCTGCAAAGGTGAGTGAGAGATGGAATATGCCGTGAGCTATCGAGGTAGTAGGTAGCACACACAGCTTTGCTCGGAGCTGCTGCTGGACCTGGGACGAGGGGAGGGCCGGGCCGGAACTGAGCGAGGCAGGGCGGAGATGGAGGCTGCTACTACTGGGCTGCCGGGGGGCTTGGATTGTTACTGTGCTGTGTAGAGGTGGTGTAGGTTGCAACAAGCTGGAGTCGGTTGAGTTTCCTAAGAAAGAGGCACGGGTGGAGAATGCTGGAAACAACTGGGCTTGGAAGGTTTTCGTCTCGACATTCATCACAACTGTCACCTGTCACAGCTCAGAATTCTCCAAGGTAGCATTTGCAGCCATCGCTACTCCAGGCCACAGCACATCCTTTCTTGGGGGTCAGGGACCTTTCCCCAGGTCTTGATGAAAAACAACCTTCGCTCTTGCAGATATGGGTGGGTAGGTGGGTGGCCATGGCTTGAGATGGGAAGGTGCCAAAGGTGGGGTGCGCAAGTTTTTAGTCAGCAATATAACCACCACCCACGTTGGTCCAGCCTCGTAGCCAAGGGACACTTCTATGTACCGTGTAATAAAGCTGGTGACTACGCTCGGGTCTTTTGAAATAGGTACGTACACACACAAAACATGTCAGCCATCTCCGCCGCGTTCATCCTCAAAGAGAATAATAAACTCGAGATAACCACGCCCGACACTCTCTTACGTGCACCACAATCATCCATCCACACCACAAGATGGGATGGCAACGCCGCATGACAGGTGCACAACATACCTTAAACCCTAAGCTAGACAAACTTTTTACTATCTTCTCTCCAACATGGCGTGCATGGCTTGATGGAACGCAACCCAACAGCCAAGGAGCGGGCAGGTTGGGGGACTGCGCGGGATCTGCTCTACGCATTTAGTAATTGGCCCTTTTGGGAGACGCCCTCTGGCTGTCGAGTACTACCTTGCCATGCTTGCTGTGATTGCCTCCCTCCAAACTCGTTCACCTATTCGTAGACTTGCGTGACTTGGTGCTTGGTGTGAGCCGAACGCATGAACCCAACCCCAATAGTGCCGTTCCTCTGCCGCCCATTCCTGTCCCAACCCCGTGGATAGCGAATGCCTCGCATAATGTTACGCGAGACGTGGGTGGGTAGCACCGCCCAGCACCGCCGAGCATTGCCTATTTTCCCTTTGCCCTTTGCCCTTTGCATTCACGCTTGAGACCTGACGATGTGATATCGGTGGCGTGGCGGCGGCGGCTGTTATGGATATAGGGGCCAAGTCAAAAGGGCACTTTGATCTCTTGGCGATCTAATCTTATCTTCCCCAGATACGCCTCCGTTTCTCAGGTGGCCGTCTAATCAGAGTCAGACCCCGCAAACATGTCCACTGCACGCATCCGCTTCTTCACTGGCGCAGCCTTCGCCGCCGACATGGAAAAGCCTCCTATGATCTTGGTTTCCACCTTATCTGCTGGTGGCTCTGTCGTTGTCGGTTGCGGCATGCTCACATCTCCGCTGACCCCATTCTCGTCGTCGTCGTCGTCGTCATATGGGACACCGTCGAGGTCCAGGTCAGAGAACTCATCCAGCACCGAGGTGTAGTACATGTAGGGTGACTGGAGCTCGACATCACCATCACGAGATTCCAAAACATCCTCCAAGTAGTGGTCATTTTCGTCGTCCTGGTCAGTCGATAGCTTTGTCGAGATCGGCAAAAAGCCGTGGTCCTTCTCTTTTGCGCCAGCTTCTGTCTCCACTGGCTTCCATTTGCCCACCTTTTGCTCTGTTCCGCCAACGTCCACCGGCTTCTTCAGAGCTGGTGGGTTGTTGAAACTGTTGACGAAATACTCGTGGGTTTCAACCGGAAACACACACCAACTCTCCCAGAGGCTTAGCACCAGTTCTACGGCGCGCTTCCACCTGTCGGCCCGGATCCGTCCCCAGCCTAGCTTATCCACCACCATTCCCAGCTTCTCAAACGTCTTGTGGGCTCGAAGCGCGTTCTCGAATAATTGACGATACCGCCATGCATGGCGGATGCCGCTGGTGGATGAAGAGGACAAAATGTCACTGACCACATAAAGGCCGAGAAGTGACGCTGCGCTAGTGTCAAGCCCACCGGATCCAAGTTTGTCGTCTGGAGCAGGAGAGGCATCGCGCGAGCCCTCGTCCTTCTCTTTCCCATCACGTTTGTAGTCTGGATTGGCCGAGGTATATGCGAATGGTTGCTCGATGTTGGACACAATCATTTCGACAACTTCATCGGCTCCTCGGCTGGCGTGCGTGATGGCAAATGTTGCTATGCGCGCAATGTCTCCTTTCCTGATCTTGGTTGTTGTTGTTGGTAGTCGAGACAACAAGTGGGACAGCTTTGACTTTTCAATGGGGTTTAAAAATGTATCCTCCTGCTCGTTGTGCTCGCCCTGTCGACCCTGCTCGTCATCGAAATCCTCATCTTCAGAAGAATCATACTCGGGCTCTGAGACAAACTCATCGACACCTGTGACATATTCGTAGGCAAGCCGTTGTGCTGGTGCTTTCCAGGCATGGCTTCCCTCAAACAATGGCCAATACTTGACCTTGTCTGTGGACTGCAAACCCGTCACGATTTCCCACAGCCTCCAGCGGTACCAGATACCACCCTCACTGCGCGCATCCCATAGCCATGCCCACTTTTCCTCTTGTTGCACATCCGGGCGAGACATAAGGAGGGCCTCCAGCTGTGGCCCATGCTCCAGGACCGACTCGATGACTTTGTGTATCATGCGAAGTTGTTTGATATCCCGTGGCGGGCTGACAGGAACGTGGAGGATACCACTTCGGTTGACGGAACCACTCATGGGAGGGCCATAGTGGGTAGGAGGCGCATAGCCGCGGTGGGAGCTCACCGAATGTGAGCCATGCGGCCTCAAAATTTCCTCGACCTTCTTCGCCCCAAATGGGTGTGATATCACTGAGGTCGAAGGGTGCAGAGCTGTAAGCCCTGACGAAATGGCGGCCGAGGAGAGATGTCTGTGCAAAGAAAGGAAAAAACCGAAGCCTAGATAGCGATTCTGCAGCGTGCTGACTGCGGCATCAATTTCAGCAGCAGGGGTTTCCTTTGACAGCGTAACTATCGCTGATACCGACTTTCTCTCCGTGCCACGGTCAGCACCGGTCGGTCCCGCTGGTGGCACGATCTTGACATCCTCCACAGTCAAGTTTGCCGGTATCAGAGACTTGATGAATGCCGGTGATCTGCCTGGTGGCAAGTTGGACAAACGTAGGGTAGGTCTCGAAGCCGCCTTCTCCTCGGCACGGCCAGAAACAGCCGTTGTCTCGCCTTCATCATCACTGGCCTCGAAAGCTTTGGACACGGTCAAGGATCCCGCCTCTCGATCTTCGAAGCCCGACCTATCCCAGTTTCGTCCCCTCTCTCGATCTCGGTCCTGCTGAAACCCATCAAACGTTCGCTTCTTGCCGTATGATGGCGGAGGAGGTCCCAAACTCCCAGGACCGCTCTTCAACGAGGGCCCCGAAGGAAGGCCGAAATGTCGCTTGCCTGCACCACCTCCAAAAGGTGACGGGCTGTTGAAAGCTGGTCGAGTGGGCGGGCCATTCCCAAATCTCGATGTCTGGTGAGAGCCTCGAGGAAGCTTATCCTCTTCGTCGTCGCCTCCAAATTCCTTTTGGAATTCGGCAAGGGCAGCTGCCGTCTCGGCCTCTTCGCGCAGGCGCTTCGCCTCGATCTCTGCTTTTTGTCTCTCGAATGCTGACTTTTCCTTTGGCTGTTGGAGTTTAACCTGAACATCAGGAAATTCGGCAATGTTATTGTTCGACATGTTTCGCGTTTTGCTCAAGCATTGCTGTTTGACGAAAGACGGTTGTTTGCGAAGACAAAGACGGCGGCACCTTGACGGCAACGGTCATAGCGTTCCTGGCTTGGCGTTGCTTGGCCCGTGCACAAACTCCAAGCACCTTGAAGGCTGGGTTGTAACATATCTTGCCCTCGCTGGAGCAGACCGGCTATTGGGCATCAAGATAAGACCAAAACATCATGAGGGCGGAATCATGGAAGTGGAGGACTAGTATAAAGGGCGTAGTCTAACCGCATGTGGCAACTTACGGAGAACCATGTCAAGATATCAAATCCCGAGATAAACCGCAGCGGGGTCAAGAGAGTTCAACAGAAGATACATCTATGCCCAAAGAGCATGGCTTTTCCCTTTCTATCTGAATACTTAAATCCTCAGTGAATCGATTTGGATCGGCATCCCTTTCCCTACCTCTGTGGACAGCCCAGCCCTTGCTCTCGAAAAGAGTCTCGTACACGTGTTGCCAGCTGTCTCGGCTGCGTAATTAAAGTTTGGGCTCGCTTCAACTTTGTCACGGTCATGACTTCTTCCCTTCCTCAACATTCTTCCTCTTCCACCACCACCACCACCACCAACAACAACAACAACAACAACACGAACCCCCCGTCCTCCATTCTCATTGTTGGCTCGGGTCTCTTTGGCCTCTCCACAGCCTATGCTCTCACTCGTCGCCATGAGTTCATCAACACCTCCATAACTGTCATTGACAGGTCCGACCCCTCCTCTCAGTCTACATTCCCATCCCCCGATGCCGCGTCCATTGACACAAGCCGCATTGTCAGGGCAGACTACGCCGACCACGCGTATGCCACTCTGTGTGATGAAGCTCAGCTGATATGGCGCCAACAAGACAAGCCCACAGATCTCGGCGCCCAGGGCCGTTACCACGAAACAGGTCTCCTCGTCGTCGGCGATGCCACCTCTGCCGCGCCAGTCGCGGACCCTCCCGTAGAGGGTGGCGCGAGTGAGTCTTCCCACAAGAAGCTAACCGGCATGGATTATGCCCGCAAGAGCTGGGAGAACGTTTCATCTCTGGCCTCTCGTGACCCAATGCTCGCCGAGCGCATCCGAGAGCTCCCGAACGCCGACGCGATCTGCGAGGTTCTCGGGACCGGTGGCAGCTCTGGAGCTTGGGGATATATCAACTACAACAGCGGCTGGACAGACGCCGGCGCGTCGATGGCATGGCTCTACGAGCAAGTCAGACAGACCGGACGCGTCAACTTCATTGCTGGCACAGTGGAGTCTCTGGAGCACGATGACACCGGTGTGACAGGAGTGAGGCTACAAGACCAACGCATCTTGACCGCGGACCTGGTCATGGTGGCAGCAGGGGCATGGACAGGAAGCTTTGTCGACCTTGACGGCCAGGCTGTCGCCACGGGCCAAGTCTTGGGGTACCTCAACATCACCGAAGAGGAGCAAGAGATCCTCGGCAAGATGCCCGTCATCCTCAACCTCTCCAGTGGTCTCTTCATCATTCCACCAACCAACCGGGTCCTCAAGGTAGCTCGCCATGCCTACGGTTATACCAACCCACGAACTGTACATTTCCCTCCCCTTCCCGTCTCGCCAACTGCCACAAGCAACTGCCTCGTCTCGATCCCCCGGACATCGTTGCATGACCCCGACCTCGTCATCCCAGCAGAGGGGGAAGCCGACCTTCGCGCTGCTCTCCGAGAGATGACGCCGCTGCCTGGGTTGGTAGACCGTCCCTTCACCAAAACGAGACTATGCTGGTATTCTGATACCCGGACGGCCGACTTCCTCATCGACTACCATCCTCACTGGAAGAATCTCTTTGTCGCGACAGGAGACAGTGGCCACGCCTTCAAGTTCCTCCCCGTCATTGGCGATAAGATTGTGGACTGCATCCAGCGAAACTGTCCACCCGAGTTCAAGGAAAAGTGGGCTTGGAAGGAAGGGGAGGGAGCCAACGCATTGTTTACAGAGGACGGCAGCAGAGGGGGAAAGCCTGGGCTGATTCTGGAAGAGGAGCTCCTCAAGGCTCTGTCTGTGTGAGGGGTATTGATGCGACGGAGGGGTAAAATTAGAGACACCACAGGGGCGTGAGGCCTTGAAAGGGGCACAGCTGGATACACAGCATGGAACAAGATCGGAAGGAGGTAAGTCGATCAAACCGTGCATGTCGCAACAGGTCGGGCAAGGCAAAGCAGGGCACACAACAACACAGTGCGGCGTGGTAAAACTCATGTCTGTCAAATAAGACGATGGTATTGATAGCCTTGTTGCAAAAAAAAAAAAAAAAAAAAACGAAACCACAACTAAAAAAACGCCGAAGCGAGCTTTCCATCTTTCACCCAGATGAAATTATTGCTCTCCAGTTGTCCATTCTCACCCAATTTGCGAAGGTTGCCCAAAGGATCTCACCATCCTTGATGTTCTCCCCTCGCTCAAGGCTTGAAATACCGGAAAGCTTTTTGTTTCCTTGCGGATAAAGAAAGCTCAAGGCAGTCCTGTAATGTGTGCGGCTGTCGTTTTTCTTGTTTCTTGCAAAAGAGCCCACCACCAATCGTCTTTCTTTTCTTGTTTGTGTGTTGTGTGTTGTGTGTGGTGCAAACCGCAGTGGCCGTCGCTTTGCTCGCGCCAACAACACACCTCGAGTAGTTTGAGGGGGTCATGTGTTCTTCATCTTGCAGGTTGTGCCTCTTTTTTCGTCGTCGTGTCCGAGAACCAGACAACAACAGACAAAATTAGCAAACCAGCTTTTGTTCCGCGTGATGAAAGAAAACAAAAAAAAGAACCATGATGTCAGGTTTGCTGGATCATGTCCCAGATCCCACCCGTAAAATCCCCCAAATCTCACTCTCTCTTCTCTTTTTTTTTCTCATTCCCACCACTGGAAAAAAAAAATCTTGAGATGATCGACAAACAACCAGAGATTGAGGTGAGCCGCGCGGCGTGGGAATTCCTTTCTCGCTCCTCTTTTTTTTGTGATTGTTTCGCGCATTCATGTAGTTCCCACCACCTCCTTGGTAGCCCGCTCGAATCCCAGTTGCCATCATCCCGAGCCATTAAAACAACGACGGTGGCAGGAGAAAAAAAGAGCCAGATCCCCCTTGTGCGCTGCGCAAAAATAAACCAGGCCCCCAGTTCCTCTTCGCCGATCCGTCGAGTTGTTGCGCGCGCCATCTCCAGAAAAAATCTATGTACTATAAACCCGAATTCAGGTAGAGGTCAAATCCGCGCGTGGATCCTTTATCGTCTGTCCCCCGATTGTTGATTCCCCCGGAACGCCATTGCAATGCTGACAAGAAAAGAGAAAACAAAAACAGCAAAAATACAAGTTTGGGTGACCGAAAAAGGCGAAACCGATGGGCGGTTTTGTGCTAGTCGCCGACGGTCGGTGATAAAGTGCTTTTTATGGGGGGTATGATATTCGTAATACTCATTCGCGGCCAGAGGGTTTTCGGTAAGGGTGAAGTGGGGGGGTAATGTACAAGTCGTTCACATGGATGCCCAAAGTGGGGTGGAAGGTCCACGTGCCAGGCGCAGTGATGAGACGAAATCTACATCTTGCGGAAATCTGGCGGGCAAAGTTAGTACAATGACGTCATCATAGAAACTGGCAATCACATGGCAAAACATACCCTGCAACACGGGATAGATCATCTCGAAAGCTTGATAGATCTCCTCGCGAACTTTCGCGCCTGTGAGAACAATCTTGCCGCTGACGAAGATGAGGAGCACAATCTTGGGCTTGATCATGCGGTAGATGAGACCGGGGAACAACTCGGGCTCGTAGGAGCTGAAGTTGTGATGCTTGGAAGCAAGACCCTCCAGACGGATGGGGAACTTGATGTCGCAAGAACCCACAATGTTCTGGATTTTGAAGTCGGTGAACTTGGCGTTGAAGCCGAGCTTCTGAATGATACGGGCATACTTGCGGGAAGCAAGCTTGGAGTCATCTTCCGACTTGGCGCCAGTGACGACCATCTTGCCCGACGCAAAGATCAAAGCGGTGGTCTTGGGCTCACGGATACGCATGATAACAGCGGCGAAACGCTTGGGGTTGTACTACAACATGTTAGACCTGGCTGGCAAAATTGTTGACGACAAGGTCATGGAGCAAAGTCGCTCAAAAGAGCTGTCTGCCCAGACCAGATCGCAACACGTACCTCAGCATTGCGAGCGTGCAGCGCAATTGTCTTCAGGTCCAGACGGCAGTCAAGATTGACAGTTGCGACAATGTTCCTTTGGAGGTCAGCCTACAGTTTATTTGCAAAGCAATGCAAAGGTGTTCCTACTGAAGAGTGGGTGTGATACCACTGGGTCCAGCTGAAGCGGCGCCCGGCGTCGCAGCGGGGGTCGCGGGAGTCACCCCAGCACCGTTGGTGGTTTGGACGCCCGACTGCTGTGCGCCATTCGCGACAGTGCCATTGCCCGCGACCGACTGATTCAGATCGGCATGTCCGGTGGGGAAAGAGAGAGAACCGGGGGCAGTGAACGCCTTGGCCTGGGCAGCGCTCGTGGGGTGGGTTTGAATCGCATCCATGATTGCGGTTGTGAGATCTCAAAGCGACTTTTTAGATGACTTTGTCTGCGCGCGAACTAATCTGCGGGGGAGAGCTGTTAGATGACTTCCTGAAGTGTGCAGATTGTGATAATGCGCAAATAAAGAGTGCTTTGTAGTCGCAGAGTGAAATGGCAATTTACGATCTTGCGGTGTTGTTTGGCGTAAAAGACCGGGGGGGGAGGGGGGGTTCAGAAGCGGCCAATTTATAGTTGCGCCGTCGAGGGAAAGTGGGTCCGAGCGTCGTGGTGGTGAATTGGCAGTTTGCTCTGTTGTCGGCGGCGGGGTTGTCGAGGCAGCAGCGAGAGCAACTCGCAAGAGTGCGGGAGTGAATGGAAGCAGAGAGGTGAATTTCTTACCAGAAGATGGGAGATAAACAACCTAATGTCTCCCCCTCAACTACTGTTCGCCGACACAAGCACCGGTAACCCGTCAAGACCTCTCGACCGTCGACCAAATATTTACTCGATGAGATGACGAAGTCGTGGCTGTTCTGGCGACGACGAGAACGAGAACGAGTTGATGCGATGATGTATCGAGGTGGTCCACACTTTCAAGCACACGGCAGAGAGAGAGGGGTCTTGTCTTGTCTTGGGTTTTGCACTGTGACCTGTGCAAATGATCTTGATCTTTTCTTTTTGATTAAGGTGGTCTTGGTCGACGACGACGGAATCGATCGGGTTCCTGTATCGACCGGGAGTCTAAATGAGAGTATTTGGCTGTGCGTTGTGGCTACACAAGGCAGAGGCAGCGAGGAGTGAAAAGAAAAATGGGAAGTTATCACGACAGCGAAGTTCGTCGGGGTTGGCGACGGTTGCTTACGCTATGGTGCGGGAAGTGTGGCTGGAGGAGAATATGTGGGGCGGCAGAACCGAGCAACTTCTTCCAAAGGGCGAGCAAGGTGGGCGATGGTGCCTTCTTAAATATTTTTTGTCTGCCAGCCGTGTCTGCTTGCCTCAGGCCAACAAGAAAACTCAACCAGCGAATCAGCGGGCGGGGACGGCACACACGGGCCTCCTTGACGCCCCCTAAGTAGCGGTACTTTGCCCATCCCCACAACTCTAAAACACGCCCCCCCTTGTCACTGCGCCGTCACGAAGGGCCCTTTTGCTCTTGCATTTATCAACCAAAAAATATTCATGATGGCAGCATTCTTTTCCTCTTTCCTCTAACAACAGCGATGTAACAATATTCAACAAGCACCGCGACAACTCTCACCACCATGTCCGGCCTCGCCCAGCGCCATCATGTCCACACTGCTCTCAGCCATGGCGAGCCTGACTGAACCAACTTGGCACGCAGCAAAGACTTTTCAACAAGACCCTTAGAATGACGATGAGGACATGATCGCCACTGCCAAATCCAAGCCATGAAACCTCTGTCGCCTCTGTCCATCACAGCCCAACCACCAGAGGCTGACGCCCTTTCGCCCACGCCGGAACACATGGCTATCGTACACGGACAATGGCCTTTCAATACGAGCAAGCTTTTCATCGCAGGAGCCACAAACCCATCACGCGAGCCAAATCAAAGAGCCACAGCGGCCTTTTGGCTCAACTTTACTCCTCTCTTGTTGAGTCCAGGCGGTTACACCTCGGTTGACGATGACGCGTATCGACCTCTTCGCGGCGACAGACTTTGTTCTGGCTTTCAAGGCCACCCCGAGAGCGCTCTCAAGCTTACACCCAACCCAGGCATGCGCATCACGGCTCGATCAACGCCAGCGACATCATGGCATACCGAAACCCCAACAATTGCACGGACTCGAGGTTCGACATTTGATGTTGCACATCTTGACAGCTTTGCCCAAACCGAGTCCCAGTCCAAACAAACGGCTGTAGCTCACATCCCGGCACAGGGCTCGGGCGCAATCGCTGTCCGGCATCTTGCCTGAAGTACTGGTACATGTCCCACCCTCACCCGAGCCACTGGTGGGCCGCCCTGTTCAAGCGATGACTCACACAACAACATCTTGCGCAAACAGAGGAACTTTTGACCCTGATGCGAACGAACACCATGCCGATAACACCGATTTGTTGCTGGTGATCATTTTTGTCCTTTTGTTTTGCATCTTTTTGAAGCTTTTCCTTTTCATTTTCGTGCAGCGGCATCACTCATCCATCCTCATTTCATTTTTAGGATCGACACATGCACCGAGGTGGCCAAGGGGGGCCTAAAATTCAGCTGCGGGTCAATTGCGCCACCCACTCACGTTCAACCAAAGAGAGCCCGACCACAACCCAACTCCTTCTGGCCTCTTCCTCCTGGTTCTCTCTCACATGGCAGCGTTGTGTCGACACCGACTTGAGGACGAAAGCCATGGATGCACACGATCCGAAAAGGCGGGATCCATCAGGCTACAGGCTGCCCGCATGAGGTCCTTGAGAAAAGCTGAGATGGTTGGCACGACTCATTGGTTCTTGATTGTTGCTTTTTTACACTATCATGCGTCTGTCCGGCATCCAGCGTCAACGATTCGTCGCGATAAGGGGATGGCGTTCCTGTCGGGCTGTTTGTTAAAGCTACCCCGCCGTGGCTGAGAGAGTCCGAGGCATGGGGGTGGTAGGGTGCTGATTGGCTGCATCGTGATTTCGCAATTTTGGCGTTTTCACGTTTGCGGCGCGCGTATGGACAGCGCGTCACGATTGCAACACCATAATTTCCCCCATCACCAAGCTCGGAGGACACAGAATATCGACGATGTGGGTGTGCTCATTATGATGATGGCTCTGTGTGCAGATGTCATTTTAACTTTAAGCCAGACCCGGTGTCACGGCACGGGGTTAGGTGAGTCGTACAATGGTTGGTCTGGTTTGACTGTTATCACTGGCGTTAAGGCTTATTGAGTCTGTTCAAGAGGAGTCATTCTTCGATCCGGAGGCTTTGGCTTTGGCAAACTAGTAATCCACAGAAACTCGACTCTGGTGGGTGGCATTTGACTTGTCCAATACTCCGGCCATGAACCATGAGCCATAGCTATGGTTGGAATGGGCGTTGGCTAAAACCTACCAAGTCTGGCATTTATGCCAGATATGCTGATCTATCGGCATGTAGTTTGCTTTAGCAACTAGATACCTTGAATAAACATATGTATCGTTTGACATTTAAATGTATTGGAATTGTTTGTTACGGCGGAGAAGGTACTTCGAGACCATCGCTTCGTTTTGACTCGTTTTGACTCCAGAGAGAGTCTGTGATAGATTTCCTCTTGTCCAGTCTGACCTTCTGGCGGCGACCATAATTTGCAAATGCTATTGAAAGACTTCCAACACAGCTCACACATCTATCCCTAACTCTCTCTATGCCTGTGCCAAAGCAGTGCCTCTCCAAGACAGGAAGTAGAAGGCCACGCCACATCTTGTGTCAGCACCTGGCGGAAATATCTTGATCTTCGGTGTCATCAAACATCTCAGCTCAGTGACGGCCCCACTTTACGGCCAGGGTTTAAATGGGAAGCAAGCTGCTTGGTGGGTCATGTGAGTCGTGGTTGTCTCGCGTCTCTCCTTGTCCTGGTGGATTTTCGAGACGCGTCTCGGCCACCCACGCACCCACACAAGCCACAAAGCACCACCACAACCTACCACTACCGTACCAGCTTGGGCAGACAGACTTCGACGGTCCACCACTTGATGCATACCATCACCGACACGCGCATTGCGACAGCTTGCTTTCAACATGGCGGAACAGCATGAGAAGGCCCCATTGCTCGCCGACTGCGCTATCGCTTTCGTGCAAAGCAAGCAGCTCTCGAGCCAACTAATCTCCATTGTTCGTCCCATTTGTTGTCCAGCTTCGTCTGAAGAACCCAAGCAACTAACTCAGCTCGTAGCTATCCGATGTCGCAAGAGAACACGGCGCCGAAGTGCTAGAGCCAGATCGCCAGGGAAAGATTCGTTGGAAGAAAGCAACCCACATTATTTCGAACACTATCGACTTTGAAGAATACACCGAGTCGCTGGCCGCCATGGTGCCCGTGGTCAAGTCGGACTGGATCAGAGTCAGCATTCATCGCAGAAAGCTGGCGCAGTTACGGCCCTACTCGCCAGATCCCCGCATGATCTTCTCAAGCGTGACCGTCACTTGCGCCGACATCCCAACCCTAGACAAGGAGGCAATCTGTGGTGGCGTTTTGGCCCTCGGGGGCATGGAGTCCAAGGATCTAAACAAGTTAACCACCCACATTTGCGCTCTCACACTGGAACACCCAAAGTGTCAGGAGGCGCTCGAGAAGAAGTTGAAGGCCAAGATTGTCCTTCCTCATTGGTGGGTTTTAGTGTGCAACTGTTGGCACGAGCACCTTCTAATCATACATCTCTAGGTTCGACGACTGCTTCCGTCTGGGCAAACGAATCGACGAAGGTCCATATCTCCTCCCCGACCCGGAAGTCTTGCGCACTGCCTCCGAAGAACCGGTGAAAATCCCAAGTAGCCAGCAACTTGAGGGTGCTAGCTCTGCTGTCCCCAGTGGCCCATACGAACCGCAGGGGGGGGAGAAGCTCGTGGTGTTTTCGCAGAAGAAGGTTCTGTTGGGCGACGACCTCCCCATCAACGACTCGACCCGTAAGACCATTGGCGAGAAGATTGCAAGAGGTGGAGGCGAGGTTGTGGGGACGGTTGAAGAGTGCAATACCTTTGTCGGTCACTACCGTGATGGCGAGCAATACGTCAGGGCTTCACAAATGGGCAAAGACGTCGGCAACTTGGCGTGGCTCTACTATTTGATTGTGTACAACGAGTGGACTTCGCCGCTTCGGCGCTTGCTTCATTACCCAGTTCCAAGAGAACCTCTGCCAGGATTTAAGGACCTAAAGATCACACTCTCCAACTACGGTGGTGAGGCCCGTATCTACCTGGAGAACCTCGTCACGGCTGCCGGTGCTACATATACCCGAACGATGAAGGCAGAGAATACACATCTCATCACGGCTCGCCTGCATAGCGAGAAGTGTGAAGCCGCCAAGGACTGGAACATCGAGATCGTCAACCACCTCTGGATCGAGGAGAGCTATGTTGCCTGTCAGGCTCTGGCTCTCAACGACGACAAGTACAAAGCATGGCCTCGGCGAACGAATCTTGGCGAAGTTATTGGCAAAACCTTCCTCGACGAGACTGTGCTCCGCAATCTGTACTACCCAGGAGGAGAGGAACACATGGATGCGGCAGCAAAGAAGAAGAAGAGAGTGGCCGCAGCGGCGCAAAAGAACGCGCTCACCATGAACCTGGACAAGGACTTTGGCACCATGCAAGACTCGTTCATGGCGGATTCGAGCCCAGCGCCTGCTGCACCGGCAACGGCGAAGAAGGGGCGAAAGCCAAAGGCGGCGGCTGCTGCCGCTCCAACCGCAGCCAACCTTGTCACGCCAGCCAAGGGTCGTCATCTTCGCACAGGGAAGGAGAATGATACCCCCCCCGTCCTGTCAAGCGGCAGCCGGAGTGCCAAAGCAGCTGCGCTCTCCAAGCTTCAGGATATTGCTCCGGATCTGGCGTTGTATGAGAAGGAAAAGAGGAGGCCACTGAAGGATGGGGTTTGGGGTGGTAAGAGGGCGATGGATCAGATTGACAAGGAGAGAAGCACGAGAAGCTCTAGTCCGGCCGGCCATGCTGATGCGGATGATGATGAAGAGGAAGAGGAGACTGGTGAGAAGAGCAGGCCGTCCAAGAGGCCGAGGTTGTCGCTGCCGAATGTCACGATGAGGATTTGCGCGACGGGGTACAAGAGATGGGTAGGGAATAAGAACTTGGAGGATTCGGACCGGGTAAGCTTGCTTCCCACATCTCTTTATCGGGCATTGCTAACACCTCCACAGAAGAAACTGCGCAACCTCGGCGTCACCCTGGTGCAAGACACCCAACCGTGCGACTACCTCGCCGCCCCCAAAGTCGTCCGCACGATGAAATTCCTCAAGTGCCTAGCCAAGGGCGCGGAAATAATCAACACTTCGTTCCTCGACGCCTGCCTCGAGACGAACAAGCGTCCGCCAGTGGAGGACCACTTTTTGGTTGACGAGGAAAACGAAAAGAAGTTCAACATCAACCTCGGGACGTCTGTCGGGCGCGCGCGCGCGAATAAAGGGAAGCTCCTGTGGAATGTGCCGATTTATTGCACGGCGGACATCAAGAACGGGGTGGAGAACTTTAAAGCCATTGCGGAGGCGAACGGGGCGATATTCAAGATTTATAGGGCGAGGAGTGGGACGACGATCAAGCCGACGACGGCGGAGGAGGATGGAGGGGCGGACCCGGACCCGGTGTATTTGCTGAGCGGGACCACGCCGGGGGAGAAGGCGCTGTGGCCCAAGTTTGAGGAGATGGCGGTTAATGGGCACTGCGAGCCGAGGGTGGTGAATGGGGATTGGTTGTTGGATGTGGCGATGAGGCAGGAGTTGACGTTTGATAAAAAGTATCTTTGGAAGGGGCAGGAGGAGGCCGGGGGGGGAGGGGCGTGATGGATTGATTTATCATTGAGCGACTTATGGTGAGACGTTTTTGGTGTTAGCCGTTAGGTTAGGTTCAAGGTTATTGTTTTTGGGTGGGTTGATTGGAATTTTGTAAAAGAGAAGAAGAAGAGGGTAGTAAGTGTATGTACATTTAGGGATTCGAAAAGGAATCAAAGCGTAACACACAGATGTTGATACTATTATGTGCATGTCTCAGTGTGCTTGATTAAACCCAGTATATATACTTGGGTAGTGTGTGTTTGATGATACACAAGAAGAGCTGTGATGTGGGCTCTCTACAACGCCAAAACGGTGTTTTTGTTCAAAATACCAACCCATAACGCCTGAACCATCGCACCATGCCCGCTAATCAAGAAAAAGAAAACCACTAGAACAAAAGAAACTAAACCTGTCCATCCCGCAAACTTGGCGGTCTGCTGGAATATACTGGTGGGTGCTCCGGCGCCCTCCACCCATCAGATACAAGATAGGAATCAGGATCAACAGACGACACGGTCTCCATTGACGCTCGGGCTCTGACCGACGGCGCTGACCTGTAACTTGGGGGACGGCCGGCTTCTGTTGCTCCGGAGCTGGATCGGGAACGGTACGACGGCGGTGGTGATGGACCCCTGGATGATGAGGAGACAGGAGACTGGGAACGGGATGGCTCGGCAGCTGGCGGGATGATCATCGTGCCCTGCTCGATGTCGACCGCACCCTCCTCCTTGGGGTAGACCTCGACCTGTTGCTGGTTGGTGGCGCGGCGGATGTTGCAAGTGGTGGCGATGATGGAGGCGATGTGAGACAAAGCGGGGATGGCGCCGAGGGTGAAAATTGAGTCGAGGAGGGCGCAGGTTAGGTAGCGTTCTTTGTTAAATTGGCCTTTGCCAAGGTAGGTGAGGATGCCTTGGTTTTCGTAGTCTATGTAGGTGTTGGTGGGTTGTGATATGTTGGCGTGGCGGGGGGGGGAGGACTTACCAAACTTGCGGGGGACATCGTAGCAGTAGTTGGTGTAAGAAGGATGCAAGACTCGGAGGATGTGAAGGAGGGACCATGCCATGAGTAGATCACCGAAGAAGGTGTGGATGCCGAAGAGGCGCCACTTTTGGGGGTCGAGGTTGCGGAACATGAGGGAGAAGATAAAGGTTATGAGGATGTAGATTAGGTTTAGGAGAGACTTGGAGAGAGGTGTTAGTTCATGGTGCACACCAAGGATGTACAATGGCATGAACCTACCAATGCCCGCGCCCAGCGCATGCCGGCTTTTGATCGCTCATCGTCACCTGGGGAGGCGTACCATGCCCACATGCCATTGTAATAGCCAGTCTGGTCGAACAAGAAGACTACGGCGTGGAGATGGGCAAAGTAGGCCAGTTGACAGGTACGGATGGCGGTCAACCAGAGAAATGGCCAGTTGCGACGACGGCGACCTGACTTGTTGCAGCATGAAGTGGTGCTACGTTTCTCATTCTCGTTGTTGCTTTGGAGAGTGTCAGTAGCCATTTCGTTGGTTGTGGCGGCGGCCTGAAGAATAGTTTCTTCTTCTTCGTCTTCTTCTTCTTCTTCTTCTTCTTCTTCTTCTTCTTCTTTCTTCTTGCAATAGAGACGAAAGTAGAGGATAGCGACCATTATCAACACGCCTGGAGGCCGCCGCGTGGACAGTTACAGAGAGGTAAAGTTGTTTGTCGGGATTTAGGCAGCAATAAGATGGAATGCGGCTCTCTGTGAGAATCTCACAGTTGCTGGCAGTTGTTTTTCTAGTGAATAAGTGAATGAAGGGAAAGGGGGTGGCCAATCAACGAGGGGCTTGGCAGCAATTGGGAGGCTGTGTGGCTGTGTTGGGATGACGCGTCTCCTCAAGTGGGGAGATTCTCTCTCTTTTCCTCTTATTCACTCGTACGAAGAAGATAAGATGGCGCTCAGAGATGCATCTCTCATCAGAAAGCCTCGCGACGGAAATAATCACCACGAAGCTACTACCATGACCTGAAACACACCTTCTCTCCCGAACCGGAGCTCGTCCAGTCACGACAACATCATGGAGATGCTCGTGTTCCACCGCACATCAATCTCATTGGGTAGCAATTGGTGAAGATTCCCTGCTTGCATGGAAAAGGAAGAAGAGCTCGCAACAAGCTGGTGCCGTAGTGCCGCAGATGTGGTTCTTTTCGATGGCCGCTGAATGGCTGCAACCCTGCTGCTAACCCATCGCCAACCTCTCCTCACAGCGTCCCCCGAATAGGGCAGATGTGCCCAGGGTACACAGCCCCTCTCTCGTTTCTCAGCTCTGGACTGGACATCCACATGGGATGACGGTCTTTTTGTTTTCTATTTCTCTTTTTGTCCGAATGCTCCAGCATTGCAGTTGTTCTTTTGCAGAAAGAACCTCGCTTGTTAGGTTTATTCTGCCTTGTCCACCACCATAGTTTGGTTGGTGAAGCAATCAATGATGGGTTGGGGGTCATCTTCAAGATGGCTTGCCATCGCCCGAACACTGCAGCTTGCTGCGGCTTTAGTATCGACCGCTCTACATGGCTTCAACACCATATGGATTCATGTCAAGAAGCTCGGTATGACACAGCACATGGTCATCCTTGAGCTGTTGGTATGTTTCCTTCTGTCTCCAATTGTCCCACCGACCTAGCTCGAGTTAAGGCTGACACCTTGTCAGATCGTCCTCATCACCGTGTACGCCACCATCGCCATTTTGGTTCAACACTACAACTGGCGTTCCATAACGGAGCCATGGCTGGTTGCTTTTGTGGTTCTCGACTTGATCTTTTGCGCCATGACGATGGCCATCATATCCTTGCTTGCCTGGAATGGCCTTCCTGTCAGCTGTGTCGGCCTCACGCGACCAAAGGAGTATCTGGCCGGCGATGCCCTGAACGGGTTCTCGACTAATGGCTTCACTGACGGGAACCAAAACATGCCCGGGGAACTAGACAAGTTCTGCCCTCTGGAGCGCGCATATTTTGGGTTCGCCCACGCTTTGGTCTTCTTTTACATTGCGACCATTGTCCTCAACGTCGTCCGCATCTTGGAGCTCAAGTATATCAAGATTGGCAATTCGGGGGAGGACGAGGAGGTGAATCTTAAGGCGGTCAAGGACCTCGAGGAGCCATCACCCATCTCCAGCACTGCAAGAGTCAATCTGGCGCCACCAGCACCACCAAGCGAAGGCATCGTTTCACGCACTGCTTCTCTTCGAAGCACCACGACGGCCTCAACATCGCGCCCCGCTTACTCGGCGGTTCCTGCTCGGGCTCACACAGCCGCCATCCCACGGCGACCCGTGGGAGCAGGCAGGGCGGTGCCATCGCCATACCGACGGCCGCAGTCGGATGCTTTCAATCGTGTCTCTTTGGACGAAGATAGCGATAATGCCGAAGCAGCGTTGGTGTCAGACGGCATGAGGCATCAGCACCGGCAACCACCTTCGAGAGACTACGTCCCTCACCCACCACATCAACAGCAGTACCCGCACCCACACAATCACCACCGGATGCCCAGTTTGCTCGAGGAGGACCAGATGACGACCACGTCTGATATGGATCACGCGTTGGTGTCGGATGGGATGAGGCCATCAGCACCCATGCTTCCACCGTATGAACCGGGCAATAGACGGACCAGTATAGGTGGTTAGGGTGGTATTCTGAAAGAACGGTCAAAAATGGATGAATTGATGATACCAATTTGCTTTTTGGGTTTTGGTGTTTTGGCGTTGGGGAAGGGATGGGATTGACTGGTCGGGATGTGATGAGCACAGCATGTCGTGCGCGGGATCACACGAGGAGGAGTGCGACCCGTGGAGAAAACATGGGACACATGTCTAATTTCAGCTTGATTCAATGCTTCACTTACACAGAGGGGGTCACACTGTGTGTAATGGGGGATCTGTGGCCTCTAAAGATAGTCGAGGGACGCTTTCGTGACAGTCGAGAGGTCTAAAAAGATAGTCAAGGGGCATGCCCATCATTTAAGACATTGACACCTTTGTACCTGCTCCGACCTCTCCCACGCTCTCCGTCCCTATACCAACTGTCGCTTTGGCCTCCTCAGGTATTTCCGCAATACTTTCCCAAGCTTCTCACGTGCCGGGTTATGAAGAAAGAACCGGTCCAGCTTTTTATATCCCGCAGGGTGGCCACATGTCTCGACCAGCCATCCGACAGCCTCTTCCTGATCCTGGATAAACCTCTGCGGGATGTAATCGATGTATCGGACCTGGGCCCAAATGTATATACCCTTCCAGAGGGGCTCCAAAATGAAGATCTTGAACAGAAGCGTAGGAACCACCCAACAAGACCAAATCCGAGAAGCAGAGTCTAAAACATGGCGCCTCACTAGTCAGCCTGTCCCCCCACCTCCCACCCAGAGTCTCTCAGCTGTTTAGGTACATGTGCAGTACATTGTCACCATCATGAAGGCCCTATTGGTTTGTGTTTGAGGCCTGTCTGTTGGTTTGTGTTAAAGACCATCTTTAATAGAGCAATCAAATGCCGGGATGCATGCCGAGGCGGACGGTGCTGCGGGCCGTTTGACTCGCAAAGCTTGCTTTACCCCCGAGCTTTCTATTAGCGCATGTGACCCCGACGTCACCTGCTTTCCTTCAACATCTCGAAGGCAAGCATCATGTAGAGCAACACCAGAAACACACCGCCGATTAGCGGAGAGAGCGAGACATGGGACACAAGCAAGGGTGTCGGTATCGGATATAATGTTGGAAAGACAAGGTATAAAAAAAACCTGTGCTTATTGAGGGCAGCACGGTCAGAGAGAGGTATACTCTGGAGGGGGGGAGCGCCTCAACCTTGAACAGAATCAAATAACACGCCTACCAAATATGAGAGACCCATTAGTTTTATCTTTTAGACACTTTCTTTCCAAGTAACGTGTCCTATCTAAACTGAGGGAGAATACGTGCTCCCTTCCACCGCTCCTGCCTCATGCATTCTCTGCCACTTGCAGCCCACTGGCACGACAGCCCCCCAGCTTAACCAAGCAACTCCCGTGGCTTCTCCTAACCTTAGCTACCGTTATTCTCACCGAGTCCTACATCACAGCCCATTCTCGATTCTGTTGACTCGACTTTCCCAAGTTGACCTTTCGACTCAGCACACGTTTATTACGTAGGTGAGTCCGCGCTCATATACACCGAATCAATCTTTTTATATATTTCATTATTCTAACAACACACCCTCATCTGACTGACAACCATCTAACCTACCCTAGCGTAAGTCAAGGGCCTTTCAGCCTCCGCGGCCCATCACACCGGAAGCTCACAAGCCACGCCGACCGTTCGGCTGGCCGGCGTGCAGCAACGTCGCAGCGCTCTCCCACTTTCCCCCTTTTTCATTCAGTTTTTTTCTTCTTTTTTTCATCCTTCACTTCTTCTTCTCCGTCCCCAAAGCCAATTCCCGATCGAGAACGCAGAGAAAGAATGAAGGAAGAAAGCGCCGACTCGGGCGCCAGCTCGGACCAAAACCCTCCTCCGAAAGTCACCCTCTCCTCGTCAAGCCCACCGACTCATACCCAAAACGAGAATCCCCTCGCCGTCAGCAGCAGTGAAGCTCCAAATGACAAAACGCTCTGGCAAAAGCTCCTCCCCGTCGTCGCCTGCGGAGCAGGGTTGTTTTCTGACGGGTATATCAACAACGTAACCTCTCCCTCTTTCCCTACCTTTCCCCACCAGTCAGTTACTAACCCGCAAGGGAAAAGGTGATCGGCTCCGTCATAACCGTCCTCGCAATCCAGTACGGCCCCCTCTGGTCCACCTCCACAGCCAAATCCTACCTCAGCGCCATCGCCTTTGCCGGAACGGTGGTGGGGCAGTTGCTGTTTGGGTATCTGAGTGATAAGTGGTCGAGGACAAACTCACTGTTGCTGTCGACGTTGATCCTGATCTTGTTCACGGCGTTGAGCACGGGGAGTTACTACAAAGGGGATGCGGTGGGCATGTTCAACGTGCTGACGGCGTGGAGGTTTTTTGTCGGGATCGGGATCGGGGGGGAGTACCCTGCGGGAAGCGTCGCGGCGGCCGAGTCGTCGGGGGAGCTGAGGAAGGGGACGAGGAATATGTGGTTCATTTTGTTTACGAACAGCATGATTGACTGGGTGAGTTTTACCTCTGTTACAACAAAAGAGAGAGGGGGGGATGCTGACAAAGGGATAGGGCTTCGTGATGGGGGCTTTTGTCCCCTGGCTTGTGGCAGCCGCGTGCCACAACACCAACCTCGAAGTTATTTGGAGGACGAGTCTCGGGATCGGGGTGGTGTTTCCGCTCAGCCTGTTTGTCCTGAGGTTTTTCCTCAAGGAGCCAGAGGAGTTCCAGAAGCACTCGATGAAGCACGCGCGCACGCCGTACAGGCTTGTGTTTAGGTTTTATGGCTGGAGGCTGTTTGTCGTCAGTTCTATCTGGTTTCTGTACGACTTTTCGGCGTACTCGTTTTCGATCTACTCGAGCACGATCCTGGCGAACATTTTTGACGGGGACTCTGCGCCGCTGACGACGGTTTTTGGGTGGAACACGGTGATCAACCTGTTTTACATCCCGGGCACGATGCTGGGCGCTCCGGTGTCTGACTTGTTGGGTCCTAAGAGGGCGCTTGCGGTTGGGGTTTTGCTCCAGGGGATTGTTGGATTTGTGATGGCGGGTTGTTACCCCTATCTGGCGAGGCCGGAGGTGGTGGGAGGGTTTGCGGCGGTGTTTGGGATCTTTCAGAGCCTGGGGGAGCTGGGGCCGGGGAACAATATTGGGGTTTTGGCTGCGAAGACTTGTGCTACGGGGGTGAGGGGGCAGTATTATGGGGTTGCGGCTGCGGTTGGGAAGCTGGGGGCTTTTGTGGGGACCTATGTGTTTCCGTATATTGTCAAGGCTGGGGGGGGGAGCGAGGTGCTGTCGGCCCAGTATCCGTTTTATGTGTCGAGCGCGGGGTGCGTGTTGAGTGCGGTGCTGTGCTGGGTTTGGGTGCCAAGGGTGGAGCAGGACATGATCAGGGATGAGGATGAGAGGTTCAGGGGGTTTTTGGAGGAGAATGGGTATGATACTGGGCAGCTGGGGCTGAGGAAGGATGGGGCGGCGGTTTTGGTTAAGGAGGGGAAGTGATTGTTCCAGTTGAGAGCTCGGGGGTATGGGGGGAACGATTCAGGAATCGGGGTATGTGCATATATATCAGTAACGGATTTGATCTATACAAATCGGCTTGGTCGAGAGCGTGAGTTGCTGTGTCATGTGTTTGAGTGGCTGTATGGTATCTATGGTAGGTAAGTATCCTTTATGGACATGCTAGAGAGGATGTTTCTGCTTCAAAAATCGGCATGTTGTGCATATCACTTCTGGAGCTTGCTCTCTCGCAAGCTCCTCTAATATCGTACACACTATTTGTGTATCAACTGGTGGGGAAAGCCTTAGGAGAGACACTGGACCAGGTGCCTGCCTACCTATCGATAAACATCAGAGGACTTGTCGACATGGGACCTTTATGTCTGCAATTGTATTCGACAAGCCTGTCTGTCCACCCTCGACATCCAAGTTACAACGATCTAGATGAAATAACTGGCACCGCAAAAGCAAGCCAAGGCAGACCATATTCCGAACCATGCCTCAAAGGAACGTCAGTAGGCCTCTCGACCATCTTGCGGGCCATGTCAACTGTCTTGCAAGGCCTATAACCATCTTTCGAGGCCTATCCCCTTTGCAAAGAGACCCAAGTTGACAATCATGATATATTGTGTCCCTATATTTCACCGAGCTTGTCATTCTGTGGGAAGGGTGATTCCTCACAGGATCACAGCACAAGAAGACACACCAAAAGTTAGGATCATCCACCCCCTTGATTGATTCAGCTAGCTATACTAATCTAACTAACCCCCCTTCCCCCCTCCCTCAAAAGTAAACCCGCTACTCATCACCAAATGCTCACAAACAAAACCAATATCGCTCCCCCTCCCCCCCCGTTTTTTCCCCAAGTAACAAAAATCCCATTAATGCCTACACACTACTGATAATACAAAAACAAAAAAAAAAAAAACAAAAAAAAAAACCAAATTAACCCCCCCTTTCCCTTCATTCCTATTTTCCCTGACAAAATCAACTCACATCTCCCCCAACACCTCCGCCCTCCTATACCGCCCCGCAACATCCCTCGGCAGCAACCCATAGAGCCTCGCCTCCCCCCCCCTAACCCGAATCAACTCCTCCGCCATGTCCGCAATCGCAGCCTCCTGCCTCAAATCCCCCCTCGCCATCCCCCTCAGCGAAACCAACCCATCAAACAGCCTCTCCTCCATCTCATCCAGTTTGCTCTTCTTCTTCCCCTTCTCCAGCCTAACCAAGGGGTAAAGCAAATACACCACCGCCGCCCTGTCCCAGTCCGAAATATTCCTCTTCACCTTGAACAGCAGCTGCGCATACGTCGCCAGCTTCTTGTACTCCCTCCCAATAACCAGATCCGGCCCAACCTTTGTAACAAAAGCCCTGTTCGCCTCAGCATAGTTTTTCGCCCAGACCAGCGCGAGAAACTCCTGGTGGGTTTCTCCCCTGGCCCTATAATCCAGCGCCTTCGCCTCCCAGATCCATGATTCTGGGACTCCAAACTTCTTGAGCGCACTGAACGCACTGCCCGGGTTCCTCGGCGCACCAATAAAACTGGCGTGCCTCCCAAGGTGATCCCTAACCGCCCTCTCCCTCGCCTCCCTCTCGCTCAGCTGCAGCAGCACAAACGCCGCAGGCACCCAATCCCCCATCCCCGTCAACGCCCCCGCAAACCCAACACTCGCCCTGTCCAGCCTCCCGACATCATCCTCCCCGAACCCAACCTTGCCGCTCGCATGAATAGCCCTCGTCATCAACCACCCCAACCGCCCATCACTCCAGTCAAACTCCTGGTTCGCAAACGCCTTCAACAAACTCCACATCTGACTCCCCGGCTCCGGCTCCCTGTCCTGCTCAACATCCATCTGGAAACTCTTGATCGCCCCCTTCACGTTCGGCGCCCCGTCCTCGGCGGCAGAATAAAACAGCCTCAGCCCAAAAGCCTGCTCCCAAGTCAACCCGAACCGCTGAGAAATGGTAAAGGAACTAACCCTACTTTCAATCGGCGCGTCCTTGACCCCGTCACAAACACAGGCATTGCCGGCCAGAAGTTCATAAACCGCGCGGACGGGCTCGGAAATCTCAGAGAGAACATTCGACTCCCTCCAGTCTCTCAACTGAGCCTTGATATCCGCCTGCTGACTCCCAACCCCAGCAACCAGCACAGCAAGTCTCATATCCCTCCCCTTGACAAGCTGCGCACACGCCTCCGGGACCAAATTCCCAGCCAAACAAATGATGGCCTTCTCCTCCGGCGACTCAGCCCTCGCAAGCGCAGTCTTAGTCGATTCCAGCACCAGTTGCCGCCAGAAACCAGTCAGTCCAACACCGTTCTCGTCAAAAAGCAGCGACGCCAGCTCCCAAACGGCATCACCCTGCGCCACCTTCTTAAACTCCGGGCCCGAATCTCCCTGATAGCCAGAAACGCTATCGATATACTGCTGAAGCTGAGCCAGAATCTTGGGGTTGACCTGCGCCTCCCCACCAGGAGTGATCGTGCCGTCAACAGCCTGCAGGCTGGCCTCGCCGTCGTGAGCCGTCACGAGAACCCCGTCAGGGCCCCAAGTGGGACGAGGGACCGACTGAGTCTCGTCGTCTTCAACCTTGGAACGCGTCTGGTATGGCCACTGTAACACAAGAAAAAAATGTCAGAAAATGTTTCAATTCATTATACGTAGAATTACAAAACGGGGTGTTGATGCAATTTTTGGGTAGTGAGACAAAGAATGTGTGTGTGTGTGTGTGTGTTGTGTGCAAAAAAGAAAAACTAGGAGACAAGCGGGAGACCGACCTTCACGAAACCCTTCGCGGGCGATGCCTGCGAGGACTGAGTCGGCCCGCCTTTCGTTTGCTGAAACAGCGACTTCATCAAGTCCAGACTGGTCGCAAACCCGTCGTCGTTATTATTCACCGCCACGTCCTTGGGCGCCGGGCTCCCTCGATCCTTCATATCCCAAACCGCCCCCGTCTCGTTGAGTTCCCGAAGCGTGGCCCGATCCACCGTCCTGGGCGCCCGCACGCTCGCCTGCAAAATCTGAGTCCAATCATCACCACCGGCCACCTCAATCTTGGTCGGGGCTGTCGACTTCTTGAGCGCCCGCATCCGTGCTCTCACAATGCCAGCAGGGAGTCGCTCAGCGTTGTCGTCGTAACGGGAGAGCTGGAACTCATCCTGGGCGCCGTCGACCGACCCTTGTTCGTACGAGTCGTCATAGGCTTCGAGCTGGAAGTCATCGGGTCCGTCAGCCATGCTTTCATCTTCAGGCCACTCCCGTGATGGTATAGGGGTGTCAGCGTCCAGGGGCTCATGAGGTGGCGTACCCTGGTGAGAGACATCAGAGTCCTCTTCTTCATCGAACATGGCGGCTTCATCGTCGTCGAAGGCGCCAGGCAGAGTGCGGCGGCTGCGCTTGAACTCAAAGGTGTCATCGGGGTCAACAGGCGACGTGGACGAGGCCTCGACAACTGGGCTCGGGATCTGTTCAACGTGCTGAGCACGCTTGGCAGCTTGCATAGGCTGGATGGCTTCCTCCCCAAACTCTTCATCGTCGGAGTCATCATCATCCAGACCATAGGTAGTGAAGTGTTCTACAGAAAACTGCCAGACGCCAGTCTCCGGGTCGTAGTCTTCAAAAGTCGTGTCGGGGATAGCCTTGAGCTTCTGAATGTGCTTTTCAAGACGGCGGCCACTGACGTCCCTGCCACCACGGGGCCATGAATGCTCGAGCGAGATCAACGCAGGAACGTTCAGGCCCTTGCCAACGGGCGGCTTCTTGGCCGCAACCGGGTACACGGTGGCTGAGCGGGGAACCAGGATGACGATGTTGTCAATGATCTCATCCACGTTGATGTTGCTGAGATCGACAGGAACCTTGAACTGGACATTACCCACGTGGACGCGACCAACAGTAAAGTCAACAACCTTTTGGCGCTGCGTCCTGTTCATGGCACGGATGTCCTCGAGCGACGGGCTCATCCAATACTCACCAGCCTCATCAGAACCAGCGGATGAGGAGGCGGGAGCTTTGGCAGCAAGCGTAACCCGAGCGGCGGCAGGAGATTCTTCCTCATGGACGATGGCAAGCTCATTGCCCTTGACTTGTGTCATCTCAGGAGCGGCAGAGGCCGGAGAAGCCTTGCTGCCGTTGGCGCCGTTGTTGGTGGAACGAATGGAAGGCCTGAGATAGCCAAGATCATTCTCGCTGCCATCCGTAATCGCAGCGACCTCGTCGTTGCTAGGACTATCAGCTGTGCTGGTATCGAAGCTCACTCTCTTGGCCAACTTGCGAGCACCGCTTGCATCTTCCTGAGCTTGCTTCTTATCACTGCTACTGAACAGATCGCTCCGCATGTCCTTATTGATGATCAGCTTCTTGTTGCTGCTAGCGCTGCCAAGAAGACGCATGCTCGAGTTGGCCGAGAAAGCACCTGGCTGCAGGATACTATCTTCAACGTTGAAGCTGCGACGCAGGTTGCTGGCAGAAATGCTCTTGCTCAAACCACGGTTGACACTGCTGGCCAATAGACTCTGTCCAAAGCCGCCGGGGGTGCTCGAGATGCTGGAAGGCGTAGCAGGCGACCCATAGGCGCTGTACGAAAAACCGTAGCCTCTCTTCTGCGGGGTGACGAAGCGGGAAGCGTTCGCGGGGCTGAGCTTGTACATGGGCAAAATCGACCGGCTCTTAACCTTGGGCTTACCACCTAGAGGAGTGGCCAGGGGCCCAGGATTGACGATCTTGTCATCACTGAGACCCGAGAACAAAGTAGCGGCACCATAAGCGGAAAGGTCATTGATGCTAGTCGACAAACCCTGCTGCTGCTGCTGTTGTTGGGAAGCACCAAGCAGAGAGTTGCCCAAGCCGAGCTGGGGCTGCGTCTGAGAAGCGCCGAATAGCGAACCGCCCTGCTGTTGTGCCGGCTGGCTAAAGAGACCGCCACCAGTGGTGGTGTTGCCAAAAAGAGGCTTTTGCTGGTTATTCTGGCCCAGGCCGGCGCCGAATCCTGTGGCAGCAGGCTGTTGCTGAGCATTCCCGAAGAGACCACCGCCGGTCGCGGCAGGCGTCGTGGTTGTACCGAAGAGCCCGCCAGTTGCCGGCTTCGCCCCGAAGAGACTCCCGCCCGCTGCGGGCTGGGCGGCAGCTCCGCCGAATCCTGTATTTGTTGTCGTTCCAGTCGCACCGAACAAAGAGCCGCCCGTCGCCGGTTGAGCGGTTGTGGTGGCAGTTCCAAACAGACCAGTGGCAGGCTTGGCTGGTGCGGTTCCAAAGATACCTCCTGTGGCAGCGGGTTGGGCCGCGGTTTGGCCAAAGCCGCCAAAGCCCGACGTGGCAGGTTGCTGTTGTTGCTGAGTGCCGAAAAGCCCGCCGCCGGTTGCGGCAGGTTGTTGTGTAGCGGCTCCAAAGAGTCCAGTGCCGGTGCCAGCAGTGCCGGTGCCTCCAAAGCCGGTACTAGTAGTCGCAGTGCCACCGGTTCCAAAGCTGAAGCCGGAGGCGGGTTTCGCGGCAGTTGCGGTGTTGGTGCCGAAGAGACTAGTACCGGTCGTGGCAGCTCCACCGCCGAAGCCACCAGTAGTTGTTCCCGTGGTGCCAAAACCACCTCCACCACCTCCAAAGAGACTGCCACCCGTAGCGGCAGGCTGCGCTGGGGTGCCTCCAAACATGCCAGTGGTTGCTGTTGCAGGCTTAGCACCGAAGAGACTGCTGCCGCCGAAGCCACCGGTATTGGCAGCTGGAGTAGTTGTTGCTGCTCCGAATCCTCCGCTTGTTCCACCACCACCAAACAAGCTTGATCCCGTGGTGGCGCCGCCGCCGAAGCCAGTATTAGTTGTTGTTGTCCCGGTAGCGCCAAAGCCTCCAAAGTTGGTGCTTCCAAACGTCGACCCGGTAGCCCCTCCAGATTTCCGACCCTGGTTGTAGTCGACCAATCTAAGCTCCTCAGGAGACCAGCGCTTGTAGGCGTCCATGAAGCATACGTTCTGGAATGAGTTGCTCTGAGACACATTGTTGGGCTCCTTTTCTACCAGGGGGTTGAAAGCAACAACAGCCGTCCCTGGAGCTTCGCCAGTCGCGGTGCCGATCCCGGGGTTGGTCGTCGCACCGAAGCCGGTCCCCGTGGTGCTTGTGCCTCCACCGCCGAAAAGGCTGCCGCCAGTCGCCCCGGCGCCGAAGCCCGTGCTTGTCCCGCCAAAGCCGGTTGTGGCAGGCTTGGCTGCGCCGAACAGTGATGATCCACCGCCGCCGCCAAAGGGTGTTGACGTGGCAGCAGTGTTGGCAGTGTTGCCAAAGCCGAACCCGGTGCCGCCGGCGGTGGCAGTTGTGCTCCCAAAAAGGCCTCCACCGCTTGTGCTGGCTGGCGTGCCGAATGCTGGCTTCGCGGCGCCGAAACCACCACCTCCAAAAGCACCTCCTGTGGTGTTAGTCCCAAACCCGCCAGTAGTACCGCCGCCGCCGCCGCCGAAGAGACTGCCGCCAGTGGTGCCGGGGGCAGCATTGTTGGTTGCTCCAAAGCCTGTGCCTGTGCCAAACCCTAGGTCATCAGTCAGTAATCAGTCGCGGTCTCGAAAAGGTTCATCGTCGGCAGCAGTGGTGATCGCTCGATGAGACCGTTGATCGATGTCGCAATGGAAAGTCGTCCTCGAACAAACCGAAAAGTCGTTGACACGTACCTGAAGATGTGTTGTTTGTAGCACCAAAGCCGCCGAACGTCGAGCCGGTGGTGTTATTATTCTGGCCGAAGCCGCCGCCGCCGCCGCCAAAACCGCCGAACGCCATCGTCTCGGTGATGATCGATGTCGCGCAGTGGCAGGCAGACGAAAATGCTGGTGATGTAGTTGCTTGTTTGTCGTCAGTCGCGCTCGGTGACGAGGCAAGCGGGTGTTGTTGATGATTGGCCGCCTCGTTGTTGTCGGCTCAGATGGTTATCTTGGACAACAAAGTCGGGGGAAAAAAATCGCGAGGCAGGGACTGATGTCTTCCCGATCTGCGCGCGTAACGTGATGGATGTTATTTTTCCCCCGAAAAGAAAAATAAAATTCAATGAGATATAAGGAAAGTTCAAATAAGGGCAGGTTTCAGATGTTGGCCTGCGCTGTTCGGGGATAGAGAGAGGGAAGGTAAGGTAAAGAAAATGGACGACCTTGCTTTCCTTGACCCTTGTTCGTTGTGGTCGTGACAGGCGCGATGGAGAATCGAGTTGGCAAGCTCGCGAAAGGTCCGCTATTATTTCCTCTCTGTCTCTTCTCTCTCCGGCCCTGGCCCGTTTCTCTTTCCTAGCCCAATGCTTGGGTGGGGCGAAAAAAGAGCTCAAGTGACCAATCAGATAAAGAAGAGTCCTGGGTGAGCCGTGCGTCACCTGCGAAAAGAGTGGCCAGGGTCACAGCTTTTTTGAAGAATACACGGACCAATTATCAAGCACCCAAGCAGCATCAAGCTCCTGTTTGGTCTTGCAAGGTCAACTTTTTGCTCTGAAGAACAAAACATCTGGAACACCAGCGCAGTCTCTCCCCCTACATATTTATGGCTCCTCTCCTCCGACCGCTCGCTTTTAAGTTCATCAGCCATCATCCTCAAATCCCTCACGTGCCAGCCCAACCTGCCAGCCAACGCCCAATTCCCCCCTCTGATTGGCCCACAGGCTACAGCTTAGTAATTCTATAAGTCTGCCTTGCAAGCTTGACGTACTTGACGCACTTGACAACTGCAAATCATAGACCGTTCCCAGCAAAATTATTGGACACCTTGCTATTTCTCAGTTTTAGACCTTTACCCCTGATGAATCACACAGCTGCCTGCTTCCAGGAAAGACTATAAATCCCCCAGACACACCAGGCCTTTGTTCCGTTTGTCTACTGTCTTTTCGTAAAGCATGTCATAATTCCACACCTCTCAGTTGACAACTCGGTGTGAAATAGGTAGGTTCGTTGTGAAATCGGGCAGTGACCAAAATCATATGAGACTTGTCCATGTACAATAAAACAGCCCACCTCAAGACGTGTTACAACCTCTTTCAAGTCTGGGGTCTCTGCTATAAATATATATGGTTATCACCCTTCACTTTTCAACATATCCATATTCCACCTCTCTCACATATCACATTACTCTCCCTCTTACTGCCCTTTCAAAGCCAACCAGCCTTGACACAACAGAGCCGTCCAACCAAACTTTCTAACATGGACTTTTGACCTACCTGCCTATACCTTTACATCACGATAAACTTCACACAAGACACAAAAACACCACCATTTGTATCACACAAACACTCAAAATCTGAAGCTCAATGTTCCGAATGATAGAAGAAGAAGAAAAAGAAAAGGACAAAAAAAATAGGTTGCCTAAGTAAATCAATCCACCCATCACCACTACCACCCATCACCACCACCACCACTTCACCACGTCAACATCCACATCAAACATCCACAACTCTCAAACTTCTTTCTTCCAACCCCTACCCTACCCCTTTCCCACTCCTCTTTTCTGTTCCCTCAAACCCACCAAAACCAACCTAACAAATACCGTCCCCATCGAAACTATACTCAACCGCCCCCCACCCCAATTACTCCACCCTCCCCTTGCTTCTCTCTCATCATCCTCACTCTTCAGACTCTTCATTCTTTCCCTTCTACCCCCTCTTCACCACCCTTAAAACTGAATCAAATCCCCCTGCTGCTGTTGCTGTCCTCCACTCCTCTGCGCAAAAGGGTTGTTCGCCCCTCCCCCCACCCCACCAAACGCCCCAGGCCCCGTCTGCTGCTGCTGTCCCCCACCACCATAACTAACCGTCGGCATCCCCGTGAACTGCTGCCTCAAGAACGGATTACTCCCCGTCTGATCAGCCGTCATCCTTCCCAACCCAGCCCCCGCACTGTTAACAAACACCCCCGGAGCCGTATGCTGCGCCGGAATCCTCAGGTTACCCGTGTTACCAAACGTATCCAAACCCTCGCCCGTACTCAATAGCGCGTTCAGTCTCGCCTCGTGCTCCGTCATCTCCCTCTGGGGCTGCTGCTGCTGCTGCTGCTGAGGTGGCTGCAGTTGGAACGAGGGCTGAGACTGGAACTGAGGCTGGGACTGCGATGCTGGCTGCGATGTGAAGGAGCTAAAGGTTGAGAGCGTCTTTTGCTCTGGGAGGCTACCCAGCGAGGAGGTGGCCTTGAATGCGGAGGATGGTCGCTGGGCAAAGGGGTTGTTTGAACCTGTGGGCGTGGGCTTCATGGCCTGAAGACCGGTGCTGTGGTTGCTGGCCCAGGGGTTATTGCTACCTGGTTGGAGAGTGTTCTCTTGAACCTGTGGTGTCAGGAACTGCTGGGATGTTTGCTGCTGCTGGAACGGCTGCTGCTGTTGCTGCTGAAGGTAAGGGTTGTAACCCGTCGGCTGGGGCTGGAAAGCCTGCTGTTGCTGCTGTTGTTGACCGTACGGGTCAAAAGCATTTGGCTGCTGGCCAAACCCGTTCTGGAAGCCATTCTGATAGCCAGTTGGCTGCGGCTGCTGAACCCCGTACCCGGTAAACGCGTTCTGTACATAGCCCGTTGGCTGCATCTGCATCTGGCTTTGATCAATCGGGTTGGCAAAAAAGTCAACCGCGCTCCCCTGCTGATAGCCCTGGTTGAACCCGGTGAACTGAGGCTGAGCCGTTGGCGTCGGTGCGTCATCAAACAGAGCGGCAGCATTGGTCGACTCCAGTTCCCGTCGCCGTCTTTCCTCTTCCTCCTTGCTGAGCTTGATCGCCTTGGCCAGATCGTCATCGTCCTCATCCACGTTCCGGCTCTCGCGCTTTTTCCTATCCTCCTCCTCTTGGGCCTTGCTGGCCTCGATCGCCAGCCTGTACTCGGTGTCCTCCTCATCGGTCGGCTGTCGTCGCTCGCGGCGGGGTTGCCGCTCTTCCCTGCTCTGCTGGGGGGCGTATTCCTCGAGGCCATTGACACGAGACTTCCAGATCCTCCTATCGGCTCGCTCGGCTCTCAGTCTCTCCTCGTCAGCGATCAGCGCAGACAGCTCCTTTGCGGCAATGCGAACTATCCAAAATCAAAGTCAGTCAGCCAACCCATCCCCGGCAAAAACGACAGAAACATTTCCAAAGCCACCCACCATTCGCTCCTACATCCTTGCCCTCCTCATCAATGTAGATAAACTCGCGCAGCGTCTTGATGATAAAGATATTCTGCTTGGCCCACGTCACAACCAGCTCGGAGCCCTCGTGCAGGCAATAGTCCATAACCTTGAGCGCCTTGAGCACGTGTCGCCAGTTCTTGCCCTTATCATTGAGCCGCTTGTCGAGCATGTCCATAATTTCGTAAAACTCGGTCGACCTGTCGGGGGTTGTGTCAGCAAAAGTGGGTGGTTGGAGACACCTTGTGCTAGCACAGCCAGCGGCCGGCACCGGTGAGGTTGCGTATGCACTCACGAATTGTACGTCAACTGAGCGATCTCGCTCATCTGTGTTCCTGTCGGTCCCCATGGGTCATTGCTGGTCGCTGCATTGCCGGAAGATTAGTTAACGGGCCGGGTTCGATTTGCGCGCATGATACGGCGCAGTTTGGGACGACGTTGACGAGGGAAGAGGGAACCCACCTTCGCGCACCTTGACCTGGACGCTGGAATAACCCTTGGTGACATTCTTGACGCTGCGAATGACTTTCGACATGTTGGGCGTCGGTGTGTGAAGAAGAAGACCCGGCGGTAGCGGATGTCGACAGAGTGGGAGGCCGGTAATGTCGCAGAGGGAAGAAAGCTAGGAAACTGAGAAGTGGTGGTGGTAAGTAACAGCAAGCAGTGGGTGGTGCGTGTCGCCGGCCGGGGGAGGGATGCTGGGTGGTGCCGACGGGAGCTTGGCAGCCGATTGTGTGAGCAGTAACCTCTAAAAGGACGCGCCACCAACCTTCCAAGTTCAGGGGATAGTAGGTCTTGGTAAGGCGAAGAGCGTCAGTTGGTACGCTGCGATGATAGGAGACAGTAGGGACCTGCGATCGTGTCGGTAGCAACAAGTAATCGTGCAACCCACGTTAAGCTTTTTCGCCTTCTTCTTCAGCCCCTGATTCGCACTGTCTAGGTAGGATAGGTACCGTATGTTGGGAGTGGCGCGCGCTCGGTGGTTGGAGCTGCGTGTGGTGTGTGAGACTTGACGTGAAGAGGGGGAGGAGCTTGTTCCAACTGCTCCAAAAAAAAAAAAAATAGAAAAGAAAAAAGGAAAAAAAAGCCACTGACTACCTGGAAACTCAATTGCAAATTGGCACTGTATCCTCTGCCAACTTCAAACAATCATCAGCGGCACAAGGAAAAGATGAGAAAAGATGAAATTGTATCTCGCGCTTTCCAATTTCTAGATTGGAGAGATGACAACAGAGTGGATATACAGGAGATCTGTCGGCCATTTACCGAGATTCCAGCATAACACAAGTTCAACGCCAACCTTTGCGCCTCGGAAAATCTGGACAAACCCTCAGCGGATCTTCATCAGACCTTAACTCGGACCTTTCTGCCTCCAACAAAACTCTATATGAAGCTGACAGGCAGTTGACAACAACAAAAAAGGCTTCAAGTGCAAGTGGCGGCTGCTGCAGTGTTGAAGCATGCCAAGACATTCGAGAAAGCCTCCAGCCTGCGCTAGACTACTCTGGGCAGCACATCATAGAGGAACCACCTGAAGGTGGACGGCCATGACGTAAATGTTGCTATCTCGAATGCCACACGATCTGTGATCCTGGCATGGCCACGTCGTGGAGGGCAGGTACCTGGGACACATCTATGTAGTGGACAGCCATTATTCTTGTTCAAACGCTCTTGTCTAACCTGCTGTTCACAACCTTTCAGCTTCCTCAAATATCTTTTAAGAAAAGAACCTCTACCACACAACCCTCGAACAAAAGTGGTTAAAAGTACAATTGTGTAAATAGTTCAAAGCAATACTCACGCACACAGGCCTTCCTTCCACCCCCCCTCCTGAAAAAGAAAACGAACCCAAACACCAAATATATAATAATAATATTCCCTCGCTTCAAACAAAAAAACGCCGTGGTATCAATAACCCCCATCCCTCCCCTGCCCTTACCCTTCCCAAATAATACCAATCCTTAACCCCCCTCCCATCACTCCTCCCCTTCCCCCGCCCCCCCATCAACCACCACATCACTCATCACCAAATCGATCCCCTCTTTCCCCTTCCCCCCAGGACTCTGCACCTGCACCGTATCCATCACCCCCTCCCCACCCTCCTTCTGCCGCTCCGCAATCCACCCCGGCGGCAACCCCGGCCCACTATCCGCATTCCCATAATCACTCTTCTTCGTCCCCTTGGGCCACCTTCCCGGCCCCCTGCCCGTACCACCCGGCTTCCTCTTATTGTTCGCACTCGAGCTAGCCCTCGGCCTAGCAGCAGCAGGACGTCTCGCACTTCCCCCTGACCGTTTTGGCCTTGGCCTCGCAGCGCTGCTTGCCGTCCTGACAACCGGGGGCCGGGAGACCACAGCTCTAGAACGGTCTGTTCGTCTGGGGTTAAGCGGTGGGACGACTTCGAATCGAGAGGGAGGAATGCCAATGTATTGGGACATCCAATCGCTAGGATCTTGTTTGGGTTTGGGGTCTTGCTCTTGTTGCGGGCCTTCTTCCACATCGGCTTCGGCCTGTTGGGGGTTCTCGTCGTAGTAGCCAGGGAAGTTCTTGTTATCTTCGGTTTGCGGTTCATCCTCCAACTCCCCGTTTGCATCTTCCGCAGGCTTGACCTCGGCGGAACCATTCGACTCCCCCGTCGACGACTCCGTAGACTCAAGAACATGACCTTCAACCGGCGGCGGCTTGACATCTTGTCCCGCCCCACCTTCCGACTGCGTAGTAAACGACCCACTCCCATTGACCAAACCGTCCCCAGCAACAATCGGTTTCTGCCCCTGGTGATCCTCCTCCTCCTCCCTCGGCGCAATAGCCGTCAACGCCGGCCCCAGCTCAAAATTCGTCGCATTGCTCCTCCCCATCACATACGGCGTCCAAGTCAGCGCCTTCTCGTTCAACTGCACATACCCCTTCCCCTCCCACTTCTCCACATACTCCCTACAAAACCCCAAATCAACTCTAAACGCATAAAGCCCCGTCACCGGATCCTTAACTAAACACCTCAACCCCTCCAACGCCGAAACAACATCATCCGCCGTCAGCCCTGTATCATCCGAAATCTTCTTGATGCTCAACCCCTTCTCCCCCCGCTGCTGCACAAAATACTTGCACATGATCAACCTCCAATAATTCCTATACGACACCAACCCCATGTCCGAAAGCGGCTTCTCCGGCGACCCCGTCTTCTGCTCAACCCTCGTCAAAAGATACGAAAAGTCAATCAGCAAATTCCCATACCCCTTCCGCTGGTGAATCGGCAGCGTCAGAATGCAAGAAACATTGTTCTGACTGCTTGCCCGCTTCTCCTTTGAAAAGTATCCCACAAAATGATACCCCAAATCATCATACTCGCAGAGGACATAAAACAAAAACGGCTCCACGTCGTAATAAAGCGTCTTGGATCCCAAAAACAGCTTGGCGAGCAGGCAGAGGTTTTGGCAGTAAACCGGATTCTTGCGTCCATCAACCTCAAAGACTGAAATTGACCCGTGCCGGTAAATCTCATCCCCAGGAGGGTGCTTCGCCGGACACTTGAGCTTGTGCCTCGAGGTGACATAGTCTGAGTTCATGTACTTGAGGCAAAACTGACAAATGTAAAGAATCCGGTTCCTGCTGTACTCCTCGGGATACGGCGCCGCGTACCACGTGTCGATCTCCCAGCCTCCAAACTGGATGCACTCGATCTGGCTGGCCGGGCCCGACGCCTTCTTAGACTTTTTGCTCGGCACTTCAGTCTCGGCTTGCACCTGCAGCAGCCTCTGTCTCCATTCTTCTTCGGCCTTTTGCTTTGCCTCGTCGAAGCGACGTCGGTCTTCGGGTGCCGGCATCGTTTTGGACGTGTCGGCTTCGGGTTCGGTCAAGATGCCACCATATGGTTTGCCCTTTAGCTCGTCCGTCTCCCTATCGTAGAAAGAGTAAAATGGCTGAGAGTAGCTCGTGCTAGTAAACGGAGTGGCTATTGGGACTTGGACCGCCCCAGCACCGCGAGGCCCGTCATTTCTAGATGGTCGCCTTGCCGATCTTCCCGATCTCCCCGACCTATTAGATCTATTAGGTCGTTTCTTAATGCCCTTGGGCTTTTCAGATGAGATCCGAGCGAGTTCCACCGCATTCACGCGCATCTTGACGATGATGCTGTTCCGTGTCTTCTTCGTGACAGAAGCAGGACCGGAGCTCTGTAAAATCTTGAGCCGTAAAGATCGGGACACTGGTCTAGATGATCCTTCCCTGCCGGCTGAGGCTTCCTCGTTGCTCGCCTCCTCTGTTGTTGTCCGACGCCTCTTTCGCAGGGCCATAACGTGCTCGTCAGGCTCGATCGATGATGTTTTCCGCTTTCTAAGCACGCGCGATCCATCCATAGGATCCTCGTCGAGGACGAGTTGGTTGAAGACAGAGTGTGATTCCGGCTTGACAGCGCCCTTTTGTGACGGAAGCAGGTCCCTCGCTAGTTTTGGCGCATGTGCACGCCGGGCAGATGGAGGAGCACTGGTGTCAGTGATGCCATCCATCTCGACATCTTCTTCGTTGTGGGCGTCGGATTCTGATTCAGTGTCTGCGCACTTGGGACACTTCCAGCTCTCAGTACCTGCAGCTGTTGTCAGCACGGTCCTACACGATGTATTCGTAGACCACCTACTCGTTTCGCCATCCAATGCCTTGCTGTCACGGGCACATTGTTGGTGAGCTGCACAACTGGTTGTCAGTAAATGGCAAACAACGACTCACAGCCAGGGAGTTCACTAACCGTTGTCCTGACACCTGGTGCAAGCCAAATACACCTCAAACTCTTCTGCCGGATCGTTTTCTTCACTCTGCTTACAGAAGATGCAGTGTCCGTCGTCAGTCTCATCCTCATCCTCCTCCGCTTCATCATTATTCGCGGGCTCCCATTCCTCTTCGGCACCAGCATCAGAGTCATTGTCACTGACACTGGCAGAATCCACAGAGTGAGCACTATCCGACTCATCATCTGTCTCGCCAGGCTTGATCTTGACCGCCCCGACACCCTCATCATCTTCCTCGTCCTCGTCCTCTTCAGCATCCTCATCCCTTGTTGTCCTCCCCTTGCTCCCTCGTCGCGACTGGCGACCTCTGGCAGGAACAACCTCATTATCGTCTTCCTCCTCGGCATCCTCCTCGAAAACCCCATCCTCTTCCTGCTCCGAGTCGCTGTGTTGGGCACTGCTGTGATCGTCGTGTTCCTCCCCGCCGTCGTCAGGCTCCCCATCGGCATCCATATCCATCTCCGCATCCTCGTAATGCTCACCCACCAGACTCCCGACGTCAATCTGACTCTGAGAAGCGGCCGCACTGATACCCTCCTCCATGATCACATCCTCATCTGCGGCGAGTTCAGCCTCACGCTCTGACTGCATGACGCTCAGTTGTAGCTGCTCCTGCATGAGCTGAGCCTCGGCCATTATGATCCCGTCTCTTATTTTTTCCCCTCGGTTGATCTCAGGCTCCTGCTTCCCCTAGACAAGATATCTCGGTGAAGCCCACACCCGCCAGGTTGTATTCACCACCCACGGCGCATGCCAGCCAGCCAGGTCACCTCGATCTTTTGCGTGATGATTCCGATCTTCGGCGGCTATAACACCCGGCGCATCGTTCGGGGGAACAATCACTACCGACTGGATATCTCGCAGGGAATATATCTCGGTTTTATATGCGCCGCGCCGCGAGGCATGCAAAAACAAAAAACAAAAAAGTTGAGTTCGATTCGTGGGTCAAGGCTTTGGGGTGTTGAACGCGCGGAGGAAGGTGGAATTCGGCAGGGATATGATTATTTTTGGCTTCTATGGAGACGCTCTGGGGTAGAGACGCGTGAAAATGGCAGTTGCTGGCTGTCAATGGTTGTGGATGTGGTTCTGGAGCGAGTCGAAGTTTTGCCTGGGTTGATCGCGAAAGTGTTCAGGTTGCTGGCTACTGGAGTTGGACCACCCTGGTTTGCTGCAATGCAAGGTTGCGTTTGGACTGATTAGTCAGTGAATTTGAGGGTGGGTCTGGTGCTTGGCAGCCTTGAAGAGGTGGTCCGAGCTTTCGAGGGAATGGTTAGGTGCCTGAGGCAAGAAAGTAAAATCATCCACTCAGAGCTTCGCCAATTGGAATTGGGGAGAGCCCCAGTCCAAGTACCGCTATCGCCGTGACGAGAGACCTGGACCTTGGGCTTTGCGCTTCGAGGTTGCGCAGTTACAGACACCACACCACCACCACATAGATTGGACAGAGGCTTCGGGTATGCTCCCTTGTTTTGTATTTGCTGTGACATTATCACTAACTCAATTGACAGGCCGCACAACCGTCACGATGCCCGTTCCCTTCGAGACTCTCATTCCCTATGTCATCATCACTGCCGTAAGAGCTCCTCGAATTCATGCGTCCACCAAACATGAGGAAGGATCATAGATGCTGATGGGCGGGGGGGCAGATGTTTGGCGTGACTGGTGCTGGGCTGAGTGGAATCAGACACTACGCCGGTGGCGGAAAGAAGCACAGATGGTCCCTTGATACCTGGGACAGGGTATGTTCGCCTTGTTTAGCTGGATTTTGGTTCTCGAGCTAACATGTTTCTCTTAACAACAGCAAAGTATGAAGCAATATTTCTCTACAAAGAGGTCCCGCTCTTGAACCTATACTAACAATATACGAACGCAGTGATGGACCGCGACAGACGACTTACAGGAGTCTTGCGAGGGCAAACAGACAATGCCATAGCCCCGCCAGGCTTCGAAGTCAATCAGCCTTGGAGAGTACGTGCTTCCTCAACAATCATCTCTCTCGCAAAAAGCTTACAATTTCTAGGGCGAGAAACGCTTCTCCTAATCAACAAGGATGGAGGCAGCGTTAAGAAGAAGAAGGCACTGGTGTCGAAAGAAGAGGGCGCACATATGATAGACCGCGAACGACCTCATTCTCATGATCCTCTTCGACACCATGGTGGTGTACAAAATGTTAAATCTGTATCTGGGGCCGGTTCTTGTTCAGCCCCTCCAGGAGCGTGCACGCTTGACATATCTCCTGGCTTGACATGTACCCGCAGCGCTTACACTGTCCTAGAACCTGTCGTCCTCCCTTTGATGGAGCACTGGCAGTTCTGATGGGTAGTTCCTTTTGTGTCTCCTTCTCTCCTTGCTTTGGCTTGAGTATTGTCTTTGTGACGTCGACCTCTAGCTCTGCGTACTCTTCGTTCTCCCTGAGTTGTTTATCCAAGGCGGCCATTTCACCTCCTGGAGTGCGGCCGTTCGTTGACCCGCAACCACCTATGTCCTCTTCCACAGCAGCGGCCACAGGTGCTTGCGCTTTCTGTCCTTTGCACCCACAAGATGATGGTGACTCTCCGGGCACCAATCTTGCCATGTCCTCTCCACTTCGTACAATATCCAGGATGGCGCTTGGTCGTACTTTTTCCAGCTGCTTGATGAGACCCCGGGCGCTTCCACGGAAGGCCTCGGGACTGTAGATACACTCGGTGCTGAAGTACTCGAGCTTCTTGTGGAAGGCATACAGCACAATCTCCTTCTCGTATGCGTACTTGAGTGGCTTGCTTCTCTTCACCTCAGACCTGTTGTCTCCTGTCACAATACTGGTGCTTCGCGAGAGACGCGACAGGTCCGCGCGCAGCAGGTTCATCATGACCGTCTCGGCCACATCGTCTGCATTGTGCCCGGTGACAACATGCTTGATCCCTAACATCTTTGCGCCCCTGTCGAGAGCCTGCCGTCGAAAGACACCACAGTAAGTGCAGTTCCCCTTTTTGCCGATGGTCTGGACGACCTCGTCCATGGTCCAGTCGTATAGCTCTTTGTATCCGACTATTGTCAGGGGCATGCCGTATTGGACGGCATTGTTCTTGACTGTTTGGAGGGAGTCATCTCGGTAGCCGGTGATGCCCTCGTCTATGCTCAGTAAGACAAGATCTAGTCCGTATCCATGTCGTTCGTTGAGTGTCTTGAGAACGGAGGCCAAGACCGTCGAATCCTTGCCACCGGAGGCTCCAATGGCAACTTTCTCTCCGGGGTAGAATAATTTGGATGATGTGATGGTGTGGTGGATTTCGTCCTCGAAGACTCTGATGAAGCACTCTCGGCAGAGCTTTGCATGGTTCTTGGGTCGCTTGATGTATGCCCTTTCGGTCTTGCAGATGGCACATAGTGATGGCGCCATGCTGGGCTTTGTCTGGTTTCTGTTGAACTGGAAGGGTTCCTAAAGTGTTGTGCTCTAGTATTGAGTGACTAGTCCTTCAAGAACTGAATATGTAAATGTCGAACTTGGGGTATCAAACTCATACTACAAGTTCTCACTCCAACCTTGAGTCAAAGGCCCGAACTTGATGCCAAGGTCAGTCTACGGGTGGGGTGAGCCTAGATCTTCCACCAGCTGCCCCACACTTGGTTGGCGCACTGGCTCTCAGCAATCTGCCCCACTGAACCCTACTGGTGGCCCGAGCTTTTTTCATCAATCCACAATCCTCTTTTTCTATTGCAAGCTCCGCCAAAATTTCTTTTCTCCAGACTTCTTCTCATCGACAAGCTCCCGGTACAGAGCCAACGCCCAACGACAAAATGGTAAGCATATTTGCTGGTTGAGATATAGGCATGGCGGTGCCATCTTCGGATGTGCACCTGCTACTGCTATTAATTCTGCGCTCGATTTATCGAGTCGCATGGATATTTCCGCCTGTTGGTCGCAAGACCGCAGGTGATGATATGGCTTGAGCTGGATCGTGGTGTTTGGCTGGGAACGCCTCTCGCCCGTCCGCTCTTTAGAGTTCTAGAAGACCACCAGTCAATGTCGAACATTAGCTGATGTCTTCTTCTCAATGATAGCCTCCCAAGTCTGGAAAGAGAACCGCCCCCGCCCCCTTCCCCCAGGGAAAGGCTGGCAAGAAGGCCCCCAAGGTTAGTCCCGTCTTCTTGATCGATCGCAACCTGTTGAACGCGCTGACACGCATTTAGAACCCTCTCCTTGAGAAGCGTTCTCGCAACTTCGGTATCGGCCAGGACATCCAGCCCAAGCGCAACCTCTCGCGCATGGTCAAGTGGCCCGAGTACATCCGTCTCCAGCGCCAGAAGAAGATCCTCAACCTCCGCCTGAAGGTCCCCCCTGCGATCGCCCAGTTCCAGCAGGTTCTCGACAAGAACACCGCCGCCCAGGCTTTCAAGCTCCTCAACAAGTACCGCCCTGAGACCAAGGTTGAGAAGAAGGAGCGTCTCCTCAAGGAGGCCACCGCCATCAAGGAGGGCAAGAAGAAGGAGGACGTCTCCAAGAAGCCCTACGCCGTCAAGTACGGTCTCAACCACGTCGTCGGCCTCATTGAGAACAAGAAGGCTTCTCTTGTCCTCATCCCCAACGATGTCGACCCCATTGAGCTTGTCATCTTCCTCCCCGCCCTCTGCCGCAAGATGGGTGTCCCCTATGCCATCATCAAGGGCAAGGCCAGACTCGGCACTGTCGTCCACAAGAAGGTATGTTTTTTTCTTCGTTTCTTTTTCACCAAACTCTTTTCTAACTGCTATTTAGACCGCTGCCGTCCTCGCCCTTACCGAGGTCCGCTCCGAGGACAAGAACGAGTTCTCCAAACTCGTCTCCGCCATCAAGGAGGGTTACCTCGAGAAGAACGAGGATGCCCGCAAGAAGTGGGGTGGTGGCATCATGGGTTACAAGGCCCAGCAGCGTATCGCCAAGCGCGAGAAGGCTCTTGCCAACGCCATCAAGGTTTAAGGAAGCATAAAAGGTCGATTGGGCGTTGTTGCACTTACGAATGGCGTACGGGACTACCAAAACCAGATCAGGGTGAAATAAACAGCCTTGCTTCCGCCAAGATGCGGATAATGAATTGTTTCTTCGGATGGGACACGAATGGATTGCTTGATACCCCCCTTAATGCGAAAGTCTTCTAAACACTGTTCACTGTGCTGGGTCCTTGGTGGTGAAGGGGGGTGAATGAGCTCCTGGTGCCGCAAATGTGGGGGATCACAGAGTTGGGTACTAGTAACGTCCCGGCTGCGACTGCTCTCGGTGGCAGGATTGGCTCAGTGTTTGGTGTTTCGAAGACTTGGCCGTGATAGCTGTGTATGTTATGCAACACCAGTGAAGGATCGACAGACCCGGGAAGAAGTATTTCATGGAACTGACCCCCGCGGGATGAACTCCGTGTCTCACCGCGTCCATCATTCTGTTTTTTGCAGTGACATGTCCGGCTGCACGGCAGGTTCAGCCAGCCTTCTTATTGTGCTTCGGCCAACAGTTGATAGGGATAGGGTTTCAGCGCGTTGTGTCCAATCAGTTGCTGTAGATATCTCTAGACCTCGACTAAAACTGTCAAAGTTTACCCCGTCCTGTTCCCGGAAGCTTGGAAATGCTTGGTGTGATGAAGGAGCTGATGGCTGGGGAATGGATAGCTTAGACTCTTTGACTGCAGCTTCATGTTTCAACCTTGCGGGGGAGGGTGAATTGGCGATAAAGAAGGAGATGCTGTTGTTGTGCTTTGCCCATGATGGAGGACATGGCAGAGTTTCATGTTCGATTTCAGATTCGGAGGGGAGGAGGTTAAGCTTGACAGTGCCAAGAGGGGGTCTGTTCGAACTGCTCGGGACTTGTTTGCAACCCCCGCGGGATGGCGGAGTGAGGCTTGTCTGGCCATGGGATGGTTGCACTCAACCATTTTTTGGTCTGTGCGGCGTATCCTCTATCCCCGGATCGGTCGGTTACCTACAAGGCTGGTTTGTTGGTGAACGTGGGATGGAGCTACGCTGGCGGAGAGAAGGAGGGGAAGCTGAAAGGGAGCGATGTCACACTGGGAAGGATGCTTTTACTGGGGGAAACAAGGTCAGCAGGAGGGAGCTGGCGCCAGATGCGGTTGAAACCTGGGGGTATTGCTTTGCTTGGAAAATCCTCCCCTCCCCTTTTCCTTTTGCAAGGTTGGGATGAACCGAGCCAGGGGGGGAAAGGCAGGCGAGCTGTGACCTCGAATTGCGGGTGCGGCTGCTAAAGCTGGCGACACGATCACACGGACTTTTGGGAGGGGGAGAGGGGGAAGGGGGATCTGAGTTCGGTCCATCCCGACGAAGAGAGGGAAGCTAATCCGAGTTAGGGGGCAGGGGGACTGATTCGAGGGAGAGGGGGGAAGTGGTAAGGTTATACTTGACGGTTGGCTACATATAAAAATACCGGGTGGGAAGGCCTTTGCTTTCCCTCCCCCTCCCCCCCTCATTCCATCGTCTGACTTGAACCTGACTTCCCTGACTTGGACCTTTCACTCTCAGCCCACCCCCCCAACATACACTTTGTGTACCTGACCACAATCCCCGGACGACCCGACTTACACGACAAAAATCGCGCGCTGCCAACTGGACTCTTCTTTTATATTCTGGGAACCATCCTTCCTGATTTTTAGGTTTCGACTTGTTTTCTCCAGTCTCTTTCTCTGAGCAGTAGCACAGCAGGAGCTACCTACCTTACTTCGTACATCACCGACTTACTTACATCACTTACATATATCTTCAACGAATAAAACGATGGAGGGTAAGCGAAACCTCGTCGATATTCCCTTTTCATATCCTTGAAAAAGAGCCAACTAACATGCCCCTCCACCCAGACGACCACTTCCTCTACGCCCTCAGCTCCAACAACGCCTGGGCCGGGTACAAATCCCACCAAAACCCCCACTTCTTCCCCAAGCTCGCAGACGGGCAAACACCCCAGATCCGTAAGCCATTTCCCCCTCTCCCAAACAGTCCTCAAGCTAACAGACTCCCACTAGTCTGGCTAGGCTGCTCCGACTCCCGCTGCCCGGAAACCACAATCCTAGGCCTCCAACCCGGCGACGTCTTCGTCCACCGCAACATAGCCAACATCATCGCCCCAACCGACATCAACACCTCGGCCGTGATCGAATACGCGGTTGCCCACCTCAAGGTCAAGCATGTCGTTTTATGCGGGCACACTTCCTGCGGTGGTGCCGCTGCTGCCCTGGGCGACTCCAGGGTTGGGGGGGTGCTGGATACGTGGCTTGCGCCGTTGAGGGCGGTGAGGTATGCTAATAAGGAGGTGCTGGATGCGATAAAGGATGAGAGGGCTAGGGGGACCAAGATTGCGGAGTTGAATGTTGAGGCGGGGGTCAATGTCTTGATGGCGAATGTGACGGTGAGGGAGGCGATCGAGGAGCGGGGGTTGCAGGTGCATGGGTGTTTGTTTGAGATTGGGTGTGGGAGGATTAGGGATTTGGGGTTGGGGACAAAGGGGAGGGGGGGACTGGGGTTGGATGGGCAGGAGGATGTGGTCAGGGGTAGGCATGCGCAGATTGTTTTTAGGGGGGGGAGGGGGGAGATGAGTGTTAAATGAGGAGGTGTTTGGTGGTGTTTAGTTTGCTTTTAGGTCTCTGGGGGCGTCGTTCATGGCGATGTTTGGTTTTTCTTTCTTTCTTTTTTTGTTTATTTGGTTCATTGGTACTGGGAGTTGAAAAGGAGTTGGCACTGGGATGGGATGGACTGCATTGCTAGGATGGTAGCTTCATTTGATATTGTTATATGCATTGCTTTTTTTCAGTTTAGCTGCTTTTATGGTTTTTGGTATCCGTTGATGGGATAGTTATCATGCGTCTTGCGTCGAGCTCTTGAATTTGCTATTGATTTGACTGCTTGGGACCAACTTCAAGTCGATCTGGTTGCTAATAACTGATGCCCCTTGCAGAATAACGCCCTGACATGCCCGAACCCGAGCCCGAGCCCGAGCCTGAGCTCGTGGCACCCGCTCCTGCCGTCTGATTATTGCTAGTTTCCCAATTGAAGATGACGAGCAGCTTCTTTCAAGGAGGTGACGTCGGAAACAACTTGTGGGGAAAGCGGGAACGGGAAGAAGTGGGGATTGTGTGTGGTTGACATGAGGACGAAGGCACGGGAGGATGGTGGTATTGCATTTATGCAGTTGGGGTTTTTCTTTTTGCTTTGATATCATCATCATCATCATCATCGTCACTTGCCCAATCGGCTCTGATACTGCGCCAAAACACTCAAATTCAACCACAATTCATCGAGAGATTCCACTCCTCTACGAGAACTTCATTGAACGAAGCCAGAGCCAAGCTTTCTGTCAAAGGGCGCCAAGACCTCCGCTTGTACCTGGTCGAGCCGGCTCTATCCCTCCACCGACCAAGTTCACTTGCAGCCTTTTCTCCCGAGCGAGACTTTTGTTCCGGACACACCGACGCCGGGAGCCTCGGGGTTTCAGAATAGTTGGGTTTGAGTTTCCAAGAATAGCAGTTGATCGACAGACACCGAGAGAGAGAGAGAGAGAGAGAAAGAAATGACTCTCACCGTGTTAACCGACGACCAGATCTCGGGGCTGGTCTCCAACTTGACCAAGGAAGAGCTCCAGAGGTTTATGGGGGTTTTGAGAGGGGCGTTGCACGAGTATTCAACCGCCACGACTGTCCCCTCTAAAGAAAATGCTGCCGCCACCGCCGCCCCGGAGATCCACCAGCCGGAGAGGACGTCGATAAACAGCAAGGCCACCGGGGCCACGACGTTGTTCATGCCGAGTTCTAGCTCTGTCGGGACGGGGATGAAAGGTATTCCAGCCCCTGGTTCTACTTGTCAGGGGGTTTATGCTAATGCGATGTAGTCGTCACGTTGACCTCCCCTTCTGCCGAAGGGGATGAAGACGCACGCCCAAAGGAAAACATCAAACCCACCGGCGCGATAACGTTGTTCTCACCTCACGGCACGCCCCTTGGATTCCTCCACGCCTCTACTCTGACGGCCTTTCGCACCGCGTTGGCTTCCCTGCTGCTCATCTCGAAGCGAGACCCCTCGTCCCATTTGAAAACCATTACCGTTTTTGGGACTGGTGCCCAGGCGTACTGGCATATCCGGCTCTCTTTGCTTTTGCTGGGGCAGCATATCCACCAGGTCAACATTTTGTCCCGGTCGTTCTCGCCGCCGGTATCCTCCCTCCTCAAGTCGTTTTTGACATGTCCAAACAGGGAGAAGGAAGGCTGGGAAAACACCCAGTTTTCAGTTTTGACGCCGGCGCATAATGAGTATGAGAGGTTGCTGAAGGAGCAATTGCTGGAGTCAGATGTGATTATCTGTTGTACTCCGAGCACGAAACCGCTGTGGGATGGGGGGATTCTGACCAGTCATGAGGGGAGGCAGAAGGGGAGGTTGATTGTGGCTATTGGGAGTTATAAGCCGGATATGCAGGAGATTCCGCAGGAGGTGATACAGCAGGCGTTGAAGAGGCATCATCACGGGGTGGGGGGGAAGCATCACTGGCATTGGCATAAGCATGCCGAGGAGGGAGGGGTTGTGGTTGTTGATACGTTGGATGGGGCGTTGAAGGAGGCGGGGGAGTTGATTCGGGCGGGGTGCAGGCCTGAGATGTTGGTTGAGTATGTTTGTTTTTCCGTTTGTCATCGTTGAGCACTGCTAATGTGGAAATAGGTTGGGCGAGCTGGTGATGCTTAATGATTATCACGAGCACCGTCACCATCGGCATCACAGGGATGAGAAGGAGAATAACAAACAAGAGGTTGGGGAGAAGGGCGAGGAGCAGGATAAGGATCACCGGAAACTGGCCAAGTGGCTTGCGGAAGGGAATGTCATTTACAAGAGTGTGGGCTTGGGGCTGATGGATTTGAGTGTGGGGATGGAGATTGTGAGGTTTGCTGGGGAGAAGGGCGTGGGGAGTCGGATCGAGGGGTTCTAGGGGGGCTTTTTGAGGCCTGGTTCGCTGCGGTTTTAGACACCTCATCGCTTTCAGGAGAAATGGATTGGTTAGGGGAAACAGAACATGAGTTTTCTGTGGGGGGTGGAGTGAATTTGTATGTTATTTGAGAGGTACATGCATGACACATTGTCTGGTTAGCAAGGGCTCTCTTTTCTGTCCACAGCGTGGCGGTATACCCATCACCTACTCGTCTTGTCTGTTGCTCCAAAATCCCCAAACTTTCTCTCATCCTTCACGCTCACCTTGACCATCACCCTCTCCTTGGGCTCCAGGATATGCACCGGCAGCACCCCGTCCTCCTTCTCCGGGATCTTCCCGCCTACAACCTCGATATCAAACTTGGTCACCACCATGGCAATCAACAACCTGACAACAGCAAGGGCAAAATTCCTCCCCGGACAGAGCGTCTGCCCCCCACCAAAAGCCCTAAAGTTCTTGAAGCTGACCCCCTTCAAGAACCTCTCCGGTTTGAATTCCCTCGCGTCCTCCCCCCAGTTTTCCTTAGAGGCATGTATCGTCCCCCCCGAAATCTGCACCACCGCGCCCCCCTGGAACCAGTACTCTTTTCCTTTGACTTCAACCTCGACCCCCTCCTTTGGGACCACCACCCTCGTGGAGTAAGTGTCGCTCCCAAGCCTCAAACACTCGTTCACCACCGCCTCCAAGAGCAGCTTGGCATCCCTCAACCTTGCCTCGATCGTCTTGCTGTTAGGATCAACAGCCAACTCTGCCCTTAATCCCCCCAGGAGTTTTGGGTCGTTAAACGTCTGCAGTACACCCCAGAAGCTCGTCGTAGCGGTGTTGACGATCCCGGCGAATAGGAAGCTCACTTCGGACCTGGCTACCTCTTGTAGCTCCCACCCGTGTTTCGCGGCCATGGCTACCCGGTTGGCGATGATGGGTGCCACGTCTGCCTCTTTGTGTTTTCCGTTTCGGAGCCAGGCCGCAAAAGACTGGACCAGTTTCTCCCTTCCGCGGTAGGCCTTCCTCGCCGTCACCTGGGGACAGATGCCGACCAGTAGCCCGCCGAGGCCGTGGTCGAATTCCCAGAATGACCCCTCTAATCCCTCCAGGGGGTTTGACGCGCCGTAGAGGCTGCGGGCTGTGGCCAGGGCGACGAGGTTCCTTGTCCAAGCGAGGAGATCGATTTCCCGCTGGGAGGGAGGGGGGGGGACGTAAGCATTCAGTAGCGATTTGAGTTCGTGCTCCATTCTGGAGAGGAGAGCGCTCATTTCTTCTCCGGGGGCGAGGGTTGATTTTACCAGGTCGGCCATGTCGGCTAGGAAGCCTATGTGCTGTCCTGGGAGGGGGTCCATAGCCTGGCTGATGACGTCGACGGTGTGGGGGTTTAGACCGAGGACTCGCTTGGTTATGTTCGGGATGAGGGGGGTGAAGGAGAGGGTGGAGGGAGGGAGGCGTTGGAGGGTGAGGGCGAGGGTGGGCGAGGTGATGATGTAGATGCGGGAGAGGGGGATGGGGAGGGTGAAGATTGGGTGGTGGGAGTTTTGGAGGCTGGAAGGGAGCGGTAAGGGTTAGTATGTATCAGACGGTTGTAAGGACAGAGATGTTGAAAGTACAAAAACGAGAGAACGGTAGGTGGACCTGGGGGTTGGAAGATGGCTGCTGAGAGGCGATCCGTCCTCAGAACAGACCACCGGGTGTCTGGACTATTATTCAGTGCTTTAGGCAATCTCGCGAGGCATATGCCAAAATAGCACAGTCTCGTCGTTTTCCTCAGAACCTAGAAAACACCACACTCACCCCAAATTCTTCACATATTTGCCCCCCTGAAACAGCATCCCAAGCACATGGCCCAGAAATGGGATCCTTGAAGGGATGATGGGCGGTTCATTCTTTGACAGTGGAATCGTCTGAGCAAAGTATAGAATCGCATAGGTCGTAAACAGAATGACAAGAGCAGTAACGGACAGAGACTCGACGAGATTCCCTAAAAAGGGGACCTGTAGAGACGAGGCCGTCACGGTGGAGGTGTGGTTCCATGCCATTTTGACGTTGAGTTGGTGAAAGATTAGGTGACTTCTTTTGCTGCGCCGTATCAACAATGGCAATACTGGCACGACGTGAAAATATGCGTTGATGTCAACCCGAAAACCCCATCACGAGTTCGAGAGCTCATTTTGAAAAGGAAAGATGACCTTAATAAATTTCCAAAACGTCTTACCGCAGAAGCCACCCCAGCCTTCACCTCCAAATTAAACCGTCTTCAATTCCCAGCGAATCACATCTCATACTTCTCCCCTTGCCCATCACCTGCAGCAGATGCCGTTGACCTATCAGATGTCACAGGCCATCTTATTGAAAATGCAACCATAGGTTCGCCTGAATGATACCTCAAAGGAGAGATCCAATTCACAGCCATATGGGATCTCAGCCACTACACAGTCACGCAGACTGCCCTCCGAGTTTTATGCACAAACGCTTACATCAATTCAACTCGCTCGTCTACCTAACCTGTGACTGTCGCCCAATCTACTCCAACCTCTGAACCATCAGAAGACAACCCGCTTTGAAGAGCATTCGTCCTTCGTCTCAGTATCCTCACTCGTCTGTAATCATCGTCAGAGAACCCACTCCCAAGAGTGCTCTCCCTCCGTCTCCGTATCCTCACCCCCCTATACAGATTTCCAACACTGCTCTCCTCCTCCTCCGGACCACCCGCCTCTCCCTCCTTCCCTTCATCGCCCAGTGTCGCCTATCTCCTAGGCGACCCAGTACTGCCCCCCTTCGTAGGCGTAAAAGCACCACCACCACCACCACCACTCCCGAACGCTCCCGATCCCACCATCCCAACACTCCCCGCCGTCCCCAACACCGCCGCCTTACGGACAGGCGTCGTCGGCCCAGCCACCCCATCCGCCGCCCCAACAGCCCCCCCAACAGGAGGCGTATCCGTCCTCTTCACCATCCCCCCCCCTCCCATGATACCATCCCCCGACCCTTCAAACTTGGCATTGAACCCGATAGCCTTACACCTCAAGTAAATCTGCTCGATCTCCCTCTCCCACAACCCGGCATCCACGTACTCCTGATACTTTTTATACAACCTCAACGCAGCCTGCGCATCCTCCACAGAATCATGCTGCCCCTGCTGAATCTTCTGCTTCAGCACCACCCTCGACAGCACACTCAAGCTCAGCACCCTCCTCCAGGCCGACAAGTGATAGATGACGGCCGTGTCAATCACCTGCGCCCTCGGCACATGGATATTCATCACCCTGAAATCCTGCCTCAACCCATGCCCCAGGAACGTCACCCCCAGGTTCAGCAACGTCCAAATCTTCCTGTACGCCGTCTTGAGCGTCACAAGCGTGTGCTTGCTCGTCCTGCTGTCCAGATCCCCGGCCGTGATGCCAGAGTACTGTGTCAGATAATCGTGCACTGGCTCCCTGATGGTGATCCAGTCGTCAATAAACGCCTCCCCCTCCCTCTCCCCCCGCGCCCTGATCACGCTCACCCGACCCAGCGCCAGCCACATCGGCCGAAGCATCTCCTTCTCCCCGTTGGAGTTGATCTGGATCTCCTGGTCCTTCAGCGAGACATACTCCGTGTCCAACCCCACAATCGTCCCCGGCCCCGGCCTCTCCGTCGCCTCATCCAGCAGCCGGTACGTCTTTTTCTCGTCCGAATGCTGCTGCTGCTGCGGCGGCGGCGGCCCGAGGTCCTTGTACAGAATCGACGTGTCCAGCCTCGTCCTCCACTCCATGTTGCTCTTGTTGTTCGCCTGCTTGATCTGGTACATCAACACGCTCGGCAGCTTCCACGCCGCGTTGAACGTTAGCGCCTCGGCGCTCGACACCCTCCTGACGGAAAAGTCATTGAACAAGTGCCACTTGCTCTCCGCCGGCGCTGTCGGCTCCGAGTGCGCCACGTTGACCATGGCTACCAGGTGCGGCTTCTGCGGTGGCGGGTGCTCAATGTTCACCACCATGCCCATCAGCGAGTACACCGTGATCTCGTGCGCGCCCCGTTGCAAGTGAACTCTCAGGTCCTCGCCTTCGTAGCAGAAAAACTGCCCGCCGCTCACTATGACGCCGATTTCCTCCGGCAGCCACCCCGGCGTGGCCCAGAGCTTGCGGTTCTCCTGCACAATCATAGTGTTGATGGTCAGAACCGCCGGAACGCTCTCGACAGTCTTGCGCAGCTGCAAACTCTGGTACCGCTTGCAGTTGCCGCACCAGCCCTTGGTGCCCAGCTCCTTTTCCACTCCCATCTTGAGCACCTGGGAGAACGTCGTCCGAGGCGCTCTGGCATTCCTAATCGCCGTTCTTGGAGGGGGGTAAATGAGATCAATGACTTGAGCATCTCCCGACCTTGCCGTTTCCGTCCGGCAGTTTGTGCAGTTGATTCTGACAACCGCAGAGGTGGTTAGTAGTTTTGACGTCAATTCCTTCGGGCTTGGAGGGTCGGGCAGCTTCAACAGCGTCCGCTCCAACGCGGTGGAGATGGGCTGAATGCTCTGGTACTCAACCGTCGTCTTGTCCATGAGAAACCTGCACAAGTTCTGTACCCTCGTATGGGGGGCAGGACCTGGCTGAGCTCCGCCGGTGGTCGAAGCTACCCGGTGGCTGTGAAGATCTTCTTCGAGAAGGTCCAGAGGCTGTGATTCGCTTCTACCAGTAATAGTTTTGAAAAGATTCGTGGCATGGCACGTCAGGCCGTCTGCCTTTTGGAGCATGTCAAAGACAAACCCAAGCTCGCACAGGAGGCAGAGGTCTGTGACGCACGAGGTGGCGACGTGCTGAAGGGCCATGTTGCGGATAAGAGGGGTGTAGTTCATGACCTGCAGCAAAGAATTGGCGTACGAGTTCGGGATTTGATTCTCGAGACCGGCATATTTTGTCTTGTTGAAGAAGCCAAAGTCGAAATCGTCAACGCCAAACCGGCTGTACTTGATCTCCAGTGTGCCGTAGATGGGTGGCGGTTCCGGCTTCAGGCTCTCTGCGGCATCTTGGGCCAATGTTTCCTGATCAACATGACTGTCTGTCACCGGGCCATCTCTTGCTCTTTCGCTCAAGAATTTTGGTGCTTGCAACTTGTTGGATGCTTTGGAAGCCCGCGTGTCTTCGATTTGATTGCGTCGAAGACCTGTTTTGTTGGGACCAAAGTATCCAAACTCTGTCTTGTTCAAGGTGGCGAGCAAGGCCGGGTCGACCTGTGGTGGTGGAGCGCCAGCATCTGAGATGATGTCGGCCGGCCAGGCAGAGAACAGCATTGTCCCGTAGTAATATGGCATTCCCACAGTGCTCAAAGGAGCATCAACACTCCAGTCAACATGCGGCGCCGGCTCCTCGGGTTCAGGAAACGTGATCGGCGCCCCGATGTTAGTAAACTGTATCCCGTCCGACGGCGACCCCCAAAGCGCAATATTCCTGTCATTGTCCGCAATGACCAGCGCTCTCCCTGACGACGCGATCTCGAACAGGTTGATCGACGCCTGCAGATGCGCATACCTGATATTCGTGGTGTTTGGATTCATAATATCCACCACATGCATCTGCCCCTGTTGCGACGAAACAATAGTCGTTGTCAGCATCCTCGGATGCAGCCGCACATATGCGGCCAAGGGAGGGAATGGCATCGGTTGTATCGACGTCATGTTCCTCAAGTCATACACATTGACATAAGGATCCGGCACCCTGCTTGACGAACCCGGCCCTTGCTGCTTGTATGATCCCCCGCAAGTGACGATATAATCCCCCGACGCATCCATATCGTTGATGTAGCTTTGATGCGCCTGCCACTCCTTCTCCACCTTGAACGTCGTCGGGTTCACAATGTCGATCCGCCCCGTCTCGGTCGCAGCACAGATATACCTTCCCCTTTTCATGATTTTGTAGTGGTGTGGCGCCGGCACTTGTTTCGTGACCTCTCCCTTGACCACGTCGATAACAAACATGGTGTCCTGCCACCCGGCCACCAGAATCTCGCTCGCCCCTTTGCTCGTAAAGCTCATGCAGCGCAAGTCCTTCATCCCCTCATGCCGTATATTCCACATGACCGGGCCTCTCCTCATAGCCATATGCACCACCCTCCTCCCAAGCACAATCACCCCCTTTTCGTGAAACAGAAACTGCTGTACTGGGCCCTCGGTCGGATCAATCTGAATCTTGAAGGCCGTGTATCGTCGGAGCTCTCGGTTCGCAAAAGAAGTCACCCGTCCCTATCCCAGCCGTCAGCTTCTTCCCCCCTCTATTTCCCTTCCGGCATAAACCTACCTTCCAATCCCCAGCCCACAACAGCTCAGCCTGGGGATCAAACGCCAGCGCCGTAGCAGGCTGCAAACCAACCACCCCAACACCCCCTACAATCCCCCCTCCACCTATCCCCGGTGGCGGCGGAGGCCCCCCTCCATAACCCTGACCGACAACCCCCTGATGTAAACCTCCATGATGCGAATGCGGATGCGCCGACGGATGGGTGGTGGGATGCCTGAAATCATTCGGCATCGGCACCGGGTAGGTGATGCGGTTGACCTGTGGCGTCCAGTCGGAAAAGTAATTAGCCATCTGGTCCCTTTCTCTCTCAATCCCCAAACATATTCTCTTCCCCCGTCGCGTCTAAAAGTGCAGGTCGCGAGAGTCGAGTCGTGATTCCCTCCCCCCCCAGCCAGCCAGCAGCCAGCCAGCAACAACTTCATGGCGGGGCATCATCCACACTCAACTCCACTCTTCCCTTTTCTTCTTTCAACCCATATCCCAGCTCAATATCAAAAGACTACAACAACAACAACAACAACAACAACAACAACAACAACAACAACAACAACAAGAACAAGAACAACAAGAACAAGAACAACAAGAACAAGAACAACAAGAACAAGAACAACAAGAACAACAACACACACACACACTCTCTCTCTCTCACGCAACAACAAGAGAGCAAAAAAAAAGAAAAAAAACTCACCTCGTTCCAATCTGGATCCATAACTTAGGTTTTTTGCTTTGCTGCTTGCTTGCTTGCTTGCTTGCTGGCTTGCTTTCCCTCAAGCTCACATTTTCTGCTTCAAAACTGTCACTCAACAAAAGAATAAAAGAACTGCCTGCCAAATCAATGCTTAAGCCCGCCAAAATCATAAAAGAAAGAAAGAAGCAAATCCGAGCGTGGAAATGTGCAGGCAAAAAAAGAAACAAAAACCACCCAAACTTATTCATGGAGGGAGCAGCAGCTTCGCTTGGTTGGAGATTCCCCACAGTTGCACCTCCTGCCTCCGATCATCAAAGAAGCCCGTGCACGTCCCGTCCCTGCATTTCCTTATCCAATCAACTCCGATGTTTTACCGGCAAAGAATTTGGCTCGAATAAGGGAACATGGCCCGTGCATTATCTATCAATCTCCAATCTCACCATCACCAATATTAAACATCACCATACCCCATCACCAACAACATCTCTCGTACTTTTCATACACCAGCTCAATCTCGGATTGTGAATAATAACCAACTATATACAGCCTCGTCTCTCTCACACTCACACCAAAGGCCCATGGTATACCTAAGTATAAAAACAAAAAAACAAAAAAAAAAAAAAAAAAAAAAGAACCAAGAAAACAAACTGATACCCTCCAAAACAAGAAAACCAACATGAAAATTCCAAGCAACGCCAGAGACAAAAAAAGAAAACTCTTGATGCACCCTGACAATGATTATATAGGAAACCAACGCAACCAACACCCACAACCGCATCCCCCATTATCCATCTCCCATCACCCATCACCCTCCCTCTTATTTGGTCAGCCACCCAAGGTAATCAGCCACAATCAAAGTGACCATCCTATACAACACACCAGTCAGCATCGTCTCAAAAGACCGTCATCTTCACCCAGGGACGAATCACTTACGCATGCGGCGCAATCCTCACATAATACGTCCCAAACCCTCTATAAAACCTCATCACCCCCTCCTGCTTCGCCACCTTGGCAAAGCAATCCACCATGCTCTTGTAAGGCAGCTTCCCATCCGGCCCCCTCGACTGCTTCTGCAACCTCGTCTTGACAAAGTCAAACGGCAACGAGAAAAACGAAGCAAAGAACCCAGCCACTGCGCTGGCCGTCAGAGTCTGAGCATTGGCCGACCACTGCGTCCGCTGCTTCAGCTGCGCCTTGGCCTCGCTGAAGAAAGCCAGCTGCCCAAAGTTGAGCGCCATGGCACGCACCACCGTCGGAGCCGCACCGGCCCAAAGAGCGCCAACGCCCTCGCTCTTCGCAATCGAAGTGAGAGCATCAATCACAGACTTGTAATTCTTCCTTTCGGCCACCGGCTTCAACCCATCACTCTGCATGCGGATCAACGCCAGATCGGCCGGGTTGCCCAGCATGGCAGCCAGACCACCGGCCGACAAACCAGCAGTGGCACGCTCCGAAAAGCCAACCTGCTTTCCGTTCGCCTTGGCCCGGGCCGACAGGCTGCCCATAAAGGTGTCGAAAAACCCAATGCGGGCGGTCGTGTACACGGCCTGTCTGAGCAGACCGGCCGAGAGCCCGGTATACAAATCGAGCGCCTTTCCGCTGGCCAGGATGTCGCGAGTCACCGAGATGGGCGTCGGCTTCGGTCCACCAGCCACACCCTCGCCCGCAAGCTGGATGCGCACCTTGATCATGTCGACGGGCTGAATCACCGTCGTGGCAACCATCCCGCTGAGGCCGCCATTGATAAAAGGAAGCGCCGCCCGGACGAGGGGCGTGTGGAGGAAATCGCTGGCGGCGGGGAGGTTGTCGTTCTTCATTGATCCCATTGCTTCGGGTCCCCTAGCCCGACCAACTTCAGCTTCTTGCTTGAATGAGGACATGACGGGCGGCCGGCGTTGTTGTATTCAAAAACGGCAAAAAGACCAACAACAGGCAAATATAAACCAAAACAATGGTGAGGGAGTGGTTAAGGAAAGGGGAGGAGAAAAAAAGGGTTGCTGACCAGCTCTTGTTTTTGCTTTCCAAGTTGAAACCTTTTACCCCAACTTATTATATCACAAAGCAAGTGGTAGAGCAAGCAGCTCGCGATTCGGTAAACGTACACGGTCGAATAGGCAGTCCTTTCAAAGCGCGAAGCACAACAACACACTCTTCACACACATCAAGTTAGCCGACCTGGTTTGTTCTTCTTTTTGGTAAGATGTGCACAAAATCCACCCGGGCAAGAATCCGGCAATCAACTCGTCCCCCGGACGCATGGGGGGAAGGGGGGGTGACCAGCCGACGTCAGTGCCGTCATGGTGGTTTTGGTTCCAGTGAGTTGTTGACGGCGCCAAGAAGGGGAGCGGGGCCCCCCCTGCCCCCGGTTTTGTCGGCAACAAGCGCTCGGCGTGGTGGGCGTGCGGTCGCGGGCTTTTCGTCACTTTGTTTGGTTCGAGTTGGCCAAAGTCTCGGAAAACGAAGGGGGGACTGTCCGGCATCAAGCCCCGGGAAACTTAAGAGCCGTCTCGGGGCCGCGGGTTTGGTGGAGCTCGATCCCATGTGTAAGTGCGGGAGTAGGGGTCGGCAATATATCCCAGGGTCCCAACCAGTCTTGTACAAGATGCCATGTGAAGAAAGCAATAACCTACCTGGAGATGAAAGGTACAGTAAGTATCGGTATAATTCCCCTAGAAAAACAGAACGTTGTGATCTTCGGTCGCTAGAAAGTCCCGTGACGACAAGAAAGCAGAAGCTTTCGGTCTGATGGTAGCTCGGTTCGTCCTGTGACAGCTGCGAAGCTAGGGTAGCAGAGGTACAACAAGCTCGTAGTGTTAGGTACTAGAATGGGAGCTAAGGTAGAAGCGGCGGGGTCGTCGCGTGTGTGCACTCCAGAAACGGGACACCGGCCGTACGGACTTGATGGTTAGGATGATGGGGTTTTCTTTTGTTGGGATAACCGGGAATGCCGTGGCCAAGGAGACCGCACACGTCGCGGTGAAATGGAAATGGGGGGGTCAAGAGTTTCTAATGTGTAGCAGTTGATAGGATAAAAGGAGGCCAAGTTTCTTAGGATAGTCAAAAATTGAAGTTTGATCTGGGAGTTGTGTGTGTATGTGTGTTCCTTGTTTGTCGTGATCGGGCAAAAAGGAGTCAAGGACAAAGGATGGGGGGATGCGGGCTGAGGGGGGGATTCAGTCGAGCTTTTTTAAAAAGAAAAAGATATGGCCGGTTCCCGCTGGTAGGTCGGTCGGTCGGTCGCAATTTGTATTTATGGAATGAAATGGCAGCAGCAGCGACGACGGAAAGTAAACGGTGTGTGGTGTGGTGTGGCCTGTCTGGGCTGCAACAAGGCGTCCCTCCCGTTGGCGGCGGTCCAGATGTGCTTGTGTCAGTGAAGGGGAGGAGGAGCTTCTTGCCAGTCAGTGTAAGTGAGGGGGTCCTTGTGTTTTGTGTTTGACGGTGGCTTCCTGGTCGACCTATTTCTCAGATTTAAACTTTGGCACCAGGTATCTTTCCATTATTCATTGCCTCAGGTACACACGTTCTGTATGGAAAGAAGAAAAGACTGTGATATCTGTGACCTCTCTTCTGGCGCGGTGCTTGGGCCCGTTTCGAGGTGACCATATCCTGATGCCGTGCCTTTCTCACAGGCTGGCTGGCTGGCTTGTGAGAGAGTGTGCATTCGCGTCCACCATTATATTCAAGAGCGGGGTTTCTCGGTATTTATCTGGTACATATGGCAGCACCCGTCTCTAGATATCTCTTCTGTTCGTATCAAATATTTTGTGGTGGTTGATATCAATCTGATACGCCCCCGTCATCGGACTCCCCAACGTCATTCCATTCATCGGAGCTTACACAGACTCCCATCTCATCCGGATGAGAAAGTTTGTGGAATCAAAAAAGAGTATACATACACTGAATGCCCGATTTGGGGAGCCGGGAGCTGGTAGGACAACAGCTCTCCCTCGGGATGGAGGGCAGAAGAGGGGAAGAATGGGAAGGTCGGCAGGCAGGACACCACCATTTGAAGATGAATGGTTCCTGTTCCTGCCGACTGCCATGGCGTTTACCCCTCCTTTCTCATCTTCAGATGTTTGACGACAACCCATTGAGCAGCGAGCTCCCCCTCTGCTGATTAGCACTTTCGATGTTGACGTCTTCCTCCTCTGGCACATGCAACCCCACCAACACAAGACTCAACTACCCACGACCACCACGCTGCAACCATCAAACCGGCCAGTGGATATCTCTCACACAGCCACTAGAACACCCTCAATTATAAACCTTCCTCAAATCTCTTATTCAGAACCCCAACAGTGGACCCTTTTGATAATAGTCACCCGCATCTCCGAACCCTCCCACACTGCCGGGGTCGTCTCCATCACACACACACACACAAAAACGCGGGGCCCCGAATCGCCGGGAGTGAGGTGGGTCCCCCGCTCGGTTGGTTTCCCTTGCGGGCAGATTGCGGAGTCCTTCCTGTCTAGCGCTTCGCCATTTCGCGCCTCGTGCTTGATCGATAAGGATGTCCATCCTGCCAAACGCAACGGGATCACTTACCCGTTCACCCGTCGCGCGAAATCTCCTAACTCCTATCGTATTTCCTTCCAGGAGCTCCTTTGATACCAAAAGCCCATTGTTTGTTGGTCCAGTTCCTATCGGGTCGGTTCGGCTCTCAACCTCACACACCAGAAACGGCGTTTCATCCATCGGCTTACCTAAGAGGGTGTGACGTCACCCGCAAAAGCTGACCCCGCATTTTCTGTACTTCTAGCGCACAGGACAGGAGGCGGTCTGAGGGTTTCGGTTGAAGACTGGTAGGGTCGCCAAGAATCTTCAACAAAAATATAACACCAGGAATTGTATTGTGATGGCTAAGATGAGAGGTTCAACAACAGAACAGACCACCGCGACCGGACCTCTAGACCGAACTTCCCGGACAACCCACCCTGAGTGATGTTGAACATTGGGGAGTATATACATCAAGACGATGAATGTCTCTCGTCAGCTCCGGGCTCCGGCCCAAGAAAAAAAAGAAAAACCCTACCAAAATATGCATAAAAGAAGGGACTCTGAAAAGCTTGTGCTACCGGACTACATTTCCCCCCCCTGAGATGTGAGGCTTCTTCGGCGGGTACATTTCTCAACAGTTATATGCGTAGGTATTTAGTACATCTACACCACACAGCAGTACCCAAAAAGAGGCACAAGATTCGTCACCGGGTGTCCGATTATGCCGGTGATGGGTAGGTGTCCGGTCAGCCGGGCAGGGCGGGGATAGAGCGGGAGCGGAGATCTAACGGGAGGGAAGAAGATCAAGGGTTCAGGGGTCCACGACATCACCCAAGTTACATGCGAACCCCTATCTTGATTGGGTTGTGTAGCCGTAGGGCTGACGTTGGTGTCTTCGAGGGGAGGGCGGGGCGTGAAAGCTGTGTGGAAAACTGTGCATATGTAGAGACGTTGAGACATATTCTCACTATCTTGCTTTGCTCATCACCTGAGTTGTGTAACAGCGAGCTTGAACCACATACCTCAACTACAGATTTGGGGGCAAGGCTTTGAAAGACAGTGTTTGAGACCAATTCAAGCAGAGTCCCACCATCTAGTCTTCTCATGACAATATACGCTCCCACCACCATCACCTACCTAACCACATATATACCCCAGAGTTCCATCAACATGCACCCACGACACCCCCCGAGGTATTCCCCCCTAATACCCAGCACTGGGAAAAGTCCCCAACCTCCCCCCATCAACCAAAACCACATTCCCATTACAATACGCCCCCGCCCTCGAAGCCAAATACAAAATCTGCCCCGCCATATCCTTCTCATCTCCCATCCTCCCCAAAGGAACAACGCTCTTATCCAGGGGAATCACCCCACCCCCCGTCATCGACCCCCCAGCCGCTTCCACAATCGGCGCCGCCATCTCACTCGGGAACACTATTTCCTGTCAGCGGCCCAATCTCCCCAACACCAGATGGCCAAGGTAAAACTCACACCCCGGACAAACAACATTGGCCCTCATCCCCCACTCAGTAACCAACCCACTCAACATCTTACCCACATGCGTAGCCGCCGCCTTGCTCGCCCCATACGCCCAACCCCCGGGTGCCTTTTTATTAAACCCAGAAATTGAACTCACAACAATAACCTGAGAGCTCACACCCCCCTTTCCCCATTCCGTATGATTCCCTTTTTCCAACAGCGACAAGAACCCCATGGCCGTGAACCACACCCCTGTCACGTTTGCCCTCATTGTTTCCTCCCAGCCAGCCACGGTGTCCATCTGCCGTTGTTGGAACTCTTCCAGGGAGTTCGGGGTGGTGGAAGAAAGGAGGACTTGCGGGCCGCCGATGCCAGCGTTGCAGATCAGGAGGTTGATGTAGCCTAGGTCGGAGGAGATGACAGAAACGGTGGACGAGATGGAGATGCGGGAGGTGATGTCGCAGTACAGAGGGATTACTACGTTCTTGCCGACGAGGGCGTTGACAGTCGTCGCGGCGGATTGAAGAACGGCAAGCCGGCGGCCGAGGATGTAGATCCTTGATGCACCCCCGAGGGCGAGGGTGCGGGTAAGGATGAGGCCGATTCCTATGAGGGTTGGTTAATACATGGTCACATGAGTAAGGGAGGGTAGAGATAGGTAGGATACCGGTGCCGCCTCCTGTGATGAGGGCTACGATGCCTTTGACGGAGAAGAGTTGGGATACTGGGTCTGGGTTGGCGGCGGCAGCGGCATTCGGTGCGGTTGTTGCTGCTGGGGCCGCCGGAGCTGGGGGTGGTGTGGTGGTTGACATTGTGAAATGACAATTTATGAAGCTTTTGAATGTAAGTAAAGTCCACAAACAAAAGTGTCATGAAAACAAACGTCAAGTTGAGATATTGATGGATGATGAGGTTCGCCAAGCGGGGTTCAAGTCCTACCGTCATGCCTGCCTCCAGTCCAAACCAGGCAGGCAGATATCTATCTATCCTAGTGACTCACTCACCTTTCGGTTCCCCTTTTCCGTTCTCCTTTTCAAAAACCTCAGGGATCAGTTTCTCATTTCCAATCCTCTTGCCACTTTTTCCTTTAAGTGTAGTCGTCAATATGCAATGCACAAGCACCCCGAGTCCACACCCGAGATGGGACGAGCCCCGCCTTCAAACATACCTCACATACACACCATTGCCCCACGCTCTTCACGATGGCCACTCAACAAAGTGCATTAGAAGAAAAGAATCCATATTGCCTGCCTTATATATACCTCTGTAACCCTAACATGTAACAACCCTCCAGCTGTATCGACATCCTTAGCATTAATCATCAATACCATCATACCAACGGAACAACCCCTGCTTCATCCTCCACGCTAGATCCCTATCCCTATCCCGTATGCCCGTCTATATCCCTTCATAAAAAGCATGCGGCAGTCTCGCACACAGTTGAGCATATATGATCAAACAAAAGCACTTTTCGCATTCCCAAAAAAAAAAAGCAAAAGGCCAAATCTATCATAGAAGCTAGCCTTGACATAATTCATAGAGGATACCACTTGAGCCCAAAACCAGCATCCACTACGCCCTGCTCACAACAAGACAGGATTCATCCGTTTTTTTCTTTTCGTTCCCAGTTTAAGCAGTATCCTCAGTAATGAGCTTGGTGATCTTGCCAATGGCAATGGTTTGACCCTATAGACATATCAGCGACAGTTAAACACCGTATAATCAGAAGGGCTCAAAAACATACCTGATCACGCAGAGTGAAACGACCCATCTGGGGGTAATCCTCAAACCTCTCCACGCACACCGACCCAGCACCGCCAGTCACCTGCAGACGGGCAATGATGCTGTCACCCTTCTTGGCATGGGATGGCGGCAGCTTGCTCTTCCTGTTGGTACCCTTCTGCAGCTTGTGCAGCAGAGCCGCAAAAGTGACCTCCTCAATGGCAGCGTGGACGTGCAGCACACAGTTGAAGCCGGCAGTGAGAATGCTCTTGAGGTCAAGAATGCGGATCTGGGCCTCGAACTGGGCAACGTTGTGCACCAAGCGCTTGGGCGAGCAGAGGACGAAACCGGGCATGATCTCTTCCTCTTCAATGCCGCGTAGACGGAGACGAACCTGGTCACCGCACTGGGCGAGGTTCACTTCGTCTTCCGTCTCGCCGTAGACGGCCGCAATGTCGACCGACTGCCTGTTGGGCATCATGATGACGCTCATGCCCTTCTTGACCACACCGGCCTCGATCTTACCCTCGATCATGGTGCCCATGTCACGGTACTTGCCGGCAACGGCCATCATGAAAGGCGCGTTGATCTTGCGCTCCAGAGCCTTCATGTTATCAAGGTACTCGAGAAGCGAGGGCCCGTCATACCAGGGGCAGACGTCCTTCGGCACGCGGTCCTTGATACCCATGGTCTGCTGAGCAGCAATGGGCATGAAGAAGACATCCGTCTTAAGGTTGTAGCCAGTGCCCTTCAAGAATTGCTGGAGCTTGGTGGTGCACTCGAGGTAACGCTCGTGGGACCAGTTGACAGTAGGGTCGTCCATCTTGTTGATGGCAACAATGAGCTTGTTCACACCCTGAGTCTTGGCCAACATGGCGTGCTCTCTGGTCTGACCGCCCTTCTCGAAACCGGTCTCGTACTCACCCTTGCGGGCAGAAATGACGAGAATACCAACATCGGCCTGCGAAGCACCACCGATCATGTTGGGGACATAGGTCTTGTGGCCGGGAGCATCCAAGATACTGTATCTGCGCTTGTCTGTCTCGAAGAAACCACGACCAACCTCGACGGTCTTGCCCTTGGAACGTTCCTCGTTGGTCAGATCAAGAGCCCAGGAGAGATACCAGGTCTCACGGCCCATCTCCTTGGCGTCTCTCTTATACTTGTCGAGTGTTCTCTGGTCAACCATGCCGGTGACGTAGAGAATGGCACCACCAAGAGTACTCTTGCCAGCATCGACGTGACCGATGAAGATGATGTTGACGTGCTCCTTTCCGTAGACTTCCTTGAGAGTCTCGTCATCGACATCGGCGCTCTGCTCCTTCTCCACAGCATCGGCGTCGCGAGCAGCAGCCTTAGCGGCCGCGGCGCGGGACGGGCTGGAACGGCCAGAAGAAGGAGCTGGCGAAGTCTTTCCGCTAGCCGCCTGAGAATCTGTCTTCTCTACCGCCTTGGCCGCAGCAACCTTCTGAGCCGCCTGGGCGGTGCCCTCATTTTTCGCCTCCTGCTTCTTCGTCTCCTCCGTCTTGGGCTCCTCCTTCGCGGGCGCAGAGTTGCCAATCGAAAGCACCTTGGCCTTGGGCGCCTCGTCTTTAGCGGGCGCAGGATTGCCGATCGAGAGTACCTTGGCCTTGGGCTTCGCGTCGCCTCCAATGCTCAATACCTTTGCACCAATGTCCTTGGCGGGCGCTGGCTTGGAAGCTTCGCCCAGGGCTGGCTGAGCTGGCCTCTTTACGATGGTGGGAGTAGGCTTGGGGGCCTGTTGCTGGTTCTGCTGTTGCTGAGGCTGGTACTGGTATTGTTGTTGCTGCTGTTGCTGTTGGTAGCCTTGCCATTGACCGTAACCTTGTCCCTGGTTGTAGCCGCCCTGGTTTTGACCGTAAACACCACCGTACCCCTGCCCGTAGCCTTGCCCTTGCTGGCCATATTGACCATAATAGCCCTGGCCTTGGCCGCCATAGTATTGCTGCTGCTGATTATACTGGTTGTAACCACCGTAGCCCTGGCCAGGCTGGAAGGTCTGGGCTGTTGGCTGGAAAGAGGCAGCACCGGGGCGGAAACCACCCTGCTGGTTGAGGTTCATTTGCTGAGTCTGGCGCGCCAGGTTCTCGTCTTGGGCGGAGGCATCATCCTCCCACGATTCTTGAACGTTGTTGGACATTTTGACCGTGGTTCAGCGGTGTTCTACGAAAGGGCTTCTGGGTCTCGTGGTGTCTAGGGAGATTGGCGGGGTCGCGGGCGCCGACTTTTTTTAAACTGCGACAAAATGCGAATTCGGACTGCGCTAGGCTCTGTGACAACGCCTCGTGACTAGAACCGAGTTAGCTTCTGGATTCTCTGATGAGTCTTCTCGAGAACAAAATGGGCTTGCGCCGTACCTGATGGGACACCTGTGAGTCAAGAGGCTTCTTCAGGTGATCGAAGGAGAAGAAGTCGGGAAGATTTGCTGGTCGCTGCCCCACCATTGCCTGGTTGATTGTGGCGGCCACGGCGGGGAAGAGGGTTCGAGTTAGGTGGACAGTGAGATGACTGATCGCTCGCACTGTTAGCCCCACTCTTATCGACATTGTCCTTGCGGTTCCTGGGCCTTATCCACAAAGATTGGAACTGGTTACAGGGGGCTGTTCCAACAACATCCGCACAGTGCGACTAAACAACAATTCTAAGCGGCAGACGGTTCACCGCAGCCAGAAGAGTAAAACAAGCTGCCTGACGGGGGCCTTCTGGAGTTCTGCCTGACCAGAGCATGGATCGAGTCTAGTAGCAGCCATAGAAATAATTAATGTTTACTTCTTTCAAATGAAGCAATGGACAGTGGGAGACGATGGACGCACTTCTAGCCAACCTCGGATACCAGACGGTCAACTTCGCCATCAAATCCGGGATTGCCCTCACGTCCAAGTATGCCGTCCAGCAATGCGCCCGCCTGCTCAAGACGGTCGATGATAAGCCGGTCTATGCAGAGCTCAAATCTCTGCAAAAGCTCCTCAGCACAAAAATCAAGGTTGGATCTCCCAGGCACCTCTCTCTCTATTTCTCTGTTACACAAGACTAGTTTGACTAATATTCGACTCACAGATTGTGTCCCCTGCCATCGACCTGATCCTTCTCAAGTACGTCAGCCAAGAAATCCTCCCTTACTCAAGGAGTCACTTTCACACGTGCCCTCACTAATACCCTATCGCCAGGTCTGGCCGTGGAAACTCATTTCTCGATGCAGCCCAACCATTAGCATCTTCGTTACACCGAGAGATTGTTCGTCTTGGGAAGCGTCTTCAGAATGCCGCCGCCGAGGAGGAAGCCTCTGGGGACGGCCGCCGTCCTCGGATGACAGAGGCTCACCATGCCGAACTGACCATGATACTCAGCGATATCAAACGCCTACTGGACAGGATCGACCGAGATATTCCCTTCATCCAGCTGGCCATCACTGCCTCTGGTGAGAATATGTCGACGCCCATGAACCCTCGCGAAGCTACGTTTTCTCCATCGAGACTCATGCAAGCTAGCACCTTGGTTTCTTTTGGGGATTTGCATTTTAACGGGACGCAGCCGATTCAGGTTGGCCCGTCGTTCACACTGACCTTGTACATGCTCTTTGTCGGCCACTCCCATGTTGAAACACAGAACGATAAGCACCAGGAGCGAAATGGAAACGTGGCCAAGAATGGCTCGCCTTCGGCCCTACAACTTGTCGAATCCTCAGGAAGTAGATCAGCCGATGGGGGAAATGGCACAGAAAACTCAAATGAGGTTCCCTACGGGATAGGAGAGTCCGACAGGAAGCCAATCTGGCAAGAAGTCATGCACAAGGCCAGGGTACGTCTCTTGCGGACACCCATGGGCTGTACATTTGATTCCCTGCATGGGTACTGCACCCTGAATGGCCATAACCACAAGGCAGGGTTTAATGGACCGGCCAGTGGATACAGTTACCACTTGGAGATCATTGAAGATTTGGACGATGGACGTATGCACGACGACAAGGAACATGGCTTCAACCCTAAGGAGTTTGAGGGTGTAAGGATGGCAGGCATTCGCGAGGCCATACCGATCCATCAGTTCTCCAAGATCTTCTATACAGACACCGGGGCCATACTCAACATCGGCGACGTAGAGAATGGATACAACAATCCAGTCTTGTTGCTGAAACGAGACCTCAGCATGGTCTCCCCGCACGAAACGCCGCAGCAAGCGTCTGCTCAGTCAGGCATCGTCAACCATGGGTATTCGGATGACGAGTCTGACGACCAAGACGAGATTGACCGTCAGTTGTGGGAAGAGAGCCATCTGTCACCAGATCGGTCTGACGGTCAAAATCACCCAAACTCGACGAATTTACCGCCTCACCTTGACCCAGAGTGGTTGGCTCTGGAGGTCTACATGGACGACGACGGCGATGATTCGGGCTCAGAGACAGCAGACGAAGAAGACAGCAGTATTGGCTCGCCCCAAAGAGGTTTCTCAGCCGACAACCACCACCTTGCCAACAATAGCCTCTCGGCCGACACCAACCTGATGCGGCAGTTTAGACAAATCTCGCTCCACTCTGACTCCCCTGCCGGGTCTCCCATCCGCCAAACAAGTCGCGACATTGAGAGAAGAAACCCATCATCACAACAACAAGATATGCCAAGGTCTCCGTTTGACGCCGTCACGTCTTCCCTGTCGCTGCTGGAGATGCTGATACGGCTCACGAGCCTCCAAGAGTCCCAGCAGGTCTCCCACTTGGCGATCCCGGATGACTTTACGATGCATTTCTTGCAAAACACCACCACCACTGGCTATGCGGGTGAGATGGCGCGGAGGATAAAGGATCAGGCAAAGAGGAGGATGGGGTTTGATCCGTATGATGATGGGGATGTCGAGTCGGAGCCTGGGAAGGAGTTGGGGGTTAAGAGGACGGGTAGGTAGATGAAATACAAAGCACGATTACTACATAACACATGACAGCGGTGAATTGCTGAATGAGAAGTGGGGGTGATCCATTTTCTACAAATAGGTTGCACCGCAAAGTATGGAAAACAGACTATTGCCCTTTCCATCTACCTTTACAAGACTTGCTTTTCGTTCCTCTTTGACAACTCTCCCCATTCTCTCTTGCGTCGATTCGACAAAACCGGCAAAATAGACACATAGGTAGACAGCTGAGCAAAAGAAAGGATCAAGACGTAAGGTAGTCGATCTTTGGAAGATCAACGAAACAGCCAAGCTCACCAGGCAACCCCGATATTATTCTGAGGAAGGTGACCTGGCTACGAAAACCCTCGCGTTTTACTTCGAATCGAACTCGGGGCTTTGAGGGGTGGGTAGGTGGCAGCGCCAATACCCTTACTACTTGACCATGAGGGTGTTGTGCGAGGGTACTGGGGCTGTTGAGAAGTACATGGCAGATTTAATACATACACCTCGTTAAGCAGGAGGCAGATGTTCTGCTGGCCTCATTGGTATGGCCAGCGTGAGTCCTACCTATGATGTTTCGCAATTAATTTTAACCGTGATGGACGACTTCTTCTCTTGCTGCTAGGGCAGGCAACCTCTCATGAATACTTGACACCGGCTGGGCACGGTACCCCCAATCTTACGGCTCTTCTTCTGCTACAATCACATCTCGTTGCTCAAGAGACCCTGTTGACCACCAATCCTTTTACACATGTTTTACAATTATGACAAGCTCAGGAAGATACATGAAATTCCAGGAGCACCTAACTTTTCAGAGACATTTCGCAGTTCACAAAAGCACAACTCACGGCGGTGAGGGGGGGGGGAGGACAGGGTTTGCAGGTAGAAGCCTTCAATTTTCTTTTGGCATTATACTCTAGTATTCTTTCTTTCCTATTTTTTATTCTGATAGCTGCTTGTTCTAGATTCCATCTTATGGCATTTTCCTCTTCTTGTCACCTTAACCGCTCAGGTCAACGCTCCAATATCCTTTCGGACAAGCGAAACCATTTTTTCCAACCCCCGCGGGCCCTGAACCCATCTCCCATGGTTGTCTCCTATGTAGGAATATGGCTTCCTCAGTTGCTCATAAGAGAACTGAACTTGGTAGGCACGAAGGTTACCTAGCCGTTATGAACAGTAAAAGCAGAGGCTCCGACATGGAGCCAGGGCTTTTGAAAATTATAGAACGTGCCCTTTCAACTATTCTTCGAACCATAATGGCCATTTTCCAAGGCCAACTGAATATCATCAGATGCCTTGCTATTGACAAAGTTACAAAGACGTAATCCGTTGGAGGGGGAAACATGGCTGCCGAGCGTGCGCCTTATCTTTTTAAACCATGAGGTTTCGCCTACCAAACACCGCTTTGCGGATTTCATGTTCTCAAGCTGCAAGATCAGTCGATTTTTGACACTGAGGTTACCTGCCACTGCCTGCCAGGAACAGACACCGCCTCAAAAGCTGTCACTCGTACAAGTGACTGATAGAGGGTTAGGGTTGAAATTTCCAACCCCTGAATGGCGGGGTTGTTTGACAGAAAATGCGGGGTGCCGTGGTTGCCTTGGTGCCCAGTTCCAAATTCGTGCTCGCAGTAAACAGGCAACAAAGCTCCCAATTACCCCATATCGCCGCGACTCGGAGCGCGTCACAATCTAGGCTCTGACACTTCCCTTCCCCACAACCTTTGGGTCTCGACATATTTTGGACATTGTTCCTACTGGCCCCCCTCCCCCGAGTCCTGGCGGGCTTTCGATGAGGTAGGTACCTTACCACTTTTCCCTATTCCAAACCCACTGGTGGCAAACAAAATTGAGCAGCTGATAACCAGAGACCACTTTGCGACAGAAACCTGAGCTCCAACTCAGCGGTCCGCCAACAAAACAAACCCGCGCCCGAGACTGACAGCAGCCAGGGCGAGACTACAACTGCGGCTGCCGACCAAAAAAAAGACACGAGCAGAGCCCATGCAAAGCTTTTACGACCTGATCCAGCCAGCAACGATCAGCTAGTCCCCTTCACCAACCACCACAACAACTACAACCCTCACCACCAACTTGACCGCAAAAATGGTCCGCCCCGCGAGAAAAGCGTCCTTCAGCGACGATGACCTCGAGTTCCTCAGCTCCCAAGCAGAAAACATGTCCATCGGCCCAACCGAAACCCCCGCCCGCCGGGCCCAACCAACCTTTGGCACCAACACCTTCAACACTCCCGCCCGACGACCCGCCGGTGGTCAATCCGTCTTCGCAAACAGCAACAACAACTTCAACACCCCCGGCACAGTAATTGACCTAACCGACAGCCCCGCCGCGCCTGCAGCCCCAACCCCAGTCCCAACATTTGGCCACCCAACCCAGCTCCCCTCCCGCTTCGGCCCCAAAAACAAGAACTCAGACCACCTCTTCATCCAACGCAAAACCCGGCCCGAATTCCACGCGGATCTGTATAGAAACTCTGGTCCGCTCAAACCAAAAAATGTGCCTCCCAAGAAGCCGGAGCTGCCAATGTTTAGCTCGCTGAGTGAAGAGGCTCAGCCGGTGTATCAATACACCAAGCCTGGCGGGGGTGGTGGTTATGGGGACACGACGTTTTATACCGATCCCGCCAAGGCGAATGCCGATCTCAAGGCTTTGCTAGAGGGGGGGATGGAAGATGAGGAAGAGGAAGATGATGCCCCTCCTAAAAACAAGGAGGAAAAGAAGACAGCAGGGCCAGAAGAAAAAGAACCCGAAGAGGGAGTCCAGGAAGATGGTACCCTGGCCGGTATTAAAGTCAAGCTCTTACCTCACCAGGTTGTTGGTGTCAAATGGATGAAGAACCGGGAACTGGGACCGCTGAAGAAGGGACGGGTGCCAAAGGGGGGAATTCTGGCGGATGATATGGGGTTGGGGAAGACGCTGCAGAGCATATCGCTCATTGTGTCGAACCCCATGCCGGAAGAAGGAGGGAAGGGGTGGAAGACGCATTTTTCCGAGGTGAAGAGGGGGACGCTGGTGGTGGCGCCGCTGGCGTTGATTAGGCAGTGGGAGACCGAGATCAAGGAAAAGGTTGACGGGGAGGTGTTGGGGTTGAAGGTTTGTGTGCACCATGGGCCGAACAGGACCAAGGATGCGAAACAACTGGCAAAATTTGACGTGGTGATTACGACGTATCAGATTTTGGTGTCGGAGCACGGGAACAGTCACCCGGACCCGGCCAAGAGCCCGCAGGTAGGGTGTTTTGGGGTGTATTGGTATCGCGTTATTCTGGATGAGGCGCACAGCATCAAGAATAGGAATGCAAAGGCGACCAAGGCGTGCTGTGGGTTGAGGGCGGAGTACAGGTGGTGCTTGACGGGGACGCCGATGCAGAATAATCTGGATGAGCTGCAGAGCTTGGTGCACTTTTTGAGGGTGCCGCCTTATGATGAGCTGGGGGAGTGGAGGAAGGATATTGATGGGCCGATGAAGCAGGGGAAGGGGCATGTGGCGATCAAGAGGTTGCATAATCTGCTGAGGTGTTTTATGAAGAGGAGGACGAAGGAGATTTTGAAGGAGGAGGGGGCGTTGGTTGCTGGGGGGAAGAAGGCGTTGGATGCTATGAAGGCGAAGATGGAGGAGGAGAGGGGTGGGGATGGGGAGGAGAGGGAGATGCCGAAGCCGGCGTTCAAGATCACAGAAAGGAAAGTTGTGACGGTGGAGACCAAGTTTTCCGAGGCGGAGAGGGAGTTTTATGATGCGTTGGAGGCGAGGGCGGATAAGAGTTTGGAGAAGATGATGAAGGGGAGGATTGACTATGCGAATGCGTTGGTGTTGCTTTTGAGGCTGAGGCAGGCTTGCAATCATCCTAGGTTGACGGACACGAAGCTGGAGAAGGATCAGGAGGCGCTGGCGGTGGATTCGACTGCTCAGCTGAAGGGGAAGGCTGGGGATGACTTGGATGATTTGGCGGATGCGTTTGGGGGGATGGGGATTCGGACGAGGAAGTGCGAGATGTGTCTGAGTGAGTTGAGCAAGAAGGAGATGGGGAGCGGGCAGGTGAAGTGCTCGGATTGCATTGATAGTATGCAAAAGGTTATCAGTGAGAGTCCGAGCAAAAAGAAAAAGAAGAAGGATGGGAGGAGGGTCAGTGTGGTGAAGGAGGAGATCAAGATCGAGAAGGTGGCGGCGAGCAAGAAGAGATCAAAAGCGAGGAGGATTGTTGAGGACAGCGACGAGGAAGAGGAGGGGAGCTGGTTGGTGGATGAAGATCAACAGGGTGCTTTGAGACTTGGGAAGTGCGGGGGTTCAGAGGATGAGGATGCCGAGGGCGGTGGCGACGATATCGCTTCCGAGGACTCTGAGCACTCGTCTGAAGAAGATGACGATGACGAGAGCCAGCTCGACAGCTTCATTGTCAAGGATGACTCTCAGGCTGACGTCCACGGATCCGGGTCAGAGTCTGATTCCGGCTCGGAAGAGGATGAATCGTTCGTGTCGGTGTCTAGGGTATCGCAGTCACAAGTCGCATCCCAGGATACCGAAGGTTCTGGCGAAGACGAGGAAGAGATCTCCGCTTCTGAGTTGATCTCTTCGGACCCGGACGACGACTCAGACGATGACCTTCCCATCCGAAGACGATCCCGCCGTCCTGGCCAACAAGAACCAGAGTGGAAGAAGAAATCCAAGTCGGCCAAAAGTTCCGGAGGCATTACTCAATCCGCCAAGATTCGGGAGCTGCTCTCCATCCTGCGCAAGGAAGCCCACGAGCACAAGTTCATTGTCTTTTCGCAGTTCACCTCCATGCTGGACCTCATCGAGCCGTTTTTGCGCTCTCAGCCAGGCATGAAAGCCGTCCGCTACGACGGCAAGATGCCCAACGACGCTCGCGAAGCTGCCCTCAAGGCCCTCCGCACCGACCCTCACACCCGCATCCTGCTCTGCTCTCTCAAGTGCGGCTCCCTCGGTCTCAATTTGACGGCCGCCACCCGCGTCATCATTGTTGAGCCGTTCTGGAACCCGTTTGTGGAGGAGCAGGCTATCGATCGAGTCCACAGACTGACGCAGACGGTGGACGTGATTGTGTATAAACTTACTGTTCAGGATACAGTCGAGGCTAGGATACTGGAGCTGCAGAACAAGAAGAGGATGCTGGCGGAGGCGACGATTGAGGGTGGGATGAGGAAGAAGGGGAAGAACCAGCTGAAACTGGGCTTGCAGGAGATTTTGGATCTGTTCAAGCATGATGCTCGGGCGAGCTTGGGGGTGGATGGGCTGGAGGGGAATGATGGGAGGAATGTGGTGAGGGATGTGGGCGAGTTTGTTGGTGGGAAACACGGGGTGAGGAGGCCGAGGAAGGAGCATGATGTTTATGGGAGGAGGTGGTAGGTGGAGGGGATGGGAAATGGGCGAATGTGTATGGGTTGGATTGGGGGGCATGGAATGGGAAGGGTTATGATGAATGAATTTGTGCGCATAGCTTTGAGTGTTGATATATACATTGTATGTGTCTTGTTCACCCCGTTGGGGTTGGTCACATATTGTTGACCCAAGAATTGTCTTGATGTATGTGGTATTCATGATCCTCACACGTCCTACCCCTCTCTCACTCGGCCTGTCATTCAATTATTTATTTTTTTATTTTTCCAACTATACCACTTGCACCTCTTCATTTTCTCATCCCCTCACGCAACCCACTCCTTCTCAGGCCAACTAACTACCCACCCCGTAACCGTCTTGAGGATCTCCTCGTCCCCCGGATCCTCCTCAAAAAGCTTCTTGTCCATCTTCTTTTCCAAGATTTGTTCCACCTCGAACCCATCCTCCCTGCACAGGTCAAAAAACTTGAGATCCTTCTCCCTCAGCCAGGGGCGGTAGCTGCAAAAGACGACATAGGCTTTTGCTTCTCTTGTGCGCTTGAGAGTCTCCCTGATGGTCTTGATCATATTGCCGTGCTCGGAGTGTCTGAAGAGCAAATCGGCGAGGATGAGGACGTCGAACCCGTTAGGAGAGTGACGGAGGAGGGTGGAAGGGGAGGCGCCCCAGACAAAACCGTCAGCGACGATGTTGAGCTCGTCGTTGTCGTGAGGGAGGAGGTGGCACCCGTCAATGTTTTTTTGTATGGTGGCGATGAGGTCCGGGTCGGGGAAGTCAGTGCAGACGACGAGGGAAGCGCCCAGCATGGAGGCCACGAGGGAGGGGAGGCCGGCGCCGGCGCCGAGTTCGCAGACTGTGCGGTTTTTCACCGTGGTGGTGGGGGTTGATTCGAAAAGTTGGGATATGACTCTTGAGCCATTCCTAGGTGAACCAAGTGTCAGAAATGGTTTGTGTGAATGAGAACAAGGGAGGGGGGGTTACCATAGGTGGTGGGCTTCGAGGGGGGAGTGCCCGACGAGGTGGAGGGTTATGATCTCCCCCGTCGCGGTAGTGTAAGTCTCTGTTGTTGGTGGGGGGGAGGGAGGGTAGTAATCTGTTGGCTCGGAAAACAACCCAAGCTCTCCGCCGCCGCCTGACTCGTTGTCTGAGTCGTGGGTTGACATTTTTGTTTTGGTCTGTGGTTGGTGAACGTGAAAAAAAAAAAATGAAAAAAAAAAGAAAAAAGAAAAAAAAAAGAGTGGTGATGATATTTCTTGGTGTTGAGGGGTAGTAAGTTTTTTGATGAAGGAGGGGTAGAAAAATGTCCCGTCTCACACAAAAAACTTTGCCAATGTTGCGCAGGGTGAGATATTGTGAGCTATCACTCAAAAAACCAGGGATTGCAGAATTGTGAAACTTATTCTCATAGTAAAAGTTTGAGCGTGAAATCATGGATTTTGTGATACATAAAATTAGGCAAAAAAACTGCTGGCTTGGAGAGATGGAGCACATCATGTGACCACCCCGATTGTCACCACTTTCCTGGGGCCTCTTGATTATCTCGAAAGGCCTGTTGATATGTGTTTAATGCCTGGTGATATGCGTTTAAGGCTTGGTGATATGTGTATAAGGCCTATCGAAGCGTTTTTAGTCACCGACACTTTGAAGATGCACTTTACTTGTACCTCCAGCATTTATTTCTTCTGCTGCCCTATATACATCCCCAACACCAAAACCACAAGAAAAAAACTATCTCCCCCTCCTCCCCGCCTGCCTCTCCTCCTCCTCCGCATCCACCCCCTCCACCCCCTTATTCCCATCCCAATCCCCAAAATCCTCATCACCATACCAACTAGGCGGCCTACCCTCCTCCCCCCTCCCCCACTCCTTCCCTTCCTCCTCGCCCACCACAAACTCGAGGATGCCTCCCTTGATGAAAAACTCATGCGTGATCCAGTTCCTGGTGTATCTCCTCCCGTTTAGGGTGGCAGATTGGATGTATATCCTCCTCCCCTCCGGATCAAAGTTCTTGACCCTGATCACCGCCCACTTGTTTCCCCCCGACTTCGCCTTGATCTTCACCTCCCTAAAAAACGGGGGCGTGAGCAGGTAGACGTCTTGTCCTGCAACGGGGAAAAACCCCATCATTGCAAACGCCGAGAATGCACCCATGGCACAGTCGTCGTTACCCGGGATGCCGTTTACTGAACTGTTGAACAGCGAAGGGATGTAAGAGCGCGCCCAGTAAGAAGATATCGCTGGTCGCCCGGCATAATGGAATTGAAAAACAGGTAAAAAACCCTGTTCATTCCCCATGTACGAAATCCCGCTCGTGTGGAAGTAATTCAACCTCTCCACAAACGCGTCCGGCCCCCCCATAAGCGTGATCAAGCTGTCCATGTCTTGCGGGACAAAGAATGAGTACAGCCACGGTGAGCCCTCGTAGGAGCTGAGATGAGTGTCGTAGTAGCAGATGTGCATGTTGTGCACCGGGGAGCAAGCTCGGGTGTTTTCATAGCGGAACGAGCCGTCTAGTTTGCGCGGTTGCATGAACCCCTTGAACTTTGTCTTGAGCACCGGACCGTCTGGGTCTTCCCGGTAGAGGTCAGCCTGTTCCGGGTTCCAGTAGTTTCTCCAGTTGGAGCCGCGCTGGTGGTATTTTTTGGCGTCTGCGTCGTGGCCAAGGCCGGAGGCGAGGAGAGAGATGGCAAAGTCATCGTAGGCGTATTCCACACCGCGGGAAATGGAGCGGGACATTGGGCCTGTGCCGTTGGTGTCGATGTCATCCCAGGGGATGTACCCCAGTTTATGCCAGCTTTCCAAGTTGCCTCTGCCCTCGACACCCCACATTTGGGGCTCTTCTTCGGCGTCGGAGAGGACGGCTTTGTAGGCGGTGTCCCAGTCGATGTTGTCGGTGAGGTTCTTGACAAAGGCGTCAGCGAGGACGATGTCGGCGTTGCTGCCGCCTTGGGTGTAGCCTTTGCTGAAGGACATGCGGCAGTCGGGGAGTTTTCCTTCGTGGCGGTAGATGTCGATAAGGGCGCGGATCATGTCTGTCTGGGCTGGGGGGTCGATGATGGTCAGAAGGGGGTGCTGGGCTCGGAAGGAGTCCCAGATGCAGTAGAATCTGCGGCATGTTAGTCGTCCTGCATCTGCTGTCTTAGGCAAAGACTTACGAGTCAAAGTATGGCTCGGTGGAATTATTCCACAGCTGATTCTCCCCCGTATAATTCTGTGGCGACAGCAATGTCCTGTACAACCCCGACCAGAAAGTGGTCAGCATATCCTCACTCACCCCCGTCCCATCCACCTCAACCACCTCCAGCTTCTTCCTCCACTCCTTTCTCGCCTGGCTCTCCACCCTCTCAAAGTTGTAGTCCGCAATCTCTCTCTCAGCATTGTCACAAGCTTGATCCACGCTGATAAAAGACACACCCACCCTAGCCATAATCTCATGGTTGTTCTCAACCGGTTTTTCAAACTGAATCCAGGCACCGGCTGAGCCAGAGGGGATGTAAAAGCCATTACCGACCCCGTCCAGAAAGTTGACTCCTTCAGTGGCATTATTACTGATAAACGTCCCCGTCTTTCTAATGGCAGCACCTTTGAAGTCGGCACAGAAAAAGGCGTTGTATCTTCCCGCTCCGAAAGAAGGCTGATACTGTCCTTCACCGACGATACGTCCAGAATGATTGTACACCTGGATCCCGCCCGTTGACCTGCTGTTCATCAGATCAACCAAATCAACAAGGATAATAGGCGAGTAAGTGATATCGACATCCTTCTTCCTGAGCGGGTCGTCGCTCTTCAACGTGAGGGTGTCGTTTCCTGGGAAGGAAAAGCGGTACAGAGCTGTGTGTTCAGTGACTGTCATCTCTGCACGCACATGGTTGGTGAGGTTGAGGCTGAAATATCCTGGGGCGGCAAAGGCGGAGCCGTTGACTCTGGCGATGGGGCGGTCCATGAGGGAGTAGACGCATTGCTTGTGATCATCCTCTGGGCAGCCTGCATGGACGAAAAGGGGAAAGTTACCCATGGATGGCTGGCCGCCTGTCCCAGAGTCGTGCATATGTGAGAAGCCGAGGATCTCGCTGTTGTCGGACACGAAGCCGGCGGCGTTTTCAGCGTGGCTGTTTGTGTCAGCGACTGCTTTGGCCATGCCTAGAGCTGGTGTTAATGATGGGGCCTAGGAACGATGAGAAGAAGGGCTAACCATAGGGCAGTGATGCTCCAGGAAAAACATGACCACCATTCGTCGTCCCGATCAAGGGATCAACATATCGCAATATATCAACCTTGTGTCCACCCCCATAAGGTCCAGCAGCCTCGGGAGATATCAAGAAAAACAACAATGTCCCGCCCATACCCAAGTGCATCCTCGGTATCAGATACAAGAAACTGATAAACACCAACCCGTACACCAAAAAGCGACTCCTCCGGGGCATCCCCCTAAAACGTAACGGAGCAGCCGCCATGCTGAACGGCTTGCGAAATGGTGAGCTCTCTTCAGCTCTCCTCATCTTTGATTCCATAAAGATACCGCAACCTGTTAACTCCCCCTTGATATCCTGAAATCGAGTTGGTAAGCAATCAATGCCGCAAGCACATCGTGTTGTTTGTCGTTGACATCAAAACAGCGTCATAGTCAGATGAGAAAAGGCCGAAACAAAACAAACAGAGACGGTCCTCATGATACACTCATGATGGCAAGCTCAAGAAAAAGACCCTTCAAAAGGCCACTTGACAAGACGTCCAAGAGTCTGCTTTGCAGGAGCTTGTCCTCCCGCCTCTCAAACCGCCCCCAAGACCCCAGACAGTGGCAGCCAAGCCAATACAGGGGACGCCCTGCAGATTATCCGATGCCAAGTTCTGCAAGGATGCCGATAATCCGCCGTCCAGAACGAGCCGCCCCCGGAAAATGCACAGAAGATTTCCCGTGTGGATGATGCGGGGTTGATCATGGCATTTGTTCTTGGAAGAGGGGAGGGGAGAGCTGTCAATTGTGGCGTGTATCGTGTGCTCTTGTGAAACAAAAATAGAAGGAAAATGGGTCGAAAATGTGTGTAGATGCAAGAAAATGGAGGGGTTCTCTGTCCCAAAGCAACATGTCATCTCAACCTTGAACCTCACCGCCAAGCCATCCCAAAAATCATCCAAAAATGGTAGGGGCTCAAGGAAACAAAAGTTATTGGTAACTACTCACACTGTAGTTGACAGCAGAGAAGTGTCCTTGAATGCGGCCATCGGGAATCGAACCCGACTCTAATGCTTGGAAGGCATTAATGCTAACCACTACACCATGGCCGCTTGTTGTTGGATGCAAGTGAGAGTGGAATCTGACTTGACGTGGCCACCCACTATGCCTCAACGGCCACGATGTCAGCCTGCAGGAACACATGTCAGTGACAGTGTGTTTTTGTGCGGTTACACACAGTGCAACATATTCCCCTCCACCATCTTTTCTTCAGCTTCCCCAAATCAGGTGCTCTCCCGCAAAGCCAAGAGGTTCTTCATTCAGCCAGATCTTTTTCCGCTGTCATGTCGTCCACGGAACGCAACTGCCGCCCGCTGCAGAGCTGAATTGGGGTCTATGTCTCTGAAAATATCCCAATACTCTAGATGATGTTCCCTTGCATAACCTGGGCATTCTTATCATTGACATTTATGCTAGTCCACCCCCAAGTGTAGCTCACGCGAATGTTCAAGTGAACATGTCTTTCTTCTATCGTCTGTTTGGCCCAAGATGAGGGCATCTATTCTCTTAGTTCATACTCTTGCTGTGCTTGCCCAAGCTCAACCACCCAGAGCTCAGCTCACCCTTGAACCAGAACCTCCAAGTTGCCCCGATTACTCTGGCTATTCCTCCACCCATCATGAACCAAAGTCAACAGGTCGTTACAAGCTCTCTTATCAAAGACCACGCCCATCATGTCGAACATTTACCCTCCCAGAGGTGGAAGATACCATCATCTCCATGAAACAAGTCATCAAAGACCCAGACTTGTTCCGTCTGTTTGAGAATTGCTTCCCCAACACCCTCGACACAGCCATAACCTGGAAGGGACTCAGCTGGAGGAATGCCTCCAGCTATCTCCCCACAGACATCAACAGCCCAGACCCAACCCCCAAGCCGACAGGAAACAACGACCCAGAAGAAGAACTCACCTTCATAACCACTGGCGACATCCCCGCCATGTGGCTCCGCGACTCAGCCCACCAACTAACCTCCTATTCCCCCCTCCTCACCCCCTCCAACTCCACCTCCTCCCTCGCCTCCCTCTACCGCGGCCTCATCAACCTCCAGGCCCGCTACATCCTCACAGCCCCCCACTGCAACGCCTTCCTCGCCCCCCCAGAATCCCTCATCCCCCCTCCCCAGTCAGACGACTCCCCAACCGATCACATCTACCCACCCCTCCCCTCCTCACCAGGCTCCCCCAAAACCGTCCACGAATGTAAATACGAACTCGACTCCCTAGCCTCCTTCCTCTCCCTCATCCACACCTACCTCACCCAAACCTCCGACACCCCCTTCCTCACCACCTCCCTCAACCTCCTCCCCGCCCTCAAGAGAATCCTCTCGATCACCACCGACCTCCAAACCGGAACTTACTCCCGCACCGGCACGGTGTCCTACGCCCCCTACCAATTCCAACGCCTAACCACAACCTCAACCGAAACCCTCCCCAACGCCGGCTCCGGTCCGCCTTTTCACTCTGGTACCAACCTAGTCAGGAGTGCCTTCCGCCCTAGCGATGACGCGTGTACCTACCAGGGTTTCATCCCCGGAAACATGATGTTCTCCTCCTACCTCTCCCTCCTATCCCCATACATCTCCCCCATCTCCCCCTCAACATCCAAAAAAATATCCAAGTTGGCAGCGGAGATCAGAGCCGGGATAGAGGATCACGGGAGAATAGATCACAGACTGTACGGCAGGATCTACGCCTACGAAGTCGACGGCTATGGCTCCCACAGCCTGATGGACGACGCCAACATCCCCAGTTTACTCTCCGCCCCTTTGCTAGGCGGCTACCTCGACCGAAGAGACGAGACGTACCAGCGGACTAGGAGGTTTGCGCTGAGTCAGATGAACCCTTACTACATGTTTGGGCCGGTTTTGAATGCGTGAGTGTGCATATGAATCTCTGCTCCGGCGGTGTGACAGTTTTGTGGCTGACGAAACGAAAAACAGAACGGGAGGGCCACATATCGGTCCCGGGATGGCATGGCCCATGGGTCTCATCGTCCAGGCTCTCACCAGTGATGACGACGACGAGATTTACAGCTGTATCAAACAGCTCCTGTCGTCGACAGACGGGTTGGGTCTCATGCACGAGAGCGTCAACACTCACAGCGTCAGCGTCTGGACTCGTCACTGGTTCTCCTGGGCGAATGGGCTGTTTGGTCAGTTGATTCTTGATGTCAACAAACGGAAGCCGCATTTGCTAGCGAGGAGTTATCAATAACTTGTACATATTTAGAGAGAACCTACACGAAGCCCCCTATTTATCTTACCAACCCCCCCCAACCCTCCACTTAAAATAGGATTTAACTATATTGCAAAGCATGAATATTTAGAGTTGAAAGGTATATAATAGGCTCCAAAAGATAGTTAAAAGACGATAAAAGATGGTTATGAGGCTTTAAAAGATAGTTAAAGGGCTTAAAAGATAATTGAAAGGCTCTAAAAGATAGTTTGAAGGCTATTAAAAATAATTTAAAGGCCCTTGAAGACGAATTAAACGCTTATTATTTTTCTTTTAAGGCTTTTAACTATATTATAGGAAAGGTAAATTAATAGGTAGGGTGGGGGTACTGATGAGATAAATAAGGGGCTCCGTAAGGTTCTCTCCATATTTAATCGGGTATCTCGTATACAGCATAACAAAACAACCTCTTTCATGCTCAGTCCTTCGCCCAAGGAGCCTTGGTGACACTAAACTGATTCCCCCCAACCCTATCTTGCATCCCCCCTCCCCGCGGAAAACTCGTCTGCTCCATCGGTCCAGTATTCGGTATCCCGCCCCTCGGCGTCGGCACCTGTCCTCTCCCTGGAAGCCCAGTCGGCGTCCCCATCCCAGGTTGCCGCCCCGGAAACCCCGTCGGCGCCATCACCCCCCCATCCATCGGCCTAGGCATACTCACCTGCCCGCCAGATATGCCCCCCATAGCTCCCCTCGCCCACGGAGCCTTCGTCCCCACCTCCCCTCCGCCCTGCCCCAAACTCTGTGCTTGATTTTGCACCGGCTGACTCTGCAAATGCACACTCCTCTCCCCGACCATCTCCGGGTCCACCTCCCACGCCCACAACCCCCCAAACCCAAAATGCTGCACCACCGGAAACTTCCCCAGCACCTCGGCCCGATACATCTTCACCATCCCCTTATTAATCTTCCCCCACCCATCCTTAATCCCACTAATATCAAACAGCATCGGGCTATGCTCCCAAAAAGGCCCCCTCTTCACATCGTAGATGAACCCAATCGCCCCAAAGTACATATTACTCCTTCTGTAATCCTCCACCGTCTGTTTATCAACCGCACTCGCCGGCTTCGGCGCCCCCGGACATGACCCCTCCACCGGCGTAGCCTCCGTCCTACTCCCCAAAATCGGTTTCGTAAACTGCGCCGACCCAAAAATATAAGGCACAAAACTGTGGTCATCCAACCCCCACACCCCATGCGATCCCGCCGGTTCAAGCGTGTAAGTCGTTATCAACTTCCTCACCACCTCCAAATACCTATTTCACGTTAGCCTCTCCTGCCGTTCTTATTCTCAAGACAAAAACATACATCTCGACAACCCCAATCACAACCTCCCTCTCCCTTTCCCCTTCTTTTTCCTCCCCCCCCCCGAAAAACCCCACCTTCCACAACCCGCCCAGAAACGCCAAAAAGCTCAGCTCATGGCCCGTTCCATAGTCAAGTCGTCCTTTATCCCCCCAAGCACCCATGAAATACCCCCTCAACTCCTCCTTCACCCCCCCATCTACCTCCAAACCCAACCCATCAATCCACCCCTGAATCCTCTCCCCCAATTTCCCATGCCAGACCCTACAAGCCCCATTCCCAAACCTCCTGTTCTTGTTCTCCTCGGGTGGTGCTTCCAAAATCAACTCCTCGCACCCCCCCAACATTTCCCTTAACCTTCTCACCGGCTCGCTCCACTCTCTTCTCCCCGGTTCCAGCGGAAAACACACCGGTCTCGCAGTATCGGGCGACAGTCTCGGAATAAGCGAGTGATTCAACTGCATAATCCACACCATCAACTCTTTATACGCCCTCGACGTCAGGAAAAACGACACGTCAGCCCCAGAGTTGATCCTCTTTTGCAGGGGCCCAAATGCTTTCTTGGAGAGCTCGTCAGAGGTAAGGATGGGTAGCCTGTGGAGGGAGACTGCTCCTGTAGCTGAGGGAGGAGGGGGTGGTGGTGGTTCCATTTTTTGTGGTCGGTTGTTGAAGAGTTTTGTCAAAATATTAAATAAAACAGAGTGTCAAGTCGTTCGACAAAAGTCTTGTTATGTTCCAGTTTGAAATGTCAAGCTAGGAAAGGAATAAAAGTCGGGCTGAGACATGCAAGCAGCAAGCGGCGAGCGGAAGCTAAAGGTGGGGTCAATAGGGGACTACCCCGCTGTCGTCATTGGTGGAGCCTGTCAACCGCTGCGCAAGGTGGGGCACATCCCATAGCTAGTATCAAGTCCCGTCACTCAGGGGCTCACGCAACCTCCATGATATCCTCATATACAACCTCATGCCATTCCCACAATATTCTAACAATCCTCTAAATATATCCGCTTCCAGTCCCCCCTCCTTCCCCATCGCTCAACTCAATCAACTCAAATCAAACCCCGCCCCACTCTTCACCGCATACAACAACTTCTCCCTCAACACCCCCTTCCGACTATACCTCGGCAGCTTCAACAAATTGATACACGTACTCGCGCTCGGCAGCCTGTCCTCATCCTGCCCCCCATACCCAATCGTGAACCTCGGAAAAAGCTGGCTGAACCCCAGCAGCGGCGCCCTCGGCGTGCTCGTCACATACTGCAGCACCTCCCTCCTCTCCTCGTCCCCAAACTCCTCCATTACCTCCCAAAACAGCTTCACCGTCTCGTGCTCCTGACCGTCGTCCCCAATCTGGTAAGGCCCGCTGTACACCGTGTTCCTCCTCAAATCATCCACATCGATCGCTCCGCTGTCCCCGCCCACCAGCCGCTGAAGCTCGTTCTGGTTGAACATGCTCAGCCACCCCGGCTCAATCACCATCTTGAGACCCTTAAGGAAAGCCTGCGTCTGCGCAAAAGGTTGCAGGGCGAGCTTGTACTTGGCCAGCTGGACAATGTACTTTAACCTGTTCCCCTTCGTGACGGGAATGTTATTGCCGTTGGGGCAGAGCGGTCGAGAGACAATATTGGGCTGCTTATCCTCTGGCGTTGAAATGTCGACATCCAGGGCAAAGTTCAAGCCCATGTCGTCCACCTGGTCTTCGTTGTTCTTCAAGAACAGCAATCCCCGGTAGAGCTCTTCGTCCAGCTCTCTCAGATCATTCAGGCTGGCTTGTTTGGTATCCGCTGTCGTCCACTTGAGCAGGAAGAAACCGGCAAAAACGACATTGATGAGGATCCCCTCATACATGCATTTTCCAATGAGCCGTCCGGCGAATTCATACTGTCTGAGCAACTTGGTCCTGGTCTCAGACTCGCTGAGACCACGCTTCCTCGCCAAAGCCAACCACTGCTCGACTATCAGAGGGTTTGGGTAGTATGCGTTCTTGCTGTTGGCGACGAACAAGCTGGTGTCGGACAGCATCTCGGCAATCACACTTGTCAAGAACTCCTTCGTCACTCCGCCCCCGTCAATCCCCGCCTCTTGCATCCCCCATTGATCCAGAAAAGTAATCTGCACCGGCTCCTTGATTGCCTCTTCCAGCGGGTACAGACTTCCCTGCGCATCCCGGAACAAGCTCCCTCGCCTGATCAGGGCTTGGTGCCTCGCCAATGAGTTCCTGGTGGGATCAGCCTCCAGCATCATCATGCGCCAGCTGTCCGGGTCCGCATGGCCACTTCTCCTCCGCAGCTTGTCAAGAGTGATAAACTGCCGAAAGATCATCACCCGCTGGTCAAACGGAACCACAAACGGAAGATTCTTCAGAACCTCCAGTTTCGGTGCCACCTTGGCCCGGGCCTGTTCCCTCGCGGCTAGCTTCTGTCGCGCCTCAAGCAGCGCTTGTCGACCCACAGTCCGATGTGGTCCATGCCGCCAATCCCGTTCCTCTGGCTCATGCTCCTCCTCCTCACCCATCCCCTCATCTTCCTCCCCCTCAGCATGCCCAAGCGCCCTCTGCCGCTCCGCCTCCACCACGACCGCCTCCTTGAACCCAGCCATATCAAACTTCTCCGTCATCAACCAGTGGTCCTTGGGCAGAAAGGGTCTCCGAGAATCCCGCTCGTACAACCCCCTCATAGCCGCCAGGACCAACCCCCTCACCTTATCCAAACCCACCCCCGCCGTCACCACAAACATCGACGGCCTACTCAGACCCCTCAAATTCCTCGACGAAGCCCACGAAGCCAACAACTCAGCCATGTTGTAATAAAGCACAAACCCCAAGTGCTTCAGAAACAACGTCAGCTTCTTGACACTCTCCATGTCCAAGCCACTCGACCTCGTCCTCGGCAAATCCTCCCCAGCCGTTCCATTCCCCGGCTTGTCACCCTCCAGTATCGCAAAGAAGTCGGCATCATCCGTCACCTTGAGCACAAACACATAAAGCTCCAAAAACAGCAAAATTGTTCTCCACTGCTGATGCCACGAGTCATTTTCCCCATGCAGATTCGATGTCTGCGGCGCCGACTTGAGAATCCCCAACGCGGCTTCCGACTCGGACGCGATGCTTCTAAACACCGCCGTCCGCTTCATCACCTGCCATAAATATTCCAACGCAGGCACCCTACCCGTCCTTGTCGGAACATTCGAGTAGAACAGACGCATGCGAATTTCTTCGCTCGCGTTGGGGAAGCAGGATAGCAATGTCAGGACATAGCCAGCATAGGGACTAGCATCGCCAAGTGAGCTTGACTCGTGGCCTAGGGAAAATGGAGCAGAAGTCTCGAGCAGCCCAGTAATGGCCCTCGACGTTGTCAGCAAGGCTAGCTTACCCGAGACATACGCCGGCAGGGTCCCCTGAGCCACGTCATCCTCACCATCGAGCCCAGCATCGGCAACCGGTTCCGCTGCAAGCTGAATCTGGTCTGAAAGGACGGATAAAAGGGAGCAGAGGACGCCGAGGTAGCTGGCATGTACGTTTTGCTGCTGCTTTGCCTCTTGAAGTGCAATCAAGTGCGCCAAAAGCCATAGCAATCTAGCTCTGGGTACGTCTAACTGTGTGGCCTCAAACTTCTCAGAGGCGAGCGTATCCGAGAGGCGGTCTAGGTCGATATCGGCACAAAATAGGTAGAGGTTGCTCTCAAACATGTTCAAGTCTGGTGTTGCCAAGAAGTCAAAAGCAAAGGCATGATAGGCTTTGCTCAGGAATGCTTCTAGACGATTGTCAGTCAATCAGAATCGTGTTCTCAAGAGAATATGTAGCTTCTTACCTGGGAAGGTCCCCACTGATAGGGGTTTTGTGACCGCCTGGCTGAGCAGCGTAAACGGCTGCTGCAAGCTCGGGGCAAGGTTGCAGTAATTAGCCATCACCCTGTAATATTGATCGAGAACATGCCCAATAGCTTGTGGTCGAAGGTCCATAACTTCCAGAAGTACGGAGAGCACAACGTGGATATCAGGGCCCATATTTAATTCTTTCTGCAGTGCGCCTGTGAGCTTCCGAACAAGCCTGTCAAGTTGAAACCCTTCCGCTCCCTGGGACCGGAACAAATGGAGGCTCGAGTTGCAAAGATCGCGACAGAGCCACACCATTCGTCGACGGTCATTGTGGTTCTTACTTTGGAAGGACCTCAGCAGTAGGGGAAGTGCTTTGGCGGATCTCCTTTCGAGGTCGTTTTGGTTATGGTGGTACAGGTCGTCGATGGCGGCGCGATCTTGGGCCCTGAGATGTTGCCTAATCTGACTGCCCCGCCATACTCTCTGGATACGCTCAGCAGCCCTGAGCTTCTCCTTTTCTCTCTGCCTCTTTTCGCGTTCGGCTGCCGCTCTTGATACGGTGGTGGAGGCACCTAGTGTTGCCGGAGCGGCCCATGGATTATGTGCTGTGTTTCCACTGAGGTTGACGTTACGACGTCTCCCGGTCGACTGACCGGTGAAGGTAGAAAACATGGCTGTTGATGTTGCCCGAGACGGGAAGATCGAAGGAATGATGGGTGTATCGATCGGTTATTCAGCATAAAGGAGGGATGATGGGGTAGATGTAGGGCAACAGTCGTGGTGGGTTTGGTTTGTTGGAGAAAATTAGTAGGTTAGATAACTGCTATGCCGCTTCTCACGTCTTGGGAGCTCGAAATAAGGGCAGGTGCAGCGAGAAGTATGTAGTGTTGGTGAATAGGGATGCCGCCCCAGAGCTTCGAGAACGTTCCCACTCCGACCTGGAAATGCCGTTAAGGCACCACTAGGAGGCGGTCCTTGAGCGCCGAGCCACACCGACCGGAGATAACTAAATAGGTAGGCTGTGGCTGCAGGATCGACCAGTGGGAACTGGAGGGGAGTCTCAGCCTCGGGCAGCCCAGAGGTCTTTGAAAATGATTAAGATTCAGGTACCTACTCAAGTGCAGCGGGGTTGAGTGAAGCCGGAGCGGGAGGTCCAAGCCGGAGCTGATGTCACTGCTTCTTAGCTACTGCCCCCGGCAGACCCTGGATTACTCATGCTGCATTCTCAGAGGGCAGGAGCGCTGCTGCAGTGTGCATCTGCAACAGCGACGGGACCCTGAAAACCCTGATCGGATTTTTAACACCTTACCTATATAGGCACGGGCAAGGGAATGGAACACACTTCTACGGCGCACAGTATCTTGTAGCTTCTATTTTGCTGACACAGCATGACCTAGCTGCGCAAGACTGCCCTGCACAAGCCCCCGAGCTGTCAAGCCATCAAAATGGAAGGTGGGGGATGGGGCGTCTACCTACGAAATGCTGATTGAAGAGCCCCACTGATAACGATAAGGCGACAAGCCCCGCCACTTCTGCGGGAAAGAAAGTTTGAAGTGAAGTTTGAAGTTTGAAGTTTTGCGCTAGCGGCGGTGTGCGGCGACCCGATATAGGGATACCTTAGATATACATATCCTATCCTCTTCAGAGACCGCATCCAGCGTTTCTGAGCCATAGGATGCTTAGTGGCTACCTTAAGTCAGTCATTGAGTTTCCTGCTGTCTATTGTGTTGGCACCTTAGCATTGTTGACAGGCTGGCTGTCAGTTGCTGTCTTTGTTGGCAGGTGAAGGTAGGTTGGCAGGTGAATAGCTGGCAGGTGAAAGTGGCCTCTAAAAGCGGGGTGGCATTCGGTTAGGGCGATATTTGCGGTTTGTGGGCAGAAACCATGACCCCGAATTGGCAGAAAAATCTGTCTCCGCAGGAGCCATCGAAGCCCTCTTTTCCCTTTCTTCATCAATCGATCAAAAACCTTTATCTCTGGATTCTTTCCACAACACCACCAGAAAAAGGAGCGAGACCAGTACGACACCACGTATGTTCTTGTCTACTTCTTTTCTGAGCCTCCCATAAAACAGCCAAAAAAAATTTGAAAAAACCAATAAAAGTAGCCCCTACGACACCACGACCCAAAACCAGACAGAAAAAAAAAAGAAAAAAAGAAAGCCCATCCTCTTCTGCCGCCCCGCCGACCATCCGACGACCGCGTCCGACTTCTCTCGCGAACTACTCGTCCACCTCCGTAGGAAAGGAACCATCTTCTTTGTCTACCGTCGCTACACTTTGCGTACGGTAACTTATTTGCAGGAACACCTCATTCCAAGCATCAGGTACGTTTTAGACTCGCGGACAAACGACTAACTTTCCCACACACTTTTGCCTCGAACTTTGAGACAGCAGATGGCTGGAGTTAGAGTTTACTGCAGGCAGCAGTGTTGCCTACAAAAGCCCTCTGTCTCAAAGTGCGAGAGCCACCACATTGCCCTTCTTCTATCCATCCATCATCACGTTTGAACATTTTGGAACCTCGAGATGATCGTCCACCCACCACCACCATCGCCAGCGACCCCTCCGCTGGCACCCCCACCACCCAACACGCGAACAACAAATTCTCCACAAAGACACAGCTCCCACAGATCACTGACCGTGTCCACTCATCTTCTAGACCCAGCTATCATAATGGCCGCTCCCGTTGCCTCTGGCGCTGTCGACCAGCTTGCCGCTGATCTCGGCAACACTAGCCTCAACGGCGGTGAGAACCGCAATGCCCCCGCCATCGATACCAACGTGGCTGCTGGCCAGTTCCAGAACGAGGACCAGGAGGGCGCCGGCCCTACCCCCAACTCGGCCGCTCCTCACCCCCAGTCCTCGGCCTCCCTCTACGTCGGCGAGCTGGACCCGTCTGTGACTGAGGCCATGCTCTTCGAGCTCTTCTCCCAGATCGGCTCCGTTGCCTCGATTCGTGTCTGCCGCGACGCCGTCACTCGTCGCTCTCTCGGCTATGCCTATGTGAACTACAATGCCACTGCCGACGGCGAGAAGGCCCTCGAGGACCTCAACTACACTCTCATCAAGGGCCGCCCCTGCCGCATCATGTGGTCTCAGCGTGACCCTGCTCTGCGCAAGACTGGCCAGGGCAACGTCTTTATTAAGAACCTTGATGTCGCCATCGACAACAAGGCGCTTCACGACACCTTCGCTGCTTTCGGTAACATCCTGAGCTGCAAGGTCGCCCAGGACGAGAACGGCAACTCCAAGGGTTACGGTTTCGTTCACTACGAGACCGACGAGGCTGCCGCCAACGCCATCAAGCACGTCAACGGCATGCTTCTCAACGAGAAGAAGGTCTATGTCGGCTACCACATCCCCAAGAAGGATCGCCAGAGCAAGTTTGAGGAGATGAAGGCCAACTTCACCAACGTCTACGTCAAGAACATCCCCGCCGAGGTCACCGACGAGGAGTTCCGTGAGCTCTTCGCCAAGTACGGCGATGTCACCTCCTCCTCCCTTGCCCGCTCTGACGAAGGCAAGAGCCGTGGCTTTGGCTTTGTCAACTTCACTACTCACGAAGCTGCTTCCAAGGCTGTTGAGGAGCTCAACGGCAAGGATTTCCGTGGTCAGGAGCTGTATGTCGGCCGTGCCCAGAAGAAGCACGAGCGCGAGGAGGAGCTCCGCAGGTCTTATGAGGCTGCTCGCCAGGAGAAGGCTAACAAATACCAAGGCGTCAACCTCTACATCAAGAACCTCGGAGATGATGTTGATGATGACAAGCTCCGCCAGATGTTCTCCGAGTACGGCCCCATCACCTCGGCCAAGGTCATGCGCGACAGCGTAGTTGAGTCCGCCGCTGAGGATGAGAAGGACAAGGAGAACAAGAAGGAGGGCGAGGAGGAGAAGGAGGGCGAAACCGCCGAGAAGAAGGCCGAGTCCAAGGAGAAGCGCAAGCTCGGCAAGAGCAAGGGCTTCGGTTTCGTCTGCTTCAGCAACCCCGACGATGCCACCAAGGCCGTCACCGAGATGAACCAGCGCATGATTGACAACAAGCCCCTCTACGTCGCTCTCGCTCAGCGCAAGGATGTTCGCAAGAGCCAGCTCGAGGCCAGCATCCAAGCCCGCAACCAGCTCCGCATGCAGCAGGCTGCCGCCCAGGCTGGTATTCCTCAGCAGTTTATGCAACAGCCAGTTTACTATGCTCCCGGGCAGCAGCCTGGCTTTATGCCCCCCGCCGGCGGCCGCGGCATGCCCTTCGCTCAGGGAGCTATGGGCATCCCTCCCCAGGGTGGTCGTCCCGGCCAGTACCCTCCCTACGCTGGTCAGCAGGGCGGCCGTGGCGGCATGCCTCCCCAGCAGATGCCCATCTACCCCATGGGTGCTTTCCCTCCCAACTTTGCCCAGCCCAATAACCCTCAGTTCCTTGCTGCCATGCAGCAGATCCAGGCTGCTGCTATCCAAGGTGGCCGTGGCGGTCCTGGCCCTCGTGGCGTGCAGGGCATGCCTCCTCAGATCCCCGGTGGCCCCGTCGCCGGCTTCCCTCCCAACGGCAGATCCCAGAACGGCATGGGCCGTGGTGCCGGCGGCAACCGCGGTGGCTTTGCCGGCGGCCGTGGCGGTGCTCCCTCCGCTGGTCCCGCCGATGTGAACATCGCCGCTGTTCTCCACACCCAGCTCGCCGCTGCCGCTTCTCCTGCCCAGCAGAAGCAGATCCTCGGCGAGAGCCTCTTCCCCAAGATCCAGGCCATCCAGCCCGAGCTCGCTGGCAAAATCACCGGCATGCTCTTGGAGATGGAGAACCAGGAGCTCATCAACCTGTAAGCTCTTCCGCTTGTTTCTGTGGCATTGAAGAACACTGTGCTAACCTTTTGACTCTAGCATCGAGGATGAGGCTGCTCTCAACGCCAAGGTCGGCGAGGCCATGAACGTCTATGACGAGTACGTCAAGACTCAAGCCACTGGCGAGGCCAAGGGTGAGGAGCCCAAGGCCGAGGAGAAGGCCGAGGAGAAGGCTTAGATGCGGCGACACGAATACGAATGATTCGCACAGCAAGCCCGACTTTTTTCCTTTGGGGATGCGCTTTCTTATCTGTTTCCTTTCGGTTCTTCTCGGTCGATCTTGCGCAAGGGGGTCGGGAAAAGTTTTTGATACCAGCTTTAGCAGCGCAACATGATGTTCTTCTCGTCCAACGTGCCCGGTCGAGGAGGTTCGGCATCGGAAGGGATTTTTCTTTCGGGAGGTTATGAAACGAGGGCGCACAGCTAACGAGATGATTATCGTGGCATTTGCTATGACATTGATACGTTATGGTCATGTAACTTGCGGTAGACTTGCTTATGATTTGGCTGGTGGGAGTTTTTTTAGTATGGGATGGAGGGGAAGGAAGGAACATTTTTTTGTCCTTTTTCTCTTTTTTATGTTTGCAAAATGGCGCGGCCATCTTTGCAGATTATCACCACTACTACTCACTCACCAGCAACATCAACAACAACAACAACAACAACAACAACAACAACAAGGATTTGGGGCAGGGGGGACGGGATAATTGTGTTTTTTTTATTTGTTTTTATCTCATCAACCGACTCTCGGGACTGGCGTTCTACGGTTGTTTTTCCTGGGGTGGTTGGGAATTTTTCGGGAGCTGTTATGGGCTCGGATGACAAAGACAAAAATGGCATCACACAATCACCAAATACCCCCCTCTCGGTCGTTTCTTCTATCTGTGTGTACCAGTGCGGTTCTCTAGTGATGGTGTGGAGGACTGGCTCTTGGTGGATGAGAAGGAAAAGTCAGTGTTCTGGAACTTATGTCAAGTATGAAGATAGGACAAGATTGTATTTTTATGATGTTTGTGTTCTCGGGTGCTTGATGTGTTGTTGTTATTAGGTAGGGGATTGGTACGGCATAGAGAGGTTTGTATCTGATGTTTATGGTGATGTATTGTGACACCGCTCGGCGCCAGTGTCTGTCATGATTTTATCTCCCTAGATGTCTGTGGTGGTGAGGCATTGATCTCGGAAGCTAAAGTTGCACAACATGTGTATCTCTGCCGTGCCTGTTTGCCTACTCTTTCAACCCCATCACCTATCTTTCATCCATAACCAAGAACCCCGTCCTGTCAAGTCACTTTCACCGTATCATTGATGTCTCACCCCAGCCCAAAAACCCCACTCCCGACCAGCGAAACTAGACAAAAGACATGAACCCAAAAGTGCACCACCGGTCCCCCCAGGATTTTCTCTTCGTTTTTCCTCTTCCCTTGTGCGAGGTTGAGCCGGGCATAAGCCCGGTAGATAGGCCAGATGTGGTAACTCCCCAGTGACAGCGCCACAAGCGCAGATAAAGAGTCGAAGTTTGGTCGGAGGAGGAAGATGAGGGTGATTAGGTTGGTCGAGAGGAGGAGGCCGCCGTAGTTTTGGAGGATGAGGAGGGCTTGGGGGGATGCGGAGGGGAGTTGGGAATGGGGGAAGAACAAAAAGGAGAGGGAGGCGGGGGTTTCGGTCAGGAGGTGGAGGAGGAGGGGGAGTTTAAGGAGGGGAGTAGGGACGGGGGTTGTCATTGAGGAGGGGGGGGGACTGACAAAGGTTAGTGAGGGGGGTGGAGTGGTGAAATGGAAAACATACAGTATCTCCTGGATTAGTGCTGCGGAAAAGTAGGCTTGTGGTGTTGGTGAGAAATGTGGAAGAAAAGCCGGTGGAAAGGTTGGTGTTTACTTTGGTGAGATTTAAGTGTGTTTTGCCAAGATATATGTATATATATATATATGGGGAAATGGTTTGACAGGGGATGGGATAAAACTGGGGTTTTATGTAACACATCCCCGAATATTGGATTGCTCGTTAAAAAAAAAAAAAAAAAAAAAAAAAAATGTTAGATGAGAGTGAGGAAAAGGATAAGGTGATCAGTGTCACCATCTTGTGGTACCTAGATTACCTTTTACAGAGTTGCTCGCAAGTCTCAAAAGGTGTCTCTGTACGTATGTTTGAGGTTTGAGGAGCCTGTTTCTTAGTTGCCTGGTAGAATAGATGAGGTTTTCGATCTGGACATGACCATCTCAAATACATCAACCAATCTTACAGCGTCTGTCTCCTTTATCAGTCACTTATACAATATTATACACCCCTCATCCAGTCACATATCCTATACCCCCGCCCTCACGCTTTTCCTCCCATCACCTCGTCCCCACTCCCCCCTCCCAACCCAATCTTCTCCCCCAACCTTCTCGCAACATCCATAAACACCCCCGCCCTCTCCGACTCCGGCTCCGCCACCACCGTCGGCTTCCCTCTGCTCGCATCCTCCCCGATATTAGGATGGAGCGGTATATCCCCCAAAAACTCCATACCATAATCCTCACACATCTTGTTCACCCCCTCCGTCCCCCCAAACACAGGTGTCTTTGTGCTGCAACAGGGACAAGTAAACAAACTCATATTCTGCACCAACCCCAAAACAGGTACATTCACCTTTTCAAACATCTCCACCCCCTTCACAGCGTCCTTGACAGCCAGCGTGTGCGGCGTCGTGACGATAACCGCCCCCGATAGTGGTATCTGCTGCGTGATCGACAATTGAACATCACCCGTCCCAGGCGGCAGGTCAAGAACTAAAACATCCAACCCAGGCGACCAGTCCACGTCGTGTAGGAGTTGTTGTATAGCCTTTAGAAGCATGGGTCCTCGCCAGACGATGGGGGCGGATTCGGAGCCGATGAGGTACCCTATTGACATTGTCTTGACGCCGTAGTTGGTCAGGGGGATGAGCTGGTTTTTGGGGGTGAGGTTCGGGGGGGAGTTGAGGGAGAAGAGGGTTGGTACGGAGGGGCCGAAGAGGTCGGTGTCGAGGAGGCCGGTGCGGTGGCCTAGGCGGGTGAAGGCGAGGGAGAGGTTGGCTGCGATGGTGGATTTGCCTACGCCGCCTTTGGCGGAAGAGATGGCAATGATGTGGGCGACTGAGGGGATGGGGCGTTTGGCTGGGAGGCCGCGTTGGAAGCGGGGGATGGTGCCTTTTTGGGGGAGGCCCTGGGAGTTTGTTAGTGGGATGGTGAAGAGAGGGGAGAGGTGTGGTTTGGCTTGAGGGTTGACTTACAAGAGGGTTCTCATGGCTATGGTTTGGCGTGGTTGATGAGAAGAACCTCCTGGGGACCAACAGGGTCGAAGGGGGGAGTTTTGTTGGCATTGTCAAAGGGTTTTGGAAGTTATGTCGTAATCATGGCGGGTTCGACTGATGATTTTTGAAGAATTTTAAATAATAAGTCGCCAAAATTATGTCTTGATACCCATCATGTTGTTCTCATACGAATTTACCTACATCAACCAAATGCTCAAACCAAGAGCTCTCACCCCTGCACCTCTTCCCAGTGCGCGCACAGTAACCTCCACACAGTGACCCCACTCCCCTACATGCAGCAAATTCTGCCTTTTTCCACCGCCAAAATATCCTCGATCCGCTCTACCAAAAATTTACTTGCAAGTGGATGCTTTGCTTGCGCATTGCAGATTCAGGATCCCCAAAAGCTGCAACTTTCCCAGGTAGCAAGCAGTGTGCCTACCAATCAGCAAACAATGGCGCCAGTAGCAAAGAAAGTAAAGCCCTCGAAGCGGTTCGCGCAGTTCGACGAGAAGGTTATCGCAAGGGATTTCGACATTGAGAACGAGCCTCAATCCGAAGATGAGCGCAGTGGGAGCGACGAGTCGGAGGATGAGTTGGCGGGGACGGAGCATTATGTTGCTGTCGGGTATGTTAATTGGAAAGCGAGTGTTTGGCTGCGCAAAGGCTGACGGTGGTTATGGAATAGCAAGAGCAAACTCCGCGAGAAAGAAGGCATCAAGCTCGGCCCTGAATACCGCGGCGCGCGGGTGAGTCGAGCGGCGCTGGAACAGAGTAGTGATGAGTATGATGATGAAGAGGATGAAGAGGAAGAAGAGTTTGATGATCCCTCCATGGCCGACCTCGAGCGCGATCAGAACTTTGACGACGACTTCGAGATTGATAGCGACAATGCGCTTGGCGAAAGTGATGAGGAAAGATTCAGGGACTATGTCTTCCGTGCTAGCTCTAAGCCTAAGTTAGAGAAGGCGAAGGCGAATGGGAAGGTGAAAGAGGAGCTGAAGACCAAGGGGAGGATTTCCAAAAGGCCGACGGCTGCTGATTTCATGACTTCTTCGGGTGAGGAGGATGAAGGCGAGGAAGAAGATGAGGACTCTGAGGAGGAAGATAAAGAGGAGGACTCTGAGGAATATGCCTCTGAGGAATACGACTCGGTGGCGGATGGAAACGAGATGTTTGACTTGGAGGCGGGAGAAGGGTCTGACGACTCAGAGGAGTATAGCGAAGAGGGTGAGGAGGGCAATGACGACGAGGATGAAGATGAGGAGGAGGAGGACGACGACGACGACCAAGACGACTTCCGCAGGGCCCTCAAGAACGACAAAAAGTTCAACGAAGACCCCGACAGTTCCAAGCTTCGCGAAGCCCTCAAGGAAGACAAAAAGTCCATTGTCTCTGCCATGTCCCAGGCTGCCAAAGCAGACGCTGACAAGGGGATGGCCGTCCGCGTCCAGCGCCGCGCCTTTGACTCCATCCTCAACCTCCGCATTCGCCTCCAAAAAGCTCTGGTTGCCTCCAACACCTTCAACGAGGTGGAAAACAACCAAGAAATCTCCAACAAGCCGTACCAAGCAGCCGAGGAGGCCGCTGTCAAGCTCTGGAATACAATCGATAGTGTCCGCACCAGCTTCCTGCCCGAACAGGCCCGTGCCAAGGTTGGCGAGAAGAGAAAGAGGGATACCATCGATGTCGACACTTCCAGCCAAGAGATATGGGAGAATATGCTTGCCACCGAGGAAGTCGCCCTTGCTCACAGACGCAAGGTCCTAGAGAAGTGGTCCGAAAGAGTCAAGAAGAACACGACCACCGGCGCCGCAACCCGCAACCTCGTCAAGAACGAATCTCAAACTCTTCTTTCCGCCCTCGACAGTCAGCTTGTCTCCTCGGATCGTCTTGTCAAGCGCGCCCGTATCCCCCGCTCCTGCGCTCCTGCCCAAGCCGCCAAGAAGGTGGAAGAAGACGTCGAGATCTACGACGATGCCGACTTTTACCAATTGCTGCTCAAGGAGTTGGTTGACCAGCGCTCTGCGGACACTGGTGCTCCGGGAGAGTCGGTCACTACTGTGAGATGGGCTGCCTTGAAGGAGGCCAAGGTACGGAAGCAGGTGGATAGAAAAGCTAGCAAGGGGAGAAAGCTGCGGTATACAGTGCATGAGAAGCTCCAAAACTTCATGGCGCCCGAGGACAGGAGACAATGGGAAGAACATGCTATTGATCGGTTGTTTGGGGCACTGTTTGGGCAAAAGCTGGCACTCAAGGAGGAGGATGACAAGGAAGAAGAGGAGGACGACGACGAGGAGATGGGTGGTGTTAGCCTTGAGGAGGCGGGGTTGAAGTTGTTCAGGAGCTGAGCAAACTTTAGAGGTATATAATGCGCGCTGGACAGAATGGAAGATATAATGGAGATGCCTCCTTGTGGATATACTACATTGGTTCGTCAACTGTCTTTTTTCAAGCTGTGTCTGCTTTGGCTCACCTGTACTTTGCCTCAATCTGGAAATCTTTCTTTCTACTGGAGCTGTCTCAGTCTGTCTCTTTAAACAGCCACAGTTTTATGCCGTACTTTTCAGGATAATTCTTGAGACAGGAGACTTTTGCCTGTCCATGATAGTGCGAGCACAGTGCGAAAACCCAGTTCAAGTGAATATAGAAATGGTCCGTGCGTTTATTATTCTGGTCTCCCATCCTGGGTTGAATGAGCATCACGCGCCCCGCCAACTTTTCAACTGTTCATCCTTCGACACGACGGTAAAGTATCCATCGACTTTGGATCTCCGCACGTGCAAAACACAGTCAACATGAGCACTGAACTAGAAGCCGAGAGACAAGAGTACGAGAATCAGGTATGTGCAACCCCTACCCATCTCCTGCTGCTTGAACTGTGTCACTAAGCCGACTGAATCCAGCTCGAACTCGTCGTCACATCGCTCAAAGATGATCCCGATAACACCGAACTCCAGACCCTTAAGGGTGACCTTGAGGGCATGATCCAGATGATCAATGATTCCATCGCTGAGTTGAAGCCTAAATCCGCGCCCGCGCCGCCGAAGCGACAGCCCTCCCCACCGCCAGCGCCAAAGGAGAAGTGGTCGCGAGAGAACCACCCAGCCTTCAAGAAAGCCGGCCCCGAAGCGGCCGAGGAGAAGGAGTCGGACGTCGTTGTAAACTACCAAGTCAACGACACAGTGATGGCCAAATGGGCGACAGGCGACAAGGGCTTCTACCCGGCGAGAATCACATCAGTTACCGGTTCCAAGACCGCGCCGATTTACACTGTCAAGTTCAAGAGCTATGATACGGTTGAGACGTTGAGAGCGAAGGATATAAAGCCCATGCCTGCCCAGAAGCGCAAGGCTGATGGGATCAGCACAGCGCCTACAGCCGGCCCATCTTCTTCATCATCTACCCCAGCCTACGGTTCGGGTTCTGCGACGCCAACAGTGAACAATGGGATCGTCAAGTCTGCTCCTGCTGACATGTACCCCCAGGCGCAGGCCGCGGCGGAGAACAACCCAGACGAGAAGCCGAAACCGAAGTTCAAGAAGATAAAGGCGACGAAGGAGCTGGAGGCGGGGAAGAATAAGTGGCAGGAGTTTACTCAAAAGGGAAAGTTTGGGAAAGCTGCGAAGAAGGAGAGCATGTTCCGCACGCCGGAGGGTGTCAAGGGGAGAGGTATGTCTTTTCTGATGTCCACTTGCATGGGAAACCGATTGCTAACTTGCTGCATAGTCGGGTTTACTGGCTCTGGCCAGACCATGCGCAAAGACCCTACCCGCAGTCGGCACATCTACCAACCCAACGAAGATCTGGATTGAGCAATTCTTCAAAAGAGTCTTGGACTAACTCGGGTTGTTTTCTACTTTCAGAACCTTTTTCCGGCCCCCCATGGGAGACTATTCATTCTCGTCCCGGCGTTCATAGCGGCATCATCATTCGACACATCATCAGCAAGGAGGATATGACGGCTAGCGTTGGGATCCACTGGCTGAGATCAATGGGAGGGGATTTGGCGTTTATGGTCTTGCTATCATTCGCTCGGGTTGCTCCCTGGTTTGCCCTGCTCTTGATTCTGTTTCTAATTTTGAGAAGAAGATGGATGGCTAACAGTGGTGCTCCGCAATATGTGACCAAACCAGCTACTTCACCAATAGAGGGCTCAATTGGCCGACCTTTGTTGAGTATCTTGCGCATAATCACGGGGCAAGGGGCTAATGGAAGGCTGTACATAGATTCGATTGGCCTGGGAGATGGCGGGTCATTGGGGCTGCCATCTCACTTGTTGCTGTTCCATGTAGTAATAAGATACCCTACGCTATCCACCTTGTTGAGTTCTGCTGTTTTGGGGCCACGGGAGCGTTGGGGGTTGAAACTTCACACATGTCAACGCCACCACCCTCATCGTCTGGCACTACTCCACGCCACAACCAAACTTTACAGTCTGCCTGGGCATTTGATTTTGAATTTCGGGCAGTGTTTTCGTGGCGCGGTGGTATAGCGGTCATTACGGTCCTGAGTTTGAGCGAAGACCCATGTTCGACTCCTGGCCCGCCACGCAGCGTTTGTCTTTCCAGCGTTTGCTTTTTTTTTTCTTTTTCTTTTTTTTTTCCTTTTTTTTTCTTTCTTTTTTTTCTTTTTTCTTTCTTTTTCTTTTCTTTTCTTCTTTTCTTTTTTCTTCATAACATTGCTCAGCAATCGGGTTGCTGTTTTGGATGATATCGGATATCTTTGTGCTGTTCTACCCTGTATATGCTAGACTGAAACCTGCACTGTCCCTGTTTGTCCCTGAAAGAAAGAAATGAACAAGACGCCATCCATCACCACCACACGCGCCGCCTCCAGCCCAGGGGTATGTTTATTTGTAATGTAGAAGATGAAAGAGAACTCACGGATAGCCGAAAAATCAGAAATGATAGCAAGGAAGATGTCTCCCAGATCCAAACCAAAAAAAAAAAAAAAAAAAAAAAAAAACCATGTTATTTACCCTGACCAAAGAAGTCCCATTGCCAAATATCACCACTGGTATCAAGCATGCCCGAATTTCCCAAACAAAAAGAAAGAAAGAATAGAAAGCCCCCCTCGCCCCCAAAAACCCCTTTACACATCCCCAATCTCAACAATCGTCTTATGGCCCCCAGCCCCTGATCCACCCCCATAAAGCATCTCCATCACCCTCCCCTTCTGCCGGCTCCTCACCCCTTCAAGATACCCCCCCGCCTCCTCCAACCCCCTCACTTGCTCCTCCAGCGTCAGGGTGCTAGAGTTGATACTCCTCACCAGCGGACTGACAAGCTTCCTCCTCAGCGCCTCCAGACTAGCCTTGAGAGCCAACAACTTCTGGTTATGCTCCACCAGCACGCCCTTATTCCTCACCGTCTTCTCCCTCACATCCTTCAGCAGTTCCCGATTCTTCTCAAACTTTGCTAGTTCCCCCTTTTTAGCGCCTAGGAGACGGACCCAGAGGGAAGAGAGGAGATCGTTGTGGAGGGACTCCTGATTTGATGACTCACGCGTTACGGTTCGGGTCAGGGTTAGGAACTGGGAGTCTATTGAAGAGAAGAGTCGAAACAGGGATAAGGAGTGGGAGAGTTCGGATTCTACCGCCTCTTCGAGCACGTTGAGCAGTTCGTTGAATGTGCGTTGGAGGGTTCGCTGTGTCCGCTGGGGGTGGGTCGGGCCGAAGATGGAGGGGATGAAAGGGAGGGATAAGATGTTGTTGATGAGGGGAGACGGGGGAGGGGAGGAGGAGAGGGTGGAGAGTTCGCGACGGGCCCAGGACATGGTGATCAGAATCCCGTCAATGTCCCCGTCGACGTTGGCGAAGAATTTGGTCAGCTCCAACGACAAAATCTGGAGGGAGTCGGCCAGGTCGTCGAGGGTGGAGACGATTAGGGGGGCCGAGGTGAGGTTGCTTGTTCTGATGGATTCGGACAGGTCCCAGACTGCGACCGAGGTGGCTTGGAGGGATGTCACTTGGGCTGCGCCGTTTTCGGAGTAGTAAATCAATGGCTCGAGCGAGCGGGCGACGGAGGCGACTTTGACGAGGTCGGGGACTGGAGGAGGGGTGAGGGGGTGGGTGAGGTGACGCGTCACGATGAAAGAGAGGAGGGCAATGAGGAGAGAGGTGAAGAGGGAGGTTTTGGACCGTGTGACGGATTGGGAGACGCGCCGGAAAAAGTTGATGGTGGCATCGATGGGTTCGGTGCGGTGTTGGACTTCGGCGCGGACGGCGAAGCGAATGTCTGAAGACACGGCATGAGATTTGCGTTGTGCGGTGATGGGAGAGAGGAAACAAGAGCAAAACTCACAGTTATCAGCAATTTCTTCTTCTGGTTTTGGCGTCGTCACGGGTCCATCCCGAACTGGCGAAAATTCTGGAATCGCACTCAAAGCCACCCTTCTTCCTTGCTGCTGCTCCTCCTCCTCCCAGTCCTCCTGTTTAATCTTGATGGTGGTCTCGTCGATGCTCCCCAGCTTTTGCTCCTGCTGCTGGTTGTTTCCGTATATTTGGTGATTCTTCCAATAGTTGTCCTCCAACTCTGGACTCCTCTCCTTTTCCGGGGACACACTCTCCGGCAACCTCGTCCTGATCGCCTCCTGCAAGATCTCATCATTCAACCAGTGTGCATCCTCCCCCCTTTGCCCACAACCCCCTCCATACCCCGCCAGCCCATCCATCACACTATCAGGACTATCCTCCCTCATCGACCTCCCCAGCAAATCATACTGCCTGTTAAACCCATCCCGCTGGCCGTCACTCCTGATCACCGTCTGGGGCTGCCAGAAGCCGCTGCTGCGACCTCCGTCTCCCAGCCGTCTCCACGCCGGAGGAGAATATCCGCCCCCAGAAACCTCCAGATCCTCTAGATCGCTGTCCCCCTCCCCCATCTCTGTCTCGCTCAACGGATCGGTTGCGGCCGAGTGGTACCCGTACGACGGTTGCAACGACTTGGGTTGTTTGTTGCTGCCGTAGTAATCTGCCATCTTTGCCGTGTCCACCATCACCGTCGCTGCCGTCCTTTTCCCTACTATCCCGTTCCTTATCCCTCGACGACCGCTTCTCACTCTTACTCCCGCTCCTGATCTTCAACAGTGACGACGACGTCCTCTTCTCCTTTTCCCTCCTCCGTTCGCTCCCCCAGCCAAGTTCCCCGATAAGCTCCCTCCCGGGTAACAATCCCGGCCTCAGATCCTCAATCTCCTGCTTCCTCTTCTTGATCCTCCGCCTCCGTTCGTACTCCCTCTGCTCCTCCCTCTCCTCCGCGTCGGGCTCCTCGATGATGGGCTGGAGCACCGTCTTTTGAAACTCGCCGTCTTCCTCCTCGGAGTAGAACGGGCCCTGCAGAGAAAAAAACTGCTTGATCCGGTAGAAGAAATTGGCCCTTGACGCGGGCGTGGATGATTTGATTAGAGGCGGGAGGTAGAGGAAGGCGAAGAAGAGTGAGACGACTAGGGACGCGATCCAGGCTGAGGGCGCGATGGTGATGCTGATTAGGGAGACGTTGTTGTTGATTGTGAAGAGTGAGGGCATTAGAGATGAATGAAGTGAATGAAATGGTTCGGTCAGGGAAAAAAAAAAGGGGGGGGGAGGATGTGGATGACCGAAGCGGAGCTAGGGAGATAAGTAGGTAGACTGGTGGTGTGGTAGGGATGAGAGGAGGAGGGGTGAGGAGGGGTGTGCGGGCGTTTGGTTTGGCTATCAGACAAGCTGAAATAAAACGAGCGATGCGAAAAGGCCTGCTTTACTTTTGCGTTCTGTATATGTTCTGTGATGTTGTTTGTATTTCCCAAGAAGAAGATGAAAATAAAAATGAAAATAAAAATAAAAATAAAAATAAAAAATCTAGAAAACCCAAATCTGGAATGAGAGACCCCATTCAATAATTCCCTTTTGGTCTCCCCTCTCAGCTGTGACTCTCACCCATCCCTCAGTCCACACAACGCACACTGCGAACGTGCCTCATCCCTCAGGCCGCGCGCGCACGGCCAACTCATAGAACCCCACCAATATCATCGCGTGGTAATAAACCTATCCCCCCAGCACCCCGCCCTGCCCTAAAACAAATAAGAGGCTGGGATCCATCCATTGCCTCCTTCTTCGGCACTCAAACCAACGCCCTGTACACGTGTTGTCAGACACCTCTCACAGACCAATCATCTTCCTCGCGCAACGCGCGTTGAACAAGGTCGGTGCCGTTTCAGGTTGTGTAACCGTCGGTCCAAACAAAGTTTTATGGGCGTACTTCTCTGGTTGGTTAAACGTCTTGACTTGTTGTTTGAAGAGCACGCGCGCTGCTGTACAAAAAGCCGGTGAAGGTAAAGAGGACCGGGGGGGGGGGAACCGTGTGCCTAAAGGGATGGTGGAACTATAGTGGGGCAAATGGTTCTTATCACCCCGCGTTTGGTCGTTATCAGTTTAATTGATTTTGGCTCCACACCGTTCGATGACCTGGTCAGCATCATGGGTTCAGGAAAACAAAAAGGCCAGGGTTTGGAAATGAGGGTGAGGTGAGTGAGTGAGAGCGGTTAGTTAGAAGAGAGAAGCTCCATTTCAATGTGCCTGGGCCATATATCACCGGAAATCAGGAGAAGAAAGATTGATATATGGTATCTGTTGGGAAAATATACACGTCTAGCCCAAGGCCCGTAGGTACTCCCCCCCCATAGTCGGCCGCTTGTCCCCAAGTGAGGTCGCCATACGACTCGTTTCATACCGCCCGCGGTTCAACACACCACATATATACACCCCCTTTTCTCACCACCCTTCTCAGTCCAGCTCTACACTCTCCAACGCCTTAGCTATAAACGCCTCCTCCTCGCTCCCCTTCTTCTCCTCACTCACCTCACTCCCCTTCTTCTCCTCCTCGCTCACCTCACTCCCCTTCTTCTCCTCCTCGCTCACCTCACGCCCCCCCTCCCCATCCTCACTGCTCTCCTCCGTCTCCGGCGGCGTCTCCATCCCCTTCCTCCCCCCTTCCGTCCTGCTCAGATTCCTCCTCAACAGACACATCTCCACCGTGATCCCCGGCCCAAAAGCACAACCCACAACCAACTCCCTCGCCCCCCTCCCCCCCGGAGCCACCCCGTCCATCTCCTTCCCCCTCAACCGATTTAGCACGCTAAAAATCGTCGCCGAGCTCGAGTTTCCATGATTGACATACGTATCATAGCTCGCCCTCATATGCTCCGGCTGTATCCCCAGCACCTTCTCGGCCCCCGTCAGAATCGTCGCTCCCCCCGGGTGCATCGCCCAGTCAAAGTCCTTTGGCGAGCCATACCCCTCCGGGAGCTTCTTTCCCGACATTAACGAGTTATACGTCGGTTCCAAGACCGACGCTGTGAGGTTCGGGACGCGAGGGGAAAGAACTACTTTCCAGCCTTGAGGGTGCGTGTCAAAGCCGAGGTCTTGTTCCGTGTCGGGGACGGTTTGGTGCCTCCAGTCGAGAAGGCTATAGACTGGTGGCGGTAACGGCTCGGTTGGTGAAAAGGGGATGTCGTTTGAGACGACTACCGCCGAGGCGCAGTCGCTGAACAAACAAACCCCAATTCTCGTCTCCTGATTACTATGTATGGATTCCAGCTCCGAGCGGACTAACGTCGTGGAGATCTCCAACGCAACAACCAATATCCTCGCGGGCAATCCCCTCGTGCTATGGCCTAGGCAGAGATTGGCTGCTGTTCTCAGCGCTGCCAAGCCACCTGAGCAACCAACGCCATGAAGCAGAGTTTTCTCAACGAATGGAGAGAGACCGAGGGCTTTGGCGACGTAGTGGTCGTATCCTGGGTTGGCAGAATCAGTGCAGGTTGCTGAGACCATGTGGGTGATTTGTGATACGTCGTTGATGTGCGCTTCGGCAAGTGCTTCTTTCGAGGCCGAGATGGCGAGGGGGACACCGTCGGACATGAAGACATCGTGGAGTTGGGCGATCGTTGGTGGTTCGGGTTGGTTTACGAGCCAGTGGTCCGGTCGGCCTATGGAGGAGCGCTTGTCGATGCCGGTGAAGCGGTTGATGGCGAGGACTTTTTGCATGCTGTGAGGGAACAGTCAGCCAATGGTCTCGAGAGTAGGAAAGTGTGAGGGGCGGCACATACGCTGGTGTTTCCGGATGGTAGCGCTTGCTCAGTTCCTCGACCGCGCGGGAGTCAAGAGTGTAAGGAGGGTATCGGGTTCCCAGGCCCAGGATGGAGAGACCCAGCTCTCTGGCTTCCGTCGAGACAGACATCTTCGAGGTTGGAGGTAAAAGCAGGAGAGTTGACGGATCGTCGGGGCGTCAGTTGGTGGTGAGTGAGGCCGAATGGGGTATTAAATGATGCTGCTCGCGTTCCGGGTCTAATATGTGCGCGGGGGAGGCCTGGAGGGGCAAACACGGTATTGTTCGGAGGCAGATATGCAGATTCCCAACCTCGGTTCTGTTATTGCCCGTAGGTACTCGTCCAGAGGGCAAGCGAATGATTACTGAGCACGTGTCAAGTCTCAAGTGAAGCTATCACGATGCTCAGATCCTCAACAGTGCCAATCCTCAGCAAAGGTTTTTGTTGAAGGGCCCAAGCTCAGTGGCAGCAGTTCCGGTTGCGGTTGGGGAGGGTCGTCAATATGAGAGGGTCGTCAATATGAGAGGGTCGTCAATATGAGAGGGGCTGGGTGGCGACGGGACGAAAACTGGACGAATGCGGGACGGGACACAAGAGAAGGAGGGAGGAACTCTTTCGAAAGACCAAAGTTTCCCCAAGATATGGATCAGGAAGCATTCAGCGCCAGGCACACCAACCAGCAACCTGGGAACTGTAAGCGGGGTGCTAGCCAACTTGAAATACGGATACAAAAACGTCACGACTGGATCTAGCCGCCGCCAGAATGGAACCTCAGCCCGGCCGCCGTTGAAACCGAGAGGATCTGAAGAAGGTGCCGAGGGGTTAGCTTCCCTGATGAAACAGGCATTTTGAATACCCCCCGTCATCCCGCTGCTGCTGGGAATCTGTCTGGAAGCGTCTTGGCTCGATCACTGACCCATTGCTTGGGCCTGTCGCATCGCAGATGTGAGTTGTAGGATCCCAGCATCGTCATCCAACTTTGGCGGGGTTGAAGTCACCGACATAGCTGGAAATGTGGCACGTGGTGACACCTATGCGAAGCTGTCTACGCTCTTCATGATATCTCAGGCTCTCGACGATGTGTGCGACATCAGCATCATGCCATCTCATTTGTTGAAGGCATGAAGAATGACACTGGACGTTGCTGTCGCATTTGATAAGAGGTTTAGCAGGGGGGTTGGGGGGAGGGGGGGGCGTTCACTGTCTCGTCCAAGCTTCCGCAACGAACCCCACCAAACTCCAGCAGCTTGGGGTTCGGTGTCCACACGCCCGGGACCGAAATGGAGTCATCGGCTTTCGGACAAGGATCAACACTTCCAGCCAAGGGTTCTCACGAGGGGTTCAATTCTCTCAAATCATGGAGGGGTTCAATAAGTGCTACCGTGAATGGAAATTGCATTGCAAGAAAGCTACCTGCGTAAAATAAATCAAGTCTGAAACAGCTTCACCAAAGCATTCTAAACATTACCCATCGACCTCATCCAAAACCATGCAAACACAACAAGCTGAACTTACAAAGCTGACATGTGAAAGAGCTACCACGAGTTACACGTACAACTACAGCAACGAAAAACCACCAAACACAACTCTGAATCTCAAAAAAGAGAAAAGGTATCAAAACACCGCTCGTCCTACCAACTCATCCACCTCCTGCCAAAACACATCTGCAATCATCGTCTGTCCGTTGCTGTTCCGCCAGCCAGCAACCCCCGTTCTGTAAATTTTGTCGGTTTCCCGTCCCCTCTCCCAATCCCCCTCAATCATCCCGAAACCTGACTTCCTAGGCGGTCTTGTTCCACTGCGAGTACACACCCAGCAAGCTGCTGACGGTACCAGCCAAACCAACAATGCCATCATCAAAGTTGACCCAGGCCAGAGCAGAAAGAGGAACAGTAATGTCGCAGAGATCCGAAGTAAGCTGCAACCTGCTAGCCGCACGTTCCCTATTCCCAACGTTAGCATCATCATCATCATCGTCGTCGTCCATCCACCCCTTTTCGAAAACATACTTGGCAATCCTCTTCCCCTCCACCACCCCCTCCCCCTCCTTCCGATCAACCTTCTCCTCCCTCTTCTTCAACTGCCAAAGCGTATACAGCTGCCCAACAATACTAAACGTAATCCCCGCCGCCCAAAACCTATACGCCTCCTGCTGCAGCCTCTTCGCGTTAGAGCTCTTCTTGATCCCCGTCGCATCCAGCAACGTCAGCAGATCCATCGAGAGATACCCCGCGTAACCGAGCTGTCTCCCCACGGCAGTGTATCTCAGCACAGGGTCCATCGTCTTGTTGTCCGCCGCCAGCGCGGCAGCCTTGAAGTGCTCGACGTTTTTGCCCGCGCGGAGGACCTTGCGGACGAGGCCGAACTGCTTCTTCATGGTCTCCCATGGTTGGATGGCCGTCTTGGTCGCGTTGGTGCGGAGGAGGTACCAGGCGTAGAAGCGGGCAAAGTACTGGAGCGTGCGGAGGAGCTTGTCGCGGCCGACGGTGGTGCTGACGAACTTGAGGTAGTGGGTGATGGTGGGGTGGTAGATTACTGCGTCGGCGACCATTTTGTCTGACTGTCTTCTGGAGCTTGTCGCGGCTTGCGATTTCTCGATGGTTCGGTTGTTGTTGCTGCGAGTGCGGTTGTGAGCGAGCGCAATTTACGTCGGTAGGTACCTAGCTGGCTTGCAGTCGCAATGACAGAGAAACAGCAATAGGAAGAGAGAAAAGAGAAAAAAGATTTTGGTCACGAGAGCTCGGAAAAGGAAGGGAGAGGAAGAGAAGAAGGTTAGTGTCGCCTCTTGATGAAAGAAAGACACAGGTGAGAGGGATGACCCCTGGCCTTGGAATCCCACGGGCTTGCGGGATGGGTTCCAAGTTGCGCTGCGCGCCGAATGGCGTTTGCCGGGGGAAGAAAGCACAGCCGAGGTCGGGTTCGGGGGGCACATGAAGAGGTGGGGTTGGGTCGGTAGTTGGAGCTAACGACTCGCTAAGACGACGCTTCCAACGGTCGGGGGTTAGGGTGTTCTAGGAACCTTCTTCTCGCAACCCCCTCTATGACCACCGAGATAACTATGAATGAACATGGCATATTGAACATGATGTGTCGTGATCTTCATTCTGACCATGAAGATCATTCTCGTCCTATTATCCAGAAGTCATAGTTCTGTCATACAAGATGCCATCAAGACAAGACAAACAAGTAACCTGCTAACGAGTCATGACAACCTCCCAGAAAATGCCCCGCCTTCTACTCTAAAAGTACAGTCGCAAAACATGGTCTATAGCTTAGGCGCCGGCTTAACCAACGCAAGTCGCTCCTTGAGAGTATCCTCGGCCTCCTTCTCGATTCTCGCAACCAGGTCCTTGCAGGTCGGGATGTCGTTGATGAGACCGATAACCTGACCAGCAGTCCAGACACCGTACTCTGGGTCTCCGTTGATGAACACCTCTCTGCCGCGCTTTCCGCTGACATAGGGAGCAATCTCGGAGAACTCGCCCGTCTTGCTCTCCTGCTCAACCTTGAGCGCCTGTTCCGTCACCTTGTTCTTGTACAGACGGGTGGTGTTGCGCCACCGGCGGAGGACGAGCGTGGTGTCGGTCTCCTGCGCCTTGACAATCTGCTCCTTGATGTTGTGGTGGATAGGGGACTCGACCGTGCACAGGAACCGGGTGCCCATGTTGACGCCGCAGGCACCGAGGCACAGGGCGGCGGCCAGACCTTGGCCATCAGCAAAGCCACCAGAGGCGATGAAGGGCACCTTGAGGGTTTGGCGCGCCTTGCTGAGGAGGATAAAGTTGGTGATGTCTGATTCACCAACGTGGCTGTGACGTCTGTTAGCGCCTGCTCGGCAGGGGAAGGATAGACCATGGTGGGAAAATCCGGGGAAGTGGAGTTTGTCTGAACACGTACCCAGCGCACTCGAAACCATCAATGCTCAAAAAGTCGACGCCGAGCTTAACGGCGGACTGGGCATGCCTGATCGTTGTGCACTTGTGGAGGACAATGCAGCCGGCCTTCTTGAGCTTGGAAATCACAGGCCCGGGAGAGTTGCCGGCAGTCTCGACGATCTTGACGCCCTCGTCAATGATGACCTGGGCGTAGGCCTCGTAATTTGGGGGAACGAGAGCAGGCAGAAGAGTGATGTTGACACCGAATGGCTTGCTGGTCAGCTTCCGGCACTTCCGGATCTCCTGGCGGAGGCCCTCGGGCTCTGGGAAGATGAGGGCAGTAATAATGCCCAAGCCGCCGGCGTTGGACACAGCGCTCGCCATCTCAGCGTATCCAACATGCTAGCCACTGTATTAGCAACAATATTTACATGGCAAACTGGAGGTGTGATTTACCTGCATGCCACCCTGAACAACAGGGACTGTAGAAGGTGAAATGTCAGTTTGACTTTGTCCATCACCATGTCGAGTGAGGGATACGTACCAGCGATGCCGAGCCGGCGGGTCAACTCCGTGTCGAAAGGCATCTTCAAATACGGCGTGACAAAAGTTTCAGAGTAAATTACGGGAGCGGATCCGGGCTGCGATGGTACAAGAGAGAAGGTCAGGTCGGACAGGAGGTCGGGGAGATGCTGAGGGACGGGTGATGATATTCATATCACCGGCAGTGGCCAGTCAGATGAGACACAGCCATGTCCTGGCGACGTCGTGCTAGGCCGTTGCTGGGCAGGGTCCAGCCGAGGCACAAAATCAGGAGGGTGGACAAAGCCGAGCGGTTTTGGGAGTTGGAGAAGCATGTGTAATAATTACGCGCTAAACAGAGGGATTACGGGTTGGGGTAGGCGTTTTCGGCGAGAAAAGGCAGGATTGGTGCTGGTAATTACAGTCCCAGGATTTCAGCTGCGCGTGGGATGGGACGGCTGTGGGTCAGATGACGACAGCTGACATGCCTCGCATTTTTGGGGATTCTGGGACCAGGAATCAACTCCAACTTCAGCTCCATCCAACGGCAACGTTCGATTTCGCAACGGTCGAGCTTCTTCTTACTTGGATGTACCTTGTTCAATCCCTAAGTTTTCAATGATTCTCGCTTGATATTTGATAAAATCAATTCCTGGGCCTCTCTGCCTTCCACCTCATCGCTTTCCTTGCTTTCTATACCGATCCATCGCGCCCATAGGATTTTTCGTACATCTGTTGGTGAGAAACAACCCCCACCAACGATGATCCCCAACTTTTAGTAACAGCCAATAGCATAACACCAAACTTCAAGGCTCCTTAGGGCGGCTCTCTGCGATGACACTGACACGGCGCTGCAGTGACACTCTGCTGTGTCACGAACTCTGGATGTTTGAATGCTCGTCCTCACTCACCAGCCCGACATGATGGCTACCGCGATATGGGTGTAGGCCTGGAGAAACATCGCACAGGCAATGAGCCACAGGGCCGGCCAATCACTTGTTCTCTTATTCATATTGGTGTGCCTCAGTCAAGGCTTCAGATGTCGATTCGCTCGCCTGCCATTTCACGGCAGCGGCCCGTGGTGGCTGCAACGAAATGACTTCATCTCGTCAACATCTATCGATTCCTAATGGCAAAAGAGGACAGTATGCCGTCAATGCATAGACACCCAACCACGACAGTTGCAGGCCCGCCTCTCCAGTTCCTGGTGCCAACAGTCGAGAATGCGATGCCCAAGCGGCGATGTTTGCAGCCGCAACGCATGGTAGTGTGCCACATCTCTGTCTTGAGTCGCCGCCATTTTCCCGAAGAGCCTCATGGCGATATATGGCAGCTGCCCCTCGACTGGCTGCCTCTGTCCACATTTAAACCCTCGTCATCCTTTGAAGTTCAAGACTCGTTCTTCAACCATACTGTGTTGCTTGTCACATCTCCCGGGGCTCTTTGCAGGTTCTGTCGGTCCCCCGGGTGACAGAGCACTCTCACGGGATGCCAATTCTTTTCCCCGACCAACCCAGGGCTGTACAGGAACGGGTCACAACAGGTGTCGCCTTCCTTTTGAAACATCTTTGACCTTACCGCATATATGTGGCACTATGCTTCTCCGGCTTTCTCTCTCGCCGGTCTTCAATTATTCATCATTTGTACCCTGCAGTGCCTCCACGCCGTTTATACCCAAACGAGGAGCTGTTTGTACACCGCATCTACTGCCGTGGCACAAATACGGTCCACTCAGCGCTTCTCATTGGTCGATATCGACTCACTGGCCAAGCGCCGGCCGCATATGGTTCGCTGTTCCACTCCCCTATATGGCCTAACAAGTCTGGCTGACTTCGTAGCATCTCTCGATCTGATCTGGACGCTTCACCTTTACTTTGCACATCTGAGCACATCTCGCCCTTTTGCCCAGCTTGCAACCGATGCGGGAGCAAACCGCATGCCACACGAACCCAACGCTGCGGGCTGGCCAGACACTCTGTCTTCACTAGACTGTAAGGCTTGACCGAGACACTCGACGGGGGACAAGGCGTACGCGGGACGACGCCACAATTCCCGGTTTAGGCTTCGGCACATTTGATGGACATCCCGAATGGTGCCATGTACCCGTCGTCCTGGTTCGCTTCTGTGTAACAATGGTTCGTGAGCCAGGGGGGCCGCTGTCACCATCTGCCGCGCCCATCTCGGCCGTCTGAGATCTGATCAAGAGCCATGGCTCTTGTCTCTTTTTCGGAACCACCGATGATATACCAAAAGCCTGAAGCACGATGAGTCTCCAGCAGCAGTATGCCATCTGGCGAGCAAAGAGCGAGATCTCTGCCCGAACGGCTCGTGGAATTTACACACCAACGGCCTTGTTCCACGATACCAGAAGATGCTGCAAGATGCCGTTCTATGACATCGGCGAGGAGGGCGAAAACGGGGACGTTTTGGTTGCCCAAAGCATGGACTTGGGCTTTCTCCATTTCCCCAAGTTCCCCAGCCTGCGAGAATGAGGCTCAACAAAGCGGGTAACATCCTTGGATTCAGAGTTCGAGGACATCAGGGGTTTCAGGGCAGCCGGCTTTCGTGATTCGGCGGTATTGGCTGTACCTCCACAGGTGCACTAGCCGTCGCAAGTTCATTCCTTCCAGAACCCGAAGGACACTCCGGCTGCGTAACATACCTAGTTTCCGACGGGCCGGTAGCGACGTCCCAAGTCCCTTGATGTACTTGCCGCTCGACAAGGCACCTGTTTGCAAAGTCGGGGCGTCTCGGAGTGTCCCGGCTGTTTGGTACCCGTCATTTATGAAGACCCCGGCTGCAGACCAGCATCAACAAATGTCTGTAGCCGGAAACAAACACACAGGTATCCGATCGTAGCGATTGATTGCTCAAGACGGGCGAGATTCAACGGCAACATTCGGCGAACAGAGATCTGAAGTTCCTCTGGAGAGGGATTAGCACCACTCCGCCTGTCCAATCACAGACCGACAAGCCAGAGGGCAGCTAAAACCCGTTCCCGCAAAGCACCTGATGCTTTGGTACCTAGTGGTTCAAGGTGAAGCACAATTGCCCCCACTTACTGAGGGGCTCTACCAGCATCAACGATGCTCGGATGTGCTTGATTTAGATATGGGGATCCATTTCCACATTGACAACTCAGAAACCAAGCTCAAAAGCTCTACGCTTGGCACCCGAAGATGATGGTATTTCAGCCCAGCCCGAACTGCTGTTTCTGCACATTTTGATGCACCATCGTTTGGGTCTGGTGTTGATGATGTTGCCATCGACCACCAGCTCACCTTTGGAATCCCCTGCCATTCCCCAGCGTTAGTACGTTTTGGGTAGCTTTTGGCAATCTTTGGCGTTTGTGTGGGCTTGACAACGCAGCAAGCAGCCACTTTTCGAGCCGTCTGGTTCCCCATGCTCCAGCCATGGAGCATGGAAACATTGCTTTCCCCCCCTTAACCTGTTTCTCAGCATTTTCATCACGATCTGGAAAGGGAACGCCAGTGGTGACTGAGATTTTCGAACACTGCGCTCGACAACTTTGTCTCTACACCCAGTGTACAATGTGTAGCCCACTGGCGTTTGTGTTTTGTTATACTCGGCTGGGGTGCCCTCTAGCTTCTGCAGCCTGTGTTGCTTCCTTCACACCGCAGTCCCAACTTGGGGCCATGCTCTTTTCTACCTTGGTCTGCTGGATTGCCCACAGTCCCAAATTTTTTGTGGAAGTGTGGATTCGGTCCCGAGTGGCATCGGGTTCTGATCATCAAGGATTGATGACCTGGCAGCACAGAACCGCAGAGGCACGCAACACAAAAAGAAAAGACATACCGAGGAGAGAAAGTGAAGAAGGGTTTACTTGCTATCCACCACCTTGAACAAGCCCAAAAAGGAACAGAAGGACTACGTAGTTCGTAAATCCGGCCAGTCCTCAAGGTGGACATGTCAAATACCCTTCGGGTATTTTGGTGTCACTGGTCTTTTCTTTCTCATCTCCCGGCTTGACCACTTGTTTCTGCCAGCAAAGAAACTTTGCAAAGCATCCTTCCTCTGTTGATTCTGCCTATCTGGCTGTGTTATTCGGATGATGCAGCTGTCCGCTTCTTTTCTCTAACGTCACTCGCCGAGTTTCTCTCACAGTCAAACAGGCCCATATCCACGCCCCTTCAACCGGGGAAGACAGCACAGACCTGACGGGCCAGGGCAGCCTGCATTTTTTTTTTTCTTAATTAAGCATCAAATCTTCTCGAATCTGGTTCGGACACGACATTCTTTTGCTTCTCGCCTCTGTCACAGTCTCTGGGAGCGTATCCAGCTTCTCCTCGCCGGACCGTTCCGGACTATAAAACCGACCGCCTGAGCCTATTTCTTCCCCCACATTCATCCCAACACCTCACCCTTCACCGTTCGAAACAAAACAATTTTCATCCAAACAGCACATTTGACGACACGATACGAATACACATACTCAATCCACACCTGATACAACACAGCCCATCCGAAAATCACCACTTCCTCCTCTTCGAAAACTATCACACTACCGACCGTTTCACTTCAAGTCCGGTCCTCTGCAAAATGGCGCCCAAGGCCAACACTAGCAAGACTCCCTGGCAGGATTCCCTGGAGAGTGAGTTCCCCCAAATATAGAATGTCTGCTTCATGTAGCTAATGACGCCGTCAGGTACTTGCCACGGCCTTCAAATTGCCGCGCCGGTTTTCCAAATTGTGTCTGACCGACGAGGTATGTGAATTTCTCTTTTTTTTTTTGTCCGGGAGTATGTCTTGCGAAATTTGAATGCTGACCGGAATACAGGTGGGCGTACAGCATGGTCCAGCAGGGTTACCGTCTACGGAGTGACTCACGATGCCCGATTTTGGTACGATGGCAAGAACGTCAACAACGCCAAAGAAGATGCTGCTGAGGTTGCTTACAAATGGTTGAACGGCGCCTCTTCGAACCCCAGCTCACCCTCCACCACCCGAAGCGCATGGTAATGCGTTGGCTTGACAGCAAGAAGTTGATGACGGGACGAAGATTGATGGTTCGGCTGCGGAACAGTCAGACGGCCGTCCGGGACCACTTTCGGATCCCGTGATGAGTGCTGCTTGGAGATTCCGAGTCAAATTGTCTCGAAACCCCGTTTTGGTCTTGCGTTTCAACACACACCTACCATTCACCGCCACCGCTTACACGATCACGACTACTTTTCACGACACACGGATTCTCGGGCTACACTTTCGGATTACTTATATTTAACGACACAAACCATTCCTCTTCGTTGTACAATAACGACCCACACAACACACGCCGTGCTTAATACTTTCGACCGACGTACACAAGAGGAGTTTTTGGAAGGAAATCGACATTGCCACACGGCACACAACGGAAACTCTTATCATGACCTGGCGCAGACTTGTTTTGTTTTGATGTTTTATTTGGCTTATGAAACAGATTGACTCTGGTTTTGGCTTTTGTTTTTGTTTTTGTTTTCGGTTTCTTTATTTACCTGGGAGGAAACTTATCAAAGGCACATCTGACGATGATTTAGGTCTACTTGGGAGTTCGCTGATGGCCAGATACCCCTGGGAGGCATTGCTGAGTGGGTGGTTCTTTGGGCTGGAAGGCTTGTCTTTTTCAGCACATGAACGGACACATGGCTTTAACTCGAGAGGATCTGGAGTCTTGGTGGAACTCACTGGCGGCTCGAAATTGTTGGACTTTTATGGAAAATGGGAATTGCAAAATATTGGGGTTTTTTGGGTGGTTGTTCTGGCTGCTTGGTTTCTTTGTCTTTTCCTTGTCTGGCTTCGAGTTTCTCTCTTGTTTAGATTTGATGGTGGGGGGCGGAATGAGGACGCTTGGGAGGCGGTATGGAGGGCGGTTTGGTTGGTCGTTTACTGCGGCGTCTACTTCTCTTGTGGTCTTGGTCGGTTACAACTCTGCGACCTTGAGCTTGGCCCGGGTGGGATGGATGTAGCGGTGTTGGATCGCACTACCGAAGCACCATACTGTTGAACAAAGTATTCGACATGTCACCAATCTTCAAGTCGAAAAGCAAGGGAAAGATTACCGGGCCGATATCGACGACAACGGATCGAGCTTCAGGACACCGCTTCGGAACAACCCAACGGAGAACGGTTTTAAAAACATTTTTAAAAAAGGTGGAACTGGGCTGGGATATAATGCAAGGAGGCTGGGAACAAGATTGATCCTTATTTTTTTTTTTTTTTTTTGGTAAATGGTGGAGGATATGTTGGAACTTGCTTTCATCTATCTCTATTTTTTTCACGTTGATATCCGAGTTCTTTTCTGTTTTTTCTTTTGGTTTTCTTGATGACATGAGATTGGAAAAGAATTTTGTTGTTTTAGACTGTTAATATTTACTGGTTTTTTTTCTTTCTTTTTTGGTTTGTTTGAACTCTTGTATGTATGTATGTATGTATGTATGTTTGTGTGCTTGTATGCTTGCTGGTATTTGTAGATATTGAAACTTACTAACATCTTCACAGGAAAGCAAAGAGTGGAGGAGGAGGTGAAGGGCGGTTTGTGGGAGGTCGCTCGTGGCCAGGATAGGAAATGCCAAGCTTCTGACTTACACCGCTTCAAACCAAGGCTTTTTTCCCGTATTGTCGGGTCTGGACTAGGGGACGTGAGGGATCTTCGGGCCAATCAAGGTTGTTTGAGGTGGGGGGTGTGCTGGGCTGGAGAGGGTTGGATTTTGGGGAGATTTTCGGTGACGTGGTGGAGGAATGGGGGAGGTGGTCCCGTGATGGTGGTGAGGGTGGTGGGAGTGGGAGAGGAGGGTTTTTTTCCATGTTTTGGGCTAACTTGATGGGGGAAGTGTGTACATGAATGCACGCAGATATATATAAACACCGATGTTAAGGTTTGAGTGTCATTCTTGTGTGTCTGATAGAGAGGATTCGGCTTCCCGTGAGATGTATCTACCTACAATTAGGAAAGGTGTAGCTGAGACAGCATCTCTGGAGGTTCAACAACTAGATGTCATGAGGAGAAGAGGTCAGCTAAGGAGGGTAGGCCTGGGCTCACCAGTTCATGGGAATGACGGTGATTGGTCTCTGCAACTCCCACTGCAATCACAACAACCACACAACATATGCGGTGTCACAAGACTCGAAGAGAAGAAAAAGAAAAAGCTCGGATGGGGGACAGTATGGGGAAACTTGGAGGAACTGTTTGCTCCCGTGACCCGATGCCCCTCCCGCTGTTGCACGTCCAACCCACCTTTGAACCACTCATTTTCACCAGTGTCGTTGGCCGGTTCGTGGGGGTCACACACACACACACACACAAGTTTGCTGTGTGGCTGGATGGCAAATAACGCTAGTCTTCGGAGGTTGTTGATGTTTGGCGGGGGGGGTTGTGAAGTTGAAGGGTTTTGGGGTTGTTACAAAAGTCAAAAAGCACGGACCAGCTTTCGAGAAGCTGTAACTTGCCCCACTACTCCAAACCCAAGACCGGGAAAACACCGGGATAGTTTTCATTTTTTCGAGAACGGCGCGAGAGGGACAAGGCGAATTGGGTGGGTGAAAGCTTCCGGGTTTGCGATTTGACGAGACGACGACGACAACAACCCTCCCGCTCCGTCGTCGACGACCATCCCACCCCACCACACACAAAACCGCGCATACAGCAACGATGCCCCCAAGGCTGAACCTCGCCTCGGCCTTCCGAGCCCTTTCTCTCCGGACCACCCCCGCCAGCCAGCAGCCGTTATTATCACAAAAGATTGCCGCCGCGGTACCAAAGCTTCCCACGGTCTCAGTAGCGAGACGGTTTTATTCCGACAACCTCACCCCCGAGAACAACAACAATAACAACGATGATCAAGTACCCTCTTCCGAGCTAGCCCCCCCCAGATCAGAGGAGGAGGAAGTGGTCAGTCTCAGCCAACAACAACATAAAGAAGACAACCTCTATGCTCTGAACAGGCTGGAGCTGGTGGCGTACGGACTCAAACCATTTGACGCCGAGGAGGAGGGGCACAAGTACGGGTTGCCCAGCCTGCCGCTGCCGAGCGAGCTGCACAAGGATCATCGGTATGATGATGTGATGGGGCAGATCACGAGGTTGTTGATGAAGGATGGGAAGTTGTCCAAGGCTCAAAGAGTTCGTTTCTCCATCCCACGTCGGTTTGATATATATATATATATATATATATATGCTGATATTTCTGTTCTAGGACATGGCAATGATCCTCAACCACCTCCGCACCTCCCCCCCACCAAAACTTAACCCTGCCCGTCCGTTGATTCCTGGTGCCCCGGCCCCGAATTTTCTTCCCCTCGATCCGGTGACTTACCTTCGTGTTGCGATTGATTCTGTCGCGCCGCTGGTGAAGATTAGGGGGTTTAGGGGTCTGGCGGGTGGTGGTAGGAATCTGGAGGTTCCTGCACCGTTGGCGGCGAGGCAGAGGAGGAGGACGGCGTTTGTGTGGATTTTGGACGCGGTGCAGAAGAGGAAGAGTAAGGGGTCGGGGAGGAAGATGTTTCCGACGAGGGTGGCCGAGGAGATTATTGCGGTTGTGGAGGGGAGGAGCGGGGTTTGGGACAAGAGGGCGCAGGTGCACAAGCTGGGGACGGCGACGAGAGCTAATTTGATGAATAATCAGATTAAGAACTTTTTGTAGGTTCTTGGGTGAGGCAAAGGGAGGGAGGAGATGGGGGAGACTTCTGCATGCATAAAAGGGGTCACATATGGATGGGTTGGTAGGTTGGGTGGTGGAAGGAGAGTGTACATTATTTTGTATCATGCAAATTACAAGACCGGTCCCGAGCATATGGGATACGCATTTTGAAAGGATGGGTCAGGAACTGTTCCAGAGAGGTCGATCGATTGGGCTAGACACTAAAGGTGGTAGATATGCAAGTGAAAGTCAAAGTCAAAGTCGGATGGGGATCGTATGTATAAGGCTGAGATGACAGGTTGAGTTTCGATAGACTTTGGCCAGTAGCCTTGTGCCGTTTTCTAAACGCTTGACGACTCGACTCAGATGCTCGGCGGTATGGCGCAGCAGCCGCGTAGTCTCTCGGCTCCTATCCGTGGGGTTGTTGCGGGGGGAGGGGAGGGAGGCAGTGCTATCATGCGGGTGGATTCGTCTATGGAAAATTGTAGTGTCTGACGTCTTTGTTACACCGGGATGGGAGGTCTTTACTACCGTGAACGATCAGACTGGGCATAGGATGTTAAGAAAGGCTGTGTCAACTCAACGCGGGGCCGTCCTCTCGTGCCAATACCAGCCGAAGAAGAAGAAAAACAAGATTCCAGTTACACAGCCCAGAGTCTTGGTTTTCATTGGCTTTGGGAAGCTCTCGTGAGGTGGTCTAAGACGGCGCCTCCGAACCCCACGCTCGGCGAACAGCAAGTTTGGACTTTGGTCGGCGGCGGCAAAACCACAAGGTTCCGCTGCCACTTCGTCAGAGCTTCCCAGAGCTCTCTCTCCCTTCCCACCCCGCACATCGTCATTCAATCAGGCCACAGGGCACGAGATGCTATAGCCCGCTGACTCTGCGCTCTTACCGCCCAGACACGAGGGCATGTATTCACTTGATAGTTGATCTGGCAGTGGGGTGATAAGGAACAGCTGCAAAAGAGAAAAAAAAACGACGGTTATCACTTGAACAAGCAAGGATTTCATAAACTGCACCCCTTTGGGACAATGGCCGCAAGCTATATCCGCAGACATTCTGCAGCTGGTGAGGTAGCTTGGGTCTTGGCGCTCTGGGCCGAGTCGTAACTCCTCTTCGGGGGCGTCTTGGCAGCGTCTTCAGCGGGACGACGCCCCGCCATCTGATCTTGGTTTTACCGTTTGACAAAGACCAAATATCGTGTCGGATTTCTTGTCCTTCTCCCGTTGACACCGACCGACTCGACCAACTTTTTTTTCTTTTTCACTATTTTGTTGCCTGCCTGTTTGACAACGCTACACACTACGAATACACACACAACTCTGCATTCTTTTCAATCTGATCTCGAAGAAAGCCGTGACCCCTTGATTTGAAACTGCTGCCACCCACTCGTTGTATACATACCTTACAGACCACACTTCGAACAAACAGTACACCAGAACAAAAAACCACCAGCAACTGCCACTCACTATGGCTAGGCACCAACCAATGTCGATGGAGGCGATGCTCGACGAAGAGCGGAGGGAAGTGCTTGCGCTGCTCGAGGGGCCCCAAGCATCACGACCAAGCAGAGCCCCAAGCAGCATAGGAGGCCGGTCGCCATCTCCCTTCACGCCGCGATCCCCAGTGCGGTCCATGTTAGACATTGGTGACGACCCTCCTTCTCCTGGCCTCCTCTATCCTCCTTCCCCTCCCTCTACCCGCTCCACGTCGAGTTATCATACTAAGACCTCCTCTCCTATAGCGCCTGTTAGAAGCATGCTCGATGTCGACACCCCTCCTCCCGCGCCAGTACGAAGCATGTTGGATGTGGACTCCCCACCAAGCCAGAAGCATGTTCTTAGCACACCCTCTTCGCCAATCGAACACACCGGCTCTCGAAGCCTTCTTGCCCCAGCCCCGTCTGGGCACCCCCGGAGCATGTCCGATGCCGCCATGAGACCCGCCGACTTTGGCCCCCGGGCCAACCCTCGACACGACCCAACACTCGACTACCAATTTGGAGGAATCATCACAAACCATGCAGGCGCCGCCATGCCGAAAAGAGTGACGATGGGCGGGAAGCGCTCCAGCGCCATGGCAGAAGTTATGAGAGGCAACGATGTGTCGGGGCTTGTTCTCCCTGGCGATCGTGGCCGTCACTCGATTGCTGGACCGGCGTACAGCAGCCGAAAAGCCGGGAACAAATCCAAGTCTCCCACCAACAGACTAGGGGTGCGCTCTCACTCGCCTGCCTTGCTCGGGCGAAATCTCAGCCCGGCCGGGCGCGCCATGCTTGGGGATAACCAGACTGTCGACTACAACAATGCGTACCGCCGCTTATCAGATGCCGCCTTGGCTAGGTCCGGGGGCTCGCTGGGTGAGCTCGGGAGAAGGAAGAAGTCGGATGATGGGTCTAGTAACGGCAGACTCGCCAAGGACTATCTGGGACCTGATGGGGAGTTTGTCGAGGAAAGCAGTGACGATAGCGGAGGAAACTCTTCGGAGGAAGACGAGCGGGGTAGGAAGGCCGCTCGAAGCTTTGATAAGAAGCCGCAGGGCAGCTCGGAATCACCGGAGGCTAAGAGGCAGGTGCGGAGCTTGCTTGCGGCTGCGGAGGAGGAACGTAGGTCGTTTGCTGATACCCACCTGTCAGTTTGACTGGATACTGGGATACCGTTGACTAACTTGAATTCGGTATACCATAGGGATCCATGTTGCCTCTTCCCAGCCGGCTCACAAATACAGGTCTTTGCTGGACGAACCTTCAATTACTGTTACGAATCCATCCGGCGAGAAGGAACGGGTCAAACACAGCAGCAAGAACGTCATTCACCCAGCGACCAGCTTCGACACGCCGCCTAGCGGGACGCACACGCCAATGTATACCGACACGGAAGAGGACATCTCGGACATCAAGAGGGCGCAAAAGATGTCCTTTGCCATGACGCAGGTGATGGAAACGCCCGAGTCCCACAGGACGATCCAGATTATTACCAGAGGCGACTATGCTAAGCTTGTCAAGGACGCCGAGGAGGAACACCGACCTGCGAGGAAGTATTTGGTTGCTACGGATATGAGTGACGAGTCTACCCATGCGCTCGAGTGGGCTATTGGGACTGTGCTCCGGGATGGCGACACGCTGCTTGCCATTTACTGCGTGGACGAGGATGCTGGGATTGAGGCGAATCCGAACTCGGTGGTGCCGGATGAGTCCAAGGCGATGAAGGAGCAAGCGGCTGCCATCACGGCCGTGACGAACAATACCAGGCAGCCTGCTACACCGGGGGGGACTGCACTGCCTCTTAGGATCTCTTCGCTGGGTCACCAGGCGAGCGAGGTTAGTTTGAGCCCTGCGCCGTCGAGCATGGAGAGGAGCAAAGCGGAGGAGGAGAGGTATAGGGCGGTGAAGGATATCGGGGACAGAGCGATGAAGCTGCTGAGGAAGACGCGGTTGCAGGTCAGGGTGATTGTGGAGGTGCTGCACTGCAAGAACCCGAAGCATTTGATCACGGAGGTGATTGATTTGGTGAACCCGACGTTGGTGATTTTGGGGAGCAGGGGGAGGAGTGCTCTCAAGGGGCAAGTTTTTCCCCCCTTTTTGTTTTTTTTTGTTTTTTTTTTCTCGCCTGATGAAAAGAAGAATGTTGCTAATATGGGGAAAACAGAGTGATACTTGGCTCTTTTTCGAACTATTTGGTAACTAAGAGTTCGGTTCCGGTCATGGTGGCGAGGAAGAAGCTTAGGAAGCAGAGCAAGTACAAGAAGATTGCCGCCGGGGCGAGCCAGCACCAGGTGAACAATATTAACAACCCCACGGCGAGGAGTTTGGCGCAGGCCAAGATTGATTAGAAATCATGGCCTTGGAGGGATGATCAGTATTGAGAGAGGAGCTAGGAGTTGGGGTTCGGGGTATGGAGGGGGAACGTACAGGAATTAGCGGACTTGCTGTTGTTTTGTTAACCTGTGACTGTTGTGGGCATTTGGTAATGACGTTGATGATCAAAGCAAGCGGTTTTTTTTTTCTTGTTACAAGGAAACAAAGTATATATCATCAGTCTTCTCTGATTGGGCTTTCATTTCAATTTTGCTGGGGGGGGAGGGGGCTTCTTGAGGAGACAGTGGAAGTTGGGTGTTGTGAGTTTTGAGAGGCAAAGCGAGTGATGTTTTTTTTTTGGGGGGGAGGCGGAGGGGGAAGTTAAGGAGGGTAATGGGCTGGAGGAGAGTAAATATGAATATACTATGGTTCTCTCTCTCTCCTGTGGTGTGTTGTGATGAAGTGTGATAAATGGTATGTATGATGACTTTGCGAGGTGGAAAGAAAAACACGAAGTACGTCACACATCAAGGTCCCCATCAACCCGAGTGATCACTTGAAGCTTGGGACATACCAAAAAGAACATCACGAAAGGAAAAAAAAGACACTGCTCAAAGTGGTGGTCATAATCAAGTTTTGCTCCTTTCCCCCTTATAGCCATCTATCTATATATACAGCCAGACATGCCCATCACCCAGTGTCGTTAATCCCACACCAAGAATTCTTAAGGCAAAAAAAAAAAAAAAAAAAAAAAAATCATATTTCATTCCCCAATTCCATGTTCGCTGTCAAAAAACACAAAAGCAACACCCCCCAAATAATCTCAAAAGAATAACTCGCTATTCTCCCCATCAACCTAAAAACTATCCCACCCACCCACACCCACCCCCCATAACATCCCTCAAGGGGCTTGTGGGAGATATCTCTAAACACCTGACAAAGGCCTCTCAACCAGCAAATCCTTCGGGGGCTCCGCATTAGAGAGCCCCCCCCTCTCCTCCTCCTCGACAGTCTCCAAGTTGCAAACCGACAAGCCCGACCCCCTTGGCTGTTGAGATGATGACCCCCGTGGTGCAACCAATGTCTCCTCCCGCTCAGCCACGGCTCTCTATTCCTGGCTCGCGCTCAAATCCATGCTCTGATTCCACATCATCTCCAGCTGCGCCCTCGTCGCGGCATCGTTCCCGCCATCCACCAGACTGGCACCGCTCAGTCTCCCCTTTCCACCACCACCTCCGTTACCACCACCCAACCCATCATCAGTCCCCAAACTGCTCGCCGCGCTCTCCCCAACCCTCAACCCGCTGGCCGCTCTACTCGGTGGCCTAGTGCCCCCTGCTTCAACAGCCAACCTCCCCAAATCTCCTCTTCTAGTGCTCGCAGCCCGACTAGGCGGCGGGATCCTCTGCGCCTTGATCTCCATCCCAGGCAGCTGCCAAATCCTCGCCACCGACCTCGCAATCGGGTTCTGATGCCGTCTGACGCTCAAATACTGCATCCCCGTCTTCTCCAAAATCTTCCCATGCTTCGGGTTCGCCGTCCCATAATTCGAAGCAACCCCCCCACCACCCCCGGCAGCTCCCATGAGCAGGCTTGGTGCACCTCCACCACCAACAGGCACCATCGCCTGGCCCGAAGCAGTCGGCTCCAATCCCGAGCTGGCCCGTTGCAGATTCAGCTTCTGCTGCGTCCGGTTCATATCCCGCGGCACTACATAGCCGTTTCCGTTGCGCCTTGTCCTCGCCCCATTAGACTGGTGTTGAACCCCTTCCTCGTCGTCAGTATGTTGCTGTTGATCATATCTCCCCCCATTAAGCTGCTCATGCGCATGCGACAGACTCCCCATCGACCGCGGCCGACGCGGGATACCAGCGTCCGCCTTGCTGCCCAGCGCAGCTCGAGAAACACCCTCCTTGTTCGCAGCAGCAGCAATGATAAAAGAGTCAGCCGCTATGCCCGAGCCGGGCTCCTGGCTGCTCCCACCCACAAACCTCGACGTGAGCAGCTCCGCCCTCCCGCTGCTCCCAAGTCTGGGTCCCACCCCCCCCGCTAACTGCATCAGACTCGCCTCCCCGGGCGACATCCTCTGTGACGAACCCGGCCGTGTAGGCGGAGCAGACGGCAGTCTCGGCGCCGGCGGCCTAGGCGCAACAGCAATCTCGGTCGACATCTTCGGCGCAGCACCCTGAGAAGGAGCCCTGGACAATATCCGTGAAGTAATCGTATTAGCCAGCGTAGCGTTCCGGGTAAAACTACTGTCCGCACTATGCAGTCCGCTCCCACTCTCGGGCGGCGCCTGTTGTTTACTCGCAATATCTCTATGCGACGTGGGAGACGGAGGCGACGCTACAACTGTAGGTAGTTGCTTATTCTGTATTTCGTTCGTCGGGGGAGGAGGAGGAGGATTCGGATTCGTCGGCTGTCCGTTCCCACCAATAGTAGAACCTCGTCTCGAAAGCAACGGTGAAGCAGAAGTGCTAGCATCAACCCATTCCCCGTCGTCCTGACTATCGTCTTCCTGCTCGTCGTCTCCCAGATTAAAATGAACCTTGGAACCCCCCCGCGAAGATTTGAGTTTGTTCACGTTTGGATTCGAGACGGTATGTCGATGCAGACTCGTCGTAGACTTGCTCTTCTTCCCCACATCCGCCTGGGACCGATTGCGCTTCAGGTTCGTCTGCGACACGTTCTTTTGTATGTGATTGGATGACGTGGTAGCATCCCCGGTGAGCTTCAGCTCCGAGGTTGCTCGGCGATGGTGGTGACGTTTCGACACCAAAGTCAGTCCCTCCCCGTCTTTATCTGGTGAAATCGAGCCGCTGCCGTGTTGTCGGTGGTGATTGTTCAGTTTGGTCGTTGAGGCTGTTGCACCACCGTGGTGCTTGTGAAGACCCTTGGAAGACGGCACTCGCGCATGCAGCCGTGAGCCACCACCCACAATGTGCTTTTGGCTCTTGACACGGTGATGCGGTTGCACCGCGGTGTGTTGTTGTGTTTGGTCACTGCTGTCGAAATGAATCATGGATGGCCGTTTTGATTGGCCGGCACCCGGCGCCTCATTATTCTCTCTCGCCATGACAGGCCCTTTTGCTGCGCCCTATTTCGACCTAACGTCCCCTTTTTTTTTCTGTCCTTCCGAGACAGTTTCCTGCACCACCTGCCGCGGGGCACTTCAAAGAAACCTTTCCAGCTCTGAAAAGACGCACTGTGAACAACACCTTCTTCCCTAGGCCGTTCACAGCCTTGCTGGCTCTAAAGCCTGTGTGTGGTCAACAAAGCCGGTAACGGCGTAGTGCCAATGTATATTTCTCCCTCTCCAACCTTCAATTCGTCATAGAGCACCGGAGTACGAGTAACGGGGGAGTATGCAGGGTTTCGAAACTTGCAGGGCTCGCAAAAACCGTAATCGGATTTGTCTCGAATATCGAATCGTGAATATCGGGGCGTGTAACCAATCGAACGCCGAGAATCCTAGACCTTGCACCGTGAACCGCAGGACCGGGAAGCTTTGAGAACTGGAGGGTACCAGGATATAAATCGATGCCGAGGATTTGATGGGTTTTCCGTGAACGCTGCAGAAATGTCGAGGTTGAAAACTACTAGACAAATGGAGATATTGAACTCCACGAAAAGGTCCGGAAGCGACTGGACTGGCCTTCTAGTAATTCCGATTAAGAAAGAGGACTCGCATCCCCCAGAGCGGTGACGGCACCCCAGAACAATACAAGGTTTCTGATTGGCCATCTTTCAAGCCATCCCCACTACGTCTCCTACCCCACACAGTAATTATCCACCATTCTGTCAGTTACTTCTCGACTTCTCGAGGCCAATGAACTTGCTCCTGATAAATTCACATGCAGAAAAAACAACGCTCCAAAAGATAATGCCTTGTAACTGTGTGTATTTGTCCAAGCACACAGTTGAACTCTTGCCTCTCCAATACTGTAGCTACCTAAGGTATAACCAACTCTGTTCCCTGTTCCTTTGAAATTGCCCTCTACAGTTACACAGCCAGACGAACGTGACGACATGACGGCCTCCTCTCATTAATCGAGTAATACAAAAAGGAAAAAAAATATCATGAAAAATGCCCAAAATGATTTCGCTTGCCAAACCAAAAATGAATGATAATTTTTGTTCAATCCTTTCCTTCTTCCACTTACTCGGCAACCCAGACAGCAGCCATACCCATACCAGTACCAATGCACATGGAAGTGACACCAATCTTCTGGTTTGTCCTCTTGAGCTCATAGAGGAGAGTGGACACCTGTCTGGCACCGGTGCAGCCGAGAGGGTGGCCGAAAGCAATGGCACCACCCTTGGGGTTGATCTTCTCAGCAGGGATGCCAAGCTCGTTGGCGCAGAAGAGGCACTGAGAGGCGAAAGCCTCGTTGATCTCAAAGATGTCAACGTCCTCCTTGGTGATGCCAGTGAGCTCGAACACCTTGGGGATGGCCTTCCAGGGGCCGAGACCCATGAGAAGAGGGGGCACACCAACGATGGAAGCGTTGACGTACTTGCCGAGGATGGTCTGGCCGAGCTTCTCGGCGGTGGAGCGCTTCATGAGGAGAACGGCGGCGGCACCGTCGGAAACCTGGGAGGCGTTGCCGGCATGGATGCTGCCGTCCTTGGCGAAGGCAGCACGGATCTTGCCGAGGGACTCGACGGTGACACCCTCGCGGATGCCATCGTCCTTGTCGACGACAATCTCCTTGGTCTCGCCGGACTTGGGGTCCTCGTACTTGACCTTGAGGGGAGCGATCTCCTCCTTGAAGAGACCAGCCTTCTGGGCCTTGACGGCCTTCTGGAAGGAGGCGGCAGCGAACTGATCCTGGACGGCACGGGTGACGCCCTTGGCCTTGGCCATCTGCTCAGAGAGGACACCCATGGGGACCTTGCAGTTGGCAGCCTCGGGGTGGCTCTCGAGGAGCTCGGAGAACTCGGTCACGGCGCCGGGGCCATACTGAGTGGACATGGACTCGACACCGGCGCCGATGCCGACCTCGATCTGGCCGGAGCGGATGGCGTTGGCAATATCAACACAGGCCTGGAGACCGGAAGAGCACTGGCGGTTGAGGGTGTGGACGGCGGTGGAGTCGGGGAAGCCGGCAACGAGAGCGGCAGCGCGCATCTCGGTGGCGCCACCACCGGGGGCGAGGACGGTGCCGACAACGATATCCTCGACCAGGGCGGGGTTGATCTTGGAGCGCTCGATGATGGACTTGAGGGCACCAGCCATCAGGTCGGCGGCGGCTGTGTCCTTGAAGCTACCCTTTCCACCTCTTGTGATGGCCGTCCGGAGGGCAGCGGTAACGACAATCTGTTAAACAAGGTATGTCAGTTATGCGCCGCGGTTGTCATGTGTCCAGGTCAAACTCACATCATCGGGGTTCTTCTCCAGGAGCTTGGCCTTGCCGCCTGCGGAGGCGCCGCCGGAGATCTGGTTGCCCAGCTGAGAAAGTCTGTCGAGAGCTTCACCACGGAATGTCAGCCGTCACGCGCCGGTCATCGGTAGGAAGTCTACTCACCACCCATTGTTGCGGTTTGTGGATCTTGTAACGAGCCAAGGGACTTGGAAAAGTGGTGGAACAAGGAGTTATACAGGGTCAGAAGTTGTAGGACACAACAAAGAGAAGGGAAGGATAGTTTTTAAAAGGTAGTGGCACGACAAACAGAGAAACGGATGGACGGGGGCGGGGGTTGGAGATGGTTATAATTCAAAAAGATACCTCGGAGTAGCGGTTGTTTCCCTCGCTGAACACAACAGCCAAGGTCGAAAAGCGCATTCCACAGCGAAACTGTCCACCCACGGCGCCCGCGTGAGGCGAGGTTTCGCTGCCGTGTGCTCCGTGGCCAGCCGCGGGTCCAGGTGATGTCAGAAAAAGGCCGAGGCATAGCCAAATACGGCCTAGTGCGACCCGGGGTGCGTTTTCCTCTGATGCATCCAGCTCCTTTCACATGCAAGATGTTTTCCGCCGCCTGGGCAATCCCCGGTTCCCCAACTTTTTTTGGTTTGTCTCTTCAAAAAAAGAATCTCCATGGATTCCATAATCACGGGGTAGTAAGAAACTCTGGGGAAGAAACAAAAATAGCCCAATTGGCATGTGAGATATCCCTCAAACCCTCTCTCTGCTAAGGTTTTGTCGATCGCCCATGCCCGCTGCAACTCCAAAACCGGACTTACTCAGGCACCATAAACAGCCACCCTTGCCACAAGATAATTGAGGATACTTTAAAGTAGGTTAACATGCCCCTACGGGATAGTCCATAGGCCTTGAAAGATGGTTTATAGGCCTTTAAAGATAGTTAATAGGCCTTTTGAATATTCTTAAAGGTCTATTAACTATCTTTGAAGGCCTATAAACTATTCTTTAAGGCATGTGAACATACTTTTTGTGTCAACTATTTCGCGGTGAGGGAGACAGCCTGAACATCGAGAAATAACGGTCAGGAAGTTGTTTTGCTTTAGGTTCAAGCGATTGACTCTGATGGTCAAATAGTACCTGCATACACACACACCACTTGTTGCAGAACGGTTTCGCCGCGGTGGCCGGTGTTGAGTCCGATTCCATGTTCTCAGAAGAGCACGAGACATTACACATCAAACACCAAGGAACATTCTCATGATATCGAATTCATTCATTGAAAGATTACCCAAAAAAAAAAAAAAAAAAAAAAAAGAAAAAAGAAACACCTCGTGGTGAATGCATGTGTAGTAAAATGAAAAAGAAAAAAAAAAAAAAGAAATACCCAAACTTGACTTCCATCGCTTCAATCATGTCATGATGTTCTTGTCATACCCCTCACTTGTGGAAGGACTTGACCTTCTCAATCTCATCCCAGCTGCCCATGAAAATTCCACTCTTGTCGTGAATATGCTCCGGCACCACCTCCATCAATCTCCTCATCTGGCTGTCAACCGCCTGGCCACCAGCTATAATCATTGTCAGCATCATATCCCCCTTGCCCATAGATCCATGTGTCAAACTCACCGTTCTCAAAAACCATCGCCATCGGCGCACATTCATACAAAATCCTCAACTTCCCCTTCGGACTCTTCTTGTCCGCCGGGTAGGCAAACACCCCCCCATAAAGCAACGTCCTGTACGCATCCGCCACCATGCTCCCGATATACCTGGCACTATATGGCTTCCCCCCTTCCTCCTTCGCCTCCTTCAGACTATTAAAATACTCCTTCACATTGTCCTCCCAATACAAACTATTCCCTTCATTCACACTGTAAATACTCCTCTTCTTCGGCAGCCTCATGTCCGGATGCGTCAGGATGAACTCCCCCACCCCGTTATCCAGCGTAAACCCGTTCACGCTCCCCCCCTTCATCGTAATCACCAGCTGGGCGGACGCACCGTACATGGTGAACCCCGCCGCGACAAGCTCCGTCCCGGGCTTGAGGATGTCTTCTTTTGTTCCCGTCGACCCCTCAGCCAGCTTGTGAATCGCAAAGATTGTCCCGACGGAAACACCAGCGTCGAGGTTGGAGGAGCCGTCAATTGGATCGCAGGCTACGGCGTAGCGCGCGTCTTTGGCGTCTTTGAAGTAGATTACTTCCTCCTCTTCTTCCGACACTAGCAAGGCGCATTTACCCGACGAGCGCATGGCCTCGATGAAGAGGTCGTTGGAGATGACGTCGAGCTTTTTTTGGTCGTCGCCTGTCGTGTTGGAGCTGCCGGCGAGGCCGGTGAGGTTGACGAGGGTGGCGCGGCGGATGTAGTAGGCGATGGACTTGAAGGAGAATTGGAGTGCGTGGCAGAGGAGCCTGAAGACATGAGATTGTTAGAGGTGAATGGATATGGGGGGAGGGAATTGGTAAGAAGAAACGTACGTAAAATCACCGGTGGCCTCCTTGTGCTTGACTTGCTCTTCAGTCAAGAACCGGGTGAGCGTCACAATGTTGGTGTTGATCTTCTCCGTCTCGCCCTCGGAGCCGTTGCTGGTGTATGCTGAAACCATCTTGACGGTAGTTGTTATGTTTTGCTGTTTGTGAGAAGAAAACAGCTATGTGAAGTTTGTGATGATGATGTTGGTGGTGGTAGACCTTGAAGTAGAGTATAAGTCAAAGCGGGATCTACTTTATGACGCCGTCAAACCAATCGGGTGAATGGAAACCGAAGCTTGACTTATACACACACAAGCAAGCAAGGTGGGTATCAAGGGCTCTTGTTGGTGATGATGTCGTCAAACAAGATATGACGAAGTGGATTCGAGTATGAGTGGAACAACCAGGTATAACGGGGAGAAGAAAAAGAACAGGAACAACAATGAAAGTTTGAAACGGCCAGAACAGCCAACTTATCTATTTTCCTCGACCGCGCCCCCAGGCCAGCAAAAGACACACTCCCCCCCGCCCCCCTTGGAGCCAAAAACACCCGACCCGACGGCACAAGGCACCGGTATCTGTGATTTTGTGTCTAACGAAACGTATTATCCCACGTTAATTCCGCCCGTCCTTATCCATCCGTCCACCCAGGGATCACCACCCCCGGGGGGTGTGTGTGTGTGTATGTGTGTGAGCTTGTACCTTGTTGAACTCATCTGCAGGAGGTTTGTCAATTTTGTACGGGGCCGTGCCCCTCGACCGGCCGCCGTCGGCAGAAGCACGGCTATGGAGGGGTAATGTCTGACATCACATTTGATCATTTCAAGCCTGGGCTTCTTCGCTCTTTATAAATCCCCCCAACCACGCCTTTTTCCCCAATTCTCCCCTTGCAGACCTGTCTCAGGTTGGTTCGATGCTGTTGGTCCCAACTCTGTATGTACATACTGTCTATATCTCCAAAAAGATAACATCCCAAATAAACGATACTCCAAATGTCTGATGTATTCCCGACAAGATGATTTCCCGGGTCGCAAGTGCATGCACGTCCGTCCTCGTCCCGAGCGCGACCCACCCCATCCGTTCAAATCCGGCAATCCTAAAGAAGTCTCGGCATTTGTCTTGGCCTTTTTCAGCCCAGCTTTGACGTAGCCAACCAATCGGGTCACCCATTTCCCCAGTTGTTAGCTAAGCCGCACCATCCCGGCCGTTTTCTCCAGGTTCAACCACTGTTCATCTGACCTGGTCAGCTGGGGAACAGAGGCTTCTCAGCATGCTGTTCCTGGCATGGAAACACGAAATGTTGGGATGTTGGCTGCTTTGGAATGCTTCAGGGGAATGGTCCCGTGATATGTCCAGTTTTCTATCCCTGATGTATGGTCAATCCCACACAAAGTCCCCCCTTGTCTGATAGTTCATATCGAGTCGGTGATAATTGGAGAGCTTCAGTATCGGGCCAGACCAGCTCGGAGGACCACCACAGTCCTGCAGCCTGGGAAGCAGTATCGGTCTGTCGTTGTGCTTGTATGCATAACCGTCCCCAATCTCCATAAGAGCCGGCGAGACCTGTCTGCTCATGTACCCGCTGCCATCTGCCGCACGTCCTCTCCAGTCTGGGAATCCAAAATTAGGGTCGGTAGTGGGCCGGTCTGGTGGGTAGTTGTTTGGACACGGCTCCAGATTGGCTTCGATAACTCCGCCCGAAATGCCAATGTAAAAGTTGGGCGAGATGTCTGACCCTCGGGCAAGCGACCAGATGCTGGCGCTGCTGTTAATCAGCGACCTGGAAAGGTAAAATTTGGCGTTCGGTCGATAGTAGATGTGTTTTGAGAGCTCGTGGTACTGGCACGCTCGTCCTTGCTTGCACTTTTCATTGCCGAGATTTGACTTTGTAGGATTTTTCAAGAACGCTTGCGAGGGTCCTGGGAATGGCAATGAGTTCAGACACGGAAGACCTGAGGTGTGATGGTAGGGTCGTTCCCAGCGAAAGTCGAATATCTTGACGGTGAGGCCATCCCCGCCTCCGGCAACGAAGCGCTCTGTGCCGTATGTCATGAGGGCCTCAGCATCAACCCATGGATCAACATTGTCTTGATAGACAGCGTCAAACGGTGATGGTGTGCGTAAGTCTTGTAACCTACAGACGGTGTTAGTACCATGGCCAGACGCGGTTCGGAAGCTGGCAGGTTGACGCACCTGATAGTCCCATCTCGCCACGCGCTGAGAAGTAGACTGGTTCTGCAGCCTCCAGTCCGACAAACAGGTTCTAGAGAATTGGGACAGATATTTCCATTGTCCTTGAGCTCAAACTGAGCCGCGATTGATGCATTCTTGGCAGCTGTGTGATGAGTGATGCCCGTTGGTGTCAGGGAGAGGTAACGGAGAGGATCGGGAGAGCCGCTCAAAGCCAATGCAACGGTTTCGCCCTGTTCCATCCATTTGGCACGACTGAGTCTCGAGGTGTTCAGGGAGAATATCTCTGTTTTGAGATCAAATGTAGCAGATGGCTCTAGTTCGGTTGTGGCGTCCGCAGGAAGGTCGAATACGGCCAGGCCATTCCTCGTGGCAGCCGCTATTCTTGTGCTGGAACCGTGTTGGAGAACATCCAACGAACTGAGATTTTCCGGTTCTGAGCCGTTGTTTGCTTCAGATGTTTCTGGAGGACTGAACTTGAACTCCGAGATGGGCTGGCCAAAGCGATCCGGTTCCGCTGATATGAGCGACAGCGTTCCATTGTGCCTTCCAGTGACAACAGCTCGTCCGGTGTGGTGGTTGACGATCTTTACCGAGTTGACATCATCGTAAGCCGCCCTGAAGCCCAGTTCCTTGCCATTAACGCTGTGCCACGAAGACTTGGACGGCTTGTCCGGTCCCTGGCGCTCCCTATACCGGCCAACGATGTCTTCTCCGGCACCCCATACAACGAGCTCTTCATGGGTGGCTGGGTCGAAATGAGCATCAACAACAGAGTGGAATAGACCTCTCCCCCTCGCATTCCCTCGGTGCCGTCTCACCTCATCGCCGTGTGGTGAGTGTAGTAGAACTTGGAATTGCAGAGCTCGCCGGTCCCAGCATCGACTTTGCCAGGTGAGTGATTCGGCAAGTTGTTCCCAGGTGTGGCGATTTCCGTTTGGAATGGGAATAGACAGAGAGGGAAAACTGCGTTCCACGAAACGTCGCCATCCATCGTTGTTGACAGCGCTATGCAGCTTCTTGCAAGTCAAGGCAAGCGCTCGAAGGTCGCGTGCACAGTCAAAGTTGGCGAAAACCAGGAACTGGATTTCCAGCGGAAGGTCGATGAAGCTTCTGGGCACCGAGGACCCCATTGCTTCTGAAACTAAGAGCGGCCAATGAAATATACGCAGTTTGCTGTTTGTAAAGCAAAGGTTGTATGAAGATGAAGAGACGTTGATGTTGAATATCAACCGTCTGCTGCTTGCTTTTGACTTGCTTGATAGGAACCAATGACACAACACTGGATGGAACTTCTGAAATGGATTCCGAGGGTCATCTATCAATGCCGTGACTCAACTGCCGCACTAGCCACAAACGGACTAGTGTAAAGATTTTGACCAATAAGACATTCGGGCGAGTCTCAATCGGGCAGCCAGATTACCCGGCCAAGGCCAATTGACTCCCAACCTGTCTGCAGTCATCAATCTTTCATGCACGTTGAAAGCGAGCCCGCATCATCAAAAGGGAAAAGAGTCAGAGACGTTTTGGAAGCCTATGAAGATGGCTGGTGGCTTCACAGGGCTAAGTTGCGCCGCAGCCGCCTTGTTTGCTTTTCTGACATACCGTTTCATCTTTTGGCCTGCATTGTTCTCCCCTCTTGCGCGCATTCCCAATGCTCACTGGTCCGTCCCGTTTTCCCGCCTTTGGATCCTGCGGATTCGATTCACACATCGAGAAAATAAAACACTCTTTGCCGCCCACCGCCGTCACGGTCCCATAGTCCGAGTTGGGCCCAGCGAACTGAGCATCGATGACGTGGACTGTGTCCGCACTGTTTACCAGGGTGGATTTGAGAAGACTTCGTGGTATTCTGTTTTTGACAACTATGGGTATGGCACGCACAGACAGCAATCAATCGTCTTGCTTTCTACTTGTGCTTACACACTTTCTAAAGCGCTGTCTGCATGTTTTCGGCAAGACCTTCTGCCGAGCACTCGGTACGGAAGCGGTTGATATCCCATGTCTACTCCAAGTCATACATGCAGTCGAGTCCGGCGGCTTCAGCCCAAGGGCACGCCATTCTTTCCGAGAGGTTTCTGCCGATTCTTGAACGGTCCGCCAAGGATACCCAGCTTCCCCATGGCATCGATATCTATTCGGTGTTTATGGCGGCAACGATGGATTTTATCGCCAGCTACCTCTTTGGGCTGAGGAATGGAACCGACTTTCTAGGCGACAAGGCCTACAGAGAGCACTTTCTCGAGCTGTACAGGGCCCGCCAGGGTTATGGATATTACGATCAAGAGATGCCACAGTTCACCAGACTCTGCCGCAAGATTGGCATTCCCTTTTGCCCCAAGTGGGTGGATGCAGCCAATAAGGAGCTTGGCGACTGGTGTCTACGGCTCTGTGATCAGATATCCGCCTCTCCCGACACAACTAACACTGACCCAAGGGATGAGCCTGTAGTATGGAAAAGTCTAGTTGCTGGGCTTCGGAAAGATGAAACTACGAAGGGCAAGGACTCGCTCCTGTATCCGGCTGTGTCCAACTTCCGGCTGTCAGTTGCATCAGAGCTTTTCGACCATGTGCTGGCAGGCCAGGAAACGGCTGGCTTGGCCCTTACATATCTAACTTGGAGGCTATCACAGTCATTGGAACTGCAAGAGAAGCTGAGAACTGAACTTCTGGGCATGACACCAAACCTGCGACAGCGCCCAGATGGAACGATTGATATGCCGGATCCCAAAAAGTTGGACAGTCTCCCTCTACTTCACGCCGTACTGACAGAAACACTACGCCTTCACGCGCCAATCCCTGGGCCACAGCCACGTCAAACTCCTGAGGCGGGCTGTCGTCTAGGCTCGTACCATGTACCGGGTGGCGTGAGGGTGGCAGCTTTGGCCTATACTCTCCATCGTGACGAGGCAGTCTTTCCAGATGCTGAGAAATGGGACCACACTCGGTGGCTGCCGGGGACGGGAACAGAAGACGAAAGGAAACTGCGGAACAGGCAATTCTGGGCTTTCGGCTCAGGCGGTAGGATGTGTATTGGGTCCAACTTTGCAATGAATGGTGAGTTGTGCTCATGCTTTTGATGGCATCTCTGCCTGTCTGACGTCTTCAACAGAGATGAAACTCATGATCGCGGCCATCTACTCCAACTACACCAGCCACATTGTGGATGATGAGGGTGTAGCGAATCAGTCAGATGGGTACACCTCACGTCCTGCAAACGAGCAGTTGTATCTCCGGTTCGAGAAGGTTGTATGACGCCGAGCGCGCGAGCATTGTCTTCCGTTACACCATCCCCGGAACAAGAAAGCCAGATATACAACAATCTGGATAGCCTCTTCACCCAAGACTAATTTCCAGTCTTGGGCCAGACCCGACTGTACGATAGCGATAGCATTTCCAAGACATTGTCGGCTGCGAAGTCGACTTGTACATACAACTACGGCGTGGACATAATAACTGGCACTGCAAAATACTGAACCAATCTTCGAAAAATATTTGGTAGCTCTTAAAAGATAAATAATAGCCTTCCTAGCTATCCTTTTAAGCCTGTTCACTATCCTTTTAGGCCTCTTAACTATCTTTTTAAGGCCTAACAATACATAGTTAGGACTTATCAATATACAAGGCATTTAAGGCCTATTTACCATGCCTCGAAGCCTTGGTTTTACCTCATGATCTCTGTTATTTGGTCTATGTGTGCTCACTTATAGCTATCACAGATCGAATCATTGCTTTTTTTTTTTAAAAAAAAAAAAAAAAAATTTGTTCAGGAACCTGGAAATGTCAGCTTGTCCCAGGGTCTGAAGATTGTTGCAATGTCGCAAGCCCGGCAAAACTTCGCATTGACCACTTCAACTTAAGACTTCTCATTTCCATCTCACAGCCTGCTTCACACCCACAAAAGCAACTCTCATCCACCAACCACTTCCAAAGACATTATATCACCAACATGTCAGAAACCCGAAAAAGAAAACACCCCGCCAACGAGTCCAGTATAAAAAGGACCAAATCGAGTAAAATGCCGAAAGAAACACCGCCCTCAAAACCGCCATCACAACCCACGCCATCACAACCCACGCTATCCACCACTCCCAGCAATGACGGCCCCTTTCCCGTAAACTGGCCCAAATCCCTCCCTTTTCTCACTACCCCCGCCTACTCCCCTCAAATAACACCCTCCCAACTCTCCCTCCTCCGCACCCTGGATCCCGACCTCCCCACCATCCCGGGATCTTTCCCCCTCGGGCCAGCACCTCACGTCAAAATAACCCCCATCACTGATCCAAAACGTATGTCGCGTCCCCCCCCCCCTCTCCTCTTCACCCTCCCCCATTTTTATTCCCCTTCTAAACCCCATTTAGATCCCGCCCACGGCCAATCCGGCCTCTTCGCAACCCAACACCTCCCCCCAGACACCCTCATCCTCCCCTACCTAGGCCACTACCACCCCGGTTCCGGCCCCGGCCTCCAAGACGAAGATTACGACTACACCAAATCAGACTACGACCTCTGGCTAGACCGCGACGCAGATGTCGCCGTCGACGCAGCCAGAGCTGGCAACGAGGCTAGGTTCGTGAACGATTACCGCGGTATACCCTTCACCCCCCCGGAGCCAGTCCCCGGGCAGAAGAAACCACCAAAGCAACAAAAGGGGAAGCCAAACGCCGAGTTCAAAGTCGCGTGGGATGAGAGGACGGGACAAAAGGTGATGAGCGTGTGGGTTTTGCCTAGGGGAAAAAAAGGGTTGAATACCGGGATCGAGAGGGGGGAGGAGGTGATGGTGAGTTATGGGAGGGGTTTTTGGGAGGGACGGAAGCAGGAGGGGGAGGGTGAGAATTGAAATCTGGGATTGGAAAAAAAAAGGCTATTCTATCACGAATCCGCCGCCTTCTTCTTCTTCTTCTACCATGAACCCACCCCCTTCCCCTTCATCATCGCTGTCGAGGTTGGTGGATGGGAAGAAACCACCCCTTCCGGCTGAGTCTTCATCTTCGTCATCGTGAAAGGGAGTGGCGGTGTCGTCGAAATCAGGCATGTCTACCTCTTTGGCTTTACCCTTGTCTTCTTGCTTTCTGGCCTCGGCTTCCGCCTCAGCCTCCTCATCCACCCCATCCATGATCCTCTCCCTAATCCTCAACCCCTTCAACATTCTTCTCCAGACGGCGAGCAACATCCTCGTTTTTCTCTCCTGCTCCTCCTCCACCTCCATATCTTCTAGTCCTTGAATAACCGCCTCCATCGCCCCCTTATACTCAGCCGCAACCACAACGCCCCTCAACACCGCCGTCCCCTGCCTCCCCCTAAACTCAAACCCCGTCAACGCCGGCGCAGCATCGATCCCTAGTACGAACGCCGCCCTCCTCGCCCTCTCATGAGGTAGATGCACCCCCCCCCGTGGAACCATACTCGGCACATAAACATCCACATTCCCAAACCTATTCCTCGGCACTCTTCCCCCCACCACCGGAGGCGGCACATACACCTCCGTCTGACTCTCAATAAAAACCGGATTCCCTGCCCCTTGCTCCCCCTCCTCATCATCATCACCATCACCCAACCGCCCCTTTTTCTTCCTTTTCATCTTTGGCAGCACCTTCACCGGCACCTCCCCACCCTTCACCACCCTCCCCAACCTAAACCACCTCTCCCTCGTCCTCGCCACCTTGACATCCCTCCGTCTGTAAATCCTCTCTAACCCCCCCCTCCCCCCCGCACTACCAACCGTCCCGCTAACCTGCGCCCCTGGCACCAAAACCTCATTCCTCCTGAGATGCCTCTCCAAAGCATAAACAGGATGATCCCTAAAATCCATTACATTCCTCGGCATCGGCTCCTTCAGCTCGGCCGCTTTCAGCTCGTTGAGTTCAATCTGCAGCAAGTCCGTCACGGACGGGGGCTGGTACCTCCTCAGCGCGGCCCTCAGCCAGCGTTCCCCTTTCAGGCCGTTGCGTGACGAAACTAAGCCGTCGATTCTCCACCGTCTGGTTTTTGAGTTGTACGCTTTTGCGTAACGGCGGGTTACGTCGAGACAGGAAGAGTCGGGGTTGAAGGCCACGGCGTAGGTGAGGGAGTTGAGGAGGTCAGAAGAGGGGGGTTCGTAGACCTTGGGATTGAACTGGGAAAAGGTGACTAGAGGATCGACAGGGTGGTATTTCTGGTGGGCGTGGTCGAGGATTTCGACCCAGCAGATTGGAAAGGGGGATTCGCCTTTGATTTTTTTGACTTGGGTTTTAGGGGCGGGTAAAGGAGGGGGGGTAGAAGGAGAAGGGGCGAGGAGGGAGGGGATTTGGTAGGATGTTGCGTCTGGGTGGCCTAAACGGGAGCGGGGGATTGTGCCAGGGGTGGTGGGGGTGAATTTTGTTTCGTGTTTGGCCACGGCTGCTAAGTATTGCTCTGCTTTGGAGGGTTGTTTAGCTTTCGGCGTGGTTTTGGATGATGGCTTGGGCATGGCCGGCGCCCCTGCGACGCAGGCGAGGGGTTGGAGGGAGCAGACCAAACGGGCTTCTACTCCTACCGAGCGGAGGAGGGCGCAAAAGAGCTGGGCGCCGACATCGCGGGAGCCGCGGAGGGTTTGGGCTGCTTTGAGAAAGTCGGCTTTGTTGCGGGTGGTTTCCGCGTCTGGGGGTGGTTTGTAATCTTTCAGTTGGTCCAGATTTTCCGCCCAGAGGGCTCTCTGTAGCCCTCGCTCGGTGATCTCAAACCTGGTTCTGAACACCTCCTTGGCCTCGGAGATACCCCTTCTCAGTGATTCAGTCCGGCTGAACTGGTTCAGACTTGCCCTCGGACGCAAAAATCCTACTGTTTTCTGAGACAGCAGCGGACGAAGAGCATCTTGAACCTCGGGGTCGTTGCACCACCGGTTCCTCAACTCTACGTGAGCCAGCAGACAGAGAAGATGAACCTTGTGTGTCTCTATACGACGGTCCTTTTCCTCCCTCCCCAATGCCTTGCGACGGTCTCCTTTTTTCGGAGCCAACGAGGCCATATAAGCAGTAAGATCAAGATCCAACGTCTTCGGCCCTTCATATCTTGTGTTTGCTTGAGCACCGTTGATATTGACGTCCTCAAACTGGATATCATCGTCATCGTCATCGTCATCCTCCTCGTCATCCGTGTCTCTAACCATGGTCTGGATAGTCAGAGCAGGTATTGGAACATCTTCAAACTCAATCTCCTCATCATTGCCGTCATTCCCAGCGTCATTCTCCTTGGATGGCTTGGCGGGTTTCTCCCCGGGTCGTTTCCGCTTTCGTGGCGGTTCTGTTGGAGTGTCTTCATTTTCTGCGGCAGCTTGTTTCGCTTTCCTCACTTCCACCACCATTTCTTTGACCACATCGGGAATAACATCATTGTCATTTTTGGCAGCTGTCCTGCGAGCGCTGGAGCGGGTGGCGCGGGTGGTCCGTGGGCTGGGGTTGTCGATCGGGGCGCTTCGTTTCCTTCCAGGCATGATGCGAACAGCAGTGCTCACATGGGATCTGTGATGAGATCAAAGTCAGAAGGCTGAGATGCACGCTGATAAGTCTGCCTGTCGCGATGGCCGTTTGGTTGCGTGGCACGGAATGTCGCGAAATCACGTGTGTCTTCTCAGTAAGGAACTTAGTGGTATGACGTAGCTGACAAATGTCTTGACGGATGCTCGCAGACCGGCGGCCAACTGCCAAGCTGAAAGGGGGACTCACACACCAGCTCCTTCCTTCTTCGACGACATGTCTTGTTGTATGTGTGGTATCAGTTGATGGCTATTGCTAGTCTACGGCACGAAAAAGTGATTAATTTAAATTTGAATCAGAGTTCAAAAACCCCAAACCGTTCTTCTACAACACTCCTTACAACCGATACCTCCCGCTCCCCATTTCTCAACCACTGAGTTTGATTTACATCCAGTCTGGTTTTTGGGCGGTTGTCTTCTTGTGTTATTTATAAGAGGCCCTGGACATCTCCTAGCGAGTGTTTATCATTTAGGAACCAACATTTGGTCCGTGTACGGATTTAATCTTTGGATTTCATCCCAGTGCTTGGAACTGTTTCCTAGGCTGGACCTGTCAGCAAATATATCAGGTCTTCAGAAAGCGGTCCGACTCACCATTTGCGACATTCCTTCTCCTGGCTACTCATGTCCCTCGGCTAGCCATATCTCAGCGGCTTGGGAGAACTGGCTGCCTTTCATCCCTCGACCCGCCACCGTTGTCTTCCTTTGACTAGCCATGACAAGCATGAGGCTTCTCTGCCCCCCCCTCTCGAACCAGTCTGCAACGTGCCCGGAGCCATCTGATTGCCAAGTTGCTAACCATAGAGACGGCAACGCTGATATGAGGCTTGTAAATGCCAGGCATCTTCCCCATCGACGCTTCGACAACCCTCAAACTTTGATCGGCCTGTCAACCGCATTCAACTCATCCTGCGGTTTCATCCACCGCCAACCCTCCCTCTCTGTCGCTTAGCCTTCGGTTCATCCTCCTCCCCCCCTTCATGTTTCCGTTTATGGCTCTCCAGAGCTTTCGCAGCCTTATTATCAACCTGCTTCTCCAGCTGCCGCCTTTCCCTCTCCCTTCTCCTCGCCAACTTGAGCGCTTCCTCCTCCTGCTTTCTCTTCGCATCCTCTGCCCTCCTCCTAGCCTCAATCTGAAGCCTTTTGATCTGCGCAACACGCTCTTCCTCCGCCCTCCTAGCGTGCAGCTCCATCTCCCTCCTCACCCTCTCGGCCTCACGGGCGGCAGGGTTGGGGTCTTTTCTCTTGCAGTCTGCGCAGATATCTTGCACGTGCACCTCGTCGTGGTCGCCGCCGGCACCGAAGCAGCCGTGGCCGAGCCTGGCGCAGGGCTCGAAGCGAAAAAAGGCGCGGTGATTGCACTCTAACCAGACTTTGTCTTTCTGCATGCACATAATTTTTCCCTTGGATTGGTTTGGTTGGTGAATTTTTCGTTTGCCTGACACGGGCAAGCAAGAGGGAGGCAGGGTGGGGTGTGTGATAATAGGGTGTGTGGAGATGGTACAATGTACGCTCCGTCGCCTCGGATTTCTTGTGCTAGCTTGGGAGGTGATGGTGCCATCAAAAAAATGTCATGCAAGGTGAGTTTTTTGTTTTGCGTCGGGGAATATATATATATATCTTTTCTTTTGGTTGGTAAATATATGCTGTTGTCTTTTTTGGTGATGGATGCAGATCAGGAAATTTGGGGAGGCCCAGGCAACTGAAACGACTAGGGAGGAGTTGGGGTTTAATTGGAGCTTTTGGAACAGAGAGAACAGAAGAGCTATTTTCTCTCGCCGTCATCTCAATGTCTGGTTTCTTGGAATGAACTAAATGGGATTTGTTGGCCCCCCTGGTCTCTAACATTACTCGGGGGGATTGGTGACAAGTTGTCATTGGCTTTTTTTGTCGCGTTGGGAAAAGCTTATTTGGACGACGTCGGCTTCTTGAGGTGGGATGGAGAATCCAGGTGGGATTGGGGGAGTTTAGGGGTGGTGTTGCCGCAGGGGGGGTTATCTCGCCTGGTTTGCTACAGCTTTTGGTTGCACCGATAATACTGTCATGATCGTTTTCTGGTAGGTAGGTAGGGTCGCTCAACGATAAAGACTGCGACTGATATCTTGAAAAGGTAACCTTAAACTGAAAGCAACTTCCAACCTACCTCCTTACAGTCCCTTGCGAATCAGACCAACAGATACACGACGGGGTTCAAGTGGGGACATCATCAATGATGATCCTCATCCTCATACGACCTAGCATCTTCTCATCATTCAATAAGACTAACAGTAAAAACACAAACAAAAGGGTATGATGTATTCTCCTAACCTACACTCAATACCGCGCCTCGGCGCTATCCCTCGCTCTTGGTATATATATTTTTTCACCAACCGCCGCCCCCTCCGCAATGACTAAACATTCATATTATACCAGAAACTCCAATCCACTACCTCTGCCCCATCAGCATCATTACCATCCTAAACAGCCGCCGGCGGTGGAGCCACCCCCAACGCCATTTGCAGTCCCAACCCAATATCCCCTCCTTGATGCCCTCCTTCTACCTGCGGGTGAGATTGTAACTGCTGCTCTTCCGTCTTAGACACACCACCTTCCCCAACCGGAGCAGGAATCGTCTCCGCCTCGCCAGCAGCAGACAAGCCAGCACTGTTGATAGCAGCAACAGCCGCAACAGCAGCAGCATGAGCAGCTCTCTCCTCATCCTCCTGCGCTCGTTGTGCCTGCCCAGGATCCGGCTCATCATGCATGACCACATCCTCCTGTTGTCCTTGCTGGGCCTCCTGTAGTGGGGCCTCGGGCTGCTGTACCTCCCCATGATGCTGCTGCTCCTCCTGCTGACCATGCCCCTTTGCCTCTTCTACACGACCCTCCTCATCACTCCTCTCCCAAAAAGATAAATACCCTTCCCCCAAAACCCTCCCCATCTCCCCTCTCCCCTGCCCATCCCCCGTAGCCAACTCCGCCAACCGCCTCAACCCCTTCCCCCTCCTCACCCCTTCCAACCCTCTCCTAACCTCTTCATTCCAACTCGAAGCCGCAATCCTATACTCCAACAGATACCCCACCAACTCCCCTGCCTCCCCTTCCGTTTCCTTTACCCTTCCCAGCTCCACAAGCGCCACTCCTACCAGTCCCAAAAAGTGATGCGTCAAAGGACAAACAACCTCGTGACTATTCGCCAGCAGCGATACCTGGCTCTTACACGCCTCCAAAATCCGCAACGGTACGCGAGAGGCACCCACCAGCTGCCGTAAGAGTTGAATATGCCAATAGGCCATTTGCACCACAGGGCCAGTGCTAACCGCCCCCGTTGGAAACGCCAGCCTCACCATCTCCGCTGCCATAAGGGCATAGTTCTCCGCCATGACGAGTGATGCCGAAGCCGTAAAGGGATCGAAAGAGTTTCTCATTGTGGAGATCGTAGGGATTAAGAAGCCCAGCACGTGTGAAAGTCCTGTCCACATGTTAGTCCATAACCCCCCTCAAGAAACGGCACAGTGCAACTCACTTATAAGCTCCCACACCCCCTCCCCAACCACCGCCTTCAACCCAGGCAACACAACAACCGTGTCATTCGGCATAAACGTCGGCCTCCCCCTCCCCGCCGCATCCCACCTGTCCAACGTAACCAGCACCCACCACGCCCTCAACCCAACATTATCATCACTGTTCGGATCAAACCCCTCCTCCTCCACCTCCGGCACCCGCCTCGTATGCAACCCCATCGCCCACCCCAGACCAACCGCTTGTCCGAAGACCCCATTCTTCCATTTTGCAGTTCCAGCTAACACACCCTGGCAGTCATAAGCAATAATCAACATTACTAACCCCTGCAACGTGAGTAAATCCTCTGGCGGTGACCTCCCCCCTTGAGCGAGTTCGGCGGAAAGAAGCCGACTGGCTACCATCAAATCCCCTCCTGGAACTTCTGGTGAGAAAGGCCGTATCATTGCAAAGAAAGCCTGGTGGAAGGCATTTTGTAATGGAAAACTCGCTTGCCAGAGTAATGACTGTACACGAGCCTTTGTAGAAGCCAAAACAGGAAATGTAGGGTGAATAGCCTCGAGATATTTATCAAAGGTCGCGTCATCGATTTCGGGAAGTTGCTGCTGCTGCTGCTGCTGCTGCTGCTGCTGGTGGTCAGGTTGATGACTTTGACCAGTGGTTCCATTGGGTGATATTGAATCCATCAACCCATCTGCTGTCTGAGACTGTAGACCTAGCTCGTTGCCCGAAGGAAAGGTAGGCAAAGGGGGCATAGTCTTCAGCGCCAAATCATTCGCGCTGGCTGGATTCGGCGGCCTAAAGTCTGGGTGAACATAGGGTAATATTGGCCTGTGTTCGGTACCATATGTGGTTGGGATACGATTTGGAGAAGCAGCCGTAGCGTAGGGATCGGCTGAGATGCTCGAAAACGGACGCTTCCGACCGTCGTCACCCAGGACTGGGGAGGCAAAGGCCTCAGAGGATGACCTGCGGGTGGTATCTTCCAACCCGTCAGCAGCCACGTTGCTGTTGAGCTTCCCTTCGATGGAGTTGATCCTGTCGGCCAGTTCTTTGATGTACCTACTACATGTCAGCCTTGTCCATGTATCCTAATTAGCATGACGGATTACTTACCCTTTACTCGGACCACGCTTCTGAGGCACCCGACTGAACAGACACTGAGCACTAGACCTTCGACAATTCGAACACGCCTGTTCACTCGCTTCCGACTGCGCATCACACTTGATCTTCTTCCTCCTACACTCATCACAGGCCCGAGATACCTTGGATCGCTTCCTTGGCGGAGTATTATCCGGCATCTGATATGTCGGGTGCACACTGGGCATGTGCTCCATAGACAAATGCGTCGGGAGATGTGGCGGCGGCGGCGGATTCTGAGGAAAATGGTGCTGTGTCTGAGTCTGCTCATGATGCGGCATCACATTCTCAACCTGAAGGCCATGGTTTTGCAGCTCATGGTTATGAGCCTGGAGTTCATGTTCATGACCCTGAAGCTCATGGTTGTGATCCTGGAGCTCATGCTCATGGTTCTGGTTCTGAAGATTATGATTCTGATTTTGCAGTTCCCGCTCATGATTCTGAAGCGAAGCCTCGAGCTGCTCCTGAAGGTTCGGCACCGATGGAGCTTGCACCTCCGCTTGCTGCTGCTGATGCTGCTGATGTTCCTCCCCCAGCTGCTGCGGCAACGGTTGCTGTTCCTGCACCTCGCTCTCCACAGTCGCCATATCAGCCGGCGCCATCATCTGGTTCATCCCCTGCGTCAAGCCCTGCGTCAACTGAGCCGCAAGCTGAAGCTCATCCGCGCTGACCTGTGGCCTCGAATCATGCTGCTGCGGTGCAGGTGGCTCCTGCAGCTCTTGAAGCTCATGCAAATCGTGATGTTCCTCGTGCTCATGATGCTCCTGATGCGCCGTCAAGTTCGGCAATCCATCCGGCACCTCTTGCCCCCCTTGATGAGCAGCCATCTGCCCATCGTGTTCGCGGTGGTTGGCAAGCTGGTAGTACTGGGCATCGGCGCTGTCGACCATAGGCGAGGGATAACTCTGTTGCATGACGACACCCTCGGCATCCGGGTCTGGTTTTGTGACGTCCATCGCAGTGGGCCGGTCGTCGTGCCCCAAAAGCGCCGTCCTACACCAAAGCTGAAGAAACCTATCCGAGCCTCCTTCCACAATCCATACAGTAGAAAACTCTGCTCGGTGTGCTCTAATGGTCGTCGTGGTCTAATCGGAGGATGCGACGCTTGGTATAAAAAAGAACAGACTAGTCACTAGGGGTCATCAGTACTCGAAAGAAATCAGTGCATAAGAGTATAACAATGGCTCAATTGAGGCTTGCTATCGCGTCTCGGTATACGACTACATGATGCTGGCTCGCGGAGACAAGAAGACGACAACATGAACAAGACAGAAAAAAGTATGCTATGCCGTGACGGCGACAGCAATGCCCCAAAAAGATGGGTTTGCGGCATTGCGTGGCAGGTATTGAGGCTGGTGCTATGGCGATGTGGTAGCGGGAAAAGGATATGGCTTGAAACATACCTTGATTCGTCAAAGGAAACTATTCCAAGTCGGATGCGATTTCGTCGCTGCGGAAGAACTGACAGCTCCGAGAGGAACGGAAGGAGTTTTCACCGCGTTGGCAGACCCGAATTATTTTTTTGGGGCACGCCGAAAATTTTGCACCACCCCACCACCACCCACCAGCCTCGACTCAACCGAGCTTCTGCTGGGCTGTGGCTGGAGCTAGAGCTGACTAACAAATCAGGGGCTGTTCCATCGATGATGACTTCACCTCACTGTCCTGCAGCATTGCATTAAAGCCAAAAGATGTTGTGTGTGTGTGTGTGTCTGTGCATGATCAGTGTAGCCAGTCTACAAAATAATAGATACACAAGAGACAAACTCCCGTATTAGGTAGGCCCCCCTTCGACTTACTGCCTTGAACAATACCTCACCTTCTTCCCCCATTTCCTTTCAGCATCCAAACATCATCTCCTCTTGGCAACAACAACAACAGCCGGATGTCCCCATCACCAAAAAGAAACCCGCCCACAAGCATAAAAAGCCGAAGGGTATAAAATAGCAACTAGCTGAATGCGAATGTACACAACGATCGGGCAGCCCTCCTGACCTCGGCCACCCCCCCGCCGTCCGCTGGAGAACCCTCCTCATTACAAACTTTCCCAGCTGCCGCCCATCGCTGGAGCAGCCGGCTATAGCAACAACAGATAAAATCACAAAGAACCGCAAGCCGAGCACCGTCCGACTAGGCTGATGACGCCTGTGGCACGCCGTCCGTGATGGACTGGAGGATTCGCTGGTTCGACTTGGCAATGTCGTCGTCCAGCTCGGCAAGCTGGCTGATTCCCGCCTGGGCTTTAGCGATCTGCATCACCCGTCCTGCGTTAGCCAGTCTCAGCCCAAGAAAGAGAGGGTTAGAGAAAATATTGGTAGCTCGCACCGAAGCTAGCGCCGCCGAAGAGTTGTCCAGCTCAGGCTCACCTTCCGCTGCGGGTACTCCATTGCTCCCATTCTCCTCCGCCGGTTGCGCAAACCGGCTCGCCGCGAGGCCCTTGGCGGGTTCGCCCTTGGTCTGCAAATCGCCATCCACGTTAGTGACTAGAACCATGGACCCCGTGGTAAGACAGCTTGTACCTTGACCTCTGCAAGCTCGGCCTCCCGGATCTTGAGCTGCGCCGTGAGCTCTGCAACCTCCTTGTCGGCCTCGGATACCCGCTGCTCCGCCTCAGAGAGCCGCTGTTCCACCTCGGACAGACGCTTCTCCAGCTCGGCCTTGTCATTCTCCAGAGCCGTCTTGCTGTTGCCATGTTCCACAAAGATATCGTGGAGATCCTTGTAGTCGGCCTTGCCAACCTCGACCTTCTTCTCTGCTTCCTCGAGATCCTTTTGAACAGCAGCAAGCTCCTGCTCGAGAGCGGCAACCTCAGCACTGGCCTTGCTGGCAGCTTCCTGCGCCTTGGCCACATCCGCGTCGTAGCGTGCCTGGAAAAAGCTAACCTGCTCGCGGAGGCCATTAATCTCACTTGTATCTTGTTTGGCATTCTTGACAGCGTCCAATTCCGCCTGGGCAGTGAACTTTTCCATCTTTTCCATGGCAAGCTGGCCACCCATCTCATCCACCTCTTGCTGCAGCTTGACGTTCTCCGCCCTCAGAGCCTCAGCGGCCGCCTCAGCATCCGCCTTGGCCTGTTGCTCCTTCTCCAAGCCCTTGAGCTGGGCCTCGGAATCAGCGGCATATTTGGCTTTGATCTCGGCAAGGAGGCTGTCGTGACGAGCATTGACGGCTTCCAACTCGAGATTGTGCTTGGCCACAGACTCGGCGTTCTTTGCCTCGAGTTCGGCATTTTTCGCTTGAATTTCCTTGACCGATGCCTCCAGTTCAGCAAACTTGGCTTGAAGCTTGGCCATTTCTACCTCGCGGTAGTCAATCAAGGCCTTGGTCTCAGCCCGTTGACCCTCGCTGTCCTTCAGCACCGCTTCCAGCTCCTCAGCCATGGCTTGGGCAGCTTGTAAGTCGCCTGTCAGCTTGGCAACCTCCTCCGCATGCTTGGCTCGGACCTCGTGCAGCGCCTGCTCCAACTCCTCAGCGTGCTTGGCCTCGACTTCCCTCTCGAATTGCTCCATTCGGGTTTGGAGGCTGACATCTCCAGCGGACCGAGCGGCATCGAGTTCTGCGGCGTGGCCTGCTTCAAGATCCTCGAGCGCCTTGGCCAAACTGGCGTTGCTCTCCTCCTTCAATATCTCAATCTGCTTGCTGTGGCTCTCCATGAGAGAATGAATCTCCTCCTCGCCCGCCTCCTGGGCCTGCCTTGTGGCGCTCTTGGCGCCTTCCAGCTCTTCGGCATGGCTCGCACGCAGAGCATCCAAAGCTTGTTGATGTTCTTCCTCCTTGGCCTTCAGCGCGTTGATGGCATTGTCGCGTTCGGCTTTGGCAGCCTCAAGAGCTTGTGCGTGACTTGCTACGGCCTGCTCGCGAGCCTGAACAAGCTCGGCATGCTTGGCCTCCAATTCTTCAAACTTTCTCTTGAAAAAGGCATCCCCACGGAGATCCTCAATCTCCTTTTCGTAGTCCTGGCTGATCTGTTTGAGTTGTTCATTGTGGTGGTCGGTTTGACTGGCGTGAGCAGCTGTCAGCTTGACATGATCTTCTGTCAACTGGGCATGCTCTTCCTTGAGCTTGGAAAAAGCAGCCTCGTTGGCAGCAGCCTCCTCCTTCAAGCCGGCCATAATCTTCTCGAGCTCAGCGTGAGCACTCTGGGCCTTGCTGAGCCCGTCCCGAACGGCGGAGAGTTCAGACTCGAGCTCAGAGTTACGCGTCTGCAAGGCAACGACTATTTCGTTCTTGCCCGCGATCTCAGCCTTGATAACATTTCCCGCCTCCTCGGCAGCTACGAGCGCTTCCCTAAGTCGCGCAACCTCATCCTGCACCTCCTTGTCCAAACGCTTATTCTTCTCACGCAACTCCTCGAGCATTTCGTTTCCTCTCTCCATCAGTTCCTTCTGAGTACCAGCAGATTCAAGCTTGACCTGCTGGATCTCCTCCTGATGCTTCTCCTTCAATGCGTGAACATTTGCCTCGTACTGTTCACTCAAGGATTTTCGTAGTGCCTCCAGCTTAGCAGTGTTTTCCTCTTCCGACCCCGAGAGGCTCTCCTTGGCGTTCTTGAGCTCAGCCTCGTGGTCCGCCTGCCGTCTCTCGAGTTTCTGCTTGAGGCTAGCAATCTCGGCCTCGGCCGTTTCCTTGGCACTTGCGGCAGCAGCAAGCTCACTTTGCTTGGCGGTAAGCTCGGCCTGGACGGAGGCCAGCTGTTCTTCGGTTTCTGTGACCTTCTTGTTCAATTCCTCGATCACGGCGGCATGCTCTGTCTTGAGAGCTTCCAAGACATCCTGGTCGATGACAGACTCGGGAGCTTCCTGCTTCGCTTGCTGGGCGGCACTCAATTGCTCTGTGAGCTCGTCAATCTTGGCCTGGCGAGAAGCAATCTGAGCCTCGAGCTCCGCGATTTCGGCCTCACTAGACGACAGCTTGACCTTGAGCTCCTCGGTCTCCTTGGCAGACTCGGCAGCCGCAGCGGCGGCTGTGGCAGATGTGCCCGAGGCCAACGAGGGACGAGCAGCGTGTCGGGGAGCGGCGCCAGCAGTGGAGACTCCGACCGTCGACAATCTCTTCTTAGCATCGGCAACGGCGCCGGTGGTCGGTGGTCTAGTGGCAGTGCGTGTGGTAGTCGGGGGAGCCGAGCCGGTCGTGGCTGTTGTTCGAACCGTGCCAGAAGCTGACCGGGATGCCGTGGTGGTGCCGGCGGCCGCAGGCTTTCTTGCGGCGGCAGTGCTACCGGCAATGGTACTTGTTCTGCTGGCCTTACCCGGAGAGTCAGCGGCACCGCCGGGCAGGATCGAGGTGCGGCGTGTCGCCGAAGCTGTGGGCCTTTTCTTCTCATCTTCGGACTGGGAAGGCTGGGAGCGATGGGACACAGAGGAAGCGGCGGTGCCTGGGCGCTTGGGAACCGTAGAACCAGCGGCCGTCCGTGTCGTCGAGGGTCTAGTCAAGCCACCTGCGGTGCCTATTCGTGATGCGGTTCCAGCAGCTGGCTTGCCAGTGGCACTGCTAGTCCCGGTTGGACGGCGGACACCAGCAGTAGAGGTCGAAGCGGTACGTTTCTTTGCAGCGGCGGCTTCTGCTCCCGCGCCAGCCTTCGCCTTGGGAGAGGTGTCGGAGCCAGACGGTGGTGCTGGGGGAGGTGTCGGGGTGGCCTCTTCTCTTGGAGCCGCTTGCTGCTCCTGCTGCTCCTCCTGCTCCTCCTGCTGCTGCTCAGGGGCAGGAGTCTGATCTTTGGTCTCGACGTCTGACATGATGGATGGATGGATGGATGGTGTAGACAGGACGGCAATGGATGCTGTTCTTTCAGAACAGGAAGGGGTAGGTACTAGTAGTTAAGAAGATGGCCGTGTTAACTGTCGGTCGAGCTTGGTGTCAGTACGTAAAAGTGGTGGTGGGGACCAAAAGAGATTATGTGCAATTAAAAGACTCTGGCTTAAAGAACAGGAGAGAACCATAAAGGGATGCCAAAAGTAAACAAGACGATGGAAGAGGTCAGAGTCGACCTGGCAGCTTGAAGTTGACCCTCTTTTGAAAAAAGCATGTGGAAATAACAACAAGAGAGACTCACCTGGAATTGCTCTCTTCTCAAGTCGCAATCGACGTTGAATTGGCTGTTGCCGCGCAGGCCGCAGGAACAGGAAGCTTTGGCCCCAACTGCCGCCGCGATGGAATCGGACGATGGCGGATAACACAACAGATGAGGTACAAGGTAAGGCAGGAGCACAGCACGCACCGTACCTGAAAGAGGCCAGGCGCGAGAATGAAAGTATCCGTACCTGCTGGGCGATTCGTCTTGGAAGGTTCAACAAATGCTGTGAGAAGGAGGATGAGGAAAAAAAAAGAGGAGCTCAGTGACTGGTCACTCGCTTCCAGAATGCCTCAGACGCTGTTGCCCGCGCCCCCAGAAAGGGAAAGGCGCGGGTCCAAAGTGGGCGACCCTGGGGGAGCGGTGGAGCGGTGGGCAACAGCCAGTGGACCCGTGGAGAATCAGCAAGGAGGGGCCGAACAGGGGTAGCTCCCTTTTCTCACCTCCCCTTGAACCTGTTCCAACCATTCAGAGTTTCCATGTGAGCATCCCACCTGCTGGATGCATGACAAGTGACTGGCGCGGTTATTCTGATCCATTCAACGGCGGCAGTTCACATGGTAGTACTAGAGTACTTCAGATTCCAACGTTTCGATGATGACTCGGAACCTGTCCTGCAATGCGCGGCTGAGGCACCTGCGGATGTGTCAGAATGGTGCTACCCAGCCGGGATTTTCGTGGTGATGCTTTTTGTCAGTTTTTGCCATCAGACCGGGAAACCTGTTGCCCCCTTTGCACGACACTCAAACACACTTCGCCATTCCACAACGGAAAAAGGAGAATAGGGGATCACGAACTATCGCGCACGCCAATCACCCATCCTGGCCACACCAGTCCGAATCGGTGCCATTCTGCGCGCAAGCTTCCCAGCTCCCCGGGTCGGCACGGACAGGTCCAAGTGGGTTCATCAGGGACGAAGCGAAGTCGTCAACAGAGAGCCCTGTGAAGATCAAAGTCGAAGATGAGATGAAGACGAGCATCGTTCTGGCCTCGCTGAACCCAAACGTGAGATCGGAATATTTGCAACATTTGCTAGGTTCTGAGTCTTAATGAAACGGTCATGTGAATTTAAGGGGTGGAACTCATCCCCATCAGTATCATTTTCCTGGCTGATGCGCCGTCACCTTTCTTTATCTCGACGATCATGAGTGCAACGACCAGCCTCGATCTTCAACAAAGCATACGGTGAGATGGCCGAGCGGTCTAAGGCGCCACGTTAAGGTCTTCCTTAATCAACATCTTGTACAAAGATTCCGTGGTCCGAAAGGGCGTGGGTTCGAATCCCACTCTCATCATTATCTTTTGCAAAATTTCTCAAGTATGCATATGAATCTTTTTTGCCTCCACTCTAAGCCTTATCAAGAACATCTTATCATTTGTGGAGGATCTCCATTCTTGACCTCAAGGTGAGACCTGTTTCAGCCTGCCACTGCTTGTTGAAAACAAATTGGTACCTTCAGAGAACTATATGGATACAGAAGATAGCAGCAAAAACCCTACAATCTCACCACACTTACATCTAGTATACCTTCCGCCTTGCCCAGCTCTTCAAGCAGCTCACCAGTCACGTCTCCTCCTACTCCCAAAATCATAAGTGCCTCCTTCAGCCCGTTCTCCGTATCAACCGGCCCATCAACAACAGCCCGCCTTGCCTCTTGATTCAGTCCCGCAACCTGCATGAAAGTGATGTTGATCCCATGCCTACCCAAAACCATACCGACATTCCCAATCTTGCCTGGCTCGTCATAGTTGTGCAAGATCAGCAGCGTCCCTTCTGGCTGGAAGTTGGCCGCAAACTTGTCCAGCTTGGAGATGAAGACAGCGTTCCCACTGACATAGCCCTCAATGATCTGCTCTCCCCCGCTGGCCCCGTCTGTGCTGATGCTTCTGAGAGTGACAGCACTGGCGTAGGTGCTTGGAGCCGAGGACCCCTCGTCACGAACATGCCTCTCATCAATGGCGATACCCCTTTCTTTGGCAATGATTGTAGCGTTGACAATATTCACATCTCGTCCACCGGCGTCACTGATGGAGCTGACAAGACCCTTGACCAGGGCGGCAAAGAGCGGACGGGTGTTGCTCACGCTGGCAAGATCGCCATGGTAGACGAGTTCGAAGCGGCGGCCGCCAATCATGCCCCTTTTCTTGTCGCCTGCGTTGGTGGCGTAATGTTGGGTGTAGAGACTGCCAATCTTCTCGACCCTATCATACCGTCAGTTTCCGACCGAATGTTGGTAAGGGAATAAAGAGGGTCAAAACTCACAGCTTCACAAACGGCTGCAACCTCCTGTACTCCTCGGGCAAGATCAGCGGGGCGTTTACTGCTGCTGTCGGGAGGCCACCACCTAGGATGACAACCACCTGCTTACACACATCGATCGAGACGTTCTCCTGTGCTTCAACCGTGCTGGCCCCCAAATGCGGCGTGCTCACAACCTTTGGATGCTGCGCCAACCTCGACGGCACACTCCCCTCCTTTGGCGGCTCCTGAGTGAAAACATCTATCCCCGCCCCCGCAATCCAACCCTCATCCAGCGCCTTCAACAACGCCTCCTCATTATACACCCCACCCCTCGCCACATTCAACACCCGTGCAGTCTTCTTCATCTTCCCAAACTGCTCCTCCCCCAGCAGATTCAACGTGCTAGCCAACAGCGGCGTGTGAACAGTCAAGAAATCCACCTGAGGCAACAGCTCCTCCAAACTCCCCACCAACGTCACCCCCGCAGCCTTGGCCACATCAGCCGAAGCATACGGATCAAGACCCAAGACCTTCATCCCCAACCCCCCGCTCGCAACACGGGCTACTTTGAGCCCTACCTTCCCCAACCCAACCACACCGAGCGTCTTCCCCCCTACTTCCACACCCACAAGCTTTCCCCTCTCCCACTTCCCTTGCTTGAGCGTCCCATCTCCGCGGGGGACGTTTCTCGCCGTGGCCATGAGAAGAGCGATGGTGTGCTCGGCCGCGGCGAGGATGTTGCCGCTGGGGGAGTTGACAACGATGATGCCCTGCTCAGTCGCGGCCTTGACATCGATATTGTCAACCCCCACCCCAGCCCTGGCAACAACTTTCAGCTTGGAGCCAGCTGCCAGCAGGGCAGCCGTGACTTTCGTCTCGGACCTCACGATAAGCGCTTGGTACGACCCGATCCTGGCCGCGATGTCCTCTGCGGAGAGGGACCCGGGGGCAGGGTTGTCGATTATGAAGCCCGAAGAGGACAGGAGGGAGAGGCCTTCGGGGGAGAGCTTTTCCGGGACGAGGATACGGGGGGTGTTGTTGTTGGGGGAGGAGGAGACGGGCTCTATGGCGGAGGGGGCCATGATGGTGGTTAGGTGTGGCAAATGCCCAAGAGATGTTATGCTTTTGGTATAAAAGACGAATGGAGCTGGTGGATGATTATTAGCAATAGTTTAACACACAAGACAAGAAAAGGGGAACAAGAAAGGGACAAGGTCGACGTTATATACACCACACCTAGCTACCTTACCTACCACAGCCAGCCAGCCAGGGCAAAGTTGCGGGGTTCTAGACAACCCTCGCCTCGTCCCCCCCTTTCCCCCCTCTCTCATACACACAACAGCAACGCGAGGTAGGTAAGCTCCGTTTCACGGTCCGGCCCTTTCTGATCTCAAAGTCACGACATATGCGGGATACCCAAAACAGGACCTCTTCGCGTAGGTGCCCTGCAGGCCCAAGTCGTGAAAGCCAATGGATGGATTGTACCGATGACCGACATACATCTCATCTCCAAAGGAGAATGTGACAGAACGGGATGAGACGGGGGGGGAGGGAGATGGGGGTCGGTGTCGGATTTGTGTCTCCCTCTGCCTGCCGAGAAAATGAGAGCATAAAGAACCAACCCGGGAGTGAAGTGAGGGGCCCTTACACGACACCATATTGCCCAGTCTGTAACGTGACAAAGACACCTCCTCTCCCGGTTCTTGAGAAGCTTCTGATCAAGAGCTGTTATTGGTGTGTGACCCATCAGTTATCCAACCTGTCCAGTAATAAGTCTTGGAATAATCCATGTTATTTGCCAGTCTCAATCAGCAAGTTCAAAATGCTTCTCATAGCTCTTCCTTTACACATGGAATGAGTGGAACCCCTCACTTTGCCCTTTCCCACCCATTTCCCCCACGTTTGGCTAATGCAAGCACTACTGCACATGTTCCCCGTCGAATAAGCTGTCAGTATCATGATCCTAGATGTCTGGGGAAGTCCCCACTGCTACCTTGCCGGCTCACAGCCACACATGTCACGTATACACTGTGCTGTTCTCGGTCTTCTCGGTACATCTGCATCTCACATCTCTGATGAGGGGGACCAAAACACACAGAGAGTGGGAGAAGACATCTTACTGGCTACCATTTCAACCCCGAATCGCCCCCTTCCACCAAAACGTATAGATCTACCCATCACGCGCTCAAACCACCTGCATATCCGCCCTTCCCCTCATACCACCAACTTCCTCCCCTCAAAAGTTAGCCTTATCTGCAAATCTCTCATTCTGCACAATCTCAATCCAATATCCATCCGGATCCAACACAAAAGCCACATTCTTCATCCTCCCATCCGTCAACCTCTTCTTCCAGCTCACCCCCAACCCCTCAAACCTCTCGCACGCCTTCTCCAAGCTATCAACCGAAACACAAATATGCCCAAACCCCTGCGGCCCCTTGTTCCCATCATGGTAACTAAATCCCTCCTCCTTCTCCGTCCCGTAATTCCAAGTCAGCTCCAACAACCCCTCCCTCTTCGCCGTATCACCACCCTCAACAACAGCCCCCTGTTCCCCTTCATACCCCAAGAAATAAAGGTTGAACCCGGCCTCCTTTGCCTCATGAGTCCTAAAAAGCTTCATCCCCATAACCTCCCGGTAAAACTCAAGCGACCTCTCCGCATCCTTGACCCGAATCATGGTGTGATTCATCCTATACGTCCCCAAATCCGTCTCCCTCACCCCCTCCGTCTCCTCCACCGGCCTCTGCCCAATAATCTCAACCCAGTACCCATCCGGATCAAGCGCAAAGGCAATATGCCTCATCTTTCCATCCGTGAGCTTCTTCTGGAACTTGTAGCCCGCGTCCTCGATCCTCTGGCAGGCAGCCTGGATATTGTCGACGCTGATGCAAGTATGTCCAAAACCACGGTAGGGCTCAACATTGCCATTGTTGATCTTGTACTCGGGGTCGTTTTCGGTGCCGTAGTTGTGCGTCAGCTCGATGAGGCCTTCCCTGTCCCAGAGGTTCTTCCCGTGGGAGACGGCGCCGGGTGCGTCGTAGCCGAGGAAGTAGAGGTCGAATTTTGCGTCGGGGAAGGAGAGCTTCTTGAGGAGGGAGAGGCCGAGGTGGTTGTAGAACTTGACTAGGGGGGATGTTAGTGGTTGTTGAGGATAGAGAGGTGAGTAGATAGTGACGAGCCAGACTCCTTGGGGTCCTTCACACGAATCCTATTTTCTTGTGTCAGTTCCCAGCGCTTATTGCCATCCTGGGATGGGAGAAGGTAGGTACTCACATCGTGTGATTCAACTTGAAGTTCTTGACATCAGTAGTCGACGCCATGGTTGCGAATCCTCGGAAGACTAAATTCTCATTCATTAGCAAATGTTATTCTTCAATCTCGCATTGTATTCTCGAGCTACCACTTACCTGGTGGGACAAACGACGGCTTCTTTTGCAGTGACGGAACAAGAAATCTCAACCGCTGCGACGCCCGCAACGAGTTCATATGTTGAGCGAAAAAGGGGTTTTTATCGGGCAATCAACTTGTAAACGTGAGACAAAAGTCCAAGCGGGGGAAATTGGGGAAGAGGAGGAGGGGCTGTTGAAGTTATCGGCAAATGGGGTGGGGAGCTATGTAATAGCTGATAGTGACAAGTTGTAATTACGTGAAATCGGCGTAAGCTATAGATCCCGAATAATAGCTCCAGAGAGGGCAGGTCGGTGAATTTGGCAGCTCCAAGTAATTCTGTCATGTGTATGATAATGATTGCGAGACCCAAACGTTTGGAGATAGCTTCACAGCCCCTCCCCGACCGAATCCATCCTGTTCAACCAATCTCACCTAACTCGTATCATTGTGAAAATACATAGCGGGGATAAGCACCAAAAGAGCTCGACGACCCCACCAACCATCGTCACGAATGCTGACGTCAACGCTTCACAGCTCCCCAAACCAGCACTATACACCCAAAGCACGAGACCAATGTCAATACGGTTCAACCTTGATGAACAAACTCCAGCTAAACTATCGCTACATTACAGCCAACCCCAACCGACGCCTGTAAACAATGCAACACACCCCCTTTAATTCCCAACCCCTCCAAAAAATATTAACATGCCTTGCCCCCCCCTTTTGGTTCCCAGATATGCTAATTTCATTCCCACCTATTCCATTAACACATACCTCAAGAATCCTCCTCCGCTTCCCCAATGAACACTACTAGTACACAGAAAAGTACTCGACCAGCCCGTCAACCTACGACTTGCCGCCCTTGCGCTTCTTGCGTTTGTTCTTCTTCTTCGCCCCTCCCCCACCACTACTTGGCCCACCCGCCGCCGTCCCTGGAGCACCGTTCCCCTTAGCAACATCGGCCCCCTTGCTCGTCCCTTCCTCCCCAGTCTCTGGTGACAAAAGCTCCTCCTCCTCCTCCTCCTCCCCAACACCCTCATTCTTAGTGGCGGCATCCGTCCTCCCAAATAACCCAAACGTACTCCTGCTCTTGGGCTGCTCCGGAGAAGTACCAATCACGGCAAACTCATCCTCGTCATTGGAACTAGTAGTTTCAAGAACCACCTTCCTGACTCCTCTAGACTCAACGATGTTCTCCGTGATGCTTCCGCTGCGGACGTAGGGCTTGGCGGGAATCAGGTTGCCAACATCGTTCCGTGCGCTGTGGGTACTATCCCCGCTAGAGACGGACCGATGGCCAGCAGAGGTGGATTCTGTTGGACTCTGCTTTGTGTTTTGCATACTGGACTTGTCGGCTTGATCTGGTGTTTCGAGCGTAAGAGTAGGTACACCGTTGATGGGCGAAGCGAGCTGCACGGTTACGGGGCTGGTGGCACCGTAGGTTTGCTGCAGAGCCTGAATGCCGTCCTTGCCAGTAACTTGGGGGTTCAGCAGACTCGTCGTCTCGTCTCCTTCCTCCTCCTCGGCATGCTCACGCACATGTTCCAGCGGCGACTCTTCAATCGCACCCTCGGCGACAGAAGAAGAACGGCCGGCCGTGTGTAACAGACCGGTGCCAGGCTTGATCTTGACCGTAGTGGACTTAGTGTCTCTGGGGTTTGTAGCAGGATTGGAGGGGCCAAGATGCTTCAGATGTTGTCTGATGTCTTCAAAGTTGGCCCGAACAGGAACTGTCATGTGGTGCCCTTCTCTGCCAGCTGAACTTCTGCGCATCATGAGAGTGGCGAGCTTTGGGCTGCTAGACAGCGCGGGTGAGTCGAATGATGTTGTGCCAGTAGTGTCAAACTGAATCAAATCGCCGCCGTGATCTGCGAGTCCATTATGTTCCGCAAAGCGGCCTGCTTGGTCTTCAGACTGGCGACGTTGGACGCGCGCCTTGGGAGCAGGCTGAAGACGGCGAATGGCCTTGTGCACGTCAATGTACACATCGGACTCGTCGATGATTTCCTCTCCAATGAGTTCCTCAATAACGTCTTCAAGGGTAACGACACCCAATGCGCCGTGGTCCTCACCAGGGTATTCCGAAACGAGAACCATGTGGGACTTGCCTTCCTGGAAGAAGTTGACAATATCCAAACAGCTGGTCTCGGGCCGGGTCTCGGGCAGGGTAGCGAGTGGGAAATCCTTGACAAGCTTGGCATCCTCGGGGTCGTAAGTGATCAGAATCTTGACCAAAAGCATACCGACGAAATTGGTAGGGTTCCCAGTTTCGTGGATGGGAATGCGCGAGTAGCCTGCCGAAAGAATCATGTCCATGGTCTTCTCATCCAAAACAGTGTCCTCTGCCATGACAAAAACGTCCGCCATGGGGGTCATGACATTGGCCACTGGCTTCTCCTTCAGATCCAACACGGCGCTAATGATGGTGACCTCGTCCTGGTTCAAACGCTGAGACATATCGCCCAGATTCTTGTGCAGGGTCACTAGGGTCTTCAACCCACTCTTCTTGTATACGGTGCCATGATCCTTTCCGAGGATCTTGTCGAGAAGGATGGCGATCGGCCAGGAGATGGGGGCGGTAAGGTACATCATCGCAAGGACGGGTTTGGACATGTAACCTCCAATCTGGAGGCCATAGCGAACACAGACAGACTGAGGAACAACCTCACCAAAGATCACTGTCACGTGTGCGCGTTAGCGGTGAGTATTTCGAGAGCCATGCTGTCTGGCTCGAGATGAGCACGCACCAATGAGAACGGTCGAGCCGATGACGGCAGCAATGCCGCCTCCGAGACATCGGTCGAGTACGACGGGAAGGGTCTCGTTCACGATAACGTTGGCCAAGAGCAGTGTGACCAAGACCCAGTGCTTTCCCTTTTCGAGAAGGTGGTAGACCCGTTTGGCATTCTTTTGCTGAGGTTCGGTGGCATCGCCGGCCATCACTTGGAGGTAGATGCTATCCTGCCCCATCAAACTGGTCCTTGTCAGCAAAACCACAGGCTGGGGTTTGTTTGTGATTCAGAAAGGGCTTACGCAATAGTCAAACCAGCAAATGCGCCGCCGGACAAGACGAGGATCGCAGAAGCCAAATAGAGCATACCCAGGCTTGCGCCTCCAGCGTCTGGCTCGTCATTGCCACCGCCGCCATGTCCCAGGCTGGCTATCGGCGCAGCATAGGCTGTTGAGAGTGTCAAGGAGAGAATTCGCGCGAGGCCGACGAAGCCTGATCGAAGCGCAAAGAGCGAGTTGGGGCGTGCTGCTGTCACGCCATGTTGTCGCATTGTCGTCATTTACAGATGATGACGATGATGACGATGACGTTCCCGGGCGCTACGCGGGCGCGGGTTCCGAGTTTTTTTTTTTTTTTTTTTTTTTTTTTTTTTTTTGGGGGGAATTACTGTAGAAAAGGATAGGCCGTAGTGTGTGTCGGTAGAAAAGTGTCAGTTCATTGTCGTCGGGTACGGTTTGGGAGCGAAGAAGGGCTGCTGGCGTCGCAATGGGGCAGCAAAGAGACGAGAGATTCGGTGGGTTGAAAGGCCGAGTGTGTGGGACCTGCATTTAGATTTTAAAGAGTGGATGAAGCTCCCCCAAGCTTTGATGGGACTTTTCGAGGTTGGGGCTCCCCCAGTAGCGTCTTGGACGGTAGGCTCCGATATGCCCGATGACGGCCGGTTGCCACTGCAGACGGACAAATGATTGGAGGGTTACAGCAGGTGCAGCAGCCAGCGTCTCAGTGAGAACCTCGATGTCCTTGGGACTGACCTGGTGGTTACACGTATCAGCCACTATTGATGTCCTGCTGAAGACCGAGGAATGAAGTGTGACCCTCTTCCGATATTATATAGTCTTCAAACCAACCTCTGGAAGCACTTCAATTATCTCTCATCCGACATGATTTTTCAGTGGAAGCTGTGCTGTCTGTCCAGTGCCCGACTCAAGAAGGAAAGCGAAGCTGAAGTCCAACCGCGAGCCCTGCTAGCGGCGTCATCCCCCGCCCACAATAGCCCTGCCGAGGTCCTTATCATCCTTAGGAGGCTGGAAAACTTTTTCTAGTTGGTAATCTCCATTTTGATGCCACCAGGTATTCTTTAGAGAGAGCCACTTACTGTAGATAGGCATGTTTTACAGTTGACCTACCCGTTGCAGGAGCACTTTTGTTTCCTATTTTTCCCGTTGCGACGGTTGACCAGAGAAGGAACGAAGAAACGCCTTAACCCAGTCAACAACGTCATGTTTCACTCCCCCATCAGCCACCAGCACCAGCGGCCCCCCGCGTTGGCCCTACCAGCGTGGCACGGATCTGGAACCTTTGGCGATCAGAAGCTCTAGTGTGGCAACAGGGAGGGAGCTTGGGCCACATAAAACCCCACTGGCCAATTCTGCATCTCCAAAAGTGCTAGAGGGGCTTCACCTCACGTGTCTTCGCGTTTCTGCGCGTGGCTAAACCATCGACCGGACTTGGGAGTGCAAACAAAGCAAAGTCCCCGTTGCCGTCACCAATTTCTCCAATCTTGATTCTGTTCCTTTTGCTTTCTTTTGACTTGGCGTTCAAGTAACTCTCGCTCTATGACCACGATTACGGTATCCAGGGTGCTCAATCATGGTCCAAACGCGAAGCAGGGTCGCTGCTTTGCGCAAGGCCGTTGCCGCTGAACCTGAAGAAAGCAGCTCGGATTCTGACAGCGATGCATCCATCCCGGCTAACCCTCGCCCTTCTAACATCAAAAGCCCAGTCACCTTGCGCCCCAACAAGGCGTCTTTGCCTGAACTAAACAATGGGGTCAACAAAAAGAAGCGGAATGCCAGTCCAAGCCTGGAGACGCCAGCCAGGAAGAGAGCCAGGGCCCATGAGCCCACCGATCCGGAGGACGATGAGGGGGTAGACGAGACCGCCATGCATGTCATCAACGCGTTTAGCAACCGCCAGACGCCGAACCCGAAGCAAAAGGGTATTGAAGTCCTGCTTCGAAGCGGCGGCAAGCCTGCTCGACGAAAACGGGACGGGACCAGTATTGAAGATACGATTGACGAGACGCCCGAGTCCGTTAGGAATAACCGAAGGCCGGCGCCCGTTGTCGAAGAACCTGAGCCTGCAGAGGAAGGATTGGTCGAGGGGGAAGATTCTGACCATGATGAGGTCCATCGAAGAATCGCCAGGGAGGATGGTAGCCCAGAGCTTGACTCTTCGCCCCCAAAACCCAAACAACCACAGCAAAGCCGACGTGTGGAATCTCGAACCCTACAACCAGTCGCGACTGCTTTAGCCGCACCTCTTCGACCTGCTACTATCAACAATTTGAAACCCACGGCCCCGCCCAGACAATTGGGCGAAGAAAAAAGCTCCAGCTCAAGTCACAACATTCTGCCCACCGTCGAAGCAGAAGATGAACTGTTTGTGGATCAAGCCAATAATAGGCAGTCAGACTTGGAAGAGGAAGCGGAATCGGACGATGTTGATGAGCAGGATCGGCGCGAGGAAGATTGGGAAAAGCTCGAAGAAATTGGGGCACCAGATAATGGGGTTCAACTTGCCGTTATGGATGACCCAGATGATGTGTTCGAAGACGAGGATGAGGACGACACCGCACTTTACCCAGCCATCCATATTCTAGTGCCGGAAGTAGTGGACAAACGATCAATCGTAACTCTGGACAGCGAGCACCTGGACACGCTACGCGGGATGATGGGCAAGGAACAGTGGTCCGACTTGGGCAAGTTTTGGGAACTCCAAATCTATAGTGCAGATGGCTTCCGCTTCGACTCTGAGTCACCAGCCACCACGCCTGGAATTCGTTGTATAAGAGCACTCTACGCCTTTAGAGAATGCCTCGTTGGCTTAAAGTGTCCCCGTGATCTCAGCAGACAGAACAAGCATCTGGTTCGCGTGCATCGCCAACTGAATGAAGAGCTTACCAACGTGGCAAGAAAAATCGTCAGGGTCCGCAACTCGCTGAAGCAACAGACAGGAAACTACAAGCAGCAGGTCTCAGCTGATATCCAGCAGTTTATCATTCCGACATTGATCCTCACTCTACGGGACCTGTTTTTGCTCGGCACTCTGGGTTATAAAGCGCCACGGCACCAAACGCTTCCCCCCCTCCCCAAATCAGGCCAGTTTACATGCGTCACCGTGCAATACGTTAGCTCGATCACGAAGCGACTTTCATTCTTGATCCAGGATCTCATGGAACACTGCGAGAACGAGGTTGCAAAAAAACAGTTGGGATGGAATGATTTCTCTCAGGTCTTTGATGAATGGAAGTTTGAACTACAAGAAAAGATTAGTGCCGTCAACGAGGAGATAAGCCGCCAAGAGAAGATTGATCGGGATAAAGCAATCAAGCAGAGGAGGAGACAGCTGCTGGAGATTGAAGCTGCCAAGGCTACTGAGCAGTGGAACAGAATGGCGGTGTCGACGCAGCGCTTGAGGCACCAACCTAGTCCGATGGCGGAAAAGCAGCGTTTGGCGGACAAGTATATCTCGCCTCCTCAGGATCCGATTTCTCCGCCTCGGCCGCGCCCCGATAGCAGCAGCCGACCGTACAGCAGCTACATCGAGACTGTCCACACAGCTCCCTCCACATTGCAACAACCACGGGTGAATGCCCCCCAAAGACGAACTTCAGTAATACGAGCACCATGGCCTCCATCACGGCGCCGTCTAGGGTTGGCTCAGTCTGATCAAGCTTCATCGGCGTCATCGATGATGCAGTCTTCTGCGGTAAAGCGCCCCACGAATCAGCCTCTGATAAGGCAACCTTGGCCTTTGATGAGACAGGCTCCACCGCAGTCAAGTCCAGTCCGGCATCAGAAGAAGGGTGTTATGGTCATTGATTCTTCGCCGGAGCCGGAAGTCTTTGCTGTCCCGGATCACATTGATACCCCTAGCAGGCAAGCGAAGCCACGGGTCGAATTAGAGGTTGAAGAAGTTGAGGGGGAAGAGGTAGAGGAAGAGGAGGAGGAAGAAGAAGAAGAAGAAGAAGAGGAAGTTGAAGAAGTGCGTGAAGATGTTGAAGAAGATGAGGACGATGAAGAAGAGGAAGCATTTGGCAAAGTCTGGGATAATGGGGAGAGGGCGTTTCTTGTTGACCAACTTGAAGAAGCGGCGGTAGAGGGAATTACAAGGGAGAACTTGGAGGAGTGGGCTGAGTGCTTTGAGTGTTCTGTTCCAGAGGTTCGGCAGCAGATATCGAGCTTGCAAAAGGAAGGATTGTGGCGGGGGTCGCTGTGATAAGAGATTTCGTTGATCTGGGTTCTCATTGCTAGCTATTGGGAGTTGGAGGAAAAGGCAGCGGGGTTGCGAGCTTGCTTGTTCAATTATTGATACCCTTGGGAGAACGAACGTTGATACCCACCCGTTGCGGATTTGCATTTGACTGCTCGGGAAACATATATTTTGGCTGGGTAGGTAGCGTAGTTAGTGTGTTGGTTGAACAAGAATCTTGAAGTTCTTTTGATGACTGGGTTCGCACCTGGTTATCACTTTCAACATGGCATTGACAGTGCGCGCAGTGACATGAATGAGTATGAGTAAGAGCAGATTCACAGGGCTCCTGACTGTTCCGTCAACAAGTCAACATACCTATATCACTCCTATCCTATTCCAACCCGCTTTCTCAACAAACAATTTGGCTTGGACTACGTTTGCGAATCTCAAGCCTACGACCTTCTGGCCGCAAACACAATGACACGTCCCGAAACAGCTACGGATCCCAAGACAGTTACCAATGGTCATCCCAAAACAACCCCCGATACCGAGACGGCATGGAATGAGCTCAACGAGCCGTATACCGGCCCTCTGTACACCTGGCCCTGCGGGCATCAGAACACTATCGAGTGGGACAACTATCAGGATGAGAAGGGGAGAGATGATGGTAGTAGGGAGGATCAAAAGGCTGCCGCTGGTGAGGCTGGTAGTGGTGGTAGGGGAGAGAATGGAAAACATCAAGAAGATAAAACAGCAATGATAATAAGGGGATGAAGTGTAGGACTAGGTGTAATATTGTTTGAGTAAACAAGACAGCCGTATCTATCTCTTTTCGTTGTAGTAAGTCGTCGTCAGGGTTGGGGGTTCAACAGCACCCCTGTCACTTACCCCAAAAGGCCCGTGCATCATCACCCCAGACCCACCGATTATCGATAAGTTCCCGAGAGCCCGGGAAGCTTGACACAACCTCTCTCCTGGCTACCCTCTCTCATCAGCTCTGACGTCCGCCGCATAATCCACTTCCCCCAAACCAGCCTGCCTTCCCCGCTACCAACCACACGTTGAGGGATTCAACGGCTATACACCAACCGAAAACAAAGTTTATTTCCACTTGCCATCTGCGATTCCAACCACCCACCATCACGACATCGCCGCCACCTTCGATATCAACCCCCATCGCAACACCTCACCCCCCCTTCTCGAGCCAACAATGTCCAAACCCTCCCCCCCCCCCCCCCCACCACCCCCTCCTCCTAACAAAACGCGTCACCGCCTTCCTCCGCGCCAATTTATCCCCCTCCATAACAGCAGCAATCCTCACAACACCAACCGGCTCCCTCCTCTCCCACGCCTCCTCCCTCCCCGCCTCCGCCCTAAGAAGGCAATGCGCCGTCGCAGCCTCGATCTGGGCCGTCCAGTCCTCTTCCTCCGCCTCCTCCCAATCCTCCCCGCAACACACCCATAAAACCCGAAAACACAAATCCACCCCCTCCCTCACCGTCCAGCTCGACTCTGGCCTGGTGTTTGTAATTCGAAAGCTAAAGTGCGGTATGCTGTTTATTTGCATGGGTGGTCAAGGTCAAGGTCAAGGTCAAGGTCAAGGTCAAGGTCAAGGTCAAGGTCAAGGTCAAGGTCAGGGTCAAGGTCAAGGTCAGGGTCAAGGTCAAGGTCAAGGTCAGGGTCAAGGTCAAGGTCAGGGTCAAGGTCAAGGTCAGGGTCAGGGTCAGGGTCAGGGTCAAAATCAGGGTCAGGGTCAGGGTCAAAATCAGGGTCAGGAGCAGCAGCAACAACAACCGGAGGAGGGGAATGAGGAAGGGATGGGGGGAAAAACACCAGTCGGGTCACCATCCGCAAATTCAGAAGTGGGAAGGGCGTCCGTCATGAGCGGCGGGACGACATCGGGGCAGACGGTCACGTCCCAAACAAGCGCGAGCTCGGCGGGGGTGGTGATGATGAGGAGGCAGGTGGAGGAACTAGCGAGGTGGTTGGACGAGAAGCTGGCGGGGTTGTGCATACCGGAGGAGGGGATCGGGTTGGAGAATTTGGGGAGGGCAGGAGGGGAGCAGCTGGAGATGAGGTAGGCGGTTAGGACAGCTGGGAGAGGGGAAGGGGGTAGTGAAATAATGATGAGGATGGATACATCTGCACGGAAAAAAAGGGAGGAAAGCAGCAGTACTTTTCCGGCACGGAGAGGAAATGTTGGTGAGACAGAGGGAAGAAGGAATTATACCACCAACGGTGGAAAGCGAGTAATTATTTAATAAGGCCTTTTTATTTTACTTTTGTTCTTAAAAGATATATCCCAATTGCGAAACGAATCTTTCAGACAAAGCTCAAATCTGCTGCTGGATATGTTCAACCTGTTGTTGTTGTTGTTGTTGTTGTTGTTGTTGTTGTTGTTGTTTTGTATATTTTATATACTCAAAATTATTTATATACGACCCAATCTTTTGTTGGTCCAGCACCACCACCACCACCACCACCACCATCCCCATCCCACTGCATTTATATGCTTATGCTCCGACGCCCTAAACACCTTTTGAAAAAAAAAAAAAAAAACCTCCGTGGACCAAGAAAATGAGCATGTAGCGCTTATAGCTTTGTGTGTGTGTTCCAACCCCTATTCATCCGCTTTGATATGACCGCACCCCCCCCGCCCCTCCTTCCCATATATGGTATGATTGTTCATTTGTCGTCACGGTTGGTTCCCCAACACCCCCAAATGAAAATGCTTAAAAACTCCCCCTGCGCAAAACCAAAAAGAGAGCATATGTGTTGATGATGATGATGACGGTCGTTGCTGTGAATCGTCCGCTTGCTTGCTTGCTCCCCATCTTCCCTCCCCTCACTCAATACTCAACCTAGTAATCCCATCGTTAGTATCCACCATCCCCTGCAACCCAACCCTCCCCCTCTTATTATTACTCCCCGCCATCCCATTATTCCCACCCTCGCCACCACCACCAACGCTACTCCCCGGCCTCGACCCTCCTCCCCCTTGCCCTTGCCCCTGCCCCTGTTGTCCCACCGTAGTAGTAATCGCAGGCCCCAAACTCAACGCCCCCCACCCTTGCTCCCCGCCCCTCTGCAGCGGACTCTGCAAGACCGGGCTCCCGTGCGCGCTCATCCCCGGGCTCACCGCCCTCCGCTTGATACTGATCGGATCATTAAAATCATCATCCCCCCTCCTCCTCTTACTATTAATCCGTCTCGTAATCTCGGCTGCGCTCGGCATGCTCCCCCCAGGAGGCTGGTGCGGCGTCCCGTTCCCCGAGCTGCTCGTCCCCGTCGTCAGAGGCAGCACGAACGGGTTCTGACTCTGCGAGTTAGAGCTCGGCGAGTCCATATTCACATCATCCAACGACACCCCCGAGCTCGAAGCCCTCGTTACAAACGATGGTGGCGGTGGGGTGGTTGTCCTTGGTCCCGCGCCGCCGTTGGAGCTGCTTTCCGAGAAGGTATCCCAAAACACCTTCCCCTTGGAGTTTTTCAGCACTTGTTGCTTGAATGTTGCCGGGGAGAGACCGAGGGCGTTGTTGGTCGGGTTGTGAGACGCAACCGATCCCTCGATCATCATGGCGTCGTCGGGCATCATCTCGTCAGGGTGGACTTGGGAGTCGAGGTTGGGGCTGGACAAGGCTGTCGTCGCAGCCGAAGGGGCCGGTGGCAGTCGAGGTTCGAGGTCCATGTCGCTCTCACGGACTTGTCGTACCACCTCGGCTTCGCGGCGGAACTCGGTTTCTATGGGAGCGCCCTCTTCAGCGAGGGCGGCGCGGATACGGGCGAAACCCTTTGTTTTCGGCTATGCATGATCGTCAGCAAAGGTCGCAGATGTCAACAAGGCAACAAAAACGCACAAGAAGATTCCCCCTCCTCGTCACGGCCCGTCGTACGATGCTCGGCCGTGACGGGCTGTCAAGTCCCTCTAGCTGTCCATCGCTCTCGTTGCCCGAAATGTGCAGCTGATTCGCAGCCCAGCTGATGCTCTCCCTCCTAGTGTGAGGCAGGTCGCGGGAGTTGATCAGGTTGTTGGGGGGCGATTTGGAGATGGCGCCGGAGGCTGCGGGCGAGTGGAACCCCAGTCCCAGAGGTCCCCGCATTTTCTTTTTTGTTGATTGTTTGCGTTGTCGCTGGCGTTGTTGGAAGCTGAGAAAGTTGCTGACCGCTGGCGACCCGGGCATCCATCCGGGCGCCGATGGCCCCCCGGCCATGTGACCCATGCCCGTCCTAGAAGCTTGGGGTGTCATGATGTAGGCCTCCTCCATGTCCTCGTCCATGTAGTCGTCCTCGTCAGAGTCGGACGAGCTTTCGGACAGCACATGGCTAGTGCTGCCGAGGGAGCTCGAGATCTGCATACGCTCCTGGTGGTGGTGTCCCATGGTGCCCCAGTGAGACGAGGCAGCATGGTCGGCGCCGGCGTGGTCGCCACTGCGCCGGTTGGGAATGTTCATGGCGCGGGACCCGATGGTGGGCGAAGAGTCGGGATCGGCCTGGTTGGCGAGGGTGGAGTGATGCAGGCTCGTGGCGGCGCGGGAAAAGTCAAGGCCGCGAGATCGACGCGGCAGAATGTTGGTGGGTGAGGCATAGATGTGTGAATGGTCCAATTTGGGCGAGAGCGGGGCCTGCTTGACGTAGCCAGCAGCTTGCGGCTGAGGGGCCGGTGAGGATGGTTCAGTCGGGGCCATCTGGAGAGACAGGCCTCTCGTGGGGAACCCAGCTCGGATGGGAGTTGACGGCGGCAGTCGGAGGGCTGCAATGTCGGTGTCTTTGTCGCGTATGGCAATGTCGTCTTGGCTCTGCCGGCGGCTGGCCTCGACTATGCAAGGCGAAGGTGAGAGTTTGGGCGCACCTCCACCGTCCGATAAGGACCTGGACTTGGATAAGGGGGACCGAAAGGCACTTGGACCTTCTCTGCTTTCTGTTGTTGCTGCTGCCCCTACCATCCCTGGCCGTCTCCTGTTGGTCGAGGGAGTAGCGTCCATGACGGCAAAATCGCTTTCCACGTCCGACATCCTCGACAGGTCGTCCATGCTTGCTGCGCTGCTTGCTGCTGTCACCTGGGCGTCTGTAGCCGCGCGCAGCGGGGGACTCTGTATTTTTGAACGCGGCGCGTACTCATTCGATCGCGACTAAAAATATTGGCTTGTTTTTGGCAGATCCGTGCATACGTCAAGCTGTTGTAGGTGCGCAAGGTCAACAGAGACAGGGCCAAGACGTCTAGATCTTTTGACGAAAGAGCCGTATAGGCACGCGCTGGGCGCAAACAAGCTGAAGATGAACAGTTGAAGAGATCAAATTCACCTGTCGTCAAAGCTGATTGCAACCCTTTGGTGCGGGCTACACCCTGGTTAGACGCCCGGGCCATCTCCACGCATCCCGCCCGCGTGGACCCGGCACAGAATCCCTGTCGCTATTCCCGGTTCTTGACCAGACCCCGCTTTTATTTTTCTGGAAGCGCCATCGCACTGGCCGAGCAGCCGCTTGCATAGATCTGCATTCCAGCGCATACATACGTCATCAATAATTAATGTAGTGTTTCTACTATGCGATCGTCCATAGTATATGGCCAACAGCTTTCTTTCATTGTACTCGCCAACACTCACATATACTTTGGAGGGCAGAGAGGGGGCAAAGATATGGCGGGCTAACAATTGACCAATCATAGTAATTCATCTTTCAAGGTTGCAAAGTCGTTCGTTCAACTATCTACTGCTACACTATAGATGCGATTGCTCTTCACTCTCTCTGTTCACCACCTATTTCCCCGCAAACGCCTTGTCGAAGCCCGTCAGAGTAAACCGGTACTTGACATTACCCTCCTTGACCTTTTCCACAACCTCCTTGCATCCCTCCTCCGAAATCTGAACCGTCTGGACAACCGGCCTGACACCCTTCTCCGCCGCCAGCTTGAGCATGGCATCCATCTCCTGATGGTTGCCTAAATGGCTTCCCGTAAGCTTCACACCGTTCTGCACAAACGCCATCGCAGTCATCTCAGGAAGCGGCTCGTTGGGAATGCCCACCATGTGAAACTCCCCACCAACTTTGAGCGTGCCAAAGTAATCCGCCATGTTGAACTTGTGCGTCGCATCAGCGCAGTTCAACAGCATGTCGAACTTGAACTTGTTTTTATCCGCCCAGCCCTCCTCCGTGGTGAGAATGACGTCCTTGGCTCCGAGCTTCTTCGCATCATCAACCTTGTGAGCCGAGTGAGTGAGAGCATAAGTCTCAGCACCAAGAGCCTTTGCCCACTGCAGTGCCAAATGACCCAAGCCACCGATACCAATAACACCCACCACCTTCCCAGGGCCAATATCCGCCCTCACAAGCGGTGAGTAAGTCGTGATACCGGCGCAGAGCAGTGGTGCAGCCTCGGCAGAGGGGATCTCATCTGGGATCTTGAAAGTGAAATACTCATGCGCCCGGATGTAATTCGCCCAGCCTCCATGAGCGTCACTGCCATCCTCGTACTTGGCGTTGTAGGTGTCGACCATGTGAGGGCAGTAGTTTTCGTTTTTGGACTTGCAGACGTCACACTTGAGGCAGGACCAGACCTGAGCGCCGACACCGACGCGGTCGCCCTTCTTGATGCCCTTTACGGCCTTGCCGACGTTGACGGCCTTCCCGACGACCTCGTGGCCGACGCAGAGGGGGCCTTCGAATTCACCCCAGCCGCCGGTTACCGTGTGGACGTCGGAGCCGCAGACGCCGCAGCATTCGATCTCGACGTCGACGTCGTTGTCGCCAAAGGTCTTGGGCTTGAGGTTGGCGAGGTGGTATTGGTTCCACGTCTTGGGAGAGTCGACGCAGAAGCCGGTGAAGGTTTCGGGGTAGCCCATTTTGAAATGTATGCAGCTGAGTGAGTTGTAATTCTAGGGGTGGGTTTCTAGGTCGATCAGACGAGACAAGAATCAAATGAGTCGAGATGATGGGATTGGGTGTAAATTTGCTTCAGATTAAAACTGCTCTAGAGAAAAACTACGAGAATGGTTCTTATACTTGTTCGAAGTCGTTCCTGACAAACACTGCTAAACCGAGGCATTGGGACAGACTGCCGCCAGCGTGGAAGGGGCGAGTCGGCTCATCGCCATGGTCATGACGTCTTTGACTCCACTCAACCTCAACCAGCAGAGTTGTCATTGATCGAAACAAGATGTTGGTTGGCCTTCTTTGTGATCGGAGCTGTGCAAACAAAATCGGGCAGCTGGGAGGGAAAACCGTTTTTTATGACGGCATTGGGAAGGTTCGTTTAGAGCTTTGGAGGTGTGCTGTTGGCAAGCTCCGTGGCGACGGGTGCTGGTGATGTTTTGGGAAGAGGTTGCGTTACCCTAACCCTGGCCACTTCCACCTGGTGATCACCAGGGGAGATCACACTGTCACAGTGCTGCTTCACTCCTGACTGGTCACAAGCTTGATGGCTCACAGTGGCATGAGCCTCGATGGATGATAACGATGGATTTCGGACCTCTAACTCATCCAAGTATAACAGGTTTGGCACAAGCAAGGCACGAGCAACGGGTCCTTCAGTACTCATACCAGCTGTCAGGACCACGTTTCAACAACCCCAGTACCCTATCCATATGGCCCTCTGGTCCAGTGGTAAATGTGCTGGAGTTGCTCCCAATTGAAGGATTGGGTCCAACAGCCTTCTCGATCGTATCCTATCCGGAGCAAAACCCACGGGTTTTTCGTAGCCGAGTCACCCTTCTCAACATAGAAACGAGAAAGGTTGGCCGGTGAGCTTTTTGCTTGTTTTTTTATCACTGTGTATTTTCAACAAAGACAGAATTCTGATTCGAAGCAAGCAAATGATCGACTGACTCCCTACTCCCCTCTCCCTCTCCCATTCCATTGAACCCTACCAAAACAAAAGACAAACCCAAGAAAACCTAGATAGCCACATTCGGGTTGAGGCTTCTCCTGACCTGATAAGCCATATTATTCGTCCACTCAGGCACCTCGCCATTGATCCTCTCCTGGTTCTGCCTCCTGAACAGAATATCCTCATAAATATCCCGATACGCCTGTCCATCCTCGGTCGTGCGAGTCCACGTTTGATACCCCTTCCATGCCGCCTCCATAGCCTCGCTCGCCGACCAAGTCACCTCCCGGTTGCACCTCAACAACGCACCCACGACCTGCTTGAGCTCAGTCGTGTAGCCGGTGTTGTTGAAGCATCGTCTGATGTCGGTATCCGGCCGAGGACACCCATCGGTACAGCCCGGAAGCTGAGAAGCTTCCTCATCCTTCTCAGGACCATCGAACAAATGGATGCACCCGCAACCTTTGACAGGACACTCTTCAGGGTTGACCATCTGTGTGCCCATCATCATGTGGTAGAGGATCGCTCCTACAGAAAAGAGGTCGTTGCCGGCGGTGTATGGTCTTTCAGTCTGTCATCTTGTTAACCCCCGTCCCCCCCTCCCCACCTTCTCCATTCCGAACATCAAGTCAAAAGAAAACAAAACATACCTTATCAACCGTTGCCGCATCTTTCCACCACCCCACCATCCTCTTCCTCAGCTCCCCAATCCCATTGATGTACGCCCCCCCATCCTTCTCAACATACCTCCCCAACTCCTGCACCCTCTCCGGCGCCACAACAGGAACCTTATCTAACCCAAACCCCCCCTCACTGACCACCGTCCCGCTAACAGCACAATACCTCAAATCCCCCAGCTTGACCATCCCGTACGTCTCCGTGCCGAGAGGGTGCTGAAGAAAAATCTTACTAGCCCTGATATCCCTATGCAAAACAGGAAACCAATCATCATCCCTCCTCGCCCTCTTCCACCCCCCTTTCTCCCCCTTTTCCGGGGTCGGAAGCGTCATTCGATTGACAACCCTCAGCCTCCCCGCCCTCCCCCTCTGCCCCGGATGTTCCACATATCCCATCCCATACCCCTCCCTGTCCAGCTCCACAACCCCATACGTCTCCCTAATCCCCTGATGCAACCACTGCAACGCCCTGAGAACACTGGTGAGAACATGCCAGCAGAAACTCTCAGGCATGAACTCCCCCCCGTTCTGCACCTCGGAGATATCAATCTCCTTCTCGCTCTGTTCCAAGAATTGTTCTAGACTTCCACCATCGCACCAGTCCCATAAAAGGAGGACCTGCTTGGCTTGGACGGGCTTACCGTTCACTTTCAGGGGAACCCAGTTCGCGGCCTCGCCGCGCAAGGAAACCAAGTTTTCGTGGTTGAGCACTGCGGCGGCGGCGGCGCCGGCGCCGCGCTGGACGAGGGTGTGGACGGGGGAGGTGCTGGGTTGGTAGTATTCTGTCCAGTAGTGGCCCAGCAGGGGGAGGCCGTCGTTGTTGCGGCGGAGGAGGAAGCGGTCGTTGCCGAGGGATTTGATGAGGGTGTAGTCCGGGGAGGGGAGGGACAGGAGGGATTCCCGGGTGGGGGCGCTGATGATTTTGTGGGGGGACATCTTGAGGGTTTGGGGGTGGTTGGTGATGTCGTGGTTTGATGGTAAACCGCCTGGGGGTAAACACTGAAGCCAAGATTCAAGCTGAAATCAATAAGAGGAGCCCTGCTGAGGAAAAATAGCTTGTGGTGTTGTGTTGAAAACAACTGAAATATGTGATATAGTAGTCAGAGAGGTGAGAAGAGAAAACGCTTTGTTCTTTGTCTTTGAGTAAGGATTCCTAATCCGGTATGTCAACATTGCCCGACCTTCCACCACCCACCCTTTGTTTCTCGCTCCTACCGCCCAACCAAGTCTTTGTTGTTCCCACAGTTGACCGGATTGGATAAAACAGACTCACCACATTGTTTCCTCGATGTAAGCAGCTCCTTTTCCATCTCAGGGGTTGTTCCCAACCACCTCACCTAATTTTGACCCCCTTTGTCTGCCAAGTCCATGTATACAAGCAGTCAATTGTTTAATCATACACTACATCCCTCCAGTCAAGTCATCCCTTCCCGTTTAAATTTCAAACGCCCAATGTCCGCTTAGATGATATAAACGCCCAACTTCCACAGGGTCAGAACCTCCCCCTATCCAGCTATCCGCCCCCAAGAAAAAATGGGAACCATAATAGTGATACAAGATATAGTAGTCATAGGCTCAAAACACCAAAAATAATTTCCACTGAACCAAGAAATTGACTTTGATTTCCCCCCTCCTCTTTTTTCTTTCTTCAGCGCTAAAAAAAAAAGAAGAGAGGGGGCTCGGCCCAAAAGAAAAAAAAAAGAAAAAAGGAATGATTACAAGACAAATGGTATATAATGCGCCCCTCCGTCAAAGTGACTATTGCTGTAGTAAAAGATTAATGACAGTAGATATAATATTAGTCACACTTTGGTATCATTCGTTTGCCCTGTGAATCCTCATCCCTTGTTGTTGTTTTTTTCTAGTAGTGGTAGGGTAGCGTGGGTGGTGGGTGTGTTTGGTAGGTAGGTGATTTGGTGTGGTCTGGTCTTCTCATGAATGATGATGCGATTGGTAAAAGTCGGCGGAAACCTCATCTTTTTCTGGTCGTGTGTGTGTGTGCCCGGCACAAAAGCTGATATTCGAGGAAATTGGTAAAGAATGTCTTTCGTGTCAGGCGCCATTTCTATTTCATCCCCTTTTCCTTACTCCGATTTCGTTGTGGTCGTGACATCGTGGGTCGGTCGTGGTCTTATCATACACTGTCTCGCTGGTTCTGCATGTTCGTTTAGGCAAATGCACCAACGACGGACATGCCGGCAGCTACAAGACAGTCAGTATCAAACAAGAAATGAGAATATGCTCTGATTTCTTACCTCCCAGTAAAACCCACAAGAAGGCGTCCCTCTTCTGCTTCTTGGTCAAGGTCCTGTCCGCCTCCTCGGACAAGAAATCCTCAGCCAACAGATCGACAAGAGAAGCGTACAAAAGAAGACCAGACGAGCTACGGTATGCGGGTTAGTGTTCGAAATGCTACTTGGAAACAACGGCACTCACATGGCATTGAAAACACCAACAATAATCAACCCGAATGCACTGTTGGGATCATATGAATCCTTCACCATCAAGCCAATAGCCTGCCCAATTGGGCAAGTGCAACCAAAAGCAAGCACCAGCATCCAAGGCCTAAGACTGCCCTGCTTGTAGGGGACAGCAGCAATTCTGGAACCAAGACCGAGACCCTCAAACATCTGGTGGAACAGGATAGCGACCAGGAGAATAACAAAGCCGTCGATGGTGATGCTGATGGTCATACCGACAAAGACCGAATGAAACAAGATACCGCCCTCCAACAAGGTAATATTCATCGACATCTTCTTGAACACGGCCGGATCGACAGGCTTGCCAGTCTCGACATCGATATACGGGGAATCGGCAAGGGACGGGGGAGGCGCAAGCATGCTCATGCGTTTCTCAGCTTCGGCGTATTGATGTTGTTGTTCCTTTCTCAGGGCCGCATGGCTCGACTTGATCATGTTGACCATCTCCAACCGCTGGCGGACATACTGCTCGTAAAAGACCACAAACCAAGGCGGCATCTCGGAGCGAACCTCCAATTCGTTGATGTCGTCAAAGGGGTTGTCGCTGCGCGGGTAGCTGTTCATCTTCTCGCCGTACAGCTTCTGCGCCATTCTCTTCTCGTAGTCCATATCCTCAATCTCGAACTCGCTGTAAGCGGTGTATCTCGGCGGGCGAGACGGAGCTCTCTTGTGGTCGGGAGCGTGTGTGTGTTGGTAGGCCGGCTTGGACTCTGGCTGTGGAAGGGCCGGCCCAGAAGCCTCGAATCCCATCGCACCTCCGTGGGAATGGCCACCCATCTTGGCATTGAGATACATCTCCAGAACAAAAAGACAGAACATCGATCCCATCATGATGACACCAGGCATGGCGGGATACTGGGTGGTGAACAAATCCGGAAGACATGGGTCTGTCAGATTACCGAACGCAACAGGGAGAAGCTGTGGTCTGTCAGAAAACGCTATTTTCATGAGGCCACAGAACCACTTACATGAACGAACGCTGTGGCGATCAGAACACCAGTACCAAAATGCTTGCAAGCGAAGAACACCGAGGTAGGCACCTTCACCCACTTTACCTTCTTGGCCACCACTGGGAAACCGGCACCAAAGATCGAGGCAGCCAGCACCATGACTGGAAGACAAGTCAGCCTATGCATCTGTTAAATCTCACTTGGACACAGAACTTACAAAGACCCGCGACGTGAAGCGGGAGGTCATACTCTCCGACCTCCTCGCCGCTCCCACACTGCGGCTTTTCATCCATTTTTCTTATTTTTTTTTTCCGCGTCAAGCGGTTTCGGTATACCAGTACCTCGTGTGTTAAAGACAGAACGACTCCAGGTCTATCCCAAAGAGAAGATGAAATCAAGAGTGTACGTAGAAGAAACCGCCCGGCAGTTGAGAAGAAGAGAAAGGAGACTAGGAAAGGAAAAGGGGAGGGTTGGGCGTGAAATGCACCATCACCGGGTTGAGGCGACGACGATGCAAAAAGAAGAGAAAGAAGGAGAAGAGAGAAAAAGTAAACAAAAAGCGGTAGCGATAGAAAGAAAGACTTATGTCCTCCTGAGGACCAAAAGACGTGACAAGGGTGGGAAAAGAGCCAAGAGTCCAGAATCCGAGTTCGAGATACTGCCGTTGCTCTTTAGTAAGTACGATTTCCAAGACCGCACCGTGGATCAATGGGGTAACACCACGGCAAGATCTGCCGCGACTCATGCCCCGAGAGAGCAGCAGCCGAAGAACCGAAAGGCGACATGGGAATCCACGCCCAAGTCTGTCACAGACAAGAAGGCCAAGACACGAACCAATAGACTGGCTCTGTGATCAAAGATTGCTGGGATGAACGAGTCCATGCAACTGTCGCTCCCAGGTTTCTGACGACCGTGAGACTCTGGCTCAAGCTGATCGTTGCACCAAGCAATCCAGCCTAGACTTCAGCTGGAAACCAAGTCGTAGTCCTCTCGACGAGCATCTGGAGCCAAACAAGGGAGACAGGGAGGCCATGTCTGTGTAGCAATGGTCAAGCTCAAACTGGAGCCTCGGTTTGAGCTTGGCAAAAACCTAAAACGGATTCGCAGAGAGGAGTCGTCGAAGAGCCTAGATCTGATCACGGGTAGCCAGTGATAGCCAGTGATAGCCAGTGATAGCCAGAGGAAGGGAGCATTGTTTTGTTCGAAGAAGGGAACAGAAGACAGTGTGAAACAGGTTCCACCTTCTCCTGGCGACTGTTGAAGCGTTCAAGATTAAGAGTGACACTCGGGCATTTTTTTTCAAGATATCAAGAGTCCATGATGTCTCGGTATGCTGCCGAATCTGTGGCGTGGCAGTGCAATCGCAAACACTCGAGAGCCGCAGATCTCCAAGGAGACGGTGCAGCTCTTGGGTGCAACTCTGGCAACTCTGTGCCGGTCGTCATCTTTCCCAAAACGCCCAATGGACGCTGATTTGGTCGTTCACTGGAACCATCGTTGAGCTGCTTTAGGCAAGTCGCCAAAACCTGCCCTCTCACCCCAGAGTTGGGGCAACAAGAGCCGAAAGAGAGGGGTTCAAGCACTGACCGCTTGGCAAAGAACCCCTGGAAACAGGGGTTCTCTGCAGGGTGCCGCGACAAGACGGGGAGATCCGTGCAATCGTGGGGTTTGCTCCTTGGCCCAAGTCTAACACTGGCCCTGCGCGAGAGATCATGAAGGATTGCTATATAAAAATACAGTTGTTCGTGTTCAGTCCAGGTTGAAGTTTTGGCCGGGAAGCTCGAGTATTTAGCTGTTGTTCAATTGCTCTCTGTAGTATGCGTCCAGGCAACATCTGGAGAAGGTGGCAACTGTAACTGGTGAAGCGGAGATCTTGCTAGATGTGCATTAACCGTTAGGGGTTTCCGGCTTCCGCCCGGTTGAAACATTCCACCAGCCAACGGCGACGGGGGACTCTGGTGTAGTGGCGCTTTTGGTCCCGATGTCACCTTGTCAAGTGACTTCGTGGCCCGTCCATAGAATATTCTGAGGGCCTAGGCTAGAGCTCGGAGCTTGTACCGTGGAACCCAAAAACTGGATGCTCGGCATAGAGCTTGGTCTTGGAGGAGGTGGTGGCCTCAAGAGACGAGCTCCCGCTTGATCTTTCCTCCACTAGACCAACAAGTCGTTTTCTCGGCTACGCATGCTGTAAACAGTACAAGCTTGAGCACCAGCCGCTCCAGAACTCATAAGGGGTACATAATCACGGGTGGCTGTGCCGTTTTCGATACAGTAGTGTCGGTGGTGATGTGATGGTGATGTGAATGGAATTGTAAACTTGACCCTTTCTTGCCCAAATCAGGAATGGGTTGGATGTAGGTTGCAAATGTGACATGGCGAAAACCCGCTTGGTGGATTGAGGCCGCTCTCCTGAGTTGTGAAATGGCTGGTTGCTCAGTCCTATAATACTGTCGCCATCTCTGGCGCATCTCTTGTTAGTTCCTGCCATAGGATTTCGATTGTAATTCAAGCTTGTCGAACCCAACCGTCCCACTTCAGACCCAAGATTGACAGTCCAATGGCAACCCAGGGCACTTCAGACGATGGCCGGCCGGCAGGTACGTACCCATCTGAACCTCGAAATCATGCTGCAGACAGGCTTGTCTTGTCAAGTCGTAGGCTTGAACATCATGAAGCTTGGCAGTCTAACACATGGTAACAGGAGCCAGCCCCCCTGAAAATGCACCAGCTTCCACCTCCCCCGAGATCCAGTCGGATGCCCAGCCCGGTGCAGAGCCAGCCAGTACAGCAGCTGAGAAAGAAGTCGCCATTCCAGCCGGTCCAACCAGACAAGCCACGACAACCTCGCTCGCGGATCCTCTCGATATTGCTAGGCACCGTCGTGAGAACATCAGTCAGAAGCAGATGAAGATTGAGCATCCTAAAGGCAACAAGCGGAGACTCAAGAAGTACTATGCCCAGCAGAATGCTCTTATTGACGACTTCCTGGGTGCCGATGATGAAGAGCAGGTTGCCATTGAGAAAGATGCGAAATATGCCCCCAAGATCAAGTTTGCCATCAGGGGCTCCTTCGTCATCAACTTTTGCCTGTTCGTCATTCAGCTGTATGCCGCCATCTCGACCGGATCTTTGGCTCTCTTCGCCACCACGGCCGATGCTTTCATGGATCTTGTTTCGTCGTTCGTGATGTTGATAGCCTCGTGGCTTGCTGCCAGGCCCAGCGTGTACAAGTATCCTGTGGTAAGTTGACGTGGTGGTCCCTGATGCAGAGAATTGTAGCTGACAATAGGCAGGGCCGTACAAGAATAGAAGCCATGGCCATCATTCTGTTTTGTGCATTGATGACTACTGTTGCTATCCAGCTGTTGGTGAGTTAGCATCTTGAAAACAAAGTGTCAGGCCACAATATGCTTACAATGTCGTAGATTGAGTCTGGCCGAACACTAGGGGCCGGAGCGCCAACAGAATCCGAGGAACTTCACATCGTCCCACTGGTCTTCATCGGTGTTGCCAGTATGTACATCGCATTCGGTCAGGTCATGAGTGGTACTGACAGCTCATAGTCTTTGCCAAGGGTAGCATGATGGTGTACTGCTTGATGTATCGCAGGTTCCCAACCGTGTTCATCTTCTACATCGACCACCGCAACGACATTGCCATCAACAGCTTCGGTTTGATCATGGCGGTCGTTGGCGAAAAGATTGCGTGGTACCTGGACCCCATCGGCGCCATCCTCGTTGCGTTGATCATCCTGTTTTCGTGGGTGTCCAACGCCTTTGAGCACATCTGGCTGCTGGTGGGCAAGTCGGCGCCCAAGGAGTTTATCTCCAAGCTCATCTACATGGGCGTGACACACGACGACAGGATCCTCAAGGTCGACACATGCCGAGCGTACCATGCCGGCCACAAGTACTTTGTCGAGATGGACATTGTCATGGACGAGGGGCTGCCGCTAAAGGTGACGCACGACGTGGGCCAGGACCTGCAGCGTAAGCTCGAGGGTCTGGCTGATGTTGAGAGGGCGTTTGTGCACGTCGACTATGACCACCAACACGACGTCAACGAGGAGCACAAGCCCTTGTTTGCGCCCAAGAGCAACGTCAAGCGAAGCCTGAAAGATATCATCCTGTTCAGGAAACCGAAGATGGCCGCTTCCGGAGACTCGTCAAGCGAGACGACCGCCACTCAATGAGGCTTGTAGGTGATTGTAGGATACACACGATGGGATTGCATTTAGGCTGGAGTTCAGGGCGGGTGTATAATAAACGATATATAGATGTGTGCTTCAGTCTCTCAGTCTCTCAAGATGTAGCGAGAGAGTTTGATGTTTCAAAATTCAAAATTGAAATGAATTGATCAAATATTTCGGTGTGTGCTCAGCTCAACTGAGGTTCATACGCTCTTTCCCTTGATGTTTCTCAGGGAAGGTCCACCCCTGATGGCCAAGCTGTGGAGCTGTGGTGGACAAGGCACAGGCCTTCATCTGGCCAGTGCTTTTCAACGGTGGGCTGATTATCAAGCCAATGGAGAGAATCGAGATTCCAACGTTTCTCAGGTGAGCATCAGCAAAGCAAAGAACAGCTCCAGATCAGCTCCGCCATTGCCGGCGCAAAGGCATAGCCATGTCCCTCTTTCAGCTCGGGCTGCGTAGAGCAGCTACCCAGCTATCCAAATCTTCATTCGCTTGCGGTCAATGTCTATGTCAACAGGCATCACCTGCCCCGCCATCCCACATTCTCAAGCTCGTGGCGGCCAGAGCTCCGGCGATCCGTAGCTATGCCACCAAGACCAAGTCCCCCATAGCCTCCCTCAGCAAGAATATCCAAAACGAAAAGACTTCGAACAAAACCTCTGAAAAGAAATCCTCATTCCCCGAAACCAATGCCAAATCCGTTGGGTACTGGCTTCTTGGTAGCGCCGCTAGTGTCTTTGGTATTGTCGTCTTTGGTGGACTTACACGGTTGACCGAGTCTGGGTATGTCGTCTGGCTGCGTACTTGGCTGTCCCCGGAGACACCAGGCTGACATATAGTTCCGCTGTAGTCTGAGTATCACAGAATGGAGACCCGTCACGGGCTCACTGCCGCCTATGTCCGCCGAGGACTGGGACTCTGAATTCGAAAAGTATCGCGCCTCCCCGGAATACAAGCTCATTAACCCTCACATGGACCTCGACGAGTTCAAGAAGATCTACTTTATGGAATGGACACATCGCCTCTGGGGCCGCTTCATCGGCCTCTCCTTCGTGATCCCGACTATCTACTTCATCGCTCGCCGCAAAGTCACCCCACGGATGGCTGCCAACCTGGTCGGAATTTCTGCTCTTATCGGATTTCAAGGCTTCATTGGTTGGTGGATGGTCAAGTCTGGCCTGAAGGATGATCTCTTTGCTCCCGGCTCGCACCCCCGTGTCAGCCAGTACCGCCTCGCCACTCACCTTGCCGCCGCTTTTGCCTGCTACTCCTGGATGCTTCTCGCCGGTCTCAGCGTCTTCCGCACCCACCGTGCTCTCGGCAACCCCGCGTATTATACCGGGCACTTCTCCGCTCTGAAGAACCCGGCCCTCAACATCCTCAGGCGCTCCGTTCTCGGCCTCACTGCTCTTATCTTTACCACGGTCCTCTCGGGCGCTCTTGTCGCTGGCCTCGATGCCGGTCTTATCTACAACGAGTTTCCCAAGATGGGCACGGGCTACATGCCGCCCAAGGCCGAACTTCTCGACAAGTTCTACTCCCGCAAGGAAGACGGCTCCGATATCTGGTGGCGCAACATGCTCGAGAACCCTTCATTTGTTCAGCTCGACCACCGCATTCTCGCCATGACCACTTTTACTGCTGTTCTCGCCCTGTTCGCCTACTCCCGCACCGGCCGCGTCCAGGCCGCCATGCCTCCCAACGTCCGAAAGGGTGTTTTGGGGCTCGTTCACTTGGTTTCTCTCCAGGTCGCTCTCGGAATTACCACGCTTATCTACATTGTGCCTATCCATTTGGCAGCCACCCACCAGGCAGGTGCTCTTGCACTCCTTTCGGGCGCCCTCGTTTTGGGTCAACGGCTCAGAATCCCCAAGAATACTGTGGCGCTGGTTCAGAGGCAATTGAAGCAGGGTGCTCAGCCCTTGAAGACACAGGCGTTGAGCCAGAAGATGCAGGAGGCCGCAAAGAATGCTGCCACCAAGGCATAAAAAGGATTTTGGAAAAAAGAAGTCGTGTATAAAGATGTAAGACTATATGTGACACGAGATACCCCCCCCCCCCAACTACATGATGACAGACAGGAGATAGGAGTCCATAGTTGTATCATATTTGTGCAAAATAGGAAGATAGAAAAGGGAAAGGAAATTCAACTCTGGTTTAAATCAACGGTATCTCCACGTGTACCTTTTGGGCAGTCGGGGTGTTTTACCGTTTCATAGTTGTTTAGGGGATGTTTGTCCGGTCAGCGTATCTTGTGGATGTCTCTGGTTCCTTGCTGTCTGAGCCGATATGCTGTGCCACGTTGTTGGTACCGGCGGATATGGAAAGGCAAAAGGACAATTAAAAAAGAGAGATGATAGGGGTGCATCCCCCCTCCGGATCACAGTGCAGTCCCCCCCCCCAGTGGGGTTAGGGCTATATGCTATATATGGCCCCTGAATCTGACATGACATTGTTCAACGCCTTTTCCCCATCACTACCATCATTAACGACCATAATTGCCACGATATTGAACCATTATGTCTGTAAAGCTAGTAGGTGTGTATTGTCCTTTCATTCCCCTTGCTGATGGTCTTCCGACACCTGGCTGGTCACGCTCGTAGGTGTGAAAGCGAAGGGTTGGGCATGTTGATAAAACCATAAATGCTAGATAAGGCTCTGTTTTCACGCCGAATTCGCTAGATTGAGATGAGACTTCTGATCTCATGGTATTTGCTCGAGGGTGGAGAGCATTAGGAGGCCTGTCATCCAGGTGTTCATTAGAGAGAGTGTGGGTTGGTGGAGTTCTTCTTGTGATCTTCAAATCTGGTGTTCAGCATGGCTGAGAGACAGATCTCCGAATCTTTCTACGCAGAAGATGATATGCGGGGTAATAAGGGGTTTCCGGGACAAAACAAAGGGAGCTTACTGAGTATTGTACTGTGTGGCGGAAGCTGATCTGGGATTGGGGTCACTAGAGAAAAGAGGAAGTCTGTTTGCTGGGTTTTACCTTCCGTTTACAAAAGTTATCTACTCAGGTTTGGAAGAGAGCTATTATTTAGGTACTGTGATGCTCAGATAATACTTCCACATGAAACTCTGCTGAATTGAGCTGTTTCTACAGATTCTCAGGCGCATTCGACGACAACTCAGGAAATTTATCGGCGGGGATTGCTGCTGAATGTTCTACGTAGCTAGGAATATCAGAACCTAGAATGCAAGTGAACATAGATCAGGTGGTTTATGCTTAATTCCCGGTGCCACAACGGTTTCTACGTACAACACCTCCGCTCCTGGAGCCTGCGGCCGTTGACATGAGCATGGAGTAGCCTTCCGTGTTGACCGCGGGACGGGAGCGACCTTGTTTCCCCGGCATTTGACAGTATGGTATTCTCGGCGTTGAGACTGTTTCTATTTTGAAATGAGGCATATGGGATCTGGCGTGAGTTTCAAGGGTCTTGTATGCACAGTCCAAGACATTCGAGGGTCTATACGAGGCATGTGCCATGAAGAGCAATGGTTTGTCCATGATGACCCTGATTGTTAGAGGGTCCTCAGATAGTCCAAGCATACCCTAGTCACGGTTGACTGCTTGAAGGCGGCGACAGACATGAAGAGGCGACGGATAGACACGCGAACTACTGTGTTTTGGCATGTCAGTTCACGCGGAGCTGAAGACGTTGAGGCTACCTGCAGCATCAGTGCGCTGTTGTGCGACAGGCAGTGGTAGCAGGTCAATATCCTCCGTTATACACAACCTGACGTTCCCTTAGCCCAGTACCATGGACAGGCAACGGGATGAAATCGGGTCTATCGGCAAGTCAGTGGAACGAGTCACAGAGACTACTTTATTTGCCGGTTAGTCAGTGTGACTAGAGGGGAGGGGAAACGGTATTTGGCTAAAACCCACATGTTGCCTCCGTCTCCCCGAAAGCAGAATGCTGTCTTGGGGGAGATGGGCAAGCTGGGCGAATTGTTGAGGTGTGACAGGGTCCAAGACAGCAGCTTCCCTCCCTCTTGTCCCTTCAGTTTCAGCGCCACTGTAGTCAGTGTCTGCTTTGGTGGCGGATAGCTGAGGCTTGAGCCAAGTCACAAAGTGTTTGACAGTTGACACATGACCCTGAAGCAGGAGGCTGACGGCAACACGCAAGTTGTGGAGGCGAGAGGCGACTTTAGTCGTTTCCGCCTGAAAATGGTCAGCTCTGGTGACACCGAGGAGATGGGCTTGCGGTTCACATCACTGATCTTGAGGTTTTGTGGCCTGATGCAGCGTGTTGTCTACGTGAGCATCTGAGTATGTGAGAGAATCGAATCCAGAGGTCTGATGAAAGGGAGTGAAAGTGGGAAGTCAGACCACCGAAACCATGGTGAGCCCAGCCGTGGTCTCGAATTTGTAGGAGTTTCTTTGTTCGAGCACCTGCTATTGACCACACTCCCAGGGTCCTTCTTACGTAAACCGAGGGTCTGGTCCCATGGAAACGGGAAGCGGGAGGCGAGGAATTTTGATGAATCTGCGAAACTGGCAAAGGTACCCGAGGCGCTGGGCTGGGATGAAGTGAGACGGGATGAAAAAAGTGAGACGGGACGGGAGGGAGGGAAGGAAGCGGGAAGGCTTGCTGAGATAAGTCAACATACGACCTTCTTTCTTGTGATCCATATCTTGTCGACGTTCTTGGTGGAGAATAGGTAGAGCTGATGGCCCCTTATTTCGCTCCTTTCCATCTTGGTTGTCAATGCATCACAGATTGTAGGCAGCGGTGAGCCAAGAGGAAGGAACATGGGAGCAGGCAGGCTCGAGGCAGGTTGGCTGCATTCTGCATCTTCAATCGAGCTTAGCTTCTGCATAGCATTCTTTCAAACAATTTCATGATCCGACGTGGACCTCTCAGAGCGAGTCTCGCACAACATCACAGCCTCAAGCGGATGATTGCATTTTCGTCATAGACACCAATTGTCACCGCAAAGTTGTTTGCTCCAAGAACTCGAGTTCCCCGCAGCAGGCCTCGGTCAGCTGCACCGACAAAGACATCCATGATCACGGCCGGGTTACGTCAACCCGGAGGCCACCTCAGAACTTGAGGCAAAAGGTCTGGACCATCCGGTCTTCTTGCTGCTCTACATACGTTAGCGTGGCACAAATTGATTGGCATGCAAGTCCGGCCCTCGAGTTGTGATGTTTTGTTGCTCTATACTCTCCCCAGATTTCCTGGCAAACACCACGTTTGCCCTGTTACATATGCGCGCCTCTTTTCTCTTCGGCCGACGGAAACACCAAGGGATATCCAAGCCTTGTCGAGATATCATCCAAATGTGAGGCATCACTTCCCTATCTCAGTGATACGAGAGAGACTCTGCATATTGTCAAATCACTAGTGGGCAAGCAGCCTTGTAACTTGTCTTACATGTTTCTACATGCACCAGTGCGCATCGTCTACACTCGACTTCCCGCTGGAGACACTTCGGAGGGATGCGTGTGTTACGCAGGAGCCCTGGCTTACACATTTCTGTGACCTTGTCCCTGTTATCAATGTCTTGGTGTCCCCCTCTCCTTCTGTCTCGTTCTTCTCTTCAACATCAGAGTTGTCTCTGTACCCTGCTACCTCGCAGTATCCTCACGAAAACATTGCTACTGACTGCCTCTCGCAATTGGGTTCTAGATTCCCCTGTCGACAAGAGACGATGTTAGTCGTCTTGGCTCCGTGAGCTACGGTTTCCCGGCCGCTGAAGAGCACTGCTGTTATTAGACAGCCCTTCTTGCGTTGCCCCTGAAGAGTACCATCACCGCCTACGTTTATAAATACCTGTCACCAACTTTGAAGCTGGTCGCCATCATCACTCCATAGTCCGCAGCACACTTTGCTCATCAAAAGACAGCTAGCCGACGACTCTCGGTCACACCTCCTACTCCGCTCTTGCTCCGAGCACCACCACTGAGGCAACAGTTACATATCCCTTCGCCTTCAACACAGCCAACCCCAGAAAATAGCCATAAATGTGTGTGCAATCTGACTGGGTGTTTACCTGCGGCCACCGGGCCTTTGCCAAGTTCGACAACTGTCCCAAGTTTGGTCGTGGTTGTTTTGGTCAAAACGGAACACATCAAGATGTGTATGTGCAAGATATATGCAGTGACTGGTAGGCCATCCCAAGCAAGCGAGCACTTGTGATGGCGGTTGACAAATAATTTCTTGTTAGCAAACTTCGACCACTTGATCCCAACCCGCAGGCCGTGTCGAACGACCCGTACAGGAAGAAGAGAAAGATCAGGTGAACATGCCGCTGTTGGCATGTTTGTAGCGAGTCATTGTTGCCTGGCGTTGGGGTATATGAGGGTACATAGTGGGATGCATACATATCGTAGGTGATCCTCACTCTTCACAAGACCGAAGGCTTGCTAACATGATGGGTTAGGTAAATAAGTGAGCACATGGTGTTATGATGATGATGATGATATAAGGGGTGGTTCAATTTGTCTTTGGAGACAGGCGAGAATTATAATGAGAAGCTCTTGCCAACTAGGTACTGTCCGCCTTGTCGACTTATCCGCCGTGACTTTGGCTGTGTTCATCATCTGCTAGCTCTTCCCAAGAGAGACCATACCTGGCATTTCTCGGCGTTACACTCCCCCCTTTTTTTTTTTTTTGGTGCGTTCTGCTGACTTGTTTGCTCACAGGGTGACTTGTGGCTTGCATTCGAGGTTCCCAACCACCAACACTACTTGCCTCGAGTTGCTTTCAGTGAGGGTCGTTTGTTGTTGGACGAGATCATACAAACCATCCCCCTGTTTCTTCAACTAAACCAACTAAGCCAGAATGATGGTGACGCCGAGTCCGAAATACGATCATACGGAGGTGGTTAGCAAGACTTGACACAGTTGGTGAAAGATCTTTACGTTGAAAGGCTTTACTATCCCGACACCAGCTGGTGGTGGAGATGAAGAATAAATATATAACGGGTATCATTTCCTCTCCAAGTGGTGAGATGTCTTGATATCACTACCGCCGCAGACACACACACACACACACACGCACGCACGCACGCGCGCGCGCAACTGCAAAAAAGCAACAAAACATTTCAAGTGAATACACTCACTACCCAGGAGCTACACTGTGCATCCAATACAACTCGCTGTTTACCCTGCGGCCACCGCACCTTCCGCCAGTTGGACAACTGCGCAAATTTTGGCAGAGGCTGCTTTGGTCAAAACGGAGGCCATCAGGATGTGCATGTTCAAGATATCTGCGATGACTGCAAGATAAAGCCTTTGGATCCGAGCCCGGAGCTGAACCCTGATCCGTATGAGGAGAGTAAGGAGAGGGCTAGGAGGAGGAATAAGAAGGCTTAAGCGGGGGAGATGTAGCCTTTTGGAAGATGGGTGATCATCAGGGGGTTTTTGAGCTTCGCAGTTACGCAGCTCTTTGTTGTTGTTGGTGATAGTTAGGGTGTTTAGGAGGCAGAAAGCTGGGGAGGTTATCTAGGTACTTAGATGATAGCTCTGTTCTCTTGACAAATCAACCATCTTTCGCCGCGCGTGTGTGTTCGTCGCCGATATCTTTACTATTGATCCAGGGCAGGACAACCTCGTCACTTCGACTCGAGGATATTGTGATGATGATGCAAAGAGAATGAACACAATGTAGGTGCCTTGGGTGATCACTGGATGGTCTCAGCTTCAATTCACATGTCAGGGGTAAAAGTCTTTAAACTCCCTTCTACTTTCAGCCGCTTGTTTCCTATCTGCTTCATAAAGCCAGCCCAACTCCGACTCAGGGGCAACCTACCTAGGGGGTGGCTTTGTTGTTGTTGTTGTTGTTGTTGTTGTGGCTGACTGTGGCTAGGGGTTAGGGACTCTCTCCCCCCCTCCCTTTATATAAGCACCAGCAGTCATGCTGATCCCCAGATCTGCCGCAGAGTATAACTTATCATGACACTATCCATCAACACCCCCTACGCCCCCCTAATTATCCCTTTTCTCTGTGAAAAAGAAAGTAGATATAAGGGTTAGGGTTGGAACTACATTCACCCGGTTGGTTCTGTGATCTCGGTCTTGACCCGGAGTTCTTCCTCCTCCCACTGGAATATTGTGGATCTTGGCGCCAAGGCTGAACAAAACCTCAGATCACGATCCAGTAGTTTTATCAAAAGTGGCGAAGTCATGAATTCAGGGTCCTGCCCCTTTTTCTCTGTCTTTGTTCCTTTTCTTTTTTGGCAAAGGCTGGAGGCCCGGCCAGGGCGGGGCTGCTCGTCGGATCCGGGCAACTCGGGGGGACAGTCGCCTGTCACCTCTCTCTCTGACCGGGACTGTTTGTTGTATCGGACCATGACACGATGTTTCCTTCCTGGTGTCTAACCAAGGCGCGACTAGCGAACGGGATATTAAACTGGTCGGCGATCATCCAGGGGCTACACTTGTAGGCAAACGGAATGGCTTTATTTTGTTTGTTTGTGAGGGTGCCCTTCCGGAGAGGGCTCGGGCAATGCAATGCGCCGCCCGCCGCCGCCGCCGGCTTTGACTGCAACGGAGGGGGCGGGGGCGGCTACAGAAAGAGTGGATTCGGCACACCATCGAAATCTTGGCTTCTCTTCCCCTCCCCCCCAATCGATGACGAGAGTGGGCAGTGGAAGGGGAGGTGGGTGCGCTACGAAAATGTTCAAGATGGCAACGACATTTGTCGATTCGAAGGGGGTGGTGTTGACCATGTTGACTCCGCTTTGTGGGAGGGATTGGCTTGGGTTGTGTTGTTTGATAGCCAGACAGGCGAGTTGAGGTACGTGGGGATTTTTTGTCCAAGAGGATTATATTTCTGCTTTTTTTTTGTTTTTTGTTTTTTTTTGATTTTGGCGATGTTGTGTTCGGCAACGGCGGCTCATCATGTATGTATCTTCTCTTGCTGTATGTATGTCACGGTGCCAATATCAGCCATCGGTTGTTTTGAATCCTTCATGCGTGCATCGTCGCGCGCCGAACAAGAGGGGAAAAACATGGCACTTATGCAAATGCAAGATGCAAGTGTACCTGAGCTATCGTATCGGTTGTTGTGGATCGGTTTCTTTTTTTCTTTTTTTTTTCCACCGTCCGGAAAGTGGGAGGCAGGGGGGAGGGGGAGGTGGGGGGGAATGGATTTTGTCAAGGGAAAGGGTAGAAGGATGTTCGGGCCGAGGAAAGGGTTTCCCTTCCTCGCTTTCGTCCCTTCGGGCTTTGGGGTTCCGCAGAACCGTCTTCAGGTCTCTTATCTGATCGCGATCGACAGGGAATGTCGACCAAGGGTTTAAGGGTTTTCTCCAATTCTTCAGCCCCTGGAGCAACAACAAGATCGAAGACGGGCCGGTGAAACAATAACGGCGACGGGGAAAGCGCGGCAACGGGGAGGTAGGTATAGGAATGCTGGATCTTTGGACAGATGTGTCATGTAATACGACCAAGACGGCCAGATACTTGCTTTGCCTGTGAACTCTGGGCAAAGGAGCTGTGTGTCGTAAAACGTAACTACCACTTGGCATTACACAGTTGACGCGAGGCCGTTGACCACGTCAAAGCAACTCTTTCCTTCTCCCGTATTCTCTCCCAGGACAGGGCATGTTGGCTATCTCTGCCCAGGTTAGTTGGGCAAACCATGACCTAAATCTCATGCCATGTTCCAGACTATCAGACCTGCCGGGCTTGGCTTGATAGAGTATCGGAGGAGGCTGGCACTTGGGAACCCTAGAAACTATTTGTGAGAAACGCAAAAGACGCCGGCCGATTCGCTTGCTCGTTTGTGACAAAATAGGACGGGCATTGATGGGTATCCAAAGTAATATGCACAAGAAAAGACAAGGCAAAATATGAACAGAGAGTCGAATAGCCAAAAAGGTCTTGTTTCAAATATATACTCGAGAAGTGAAGTAAAAACAAAGTGATGATGCGCGTAATGAAGTCCTCACAGACAGGTATTTCCAACGTTGAAAAAAAAAAAGCACAAAATTGACCGCCCTCCAAGTCTTCAATGTAAAATGTAAAAAGCATTGTGCCTGCCACCAAGAACTTTTTTATCGTCTCTTTTAAATGCCATGTCAAAAACACCCAACCAAAAAACCAGTTTGGAAATGCAACTTGTGCTGTCAAAAAACCACCAACCACCACCAGGGAGAAAAACAGCCTGAGTAAAAACCAAAAGCCAAAGAGCGGGTAGAAGAGAAAAAGAAAAAAACAGTATTTGCACCTTGTAGATCATGATGATCCTGCCAGAGAAATGCATTCATGTCATCTTTTGTGTTTCTTTCATGCCCAAACAAGGAAACAAAAAAATCCCACCAGCGCCTGCCGTGAAAGAACAAGACTTCCAGAGCCGCCCCCATTCAACGAGAGTATAGAGTATGTGTGAAAACCGATATAAAAGAGCCCAACATGCAAAAGGAAATTCTCGAAACACAAAATTCGCCGCCGCGTTGAAACCATCGCTCCCTGCCAAATCTATAAGCGTTTGGGGTATCCGAGCAAGGCAAGAAATCCGTCGCAACGTTTCGTCGTCATCTAACCGAAAAGTCGTCGTCGTGTACTGAAAGTCCGAGTGCGTGTGCTTATTCGTGTGCGTATGCGTATGCGTCACTCGTTTGTCATTGGGCCTCCGCCCAGAAAGGCCCGAGGTTGTTCTCTGTGGGGGAGTCCGTCATGTTGGGAAGTCCGTGGTAGTCGTTCATCCAAAAGGCGTCGTCCTCGAGCGCGAAGCCACCGAAGCCCGAAGCGGCGCCGGCCAGAAGGGTCGGGTCATCTCCGGCCATGGACGTGGCGTTCATAAACTTGGCGCTAGTCTTCTTCATGAAGCCTAGTTCGTCAAACTCGACACTGCCGAGATCCGCACTGCCCATCATGCTGTGGGTGTGCCCGAGAAATCCACCCGTGGGGAAAGGGCTTCGGAAAGTCTCAAAGTCATCCAACGGGTTGGTGAAGAAGTCCTCGACCTCGGAAACCTCGCCCGAGTTGGACGTGGTCGTCGTCATGGTGAGCTGCTCCGACCCACCGAAGTCAAATCCACCGTAGCTCTGTGGTTGGCTGTAGCTAGAGGGGGCGAAATCGTGGTTGTTTTCGCGGGCAAACTCCAAGCCCTCATAGTTGTTCCAGTCGACCGAGGCCGCACTCAAGCCGGCGCTGAAAATAGGCTGCTCGTGGTCCGACATGTTGCCAAAGAACTCGGCGTGGTTGGCGACGTATGGCTGATACTTGCTGATCTGCGAAAGGTCAAGCGGCGGAAGCTGGGCAAAAGACTGCGAGCCTGTCATCAGGGGGGAGGCAGCTTCCGACCGGCTGTGCTGCGATGGCGGCATGCTGTCGCCGCTGATGCTTCCGGTCGCGGACGCGGTGCCACAGCCTTCGGCATCTCCAAGGAAGCCGTCCAACGAATGGTCGCCCAAGCTTCCCGTGCTGTGCATCGAGTTGACCCTGTTGAGCTGGTAGGGGCCGCATTTCTGCGAAACCTTGTTGTGCTTGTACGTCGGTTTGGGGTGGCCGTTGACTTCAAAGGCAAGCATGCCGTCCGAGCTGGTGGTGTTGGCGCGGCGACGAACTCGCGAGCTCAGCTTGGAGATCTTGTTCTGCGCGGCAGCAGCGCTGTCCGAATCCGACTCGGGGACGGTCTCGAGCCCAGGCTCCTTCTTGTGGCAGCAGGTGCAGCGGCCGCCATGGTTACAGCAGCAGCTCTCTGTAGGAAAGATGATACGAGTCAGAGGGAGCAAAGGCCTGGATCAGTCAGACGTGACAATGCTCACCCTTGTGACCCTCCACCACCGGTCTCAAGTGAATACACTTGTGTGTCTTTTCGCCGCAGTCGCACTTGACATGGGATGAGCGGGACTTGCGCATGGCCCGGCAGTGCTGGCATTGCGACACCGGCCGGCCCTTCTTGTTGATGTGCTGGAGTGGGCGCTCTGTTGTCGCACAACTAGCCGTTAGCAACTGGCTGTTGGAGATGAGATGAGGGACGGGTGTTTGGAAAGTTGGAGTAGGTGAGGGGCAACCGCCCCCCAACCACCGCTCAGGGGCTACCATCCAACTTCCGTTGCTGCGAGATGTTCCGGTGACCCTCGGCAGCAACCGGGCTCAGCCAAGCAGTACAATACGTAGTTGTGCATGTGCATGCAGAGCAGCAGCAGATAGTATCTGCACCGACGTCGAAAGAAGAACAGGAAAAAGAAACAAGGCAAAATTGACTCACCGTGATGCTGGCAGTTGCTGACCCGATGGCCCCGCACGCAGGCTTCGCAAGCCCACTTCTCGCCGTCGATGATCATGGTGGTGATCTGATCTATCTGATGTCTGATGTGATCCTTGGGAGTTCGAAGTCCAGTCCAGTCCAGGTGCAGCCGGAAGTTCGGTGCTGTACTAGGAGACAGGTATGAAGCAGGTCAGTTGGGGGAGGAGGAGCTGACGGTCCGTGATCCGGAGCGATATGGCCAATCCAGGAGCTGCACGGAAGCTGTTGCTGCGGTGCGCTTGGGAAGGCGGGCTGGAGCAAGCGAGTAGCGAGGTCAACTGTTGGTGGTTGGTGGTTGGTGGTTGGTGGATGGTGGTTGTTGCTGTGTACTCGAGTTAGAGACTCATCGCTCGGGGCATGCTGGGTTCATATGTAAACATCTGAGGAAGATGCCGAAGACTCCGAGTCGATTTTGGGCAAGGCGACTCGGTCGGGGGGTCGAGGGAGGGTTGAGAGGATCCCAGAGACCAGGGAATGAAATAAATTTATGTGGGCTGGGTGGAGCCGGTTCGTTGAGAGAACAGCTGGAGGCGCCACTGGAAGCTGAGGCCGTGTAAGTGTGTGTGAATATCCAGGTGTACCTAGCTTGCAAAGCCTCGGTGGTGGCTCAAAATTGGGCTGCAGAGCAGAGGGCAGAGGGCAGAGGGCACAGGGTAGAGGGCAGAGGGCAGAGGGCAGAGGGCAAGGGGTGGGGTTCCTTTCAGGGCAGAGACCGGGACGGGATGACTTTGTCGGAACGAGACAGGACAAGGTTGGGTACCTTTTGGACTTGGAACCTCACTCCGTAACGGTAACCCAGAATCCAACAACCGAATCTGCGAATCCAACAAATTCTTTTTTTCCTCTGACAGCTTCAGCTTCGGACACGGTCGGCGTCAGGGCGTCCCAAGGTGAGGTAAAGTGACGGGTCTCAGCTAGCTTAGCTTTGCTATGGGCTGGCTAGCTGCGGGCTCCAGCATGACGTGCAGCAACAGCAGCACAGAGAAGAAAAAAAACAGCTCGGTATCCGGTATATCCAGGTCCCAAGGTCCAGGGCAAACGTAATGCCGGCGGTCTGAGTAAGGTGATGGATGGAAACGCAGCGGGCGTCGGCGGCTGACGGGGCGCAACAATGGACGATGGACAAGTCTCTTGTCTACCGAGGGCAGAAACAGGAAGTCGGACTGGACAGCTTGTGAAGCGGTGCAGAGGCAATACAAAACCAAAGCCGTCTGAGAGCAAGATCCGGAGCAGCACCTCGAAGGGGGTGGGCTCCTTTAATGTGCTTTGGTTGTCGGCCGCGGCTGGCGTGGGTTGTTGGAATACCAAGGCCCAAGGCAAAGCCCGTCAACTAGTACACACAGTCCACACTTCCCATGGCCCATGTGGGACTCACCATTCCATTTCCCCCCCTCGCCGGATGTGTGGATGGATGGAGAGGGGATGAACGCCAGACTTGTTTCCTGCCCTGAACCCAGCGTGCCCAGAGGTGACGATTGACAGGCCGCAGTGGCTGCTACAAAGTACTTTTTCGTACATGCAGAGAGGTACTTGGAGGGACAAGTGCAAAGTCTCATATGCGTCTCTTGGTAGGCGAAAGACGGGTCGCGGGATGGCCTGAATGGGAATTAGCTGGGTCTGCTGCACATGCCTGTTGAAAAAGCATCAGCAAAGTTGGGGAGCAGGGGCCCCAGCAACATGAGGGTTGCAAGGTGCGGGTGGTTGCGGAGAGGGGGGTCAGAGCCTGGGGGCGTGGGCGTGGGCGGCGTGATAGGATTGTCCTCTGGGTGCCCTAGTCAATAATGGAATTTAGCATCAGGTAATCGTCGTTGATTCCACTGGCCAGCAGCTTGCCCGGTTATGCTGACCTCAGTCTATCAGTTACGTTAGTCGACTTGATCCTCGAATTTCCTTCTTCCTTGCCCTCGATCTGATCTATTCTCAGACGAGACGACCTTCCTCACTGGGCCAGCGAGAAGTGTTATTCATCAAGTAGGGAAGTTCTTGTAACCTTCCACCTTGATGTGTCTGAGGTGCCCTGGTTTGGCGCTGTTCTACTCTGGGAAGCTCGTTCAGCCTGGAGAGGGGCCGTACTCGATTTCTCGATCAGGTACTTTGCATCCACTCCACGGTTCATCCTCCATCGCACGTCACAGGTCGGAGCAGAGCACAAGAGTCTTGGGGTCTTGGTTGGTTGGGACCCCAAGGAGAGTCCCCCAGCCTCTTTTCCTTTGCCCATCCACCACCGGTATGTATGTACAGACCCCAGTGACCTCCCTCTTCGATTCTCGCAGAGTCATGGAGAGAGTCTGCAAGTTCTTGACATCGGCCCCATCGGCCTCCCCCGGCGGTACTCTGATTTTCTGGGAATTGCACACGACCTCTTTTGCGCCGAGCAGCGCCCGAAGGTGCAGTTGCCGGAGGGTTCACGGCCAGACTGCCGTCTCTGCCTACTTCTGCGACAACAAGGGGTGAGTATTTTCATCTCCATTTGGCTGTTAGATCCGCGGCCTGGGGGGCGGATCGGCTGTGAACGACCGAGTTTCTCCCGCGATCACGGCTTCTTCTCTCCAAAGCCCTCCAACATAAAAAGCTCGGCGCGCATCTTTGGACGGGCTCACGGGCGCAAGTGGCATCGCAGTGGCATCCACGGGAAGCTCTGCGACGTCAGCTCCAGCAGCAGAGTGGGGTGTCGCATTCCCCACGCCGGCGCTTCTCGAGGATATGGGTAAAAGCCCCAATCAAAGGGAAAACAAAAAAGGCAGGCCCCGGTCAATTTCGACCTAGCCTGCCGCAAAAAAATGGAATATGTAATTACTTTCTACCTTATGAGAAACCAACTGAACTCCTTCCGGCTGCTACACGCTCGGTCTCTTGCTCTCACTCACACTCTCCATCCCTCCTCGCTGATATCTCTATCCCCAACCACTGTCCTGTTCCCACCCGCCCCCCCAGGACGGCCGTGGAGGGGTTCGCTTCTTCCATCACTAGCGTCCGATGCGGCGTTGACCATGACGCGCTTCTCTTCGAAAACCCTTGCGAGGGTTCGACCGATGTTGCAGGGCTAGCACAGCAACAACCAGACTACCACAGTACACACTCCACCAGACCGAGCAAGAAACGGGCATCCACTCACACCTCATATCACTTCACTTGACTTCAAATAACAAAGATTCTGTGGCTTACTACCTAGAAGACGCTCTCTGAGCTGTCACTTCCATATCGTCCATGCCCTCTGCATGCAGTTTCTAGGCAGCTTTCTTGTTGGGGACGACATACACGTGCTGCTTTACTTATACATGGCATAGCCGGTGCTTCCACTTACACCGCCGACAGCCGAAACTCAACAACCGCAGATAATCTGCAATATCTGTACGGCGAATGCGCAAGAGGCCACGACAGGCCGGCCGGCCGCTTTACGGACATTTCTCTTCTGCCATGCTCTGAGAGAGTGTATGGCTCGAGAAAGCTGCTGAGACTACCGAAATCGCTTGTGTTGGGCCATGTCTGCTGCGATGTTCGCTGTCCCACGGCCGCACCCAATTTGGGCCTTCGACATCCCGCGCCAGCCAGCCGACATAAGCCTATTCTTCCAGTCTACGGTGCGTACAGCCTCACGAGAGCCGGGGGGGGGGGCACCATTCGTGCGAGATGATGCCCCGCGGAACGTCTGCCCTGGCGAGCCTCCTCAGACCATCTTGGCAAGCAGCAGACCCGGCTAGCGAGGGCGCTTGAGCTCTCCGTTTCCGCCGGCACGCTGAATGATGGACGATTACGGAATATTAGAGGCAGAATGCAGACTTGATATCCATAGGTAATTGCCAGCCTCTATCCGCCGAGCCGCGATGATCGCCCTTGTCTCAGAGGCAGGTAAGAAACGAGTCTCTGACCACATACAACGTGTCATGACGATTTGAATGTTGTCCGCCAGCTCTCGACCGCAATAGCCCACGGCTATCGGGATCGTCGCTGGAATATGAGACCGCCAAGTGCATGGGACTTCGGACAGGAGAGAGCACAAAAGTGGCTTCTTGTGGTGTCGTTACCTAACCACCTACTAACCAGCAAGTGTGAACCTCTTCTGCTGCCAGGTTGTTTTGGTCGGCGATGCGGGCCAGGGCATGCGGCCCACTGTTGAAGAGAGTGGAGACCCCACTGCTGGAAAAACCCCCGGTCCTCGAATCGGCCCTAGCGGTCGTTGACGTCCAGTAGCGCACAGGGCAGCTGCAGCAGAAATTTTTTTTTAGGCCACCCACACCAATTACTGCCAATTCACACAGTCCCAAGCATCCATTCATTCCTCCAGCAGAAAACACTTCTCAAATTTGATGCCATCACATCCATCCATCCTATTGCATCCTATTGCATTTGCAGTCACAGCCATCCATCATTACCACCACCTCGACCACTCACTTCTCTCTCTTTGCCCCAACCGGCTTAGCCATCTGCTGGCGACTCACTGCCTTGCTTCATTAGCCCATCCAAAGATGGCCTTCTGCAGCCGGTCATCACGCACTCGACATATACACTACAGACACATCATGACGGCCTCTATTTACTGTCCGTGGAAAGGATAAACGGCCCCAAGATCGGCAATCAAGTCTTTTCATCCATCCCTCCCCCCTCTTCTGTCTCTACACAGACACCCCCACGTTTCTCTTCAGAGACACCGGCAGGGCAGGGCAGGGCAGGGCAGGGCAGGGCATGGCAATGGATGATGGATGGCTGCGAGACAACAGAAGCCTTCAGGTCCTGTTCCTGTTCTCTGTCTTCACCTTTCCACCAACCAACGGCTTCGGCGGGAGTTGCGGTGTCAGACCGCCAGCTTTAAGCAGCCGAAATAGGAGCCAATATGGCTTTCGGCTGCTGCACCTGACCCCGACTGTGGCGTACTGTCAGCGCTCTCTTTTCTCAACAAGGCCCGGCAGCAAAATGGCGGCCATATCAAGATCCGGGCAGCGGAAATATTCGGTTTCCTTTGCGACCCAACGCCACGGGCCCAAGACCCGGCAGGTAGTTTTGACTTTGTCCTACCATCCATCACTCAGCGCCGCCATCTGGCTACCCTCATTTGCCGGGTTCGTCAGTCACTCGCGGTACATCGCCTGGCCGCACGGTTAAAATCACGAGGACGCATTGCCCCTCGAGTTCCTGATATGTCACTTCTGGCATTCGGCAACACTCTTCAAACCAACGACATCTGATCGATATCGATCGTGTGCACCGCCGAGACTTGACTACTGTTGCCCTCGGGTGTTCTCTCTCTCCATGCGGTATTCCTATCGGACAGGCGGAACGCCTGCGCTGCAACCACCACCCTCACGAACACCTTCGCAGGTGGTGGCGCTCAGTTCGAGGTTCTCGACGACGACGAGCTGGGGTGGGCTGATACTTCCCTTCCCCCCAGCATGTCTCATTCGGCCCTTGCTGAAGAGCTCAGAGTCGATCTGTTTGTGCAACCAAACAGCCGGCTTCGGTCAACGTTCTAGAAGCATATCCCCGCAGCTTCCATTGGGGTTGCGAGTTTCCGGGAATTTATCGGACCTCACACCTTGCCCAAGAGCAATTCTTGCGCGGCCAAGTCCTCTGACCAATTTCACTCGCGACCCTCGCGACAAGTTCATCACGAAGATGCATCTCCGCCGAGGGATTACCAGCACCCCAACCCTCCAAAGGACCCTTGCACGTTTACGACTCGGGGGATTTTTGCGGTAGTGGAAACCATCGAACCACTTCATGCTGCGCTTGATTAGTCTTGTTTGGACGATCACGGCTGCCCGGTTCTCGGCTATCGCAACGCCTGGGCGCGTTCTTGGTGCGCGGGGTTTGCCTTTCCCCAGTGGTGATGGCTTCTGAACATGGCCAGCGTCACTCGTCGAGTGTTGCCCTGCAGGTGGTGTTGGTGCCAGGCATTAGAGCATGGAGCTCTCCGAGCTTGCCTGGTGGTGGGAGACGGTCGGACTAAGCCGATTGCCAGTGTTGGTGATTGGTAGGTATGTCGGTGAGAGAAAGATTATTGGTCGACAGCCCTGCAGCTCAAGCGAGTATCGGGCGCTGAACTTCTATCAATGACCCCTCATCCTGATTTTACACACGCTTTCATTCTTTCTTTATCACCCCCACGCCCCGAGCCTCCCACGTTCGTTTTGAATGTGGGCAGACCTCCATAGGCAGCACCGCCATGTCATGGACGAGCCTCGATGGCTCTTTCTCGGTATTAGATGGGTATGCTTGGCTTGGGCTGGTCGCATGTCGCAATGGGGGTCACACGTGAGGCCCGGCCTCGCCGTCTGCTGTGTGAGAAGATGATAGGGACAGCGTCGTTTGGCGGTCGGTGATGGACTGGCTTCCGTGGTGCGGTCGATGTCAGCCAGCTCCTTCAAGCATGTGTCCTACATCGGCAGGAGCTGAGTTCAGGAGATGCTGCAAGATGCCGACTTGGCTAGAACCCTGGTGACATGGGGAAGCAGCCTCTTGTCGTGTGTACATGGAGGTACTTGGCCGCTGAGCCTTTGAAGATTACCCATGTTTCATGATGGCGTCGACTTGTGTGCATGCAAGATGCAGGTCAAGACGTAAGTGGAAGTCTATCTGTTTTGTCCAAGTAGCTTCTGCTCTCAATGTTCTCGCCTTCGTACACTTTTGCCCTGGCAGGATCTCGCTTTTTTGCGTTTTCCTACACCGCAGTCACTACCCCATTGACTCGGCTGGATGCCACAGGGCATAGATGAAACATTTTGACCCATTGCTGGGCGCCCGCGTTGAGAAGACGTTTTGCTCTTTAAGGATATTCGGGAATCAGTAGAGGTTACATTTTATTTTGCTTTCTTTTTCATGGCATTGTGTGCATCACCGGGCATGGAAGAGGATGGGTACGAGAAAGGAAGTTGGAGAGCGTTTGCATCCCCCACACTTCGTTAGTTTTGTCTGCAGGAGGCTGCAGGGTATGACGAGGTTATCCAGTTGCCCTGGGAGCTGTCCCACACCCTCGGCCGATCCAGTGTGGGATAGTTTTTCAAGTGTCTTTGTGACAGGGGTGTCACGGAAGACTCCTGCGACGCTGTTGAAGCTCTGACCCCATCGGAGAGGAGCGGCTGTGATAGCTACTCGTCGAGGAAGGGCTCTGGATGTCGGATATGACCGTCAGCGATGTTGTGGCAGACGGGGAAACTTGAACAAAAGGGGAAAGTCGTTGCTATCACAGAAAGCTTAACCAAAAAGCAGGCGGAACCGGCACGCATGTATCACTCTGCAGACGGCCGACGTCAACGATCGGAAACGCAACGGTTTCTGGTTGGCAGGTTGGGATGGTAGAGCTTGTTGTTTAACCCCCTTATGCTTGGGGATATGCGAAGGCGGAATTCGTAACGTTCAGGTAGGTTGGGTAGCAGTAGCGGTAGGCCATATGTAGCACACATCACAATCGCAAGATAAGCAGCAAGACAATCCTGTCGGTTTTGTATATGTTGCACAGGATGGATACCCCGCGCAGTTGTGACAGCCATCTGGGACAGATACGCGACGCTTGTTGACGTCGCACAGCTGCATGTGTGTGTGTGTGTGTGAAGTGCGGTTGTGTTGGATGCGAAGCTTGTGTATACATGAACAACGTCGTTCGAGGGGCAAGCTGACGGAGGGGAGCTGGCGTCATGTGTGCGAAGGCGATGCACATGGTTCAAGTCCGACGTTCGATTTGCTAGCAAGAGAAAAAGCTGGTAGGTAATAATCCAAGAGGAACTGATGACCTCTGTGTCTGTGGACTGGACCCGATGCAGTGGGAGAGACAGAGAGGGTGGTGGGGGGGAGGAGGGGTGGGGGGGGGGGAAGCTTTTGAGGGTTGCGTTGCTGTGTTGGACAACAGCTGTTGGTGGTTCGTTCTCTTTTGGTTTTGTATGTCTTTTTGACTTGGAGCTTGGTACCAAGTGGATGATGGCTTGAATTTGCTCCAGACAAGTACCCAGTACCTTACAATGAGTACCCTTTTTTTTTTTTTTTTTTTTTTTCGTTTTGGGCTATTATGCGTGTGTGCCTCTATGTGTGTATGTGTGTGGGCATGCTACTTTTTGCTTTTTCTTATGGAGAGGGTTGACTGGCTTATGGGTTGGAAAGAAATTCGGGGTCCTTCAGGCCGAGGCGGCGAGGATGGGGAGTACACGTTGTTTTACTATATGGGATGGTGATGAAGGTGTTATTTCCGGTGATGATGGGCGGGGGGATATAACTTTTTGTTTGCATGGGAGGGAGGTTGACCTGGTGGGTGAGAAGACAATGTTTGGGTGGTTGTTGTTGTTGTTGTTGTTTGTTGTTTCTGATGTTGTTTTTGCCGATGTTATAGATGATACACAGATATATATATATATGATTGTATAAGTAGAGGTCGTCCTCGCCCTGCCCAGACATCGCCAAGCCGGGCATCTAAGGGGACTGCCGCTCGCACAGTTGAGGAAAAAAGAATGGAAACTTTTTTTACGGACCGGTTCTTTCTCCACGATGCTGGCCGCGTTCGGCACCGGTTCCGTTGGGTTGGTTCGCATCATCCATCCCATCCTATCCATTGTTTGTTCGTGTGTGTGTGTGTGTACGTGTGTGTGTGTTGCTGACCTCCCTCCTCTCCCCCCCCACTTTTTCCCTTCAAACTTCCCCGCAGTTCTCCCTCGGAGGGAAAGCAGTTTTCTTGGCGATGAACCGAACCGCGGTTTCTCCACACCACCACTTTAGTGACGCCATTCACGCCAACCACACCACACCTTTCTCTCTCCTGTCCCAACGACCGACTGACTGCTGCCCTCCATCCCATCTTGTATGCGGAGTTTTGCGTGACGTGATCAATCAGCATCTGTTTTGTTTTCGCCGCTGGTGGTCAAGGGTTGATTGATGCTCATTGCTTTTTTTCTTCCTCCTGTTTTGCTTCTGACCACTAAATTTCCGAAGAGAGGGAAGCGGGTCTAAACTCCAATCGGCGACCGATCAACTACTACACCGAGACTTGTGGGAGAGACGTGGGGGATTGGATTGGATTGGGACGCTTATACAAGGCTAAGGGTAGCCACAAACCACCGAGGGTTTGAAAGACGTCGGTTTACGAAGGAGCAAGGGTTTTAATTCCGCGAGCGAGCGAGAGGTGTGAGGTTGTCAGAAATCAGATTACGGAGAGGAAATCATTGAGGGAGTCCCGGTCAAGAAAGTTTGGGGGATTAAGAGAGCCGGGGTTGGGAGAGTTTTTGGTTTGCGGACGGGCGAGAGATACATGGGCCGGCTTCTTTGAGGCAAAGGGTTTCTACAAACGGGACCATCATACTGCAGAACGAGGTGGGCTATCCCGGCAAGTGTTCCCGGTTGACTACACTTACTTGACACAGCTTGGGTTGGTAAAAACAACACCAAGGCCAGTCAGCAGTAAGGACAAGAAGGACGGTGTCAGCAACAAAACACAGAGAATTAGTCTCACAGAGAACTGAGTACAACACGCACTTCGGGTCTAACGGCAGCGCATATTACGAGGTGAGGGATAAACCACCCTCATCATCAACAACAACAACAGCAGCAGCAAAATCCTGTTCGGAAAATCAGGTTTTCGACAGTAAGGCAAAAACCAACGACAGCAACAGTTCGGGAAGCTTTTCCTTTTACGGGTTTCTCTGCTGAAAGGGAAATAAGGGGCTGTTGACCTGAAGAGAACCGACAGACGGGAAAGGGTATACACGGCTGAACGGCAAAGGGAACACCAGAGGCAATACGCCGGGATTCCCGTTGGTTATACAGCAGACAGGGAAAGAAGAGGTAGGGTCAGGAGAGAGGGGGTTACATACATACTGTTCGGGAGTGAAGAGAGATAAGGCGGGCTTTGGGTTGTTGCACGGCAGTATTTTGCATTTCCGAGGTCGTTATTGGTTTTTTTTTTTTTTTTGGAGTGAGGGAGGATAATGAGTGGGTTATATCGTGCTCCGAAGGCGGGGGAGGATCCGGATAGGTGAGTTCCCTGGGGGAAGATCAGGGTTGAAAGGTGAGGGAGGTAAGCTGACCGTGTGCTGGGAATAGGCCAGTGAATGTTGTTTTTGTTGGGGCTGGTGCAGTTGGTTGTTTTTATGCTTCGAGGTTGCATCATGTGAGTTTTTTTTTTTTTTTTTTTTTTTTTTTTTTTTTTTTTTTTTTTTTTTGGTTGTCTTCATATGAGAGAGAGGGGTGTTGTTTACTGATGATTGCGGGGAAAGCCTGATCGTAATATTCACGTGTCTCTTATCGCACGCTCAAACTACCGCGCCTTGGAGGAGTCGGGGGTCAAACTCCAGACTCACACGTTTGGGGATTACACCTTTCGTCCTGCGGCTGTTTACCCTTCACCGGATGCTGCGTCCAAGGGAGCAGTGAAGCAGTGGGACTACATCATCGTCACGACGAAGGCCCTCCCAGATGTGTCAGACGACTCGGCGCTTATTGCCCCATTGGTGTCGGAGGGGTCGTGTATAGTCCTCATCCAAAACGGGGTCGGGGTGGAGGAGCCGTATCGACTGCGCTTTCCTGCCAACCCGATTGTGTCTGGGGTGACTGTCATCTCGGCGGAGCAGATCTCCCCTGGGGTGATCCGGCAGAACCGCTGGACACGCCTTCACCTTGGGCCGTATTCTGATAGTGCGAACTCGACTAGCGACAGCGTCGAAACGGGAGACGGCACAACGGGGGCTTTGGTGCCCCCTTCCCCGACCCCAACCCCGGATTCTGACTCTGACTCTTTGAACGAGACTCTCCTCTCTGTCGGCCTGGATCACTGCGACAGGCTGGGCCACTATTGGACTGCCTTTGGCTCGATTCCTGACATTACCGTGTCGAGTGAGATCGACCTGCAACTCATCCGCTGGCACAAGCTGACCATCAACGCGGCGTTCAACCCGTCGTCTGTCTTGTCGGGCGGGTTGGGGAACGCGGATATGGTGCGGGATCCGGAGCTGAGGCGGCATTTGTACGGGGTGATGAAGGAGATTTGGGACGCGGCGCCGAAGATACTTGGGAGGGGGTTTCCGGGGGAGCTGGCGGGGCCGGAGAAGATATTGAAGAGCACGGAGAGGAATGTGGGGAGCAAGCCGAGCATGTTGCTTGACTGGGAGGCGGGGAGGCGGATGGAGCTGGAGGTTATATTGGGGAATCCGGTCAGGTTAGGGAGGCGGAGGGGGGTGGAGTTGAGAAGGATGGGGACGCTTTATGCTTTGTTGAGGAGTATGCAGGCGGTGAGAGAGGGGAGGAAGGCAAGGTTGTGAGGGAAGGCATGTATATATATATCTATGTATATATATATATGTATTGCTGGTGATGTTGACGTTGAAGAATGAATCTTTTTTATTTTATTTTGCTGAAATAAGTTACGTGATGGGTGTGTTGACTTGACAAGTGGTTCATTGTAGGTATCTAGTTGGCAATCACATCTGTATGTGCGCGAAGAGCTTCACTTGCAGGGCCCCTGTCGTCGCGATTCTCTTCATAAATCTTGCTCATACCTCGACATCTCTTGCGTGAAGTGTATTACTTCCAGACATGACTCAACCAATGGCTTTTAGAAGCGCAAATATCTTGCCAAGCGGTCTTTGTCTGAATAAGTCCATCTCTCTTCAGCTCTCTTTTTACATCCCTCCGCTTTGTGTATGTTGTAGGGCGGGGGGCCTACATTGTGAATTGAAGATAGTACTCGGTAGAGACTTGTATCGCAAGGTCCTGGGTGCCCTGGGGAGGTTTGTGAAAGATAGCTTCTGACCAAGATAGGTAGGTAGGTAGGTAGGTAGGTAGGTAGGTGTCTTGAGAGCCTTCTCGACGAACTTCCGAGGTCTGTTGATATAAATATAGATGTATATATTGTGGATGTATTACGTGTTCTTAACACCCTTTTTCGACTCTTTCTTTTCGGCACCCTCGTTCCGAGTACTTTTGGCAGACTCCAAGTTATTATGCACAGCATTCTGGAAGACTTTTGGCATGGGACAGTAGGTGGTTTGGCTTACGCTGATACAAACCGCGTGTAAAAAAGATGTTGCTGGACTCTCATCGTGGGTATCGGGAAGGTAGGTTGTTGAGGAAAGAGTTTATCATCGGGTAGTTTTATAGGTTATTGCTTTAACAACTTTGGAGACGTGTTTCAAACATAGAAACATCATTCTTGGATTTCATGGCAGCGAGGGACAGATAGTTTTGAAAGAAAAAAAGCGAAAAAAACTTTCATTTTGAACCCTGATGGGTTGAAGGTGTTTCCTGTATTTTTGTTAGTAGTAAAATGGGGGAGGGGGGACTTACCTGAAGACTAAGTGCTCTACTCAAGAGGATGCTGCTGCTTGTTTTTCCTGCTATTTAGTGGTTTGAAGGCGGGGGGGGGATGACTTACCTGGATGTTCTGTAAGTTAGATACCTATGGGTTAGTTGTCCTTGAGTTAGGTAGATCTGAATGTTAGTATTGCATCGACCTCTCGATAAAGAGGCTGGAAACGGGGTTCCCTCAAAATCGCGGATCCGCGGAGGCGGGAGAGATCTGTTGTGTTAGCGAGATTCATATAAACTTTTTATCATCCTGGGATGTATGTCGTGTCAAACATCACGGTTAGATATTCGGAGGAGTTCTTTCGGGGTTCGGTATCGGCACAGACGATGGTGATCGGTTTGATATCGGTGTGGTGTTCCTGGAAGATGCCTGACCTTGGTCAGTAAATGGTTAGCAATGCTCGGCTTGACATTGACATGACAGGCTCTTCATGTAAGACCTTGAAGTTAATGCATGGGTTTGAAGAAGAGGGTACGTAAGGCTTCGAAGCCAAGACGTGAGCTCAGATATTGGAAATTGGGGGATTACATGATGGAATGAGAGAATGCCTGTCAATCCAGTGATGTGTAGTAAGGATCGAGTCACAGAGAGAGTGCCGCGGCGCGGCGTATATACTCCATCGGAAATCAAAGAAGAGATCGGATGGCAGAGTCCCCGGGGCTGTGTTGTTCACATGTCACAAAGGGCATTGTCTCGATATATGGCCAAGTTTGAGATGAATGCTACTGTTAGAGTCCTTGTTCCCATCAGAGACATTATATGCCGAGAATAGAGGCGGCATCTGACAAAGAAATTGGTGTCCGATCAAGCCCCTGTCTTGACAGATCTTAGGCTGTTAATGCCAGATCTAACCATCGCCGCTTGGCCGTGCTCAGCTTAGCTCCGGGGTTGAGATTACGTTTTGAGCTGCAAGTGAGGCCCATCGAGAGGCCTCATTGCAGAAAGAAAAATGCTTGTCAGGTTCAGACGAACGGGATAATCCGTTATGCCCGAGACACCACTGAAGAATTGCTCCTCTCTGCCCCTCCATGTGCCCCTCATCACCTCCCAATAGCCTCAACCAGCCATCCCTGTGTAGCCCGGAGCATCTTGTCCACATCCCCTGTGATTGGCTGAAGGCCGAGCAGCCATGCTACGTCATGCGTCTCGGTTCTGTGTGCTAGGAAATGACGTCAATGTCAGGTAATAAATCCCTAGAGGGATGAGGATAGAGAGAGGGAGGAAGGTATTGAGGTTTCGGGGCAACTTTCTCAGGGTCTCGGGGCTGGGTTTACTACCTGATATTTATGGAATCAGACACCACCGAGCAAACGGCTTCCTGCAGGAGTTCTGGATCAGACTGTGGAGCCGATCTTCAGCGGGGCCGATGAAACGGGCCCCGCTTGTTTCTTCTGGTAACCTGAATTGGGCGATTGGGAGCACACCGGGAGCTCCTAGGTTTTGTTGAAGCCAACAGCTTCACAGCTGTATGTAAGAAATTGGGGGGTAGATCTGGGCTGGGATGGGATGTCTCGGCAGGTACCTTACCTACTCCAAAAACCTTACCTAACTGCGCTATGATACGATGCAGGAAGCAACGCCGTTTTAACCGCACGAGGTGTGATGCTCACCCATGGGCCATGGACCACCATCCATCATCAGCTAGGCACTTCTGCGGGCTCTTGGAACGTCTTGGCGGAGACTATTCCATTTGATGGGATAGAGAGAGGGAAAAGTCCTCGGAAAAACATCCGCCACTCGGGGGTCCTCATTCATCTGTTCTTTTTGCGCTTACTTGCCACCCAGCGTGTCGACCGAGCCCCCAGTCCCCTCTCTCCTGTCGTCAAACACTTCCCTCTCCCACATCCAGCTCCCTGGGACGCACACTTGAGCGGGAGGCGCTTTCCCGGCGGGTGCCCCCTCTACACTTGTCACTAGAACTCTAGGTTCTGGCTTCAGACCAGGCCGACACCTCGACCGTCTCCATCGGTCTTTTGCACTTGCGGCACCACATCGACACGTGAATCGCACCGCCCGGCACCGCAACGAACCTGGCGATTGACAACAAACGACCATTTTGTCCCCTCTGTTCCCCCTAGTCCTCCTGTTACCATCCCACCGTCCTATATTCCCTCCTCCCACAGCCGACCTGATCAACATCCGACAGTGGCTCAACTGGCTGCAAACCGACCTTGGAACGATCAGAAAACCTACACTTAACGTACTGTGCTCTCTTTTGCCCCGCCGCTCGCCCAAAGATCTGCAAAGCCAGGGGCCAAGATCAACCACACCACCCTGACCTGGTGTGCGACCCGCCTCTGCTCACCTGCCCGCCCTGTGATCAGGTTTTGACATCCATTTCCCAGAATCCCATCCCCCGTTGCTGGACCCTCTTAATTACGTCTCGTGAATTGGAGGGCCAAGGTGCTTCGCTTCGTAGGTCCCTCGGTCAAAGCTGCCATCCCGCACAACACAACTACACGACAAAACACAATCCGGTCTCGCTCGACAGGGCCACACAGCTAGAAGGAATCTGACAAATATTTTTGGGCGACGGAATAATTGATCGGGCCGTGGTGTCTTGATGTCCGAGGGGAATGATTGTATAACTCGGTCTGCCGCGGAAGCTGGTCCTAACGACGAGGCTACTAGGTCTCGCGACGACGTCTTGCCCGGCATGAATCCAAAAGGAGGTGCCCCAGAGGATGGGAAACCGACACTTGACAGAATCGCCACCGACGTGGGCGACAAAGAGGAGGTATGCACCGAGTCATCGACAACTGGAACCACCCATGTTGACACAGGTACTTCCATCCCAAGTGAGGTTATGCAGTCGCCAACGGCCATGTCGACCGCCGTGTCATCATGGAGTGCGTCTGAAGATCGCCAGCTCGGTCAGGGGACCGCTCAGGATCCCACAGATCGCGTCTTTCCCATCCGATCCGTCATCAGTGTTGGGGAGCCTGGGCCGATGGGGAGAAAGTCGACCGAGCAGGAACCGCGACGGAAGATGTCGCTTTCAGAGCCAGGACACACGCCAATCCCTCCGACCCCAGGTTTCGGCAATGGGAAACAACTGGAGCTACATTCGGAGCGTACTCCATTTGCACGGGGCCGGTCTGCAGTTGCGGCTTCGCTACCTGTGACTCCGGCAGCCGCTCCGTGGTCGCCACCTGCTCCCACTGCGCGAGAGCGTCGACAACAGACTGTGTCAGGGTCGCTCTCCAGCATTCAAGCGGACGCAGAAAGATACGGCAATCCCATGCCGCTCTCTCTGGCCGATTCATCCGACGAGGAGCAGGCTGTAACCGAAACACCGAGTCGTGCCGAGGAAACCCTATCAGAACGCAAATCCTCCATCGCCCCGTCGATTCCCGACTCGCTCTACACAACTCGCTTCACGCATGTCATGACGGACGAGGGACACGCCGTCATCACAGGGCGGGACGGGAAGCTGCAGCGGTGCGAGGATGAGCCCATTCATACCCCTGGGGCGGTCCAAGGGTTTGGCATGCTTCTGACCCTGCGTGAAGACGCCGAGGGCCGGTTGCAAGTACGGCACGTCAGTGAAAACTCACAAAAAATCATTGGGTACCGACCCCAGGAGCTGTTCGCACTCGGCGATTTTCTGGATATCCTCAGCGATGAGCAGGCCGATAATCTGCTGGACCATGTTGACTTCATTAGAGACGAGGATGCAGATCCAGCAACCAACGGTCCCGAGGTCTTCAGTCTGTCTCTCCGCCCGCCAAATCATGACAAATCTGTCAAGCTGTGGTGTGCCATTCACACTAACCCGGCCCATCCCAATCTCATCGTGTGCGAATTTGAGTTGGACAATGACCTTCAAAATCCATTACGCCCTGTCGATGAAGACACGCTTAATCTGCCAGAAGATACACTGCAGTCGAACCCGACCTTGGAAGAGCTCACCGAGTCCACCGAGATTCTGAGCAAACCGTTGCGGGTGTTGAGGAGCGCGCGAAAGCGTAGGGGAGAGGCCGGCGCCATGCAGGTGTTCGACATTATGAGCCAAGTGCAGGAACAGCTCGCCAACGCTCCAAACCTAGAGATCTTTCTGAAAATTCTGGTGGGCATTGTCAAAGAGTTGACAGGTTTTCATCGCGTCATGATTTACCAGTTCGATTCCATGTTTAACGGCAAGGTGGTCACGGAGCTTGTCGACCCAGCACTCACCAGGGATCTGTACAAGGGACTGCATTTTCCTGCCTCTGACATTCCGAAACAGGCGCGTGAACTGTACAAGCTCAACAAAGTTCGCCTTCTCTATGATCGAGACCTCGAAACGGCCAGAATTGTGTGCCGGTCGACAGAGGACCTCGAAGTGCCCCTGGACATGACCCATTCCTACCTCCGGGCCATGTCACCAATTCATCTCAAATACCTCGCCAACATGGCTGTTCGCTCCTCCATGTCGATATCGATTAATGCCTTTGGCGACCTGTGGGGGCTGATTGCCTGCCACTCGTATGGCCCCAAGGGCATGCGAGTCTCGTTTCCCATCAGGAAGATGTGCCGGCTGGTCGGCGACACAGTTTCGCGCAACATTGAACGCCTCTCCTACGCATCGCGTCTGCAAGCTCGCAAACTGATCAACACCGTGCCCACCGAACACAACCCGTCGGGCTACATCATTGCCTCCTCCGACGACTTGCTCAAGCTCTTCGATGCCGATTTTGGAATGCTTTCTATTCGAGAAGAGACCAAGATTCTAGGAAAGGTTGAGCATTCTCAAGAGGCCCTGGCAATGCTCGAGTATCTCCGGCTTCGGAAATTCACCTCCGTCCTCACCACGCAAGACGTCAAGGTTGACTTTCCCGATTTGCATTACCCGCCCGGGTTTCAGGTCATCGCTGGTCTGCTATACGTCCCCTTGAGCGTCGGCGGCAATGATTTCATCGTTTTCTTCCGCAGGGGCCAGGTCAAGGAAGTCAAGTGGGCGGGAAATCCGTATGAGAAAACCTTTAAAGAAGGGACAGAGGCCTACCTCCAGCCGCGGACGAGTTTCAAGGTGTGGAACGAGACCGTGGTGGGCAAGAGCCGAGACTGGTCTGAGGAACAGGTCGAGACGGCCGCAGTGCTGTGCTTGGTCTACGGCAAGTTCATCGAGGTCTGGCGGCAGAAGGAGGCGGCGCTGCAGAGCAGCCGGCTCACAAGACTCTTGCTGGCAAACTCGGCCCACGAAGTGCGCACGCCGCTCAACGCCATCATTAACTACCTCGAGATCGCGCTGGAAGGCTCCCTGGATCAGGAAACCAGAGACAATCTGTCACGTTCCCACTCGGCGTCAAAGTCGTTGATTTATGTCATCAATGACCTGCTGGATCTCACCAAAACCGAGGAGGGCCAGGAGCTCGTCAAGGACGAGATTTTTGACCTGCCAGCCTGCGTCCGGGAAGGGACGGAGCCCTTCAAAAACGATGCCAGGCGGAAGGGCATCGAATACGAGTTCATCGAGCATCCGGGGCTCCCAAAGTTCGTGTATGGGGACCAACGTCGCGTCCGACAGGCAGTTGCCAACGTGACAGCGAATGCCGTGCAGCACACATCGGCCGGTCATGTCAGGGTCGAGCTGTACCTGGCCGAACTCCTTGAGCGTCGAGTTCGGGTCGAGATCGTGGTGCAGGACACGGGCTCGGGTATGAGCAATACCCAGCTCGATGCCTTGTTTAGAGATCTCGAACAAGTCTCTACGGATGAGGGTGACGATATGTTCAGTCCGCTCGAGGGCGCCCACGACAAGGAAAAACCGGAAAAGGACAGAACGCTTGGGTTGGGGCTGGCAGTAGTGGCGCGTATCTTGCGAAACATGGACGGCCAACTTCGGCTCAAATCTGAGCCGGGCAAAGGATCTCGCTTTGTTATGCAGTTGCCGTTTGAGCTTCCCGAGGATGCCGCCTCGGCAGACGGGACAGCGACAGCCTCGGGTGCCCTGTCAGAGACCTCCAGAACTGGATCCGTCGCGACAGCGTCGACACCTCGACCCACTGACGGAGAGGTCATCGTCGTCAACAGGGGAAGCGGCGGAACCACCCATACCAACCAGTCGATATCAGCAAAGAAAAGCTTTGACGACTCCATAAGCACGCACAGCCACCGTAGCATAGCCAGCAAGAGCAGTGCCAAGAGTGGGATGAGCGACGCCGAACGGTTAATCGATGCTATCCAGACACCCATCACCTGGGGCGAGTTGGACCCTGAATTAGCCAAACGACGACGGAGCTCACGAGGCGCATATTACAATCCACCAGCACCAGGTACCAAAGACGGCCATGGAACACGCTCTCTGAGCCCTACAAGGCGGGTCAGGCCATCTGAACCTACTCGGTCAGGCTCTTCTCCCACCAACATCAAACAGCAGTCGCAACCTCTCACCGAACCCCCTGCCTCTCACGAAAGCCCACCGGGAGTGCGGTTCATCAATGACTCCAGGACCCCGCTGAAACCTGTACGCATACCAGACGAGTACCACGACAAGCCATCGCTGCCTCAGCACAGCGAGACGTCGGGTATCCTCTTTGAAATCCCGCCCACCCCTGACGTTCGAGAGGACACCCGGGAGGTTGCCGCCTCGACGAGTGCGGGCGAGGTTGCTGCCACGCCAGGCTTGGAAGTCCTCGTTGCCGAGGACGATCCGATCAACCTCAAGGTTTTGAGGAAGCGGTTGGAAAAGGCTGGGCACAAGGTTTCCCATGCGCTGAACGGCGAAGATTGCGCGACAATGTATGGGGAGAAACCTAGAGGCTATGATGTGGTGCTCATGGATATGCAGGTAAGTTTCTCTCTCTCGTCTTGCCTTGGTCGCAACCCTTTGCTAATAACGAGCAGATGCCCATCGTGGACGGCCTTACTAGCACCAAGATGATCAGGACATTCGAGACATCGAGCAGCCGCCCCCAGCCCCCCGAACTGTCCGCCATTGCGCAGAACCATGGGAGAATACCAATCATTGCGGTCTCGGCGAGCTTGGTGGAGAGGGAAAAGGACACGTATGTTGATGCGGGATTTGACGGGTGGATTCTGAAGCCCATCGACTTCAAGAGGTTGGAGGAGCTGTTGAAAGGGATTGTGGATGATGGGGTGAGGGAGAGGGCGTTGTATGTGCCGGGAGAGTGGGAGAGGGGGGGCTGGTTTGCTGCGAGGAGTGGGCAGCAGGAGGCGATGGTGAATTAGGGTGTCACTACTGCGAAGAGTAGAAGGGGGAGTGGGTACTTCGTCTGGGATTGAGAAGGTTACGACTGGTGGGATCAGGGGTGTGCTCGGAAGAACGATGTTGTTTGCTGGGTGACCTGAATCATAAGACCTGCTGCCACACTTGGAGGGTAGAAGAACAACGTTTGGAACAGTCCTGGCTTTAGAGGAGGGGAGCGGGAAGCGAGGCGTTTTTTCTTTTGTGTGTGTGTGTGTGTCTTTTTCGAAGATGGGTCACAATAAAGAAGGGGGGAGGAGTTGGGAAGGATGAAATTGGATTGGGGCTGTTGCTTTTGCCCGATTCAGAAGGCTGATGATACCATTCATATATATTAGCTGATTAAAACCATAAACCTATTACCTACCTATGTGGCCGTGTCTTGTCCAAGAATCTGGGGTTAGTGAAAATTGTCGGAAGATAAAAATGCGGATGGAGTGTAGACACTTGGGCTCTTAGATGACAACTTTATGGTGTGGAAGGTGAGACTGTTGGTTACGGCTGCTGATGCTCGTTCAGTAATCCCCATCTCCCAAATATTTCCTTTTCCACTAGGACCTTAACCATATCACGTCTCTGAAGTCGTATGCTCTCCCTACCCATTGTTTTTTCCCCTCTGAAATTTTCACATCCCAACATACCGTCTTCGGTACCTCTCAGCTCCTTCCCTTCTCATCATCAGGGCACCGCAAGACAGCGGGCGAAACTCCGATTATATTTCGGCCGGCGTCAAGGTTTTTTTTTTTTTTTTTTTTTGTTCGGGGATGAGTTTTCTTTCTGTGGTGGTTGGTTTATTAGTTGAAACGTGAATGGGAAAGAGAGGTAGACTCTTTGCAGAGTCATTTCCAAGCTGCTGGGAGGTGGTGTGTGCCTGTTTGTTTGCCCCTGAGAGGGGGGTGTGATTCATTGTATTGTTGTAGGCTTGGAGGGATGCAACGAGTTGTGTCATGTTGCTAGCATAATCCATAATCAAGTATTCTTGGGGGGAGAGTAAGACGGTGAAGAGGCAATTCATCAAGGGAAGGGAATCTATGATAACCAGCAGACACGTATTTGACCTGACAGTCAGAAGGGTGACTGAGAGCTGAAGAGGATACCGGTACTCTCTCTCCTCGCGCTTGGGATCTGTCACAGCCTCCCTCCTTTTTGTACCTGTAGCAGCAAACTTCATTGAGTCCTAGAAAGTGAACTGACTGACGTATGCAGGTTGCGTGACAGCTGCAGTTCTGAACACGACAGAGAGCTACGACTTGATGTCAAGGCGGTGCGGTGCCTCCTCCTCCTCAAACAAAACATTGTCAAAGAAAAACGCGTCCCAACACGAACACGGGCGGCAATCAATTAAACTCGAAACACCACCAACCCAACCAATCCCATCGTCCCAAAGCACCCCAAGGTGGGGGCGGACAAGGGGGGTTATGCTTATCCCTCACACTGGAACTTGGCTTTGGCAGCTTTGCCCCCCGTTTCAGAATATCAGCGGTCTGGACCACCGGCAGAAGCTGGACCCCTTCTGCAGCATCAGGACCCCGAAGGGTGCTGCTATTCATGCTTGATATATATATATATAGAGAGAGGGAGAGAGAGAGAGAGAGAGAGAGAGAGAGAGAGAGAGAGAGAGAGAGAGAGAGAGAGAGAGAGAGAGAGAGAGAAAGGGAAAGGGAATATCATGTTAACCGCCCGTCATCCTAATATTTGGCAATCTAATATCACCTGCGCCAGCCGTTCAAGTTGCAGTTGCATCGAGATCGTCGCTAGCCCGTCGCATCCAAGGGCAAGGCTTCGTATTTTCGTGGGATGCATTTTGACATTTCGCTTAGGCCTTTTTTGGTACCTTTTTGTGATTCCGTCACCAGGGATTTTGTGGTTGTAATCTGCATACTAATGAACGTTGAAGCCTTCCCTCTGACAAACCACATTTTGCATCATTGTCCACCTGGGTGTCGTGACCCTCCTGTTCAACAAAAAATATCAGTGTGTGTGCGAGAAAAAGAGAGAGAGAGAGAGAGAGAGAGAGAGACAGGCCATCCATGGGAACCCATGTCTACCCGATTGCGGGGAAAGTGGATTTTCCTCTTTCACAGATGTGGTGGAAGCTTTTGGCCTGTCTCAGATTGTGGCATGTGTACCACTGAACAGAGAGAACCTGAAGCTGTGAATTGGCTGTCAAACTTGTCCCCGCGCCCTGCCTTCATCAGATAGGTGCATTGGGGGGTCGATGACACAGATCCGGGTGATTCTTCAAGGTCCTAGTAGGGAGACATACCAAAGCAGGTCCGGAACTTGATAGAACCTGACGGCCTTGTTGACGGGGGGTATCCTATTGTTGTTATATGTGTGGTGGTGGTTGTGGTTGTCTGATGAGGCGCGGCGGCGCGGGCCACGATGATCCGCTTTTTTAAGGGTCACACCCGCCTCACATAATAAACCTTGACATTACTCTCCAGCCGCCATTTTCCCCTTTTCTTCCTTCTTTCCTTCTCTTCCTCTCCTCCCAGCTTGCTGCGACCACGGAAGTTTTTCTGTTCCACTGCTTCTTCTTCTTCTTCTTCTTCTTCTTCTTCTTCTTCTTCTTCTCTCCTCTCTTCCACACACGAGCACGACAACGCCCCAGTCAGCTTTGCGACAACGCAGCAGCTTTCCTTCATCTTCAACAACAACTGGACCAACATCGTTAGTTGATACTCATCAGCCACCGCCATCATGCCTGGAATCCGTAAGTTTCCCCATCACATTGGCTTTATCTCCTCGATCATCCATCGCGACGGCCCTGCCTGTCCCCCTCGGCCATTTTGATGCCGTTGCCACGCGTGCGACTATGCTCGGAAGCCATGTGTCGCGTCGGACAAGGCAAGAGAAGCGAGAAGCGAGAAGCGGCTGGAAAAGAGGAATATCGTGAGCTAACCGCTTTTGGCGCATAAACAGCATTCGGCGCTCTCGACAACCTGAAGGGCAAGCTCAAGGCTGCCTTCAAGAGCCGGGCCGAGAAGAAGGCGAAGAAGGACGCTGAGAAGGCCAAGAAGGACGAGGCGGCCCCGGCTGCTGCTACTGGTGAGAGCAGCACTGCTGCTCCCGCCGCGGCCGCTGGTACCGCTGTCACTGCTGGCACCGAGGCCACCAAGACCGAGACGGCCCCGGCGGCTGCCCCTGTTGAGACTCCGGCTGGTGAGTTGTGTCTGGTTTCGGAAGTCAGGGGAACCTTGGAAAAAAACTAACAAATGATAGCCGCTACTGAAGCTGCTACTGAAGCTGCTCCCGCTGCTGCTGCCGAGGAGAAGAAGGAGGAGGCTCCCGCCCCAGCTGGTTCGTATCTTTGACGGTAGAAAGAAAAACAAAAGTTGAGATGTGCTAACATTAAGGTTTAGCTGCCCCCGCTGCTGAGACCACCGCCGCGGCTGCTGCTCCGACAGCTGCCACCGAGCCGACCCCCGCTCCTGCTCCGGCCCCAGTCGCTGCTGAGCCGGCTCCTGCTCCCGCCGTGGAGACCCCTGCTCCCGCTCCCGCTCCCGCTCCCGCTCCCGCTGTCGAGGAGGAGAAGAAGGAGGAGGCGGCTGCTGCTCCGGCTGTCGAGGCCACTCCTGCCTCGGCTGCTGCTCCTGCTGCGGCTACCACCACCACTACTGCCTAAGCGCCCCTCACCCCCCCCTTCCATAACGAAACGAACGAAGTCGACGGCATAACGAAATACCAAAATGACCATGGCTTTGGTTGCGCGGGAAGCTTGGCGATATTGAGTCGAGTTGGGGTTGAATCTGTTGTCCCTTTTTTTTTATTTTTCTTCTTTTTTTTCTCTTTTTTCTCTCTTTTTTTTTGTGTTGCGGGGCGCTTTTGTTGCTTGGGAAAGGGAAACCAACGGTAATGAATTGCCGAACGAGATACCAATTGCTTTTTTTGTTGTTTTTATACTTTTGCTGTTGAAGCAAGGAGGGAGGGGAACCGGGTAGCTGAGACGGTTATGTGTGTGTGCTGCTTCGATACCCCCACCTGCCGGCCGTTAATAATGAATGAGATGGAGTTGGCGTGAGAGCCGCCGCTGTTTTCTCGAAGTGATTCTAGAGGAGCCAAAAGAGCAGCTGTGCGTATTCCATGGTTGGCACATCTTGCTGAATCACAGACTGAAGTCCAAAAAAACAGCCGTCCGAGCAGCTCATTCTCATAGTTCGAGAAACTAGGGGCGATATCCATACGCTGCACTTAAAAAACTAGATATATCCCTCCTTTTCAGCCGACAAGCGAGTAGCCAACCTCTCCAGCAGCCCTCCCCATCTCGACCAACCTCCTCCTCATCCCCTCCGCCGTCTTTCTTTCTTCCCCCTTCCCCAAACAAGAAAAATCGGCCCGCTCAACCCAGCTCCCGACCCCGTGCTGCAGCACATTCCTCGCCCGCTTCTTCATCCCCTCCCCCCATCCGCCCTCCCAACCGACCCGTGAAGCGTCACCCGTTGCTTACCCCCCGAATACACTCCCCGATGGAGGATGTTGTTATCGTAAAACACCAAATCCCCCGCCTTCAGCTCCACCACCACTTGCCCCTCCAAATCACCCCCATGAGGATCAGCCTCTCGCTCCGCTGCCGTCCGCGGCCGCGAATGCGACCCCGGCATCAAAACCAAACTGTTGTCGTCATACAACGGCAAATTCCACTGCGTGTGAGAGTACACCTCCCCCGGTTTCCACACCCTCTCCCGTTCCTCCTCCTCCGTCGCCGAGGCGGGAATGTCGTCCCTATGCCAGGAGAGCTCGAACCCTTTCCCGTCGCTGGGCCCACACAGCAGGTTGAACAGTTCCATCACCAGGCCGTCAGGCGGAGGGAGGGAGAGGATTTCCCGGGAGAGGGAGAGCAGCGCGGGGGAGAAGTAGAGCTTGACAAAAGCCTCGCGTTGGGAGGGGGGGAGGGGGAGGGAAGGGTGGAGGAGGTGTTGGACGCCCCAGATGCCAGCCGAGTGCGGGACTAGGGAGGGGTCCCAGGGGGGGAATTGTTTGCCTGTGGTGCGGACGTGGGGCCATTGGCCGGCAGAGGAGAGGGAGATGAGAGTGGATGAGGCGGTGCGGAGGGCGGAGAGGGTGGAGGGGGGTAGGAAGGAGGGGATTATCACGTAGCCGTGGGTTGTTAGCCGGGCTAGGGGGTGGTCATTGTGAGGATGGGAGAGGCGAACAGTGATTGGAAAAGGGGTGGGATAGCAGGGATGGGGTTGTCAAACGGGATGGATGGGTGAGGATGTGGGTTAGGTGAGGTTAGAAAGCAGAGTTGGAGATGCGCGGGGGAGGCTGGGGGTTGGGGAAGTTCTTAAGAAGAGAAAGTGTGGGGTAGGTAATGCGCGATGATGCAGGACGAGAATTGCTTGTCAGGAAATGTTCAAAGAAAGAAGGAAAGAGAAAAGCTTTTTATGCGGGACTATCCGGGGGCTGTTTGGGGTAGTTTCTGGGGAAGATCCACGCACAAAAGATCCTCGACGGGGCGTACGTATGTATGCTTCAAGGGTGGCTTTCGCATGGCTGCGGTGCTACCCTGAAGCATCCAGTGTCTTCACTTTGATGAAGCACATAGATTTGTTGCTCGACATCTCTGGTCGGTGATGGTAAAGGAGGGGCAAGTGTTATAAACGACATAATCCAATTAAAGAAGAAGCACGTGCTTTCGCGACACAGAACACAGAACACGGCACTGCCATGACATCCCCGCTCGTCTGGAATATTCCTTGGATCGCGAACGTCATCGAGCAACCGTCACAAAGATCAGCTCTTGTTTGGAGAGGAATTGAGCCCTAGATCGATTGGCCCTCACAACCCTCATTCGGTTCCTTCTCAAATCATTTCAGAATGGTCGGCCGAAAACGCAAATCTGCCCCTGCTGCCGCAGTGGAAGAGCCAGTATCAACGTCAAGGCCCCAGCGCGCAGCGTCATCATCCACAGGCAAAACCAGCAAATACTTTGACCCCTCCCCTTCAGACTCCGAATCACCAGACCCCCTCGCCAAAGCCAAGCCAACCGCCCCGAAAAGACGCGGCAGAGGCCGTCCAGCAAAGAAAGCCAAGAAGCAGCTCGAACCTGAATCTGATCCAGACGACGACAACGAGTTCAAAGACAACCCCCAAGAGGAAGCCAAACCAAAATCAGACTCCGATTCCGACTCCGACTCCGACTCCGACGCCCCCCCAAAAGTGACATACACCCCCCTCCCCACCCTCCGCCCCGAAGGCACCACCCCCTACCGTCCTCACGCCCTCCACCCCAACACCCTCCTCTTCCTCTCGGACCTCAAAGCCAACAACAAGCGCTCCTGGCTCAAGCTCCACGACAAGGAGTACCGCCGCGCTCTCGCCGACTGGGAGTCTTACGTCACCTGCTTGACCGAAAAGATCACCTCGCTCGACCCTACCGTGCCTGAGCTCCCTTTTAAGGACGTCAACTTTAGAATTTACCGGGATGTTCGTTTCAGTAACGACCCCACACCTTACAAGCCTCACTTCTCGGCTGCGTTCAGCAGGACAGGTCGTAAGGGCCCCTATGCGTGTTATTATGTTCACGTGGAACCTGATGGGAACAGTTTTGTGGGTGGGGGGCTGTGGCATCCTGACGGGGCCGCTTTGGGGAGGCTGAGGGCTAGTGTTGATGAGCGGCCTGATCGATGGAGGAGGGCGCTCACCGAACCGGCATTTAGGCGGATTTTCCTCCTGCAAGGGGAAAAGAAGGGCAGGGGAAAGGGGAAGAAAAACCGGGAAGAGGAGGAACAAGACGCAATGGAGGCGTACGCCGAGATGAACAGAGGGAACGCGCTCAAGACCAGGCCGAAGGGGTTTCATCCCGAGCATAGGGATATGCGGCTGCTCAAGTTGAGGAATCATACTGTTTGGAAGAAGGTGGATGATGGGGTTTGGACGAGGGAGGGGGGCTTGGAGGGGGAGGTGATGGATGTAGTGGGGGGGATGGTTGGGTTTGTGACGCATTTGAACAGGATTGTGATGCCTGATCCGGGGGATGAGGATGATAGTGAGGAGGAGGAGGAGGAGTGAGGTGTGCTGGAGGGTCGGTTGGGAAAGCAACTGGCTCTGGGTTTGTTGTCTGTATACTATTGTCACGGCATCAAAGCGAGGCTCAGAGGAGAACAAGGTGTGGGGCTCGGGAGGAGCAGTGCCGCTTCGGCTGTATTTAGACACCACTTCGTAGGGAGCTTTGCTCCCCTTTTCCTTTCCCTCGCGCAATAACACTTACCCTAGACCTTGGTCGGCACTGTGACAACTATTTCACTTTTTCCATTTACTTTTTATTTTTATCTATCTATTTATTTTTTATTTTTATTTATTTATTTTTTTGTTATATTTTTTTAATATTTTTTTATATTTTTTTTTTAATTTTTTTTAATTTTTTTTATATTTTTTTTTTTTGCTGCCTGGGTTGCTGTTCTGGATATTTTTCGGCTGGCGATTTAGCAGGATACCCAGCTTGATATACGCGCAGCTTACTGTTTTTTGTTTCTGGCACTTTTGTTCTACAAGCAGAATCAGGGTTGGGAAAAGTCAGCATGATGTATTCCAATTTATGCCATCCAACCCCAGCATCAACATCAAACTTACCTCCCACCCCCAGCTCCAGCGTTGATAATCTACCTCCCTTGACCAACCCTTGACCCCTAAACCCCCCTACATGATCTCTATGCAAACTAAGCCCTATAAACCCCAACATTACTCGCAAAAGTGTTCCTGTTCTCCGCCCACCCACTGCCCCCCACCATCCCCCCATCCCTCGTCACCATCTCCCTCGTCCCGATCGTGTTGAGGTTATAAACCGCCACATTCTCCGCCCTCCCCTCCACGCTCGTGATCCTCTGCTGGCACGTCTGCCCCGCATCAAACGTGCTGCAAGCCGTGGAGTAATTATCAAAGAAAGAATACAACCCCGCCCCGTAAACCAACACATTCCTGCTGCTCATCACCCTCAATCCCCACGCCGCCGGGCAGTTCCCCGCGATCCCCACACACTGAGCGCGGTAGTCGGGGTCGGAGTACTTCGCCACGGGCGGGAACGGAACAAGGGAGTTGGGAACGGGAGCGAAATAGGGCGACTCGGTCTGGATCTGGCCGAGGAAGATGTCCGAGGTGGAGGTGAGCTGGTATTGGTAGAGGACGTGGTGTTCTGAGCCTGTCCCCCAGAGCCAGAGGGGGCCGGTGGTGGATTCGATTACTTTTTGTTTTCAGCAACACACAATCCAACAGCGTACAGATGAGGAGACCTTACGCAGTCCACGACCAGTATAAATCGTAATCTGAGTGTTCAACTGCTCATCGATATCGTGATCCGCCGTCCTATCATCATCGCCATCTCAGTCAGCATTTCATCGCCCCTTGACGGTAGCAAGATAGGTAGGTAGGTAGGTAGGTAGGTAGGTAGGTAGGTAGGTAGGTAGGTAGGTAGGTAGGTAGGTAGGTAGGTAGGTAGGTGGGTAGGTAGGTGGGTGGGTAGGTGTGTGCTCACCACAGCCAAACATTCTCCATGTACAAACCCTTCGCCCCCTTGGTGACATGCATCGCCATGAACGCCACAACACAGTTCCGATCGACACTCCCATTCCCCGGCTTCTTCAAACACTGCCCAATCTGCTGCTGCGTGCCCGTAAACCCCCCAATCCGTACGTGCACATCCCACATGCCACTCGGCTGGCCCCCATTGGTGGCAAGGTTATACTCTATGCAAATCGCTCCAGCCTGCGCATTCTGCGTGGCGACGATGAAATCACTCAGCTCGACATACCCCTGCTGACCAGACGTCGTCCCCACCTGAACAACAGGCCGGGGGTTGCTCATGTCGTTAAAGTAACCACCAGAAGATAAAATAACAGGGTAGGCCTCCCCGACGATCTTGGCAGAGGGGGGGATGACGATGGTGGAAGTGACGCGGTAGAGGCCGTGGTCGAGAAGCAAGATCTTGTTTTGGGCAACGGCCGTGTTGATTGCGTTTTGGAGAGCGGATGTGTCGTCGGCTGCCGCGTCGCCTCTGGCGCCAAAGGCGCGGACCGAGAGGAACGACGAGGCGGGGACGGATTCGTATTGGGGTTTGGACCGGACGTAGTACCGCCCGTCGGAGGTCAGGAGGGAGGCAGGGCGTGGGTTGGGGTTGATCGGTCCCGAGAAACGGGGGGCGTTGGTGCCGCGGTCGAGGAGGTGGCCTAGGGCCCAGGCTGGGATCGTGGTTGAGCCTGATGTGCCGCCGAGCATGGTCCCACTTGGGCCTTGGACTGCGACGGCGACGTTGTTAAGTTGGATATTCTCGATGACGAGACTTCCCCCAGTTGGGGGGTTGGCGGAGGGTGTCCAGGCCGTCTTGATGGCGACCGGGGTGTTGCTGAAGGTGCTGTCAAAGAGGGTGACGGAACCAACGTTGATGTTGCTTGGACCGCCGGCAGAAAGGTCAAGACCGACACCGCAGTTGTTTATAGACAGCCCATGGTATGTCCAGCCCCAGTTCCAGATCTGGATGATGGCCGTCTTGCAATTGTTGAATTTCATGTTCCGCATCGTGTATTGCTGATTGCCCATGCTGGCACCGGTAGCGCCGCCGTTGAAAGTAAGATCGGCCATCATGCCTCCGCTACCCTCCTCGATAAACAGACCAACGTGGACGACGTCGGGCGTGGATGGCATGTTGAACACGATGTTCTGCAGACTGGTCGCCTGAGAGGTAGGCCAGTGCATGCCTGTTGCTGCCCTCCCCGGGGCGATGGCAGTGGTGTCGATGACAAAGTTGCGGACCTGGCGGAAGAAGACATTGACCGCCTTCCAGTTGAGAACCTCGGTGTAGTACGGGTTGCCGTCGATCAGCCCGAACCCCTGGAAGTTGGCCGTGGCCTTGAGGGTAGGTGGAGCGGAAGCATCGCCGACAAGATGGGTGAAGTACGCTGGCAGGATCGAGGAAGAGATGAGGTAAGTGCCTGCCGGGAAGTAAACGATTGCAGGAGTTGTGGTAGTGGATGCCTTTCTTGTGTGTTAGCATTGCTTCCTCGGAGCGTAGGCCCGCAACAGTTCGACATACACATCCCCTGTTGCAAGGATTCCCAGCATTGATGGCAGCATTGATAGCAACAGTATCGTCAGTTATTCCATCACCTATTGTTAACAACACGAATTAGCTTTCGGTCTCTTCTGGCAACTTCAAGATGTCTTACCCCTGGCGCCATAGTCCCTCACATTGCGGAAGACTGGATAGTTTGGCTGAGCAAACGGCGCAATGCCTCGATCTGCCTCAAACGTTAGCAGCCGTCCTCAACCTGATCAGAACAGATAAAGAGAAGCTCACGAGGAATATCTCCAAGCCAAAAAGCCTGCACCGCCGAAGCAGCAATGGCAACAGCCACCAACAACGAGCTGGAACGCATGACAAGCAACAATACCTATCGTCCGCCGGTGCGTGGAGGAGAAGCGGAAAAGAAAAGTCTGTCCTGCCCTTACTTCCGACTGACTTTTGTATGTGTCCGCAGAGGCTGAGTGCCGTGGTTGACAAAAGTGAAACCTTGTTTCTCGTCATTCCGCGGTTGGCCAGTCTCAGGGGTAATCATACCTTCAGCATTCCGGGAAGCTGGGACAAGACACAACAACCTGGCCTTGCTGAGCCCGTGAAACAAAACACCAACGCACACGTGCATGGTTCTGAGATGGTGGGGAAGAGGAGAAAGTGACGATGTTGTGTTCCAATACCAAAGCCCTCGGGGCCAGCCACCTCAGCCATGGATGGATGGTGACGACGCTAGTCAATGCCACACGGTTCCGGGCAAAAGCAACATGTGTCTGTGATTTTCCGTGTAGTTTGTTCCCGAGTGCCCCTCGATGACTGTCTCATGTAACCATCACCTCCGGCAAGCCAAGCTTCAGTCCTGCCATCAACTGAGATGTGAGGTTACCGCCAGGCCACCGCCCGACCCCGAATGAACACGTACGCGGGCGCCATACCGGTGTATATCCCAAAAACAACCATCAACCCCGATTATGTCTTGCGATTGATGTCTGAGGAACTTTGATACTGGCACTTGTTCCATCGAAGGGAGCATGAACGAAGTCAAATCATTGGACGGAATTCCTGGCCATGATCCGGCCCGTCGTCGGTTGCTCCGCCCGCATTACCCGAGTACATAATCGATACTCCCGCGTGAACAAGCCATTTTCGATTGCTGAGCATGTTTCCATGTTTCTTCATGAAAGAAACAGAGGTAAAAAGCGATAGCTCACTCGAGTACGGCATGCCTCACGGCTGAGGGTGTTGGGAATAACGGCAGGTGAGCGAGCTCAAAGGCATCCTGTGATGTTGGTCCGTATCAATCCAGATGCAGTCTCCTCGGGACTTCCCAAGACAAGGCGCGGCAAAATGCGGAAAGAAGCGAATGGTCTGGGGTTAAGAAATGGATATGATGGGAGACGTTCAACTAGATGAAGGGGTCAACTACAACCCCTGGTCCGGGCCGCAGCATTTGATTCGCTCGGCCGGCCGAACTTCCCAGCTAGAGACGAAGGTGAATGCAAGAAATAAGGCCGGATACTACCAGCCAGAAGGCCCCGGGTGACCTGAACAGACATGTGGGGAGTCGATCAAAAACCCCTTCTCGAGAGCTAAGGAGTGCTGTTCTGGTTACGTCTGACCTGTCCAGGTAGCTTACCAAGTTAGTAAGGTAGCACGATGTGTAGGTAAAGTTACTTGGGAGTGTTACACCAAATGACCACTACCTGTCAGCTTTTGCTGCAAAAAGATTCCTGCAGAGTAGGAGGTGTAGATGCCCAAATGACCTCGATGATCTCCTGAGACAGGAAATCTCAGGTTCGCGGTGGGAATAGGTCCAGCAGCTTTGTCATCCCTCACTGTTACGGACCGTCGTCGGCGTATTTTTTTTATTTTTATTTTTCAGCCTGAGGCTCACATTTCGATCCGAGGCTCTGCAACATTTTCACATGGCTCTTTCTTGCTTAGCCAAATGCTCATGGCCGATGAGGTTATCGGCCGAAGCCTTCTCCCCTCCTCGTCCGGAGATCATCCAGCTGTCTTAACCAGAAATACTTGCAAACCCCTGGTCATTGCAGGACTAATGTCTCTTGATAATCCAAACGAACCGAGCAACAGGCCGTGGGTGCTGAATAGCCATGTTGGGCTTGTTGAAATCCTGAGTAGCCAACGACATATGACGAGTCCAGCTGCGGATAACCCTAATCGCATCCCCAGATCAGGCTTGCCGCGTGACGGAAGTAAACACCGAGAGGTATGCATTATCTCATCTATGGGAAGAGGGGGAATGTGGTCAGGCCGTCCCGAGATGGTGTTGTGCGTGATGGTGTTGTGCGTGATGTTGACTCCATTGCATAGGTCGGTAGTTAGCGTGCTCCCCCCCCCCCCCTCTCTCTCTCTCTCTCTCTCTCTCTCTCCACCCATGAGCTTTGGCATCAACCTATGGTCGACGAGCACCCCCTCAGGCCCTGGATGCCGAGCAAGCCGTGGGGGAAAGAGGAGGTCTGTGTTCTCACAGGTGTCACACGCTCTGAGAAGGAGCTGTTTTGTCATGGATACACCACCAGTGAGGCCAGGAAGCTATCATCCACGTGGCGATATTCGGCTCACGACCGGCGGCGGCAGGCAGACAGTCTTGGGCCTCCAGACGCAGTGCATTTTGCCTATTTTCAAAGACGCAGGCGACATATTAGATGCGATAGTAGGCTCAATACCTGGGGAAGACGTCGGGTGTAGGCGAGGTGTTACTATCGGTGCAGATTCCCCATGCTTCTCCAACCCACACACGCCGCGTACACTTTTGTTGCCGCCGTCAAGATAGTCCAGTACGTAGTCTGTCCAGGTATCTATACTCACATGCGTCTTGCTGATCTGAACCTCTTGAACCTGCCGCCCCTGGCTGCTCCAGCTGTTCGGCGCGGTCAAGGTCTGGGACGGGCAACCGGCCATATCATAATGTCCAGGAGTTTGCAGGGTCGGAAGAAAGGATTTTTTTCGTTGTTAGCAAGGAGAGGCCAGTGACGAGATGAGCGACGGTATTTCATGTTCCGCACCACAATCAGACGTGAAGGGCGAAGGGCGGTAAAGTTGATGAGGGCTTCATCCCGCCAGGCCAGGCACGTCCAAGTTTCTCTCCCGTTTCTCCGCATTTTGCGAGCGGGGCCCCGCACTAATAATCCGGAGCGAACAGGGGGGTTGAATTCTCCAAGCGTTTTCCCCAAAGTGGCGCCCGCCTCCACACCTCCAACACCTGCTGACGTCGAGACCAAGGTACTCCGCGTTTGTGAACGTTGGGATCCTCCGAGAGAGATTTGTTTGGGGATCTTGGGATATCATGTGAAAGTAGACTTGGTGATTCTCGTGTTCGAGATAGTTCGCCATACCTTGGTATGTCTCTGTCGTTTAGCAGCTCCGCTGGATCTACAATCCTGACTTAGACATCCCCACGACCCCGGACAAGACTGGTAAAGTTTGAGCTCCGAAAACTGACCAGCAGGAGGTTGGAAAGCGGTTCCTCGGTTCCGTGGCTTTCAGATGTTTGGTGCTTTGGTTGAGATGCACCCCGCTTTCTAGTGTAACACCCACAGAGCTCGGCTCTTTCCCCCGTCGATGGTACCGTCAATGGGACTGTTATGATGCGCTTTGTTGCGGGTGGTTCGCTGCAAGATGACCAGGCAAAGCTTGCTTTCATCGACAAGACGGGGAACAGGGCAGCGGTTCGTTGGGAAAGATTGACGTAGGCATAATGCAGAGTTCGAGTCCAGAGAGAAGGAGGTCTGAGCCCTGGGAGACGCGACAGAAAAGAGACTGAAAAGCAAGGATACAAAGAGTATCGACAAATAAGAACGATGGGAATACCGGTGTGCTATCCTCAATAGATCCCCTCAGCTGTGTTCGAGAACAATTTTTTGGGGGGTGGATTGGGTGAGAAGATGAGATGAGATGGCGTCGCGGGGCTACAGCGGGTCAGAAATCTTGGCAGCTGTTGAATGCGGAGATGAGAGAGAGCACAGACCACTCTGTGCACCAAACACCCACATTTCCCCAGATTTCTCTTTTGAGTTCCGCAAAACAACTTCCAGCTGGCCTGAAGGTGCCGTCATCCTGAGCAATCAGCTACCTAGGTACTGATGCTATCTGTAGCTGTTAGGTGGCTGTATCTATCTGTGGATAAGCATTGAGCTGGCTAGCTATAGCTGAAATCATGCCATGTCATTTACTGTCAATTCCCATCAGATGCTGCTTTGACATACCCACCTAGTGTAGGCCATCTCTGTCACAGACGGTTGGAGCCCAGAAAAGGGAAGCTGGTCGCGCCGCCGCCGTTCTCCTCTTTGCGGCTTCTCTTTGCAGCTCCTCCCCACACTCCGTTTCTTCCGACTACCGAAGTCCCTCTTTTTCCCCGCCTCCGCGTTTTGTTGGCGCTGGAAACGCACCTCTCCCGCTCCCCTGCCTCGCTTGTTGCTTGTGTGCCTGGACCTGATCTTCCATCGTTGTTTGTGTCTTTTTTCTCCGCTTCTGTGTCTCTCTCCACGTCTCTCCATCTCACTCAGGAGACCTTACCCATCCATCCATCCATCCATCCATCCAAACCCTCCAAGCAGCTACAGCAATCTTGACATTCACCTTTATCCAATCCAGGATTGCGCCACAGGAGGAGGAGAAACGGTACACCCACGAGCGAGTCAGGCCCACCGCTCCCGCACACCGTCTCAGTTCCCAGTTCGACTTCTCGCCCACCCCCGCAATCTCTGCGGAACTGTTTCCTTGTCGTCATCTGACGTCGGGCTGCTCCAAGGCCTGCTTTATCTTTGAAGATTGAAGCGTGGTTATTTCTCAGGGATCAGAGAGGGGTGACGTCCAGCCAGCAAGCAAGCAACCAGTCACGATTCAGGGGAGAGCATCTGGCTGATATCCTACCGACACCACACAACACACAAGCAACAGGACCAAGCATGTCTTGTGCTGCTTGATCCAGATCCAGATCCAGATCCAGATCCGGCCAACACATTCCTGTCCCTCCCCTCACGCCGACACAGACACGGCACCGGCACCCCGCAAACCTCGCCGTCTAATTATTTGGTCCCAGCTCCCCCTTCCCACCGCCCCCCTCTTCTTCCCCCTTCCCCCCTCCCCCACACTCTCCAGCCTTTGTGGCTTTCTCCTCCCTCTCCACCGGGCCTGCTGTATACAGTACAAGCTGTCTGTACCTTCACGCCATGCGCCCCCTACAATCCATCGAGACTCCCGCCCCAGCCACTGCCGACGAGAATGGGGAAACCCGGCAGCAGAAGCCCAAGACGCTGCCGTGCAAGTACTGTAGCAAATGCTTCAGGTCGGTACCGCTCTACCTGGGACCTAACAAGTGTCGCATATTGACTTACGTTACCTTCTGTATTAGGCGCGTGGAACATGTTCAGAGGCACGAAAGGACTCACACCAAGGAAAAGCCCTTTTCCTGCGAGTGGCCTAGGTGTGGAAAGCACTTTGGACGACGGTAAGCTGCTCACTATCTTTTATCCCACTATTCAGGACCCCTCAGTTTGGCTGCTTGGTAGCTTCTGCTGGGCCGCTGTCCTGGTGACCTCGCTCGTATGCTTCTGTTGCCGCAACTGCATGCGTTTGGCGCGCGTGGGACGTGGGTTCACACTACCCCCCTCAGCACCCCCGTGCCCCATGCCCCATGCCCCATGCCCCATGCTCCATGCTCCATGCTCCATGCTCCATGCCCTATGCCCTTCAGGTCACCTCCCAGTCTCAACATCACCGCATCGTGTCTGCCCCGTCGGCGCGCACCGACCTGCCTCCCGTCTTCGAGAAAGCATAGCATACTGACATGGACATCAGAGATTTGCTCTCCCGTCACCATAAGCTTGTCCATTCCAACGAGGCGGCTAGCAACAGAGATGGCGGTGGCCACAGACCGCGGAAGCCCTCGACGGCGGGCGCTGGCATAGGACCTGTTGATGACCATGGTGATGTCAAGATGCTCGGTATGCAACCGCAACCGCAGCAGCAGCAGCAGCAGCAGCAGCAACCGCAACCACCACCGCATCAAATGTATCGACAGGAAGTCTTGCAGCCTACCGTTGTCTCGCCGATCGCCCCTGACCCGCGCATGTCAGCGCGGGCGCCAGCCTGCAATCTTGACCTCTTATCTGACGCAGCTACGCATCTTGCTTCGGCCGGCGAAGTCAGCAACATGCAGCCATCCATGATGTCCGGCATCTCGGACCACCAGCCGCCTCCGCCGCCGCTTGCTCCGGTGAAAACGTATCACGACAGTAACCCTTACGGGGATCGTGTTCGGGAGCAGGACCCGGGTGTCATGTCTGGTGTATACCAGACCCAGCCGGCCCCTTTTGAGGATTACAATTTGTTTTTGGATGATTATGGGACGCAGCATTTCCTCCCACCAGGGCTCGAAATGGATCAAGGTTTCGGATCGTGGTCTCGTCTAGGGGGCGACATGCGTGGGCCGTCGAAGCCTGCTTCTGCCTTCCCGTCTCGATTCCCGTCACTGCAGCCTGATGCCCGAGATCCAAATGACGGTTCAAGGATGCATGAAGATGGGATGCAGGCTCCCAACTGGAGAATTGCCGGAGCGAATCATATCGCCGTCAAAAACAGGCTGGATGAGTTTTCGTCGGTGCTTCCCAACGACTTTGTGTTTCCATCTCGACATACTCTCAACAGGTTTCTCGACGGATACATCAGTGGGTTCCACGAACACCTACCTTTTCTCCATTTACCAAGCCTGGCACCCATAGATTTGGCACCCGAGCTCTTGTTGGCCGTCCTTGCGGTGGGAGCTCAGTACCGTTTTGAAACAAACCGCGGCCATGCCCTGTGGTATGCTGCAAAGGCTGTGGCCCTGGAACAGATTCGCCGAAGACATAGCCATGAGGTACATGGATTGCTTCCAACACCAGCCGCCTACAGCCCGCACTCGACTCGACCCTCCCCAAGCTCCGGTTTCAGGCACTCGTTTCCGTCAGTACATCAAGACCGCCCCATGACTCAGGAGACGCACAGAGAGCCTTAGTAATGATCCCTTCCCTGCATCTGGTCTGAAGTTTGCTAACAAACACTCCAGTTCTCCGAACACTCCACACGCCCGTCTTGAGACCATCCAAGCCATCCTTTTGCTGTTTTCGGTTGGGCTTTGGGGCCCCAAAGCCATCCTCCAGGAAGCCCTTGGCTTGCAGAGCCAACTCGCTGTGCTAGTCCGGGAGGAGGGACTGATCGCGGAGTCTAATCAACAGACAGTTGACCACGAGACCTGGGTCCGACATGAATCGGCCACTCGCACGAAGCTTGTCGCATTTTGCTTCTTCAATCTCTGCAGCATCGCTTATAACACCCCGCCAATGTTACTAACATCCGATGTTCACCTCTTCCTGCCCAGCCCGTCTCGACTATGGAGGGCAGAGACAAGCTGGCAGTGGCAAGAAGCACGCCAGACCTGCCAATTTGTCGACATCACCCTGCAAGACGCGTTTATGAGGCTCCTCAACCGCTCGTCTCAAGTTCCACCTCCACCGCTTACCTCGCTCGGAAACTATGTTCTCATCCACGCCCTCATTCAGCATATCTTCCTTCTCAAGCAGACATCGTTTACCAGCCTCTCGCCATACGACTTTCGACGGGGGATGAAGCCGGAAGACGTCGAAGACGTTACTCACGCTTTGCGGGTGTGGCAGACCGGAGTAGAGCAGCATCGGCAGATCAGAACGAACGAATCAGGAGGACCGGCATCGGCAGACAACTTTTCTGGCGGACCAGTGGCTTTCAACTCGGCAGCGCTGTTGAGGCTGGCGTACATCAGGCTTTACACCGACCTGAGCCCCAGCCGGAGTCTGGAGACGAGGGATCATGTTTTGATTGCGTCAGCGTTCAGTGACGCACCGCTGTTGGTGAGAAACAAGAGGCTGAACGGAGCGGTGGTACCGGCTGTGCATGCGCTGGCCCATTTGGTGAAGGTAGGGGTGAACTATGTGGCGAGGACGAAGAGTTTGGAGTGGAGTATGCAGCATTCTTGTAGGTGTTTCTTCGGTTTGACTCTGATATGAAGTGGTACTAACCGAATGAAATAGTGTGCAACCTCGAATGCGCCATCCTTCTTTCCAAGTGGCTCTTGACGCTCTCCGCCATAGGCCCGGCCGACCAACCTCTGTCAGTGGAGGAGAAACATGTTTTGGACATGGTTTGCCGAATGCTCGACGAGACAGAATTTGCCGTGCCGATTGATCCTTCGTTGGGTGGCGGGAATGGGGGAGCTTCGTCGTCGGCTAGTCACCACGGCGGGGGCCATCACCAGTCTCGTTCGATCGACATGAATGCTTCTGCTTCGACGGATAGCACAAAGCTTCGACAGCTAGCTTGTGCGGTAGTGAGGCTGTGGGCAGAAACGTTCAAGGGGGCACATATCTTTGAGATTTTGAGGATTATGGCGGCGGGGCTGGACGGGTATGGGGATCTGATTGAGAAACCGAGGGATCGGACACCGTTGGGAAAGTTTGTGGGTGGTCAGGGCTTGGGGTGAGAGGATAGGAGGGGTGGATGAGTGTTGAAGGGACGCCACGTTGGTGGTTAACTAGGAGGAAGCCGCCCGTTGGAGGAGGCGAAGCCGAGCCGGGTCTGTCAGATTTCCAACAACGACGCATTTACCGGTAATGTGGAAGTCGAGAAATGGTTGAATGTGGCCAAGCTGGATGGCGACGAGATATCGGGCCCTATCGCCCTCCATGGCACGACCTTTTTGGCATTGCTGCTACACCGTCTTTGCCTAGCGGAAGGGGGCATGCTAGAGCCGGTTGTGGAGGGCTTTTGGCAGGGAGTAAACGGACTTGGCTGATGCCGATTCGGGAGAAGGCAAGAATTGTGAAGACGTGGGAGAGATGACACGGAACAATGGCTTGGTGTAGTGCGAGAGCTCGCTGAGTTACTGATACCACTGCTGTTGTTTCGAGGAGACTGACATTCGAATCACGATGGCTAATGGGCATATGCCTGTTTGTCGTTCAAGCATTTTGCACACATATCCATCCTATTATCTATATACCATGAATTCAAATCTTGGGAAGACGCATTTTGTTACATTCCGACTGAGAAGGCCGAGGCTCAACCAAGCTGGGAAATCCACTGGGCTGGTTGTCAACCCTATCTAGATCGATGACATTACGGAGATGCCCCTTCTTCAGTCAGTTGCAATTTTCTTTACAACTTTTTGCTCAACACCCCTGTGCTTTGTTCTTCCAGGGTGAGTTCCCCACCACAGACACCAAACCATCAAACTGACAAACAGCAAAAACAACAAGGTGATTCCTTTACCTGTTCTCTTACGATTGTCTGTTTGAACAACGAAAAAAGAATTTGGCACTAGCGAGATAGGGGTAACCGCCAGAGATAGTCTTCATCAAATCACCAAACAAAAGCCCGCATGGCTCAGTGGTAGAGCGCATCACTAGTAATGATGAGGTCGTCAGTTCGATTCTGGCTGTGGGCATCATAACCCCATCCTTCGACTGGGAAGTCACCCATTTCTTTTGCCCAGAATAACAATTGTTCTGATCAATTTTACCCCCCCTTCTTTTTCGTTCCTTTATATAGTATAACATTCTCACAGAAAACACTATTGCAATGATCACAACATTCCAAAACATACGATTTTGTCTACGCAAAATATCAAAATTCAAACCCCCCTTTTGGGTGTGCTTTCTAGCCTCTTTGTGCGAATCTGTATCTCTAGATGTATTGTGTATGTACAGGAAAATTGTATGGAAAATATAGGCAGTTGGTAAAAACTATTGCGCCTGCCACGACCGTTTGCCGCTTGCCGCCCTGGGGGTATCTATCATCCCTTTTTCATTCTCCGTTTTTTGAACTCATAGCGCTGCGTGCGTGCTTCACAAAAAGACCAGTTTAAAGACCCTTGGCCTCCCTCATGTTGCGGAAAAAGTCCATCACCCCAGTGTACACGACCAGGAGGATACCGCCGCCAGGGCCGAGACGGAGAACCTTGGGAACAAAGCCCTTGTACAGAGCGCCGAACCCTTCCTCCTTGGCGATGGTGGCAACGCCGGGCCAGGCCCAGTTGTACTTTGGCGTCTGGCCGGCGACCTTGACGGTGTTTTGGATCCTGGACTTGACGACGTCCATGGGGGTGTTGAGGATGGTGCCGACGGTGCCACCGACGGAGCCGGCGATGATGTCATTTGTCATCTGGCCCTGCTTCGTCTCGGCCTTTGGGATGAGCTGGCGGACCTGGAAGATGCAGCCAAAGTAGCCGGCGTTCCAGAGGATGTGGCGCCAGAGGGTGGACTCGAGGCCGTTGTACATGGCGAGGATGCCCTCGTTGCGGACCGTCTTCATGACGACGTCGATCATGCCGTTGTACCGGCCGGCCGAGGCCTTGTCTTGGAGGCGGATCTTGACGAGCTCGAAGGGAACGACAACGAAGGACTCGGTGGCGCCGGCGGAGGCGCCGGTGAGGACGGAGAGGGATTGTGTCATTTGGGTTTGGCCGAAGAGCTCACGGTAGAACTTGCCCCACTTGTCGTTGGCGGCGAACTTGGTGGCGCGCTTGGGGGCCTCCATGAGGATGGGGGCGGTGATGCCGCGGTAGAGGCGGGAGAAGCTGAGGAGAGGGGGGAGTGTTAACGGGGTCTGGTCATGGTGTCTTCTCATTATGAAAAAGAACTTGGCGTATACCCCTCGTTGCGGATGATCTTGGAGAAGCAGTCGAACATGCCGTTGTAGGTGTCGGCGCCGGCGGCGGCCTTGCCGGTTTGGAGTTGTCTGATCCTCTCTTGTCAGCTTGCCGGGCAGGATTGGTGTCGTATATGTGTATGCTTGATCTTACACTCTGGTCTTGACAACGTCAAGGGGGTACCTGAGGAAGTAGGGCGGCGGTTAGCATCGTGGGGCACGCGAGCAGCAGGCGTCAGAGCAACTTACATGACCAAAATCTATGTGTGCTTGCATGTTAGCAGGCCAATTGACTAGAGTATGGTTTGTTACAACAACTTGCCTCCGACACGCCGGCGATGGCGCCTGTGGTGGGCAGTCATGGTCAGCATCTCTCGGTCTTGGGTCTTGGCTGAGTTGTTTTTGGCGGATGGGCCGGATGGCAGCAGCAACTCACCAGCCATGAAGGTGTAGACAAACGGGAGGGGGGCCTTTTCGGACGCCATTGTGGAGATGTGTTGGGGGTGGACGGTGGTGCGGGAACGGCTGCAGGCTGGCTACGAGTGAAAGTGGAAAAAAATAAAAAGGGTATCACGAAGAAAATGTGAAGCGAAAAAAAAAGGTGTCGTTGACTGCTACTACAACCCGAACTCAGTAACCGACCGGAGAGCGCTACACGCAACGCCGAAGTTTGGTTCTGGATGCGGCGGGCTGCCACCCCACATTTTCACAGCCAAACCCACGCGGGGGGAACGACATCGGAGGCTCATCCCAGCCTCACATCGCGACAGGGGGGGTTGGATGTTTGGTGGGATTACCTAATATTGAACTGTTTTCGAGTGACCTATATAACCTCATCCATGTTTTGACTACCGGCATAGAATAATGTCATATATCTCTAAGCTATCGTCAAGGGAAGAGGCTGAATGCATTGGATCGTCTGCATTTTTCTGCTGCATCCAGTGACACCGCAGGGCTGGGACATCCATCAGCCATTGGATTGGATCAGCCATCAGCACAGACCTCATCACCCAAAGCTCCCCCAGCTCCCACAAGCGCCATCAAGAATGCCCCGCCAGACTAGATCTTGACATGCATGGACAAGAACCGACAAGTTGTGTGGACCAGCCGCACGTTTCCAATGCTACAGACGACAGGCATAGGTTAGTACCAGCAGTGATTACCTATTGTAGCGGTTGCAGGCTCTTGATGGCGAGAGCTTGGAACATGACCCTGAAGCATGGCACCCGATTGGCTGGATAGCGGCGCATTCCCGACCAGGGGGCTGCCCGGCACTGGCGCGGGGTTATCAAGATGATGGTTGCGCACACGATTCACGGAGGCATTATTCCCCAGCAATTTGCCATTTGTCATCTCCTTTTCCTAGACACCTCATAGCCACCGCGTCGCTGACTCCTATTTTCGACCAGACACTCACCGAATTCGAGAGACACTGCACCAGACATCGACATACTCGACCCTTATCGCACCCGCGCGTCCCATATCTGACCGAGCTCCCAAAGTATCCGCGTCATTGCGCCGAAGTTGCCACTTGCAGCGAAATTCTCACTCAGCATTGTGTTTCTGACGAGGGCCATTGACCGAGACATCAACGCACGTTTCCGGGGGACGTCTTTCTTGCGCTTCTACACAGCACCTTTAAAAAAGCCGTGATCCACAGAGACCACAGCGAGGTGCGCAAACATCGAAGCGCCTGGAGGACTCTCGCGGCCGGCCTCAGCCATCATCGACTGCTAATGACTCATCTCTTGTGGAAATCCTACTGGGAAGACGATGTCGACAAGTTTCGACGCCTCCTCTCGCCCGCCGGCCAGGGCGCTCAGAATGCCGCGCGGAGTTCGAACATAGGGGCTGCGGGGAGTCCTGGCCATGGCCATGGCACGCCACCGAGACCGACTCCAAAGTCGCGCAAGACTCAGGGGCATTGGAATGGATCGCTTGGTCGGAACGAAGTCAACAGCCGTGACCATGCCGGTCTGACGATATTGCTGCGCGCAGCCTCCTCGACCGCCGAAAACGCCGTTTCTTTTGTCGAAGCTCTGCTCGGGCACCCCGCCATTGACATCTACGCCCAGGACCCGGAGAGTGGTTGGAATGCGCTCCATAGGGCTCTGTATGCGGGCAACATTTCCATTGCGAGGATGCTTCTTGAAAAGGAACGCGCCGACTTGACAGGGCACATGATTTCGGTGAACCGAGTGGGACAGCTTATCAAGACGAAAGACCACGAAGGCAACAGTCCGTTTGACTTGTACAACTCGACGATTGGAGAACGTAATTTGAAGGATTGGGATAGTGCCCAAGTGGTCGACGATGGGTCGGATAGTGATGACCCGGAGGAAACTGTTGAGAGCATCACAGCCGCGAGTCACCGGAACGGCATCGGAGAAGACCTGTATGCCTTTGGAAGCAACAGAAACCTATCCTTGGGCTTTGGGGACGAGGACGATCGTCAGTTTCCCGAGCGAGTGTTTCTAAACCGCCCAGACCACCTCCTGCAACGATTTTACAATGAGTATCTCGAAGAAATCGGCGCCCAACGACCGGCGTCACAGGATCTGTCCAAGATTCCTGCTTTGGTCCTGAACCGGCCATTGGTGATTCAGGATGTCGTGCTCTCCAAGCTCCACAGTGCAGTTCTAACAACAGATCCGGTTTCTAACCTTTACATCTGCGGTGTTGGACGTGGTGGCCGGCTGGGTCTCGGTGATGAGAACACGCGCTTCACCTACGTTCCTGTGCAGGGCCCCTTTGTCGATCGCAGGGTTGTCCAGGTGGCTCTGGGACAAAATCACACCATGGCTGTTGATGACACGGGTGCTTTGTGGACCTGGGGCAGCAATGCCCAGTCACAGCTAGGGTATGCGCTTCCTGCTCCGGCGAGGAAGGACGAGGAGCCCATCAGCACCATACCTCGTCAAGTTTTTGGTGCCTTGAAAAAGGAGGTTGTTCTTGGCGTCGCTGCCTCATCGGTACACTCGGTTGCTCACACGGGTGCATCGCTTTACTGCTGGGGCAAGAATCTTGGCCAGCTGGCCTTGATGGATGCTGACTCGAGATCGCTTGAACACCAGCAAACCCCTAGAAAGGTGGCCGCGTCCCTTTTCTCGTCGCCGATTGTCATGGTCAGCGCCATTGACAAGGCGACAACCATCCTGCTGCAGAACCACACAGTATGCATCTTCACGGGCTATGGTTATCATATTGTCAAATTCCCGTTCGCGAGCTTTGACTACATCGGCAACCTCAGATTGTCAAATCGGCATGAAGTAGGTTGGAATCAGGTCAGCTACATCACCTCGGGCGGAGAAACCATTGCGGCGTTGACGAAACGGGGTGATTTGTTCACCATGAATCTGGATCACAAGATGGAAACGAACCCACCGGCCACATCGACGACGAACCCCTCCAAACTCAAGGGCGCCGTGACGGCACCTCAACGGATCTGGAATGCCAGTAAGGACGGGGTCTGTTCGGTTGGTGTCGGGGAAAATGGTTCGGTGATTCTCAGCACCAAGTCTGGAGCTGTGTGGCGAAGGATCAAGCGTGTAAAAGGCAAGGGCGCTTCTTCCGCCAACAACATTTCGGAATCGAAGAGGAATTTCAAGTTCCAGCGCGTCCCTTATATCACCAAGGTTGCTACTGTTCGGGCCTCCGCGTATGGGGCTTTTGCTGCTATCCGGGAGGACTCGGAGGTGATGAAGCAGCAGCTGGCGGTGGATGAGCAGACTCTGTGGGATGATGTGGCGCCGTTGAACTGTCTGGAGGGGTTTGAGGCTTCTGAGGATGGGGAATCCACGCAAGAAAGCCGGAAGTTTTGGGAGAACCCTGATCTTGAGGCACGACTTGGGGATATCGCTTATGAAATCTTGAGGTCCCCGGATCTGGAGAGAGACTTGGCTCAGCACCTGGCCATGTGGGGATGCCGAAACGAACCATTGGACACGGTCGTTTGCGTGTCGTCCGCCCCTGAGCTCAAGATTCCTGTGCACAGCTGGTTACTCTCTGCGCGCAGCTCGGTACTCCGACGAGCGTTGTCAGAGTTTCGGGGGACGGGCAGCTACGCACATGAGTTGTTCACCGTTCACAAGGACGACGACGACGGCAGCAAAACGGTCGTTTGCCTCCAGGGCTTGGACCTGCTCACGCTGTTGAACCTCGTGCTTTTTGCCTACAGGGACCGGGTGGTTCCGGTATGGAACTATACGCGGCATGCTCCTGCGCTGGCGTACCGGTACCGCCAGGTGCGGTTGGAGGTCATGAGACTGGCCGCGCGACTCGAAATGCACAACCTTGAGGCTGCGGCGAGGCTGCAGGTGGAACCGGAGAGGTGCATGGATGAGGACTTTCGGGCTGCGCTCAAGGGGGACAGGAGGCGGTTTTTTGAGGATGGGGATGCGCTGCTCGAGCTTGATGGGACGGAGGTGGCTGTTCACAGCAGGTTTTTGTGCAGGCGGTGTCCGTGGTTTGAGGGCTTGTTCTTTGGGCGGTCCGGGGGGGCGTGGCTTGCTGGTCGTAGGCAGCAGGAGGAGAGGATTATCAGGCTTGATATGAAGCACATGGACTCTACGGCGTTTGGGTATGTGTTGCAGTATCTTTACGCAGATGCGGGGGATGAGCTGTTTGACTCGGCGGTTTGCGACACGTTTGATGACTTTTTGGATCTGGTCATGGAGGTCATGTCGACTGCGAACTATTTGATGCTGGACCGACTGGCGCAGATATGCCAGAAGGTCATGGGACGGTTTGCGAATATTCGGAATATTGCGCATTTTCTCAATGCGATTGGGCCGTGTTCGGTTACCGAGTTCAAGGACGCGGGGTTGGAGTATATTTGTCTTCAGCTGGAGACGATGCTGGAGAATCACTTGCTTGACGAGCTGGATGAGGACTTGTTGCTGGAGCTGGATGCTGTGGTGAGGGATAACCAGCTGGCGCATTATCCTTATCTGGCGAGTTATCGGGCGCAGCTGAGCAGTCAGTTGGATGATGCGGAGTTGGCGGAGGATGTACTTGAGGAGAGGCAGGTTAGGGTTAGGGAGATGGGGTTCAAGGTGCAGAAGGAGGAGGAGAGGAAGATGGGTGTTGTGAGTGGGAGGACCAAGTTTGGGAGTCTGGAGGAGGGGAGTTTGTTCACGCCTACGCCTGATAGGGTCAGGAAGGGGAGGAACGAGCCTTTTAGTCCGGATTTGAAGGCGAAGGTGGAGCAGGGGGATATGATGTTTGACATGGAGGGGGAGGAGGAGGATGATTCCTCGCCTATCAACAGTCCTTCCCTGCGACCCCGAAAGACTGGTGAAGTACCCGCGGAGGACAAGATCGCACCGCTGGGGAGCTCGGTGAAGGGGAAGGGGAAGAAAGTCTGGATGAGCCTTGAGCAGTCGTCGCCTCCGGTCATCCCGTATTCCGCGCCTAGTGCTGCAAAACCTACACTTGCTGCTACCCGTCCCGTGGATGTAGGTGGTACTACTTCAGTCAAGACGGGGACTCCGTGGGGTGGTGCGGCTGCTGTGTTGACGGAGAAGCTTGACCTGAGGGGCATCATCCAGTCGGAGAGCCCCAAGTCGGCGCTGTCGGCGGGGTTGGCGGCGCAGAAGGTGAAGGAGGGGGGTGCCCCACGGCCTGCTCAAGGAAAGATGAGCCAGAAGGAGAAGAAGAGGCAGCAGCAGGCGGAGAAGGACGCTCAGTTGGCGATGGCGGCATCGAAGGCGGAGCAGCAGTCGAAGAATGCGTGGGAACGAGCCAAAGATGAGTCCGCGTCCGCGGCACCGTGGAAGCTGGCTACTATCAAAGGCCGGGGTGGACCTAAACCTCCTGTTCAGCCATCACCACAACTCCTCCCTCCCGCCGTCAAACCGGTACAGACAATAAGGAACGCCTCCCCCGACACGAGGTTTGCGGGTCAGCGTTCTACTCCTTCATCCAGCGCTTCCAAACCTCCTGCTGTTCCTGCAAAGAAGGAAGAGCCCCTGGTGCCGCACTCGAAAAATTACATTATGCCTGCGCACAAGCTGGAGAGGGACTTGATGGCGGGCTTCACGATGGAGGATATCATGCAGCAAGAGATTAGAGTCAAAGAGAGCGTGAAGGAGGCGGCGGCGAAGAGGAGCTTGGAGGAGATTCAGCAGGAGCAGGCGTTTCAGGAGTGGTGGGATGCGGAGGAGAAGAGGATGAGGGAGGAGGAGGGGAGGAGGTTGGGTGGTGTTGGGGCGGGAGGGAGTAAAAAGGAGGGTGGTAACAAGAGGGGACGGGGGGAGGAGAGGTGGGGGTGGTGGTGGTGAGGGTGAGAGGGGGGATAAAGCTAGGGGGGTTGGTGAGGGGAATGCTAGGGGGGGAGGAGGAGGGAGAGGGAAGAGAGGTGGTGGTGGTGGGGGTGAAGGTGGAAAGGGGGAGAAAGGGGGTGGTGGTGCTGGCTCGTCGAGGGAGAATAGAGGGAGGGGAAGGGGGAGAGGCGCGAGGAGGGAGCAGTCGGGTGCGTCAGGGCCGGCGGCTGCTGTAGCTGTTGGTGAGGGGAGCTGAGGGGTGTCACGAGTTGAGTGTTTGATTCTGAATGCACAACAGCAACGCATAAATGGAGTTTTGGGAGCGTGGCAACAAGGACTTGAATATTTGTGCATGGTTTGATTACTCTGCTCTGGCTGCATTTTTCGCTTGTATATATATATATCTTGGTTTGGGGAAGAGAGGTATGTGACAGATTGATGGGTGGCCACATTGGTACGTACATACTATGGATAGATACCTATGCAGCACATACACACATATGAGTTATACATTTCCACATGGTGAGCAAGTCAGCAAGTAATTGGTCGCGAGATCTGACCTGGTTGAGAGATCCGTTTGATACCTACCTATCGTGGTTTCAATGGCCTTTCAGTTGGTCGGCCGTCGATGTATGGCTAGGTACCTAGGTGGTCACGGTGTTCATTGGCGATGGAGAGTTGCGCCGTCTTTGAGGACATCTTATCTACACTTGCACTCTGTGGATGTTGGGTGACTTGTCCTCTCTGAGATAGGCACCGTGGGTCTGCAATTGTTGGTCAATTGCGCGGTAGTGTAACATGGTTTGCTTTTGAGACTTGACTTCAGTGGAAAATCTAGCATTCTACCACGCACGTCCGAACACATACCTACCTATGCATATACTCTTGCTGTCCGAGACCATCTTCCTTACCTTACCTACATATGAGGCTTAGCTACCAAACGCTAGGTCTGCAAGGTTGATTTGTTCAATGTCTACCTAGGCTGGTTCTCCCGAATGCCAATTGTTGGTCAATTGCCACTCAGGGTTTGGACAATCCCACGTTGTGGTGCATTGCATATCTTTGTTGTTTTGCATGAGAGAAGGCTGGCATGTGATGGGTTGCTGTGTGTGTGTTTGCGTGTATGTATGTACGGACAACTAAGCACGAGGTATGCAGGACGGACAGCCTCAGATCGGATTGAGGTTCTATTTGCTGGGTGTGGGCTATCTTTGCCGAGGGTAAAAAGTGCAAGTTGTTTGGGAAGTGTGAGTGGCTAAGTAAGGCCTGGTTCATCTCCCTTATCGCCGATGGGTGGTTCTCATGTTCTGTATGACAAGAGAAGAGTGACGAGTGACGTGTGACATGGGAAGTAATTAACATTGTGGTGTGGAAAGGCTTGGTTGAGTCCATTGACCAGTGGTTCGGGGAGGCAGGTGTGTCTTGTGTCCAATGCAGTGCGAGGTTGATCCAGAGACTGACACAGGCACACCATACGGAGGCTGAAAGGGGTAATCCGGTGGGGATGCTTTTGGGGTTTCGAGGTCTGAGAGTTTTTGTTGTATGCCTGGAGAAAAGAGAGCACAGAGAAGAGATATCGTGATAAGACTGGTAGAGGCTCAACTTGTTGTGTGGTCATTGGTGAGTTCGGAATGAGAGGAGGCAACAGGTTACTGGTGACCAGGCAACTTCTTAGACCGTAAGACTGCAAGCCGTTGGAGGCTGATACCTAGACTTAAATGCCACACGTTGGACTGTGGAGAGAACCAGTGGTGACTGAAGCTTCTTGTGAATGAGTTCCCAGCCATCGATATTTATCTGTCAGCGGAGAACGGCTCAGGACCAAGACTGCAGAAAATATATGCAAAGGATCTAGGCATCTCAATGTTTTTAAAGTCAAAACAAGAGAATTAGCTCTAGGCAGGTGGTGAGCGGGAGGCTGGCAGCGAGGTGCATTTGCCTGCCGATGAGCGATGATATGAGATAAGGAAATCAACCCAGTTACATTGCATCATCGCTCGTCTTGGTCGTGCTTGGCGGTTTTGCGTGATGTGATGACGAAAGAGAGGCTTGCACTATGTACATACCAGCACACCAGTTTCAACGGTCACGGGAGGGGGGGCGGCACTTGTCTCTTTTTGTTGAGTTCTCTCCGAAAAGAAAGCCGATGATGGACTGATGACTGAAAGATAGTGGTGGTGGTAGACCAAAACTGCCAGCTGTAAGCTCCCCGTTATGCCGGCACTTGACAGACGACTGCCAGTCTGTTGTAGCGCCCGTTTTGGGCTAAGCTTCCTGCCAAAGAACCCTTGTTCCTTGACCACGAGGTGCCTGCTTACGTTAGTCGATGCAGCCAGGAACAAGTGAGGGAGTCAATCCTTATCTCGATCGCCTGGCGCATCGACCGTGTTAACCGTGGGTTCTCTTCCGACATCGCCGTCTGTTTATGACTTTGAGGTGACTGAGGTGACTGTCGTTATCGGAAGAAGAGCGCACGACATTCTCTGTAAAAAAAGACAGACAGTTTCGTGCCTCTCTCGTTGCAGCTGCACGCTCCCGTTGCCTACTACGTGGAACCACACTGGGGGAGCCCTAGAGCCTCAGCCGGCCGTCTGCCTTGGGACTGGGACTTGACCACTTATCACTTTGTCGCCGTCGCCGTCACCGTCACCGTCACCGCCAACCAGCATCCTCCTTTTCCCCTCCCCCTGAAATCCGCCTTGGGCCATCATCCCCTCTTTCTCAAACTTCCCATCCTGACCTATCTCGCCGCCTCAAACGATGGATGCAAACACCCGCTGGAACCCTCCCACCTAAACATCCACCCATCCACCATCCATTATCCACCTCCACATCTGTCTCGATCCGAACTTCTTGACAAACAACACTCGGCACCACTTGCTTGACCTTGACTTTTTCTCGATAGCCATCCTGCAACATTACAACACATCAACAACCTACCTACCTACCTACCTACTACACAATATCCCCGTACCTATGTAAAGTCCATTGTCCCGACCCCAACCTCCATTCTTAGCCGCAGCAATGCATCAACAATCCCGTCACCCGCCCCGGGTGTCCTCCCCCGCATCTTCTCCCCAGACAAACCCCACACGTACCAACAACCCGAGGGACCGCATCCGCACCGGCTCGGACGCCGCAGCCCCGGGCAGTCCTCCGGCATCTTCTGGCGCCGATACCCCCCGGGAGACCATCAAGAAGCTGGACCAGATCATCCAGGTACGTGGGTGTGGAAAGGGGAGGACAGGACAAGGCTGATATCATGACAGAACTTCTACCTCAAAGCCGCTGTGCTCATTCTAGGGTCTCGCGTGAGCCTTGGGCCGACTTCCCGCCGGAACGCCGATGGGACCAAGGTGGTGAACAAATGGGTAAGTTACGGCCGGACAGGTTGTTTTGCATGTGATATACTCCCGCTGACAGCAATCAGTTTTCTATAGACACCGACGATACCGACGATTTTCGGCATGAACTTCGGGTATACAAGACGTCCGGCTCGTTCGAGAGCCCTCCGCCGCCCCTAGTCATCGAGACGTACATCGATGCCTCCAGCTTAAATAGCAGCCAGAGCCTGGTGCTCATCGATGACAACGGAAAGAGGTGGGATGTTTTGGAAGCCCTGAATCCTTCAGAAACAAGTGACGATGGATTTGGAAGCCGACGACCGCGAGCGCAGAATACCGAGGTCGTCCTGGAGCGGTGGGCGATCGAGCTCAAAGATGTATCAACAAACGGCCTTGGCGATTTTGCCCCAACATTACCGACATTATACAAGAGGGCCATCATGTTCTTTCGCACACTTTTTATGGCAACACGCGTCACGCCCTGCTGGAAGTACTCGCAACAAGCGCTCGCCAAGGGAGTCCATCCGGCACTGCAAGTCAAGTGTCGGGTGTCGACTGCAGAGCCCGAGTATCTCACCACATATGACCCATTACGACAGCCACTCCACGAGGGAGATGGGAGGGAGGCGGTAACCACATATGATTTTGGAGATCTTGACATCCCCGTGGGCCGATTTTCCGCCTCGGTCACTTATCGAAACGATTGCAACTTTCGGGTAGACGCTTCAGAATCGTTGCTGAGCTCGCGCTTCATGGTGGAGGAGAACTTCTTTAGGCCAACCATTCAGCACCGGTCACGCAGGCATGGAAGATCGGACTCGTATGCCGAGCCGGGCTCGCTCCCAGCTCACAGGCTCGGTCGTGAAACGCCGGGTCCCCAGCAGACGTATGGCAGTCTGTCCACCTTCCATGGCGAAGGGGCGCTGGGAACAAGCCCCATCACTGCACTGAGACAGGTCCGCCCTATTGGATCCGACACGAGCTCCCCATCAGAGTCTACTTCAGCCAGCGTGGAGCGGCCAAGTGCGCCACATTCGTTACCTATCCGTGGCGCTCTGACCCGACCTCCGTTGAGAACTGGGGAGGAAAGCTCTCGGAGGCCATCCGTTTCTTTCCAGCCGTTCAAAGCTGGCTCAGTTTCAGGCTCTCCCAGACTTGCGGATGCAGACGTGCCACCGTCCCCGCAATCACTATCGCGCCCGTCAGGACTCAGCCAGTTTAGTCGGTCTGGCAATCGATCATCGCTGACAGCCGGAATGGCTGCATCATTGCGGGGTCCCTCTGTACCTCCACAGGATGTACCTGTGGTGTCGGGATCGCCCAAGCCTGGGAACCGGTACAGCAGCAGCTTTACTCACCGACGAGGGCGCCTTTCATTTGGCGGGCAGAGCAGGGGCGATGACGATCAGGCCAGCAGCGGGAAGCAGAGCTTGTCATCATCCGCTCAACCTGGATCGGGCCTTCTGACCGAAGCCGGAGGTATCGCCAGCTCGGGTTCTTTTGTGACTGATGACGATAATATCTCGGAATTTCTCAAGGCCCTTGACAGCCACAAGACGCTCAAAAGCTTCGAGGTCAACAGCAAGGGCGAGTCCTCGGCCTCCAAGAGGACGGCCAACCAGCTGTCCAAGTATCAGATGATGCGGGAAACGAACAATGTCCTGACAGACTCGATGGCGTCGTCGATGCATCTGCAGCGTTCTTCCAGCACGTCAAGCCGCCAACTCGGCAACGTGCCCAGCATGGCAAACCCGGCTTCCATGTCGACGTCTACCTCTCCTGGCAAGCCACTCTCGCCACACACCCCTCACACGCCAGCGATTCCGTCTCGGCTGAGTGAGAATTCTATTATTGATTATCAAGCTCCGGGGCAGGTGACCCGCCGTGCTGGTAGGAGTTCTGGTGTCACTGTTGCCGAGGAAGACGAAGCCGAAGATATGGAGACTCCTGTCGCGCAGGAGGGCGGGCGAGGCACGGGTGCTATTGACATTCCGCTATCGCCCAGGTTGTACCATGTGGGCAACCCGAACCGGCGATCTAGCTCGGTGGTGCAGCAGCACCGTTCGCTGGCGGCTGATGTGGATTCGTATCCTGGCCAGCGCAGCGCCAGTGTTGAGGCGGGTGCAGACAAGGATGTACCGACATTGAGCACGCTGCTTGCCTATCAGGGAGGTGCAGGCGGGCAGAGTTCTACTGCGGCAGAAGGCAGTAGCGCGGGAAACAAGGATGGGAGTGAGAGTCTAGGAGATGTGCCGCCGGCGGCTATCGCCAGTCCTTTCGGTGGTCGGGGCGTGCGATATCCCGTCAGGACGAATAGGCCAAACTCATTTTCATCGGCGAGGCTGGGCACCAGTGTGGATGGTCCGACGGAAGAGCCGTTGCTCTTTGAACTGAGTGAATTGGGACCTGGGAGGAGGAGCCTAGAAGACGGAAGTAATGAACGGGAACCGGGGTTGCGAGGAGTTTTGAGGAAAGGATGGTCATGATCTTTTCTTGGGTTGTTTGATTGGTCATGTCAACTGTGGGCTACCTTTTTGTTTCTCTGGCGTTGCAAAGTGGATTGTATGTTATGGGGGACTAGGGGGGCAATCAGGACAGGAACAACAGCGAGCGATTGCTTTTTAACATGGGGGTTTGGTTTGTTTTGAGTTATGTTTCCAGAAAGAATGAGATGTTAGGGATATAGGGGATTGGTGAGGTTGGGATGGGTGGGTGGCAAAGAGATTGTGAAAACCAAACAGACAGCAAGAAGAGGAACGGCATAGCATCGGAGCGAGCACATGGATGTTTGGAAGCGATAGAGATGGAGGATGCATGGAGCATCAGCATGAGGTGTATTTACAAATGGCATTTGTATACACCATATATTTCTATTATTGTATTGTATATGATCTGGTGGGGGAGGGTGTGTGTGTATGTGTGTGGACATAGCTCCCAATTTTACGTTGTTCCTCATGGTTCATCTGATCTGATATTGTTGCTTCCTTGATTATGTATGAGTGATAGAGAATGGTAGGTGTCTGGCTTTTGGCCAAGACACCTCGAGAGGAAATCTGCCATGTGCTAGCTTGACATGTCCAAGAGCTGTCGGCCAAGATGGAGTTTTCTTTTCGTGGCTGCGCAAGCTGCATACGCAATGGGGGGGCGGCAAGTTGAAGCGGCGGCTGTTGTTACGGCTTTTACTGTATCTTACATGTGATGCTGCTGGTAAGCGTGCAGTGCGCGGCAGTATTTACGTAACCATACCATGCTCTTGGTGGGAGGCCTGACCAACCACGCGGCACATGCGCACTGCCCACTTGACCTTGAACCTTGACCTTTGATCATCATCGATACCAACCTTGTGCAATTAATACACCGCACCTAGAGAGGATATCCTCCGTTTGATATATCAGTCTTTCCAGCAAAAAGCAATACTATCCAGTTCCTGGCGAGACGAGCCAAAAGACCAGACAGAAAGAACAGCGACGAACTGACGGGCGGGAAGCGGGGGAGCTTATCCGTCCCCGTACCTGGAGCAAGCAATCGAACGCCGACGTCAGAGCTTCCTTTCAGGAACCTTTCACCACCACCTACCAGCAACGCCGAAACCGCCAACCCTAGACAAAAAACCGCGCATCTTCTCTGCCGAAGGGTTGGGATAGCACAAGAGTTTTCTTTTTGATCGAGTCGAATCGGCCTTTTCTGCCAGGGATAGCAAGCTTAGCAACACATTCGCCCAGCATGTTCCGAGCGGCGGCGGCCGGGCCGTATGATGAGGCCATTAGTATGTCTTTCTTTTCTGTCCATGATTGATGAAATGGGATGCTGACCAAGTGAACAATAGACAAGGCCACGGATGAGAATCTTACTTCCGAGGACTGGGGAGCCATCATGGAGGTTTGCGACCGGGTAGCGAGCGATGCTAATGGGAGCAAGGATGCGGTGCAGAGCATGATTAAGAGGCTGGCTCATCGGAATGCGAATGTGCAGTTGTATACTCTTGAGGTGGGTTATCATTTTGCTTTTGTTACTCGCACATACACACACACTTGGCCCCTTTGCTAACAAGTAATGATTTACCTGTGCAGGTCGCAAACGCCCTCTCCCAAAATTGTGGAAAGAACATGCACCGCGAGCTCTCCTCCCGCGCGTTTACCGATGCCCTTCTCAAACTGGCCAACGACCGGAACACGCACAATCAAGTCAAGGCGAAGATTCTGGAGAGGATGAAGGACTGGAGCGACATGTTCAAGTCTGATCCGGATCTGGGGATCATGTACGATGCTTACTATCGCCTGAAGCAGAGCAACCCCACGCTGCACCCTCCTAGCGCGCCGCAGAAGAATAGCTTGACTGAGGTGGATAGGCAGAAGGAGGAGGAGGAGTTGCAGATGGCGCTCAAGCTGAGCTTGCAGGAGGAGGAGAGGAAGAAGGGGAAGGGAGTTGGTGGGGGTAGTTCGGCTGCTGCTGGCCCCAGTGGGAGTGCCGGTGCGGGTCAGCAACAACAACAGCAGCGGCAGCAGCAGCAGCAGCAGGAGGAGGCGGCAGCGCCGATCCAGCCGGTTGCTTCTGGAACTACGGCGGCGACGGTGTCGAGGGTGAGGGCTTTGTACGATTTCTTGCCGTCGGAGCCGGGGGAGTTGGAGTTCAAGAAGGGGGATGTGATTGCCGTGTTGGAGAGTGTGTATAAGGATTGGTGGAGGGGTTCATTGAAGGGGAAAACGGGCATTTTTCCCTTGAATTATGTGGAGAAGTTGACCGATCCCACGCCGGATGAGCTGCAGAGGGAGGCGCAGATGGAGGCGGAGGTGTTTGCTGAGATCAAGAATGTGGAGAAGTTGTTGACGCTGTTGAGTGCGAGCAATACTGGGCCGAGGGAGGAGGATAACGAGGAGATATCGGTATGTTGGGCTGGATTTTGGAGGGTGGAGAGTGGGAGGCTGACTTTGCGACACAGAAGCTCTATCACCAGACGTTGGCCATTCGGCCTAAGCTTATCAAGCTGATTGAGAAGTACTCTCAGAAGAAAGGTATGGCATTCCAGGAGGGTTTTCGAATGGGGATTGGCTAACTGGGTGTGCAGATGACTTTACGCAGCTGAATGAAAAGTTCATCAAGGCTAGGAGAGACTATGAGGCTCTGCTTGAGTCGTCCATGTCTCACCCTCCTGGTCCCACGTATCACCAATACGCGATGCGCCCACAGATTCCTGGAGGGTATCCTCCTGCCGGCCAGGGCTACGCTCCTGGTCCATCTGGTCCTCAAGACCCGCAGAGATTCTACACTCCTGCCCCTGCTCAACAAGGTACGGCATTGGCCGAGTTTGGTGCTTAGGAGGGATCGCGAAACTAGAACTGAGCAACAGCTGATTTGTATATACGAGTAGAATCATCTCAATATCCACCATCCTCACCTTCTCCCAACTTCCAGCGTCCTCCTCAGACGGGAACTCCTGCACCGGTGTATTTCGCGGGTGCGGAGATTCCATCCCAGCCAAATCAAGCACCACCACAGGCGCCTCAGCAACAGGCACCACCACAACCTCCTCAGCAGCAGCAAGCGCCACAGCAGCAGCAGGGATACCCTCAACGTCCGAACGAACAGAGGGTGCCATCTAGCGGGCAGCAGCCGGCCCCGATCCAGACTTCTGTGTCGCCTCCTCCTCAGGGGCAGTACACGGCTTATCAGTCCCCGTCAACAGGGGGCCCGGGTGGTAACCCTCGTCCGCAAAGTTATGGAGGGCCGCAGGAGTTGTCCACATCGGTTTATGACTCGCCTGTTGCGGCGCATCATAATCCGAGCGGGTCATACGCTTCGTTTTATAGCGCCAACAACAATGACGATCCTTATGCGGCTGCCAGCCCAAGTGCGCCGAGTGCTCCGAGTGCTCCGGGTGCTCCCCCGCCGGCTGTTCCCGGGGGAGTGCAGACCAATCCTTATTATGCTGCTGCTGCGAATGCGGGTGGGCAGTATGGAGGTGAGGGATATGGTGGTGCGCCGGATAGTCCGTACACGTCAAGGCCGGCGGTGCCGGTGACCACGATGTCGCCTCCGCCGTTGAAGCCGAGCGGGCCGGCGTTTGATGCTCGGCAGGGGTTACCTAGTCGGATTGGGGAGGGTGCTGCTGGTGCTGGTGGTGGTGCCGCTGCTGGGGGAGGGGGAGGGGAGGGGAGGTATAAGGCTTATGTTCCGCCTAGTGCGCAGGTTGCTGGAGGTGGGGATGATGCGGCGGGGAATTATTATAGGGGGGCTGGGTATTAGGAGGGATATGTATTCAATTTTTGTCTGATATGGGATGAGGGTTTGGTACGTAACTGATGGTGAATGTATGCGTTGCGTTGTGATTTTGTGTGAGCTGGTAGTATGTGGTGTTGCTGTGAGGGAAGGCGGTGGTGCGAGAGCTATGGTGGGTCGGAGGAATGAACGCGGAGGCAAAAAGGGGGGAGGTAAAGGGGGGAGGTAAAGGGGGGAGGTAAAGGGGGGAGGTATAGGGGTGGTGGAGCAAAGGATGGAGGAATGGTTACAATGATAAGGCGTGGGTGGGGTAGGTAATACAACAATAACAACCAATAGGCCCGCATGGCTCAGTGGTAGAGCGCATCACTAGTAATGATGAGGTCGTCAGTTCGATTCTGGCTGTGGGCACATGTGATATTCCATTCTTTTTCCATCCAAGTTTAACTTGGATTTTTTTGCTTGTCTCTACTTTTTTATACTCGTAACAAAATGATTTTGTTACTCACGATCATAGCAGAATATTTGTAAATCAACGCATTTTTGTTATTGGTAAAACCCCGTTAGGTAATATAAACTAATTACATGAACTCCCCCCCCCTGGATCATCGAGCCCCCGCTTCTTGCGTGAGCTAGGAGGTGGTGTTCTGAGCAGGTTCGCATCGGGTGTGTCCTCCTCCTCGTTGTCGGAATCGTCGTCACTATCGCTGGAGATGACACTGTCCTTGTCATCGTCGGTGTCCTCGTCGTTTTGCTCGGTCAAATCCACGATTTCGGACGCGTCGTCATCATGGGTGAGATCGATCTGCTCCCCTGACCTAGAGGGGTGGATTATGAGGACGGGGGTGGATGACTCCCGCTGTATGGAGGGTGTTGATGGTGCCAGGCGGGGAGGAGTGGGAGCGGAGGGGCGAGGGGTGACGAAGAGCCCGCCGCTGGGGGGTTGGGCGATGCCAGGGGGCAAGGCTGACATTGAGGGGGTTCTTGGGGGAGCTTGAGGAGTTGGTGTGCTGGAGTTTTTGATAAGAGGGGTGTTGTAGCCGCTGACGAAGAGGGAGGAAGTGGTGGTGGAGCGTCTTGGGGCTGTTGAATGAGGGGTTTGCATGCTACCTTGAGCAGAGGGGTTGGTGGGGGGGAGATCGTCTAGCATGGCTCGTAAGCGCTCTCCGTCGGCGGCTTCGGTGGTTCTGTTGAAGGACATGGGCCCCGAGTCTAGGATGACCAGCTCGCTGTCGTCATCTGAGCTGCCTACAAAGAGCGGCGAGCTGGCCCTGGAGTGGGCAATCGAGGGAGGGCGAGCAAGGTTTGAAGAGTTGGAGTGGAGTTGTGAGAGCCTGGATGACAGGTTTGAGATCCTGGTGGATAGGTTCGATGTGTAGCCTGTAGTGGTTGTGTGCGTTGCAACGCTCCCTGAACGCCTCCCTCTAGCCATTCCACCTCCTCTTCTTCTTCCTCCACCCCTGCTGCTTCCCAGCGCGAAGCTGGCCACATCGGCATCATACTCCCTACTTCCTCCCTCTCTGAGCTCATCGTACGAGCAGCGGCCGTTCTCCAGACTGTAGGTATCCCTCACGAGCTCCCAGTCTTTCTCGGGTGGCTTCCACTGGCCCTGGCTCGCATTAGCTCCGCCACCACCGCCATCACTCCCACCACCATTCCCTCCTCCTCCACCACCATCACCCCTATCGCCATCCTCCTCATCATCCCCAAACGAACCCCTTCCAACCAGCCTCCTCAGCTTCTCTAACCGACTCCCCTCGGCCCTAATTGGCACCTTGGGCATGGCGACCACAGTCTCAATATCCCTCTCAAAACTCCAATCCTCCACCTCGTGCCTCACCCCACCACCCGAGCGGACCGCCTTGTTCAAATCATACCACTTCACCCGTTCCATCCCCCTGAGCTGGTAAATATAATCCACCCCTTGAACCGTCCTCAAAGCCCTATTCATCCTGTAATTAGGCTGCCCCTTGGTCTTGTTCCCCAGCAGCCTCTTCATAGCCGGGTGCTCCGTCCCCCTCCGCATACAACTCTTCTGCGACTCATTGATATGCACCACCAGCGTCTTCAACCTCTTCATATCAACCAGCCAGCTCAACGCGTGAGTCCTCCGCGAGAACGGCACCATGGGCGCGCCAACCTCCTCGCCATTCGCCGCCACCCGCCTGTATGTCGGTGCCGTGAGGTGCTGGTTGCCCGTCCAGACAATCTCAACATGCTGAATCCTCTCCACCCTCGCAACCCCGCTCCCCTGACAGAAGCGATGAAACTCGCCCAGGGATGAAAAGGCAAAGGTGTTGAGCCCGTAGAAGACGTGCGTGCCCAGAAAGAGGAACCGTTTGGAGCCTTGGAGTAAAGCGAGCACCTCGGCGGGTTCGTGGCCGTCGGTGTTGACACAGCAGTCTTTTTTCGGACCCCAGAAGAAGAAGTGCCGCAGTCCAGACCGTCGCTCCAGCTCTTCCTCGGGGGGGAAGGTGGAAGGGGGGTGGAAGGCGTCCAGTCGGGAGACGCAGTGGATCAGCTGACCGTCTTTGAAGAGGACTTTCTTGAAGATGTCAAACTGGATGAACCCGGGGAGCTTCTCAAAGGGGAAGGGCTTGGCGTACTTGACGACAGCCTGCTGAGGGGTGCGTGTCAATATGCCCATCAGGGGGTCCAGCATTGCTCCTGGCAGCTCGTTGTCATCATCACCTCCTTCCCCCTCCTCACTCTCCTCCTCCTCCTCCTCCCCCCCTCACCCTGTCCCTCCTCACTCCCACTCTCACTCCCCTCCTCACCACTCTCCTCCTCACTCTCCTCCTCACTCTCCTCCTCACTCTCCTCCTCCACCACCGCCCGCACCCCCGGCACAAACCTCAAATCAGGATGCCTCCAAGTAACCAGCGTACTCATGTTCTCCTCCTTGGCACTCTGCTTAAAAACCATCCGATACGTCAACCCCGGCACACCACTGAGAAAGTCCCTGAGCAAGCCCTGCCACGTCTGTATTCATTGTTGGTTAGCCCCTGGATTTCCCCCTGAATCAAAGCAAACTTACCCGCTCAGTATGCAACCCCCCCGGCCCCAACCTCGCCTCCAACACCCTCACCCTCTCCCTCAACTTCTCCTTCTCGGCCCTCTCCCCCGCAAGCTCCTCCCTCGCCTCCCTCAGCTCCCCGTGCAACCGCTCGTTTTCCCTCTGCAGGAGTAGCCTTCTCTGAGCCTGCCGCTGGTTACAGCCTGGCATGACGCAGTATCTACCCCCAGGTGCCTCTCCTCCCCCTGCATCACCACCACCACCACCACCACCACCACCGTCGTTATTATCCATTTTTAGGCCTCTTTCAAAGATGAAAAAGGCCTACATCATAAACAAATCAGGCCTGAATTGCAAGTTGATACGCCTCGGTTAACAACCCTAATGTCTTGTTGGATCCGTCGATACGCGTGAGGTTGATGGTTTGGATGGGTAGGTAGACCCAGACAGAGAGATCGAGTTGAAGAGATGGCAAAGGGAGCTGAGTAGGCCTCGCTCAGTTGAAAGCAATAGAAGGAAATAAGAAGACTTTTGAGAGAAGAGATGTGGGTTAATAGATGGTCGTGAGATCAGTCCAGAGGCTGAGGAACGATAACAAAGCTGGAGGGCAGAAAACGGGAGATTCTACTGATAGGAGAGCCCCTCTTGTCTGTTGCTGCGATGGTGATGGGCAGGATTTTTGTCGTTGGGAACTGCTTTGGAGGAGGATGTTTCAGGGGGCAGGAGCAAGGTAAGAGATTAGATGGCGATAAGAGAGGTTGTCGAGATGAAGACTGATGGAGTAGGTCAGAAACTGGACCTCACTGTGGAGGTAGGTCGGCAAAAGTTATGGAAGTAGGTTACCTACGAAAGTCGGTTATGGGAGCCGATAGGGAGTGTGAGTAGAGATAAAATGGAGTAGCGAGGATGGAAAGGTGGAGTGTAAAGATAGGCTACAGAAGCCCGCGGTGGTTCAGACTGTCTGGCGACCTAGGACCCAAGGCTGTTTGGGTGAGAAACGTGAGATGGGAGGGAGAGAGGAAGTATTTGTAAGGCCGTGGGAGCAGAAAGAATTTGGCATCAAGCCTGAAAAGAGATTGGGAATTCGACTGGCATGAGGAAAGTGCGATTCTGCCTAACTGGGTGATAAGAGGAAGGAGGTTAGTAGTTGGTGATTCAGACTGTTTGAACGAGAGCACAAGATGAGAGGTGGGAAGAGGAAGTATTTGTAGATATGTGGAAGAGGAGAGATTCCGGCATCTAGCTTGAGAAGAGACTGCCAATCTTCATAACGAGAGAAAGTCTTTGTAGGTGGGTGGAAGAGGAATGAACTTCAGCATCTATTGAGAGAGACTGCAAGTTTGACTGATCTGAGGAAGGTGCAATTTGAATATGGCCCAGTGACGAGAGGAAGTCCTATTTACATTAACCTGTGACCCAGAAGTGCTTCGGACTGGCAGGAACGGCTGCTTCAGTGGAAGGTTTGAATCTGAGAGACAAACCAGATAGTCAAGCAGAAGTTTCTATTTGAAATGGGCATTTAGCTCAATTTCAGTATCTTGTATTTGGATCCCCAGCTGCCATGGAGCCCCTTTTCAAAAGAGACCTTGTTCAGACTCTGGCAAAGCTTAGGGAACTGAGTGAGTCTTACACCTCAAGACAAGGATCCAAGCACCTGCTGACCTTATGTATACCAAGTCTTTAGAAGTCGTGACTGGAAAAACTTCTCATCTGATATATGCAAATTCAAAAACTGGGAGAGAACGACTGTGGCGCAACATGAACATCCTTCAGTACCTTGAATCTAGAAAATAACATAAAGCGATGCATTGGTCATATACAAGCTAAATTAAACATTAGCGTTACCTATTAACTGTTGGAGAATAGGTGATTTGTGCAAAAGTCATGGGGAGAGTCTTCCTGTCACTCCACCCCCTATGTACCCCTATTTTCGTCGTTAAAGTAATAAATCCCTTTCCTCTAAATCCTATAACCCTGTTAACTATATTAATAATATGATATATATTTACCATACCTTACCTATATTTTAATATCATTTTATTTCTGACTTACTTTAATTTTCAATAATTTCTACACGTATGTTAGCCACGACTTTTTTTTTTAGTTAGCGATAATTAATTAGCTTTTGAAGATGACGAATAGGCCTTTTGCTTTAAATATATTTAATCATTCTTAAACATAGATTAGTATGCCTCTACTGATATCCAACAGGCCTTCGTACCTCATTACCCAACACACTTTGCCTGGCATTTTCAAATATCCCTTCTCATAGCACACAGTGTGCTTAGACACCTACCTACCTAAGATCTCCCCATCCTCGATACTTAAGCTCCCGGGAAAAAAAAGAGGGGTCTATGGGAGCCAGCGTTTGTTAGCTCATTTTAAATGAACTATATACGTCAGGCTTATTGATAAATGAGACTCAAATATTGAAGCGTCTGTAACTCCACGCCCTTTATCGAGCGAAAGCCTATTGGTATCACACTCAACAGCTCTCAAATATTTCCCAAGGTCTGTTGACTGCCTAACGAAGCCCACATGCACGCGAAGGCAAACCTGACACTTGATGGGGGGCGTTTGGGACAGCAAGATTTATACTTGCTTCTTAGTTCAGTGGTACACCCATAGCTAACATCAAGACCGACTTGATTCATGATTACTTCCGTCCCTTTCTGATCGTGAGCGACAGCACCTGCAGGCTACCTCTCATCAGAACAATCCAACAAAACTTAGTCAAAAGTGATCTTCTTCCCCTCAAACGGAGCAGTAAGCTTCTCCTTCTCCTTGGCCAACCTCCTCGCCTCCCAACTGGGATGCAACGTGCCAAGATCATCTCTCTTCCTATCCTTCTTCGGCGGCTCCTCCTCCTTCTTGACAGCCACATCGTTCGCACCCGTAGCCTTGAAGGGGTTCTTGATACCCTTCTTCCACGGCTTGTTGTCTCCATCCACAGCACCCCTCTTCAGATCCCAGCCCGAATCCCGCTTTTCCTGCTGCTTCTTAAGGTGCTTGGCCTGTTCCTTAAACTTCTTTTCCCAGATGGCCTGTCTCGCCCGCTGACCACGGCGGTTCTTGCGGGTGGGAGCGAGGTCGACGTCCGAGGCTGATTCCGAGCCCGAAATGTAGCCTCCCATTAGGGACGGCAGAAAGGTTGAGCCGTTTACTTCGGCCTTGGCGGCTCTTTTGCTCTTCTTTGGCGGCGGAGACTGTGCCGATGACGAGGCGTCGCTTTGTTGGTCTTCCTCTTCCTTTTCTTCTTCGCTGTCGCTGTCACTGGCTGAGCTTTGGTTGGAATCACTGAAGCCGCCAAATTCGTCCTCGCTTTCCTCATTGTCGTTTTCTTCGTCGGCCTCATCGTCGGTTATTTGCATCGGGTCGAGGTCGTCATCGGAATCGTCGTCGGAATCTGCCTCGTCGCCACCTTCTTCGTCGGACGTGATTTCCATTGGATCCAGCTCTTTTGGTAGTGCTTTCTTTGTTTTGGTTTGGCGTTTTGCGAGCTTCATCTTCTCTTCTTCGTCGTCTTCGTCTTCTGAGCTTGAGCCGAGGAGGTCGGCCATGCGGGAGACGACAGTTTCGTCTACATCTTCTCCGTAGTTGATATCCTCGTCCTCTCCCTCGCTGTCATCTGCTACTGGGAGGTCCTTGACCTTGTCCTGTTTGGTATCCTTCTCTTTCTTTTCCTTCTTGTCGCTCTTCGCCTTCTTCGGCTCTGACGTTTCTTTTACTCCCTCCTTCTCTTCGCGCCTCTCCTTCTTCCCCCTGCCCTTCTTCTCCGGAACGGAAACACCCAGCGCCTTGCAGACATCTACCAGCGCCTTAGCCACCGCCTCTTTCACGCCCGCATGACTGTACAGCGCGCTGGTGACATTGTGCAACGCCGCTCTTTCCTCCTCGGTGAGCTCAGGTTTCGGTACACCGCTTTTGATCTCGTTTGGTAGCTTCTCATGTTCGGCGATACTCTTGACTCGGAGGAGGGACGAGCAAAGGTGGGCATGGGCGGTTTGGTGAAGGTCCAGGGACTGTACTTGCATCAGTGTCATGTATCGCCTCTCACAAGAATATCTAGCAAAACCCACGTTAAGAACAACAATCTCCTTCTCTATCCTCGCCTTCTTATCCGGGGTCGACTTCGCATCCTTCAACCGTTTGCTCTGTCGCTGGCGCTCGCGGCCTTTGGCGTTCTTGATGGCGCGGAAGACCTCGTCGCGATGCTTGAAAAACACAGCAGAGACATTGAGGGAGGAGTCGTCATCGCCGCGCTTTCGTTTAACCATTTTTTTTTTTTACTGATTCTATCGTTGGTAGTTTTTATGTTCTGGCGCAATTCATGTTGTTTTTGCTTCAAGCTGCGAAGCTTCTCGATGGATCCTTGAAGTAAATTTCAGCGGGGCTCCCACAGCATGGCGGCTTGGCATAAATCACTGACCGGGGGTTGTGCGAACGCGTAAAGTGGGCAACGCGTGCGCGTGCGTGTGTGCCCAAGCAACAACCGTTTCGTTTCTTTGTTCTCCATCTCCAATTCTCCATCACATTTTTGACGAACCCAACAAACCGTTGTGGAATTCTAGACCAAAAGGAAAGCTCGAAAACTTATAGTACCGAAAAGGGAACAACGGGATAACCCGCTTTCAGCCACACCGAGAGAGAGAGAGACACGACAGCATTCTTCCCTCCCTTTCGCCTCGCTAGCTACAACAGAGAGCTCTCTCTTGTCTTTAGCGAACCCAAACAACCTTCTTTTGTAACAATTGTTTAGTTTTGTTCAAACACCCCGGCGCACAACCCAACCTGTCCTCCGCTTTTCCCATCCAACCCCAAAAAAAAAAAAAAAAAACGGCAGCAATGGCCTCCTCCTCCAACCCCGGCCGCGGCGCAATCCAATACGCCACCCCCTCAAGAGAAGACTACAGCAAGCTCTCCGACGAGCAAAAAACACGCGTCAGCGAAGCCGTACTTTCTCCCTTCCCCCCATCCATCCCCTCCTATACTAACCCCCCACAGTTCGACCTCTTTGACTCGAACAAAGACTCCTACCTCTCCTACGAAGAGTTTCGCTTCGTCCTCCGCGCCCTCGGCTTCGAGCTCCCCAAAGCCCAGACCTTCGACCTCCTCATCCGCCATGGCCAGAAACCCCCCTCCTGGACCCACGACCAGGACTGCCCCCCCATCTACCGCCTCTTCAGCCTCCCCGTCGTCCAGGCCATCGCCGGCACGCTAATACGGCAGCGGGATCCCCGGGAAGAGCTGAGAAGAGCGTTCAGACTGTTTGACGTGGACGGAAAGGGCATGATCACACAAGACGACCTGAGACGAGTGAGCAAACAAGTCGGGAACAACATACCGGACGCGGACATCATCGCCATGGTGGAGGAGTTTGACGCGAGTGGCAAGGGGGGTGTGGACGAGGATGAGTTTTTGAGGTTGATGATGTCCAAGAAATAATTTTCTTTTTTTTTGTGCTTTTTGTCATATTCATGCTTTTGGATTGCATGGGCTGTAAGATGCATGTATGTATGTATGTTGTTGATACCCAAAAACTGAATTACGCCCCGGTTGGCCAGCCATCAAGGCTTTGTAAACTCGGGCCATCTACGATCAACCCTCCCAATGTATGATGTCTACCGCCCAATATTCACACCATCCCTATCCTACAACCCTTTCTCCCTACTCCTGACTCTCCTTCCTCGTCACAATAATCCAATTGACATACCCCACCCCAGGAATAAACCTCTCCGTCCCACTCCTAACCTCCCACTTCCTTATTTCCCCCTCCCCCAACCCGCAACTCCCCATTAAATCCTTCACCTCCCCCACCGTCCTCGTCCTAAGACTAGACATCCACCCATCAAAAACCAACACCGCCGGCAGCGCCGGCACCAGATACGTCCACACCAGCGCCAACGGAGCCCCCCACAAAAAAGCATAGTAAGGCGCCATGACCATCGCCCCAAGACCGAACAAACAGCACGCCAAAAACCCCGACAGAGACCGGTCCTGCAGTTCAAAGATGCCAAACCCGTCGCTGGTCTCGAGCGTGTTTCGGAGGATTTTCCTCGCGAGGGTGTCGTCAAAGTGGTGAAAGGCAAGGTTGAACAATCTGAAAACCTTCTTCCCTTTTTGCTTCTGGTCATTGATCAAGTGCTGGGGGACGTTGCTCGCGTCGACAGAAGACGAGACATAAGACAGGTTAGGGGACGCAGAGGCGGCGGCGGACCAGAGGGCCGGGTGGGGGTGGAGGTCGGTGAGGATGAATTGGACCGGTGGGGGGGCGGTGGCTGCTTCGGCGTAGGAGGGAGGGGAGGTGGAAATGGAGGCGTTGAGGTGTTTCTCTATCGAGGGGGTTGGGCCGCCGGCGCCGGCGCAAAAGTCGATGAAGGTGTAGTTGTGAATAGAGGGGCCGAAGTGGTGGGAGAGGAGACGGGCGACGATGCGGGCGGGGGAGGAGGATTGGAGGAGGGGGATGTGGGTTGTCCAGGCTGCTGTTAGGGCGGCTTGCATGTGGGTGCGGAGGAATTGGGGGAACCTGGATGGTTGTTAGATCGATGTTGTGTGTGAGAGAGCGAGAGAGGAAGGGGATGATGATACCATTCTTGGTCTGCTATCTCAAAGACCTGCATTCGGGGTAGGAGAGGTGCCATGGTGGGCTGGTTGGTGGCCGGGCTGGTTGGTTGGTGTAGGTTAGTTGGAAATGGTTGGACGTTGAAGGGATTCGAATGTTTGGGACCGGGTCGGGAATGGTAGGTATCACAACGGGAATGGGGGAATTCCTTCCGAGGACCAATCGACGTTTTTTTTTCGCGGTTGGACAAGAATAGGTAGCTCAAGCTGTGGTGGAAGAGTCAATCATGGCCCTAGCTCCCTTGTATGACGTTATGGGTGAGAGAGGTGGAAAAGGAGCAACACCTCCGAGCTTTCTGCAGTGAACGCATCCCGCTTTTAGCCCTGGGCCACCCCCTGTCTGCCCCAATCCATGCAAATCTTCCTGCAAGCGATGGCAGTTCGTGCGACCTTGCCAAGCCTGATGTCAACCGCCCATCAAGATCCCACACCCTTCACATGGACAACCATCCAAAGTCGACCTTCAACTTCAGACGATACCCGGGATCAATTGGACAGTTCAGATCGGATTTGCTGTGCAAGCCACGTTTGCTATCGAGATTCATTACCGCCGCCGCAATTGGCTCGCCTAAACACCTTGCATAACCTCTGTCTTATAAGTCCAAGGGTGGGTTTGGTGAGAGCAACGTCAGCACTGTTGGTTTACCGAGACACCGTCATCACCTGAGAACTCCTCCTTAGGTTCCCTCAACATACACACTCGCACCCCTATGCGCCCCAGGTAGCCATATCCTCACAATGGGCCTCTTTATAGGCTCGGCGCATTACCTCCTCGCGGGGGTAGTCTTCGCGCTGCTAGTCCGCGCACTCCTAGGAAAGAAGGCCATACGACGCAACGGGGAGCCTCTACGAAACCCACCCGACACCCTCCCCCTCGTGGGCAACGGTATTCAATTCCTCCAGCCCCGCTGGAACCTCCTCAGCTGGTTCAACAAATGCCAGCGCCAATTCGGCTACGAGACCCTCGCCCTCACAGTCCCAACCCTCCCCCCAGGCGTGCTCATCCACGATCCCAAAAACCTCGACTACGTCTTCAAGCACGAAGGTCTCTTCACCAAAGGCAACTTTGTCAAAACCCGCTCCTGGGACCTTTTCGGCAATGGCATCATCAATGCGGACGGTGCCTTTTGGAAACTCCAGCGCAAAGCCGGCCTAAGCTTTCTCAACACGGCCAACCTACGGGTCTTGACCGATGTGGCTCTCCCGCAGTATTTGTCTGAGAGCGTCAAGGAGCTCGAGGCGGCCAAGCCAGACCAGGTGGTGGATCTGCAGGATGTTTTTCATGAGATTACCACCAAGCTTATGGGGAAGATGGCTTACAATGTACCTCCTCATTCCTCCCCTTTCCATGTTCGTGGTGACTGACCTCCCGTCCAGATGGAAATGCACTTCTCCTCCCCCTTCTCCTCCTCCTTCGACCACGCCTCGGGCTGCACAGCCCAGCGCTTCCAAAACCCCCTCTACCCCCTAACGGAATTCTTTTTTGGCCACAAGTTCCGCCAATCCATCTCCACCGTCAAAAAATTCGGCCTCGAAATTGTGTCCCGCGCCATGCGAGACGCCAAATCCATTTCCTCTTCCCCGCCGCCTTCCACCTCGCCCGATGACGAGAAACTAGACTCCATCTCAGGATCACTAATCCATTCCCTCTTGTCCGCAATCCCCGACTCCCCCTCCACCGTCGCCGACGCGGCCTTGACGTACCTCTCCGCAGGCCGTGACACCACAGGCCAGGCACTAACCTGGACGTTTTACTTGCTGCTCTCTCACCCAGAAGTTTTGTCCAAAATCCGAGACGAGGTCAGGGGTGTTCTTGCTAGAGAACAAGCCCCCCTTGACACCACCACCTCCTCCCTTCCCTTTTCCCCCGCAGTCCTGACCCCCCTTTCAGCACCTTACTCTCTCGCAGTCTTTTACGAATCCCTCCGCCTTTACCCCCCTATCCCGTTTGAGATTCGCCAAGCCCAGGCAGCTACCACACTCCCAGACGGGACGTTTCTCCCAAAGGACAGCGTGCTGGTGTGGTGTCTCTGGGCTATGCAGAGGAGCAGGCTGACCTGGGGGGAGGACGCGGATCAGTTTAGACCGGAGAGGTGGCTGGATGGAAATGGGACAATCAAACACAAGGGCGCGGCCGAGTTTCCGGTTTTTTACGGGGGGGCGAGGAGTTGTTTGGGAAGAAAAATGGCCGAGGGGATTGCGGTGCAGGTTATTCCTGTTGTGGCTTGGGGGTGGGAGTTTGAGGGGGCTTGGGAAGGAGGACAAGAGAGGAGGAGTGGGGATAGCTTGACGCTGCCTATGGAGGGGGGGTTGCCTGTTTTTGTTAGGAGGAGGAGGGGGGAGACAACAGGGAGATAGATAGAGAGATGGATAGGGGTGAAATTGTAATTGGTTTTTTGGATAAAGTTGTCTGTTGTGGGTGTATGATGATGTGAAACGGAATCACCAGGAATAAAAGCTGACAATCACATCACACACAAAGGTCAAAAAGTGTTCCGAGCTGACTTGATTACTTCAACACACTATATATATATATATAAAAAAAAAAAAAGAAGGCCTCACAAGAGCGACCCTGGTCCAGTAATGACTGACCCCTTCTCTCATCTAATCCCCTTTTTTTCCAAACCAAAAAGAGAAAAAAGTGTTCTCATATCAAACATGTAATTCCCATCATCTCGCCGCGTACTGCGCGACAAAAAAAATCAGGCTGGCGTCGAGAGAGAAAAAAAAAAAAAGCCATATGAAAGAAAGGGGGGGAAAAAACCCATGCTTATATCCAAAGCAGTCTCAAAAAAAAACGCCATCTCATGCTGGTAATGCTTTCCCGCCCAAAACTTAAACAACCGGCGCAGCAGCCCTCACATCATCCGTAGCCTCGCTCTCATACTTTTTGAAATTCTCCAAGAAAAGCCCACCAAGCTTGGTAACCTCAGCCTTGAAGCTGTCGGCCCCCGCAGTCCAGGCATTCTGAGGATTCAACAGCTCGTCAGGCACGCCGGGGCAAGTCTTGGGAACCTGCAGGTTGAAAACACCATAGTTCTCATACTCCACCTTGGCCAGCTCGCCAGAGTGGATCGCGTCGAGGATGGCGCGCGTGTACTTGAGCGGGCAGCGCTTGCCGCCCTGGGAGAAACCGGCGCCCACCCAGCCGGTGTTGAGCAGCCAGGCGTTGGCGCCGTGGGCCTCGATCTTTTGCGCGAGCATCTTTGCGTAGCGCATGGGATGCAGAGCGAGGAAGGGCTGGGCGAAGCAAGACGAGAAAGTCGCCTGGGGCTCGAGGATGCCGTCTTCGGTGCCGGCCATCTTGGAGGTGTAACCGGAAATGAAGTGGAACATTGTCTGGGCCGAGTTGAGCTTGGAGATGGGCGGGAGGACGCCGCGGGCGTCGCAGGTCAGGAGGATGATGTTCTTGGGGTGGTTGTTGGACAGGCAGGGGATCTTGGCGTTGTTGATGTACTCGATCGGGTAGGCGCAGCGCGTGTTCTCGGTCAGGGTGACGTCGTCGTAGTCGACGATCCTGGTCTCGGGGTCAAAGATGACGTTCTCGAGGACGGAGCCGTACTTGATGGCGTTGTAGATATCCGGCTCCTTCTCGGCCGACAGACCGACCGTCTTGGCGTAGCAGCCGCCCTCGATGTTGAAGACACCGGTGTCGGACCAGACGTGCTCGTCGTCACCGATAAGGGCGCGGTTGGGGTCGGCAGAGAGGGTGGTCTTGCCGGTGCCGGAGAGACCGAAGAAGAGGGTGACGTCGCCGTCCTTGCCCTCGTTGGCCGAGGAGTGGAGGGTCAGGATGTTGTGCTTGACGGGGCCCTCGTAGAACATGACGGTGAAGACACCCTTCTTCATCTCGCCCGCGTACTCGGTACCGAGGATGACCATCTCCTTCTCGGCAAAGTTGATGGCGACCGAGGTGCCCGAGGTCATACCCTCAGTGTAGCGGTTGGCGGGGAAGGAACCGGCATTGTAGATGGTGTAGTCGGGGTGGAAGTGCTCGAGCTCCTCGCGCGAGGGGCGGATGAGCATGTTGCGCATGAAGAGGGCATGGTAGGCGCGGGCGCAGACAACGCGGACCTTGATGCGGTACTTCTCGTCCCAGCCGGCATAGCCGTCAACGACGTAGATGCGATTTCTGGTGTTGAGGTAGTCGATGGCACGCTCACGGTTGATCTTCCAGACCTATTTGCGGCAAAGGGTGGTTAGCATTGGGGTGTTCACGTGATGGCCATCTGGAGCTGGTGGAGAATGAAAAGGAAAGAAAAGGTGGGGTCTGGATCGGCCCTCGGGAGCGGGGTGCATTTGGGGATTGCCAGGGTATGACGAAAACGACATGGGGCTGTCAAGGCTGCAAAGGCTGCACGACTCGACAATGACGCTGTCCCCCCGCCAAAAATTGCCGAGCAACTGAGCATCATCGTCTTCCGGGCGCCCGAAAAAAGAAAAAAGCCATTGTTGATGCGCTCATCGCCAAGGACAATGACGTCCATGGTGAATTGACATCAGACTTTAGGTCTCATAGGACGCCGAGGCGCGCAGCAGACATCACGCTGGGGCGTGCTCGTGATGTCGGCCACATGTCGAATGTCAAATGTTGCATGTCGCATGTCGCATGTCGCATGGCCGCATGTTTGGCGCCGCCCCCTTGGGGTCCGGGTGCCATCGGCTGAAGAACATAAAAAGAAAGAAAAAAAATAGTAAAGGAAGGGAGCAAAAGTCTCACCTCAGGAGTCATGGGCTTGTTGACAGGGCCCCACCTATCGGATGCGTTAGCGGACTGTGTTCAGATGTTGTCTCAACAAGACAATCGAAGAGTAAAACATACCAGATTTCGTTCTCGGAAGATGGCTCCTTGACGACACGCTTGTCTGATGGAGAGCGGCCAGTCTTCTTGCCGGAGTAGGCGGTAAGAGCACCGCTGGAGGTGATGGCAGTGCCGGTCTCGTAGACCAAAGCATCCTCGTAGAGGGCGGCCACTGATGGGTTGGCGATGATGGCAACACGGTTGTAGTCGATGTGAGCCTTCTCGTGGAGCTCCTCCTCGAGCTCGGTGTGCTCGTGGTGAGGAACGACACCGCCGGGATGGAGGCCGGTCTTGTTTACTGTGTTGACGAGCACTGTGTGGGTGAAAAGAACGCCATGGTCAGCCACAGAAAGCCTGAAAGGGGGAGCAGAGGAGAATACTGACTGTCGGATGGTTTGGTCGAGGGACGTTGAGAAGAAAGAAGATGGCTGCGAGGGCCTTTGACGGATGGATCAGTGTAGGGAGATGCGGTTCTGGCAACGGGGTCGTTCATGGTTCTTAAGTGCTTTTCGCGGCCGTCGTGTTGGCTTAGGTTTGGGCTGAGCGTCGACAGGGAACACGGGAGCTGGGACGAGCTTGACGATGGGGGCTTGTGGGCAATCCACTTTCTGCAGGGTTGACAACCGGAGTGTATGGAGCGTACGGAGCGTATGGGGTATGCGGCAGGTGTTGACCGGGAAGTGCTGATAAGACAGACCCGAGGCAGAGGAGTGAGAATATATAAAGACGTGGGGCCCGTAAACAGGGCAGATCCAATGAGGCGTGACGACAGCATTCCAACTTGTAGAACTTGGCGATTTACGGCTCCAAGCCCGGGACTGAACCGGGTGCGAGTGGGTGCTGCTTCGGGCTCACAATGATTGGGCCGCTGGGCCACGAATTGTTTCCGGAGAGTCTGAAGGAAGCCCCTGTCGCTGCGTGTCGCCTTTCGGGACGGAGAGGCGGCGATGCATCGATTCCTCTCTGCCGTTCCGCCGGGTGGATTTGTGATTTGTTTGGTGTTACAAAGATACATCCCAATCCGGAAGCAGGCGGCCCTGTTTCACACAAACCTGAACCTACCTACCTCTTCTGCTTGTCTGCTGCGCAGCCGTCTTGCCTGGACCACTTGGGCCACCTCCTATCTGCTTTCCGTTTTACCTTCCTCTCCGAGACTCGGACTTGTACCGAGTATTCTCTACTAATCGCACCGTAAGGCAAGATATCCTCGGGTAAAGTAGGAAGGGATTCGTTTCAAGGTCTTGCTGGTTACCTGCCTTGTCACTCCGTACTGTCAACAACTCTTCCCCGGAGGGGTGGGGCTTGCCTCACTTCAGAGGCTGAGACCCCGTTCAGCCTGGCACATGACGCTCCTCCGCAGATGACGGCCCCAGCCAACACGGCGCGGCGTCATGGATATGGCTGTTTTGTTTTGCTAAAAACGGTGTCGTGGATGTGAGCGGGCAGGGCTGAAAGGGGCTCTACCTGGGCCCGCAGCCATTGGACGGCAGCAGCAGACGGCTGTGGGACGACGAAAAGTCTGGGGCATGAGCGTGCCGAGCCCTTGGCAACCTGTTTCTCCCGGGCTGAACCTGTTCTCGAACAGTCAACGCCGTCAACCCTTACCCCGCGGTTCCTCCTCTCTCTCCCACAACGAGCCCGCCGAGTGACATGCATGGTGCCGGGGAACACCACGAGGTCAACAGAGACTTTACAGGGCCCTCCTCTCATGACGCGCGCCGTTGAGGATTGAGGGTGGTCCCAAAGGGCGAGGGGCGGTATGCAGCGGTCGACCGTCCTGTTGGTCTCCGTTGGCCCGGCGCATCTCTGTTGATCAATTCAGTCACATTCTTTCGACAAGAAAGTATCTGTTTTGGATGAACTGCTGCTGCACTTGCAATGAACCTACAGCATCTGATGCTGCCGAGAGCCACGAGCCCACAACGGATGCCCCGCTATGACACAAAATGCCATTCTGCTTTGCCGACCACATTCCGTCATTGTGCCGGGCGGGCATTAGTATCGGCGGGGCCCTTCCGCAAATCAAAGGTCACAAACCGCAGTTCCGACTCTTCCCGACCGCATCTTTGACTTTTCTATTTTCTTGCCGTTTTCGCACATCTTCCAACAGGTTGTGATCGTGATGGTATGGTTGGTGCCTTGGTGTTACTACGAAAACAGAAACTTTTCTCAATTCCGTTGTCCAGGGGTTGGCCGTTGAAAGCCCAGGCTTGACTTGGTGCCTTGCTTGGTCTTGAATTTTCTGGGGTAAGAGAGCTTGTGTCTTACGTAACTTTCCGCCAACGTGACCTGGGCCTGGCTCTGAAGCCTCGCCCATGTGATTCCGGCAAATCCGTATTGTGCTATTGGCCACACCCCTCTGCTGAAAAGCGAAAGAGGACTAACAGCATTTTTTTCCAATTGAAGAGAACTTCAACAAGTCACGAGGACGAAAGGAGCGGTAAAGACCCCTGGGAAACATTTCGGTGTACCGAATAGAATTTTTCAAGTTTTGCAGTCTTCGGGCGAATTACCTAAAGCCACGGCAAACCCAACAGCTTCGATGCTGCAGCAAAATGGCAATAATACGTCAGCCATGACAGCAATTGACACTTATCGTGACTGGCCGATGGGGGGACCCCAGAAGCTCGCCAAGCTGCCACGGGCGACGCAGGCCAAGCCCATCGCCAAAATACTGTGAAACGGCTGAACCAGAATTTCAAGAAGCCAAGAAGGCCATCATCGCGGGAACCAAGGGTGTGTGTGTGTGTGTGTGTGTGTGTGTGTGTGTGTGTGTGACCCTGGCCCAGCGGGTAGGAACAACCCCTGCATCACCAATCTGCACGTTCTAGAACCTGTCCCGGTTTTACCCATCGCTCTTTTCCTTTTCCGCCGGCAATCAGCTTCGGCCCCCCGGGGGCGCCGGCCATTTCGAAGAACTTCTCACACACAACACCTGCCGATCCCCCGACATCCGCCGACTCGGGGACTTTTCTTGGCAGCCCGCCCGTTGTACGCCAAAACATTCACCAACGGGGGGAAAAACCTCACCCGATGCTGGCCGAATGCTACACTTTCAAAAGTTGATATCACAATTTTTCTTCTGCTTCCCTTTGTTTCGAGGCCTCCAATATCAACCCCTTGCTGCTTGTTTGCCTATATCATGCTGATGATGTGCTTGGCGATTTAGCATAATCAGTTCCGCCTTCTCACCCGGCTATGTCGGATCGGGCTGGGAAACAAGAGATACAACCAACATTTCGGCTACTTTCCGCAACAGTTGTCCAACGGACGGAAATAGGTAGGGGGCTGTAGCCGACCCTGCGAACTCTTGTCATTTGAATTGCTCGAGGATGGCATGGATGGTGAGCAATAAATATACAGAGATTAATAAAAAAAAATCCGGATATCAAACATTTCTCGGTAGAAATGCCCAGACGGGTGAGCCCGCTAGATCTAATCCACCACAAGCCACTTGTAACAGAATTGGCATCTCTGCTTACCTTGCCCCGTGGCCGTGGGCGGTGGTGTCCACACAGATCAGATTGATTGCCCATAGGTGCCAAGAGATGGATGGCTCGCTGAACACGGGAGTGTATCATCATCACTTCGGGAGTCACCCCCAGTCAGCGGAGACAGGATCTGAGTGATTCGTTCCAACAAGAACCCCCTGGCCAGTGGCCACCAGCACCAAAGATCTCACGCGCCGAGATCTCGATCCCCTGTTCTGTCGTTTTCGTCAGGCGTGACAAGAATTACACTATTTTCTCCCTGTTTTGTTGCCGAGAAGGGCTCCTCTTCTCTCAGATCGAACAAGTGCCGGGCCGGACCGACCACCTATCGGACCTGTTTTCTCCGGGACGCTGTATACTAGAAACTTGCTGGTCTCACAAGGGAAGGGGAGAGGCAGGTACTTGACCTCTTTGAGAAACGATCATCCTTTTTCTATTTTATCACCAGCAAAAGCGGGATCGCACCGGCCCGGTTGGTTGGTGGTGGGGGCGTGTGTATAAATGTCTGGTGTGATGCCGCTTACTGCTGGTGGCCCGTATCCCATCCGACATTCGCCGATCGTTGTTGCACGGGAAGGGTGGTATAGGAAGGGAAAAGCTTCGCTATGGATTTTTTTTATTATTTTTTTCTTTGGTTGTGTGTGACGGTGGTATTCTCCGAGGGTGATCATTTGTTGGAGGTATACGAGATGGAGAATTTCAAGTCTATCTCGCACTTGGAGATCGACGTTCGGCATTTGGGGGTGAGCAAGATACACTGTTTCGAGGCTTTGGGGACATGAAAGGGAACTTGGAGCTATTTACAGAGTTGTTTGCTTCTCCAGGGTTGTTCTTGCGAGGGACAATAGGAAACGGGTAGGTAGCCCCGTTTGGGAGAGGTCACCGGTGAGGTATATGCCAATGTCTCGAGTCGGCAGTCACTCGCGTGCCGTTGTCTAACCGATCGACGATGCTTCTGTAACGTGCTCAGCGGACACGGGATACGGACGGCTTGATATCACTCAAAGCTTGACCAGAAAGCTTGACTTTGCTTGTTTTGTTGCCTGCATGCTTCTGTTTTGATCGATCGGCAGTTTCCAGGCTCGGCAATGGATGCTGAGGATGGGAGATGGTAGGCAAGTGGTGCGGAACAGGATACTCCAAGAGGAGAATGCGAGACGAGATATCGAGCCGCCATCGGCGAACGGCAATGCAGGTGATGAGGTCGATGAGACCGAAACATGGACTCTGGACTGGAGGTACGACAGCTAACCCGAGGCTCTCTCTGCGGTGATCAACGCCAAGGTAGAGAGACTTGATCAAGTCGTGGGGTAGAAAACTTGGGGCCGCAAATGTAAGAATCAGGACCTGAAAGTATTACAAGAAACGCAGCTTAACAATATTACAAACCTTCTCGCCTATCTTGGAAGCCCATCAATCATTTCAACAGCCCTCATTCCTAGAAGCAGTCTCTATTCTTTGCCCATAAGGTGATGAGCAGAGCCGTTACCATAGCAACTGTTCAGGGGTGAAAAAAGGGGGGTTCTTGGCGACCGAGAGTTCTCTGTATGCTCATTGGTCTATTCTTATGTCGGGAGAATTTCCTCCTTTTTCCGAGATACATGGTGGACCTGGGGCCCGTGGAGGAGGAGCTTCGCTCCTGCCTTTTGTAGGCGCTGTAGGCAACCACAGTCAAGGTATCTTGTATTTGGCAATATTTCAACAGGTATGTGTACAAATGGACAAATAACAGGAAGTGATTAAACATGCTGACACAACTCTTCCATCATCCCTTCAAGCTCTTCTCTTCCAGTCGTCTCTGTGACGCTTTCGATGCCGTAAGATTGACCAAGTTTATGATTGGTGCAATCCCTTGTTTAGTTCTGCCGACGGAGAATGGACTTAACTAGCTGTAGTAATACACTATTATAGTTATCTCAGGTAACCTGATTTGGGTACTGTAAGTCTGATTAAGTAGGACTAATTGACCACCGCGCCGTGCTGTACGAGTCGTTCTAAGAGGGGAACCTAGCACCGTTCGATGAGGGCTCATTCATCGGTACAAACCAGAGGGATCTGTGACATGGTGTTAGCTGCTCGGACTTGCCTACTTGGAATTCAGTGCCAGCTTCCATCGGCCATCAGTTAACATTCCGAGCTGGAACAAAAAAGAGGCCTCGAAGGCAGCGAGCTCACTGTTCACTGTCCAGAGCGTTTGACCGGCCGGCGGGCAATCAGATTCATAAAAATGTAGCTGGGAAATTCGTTCATTTCTCGTGGTGTAAATTGACCGTATCTGAGAAAAGGCTATCGATCTAACGTCTACTTATTTCTGGTTCGTCTACCAACACTACATTACTGGTTCATACTCTAGACATACTCCTTCCGCTATATCACCGCCTTAACTCACACCACTCATGCCATATCCTTCACACAAACAAAAACAAAGTAGCTCAGCGACTGATTCGTTTCCTTAACCCTTTCCACTAAAATAGGTAGCCATAATCAAACAACCTTCTCAGTCCTGCTCTATGTTTCTCACTTATCACCCACAACCTGGTAAACGTTATAGTAAACTTGGGTACTTTATCTGTATAGGTAATACCCGTAACACAAAAAGCATGTGTCTAGTCCGCCATGATTGAAAACCCCCCTGTTGTCCCTCCCCGCCAAAGACTCCGTTTTCTTACCTCAATTTATAACAGTCTACCCAGGGTGTGGTCGCTTGTCCTGGATTACGCTTTATACTGGGATAGCTCAACATCGGGGCATTTATATGATTAATTGCCTGTATGTGATATTCTGGGCAGGCGGGTAAGCAGACAGTGCATGATTAAGTCCAGACTTATATAACCAACAGTCAACTTCTATGGGCGAGGGATATTCAGTCGAAAAGCCTTTGGCTGCACTGAGCTTTCTCTGGGAGGATGTCTTGTTGGGTTTTGGGATAGGGTGGAAAGAGCAGACGACTGTGTGTATTCTGCTCATAAAACTGGAGAGACTGCTATCCGGATGGGGGTTCGAACAGGTGGTTGATAGGTGTTCGAGGAAAAATTTGGACAATTATAAATATTCTTAACATGCCTTGATCATGTCTCGGAAGGCTTTTGAACATTGTATCAAGTTCCCATGACATTAAATTAGTTCAATTTGTCTGCGCAACAAAATGCCCAAACGTGCTAACGTGGCTGGTTCGGTAGGGGAAGGGGGTATCCGTGAAAATCTCAAGCAATACACATCTGTGAAAAAGAGAAAGAGAAAGAGAAAAACATAAACAACCACTGGCTAGGCCAAACCCTCGTTCTCATCCTGTCATATTCCCCAGCCGACCTCCTATCCACAAGCCTGATGATCGAATCTCGGTGACTACCGCCGCAGTGTCAAATCCCCGCCCCAAACCCCTCCCGATGAAGAATGTGAAAAAGATCCAGCTCAGATGTCTTCCTAGATTACAACCAGTATATTTCAAAGATTGAAAGGCATGCGTCATCACCACCTCCCGCTTTGACCTGTCCTCCAGACCCTCTCTTCCGCCTCGACCTGTTTGACCAGCTCATTCAAGGCATCGAGACCCTCGCTTTCCCTTTCCTTGTCCCGTACATTTTCTTTCCGCTCGACTTCATTCTTCTTTTTCTTCTTCCCATTAGTTCTCTGGTCACCCTCATCCAAGATGTCTTGCAGGGAAAGCAGAGACGTCTCCTAGACAGGCCTCATGCTAATCCCCTTTCCGCCCTCCCTCACCTCAAAAACCCCCGTGCCGCCCTCGCTGTCCCCAATGAACAAGAAGCCGCCATCGGCAGAAAAGCACATCTCCGTCACCTTGCTCAAATTCGCCAACTGGCTGAACCCAGCCATCATATCAACGTCCGCAGCAGTGGCATCCGGGTCCGGCCAGCACCACAGCTGCTTCCCCGTCATGGCATCCAGCACCGCCAAGCATCCTCTCGCTCCCGAGTCAACCCCCCTAGAGTCACAGTAGGCGATAAATCTGCAATCCGGGCTGACGCACGACATGGCGTTGGGGATGCGGAAGGTCTTCGTGGATGACGCAGAAAAGTCCCATACAAGGACATACCGGAAGGGGACCGAGGCGGGGGCGAGGTTGTACCCGTTGCCGCCTCTCGCGGCCGGGACGGGGATGGCACGGTAGGAGGCGGGGATCCAGATTGATACGGCAACTGAACCGTAGGTGGCGAGACCAGATGGGAGGGCGGTGTCCAGCTCGGCATGCTGCCATGGTGCCACGACCTTGTACGGTGTTGTCATTTCGGCGCCGTTGTGGATCTCCCAGGCTATGAGGAGCGTCTCTCTCTCGGGAGGAGGGTGCCCTAGTCTGGGTGGCCGAGGCCCGGAGGCGGTGATCAGGAGGGGTCCAGTGGCGGAGAAGGCGAGTTCAGGATACTTTGGCAACACCGGGAGACCCGCCCTGGCGAGCTCAATCACGCGCGTCTTCTTGAATGGCTTCTTGGAGTATGTCGCTTCCCACAGCTCGATGGTGTCGTTGTCTCCTCTGTAGGTGACAAGGGGGCACCATCCGGCTTCCATAACGTTGGAACGAACGGCGGCCCAACGGTCTGCCTTGTCCATGGACTGCAGCTTCTTCTTCTTGCCCCAGTCCCAAATCTCGAGCGAGTCACCGAAGCCGGTGGCAATGGCTATCATGTTGGAGGGCTCGGAAAGAATGGCATGGCTACGAACGAAATACTCGCGCGACCGAGGCTGGGCGGTTGTGTAGCAAGAGATTTTGATCTGGCTCTGGACCTCGCCTGAGCCGACAGACCACACCTTGATGATGTTGTTGCCATGTTTGCTGGCCAGGGTGGCAGACGTTGTTGAAATGTCAAAGAAGTAGACGGATGGATCCTTGGGGGCCTTTTCCTGGTGTGTGAGAGATTTCCAGGGCACAACAGTCACAGCCGTGGATTGTGATTCCTGCCGTGTCCGATATTCCTCGGGCACGGGAGGGACAGCCACGAAATGCGCATTGGTGTGTGGAGACGTTGGTGTTCCGTTCGTGGACACTCGCTCGAGCCCACAACCCCTGGTGGAATCCGAGTATCTCGAAGTCTCGCCCGATGCGACTGAGCTGCTGTCAAAGGAGCCCTGGGATGAGATGCGGCGTGCAGATTTGTTGGAGGGAAGCGCGGGCAGCGGCTGCTTCGGCGGTGGTGGACGGGCTGCGGGGTACAGGCTAAAACCGGCGGACGAGCCTCTCGAGGGCCTTCGGTCCGATGTATGCGAGTCTTTTCGGAAAAGTGACGACTTGCTCCTCGACACCGGACGCTGCAGCGGCAATGCGGCAGCGTGCCGCTGGCCAAGCTCATAATTCGGGACTCGGAAAAGGTCATCGGTGGGACTCCATTGCGACTCGGGAGTCGGTGGCAGCGGGTAGCCGCTCGACGGGGGTCGTAGTCGGGGATCGTAGGCGGTATAGGATTGTCCGTCGAGCAATGGGGCCGAGTCACCATGCCGCGAGTCCGCTGTGCTTAATCGGTTCAACTTTTCTCTGTTCCCAGCCGTTAGCAACCATTTGGTGAACTGAGCGGTTCAACGGCGGTGTGGGGGGTGTCTAGCTTACGCCATCTCATCCAACCCTTCGGCAGGGTATGCATAGGGTTCCATCTTTGATCGATTGTAACGAGGTTGCGATCGTAAAGGAGATGATGTTCGTATCTGAAGGAGGAAAGCAGTGTGGGAAACGCAGGGCAGATCAAAGCCTCGGATGATCGCAAATCCGGCTACCAGGTCGGCGGGCCCTGGGTCTCAAAGAGCAATGGGAGCAATGGGAGCAATGGGAGCAATGGGAGCAATGGGAGCAATGGGGGTGGGAGTGAAGACGGAGGTGAAGCGAAAAAGAGGACGACAGGGTCGTATCGCAGGAGGTCGGAAGAGGGGACAGTCGCTGGGGAGGGTCATCTTGTATCATGGGGAAATGGGGATCCCTTCATGACCTGCAGGATGGATACCCCTGGAGGGGAAAGCTCCCGGCTGCTCCCCCAAGGCCCCCCTCCCCTCATTCCCCACGAGCCAATGGTCGCGATAATGGAGCACTCCTCCACAAGCTGACAGGCATCCCAGTGGGGGAGTGGGCCCAAACTGACAATAGCGTGATTCCCCACCGACCACACCCACCTCTCTCCCGTCAAAGCTTTTTTTTGCTTTCTGTTTTATCAACCTTTCCTTTGTGAGCCTCTCAAGTCTCCCCGTCCAGCGTGACACGCAGGGCTGCCACGTTTGTTTGATCCCCTACCGTCTCGTCCGTGCCTGGTTCCCATCTGGCTGCTCAAAGGACGCCCTCTTGGCACGAAAATGGCTCCTTGTTTCCAACCTGCAGCCAACAGTGTCGCCGCTCGACTGCATTTATCCCGTCCGTCATCCGCGCGAAATGGGCAATCAATCCATACCCCGCTCAAGACTGAAAGCTGGTCCTTGCCTCGTCATATCTTAAAATGGATAAAATGACCCGGGGTTGTGGTTGATCTACCTAGCGGATGGATGGTATGCTACTACACCATGTAGCAGTCATGAGAGAGACGGCCCGATGGCCTTCCTCTTATGCATCGACACACCCTTTCGGAGCCAGCTCCGGTATCACGTCGGCGCACTGGGATACGGCTACAGATCTGGGAGATCGTCGCCTCTTGGATCAAACTGAGCAAACTAAAACGCCATAACGAAACACGAAGCGAAGAATCCGACACTGTCAACCGGCTAATAGCGCTTGTGGACTCGGCCGTGTGAAGCTAAACAAGCCTTCTCCACCACAAAATTCTTGGGAACTTTTAGTTACATTGCACTGTTCCAGCTCCAGACTGCTACACCTCTTGGCTGTACTTTCGGGCCATGCTTCGGGCCCAGCTTCGGTTGCTCGGCTGTGAAATCTGACCACTTGTGACTGGCACCGCACAGATGATTCGCCCCATCTTGCCCTTTATGGATGTTCTCTTCAGTTGGTCAAGATACCTATACCGCTCATTCATGATCAGGAGAAGGGAGAAGGCAGAAAAATATCTATAGAGTATATCTCGCGAAGTCGACATTGCTACACGCCTCGATCTAGATTGGGAAGGAGAAACAGTGGCGTTGAGAAAAGAAGAAAAGAAAGCTGCAGCACATCCAATCAACCTGGTCAACGGCCCGTGCCCAAGCCGTGTCTTGTCTCAAACTCCCTGCAAGAGCTGAGAATTCAAGATCAGAATGTCTTGGTCCTAGAACCCCTATTTTTTGCATCCTAACAATGATATACATACTGTACATACGCCGCACCTCTGCAGCAAAATGATGCAATAATGCCATGCAGTACACCCCTCTGACAGGTGCTGACTTGTCTCGCCAAGCTGCCCTCGCGAATGCACGAAGATCCGGATGGACGCGAGCGGACCGTGCTTGTCACTTTGCCTTTCCCGTTGTAGCCGAGTAGATCATTTTGCTTCTTTTCTATCCACTAGGGATGGGCGGACCTCATGCTCACGTAGCATTCATATGTTGATAGAATAGTCTTGCAGGCTTGTGAGGGATGACCGCAATACTCAGAGTTATTAATCGGTGCTCTTTCATACGTGAGACAAGTTGAACCCTGTGTCTTACCTAGTAGGCCTGCTGCCGTGAGGGAGCAGAAAAGGAAAAACTACAACAAATTTAAGGCCTGAAGAGATAGCCAATACCCCATTTAACATGCTTGAGATGCCTTTCCGCATAAGCAAAATATCTTGGAGATTGTCAAGAGATATTCAAAGCTGCGTAACTTCATGACGTGTGGATTAAGGTGTCATAAACTCAGTTGTAGCAGCTTCTGAAATGATTATGGCTTCTCTCACCAGTATTACGACTCAACGACTTTCAAACATGACAGTTCTTTCTCCACACATATATTGACTGGATGGAACGTCACTGACCCATAGCATCACAGTAACTTGATCAACAAATGATTCATCGACTGGTCAAGCACGCCATTATTCAAAGATGTGGATGTCACAATAGCGTTTGTCACCAGACAAACAGAGTTAACGAGTTGCAAAGTGACTTATTGTGATTCATTCAACTCATGTCATATAATCTTGGCCTGTTATTATCTACCTCAGAGCTCTACAAAAAGGCCTGCCTGGGACAGTATGTTCGACCTTTCAGTATCTACCTGGCTCTCACAGGATTCCCTACTTTGCAATTGAATAACGATCATGCACAGATCTTCCAAAACATACCCAGTGTCGAATGAAACATCATAGCCTGCAGTCCCTTACGCCCTATGCGGGGGAAAGAGCAAATTGTTTTGTGCATACCTGTGCTTGCTCTGGCAGATTCAAATGTTTGACTCACCGTTCCAGGTAGGTAAGGTAGTCGATAGAGCACCAGCTATCGGCCATTTGCACTGCGACTTTTTCACCTTACTGTCACCGTCCCGCTGGCAAGAGATCCGCTTCTTTTTCCCCGTACAGCACATACTATTACCACCCCGTACCCTCAAATCCCCGCAAAAGTCGCAGACATGCCCTCCTCGGCAGAACAACCCCCCTCCAAGAAGAGGAAGTTGAGCCCCGAGCTTGAGAACCACGACCCAACAACCACAACAAAAGCGACTACAGCCGCATCTTCAACGACCGACAACCTCAAAGACACAACACCGCCCGACGATACAAATCCCGTTCACGGCCCAAACAATGAACAAAGCGACACTCAAAGCCGACGAGAAGCGTTTGAGTGTCTAATCGACTTCTACAACGAAGGCGACCTCCACGACGACAACGACGACAACGACAAAGCCAACACCCGCAGAACTTACTCCCTGCCCCCACCACCAGGTTCCGCCCCGACAGAGGAACTGCTGTGGGAAGCCTTCCTGGCAAAAGTGGAGGAGGCTGACGACCAGCTTATCGAGCATATCCGCTGCCACCGTGAGCAGCGTATTCAGATGACTCTCTTGGAGGAGCAGAGACAGACGGACCAGAGACGGATGGGGGAGTTGGCGGTGAGAAATGGAGAGTTGATCACGCAGTTAAGGGAGCAGGGCGATCGGGATGGGAAAAGGATTGAGGTGCTGGAGGAAGGGATTAGGGAGGAGAAGAAGGAAAGGGAGGGAGATTGGAAGTGGATTAAGGAGTTGGAGGGGCAGTATATGAGGGATCGGAGACGGATAGGGGAGTTGGAGGCCGAGGTTAGGGAGTTGAGGGCGGGGGGGAGAAAGAGGGGGAAGTTGAGGGTTTTTTTGCCGAGGGTTGGATCTGGGGGGACGGTGGAGATTGAACCGGAGGAGGGGGGGTTGGTGGTTGTTGATAAGGGGGTGTTGGAGGTTTTGAGGAGGGCTTTTGGGATGGATAAGTAGGATGGGGAGGGGGGTTCGAGGGGGCAGCTAACTAGTGAGGTGTACCTTAGTTTCTACGTCAAGAAGACGGAGGAAGGGGAACTGCATTGGCTATATATTTAGTGGATTTATCTGACTGTATTCTGAGGAAAACCTTTGCTTTGGCTTTGTGTTGCTTCCTGCTATTTCTGTCATCCAAAGACTTTCTCTTATCGCGAGATTCACTCTGTCGTGGGCGACTAGCACCACCCACCGATTTCTCACTACAACTATTCTTCCCCTTGGCTCGGCTTTCAATTCTTCAGTTCACCACCATCACGCTTCCCGCTGGTACAAGCTAAAAATTATCAGTCTTTCTCTTATAACTTGAGATCATATCGGTAAGTGGCCCACTCATTCCCGTCAACAAAGAGAACCCGAGTTGTGTGACCAACCAACATGCCAACCTTTGTTACCAGCAAAAGTCAAGCCATCCTACCTCAACTTATCTTCCCACATGTCTCGAAAGCAAGACGGCAGCATGCCCCGCTACGAAAGAATGCCCAATCGCAACCCCAGCCCATTCGGAAACTTCGAGCTTAAAGCTCGAATTTACAGCTCTTTCGACTGCAATACCGGCCACACCTCCTACTACCTACAGCCGATCCTCTCCGATCCTACTGACACCGAGGCCGAGGCTATGATCCTCAAAGATATCGAAGAGCGCCTGACTGGGGAGCGGCTGAAAGTGCCCGGATCCTCCACGATCCTTCCAGACCGCACCATAGTTACGTTTTCTGGAGCCGACCTCGTGGCGATTGGAAAGGCCCTAGATGTGGACTTCGCTGCGGACACAAGAAAAGGCTTTGTGCGCTCAAAATCTCCTGACAAGTATTCAACCAGGGATAGCGCCCGTGGTGGAATTGACAGCCCCTCTGTCACACCAAGAGAGGTCCCGTCGAGCAGCTCTGTCATGGCGGACTGGAGACGATTGTTGGGACAGCTCGAGCCGTGGCTTGAACAGGGAGTTTCGGGATTTTGGCAAACGGAGAAGGCCGCCCGGTGGATGGGAGTGGGGGTGTTGATTGGTAGAGCGCGGAGATAATCTTCCACAGGCGGATATACGGTGGTTCTTTATGGTTGTGTTCCTTCAGAAAGGCGTCTGACCTTTGTTGATAATTTCACAAGAGCTAATGGGAACTCTTTGACACCTACCCAACTACATGCTTTGATTTCCGCACCTCATGGATGCCCGCAACTGCAGTTTCTCGACGCTATTTTGCTATTTACATTCCTTCATTGCCTTAATCTTTTCTTTGACTATCTTCACACCTTGTGTAAGTAACTGGTATTTCTCCACCACATGTCTAAGCTCTCCCCTAATTGCCTTCTTCCCGACTTAGATTCCACATCCACCGTTCACTTCAGGCATATCTTCCAAAGGCCGAATATTCCATCGGGAATCTACTACTAGTGTCATCTTGTTCTGCCATTCCCTCGCTTTCATCGAGTTCCTGCTCCAACGACATCTTCTCTCGATTTGCCCTGCCTATACGAAACCTTACCCCCAATCTTCCTCAGTGCATTGGAGCGTCTGCACAGTCTCCCCGACAACCTGCATTCCAATCCAAACTCCAAACCTCGACAGAATTCTTCACACCTCACCTTTCATCCAACCGGCCCAGCATGAATGCCATCCGCCTTATCTCCAGCCTCTTTTTGGGACCTTCTGCGCCCTCTCGAAAATCGGTGGACCACGAAGATATAAAAACTCCGCACCCGGGTTGCGATCGGCTACGACTGGGAGGAGCAAGAGGAGGGAGTACTTCCATCTCATTCCCATCAACTCCATCCTTGAAATCACAAATACCGAGCCCTCCTGGATCTTCCGAAAAGGCGACATCAGGGCTTGGGAGATGATGTGGATGGGTGGTTCCGGGTCAGTTACATCGTCTTTGAGATGCAATGGGATAATGAGGTTGACGCTGGCCTATAATGATCGTTTGGTTGCCGTGTTGTGAGCTCTGGTGCGAATGTTATGCTGTGACCTCCGGCTGGATGACTATTATTTGTTGCTGAATGGTGGATGTTGTGTGCCATTTTTGCATTTTTAAATACCATTGAGTGTTTGATGTCACAGTGAAATGATGTCAAAGAAACAATCCCAAGAGCCAGCCAGTAGTTGGTGATCATGGACTTGAAACATGCATGTGAAAAGAGTAAGGTACCTACCTACCTATGCACGTTCCCTTAATCAAGCAACAAACGCTGTATGCAAAGTTTCAAGCATACCGATCTAGATCAATCACTATGACGTACTCTCTCTGACCATATGCTATACCTATCCAAGACAAAAATGCAGGCACTGATCTTTCACTCAAAACTGACGCTCCATTCAGGAAATCTTTCCCAAACCCACTCTCATCAAGCTACCATTGGCGCCAGGCGTCATGGCAACTTCCAACCGCAAATCTACACCAGCGGTACGATCACCACCGCCATACCCACCAGTCCCCCAAACATTCCCCTCCTCAAGCCCCTTCTCTTGCGCCCCCCTCACAACGGCGTTGAACCGCATCCGCATTCTTGAAGCGCAAGTCAATTCCAACAAAACAACCATCCACGCTCTCAAAGCCCAGAATCGCCAAAACCAGCAGTACATCAACTGCCTAGAAAAGCGGCTTGCAGATTTGCGAGATGACCTGGGGAAGAGCAGTTCGTCATCATCACCACACGAGTCTTTCTTCACCAATGCCTTGCCATCCACAGAGTTATCCATCTGTATTCCGCCCGACGATGGCGACATTGTGGTTGTGTCGAAATCCGCGGTGGAAGTCATAGCCAAAACCTTTGGTCTTCGAAGCGGGACAAGCAACGGCATGAATGCCCCCATGTGTGGTGGTGATAGCACCTCCGAAGCCAACGACAGCTCCCAACTTAGTAATGTCACCTCCCAAACCAATACCATGCCCCGAACCGATGTTGCCTCCTCGCCCCCATCTTCCGCAGGGTTGCCAACACCTGCCTCATCGTATTCAAATGGGGTGCGAACCCCTGCATCATCATCAGACTGGGAAGCAGCTTTCTTCCCCACACCCACGCCCGCATTATCAAACACAGCAGAATCTGGAGAAGCAACAACACCACTGGCCATGAGTGAACACTGCTGTGAATGTGGCCAGTACATTCGGCATGTCTTTGTACGGCAACCATCAGCATACCGCCTTTGCGCAGAGTGCGAGATGGGAAGGTCGATGGTGGACGAGTTCCCGCTGGTAGGAGTCCCAGCCCAAGCGGATGAGGCAGGACCGTGCTCTAGTTCTTATAAGAGTGAACACCTTCCTGTTTCCTGGGGCAAGTCGGCGATTCGTAGATACTGAGGCCTCAGTTCACTGTCTCCGTGTTCGGTTGGGCAGAGAGTGTTGGTGTGTGTAATGTAATCAGCATGATGGATAATATACTTTGATTTCATCACCTATTTACACAGTTCCGGTGGCGCTTGCCGTATTTCATTTCCAGATGGATAGGCCCCTCACGTCGTCATGGTTCATCAGACCCAGGACCCCCTCCTGCCTGCAGCGGTTTCCTAGCATAGATGACATGAAAAGTAAAATACGCATGCACCTTTGGATCCATCAACGCCTTCCTCACATTGACCAACACCATCTCAATTTGCAGCGGCGTCCACCCCAACGCCGCCATCGGCCTCTGGCTCACACCCCTCAGCCCGTCCATCATCGCCGTCCTCAAAAACAACCCGCAAAGTCGTAACCTCTTGTCCTTGGGCCACATCCCTATGGGCGCTTTGTGTTTGGATTTCTTGATGTCTTCGAAGCCAGCCGCTTCGAGCTCATCGGGTAGTTTGTGGACGGCGTGCATGTGCGAGCCCAGGGCTGCGAGCCCGGCGGCCATGTATTTTAGAAAATCCCGTAGGGCGTAGGGGGTCGTGGGGGTGAGGGTGTCGTCGTCGGAGAGGGGGGTGATGTCTAGGTCTTGGATTTCGATATAGCCTCCTGGTTTGAGGTGGCTAGCAGGGGTGGGTTAGATGCAGATAGATGGTGGAAGGTGGGAGGGGGGATCCAAGCTTACCGCATCACCCGCGAAAGCAGCGCTTTTGTATCCGTCACGGAGTGCATCACATTTCGGATGTGGATAAAGTCGTACTTGTCGTCCGGGTCGACCCATTCTTCATCAAAGTCGTCGACGAAGAAGTGGACGTTCTCGGGGACGTAGTTTGGCTGGATGGGGGAGAGGTCGATGCCGGTGACTGTGGTGTTTGGGTATTTGTCGCCGACTAGCGAAAGTCAGTTGTCAGCAGTGTTTTCTGAAGTGATTGATGCGGTTGCCCTTGTCATGTGAGTATGCTTCTGCAGTGTGCACTCATCGACGACTACCGTTCCTGCAAGTCTCCGCACCAATGAATCAAAGGAAACTTTTTGAGCCACTTACCTTCTATTGCCCATATGCCCGTTCCGGTACCTGCCGTAACACACAGCTTGGTCAGCTTCGACATTTTCTTTTTTTTTCTTTTTCGTGAAACATGACTGGTCGCAACGACGGACAGGAAAGATTGGTTGCTTGACTGCCCACAGCGGGCATCATGAATGGACGACATGAATCTGGAGCCGGCTGGCCACGAATTGTCTGATTTTGCTTCCTTGTTGAAGCAACCGCTGACTTCCTGGAGCATAACTCTCCCCTTTGCATCCATCCAGCCTGCCTGCCTTTGCCACTTCGACCGAGGTCATGCCGTACATGAATTGATTCCCGAAACGAAAAAAAACTCACCCAGATCCAACACCTCGGCCCCCTCCTCCAACCTCTCCTTAACCGGCGCATAAAAAAACTCGCCCTGCATCAACAACAAACTCATCGAGTGCTTCATATCATCCCGGTTCTGCTCAATCTCATCATTCGGAAAAGCGTACTTCCCGCTCTTGTACGCGTGATATCTCAACCCCCCCTCATACACATGAGCCTTGATCGAGCTCGTCATCGAAGCCGGGTAGCTATCCGAATTGACGCTGTCGATATCCTCTATCGCCAGGTTGGCGGCCGAGTCAGTCGGGCTTTCATTGAGGCTGCCTCGTGGGCTGATTTGGGATGATGGGGCTGAGTCGTTTGATGTTGTCGTCGTCGTCGTCGTCGTCGTCGCCGCCCTCGCTTTTCCTTTTTCCAATGTCGCTGCTGCTAGTAGCGAGAATCCTGTTGTTGAGTCGGTGCATACCGCGGCCAGCAGCTCGTCTTCATCTTGCGAGAGGAGTGTTTCGATTGTCATTTTTGATGATGTGGAGGGCCTGAAGGGAGGGGGGCTTCGGTTTGGCTGTCTTGGTGATAATGGTTTTGTTTTTGTCTTTGGCGTTGTTGGTGACATGGCGACGTCGGGTTTGGGTATGGCACTCGTCATGGTGGTGGTGACAGATGATGCGTGTGTGGTGGGGGAAGCCAACTCGCGAGTGTGAGAGAGGGGGATGAAGTCAGGGGATAGGCTAGATCGAAATACTCGGTAAGGGACGGACCCGAGAGAGTGGTAAGCTGGAAAAAAAAACCTAGAAAATCAGATGGCCGGGGTAGGAGTAGGGGGGCGGTTCCTCTTTCTTTTACCAGACCTCTGGTGCAATGTTGCAGCCGCGATGGGGTCAGGGTGTGAGCTGGTCCCAAAGCGGGAGTGGAGCGGTACATATTGGCCACCAGGGGGTCCTTGGCATGGCATTTAATAGCAGCCCAGGCTATGCACTTTTTCGGAAATGAATGGTGAGGTCAGTCGGAGGTGATGTCCCGGTGAAGATGGACCATTGCCTGCCCTGTGCCCTTGACAAAGCAGGCAGCAGGTCAAAAGGTCAGATGGCAACGGATGGCGGTGAGTTTCCCCCTCTGTCCCAGCAGTTTGGTTAAGTGCTTCTTGTCTTGGCAAGGGTAGTGCCGCTTGAAGAGAGTGGGGCAGACCAGCCCGAGATGGACCCAAGTCCACATGCTCGGCTCCCGGCTGCGAGAATCCCGGCGCATCATCCCTGTGTGTGCCGGACCCGGGCACCTGGAGCGGTGCATATCATCATCGAGGACAGAACGGCGGGAAACGGGGAAAACTAGCGATTTATTTCTATCCCGCAGCAGTCAACGGCAAACTCGATGTGAGGGAAAATGCTCAATGGGGCAGCCAAGATCGAGTGGGGTTGGCCCAATGGGGGCAGGCAATGATCATCGCCAATCTCATATTTCCGCGTTATCTCCATGGACAAAGCATAGATCTCGTGCAACCCAAGCGCTCCAATCTCGGACGATACATAATTAGACCCTCATCACAGATGCCGATTCCAATTCACACCATGATGTATCTGCCTGAAGTAAAGTGGCCATCTATGATCACTCAACTCAGCCTCCCCTTGAACCTCTTCTTCAGCCTTTCCTCCGTAATCCTAAAGATGTCCGGAAACCACTTTTTCAGCTCCTCCTCCTCCGTCCCTCTCATCATCTTCACCAAAGCATCCGCACACATCCAGCACAGCACCATCCCATGTCCCTGAAAGCTGGTGCTCACCCATAGCCCTTTCTGGTTCGGAACCTCCCCTACAAACGGAAACCCATCCGGGCTGAACCCCATAATCCCAGTCCACTCCTGTCTTATCCGACCCTCAGCATCATCATCCCCCCAATCCCTCCCAAAATACCTCGCTGTCGTCTCTCTCAAATACTCACTTATCCCCTGATTCAACCCCGAATCATCACTCACCCCAAACTCCCTCAACCCCTCCTCCGCCTCCCCCCTCACCAGCCCCCCTCCCATGATGACATCCCCTTCCAGCTCACTCCCCTCCGGCCTCGTAATCATGTACTCATACCCCCCCTCATAAATAAAACTATACGTCGTGTCCAAACACCCCTTCTTCGCCATCTTACTCCCAGGTCTGTGCGCCGTGATCTGCCCCCTCAACGGCACAACCACCCCCTGAAACACCTCCGGCATCACCCCCGCAGCATACCCATTCGTAGCCATCACCACCCTCCCCGCCCTCACCTCCCCCCTCCCCGTCTTCACCACCCATCCGCCCCCTTCCCCATCCCTCTTTACCTCGCTAACCCCCGTCTCGGCCTGAACATTCAACCCCTTTCCCTCTATTGACCTCAACAGCCCCATAACAAACTTATACGCCGACAACCCCCCGGCCGCATACCTCACCCCCCCTCTCACCTCCTCTCTTTTCCCCTCATAATCATAATCATGAACAAAGTAGTCCCTTTCCAGCTCCTCCTTCCCTAGCAAAATATACCGTCCCACTGGATCATCCCCGGGGAAAACCTCCCTCATTTTGTGCACCGCTTCTTTTGCCTCGTCCCATTGCGCCGCGTCGTAGATGACGTCTGTTGTATCCCCTTCAAATAGATCACATTGGATATTGTTGGTCTTGGCGAATGAATGCACTGCCTTGATGTTGTTGTGCTCTAGCCTCGCGATTTTGATCGCTTGGTCTAGACCGAGGGAGGAGATGTGGGAGAGGAAGGTGCGGTAGGAGGCTGCTTTGGTGTGTCCTCCGTTTCGGCCTGTGGCGCCGGAGCAGAGGGTGCGGGCTTCGAGGAGGAGGATATTTGGTGGGGAGGTTGTTGTTGTTGTTGTTGTTGTTGTATTATGGGATTGGAGAAGGTTGTAAGCTATTGCTGCGCCTGAGATGCCTGAGCCGATGATTACTGTGTCGCATCGAGACGGGAGATCTGGGGTTGAGCGGTGGGTGGGTGATAGGGTGAGGGGAGGTGGGGTTAGTGTGTGCCAGTAGGAGGTGGTTGGGTTGGGGACTGGGAGGGAGACGGGGAGGGAGGCTCTTTCGTCCATGGTGAAATGAGAAAAGACTGTGATGCGGAGGAATACGAAGGGGGTGTTGAGGATAATGTTGAAGAGAGATTGTTTGTGAGATGTGTAAAGTTGGAGAGTGGAGGGGAGCTTGGTCAAGGTAGGTGGGGTAACGGAGGGTGAGGTAACAGAGGTGGGGGTACGACGGTACATCTACATGGTGAGATACGTTCGCATTTAAAGGTTTCATGCGTTTACCATATGCATTACTTTCTAAGGATGCATGTTGGAGCAGCCTCAGCTGTGGAGCTATGAATGCTTCCTGATAACTTACCAAAAATCATAAGAGAGGTGCCGACTAATCCTGATAACGCAACCAACATAGTATATGAAACTTGAGCAGAAGCATACCCCAATGTGACATGTCACTAGGTGAAAAGGCCTTTTACCATAGCAGAATGCCTGTCTGTCCAGTCAGTCAGGGGCGTGTTCATTTTCTTCGATAGCATGTGAAGATTGCAGAGGCATTTTCAACATTGTCAAGAGGAGTGTTCGTTATTCTTCGATGCCTGCAAAACTGCGGGAGATATTGTTCTAAAGGATCGAGAGGTATGCTTATTATTTCAAGGACTTGGCAGAAAATAAGGATACCTCTGGAAGCGGTAGAGAGTTGTGCTCATGATGTTAACCCTTTATGGATAGCAGGATACCTACTAGGAAGACCGAGAGGCATATTTGATATCCTCGGTGCTTTGGGAGATAGTAGCAATGCGCTATAAGGTGATAGTCAAGGGGTAATGTTTACTATCATTAGGGCCTAAAAAGATAGCTGCTAGATATGTTATATAACGTTGATGCTAGGATTAAAATTGCTAAATGCTTGGATTGTAACATTCAATGCTAGGATTATGACATTCAGTGCTGGAACTCTGACATTCAAGGCTGGGATTGCGACATTTAATGCTGGTATCATGTCCATCTAGTGTCCATACAATGCTTGGATGGTGTTTGAGAAATGCTGGGATTATAAGTACCTTAACTACTTAGTGTTACCTTCTTCGCTACAGTGAAGTTTCTGCTGGGCATCTGGGGGTACTCACAATTCCATCTAAACGCGCTCCTAATTCCATATAAATGCACCGCCGCAGCGGAGAGGACAATCAAAATATGGAATATCTGATGCGATGCCTCATAGAAATCAAATACTCCGGGCTTCCATCTTTCCGGGCAACGGGTCTAGAAACACGTGATGGTGAGTAACTCGTCGGCTCGCCCGTTACACAGGGGCAACCTACGATGCAGAACACAACGCCGATCAGGACGATACCTTCCTCGATGTAGTAGTGTCTCAACCCAGCCTGCTTATCAAGTTGGTGATATGGGAAGATGACAGCAGCGTGAGTTATTGGAGCAAGGGCTGAGAAACCAGTCACTACGAAGCTCATGGTTCTCAAAATCAGATATCTTGGTGACTGAAGATACGGATTCACCACGATGAATCCTGTGACAACCGATAAACCGGCAATCTGTTGTGGGCCAGGGTAATCAGCCTCAGCCCTCCGATGCGTGAAGAAGGAACTCATACTATTGACCAATAGACCGTCTGCAGCCTTGCCTCACAATAATATCCCAGATAAATACCCGACACAAACGGCCCCAGAATCTGGACAAGAATGGCGAGGTAGTCTACACGTACCATAGGTCGTGGTAAGAACGCGAGTGGCAGAGCAAAGTGTGGTACAGAGAAGAGATTGTGAAGCAAATGACTGAACTTGACGGAATGAGTGACGGGGCGGTGGGCGCTGAACATGAAGGAGTCGGTGTACCAGTCTGGTACCTCTACGTTGGTGAGAAATTGTCTTGATGTTGCGTCGGTTGTGGCTGCCGGTGTTGGTGGAGCCGCCATTGTTAATGGGGGCTACGACTGAGTCTGTCGTGAGTTGTTTGATGGTGTTGCCGTGTTGGGGCCAAGGAGAGTGGCACTCGGGATGATATTCAGAAGTTGTGAGGCGTAGGAAGGCAACTCGAGGGATAGATTTAGCTGTAGAGAAACGGCGTGCAATAGTGCACTGTTATCTACTAACCCCTCTGGACTTTAAACATGACTTCAGATCAAAATGTGCTTTGAAATCTACACATCGTCATGGCCCTCTCATCCGCTTATGATCTTCTGCCATTGACCCATGTTGGCGACATCAAGTTTTCTCGACTGACATGGAAGGAGAGCTCGTACTCATGCATTACAACGCTGCTGTATGCATCAGTACACTTTACGGGATGGAACTATTCCTTCCCACTCATCTCGAACAACGTCTTTGGCGTATCTCGAGTTCTTCTCTCATTGACATAACCGTGCTTTTCTGGTTCGTTGAGACTCTGGTCAAAGGATACTGGACTGGTGCTATCGAACTGGGTTTTATGCTACTTTTTCTTGTGGAAAAGTAGTCGTCGGGAGATGAGTTGGTTGTTCTGTCCGACGCGGAAAACGGTAGAGTGAAAGATGTTACCATCACCATCATATGTTAAGACTGAAACAGAGGTCATCGGCGAACTCCGCTTACCCACTCAGCTGCCGCTGAAACGCTGGAGCTCTATATCGACGGTCTACGGATTATATTTTTGTGGCCTCTAACCTCTTGGGGAAATGCAGCGCGATACCAAACACACCCGATTTTGCTGCAGTTTGCATCGATGAACATAGCGATTTGACTTCCAGAACTTTGCCTTTCATTTTCAGCCGACGCACGCATGCTCCAGGACCAGAAATTATGTAGAAAAAGGCAGGAAAATGTACCCATTTCATTAATGGGAGCCGCTGGGTTAAACAGAGGGGTAGGGTTTGTAACCACCACCACTAAACACCACCACCACCCCCTCACCACTACACCTTCACCGCCGTAATATCAAGACCCTCACTCAAAACCTTCAAAAATCTAACTTAGCATCGATTTATAGGAACGACTGGCACTGTCTTACAGCCATACAAGCTGCACGCAAATTTACCTGCGGTTTGCATTGTGGGGAGAAACGGGTAAAATCAGCAATGTTGAACCTAATGAGGTTAGAAAGCCGTGAAAGTATAACCTGGAGGCCGTAAATATAGAGGTCCCGCTGAAACCCACCTGCCGCTTCCCGTTAGCGCATTCTGGAACATCGTCATCTGGGGACCCCTGGCCTGGGCTCAAGCAACCACGAAAAAAAAGCGCGCGGGATGGCGGACGGGGGGAAAGCCGTTTTGGATGACTGCGGGGTTCCAGAATTTTTTTTGGAACAATCCCATTCCCTGGTGGGGTGGGGTTCAACTGATTTTCAGATCCAAACTTTTTTTCTTGCATGCTTTCTGACTGATAATTTCTTACTTTCTCCCTCTCCCTTCTTTTGAAAACTGTGAATATTATCCCCCTCGTGTGAATTCCCACGTCCCGAAAGAGAGAAGAGCATTCGCTTATCGGGTATCATCGCAGCGTCGTAAATAACCCCGCCTGAAACCGCGACTTATAAAATCCCCCCACCATTGCCTTCCAAGTATCCGAAGAGGACCCTCATCAACGGTCAAACACCGACACAAAAAACCCAAGAAAACCAGTCAAGATGGTCGAGAAGCTCTACGTCACGTACAACGATGTTAGTCTACCCGTTCTTTTACCCGCCCACCTACCCTGTGTTCCCAGTCCACCACACTACCCCACACCATCATTAACATGCCCTCCCCCAAAAGGTACACAAACTCTGCCAAGAGTCCGCCATCCCCATCCTCTCCGAGTTCAAGCCCGACCTCATGATCGCTATCGGCGGAGGCGGCTACGTCCCCGCCCGCATCCTCCGCTCCTTCCTCAAGCAGCCCGGCAGCCCAAACATCCCGATCCAGGCCATCGGTCTGTCCCTGTACGAGCAGCTCCCCAACGCGGCTGACCAGGTTGTCGAGCAGGTCGGCCACAAGGTCACGCGCACCCAGTGGCTCGACCTCACGGCGCTGGGCTCCATGAAGAACCTGGTCGGGAAGCGCATCTTGATCGTGGACGAGGTGGACGACACGAGGACCACGCTCGAGTACGCCGTCAAGGAGCTCCAGAAGGATGTCGAGGAGGTGAGGGCCAAGCTCGGTGTGGATGAGAAGACTGAGTTTGGAATTTTTGTGCTTCATGTAAGGTTTCCCTTTGACTGAGAAGGTAAAGTGAATGGTGGCTGACAGAAAAATAGAACAAGGACAAGCAAAAGCGCGGCACCCTCCCCGAGGATGTCACCAACGGCCGCTACTGGGCCGCGAGGACGGTCGGCGACGAGTGGATCTGCTACCCCTGGGAGGCTATTGACATTGACGAGCACGATGCCAATGCTGCTGCTGCCTTGGCCAAGAAGTCTCAGGCCTAAATACAGGGATGATAGCAACCCAACAACAAAAAAAAAGAGAGAAAAATACCCAAAAAAACAGAAATAGCATTGTGTTCCCGTGATGATACCTACGGAGTAACGGAAGAATGGGGAAAGCCAGCGGGAGTTTTCTGAGCATCACTTGGAGATTTTGACAGAAGGGGACATGGCGTCTGGGGATGATTACACGGGGACGGAGAGGTCATAGATGGGGTGTTGATCCTACGACATGGGTTCGATGAGTTGGAGGACAGCAGCCAGTTCAGGGAAAGCCTTGGATATATATAAACAGACTTGCGACATCAGCCTCCAATGGACATACATAGCAACCCCCCTCAAGAATCACGATGAACTGAGGCCACAAAACTGAAAGACGCGCAACCCGCGTCAATATAAAAATTACCCATACCTCCCACCGCAACTTGGCCATGAGATCTACAACAGTTCGCAACTTCCATGGGTATTCAACAAACAAAAACCACCGCCACTACCAATAACAAGGGACTCTCTCTAGAAGGGTTGACAAAAGGAGGAAAAAACAGTTCCTGATATCGTACAGCATCATCACACGTCTACCCACAATCTTAACCCCCCAAAGTCCCCTCCCTAGCATGCTTCTCCTTCAACTTCTTCTCCTGCTTCATAAACTCCCTAATCCCCACCGGCACGTTCTTGTACAGCTCCTCATCCCAAAGATCTCTAGTTGTTTTCCCATCCGGATCCCAATTCGCGACCGAGCCACCGCCATCATCCTCCATAGTAGTACTAGTAGTATTTGTGCTCTCTATACTGTCCTGCGTAACCCCGACCTGTTCACCCACTTCTGTCGCAGCCTCCATCCTCGCTTCCGCAAGTTTGGACTTTGCAGCCCAATCCTCCATCTCGTCACGAAACCGATCCCAGACGCAGTTTACACACCCGCTCATGCAGCAATTGTCTGGTTCTTCTGGTTTTGGGGGCACGAGGACACCGTTGATGAGGCGGGATTCGGATTTTATGCGGGCGAGACGTTCGGCGCGCTCGGCGGGGCCGGCGAGGGAGGAGCCAAAGATTACTCTTGCGCGTTGGGAGTTCTGTTCGGAGGCCGTGTTAGAAGGGAGTTCTTCTTTCGAGGAGGAGGTTGGCGGTTGGTCGGAGGGGAGGAGGATAGCGGGGTTGGGGCCGGATTTGGGGGTTGGAGGAATTGTGGTGGATGATGAAGAGGAAGAAAGTGGTGATTCTTGGGCAGAAGAAACAGCAGAAGAAGAATGGGGGGAGGAATCAACGGACTTGGTTCCGGTGCTTCGTGGCTTGCGGGTGCGCTTCAACGGCTTCTTTTCCTCGGCGATGGGGGCCTCGACTGGCTTTTCTTCCTCGACGGCGGCGGCCTTGGGGGAGGGCTTTGGTTTCTCCTCCTTGGGGGGAGCGGGGGCGGGTTTGGTGGAGGGTTTCTCCTCGGCGGCGGGGGCTTGCTTCTCTGTCGGCTCCTCCTTTTCGGCGGGGGGCTTTTCGGCCGGGGCGGGGGCGGGATCGGGCATGGACTTGGGGTTGGATTGGGAGGTGACGGGGGGCTCTTCGGGCTTGACCTTGGGGAAGGGACCGGAGGGGGTGCGGAGGACGGATTCGTAAAAGGGGCCGATCGGGTGAGCTTGCTCCTTGGAGGGCTCAATGGGGGTCGCGGGGGTGGAAGCGAATGCGCGGCGGGTGGGCTGGTTGCTCAGGGCCCGGCTCATAGCGCGCGCGGCGGGCTGCGCAGTGAAGATGGATCTCCGCATTTTTTTGGGGGGAGTTTGAAGTGTGGTGCGAGTTTAAAGTTTGGGGAAGGCTGCAGGAAGCGGAGGAAAAGAAGCGTTGGCGGTTGGGAGAGGCACCCGGGGACTTTGGGGGAGAAAACGGTTACTTATCGGACGAGATTTCAATTGTGGTCGAGGCAGGGGTCCATTGCGCTGCGGGACACCGGATTTCAAGAATTTGTGCCGAGGACATGCCGCTAACGTCATGGAAAGCACGGATCACCTGTCAAGAGCAAATAATCCACCTTGACAACTGCACGTGTCAGGTCACGTGTAGTCTGAGAGCTTCAACATCAGTGTTTACATTGCCATGGCGGCCATTGCGATATGGTAATCGAAGAAAGCGTCAATTGACCTGAGGCATACAGCACTTCATATTCTCTCAGTAGCCTATATATTATTAGAAACACTAGGCCTTTTCAGCAAATCTTCAACCCGTGATACAGTAGCTGTACATTTAGTCCATCAGACAGCCTTTTGACGTAGCTCTTGGCAATTTTCCAGCACAACAGCGCAAAGCAACATCCCGACCACATCAACCCAGCGTGCAAGCACAACACAGCAGATTTGACGCGTCCGCAACTGTCTTCTCGCGCCAAACCTGTATGCGACCATGATTAGATAGACAACATCTGAATTACGCCACCATGGAAACTTCAGCGCCCAAGAGAAGGAGAACCTCACCTCGAACCGCTGTTCAGATACAGCCCGAGTCGCAAGTATCACCAAGTGCGCCTCTGTCCGCCGAGACCCCCGATAGCACCGGGGGCTTAACACGAGCGCTTAGAAAGCAGCTCGACCTACGGTCCGCGAAACGGGATGCGACATCAGCAGAGGAGAGGGGTCAGAACACCGGAGCCAACGTAGGCGAGGAGGATAAGGGCCTCCGTTCACCAGCAAGACGACCGAAAGCGAAAAGCGCACTTCCAAGACCCGTACCACGACCACTCCCACCCCCGGCACCCGAGGAGGCTGCCGAAGCAATCAACCCCTTTGCTCGCCGAGGTCTCCGGCGATCACCACCCCTCGGCGTGCTCCCCGAGGTTGTAGTTCCCGAACCAGAGCTCCCGCCAACCCCCGAACGACCCGATCCCGTAGTCAGCACGCCTCCATCAGGGATACACAACACCCCGTCTAGAAGACCAAAACGAAGCAAGGCCCTAGCGGAGAGAATCAAGAGCTCATCCCCCCTCAAACAGCCCCCCGTTCGACCAGCAGAACCAGGCCAGCTCGACGATCCCACCCACCAACCGCCCCCATCCCCCGGCAAAAAGGGCCAGCAAAGCCCCCGTCCAGCACCCCCCGAACCCACAACCGCGGAACTACGAGGCCTAAGACCCATCGACCCCGATGCAGACAAGAAGAACCTCCTCAACTCCCTCCACGCAGAACTCGCCTCCCTAGAAAAAGACCTCTCCCTCGCCACAGCAGAAAACGAGCGCCTAAGGCAAAGTCGTCTTGCCAAAAAGGAAGCCTCCCCACCACCAAACCCAGAAGAGATCCTCTCCCTCCTCCGGCGGCACGCCCTCCCCCCAGAGAAAGAACCCCTCCCCACACCAGCAGATGACTGGCTCGCCTCGGCGCTCAACCCTATCTCCTTCCTCCCGTTCAGCAAGCCTCTTTCTTCTTCTCCTCCCGAACCGACCCCGGATAACCTAGACAAACCGATCATATCCCACCACCCTCTCCCCATGTCAGCAGCTGAATCCCTCCCTTTTCTCCGGGCGTTCACACCATTAAGTTTTACGTCTCAAATATTCCCTTTGCCGCGGGAAGAAGAAGAAGAGCCGCTGGTGCAGCAGCATTTTATCACTGTTGCTTCGGCTAAGCCTTGTAGGGGGTTGTTCACGGCGAGGATTGAGATGAGTGTTAATACCAGGACTTTGGGGGTGACGGGGATTGCGGTGCCGAGGATGGATCCGGCTGGGGCCGAGGGGGAGTTGGGGCCGTTTGTGAGGAGGATTGTTGACGGGCTGGGGGATGGCGGGGTGGCGAGTAGTGGGTTGGGGAACAATATTAGTGTGTTGACTTGGGCGATGGGGGAGTGGGTGAGGGTGGGGGTGGAGAGGGCCAAGGTTTGGAGGGTTTTGGAACGGGAGGTGGGGGATAAGAGGCGGTTGGGGGGGATGGTGAGGAAGTTGAGGGAGAGGAAGAAGAGGAATAGGGTGAGAAAGAGGGGGGGCGAGGAGGATGAGGATGAGGAGGAGGGGGACGGGGAGGAGGAAGAGGAGAGGTATGATACTGGTGAGCTGCTCCCGTATATGGGGAAGACGTGCTTGGATCTCGAGGTTCCGGTGTTGAATGGAAAGGGGGAGGGGGAGGGGGAGGTGTCGGGGTTGAGGGTGATGTGGAAGATTGAGTTCGACTGGACGGGGGAGGCGAGGAGTGATATTGGGGTTTTGGTGGGGATGCCGGGGAAGTGTGAGTTCTCTGTTTTTCTTCTCCTGCGAATGTCGACTAGTGACTGACAAAAAATCACAGGGCGTAAACATGACAAAAGGGGGCAATTGTCTGGGATACCGAGGCTGTTTGACGAGCTTGTACAGGGAGGTGAAGATCCTCTTATCGCTGTACGGACGGTGGTGTCTCTGCTTGCTGGGGAGCAGACATCATGAAAGCAGGAGACAGCACCAGAGCTGTGTTGTTCCCAGAAACACACATGTATTTATCAGCATCTTGTAGCATGAAATGATAGCTCGTGACATGCCTTATCTGCGACGCACCTTCCGCTATAACAGCTGCTCCCACGGTATAAGTATTAGCGCACCACACCTTCCCGCACCGAACAAGACTCCCAAACCGGCTCTCGCCAAATGGCGTAGCAGTATTGGGAGTCGCGGCGCCGACCTAGGTAAGGCCCTACAATGTAGGTACCAAGAGGCGTTCGTTCGAGTCTTTGTCAAAGTAAAACCTTTCGGGGTTTCTCGTAACCAAGCCCGGGAGGGAGGCTTGGTAAGCTTTTGCCTGCTTGGATCTCACAATACATTTTGTATTATCATCTTTTTCTTTTTCCTATCTCTTCCCATCCGCCCCCCCCCAACACCCGTATCCTTTTATTTGTAGTCGCCACATTTCAATCAACATCCACCCCCTTAACCCTCAAATCCGCCTTGGCCAGCTTAATCTCCTCCATCAACTCGGCGTACGCCTCGGGTGTGTCCTTGAAGGTGAGCATGCCCCATCCCAGCCGGAAGAGCAGCCAGGCGCCAAACGTGACGAGGGACCAGAAGGGGAGCTTGTTATTTACTTTGTTAACCCACCACCACCACCACCCACCGCACATTATAACCCAAAAAAGGGGTGGGGGGGACTCACCACAGGGATAATCTCGTCCTGAACAACAGCTGGTAAGGGGATCAAGCCCAAGTAGAGGGAGAGGTAGAGCTATTCCACCACACAATTTGTCAGCAATCGTTTATGGGACTGGCAAGGTCGTGGGAGGCGTACCGAAGTCACCAACAAGGCGAGGGAGATGGTCTGCTGGGCGCGCGTCATTGTTTTCGTTTTGAAAGGAAAGTTGTTGCTTGATAAGATAAAGGAGGGTAGAAAATGGAAATCTGGAATTAGAGAGGGAACTGTTAGTTGATTGGAATTGGGAGGATTGATTGGAACGGGGAGACATGCCAAAATGAGCGCGCGGGTTGGGGTGGTGGTGATTGTCTGTCGTCGTTGAATTGCAAAGGGACACTTTGGAGGCTGGTGGTCCGTCCGGCGCGCAAGCAGTTGCACACCGTGGCGCGTCAGGGGTGATACAAGGGTGCACCGACCAGGGGGTAATTATTGTGGGGCCGGGTTTAGAACTTGGGGAAGGGGGAAAAGTGTGGGGGTTAGGGTTATGTGTCATGCTTTTCTTCTCTACGGCCGTTGAATAAACGGTACTCCAGAGAAGAGCAATAGAATAGAGGGAGCATGATGTGAATATTAAATGCTTGAAGACGGGGAAGGACATTTGGCTTGTACTCCATCCTGTATTTTTGCTACCAAAACTACCTCGTATCTTCAGCACCTTCTAAGCGGTATCACTTCAAGCATCTTCTCGGGTGTTGGCAGTCCCATCGTCCCGTTGATCTCGTCGCTGCCGTCATTGCCTCCAAATCCCTCAAATTGTCCCCCCCCCCGGGCCCTTGACCCTCTCTTCGCCTCTCGCCTCCCTAAAATGTTGAGAAATCTTTCCGGTCAAGAACCAAACCAGTAGGTCGCCAACAGCAGCCCCTACCGCAACCCCGATCATGTCTTTGGGTTCCATCATGTTTTCAGCTAGGGATGATTGTCGTCCTGGTGATAGGTCTCGTGTTCTGGCGGTAAGCCTCGTCTCGTGTCGGGTCTCAATGGCCGTTGTCAAATTTGCAAAACTACTTAAAAGGAAAAAAAAAAGAAAGACAAAAAAACTCAAATCATCACAACCCGCCTCTGCCAAAACCCAAACCCAACCCCCCCCCTCGGCGCCGCCATCCCGTGTCACGATCAAAGCCACGAGCTGATTTCAAGAAACAAGATTTCACAAAGCTTTTCGACAATGTTGAAAATGCCTCGTTGCCCTCCTGCCCTACCCTACCCTACCCTACGTACACGTCACAGCAGATAACGCACGCCTCAACCGCAAAGCTTACCCTCCCCATCCCCCTTCAAGCCGGGTAGACAAGCCAGACAAACCAGCCCAGACAGAAGGTAATGATACACAATTAAATACACTCCCTACACACCGCCACCACCCAGTAGAAACAACCCCCAAGAAATGGTATCAAACATACTTGGCCCCAGAAAAAAAAAAGAGAGCCCTAGCAAATAACCTACAAGAAACAGCAAGCCGCGAGTGAGAAGCGAAGAAACAAGACAAACCTCGCAGCCCAGAGTTAAAAATAATATCCCACCAAACCCCCCACCGGAAAAAGCACCCCCATCAGAAACCACACAACAGAAAACCACTTGAACCCTCCAAACAGTCAATCAACCTCCTCCCCCGCCCCCTCCCCCCTAGCCGCCTCCCCCATCTCCGCAACCGGCACCCGCCCCCTCAACCACCGCAGCGTAGCCTCCGTCCCCCTCTCCAGCACACTCCACTTCGGCACCCTAAACCGATTCCCGCTCACCTCCAACCTCTCCAGCACACCCCCCAGCAACCCAATCCTCGGATTCAGATGCGCAATATCATTATTACTAGCATCCACAACCCTCATCCCCCTAATCGACTCCGGCTCCAGCTCCACCAGGTGATTATTCGAAATGTGCAGCACCACCAACTCGGGAAACGCATCCCTCAGCGTCGTCCCCGGCGGCAGACAAGAGATCCGGTTGAAGCTCACATCGACCTTTTCCAGATTCGGCGCCATCAGATGGGCGACCAGTGGGCCCAAACCGGTAATGTGGTTGTGCGAGAGGTTGAGTTCCTTCAGAGCTGGGAGCTCAATCTTTTCGTTGCCGCTGGCGCCGCCCAGGTAGGATTCCTGGACCAGCTGGTTGTGAGCCAGCGACAGCGCAGTCATCGTCTCGGCAAAAAAGGTCAGGGATTCCGGGAGGCAGGTAAACAGGTTGTGGTGGAGCTGGATTTCCTTGACTTGGTTGCTGGCCGCAACCTTGGAGCTGATGAGGGGGTGCAGAGAGGATGACTCGGTGTTGGACCGGTCCAAAACGCCGCCGGGCTTAACGGGCCACATTTGTCCGGTGATGGTTTGAGATCGTGATCGAGCAGGGGACGCCGGCGCAGACGTTGGCGGGGTCGCAAAATCGTCCATATCGGAGCGACTGTCGTCAGCGTCGTCGTGGGAGGCAACAGGCCCTGTCACCTGCGGGACAGGCGTCTCTTCCGCACCATCAGTTTGAGCTGGCTGGGCTTGGGGTTCAACCCGAGGGGCGGCTTGGAGTTCAGGTTGAGGTTCGATTTGAGGTTCAGGCTGAAGTTCAGGTTGAGCCTCGGCTGGGGGTTCAGGTTGAGCTTCGACGTGGGGTTCGGGCCGTGGTTCAAGCTGAGGTTCGGGCTGCGTCTCAAAATCTGTGGGCGGCTCGAGTCTCTGAGCAAGTATCTCCTTCATCTCCTCGGTGCTCATGGTACTGAACTTCTTCTCTCGCAAAGGGTTACCACTCAGCCGAAGCATGGCAAGACTCTCCATCTGGCCAATCTCGGCAGGGATGACCCGAATGTCATTGCTAGAAAAGTCAACAGAGCGAAGCTGAGACAGCTTGGTGAATCCTTCAGGGATAGCATTGATGCTGTTCTCGTCAGCCGCAATGGTATGCAAAGCAGCCCAGTTCCCAATGTCGGGAAGCGACTGTAGGCGATTCATCGAAACACACAGCTGGTGTAAAGCAGGCATGGCAATCGAGCGACCCGTCGAGCAAATATGCGCTAGTTGGTTGGAAGAAACATCCAGTATCTGAAGGGTTGGAAGCGATTGCACCTGCTCTTCCACGAGTGTGCCGCGCAGCTGGTTCTTGCGTGCAATTAGCTCTGTCAGGGGCAAGGCCGCAAGCGTCTCGAAAGGCAGAGTCTCGAAACCGTTCTCGCCAATGTTGAGAATCCTAAGACGAGAAAGGCTGCCAAAGTTGGTAGGCAACGATGCAATATTGTTGCCATGAAGATCCAAAATTTCAAGGTTCTTCAAGTCGGAGAAGCAAGGTTCAAGTGGCCCGTACAAAAGGTTGCCACCGAGTTTCAGGTCGCGCAGAGAGGTGATCTGAGATATAACCTCGAGCGAGTTGTTCGCCAGTCGGTTGACAGACTTTGAATGGTCGTCAGCAAAGGACCAAGTGATATCTCGACTGCATTGTGCAAACTTACCAGATTGAGCGAAGTGAGCAACGATAGGCGTCTCAACCCCATCGGCAAGGAAATGAGCATGTTTCCATGCAAGTCCAATGTCTCCAGTCCCAAAAAGATATTTCCTTGGCTATCCTCATCATCCTCAAATTCCTGGGGGTCGACATCTGGGAACACAGATTCGGCAATCATCTCCAGCTCGTTGTCAGCAGCAACAAACCTGGTGAGATCAACACTCTCGGCCCAGGCACCGCTAGATTGTCCAACCAACTCAAGATTGTACATGTTGAGAACGTCAGCTGGGATTTCTCGAAGACCCATGGCGGCAATGTTGAGCCGACCACTGGTCCTCGCTGTCTCCAGCCGGCTTCGCAGCACCTTTTCCTGCGATTTATCATCACGGTGCTGATTGAAGGGGTCATGGTGTAAGCCAAAGTCAAAGCTGTTGTCAGTCGGCACCAGAGGAGGCTCCTCAGGTAGACTATTTCCAAGCTCAGAAAATGCTTGCTGTGAAGCAGCAGCTCGCTTCGCAGCCTTTGCCTTGGCGATTTGCTCACGCAGAGCGGACGAAGCTTTGCGGTATGCTTGTCCGGGGGTGGAATCTCCGGAATCTGCTGTGAGTGCAGTGCTTCCTGATACAACCGAGCCGCCAGACGGGTGCGTCCCCTCGTTTGAAGTGGCCGAAGACATTTGCGATGCTGAAGAGGCTTTTCTAGTTGTCTCAGTTGACGGCTGTTTGCGGAGTGCAGGTGTGGACGGTTTCTTCATCAGCCCATTCACTGATTGCCGTTTCCTCAAACCGGTAGCCACGGTCTTTGCGCCAAACCGTGATACGGCAACATCCGGGGCCTGCTTCTCAGGGCTGGGCGTGCGAGTGCGAGGGAAGGAAATGGTGGATGGGGACTTGATCTCATAAACCGAAGTCCGGACACCCTTTGATGGTGTCTTGACAGAGTGTAGCTGGAATGATTGAATGCTTCTCCTGCCACGTAGGGGTATGTTCTCAACAGTGGAGACGGTCGTCTGATAGGTGGCAATTCGTGATCCGAAGGTTGATGTTACCGGAGAATCCAAGCCCACGCGAGAGCCTGGTCTGCTGCCGCGTGAATGGCCACTTGAACCCTCAGACTGGTGACTCGATCCGGGCCGAGAGGACCGACTCCCAGGTCGTGACGGCGACTGTCTGCCGTTACCAGTGACATCGAAGAAGGATGCCGCAGCTTTTCCTTTGACCGAGGGCGAGGAGGGTAGACGAGACAAGGTTTCCATGGTTCTTTCGGAAAGCGAAGGTCGTAGCTTTGCTGAATCGGGGGGAGACTCCAACTCGACATCATCTCCAACATATTCCACAGTCACAGTATGTTCGGGTTCCTCGATCAGCGGCTCGTCGACCGTAGCGGCAGAAATCCACTGCTGAGAAGGCTGACGTTTTGGGGCACGTGAAGTTGAGGTCGAGCGTGTGGACTGGTTCGCGGGCTGTCCTCCTGGTTTCAGCAGCCTCATGGGCTGGGGGGTGAAGCCTGGGTTGGCCTTGTTCGCGGCATTCCTAGCATTTCCAGACGTGTGTGAAAGCGATGTCCTGGTATGGGGTGATGATACGGAGCGAACGGGAACAGGTAAGCTGGCTGCCGTCGCCAATTGATCGCGAGAGGCGGCGGTCCTGAGCTTTGGATTGCGTAGTTGTCCGGTGGTGGTACTGGGTTTCAGGGATTCCCGCGAGGGCGATGTTCGTACAGAACTAGATCGCGGTACAGGAAGCTTGGATGTGGATGTTGTTTGGCCAGGAACAGGTATTTTGGAGAGCCTAGGAATGCCGGTCGGCTTGGTCTGTCGTGGCTCCTCCATGGCGAGGTGTGTGTGGTGCAGTTGGAACTTGGAGCTTGCTTGGCCGCTGGGGTGGGTATCGGAAAAGTCAATGGCAGGAATGACGGGACAAGCACCGAACCGTCAACGCACAGGTTCCCGCTGGTGGTGTCTTGTGCGTCAATGCAAGTTGGGAGCCGGCGTGTTGACGGCGCAAAGTCAGTTACCACGACCCATGCAAGAGTTGGCGAGATAGGGGCAATTGGTAAACAGAAGCGATGGGCAGCAAATGAAGGTGGAAGAAGAAGTCGGGAGATTAGAAAAATGTGTGCGTAGTAGGTAACAACTCTCGTCTTTTGCAGAACAGAAAAGAAAAAAGAGAAAAAAAAAACCGAACGGCGCTGGCAAGATGCGGATCAGCAACAAGATTGCTCTGGAATCGCCTGAAGAAGAATCCCAGAAAATGCATGAGCGGGAAGTCGGGAGCCAGTTCACGCGGCCCCCTTCCGGAGGCTCGTGCACCGCGTCTCGCCTCATTTAGCGCGAACCCGATGCTGCGGTTGCCATGTGCTGTCAGGGGCAGGGTGGGGAAAACAAATTCGTAAATCAAATCTCCCCTGAATTAAATCCGAATATCGTGATTATGTAATGCAACGTCATTACCTACTGCACCGGACACCTAAGATTGACATCCTGACGAGCCTGAGGAATATCTTTTCGAGGCTAGACATACTCAATGTGATGAGTATGTACCTAGTTAATGAAGCGTGCCCGGATATCATGACCACATGGCTGTCATCGAGGACTGCCACTGTCACAACACCGCCAACGCGACCTCGCTCTGTTGCCGGCTCGGTCGACATCAACACAGCACAACATCACATGACATGCTGCCCTCCCACGCTGGCCCAGCAAACACAACAGGCACCAACTGCCAACAGACCCTTTATGTATAAGGTCCCGCATGTAGCAGGTATCAAATAGCAGAGACAACTACCAGTCTAATAGTGTAGTGGTTACACTTTCTTTTTCCTGTGGAAAAGGTGCTCACCACTCGGTACCGGTGGCTAAATTGGTACCATCCTCTGGGTTTGACTCCCAGTGGTACCATTCAAAGTAAAACTTGAATGAGTTCAATAAGGAAAGCAACAAATAAGCCTTGAAGCCTCACTAGTAAGAGCCGATCCGGCCAGGTGGAAAGGAGGGAGTAAAAAGGCTAAGAAGCAAAACCTCAACCTCAGGTAGGAGTTGTCAGTTCGAATCTGACCTGGCTGGTTGTTCTCTCATATCTTTGTTGAGCTTTTGTGGTGGTGGTGAGGTTGGGTGGTGATGGTTGGGTGGTGATGGTTGGGTGATGATGGTTGGGTGATGATGGTTGGCTTTTGGTGTTTTGGTATTGTTGCTCCTGCTGCTGCTGCTACTGTCTGTCTCGGCCTGCCAGACCGGCCCGTCATCCTCCGTCACTGGAGATGTGTCGACAGTGAGGCTGAAGGCTGAGTCACGATGATTGATGATGCTCTGGTGTTGCTGCGGTTACGTTCTATTTGTTGATGATCATCACTCCCAGGACAACTCCATCATCACCACCAACACCACTACACTATCACAATCACCACCACAACATCCATCATCATCATCACTACCATCCAATACTATCGTCATCACCAACCCCACAATCCACATTACTCTCTCTAGATTTTCAAAAGTAAATCAAATTAGTGTTGTGTAAGTATATATCCTCTGTAGATATAGATGCAATGCAGTGATGCACCCCTTGACCTGCATCTGAGTTGCTATATATGTTGCATTCTACGAAAATGTCAGCATCGCTGATGATGAGGTTGAGAATGCCTTCAAAACCAGGAGGGCAGCAACATCACATGACCTGACTGAAAACATGCACCGTAGTTGTTTACACTATGTGATATGTCATCTCCGTTCTCAAATCGGGCTGCGATCCGCTACCATGTGAAGCAAGCTAACAGGACAATGAAGATCCGCCGGCAGAGAACTCCCCGTAAAGAGCGGCCAGGTGGGGCACCCAAGAAGATGGAAAGGCATATTCTGGGGGCACATATTGGTGAGAAATGAATTAACAAACATATAACACAACAGTAGTACCGTCATAAGGTGGGAAATTGCCGCTAATAACATCTATTATGTCACCGGATATCTCCAAAGAGGGCGCCGAAACTAGAATTCGCCTCAAGCGTGGAGAGCAAAGCCGAGACTCTCCTTGAAGACGATAGCATATCGTGAAGTAGGTAAGAGTTCCAACAGATACTGGTTGATGAGGTACCGTACGCCAGTGTGTGGAGGCCATTACAGGAGCTTGTTGTGAGCCACATGCCCTTAGGTTTTTGCGCCTGTCGTTCCCCGCATGGAGATGATCTGGTCCCGTCCGACATCGTCTATCCTCATCTGGAGCTTGAGGCGTCCGAAGCATGGTACAATGCCGATCAGCTTTGGTATTACTTAAAGGACCAGATGATCAACGAAGTACTTTTGATCATGAACGTGGATTCTGGTCGTCGACACGTATGCCTAACAGGGGAACAGCCAGCACAAAAGTCGTTGCTAACGGGAGCCCTGCTCAAACATGATGTCCGCATACGCCATTTGAAGATCCGACAACAGCAGTTGATGCGCCCAGGAGGAGAAGCACTGAGTTGAGGTGTATGGTTTTCTTGTAGACGACTGTGCCCAAACCTCTAAACTAAATTCCATACTGCACCGCCATCTCCTCTGAGATCGCTGAAGCAACGCTTCTCGTTTCCTGATCCGGTCTGTCAGAAAAACACCGATTGTTATAATTCGTGCGTGAACTGCATCCTGACGTAGAGGACTTACCACTTCAAGCGGCGCGCTATCAGGTGGAATTGATAGCTTCCTCAATCAGAAACTCTAGCTACTTTCAAGAAAGTCTTGAACTTGTCACATTCGGCATGTGAAAACTGGAACATATCACGGTGATCAGCTGAGACGGCAAGCCTGCCAATCTCCTGTTGCGTGTCCATCGTGGTTGAGTACTCTCTAACAATCTAGACTTGATTTGTCAGATTGCTTGCTCAATTGTGTAGATATGATAGCTATCAGGCATGGGTGGAAACCACAGTCCAGTGCCGATTTTGAACGCCTGACAAGTAATTACAGTGAAAAAGGAAAGATAATGACGCACCAGGCCCATATTGCCAGGCTCAGCCTTCTCAAAGAAGCTAATGATGAGAAAACTCTGCGGTAGTCTGAAAAAATCTTTGCGGTAGTCGTCCAGCACATCAGAAAACTCCTTTAACTCCTCGAAAATAGTTGATAGGTCTTGAATTTCCAAAGTAAATAGGTCTTTGAAAATAGTTGATAGACCTTTCAACACAACCCCAAAGCGTTTAAGATACCTAGGCGAGAGGCGTTTCTACCACCGTTCCAGGCCTTAGTTTCCTAACACAGTCCCTCTTAGAATTATCACCTTCAACGTGCCACTTAGGTAAACAATCAACGCCCATACGTGCTACTAGCAGTTCGCTGTCAAGAATGTCTCACGTCCAGGACTGGAGACTCAGCACGATGCGGCAATCCCAGCCCTTATTCGTTCTGGTAGCCCACCGCCCCAGCAGTTTGGGAACGATGTGCCACAAACCTGCAGAACGAGAGGAGGGAACTCTTGCGAGCGGGCAGGCGAACCGAGCGGTGACCGGGTTGAGTCTGGATAGCTTCTGCATAGTATTATCGTCTTCCTATCGTCAGAAAAGGAGAGGGTTATCAAGGTTCTCTTACAAACTCAACTGTCCCCAGCCAGGCACAAGCACATCTCCCATAGATCAACAATCCCTTTACCCCCATTACATAGCCACCCGAGGAAAAGAAGAAACCCAGAAGGAAAAAAGCACAAGGGTGTAGAAACTATTCCTCTCGTTGCCCTGGTATTGACGATTTACTAGATTCCAATCACATGGCCAACATCGCACTTTGCTTTCTTCTCCCCAAACCACTCTATCTCTCCTACGCCCGGCCTCCTAGAAGGAGAAGAAACAAGGGAAGATTACCTAGCTATCGCGATGTATTATCAAACTTTTGCCTGCAAATTGCCTTGCGATAAGACCACCTCGCAAGAAAAAGCATGGCATCCTTCTGTTTCAGCGAAGTAGACGCCCATTTATCTCCAACCCGTCCGTGTCCCTTCAGCCATAGTGCCGCTTTTTTATATTCTTTAAATTTCCTTCCATGAATCAAAACTTTCATCATTAGCCAGAACTCCAAATATGGTTAGCAATTAACCCTCCCCCAAGCTTACCACTTACCAGCTACCTTACCCGAGCCCTTTCGTCTCCAGTTCAAATCAAAATCTCCATCTTCACACTCGGAATAAAAATCGGCTTCTTCATCATCGCCATCCTGGCAAAAATAGACCTCCGAATCTCCTGCCGCCTCGCCATCACCATCAAGGCAGTCTCGGTCTTCATACTTATCTGATGTTGGCGGGTGTTGCCATGAATGTTCTTGACCTATCCATCGCCAACATGGTCTACGCTTGTTACGTACCGTGTCGGTGTACACTAGTTTCTCGAAGCCAACGGCATCATCGACATTGTACGGGATATTTATATCTACGGTCTGCCCATTCCCATGCATCTCTGGCGGTTGCAGGGTGACTTTGTTGTTGGGGGAGCCTACAAAGGCCCGCCTTTCACCAGACCCACACCTTGTTTGCTCTCAAGGCTGGTTTTTCTTTTTGTTTACTTTTACTCTCAACAACCAACAACAACACTGTAATATCAACTTGTGAATCAATTTCCTTGCTCTTCTTGGCCCTCACTTTTCGCGGGCAGTGACTTTACTAGGCCACCGCCCTACAGTTGTTCCTGTTCAGTATGGGCTTTGTTGCGCCTACCAATAGGTACATGATCTGTGGTGCCCTCAGTTCTAAGGACATGCCATAGTGGATGACTCCCAATCCCATGATCATTACCTTAGAATAGAGTGCTTGCGTGTCTTTTCTCTTCTTTCGTGATATTACAAATGTTAGTGCCTTAGTTACTCATAGCCGTGCAGGTTTGCCTCTTTTGGCTAATATCTTCAGTGTAGAGGAGCCGCCGATATTATATTTCCTCTATACGTTCTATACGAAACGTCGTTTATAACCGTATATTTTTGCTAACGAATTAGAACTATCTAACTCGCTACATAACTGATATAAGACCGAAGATCGATAATTTCCTAAAAATAACTTATAATAGACTACATATAATATTTTTTATAATTTCTAAAACTATAATAATTTTTTCCTATCATAATGTAATATGTAATAATATTTACTTATATTAAGATAGTAATAAAAAAATAATATTTAACATTATATCAAAGCTAAGCTAACGGGCAAGTTAGACAGTATGCGAAGCACGGGGTGTACTTTGCTAATCGTTAGAGAAACTAATAGGAAGTGGAGCGACTGGGAGCGCCAGGAGCAAGGTGATTCAAGTGATTCTAAAGTGACAGAAGTGATCCAGAATTACTCTTGGCACCATGATCCATGGTGAAGCTACGCTGGGGGAAGTAATCCGCGATCACGCTTAGCATAATGATCCAGGTAATCTACTAGTTTATATTTACAGAAGAACTGGCCGGTGTTAAACAGACAGTTCCGCAGTATGTAATTCAAGTCACATTTGTTGGTATCTTGACTATTGTGATTAAGACAAGCTATTGTTGTACATTGTTTACATGTACCAGACTAGGATTGTTTAGAAGCGCCTTCGACTAGTATCATTTTCAAAGGTTCTAGATAGGAGATCGTCACAATAATTAAACTTAAGAACTATATTTAATCTATAATCTAGGGTAAAAGTGAGAGAAATAACGGTATAATTTGCTTTTAAACTGGAATATAGATATACAAATATTAAATTTAATATTATAGTAAAAACTACTAAATAAAATACATAATTATAGCTTTATAATAATATAGTAAACTAATAAAAGTAAATAAGACAAGATATTATAGTATTTTAATTTCCATATAAAAGTAATGGAAAGTTCAACAATCACAGATTATTAGCAAAAACGCACAGTTACAAACGACGTTTCGTATACAGCGCACAGCCGATAATGTATGTGATCAACAAGCCGCGGCACCGACCGCAAAGTGTGGGCGGAAGTGGACGGGAAAAGAACCGGTGGTGAGGAACCACTCACACCTCCCCAACTGCAGAAGCTGGTTGTAGCCTGCAGCAATGCAATGAAACCCAGTTGGTTCCCGCCATTGGACAGGTGCCCCTTGTTGACCCTCGCAACCCTGGAGCGGATTCCCAAAACCGAGTAAGCGGTGCCTGCATTCACGTTTCCAGAGTCCGCTAGTGGGGTGTTATCGGTTCCAGTGCAGCTGGAAGAAGCACCTTGATGGTCCAGAGTCTGCAACAGATCATATTACCCACTCCACTGCTTCCTATTTCCGTAACCACTTCGGTGCTGTTGCGCAGTAGCGTGGGGTTGCGTTTACGACCCAAGGGCTGGGAGAAGGGGGCCTGCAATGAGGCAACGGACACTCGGTCTTCCACCGGCGATGGGGCGAATACGGAAGATGGGCGACTATGAATAGAGAGGTTGTCCTCTCAGGTTGCTTGCTGTCCCAGTCCCATTTTCCATACATCCAAACAATTCCCACACGATCAAAATGGCCACCGAAAGGATCCTCCTGACCGGCGCGACAGGTTATGTCGGCGGCACGTTCATCGACCGGTTCGTCAAGAGCGAAGAACCCATCCTCAAGGCCATCACCATCGACGCCCTCACCCGCACCGACGACGTCGAACAGAAACTGAAGGAAACCTATGGCGACCGCGTCAATACAATTCGCTGGCCTGGCCTGAGCGACCTCGAGTTTATCGAACAGATAGCAGCCAACTACGACATTGTTGTCAATGTTGGTTCAGGCTTCTTTGCTGACGGCGCAAAGGCTTTTGTCAAAGGCCTTGCTCGTCGAGTGAAGCCCAAGGCACCTGCTCCATGGATCCTCCATATCTCGGGCTGCACCAACCTTGGCGACAGGCCTCTCACCGGAGTGGCGCATCCCGGACGTGTATTCGATGACGCCAACAGCAGAGCCACCTATGACTGGTGTAAGGAGGAGGACGAGAGAAGACCATGGCCGCAGCGGACAACCGAGATTGGCGTTCTCACGCTGGCTGACGAGCTGGGTGTGAACGCTCTAAGTCTCAACGCACCGGCCATCTTTGGTGAAGGGACAGGTCTCTTCAACAAGCAGGGTATCATCGTTCCCGTTCTGATGCGTTATACCGTGATGAACGGGTACGGCTTCAAGCTGAATGACACGGCCAATTTCGACTGGGTTCACGTTGAGGACCTAGCCGATGCCTACATTCTCCTGGTCAAGATCATTCTGGAACGGTATGACCGCGGGATTGGGTACATTCCGTCGGGCAAGGACGGTATCATCCACCCTTCGGTCGGGCGGGTGCTTCACACCGAGATTTTCGAAAGGTGTCTGGATGTTTGCTTTGCTGAGGGGGTATTGCCTCGGGAGGACACACCCAAGGAAAAGACAATTGTTCTCAAGAGCCTTCAGGAGATCACTGACGATGTTGGGTCGGGTATGGTGGACATGGCCGAGTTAGGATGGGCTGGAAACAAGGCGATGACAGGAACGGTGCTGCCGAGGCTGGGGTGGAAGCCCAGGCATCGTGAGGAGGCGTGGGCCAAGGATTTCTATGACGAGTTGAAGGCGTCCAGGGAAGGCAGGAGAGGGTATGTATTTGACAGCTGTATTGGCCGCAAGGCGTAGAGCGGTGTACACTAGAGTGCCCCTTGCATCTGGCGACACGTTGATGACGATGGAGATGGATATGTGGTTGGGCCTGTCAGTGCCGCGTCACTCATAGCATGACCCTACTAGGCAGCAATAGAACATGTAATGATCTAAGTATGATATTTTCCGGTCGAGACAGATAGATGCGTGAGATGTTGATGATAGCTCGAGCATTCCAGCCACAATAAGACATGGATCAGCTGAATGGGAGGCTGGAGTCTGTGTCTTCCAGTGCCGGACAGACGCGGCTTTAGCGTGGTCGACCCCGCATTACGTCGTTGCTTATCGGCCTTATCGGGCATTTGGGATGCACCGAATAGTGGGGTTCTCCGCATTTACCTCTCCCGTCAGCACCTCGAAAAGTCGAAAGGACACCAACTGTAAGGTAGCAGCTGGTCTGCTGAGCTGTTCCAGCTAGGTACCTTATGTATGCTCCATGTCTGAGGTGGCCTCGTGCTGCCCGACAGGCTGCCCGTGCCGCTAGCTGATCACCGCCTTGTCCGGGCCTCATGTTATCAGGTCGGGTACCGTCATCGCTTTATTAACTTCAACTCTACCAACTTTTCGGCGCCGTCGCCTTCTCTATTGTTCCCCTTTTCTCACGTCCAACCCCCCGCGACACCCACTTCCCCCAGGACAGCCGCCGGATCAAAGGGTGATCGCCAACATACCGGATCAGTCTGTCTTTCGGAATCAAGATCAAACGCAGCGACTGTGATTTGCGCCGAGATCTGTTGTAATACTCACCCAGGATGTTTGACATATTTGCCAAGCTCCTCTCGTACGTCATTGCTCTCTCTGCCAGACAAATCTGAACATGGCACTCTAACCAGTGCTTCTCGATCCGAAACAGCTCTATAGCATCCTTCCTCTTCCCGTTATTCGCCAGCTATAAAGCCCTCAAGACATCCGACCCAGCCCAACTTACACCATGGCTCATGTACTGGGTTGTCCTCGCCTGCGCGCTCCTCGTTGAGTCCTGGACCGAGTGGTTTCTCTGCTGGTACGCCCACCCCTTTGACCCCCAACTCAACCATCCCCTAACAACCATCCCAAACAGGATCCCCTTCTACGCCTACCTCCGCTTCTTCTTCCTCCTCTACCTCGTCCTCCCCCAAACCCAAGGCGCCCGGTACATCTACGAGGAATACGTCCACCCGAGACTCGAAGAAAACGAAACCGCCATCGAGGAACTGATCGCCTCGGCCCACGACCGTCTCAAAGCAGCAGGTGTCGCCTACCTCAAGCAAGCGATTGAATACCTCAAAACCAACATCCTCGGCTTCCCCCCTTCCCCCGACGCTGCCTCCTCCGCTTCCGCCTCTCAACCTACCCAACCTCAAACTCCGCAGTCATACACCCAATCGCTCCTCGCGAAATTCACCCTCCCTTCCGCCCGCTGGGGCAGCACAGCAGGCGCAACACCCCCTTCTCACACCGCCAGCCTCGGCTCGGATTTTTACTCTTTCCTCGCCTCGGCCGTGTCCGCTGCTGCCTCGGCCTCTGCTGCTCCCTCAACCCCGACACCGCAGCAACAGCGACCAGACTCATGGTCAAGCATCATCCCCCCTTCTGTCCGTGGAGCGGGCGCCTCAGCTCGTATGTCGTTTATTCAAGCTCAGCGAGAGAGACTCAACATTGTCATGTCGGCGCTTGACCGGGAGGAACAGGCAGCTTTGCATGATAACCGGCCGGGGTCGGTGTCGCAGGATGGGTCCCCCGGGTCGGCCAGCGGTTTGTCCAAGAGCCGGTCAGAGCAGGATTTTGAAAAGCTAGAGGCCGAGAGTGGGGAGGAGGATGAGCCGAGGGTCCACAGGAGGCAGGTGCCGGAGAGGGGTACTTCGACGGGGGGTTGGATGCCGTGGGCTTGGGGACAGGGGGGGAATACTGCCGGTGCTGGTGGGAAGAAGGAGGAGCAGGGGAGGAGCTCGGGGTTTAATGGGGGACAATAGATGTGAGATGGTCTTTTAACAGCAGGATCAACAACAAGATTTCCATATCATTGGTTATGGTTAGGTTGGAGTGCTGCGTTTTGTTGGATTTTTTTGGTTATTTTCAAGACAAATACACTACAGAGGTAGATCTGAGGAGCTTCGCTGCGAGGAAAAGACGGGACTTGGTCTCTCTGTTCTCCATGAATACATGGTGTATAGCGTGATTGGTATAATATAAACATCTACTTCAAAACAAAACATCGATGTGCCATGCAGCTGTCTATCGTTCACAAGCCCATCCATATCTTACAATTCTTCTTTCGGTCTGTTTTATACCACCGGCCCAAGATCATCCCTTCTTGCTGATGAACTCGATGTCGTGGCACCCCCCTTGGAGACCTTGTAAGGATACATGGGCTCGCTGTCCTTTCTCGTCCAGACTTTTCTTTTTTTTCCGTTAACGACGTGCTCGACCCAGATCTCGTGGCAGTGCTTTTTTTTGAACTCGCGGATGAACCTCGGGTCCCAGAGCTCCGAGGCGATGCCGAGGTCTTTGCAGCAGCGCATGAGGGCGTTGGACTTGCAGCCCTCGCCGGCGGTGGGGATGTTGTCTTCGCCAAAGTATTGGCATTCTCCGCGGGCTTGGGCGACGAATCTTTTTTTTTTCCCATTTCATATCAGCACAGTATTTCTTTTGTTTGGGGAGGGGAAGGGGGGCTTACCGGCCGTGCACGACGAGGGCGTATTCCCGCGTTACTACCTTTTCGCCTACCACGAGTTCGCCGCGGGGCGCGAGGCCCCAGGCGCCGGGACCGAAGGCTCGGTTGAGGATGCGGCGGTATTTGATTTCGGGGAGGTAGATTATCCCGTCTGGCTTCATTTCGACGTCTATCGGGTCGAGGGGGGCCATGAGGATGGAGGAGGTTTCGGGGGAGAAGGCGATGGTGCTGAGGCCGTGGAAGGAGGAGGACCAGTCGATTCCTGAGTCGGAAGGGGGGAAGGGGCGGGAGGGGGAGGAGATGGCGGTGGTGAAGGTTTGGGAGGGGGGGGAGGCGGAGGGGTTGTGGATAGGGGGGTTGAAGGAGGGGTCGAGGTCGTGGGTTTGGGGGGCTTCGGGAATGAGGGGTTCTTCTTCGACGGTGGGAGCGGGGGAGGGTGTTGGGGGGATGGTTTTGGAGGTGAGGGGTTTGGAGATGGGTTTGCGGATGTAGGGGTTTGGTCTTGGGGGGGTGGTGGTTGAGGAGGCTTGTCGGTTGGTGGTTGATGGGGGGAGGAGGCAGGAGGTGGTTGATGGGCGGGTGAGGGATTGGACGCCTTTTCGGTAGGCTTGGAGGGCGGTGGTGCGCATTGTGGGTGGTCGCATAGGCGATGCGCGGGGAGGGAGGAGGAGGAGAGATGGTTGTTTTGGTGGTGATGGTGGTGGTGTTGATACGATGATGGAAGAGTGGAAATTTTGGCTGGCAGGTTTGCGCAGAAGCTTGGGCCTTTGAGCGAGCGCTGAGCAAATGGTTGCAAGGGGTGTTGGACAGGGCAATTCAGCCTTCCAGTCTTTTCTCAGTGGCCACAGCAGTTATTCTTCATCGAATCGGGCCAAAATAAATCATGAGAGAGAGGTTAATATCATGATACATAATGTCAAGGTTGCGTCCAGGTGAAATGGCCATGTCTTGTCGTTATCAGACATCTTTGCTATCAGTCCGCTTATCGTTGCCCTGCATCTTCCAACACTGCTTGAACATCTCCATCTGTGTCTTGTAAGTCTCGAGATCACTCAACATTACTGACTGATAACATACCTCTTCCTTGCATTGCCTCCAGTCCTTCTTTTCGTAGTAACAGTCGGTCAACTTTGCATTTTCCTCTGTGTTCAAGCACATCAGCGGCGGGTCATCCTCAACCCAGGTCCGTCCAGCAATCACCGGGATAACGGCATCAACCCCCAATCACTCTCTCTTCAAAAAAACCAAAACGTACCTGCGCAGCCGGTGCTGAAAATACGCTTGTCCCTGCATGGTTGCCACAGTCAGTCATCAGTATCAACCGCTTCTCAACGTTGAGAGGACTCACCACTCGTCAGGCTCATCCTCCTCCTGCTCTGCCGCCGCCGCCGCCGGCGGTGTCGGCTGCTCAACCGTCGGTCTCTTGTCGTCGTCCTTGGAAGGTGCTGAGCCCATTGTATCTTTTCGGATCGGCCGAGCCTGTGTTGCACCAACAAAAATATTTTGTTTTTTTGTTTATTATTTCAGACTATTTGACAGAGTAAAAAGGCTTGGACACATATCCGCCACTACCTTTGACGTTATTTTTTGCTCCAGTCCCGAGCTGCCGCCGAGTCACACCCCTGCAGCAGCAGCAACAACACACTCACAACAGCTGAAATGACTTCACGAAAGCTCAACAAGCTCAATGTCTTGGTCTACACAGGTGCGGATTTTTAATCGTCCCTTTAGAATAACAACCTCCAACTAACAATGTCTACATCTCCAAAGGCACGGGCTCAACCCTCGAGTCAGTCCGCCACTGCATCTACTCCCTCCGCCGGCTGCTCTCCCCCAACTACGCCGTGATCCCCATCACAGAAACTGCCATTCTCAAGGAGCCATGGGCACCTACCTGCGCTCTGCTTGTTTTCCCTGGCGGTGCTGATCTAGGGTACTGCCGTGTTCTCAACGGCCCCGGAAACCGCAATATCGCTCAGTATGTCCGTCGCGGGGGGGCGTATTTGGGCTTTTGTGCAGGTGGCTACTATGGAAGTCAGAGGTGTGAGTTTGAGGTTGGGAATGCGTCAATGGAGGTTGTGGGGAGCAGGGAGTTGAGTTTTTATCCTGGGATTTGTAGGGGTGGTGCGTTCAAGGGGTTTGAGTATCATAGTGAGCGTGGGGCAAGAGCTGCTGATGTGAGGGTGAGGAAGGAGGGATTTGATGGGGATGGGGAGCTTCCGGAGGTGTTTAAATGCTACTATAATGGTGGTGGTGTTTTTGTTGATGCTGAGAAGCTTGCGGGTGAGGGGGCCGAGGTTGATATTTTGGCTGAGTATGAGGGGGATTTGGATGTGGAATCGGGGGAGGTAAAGGCTGCAATGGTGTACTGCAAGGTTGGGGAGGGAGCGGCGATTTTGACTGGGCCTCATCCTGAGTGAGTGCTATTTTCCCCTTCCTTTTTTTTTTTTTTTTTTTTTTTGTCTCTAGGATGATGGACTGATATGTGCCAGGTTCGACGCCGTCAATCTCGGCAGACACTCCGACCTGCCCGAGTATGAGAAGCTCATTGAGGAGCTCGCTGCAGACGAACCATCTAGGACAACGTTCCTCAAGGCCTGTCTAACCAAACTAGGACTGGAAGTAAGCCGAGGGACAGCCGTTCCCAGTCTTTCCAAACTTCACGTGTCCTCCATCCATCACAACGAAGTAGGGGAGCTCCTCTATTCGCTCGACGACATCATCACAAAAGAAGACGGCGACGAGTACATCAAAGGCGAGAACGACCTCTTCCACCTCGAAAAGCCAGAATCCCGCTGGGACCTGACATCCCTCAGCCGAGCCCTCCAGAGTGAGCTGGAAAGACCAAGAATAAGCCCCAGCCGGGGCTCCCCAGACCCAACAACAAACTACAGCCACATCCCCAAGCGCATAGTATCCCATGAAACAGCCTGGCCGGAACCCAAGGAGACGCCTTACTTCAACCACGCGGTTTACTACTCCAGTCTTCGCCAATCCCGCGAGCAAAACCCCGGGGCGGAGGAATGGGGCGATGTGCTCATGTACGGCGAGGTAGTGACAAGCACAAACACCCTCCTCGAGAAAAACCACAAGCTCCTCTCCCACCTCTCCACGGGTTTCACCCTCGCAGCAACAACCCAAGTCGCTGGCCGAGGGCGCGGGTCAAATGTTTGGGTTGCCCCTCCGGGGTCGTTGATCATGTCGACAGTCATCAACCACCCTGCTCACCTCACCAGTACCAGGCCAATAGTCTTTATTCAATACCTCGCCGCCATCGCCATCGTGGAAGCGATCAAAACGTACGACGTGGGCTACGAGGATTTCCCTGCCAAAGTGAAATGGCCCAATGACGTCTACGTACGCGATCCTAACAACCCTGACTCTGTCACGTATGTCAAAGTTGCTGGAATTCTGGCAAATTGCAGTTACACGGCAGGGAACTACCAGGTTGTTCTGGGGATAGGAATTAACACGAATAATGCGAGACCAACTACCTCGCTTGATGCGGTTATCCCGCTCATGCCGAACAAAGACAGCCTTCAACCGTTCAAAATAGAGAGGTTGCTCGCCAGACTGTTGGCAAGGTTGGAGGTGTTGTATGGGGAGTTTGTGAAAGGGGGTTTTAGCAAGGAGTTGGAGGAGAAGTATTACCGGTATTGGCTGCATAGCAACCAGGTTGTGACTCTGGAGGCGGAAGGGGGGGTGAGGGCGAGGGTGGTGGGCATCACAAGGGATTGGGGGATGTTGAAGGCGGAGGAGGTGACGGAGGGGGGGATCAACGGGGCGTTGAGGGGGACGGGGAGGGTTTGGGCGCTGCAGAGTGATGAGAACAGTTTTGACTTTTGGAGGGGGTTGGTGAAGAGGAAGATTTGAGGCTGGGGCGGGTGGCGGGTGAGGGTTGATGGGGAGATGGGGGGAGGGTATGACGATATCACAAGGTCGTCGTGCCTTGAGGAACGGTTGGAGATGTCAAAGACGGGTTGACAGATCGGTAGTTGTCTTCCTCCACAAACGCACTGCTGCGTGAGGGTTGCATTTAGCGGGGAGAGGCCCGCGCGTGGGTTCTCGAGGGAGCCAGGCCGAGCAGTTGACCTATGCCGTTTGGTCTGCCGAAGGACAACAGATTGTCGAGTTCCGGTGGGGTGGTGTTGGAGATGGCCAAGTTTCATGAAGAACTGTGCTGAGGTGTGTGTTGGACAGGTAATAGATCCATGCATCTCTTCTTTTTCCTAACTTTTGGCTTCTCTCATAAAATAGACATTTTTGTTTCTGGCATTGGATAGACAACGAATTGGAGACAAAAAGTTGGTGTTTCCTAGTACAACCAAGGCACGGCCGGCCATGTCAAAGCAACCGTCTGCGAACATCCGGCAATTGACCATCTGGCCTTGCGTGCTTCAGCACACACCATGGCGAAATCGGCCCGTGGCCGCCTTTCCCGCCTGTTAATATCGACAGCTCGACGGCAGTAACGGGACATGGCTTTATTCTCTTGATTGATGACCAGAACAGGGAGAGAGTGAACGGACGAGGTGGGATCTGCCTCCACCCCCGCAGTTTTGTCTGCGCTCTTGCATATGCAGGTCAATTCTGCCGTTCATGATTGCCGAGTTGCACTGTTTGCAGTCAGCCAATGGGGAGGGGAATTTGGAGTTAGGGGAGAACGGAGAGGGTGCATGCTGCCGTCGGGTTAGGGTGCATGGCAGATTCCTGATATAGGTTTTGTTCTTCTTCCATGATCCAGTGCAACGAAGACGGGAGAGGCTTGGTTTGGGGGTGGGCCGGACTGCCTGGGTGGTGAGTCCGTGTGGGTGGTGTACCGGATCTCTCTGTCGCTTGGTGGTCGGTCATGTATGTCTCGTATGTACAATGCGAGGGAGCGAGGAGGGTGGTGGTGGTTGAGGGGATCGGACGGTGCAGATCTAGGGATGCGGACAGGTGTTGCTATATGACACCGTTGCCCTCGATTTGGTTATTGCTTGGTTGCTGTTTGTTCCTTTTTGTGTTTTTTTGTGCGACAGAAGGGATGGATGCGAATTGTGAACAGTGAGAGAGGATTTAAAAAGGAACGCACATTGAGAGATCACAGATCACAGCAAGGCCGAACCGATGATGTCCGCCAGCCACTCATGACACTAACTCTAGAACACTAAACACTCACCACCGCCGCCATCATGGCCGCACAAATAGGCCTAACCGAACCAGGCCACACCAAATTCAACCTCACCTTCCCCTTACTCCAGCCCTCTAGCAACATCACACCCCCATCCACAACCGACGATGCATCTTCACCTTCTCCCCCCCAAAACATCATCCCCGGCATCCTCTTCGGCATCCTAACCCCCCACATAATCGGCACCCTCTTCCTCCTCTCCCGGCTCTTCTCCCGGTTGTTCCTCCTCAAAAAATGGTTCTGGTGGGAAGACACGCTCATCCTGTCGTCCTTCCTCTTCTCAACAGCAGTCTGCGCAACCTACACCATCACCACAACAACCACCTCCTTCCCCACCACCCATCACGACCGCCATTATACGCTACGAACCTACCTCGCCCTCATCTTCTATCAACTCTCCCTCTGCCTGACCAAACTCTCGATTCTGTCCTTTTACCTCAGGATCTTCTCCTCCTGCGCCTCCACCCGCCGGTTGCGACTCCTCACCGTTCTGACCATCATCGCTGTGATGTGCTATGGCATCCCACTATTATTCATCACAATCTTCCAATGCCACCCCCTTCCCGGCCTGTTTTTCAACTCCCCCACCGCCGTCCCGCATTGTTTCGACTTCAAACCCCTGCTCATCGCCAGCACGAGTTTACACACCGCCACCGACGTCTGGCTCATCATGCTTATCATTCCCGTTATCGTCCGTCTTCAAATCCCCCCCCGAGAGCGGGCCATTCTCGGCGTGGTTCTCAGCCTAGGCGTCTTCGTCGCTGTGGCTAGCCTGACAAGACTGCAACTCAGTCTCAAAGCCGGCGGCTACATCCACACCCATCACTCCGGCGGCGACGACGACGACGAGGATGAAGGTGTCGAGGTGGCGAACACGCTCGCGTTTTTTGTCATGACGGTGCTGGAGTTGGATGTGGCGGTTATTTGTGCCTGTGCGCCTGGGGTGGGGGTGTTGATGAGGAGGGTCTGGCCTGGGTTTTTGGGAGGCGGGGGGAGGGGGGATACAGACACCAGCGACACCGAGGGGGGAAGCTTGGACTTGGGAACGATGAGGGTCGTCGATGGGGAAGGGGGGAAGAGCGTCACCGAGTTGTATTTTGCGGGCGAGAATGGGGAGGTGAGGGAGCCGCCGGCGTTGTTGATTTCGAATCATAGGACGCCGCATACGACCACTTTGAGCTTGAGGAGCTTCATCAGTGGGCTGGGGCCGCCGAGGTCGAGAGGGAAGGGGGTGGAAGGTCGGAGGGAGGGGAGGGGGTTGTTATTGAGGGAGGATTTTACGACGTGCGATGACATGGAGACGCCGACGACGACGAGGATGAGTGAGGTTGGGTTGGAGGGGTGTTGTGATCAGGATAGTGTTGGGTTTGATCGAGGTCATCCACCCGCAGCTGGGGAGCAGACGACGCCTGAGAAGAAGAGGAGGTGTGGTGTGAGGCGTTATAGTGGGAGGTGGGGGGATAGCCAGGAGAGTTTCGTGCTGGGACTGAATGATCCCAACATCCCAAGCCGGCTAACACCGGTCGACCGGGTTAGAAAAGGGGAGGGCAACCGACAAGGAGAAAAGAATGCATAGAGACAAGATTTGTTCAATCTTGTTTGTTCCATTTTTCAGAGATGTCCGGCTCAGTTTCACCTTCACCAACCCTCACAATTTGTGGGTCGCCCCCTGCCCTTCGACACCAGCTTCCTTTCCCCAAATAATTCTATGCGGGGGTGATCGTACGACCCCGAACTGTCAAGCTGGTAGGGCAACCAATAAGTGATGATTGGGACCTTTCCAAGAGGTTTTAGGTGGCTTTTCAAGGGTCGTGATGCTGGGAGGGCTGCATATGTCAAACGGTTGGAGCTACGACGCCACGCAGTACATATAGCCCATCCTGTCACCATCAACAACGAGCTGCCTATTTTGCATATGCTCGACATCACAGGCCAGGCACTCACGCAGTCACGCAGTACTACCAGGGTCTAGACAAGAGAGCCGAGGCATCTCCGAGAGATAAATCAAGTTAGCGGAATTCAAGCCATTCCCACGAGTCAGGTGTTGAAAATGAATGTTTGTGACTCAAAGAATTTGTTTTCTCTGCCATGTCTCCGGATATCTGGAAGGTGAAAATTGTTTGCTCGGTCAGAGGGGAACTCCAGGCTGAATTCTGGCAATGTGTTGAGAGCTGCCTTTTTGCCTCGGGCCGATTCCCGAGCCCACCTCCTGGAAGAGCTATTCACACGAGTTTGCATATGTCAAGCTAATGTAGGGACGGTGGAGACATGTTTGCGGTAAGGGCTGACCAACAGATCCTAAGCAAAAAAAAGGAAAAAAACCAAAAAAAACAAAAAAAAACAAAAAGAAAAAAAAGATGGTAATATTGCGTTGCCTGAGATGATCAAGGCCTTCCACGTGTTCATAGATGAACAGGCCTTTGAACTATGTATCAAGCTTTCTGAGATTTCAATAAGTGATTTCTAGATGCTTGAGATCTACCACCCTACCTAGGTGCTCAGCATGATTCAGGCGTTGATATTACGTTGCAAGTCTCTATCATGAGCGGTGTACTGGTTCTTCCACCTGCTCTTCGTTTCACAAGGAAGGCGGTGGGTTTGGGTGACGTTGTCCAAGAGTCATAGAACATCGTGAGAGACTTGCCAATACTAAAAAATCCAGGCGCAAATAGGGGAGAGGCGGCACCGGGCGGCAAAAGTCCCCACCAACCCAGGCCGGCGTCGGACTGGTCCAACTTGGCGATAATTACCCAACAGCCAGAAGTTTGACCAGTGAAAATCTGGAAATTGTAGATGCCCAGAGGAGGCTAACGGGGGACAAAGACTTATCCATTTGGGATGCGGGGGTTTGATGCTGGCTTTGGCGCTGACGCAGCTTTGACTACAATGAGAAGAGTCTCCATAAGTTGATCGGCAGTGAGTTGGATGCCACTCTTTATGGATATCAGCATGGAGCAGCTGTCACAAAGACACCAATGGTGTCAATGGTGAAAAAGTAAAGTGGACCATCAAAAGTTGGGGTAGTTGGAGTCTGGTGGAGATGGCGTGGATGGTTCTTCAACCCCGCGGGGTGACTCTCCACCTCCTCCGCATTTCGAAGTTCTATGATCCATGTCGTCTCTGGGGAAGTTGGTAGTGAGGCAAGGACAGCCCGGCCATGGTTGGGCGCGTTGGCAGTGGTGGGCAACTTCAGCTTCAAGCAAATGCAGAAACATGCTAATCGCAAAACAGTAACAAGACCGGCCAGCGTGCATCCTTCGGACTGCACTAGTTCCCCAGATCCAGAAGCACACCGGCGGTGGAACCAGTTGGCCATCCGCGGTAATGCCCCCCACCCCCAACCAAACCCCGGCCTGGCCTCCCACAGCCCGGATCTGGTCCCCCGCATCGATAGGCAGTTGCTGGCCACTCACCGCACCAGAACACTCAGTTGGAGGAGTTGGGGATTGCCGACTTTCATTGCCGTTCACTTAAAGTTTGCGTGCGGCTCCCACCGGATCGTCTTGGAAGCCGTCGAGGCTACCTTGGCTTGTCGTGTAGGGCCCCAAGTTCCCCAGAAATGTCTTGGATCTGTGACATCTCCACCCGTCGGATAGTGTACGGGGCCAACGGGGTCACCGCATCGTGAAGACATCCATCCCCACGGGTGGAAAATCCCACATGGCAAAACGTCATCCACTCCTACCTTGACATGGGCCAGAGACTTTTGGATAAAGAGCAGCTCTTCGTCCCCCCTTCCTGCCGTTCTGTTAGAGGACCTCCTCCCCATCCCCTCTTGCCCACTTCCAACGGACTTGACTCGATCGCCCCCCCCCTCAAACAGCAACCATGGGTGAAAAGAGAGCTATTACCCCCGAGGCCAGCTCGTCTTCGGACGAGAAGGCCGTCGCCCACCACGCCGAGGGTCACGGAGAGAACCACGCCGCTGCCACAGACGAGTATGTTTTCACATTGCATTGCACCATGGATAGAACCAGCACCGTGCTAACCCAGCGTGACAGATATGGCAACGCCCTCATTCACATCGATCCTGAGGCTGAGCGCAGACTTCGGTGGAAGTTGGATCTCATGATCGTTCCCACTGTTGCCTTGCTCTACCTGTTCTGCTTCATTGACAGAGCAAACATCGGCAACGCCAGGATTGCTGGTCTCGAGAAGGATCTCAATCTTACCGGCTACGACTACAACGGTCTCCTCTCCGTCTTCTACATCTCCTACATTGTTTTCGAGATCCCATCCAACATCGGCTGCAAGTACTTTGGCCCCGGCTGGTTCATCCCCACCATCTCCCTCGGCTTCGGTGGTCTTTCCATCGCCATGGCTTTCGTCAACAACTTCGCCCAGGCCGCCGCTGTTCGCTTCCTCCTCGGTGCTTTCGAGGCTGGTATGCTTCCCGGCATCGCCTACTATCTCTCGAGATGGTACCGCCGTTCCGAGCTCACCTTCCGTCTCGGTCTCTACATCGTCATGGCTCCCATGGCCGGTGCCTTCGGTGGTCTCCTCGCCTCCGGCATCCTCCAGCTTGAGAGCTTTGGCAGCCTGACCTCTTGGCGCATGATTTTCGCCATTGAGGGCGTCATCACCTGCGTTCTTGCTCTCATTTCCTACATCACCCTCACTGACCGTCCCGAGACGGCTCGCTGGCTCACCCAGGCGGAGAAGGACCTTGCCATTCTCCGCATCAAGTCTGAGCGCGTCGGCACCACCGAGGTCCTCGACAAGATGGACGTCAAGAAGCTCATGCGCGGCATCCTCAACCCTGTGACGCTCAGCACCTCGTTCATTTTCCTGCTCAACAACATCACCGTCCAGGGCGTCAGCTTCTTCGCCCCCACCATCGTCCGCTCCATCTACCCCGGCAAGTCCACCGTCATGACCCAGCTCCTGACTGTGCCCCCGTATGTCGTCGGTGGATTCTTCACTCTCCTTCTGCCCGCCATCAGCTGGAAGATGGACCGTCGCCAGATCATCATCATGTCTTGCACACCCCTCGTCATTGTCGGCTTCATCATCTTCCTTGCCACCACCAACACCGAGGCCCGCTATGCCGCCATCTTTTTGCTCTCGTCGTCCATCTTTGCGCTTGGCCCCATGACCAACTCGCAGGTCAGCGCCAACGTTGTTTCGGACACGGCTCGCAGCAGCGCCATCGGCATGAACGTCATGTGCGGAAACATTGGTGGGTTGGTGAGCACTTGGTCTTTTCTGCCTACTGATGGGCCGAACTATCCTATCGGTAACGGCCTGAACCTGGCGGCCATTTCGACCATCTTGATTGTTGCTACTGCGATGCTGTTCTGGATGAAGAAGGATAATAAGAGGAGGGAGGCGTTGAGCGTGGAGGAGGAGCTGGCGGGGATGAGCAGGGAGGAGGTGCAGGATTTGGATTGGAAGCACCCTGCTTTCCGGTGGAAGCCTTAGATGGTTTCTTTCAACCTGGATGGGGAATGGGATTGTGTAGTTTGTCATAAGTTACTTGGAAAGTTTTTTTTTTTTTTTTTTTTTTTTTTTGGAATTTGGTTTTTAATGATGTGGTTTTTTTTTTTTTTTGGTTTTTTGTGTATCATGGAATGGACATGGATCATGATGATGTATAGATGATACCCCCTGCTGCTTGCTATTGAAGAGCGCTGTTTGGGATGTAGCGGGTGAAATATTTATTTGAATGTTTAAAGAAATACTCTTCTCTCGTTTCTTTGTGACCTGTTGGTCCATTATTAGATTGGTTGTCATTATCACCCGGTCAAGTTCCCCTGCTAAGACCTCCTCTCCTACACCTTTGTGAGCACGACGTAAATTAAGTGCCCTCGGGGCGAGCACTTGGGGCCTTTTGGTCAGATATCTTTAAGCGTGTCATGTGTGTGTAACGGCTTGGTTTGCTGATGTCCTCCATCAGCAGTGCTCAAGAACCCAGATGGTTTTGGTCGAGGAAGTTCGTCTGATGCTTGGGCTAGGGTGTTGTCCCTATCATGCGATACAACGCTGGGATGCACCCTCCCCAAGACTTTCTTTTATGCCGCTATACCCGCCAATGCCTGCTGTTGGTGGAGTGGTACTCGTCTTACCAAATGTTCTCCGGACGGGAGGACGGGGAGGGACAGGCAAACACGGGCGGTTTTCAACTCCCATTTTACTTTGTTGATGTTTTTTCTTCAGCCATGCCTCGTCGGTTGTCAATTGTGTTCATCGTGATGTTCGCTCTGCGCGATTGAGTTCACATGGTAGGTAGGGTGTTGACACTGCTGTTGTTTTGTCGATATCTTTTGACAACGGACAGACAAACAGACAGTGGGCAATTCCCCGCACCTCACCGGACGCCGGTCCGCAGACAGCCCCCCCATCCGCGAAGATGGTTCTTGATCGGCGAATGCGCCGGCTCCTGCTTGTCACTGTCGTGTTTTTCTTCTTTTTCTTCTTGTTGAAGCCGCCGTCTGTGCGACGATCGTTTTACAGGCCTGTTCCCGTCGACTTACCACCACCACCAGCACCACCATCACCACCATCACCACCATCACCACCACACTCCCAAACCTCACCACATCCTTCCCACCAAGACCCCCCTTCCCGATCACCCGCCAAACCCGTCAAAGAACCATTACGTCCCCTCCATCCAGTCCAATTCTTTTTTCCACCAGGCTACCGCCCAAATAACATCTCTCTCTCCCGCCGCGCCGCCGTCAAGTCCGCCTTCCTAAAGTCATGGACGGCTTACAAACTCCATGCTTATCCCTCAGACGAACTCGCTCCTGTGTCAGGGAGAGGAAAAACGACCTTGGGCTGGGCGGGGACGTTGGTTGATAGTTTGGATGTGTTGTGGGTCATGGATTTGAGGGAGGAGTTTTATGATGTTGTGGAGGAGGTTTGCAAGATTGATTTCGCGGGGGGGAAGGGGGGGGTGGATATGGGGAGGTATCTGGGGGGGTTGGTTGCTGGGTATGATTTGTCGGGGGAGTGGGGGTTGTTGGAGAGGGCGGGGGAGTTGGGGGGGTTGTTGATGGAAAAGGGGAAGGGGCGAGAGGGAACGAGGACGGGGGCTTGGTTGGAGTTTACACGGTTGGGACAGCTGATCGGTGATAAAAAGTATTGTGATACTGTGAGTGGGGAGGTGGATGTTTTGGAGGAGGGGCAGGAGAGGACGAAGTTGAGGGGGTTGTGGCCTGTGAAAGGGACTGAAGGCGATGAGGTTTTTGGCCTGGGGAAGGGGGCGGAGGGCGTTTATGGCAATCTACTCAAGACGGCGGCTTTGCTCGGAAGGGGGAGAGAGGGGAGGTTAGAGAGGATGTGGAAAGAAGCCATGGGGGTGGCGGAGGATTGGTTGCTCTTCCGGCCCATGCTCGCGGAGGAGGATAGGGATGAGATAGGGGATAGGAGGGATGTACTGTTGGTTGGTGAGGCGAGGATGAACGGGGATGAAGTAGAAACGGCGCCAAAGGTTCAGCATTTGGGTTGCTATGCGGGGGGGATGTTTGGGCTGGGAGGGAAGCTGTTTGGGAACGAGGAATATGTCAGGATTGGGGAGCAGCTCACTCGGGGTTGTGCGTGGGCTTACGGGGCGTTTCCCACGGGTTTGATGCCAGAGGTGCTCGAGGCGGTTCCTTGCGAGGGCGACTGGAGGGACGGGCCGTGCAAGTTTGATGAGGACAAGTGGCGGAAAGAGGGCAGCAGGAAGCTGAGGAAGCCGTTCAAGTCGGTGAAGGACCCAAAGTACCTACTCAGACCGGAGGCTATCGAGAGCTTGTTCGTCATGTTCAGAATTACGGGAAACAAGGAGTACCAAGAGCTGGCATGGGAGATGTTCCAGAGCGTAGTCGGGGCTACCGAGACGGAGCTGGCGTTTTCTGCCATCAGCGATGTCACTGTTCATGGCCTACTGAAGAAGCTGGATTCGATGGAGGTAAGCGCCACTCAATCTCAAGGCTTGCCACTGATTACTGACATATCCTGATCATGTTCAGAGCTTCTGGCTAGCCGAAACACTCAAGTACTACTACCTCATCTTCTCACCACCAGACCTCATCAGCCTGGACGAATGGGTCCTCAGCCCAGGAGCACATCCCTTCCGCCGAGACAGCAGTGGGTTCATCACCCGAGGCTTCGACGAACCCCCACGCCCAAAAAAGAAGAAGAAAAAGAAGCCAGGGGTACCATGAATACCAACGTGGTCTACAGGGAGCTATTACAACAATAAATCTTCAGGATCCACGGGCAGGCCCGTCGACATGGATGGGTTGAGATATTTGCCGGGAGTGGACCTGAGTTCTTTTTTCACGGGAAGCCCAGCAGGAAGGGTGTCCCTGGATACACGGAGGACGTCCATTACGGAGGGTTCGGGTCCGGCTTACCTTGGCTGTGCCATATAGCCGGACGTGAGGAAGTTGCTGGACGGCCTCTCTCACTGCGTCCAATACTAGGTACATGATTCGAGTGTTGGAAAACCCGAAAGACTGGCAACGGAGATGATGACAGACGCGTGGAACAAATTTCCAATGACAAAAACACAATGAGAAGGCGCATTTACGGAGTTTCGTTGGGAGTTCAAATGGCTTGCGGGTCTGAGAATGAATCTTGGAAGAGGAGAGGATTGGGCTTGGCTCAAAGCTCCGGATACCCTTGGGTTTGTGGTTTCTTTTTGGCACTGGATGACCTAGGCGCTTGGGCGGGATAGGCAATGTACGGTAGTTGTACGGGTAGACCAAGATGGCAGATGGTGGTCAAGAACACTGCCAATCAGAGATAAAGAGTTTCTTATTCCTGCTTCACCGGCAGTCTCCAAGGCTGGTTGGTTGAAGAGGTCCCGTCGAGAACATGCGAACGAGACATACCATTGTCTACCCTAACCCTGGGCCAATCAAGTCTCTGCGATGGCTGAAAATTCCACTTTGAGCTCGACGCTGCTCTAGCACTGCAGTTCACTTCACCACTCACACCTCACCCCGTCTCACACACGAACTCACACAGAAACTTTCTCACTATGCATTACATAAAACTACTGCGACCACCAGTGGTCGAGTTCGTCAGATCAGAACGATGCCTCCGATTAGTACTCGCCATCACCACCGATCTCGGGGACTCGTTCTTCTCACCCAAAGACCCAGTTGAGCTCCTTGTGGTCGGCGCTTACACGACGACAAAAGATGGAAAAGAGCAACTGGTACCAGTTATCCTCACACAACGAAATACGCCAAAATGGAAGGCTGGGATGAGAGTTCTCAAACTGGATCTTCCATTGCCTCCACACCCCATCAAAACGATCCAGATCCGGCCGGCAGACCGTCAACTTACAGCTCTTGGAACGACAGACATCTACCCACCAACGGGCCAGGGACTCATCCTAGCGGCATTCTCTGATGTCTCGCTGGACAGGAACACAGCAGTACCTCCTGTGTGCTTTCGGAGTTTGAGGCTGCCAACAGCCGATAACCAGACGCTCCAAGTGGAGGAGGATATGGGGGATAGCATAGCCCGGCACATCTGGGACTCTGGGATTGCCACTGTGTCTCTCCTGGCCGACATGTTTCTGAGCACCAGCCCGAAGGGAAACCCAATGCCCGCCTTGAAGCAGCTCTTTCAACAAGATCGGGACAGGCCACTGAACATCCTGGAAGTTGGCTGCGGCATCGGGACACTAGGCATAGGGGTGGCCCGGCTGCTTGCTTTGAAGAAGGCTCCCAGACAGATGACAACTCGTATCCTCATGACTGATCTCCCCGAGGCTGAAGAACGAGCCAGAGCGAATATCGCCCGGCAAGCGGAAGCTCTCAGCCAAGCACCAGCACCCTCGCTAGACTTTGAGAGCCTCGACTGGATAGACGGGCAGAATGGCGTGTTTGGAGCGCAGGTCCAGGATAATACCTGGGATTTGATTGTCGTGAGTGACTGCACCTACAACACGGATACTCTGTCACCGTTGGTGCAGACGCTTTCGGCTCTTCATGGCCATTCCGGCGAGCAGTCGGTCAGGCCAAAGGTCTTTTTGTCGACAAAGTCAAGACACTCGTCCGAGAGAGAGTTCTGGGATCTGATGGCTGCTGATGGGTGGAGTATTGAGGAGGAGGCTACACTGCCGCTTCCTCATATTGATGGGGGTGGGAATCCTGTTGAGTTGTATCTCTTTGAGAAGAAATGAAGAGATGTTGAGTCTTCTGTCCTCGCGGTTGTATCCTGCCAGTCCAAGCCCATCATGTCACAAAGGGCAGCACCCCGATGACTTCAATAAGGCAGATGTAAGTCCGACCACAGCTTTGCGGTACCTGCATCAACCGTTCTGGTGGATGATCCCATATGTGACCACACTGACCAAGAACATCGTGACATCCCAACTCAACAAACAATGGACCTCCCAGTCACCAAAATACTTGTCGCCTGACAAATCTCCAGATCTTCCCCCCGAGTCATCCCATCTTGTAGTACACCTTTCCACCAATGGCATCATCTCAAAATAGAATATCGAAGCGGATCTTCAAGATGGACAGTTCTCGACCCATCTCGACCGTTGGAAAGCCGTTGCAGGTTGCCCAGCGATGTGAAATACCTCTTCTCTGATTGGTCAACAGGAGGTGTAAGCAGCCAATCAGCCTCCGTCAATGACCCAATCAGGTGGTTCCTGACCAAGCCTCGCCCCGCAGGTCTCAGCTTGCGGGACAGCCTTACGGACCAACTGCCAGTTGATGTCAGGTCGGCAGTTGGATACTGAACTTGTATAAGAGAGGCGGTTTCCTTTGATCGTCTTCCATTCAATATCACACATCACACAATTAACAATCGGCAACTTATTTGAACTATAGTTCTCACCAACCAAGTACTCTTCTCTCAACAACAACCACCATCACCACACTGCTCAAACCACCACAAAAATGACCGCCCCAACCACCTGCTGCCGCTCCTCCAACAACAACGCCTCCTCGGCGGAGTGCGTCTGCGCCAAGCAAGCGACCTGCTCCTGCGGGAAGCAATCCGCCCTCCACTGCTCCTGCTCCGCCGCCGCGACGGAGAACACGGTCGCCGGACCGAGATGCAGCTGCCGTGCTAGACCCGCGGGCCAGTGCACCTGCGAGCGTGCCGCTTCGGAGAATGTGACGCCTGAGAAGGCTTGTGCTTGTGGTTCAAGACCTGCTGGTAAGTTTTGGATGAGAGAGAGAGAGAGATGGGGAAAATGGATTGTGGCTAATGAGAGGAATAGATGCTTGCACTTGTGAGAAGGCTGCTGATGGGGGGTTCAACCCGGAGAATGAGATTGATTTTACTACCAAGAAATAAGTTTACTGAACTTGTCTCTATGGGAAAGTCTTTCTGGGTTGGGGTCTGAGGAACAGCATTGCATGGCGTTTGGGGGTTTGTTATGGGAATTTGACATGACCGGGACAACATCTCGACAGAGGCCGGGACGGACAGGACGGAAGGGGCATGGAAGGATTATGAAGACCTGGTTGTCTGAACTGGGCCATCAAACTGGGTGGGGGTAAAAAGAGAAATAGGGATATGATAATAAAAAATGTTTATCGACGATTCGACTTTGACAGGAATCGTGGACCTTTGCTCGGATGTGTTGAGTGTGGGGAAACTGGTGGCTGTCTTTGAAGACAGGTCCTGTTGCTGACCAGTTAGGCGTTATCAAGAGCCTTCGCAACTGTCCTTGACAGTATCAGGTTTCAGAGTCTTTGTCGAACTCCCCAATTCTTGATTTGATGCTCACAGCTGCCAACTTGGTCCCTTCTGCAAAGCAAGAACACATGGGTTTACAGAGAGGGGTAGTAGGGGTGTTTGTTGGGCCATTGATAAGAAAATCATGATGCTATCGAGAGAAAGAAATCGAGTGGCGGGTGAGTTCTGCAATGCAGGCCATCAGATCGGGAACAGTGTTTGCAACGTGTCAGCTCCAGCGGCGCACCGGGCAGCGTGATGCCAGCCTTCAAGGTGCTGATGCATAGCGCCGTATTGCTATCAGACCTGGTGATATCTTGGAGTTGATCATCAGACGAGGGGGCTCCTCTCCTCACCCTGGCAACTGATGTCGTCGCGAACTGGCGCGCAAAGGAAATCACCAAAGCAAGGGAAGCTCGCCTCTGACCGCCCGGCAGAATCTCCCCAAAGCTCTTCAGGGGGCCGGCGCCACTGTTGCATTGGCTGACAGGGGTTCAATAAGAATTCTCACGGAGCACGTCCCTTATGAGCTCATCGAATTGGAAAGGTCGAGCTGCTGGCAGAGTCAACAAAAGCGACGACAGCAGCAAGGGAAATAAAAGTGCCAATTGTATTAATGGCATTGTTGGCAAGATTACAATTGATCTCGATGGGGCAGTAGAGTAGGCAAACACGATCAATAAGGGCACAATTGAAGAATAATAGGGCGCACCATATTGCGGACCCCATTGTGGAAGACCAACCCCCTGCAAAAACAAGAAAAATAGCGGGAACCCATCCAACCCGAGCCCAAAAAAGTCGTGCGCGCGCCGGCCCAAAATTCCTCCCTCGAACCCTTAACCCTCTCACACCTCGACACCCCGTTCCATCGACTGTCAACAAAGACACCAATAAAAAGGTCGCGACTCTACCACGATCTTGTCCCCGTTGAGCCTCACAAGCACCATCTTTGCCCTCTCCACGTCTTTCTCACAGCCCTCTTGACCTCTCCCTCACAAAGCGCCTACTCAGGACATCACGGACCATCGCGTCAACAACACGAGCCATGCCTCCCAAAAGAGCTGCCGCGACAGCCGCGAGCGCTGCGACCAAAAAGACGGCTGTCGCTACCACCACCACCAAGAAGACCACTGCCACGACGGCTACTAAGAAGACTACTATTGCTGCGGCGACCAAGAAGACTGTCGCTACCACCAAGAAGGCTGCTGCCGCGCCCAAGAAGGCCGCCGCTGCTCCCAAGAAGGCCGCGCCCAAGAAGGCCGCGCCCAAGAAGAAGACTGTCGCTGAGGTTGCCCCCGAGTCTGATAAGGAAAACACGGAGGAGCCTGAGAAGAAGGTCGTTACCACCAAGAGAAAACGCACCCGGGATGACGAGGAGCAAGCCCCAGTCGCGTCAAGTTCCGAGGACGAGAGTGCCCAAGAGCCTGTCGACGCGCAGGCGCAACCGGCCAAGAAGAGGAAGGTCGCCGCTCCTAAAGCCCCCGCTGCGAAGCGCCCTGCCCGCGTCCTGAAGGCCATCAACGAGAAGCCCAAGCGTGTTCTCGACATGTTTGTGTTTGGCGAGGGCACCGCTGGCGAGCTCGGTCTTGGCAGTGTTAAGGTGGACGGCAAGAAGCCCATCGATGTCAAGCGTCCCCGCCTGAACCCCAATGTCTCCAATGTTGTTCAGATTGCTTGCGGTGGCATGCACGTTGCTGCTCTTACCAAGGACAACAAGATCTTCACCTGGGGTGTCAACGATCAGGGCGCTCTCGGACGCGACACCACGTGGGATGGTGGGCTCAGAGATGTTGAGGATGAGGACGATGACAGTGATGACGAGGACGACACTGGCATGAACCCCAAGGAGAGCACTCCTGCCGAGATTGACACGAGCGGCCTCCCCGAGGGTATTGAGTGGGTTCAGGTTGTTGCCAGCGACAGCGCGACTTTTGCTCTCACCACCACTGGCCAGGTCTATGGATGGGGTACATTCAGGGTAAGACAAAACAACTCTCTGTACGACGCGATCTTGTTCTAACATTTGCCTCCAGAGCAACGAGGGTGTACTGGGCTTCAGTCGTAGTGTTGGCATTCAGAGGACCCCAGCCCACGTCCCCGAGCTGTCCAAGATCAAGCAGCTTGCTGCCGGTCTCAACCACATCCTCGCCCTCGACGAGAAGAATAAGATTTACGCCTGGGGCGCCGGCCAACAAGCCCAGCTTGCTCGCCGTCTCCTCGAGCGCGACGACACCGCTGCCCTCTACCCTGCCGGCGTTGGTTCTCTCCCCGGCCGCGCCAAGGCCGTCAAGCTTGCCTGCGGTTCTTACCACTGCTTCGTCATTGACACCAAGGGCCGTGTCATCAGCTGGGGTCTCAACAACTACGCCGAGTGCGGCCACGAGGACTCTGTCGGCGTCGACGGCGGCTACGTCATGCGCCCCCAGATTGTCGAGTCGCTCAGCGGTTACGAGATTGCCGACATTGCCGGCGGTGAGCACCACTCTTTGGCATGCACCACCGATGGCAAGCTCCTCACCTGGGGCCGGATTGATGGCCACCAGGTCGGTCAGCCAACCGGTTCGTTCACCGAGGACAATACTATTTATGACGACCGCCAGAAGCCAAGAATCCTCGTCGTCCCTACCGAGATCCCCGAGGTCAAGGATGTTGTCCAGGTCGCCGCTGGCACCGACCACAGCTTTGCTGTCACCAAGGATGGCAAGGTTTACAGCTGGGGTTTCTCGGCCAACTACCAGACTGGCCAGGGGACTACGGATGATATTGAGTCGCCAACACTTATTGACAACACCGCCATCAGGGACAGGAAGATCGTCTTTGCTGGTGCGGGCGGGCAGTACGGTATTGTTGCTGCCGAGAAGGAGGAGGCTCAGAATTAGGAGGCTTCTGATGAGGATGAGGAGACTGCCCCTGAGGATGAGGGTGTTAGTCCTCCTCTTCCTGAAGATGAGGGTGCTACTGCTTCTGATGAAGAAGCTGAAGGGGGTTGCTGCTGATGGGAGTCCTTCTGATGATGACGATGAGGGGCAGTGTTTCTTCTGGAGGGTCAGGATCAAGAAAGAGGAAGAGAGACAGCGACTCGGAGGATGAGGAGGATAGTGCCCGTCCACCGACCGCGAAAGAAAAGAGCGAGGGATGTGCTGCGCTCGTAGGACGATTCGGAGGATGAGGTTGCGAGGGATGAATTGACGAACTGAGGAGACTACCGTGAGCTAGGAAGAGGTTGAGAATTCTCGAGATTTGTGGACGAGATTTGAAGGGGCATGTCGTCTTTGTTGTCTGTAACGGTCCAATGGATTATCACGGCCTGTTGTGTGGTCAGCGAGGAGAAGAAGGGGGGAGGGGGTTGTTTGATCAATATATTAGGGGTGTTTTTTTCTTTCCTCGGGCTGGGTTTCCATCACGGCACGGGGGATTCTTCATGCATGGTGTTTTCGGTTGGCGGTGGGGAGGGGGGGAGGGGGCAAATGGTTTTTTTCACATGGGTCGGGCTCGTTGTATTTGACGTTTTCACTTTTTGCCGCTCTCGGGTCTCGTGCTACAAAGCATAGAATATAATGGTGGAACAAGAAAAGGTTGTGGGGGGGTCGTGGCAGGATAAATACCACACAGACTTGCGGACTGGACATGAAAGCATTTGCATTAGCGGAATCAAATCAAAAGAGAGAGCCTGAATAAAATTTTCAAAAGCGGGAACATGTTTTTATAATATATATGTTCTGTTTTTCACACTGGTGTTTGGTTTGGGAGGTACTCTGATTGAAGGGATTCAGATAACAGGTGATGGGGCGCGTTGTGTTGCTTCTGTAGATGGCGAAAGGACTTGGGATGACGAATGAAGATCTAACCAATATGCAAACCCATGACCTCTTGACCATAGTTCAACGTGATCGAAAGCAGCACAACTAGCAGCTGGAAGTGTCAACTTGGCCATTATTCTACCATCAACACACGCTCTCATCCCATCTGATATTCAATATCATCTGTCATTATACTAGTACACCAAAATAACCCCCTCCCCCCAACTCCATCACACCGCCCCCATTTTTGGCAATAATCATAATAATGTCAACATAATCACCACGCTATATTCCTTCCCACTCCCCAGCCTCTTCCCCATCTCACAAAATTCAACCCTGTATCCTACCCTGTCTTCCCTTCCTACGCCTTCCCTGCCTTCCCCCCCCTGCTACTAAAAACGCCCATGATCCCAAACCCGACATAAAACAACGCCAACGGATACGCCACCAAAAACCTCTGCCTGTTCATCCCCCCCACCGAGCAAAAGATTCCACTGGCGGCATAACTGCTCCATAACACCGCCAAGGTGGTCAAGAAAATCCCGAAGGGTGTCGCCATGGGCATGACGATTCCGACTAGGGAGGTGGCTACCAGTGGGAGGAGACAATACCCCAGTACCGAGGCGGATCGGGCAAACGTCAATGTGGTCGTGGCACCGGATTGGGACTGGGAGTGGTGGTGGACGGGCGCGCCGGGGTAGGATGATTGACCGGGGGCGGAGGGAACGGCGGTGGAGGGGTCGACGGGGGGTGCCATAAGGGAGAGGATTGTGTGGAGGGATACTGAGCCGAGGACGGCGAGGCCGTAGATGAAGCCGAAGTGGACGGAGCCGGAGAGCATGAGGAAGGTTCCGAACTGGGAGAAACAGGTTAGAAAAGGATGGGGGGGGTGAAAGGGAGGGGGGACGAACAAGGAAGAAGAAGAGGACGGGACCGGCGAGGTCGGAGTCGTCCATTAGGTGTTGGTCTACGCGGGAGAAGGGGTTTAGGACGGCGAAGGTCTGGGGAGTAAATATGTTAGTTTGATCATGCTTGAGAGATGGTGAGTTGTGGGTTGCTGACCTTGCGCTGGATCTTTGTGAATGATACCCCCAACTCCTCCAATAAGGGCGGCTCCCCGTCGTACCCCTCTGTTGAAAAGGCGGCGAGCCAGCCTGTTCTTAGCCCACCTTGCTCGTCCATGCGGCCTGATACTCCTGGGGCGCCGGCGAAGCCAGAGGTGAAGCTGCTGCCGAAGCCGCCGGAGGAGGGACCGCCATAGCCGTAGGATGCTTGTGATGGGGTCGCGTGGCCAGATACTGGTTGTGCGTAGTTGGACTGGTAGAACTGAAGACCGGGGTTTGGCTGGGCGGGGCCGCCGCCGTAGTAATTTGACATTTTTGGGGGCTTCGAGTGTTCGCGATGTGGTGATCTGGTGTCCCTGTTCGTATGTCGTGTTCAGGGGATCGTTGACGGGGGAGCTGTATGCATGCAAGTTACTCGGTCGTGGAGGACACTCGAGGTTGTCGAGTTGGATGCTGATTGTCGACTCGTTAATCTTTGAAGCTCTCGGTATCGCTCGTGATGTGTCAGTAAAGAGCGTGGTGGTGGACAATTGCGTGGACAATGACCAGGATTGTTAACTGACAAAGTTGCGATGTTGCATCTTTCATATGTCAAGCTCCCTGCGCCAGCACTGGCCAGGCGGCGTCACCAAGCCGCTTGGTGGGACGGGCCAAGCGTGAAGGGTGCCAAGACGGGCTGTTGCCAACTGTTGGCTACAATTTAAACAGCTGTCACAATAGCTTGCCGGCAATCGGCGGCGCGGCATCTCGAAGGCGGACAATTTTTCGAAGCATGGGTTCGGTCATGTTGCTGTCGCTTCTGTGAATTTCCACACCACTACCATCACCACCACCACCCACTGCCGCCGACGACCACACAATCTCACCGCCACCTTCCCTCCTCCCTCACTCTCACCCAACACAAGGAAGGCTTGCAAGGTCGCCGACGCCTGCTTGTAGTTCAAAATGGTAAGCATCGGCATACCTTGTTCTCACCACCCTTGCAACTAACCAACACCCCGCCCAGGCCTACCGCCTCATAACCCAAGTCGTCCTCATCGGCACCCGCGTTCTCGGCCGCTCCTTCGCCGAAGCCTACAAGCAAGCCGCCGCCTCCTCGGCCTACCAACGCGCCCAGGCCCAGTCGGGCAATGGCACCGCCGGCCGCGCCAGCCTCAGCAGCGGCATGACCCTCGACGAAGCCTGCAAGATCCTCAACGTCAAGCCACCACAAAAGGGGGAAGCCAATATGGAGGAGGTCATGGAGCGATTCAAGCGCTTGTTTGACAACAACGACCCCAAAAAGGGCGGTTCATTCTACCTGCAGAGCAAGATCCTGCGTGCGAGGGAAAGGATCGAGGCCGAGGTGCGCCCACATATGGAGAAGGCGGAGCAAGAGGCCGAGGTAAAAGAGGGGTGGAATCCAAAGCTGTACAAGGATAAGAAATAAGACGTTTTCTTTCTCCAGGGGGAACGACATATCGAGCGAATGGGTGACAGGTTGGGCCAAGACGACTGACAACGACTGTTCGAAAGACGGTATCGAAAGACGACACTTGCACCACAGCCTGGCCATCTACCGCATTGTACACAACATCTTCACTCGACTTTTGTTTTTTTTTAAAAAAAATGGGGCAGGCAGGCGGGCGTGCATGCGGCGGGCAGGCCAGGCGTTATGAGGGATATTTTTGGGTAGAATTTGGGCGGCGAGGAGCATTTCATCAGCTATGCATTGGGTTAGAACTGACACGGCCCCGCCTTGTGTTTTTAATACTGTACATTATGTAGGTAGCGGGCATGGTGATGAGCTACGAACTGGAGGGGCGCATCTCTGGACGAGGTCTAGGGGAAGGCTTTTTGTGGTGGGGAGGGAAAAGCAAATTCAAATCAGGTTCACAAACTCGGTTCGATTATAATGTGGTTTTATTGCAGAGAATAAGTTTGGGAGTTCTAGAAGCTTGCTGACATCATGCAATAGTCTGGTCGTGTTGGCGTTGGTACCCTACCCGGGACTCGGGACCTTGTCTGATCTTCGTCGATCACGCAGCCGCTCAGCATTACGGCTTGAGAACTATCAGCACAAGGACTTGCAGTTCCCGGCCATAGCAACGGTACTAAACTGTGCCTGACAACAAAGTTAACTTGGAGTAGACCTTTTGCTCGGCTAGGTCCGTTGTCTCGACATCGTCATTGTCGGCAAGGTGACTGGCGGCATATTGGCTCAGGAAAAGCTCAACAATTGAAAGTGCTCAAAACCGAGCACGAGAAAGGCGCTCTTAGTGCTATCTCACCCGTGTGACTCGGACGGCGTGTGTCATGCCAGTTATGCCCTCATTGAGCGTGAACCGAGATAAACGTATCCTCGCTCGCCAAGGAGCTCAAGGCAGTAGCTTTCTCGACAACTTGGAGATCCCGTGGACAAACTTTGCTCTTTTTATTTACTGTCCAACAAGAAGGCAAAACACACCGACAAGCCGCTTTCTGACCTCGACAGGGATCAGGAAGTATACGATCGGATCCGATGCACCCGGCCCCCCGCATGAACCGCAACACCTGCAACTGCGAGATCTGACCTCATGTCATCTCATCACCATCGCTATATGCCGGCACCCGCCGGTCAAGAGCGCTCAGACGACAGCTCCACTCCAAGATGACATCCACACAAGTGGTTCACTTGCAAACCTGCGAGAGAATGCACAAATATTGAAGATGCATATGCGGCCAGTAGATGGCCTGGGATCATGACAGCTCCTATCAACGTCGCGATGTCATCAGTCGCAGCTTCTCGATATTCAGTCTGTCAGGGCGAAGATATCGACACCAGTGACAGACCTGGCTGTCACCTGTGCATAGCAATAGATCGGATGTCTAGGTCAACCACCCCTGGCCATCCCATCTATCGACCACCACCCCTTGATCTCATCCATACAGCAGCGGCTCGAACCCCAGCATTAATAGGCTTTCCCGTTCATCAAGCTTCCAGAAGCTTTCGAGGCTTCGGATGCCGGTCAGAGCCTGACCACAAGAAGGCTGGTTCAGTGCCATCCAAGGCTCCCACTGGCTGCTCCGACCACGAATCTGTGGTACCAGATCACTGTGGCTCCGCGATCGCCCTCACACATCATGCCTTGGCTACCCAGCTTCAGTTGCACGTCGTTCTTGAGGTTCGGTCGACAGCTTGGCGTCATTTCGGATCAAGGAAGCAGCAGTCTCTTCCCATCTTTTTCTATCGTTCTGAGATCGACACCTGATGCGGAGTGCAGAGTGCAAGGCACCATCACGACGGTTCCGCTACCGTGGGAAACACCTATCCTCCACGCCATATCCCCCACATTCCCCGGAATGTTCCTATTTTCTCTTTCGCCCTATCTCATCAAGTCGATCTATCTCGTTCTCCCCACACGAGGCTTGATGTCTGTTCATTGCGTTTCTTTCTGACCACAGTCGATATCTATCCAGGCCGGCACTGACCAGCAAGGCTTCCACTCTTTTTCATTTCCTTCTAGCTTCTAGGAGCTTCACCTCTTCAGCACAAGGTACTCGGGCCCATAATGCCATATGTTGATGTTGAAAACCTTGGGCAGCCTCGTCCTGGGACTCACAACTGCGACGCTTGGGAATACTCAACGGCTTTCAGGTCCCTCATCTAAGCTAGTTCTTGGTGATATACGAAATAAAGCACACAATTTGGTAGATGGCGAGACAAAGCATCAAAGGGCTATGGGGAGAATTGGGCAATTGGGAGACAGTTACACGAGGCCAGCGGATATTTCTAGGTCCCTCAGCGAGAAAACTACAGAATCTTCATCAAGACGACCAAGGAGAAGGAGACAAAACACAAAAGATACAACAGATGATGCCGATTCGACACGGGCTGTGTGTCAAGGCAAAAATGGCACAACAATCGACTGCCTGGAAGAGATTGGATGCTGCATGTTGCCGACTGGAGAAGCAGCATGCTGTTCAGCGGCCGGTGTCACATGTGACGAGAGTGACTGTGTTCAGACAACTGCTTCGATGTAAGTTACTTTCCGCAACTAATATCCAGGCTGGCAGTTGAAGACTAACAACGACAGCAGACCGCTGCCGGCAGCATCCAGTTTGGCCATTATCACCGTCACACAAACCATCACCAGCACGGTCACCTCCTTTGCAGAGACCAGACTTGCTATTACTACCAGCACCCAGCTTCTCACTTTTATTAATCCAACACAGCGTACAGCTACTTCGACGGTTATTGTAACGTCTTTCGTAAGGAGGGCAAAACGAACCTTTGGAAGCCCTGTTGAGATCACGCCAGTTCAAACGCGTCTTGTCCTGGCGCCCACTAGCAGTCCGGAACCCCGTACAACCCCGATATCGAGCAGAGAGTATATGGGAGGCAGAGCTGCGGTCGGGAAACGGCAAGAGGCAACGCTCACTTCCACGGTTGTGATCAGAACGACGGTCTTTGTTCCTGGTGTCACGACAAGAACACTCACCAATATCGTTTTCTCAACCACGCTGGCGGCTCCTAACGCAGTTACCACAGTCTTCGTCACCACAACCGTCTTTAGACCTTTGTCCTCGAGCACAACTACCGTACCGGAGGCTACAGTACCGATGGACCAGTCCCCAATAGAACCCACACCCTCCTCAACGACCGGTTCCGAGTCAGCTACTTCTCTCACACCAACAGACTCAACAGAGACCACAAACCCAACAGAGCCCACGGAACCACTCCCCACCGATTCTCCGGCTCTAAGTTCAGCCACCCCCTCTTCCCCGGCGCCAACCACTTTGGCATCTTTTACTGATGTCACCACCACCACCACCATCACAACCTTCCCGTCATCAGAAACCACCACCACTTCCGTGATGGAACCAACAGGAATGGAAACAATGTCCCTCTCCCCTACTCCCACAGCGGGCCCCAACACCCCCCTCACACCCCAACAACCAACCCTCACCCCCGCCCAAATAGCCGCTCTAGTCCTAGGCATCATCCTCGCCCTCTTGCTATTCATAGCCCTCGCGTTCATCCTCCGCCGTCTGGTCATCAAAAGAAGACAAGCCCAAGCAAAGATCCGGCAGCATCTCTCCCCTTCCCCTCCGCCCCTCATGTCTGGCGGGAGGCCATCAGCACCGGCACCCACAGTCCCAACCGGCCCCTCCTCCAACAGCTCCTACAGCGGGTTGACAGGCGAAGGGGAAGTCAGAATCGTCATCCGCCCCGCACCCAAAAGAAGAACGCAATCGAGCGGGATTGGGTATGGGCAGGGGATGGTGTGGCCTTTGCCGCCTGGGAGATTGTCCGCTAAGTCGGGGGAAGGGGGGGGGGAGTATTCTATTTTTGTGGATTCCCCTTCGGAAAGGGGAAGGGAGAAGGAGGGGGAGTGGAGTATTGCTTCTGAGAGGGGGAGTTTGGGGGATGATAATGGGCAGCAAAGGGGGGAGAGTATGTTGAGTGGGGCTGCTAGTTCGGGGTATGGGTATGGGTATGGGTATGGGTATGGGGGGTATGGGAGTGTGAGGGGGGAGTCGTACCCTGGGTTGGGGACGCTGTTGACGCCGCCGCCGCCGCCGTTGAGGTTGGCGGAGAGGAGGGAGATGGAATTGGAGAGGGAGCGGGAGGTTAGGGGGTTTAGGACGGGTTTGTTGGGGGGGCGGGATACGGATGAGAGCGCGGGGGAGGGGGGTAGTGGGAAGGGGAAGAGGCCTGTGACGAGGGGGACGGAGGATAGTGGGTTTAGGGGGGATGAGAGTGGGAATGGGGGGAGTAGCAATGATAGTCCTGAGTCGAAGAAGAGTGGGCAGAGTGGAAATGGAGGAGGCCGAGGGGGCACGCTGGGGAAGAAGGGAAGCTTTGGGGTGGGAAAGGCTTGGTGACGGTTATACGGCCCTGCTAGGGGGTAGTAGGGCCAGTGTTGGAAGAGAATTGGGCGGGTTTAGGGGGTCCAGCTGGCTGTTGACTGAACCTGCTGGCACGGGGGGGCTGATGGTTGTCATGGATCTACATACATACCCAGGGGAAAGTGGCTTCTGGGGAAAGGAAGCAGGTATGAAATGGAAGCATTGTTGGATAATTCTGGGCTTCAGAAATAATGGAACATCAACTTGGAGAGAACAGCTCCAAGGTCAGGGGTCTGGAGTGTGTATAGAAAGTGGTGCAGCTGTGTGCTCAGGTGCGCAAATAGATACCCCTCATACCCGGGTGGAAGAGATGAAGAACACGAGCGTTTAGATACCGTTGGCTATGGAAAGCAGTGCAGATTTCTGCTTCGAGCAAAAGAAGTGTATCATCCGGGTGCATAGTCCCAACATAATTCCCATCTCCGACATCCATTTCTACCAAGTTCAAAGGCGTGGTGGCGGAGTGGTCTAACGCGCAAGACTAGAAATCTTGTTCCTTCGGGAGCGTCTGTTCGAATCAGGCCCACGTCGAGTGACATTCCATTTTTGTCTCGTTTGGTTGTGTGGTGGAGTGAGGTTTTTTTTTTTGTTTATCGCTCATGATAGTGTCAGAATAGCCAATGAGGCCCACTATTGAGGAATTAATATCTTGGCAGTAGGATCTGAGCTGCCTGGGTCGGTTTTATAGAGGCACCTGGGCAACTCTCCCACGTATAATACTATAATTGACACTTTTGACGACCCCATTACCTGATTTGATAGATGGCAGGGGCTGAGATAATGGTGATAACACCATCGCTATCCGTACCTAGCTCGCTTCACTCATATCTTGAACAGCGGTTTTGTAACAGTAGAGTTTGTTGGTATTTCTGGATTCGACAGCGTATCTCTCATTGCACCGAATCATCTAGCTCTTTGTCTGTTGTCACGATGTAGTAGTAGATAACTCCCCCTGTACCACTCAGGGGCGAGGACATGGAACGGACAAAAGCAAGGGTTAGGGTCCTGGGCTACTCCGGTTAGCTGCGGGGTTTGGCGATCTCCGTTGCATGCTGCACGTCTGCCCCTCCCCCGCGATCAAGACCCAACCCCGCCCTCCATGATCTTGAAGTTTTATTACTCGCCAAACGCGTCTATTCCTTGCCGAACTTGATCAGAATCAGGACTTTTTCGATCGGAAATTAAAGCGAAGGGTTCGTTTTATTTGACGTAATAAATCTCCTGACTGGGCAGCGAAATCAATCCAGGTGTGGGGAGATGGAGTGTTTGGACAGGGTAACCTCACGACGTCATGCAGCAAGCGCCGGACGAACTGTTGCATGCCCAGAAGAGCCGTTAAGAGATGCCCAGTGTTTGCCATCAGCTGAACAGTTATGGTGGCTTCGAGGTTAGGCTCTGAGCGAGGTGCTGGGCAGCAGTAGAAGAAGTACGATTTTGTGAGCTTGGGGTGAGGCGCCTGAACTTTCCTACCTACCTTGCCTGCGGGACACTGCATGCAGTTCGTGGTTCATGAATCTAAATTTCTGGCAAGTTCCCGCTGAGCACGGCATATCACATCGGCCCTCGATCCGGTCAGTCTGCAATATCATCGGCCATCAGCTGCAACGTGAGAATGAGACAAGTGCTGCCGGCATCCGTTGAGAACTCTCTCGGTGCTCGGTCTGCTGGTGAATCCGGCAGCAAAAGGAGTGAAGGCCGAGGGAATTATTAGGAGGCAGGTCAGCATCGTAACCGAGACATCCGCCAGAAGCGGTAAAGAGGCAACATATTATCATCTTTCTGTGGAGGTCAACCCCAAAGAGGACAGCACCGTGTGTGAAAAACAGTACGCTGCCATACATTCACGATGGGGGAATACTTTCCTTTTCTCCAACCAGAGTACGGGAGTTGGACGTCCGCGCACGCCTTCACCTTGGAGAGAGGAGGGGGAATGTTGGAAGGGGGGGGTGTACATACTGACCCCTCCTTCAACGATCGCGCTTCCATTGCAACGCTGCTACTGCACTGCACCTAGCCCAACAGCAGCACCTGGTAAGCCTGTGGTTGAGGAGACACCGTCATACTGACTAAACCCAGATCTTGTGTCTCTCCCACACCTAAAAATACATAAGCAGGCTAGTTTCTCTGCACAATTCCTGACATGCAGTCTTGAAGGCATGCTCGTGGATAGGTTGCCTAGAGTTGTGTGTGGCTGTTTTTCCCTTCTAGAAGGGTTATGTAAGTGCGAGCACGAGATGGCGGTGCTGGGACTGCGATGTTCCAAGTTTCGGGTTTCATCGTGTGGGTGTGAAGAGGGAAGGAAGCCTGGAGATGGGATGATTCAGCAAACTTGAACTTCACCTTTCCCCAGGTTACCTTGAAGATATTGTCAATCATCTGTGAGGTGAATAACACCGTAGACATGGCAAGGGAGCGTAGCATGACAACCCCCAAATCTGGATCTCACAAGAGTCACCATCACCAACATCCCTTCACCTCACTGGCAACATAGACGCGCACGCATCATCACCAACCCAATCTATCACCCACCCTAAAATACCCAGGAATGGAAAGAGAAGTTTTTCGCGCAACAGCAAAAAAAGAATGGTGTGAACACCCATCACGGCGAATCACAGGCAGATCACAGTCACACGGCCTCACTGATTGGCTCTGTTCCACGAGGGTGCAGCAAAGTTGGATATGCACGACATTTTTGGCGGCACTAATCTGGGGCGATGCTGAGGGTTTTGGTTCAACGTTAGCCGCCCGCTGAGCACACACTGTCAGCAAGCACTATGTGTGTGGGTGTGGTGCGTAGGTAGCTCTTGCACCAAACATGGGCGGTTGAGGTGATGATCATAGGGATGAGATTATCACAAGGCTGAGATTGTGCGATAGTGCTTGTGGTGAACTTTGGGTATGTTCGGTGAGTCAACTTGGGCGCTTTACACTTTGGCGACGGATTCCAGAAGGCTGTGTGAGATGGTGCAAAGTTGGTATGAGAGGATGTCTTGGGGTCGAAGGGTGACGCCGTGAAGGAGGACACCAGAGCTTGAATATGGTAAAATGTGTGCACATCGGATAGGATCGCGGTGCAGTATTGATTGTCAGATGCTTCTGATGAAGCTTGGAGTCCGTCCAGATAGGTAGGTCAGGCAAGGTAGGATGAAGAGGCTCTGCTGAGGCTACTTCTGCCCCATGAGCAAACCCGCACATCTCACGGACCAGGACTGCCGTCAATATTTACCTGCTTCCAGCAGATGAGGGGTCGTAGCTAGCCTTCAGCTCATCTTTTGTTTCTCTAGTCTAGGTACCTCGGTTCTCGAACATTACTTGACCCGGAGTGCAGACAATCACCTCAACGTTATACTTCAGCTGGACCCCAAGCAGCACCTTCCATGGGGAAGCAGAATCCCATCTGCAGCTCTACACTCAGGTATCTCAGCCACAATCTGATATCTGATCCTCACATCCATCAAGAAACATGAAACAATCTCCCAAAGACTCACCTAACGCCACTACCGATCCCATAAGGCTGAAGCTGAAACTTTCCCTTCTGCTCAGCCTCGATCCCCCAAACCTCCCCCAAACGCCCCATATTCATCAGTGGAAGCCACCTGCGGGCCATCCCATGGATTCACCAGGCCAGATAATGCACCTTCCCAATTGTTTCCTTTCCCCCTCCCACGGGACAGTCGGCAGCCACATCCTCAGACCAGGTGGTGTGTGCATGTGAGAGGCCACGGATGCAGGTCGACACACGGCTGAAGAGCGTAACCGGACAGAGAAAGGAAGGCTTCCAATGCAACCCCTTTCAACGTGCAATCCCACCCAGCCACGCCAGGCCACAGTGATGGAAGGGCTGCCAACTCGTCTTTACCCGAATAACCCCAACCGAAGCCGGAGCGAGCATCAATGGCACTCTGCTCGGAAGGCTTGGGGTCTTCCCGTCTCTAGTTTCCAGCCAAAACTCCAGAAGATGGAGGACAGGAAAGGCATCATACCCAAACAGAAGATGAAAGCCAACCAATATAACACTTACCACCCCCAACACCATCAAGAATACAAGGCTCTGGCCCAAACATACCTACCACGAGGGCAAACCTGCACCCCCAAAACCCACCGAGAATTGGATAATCATGGTAGGTAGGGTAGTATGGCACCACCAATATAACCACTGGCATATATAGTCCCCCCAGCGTTACCTTTTCTGAGCCGCCGTCCGCGTCCACCCTAAGACCGAGCAAAGCATGAGGCGTGGGTGTGCGCCTAACTTTTCCATCTTCTCACGCGACACAACATGCTGTGCCTGTGGGCAACAACCACTGGCTGGTAGCACACTGTCGCAGCCTTGCTTTCGTTCACCATTCATCCAATCCATCGTGCCAGAACCACTACGGCTCAACAGTCAAAACATCATCATCCAAGGCAGCTGCGTTAAACCCAAAATCCCTTGGTCCCAAGTCTGCGCCAGAAAGTATATAGTACCAAGCACCGTCATCATTGGCCCTTTCCTCACCAGCGAGAGTGGTACAAACAACCACCCCCGCGCCCCAAAATAGGGGTCTGGGAAAATCTGACCTGCTGTAGTAGCACACACAACTTCCGCCGCCGCTGGGAAAGAACGTGGTAAAGATGCTGTGCCGCAGGGGCAGAGAGCGTGAGTGTGGTGAGCAAGATTGAGGCGCAGTCTTGTCGTTCACACCCGGAAAAGAGAAAGAAAGAAAGAAAGCCACACCACGAGGTTTTGCTGCAAGAGATGGATGCATGATTGGGATGGGACGGGACGGGGTTACCGATCACCGGCGTCATCCTTCTCGGGGTTGGAGCTGACGGGAGGGTTCGGTGATGTACATGTCCCAGCACCGAGCAGAAAATCCGGTGGAAATGTTTGACGCCGTCAAGGTGTGATAGTGATTGTTTGTTCAGGAAGGGCAGACAACTTTGCCCAACCCCCACTTCGCACTTTCACTCGGCCGGCGGCTGGAAGAGGCTGTGAAAGGTGAAGTTCGTTGGGTTGGTTGGGTTGGGCAGAGGGCAAACCCACTTGTAGGGCTGGATAAGTCCACCCACCACTCATTCATGCGGTGATGGAGTTGTGCAGTCTGAAGCCAGAGCCAAACCTTTTCTCAACGTCCAACGCCCGGATCACCATCTGCCCTCCTTTAACCTTACTTGCTGTGGCCCAAGCGCACACTGCTGCAGGGAGAGAGCCGGTCGGTCGCGATAGTTTCACCCCGGCAGATCTCTCATGAGATGTTTCAGTCCCATCACAGTCATCCGTAGCCCGAAAGAAAAGAACAAACATACGCCCCCCCAAACCGCGCCTCAAACCTAGGTAGGTAGCTACCATCTACCGGTTTTTATTCCTCCCAGATGTTTCAACTCTACACAGTGCACCTCGACGCATTGGGGGCTAGATCTTGACTTGTCCCTTTTACACGCCCAATACCTAGCTAGGTGTTCAGGTTAGAGGATCAGATAACAGGTTAATCCTTCTCCCATCCTTCACACGGGAAAGACTCATCGGCGTGGACAGACAATCCCAAACCCACCGACCTCTTTTTTTTTTTTTTTTTTTTTTTTTTTTTTTTTTTTTTTTTTCCCTCTCCCTCCAGCAAAATCGCAACCGCGTCCCGTCGCACGGGTTGGAATATTCCCCGAGAATCTGTCCGACTGCGCCTCCCAAAGAAGGTCAGATCAGGAGTCACCAATGAGAGACCAATGTCGTAAACTTCGTAAAAGAAACATGGGCAGGCAGGAAGGTGAGATGTTGTCGGCCGTGGTTTATACACGGATACTGGCTGTATAATGACACCCAACCTCCCGATGACCCGTCAATAACTGTGCGCTCGACTTTGTGCGACGAGTTGTGTCGTGTTGAGTTCGCAGCTTCTGTCGCTACCCGTGTCCAGGAACAGGAGGTGATCACATCATCGGGAGGTGACTTGCATATCGTGTTTGAGAGTTTTTCAGCTTGTGATAGATCGGCCTCTGGAGCTGATCAGAAGCAAAGATGTTTCTGCAATGTGCAAGGGAGAAAAGAGTTTCATCCAAAAAAAAAAAAAAAAAAAGGGAATCTCGGCTGGAAAAAAGAACGGAAGGAGGCGAACCGGTAAGATGGAAAAAAGGGCGGCCGATGCGGTCCGAATTCTTCTGTTCATCTGACCGGATGGAGAGAACGGACGGTCGTTCCTGCCATCGGATTGGTGATGCCCGCCTGGTGACATCCAAGAAGTTGTCGCACTGTGTTTTTGCCTTATGTCTCCAAGCATACCCCGTCACTGTCATTAAAGTTGGGGGTGGATTCCTTATTATGTTGACAAGTTCAGACGAACCGTCCAGGAAATAAAAGTTGGAACTGCCATCCTGACAGTGGAGGTCCCAAACTCCGCAATTGACATTTGACAGGTAGCCCTACTGATGGAGTCTTTTGTGAAAATTCTCGAAAAGCGGCATGTTCATCATGGATCCCTTGGATTAGTCCAGTTCCAATTCCAGCATCAAACTTTCATCTCATCTTCCAAAGCCAGGGGGAAAGGAAATTCATGTCATGAATCCAGATAATTGACATCCATCATCCCCTGCCACTTGGTAGTTACCAGGCAGACGTGTGTCCGACACAAGCCATCTGATTATTTCCCCTCAACCTCCCCTTTTTCCATGACATTTTGTGCGAGTGTGATGAACAAAAATCTGAGCGGCGCAAGTGAAATGTCAAAATATTGAGAGGCACAGACAAAGGAGATCCCGATGCCCTGGTGAGACTGGAACTTGCCGATAACACACTCGCATACGCGCACATACCACAGAGTGTTAGGGCTCGGATTTAGGGTTCCTTTTTATCCCCATTTTATTGGCACAATGTTTTCCAGCTGTGAGACATTACAAAATATTTTGTGATTTTTACCATGCTTTACATTTATGGGCGAAAATGAGGAATGTGGTGAGATTCCCAAGTAAAAAAAATGTTGAGGCACACAAATCACAAGAGGCGTCAAAAATTATTGTTCAATAAGTGAGAGAGGAAAACAAAATAGTTGAGCTGTGAACTAAAATCCATATTATATCTCAAAACGTCGAACCCGAAACATTTCCTTCTAATAATTGCTAGACCGCTATTCTATTTGACCCTCGCTGCTGTCGCCCTGCCAGATATCTTGTCACAACAAAAACAAAAAAATACTAAATAGAAAAAAATGGGTATATCCATCTCGTGGGAAAGAATAAAAAAAGATAAAGAAATGAAAGGAAATAGGGCGCGCGTAAAAAATTCGAGGCGCCCTTGATGACAGTGTAAATGATCGAGGCTTCTTGGACGCCCAGCGATGCCGACCACCCCAAACCAAAGAGACAAAAAACAAGACAACCATTACATGGCGACATACCGCCCCGCCCCACGCCAACAGACCTGATAGTTAAAAAAAAAAAAAAAATACCCTCCGAGATCCAAAGACCTGCCCCGTGATCCATCCAAGTAGAAAAAAACCAAAAAACCACCGGTACTTTTTGTTATCCGTGTCCCTCTCTCTCTTGTAAAAAGAACAAGTCGGCAGCTCTTCTGTTGCTGCTATTCAATAGTAGTAATAATAATAAATAATCATGTCCGATCCTGCCTCGTCTGCACATTGGGTATTGGGTATCGCTGTGGAAAGACCGGAAAAAGACGACAACACGACGCTAGGGGGAGTGATCCCCGCCCGTGTTTTATAAAGACCCCGGATGACCAAAAGAGTTGGAAAGAGACCTAATCGTACAACCTGGCTCCTATAAATCCTTTTCGGGTTCTGTTTGTTTTGGTGGTGTTGTTGTCATGGCGTGATAACCATGTGTGATGTGATGTGAAGTGATGTGATGTGATGTGTGTGTGTGTGTGTCTGTGTGTGCGTGTGTGTGTGTGATAGATAGTGTGTATGATGTGGGAGGGGAGCTGACGCGGGAGGAAGATGAGGAACCATGATGGCAATAATTTTACACGGTCGGGCTCCGGAGGATCTCCTCACAGTTGGTGTCGAAGCGCAGGTTCCAGAGGCGGACGGAATGCATAAAGCGCTCAGTCTTCTCTAGCTCACGCTCACGGCCGAAGAGGGTCTCGACAAACTCTACACCGGCATTCTTTCCGAGCTGGGGATCCTTCTTCTGGGTGGTCTTGACGCGAAGCATGGGGGCCTCGCACGCCTTGAGGAGCTTGCGGAGCTTGTCGGTGAGGCGGTCGCCGGCCTCGATGAAGTCCTCAACCATCTGCTTGTTCTCCAGGGCACGGATCTTGGGAACGGACTCCTCGGCACGCTTGATCTTTCCGGCCAGCTGGATCAGAAGGAGCCAAAGCTCTCCGGCCATGTCCGAGATGGGGGTGGAGGGTCCGTGGTGATAGACGGTCCAGTCATAAATCCACTTTCCAAGGGAGTTGGCATCGAAAACACTACCCAGCAGCATGATGGGCTCCTCAGTGGGATCCCAGTTCTTGAGAGAGTATCCGGGCGGGATCTTGTGCCGCTTGGCATCCGCCTCCGTGGCAGCACGGGCAGCAGGTGGTGGTGGTGGCTTCTTGTGGGGGTTGGCGGTGGGTCGGGCAGTCTGAGGTCTCTGAGGAACCGATGTTGAGCTGCGGCGAGCATGGCCGTTGATGGGAGCTGTACGGCGCTGTTCCTCAAAGCGCGGCGACGCGAACCCCGCCTCTCTCTCTCTGTCGAAAAAGGGACCGCCCTGTTTGTAGTAGTGGTAATCAGTTGCATGCCCTCTCCCAGCGTTGACAGTGAAGAAGTCCTTGTTGCGCTTCGACTTAGATGACCTCCCCGGCAGCAGGTAGGTGACACCATCGATCTCGATGAGCTCGTCCTCGTCCGACTCTCCATGCGCGTCCACGACCGGATAATAGGAAAAAGAGGTGCTGCGACGCTCCCTCCTGGGAGGCGATGCCGAGAAACTTGGCTTGCGTGAAGACCGCGATTGACTCACATTCACATTGGCAGTGGCGTACTGGCCTTCGCTATTGTACCGAGGCGAGAACGAGGGCGTCCGAGGACTGGGGAACTCGTGCCTGAATGAGGCGCCAGTGGTGCTCGGAGTGCGGAAGTGGGCGCGGGTGGCCGGTCTCTGGACCGGAGGAGGCCCATAGTAGCCGGGTCCCCGGGGTGATGGTGTCGGAGAAGGGCTGGGAAACTTGTTGTCGTCGTAGAAAAATTCCGCGGTGCGTGCGGACGCATAGGGTGAATAGCTAGCCATCGTCTCCGGCTCTTGTGATGTCCTTCGAGACATCAAATCCTAAAAAGAAAAACCTCTTTCTCTCTCTCTCTCAAATACCCCCTCGCCCGATGCCAAGGCTGTTGTTTTGAGTTGTTTCTGCTGGGTTTTGTCGTCGAATCCGTTTGCTGTGTTGGGCGCTGAAGGGACCAATTCACCTTGGTCTGTGGTCGGTAGGAAGAAGGGGGATGCACTGTCTTCTGATTTCTGACATATCAAGGGATCTGGCGAATGGTTTTATGCGCTGTCCTGATGGGAGCCACGGTCACCAAAGTTGCGAAGAACTCTGGTGGTTGCGAGAAGGAACTGGACGCTTCGTGGAGGTCCAGTGTTTGGCTGCTTTGTAATCGAGTGTCGGATCTCGAAGACTATGACTGGTGAATTATTTCATGAGAGGGTTTTTTTTTTTTGGCGAAGCCAAAGGTGCTAAAGCAGGACGAAGAGTTTTCGGGTGTGGGTGGCCTTTATAAAAATGGTGGGCAGTTCCACTCACGCACCAAAAAACAGGGGCAAGGTCTGTTCTCAGTGAACTTGCGAACTTTTTCGCTCGAGGGCTGGGGGCTGATGTGATGGTGGGGGCGTGTGCGTAACTGGGATGTGGCAGGGGAAATGTCTCAGGGGGCCGTCTATAACCACTCCTCCCCTGCCTGACCAGGATCGCAATGTATCCTGCCCAGTCCCAATTGAATTTTCCAACACTGTGTCTTTCTCCAGCGCAAGCATGGCCCGTCTTGCGGCCAATGGATTTCCGGATAGAGAGAGGAATTTCTCTGCTTCTCTTGCGTAACGCTCTCTGCGATGTTGAGATGAATCACGGGTGAATCACTCAACAAGAGTCTTCCATTTCTCTGACAGGTCCCAGGTCCTGGATTTGTGAAATTTGCGAATGGATTGCAAAACGGGAAGGCGTGTGATGCTCCCCTTCTAAGCGAAATTGGTCCACACAATGACTGGGAATATTTCAAGGTCTCTGTCCAACGTCGTGTCGAGCCCAGGCTTCATTTCAAATTCCCAACGGCCCGTGAAAATTTTCAAGAGGCGTCGACGCGGCTGTTCTGCCTGAGTGGTGTAAACGAGGCCGGAGGCGCAAGGGACAGGAAGGCTGGGAATCCGGAACAGCGGCTTGGGCCACCCTGGCCTATCTGACCACGAGAAATGTCGTGGCCTTGTGGACGAGGCTGCAAACAGAGTCGCTTAGCGCTTCGTATCAATTGCGTTTCGGGGTATATGTTGCCGCCGGATAATACTCCGTGCCTGCTGAGCTGTGAGCAATCTTGGGAGAGATGATTGTGAACCGTCGTCAGCAGATAGGTGCCTTCAACCATGTGTGATGGTGATGATCAGCGGCGGCGTTGGGCTTCATCATCGAGGAGGTGCAAGATGGGATGGGCACGTAGAGACAAAGAGTCATAGTTGACGGAGTGCTCGGAAGCAGGCGAGAGGCTTGATTATGAAGGCGCCAGTTCGGTGACGTTTGCTTGCCTTCTTTCGCCCCTCTAGTGTATGAATGATCCGCCATATTGGGATGGTGAAATGCGGGGTTGCATGTGTGAAGCTGTGACATGATGATGCACACAGCGGCACAAGCATAACCACCCAGATAACGTATGTAGGTCCAAGGTCCAGATGACCGTCATGTGGTTGCTGGCCACCACGTCCCTATCCCCAACCTGGATCCCGCAGATGGCCTGGCCGGAGATCATCGGAGCCCGCCAAGCGGGAACGGTTGTCAGCGTCGTCCGGCGCGGGGGGCCGATTGTTCGGCGCAGGAGTGCGGGCGTTTGTAGCTCACGTGTCCCAGATGCACCGACCTGCAGGCCCGTTTGAGGTGGGGGAGATCTGGCGGGACTTGCATGCGGCCGCCTCGAGGGCCAATCATGATTTTCCATGGAATATTCCACCCCTCCACTTGCCTTCTTTTTAAATCATGGAATTTCTAGTCTTTGGACATCTCCTTCGATATCCCATCCACACGTTTCTCTTTTTCGGCCACCATCCACCGCTTCATATCGACTGTTGTGCGATGTTCAGCAAAATTCCAGCATCTTAAACGGAAAATTAACGTGCGACCTCGTGTACGAAGACGATCTGGAGCACGAGCTTTTCTGTCCTCACAAACAACACCAACCGCCAATCATTCTTGATTCTGCCGGTACCGAGACCATATCGCCTGAATAGAAACACTGTCACAAATCCAAGCAGCTCTGCCGTGTGTGCGTCGGAGGACGAGCGGACGGACGGCCTGGAAGATACCCATGGCATACGACCAGACTGCCCAAAAGGCTAGCAAACATTTACAATATCGCTGCCGCACCTCGCCTATCACGGTTTTTCTCAACAAGACAGCAGCTTACCCAAGCCTTCGGCACGGCATCCCTTTGATCCCACTTGATGACACATCTCCGCTCACCGTGTCCTTCGCCAAAAGCACCCCGGAGCATCCACGGTGAGGACACAGTATCACGGCACGGTCAAGCACAGCCGCGGGTCAATCCGTCAAATCAAGAAGCCCTGCCCATCATGCACGAAGCAACACACCATCACACGGCCTTGGTATCCTAGCGCCGTCAATGGAGCGCACACCTCCCTTCACCTTCATTTTCGTCTCGTCTTGGCAGGCTTGGCAGTCGTACTGCCCAGTGGTGAATCCGGGCACGCTTTGTTTTTTTTCTAGAAGAAGCACACCCCTACCTTGCTCGCGTCTTAACCCCCGGTCGAGGTGCACGGCACCGACCCCCGTCAATCATTTTCTTTTCTGATTGATTTGCTCCCTTTTGGCTCACCGTAAAAAATTTTCTTCCCCGAACCAATGCGATTTTCATCTGACCCCTGGACCAGCGCCGTCGGCGAAAGGGGTGAAGCGAAAGCGACAAATGTCGAGGGAGGACAGGGAGACGGTGAGAGACATGAGATGAGCGGCATCCAACAAAAAGCACACTTTTCCTCTCTCTTCGGTGGGTGCCATTTGCCCTATGGCAACTGGTGAGTCACGATATCTAGTATACGGGGGAGTGTGGGAGTGGCATGTACGGTTTATGCTTCGCTGCCCTAATGGTTGCTGGGCCCATTGTCTGATGCGTTGATGTCCAATATCAGCAGGCTGTTTGGGTGCAGACCGCTGAATGGCCAATGGGCCTGCGTCGGCACCTTCAGGATGCAGATGCACCCGGCCCCCGATTGGATTCTCGAGATCCGCTGAGCACTGACTGGTCCATCCAAAAGCACACCCCATCACCAAACAGGTTGCCTGGTGAAGAATGTATCGATCCTCGCAGCCGGCCTCTCGATCACCTCGTCAAGAATAGGCAACTTTGAAGCGGCTATGGGACATCACCAACCGATGTTGCAGAGTTTTGTCCCTCACCGACACTTCTCGACGATGGCGAGCATCCAGAAAGCGGCCGGGGTGGCATGGAAAGATTCCTCGCCGTACATATTTCATGCCGGGAGGGGGGTGTAGAATGTGCGAAAGCGTCTTATACGCCGAGGAGCCGGTGTGATCCTGGACGCCGGCCTTTGACGTAGCGCCATGCCCACAAAACTTTTGAGAATTTTGCCAAAAAAAAAAAAAAAAAAAAAAAAAGAAGAAAAAAAGTCGATATCTCTGTCCAATGCCGCTCTCTGTCAACCGCGATTGCAGGAGAAAAAAGACAGGAGCGAAGGGTCGAACACTCAAGAGCAGTCAAGCGGACGGAAGCAAGAACGTTGCAAAGCAGGGACTGCCGTCCCTTATCCGGTCCCTGTTGCGATCGCCGTGGGCTACCGAAGGCGGATTCTAGATAGGCGGAACACCAACAATGGCAACGGCCTTGAGGTGGATCAGGCATCACTAGCATTGACCGACCTCGACCGCAGCCCTCGCGTGCCCTCACACACAATGTACGAATCGTCTGGCACCACACCCCTTTTCTTTGACAGAAACCCTCCCAACAACCCAACATCCAGTGAGATGACCAAGGCGCTGTTGACCCGCCTCACTTCTCACTCGTCCCGCAGAAGTTCGTGTCACCAAACCACGGTCTGTCTTGTCCCTATAATCGAATAGGGGCTACGGAACACTTATCAGGTGTCCCACCTCTTTGAATGCCACTCCTGCCAGTGATGTAAAACAACGACGTTGCGATGAATATCGGCAATCAGGCGGCCGCGCATTTTCAATCAGCTGCCTTTGACACAGCACTCCTTGGCCAGTCCCGCCGTGCTCGCTCTCCGAAGACACCAGCACCCCAGGTGGGAGGCCTTCCATGTTTAGAAGCCGGAGCCAATGACAAGCCAAGCGCAAACGGGCCTCGTCAGCGGCGAGCATCGAATGCTGTCTTGCTGGTCTTGCTTGCCCAGTCCGCCAATCCCAAAGCTTTAATAGCAACGGGGACGTCACGCAGGCGCTGTGGTTGTGTTTTTACCCTTGATGAATGTCTTGCAGACGGAGAGAATGGCTCTTCTGCACCTTGCCTTTTTCCTTCACAGTGTTGCGACGCTTCAGGGGCGAGAGGAGGTTAGCGCAAACGCAGCAACTTTGACACTTTCTGTTTCGCATGGCATCGCAGCGCAGGCTGTTCCAGCAAATGCACAGGCCACAAGGCGATCACCGCCAAGAGCTGAGCTTGCCTGAGGTTGCTTTGAGGCAAACGACACACCAGGGAAGACAGGGTTAGAGCTGGTGGAGCTGAAGAGTTGTTTCTTTTTTTCCTCCATCTCGACTTTCACATGCATCACAGCAGCCAGGTACGGTTGGACAGAGTGTGACAAAGTGCAAAAACCCGAGTGTCTGGGACCAGCTTCTCTCGAGCCACATGGTGGCTTAGCTGGCTGGAAAGATCTTCGTGATCCTGGTCTGGTTCGTCTGGTTCCCTGTTTTACCTCTTCGGAACATCCCGGCTCCTCGTGCTGTGGCGAGTGCATCCTAGCATTAGCCATCCCGGGACTGTGGCACCCCTGGTGGAAACTGTGGATGGTGCCTGGGTGCTGACAAACGCACGGTCCAGCACTCTCTTCCGACTTCTTGTGCCGGCATCAGGCCGAGATGGAACTTCAAGACCCAATTCTTGCCCAACTTCCTTCCAACTTCTCTTCGTTTCTGTTAACGAATGCGACGATTTCGAGGCCTCGATTATTCCATTTCGCCTCAGAGGTAACCTGCCTACGTCAGAATTCCTTTTTCATTTGTCATCCGTCGGATATCGACACACCCCAGCCAGCACTCTTCATCTGTCGACCTCAGGCCTCAATATCCCACACTTTTCTCTGCTGCCCTGCCCTGTGGCTGAGGCAATCTACGTATCCCTATTGCACGGCAGTTGGCATAGCCGGCAAGGTTCAGCAGATGGCAAACTGAAGCGGTAGCTACAATGGAATTGAGTCACTGGTGAATCAGCTACAGGTCGAGTGTGCAGCTATCGTCGATGCTACGGTCACGGGGCCAACCACATGAGCCTTCGATATCCGCCCCCATATGTGAGGTATCGTCCACTTCAACAGCCATCCCACGCTCTAAACGCGCGGTCCCTCTCACGGCGATACACGACTGGGGCTCTTGCAACTGTTTTGTCACTTTTCATTCAACATCCCACGCTTTGGTTGTCCGTGGTTTACCCACTCCCGACTGCCTCGGGCCTCTCACATATCCCGCTCACTCACACGCCTCCCGTACATCTTGGGTGAAGGGCCGATACTCCGCCCACACTTCCGACAGCCTCGGCGGTAAGCTGTATATCAGCTACCTTCACACTTGGAGCACGCCGGGCGAAGGCTATTCACTTAACTCATCTGTTGTCAAGGTGAACGGGCATGGCAAGCTACGCAAGCGCGTACACGAAAACCTGCGATCTGCAATCTGGCACTTTTTATATCTTTTCTGTCGTGTTTCTGCGATCCGCGTTCGCCACTTTGGGCACTGTGTTGGACCGAAAGGGGCAGTGCCATATCGTTTTTGCGTTGTCTCTTCGCGATGCCACACCCACTGGCTACGTCAAACCTTTCTCCTCTTTTTCCGGACAAGCGGAGACGGAAGACTGGCAGTGGTGAGATCGGTCTTATTATCTGGGTAATATTACACACATGCTATGGGTCGTGGACAGGCGTGGTCACAGATGATCAGCACGGGGCATCATACTGAGCGTTTTGTGGGAAGCACCGGGACCCCAGTGGGGAAGAAGGCTTTTGCAACCCAACGATGGGTGCCCGGATCTTGTTCCTGCAGCAGGGACGCCGTGGTTGAGAGCCTGTTTGTGGCTTTGGTCTTGTTTCTTATTCATGAATCTGGACTGCTCGATGAACGCGAGTGCATCCCATTACATTACATCGTCTCGATTGATGGTCCTCTCAGGTCGCAGTGGATCGGGTTCCGGCATATTTTTCTGGCAGACTGAGACCAGTTGATCATGGGTTGATTCCCTCTGGTGCTGCCACTTTGCCCGGCAGGCAATGCTGCTGGGCCTTGGGCATAGTGCTTAGTGTCGGGTCAGTTGGGTTGAGAGATCAGACCTGGGGTGAGTCCAGGTCCTGGGCGACACACCAGCTCTTTGCTTTGTCGTCTTCACTGGCGTCACTTTTGATCTCGAAGAGTTTCGAGATCGACATCATGTGTCCCCAGAGTGTTTTGTGTAACAAGGTTGACTGTGTTCTGGAAGGGCCCGACGGAAAAGCAGGGTCGGTTCCCTCCTGATATGTTGGACACGAGTTGGGAATCAGAATGATCGTCAAGTGACGTTATTTCCCGGCAGCGGTTATCTGCTGTGTATCGTGCGTCGGCCATGTCAGTGGGCGTTTCTCGGTGGGAGGGGTGAGGGCGTGTGGGATATGGGCAGAGCCTCGTTGACTCGACTTTCTTGAGTCGAGTCGAGTCGAGTCACGGCTAGCCACACCCCTCTGCGTCCTTTCTCTCTTCCCCAAATGCAACGCTCTCGAGGTCGGGTTCGGAAAAGGCTTGATATGAGAGGCCAACTTGCGCAGACAGTGTTGTTCACTGTGGCATTTTTGGATTGTGTACATTTGCTATCGTCACTGCATGTGTAACAGGTCTGATAGGTTTGCTTGATATGACAAGTCCAAGTTCTGAGGGGGGGGGGAATATGGTGGTAGTCATAGGACCTATGCTTCCTTACTCTTCATTTGTCTCACGACGACGAAGGCAAAGGACGAGGCTTCCTGTCACATAGACGTCCGCGGCACGAAGGAGGTAAGCAAACGTTGAATTAAGCTTCTTCATAGGCTGATCTGATGCCTGTTTCTTCCTCACACATGCGGTAATTGATGAGTCTTGTGGGCATGGGGTCGCCAAGCGCCGAGGGGTGTAGGCACCCCTGTTTCACGGCGTCAAGGACGGGCATAGTGTACAGAGCTTGCGTCATGTCTTTTTTTTCGGAGGGGAAATTCTCGCTTGTTTTGAGGCTCATCCTTCTTGTTATCTTATATTTTTCACTCATCTCGGACGCCTTTTTGGCGGAAGGGTGTTTGGGCCAATTATATGTGGCTTGGGGGAGATGTGAGTCATCGTACCACACCTTGGTTGATGGTTGGTGTTTATTGGATGATGAGGGGTGATAGGTCTATGAGGCGGGCCTTGCTAGGCAGCAGGAGGTTGAGGGACATAAAAGTCAAAAGTTGATTCCTGTGGTTGTTGTTGGAGAAGAAGCTGGAGGTAGGTCTTGTAAGGGGCGGTTGGTAATCACGGTGCATTGCATAGAACTGCCGGCCAAGCACGCACGTCTTCCGGAGCCTCATGGGAGATCTTGGATGTACAGGTGTTAACGTGTGAACAAGGTCAAGGGGTTGATGCAGCCTCGGGATTTTTTTCTTGTTGGATGTCTCGGACATGGGTGGGGAGTGATGAGGCTTATTTCTTGTGATGCTATCGCAGTGCTATGTTTTTTCGGTGTCTTTGGTTTGGGGCAGTTATTGCCTAGAAGCTAATTATCTGGTCGAGCAACTCGCCCGCGACCCTTCATCTTGCCGTGATGTTCTCGAGAAGGATTGGTGAGAGCTGACGAGGAAGGTGATAGGGGTTACACCAGGTAATCGGCCCATGTGTTGTTCATCGGGACGATGTTTAGGAGTGAGACAGGCGATAAGATGATGCACGTTGTTGTGGTTAAGAGGTAGCTTCTTCACCAGGATAATTTGTATTTGAGACATTATGGAGTAGATGTATTAATCTTCTGTCTAAGGTAGACTGAGGATCGTTTGAGCATTTTATGCTTGCCCAATGGTCAAATCTGCGAGCGGACAGCGAGGGTAATTCCATATAACGGCATGGAAAAAAAGAGTGAAGTCAATTTTGACAGGGTATCGTTGAAACCTGAAAAAAGCAGCCGAAAACAAAAGGAAAAATGAAAAGCCCCTCAACAAGAAAAACCGTCCATCATCATGACAACCAACTTGTCCCGTCTCCTCACCTCCTTTCCCAGCAGCCATCTCCCCTTTACTTCCAAACACTCTCACTCCCCACACCCTCCGCCTTGCCCTTCTGGTACGTCTCACTGAGCGCGTCATATAACCCCTTTAGCCTCTTGACCTCCCCCCTGAAGTACTCCCTCTCCTTCTCATCCTCCACCTCCTCGATCAGCTCCCCTAGACTCTTGCTCTTGAAGAACTTGTTATTCTTGTTATACAACCCCCTCCTCTTAAACTCCCCCTCCCCCTCATTTTCTCCCCTTACTTTGAACACCTCCTCCAAAATGTCAATGTCATACGGGATATTGAACGCGTCTCTTGAGTCCTCGTAGGTGAACAAATAGTAGAACTCGTTGAACCCAGCCCAGGTGATTCCAGACAGACAGAGGGAACAGGGCTCGTGTGTGGCGAAAAAGATGCAGGAAGAAGGGAAGGGGCGGGAGGAGGGGGGGATGGTGGTGAAGAATTGCTGGATGCAGTTTATTTCGCCGTGGAGGAGGGGGGAGAGGGCTTCGTTGTTTGTGGCTGTTGTTATGGGGGACAGGGTGTCACGGGAGAGGATGGAGGCGCCGAAGAGTTTTGAGCCGGAGGAGACGCCGGTGGTGGTGAGGGGGATTATGGTGGACTCGGTGAGGGTGAGGAGGGTGGTGAGGAGAGTTGAGGGGGGGTGCGGGTTGGGGGGGGTGTTGGTGTTGGTGGGCATGGTGGTGGTGATGATGTTGTTGTGGTTGGATGTTGTGGTGTTGGGTGATGATGTGATCTGTTGTTGAGCACCGGTGTCCTTTTATCGATCGCCGTGTTGGGCTCTCCGGGGCCGGTGACGGCGACGGCCGAGGGCGCGCCAAGGATTCTCGGCGGCTCCCGGAGGGGTCCGGGGCGGGGATCGGAGGTGCCTATCGGCGATGGCAGGACTATTGATAATTTGCATGTTTGATGGAAATTGAGCTAATGCAGAATTATTTCGGTGGAGAAATGCTTTCAGCAAGGATGATGCTATTGAAACAAATGTTGTGCAGTGGATGACCAGTTCGGGGACCCCTAACCCAGCGCCCTTCTGTTCAACCCCACATTCTCTGTCCCTCTCTTCTTACAGCCACAGACCTCAAATCTGGCAAGCTTCAACATCCCATGCGTAATTGTCCTCTTCAATCATGACTTTCCCGTCGTCACTACCGCGATAACCACTCCACTTCTTTTGGTCCTTTTCTCGCAATGGCTGACACGGTGTTAGCGCCTGGTTCACGTTCGGCGTTCGTCCATGGCACTCACCCAGAGTCTACTGTACTTGATGTAGACGCCACCAAAGAACAACACTTTCTTCTCGCCTTCCTGGAAATACTTCGTCAATGAGCGGTTCTGGAGCTTCAATGAGGGTGTCCTACCTCAACCTGTGGCTCATGCCACTCCGTAGCAGTCTCACCAACATAAAACTCAGTCGAAGCATCAATCTTCGCAACATTATCAATCTCGGCTGAGGCCCCAATGACAACCGATGTGCCCTTGGTGGTCCAAGTGGTGATCCGGATATCCCTCGCCGCTATGGTCGATGTGATAACATAAAAACCGCCGCTCTTCTTGATGTCAGGGAACCTCCTCAGGAGATCCTTGGCATTCTTGTTCGCCCATGTGCTGAAGGGGTCTTTGAGCCCAAACGATCTCTTCTCGACCGGATCATTGCACAGGAGGATCGCCCCAAACTCCCCCTTAAGCTCATATCTGTAGGCAGAGGAGAAGGTGGCAGGAATGTTGGCTTGAGTTGCGGCAGATGTTGAGATCGCAACCCTGCTGACGGTTTCCGTTATCTTGGGACCCCATTTGCAGCTTTCCCGCCGCTTTTCCCACGTTCGTCCTACGAAGGGGCTTAGGCCAAAGGCTTTAAGTTCTTGCGGCTTGGTCACGTCGACGATTCTCTGCCAGTCGCCCCTGTCGTCGATGAAGCCGCAGACACCGGGGTAGGCGTCGAGATCGGAGGCTGGGTGGAGCAAGGCATGGCCGAAGCCAGACTTTCGCATCCCATAGGCGTAGTCCTCGAACTGGAAGGATTCTGCTTTTATGGTCATGGTTGAGGTGATGTCCGCCGCTTGACTGTGGTGAGGTAAAGGTGCATGAGATGAAAGTATCTGTCATTGGGCTGCATGGAGACCTTGGAAGTGACGTTGAGGATACTTGAGGGGCTTTTGGAACCAATGGATAACAGGCGCAGATGTTTGAACCACACAGGGAACAGACCCCTCGATTGGGCTCCGTGCCCATCAACGGAGCAGCCCAACCTTGGAACACCATGTCGCCCAATTTGCGGCCGGCATTCGGCTTCTCTACACTCCACAACACAGTGTATGATGGGTCAACAACAGTATCAGAATGTCTTGGGGCTGTTCCTCGCCTGGGAAGAAGATGGAGGAGAGCATGCATCTGCGGGGGAGAACCCGTTTCACACGCAACTGGAGGAGTTTGTCCACACTCTTCAGCTGGGATACAACTATGACATTGAGCAGTGGCTCATTCCGTCAGAAAAATATCCTCGTGCCTTGGACAAGAAACTGAACGAGACTGTCGAGCGGATCAATGAATGCAGTAAGAAGGAGAAGGGCGCATTGGACCTGCTCATCATCTACTACGGTGGTCATGCGGTAGTCAACCCCCACGAACCCGATAATGACCTGTTATTAGTTCCGTAAGTCTCCCGAAATTCTTTCTCGACGAGCTAGCTGCCTTCGCTAACTTGAGGACAAGATGCCCAAAAAGCAAGGACGTATCCGTTTCTTGGGCGACGGATGTTTTATCAAGAATACAATATGTAGAGGGTGCTGATATCCTGATTCTCTTGGACTGCTGCTACGCGCAGAGAGGCCAGCATGCGATAGATCACATGCATCGGCCGCCGCCGAGACCAATGATCACTCTCGCGGCTGTTGACATTGATGGCAAGGCTATCCAAGATGGGGACTATACGTTCACCCAAAACCTATGCGCACAACTTGAGGAGTTTGGAAACAATACGGAGACTTTCAGTATCAGCCAGTTTCATCGAGCCCTTCGACGAAGGACCGCTAGTTGGAGACGACGTCAACCCGACGGCAAGATTCCAGATCCTCTGATGTCCTCCAACACAACTCATGAGTTTGGGTTGCTGGGACCGCTTGAGCCGCAAGTAGACCCAGCTGAGACGTCGACCGTGGGAAGAGCTATATCCGCCAAACCAGCTGGGCATGCCAAAGAGGAACGGTGCCCCGTAACCGCAGAGAGGTCTTCATCTGCCCTTGCCGCCTCTCATCTCAAACCTTCAAGTCCTCGAGCCATCAGCGCGGGAACCCATTCACCAGCTTCTCTCAAGAATGCATCATGGCAGGACAATGTCAGTTTCTGCATGGAATTCCATGATGTGGATGAGGCACGCCCTCCTAGTGCGCCCTCTTCAGTTCTCAGCTCCCGTTCCCTTTCGCCAGCCTATTCAACAACCTCCCAAAACGGGCGTCTACGAACCGGAAGTCCTGATACTCGCCCTTGGGTTCCTAGCATCGTCGATATGCCCGCCACCTCACCCCACGACACCCTCAACATCTACGTCAGTTCACCCGACCTGGAAGCAGTTATGCCCACCGCTCCGATGAGTTGTTCCCCTGCTGCGTCATCGAGCTCCTTACAAGAGTCAATTCTGCCGCCAAGAAACAAGAGAGATCACCAAAAGTGTTATGATGTGCGACTGTCACCTTCTGCTCCGTACGAGAGTCCCAGGATAACCCCACGGGGAAGCAAAGAAAGGACAGACAACATGCCATACCCGCGACATTCGCAGACAGTCATGCCAATGTTGCAAAATCGAAGGTCACAAACATTTGACAATGCTGATTTTGGCCGGGCAAGGGATGGCTATGGAGGTCCGCGTTGGCAGGCGCAGGCTGACTCTGACTCCGAGGATGAATTTTGGCCCCCGGAACACTCGGGACCTCGTCATCAGTTGTATGGTGGTTATCGGCGGTGAAAGGGGAGGTTGACGGTTTAGAGGTAGCGTGAATATTGGTTTGTTATGACTCTGGAGGATCGGTGTTGCGGACAGTGACTGAGCACAACGGAGGAATGTTTCTGACAGATGTCTTGATGTATGTAAGCTGGACCAATATCTGGTTTCTTCATACTTTTAGATGAACAAGACAATATAGATACACGTATTTGAACACCATTCTTCCAAGCTACCTCCATCGACACACTCTCTATCTGTAAAACCACCATCCAAAACCACCTTGATCCCCACAGCAACCCCCAGACTCTTCTCAGATCCCCACAAACACCCCTTCGTAGCACCAATGACCTCAGAACTTGTATAACACTCGACCTATCGGGACCAATATCCCCAGGTCTTTCCTTCCCTACCACCCACGAGAGGTGGGGGATGGGTGTGTGATTGTCATCACAGGTCTTGTTGCATGAACAGAAAAAAGAACACTACACAAATTTATCCCCAGAGTGAAAAGCCTCAGACCTCAGACTTTGATGCTTGACCTGTGAGAAAAGAAACAACAGGTCACCCTCCCGTGAGAGAAAGAAAACAACGGGAGGGATGTGTGTAGGTGTCATCATTGGTCTGTGATAGTTTCGTGTTGACGGGGAAATGACTGCAGCTACAGGTGTCTGTCCAGCGACAAAAAAAGAGAAGCGTGCCCCCAAGAGCCCTCAAAAAGTACAACTTGAGAAAGAAAAAAAAATGGATAAAGACCTCAGGCTTGGAATACTCGATTTGTGGAAGAAAACAAGACAGGTCTCACTCCCGCGTGAGAAAAAACAAAACAATGCGGGGGTGATTATCATCATTGGTCTCTGATAGTTTCGGTGTCAAAAGGAGAAAAACGTTGTTGAAGCCTAGAGAAGAACAAGAGGGAAGGGTAGTGTAGAAAAGAAAATGTGAAAAAGAAGGGTAAGGACAGCAGAAATTAAAGGAAAAAAAGACAAATAAAGGTAGAAGAAAAAGTGTGGTTGTTTGACGAAGCCCTCTCCAAACATGAGCTACGACCAGGCGAAAATGATGACCTCAAACTGTGTGTGGCACTAGACCTTCGAGAAAACAAACAGGTCTCTCTCCCGCGAGAAACGAAACGACGGGAGGGATGTGTGTGCATATGTCATCATCGGTCTGTGAAACTCTTCGTGTTTGGGTGAAAATGCTTGCGCTAAGACGCATGAAAGAGGTGTGATGTTGTAAGATAAAACGGGGAACGGGAAAGAGAAAAGTAAAGACGGCAGAGAAGGGTAAAAGAGCAGAGAAATGCGAACAGGGGGGGGGGGAAGGTGAAGAACGATTGAAACAAGGCAACGAAGGGTAGGGAATAAAAAGTAGAAAAGGAAACAAAAGCGGACATGAGAAAGAAAAATGGTCTTAATTGTCCACCACCAACTCCACGTGTATTCTTCAAATCGGTACGCCCTGTATGTCGGGCAACTGCGCAAAACCTCAGACTAGGAAACCAAGCCCTGTATAGGTCTGCCATTGTCATCGGTGCCATATCTCACAGTCGAACGCCACTGACAAAAGCCAGTCTGAGAAAAAGACGAAGAATTGGACTTGCCTAGAGAAAAAAACAAGCAGGCAGCCAAAGTGATCCCCCAGGGCCCACAGAGAAAGGTGAAAAACCTCAGAGTCTCGGCGAGACACTTTCATCATTGGTCTTGTTGAACGTCGGTGTTGAGCTTCGGTAGTTCATGGAAAAATATAACGTAAGAAAAGTAGCCTGGAACAGGCATAAAAAAACTAAGAGCGGGGAGTAGGTGAGAAAAGAAAGAGCCTCAGATGTCTAGCCGTGGCTGACAAACTCATCATGGGCTACATGATGATGAAAATGCAGGAACTGAAGAGAAAAATGAGGGAAAAACTGGAAAGAAAACAAGAAAAGAAAACAGAATAAAGCGGGAATAAAAAGTGAAAAAAAAAGGAGATAAAAATGAAGGGAGAAAAAGGTAAGAAAAGAGATAAAAAAAAAAAAAAAACAGGGCAAAACAGAAGGAAAAGCGAAAAGGAAAACAGAAAAAACAAAAGAAAAAAAGAAACGGAGCCTCAGATGTCCCAACCGTTTGGCCGACATATTCATCACAGGCAGCAGTGAAGGAAATGCAAAACCGCAGGGGCAGAAAAGGGAAATAGAAAAGAAAATAAGAAGCAAGATAGAAAAGAAAGGCAAAAAAGAAGCGGGAAAAAACAGAAAGAAAAGAAAGAAAAAGGAAGTAAGCCTCTTGACTAACATATCCGTCACAGGCCAAATAAGGGGAAAGGCAAAAACCGGAGGTGTGTGAAAGGAGAAGACAACACAAGAAAACGGTTGGAAAAGATAGGAAAAAAGGCTGAAAAGGAGAGGAAAGAAAACAAAAGAAGTAGAAAGAAAAGAGGGTCTCAGAAGTCTAGTCAGTGGCAGACATTCTCATCATCGACCAGAGAAAAGAAAAACTGAAAAACAGCAGGGGAAAAAGAGGAACCACCCCAGCAACATCCATCGCCAAATACAGACGAAGAAGACTGAGAAGAAAGACTCCTCTGCACCAGGAGAAGCCCTCAGGATAGACAGATTGTTGCGTTTGCACAGCAGAATGTCGTGTCATCATTGGGCCAGAAGGCAGGTAAAGGAACACCCCCAACAACACCCCGACTGACAACACCAACTGAATAGGGGCAGATAGAGTGAAACCCCAACCGACAACACCAACTGCAAACAGGGGCCCGAATGAAAAGAAACACCCCAACAACAACCGACAAAAAAGAAAAAGAAACACCAAGCCCAACTGGCAACAACAACGGGGAAATAGAGAAAGAAAAGCAACACCCCAAAAACTCTCGGGGAAATGGGGAATGGGAAGAAAAAGAAAAACCCCCCAACAAACCTTGACAGGCGCGAGACAGACCTCAGAAAGCCAGCCGACATCGTCAAGCAAGCGATTTCGTCCTCAGTCTTAACCTCTGCGCTAGTGATAGCCCCGAGACGCAAAACACCATGCATGTGGCGATCTTGATGGTGTTGTCCACCCATTGACCACCAGCCAACAGACGAGAGTCCATCCGGGGTGAAGATCTTCCAACCCGTCTGATACACACTGTACTGCGCTCGCAAGGTCGAGGAAAACCGAGTTTCGAAATGATCTCCGAGTTCAACGCTCCCTCAAGCGAACCAGAGAGTGCTCCGGCGAACGAACATGATGATGCCCCCGAGCGCGTGCCTGATTGCCACCCAGTTAGGCTCCTTGATCGCGTCTCAGTATGAGAACACAACAAGCCTTTCCACTTTCCACGTACACAGTCGTTTCCTCGCGCCGGCAAAGCGCTACAGAACGATGGGTGAAAATCTGCCCTCAGCACGTGCAACAGTACTCCCCCGCGTCTGCAAAGGAGCTTGCTCACCTCGTCATCATGAGGGCAGAAAGAAATGGAAATGTGGGCTCCAGCGACCCAGGAGGATGACCTACGCGGGGCGAAACGAGCCCGACAACGAACCCACGTCCTCAGCCACCCCCCCTCAAAGAAAACAACTCCGAAAACCTGGTACAGTAACCCGAGTTGCGGCCAGGAAGGGAAAGCCCACGCGTCGGGTGTACCGTCCTGGCTTCCCCTTGGCCCTCAGAAACAGGGCTGTCAATGCCGTGCCAAGAGCAAAGACAGGGGTCCTGTTGTGCCATCATTGGGCCGGTGGGTGGTGATGGTGATGGGGGAAAAGAGGCAACGCTGGCTACCGGTGGTGAGAAAAGGGGTGGGAACATGAAGGGGATGAAGAAAAGACAGGAAAAGTGTGATCGAGGAAGGATGGACGGGAAAGGAAGGGTCGATGGCAGCGATGCCAAAGAGCCGGCTGTATGGTTGGAAGCACAATGCTCAGGGGCTTGGCAGCAAAGACAGCTCGCTGAGCAAGAGCTGCGTCAACTGCCGAAAAGCCATGGCCGCACAAGCAGCTGGTCTTGAACCTTGGGGAAGATGAATGAAGGAGGATAAACGAAGCTGGGTAAACGAATGAGGACGAACAGAGGAGGAGTGTCGAGAGGACAACGGGAGAGTGTTGCAAAGCTGAAGAGGAGATGTTGTGAAATTGTGACCCTGATAGTGCAAAACCAGACAAGTCAGCAAATGAAAAGCAACGTAGTGAAGTGAAAGAGATGACATACCAATTGCAAAAGAGTAGGTAGTCGATGACCTAGTCGTTTTTGCAGCTAACCGGAAACAATGTCAGTAATGTAGACAGAATACTCCAGAAGGAAAGGTTGATGTGGATGGTGAAGGCCAAATCAAATCTGTGCTCTGTGGTCCCATTTTTAATAATATTTGAGTCGAATCATTTCGTTGTGTTATCATACCCATTAGGCTGGGGAAGAAGTGGAATAGAGGAAATGAACATACCAATAGAAGCCGAACGGGCTTAATTGAAAGAAGGTTGATGGCAAGTGAAGGAGCCGAGGGCCATGCCGTGGTGAGGTATCAAACCAGTGTCCAGGTTGCTGCGGCAGTTCGAAGATGAGGTGGGCTCTTGGCTGTGAATATACTGACGACCTTGAAGAGAACAAATGGTTAGCACATTGTACTATAAAAATGCAGAGATGTGAAAGGCAAGGAATGAGGAAAGGCAAATTAGATTAATGCCAAGAGGTGGCTTTTATTGTCATTCAACCACCGCATTGTTATCATGCGCCATTGGAAGGGGATGAGGTGTCAAATGAAGAGTGTACATACCGCTTGTGAACATGGCCAGTGGCCTAGAATCAGCAAAAAGAAGAAGTTGAACTGTGAAGCCCTGGAAACACCGTTGACGACAGGAGGTTGGGGCCGAGAACATGTCGGGTTGATTAAGCTGGCATATGCCTTGATGGACCTGATATGCACATGAAGTCAGCGACCGCAAGGAATCCCGGAAAATATAAGTGTCAATGGAAAAATACCTGTCAGATCGACGAGTCGAGTATCTTCTTTCTTTTTTTCATAAGTGGAATCAAAAATGGGAAGAAGGATCATCATGTGGGTTGTATGCTTGGGAGATGTCAAGACGTACCAAGAAGAGGCTCCAGCCCCCTGGAAGGAAGATGGTAGACTGGCTTGATCTAGTCATCGAATGTCAATAGTTAGCGATGTCCGCGAATCTGAAGTGGATCAAGAGAAACAAGAGAAGGATATGAGGGCAGTGTCAGAACAACAACACGTTGATTCTCATTGGAAATCAAGTAATCGAGCTTGGGTATAATCATAGAAGCCTGGATGAGAATGGGGGGAAAATGACGAGGGGAATACGTACCAGTCAAATAGGTGACCCAGAGCGCAACGGCTGATGTGGGCAAAATGCGCTGTCGGACTCAGTAGATGTCTAGAGGTAGGTAATGGTGATTGATGAAGAAGACGAAAAAGAAGACAAAGAAGAGGACGAAGAAAAGACGAAGAAGAAGAAGAAGGCAAAAAACAGAAAGGGGAAAATGAAGAATATGTAGATGAAAAAGAGGAACAAGAGGAAGAAGCCCGATCATAAGTAGATCGGCTTGGTGGAATAAGCCTGAGGAGGAAGATGGAAAAAGACAAAAGTGGAAGAGATGAAGAAGACAAAGGTAAAGAAGACGAGTGTTGTGAGGTTGAGGGAATCAAAAGGTAAAAGCAGGAAAAGATGAGAAGGCTGAGGGCAACGGTCAGAAGAGGTAGAAGAAGAGAATAGTGCGGGGTAATGTGTGAAATAATATTGACAAAGTGTGGTTTGTGCGCGACTCGAAGGGGAAGAGTGGAAGGAGCAATGCCATAGAACAGCATCGAAGTCAGTCGCCTGAGGCTTCAACGTGCGTCATCAGGGTTAGAACGCGCCAGAACGCGTCAAACTGGTGCCTCAAGCACATTCGATTCGAAGGTTCGACCTGTAAGGAAAGTATTGGAGGGCGTGCGTCGACTGCTTGGTAACCCAAGATGAAGAAGAGGGTTGATTTGCCGCTACTGAGTCGACCTGAAGGACTTTGAAGTCGAATAGATGTGAGGATTTGATAGAGCAGAGTATATCGGTGGTCGATAGAGTGACAGCAGTAGTGATAGATGATGGGAAAGATGAGAAGATAGGCAATGATGTGGAAAAAGAAAGGGCAGAAAGGAGAAGAAATGGCAGAGAGGGCAGAGAGAGAGGAGAAGTGCGAGGGCAGAGATGATATGGAAGTAGTGATTGTGGGAGAAAGACTGACAGGCTGGTCGGTGACGAGCACAGCACACCTTGATGGCTACTCTGGGCGGTGAAAATTGGCGAGATGCCACAGGACATCCTGAGAGACTTCTAGGTTGATGGGGAGATTGAGGGTTCCCTTCGAATGATAGGAGTCGAGTAAGCAGCTCATCGGCTCTCTGACGATGAGTGAAGCCTGTTAACGAAGTTGGAGCTGAAGAAAGTCGGAATATCAAGAGATAACGAGGATGATGATGAGAAGAAGTCAACGAGGGCAAGGTGGTGGAGGACATGAGAGTCGCTCTGAACAAGCAGTCGTTGATACAGTGCGGATAAACAAAAGGGGGCGCTCGGGCCATGTCAACAATCATCACCTTTGAGCAAGGAAGGGGCAATTGATATTGATGGTGAAGTCTTTGCAACTGGCGTTGTTGAGGCCCTATGTCGTCATCAAAGTTGAAAATTGGTTATCCACACTCTAACATATTCCTGTGGTGGTCTTGTCTGTTGCGTTATTATCAAGAGCCGGGGACCTACATATGGTGAATGCTTCAATGTGCAAGTTTTGATACTTACAGTGTGTCCGTCTGGTGAATATCATTACCCGGCATCTTAAAGCTGGCCGGGACTGAACTGCATGCTGAACTACAGACCACAGCACGTCGTAGACGGTAGACAACGCCACAGAACTACCATATTAATCGGAAACCACGTCACATATCATTACTTCAAAGATTACCTTGCAGGCATGCATTGACACTCTGGATTAGAAGCCCACACAGACAACCATTCAGTTGTAGGACAACGCCTGCGAATCACCACGGGGAGTAGCAGGTGCTCTGAAAGGAAAAGTTGATAAAGGAACCACTGCGTACCCCCTGCCCCTGAAGTCAGAGTTCCCGGCGACGGACATCTCGGCGTTTGCCCTGAATCGGCCGGGGGATCAGCCGGCCGAAAGTAAACAAAGACCGGAGCCTCTGAGCACTGACCGGACCGGAGACCAGACGTTGACATTGAACCCAGAAGTGATCCAACCCCGGCTCCATCAGAACATGGTGGATGCCGGTTATTTTACACAAAAATAACCGCATGCTACCTGTGATCCACCAGGGCAGCCCGCCAATGCCAAGACCTACAAGCGAAGAGGGGGCCGGGAATGGATTTCGTCACCCAAGAAATGCATTCTCATTCACCTTCAATCCCGATATTGAAAGCTGCTCACGCGCATCTCAAAATCATCCATCTTGCAGGAGAAGTTCCTGCAGGTTCTCTTGCGCCATGATGCAGAATGCAGACATACTGGGGGCAGGCAGTAGGGGGCCAAGGTGAGCAGCCACACTCCGACGGGGAGCCAGCCCTGCCCACCACCATCCCACCTGGGCTTGAACTCCTCAACTCAGCTGCCAAACAAATCCCAGTGCGGGGGTGTGATGAATATTTCATCTATTCCGTCCTCGGGAGCCGCTTACCTTGCCTTCCTTTTTCTAGGGGTGTGGTGGTGTGGGCGCACAGCAGCCATCCCACAGCGACCAGGACCCTGGGCGGGTAAGCCAATATTTCAACGTGTCTTTTTTCTCCTTCACGATCTCTCCCATCTCGTCAGGACAACACCTCTTGATTTTCCAGCAAAACAATAATAACAGAACAAACTTCACAAATCACAGGCCAAAAAGCGGTGACAGGCGCAAAAGAAATCCCCACTCAGGCTTCACCGCATACCCACTTGGTAGGCCACAACTGGGACCAACTGGAACCATTACAGAGACCACACTTCAGCACTGCATCTGACGCTTGTCCAGGATTAGCTGGCCTGGGTGGGCCAACCCCTCCAATTTTCTTGCCAGTCACCTCACTTTTGACCATTGTGAGCGCCACTTTCACGAGGGGTTTGTCTCTCTCATTATCATTTTCCTTTTGGGCTGGATGTGAGAATACGCGAACCCGCTGGTCGGACAGTTGCACATTTTCTTTGGAGCGGGAGAAGGGCAGAAGGACACACACGACGGTATCCATCTGGTCCCATCTACGGCAGTTGAAAGGATTTTCAAAGGACGACATCAACCACACCGCCCCGGACGCTGCTGCTGCATACAATACATCATTCAAAACCACAGCCATACCATGCCCCCGCAACAAAGGTGACATTCAGGTATCTAAGCGCTAGGACAAGAGGAATTCCCCGAGAACCCAACTTCTTTTATATAGACAAAAACCAGGTATGTCTCACCCCTCTCCCCCTGTATTTACTTGACCATTTTCAAACAAATCTCTAACATCCATTTAGTGACATCGTTTTTTCCTGAAAGCAAGGACAAAAGCAGACACGCGATGCCCAACCTCTCACCCCCCAACACCCTCCCCCTCGCTCAGCCCCTCACCACCTTCCTCTCCTCCCTCACCGACCTCTACCACACGCTCCTCGCTTCCCTCCAAAAGCGCTTCAATCCCCACGCAGCCCTCGCCGGAGATGAGGATCACCTCCTCAACGGCATCTGGTTCTTTCTTTTGTTATTGGAGGCCCTGATCGTGCTCGGGGTGCTGTTGCAGGCTGTCGTGAGAGGATTGAAGTGGAGGATCAAAAGGAGGAGGGCGATGGTGATGAGCCGACCGGGGAGTTCATATCAGTGGGAGGGGCGGGGTGGTAGTGGGCAGGGGTGGATGGTGCCGTCTACGCCGTCGAGGGAAAAGGGTTTTGTGAGGAGGGATAGTAATGCTAGGTGGGAGCAGGATGGGTGGTGGCAAGAGGGGGAAGGGCGCGAGCTTGAGAGGGATTATGGTGTTGGCGGGCACGACAAGGGGTATTGAGGGATGGGAAGTGGATGACGAAGTTATGAGTGATGGACATTTGATACCACTATGATGGAATGTGACTTTGGGGGGCAAGCATTGTGGCGTTTTGGGCGGGCAAAGATCTGATGCATTTTAGCGGCGCTTCTGGGATTGTTTTTAGAAAAAGCTTTGCATAGCTAGCACTTTGATTTTGGAATCAATATCGGTTCAAATTTAGGCATACATGTCCCACAGATTGGTGTTGCTTGACAGTGCGCAAGTCTGGGTCAGGGTTGGTCTGCTTGATACCCAAGGTGCGAGGTGGCGTTTATACAGGGCATTTTTGAGTTGTAACCTCTGCATGTGTGATCGTTAAGCCGCCTATCACATGCACCTGAGTGAAATCTACGACAGAAAGGGGTTTCAAAGGACGGGTCATGCACATGTAGTGCGACGACGGACCTCCGGGCAGCTTCGCGACTCAGGTACGTGCTATCCCGGCATCAAGCTTGCATGTGGCCTTTTCCCACGTCCACCAGGATGCTCTTCTCGCTTCCCTATTGTGAACACCATAAACACAGGTATTGAGCATCATGACCCTTACCGCCCCCAAGCCAGACAACCACTCTGGCACCGAAGCCAAGTCCACTTCGGCCACCCAACACCGCGATTACAGCTCCCTCCCCGACGTCACAACCCACGACCGCACCTCCTTCCCCTACATCTTTTCCAAGAATGTATCCGTCCCCGTGTCCGGCCTGGCCACTGGCCCCGGCCTGATCCGGTGCAACATCTACCGCCCTCACGACTCCGACACGAACCCCGTCCCGGTGTTGGTAACCTACGGCCCATACGGGAAGGATATTTCCTATAGCGAGTGAGTTGCCCCGCACCAGCGTGGTCATGTCGATCGTGATTCCCTATCGGGAAAAAACCACCTGGTATTGTTTCGCTTCGTCAGAGGTGGGATACAACCCGGTCCGGGCCATGACCAAATTCATCCAGGCATGATTCTCGGCTAACCACCCGTACTATCTACAGGTTCAACCCCAAATCCTTCTCCGAAGTCAACCCAGCCCACAAATCCATTCACTCTTGCTGGGTAAGCCTTCTCCCATCCCCCCTCCCCTCTGCCGCCCTTCCTTGATCCCAGCCCCTGATTCACAAACCTCCTTTCCCCAGGAAACCCCCGACCCCTCATTCTGGACCGCCCACTCCTACGCCATCCTCCGCGCGGACGAGCTCGGAACAGGGCAGTCCCCCGGCTTTCTGGATACAATGTCCCGTTCCACCTCGGAAGCCTTCGCCACCCTGATAACCTGGGCCTCGTCCCAGCCCTGGTCCACGGGAAAGGTAGGCTTGCTAGGCGTTTCTTACTACGCCGGCTCCCAATGGCGAGTAGCTGCCCGCCAACCGAGAGGTCTAGCAGCCATTATCCCGTGGGAGGGAATGAGCGATTACTACCGTGACCGGTGCCGGCACGGGGGGATATACAGTGATGGGTTTGTCAGATGGTGGTGGGAGAGGCAGGTTGTTGGTAACCAGTACGGACTCGCGAACAGAAGGGGGGGGAAGACGGTGGATGAAAATGGGGAGAAGGAAAAGGGGGAGTTGGAGAGGGAGAGGAGGGATCAGACGGTTGATAACCGAGAGAACAGGTACCGGGATGAGCGGTACTATCGGGAAAAGGAGTACGATATGGGGGATATTACCGTCCCGGTTTTGAGCGTGGGAAACTGGGGTGGGATTTTGCTGCATTTGAGGGGGAACATACAGGGGTATCTACATGCGGGGAGCGAAAAGAAGTTTTTGAGGATGATCACCGGGAGGCATGACCTGCCGTTTTATTATGATGAGGAGGTGGAGGTGCAGAGGAGCTTTTTGGATGCGTTTCTCAAGGGGGAGGATGGAGGGGGTTGGACTGATGGGAGGAGGGCGAGGGTTGATTTGGTGATACGGAAAGGGGATGCGGGCGTTAATGATGCCCAGCGGGAGAGGGACACGTTTGAGAGGAGAGAGGAGGAGGAGTGGCCGATTGAGAGGACAGAGTATGCGAGGTTTTATCTTTCAGGGGACATGGCCATGGTCAGAATGAACAACTGGGTTCACGAAGGGGTGCAAAAAAAGCTGGGATATCGGGCCTTGGGGACGATTGATGAATCTCAGGGGCTGACGTTCAAGACTGTCCCTTCTGACATGGGTCCAGGGCAAGAGATGGAGATTACAGGGCACATTGTCGCCCATCTCAACGTTTCTGCCTCCCCTGATGTGGGCGGACCAACGCCGTCGGATATCGACTTGTTCCTGACGCTTCGCCATATTGGCAAGGATGGCAAGGAGATCTTTTACACGGGCACGGCGGGCGATCCCGTGCCTTTGACCAAGGGGTGGCTCAGGGTATCACTGAGAAAGGTCAACGAGAAACACCCGAAGCATCAGCCGTGGCTGCCGCATCGGGATTACACCAGCAGGGATGTACTCCCCGTGATTCAAGGCGAGGTCTACGCTGTTGACGTGGAGATGTGGCCGACTTGCGTTGTTCTTCAAGAGGGGGAGAGCTTGGCTTTGGAGGTGGCGTCGGGGGATACCCAGGGGTCTGGGATATTCTTACACAATGATGCTGTGGACAGGTATGGATGGCTTGCTTTTTTGCGGGACTTGATGACAGCTGATTGCTAATAAGCGGCAGATCTCCGGATATCTTCCAAGGCACAAATTACGTCCATATTTCGAAGCAGTATGCGAACTATCTGCTGTTGCCGGTAATACCCAGAAAAGAGGATGTAGGGCATGTTTGAGTAGGTACCCAGGCTCGTAGATAGTCAGTGAATCGATAATTGTGAAGCAAAAGCGGACCACCTTGCACCCGGAGGTCAATCAATGGCCGGCGTTTGATCCGTTTTATGCACTAACAGGGGGCCATATGCACTTGGGAACTTTATCCCAGCTCACGACGTCAACAGTGGAGCGAGCTTGACTGCCCGACCTCCTGACACACCTAGACTGCAACGAACTGAAGCATATCGAAGAGGGGGAGAGAGCTTCCCCGCTTTTCGACGGCATTCCTGTTACACAACCACCGGTGCTGTGCCTGAGTTGAGGGGTTGATGCATTGGCACAAGGCCTGATCAATCGGGTAAACAGGACCTTTAATGTCTCCCCTCCCGAGCTTCAGCTTCCCCCTCTTCCCAGCTCTGAGCTTGATGCTGCTGATGAGGCGATGAGCGAGGCTTCCAGGTGGATGCTTCATCAATGTTGTGGCCCCTCGGAGGATCTGGATGTCTTTTTCGTGACATGCCCTGACAGCTGGGATGAACCATGACCAGAGGTGAAGGCCATCCCGCGAAGGCCAGCCCCACATTGCTGCGCCCCACCTGAACCACGGCTGGCTTTGTGTCGGGTGGGACGGGACCGGGCAGCTTCGAAGAGCTTCTCATCAGACAAAGGCTCGAAGAGGGGGAGCTGTTAACGGCCATGTCACTCGAGCCCCACAGCCAAAGTTTGGGAGGGGATATCGTCACAACAGACACTTGCAAAAACCGTGCAACTTCTCCCAATGTCTTTCCAAGCGCCTTCTCAATGCCGGATTGTGTTTCTTGTGTTTTGATCTCCAAGTGTGAGGTCGAAACTGGGCATGTCAGCAGTGGGTCTCTGGCCCTGCTACCCCGGATTTTCCCCAGATTCTTTTGAACCTCCCCCCCTGCTGACGGCTGTTAGCGTGCTGCAAGACGCTTGGGCCAGGTACCTTTCCTTGTTCGGACAGCGCTGGGGTGAGCCTGCTGTGTCGTTCCATGATGATGTACTCGTCACGCGATGCTGTGATTTGGCCAACGTGATCACTCGACTGACAATTACCCCGCCCGGTCTGACGAAACAGTCGAGCCAGGCACCATACGAGCAGCAGCAGATCACAGAACAGCTATATACCCCTTGATTTCCCCGCCTGAGCCTGCTCCCGTTCCTCCTCCTCCTCCTCCTCTCTCCCTCTTCTTTCTTTGTCCTCATCGACATCATCCTGCAAAACAACCATCATCAGCAACCTAAAAGGACAATCTCAATCTTGTCCCTACCATCTCCAACAAGCCAGCTAGCTTATCAGCAACACCAAAACCACCAACATGTCCGGCGAACCACTCACCAAGGTCGACTCTGCCGTCCAGGGCCTCGGCACCTCCCCACCCAAGGAGACCAAGCACAGGAGAGCATCCTCCAGCGCTGCTGGTGTGATGAACATCAATGACCTGGGTAGGTTTCCCAATTTTTTTTGTTTCTGCAAGCCCCTAGCTGACACCAATGGCAGAGGCCCAGGGAATTGAGCTCCAAATTGCAAAGGAGACGCAAAAGACGGGATGGTAAGAGTTGGATCGTTGATGATCTTTGTTGATCAACCCCTCCTTTCCCCGCTTCCTCGGAGCTAACAGCCTCGTAGGAAGATCAACACCTCGCCAAGCACAATAGAGGAGAAGGACGTGCTCAAGAAGCTGCTCACCACCCCCCCAGTCAAGAAGATTGACCTGCACTTCCCATTGGGACTTGAAGTAACGGCGAGGAACCTCAAGGGTGTCACCATCAAGGATGCGCTGGACGCTATCCACAAGCAATTCAAGAAGAGGGTATGTTGTTGACCTTTGTCCATCAGTTAGCTGTTTATCCCCGTAACTAACACGTCTCCCCTGCATCAGGCTGACGACGAGCTCGATGAACCATACCTCAAGGGCTTCGAGTGGGACAAGGAGGAGTCATGGACCAAGCTCATTGTCCACCTGTCCAAGGATGCCGGTGTAGCGCCCGGCGGCGGCTCCAAGAAGAAGAAGAAGCAGGCTGCTGACGAGTAATGAAGAGACACGCCCCCATAGCGCAGTTACTCTCCAACGACGCCGAGAGCTTCCTGAAGGTTGCATCTCGAGACTGGGCTATTGCCGCAGACTGCACGCCGCGCACCCTGGGAAAGGGTGGCAGGCGACGGGCGATCTGAAAAATTTGCCTTCTTGGTGTAGTTGGTGGCTATTAGCAGGCCATTGCTATTGTTTTGACTCGATGGTGGCCTTTTGCGGAAGGTGTACCCTTTTTTTTTGACAGGATGGCGAGGGAGGATCACCATGGGACCAGTCCATAGCCTGCTCGTCAATGAAACATGTCACCGAGTTTGTTCTGTTCCTATTTGTAGTTGACATCTGTGTCTGATGCCTGTGGTTGTGATATCTGTGACTAGAATACTGTGATCTCGATTCAAGACCGAGTCCTTCGACTGTGATGTCCTGCAACCTCAGCACTGATGAGTGGTGGCTTTCCAAGACTCACCAAGCCAATGCCATGACTCCAATTGAGCGGTACCTGGATTATCCCCAATCAATGTCATCATATGGGCCGGAGATCTCGGGGTTTGGTGACGTGTGGTGGTGCGGTGGTGCGGTGGTGCGGGACATGTGCGGGGCTGGAGCTCTGGAAGCTGTCGAGAGTGGCCTGACCTGGCCTGAGCTGCTGAAGGTTTGGTGGTGTGGTGCCGGTGTTCATGCCACCAAAAATAACAAACCCCTGCCAAGAGATGAACCGTTTGCATATAGCTCCGGGATGTCGCAACCTTTTCTTCTCTTCATCACTATCACCCCCACACCTGTCTCGATGATGTCTTCTTGGAAGCACAATTGATGGTCGTCAATAGTGGGGACTTTGCTCATGCCGTTGGCAGCGGGTCCGATCCACTCCGCTGAGCAGGGGAGCACGGTCCACTTGTCACACAAAAGCCGAAAGGTCCACTGCGAACGGTGGTTCGCTGTGCCGGTGACGGTTCGAGCGCATATTCTCGGCTAGGGACGGCTCCGAAACGGCTCTGACGACCGCGGAATTGAACTTGAAGCGTTCGTGCCTGCCTTTTTGCTGTGTTCCGATCTGATCTACAGGCCGAACTTTGACGGGAGATGACGCGGTGGGTTTTACGGCGGGGGAGGTATTAATGGGTGTGGTTCGCCCGGCTTTTTTGGGGGAAGGGTGAGGTTGTTTGGTTGTGTTTACTTGACCTAGAGTAAGGAATACCGTTTGCTTGTTACGCGATTGATCAAGAGATATCGACACAATGCCAGTCACAAACTTCTCCATCCCGGAGAAGTACGAGTACCTGGTTGGGTTTGACTCTTATCACCAGTTTGTCTCTCCTTTGCCTCCCGTCATCTCTTGAGATTGGTTGACTGACTTGTGCGTCAACAGAAGCGAAGCCCACCCCTGCGCCCTCCCCCTCGCCCAAAACTCCCCCCAGAAACCACCTCTCGGCTTGTACGCCGAAAAGCTCTCGGGCACAGCCTTCACCGCGCCCCGGAATGAAAACAAGCAGACGTGGCTGTACCGCATCCTGCCTTCGTGCGCTCACCCGCCGTTCGAGCCGGTGACTGCCCACAACGAGGCGGTGGAGACGCAGCATGAGAAGAAGCATTACATCCCTAACCAACTCCGTTGGGACCCTTTTGACCATGACGAGCACGCCGAGCATGATTTTGTCGATGGGTTGAAACTGGTTGCCGGGGCGGGGGATCCAACGCTCAAGCAAGGGATTGGCATTTATGTCTATGCTTGCGGACGGGATATGAAAGAGAAGGAGGCGTATTATTCTGCTGATGGGGACTTGTTGTTGGTTCCGCAGGAGGGGGGGTTAGATGTTAGGACTGAGTTTGGTAGGATGCTGGTTAGGCCGATGGAGATTGCGGTTTTGCCTAGGGGGGTGAAGTACAGGGTCGAGATTGTGGGGGATGGCAAAAAGGCGAGGGGGTACGCGTTGGAGCTGTATCAGGGACATTTCCAACTTCCTGAGCTGGGACCGATTGGATCAAACGGTCTTGCGAATGCGAGGGACTTTCAGGCGCCCAAGGCGGACTTTGAGGAGGATTATGGTGCTACGGCGCAAGAGGGAAAGAATGAGTGGAGGATCAAGGTCAAGTTTAATAATGGGCTCTATGAGACGGTGCAGAGGCATAGTCCGTTTGATGTGGTGGCTTGGCATGGGAACTACTACCCTTTCAAGTATGATCTTGGGAGGTTTAATACCATTGGGACGATTAGCTATGATCATCCCGATCCGAGTATTTTCACCGTGTTGACGGCGCCGAGTGAGAAGGTGGGGACGGCGGTGGCGGACTTTGTGATTTTCCCGCCGAGGTGGTTGGTGGGGGAGGATACGTTTAGGCCGCCGTGGTATCATAGGAATACGATGAGCGAGTTTATGGGCTTGATTCAGGGGGGTTATGATGCGAAGAAGGGCGGGAAAGGGGGGTTTGTACCCGGGGGAGCGAGTTTGCATAATGTTATGAGTGGGCATGGGCCGGATAGGGATAGCTATGAGGGGGCTAGGGAGGCTGAGCTGAAGCCGCAGAAGGTTGGGGAGGGGAGCTGCGCGTTTATGTTTGAGAGCTGTTTGATGGTGGGCGTGACGGAGTGGGGGTTGAGGAGGTGTAGGAAGGTGCAGGGGGGGTATAATAAGCATAGCTGGGAGGGGGTGGAGGTTCATTGGAAGGGGAGGAATAGCCAGTGAATTGGGGAAGAGTAGAAGAGTGTAGAAGAGTGAACAGCAGAAAGTGCTTCTTGATGTGTTTCATCCGTCTTTGCAGCCTCTGCTAACCATGGTCCATGATCAGACTGCCTGGCTTCGCTCCCGTCTTGCCCCTGTGCCAGCTGACTTGTCAGCTCTGGCCGCCTGGCTCTTTAAGTCTGGTCCGCTGACTCCTCAATTCCGCTTCTTCCAGCAATTCTACACTGAGCATTTAACATTCATGAATCCTTGAGCGTACCAGATATTTGGCTCGGCTTTCCTTGGTATTTCACTGATGAACGATTTGTCTCTTGCAGGAATACCGTCGACGCCGTCACACTCCAGAATTGCACGAAGATCATGGTTTGAAGACATAGAGGCGGGATCTTGGTTCTTGCTGATAATGTCGCTCATAAGCAGACTGATAACACAATACCCACGCGATCTGCCTTGGCTTCTGGATCTGACGATCGACGAGGCTGCCGAGGGCCTCCAGTCACGGCCGATTCACGACTCTGGGCCTCACCAGAGCGTGCCTGGCGAGAATCGACGAAGCTGCCAAGTTCAAGGCTGTGTTGCAGATCAATCCGGATGCTCTATCGGTGGCCCAGGAACTAGACAATGAGCGGAGGCAATCGAGAAGCAGGGGCTAAACTGAATCAGCGAGTCGCCGGTTAGATTCCTCATCGCTGACAATGTCTATCAGGTCCTCTCCACGGTACTCCGATTCTCGTCAAGGATAACATAGTTACGAGCCACAGATTGGACGTATCTGCTGGTTCGTTCGCTCTTTTGGGGGCGAAGCCCTCGGCCGAGTCCTCAGTCATCGGAAAACTGCGAGAGGCCGGAGTTTTGGATCCTAGGCAAGACGAACATGTCTGAGTGGGCCAACCTGAGAGGGTTAAATATCAGTTCTGGATGGAGCCCCCGGGGTGGCCAAATGTCGGCTGCATATTATTCCAATTCTACACCTGAAGGTAGCAGTTCTGGCTCAGCAGTTGCAGCTGCCCTAGGATTGTCGATGGCTGCCATTGGCACGGAGGTCAGTGGCTCCTGTCCGTGCTAGTTATTGCATCAGAACCACTGACATTATCTACAGACGTTTGGCAGTATTCTGGAACTGGCCGAGCTCAACAACGTCACCGGACCGAAACCCAGCCGCGGCCTGATTGTGAACGATGTAACTCTACCTACATCGGCGCGTCAGGACGTCATTGGAACGCTCACTAGAACAGTGAGCGACGCGGCGCACCTGCTTACAACGATGGCAGGTCGAAGCGAGAACGATGAGCGTACCTGGAATATCCCTTTTGCAGTCCCCGACTTCACCACCTATTGCAAAGACACGGATCTGAGTGGGATCACCATAGGTGTCCCGCGCAGCACCTTCACTGTCGACTCTACATCACCCATAATGATATCTTTCGAGTCCGCGCTCGACACCCTACACCGGGCTGGAGCAAAGGTGGTTGACAATGCCGACTTCCCGGATGTCGAGGAGTTCATGAAGCTCAACCAGCAGGTTCGTGGCATTGTACGGGCTTCAGAGTTCAAGAGAGATATAGTTCGATATCTTCAGACCCTCGAGGCCAACCCAAATCACATCCACTCTGCTGAGGACATCATCAGGTTCACAAAGTCTTTTGCGGGCGAGGAGCATCCAGACCGCGATATTAGAAAGTTTTTGTGGACCCAAGCTGAGGGAATCTATGTCAACACCGACAAGTACAGAGAGATGGTTAGCCAAGGGCAGTTCTACGGGGGCGAAGTGGGGATCCTCGGTGCGATGGAGAAACACGGTCTTGATCTCCTCACTGTCCCTTCTTCAATGGGCATCGCAAACGACTTGGCTGTGAAGAGATGGGATTCCCCGTACTTGAAGTGCCATTGGGGTTCTATTCTGAGGGCCCGCCGGTTGAACTGGACGAGAATTGCCCGAACCGGATCAGGGTTGCGCCTGGGATTCCGTATGGCATCTACGCTGGCGCTGTTTGAAGTCATCAAGAGGTTGCTGACTTGTGTCTTTGCAGTTATTCATCGGCTCCGATCTCCAAGGCTTTCTCGGATAAGATCCTGATTCGAGTAGTCTATGCATTTAAGCAACCCAGTGGGTGCGTCGGAACGGGCCATTACCGTGGAAGATGCCATCTACCGAGCCTGGGGATGTTTGAGTGATCAATGGTCAAATGTTTGTTACCTAAGGTGCTTTATCTTCAAAAGTCACGGTATTCTCTGGATGGATTGATACGGGAGTATTCTTCTCGTGAACCGATCAAACCAAAGCAACGCTTTCAGCAGTCCCAGCGCCATGCCGCCTCTGGTAGCTGCTTCCAACACAGAAACGAACCCTCTTATGCTTTGCCTAACAGCCAGCTGTTCCGTTCAACCCCCTCCAAAACTGACACCCGGGAAATTTGACGTTTGTCTTCCTTTCTCCATCTATACTGACCATAAACACTACCGCCTGACTGACATGCCGTCTTCCTACCTAATAGCCATACTTCTTTCTCGAATGGCTCTCTGAATAGCCACAACCACGGCTTCCATTCTCACGGCTGCGACTCTCATCCCCCGAGTCTCCTAATAGTCCCGGCTCCCACTCGCACTCTCCGTGCTCCCGCCACTTCTAGGTCAATCAGTGCGAGTCCCAAACTTACATTGAAGGATGAGGAGGGCATCTTCCACATTTTCTTGATTCAGCCCCTGAAACTCCCATGGTCTTTGCACAAGATTTTCCCAAAAGAAACCTGATATTCGAAAGCCAACTGTCGATAAGGTCCTCCATGTTGAAGTGCACTTTGATCACCGTGATTGAGCAACACCTCAAAGGTACTGCGTGTGCTACCAATAGTCTGGACGACATAAAACATGGGAAAATAGGTCATACCATCTATCTATTATGAGCTGAACGGGTTGTTGATACCGCCCCGTCTCTGGTGAGTAAACAGATCCTTGAGAATACACCCCCTTTGTATGCCGATCCATCACCACCACGGTCACATCACTAGTTACAACGACAGCCAGACCAAGCGGCTAAGGTAAGGTATTCAGGTTGCATATATTGTATGAAGGATCTCGCATTGGTCACCCGTCAATCGAAGCGATTTTCATGACGACTGCCCCGTACCTAGGTGGATGTTGACAGTGATGTCACCAGGGGGTGTCCCACCGGGTACGTACTCAAATTACTGGGTGCTCAGCCAACTGGGTGAGTGGGAGCATCATCCATTGCCTTTTGCGCGTCCCCAGGCACTGGGACACAATGTACAATATCGGCCTTATGCTCCAGTACCATATTGCCCTGCTGTGGTAGGTATAGGTGGGTAGGTAGCAGGTTTGGTACGAGGAAAACCTTGATCTAGGAGCTCGAAAATGATACCATGTGGAACCTATCTTTCTTTGCTGGACCCCTGCACCTGCCTTCGTTAGATATGAAACTCGAGCATTAAATCCATCCCTGACTCATACAACGGGCTCAATTAGCGCCTTTGGATGCCTCTCCTTCCCTCACAACACCGAACCTTGGAACGGACAAAACTGGCTTCTATCATCAAACCGGCAGTTGGCGCATGCGCTCTGAATTTGAACGAAACCGCGTGTCCATGACGATACGTTCTGTGGAAGGCCCGAAGCCTCCGCTGCAACGCGTGTATGGTGTCGGGGGCAACTTGCCCGTGGGTTTGCAACACCAGGGCCGTAACGTTGCTTGGTCTCTCCCAGTTGTAAACGACTTACCCGTGAGAGTCTCTGACAACCATGGGCAATAAAAGCTGAGATAAATTGCATACAAGGGATCGATAGTGAACAGCTCGTAAATACGGAAACATGACAGCGGGATAGACCGTCCCCATAGCTGAAATCATATTAGATGTGACTTTTACTTTTCTGAGTTACCCAGCAGCATTCAAGGAGGGAGGGAACCACTTCCAAACTCTATACCAATTGCAAAATTTCGCCGTGGCTGATGTTACCAGACTTTGATGGTTTCACCAGACCTCCCGTAAAAAGTGAACAAAACCTTCACCGATGAAATCTCTTGATCCTGTATACGTATTAAGTAAGTTCCAACAACGGCAGTAACTTTCTCTTCTCATTCAGAAATCTCTTTCCCTTATCATCACAGTCAGATCTTGACTCGATTGCACCTGCCACCAACACCAACACATCATTCCTCGCCCCCCTGCCCTCAATCAAAATGGACACCCCGGTTAAGACCAAGTTCCTCATCCTCTCTGACACCCACTGCTGCAAACCCACAAAGCACACAATCCCAGACGTACCCATCGACGTCGCCATCCACTGCGGCGACCTCACCGAGAATTCTCGACTCGCCGAACTCACCCACGCCCTCTCCCTCCTCCGCACCATCAACGCCCCCCCTCAAGCTTTTCATCGCCGGCAACCACGACTTCACCCTCGACCCCCTAGCCTTCCTCCCCAAGACCACCTCGAGCCAAGGCGTTTTCCAAGCCCCCGCCGGAGCAGCCACCTCCCTCCTTGAACCCGCCTCCTCAGAAAACATTATTTTTCTTGACGAAGGCACTCGTACTCTTGCCCTCGCAAACGGCGCCCTGCTGACGGTGTATGCAAGCCCTTCTCCCCCTCAAGGGACAACTCCAAGGCGTTCACTCACAACCGGAAGAAAGGTCATACATTCAAGATCCCGAAGGAGGTGGATGTGGTGATCACCCACTCCCCACCGCGTGGCATCCTCGGTAAAGACTACAACAGCAAGCAAGCCGGGTGCGACTACATCTACGATGCCACCGCGACAGCTAAACCAAAGCTGCACTGTTTTGGGCATATACATGAGGGTTGGGGGGGCTGAGGTCATTTTCTGGACTGGGGACAAGTCACCGGTCAAGATTGAAAGTTTATCTACTTTACTTCCACCCAACAACGACCTGCTAGCCGTTACCAAAAAAAAAAGAAAGAAGAAAGAAGAAAGAAGAAAAAAAGGAGGGACGGCTGAGGGAGTTGAGGGATAAGGGGTCGAGACGAGGCACTGTCATGGTGATGAGCATGAGATTGTGCGGGGGAGGAACACCCTTTTTGTGAACGCGACGGTCATGCCTTATGGGGAAGGGAGGGAGAGGCAGTTGCCTTGGGTGGTGGAGATGGAGTTGCCTACTGCTGCGGAGGGGGGCGACGGAGGTGAGGAGATCTAGGAGAGCAGTGAGGAACATGCGGAGGACGAGATAGGGTTTGTTGAGGTGGGCTTGGAAGGGCTGGAAGCGAAAACCTCTCAGACGATGGCCGATTTAAGCGACATGACGGCTCAGCTGTCCATCACATCAGCAGCTTGGTTCTCAGTTTTCTGGTTATTTCAAGAGCGGTATATCGATAGGTTTCCCTTGTGGTTTATTGGGTGGGTAGGCGGTGTCCTATTCCAGATATATCAAATAATCCCATTGGTTCTCCCAGGCACACATGCATCGGCCGCCGCCCAAGCGTCGGGACCGAGATGCACAAGTGAAACACTGGTCCGCGTAAGCTTCCCTCCCAAACTTTCATCATCCCTACCACACCTAACCCATCTGTTAGTTAAACTTCGGGACCGTTCCCCCCCACCAACGGCCGCTCTCAACCGTCCACCCGTTCCTGTCCGTAGTTCCTGAACTGAGACCCACCCAAACACCAGCGGACCATTCAAGAATGGATTGATCAGCTTGAAAAAATGCCGGCATCGGTCACTTCTCCCAACCGCCGCCCGAACCCGTTGCCCCAGTAGCTATTGCATCTCACAACACGATACCATACCGAGTTATTCGTCAGCACCACTCCGCGTAATACATGCTTGTTTCGGCGATTGATATAACGCAACCTTGCATATCTTGATCTTGTTATTTCTGGAGACCTCTACCTTGCTCCCTTCCAGCCCCTTAAACCCCTCGTGAACTTTTGTGGACTACTTCTTTTTCTGTCCCACCCATCCATCCATCTTCCACAATGTCAAGGATACCAGCCGTGAATGCAAAACCAAACCCCCTAGTCCTCAGCAGTCTCCTGCTAGGGATAGCCTCCACCGCCTCCGCCCAAAATTACTATGGCTCTCCCGGCAACCCTTATAGCAGCGGCGGCAGCTCCAACGGTGATGGCTCATCTTCCTCCGGGTTCAACAACTTCAACGCCGGGGCTGGCTTCGATATAAACGCTGCCATGCGCACCCGCGCTATTCACGGTATCCTCGCTGCTTTGGCCATGGCGATCTTGTTTCCTTCCGGATCAATCCTCATGCGTGTTATACCAGGCCGGTTCGCAATCTGGGCGCACGGAATCTCGCAGGCTGTTGCGCTGGTGGTGTATATCGCTGCTGTCGGACTGGGTCTTCATCTTGTGAGGGAGGTCAGTAGGGCGAGGGGGAACAATGGTGACATGGTTTGTCCTCCCGTCACTTTGGTCTGACTGTTTGAACGCGGCTAACAAAAGAACAGTTCTCCGATCCGAACAGAAGCTACCACCCCATCATTGGCATCGTCGTGTTGGTCTGCCTGCTCTTGCAGCCAATCTTCGGGTTCATCCACCACGCCAAGTTCAAGAGACTCCAAACGAGGCAGATGTGGTCGTACCTCCACTTGTTCAACGGTCGTGTCTTCATCACGCTCGGTATGGCGAACGGTGGGCTCGGGCTGTGGATGGCGGGCGCGAGCAAGGAGCTCAAGACGGCGTATGTCGCTGTGGCGGCCGTGATGTGGGTTCTCTGGATGTTGGCGGCTGCGTATGGAGAGTGGAAGAGGTGGAAGGCGAACCGTCTGGGATATCCGCCGAGGAATAAGAAATTCCATGACGGCGAAGTTCCGTTCTAAGATTGCGCTTGGTAGGAACATGTCTGTTGGATTGGAGGTATGCTGAGACGGATGTAAACGGCGCATGTAGAGGGTTTGGATCTGTTGAGAATTGAGATACCATGCTTTTTTTGTCGATTGAAATAAAGTCTGGAGGTAACAATGAATAATCAAAAAGACGTTAATTCAATTGGGCACTTGTACGTTGACGTCCAAGCCGTTCAACCGCATGTACTCCAGCTTGGCCGCTAGTTCGGCCTCGACACCCCGCCATGTCCTCCCTTTGAGGTGCCGGAGACACAGATGCTTCCCTTCGTCCGGGTAATACAGCCAACAAGCCCACCTGTTCCATTTTCCTTGCTTCATCTCGTCCCTTGCCAGATGACCGACGGTGTCCTCGATGAAGGCGCCCCTCTGGATGGCGATTCGGCTGTAAAAGACTTGGTTGAGGTAGTGGCTGGTGGAGGCTAGGTGTGGCTTATCGTGCCAGAGAAACAGAGGCGTGAGAGGAACCCTCGAGGTGACGGCTGTCCCGTCCTCCGACTCCGACTGAACGGTAAAGTTTTGTTTGTGAAGCTGGGTCAACGCGCGAAGAGCAGGGTAGAGCATGACGTGGTCTGAGGTGGCGTACTCCATCATCCGTATCGACGGGAAGCAGACATATTCAACCGGAGGTCGAACAGCTTCCGGCAATATTTCGTTATTCTCTTTGTCCTCCTGCTCTGCTGAAGGCTGGGCCTTGTGCTGCTGCATGATCTGCAACAGCGACCCAAGAGGAATGTCCGTCACCAGCGCCCAGTCATGCTGCTGAATCCAGACATACGGCGTAACCGTCATCCTCAACGCCGACCGAACCGCCAGCCCGAATCCCAACCGCTGCACCGGCTCAACAAACGTGACGCGCCCGTCTTTGGTCGTCGTGATGTTCATCACCACCGCATTGTCCTGCGACGCATAAGCTGCCGCCCCGGACCCAAACTCGGCCTTCTCCTGCGCCTTGACCAAATCGCCAGTGCCGTAGGGCCGTTCGGTAGAGGAGTACTCCTTGAGAATGAGCCTCTTGGCGTTGGCCTTGTAGTCGGCATACTTTGCCGCGCTGTCGGGTGTGACATGGCCCTTTTTCAGTCGCGGCTTCTTACTGACGTGATCGTAGGTGTCGAGGACGACAATGACACGGCAGTGAATGAGAGAGGCGCAGTGCTTTCTGAAAGAGGCGGCAATCTGCTCCAAGAGCTCGGTGGATGGTGCAGAAGGCGTGGGAGAGGTTGTGATAATGACTGTGACCAGCTCTTCCGGGGCTGGTCTTGCGGGAGATGCCATCGTCATCGAGTGACGAGAATGGCAGGTGTTACCTCAGGGAGAAGGCCATGGGTCATCAATGACAGCGCTGCTGTGATTTGGTGCCGTGGAGTTGATTTCTTTGAAAATTGAAACCGAGCATGAGTGGCCAGTCGTCGTTGGACCGGACCCACACAGTGCGTTGCTGGCTCCAACTGTTGCCTGTCACTGTGCCACTCTTGTCAGTCACGGTTATTAGCCCTTGGTTCTTGATTACCGCTGGTTGTCTCATGCATACTAGATAACCTGATGCTACCGCTCATCATCCAATATCAATGTCCCCCACACAAGCCAAGATCTCCATATCTCAGTTTCCCGGTCCATTCACTCCATATCTGTCTGCCTGCACCCCGGTCATTCCCACTAGCCTGTCCTGTTTCTGAAGCACTGCGTCAATATCATTCAGCAGTTCAAGACAGGCGGAAATCTTACCAACCCAGTCACAGTCTCTCAAAAACTGGATATGTCGCGTCCGATCTCAGGCTGTGTCTCGAAAGCATGTGGTATATCCACGCCGGCTCGTTGGGGAACCATTGTTCAACCTGGCGTGCCTGGGTACAGGCAAGGGAACTGGTGTACATTGGCCAGACAGTGAGTCTCGCTTTTCAGAGGGAGACTGCAAACATGGCAGAAACACCAGAGGCCAACTCTACGCATGATTACCCTCCAGTTGTTTGCTTGATTAATTGGTCGTATGTTGTGGGCCTGTTGCAAGTGCCTGATGAGAGTCCCGAACAAACGTGCCTTTGCATTGCAGGCGGGGAAAAGGCATCTGCCACGACGGCTGGGTCGAAGATTGAGAAAAGGGAACGCCCTTTCCATTACCGTAGGCCGGGGGTCAGTTGCATATTTGCTTGTTGTGATTTCTTCTTCTCGGAGCACGGGACCGGGATGGGGGTTGGCCATGTTGATTGAATGATGGCTGGGCTGCTGTGTTGGTGTGTAATTCTGCTGGCGCTGTGGTACATACCTCTGTCGATAATGTGGTCACGTTGTAGTGCTGTTGGTGGTTTGATCAGTGTAAAATGTTGGAGGGAGAGGACAAAAAAATTGTAAAAGCACCGACACAGCACGGCGCCGCGTACTTGCCTGGGAAGCAGACCATCATTCTTTTAGCTTTCGGTAAAGGGGCAGATTCAGGCGTGAATTGTAGCAGCAGACCTGTGCACCATACGTGCCACCAGCCGTAAAATATGATATTTACAGGCAGTAGAATGAAAGGCCAAACATCCCGATCCCATAAAAGAACATGTCCCCTTTGACCATTTTCAACACCGCAGTAAAAGACGCAACGTACAAGCAAACAAAGTAAAATACATTAATATACAATATCCCCATAATCAATCACTACTCCCACAAGAACCGATAGATTTACAGAAGTTCACTACAATAGTACAGTACACACTCTCCCTCTACCCCTGAATACTCACACACCTAAAATATCCCATTTACCCCCAACCAAAGGCAATAAAATCTCCCCGATAACATCTACATAGACAAACGTCAATAAACACCAAAACTCTAACTCATCGTGCAATTAACCAAGATTATTCCCAAAGATTCGTCCTCAAAAATTTCCCTCAAGTCACCCATGTCGGTCGAGTATCTTTTTCCAAAGAAAAGACCTTGGAGGAGCTCAACCACGCTTTTCATGCATCTTGCGACGCTCGATGTCGACGACCAACTCTGCCGTGCTGTGATAGGTTGGCGGGTTCGGATCAATCAACGAGGGTTCCATATCCGGGCCTCTGATGATGGTAGGTGTCTTTGCCGGGATATTATGCGGGCCGGCCATGACGGTATTGACATCTGTTGTCTCGGCATTGTCATTGGCGACACGATCTTCGACCAGATCCAGCAGGTGAGCTGGATAGGGATCGAAGGACAGATTGGGCTATCTGGATGTGCTGGGCAGAGGGAGGAGGCGGGATGTAATGATGGTGGTGGCTATGCACCGAAAGAAGCCATGGAGCTGGGGAAATCTAATGAACCCAGTCAGTTTGAGTCCGAGCTGATGTGGGTAGGAAGAATGCTTACAGTCTGGTGTGTGGCAGATTGGTGGTTTAAACATTGATGTGTGTTAGGCCCCTTTTTCAATTTCTTGTCATGCCAAGCCTGATGAACAGATCCCGGGGGACGTTCGTGTGTGCCAATTTGGTGTTGTGGTCCGTTGGCATGGGTTCCATCACCAGGCAATATATCATCAAAATTGAGGAGGAAAAAGCGTTGTATTTTTTTGTTAAGAAAAGGAATCACCCTCCAAAGCTCAGCAAAGCCTATAAAAATACCGTCCTCCACCATCCCCACTTATTGCCCCACAGTGTCTTCATTTCGCCCATCTTGTCGCGAAGTCTCGGAAACAAAATGTTCCATCTAGATATGGAAATCGGCAAAAATATCGAGCCCGGGGTTCATCTGAGCTTGACGACCATTTAGGGCCGCCAGCCGGGCCTGGTCCACCTACGGGCGGACCGCCGAAGCCGGGCATAGCGCTGTGAGCCGTGGCTGCCATGGTGCTCGTAGTCTGTGAAATTGATGTTAGTAACAAAAAGTCGAAAATGATTGAATGTCAAGTACCTCAAGTTGTCGACTGAACTTGGCGAGAGATTTCTACTCTTCTTGTTGACTCGGATGATAATGGTGAGGCTTGTCAGTTAAAGTGACGGTGAAAAAGGACAGGCATAATAGAGAAGAGCAAAATAAAACAAAAGGATTTACACGGTAGGTACTGCGGTCAGGGTAAAACTGCCCTTGAGCACAGGGCAGTACTCTGGGTGGTGAGCAAGACGTTGCAGTGTAAGATAAGGGTGCTAAGTTGCGTGCCTGGGCTGTTTGGATTCTAACCTACTGGGTGCTTGGACATGTAGACACCGCACTCCATGTTGTCATTGCACACCGAGGCAAGTGTGTGTAAGTTGACAGGTTACGCCAACAATGATATTATATACGAAGCAAAAGTGTAACGAGAAACCCTCCGGGCAACAGCCAGCCAGCACTGATTCGTTAAGAAAAAACCAATAAAGTGCAAAATTGTCAGATTGAGAAAGCGAAATCCGAAGAAGAGCTTTGTTATAGTGCAAATACCTGTATTTATAAACATAACATCAAAGGTGAAGTTGCTTCAAAATCCATCTATGAAGTCTCAAGACACAAAGGCAGCATTATCCGAGAATCGAAGATCTAAATACTAAAAGAACACTCGAAATGACTCCCAAAGTAGGTAGCGTCCCTAGGACCCCCAGCTGTCATTGGAATGAGGCCAGTCATCCAGGAGGCCTTGCCGCTGAATTATCTGGCAAAGCTGAGTTCAGTAAAATACTTGAGGGTGGGGATACCTTACCATGTTCTTCCCAGTCAAGGGAAATGTATTGCCGCTTTTGGACTTGGGTGGGGTGTAGTTAGGAGCAGCACTGCCTCTTCCACCCTACCCCTCTGTCAATTTCAGCTTGGGAAAAATGTTTTTGATTCAAAATGTCCAAATTAACCAGCTTAAGTTCGAAGATCTAATTTTCAAGTTAAGGTAAAGACCTAGTTTGTAACGGTCTGAGCCCTGGCATGGACCTCGGCAACCCTCAGCCCTAATGAATCTATTCCCAGAACGCACATTGGTTCGCCGTTTCTAGATTCTTTGGCGATAGAATTGACAGCGGTACACCTTCTTCCCATCCTCCTCCATCTCGGATTCCCCCTGGTCGTCGGGATTTTCCCAGTTGTAATTTTGCCAGGTTGGTAGTGCGAACCATCCACCACCACCCCCAGGCCCCCGGCTCCAGATGTCATGATCGCCGTGGATTCCATCGTCTTGGTATCGGAGTATGCTGAATGGTGATGGTTACAGTTATGGTTGTGGTTGGCTGGAACTGTGGCAGGGTTTTGACTGTGATGAGAGAAAAGAAAAAACTTCCAAGGTGGTCGAAAATGGATAGTGAAGGATGTAAACAAACAGCGGAGGGGGGCAGGGCAGATATACGCGCTTGACCACGCTCACATTGAGCTCAGGGCCGTCAACGAACTTGGCCACTTGTGATTGTTCAATTGGCACCCCCTATCGTAATGTGGTGCTGTCCACCATTCTTACAAGTTTGTTCAGTGCTTTGGCATAGGGACTGGGAGTCGATAAAATGAAAACCAGCATGGGACCAGGAATGGCTCGAAAAGAACAATGTCCAGAAGAAGGGACCGTTATTCCTCCTTTACAGTCCACCACATGTGATATACCACATTAATCCTACAACTATTCTCCCTTATAAATGAGTGACTGGCCGACCCCTTTCATTCCCTTCACCTTAAACCCCAATATCTTGATACACCTCATTCAATATCGTACAGTGATAAAACATCGTTCTGGCGTCTGGATAACACACCAGGCCAACTTAACAACTGGGCCCTGGACGTGGGGGCGCACTCTCGTGCACTGGAAGGGTCGGGTCGACCAAGTGATCCGGGATCGAGCCCCGGCTCATGTCGTTGTTGTGATCGGTTGACGGGGGACCCTCTTCCAAGGAAGCCTCATTCACGCGTTTCTCCTCTTCATATCCTTGTCCATATCCATGGGCTTGTGACACCCAATCTGGTACCTCAACAACTGCGCCATGCCTCTCGAGAGGCCACAAGGGGTACTGGCTCTCAAAATGGTCGGTGGCATACATCACATGCTGTTGCTGAGCTGGGATGAACGTCGGCGCGGCTGGAAGCGCTGTCTCGGCGGCTTGCGAACGGTTGGCCGGCTCAGCGGTCGGTTGCTGCTCGGCTAGTGAACGCTGTCGATACCAGTTAGTTTAGATGACTTTGCAAAGTTGAATGAAAAAAGATCGAAGCTTACACTTGAGGCATCCCGAGCAGCTCTGGCCTTGCGAGGCTTCCGGACCTTCCTGGGACGACCTTGGCCATTTCCAACGTCGATGGCCCATTGATGGCGGTTCCGGTGGTCACGGCCATGACAGGTGATGTGGTGTCTTTTTGTGTTTGTCCGGCGACCTTTGATGGGCTGTTGGCAAAAACGGCAGCGGTAGTAGATGTCCCCATTTTCGTATTCGGTCTCCTCCTCTTCTTCAGGGTCGTCCCAGTTGTAGTATGGCCCAGGATCGTAGCGATTCCCGCGGCGGCCGCCTCCAAAGGGAGGGGCATCACCGCCTGGGGCACCAGCTTGCATAAACATGGTCGCCATTTTGTTGGGCTTGGCGGGGCTGGCTGGTGTTTTTCCTTTAAAAAATGGGACGTTGTGGAAAGGATGAGAAAAGAGAAGAGTCACAAAGAGAAGGGAGCAAAGTTGGAGGGAGGAGAGAAGAGAGGCACAAGGAGAAGAGAGAAAGGTTGTAAGGTGCTCGGAAAGAAAAAGGCCAAGTTGAAGGTAAACAAGCAGTGGAGGGGCAGCGCAAAATATTTGCGCGCTGCTTGACCTTTCCGTGGCAGCCCACACAGTTGACGAACACTGGACCTGCTTGTTATTGTTGATTTCACCCCTGGTGTCGCATACCATTGTGTTATTCACTTGACCAAGCTCTGCTTCTTCCCCCACTACTAGCGGGTCCAGTTGGGTTACCATTTTGAAGAAGATGATGAAGGGCGGTGGCCACTTTGGGAACGAGGTACAATGCGTTAAAGCGGCAAGGAGTTGTGGGCTTCAAGAGGAGGCTTTTGTAGGTAAAAAGTAAACAATCAATGAAAGAAGTGATGAGGATATCTGTATGTCGGTCGACCGTATTTCTATTGCTCAGACTTTGGGCTCTCTTGTTGTTATGATCCTTTCCCCCTATCACCAACTGCTTTATTTACCGAAAGACCACAGGTAACATAAACGGTCGGTCCTCTCGACGATTTTGGCAACCAGGGGCCAGACATTTTGACCATGGCTGGAGGGGTGAAACGGTAGGACGCAAAGCCGAATTGAAATGGACTGACATGGCAGGCGAGAAGCTACATCGTGAGGGGTTCACAGTGGCGGAAGAACTACCCACAAAGTGAAAGTTCATGGGTCCAGGATTTGCTGTGAGATTTAAAGTCAAATGTCTCCTGGGCCGTTGTCATAATTGTAGTCACCTCTGCAGTCATCAAGAAATAAGCCTCAAGCATTGTGCTCCTCTGATCACTTTGAATCAGAGATCTGTAACTATTCCCAGAATACACGTAGAGTATTTGCTATCACCGCCTGTCACTGTCTATCATCGCCGGGTTGAAGTGGGGGACACCAAGACCTCAGTGACTCCAGTCAAAATAAGCACCATGTGGGAAATGCAAAGATCACCTCTGTTAAGGGGGTGGGATGATGGATCTTCGAAATCACTCATGTCTTGCGACAATCAACTTGACGTAATTGACAACCTCATATAGCCGTGATGAAGATATAACAACGCAATCCTATTATACATACTCTACAAGACAAATCCTTTTTTCTTTTGTCCGGTATCCTTCCTCCTTCCCAACCCCAAACTCAGAAGGTGCTCCTCCAATCCGGCGCTTCTTCTCTCCAATATCCCAAAGCCACATATTTCCTCCTGTCAAGCTCAGGCGACGTTGTTGAAAGGTCGGGTCGTACCTTCCCGGATGAAATCGATGCGAAAGAGTCCCTACTCGTACTTGGCCGTCGGCCGTTCCTCAGCGGACCACATTCCCGCACCCATCTAGTAATTCAGAGCGATCGGTTTCCCAAAAGACCACCGTCACAACCCTGGCACCCTCTAATTTAAAATGCAGCTATAACCCCAGCTCCTAGGGACCCGGCCGATGATGTTGTCGAGCTATGAGGTGTTTATGTCCCAAGTGTACCTATTGGCATCGACACAGAAGAGTCGTTTCGTACTCGGCAAATTGCCATCCAAAGCCGACCACATTCCCGCATCCATCTGGTCTCAAGCAGTTGGTCACCCAAAAAACCGAACGCCAAAACTCCCCGATTCTCTCCAAATTCCATCTGCTAGCCATCTGAGCCTTCAACCTTCCCCGTTGAATTTCCTTCGGTCTTGAAGTTGCCGGCCCTGTGTAATGACCAAAGATCTTTGTTCAATATCCCACAAGTCTTTTGTGAAGACGTATCCTTGTGAATATGTATTGCTGTTGATAGACCCCTCAATATTCCCTGCCTGCTTAGCGATGGAATGGCTAAGCTCTTGATGCTCGGTATGATATCCGCAGTGTGAGCAAAGCTCATTTGTGTTGATAACTCTGCTCAGTGCTGGCTGGGGCGATTAATCTTGATGTTGTATGTTGACATAACGAGCCTGTGAGGTGCCCGATCTGATGTTGGTACAATGTTGATAAATGTGACGCGGATAATGTCAGTCGTAATTGATGAAGGGGTTCGAAAGATCCTCTTCATCGCCCTCCCTCGCTCTTGTGCAGACCCTGGTTAGCTCCCGAGGAGGGGTGCGCTTGCCGCTGTGGCTCGCTTCGGCCTGGCTGATTTGAGCTTGGATGGCCACGGTGCTGAGAGCTGGATCCATGGGAATTGAAGTCTGAGCTTGGGGAGACGGCCCAATGTTGAACTCGCCCCTTGAGACATAAGGGTTCCAGTTGTTCACATCTTGCATCGGGCCATGAACTTCTTGATTCAATCGATCATATGCAGACAATTGCGGGTTTCCGCGGACGACGGCATAGCGTTGGGAATGCAGATTTTCAGCGCCATGGAACATCTGAGGGTATGATAGGTGGCTGCATGTAGAGGTTAGTAACATTCAAGCTTGAATGTTTGGAGAACGTAAAATACGGTGTTGAACTGGGCAAGAGTCTGCGGGGCGGGAAACTGTTGGGCATGCATCTGCAGGGCATGCACCTGCTGGGCCTGCATCGGGGGAGGCTGTATCTGGGGAGGCTGCATCGGGGGAGGCCCCAACCCGTACGCCGGTACAGCAGGGGATGGTTACAAAACTTGGACGCTGTGGAGAGCAGGTATGACCGGGGTCTGTGTACAAAGTTAGAAAGGTCTCGATTTCTTATGCTTTGGAAATATAACAAACATTGCTGGGCTGGGATCTCATACCGCAAGCCATAGCTTGTGTCTGAGAAGGCCTCTGTTCAAATTCGGCCGTAGACTGTGTCCGAGAAGGCCTATGTGAAGTCTTGATAGCTCTGCTGTCAGAGGGTCGCTTGATGGCACGTTTCGCGCTGGATTGCTGCTTTAATTCTGCGCGCCATTGCTGCGGCGTACTGTTTGTGTTAAAGGTTTTGTGGCTGTGCAACACGCGTCGTCTTTAGATCCCATACTCAGCTATTTCCCAAAGTAGTGAAAGGGCCTCGAAGAGCCTCAGAAGCATCAGTTGAATGGTTTCTGAACTGCCTTGCTCTTTTCACCCCACCGTCATACACAACCCCCAGCTTACAAGTTGATATCCATCACCCCTCCGTCATCGACCATCCTCCATAAGCCCTCCATCGTAACCCCTCCTCCATCACCCCTCCTCCAACGGACCATCATCACATGCGCCACTATCACGAGTTTAGACATTTTCCAAACAAAAAAAATATATATATACGTATACACCTGGGCTATCTTTACACTAAAGTACCATGAATAACTGCCTATCGAGCCCCATTGGAGCCTCATGCTTCATGCCAGGGCTTGTGTCCAGGCTTGAAAGTGGTGATATATGTGGGCATATTGCCCTAAGTGTTGGACGACATCATGTATATACTATATAGCCACCACAGCCCCAACCTATCCTCAGATAGGATCTACGTGCTCGGCGAGCCGGGCGGGCCAATAAACTTCACACACACACACATCAGGGCTTGTGTCTCTCTGCCAATCATCGCCTAATACATAGAAAACCTTCACATTCCTAATAACTGCATCCCTGAGAAAGTCCTTTCCCTCATAAACAACCACCATGTCCCTAGTCAACTCCATCATCCTCAAAATCACCGTGCCCCTCCTGATATTGACTGATGTTGACAAATATGATACACTCCCATCCCCATTGGCAAATCCATGCTACCGATAACTCCTCCATATTGCTGAAAAGCAAATTCTCTCATTCCGCCGATAAACAAATTCCGCTCCGCTGATATCCTCCATACACATTCTTCTGACCGTACAATACACCCCCCTCATCAAAATTCCTCCAAAAAGAAAACTCTGAAAAGAAGCTCTGTGAGAATTCCTTGGACCTGAGTCAAAGCCAGGGAGCAACTGGATTGCAGCTTGGATGTAGCTCACTCCTTTTTCTCGGAGTCTTCGCCACCATTATCCTGGTCATCCCCATTATTGCTCTCGTCATTCTCAACGGCAGCACCATCCCCCCTCATTGCTCTCAGAATTCTAAACAATGGCACCATCCACATCGTGGCTCTCTCGGTAATCAACCGTCCCCATCTCTGTTCTCAGCATTCTGAATTGCAGCACCACACCCACTGTTGACCAGAGACTCACCGGCCTCGTTTCGCGTTGGAGAAGGACTGGTGACTCTGGGCCGGGTCAACAGTCGGGGATCGACAAGTTCGTCGCTTGCTCGACGCTTCCGGAATCGCATCTGGGGACCACTCGAGGTGGAGAGAGGTTCAGGGTTCCTGAGCTGAGGCGTCCAGCAGGAGGTTCGTTGGTCCCATCGGCATTGTCGCTGATGAGGTGACCGTAGGCATTGGCGTGTTCGGCATTTCTCACCGTGCGCCCAGCCTGTTGGGGTCATCGAGGTAACACCATTGTTGATGTACACGCTATGCGGCAGGTTGTCCGTCCTTTGGTTGCTGAGAGTCACCTGGTCGGAGGTTTGATGGCTCTTGTAGCTGGAACAAGGGGAGGTTTGATGGTGGCTCATCGGGCCAGCATTCCAAGTTCCTGCCGGTGTACCCGCTATTCGAGATGTTGGCCATGACTCGGTTGTTGCGGTTGGTTCCGTATGGAGCTTGGAGGTTAAGCGGATCAGCAGGGTACCGAGAAGGCGCGGAAGCTGGACGTTGACTAACCAGAGCATTGTCTTGGGTATACCTGCTAGTCGGCAGGTTCCTCAACCCCTGACTGTTGACATTCAAGCCATAGCGGGTTTGATGGTTCGCCGCATAGACGGGGTAGGCGGAATGAGCGGACGTGGGGCGTGGGCTCATCACGCCAGTGCTGTTGCTGATGTACCCAGTACTCAGGAGATTTTCCCCGTGGCTGTTGACATTCATGCCGTATGGGCTTGATCGTGGGCCGGATTATATATGGGGTATCCAGAGGGGCCGGCAGACGAATGGGCCAGAGCAGGAGTAACACCGGGAAGTCCAGCAGTGTTCACTGCGGCCGGTTTGTGCCAGGACCTGAGGCAAAATTCCGGAAGACCCAACAGTGTTCCCCGTGGCCTGTGTTGCGGACTGATGCGGGACGGGGTTTGCAGCAGCAGATTGGCTTTGCTCGGCTTCCAAGGCCTCCTGCTAGGCTCGGCGGCGCGCAAAGAACCAACTGTTTTGGGGCTCGTCAGGCCCGGGCCGGCCATGGAACTTCCTCTGATGGCGACGACGATTTCGTGTCTCGGGTGTAAGGGTGGGCTTGTCGCAAAACTCGCACAAAATGGCGGTCCATCTTCATCGGATTGGTAGTTTAACCAATCGAAATCTTCCATAACTGTTGGTGGGATTCTAAGTGACCGATCTATTAACCGAAGTTAAAATAGTTCAGAATAAAAGTCAAAATTGTAGCAAAAGTATGATAAGACCGGATCGAAGCCGCTAGAAATCCATGGAAGCATCTCTCGGGGTGGTGAGCGAAGGAAGGAGTCCTTACTTGACGACTTCTTGCTGCAGAAAAGCCCAATTGAGCGACTTGCATGATGATAGCAACACCGGAGGTCAAGTAGGAGGTAGATGTCGAGCAATAAACTAAGATGTCCAAGTAGGAAGTGAGTGTCTTGTAGGCAAAAATCGCGATCCAAACCGAAAGGTTATGTATGTGGGATGAGAAGGCTTCCGTAGGATCAGACGACAAAGGTTGCGACGGATGAAGAAAGCTGTGTGAGCTACGATGGTGGTGAAGAGCAAAATAACTAGGCCCAACAGGCAAGAAACATTTTATATGTGCCTCACACAGGTGAATACTGTTGCCGCCGAGCTGAGTATTGTCACCGACAAGGTGGATACTGTCGTCGACAAAAGTGGGACCAGTTAGCACAGGGCTAGGGCTTATTAGCAAGACAGGGGGAGCGCAGTGGACAGAGACTTGCTCCGATGATGACCGGCACGGAGGCTGATGGTGTCTGTGCTCCATGAAGAGCGAAGTAATTCGAGCAAGATATGGGCCTGAAGTCTGATTAACAAGAAGGTGCATATAAAGCATGCCTAATCTCCCCATCAGCCACTGCGACTGGTAGAAAGTTCCGAAGTCGGTGATGCTTTGGATGGTACTAAACCTTTTACCAGGCTGGACACTGCTATTTCTCCTTTGTGGGCTAATATTTGACAAGAAGTGGAACAATTTCGACAAGGACATAATGTCAGGGAAACATTGAAGATCCTGTGCTCTGCCATGACAGTCCACATATATAGCAAACCATCTTATGACAACTTCCTTGTGTTTATTTTCCTCACCGAAAACCTTCTGTGAGCAATAATAATATGGACCAGTAACTGATCTGTCACGGCCATTAATGGAGCATGACAGGCTCTGTAGCATGCCAAAGACCAAGTACCAAGGGGATGCTCATCACAGCCGGAACTGTAAGCCTTGAACAAGCAAACGTTATGTATTCATAGTATCACCTGGAAAACTCACGAGGGCAAGGAGTTCACAGCCCTGAATCATTCACAAGTTGCTATTCATACTTCCATTGCCGTACTCAACCGAGTCCCATTACTGAGACCCCGTCTTTTCAGACCTATGTATCACCGTAATTCCCATCGTCCTTCAGGAAAAGGGTTGAACCACCCCAAGAGGGCGAGAAATACTCATCTAGACTTGACGACCCCTCAGCTCTATCATCTCTCTCCCTTCACATACAACATCCACCTCAGTCCCAATCCTCCTCTTCGTCATCGCTACATACCCGACGTCGCGGCCGATGCCCTCCCCCAGCCGGCCCTTCATTTTCAAGCTGCCGCGCCAGGTTGTCAATAATAAAGGCCTCCCTCTTCTCCCTACGCACGTTCAAGATGTGACGCCACCCCCCCCCCCAGGGGGGAAAGCAAGCTCGATCTTGTCCGGGTGATAGTACCCCCCATCCACGAACCACTGCCAAAGCCTATCCGCCCCCCAATTTCTCTGGTTGTTAATCGACGTCAACATTCCCTTCACCCTCGACTCGCTGCAGTCGTTGCAATGTCGCGGGATGGGGACCACCAGCTCCTCCTCAGTCCTCCTAAGCCAATCCGGAAGCGGCGTGGCCCTATGGTGAGACAGAGTTTTGGGGATGTTGTAGTACGAAATCTCACGACCGATGCCATAGACTGTGAGGGGGTGTCTGCAGTATTTGTCGTCGAGAAAGGACGGCTTGTGGCGGCAGACTGGGCAGAGCACGACGATGGGGGGGTAAGGGTCGTCGATGTCTGGAAATGTGCTGTACCCTTCGATAGCATTGAAAGTTGAGACCTTTTCCCTTGTGAAGGGCGCACGGGGGGGGGCATGGTGGTGACTTTGGCTGGAAACCGCGGAGCGTTTTAGTCAAGGTAGGTATACCAAGGTCGAGTATACACCTCGAGTATGAGCCAGCAAGAAGTCGGAATCATGGCCGTATGCAGATACTGAGTATATACGTAGACCGCCCTTTTTTCATGTAAGTTGGATTCTTTCGTTCTGTTTTTCTCTTCATGTTGTCATCGTATTCTCATCTGGCATATATGTCCGCTTCTGCCGAGGGTGGACTTGCATAAGAGGAGACAATGGCATTGTCGGAAACCGGGGATTGACACCAATATGCCCTATGAGTCTTTGTTGTAGCATCCGAAAGCCAAGATTTCTCGCGCTCAAACCGTGGGCTTTGACCCGAAGACAAAGAAACACTTTCCTCAATTCCGGGCTGGAGGAAGAGCTGTAAATCAAATGAGAATCAGCGATAAGCTGTATCTACCGACGAATTGAGGGTAGGTAGGTAAGCTTCCAAACTCATTTCCAAAAACTGCCCAGCACAGCTCTCATACATCAGGTGCCTCGTCGAGGCTGTGTAACACCCCCAAGCTCAAGACGTTGGAATGAGCAGTCGAATAGTCCAGGGCGTTATCTTGAAAGAGGAGAGTCGTAGATGCTTGCGGTTGGCGGATCTGTGGATCGGAACCTAGTACAGCATGTCCGCCAGTTTTTCGATGATGTCATCGCAAACAAAAGTATAACATCTTTCTCAAGTGCGACATCAGAGTCAAGTGCAGCATCAGGAAGATTGCAGGCCACATCCAGGAACCAGGCGACTCCACCGTCACATACAAGCAATCACCTTCCTACCTTAGCTAGAAGATGGCAGTTACCCGGTCGCTCCTGCCTCCTTGATGAGGTTCTTTATCTGTTGAACTTGCTTAACCATGGAAAGCATCTACCAGCGTCTCGGTAGATCCAGAATCGGAAGGAGGTGATTGAAATACTCTCCCAGCCCCAGCAGCCATACATGGAGGTTTCAAGCAGGGTGCGAAAATTCAAGCGGTCAGTCAGCTTGGGCAGAGAAAGATGGGTGTCTTGAGCGAAGGGGAGGGGTAGTGGTGGTGAGAACATGGAGAGTTTGAGATCCAATCAACAAGTACCTAGTGGCTTCCCTTTGGATGTGGTGTTGTTCGAGGGCATATTGATGGAGATGAACTGGAGTTGGTGGTGGTGATGCTGGTTCGGCAAAGTCTAGTTTGGAATACAGGGCTAGTCTGTGTTTTGATGCGTTAGACCTTGGTTCAGTAGATTCATGAGGATCACAGAGTTTGACATGTTCTCGGAGACTTAACGAATTACTTGGATACTCTTCTGAAGTAAAGGCCACTAAATGATTCTGCCAGGCATTTAAGGATGGCCTCTCCGCCCACAGCCTGTTCTTCAACACCCAAAAGTCGATTCCCCTGCTTTTATCAGCTTGTTTCCATGACAGTCCCGCCAATCATTACACCTCCTCCTGAACAAACGACCATCCTTCTCCTATCAATCTCGCTCCACCGCTTCCCCACCTCTCAAACCCACTCCTCAAACCCCCTCACCCCTTGCTTAACTGTCTCAATCCCCACCATGATATTCCCCTCCACCGCAAAGAAAACCCCCATCTTGACTCTTTCAAACCCCCTAAGCAGCAGGTCAAACTCTCCCTTCGACTCCACAGCAGGTCGTGTCAGTGCCGACGCTCCCCAGCCTCCCCAGCCATACTCTTCAGCCCATTGCCGCTCCTGCTCTTGTTGCATCCTGGCATCATGCTCCAGCTTCATGATCCATGCTTCGGCGATGTTCAACATCTTGTTCACCCTTGGAACGATGAAATCGTAGGTCTTGGGGTCGTCCTCAAAGTTGGAGTATTCGGGTCGGAGCACGAGGTCGCGGAGGGAGGCGACTTGGGTGGTGAGGTCGAGGAGCATTTCTTCGAGTTCGTTGGAAGGGGACATGTTTTCGGTTTTGGGTTCGTGATGGGATGTGGTATTCTGGTGGTTGATTTTGGAGAAAAAACGAAATGTTAAGCCACGGAGAAAAAGATTGGCCGGATGACTGTTTGGGATTGAGTCTTGCACTTAAGGTTGACTTGTGGGAGTTTGACTGCCAAACTGCCAGAAGCCTGCCCTCACTCCAAAAATGAAGCCCCAGAATCAGATGAATGAGAATGGTAGGCCTGGGTGAAGCTACAGGGTTACCCGCCCCGGCTGCCCACTCCAACCCTTACACAGGACGTCGATTCTAGTAGCCCCGTCAATGATGCTAAGCTGTATCCTTTACGCCTAGGGTCGTCATTTTCAACTCACCACCCAGATAATGCATGTACCGCCCAAGGTACCTTAAATTTCAATTGAAGCTTAAAGACATGCTGCCTGAAAACCGAGGTTTGAGGACGACTTCCCTCGACTGACAGCGTCATACTAGGTAGGCTGATATTGTATGTAGGTAGGTAACTAATGGGAAGTAGATTCTCGAGATATTGCCGCTGGGAGGTTCAGGTCAACGTAGTCGGCTCCAATCTGTTATCGTGAGTGACAGCTCTGTCGTATCATTCTGATGTTTGTTTGGCACCACGTTACAGCCCTCGTTCCTACCTGGGAGAACACAGCAGGTGGTATGTTTAGGACACCCAGTGATCCAGGCTGATCACAGCTCGTGCCTGGGTGTACACCTTCATCAATCCGAGCCGATCTCAGGCCTTGCAGCTGCTCAAGGTAGCAGAGGTCAGTCGATCCAGCACTTCACTCGAATTCCAGACTGGATCCATCCCCGCTTCTCCAGCTCTATCCGTGAGCCTGCTGGCGACATTGCCCATCCCACCGACGATAGCCAACACTTGAATTTGAATCCCACCAGCTATGGCGCCTACGACGTGTATCTGCCCCGCATGTCTCAACCTAAACTTTGCCAGTTTTGATCCAAGCCCGGACGGCAGTATTGACGAAAGGCTCTTGGTTCTTGCCGCTGCCGCGCTATCGGGTGATTTCTTTGGAAATGGTCGCGGATGCTGCCGAGAACGGATGCGGTATCTGTTGTGATTTTGGAGCAGAGTATATCCCATTTTTGGAGCGATATGTATGGGGATGAGCATGGGGATGAGCATGAAAATGAGCATGAGGGTGAGGGTAAGGATCCATATCATGACAACACCGTGGCCGGTGGGGAGCTGACTCGCAATCATTCTGGGGGCTCAACCGATGGTCCTGCTTCACAAGACGGAGAACACGAAGCACAACCGCTAGAAAAGATCGCTGGCAGAGACGGGAAGCGTCGCCTCCATGTCTGGCGCGAATTACGACCGGGGAGAAACCTTCAAGTGACGCGGGTAGGTCGTCGACCCCACCATAATATGCAAAGAGTGGTCAGGCCTCGGCTGGGCCTTTTTGATGAGCCCAGCACCTATCCAGCCCGAGCAACGGGATGTCAAGGAGTATGTCTGCGGTCTGGTTTTTTGGATTCCTTTGGGAAGGCATCCATCGTGCCGGGAGTGACTGATCTCGAAGACAGCAGCAGAGTGAGACAGCCGTGGTTAGACGGGTGTAAAGATTACCCTGTCTGTTACGAATGGTCGGGGTATCTGCCGACGCGCCTTTTTGATGTCTCGAATTCGACACCAAGGTTTGATGGAGACTGCCAACCCAGCTGGCTCGGCGGCTCTGCGTTACATCACATTGAGCCGCTGTTGGGGCAAACCAGGCTTGGACGCACCTCCGCTGCGCACGACGAAAGAGACGTACAAATCAAGAACAGAGGGCATCGAGTGATCCGAAATCCCTGTTTTTTTCCGGGATAGCATCTCTCTGGCCCGCGTGCTCGGTTGTTACTTTCTCTGGATTGATTCACTTTGTATTATCCAGGACGGCATGGACGACTGGCTCACACAATCTGCCGAGAGGGTCGATATCTACGCCAATGGCTATTTCAACATTGCAGCTGCAGCTGTTACAAATTCTTCGGAAAGCCTATTTAGTGAGCGGCACCAGTTTGTATGGCAACAAACGGATTGTGAATGTGCTGGGCTCCTCTACAAACCTCTGGCTGCCCACACCATAAACTTCCGATTAGACGGGCAAGAATCCACCGCGGAAATCCACGTCCGACCCTCACACTCGGTCACCCACAGTTGTGTTTTGGGGACTTGCTCTATCGGTAAGAAGACCGTGAGCCCATTGTTTTACCGGGCGTGGGTGTTTCAGGAGAGAATGCTCTCACCCCGCGTCGTTGATTTTTCGAAATCCGAGCTTCTCTGGCGGTGCAGACATACCATGCATTTCGAATGCGGCGACATGGACAACATCTCAACGAACTTGACGCAAATCGAAAGGCTGCATGTGGCGGCGAGAAGGCAAGAGGATGGTTTCAGGCCCCCCAGCTACATGAATTGGGCTCGACGTTGGAGGACCACAACTAACAATGAATACGGCAGCATTCACCGACAATTTGCCGAGATGGCAGAAGGGAAGTTCTCTTCGCAACGGGCGCGTGACTTTTGGCTAGAGGCCATGTCAGAGTACTCAAGCATGGTGCTCACGCATGAGTCGGATCGGCCCTACTCTCGTGCCGGCATTGCGCGCCGGGTTCACCAAGTGACGGGCGACAGGTATCTTGCCGGGCTGTGGTTGGAGGACTTGGCACGAGGTTTACTTTGGGTGGGCATTGCGCATCCCATCATCAGGAACACCTTCAGAATACCTGGAATTCCATCGTGGTCCTGGATGTCATTGACAAACCCTGTTACCAAATCACCTTCCGCCCATTTCTGCATCTCTAATTTGCAAATGGATTCACGTTTGAGCATTGGTCGGGGAAGAACCTTTGCGCTGACGAAGGCTGATGACAACTTCGGGGCTGTTTTGGATGGCCAAATACATCTCGTTGCCCCGATGCGCGGCGCCGTGGTACATGAGGACGTCCATGGTCATCCCTTCTTTCATAATAAAGACGAACACGTGCCAGTGTACATGGATTGCCCACAGGACAAAACGGAGCCAGTCAGTGGTCGAGATGTTTTATATTGCCTATTGATCGGAACCGGGGACCCCCTCTTGGCAAGGCGCGTCAGTTAAGGGCTTTTGAGTGCTGCGGGCTATCGAAGGGGAAGATTCGGTGTATCGCCGCGTGGGGGTGGGCTTAAATGATGACGAAACGCTCTTTGAGGACAGCGATGCACCTGTTGGTAGGGTTACGATTATTTAGCAGATCTTTCCACTCAGTTTTATGTCAGAAGTTGTTAAATACCTATTCTTGTACAGACCTGGGATCTCAGTTATACATAGTACGGCAATTCCTCAGTCGGGCACATTAAGGTACTTACCAAGATCATTTCGTTTACCTCGTTGATTGGGCGTAGACCGCTCAATAAAAGCTTGCCCCTATCCTCTTCCTCATTGTCAATAGCCAGTGCCTCTGAGTGTAACTGCCGAGAGCGAAGAGAACAGACATTGACGCTACTGCGGATCAATCAGAACCATTTCTTCCAAATACAGGAAGAATATTCATGCAGCACTATGAGCCAGCGGCGCAAATGGCGGATACGCGAAGCAAAAAAACGAATGATTGGTGATTTATGAAACCCTCTTACATTCAAAGGTCACCGGACCTCCTCACCAAAGCCCACACGAGCTGTGTACCTGATATTCTTTCAAGTCTTCAAGTCTTCAAACCTTGAAGCAATAAACCCCATGGTCTTCAAACTTTCAAACCTTCAGCTTCCAAAACTTTCAAACCCCTTCTTAATGGTGCCATTGACAAGGGACAATGATAGGTGGCTCATGAACCCTGGCCTAAGGTAGCGATCAAGTCCAAAACAAACATTGGCGCACTGTCGTCCTAGCCTCGTGTCCAGCATCCACTTTATTCACATCCTCATCGTAGAAAAAAACCTTTCGATACAATCATACGCTCATCATCTTCATCAGCAATCTTATCACAACTCTCTATCAAAAACCCCTCTCAATCTCCTCCCCTCCCAAAAAAAGCCAACTATGCAAAAGCCACCCAACAAGGCCCCGACGACCTCATCTATAAAAAAAAATTAAAAACATAAACAAAACCTTTGCCCAATCCCCCAAAACGGGTATCAACCTTGGACCAAAAAGAAAAACAGCACGCATAATCCTACTGCGCAAAAAGACCAACTTCCACCCACAACAACCCCCCTCACTCCAACCCCATCCTAACCTCATCCCCAACCCCCCAACTCCCCTCCTCCTTTCCCGCATCCTGCATCGCCAGCCTAGTCTGCAAAGTCCCAACACCCGCATCGTCATAATCCCCCGAATTACTCCCCAAACTCCCACTAACCCCGCTCGCCCTCCTGCTCCCGCTCCGTCTATGTGATGACGAGAGCGAGCTCGCATCCGTCACCCTCTTCCTCAGCGAAGAGGGCTTGATAAACCGTGACGTCGACCTGCTAGACGTAGACAGCATAGAGGCAGAGTCGTACTCCTCCTCCCTCTCGAGCGCCAGGCTCTCCTTGCTTTCGTTTGTAGTCGGCGGGCTTCCCACCGTCATGGTTGTGGCTGTGCCAGGTGTGGTGGGGATGAGATCGATGGACGGGATAGACTTCACATCGCTGCCTGCAGCGGCGGCATCTTCAGTATCTGCCTCGACAAGCTCAGCATCGCGGTACCACTTTCGTCGGCGTGTCCACTTTCCCCACCCATCTTGGCCCCTCCGACCGTTTTGCCACTATCTCATCGTTAGCACCCCCAACAAAACAACGATGCCACAAAAACAAACCTTATTGTCATAATAAATCCACCCCACCTTCCCTCCGGGCCCATCATAATCCCACTCCTTTTCCCTATCCTCCGCCATCACAGCCTCATCCGGCACCCCATCCACCTTCCACCTACTCCCCTCCACCCACCTCCACCGCATATTACTCCCGTCCTCCACCTCGGGCAGCTCAAACTCATCCCGCTGCGGCACAGCATTGTTATGCTCATCCGTCCACGCCGGCCTCTCATATGCAAACAAACTCGTCGTCCAACCCAGCCCGACCCAGCGCCGCTGGTTCTCATAGATAATAAACGTAAATCTCACTCCGGTATCCTGGCCCCCTCTGGCTCGGCGCAGGGCCTTGGTCAGCTCCGACTCATGGCGAGTAGCCTTGATAGTGCCAGCTGCCGAACTTTTAGTTTTGGTCGAGACAGCACTGCTGCTGACAGTGTTGGCAGCATCGGCAGACGGTGTTGCTGTGGTTGTTGCACCTGCCTTGACAGGTATCTCAAACTGCAAACCAGTGATAAGCGTCAAGAACTTTCTGATAGTGGCGCTTCTCCAGAGGATAGCCCGAGTGACGCGCATCACTCGAGCATGCCAGGTAAGGATAATGGTTCCAAAAAAAAGAATCACCCGGCGGGTGGTGATGATCCTCAACGGGGGCAGCGTAAGCGAAAACCAAAACGGCGTGCAGAGCAAAATCCGGACAAACAATGTCGTCAACGCCGGCCGGGTGGTGGCTGACGTGGCCGTCTGCTGCGTGCTCAAGAAATCCGTCAACTCCAACAAGGGTTCCAGCAGGATATTACACCGAGCTGTGAACTCCTTCAGTGTCTCAACAATCTCATCCAATGTCTTTTGATGTCGTGTATTCGTCGCCTCCGACATCGAGCTTTGATTCCTCTTGTGTCCGGCCGTAGGAGTCGCCGCGGTTCCATTCTCTGTCTTGGTATTCTTTTCCGGCAGTCCATCCACCAACAAGTTCTTGCTCTTGCTCTTCTTCAACGTCTTGGCACCCTTTGCATCTGTCGCGACACCCGTACCATCCCCTGCACCAAGTCCAGGCTCGCTCCAACCGCTACTGCTCAGCGGGCTGAACCGCCGGCCGTACATGCCCATGATGAGGATCAACACCAGTATCAGAGGTCCGGTGGCGCGCACGAGAAAGTCCCCGTAGAGCACCACCGCCCAGAAGAAGGCCACGAGCAGGAAGCTCTCCCACGCATCGCCCGTTGTCCATGTCAATAACCCGACGACGTTGTTGAGCGGCAAGAGAAACGGGTGGCTGTACGCAAGGGCGCGTGTGATTTGGGGGGGTGTCGCGAGAAGCAGGGGTGACTTTTGGTGAACGAGAATGGTGCTCCTCCTCTTCGCGGCCGAGGCGGTGCTCGGGTTCGTCGAGCTCAGGGTCGCGGGGGAGAAGATGGCATAGGTGGGATTCGGGGCGGGAGAAAAGACGGACGAAGCGGCGCCATCACCTCGCGACGGGGTGGACGGGTGTTGCGAGTTGGGATCCAGCTGGTCGCTGCGCTGGGCGCGAGGGGGGGCCGACATGTGCGTGAGCCAAGGGGGTTCCTGTTCGTATGGGCAAAAACAAATTGTCAACGGATCAGTTCAGTCATCCCATGCTATGGTGGATGGCTGGAGTCGAAAGGGGAGGCTAAGACGCGCGGGCATCGTGGAGAGGTCCGAGTTTGACTTTCCGCCTCATCAGTGTCGATGACGCTGACGTAGGTGCCGTAGGCGGAAGCTTTTTGGGGTTGTTCTGGGGACGTGCTTTGGGGGGCCATGACCAGCTGCCCACTGTCCAATCAACCGCCAAGAAATGTGCCTGGATCAGCCAGAACCAGTGCGACGAGTGTCTTGCGCCAAACCCCCGGACTATCCGGTAATCATATGAAACGGGGGAGAGAGAGAGAGAGAGAGAGAGAGAGAGAGAAGAGAGAAAAGAGAACTCAAGAACTTACAAAAGCAGCCATTCAAAAAGGTTGCTCGCGGGGAATGCGCCTGGAACGGCACCGAAATTGATGTTCACGTCATAGGCGACAACCGTCCTGACCTGACTCTGATGGGTGATGGTACGGAGACGATGATGACAATGCCACACAACCAGCCAGATAAAGAGCAGGGAGACAACACATGCTTATTTCTCTGGCTTCGGTGTCTCTCGTCATGGGATGGGAACGTGAAAGAACCCGACGCAGAATGCTACAAGCCCAGCACGTGAGAGAAAGCCAAACCGGAACATGGCGCCAGCTGGCGGCGCAGCTAACACGCACTGGAATGCCGACTTGCCTGGACCCCGCACCCGCCAGCTGCTGAAGTGGACGGAATCACATGCAAATCAAAGCACCTCAACGGGCAAAACAAGCATTTGACAAGATAAACAGGATAAATATGTGTGTGATTAGCAATGTATCTACAGTACCAGCTAATGATCAACTACTTTTCCCGTCCAACAAGAGCTAACTCTGCAGCCTCTAACCGCACCTGAACATCAAACAGCGCTAATGAGACATCTATAAACCCGCAGAGTGCTTTGCATTCCCTCGAATCCAAACTCCGAACAGTTGAGGATGCCGCTCGCTCCCAAACCAACATGTCGCAGAAAAGATATATCGAGATGAAAAAAGAAGCCAGACGAACAAATGAAGAGAAGAGCAAAAGGCAGAGTGCCAAGGGGACAAAGATGTAGTAAAAGCAAGAATGTGAAGGACACGCTTCACGGAGCGTTGGCGATACTGGGGCATTCTACCGCCTTGTTCCAGGCCAACAGACGCCGGCAAAACCTCCTGGCTTGGATCTTTCCTGACTCGAGGCGTTCTTCAATATTGACCCTACCCAGTTCAAACACCAGTGTCAGCGTTTTATCCCCAATGAACTCGATCGTGACCTCGCAGCTGCCTCCCTCGCCACGCATGGACCGAGCCGCAGTCTTGATCTGCTTGGGGTCGATTTGGAAAGACGAGACAGCTTCTGGTGACCCCAGGACAGCTTTCAGAACCCCGGTAGTATGATCGTCTTCAATGGACAAAAGGGTGCCGGCGATCTTTGAGTTGAATATTTCTTCGTCGCCCGCTCGAATCACACCAATTGTGAATGTTTCCGGCTCTTCGCCCGCTTCTGTCTTGATCACGGGGAAAGATGTCTTCACCGGGAACTCGCTAGGACCATAAGCCTCGCTGGCAGAGGGCGTTGCCAGAGGTCCAGCACTAGGGGAAGTCTCCCTTGCGCTGGCCAAGGATACGGTTGGGGCTGACGCGGACTCGGTTGCCGATGGGAGGGGGGTTGGATACTCCTGCTGCTGCGGTGGAACAGGCTCAACAGATGGCAAGTGGTACACAAAGGCCGGTGTGGCGGGAGTCGTCAGTGAGGCAGGAGTCAGGGATTCGCTCTGAGCGCGCTCCTGGTCTCGCTCGGCCGTCGTCGTACTCTGGTGGACCGGGGCTGATTCGGCCCTGTCTGGCTTCTGACCATTTGCCACACCGGTGTTGACGACGATGGACGACATGGGCTGTGGCGATACGATGGGAGTCGCTGGTTGAGTTGTGGCAAGCACATTCTTACTCCGGGCATGGATTTTCTCCACTCGCCTTCTTTCGGTAGACGCTCCGGGGACTGGGCTCTGTCGGGAGGGTGGCTCTGCGCTGGACGCGGCGCTCCGTGAGTTGATGGCTGTGAAGCCAGTGCTCCGTGCAGGCGTCTCGAGATTGATGAGGGCCTGGGCGGCAATGGCTTGCGCACTGGGGTGTGGCAACTCCTTCTCGGTCTCTGTGCCTTCGTCGGGATTAGACACGCTCGTCCGGCGACTGTCAGCAGTTGCCATGTCGATGTCATTGGTAGAGTTGGACATTGATTTGGCAACAGATTCTTGGTCTGAATCCGAACCAACATCCGCCATCTCCACGTCGTGTTGCTGCAAGGGTTGCGAAGTCGCCGGCTGTGCGGTGGCCAAGCCAGCGGTCGAAGACGGAAAAGACACGGATGCGGACGGAGACGGGCTATCCGCCATTTTCTTTGGCAACGGGGTCTGGGCAGGGCCGACGGGCTGTCCCCTCGCAGTCATATCTTGTCGAAGATCATCGTAAGTTGGGTACTTTCGAATGGTTTTGGCGTAGTACTCTCGCGCCACCGCCGAGTGGGGAATCTCAGAAGTATCGCCAAAATCAAAAGGAGTCAGGTATTTGGCCTCAATCCATCCAAGTTGCCAGCTTTGCCTACCCATATTGTTAGCGAGAAGGGAAGAAACAGAAAATAGTCGCGACTGTCTTACCGGTCATCGCTATCGATGATGAGCACTGGAAATTCCCGCTTCTTCACGAGGGGGCCGCCAATCCCGTACCCTTCGGCCCATCCTTTGATCCTCCTCACTTGACCCTTGTCATCACGGTCATACTCGTAACACTTTGGAAGCGGACCGGAAAACAAGCCAGCGCTCTCCAGGGTGAGCTCCAACAGACCAGCCGAGTTCAGATTCTCCTCGTCCCACGGCAAAATCACAACAGGGTGTTGCTTTTGATCGGCAGTACAATATCCTGTATACAGCCCAGCCGGTGCTGGATTCGCAATCCCAGAAGCCGCCTTCCGCTGTCTGGAGGCGGCTGCGCTCAGGGGGCTGTTCATGGGGGTTCCATTCTTGTCAAGCTGAGGGAAGCCCTTCTTTGCCCGCTCAGTCTTGTTGAGCTGGTTGGCGTTGAAGGGCTTGTAGCCATTCTTGAAGGCTTCAATGACCATCCTGTTGTTCATCTCCATCAACTTGAAGTCGCATCCTTCCACAATCCAACCCAGAGTTCTGATAGCCTGCGTGTGCTCTTTAGACATCCTCCCGTGTTGAGCACTAGCCAAATGCTTCGCAGCCCCTCGGAGTGGGTGTTCTCCAAAGTTGACGCCGTGCTCCTCGCAGCGAAGGATATAGTAATCTCCACCATCGGGGAACTGGATAATAATGTGCTTGTACTCTGGGTTGCCGCCTCCCCACACCTCACTAAACTGGACTGTCCGCTGCGGACGGACATCCTCACTGGCGGTGGGAGTTGCGCGCTCGAGATCAGCACTGCTGGGTGTGTGATCTTGCTTGGCTCGTTTGACGTCTGGGGGAGCCGAGTCGGTAAGGGTGGCCTTTCTCTTGGGCTGCTGTCCTTCCTCTACCGGACCAGGACGATGCAGCTGAGGGGGGAGGATCGGAGGCAGAACCTGGCGTTCATGGGCCGAAGGGTTGGTGGGTCCGTCACTCTTGGGGTATGTCGGATGGAGCGGTGGCATTCTGCCTGGAGGTGTAGAGTACATGGCAGGACCGTAACTAGGGTTCCTGTGCCAGCCATTTGTTGTTGGCGCTCCTGGAAGAATACGACGGCCATTACTTGTTAGCTGTGGCTGTGGGGGAGTCATCTGTGGCATGGGATGGTACATATTCCGCATGGAAGACGAGACTGGCGCTGGGTGGGCATGCATGGATGATACCGGGGGTTCTCGGGACCCATTGGTCTGGGGTGGAGGCTCCAAAGACGAGCGCATTGTCGGGGGGTAGTGTGGTGCAATCGTCAGAGGCCCGTGTCTGACAGGCTCCGAGGAACCAACGAAGCCTCTGGGATAACCAGACACGCTTGGAGCCATGAGCGGCCCATGTGGATTGTTAGGCGGGGCGGTAGAGGATGACAAGATGGGCGGCTGCGGCCTTTCGGAAGCAGGCAGCTGGATATCCGATGAGCAAATCGACACAAAGTTCTGGGCACGTCCATCGAAAACTTACAGGAGGCGGCCCCGACGTGGAAGGCGGCGGCACATCGATATTCAACACGTTCTGCCACTGGCTGGCCTCCATTTCTTCATAGCGTTTCCTCAGGGCAGCCAGTTCCTCGTCATATTCGCGGTCCAGATCCCTGGCCTTGAACTGGTTTACTTCCTTCAAAAGCTTCACTATCCCATTGAGAAGTTCAGGATGCCCCTCCAAGGCGAGATACCTTTCTCGGTCAGTCCGAAACCACGAGTCGAGGTCCATCTTCTTGTTATCAAGCTTCAGGCGCAACTGCTGCTCATCGACCTTGCGACGCTGCTTCAGTTCCAAAATGTGCGCATAGTTTTGCACGAGGGGATCTGGTTCCCCCTTGGAGGTAGCCATTTTGGGGTGTGGGCTTTGTCGATTCCCATGCTGCCGAGACATATCTGATGGATGGCCCTCAGGTTGCCGGCTGTAGGAAGGGAACTCTGGAGTCCTCGCATATGGTGAGGTTGAGGTGGTCATTTTGAGGCGCCGGTCTGGCGACACGGCATCTGTGATTCAGTGTTAGCGGGGGTTGACGGTGAGTGATGAGCGATGGGGGAGAAGAATGACTTGAATGAGATGAATGAGGCGAGATTGGCAATTGAGATGAGGTGGTAGTCGCTTCGGGTGAGAAAAGGTTCACCAGACACATGTTGCACCATGGCACCGCGAAATGCCGATGGTGGTGCGTGTGCAGGGATCCCGTGTCGCAAAATCATCACACTCGAGACGAGATGGAAGCTGGGAGCTGGGCAGGAGCGGTAATGTGAGGGTGAGGGTGAGGGTGAGGGTGAAGGTTAGGGTGGAGGTTAGGGTGAAGGTTAGGGTGAGAGTCATAGCAAATGATGACGACAATGATCATGTTAATGATGGGGGGGGGGGGAGGAAGGAAGGAACTAACATATGGTTACTGCAGCAAGCGAAAAAAAAACAACTACACGCTATGCATGCGATCGGTAGTCGACTGTCTCTGACCTCTTTGTTGTAGCGAGGGCGAGTAGAAACAACACGAACTCCTACCTCTAGATGGGGAGTGGGAGGGTGTGTATCGTTGGAAGTGAATGAGAGGTGATGATGGCAGGTGGTGAAGGTGTGAGGTGGTGGTGAGGTGTGGGGGATGGAGAAAGTGTAATGGAAAGTGTAAAAGTGTAAACCAGAGGAAAGCGGGAGTCGAGGCAAAGCTTCGTGGTGCAGGGAGCAAGTAGTAGATAGCGAAATAGCGAAACAAATTAGAGAATATTATTAGAACAGGGGGGGTGAGTGGAGCAAGTGGTGTGTAAAGTGCCTGGCATCTTTGGTACGACGGGGCCACACAGTGCTGAAGGCGCAGTCCAGCAACGCGCCTAGGCTCGATCTGAGCGGTTGGCGTAAAAACTAGCGACCAGGGCGACAGGGGTCGTGACAGGTATAAGATTGGCGCTAAACAGGTGTTCCGGACCACCAGGAGCCCCCTAGCAGGCCCCTGCTCTCCCAGCAGCACCAGCACCGTCGGGTGTGATGATATCTGCAGTTGCTCCCCGTCCCTCTCGAATATTTTGACTCAGATCATCAAAGGGAGACAAGACAACAACACAAAAAAAAAATGGAGCATCTAGTCCGCCTCCTCCCTTTTTCTCTCTCTCTTTTGTTCATTTCAATCATGCAACACCCGACCTGGGCTCTCATGGAGATGGATCCTGATGACACCTTTTCAAAAAAAAACAAAAGCCGATCCATGCGACTCCCAGAAATGCGAACTGATCCACCCTCAAAGTCCCGGCATGGCAATTTGGTGCGCGCCCAGCTCCGATCTAATTGATGCCAGCGGGGGAATTTTGTATTTCTTCTTACCTGTTAGGCTCCAGCCGCGATCCATCCAAAGTGTCATTCACTCATCCACCCCCCGCATTCATCAATGTCGTTCCTTGACACTATCGTCGAATATCTTCATCATTGCCGGCCTCTAGGTAATTGCCTTGTCGCAGAAGGGCAGTGAGTAGCGTTCCCGTCTAACCCCTTTCCGAAACCAAAACTGCTGATCTTCATCGCCAAACCCGTCGCCATCGGGTGTTTCATCCCCCATAGTCTCTAAACATCTCTGAGCCCGCGGCTATTCGCCATCCCTGTCTCTACTAGGTACCGACCGGTACGTGCGTACGGCATATCGACTCGTGCCATGCTATGCCCTCTCTATGATCTTGTCGCGATTAGCTGCCTGTGTCACTCTGACAAAGCAGGAAATCATAAACAGCTCAGGCAGAACCTTGGACCATGCAGCCAAGAGTCTTCCATAAGAGGCTATCCAAAGCCGCATAAGCAAGGTGCGCTTAGACGCCGCATAACCAATTCACGCCTGCAGGGGAGCCTTTTAGAGAAGGGGAGGGTGCACCAAGCGAGCTGGACCGAACCACGGGACTAGTTCCTCGCGTCTTGTGTGGATCGTGGGTCCAATGATGCCATTGCCTCGGATTACGTGGGTGACTGTAGTGTGTATGTACTCGGGGTACGGAAGTAGATTGGGTGATAGCGACGCCGCTGATTTGTTGCCAGCTGAGGAGGGCGACACAAGCGCTGATACTTTTGTCATGCGGTACTCGCTCGTATGAGCAAGTCGTATCGGCCCAACCAGTCACCATGACGGTTCCACTAGCTAGACCTATCATTTTGGCGATGTACATGACGCCACCAATATATAGCCCGACAAGCTGCATCTCGCGCGCCATTGGGCTTTGATGGCTCCCGTCGATATCACATCCATCCGCTCTCCTCCTTTTCGTCGCGCTCGCAAAACACCACTGGTATGATAACAACACAACAAGACAAAAACCCTTGATGCTGGGATTCGACACCAGCCGGAGTCGGACTACGACACTACAATTCCATCATCAGCTTGGTCGGGACCCAGAGGATTGGACCAAAAGCCCGAAACGCGCAAGCTTCGCCAGCAGGGGCAGGGGCGTGGTAGTACTCGCCCCTTGAGTGGAGATGGGAAAGTCCGGTGATGAACCGTGGCGCCACAGAACTGACTCGGTGCCACCAGAACAAAAGATTGATTTCTAGGAGGCAACGAAAAGGGACCATATCAGCAAACTTTGTTGAGATATCTGGAAGCTCTAGCGGACGGTGAGACGACTAGCCGGCTGTTGAGTCGGGTATAACGTAAACCCGGCATGCATCATCCATTCATCCCCAACATGGTGAAGCTGAGAACCTGAGATGCACCGACTATGCACGCACACCAATAAGTGGATTAATCGGTGCCCAATGGTGATAGTATATTTACTAAGATCTCGATGAGCCAGTCAGACACGATTGTACGAGTATCTGATCATGATTACTGATTTTCTCTGTCCCGCGTAATTCCCACTTCCGTTCGCATCTGACATTTGCAGGATGTCAGAAAATGCCACCATCGATGACTGAGCTACACATACTGAATCTCGGCGACCTTGGCAACAAACCCCTCCGATTTTGTAAGGAAGATCAAGAGAACGTTGCGTCCCCCCCGTTATTGTTCGGAGGCACTGTTTGCTTGGGGCAACTGTCTCGAACATCTGGCATGCAGCGCTTCGGGTAGGGTACCAGCTTTGGGGCAACACGAGGTTTCGAAAAAAAAAATCCGGAAATAGGGGTCCGACTACGAATGCTTGTACGAGAACAAGCCACACCCGCCACCTTTGAACCACCACTTACGGCATGTTTACCACATGTGCTCGCAGGGAGAGCTTGGAAGCATATCTGACACACCGAGGCAGGGGTTGCACTACCGGGATTAACAGTTTCATCGGTAAACGTCAAAGGAAGGAAACGTGGAGAATCCCTTGACAGGGATGCTGCTTCTTGCGAAGGGGGGAAAAAGATTGTGTAAAATTGTACGTACAACTCGGCTGCTTCCGCGGATGGATTTTGGCATCACATGCCATGCTGGCGACGCGCGAGATTTCTTCATACATCTACGCCTTTAACATTGTATCAAGACTGGATTCCAGCTCGATGCACAATCAGATTCCACTTCCTCTTGATCATACCTACCTAAGAGAATAGAATTAACCATCACTACATGTAACCTCCAACTCAAACCCACGATCAACCTCAATCCGGATCTGTGTCATAAGCAAAATATCCCCATATCAATCCAGCCATAACCAAAGACACCCCCCTGCGCCACCCCTATTCTGAAAGGAGAGATTTTGTGCGCACTTTGGGCATATTCACAGTGCTTGGTCGCACAGTGCGACCAGCCAACACAACGTCACAATTTGACACCAACAACACACACAAAAAACGAAACCTAATACAATAAAAGTGGGAACAAAACATGCCAGTACCTCAGGGAGAACCAACCCATCTCTTGATAGGCTCACGTGTGACCCAAGAGGATGGATAGATGCGTGTAAACGCCGCCAGTTGAGACTTTATCTGCTATGCCCGAGCCACCAAAACGTGTGCAGCTGCCATTCTTCTTCTCGCAGTAGGTCCACGCCCTGGGCTTGGGGCCAACCGCAGGGATCACACAATCTCGATGATGTTAGTCCGAAAGGGGGCATATGATTCGACAGCTACTACAGCAAATGTTGTTGGTGATTGCGCCATCGCTGTTACGCCTGCTAGCACATTGTCGTTATCATTATCCCCCGAGTCTGTCCGGAATTTATAGATGATATATCCCGTCCGTTTGCCTTCTTGCATCTGAGCTGGCATAAACATAGCAACTGAAAGAAAAAACCCCTAGTCCAGTCCGTACCGCGAAGCCAAGGGCTGTTGGTTCCAACACACCGAGTCAGAGACCGCTATCATTCAAGCGAAGACCTTCTTCTGCCCCCCTCTTCTTGGCTCAAAAGCCAATATTCGATCTTATGCTCGGGCACTTGGCAGCAGCAACTTGTTGATTGTAAGACTTGTGTTGGTTCAACCCTTACCTTACCGCTGGAAAGACAAATTTCATGCAGCACAGCACGGGGCGGGCTATTGTAACACCAACTCTCACACATACAAAGCGTGGCTGTGGCCCAACAACTGCTGGAGTTGGGGTTATCTCCTCTGGGTAGGGGTTTTCGTCCGCAGGCCGCACGGGGGTACGCACAGGAAGAATGAACGGTCGGGAGCCGAGTCGGTGTCAAGTTGGGTGCTGGCATTCTTAAAGACGGCAAACCCGTTTGATGAGGGTATATTGTGATGCGCTTGTTGGTCGTTTCGTTTGTCGGTTTACTTGCAACTTGTAACTCACACGATACGGGACTGGAATGAAAGCGTAGCACCAACCCCATCATCTGTTTGTTTTGCTCCCGTTCTAGAAAGCGATCCCCTCGCACAACAACATTGAACCTTTGCTGTCTGTATGCGTAGTACACGATGCCGAGTCCTTCTGATCTCACAAAAACACAGAGAAAGATACTGGTTGGTGTGATGCGGGCACAGGGGGGGTTGAGTTTCACAAGGTCCGAACCCTTTCAATACTGATAATAATGTCGTTTGGCGGGATTGATCGATCCGAGCAGGCCAGTGCGATGAGCCGATAGAACTCGGGTGTAGGAGATGGAAGTATAGGTACTCGATGGAGATAGCATGGGCCGAAGAAACTCGGATGATGGCTACAAGATTGGGAAAAGTCCGAGGTTGTACCCTGTATTCTTGGTTTCTAGATGTGCATGTGGGGGGGGACATTATCCTTTACTCTTAAGGCGTCTGCAGAGGTTTGTGTGTGGACAGGGTGTAACATATCTGCAGGTGAGGTGCCGTCATTGGGTTATCATCCAAAGTCATATAACTGCCGCCTATCCGCATATCTATGGTAGATATGATGATATGGTTCTGGGTGGGTTCTGCATATACCTAGTCTATGATGTGTTGTGCGTGCGGGCGGAGTGAGTGGCAGTTTGATGTGATGCATCATCATTATGCTGGGGGTCTTGAGTCATCGTTTTTGATGCACTTCTCCAGCTTGTGCATACTGCCGATGGAAGAACCTGGGATCCAAAGTATGCCTGCTTAGTTTATTGAGTTTCCCTGCAGACCGCATTCCATGCTCGGCAAGCGTTACTTCTCCCCAAAAAAGGCAGCATCGCGGTCGGGGCGAAGTAATAATCAACTCGCCATGTACCTCCGCACCGAAAAGACAAAAAACAAGGTTTCAGCCGATAGACCAAGGCACCAAACTTTCAAACCTACCTGCCTGATCGTAGACGTCGCTCGACTCATAGGTAGCCACTGCAGCAAAGTCCGGTAGCTCGGCCCGGAACGGCCGAGCTAGATTATAACACTCCAGTCCCCCGCCATCTACTAATCTACGGTTCCTCTCACGGTGGCGTTTGTCTACCAACGATCAAAGTACCTTACTACACTACACAGAATTTTTTTTTGTTTCTGCTTTCTGGGAGATTCTATTCCATAAGTCCAGCCACCCGAAACAGTGCGAAAGCACACCGTCACTTTTTGACATGTGGCTGGCTGGCTGGCTAGAACCCTAACGCAGTGCATCGGTCTTTTCGTATCTGGGACACACCGCATCATATTGATATCAGATTTCCCACCCCAAACCCCAATTTTCCCTGACCCTAAAATCCCGCAACTGAACAGAGGACAGCAAAAAAAAAAAAAAATACAAGATAAGCATTGGCCGGGGAGAGATTGGCCACTATCACATGGACAATTAAACAGCCAATTACAGCGGTGACAGCTCAGCTTGATGCAGCTATAGGTTGAACTGATGACTTGCCGGCCGCGCACACGCGTATCGAAGAAAACAAGAATGTTTCGAGGTTTACAGTATTCTAGTTGGTCTGTGGAGGGGAAAACGTGACCAATGTGATATGCAAGACGGAACAATTCATTTGGGGGATTTGAAGCGCGCGCGAGTGACTATTTCTATCTGGTCTGGTCCACATGTTCTCCTCATGCAGGTGGGTAGGTGTTGGAGGCGCCATCATCACGGGGAGTCATGGCGTTGATAATAATGATCTTCTTGTTTCCTGGGCAAAGCGGTATCTTTTGGATATCTAGAAGATGTCAGCGGTCATGGGAAAGGGAAGGTGAAGATGATGACCTGGCCCAAAGGAGCTGGCCACATAGACCACCCCCGACGGGAACTTTGTTCACGGAATCCTTCGAGACCGGAGGAAGGAGGAGAGACAGGGACAGGGCATGAGGCCATAGTCGGGACGCGCTAGGCCGGACTAGGGCAATGTTGGAGATTCCGTTGGCGTCTTCTTTTTTTCTTTTGCGTTCTTGCGACTCGTCCGGAGAGTCCGCCGGCGGCGCCCGACAGGAGGCCGAGACCAGGACTCACAAATACCCGCCCCCTCCACTTCTCGGATCATATCTTCACGATTGTATCGACAAAAACAAATCAGGGAAGCTGCTATTTCGGGATTCGGATATACCGTAGCATTTCTCGACTCCGTAGTTGGCAGTGGTCTAGTCAGCACCAGCCAAAATCTCTGCTAGCGTCGACTTGGGTAATCAATGCTCCCAAAATCGGCTTTTTGTTTAGCGCTTTTTGTAATCGTGTCATCTTCCTTTTTTTTTCGCTGCTAGCCAAGACCCTGGTGTCATCCACACCAACCACCCGCATCCATATCTACCCAGACTGGCGGCGCTGAACTTGTGGAAGGAGGGAGGACCTGGGCTAAGGATTGAAACGTTGGGACGTTGTCTAACTGGATTTGGGGGCCGCGGTGTCCAAGGCATTGGTCTTGGTATTCGATAGATTCTTTTTCCAGCTCTCCAGCCGTTGGGTCATTGCGATCTTGTTCAAATTGATAGCACGCACACAGTGCGGCAATCCCATATCTATCTGGACAAGGTCACCATGTGGCAATATGACCCAAGAAATTATCAGAAGCCCATGTGTACGATCCGTTGTACAGTCTGGGTTACCATCGTGTAGCTAGAGTAGCAGAGCTAGACCCCCCCCCCCCCAAAGTTGGGTGCCGACAACCGAATGGGGTTTGCTTGGCGATATTTAAAATCATGAATTGTTTTTCTTGGGTGGTGGGAGTCGCAAGCCAGCCGAAGCCGGGGTCCGAACTGGCGAACATGAACATGGACGATGCATTTTGGCTCGCGATCCTTCTCTTTCCGGAAATTAACACATGCAACCTTGACGGTGAGCTAGGGTGACAAGGACTGGAGGCTTGCACATATTTCTTGCAGTTCCCATGTTTCGGGTGTTATTCCCGAACTGGGGTTGAAGTGATTGGGAATAGCGTCATCTTTTCCAGAATACGGGACTGGATGGGGTCATATCGTGATTCATGTGTGTATAGGTAATGTTGCGGGTTTGGTTGTAAGCAATTGGCATGATTCTGTTCATTGCTGATATGGGGATCAGTCATGATCGGTCATCTTACTTGGCTCGATGGACATTGGCTGCGTGGTATCGGATTATAGACACGTACCAGACATACAGATTGTTCAATCCAATCTGTACCCATCCGGGGCAAACTTTCTACAGCCTGACGTCCGAGAATACCCCCCCCCCCCTCCACGGGGCACACGACCCCCCTGTGGTAGGGGTCTCCTGCAAGGCGGCCACAATCATCATCAAATGTTCTTCTTATGGCTGGATTGGGATATACGCATTGCCGCAATGATAATGCGATCGCGGTAAGATTTTTCCACTCGGCGGTGCTGTCGGTGTGTGGCATTGCTTCCAGGTATACATGCCGGCAGCATTAGAGATCAAAAAAAGAATGGGGCAATCTAGTGTCACTTGTTGGAATCTTGATAGGTCGATTGGGGAGGGATTATGCGAGACCGAGAAATCGGAGAAGGAGAAGGTGTGCGGCGCAGTCTACGTGGCCAAGGGTTTGTTGCAGCATGGCATCACCTCAGGATGTCAGCTTCCGGGCCTAGATAGATGGTGGAGTGTACGGAGTACGCGCTTCCTTTTGTGAACTCTGGTGGGGGGTGGGGGGGGGCATCTTACCCTTCCCATATGGAGTAAAGGTGGATGATAACTCGGACTTTTCTCTTTTTCTTATTCCTGCCTGGACGACTTGGTGCTTATGTGGTGATGGGCGCTTTGTTTTGCTCTTGTTTCGCATGTGATGGCATGCTACACTCCTACGCCCGTCTCGATGATGTTTCTAGTTTCATTCTCGACAATCAATCTCTGCCCTTTGTTGTACCTCGTCCGATGTTGTGTTGTCTTTGGTCAAATCGAAATTTGTGTACAGAGTGATTGCCCCTCGACATTTTCAGGTAGCACAGGCTGCGCCGCAGCTGTCACAGATAGAGTACACGAGCGGACTCATTCGCACACGCACAGGATGTGTGTTTACGTGCATAGTGGCTTCATAGGTCCCTGTTTCTCACAGAGTGGTTCCACGAGACGTCCACAAGGTTCCAGCCAGAACTCCGTGTAGGTCCAAATCCATCCCAGTTCGAGTTTGGGTCCTGAGTTCAGGTCCTAGCCAAGATGTTAGGAGACGGATGGATTTACATGCCGTGTTACCCACCCGTCCAACCAACCACCCACTTTCATCTGTAACCTGCTGCAGAAGGAACGGGCCTGGCTGTCTTTCTACACTCTGGGCGGTCTTGGTCGTAAAGCACTGCATCAACTATTGAATGTGGAGGTCATAAGTCCGATGCATAGCGACACTGGTATCGGGCACGAGGCAGAGTGCGTCAACAGCTGTCGCGGAGAAGAGCCTTGGTCTTGTGCAATGTCCCTGATAGGATATGGTTTATGTGATGATATGCAATGCAACATGACGGAAACACGATATACGCCGGATCGTCGCCCCCTTCTTTGATTGGTTTCTGTTGTGACTGTACTGGCAACTCATCAGCGGCGGCGGCCCGAGAGTACGCCCTCGATATTATACGCAATTATATCGGGGGAGCACAGGTTCTACATCTACCCTACTACAGGGCGCGGGTTGACTGTGGTCCTTTGAGATGAATGCAGACTTTGGCGGCTGAAGGGCAGATCGATTCAGCTCTCTTGTCCGAGTCTGACGCAGTCGGATGATGGTGACTTTAGGGGGTTAAAAAGCAAGAAAAAGAAAAGACTGTTTGGGAATTGGCAAGATAAGAGCTAGATGGTGTGATTGCTGACCCTTGTAGTAATAGACGGTGTGACATGCGGAACCCATAACCCGGCTATATGTAACACATGTGACAGTGTTGGCTGGCATTCATGTTAGCCGTCGGTGTTTAGTGCTGATTCCGATCGTCTAGGCACCCATGGAGTTGTGTACCTAGGCAGCGAGAGGGGTGTCGAATGTCGATCTAATACACCCCTGCAGTTTGATCATGGCTCATCATTACATGTACCAATAGCTATTTAGGGACGCTATGGACGATTCAACAAAAAAGCGCGGAAACAAAGTTAGCACTGTTGACTTCAAGAGCTAAGTGTCATATCAACAACAAAGCAGCTTTTTGGTATAATGTGCAGATTCGGAAAGGCAGTATGTATGAGTTATTGTGAGCACGGTGGGTTATTCACGACATCGAGTCCAAAGATGCTAGTATTTGATTGACTTGGGCACAAGGCGACTGCCACAGCGTCTCACAGATCCAACTCAGATGCAGAAAGAGCAAACGTAGTCTACTGCCGTCTCAGCGAGAATGATGCGCTTCAATGATACTTGGCGATGAGATGCTCTTGTCAATGTTGTGGTTACCCCTTTTTACCCCTGAACTAAAGGTCCTCCTCAAAGTTGTGTCAGCCTCGGGGACTTGATTTTGATTTTTGAAGACGAGAGAACAATGAAGTTTGCCCTCCTTTTGTTCAGACTTGCAATAGTGTTAGTGTTGTGGCTGGCTACCTAAGCAGCATAAAGACACCTGCCGCGTTATGTTTCTTTGTTTGCCCTGGGCAGAGAGACTTTGTCAACCCTCGGGGACTTGCGAACCCCCGATTTTTCATTGTGGTGATTCTGACTCTGATCTCAAGAAACAAAACAGCTGGACTCAGACTTCAGGTCATCCTTTGCGTTTTTGAACATACTATAAGCTTGCTGGTATCTGTTTCCCACCAGTCTCTCCCTCGTGATAGTTCAACAAGTCCAACGAACCTTTTTCAGCATCACAGGATGGGTCCTAAAGGAGAAGGAAGAAAAACGACGCCTCTTCCCACGCCAACATGGAATTTCGCCAAGGTTGCTAGTGAGGTCGAAGAGTCAGGCAACTCCACGAACTCGCCTCTCAAGTACCACACTGGCGGTATAGATGACGTGAAGCACGACTTGCTCGCCCTTAAGAAGGGCGAGGTATACTCACGAGACGAGTTCTACAACCGAGTCAAGGCCTGGTACAAGGCGGAGATCGACCGTGTCCTCTTGCTGGAAGACCACAAGAGGGTATTGTACCAATTGTTGAATCACATCTTGCGAGTAGCGCAGTAATGCTGATGGCTGAACGTGGCACCAGGCGCGCGAAGAAAATCACGGGACAAGAGCCTATTGCGGTCTCTCAGAACCAGACGGCGTAGACTGTCTGCTACCTCCACGCTCGAGCACAGATAAAGTCCAAGCCCCAACGCGAGTCCAACCCTCCAGGGCAGCAAAGCGTAAAGTAGCTCCTACTACCGCTGCCCCAGCCACCAAGAAGCGAGCCACTGGCCGAAAGAAAAAGGAGGACCAGTTACAGTACTTCCCCTTGGTGGGAGGTGATTACGAACTTGACTCGTACGATCGGTACGTTGTAACCTGAAAGGCACCTTTGCAATTCTTCACCAGTTTCTACTAACTCTGTGTCATGCAACAGGGAGCGTGCCATCATCCGCTGTGATGGATTCTTCAAAAACGCCCCCGACAACGACGTATCCATCTTCATCCTCCGCGTCTCGCGCTATATCGCCAGCGAAACCACCCTGATCCACACGAACGGCTACATCCGCAGGCGAAAGGCAGGGAATCTCCGCTGCGCCTTGGATTCCGCTCTCAAGAGAAAAAAGTACAAGTTGCCAAAAGAGAGCAAATTCCAATCCGCGGCGGTGGTGCTCCCTGACGAGGACTGGGTTGACGAGGACCAGTGGGGGCCACGTCTCCCACCTTTCCCAAATGCAGGGAAGACCTACCTCGTGGAAGAGTTCTTGGAAGCCAGTAAGTCCACCGCTGAAATTCCGGTCCCGGAGGTCGAGATGGAGATTAGTCCTACGCTGGGGAAGTGGCCGTCTTCTGGTGAGACGCGTGGAGGCAGCCGGAGAAGGAAATCTGTAGACCTTAGGTTGTGGTGTCCGACTGAAGAGGTTGGTCAAGCGAGGGAGAAGAGGGATAAGGAGTTGAAGAGTAATCCGAAGAGGGCGATATTGGAGAAGTTGGAGAGGGATTGCACGGTGAGTGTGGGTGGATTGAAATTTGCGATTGATTTGTGTGAGTCTGAGATGGGGAGTGAGGATGGGGCGAGGTTTGTCATGTTGTAGTGTTTCGCCATAAATCTTCTTGGGTGTATCATTGTTGGTTCTGTAAATTGTGTATACTATTAAAAAGGACAAAATAAAAAACAGTACAAGCTTTGCTTCAAACTATCCTACCTTACCCCTTGTTACCATCCCTCCTACCTATTTCCCCAACAACCACCACCCCTTTAAACCCTCCCAGCCCCAAGCCTCAACCCAATAGGCCCCAACCCCAAATCAATGCTAATCCCCCCAGCCCTATTCCCTGGCCGTCCAATATCCCTAAGGATGCTGCCCAACCTCACCCGTCCACTAGTATAATCATTAACAACCTTGTCAATCGTCCCCGTAACCCTCAATACCTCCCTCCAAGTCCCCGCCTCGAGACCACCATCAACGCGTTCATCAATCGTCTTGGCCAACTAACCCCACAGCGTCAGCAAATATCCAAACACCCCCAACTGTCCCTCAAGAAGCTACTACTCACATCAAAAACCGCATCCCCCCACCTCTCCAACCCCCGTCCCACCTTGCTCCCAACGTTAGAGAACAACCGTCCAAGTCTACTCTCATCGCCAATACGCTCATTCAGCTTCTTGGCCCGGTCAAACAGATTGCTGATAGCCTTGTCGATATTGCGGGCATCACGGCCGGTGTACTTTGGCTCGCGGCCGCGGCGGTCCTCGTCCATGATGGAGTTGCGGTCCGAGGTGGCGGTGGAGGCGAGGTCTTCGAGGCCGTCGACTACGGTTGCGAAGGGGCCGCGTTCGTTGTCTTTGAGGGAGGTTAGTAAGGGCTAAGGGAAAGGGGAAAAGACTGGCTAACATACCCTTGAACTGAACGGCGGCGCGAGTGGAGAGGTCACGGGCAGCCGGGATGAGGTCCCGGGTGGAGCGGGTGAGGAGCTCGAGGTTGCGGATGACTTCTGAGGCCGGGAGGCGGGCTGCTTCGGCCGGGGCGGCGACGGCGGCGAGGCAGGGGGTTGTGGAGAGCCCGAGGGCTAGGAGGGAGAGGAGTTGCATTTTGGGCAGGGCAGTACGGTGAGGAGAGAGAGTGGTGTACGGGGTGAGAAGGTGAGAGGAAGGGAATGATCGACGAGAGGGTGGATTTATACCATTGTAAAGGGACTTCGTTGTTTTGAAGAGAGAGGGTTGACATGATTGGAACGGAGACTAAAATGATCATGTCTTAGGTTTACGTCGGGTTGTAGAGACGGTGGAATTTGGTTCCTGGGTTAAACGGACAAAGGCTGGAATGTGGACGGCACATAGCGGTAAGATTCACGATCACGGCCGCGATCGACGGGAGGAAAGGTCCGAGACTAGCATGAGGGAGAGGTAAAAATAGAGGTTCCCAGAGTGCCTGTTTCTTCTAAATATCTGTAAATGCAGACATAATATGGAGGGCCATTTACATCCCGGATATTCTGTCTACACAATGATCCAAATGCCTCCTAAATCGCATAATGCCCAGCTGCTGTCCTCTAAAGACTCGAGTCTCATAGACACCAAGAAGACCTTGGCTTCCCTTGGCTCCCTCCCAATCCACCCTCCTCCGAATTCCATCTGACAACCAGAATAAGCCCGAACTTGTCAGGACTCCGTCTGTCCCGAGCACAACTCCCTATCCACTCAGAAACTTCCCCATGGAATGTCCAGAATACCCCCTTAAAGAGGTAATCATCGCCTCCCACCCACAGTCCCAGCTCTCATTGGCGCCGGCCCCGCCCCCCTCACATCCTTCCCGCTCGGCGTCAAAAGCATCGCAATCCCCAAAGGAATCGGCAAAAAGAACGGCAAAGGGTTATACGGACTAGCCATCATAGTAACCGCATAAGTCTGGTTAATCTGCGTCTTTGTCGCCTGGTCCACCTGCTGGGTTATCGGCGGTCTGCCCCCTACCCCTCCTCCACCGCCATCCCTCCGCCCATGATTTTGTTGCTGTGCTGAAGGACGAAGATTGTGCCGTTGTGGTTGGGGCTGGTAGGTTGGTCCAGAGGGGCGACGGGTATGGGTTGGTGCCGAGGGTCTTCGTGGGGAGGTGTTACTGGACTGCTGTTGTTGAGAAGCGGAAGGGCGCCGGTTGTGCCCGTCTGGTGCTGAAGGGCGCCGACTGGAGGCGAATTGGCCGATCGACTCCCCTCCTAGAGAGGGACGTCGCCTATGGCCTGTGGTGGTTTCTGTGGCGTTAGAGGGCCTTCGGTTGAGGGATTGGGCTGTTTGGAGGGGTCGGGGGGCTGCGGAAGAGCGGAGGTCGGTTCGCTCTCTTAGGTTGGAGGAGTACGGTGTTGAGCGGGAGCCGGCAGAGGATGGGATAGGTGAGAGGGGTGCTCTGGGGTCGATGCGTTCACTGGCTGATGACGAGTAGGGGGTTGACCTTGACGTCTGTTCCTGTTGAGGTTGAGATGACTGGGTTCCAGCTGTGGTGTTTGAACGCTTGAGGTCTAATGGCTGGGGCGCAAGCTTGCTCCTGGGGACTCTGGGGAAGGCAGAGCTCCCTGGACGGGGATTGGTAGAATTTGATCTGCGCGGGATTGTAGACATGTTCACGGCAATGGAAGATTTAATGTGGAAATTGAGCGATGTGAGTTCAAACCTGAAAAGACGGAAATAGTAGATAGCTGCTGTTATTTATGATTGGGGGCTTCAGGATGAGCTTGATGGCTCACTGGGCGATGGCAATGTGGCAGAAGCATATCGTTCGATGGGAGCTTGAAGCGATTCAGGGGCAGTTTCAACACCCTTGGAAGCACGAGCAAACGTACGATGCAAGAACTCTTGTGCCTGGAAATGACACTCACCAGCAGTGACCGTGGGGATTCTGGTTGTCTTTTTAAACCAGATTTCAAGGAACCGCCATTTTGAATAGCTTCTATAGCTGCACTGAATATATTTACTCAGCGTCTTTTCTGGTGCCATTTGAAGTTTTGGGGCGCCTTGACCACCTCGAAAATCAGACGGATCTGTGACATGGCCATGGATCCGACACGGCGCTCAGCCTTCCTGACTTGGGTCCAATGACAGTTCGTGTGCCGCGGCATGAACGGCCATCAGTTTAACATTCCGACCCCGAAAGGTGCCGGAACCATGACGAATGGAAACCGGTGGCGACCGAATCGGAACGGACGACCCACCCCCGGCGGTTTGCGGCATTGTGGACCTCGCATGTACCACAGCGTCGTGGGGGGACCCGAACCATGACGGCGTTCGCCGCCGTGAATGAGTGAATGATTGGCGCGCGTAAGGCCGGTGACCCCGCGGAAACCTCTTGAAAACGCTCGATCAGCTGAATCACCATCTCCTTTGGCTATTCACCACAGATACACTAGCGGTGGGATGACTGGCGTTGACTGGATGAAGTTCACGCACAAATATCGCAGACAGGGGTCACTTTTGGTGGGGGATGACGCAGCTGATCGGCCCTGGTGGACCATGGCACAGTGACCCCGCACTTTCAACTTACAAGTGTACGTCAAAGGGTTCACGCGTGAGAGGTTGAGAAAGCCTAGAATCTTTCATTTTCAGGGTCTTGTAATGGTTCGCTATTCGTTCACCCAGTCCCGGTGTTAGTTTGGAATCGGTAAATAACCCGATCGGAAGACAAGCGTTGTAGTCTGCCCCAGGAACATTGTGATCTGCCGTACCCCGCTGTTAGGGCGAGCGGCCATATCACAAAGCAATCTCTAACAGTTAGACGGTGACCTCAACGCCAACGTCCAACGCCAGAGCTCGCCTCAACATTCCGTTCTCAGTATCTACCTATCTTCTTTGCCTTAATCAATTCCCGTTCCAATTTGTCATGGCCATCCAATAATACTCTGCCCATCTGACGCCTGGTGGTCTGGTCACCAACAAATCTAGGTTGCCAAGGGGGTGGACCACGTCTCTAGCGCTCCCCAAACAGCTGCATCCCGCACAAAAGACGCACGCCATGATCCGCAGAACCGGCACAAACCACGCATTAGGTGGCATCCGGTTTTTTTTTTTGCCATCGTATCTGCTGTGTTGCCTGCGTGCCTGCCTCTTTCTCTTGTCCCCCAATCCGCCAGATCTCGGTGTATAAATACCCGCTTGATCTCCCCTCATTTCTCCCTCTTATTCCACCATCAGCTTCCAATCATCTCACACTCATCAATACAAAACCAACAATTAACTCTTAACCAACAAACCCCAAACAACTATCAAAATGGGTGGCTCTTGCAACTGCTCCGGCTCCGCCTCTAGCTGCTCTTGCGGCTCTGACTGTATGTCACCCTACCCCATCACGAACGACCTCTCCTCTCCTGTCTTTCACATTATTAACAACTCACCTATAGGCTCCTGCTCTGGATGTAAATAAATCATTCCCTCACTCACACACAACACACACACACACACACACACACACACACACACACACACACACACACACACACACACACACACACAACACAAGTTTTGCGCGATACCCCTTTTTTCACACTCTCTTCAATCAACACACTTTGTTGCCAGCATGGCATAGGATATCTTGGGTCGGTCGGTCTGTTAGTCGGTTAGAGTTATGATGGGGACACAATCATGAGAATAACACAACTACTTTCCTTTTGACACGCTTTGTCTTAGAAGTGAATAAACTTTGTGGAAACCATTTTCCCCATTTTCTGCCCTCCTGTGAAGTGTACATTAGCTCCAGTTTGCAGTTAGGGTTATGTGTGACACTGCTCACATCCTCCACCCACCTCACCTTCTCGCCTTCAAACATCCCAAAAATGCAAACACTTTCCCATATTTATACTCAACAGTCCAATCGCAGGAGAGATCTCAAACTTTTCATCTTTCCCAATGACACACTAAAAGCGAGCACCAACAACCCCTCACATCTCACATCCGGCCCCACCACCCACCGACCCGACCGGCCGGGCACGGTCCAAGCCCGGCCCCCAAACCAACAACAAACCACCCGTCCCTTCGGCCAAGGAGTTGAGTTGGTCCTGCAAAGTCCACCACCGCCAGCAACATCAATGTTTGCTTCTCTCCCTCGGAATTTTCCCATTGGTCGCTTTCTCGGACTCCACAAAACCATTCTATTTTTCCTCCCAGCCCGCCCAGACGACGACCGCAAATTGACCACAGCTTGTTTTGAGTGACGAGATCTACTGTACATATCCGTTCCCCCTTGCCTATTCCCAAGACCAGGATCAAATGTAAGCTTAACAGAAAGCTGATGCCGAAAAATCCCATTGCTCCAAGGAGCCCGTCTCCTTGGGTGGCCAAACCCGACAACCTCACATCTGATACCAGACCAAAAGTTCGCATAATAACCAAAAACATTCATCCACACGGGGACGGGAAGGATTTCCAAGATTTGTATACAAAGCCACCTTTTATAAGTGATACATGGCCCCCCCAAGTCCGAGCCCGTGTTCACATGGATGTTCTTGTCCCCCTCCTTTTGCTTTCCCACTCTTGACGAACAGTTTGACGACGGGAGCAGCTAGCAAGCGATATACAACACACTTCCGGGAAAGAATGCAACATAACTGAGGATCTCCATCGAAAAGCAACCGCAGTCGCAGCAGGCAGCAAATGAAGACCGGTCGATTGCTACTTTCGGTTACTGTGGGCGTGATAGCACGAGTTGATGTAGTAGCGACGGTGGTGAGGGGGAGGACGGTGGATGTAAGTCTTCGTGTGATCCGACGCTCATGGCATTCATCAACTAACAACCCCAGCCCGCTATCCCACCAAGCAACCTCCCCCACGAACCCATCCACCACCTGTCTCCCCGACAAGACCAAGAACCAGACCCCCCGCGAAGAACGACCATAATAACCGCCCGCACAACCATCACCACCCGCCTGTCCTCCCGAACCCCATCCCCTTCCTCCACAACCGAAGATGACGATACGACAAAAACTGATGACACTCAAACAACCACCAGCGCGGTAGAAACCTCCACAACACTCAGCGCAACAGAAACCACCTCCTCCGCCGCAAGCGCCTCCTCCTCCGCAACTGGACCACCCCTTCCCCCTTCAGAAGAGGGAAGCGGTCTATCCCCCGGCACAGCAGCCGGGATAGCAGCCGGGGCAGTCGCAGCCGTCACTTTCATCGCCCTCATCATCTTCCTCCTCTGGCGCAAGAAAAAAGGCGGGATCCGCGGTGCAGTCGTCACGGCTGATTACCCTGACACGATGAACATGGTTGACAATACCAAGCCGCAGCAATACCCTGAACCGACCCTTCCAGGTGATCTCAGCAGTAGGAACGGTTCTGTCACAAACGATGAACCCTTCTTTCACAAAGACGAGTACGCATTCGCTGCCGCGGGCGCGAGGAGGCAGTCGAGTTTCTCTCCGTCGCAGGTTGGTGTAGCGGTGGGTGGGAGTCCGGGGGGGCAGGGGCAGGGGCAGTATGGGGGGTACCAACGGGAAGGGCAGCAGCAGTATGGGGTTTACCTACCCCCCCTACCAACACAAGAACAACAGAAGTTTGCAATGGTAGGATCGCCGGGTCAAGAGCAGCAGCAGCAGCAGCAGCACATTGCCTTTGCCCAGACTTCACCCGGCCAACCCCAGCAGCAGTTTGCTTATGCCCCGAATCAGGGATACTACCAACAGCAGCAGCAGCAGCAGCAGTACATCCCCTCCTCTCAAGGCGGTGACCTCGACGCAAACGGCGTGCCCTACCGCCCAGTAAGCGCCTTCACAGCTTATCCTTCCCCAGGGCACCCGGTCCTCCCGGTGTCGCCCCTGACGCCCCACCGGCAGTCGCTCGGTATGGCCTCACAGGCATCACCGCATTATCCGCCGCACCCATCACAGCCATCCCGACCACCACAGGGCCCAGAAAATGTTGCGAGCCCGAATCTACCCAACTTCATGATACCCGGGGGCATCAAGTCGAGAGCGATGAGTTTCAGCGCCTCACAGCCGCAGTATGAAGGGGAAGCAAGGCAAGAATGGGCAGCACCACTACCACCAGTACCAGCAATGCCCACAGCCGTGGCTCTGACCTCACCCCCTCTCTCTCCCCTAAGGAGAAACCCTGTATAGAACCTTTGTAACAACAGAACAGTCGCGTAAATAAAAGTTGTCCTCGTTCAAGTTGCCGTGATCAGTTGTCCGGTGATGTCAATACGATGCTGCCGAGCAAGCTTAAGGATCCCAATTCATATCGAACAACCCCGCCATCCACGCCTCCGGATCCTCGGCATGAAACAACGGCAAGTTCAGCTCATTCGCGTTCCCCGCATCCAGGTACTGTTCCACCGAGCTCGAATGATGCCCCCCGCCGTTCAGATCCACCCCGTCAATCGCCGCCAGCTCCGCCACCCACCCGCTCTTCATCGTCCGCAGCATCATGTTAAACTTGGTGAACCCATCCTCCTCGATCGTCGGGCCCGAGTCTAGCCTTCTTTTGGCGGAGAGCTCCTCAAAGCCTAGCTTGAGCTGGTCGCAGATCCGTAGCAGGTCGAGCTTGTTGCGGACGGCGCGGCGGTCCCAGGCGGGGTCGTCGAGGACGGAGAGCCGGTAGAGGGAGAGGAGGCAGTGGGCCATGTGGCACCAGTAGCTGAACGTCATGCCGATGTAGACGTATGACGGGATGGAGAAGTGGCGGTCGAACCAGTCTTTGATGGCGTTGAGGCAGGCCTCCATGGCGGCGTAGCGCTGGAGGTCGGGGACGGTGGTGGTTGGGGAGATACGGGGCTTGGCAACGGCGGCTTCGTGGATGGCGAGCTCGGTGTAGGAGATGTGGCTGAGGATTGTGTCTGCCGTGGTGTTATTAGCATTTGCAGTCCTAAATGAAGAGAGAGACGAGGGGAGTAGACTGTACCGTTTTGTTGCAAATGACTGGGGAGCTGGGTCTTGACGTTGGTAAGCTGAGTGTGGAGGGCCGAAAGATAGTACGAAGGTGGCGCATTGTCTATTGACTGTGATGTGGCCCTGTTGAGCTGCTCGACGATGAGTTGAATCTTGACCTGAGCAACCAAAAGATCATCCCCTTCCCACTCGTGCCGCTGGGTAAGGAACTGTAAGCTTTCTTCCATGTGAGACGTCCAGGTTAGGGCGTCCAGCCTCTTTAGGGAATGAGATATCTGAGATGTGAGCAGGAAACACGCCAGCACGGCTCGTCGTTCCTCCATCGTCTTTTCTCTTGGTGGAGGGTGGAAGGCCGTCTTCAAACACGCTGAAATGTACGGCTCACTAGGAACTTTGTTCAAACCAAGATCAAATACTAATGACTTTGCGAGCGATGCCAGAAGGGAAAGGATGGGTTTTTCCCGCTTTATGTGATAATGAGTCCTGCATCTGGGTCAGCACCTTGCCTATTCAGGTCAGACAGACGACAATCTCACCAGCCCATGATGACCAAGAGGCCAAAAAGAAGGTCTAAGCTCTTCTCATGTTCCATGACCATCTTCTGGGCAATGAACTTCTTGATTGACTCGCTCATCACAAGACGTCGATCCGCGTTCTTGGAGGTGACAGTCATGATGCTGAACCACAAAAAGGGATATGTTTTTCGAAGCCGTTGCTCCGTCATGTTGGATGGCAGGTATACAAATGGGAGGAAGATCAACATATACTTTCTGAACGTCACCAGTCCATCAGCAGCCTCGAATGGACTTGGCTGATAGGTGCAATACGGTATGGCTGGCGGCTCGACCGGCGGGGGTGTTGGTGAGCGCGGTCCCACATCTTGAGGCTCAAATACGCTGCCAAGGAGAGTACCGCGAGCGACAGGCGTTGGACGGCCTTTTCCATGAGCCGGATGACAATCTGGTAGCTGGGGAGGCAAAACAGCAACTGGCACTGGATGTGGTGAATGATCACCCGCAACACTGGCCGCCGAACGAGTACTTGGTGCCGGTGTGCTAGAAGCAACAGACGGCTCACCTGGAGAAGGAGCCGTGCCACCCGGTCCGGCCTGATGACGGAGAAGAGATACAAGGTCCTCTAGCTTAGCCTCAAGCTGGGCGGCACGGGAGACATGGGTACGCTTGCCATTTCTCTTCCTGACCGAGACCGATGGGATGCACTCTTTCCGTAACCGATGACATCTGGTTCCATGTCAGCGTCCAAGCAATGGATGGAGCAATGTGTCAACGAAATAGAGGGGACCCCATGGGGAACTGCAAGTGGAACGACGATCACCGAAGCCAACGGCGGAGTTGAGCCTCGTCCGGACCTGTAACCCGGACCCGGTGCTCCGGGACACGGAGCCGCCAACCTGGGACGGGATAGGCGCCGTGGGGAAATGCGGGCAACCGCATACCATCATGCACACCTAGGTGGGGACTTGACCCGTCCCGGCACGGCGGTTTCAGGCTGTTTTGAGCAGATGACCAATCCCGTTCCTGTCTGTCCAACGGTCGTATGCTTATAGGATTCAAAGAGTACAAACAGAAGACGTTGAATAAACAGTAGGAGGCAGTTGAGCCATCACAACTCGGCGGAAAGTCCTCTCGGCCATTATTAGAGTGAAAACGGTGTTGGCCTACCTCTCACAGTCGGCACCGCCGGTCCGGTAGATACACCTGCACTTCGCCCTCGCACAGTTTGTGCAAGCCCTCCCGTACGGGGCCGGCATCCCATTAACCGAGCCGTTAGTTGTCGTCGTTGAGGAGGACGATGCTGTCTCCATGATGTTGGAGGAACACTCTCGGAAGGGTTAGGGTTGAACGTTCAAGACGTTGGCTGCTCAAAAAGGGGCACGCAAACCGAGAAAGGAGACGGGCACGGTTTCGGCCGGAATACCGGTTTCCGATATCCCACACGGTTGAGAGAGAGCGCCAATCTGAACGAGGAAAACTAGCAACGTTGAGAGAAGGAGAGTAAAAGAGTGACAATGGATTCAGCAGCCGGAATGGGTGGTATCGAAGCGCATTGGAGGAGGATTCGTGGCCATGTTGAATGAATGGGATCTCGATGCAAACTTGCCCGGTGAGCTCGGAAGTCGGGAAATCTCGATTTGTCCGAACTCCGCTCCACATGCATGTGGAGCCGAAGCTTCCATTCCGGATCGCCCGGAACGGAGTGGCATTGGCAGGGTTAGGGTTGTGTTGTTGATCTCCACTTTTGACGACACTCTTGGTTCCGGCCGAATTGCTGCCAGGTTGTTGTAGGATGAGATACTTGATGTGATGCGATAAATTCGACCGCCGTATGTCCTGTTGCTCCTGTGTGGTTTGAATCAGCGAAAGAGAACCAATGTGCTGTGGATTCTCAGTGGTTGGCTTGTCGTTGCGATGACCCTCACACTTACTTGCTAAGGAAAGGCGTCATCCATGGATGCGTACAAGTACTCCATGTGGTGTTGTAGGCTGAATGATCGGCCACTACGCACGTTGCTACATGCGATGAAGTTTCGTGTTGAAGCTCATGGCCCATGCGTTAAGCAAAAGTGGAAGGAGCAACTGGCGCTGCGGCCCTTACACTGAAGGCCGAAAATGACGGTGATTCCGTCCTGCTCCAGCCCAGGTGACCTACTGCCCTACAGTAGTTGCAATGGCATCTCCGTCGGCGAGTGATATGGATCTATGTCTCTGTAGACGCGACTGGTTGAGTTGTTACTTAACAGTCCTCAGTACAACAACTGCCCTTTCGACCTAGTCGACTTTCTCGATGCACTTTTTTGACTTGGCTTCAAATACGACAAATTTATTTTTGCCCGAACTTGGTAAGCCTCCATGTAAAGACGACTGACAACAACAGCATCATCATCATCCTGCTACTCCTTCTCGTGTGAATCGCCGCCACTGCGATGGAGAGAAGGTCGCTTTCCCATCGCCGTCTGCCTTCAGATCCAGAATTCGATAGATTCCCCGGTCCTTCAAGAGCTGCGACAAGAAGCGACGGCCCCTCAAGTCAGCCAAGTCCCTCGAATGAGTTCACCGTGCCCAAGACTATTGAGCCCGAATATGTCGAAGGATTCAAGCTGGCCGCCTTGCTGGCCTCTGTCACAGTCGTTGTCTTTTTGATGATGCTTGATACCTCCATCCTCGCCACTGCAGTGAGTACCGCTATCAAAGCGCCCCTTTTCTCCAAGATACAGGTCGCTAATCTGTCGGAAACAGATACCTCGCATTACGGATGAGTTCGAATCCCTCGAAGACGTCGGATGGTATGCCGCCATCTACCAACTCGCCAGCGCCGCCCTTCAACCCCTCACAGGCAAGATTTACCAGAAGTTCAGCACCCAATGGACCTTCATCACCTTCTTCGCGATCTTCGAGATTGGTTCTGCCATCTGCGGCGCCTCAGTCGCCTCCTGGATGCTCATCACTGGTCGCGCTATCGCCGGGATCGGGGGGGCGGGCCTCATCAACGGAGCTCTCACCATCCTCGGAACATCAGTATCCATGAGTCGGCGGCCAACATACACCGGAATCATGATGGGCTTCTCGCAGCTTGGCATCATTGCTGGTCCCCTCGTTGGTGGAGCCTTCACCTCTTACGTTTCCTGGCGCTGGTGCTTCTACATCAACCTCCCAATCGGCGCTCTTGTCATCGTTGCGCTCTCCTTTGTCCACATACCAGACGCCTTCCAGAAACGGCGCGCTATGGACGTCCTTCGTCGCATCTACATCGAGCTCGACCTCCTCGGATTCGCACTGCTAGCACCCGCAGCTGTCCAACTGATGCTAGCGCTGTCATGGGGCGGTGACAAATACCCATGGAACTCCCCCATCATCATTGGCCTCTTCTCCGGAGCTGGCGCAACGACGATAGTCTTCCTCGTCTGGGACTGGTACCTCGGCGACGTAGCCCTCGTCCCACTCTCCCTCGTTACCCAACGACAAGTCTGGACCAGCGCCATCACAAACTGCTTCCTCCTCTTCATCATCTACGTCGCGAGTTTCTTTTTGCCAATATACTTCCAAGCCGTCCACGGCGCAACCCCCATCATGTCAGGCGTGTACGTCATGGCCAGCATCGTCAGCCAGCTCATCCTAGCTGTCATCGTCGGTCCGCTTGGTAAGTCCCTCCCCTCCCCTTTCCCCCACTCTCCAAAGCTAACCGTCGCCCTCCCCTCACCAGTTCAAAAAACGGGCTATGTAATCCCCTACACCATCTTCTCCGCCTCCATCGGTGCCGTCTCCAACGGTCTCTGCTCAACCTTCTCCCCCACCACGCCTCCAGTGCAGTACATCCTCTACCAAATCCTCGGCGGCATCGGCCGCGGCGCGGGAATGCAGATGCCCCTCCTAGCAATCCAAGCCATCCTCCCGCCGCAGGACATAGCAATGGGGACATGCATCCTGGTCTTTGTCCAAAACCTCGGTATCTCCATCCTCCTTGCTGGAGCTAACACCATATTTGGGGAAACCCTTCAAAATGAACTATCCCAAGCAGTTCCGTACAGCAGGGAGATCCTCCAAGCGGGCGCGACGAGATTTAGGGAGGTGGTCAAAGAGGGGGATTTGGATGTTGTGTTGGAGGCTTGGTCGAGGAGTATAGGTAAGGTGTTTTACATGGCTGCTGCGGCGGGAGGGGTGGCGGTTTTTACGGCTTTGGGGATGGGGTGGGTTGATATTAGGAAGGGTAAGGCTGGTGGGAGGGGGAGGGGACCTGAAGGTGATCTGGAGGATGACTAGGAGGGTCCGCCGGTGATTCCAGAGGTGGATGTCGATGAGGAGGGGTATGAGCTGTCGGAGATTGTGCTTGAGGGGGCGAGCAGGAGGGTGTCCAAGGTGGGGAATGAGTCGGTGTTGAGGAGTGCGTTTGGAAAGTAGGAGAAGAGGGTTGGAAATGGATGGACTGCTTGGGTTATCTTTCCAGGAAAGGAGCTTGGTTGATAGCATGCCGTTGGAGTCTTAAGACTCTGTGTTGGGAGTCTTGGGGAATGGCAAGGAGTCTAGGATGAGATACCCAGATGGAGTTCAGGTGCTTTTGTTCGGGCGGTCCTGTCATTTTCCTTATAGATATCTAGATGACGGTAACACACCACAGAAATGAAAGTAATCAGGTAATTGTACAACGACATGAAGATAGGGAAAATGGCTCTTTGACCTGTCATCTACCATACATTCAAGGTTATTGACGGAATGCTATTGCAGGTCACCAGCAGTATTGAACACGCGACTTCAAGTTTGACGACAATCATTCCTGCAACAGCTCTTCCAGTCGTCCATCAATCGTCAACATCATCCATCAGTCATCCATTGCCAAAAGCCCAACAAAAGTAAATAGCATCCATCGCCAATCAACGATAACCATCTCCCACCGCCAACAACCATCACCAAAACCATCAACATCTCTTCCCCATCTCCCAGCTTCTGATCGCCAAGAGGACAGTGAAAAAATTGGTAGCGTCTCTTTGAGTAGCGTGTCATCCTTAGTGCAGGGGCCATGCTAATCTTCTCTGTATCGTTTCAAATTGACCAAATGCCCCGAAGGGCGAGGAAAGAAAAGAAGAAACCGATCAAAATCTGGCTGGGTGGCCGAGATTAAATATCCCTTCCCAAAGTGGCCTGTGCACGCTTGCAAATCTAGGAGCGTGTGTGAAATGTCTGTGCTTTCTCGGCCCACATAGTGGGGCTGGTGAATAGTATGGTGGTGTGACGGGTGGGTGGAAGTCTGTGGCTGTGGTTGGCGGCGGCAGGCAGCATCATCGCATTGGCGGACAGTTGAAAGTTGGAGATAAGGGAGCGCAATCGCATCGCATCGCGTAGACGCCAGGAACGAATATCACAGCAAACCCCAACGGGGGGGAAACCAACAATATCAGGCCAACCAAGCTCGACGAACAAACTGATGATATAGCGACCTATCCCACCACCCAGTTCATCAACCACCACCCCCGTCATCCACCCCAACCCACCAGTCCACCGATCACCATTCCCTCCCGTCCCCAATCATGAAGCCAATACCCCTCCTCTCCACCATCTTCCTCCTCCTAGGAATAGCCTCAGCCTGTAAGCACACCCCCCAACCCCCAACCCCTAACCCCAACCCCTAACCCCAACCCCTCTCCCCGTTTTTCCTTTCTTCCCACTAACCCTTCCCTCCCCTCTGTCCAGCCGCCCCAACTTTTTGCAAATGCACCTGCTTCACAAACAGCACCATCATCCCCCTCGGCCCCCTCCACGACAACCCCCCCTCCCCCAACCCACCCCCCGGCTTCCTCTCCCCCCGAGCCTCCTCCTCCTCCTGCACCCAATGCAACCGCGCCTTCTGCCTCAAATACAACCTACCCATCTGCAAAGACGCCGAAGAAAAAGACGTCGTCACCTCCTGCTTCCAGCGCGACAGCAACAAGGACAAGATCATAGTCTGGGGCTTCATCCTCGGCACCGCCGGCCTGCTGAGCTGGGCGGGGGTAAAAAGGGTTATTGACTCGAGAATGGAAAGACAGAGGCAAGAACGTGGGAATGAGGGGGGAGGGGGGATAATGGGGGTGATAGGGGGGTTGGTTTCCGGTGGGAATGCCCCGAGAGGGGGGAATATTGGTGGAGGGGGGCTCACGAGGAGAGGTACTGGTGGAGGAGGAGGCGAAGGGCAGGGGACGTACAGTCCTTTGGGGGAGGGCGGTGGTGCACGGTGATGGAGATGTGTAATAGGAGATGGATGCCATGATGCGACGCGGTGTTTTTGGCGTTTGAACGGGAATATAACTTGGGTTTGGCTCTGTTAAAAGCAATACATATCATACGACGTGTTATGGCTTTAATGGACAAATGAGTCGGGCTTGGTCTGTTGAAAGTACTACACATGGCACCGAGCATGTTGACAAGATCTTTTTCATTTCTTTACATTACTCCCCCCCAACGGGAACCACCTTGCTCGCAAAAAACGGTTTCATTATACGGCACTCGACCACCACCCCTCCATCAACCCCGTTTTTGTTGTTGACCAAAAAAGACCGACATGGAACCCTGCTCATGTTTATTCCCCAAGCTTGCTTTTTGTCTCCCTTCCCATGATACGACGCACTTTTTTTTGCCTTCCTGCTTTTGAAATTCCCATTCCTTCCGCTTTTTGTGTTTTCATTGCCCAATGCTAAACCCAGAAACCCCTTGTCGAGGTAAAAACTCCCGAAAATACAACGTATTCCCCATCCGGTCAAAGGTGAGATCCTAATCCTCCTCCAACGGGGTGGTCTTGGCCTCAGCAGCGGCCTCCTTGCCAGCGTTGACCTTGCGGCGCTCGCGAACGGCGGCGGCGAGGTCCTCGAGGACGGCCACGGTGTTCTCCCAGTTGATGCAGGCATCGGTGATGGAGACGCCCTTCTTGAGAGCGGCAGGGCCCTCGGCAGGTACCTTCTGGTTGCCCTCGTTGATGTTGGACTCAATCATGACACCAATGATGGCGGTCTCGCCCTCGCGGAGCTGCTCGGCGACGGTGGCGGCCACTTTGGGCTGGTTGCGGTGGTCCTTGTTAGAGTTACCTAAATATTATCAGCAAAGATGTTCATGTTATGGTTCATCCGAGCAAGGACATACCGTGAGAGCAGTCAATCATGATAGCGAGCTTTTGACCCTTCTTGACAAGGGTCTCCTTGGCAGCCTGGACGCTGGCCTTGTCGTAGTTGGTGCCCTTGGTGCCACCTCTGAGAATGACGAAGCCGTGCTCGTTCCCACTGGTACGAGTGATGGCAGCAAGACCCTGTTTGGTTACACCCATGAAGTGATGCTTGGCAGCGGCAGCACCGATGGCATCGATAGCAACACCAAGACTGCCATCGGTTCCGTTCTTGAAGCCGATGGGGAAGGACAGGCCAGAGGCGAGCTCACGGTGGAGCTGAGACTCGGTGGTACGGGCACCGATGGCACCAACTGAGATCAGGTCGGCCAAGAACTGAGGAGAGATGGTGTCCAACATCTCGGTAGCGATGGGCATGCCGGTGGAGGTGAGGTCACGGAAGAGCTGTCTGGATACGCGGAGACCCTTATTGATCTTGAAGGTCTCATCGATATCAGGGTCGTTGATCAGACCCTTCCAGCCAACGGTGGTGCGTGGCTTCTCGAGGTAAGCGCGCATGACGATGACGAGGTCCTCTGAGAGCTTGTCAGAGAGAGCCTTGAGTCTGTGTGCGTACTCAATGGCGGTGGCGGGGTCGTGGATGGAGCATGGGCCGACGATGACCAGGAGACGGTCGTTGCGGCCCATGATGACGCCGACGGCATCACGTCTGCCCTTTACTACTGTTTGCAGAGCATCCTCGGTGATGGGGATCTCAGAAATAAGAAGGGCAGGGGGAATGAGGGGATCTTGACCCAACACTTTTGAACGAGTTAGTGACTGTTAAGCGCGTGCGTCTGAGGTGGATCGTACCTCTCATGTCATCGGCCTGAAGAGGCGCCATATCGAGTCCGGGCATGGTGAGCGATGTATTATAGGGTATCATAAAACGGTTGCGTGTCGAATGAAAGCAAGACAGCCCAAAAATCCGGGTGAGGGTGTATTGTGAAGGACGAGAAGAGACAACACGAAGCGATGTTCTCCAGAGGTGATGTTGTAGCTGCAAGTAGCAGGGAAGGTGCGGCCAGTTTGGAGGGTAAGATGGGCTGGGGTAGGTTCTTTAAGGCAAAAATTGGGTTGACCTCTGAGATCCGAGCAATTACAATTGTAGTGGGCCAGGTGCAGCAACAAAAGAAACCGAGGAGCTTGAACTTCGATAAACCAATTAAAAGGGGCTTGACTGATAAAGCTTCGCAATTGGAATATTTGAATCGGGACAATTCTGGTATTTCTGGAGCAAGTGGGAGATGAGATGATATTGACTTGTTCAAGTGACTCAGACGGTGCCCCAGTTCAGTGTCCCAAGACCAATATCGGTCCGGGGCGGGATGTCGGGCACTAAAATTTCCAAATGGTAACAATCCCTACCTGTACGTTGAACGCCGTGGCTGAGTTGACATGCCATCGCGAGCTCCAAGCAATGAGCGAGATATACCTTGGGAGATTTGCAAGTTTCAGCATTCTGCGTAGGCAGCTCATGAAATCCAACCCACGATGCAATACTGAGAGCATCGACAGGCTGGCGGGGTGAACCTGACTGGAAGAGGAATTGGCCACCCCGGGCCACTAAGACGATCCCTTCCACGCATGTGTGTCCGAAGACGGAGGCAAGCAGCAGAAACAGATGTCTTTGGCCAAATCCTAGGCTCAATGCAGCAGGGCGTCCGGGCGACGAGTTTGGAAATGCGCCGTTGTAGCGGGTAGCAACTTCGAAGGTGGGGGAGGGGTAAACTTTTTTTTGACGATGCAATGCTTCACCGCCTTCCATTCGTGGTCATCAAGCAGACGTGTAATCAACCTCGCAGCTCATATTGAGCCTCCGCCACCGCCCCGTGTATCAATCTGGATATGCTCTTCGAGCATTTGTGCATCTTTGCAACACCCTGCTTATGATTGGCCAGAAGAGAATGGGATTGTCGTCAGTTGTGTGAAAGTGCGACACGGAAGATACTCGACCAAACCGCAAGATTTGGAGAAATTTGGAGACAGCAACGAGCCTCCGATTCCCCAAAAGAGGATAGACTGCTTGGTTGGATCCGAAGTTAACGGCTGGGTCCTCCGGGTTCCGGATCCGTACCCTTGGTTTGCATCACACAGCAGATGCTCGAAGGTGACGCATAACCAAGGGTCCCATCAATGCTCGATGTCATGAGCCTAGCAGAGTGCCACATCGGCCACTTGGCGATAATGAAGCCTTTCCACTCCCGAGACGACCGAGGTCTAGCAGGTCGTGATGTTGTGCTTGTGATGCCGACGGACTGGCGGGCTTCTGCTCCACTGGTCCGCAAAAAGGCCGGACCTAAGGGCGACAAGCCCGCGAGACCGGCCGTTCTTTATCGCTGACTGCCGGGTTCCAGGCCACGGCTACCGAAGTCATTGTCGGCCGGGGCCGAGACCGGATGGTGATATGAGCATGAGTATTTTGAGTCGGCCGGCGACAGTCATGTCTTGAACTCTGTGTGTCCTTTGATTCTCCCACAGTCCCGACCAAGTGGCACTGAAGACATGTTCTTCAATGCTTCTTACACGTTTTGAATCTTCCGGGACTGGAACCACACGAGTCAGCAATAACACCATTGTCCGATACACCCACTATCCACCCATGATAAATCTCTCATCAAGTTCATGATTCCATCAGACCCGATCGCCGATGTCCCCTCCCTACTCGTGGACAGCCTCTCGAGGACCGGCCGTTGACCAACGACCACCAACGGCCACTGGTTCCCAGCCAACCTCGCATGGCCGGACCGTAAATTATGCGTCAGCTTGTTATTTTCCATCCTATCTGTTTGCCATCCAGATTCCAAAATGGGACAGAGACAACAAACCGGAAATGGACGCGGTGGACAGTTCTTGAAGCAATTCTGAAACTGACGAGCTTCTCAACGGGACTTGACTGGTGAATAAGGCTTCCCAGCGAGCCGGGAGCACTGACGGTTGACGCCCGCCCCATGTTTATGGGGATGTCCGTGCGTGAGATGCGTCTGGATGGAGGTGGGGTCAACACGAAGAAGCAAGGTGAAATGCTTCTCTTTTCTGGCCAGGCATCTCGACAATGCTTTAGGTATTTTGGATGGCTAACTACCAGATACCTATCCCTCGATGCCCTCACCCTGCAACTCCTTCCCCTTTCCTGTTCATCCTGCTTCTCTTGTGTTTCCTGTTGAACCAGGCAGCTGTGACCCCCTGTTGCATCTGACGTCGGCTGTTGCCCGGCCCCTCATCGAGGTCGTCGTTGTTCTTCAGCTTGCAGTGTTTGTCTCACACTGCATATTCGGACGGACAAAAGTTTTGTTCTCACCATCATCCACGCTCTTTATCATTCTGCCCATCAACGATCACATCAACGAGCCAAATTAGGTATTCATCAAGTTGCATCGACATCGACTTCTCATATCATATTCCTGCCCGTATCGATAAGATAGCATCGTCGGGACTTGCTATCGCTTGCCTGTTCCCGGGGAGTGGGACAGCACGTTCCAGGTCTTGGGGTCGTGCTAGTGAGAAACTTGGAGTAAGGGCCAACCGCAACCTACCGTCATGTCTATCGCTAACAGCCATTTGAACCCCAGCAGGAGCTGAGAGGACGGCCAAGGCCCAGCCCCAGACCTCCAATCCAGCCTGTCTGCCATTCCTCCCGTCAGCCCTTCCAGACTCCGCCCCCTCCTTTCCTCTGTTCTTCTTGCAAGACATTGAGAACGATACATGGTACTGGAGGGTATCGTCGGCAATTTATTTTAAAACATTCGTTCGCTATACGCACCGCGCAGAATCATTTCATCGACGACCATCATCTCGAACTTGCCGGCTCTCCGACTCCGCTCAACTATTGATAAACACGCAGCATACGACTCCGGTTGCTTGCGAACGGCACTGGTCGAGAGGTACAGGCATAGAGGGGACGCTTCCCAGAGCCTCATCGTCAACCAATTGCGCCATGTTGTCCAACGAGAGCTGGCCTGCGCTCCAGCGCAAAAGGGGGAGAGAAGAGGACCTTGCCGAGATATCCCCTGGTGGTACGCTTGGCTTCACTGAACACAGGAGTGTAAGTCTTGTCGCATCCCATCAGAGTCGACATAGCCGGGACGTCGCTAACATCTGGTGACCCAGAAACGCCTCCAAGCCCTTCCACTTAGGACGTCTCCCCCATCTAAGCGATGGGCCGAACCACCAAGATTCCATGCGCCACCAACAACATTCATCATCCCGAGCCAACCACGAACCATCACGCCAAACAGTTCGGATTCTGAGGAGCCAGGTCATTTTGCCTTCGCCGAGGAGCCAGAGATCGTCACAGTTCCGACCCTACAATCCCCGGTCAATGTTAGTATCACCATGGCAGACATGGACATGGACATGGACATGATGGACACCGCCCCCGAGCCAAACCCGAACCACCTCAACGCTTTCCAACCGGAGCCACTTCCCAGTGTCACCGGTCGCATCCCGACACCAATACATTGCAGCTTTGCAGCTCAGGTTCGAGGCCAAAACTGGAACGAGGCCCACGGTGCGCTGGCAACAACACCGGAAGAACCCACTTCCATGGCCTTTGACAGCAACGGCATGGTTGACGCTGCCGTGGCCCACGACTCAAATCTGACCACCAACGCTTTGGCAATGGCGGATTGGAATCACATCCAGAACCGCCGGCTGCCATCCCCGATCAGCGAAACCGGCGGTGAAGACAGCCCAGCCATGGTGCTTGATTCGTGCTGCTCCCCTCACCCTATCACCACGTCCCCGAGCGGACATCTCAGCCACTTGACGCACGAGCACCCGTTGCTGGCATCTATGAGGGAGCAATCTCCGCGACCGGGTTCACCAAATGGAGGAATGGAGGTGGAATCGGGCTCGCCATCACCGAAACGGGGGCACGCGAGGTCGAGACATACGGTCAATTCGTGGACCGCGGTGCCGCCGGGAGTGAAAAGGTCGTTCAGTATAGGGTACCGGGCGGATTGTGATAAGTGCAGGATGAAGGTACCGGGGCATTTTAATCATATCATCATTTCTTAGAGGGATGAAGCTGATGGGAGGTGGAAGAGTAGGGTTGAGAGGGTGAGGGAGAGGATTGGGTGTCATGGGGAACAAGAGAAGGGATGGCTTGGTGGTAGGAGGATTTGTGCTGCTTGTTGTTAAAGGGGAGGTTGTCTGAAAGATGATTTGCGGTTGATACCAAGGAAGCGTAATTAGGTTTTGGTTCTCACTCGTTTGCTTTTTTTTCTGTTTTTGGTCACTGTATAGGGCTTGGGATGGGTACGCTCTTTTGTTGCCTTTGGGCCGGCTCTTGTGCTTTGTTTGGGACGGCTGAAGGAGTGGGAAGGGATAGCATTGGTATTTCATGCAACGCGCACACACATCATTGCCAGCGAGCAGAGTGACTTCTTTTGTGTATAGTTTGGGAATGGGACAGCGAGCGAGCAGGGGAATTGGGAGTTGAGATGTCAAATTGGGAGGGGAGTGGAATCGGACACAACACACACACACACACAACACACAGCTGGGATTTCTTATATCCAGTAATTTGCATTGGTTGAAGCATTAGTATCTTTCCTGATGAGAAAAAGAATACAAAGCGGAACGTTGTTATCATACCCTTCCTTGACTGTGCTGCCTTGGGATGTGAGACATGGGAGAGACATGGGAGAGACATGTGTGGGCTTCACTGAAGCGTATGACTTACATGAACAAGTACCACACATAATCTATTCTGCTCTCAATTCAACATCAAATGACTTCCATTATGGTGAGTGTACATGTATGTACAAGATGATGAATATGTCATACAAAAAAACAACAACAAAAAACGCCGGAGTTATGCAACGGTTTCCTTTTTCTCCTAATACACTATCGATACAAGCAGCGCCTCTTTCACAAAGCGGCCTGCTGGTCACAATCCCTCTTTGAAAGTGGTGATTATGGTTGCCTTACAACCCATCCAGCCCACCATCTTCATCCCTTTGCATTTCGAACCTTTCCTTCCAGTCGACAGCACAGCCCTCATCACCAGCCAATACGGTCATTACATACCTCTGGTTGTGTGGTGGGAGGTCTCTACCAAAACCACCCCTTCTTCCTCTTCTCCCCCTCCTGTTTCTCCTCCAACCCAATCCGATCCAACACCCCCCCCCTCCTCTCATTCTCCTTCTCCTTCTCAAACGCCTCCCTCGCCTTCTCCTTCAACCCCCTGGCCACCCCCCTCCCCTCCGACGCCCGGACAAGATCGCTATCCCTCACGCCCATCCCATCATCCTCCTCACTCAACGACTCCCACCCTAACCTCCTCTCCTTACCCATCACCTCCTCCCCTTCCTCCTCCTTTTTCAGATTAGCAGTCAGCCAAGTCCAGAGCCCCTTCTTCTTTTCCCCCTCTCCCTGTTGCTCTGGCACCGGCGTAGCAGAAGAAGGCCAGCTCACAACCTCCGTCACACTTGGGGAGTGTGTCCTTTCCGCAGGAGCGAACCCGCTGGGGATTTTCTCAAAGAACGACGTCTTCCCCGCCATTCCTTGCTGCCGCTCTCTTTCCATGACTTCTTCTACAAGCGCGATTTGGTCCTCGTCCGCCTTGCCAGTCATGTACGCCAGTCTGGCCTGGGCGAGCTCGTCGGCCTCGAGTTGCTTTTGGGTCTCGATCCATTCTGCTTTGCGCTTGCGGTTGAGGACCATCATGTCGTAGAAGGTGTAGGCTGTTGCTACTATGCCGAGGCCTGGATGGAGAGAGTAAGTGACATACACCTGAAAAGGGGAGGGGGGTGGGGTTAAGTACCGGAGAAGCCTATCAGTGCCATGACTGACAAACGGTGCCCCTTGTCGGCTAGGGAGCGGCCTACGGCGAGGTACTGCTCTAGCTTGGAGACATTGGCGAGTTTGGCTCTTTGGTGGGCGGCGCGGAGGCGGGCGACTTTTTCGTCGGGGGTTTCGATCCGGATTGGGTTCCCTTCTGGAGAACCCCCTGATGGGGGCAGGGAGGAGGTGTTGGGGGGTTTGCTGAAGCGGGCGGTTTTGGAGTCGGCGTGGGGGGTTGTGGCTGTGAAGCGGGTTGCGTCGGAGACGCTGCGAGGGGTGGTGGATATTGGCATGGTGGTTTTGGTGAGTGGGTGGTGATAGCTTTGGTGGTGGTGGCGGTGGTGGTGGTGGTGGTGGTAGTGGGAAAGATATCCCCGGATGCGGGATGAATCGGGTTTGGTTGAAGAAGCTTGAGATCAAGGCGGGGTGTTAGGTAGTTGGTAGAGAAGTTGTGAGGCTGATCCCTGGAGTTGAGGAGCTCGTAGGTCCAGGTATATGCTACGAGAGCAAAAGATCGTGGTCGTTGCCGGTGGGAGGAGGTGGTGGTGGACGAGCAGACGAATTGAAAGCTCTCGACGGGCAGTTCTTCGGGATCCCAAAAGTCGTTCGTCAACCTCTGATCATCCAATGATGCGCCAAGCAAGTTTTTTTTGAATTGAGCTAACCCAGCTCGTCGGATATGTGGCTGGAGCTACCATGTCTTAGCTGTATTTTGCTGAATCTTGCACGTAAGCCACACGGCTAGTTGGAGAAAGTGTGGCTGGTGCACCGTCTCTTTTCCCCGGTTCATTGCCCCACATGTTGTAAAAAGTGCTTGGCATCCGATGGAAATTTTGGCCTGGATGTTGAGCGCTCATTGCCCGAGGTGCCTGTCGTCCACTCTGGGTTTGGGATTCGAGATTTGAGAGGACCGGGCAGAGCGAAATACCGACAACCTCTCCCAGTGCCTGAGCCTCCCAACTGTTTTGATCAATTGGGACACCAATAGCCCGCCTCCTCGCTCCGAAAGAATACACAAACCATGCGCCATCTCCCGAGGTTACGGGGCGCCGTCTCCGCGAGCCTGTGCTGCTCCTCTCCGACCCATATCCGTACCACCACCGCTGTAGCTGCCGTCGCGACGACTTCCTCTTCATCCACAAAGACCCAATCCATTCAAAGGCGAACTCTTTCCACGTCCCTCCCCCGCTCCGACGCTGTTGAAGCCTACACCCCACCACAGGGTCTCAAACCACCCCCACAAGCACGGAAGGCTGCCGTCCGCCCAGACAAGATCACCGACCCCGCATATGAGCCGGCACAAGATGGATTAGAGCTGGAGGAAGTGGGTGGACTGGATGGTTGGTGGGAGAACCCAGACAACTATGGTGTTGGCAGGCAGTGGGTTGGTTATGGCCCCGCAGAGAAGATTACCGACCCAGCCGTTCTCGAGGTGGCGGTTTACCGTGCGTTGGTTGAGGCCATGGTTGCGAGACGGCAAATGAACACGCAGGACACGACTCCCGCTAGGGATGCTCTGCTCGAGTCCGGGTGGGGCCCCGCGGCATTGACGGCCACCACTGTTCAAACCAAGCTGTGCGGTGGCTCACATGGCACTCTTATATTGAAGCCAGCCGAAGACGTCAAGACAGCTACTGCCGCCGAGCAAGAGGCTGAGGTAACTGAGGAGGCCAAGGAACAGCTCGAGGCAGCTGTCGCCCCGGAGCAAGAGGCTGAGGTTGCGGAGGCCAAGGAGGAAGTTAAGACAGCGGTCGCTTCTGAGCAAGTAGCTGAGATAACGGAGGAGACCAAGGAGGAAGCCAAGACAGGTGTCGCTTCCGAGCAGGAGACCGAGACCGAGGTCAAGGAGGAAGTTGACGCAACAGAGGACTCGGCGGACCATGTTATCAGCACTGAAGAGGCCCGGGCGCTATTGAAGGAAATTGGTCATGAATGGAAGCGGCCCATGATCAAGGACCTCATCTACAAATATTTTGTGAGTCCGGCCCCCTCTTTTGCACAACAAACCAGTGCTAACCATATGATAGGTTGCCAAGCGTATCTACAAGCTTACTGGACACAGGATTCCAGATGGCAAGTTGGTCGCTATCAATTCCGGTGGTGTTCTTCTCAAGGAGATCGTGAAGCCACCTAAGGCCAAGAAGCTCGCCGAGGAGATCGAGAACAAGCAGCTCTTCCAGTCTCTACCCAACGTAAAGGTGTTCCCCCGCAGAGTCACACCCATCGACAAGGAGAAGATGGTGGGTCGCTGGAAGGTTATCCGGGAGGAGCTCGAAAGACGCGGCCTCCCTGTTATTGGCACTGCCAATATCGACAATGCGATCGAGAAGAAGTGGGTTACGGGTGCGAAATAAAGCTGCCGGAACCTGCTGGGTTGCTGTGTGTATATTACCGCTGAGGATATCCCTGTGTAACATGTATAATGTAGACAAAACTCAGGTGTCGATGTAACAACATGAGAATTGTGTCTGTTTTGTCAGTCTTTATGCCGTCGTGATGGTGCATAATCCAAGATCCACCAAACCAAGGGGGAAGTGGCCAACGCCCCAAATGTCATGTGCACGGACCTCATTGCTCACCGTGACTGCACTTGAATGTTGGGAAGTCACAACTGACTTTCAACTGCCATTCTGATGAAGTTGGACCCTACCAACCGAGTGAAAGCAAACGAGGGCTGAACCTCTGCCTGTTCTCTTCTTCTCTTTCTAATAACAATAGCCCAGTATCGACATCTTACCAATCAGTCTTGGGTATCAGTTACATCCCACTACATTCGTTAATAAGTGTCTATCACATCAGCCGCAGAATCATCGCCAAGATGCCTCTCCCTTTGGAAGAGCAGGTTGCCCTCATTCTCAAGGGCAACCCCGGGGAGAAGCCGGAATTCTGGGAAGCAGTGCTGAGAAAGCTGGTTACACTTTTGCCACGCACCGATCGAGATGCGCTCGCTTGCATTTCTGGTCAATTTGCTGTTGCTGCTAGAGACCGTAAGTTTTTTTACAGAGCTCATATTTCTGGGACGTTGCTGACTTTGTGAGTAGCATCATGGAGAGAAGTCATTGGGAAGTCGGGGCTTCTGTCATTCCTTCTGGACACTGTTCCCGTCTACTATGACGGTGTCTTTCAAGGGTCTCATCCACTCAACAAACAGGCTTTGAGGGTTATTGCCAATGCCTGTGTTGACAATGGTGAGTGGCTACTTCACATCATGTGCAAAGTGAACCTGGTACTGACAAACGGTCTAGATGAGAACAGAAAGGTCGTGGTCGCCTCTGGCAAGCTGACAAACATGCTCAAGATGTTTCTCTCTGAGGACCACCTTCTCCCTTTTGCCGTCATCACCATGCTCAACGTCTGCGTAGATTACAGTAAGCCCCCTCCCCTTCTTCTTCCTCTCTATCCCTATCAATGAGCTAACACTCCTCCTAGGCTCAGCCCAACTCCAAGTCTCCAACGCAGCACTAAGCAAAGTCCTCATCGACCTCATCTCCGGCGAACGCCTCCGAGCATGCGAGGCCCACCTCACCCAAATCATGACCGTCCTTGAACTCCTCACAAACCATGGTATTTCCCCCCTTCCTCGCATGCCCATAACAACCAGCTAACCGCCACCCGCCCTTTGTAGAATCTGAGTTCAAAATCTGCTACCCCCGCACCCCCGCCGCCCTCCTCACCCTGGCCATCAACAAAGAGAACCGCCTCTCGTCCCCCCTCGATCGGGAAATCTTCTTGTCGATCTGCACCTCTGCCCTCTCCTACCTCGTCAATAGAGGCCTCCAGATGTTTTTTATCCAAAACAAGCACTTTAGGCTATTGCAAGAAGCGTTTTTGCAGTCGTATATCAGGTTTGAGACCGCGGGGGAGGATGTAGAAGAGGAGACGAAGCAGCAGCTGAAGCAAGTTCAGCATGGATTTGTGACGCTCTTTGCGGATATTACCGACGTGGAAGGGTTTGGGGATGTGTATGGGATTGATAGTGAGGAGGTGGGGACGTTGGTGGGGTGGTTGGAATTGGAGAAGTTCCCTCAGTTGCAGAACGCGGCTTGTTTGGCGTTGGGGAATTTGGGGAGGAGTGATGAGTCGACTAAGAAGTTGTTGCCGAGAGTTGGTGAAGGGATGGTGAAAATTTTGGGGAGGTCAGTTCCCGGGAAGGTGAGGCAGGGAGAGCGGCCGAGCTTGCAGCTGACGCATGCTGCGTTGGGGTTTGCGAAGAACTTGGCTATCCCGGCGGCGAATAAACCGGTGTTGGGGGAGATGTTGTTGAAGAGTGGCATTTTGGCTGGGTTGTGGGAGGGGTTTGGGAATAGTCAGCCGAGTATGATGTTTGCTGCTGTGAGCTTGGGGAGGTTGTTGCTTGTGGGGTGTAGGGAGAATGTGAGGTTAGTTTGCAAGCCGGTGTCGATTGCCTCTGACGAAAAGGATGAGAACGGCCTGGCTTCAGCGGAGTCATCTTCTCAGGGGGGGACGGCAACATACAGGACGAACCTTGACCTGTTGTACCGCTCGGCTACTGGCTCTCCAAACGAGGATCCTACCAAGCTTGAGGCTGCCAGGGCGGTGGTTTCGGCGGTTTGTAGAGTCTTGTCTCAGGATCCCGGGGTGTTGGGGTCCTCGGGGGAGCTGGAGGAGTTCTACAAGACACACTCGGACATTATTGCTGGGTCGTTTACGACGATGCTCACGCAGGCAAAGTGGCCGTCTGTCAAGTCGGATGCAATTACTGTTTTGGCGCTCATGGCGAGTCAACACCCTGAGGGGTCCAACATGGCGCTCAAGGTGGTGGAAGACACGGCAGCGGAAGAGGGGGTCTTGAAGGCGCTTGTGAAGGCTGCGACGGGGGATGATGAGATGGTGGGCAAGTTTCTTGGGACTGGTGACAACAGAGTGGAAGAGCTTGAAGAGGAGAAGCAGGGTAAGAATGATGAGGAAAAAGAAACAAAGGAAGTTTCGGAGTTGGTCCAGGGGTTGGGACTGGAACCTCAGCAGGCTAACGCCCAGGCGCAGAAGCAGCCAGAGAGGATGGTCAAGGTTGACAGGGAGAATGCCCTAGTGCTGATAGCTATGTTGCTAGGGATGTTCAAAGATCAGATGTCACCTGCTAGGAGGAGGCTGGTCGAGGCCGTGCTGGAGAGAGGAGGGGAGTTGGTGGTGAAGGATAGGGAGGGGACGAGCCAGGTGTAGGAAATACCTGGGGGATATGTGCGCATGTCTTCGAGACCTCCCACGCCTGGAACCATGTTGGAGGTGAACACTTGGGGGTCGAACTCCCCGTTTGGCTTGCCTGAGGGGGGACGCTTCTATTATCTCGTATAAAGCCTGGATGTGTGACTGTTCAGAGTTGATGGAGGTATATCAGTGGCAGTAAACTCCAGAGGGACAACCTGTACAGCGTTGTAACAGCGAAACATGTAAACAGCATTCATAATTGAACCATTATTTGTAGAAAAACCCAGTCAATTACCGCTGATCACCCGAAAATCATGTGTGGCCATCAATCATGCTTTTTTTTTCCCTTTGTCCATTCATTTTGTGAATGCTCTAAATCCCTATGATGCGTGTTATCTGCCCGAACCCGAGGGTCTGCCCCCGAACTACACAGCCATGGAGAGAGAACGTTTTATTGTTCCCGTCCGGGATACCGGGAAAAGCAGAAATGCAGACCAGCAGAACCAGCCCAATGAACACCTCAGGGAATCATTCCTAACCGTTGCACCCCAACACAAAAAGAAGAACCAGACGCTTATTTCTTGGCCTTCTCCTCGTCGGCCTTGTCCTTGGCGCGCTTCTCGCGGATGCCCTGGTAGCGGGCATCGGATCTGGCCTTGCGGAGGGCCTTGTAGGCACCGCCCTCGACGTTCTTGGGGAGGTCGCTCTTGGAGATCTCGGTGAAGCCAGGAGCAAGAGGGGCACCAAGACCGAAAGCGGAGGCAATGGTCTTGACGGTCTCGCCGGACTGCTGGTCCTTGGGGGTGTCGGCCTTTTTGACCTTGTTGGACTTGCGGGGGAAGACGATCAAGCGGGCCTTGTAGGCCTTGAGGCGCTCGACATTGGCGGCAAGGGACTCCTCGGAGAGGTTGGCACGGCGGGGGTCGACGGCAATGCCGATGGTGGGAGCATAAAGCTTGGGGATACCGGCAGCCTTGAGCTCAGCGAGGGAGAAACCACGGCCGAGGCGTGTCCGACGGTTATACTTGATGGTGCTGCACAGAATCTCGTTAGACCACATCCTCCACTACATATTCCTCCGTTGCTGCTGGAATAAACTCACGGGCATCTGACGATGGGGCGGAGCTTGTCGACGGGGCGAGGGGCAACGGCAGCAGCCTTCGCACGGCGCGCCAGACGGCGGGTGACCTTCTTGCCGGGCTATATTTTCCATCACGTCAGAATTGAGGTTCCCATGTGTTTTCGAGATTATCGGCCGCTATCCCCAGCTCGATCGATGATTACGAACCTGGTCGAAGTGGCACCGCACGCGCCTCTGCCAATCCTTGCGGAAATCTGAAATTCGATGTCAGTCGCTGTATTCTTCCAAAATCTTCGTAGCCCGGGTTTGGCATCGTCATCGTCTCGTCGGAGTCGCTGTCGGTCGCTGGACTGGGATGTGTAGATGAATATTGCTTACGGTTGTTGGGAATCTGCTGGTTGTGCTTGATCGCCTGGATTTCGAAGAGACTCGGTCAGTAAATCGACGAACAGCAATTGGGCCATCGACGGCAGCAATCGATGATGCCGTCGTTTGCAACAACGAGGGTACTCACCATTGTGAATGTTGTGGATCAAGCCCCTCTGGTCCCTCTGTTGTCGAAAGTATCACCGGTCGTGCAAGATGCAATTTGGGAGGTGGCTCTGCTTGAAGGGCGCTCACCAAATTTTTGGCAGGGCTTGAAAACCCTATGAAAGCGGTGTGAAATTCAGATTGGCCCGCACCAGAGGAAGTGGGGCAGTCGGCACAGATGGCCTGTGCGGCAGCCGGGGTGGAGACCAGTTGGCAAGCAGCTGTTCTCCCTGCACCCTGTCACTCTGCAACATCATCAACACCGAGGAAGGAGCGGCAACAACACCATGCTGTTATTTGCAACAGCATCCACAGCTCTGATTCTGGAGAGATCCCGTCAGTATTCTCTGCGCCAGATTACTTTGGATAAGAATGAATTGTGATGAATGACTATCTAGACATAATGAGGTACCATCCATGCCTTTGTCAGGGTGTGAAGGCCATACGGAGTATGGCTGGTAGCTAGCTGCTTCGCGAACTTTATTGTCTGAGCATCGTTCCTTCCGTTTAAGAGTGACGCGCTTGATCATGGGTTGAATCCACTCATTTCCCGGCTTCCATCTTCTCTCTGCTACGATTCTCTCGCTCAACATCTTGTGTGTGTTGACTGTGACTGTCACGATGGCCTCTGACCAGAAGCCCTTGAACGGATTCCAAACGCCTCCCAGCAACAAGACTGAGAACTGTCCTCAAGGCGCCGTCGATTCCCAAGCCAATCCCGCGATGTCTTCCACCAGCGCGACCCCTCCCCCAAATTCGCTGGCCCCTCATGTTCAAGTGTCTTTTGGGTCCCCTTCTACCATCACCAGCCCAGCCCCGTTCAATCGCGCCGTCTCTGTTCCCAGAGGTACCCCAAAATCCTTTTCCTCCCAATTAAATGCAGTGTCTTGGTCCACTCAGGACATCGCCGACGTCCGTAATGAACTCCGGAAAGCGCTACCTTCTACAAGAACATCTATGCCACCCTCGAGGTCCAACCCGAGGTCGTCTCCAGGCTCGACGTCCTCCAGCATCTGGGAGTCAACATCCACCACCCTCACATTGCTCGTCCTGGCGGCCTGGGTAGCCTGCTTGGAATCTGGAATGAGCTGGCTGGATACTCCAACAAGCAAATTCGGGATTTGAAGAACAAGAATGCCAGTCTGAATCATGAGATCAGCAACTTGAAGAGAAAGATTGCCGACCTCGAAGCTAGTGACACAAAGCCCGATCAAGAGATGGCCGGTACCGAAAAGAAAGAAACCGCCAAAGAGCCCACCCGATTTGATGGCTCCGAGCCTAACAAGTATGTTCGGTATTTCAACTTTATGCTCTGGAAACGCGACATCACCCGCGCCTGGAGCGACAAGCCAGACACCTTCAAAACGGAGAAGGTCAAGATCTGCTACATCTTGTTTTTCCTTGACGGCGATGCTTTTTGGGATATTGCTGATGCTGTCGAGGCGATTGTGAACAGCGATCAGAGCAGCGATGCTTGGGAGTTCAAGACGGGCGAGGAGCTGCTCGATCACCTCACAGAGAAATATGGGAAGCGAGAGTAGCTGAAGATCCTCCAGCGCTTGACCATGTTTATGGATTGTTACAATATCAAGGGAAGGGATATGGTGATTCTAGTAATGGGAGGAGCAGATTCAAGTGGGGAACCTATCTTATCTCTGACTGAAGGATACCTACCTTGAAGGATGCAGATTGGGATGGGATATGTGGTAGCGTCATACCTATACAGATCTGTTGAGCATGAGCTGTATCAAAACTCTGGTTAGCGATAACTGGCAAATTGAACACACATATTACGCTCCATAGCATTGACCACCTGTCAACATTCTGACCAAGTATATTGATAATGACGACATATATTTATTTAAATACAAGATAAGTGTTACTTAGGCATGTGCTGTTGATACAAAATGCTAAGCGTACAACATCATCCTCCTCTGCTTCCCACAACCCCCTCTGGCAACAGGCCCTGGCGTCCGAGTGACCACAGCCCTCTTGAACCCATTCACCAACCCATCCACCGGATCTCTCACCACCCCGCCTCCAAGGACCAACCCATTACCCAGTCTCTGCAACCCCGACAGCGCCCTCCCAACCATGTCATAATCCCCAAAGAACCCATGAGCCCTCACATCATCCCCCGTAGTCGAAGAACCGGTCATCCCATGCCCCAACGTAACCCCCCAAACCCCTCCCCCACCCAACATAATCGCATGCGCCTCCACGTCGTCGTCCCTTTCAAGCAAAACAGAGTAAATAAACCCCGTATACCTCACCCTCCCCCCCGCCTTCATCTCCCGCGGGAAAACCCACTTTTCCCCAACCCTAACAGGATGCCACCCCGTAACCAAAAACCTTTGCCGTCCCCCCTGAACAACTGTCATCCCCATTCTTCTCACGGGGGTTTTCATCACCGCAGCAACCTTTCTCTCTCCCCTCGGAGTCAACACCCTTGCCCCCCTTCGCAAAGAACCAATCTTGACGCTGTTGCCGTTTGCCAACGTGACGAGGGTGAAACCGGCAAAACAAGCCCCTTCTTCGTCATTGTAATCTGACATGTTGATTGTGACGTTGGCGGTGTTGTATACATCACCACTGTTGCCAGCACCGCTGCCCCACTTCCAGCCTTCGTCTCTATAATCCTGGGTGTCGTACGCCGGCGGGGAATCAGAGGCGGGGGTGTACCGGGCGTAGACTGGTGGCAGGGCATTGCTCGGCTTTGGGGCGGGGAGGTGGTCGAACGCGTCGTCTAATTTGTCTCTGCAGGTGATGAATAAAGGGGAGTGGGCTCCGTATTGTTTTGGGCCGGCGTCTTTGAAGGTGTTGCAGATTTGGCGGGCGTGGGCGCCGGCTAGGGAGGGGAGGTAGTGTTTTCCCCAGCGGAAGTAATATTGCGTGTTTGTCAGCGCGAGGGCGATCTGACCGGTCCAGGATGAGGGGGGGGTAGTTAAGGGGTCGATGTTGAGGCCGCAGAGGTCGATGAGGAGGGATTTGCAGCCTGGGTGGGTGGTGGTGTATTTCACGGCGGGGAGGGAGTTGACGAGGGCGGTGAGTTGGGACGGGATGTCGTCGGGGAGGTCGGAGAGGGGTTGGTGCTCGTTTTCGAAGTCGAGGGGGAAGAACTTGGAGATGAAGGAGATGAGGGAGGAGCGGGAGATGTGGTAGGCTATTTCGGCAGGGGGGAGGGAGACGGAGTGGTCGGTGATGTTGCGTTTGGCGGTGAGACGGGTGGGTTGGTTGGGGTTGAAGGAGTGGGTGTCTTCGTGAAATTTGAGGACTACTGTGATGGTTGGGAGCGGGGTAGAGCTTTTTTTGGTCTTGACGGACTTGATGTACTCTGAGGTGCAGTTGTAGCTGAGGTAGATTTCTCGGGATTGGCCGTATTGGAGGTTGCCGAGGGAGATGTAGAGAGTTTTATTGGGAGAGTCGTCCCCAGATGGTGAAGATGGTTGTTGTTTCTCCACGGCATCGCCTGTTGTCTGTCTGAGCTCCAGCGGCGCTGGGTAGGTGAGCTGGAGTTCGGCATTGGTTGCGAAAGTTGACTGGAGATTAGCGACAGCATGTACGAAGACAGTTCCCTGTATTCGTTAGTGCTCTGAATTCAAACCAAATGATAATAAAACTTACAATCATGCCGGCATCTGGAATGAAGGAGTAGTTACCACCGCCGACCTCGGCAATCGACTTGAGCAGACCAGATCGCAAGCTATACCCAAATCCAAAAGTGTGAATGGAGGCAGGAAGGGTACTCCACTGCCTGAGTTTGGCCACATATCCCTGATTTGGGCACTGGTGATTCGGCATGCCATCTGTGAGAACTAACAAGGCCGGTACTCGGCCACTGCCAGGGTTGCGACCGTCATTGACTGCCTTGAGATTGTTATTGAACAAACTGAGGCCATCACGGATACCATGCCAAAGATTGGTCATGGATAACGGCTGTAACGCATCAAGCTGCTTGAGGATCTTGGCCTTGTTGGCTGGTGTCATGTATGTGAGCTCTCGAACCACCTATTTTCAGCTGTTAGTCTTGAGGTCTCCAAGGCGCACACAGACGTAAACTTGCCTTGCTGCTGGTGCTGAACGTCACAATCCCCAACCTGTCATGATCGTCCAATGTCTCCAAGATAGTCTTGGCTGCGTGCCTCACAAGATCCAGCACCGACAAGCCATAATGCTCTCCTTCTGTGCCGTTCTTTGCTGGAACAGGTGCATCTGCACCCATGCTGCCTGACACATCGATCGAGAGGACCAAATCAAGAGGCACATGGTTTCGTTCTCGTAAGTCTTCAAGCTCGGGTTCTTTGGGTGGGTCAATCTTGATTAATACACCATCTTCGGTCTCAAGAGGGTGGATCTGAAGCATCGACTGTGATCTTGGGAGCTCCTCCTTCTCTCGGGTTCTCAGGGGTAGTGTCGAATTCGAGGCACTAGGCGTCCTTCCCCAGTTACAAAGATTGATTCGGACCATGATGGTTATTGAGCTGGAAAAAAATGCTTTTCTGTGTGTAGGTGAGGGCAGGAGGTATATTCCCGGTTCTCAAAGTGTTGAACTGAACGCAAAGGCGGCCTAAATAGGAGTGCGAGGTGGAGGATCAGTAGGATCAAAAGAGGTATGTATCACTGGCTGAGTAGATGCTGCAGGCCACCAATGTCGAGTTGCTGACGGCGTCTGAATGGTGAGATGAGGACTGAATGTGCAACGTCAAAAGTGAGATGGTTATAAAGCTTCTTTGAATACCTAGAGGATCACTATAAACAAGAGGCCCCTATCCCGGGAGGCCATCAGGAATGCCTTGTGCCGCTTTCATGTGTCAGGAAGTCCTCGCATGACCCACCGCGAAGTGGATGACGGCTTTCGAGATTGCCCACTGCCAAAAGCCATTCATAGAAGGAATTCTGTTGCTGGCGGATATACGGCAGCACAGCCTACCTCGAATTCCTCCACCCTGTGGCTGAAATGCTGCCTTCAAAGTGCCGGTTGGAACCAGCTCCGAACGCTGTTGTTCCATCATACTCGGGAAACGGAGATGCGGTGAGATGCGGCGGCTGACTAGTAGTGCTGTCCTCATCGTGGCCGGGCCTGGCCGCTCCTTTGCAGAGGCTGGTGAAGTGTTGGCGGGCATTGCGGCGTTGCCACGTCGAGGGAGCCGTCGACAACACCAGCCAAATTTGTAAATGCGGCCTCGGCTTCTCGGACCTCGAATTGCACCCCTTGGGAATTCGTGCAAACCTAATCGGCATTAATTCTTAGCATCTGAGCATTGTTCAAGCAAGTAGAAAAGACAGGCACCCCAAGTCAAAAGATCTGGAGGGATGAGACGCCAACGGGAATGCCTCGGCGGGTGATTGGAGCACTTTTTAATTCCACTTCCTGGGTCGAATCCTGCAAGTTGCCTCTGTTGTGTGGGTTGGCACGGTTGGCCGTGTGTGCCTTGTGGTGGGTTAGTGGAGTGAGATTGTCTGAGCATACCGCCACCTGCCACACAACTGCGTATGGCTGGAATTTCGAGCCCCGGCTGGGTGGCAGCCAATCTCCACATTCCACCTTACTTCACTTCATTGCCTTTTCCAGCATCTCAGTTTCTTAGAGATGCAACAAGTCTGCCCTCTTCCTTCGTGCTGATTCGGTCACCGACGCTTGTGAGCCGCCGAACATGTGTTTGAGCCTCGTGTATCTCTCCCCATCGGAACTGCAGTGCTTCATCTCAGTTACCCAGCATTCCCGCTTCTCTCATAATCGTGTCGACAGTTCTCGGCCCAGAATGAGAGCATCATGTCCTACAGACAAAGGAATTGTCGAGGCGGCATCTTTTCGGATACACCACCCACGTCAGTCCCGTCAGTGCGTTTCTTTGATCGTGTGTCCCACAGCGTCTTCGGGGTCGTTTCTTCCCTATTCGGACGATCCCCCACTCAATAGAAAGTTGCCGGCCACGACGGCGGCGAACCACAGGGCTGGGAATGGTGAGGGTGGTGATGGTGTCGCTCCGGGGGATTCCGGCAGCCCCCACGAAACAAAACGTTACCAAATCTCGAAAGCTCATGGCTTTCTCTGATTGGTGACAGTCTGGTGACGCAGCCAATCCCGAGAGCTTGATTAGCTGCGGGGAAGCTTCGATCACACCCAAGCTACTGCGGCCAGGGGATGCACTGCATGGACTGTGGGAGACATTGCAGTTCGCACCAGGCCATTTTGAACCTTCTTTGAGGTCCATCTCACGATTTTCCCAGAGAAAAGCGGCTGATCCAAGGGTGTTTTCCAAGACAATTCTCGGTCAACAGGGCGCCTGGGGAACAAAGACACCCCAAGTCATCTCCCGCTTCTCCGGAAACCGGCCTCAGCCTGGCTTCCTATTCGTTGTGGTCATGCGACCTCGACCTCCAAGCCATCACCCAAACGCCCACACCTTCCGGGGAAACTTGCCACCCCAAGGCAGTCCTGACCTTTGAGTTTCAGTATATAGCTCGGTAGCCCCCAACTGCGTAGCTAGGCTGCACTTCTTTTCTTTCTCTTCCCTACCATCATTGCTCCAGTCCTGCCATCTGCTCAAACATCAAGACAAACATAATCTCTGTTCAGCATCGCAGCCTCGAGCTAGTACCCTTGCAAACACCTCCATAATGTCTGCCTACCAACCTCGCTGCTGCCAGTGCGGAGCTATGCTCGTCATCAGCAACTCCTGTGTCCACTGCCAGCACCCCCAATGCGGCGAGTGCGTCTAAGCGCCAGTCACCTCGATACAGTCATCTTCCCTGGTGGAAGCCTTGACATGAGGACAGCGCTCTCAATGCGCCTCTTTCTTACTACACCCTACACCACTCGCCCCTCGCCAGCCAGGAGTCACATTATGGGACAGCCCCGTGACCTCCATCTCACCAACACCTCACCGAAACCTTTTCACATCATACCTCTCCCCTCGATATCTTTGCCCACTTCATCCCCTCTTGAAAACCAGAGGAGGATGACATCACCAACCGCTAGTCACTAGGGCTACACTAGCGGCATAAAACCTACTAGTGTCCTGGTGGAGAAGGGATTTATTTCTCGTCGATTAAGTACTCGAGCGATGCTACTTGCGTTGAAAAGGGGAAGGGAATAGGGTTGATTGTTGGCTTGGAGGGAATGGTTTGAGGACTTATTTGATACCCGCTATTTTTGTTCCGATTTGTGTTGATTTTGGTTAAGGAAGCCAGCGGTGACGGAAACAGGACGTTGGGAAGTACTTTTTCAAGGAAGTTTATGTTTGTGTATCATGAGTAGAATGGACTAATTGATGAACTTTTCTCGAATATATTGGTCTGAATGCACCTATTTAACATAAGATACATGGGAGCATGGAGACGAATTTACAACTCTAATCCAGATGCTCTGGCCAGTCGCACGAACCGGGTAATGTGCCATTGTCATACTCTGTAGGTTGAATAAACATTTTTCGCTTAGGCCTTGGCCAATGTTTACGTTCCCCCCTCAACAGGAAGAGCAGGTCCAACTCATTCCCATATAGCCAACAGACAGACTGTATACGTATAGCAGTCAGGGATTGGGGAAGGAAATCATTAAACAAACGCTACAAGCAAATTGGGAATCCATGAACCATAAATAAAGAGACAATATACCTACCTGCCTAGGGTAGTCATGAGTTTGACGACTAGCGTGTTATTCAACTGCATCCACACTCTGATGCAATTTTTGAGGCCAACAAGGTGGCAGAGAAACCACTAACATAGTTGGGACGGATGCTACCCACCAAATCTGTAGAAGATCTTTATATCTCAATGTTCTCAACACAGTTTCGCCCCCCGCCCCCCTTTCAATTTTAGCATCACACCCTAGGTAACACGATGTTGCATTTTCTTTTCTTGATAACCCCAGTCTTCTCTGTTCATAATCCAAGCTCGTTTATGTGAAACCATAGCTTCTTTGAGTCTTGAGTCTTATACGACCATAGATGGATAAATATAGTATGACGTATGTGATCTCGCCTAAGGAGTCGCGACAAGAACACATGCCCAGAGTAGTGGAAACAGGTCCGTTGTGATTTTTATACACAGCATACAGGGCAACATTTATAATGTAAACACATGTCTTCATTATCCATTCCCAATTTTCCAACCCAGTACCTAACCAAGACACTAAATCGTACAGGACGCTATGCTACCACACCCATGCCCCCCTTGGTTTGCTTACTCCCGAACGAAAACACCAGCCATACCCATACCAGTACCAATGCACATGCTCACAACACCAACCTCACCACCCGTCCTCTGGAGACCATGCATGAGCGTGCTGACCATTCTCGCACCAGTAGCACCAAGAGGATGACCCAGCGCGATAGCACCGCCATCAGGGTTGACCTTGCCAGCCGCCAACTCCTTCTCCAACCCCAACTCCCTCACACAGTACAGCGCCTGGGAAGCAAACGCCTCGTTAATCTCCCACCGATCAACATCCTCACTCTTCAACCCAAGCTGGTTCAACAACTTAGGAATCGCAATCGCAGGCCCAATCCCCATCTCATCCGGTTTGCACCCCGCAACAGCACTAGCAACAAACTTGCCCATAATCTGCCCCGTCAACCCAAGCTCAGTAGCGGTACTCCGTCTCATCAACAGCGCCGCCGCAGCCCCATCGCTAACCTGGCTGGAATTCCCCGCCGTGCTCCTCCCATCAGGCTTGAACGCCGGCTTCAGCTTCGCCAGCTTGTCAAGCGTGACCCCCTCCCTGATCCCGTCATCCTTTGTCACAGTCACCCTCTGCTCCTCCCCAACTTTATTCCCCTGCTTATCCACCTCTTGGAACCTGGTGTGGACAGGAACAACCTCCTTGTCAAACCACCCCTCCTTCACCGCGCGGGCAGCACGAGCATGGGACTCCACAGCCAGGGCATCCTGATCTTCCCTCGAGACGTTATACCTCTCGGCAACATTCTCACTCGTGATCCCCATGCTCATCACGCAATCCCTCGCCTCTTTGACGGGACTCTCCTTCAATTCAGGCCAGACATCAACTGGAATCGCCCTCGTGCCGTAGTTCCTTGTCATGCTCTCCATACCGGCTCCAATACCAACACTGATCATCTCGGTCTTGATCTGGCTTGCAACCAAGGTGATCGCCTGGAGCGACGAGGCACAAGCCCGGTTGGCGGTGTAAAGGGAGGTGGAGCTCGTGTCAAAACCGGGGGTGTGGTTGAGCGCCATGCGGGCAGCCTTAGACCCGCCGAGCTCGTTGAGGACCACGCCGACGGCGACATCCTCGATGAGTTTCGGGTCGAGATTGGGGTTGGCGTCGAGGGTGGCTTTGAGGACGGTGGACAGCAACTCTTCGGGGTAGGCGTCTTTCAGGCCGCCCTTGTAGGACCTGGTGATGGGGGTGCGGAGGGCAGAGAGGATGACCACGTCGGTGGGGGCTTTGGTGAGGACGGATTTGAGGCCGCGGGGGAGGGACATTTTGGCGGTTGTTTTTTTCTGAGATGTGGCTTCGTGGGTGGTGGTAAAAAAGGCAGACCGGTATAGGAGGGGGTTGTGAGTTCGGCAGTTGTGTTGGTGAGTGAAGAGATCGGAACGCTACACCAAGACGACAGACAGCAGGCAGCTACAGACAAACGGACGGACGTGGAGGGTATCGTTCAGATAAAACCAAAAAGAAAAGAAGAAAAAAGGAGGCAAAAGTAAGAAACCGGAAACAAAACAAAAGTAAATAAAAGTAATCGGGTTTTCTCGCGGCCGCGAAACCGGGGACGTGGATTCCACACCAGACCTCAACCGCCCACCATGTCCCCCGGCAACTGGGCGTGCTGGGGACGCAGCTGGGGAAAATCGCAAACCCGGGAGGCAAATTCGGGCACTGCGGGCAGCGGACTGGGGGTGGGCGGCACTCAATTTCGGCATGCGGGGTCCCCACACCCATAAATCTTTCACCGGGAGATGGATCACGAGGCGCCTGCAAACTGGAGCCATCCCCGGGATGGGTTCCGAACACTTGTCATTGACGTTGCAAGAGATCCGGCTCGGTCCGGCCATAGTGTGCATATCTTCTCCGAGCCGGGCCTTTGGTGACAGAAACAATGCTAGTATATATGTTCCATATTACCCTGCTTGCAATCCTATCCCACCCCATTCTTGACCCTTTTTCACCTGAACGAAAACGCCCAGTCATCAAGATATCTACACCTCAGCAATGATGGCACTTTTGATCATATCCAAACGTAGAATAATCCAACACATGCAAGAAGCAAGGGCTGCAAAGCCCGGCCATAATCATGACCCCATGAATGAACCACCACACCCGACCGCAATCAAAAGCAATCTGTGCCCATCTTATGTCAAGAAGCTCCAACTCCATAAAAGCAAAGGTCCCCAGAAGCAAATAGAGACAAGATCCTCCTAGGCCAATTTCTTCCATTGCTGCGACGGCCCCTCGCACCCATCCTCTTTCATCCCATTTCTCAAGCCGACTCCTGGCTGTACTGTATCCCCAGCCCAACCCTTCCATCTCTCAACTTTTTGCTTTTGACACCACCGACGGCATAGACATCCATAGTCCGCTCAAGCTCACCAAGCTTCCTCTTCCCACCCCCGGCCAAAGCACCACCGCTCTTATTCAATGGCCCAAACAGCTTCGCCTGAAGCTTCGCGCTCTTATCCGCCGCGGCTGGCGTCCCATCTCGTGAGTTTTGTACCGAAGCCGCAACCTCGAAGCTCTCCCTCGGATCCCACCTCAACATCTCCGACGCGGCCTGGCTGGCCTGACTCTCATAAATCTCCTCCTCTTCCACCTCCTCCCCATCTTGTACCCTCTGTGACCCGCGAGACCGCTGCGAGCTGACAGACGCACGGGGGGCAAATGGTGCCGCAGTAGTAATGGACCTCAGTGCTTGCCGTGCCAACTCCTCGTTATCATCCGCCGAGATCGTCGACTCCCTACTCCTGCGTTGCTCACGCTCAGCACTCTTGGGTGCGGTGGGAGTGTGGGCCAAAAATCGAGGAAATCGCTGTGGTGGTTCGGTCTGGGGAACTAGATCGACTGATGGTAATAATCCTCCGTTATCACCGCGAAATCGCACCGGCGTGGTAGGGAGGGAAGACATGGACTGTACGTTTCGAGTGTGCTTAGGTCCTACGGCGGCCCGTGGGCGGTGACCAGTGATTGGCGTCGATGGCGCGCTGTTGTTATCCTGGCTGAGTGCTTCAAGCAGATCGGCCAAATTGTGACCACGGCCCCGATGATGGACCTCCTTCTGTGCTGACCTAGGCGTTTGTCGCGGTGTAGCCCGCTGCTGTTGAGGGCTCTGCACCTGTGTGACCTTGGGCGTCAGAGCCCCATGGAACATACCCCCAGGACTACAGAGGATATGAAAGTGTTCACGGTTCTCCCGGATGCGGTTGAGCATGACCTCCCGATCTTCCTGTAAGCTGGTAATCTGGTCGGCGCGCTCTTCCAAAACCTTCCTGGCGCCCCTAAGCCGCTGGTTGAGCGCCTTGTTTTCCTCTACCAACTCCTTGTACATCTCCTCGAGCTTCATGTACCGCGCCTGTGCGGTTTCGGTCGCTGTGCTGATTTCGCGCCGGGCTTGCCGAGCTGATTCGGCCTTTTGCAAAACGTCCACCTCCCGTCTGGTGAGCTCGTGCTCGACTTGCGCTCGGTTCGCATCTTCTTGGGCCTGGAATGTGAGCAGCACGTTCTGCATGCGGTGGTGGGCTGCCTGCATCTTGACCTGAGCGTGTTCGGCCACCAGGCTCTGGAGCATGGAACGAAGGGTCTCGGGGGATGCCTCTGAAATTTGTTCCTGCGTCGGTGTCATGTATCCAGGCACGCCATCTTCTCTCTTGACTGCTGCCAGGCCGGTTTCTGGGGGCGAGACGATGCCAGTGAGCTGTGAAGATCCATTGAAGGCCTGGACGTTGAAGGGAGCGGCAGCGGCGACGCCAGGTACTTGTGAGGAGGGGGGTGGGGTGAGAGACGAGGGAATAACGGCGGGTACGGCAAGATCGTCGGTGCTGTCAGATTGGAAAGACGCTGTAGTGTGGTTCAGCGGGGAGTTGGGCATCTCGGTAGCCGGGATGCTCTGCTGCGACATGGGGATGACTGTATCGTCGTCGAGGGGCGTGCTAGGTCCATCGACCATGAGGCGATCTTCATAGGGAATGCCATTCACCATGATCTGCGAGGACTGGTCCGAGTCCGACGCCATGTTTTGTTTGTTTGTTTGTGGGGTAGTTCAGTCAACCGGTCGGTCGGTCGAGTGTTTGGAAGCGGCGATTGCAATCGATACGTCTGGCCGCTCACAAATTTGCTAGGTAGACAGCCAGGCAGCGAAGCGGACGACAAAATAATAACGAGCGAACTGTAGAGGAATGAGGGGTGCTGGTGCAAATGAGCCGGCTCGTCTGCGACCGGGGGCGTTTGTGGTTGTGGTTGATGTGAGACTGAGTTGGAGGTGCAGCTTGGGCTTGGTTCTTCTGAGAATCCACTGGGACACGTCACTCGGACCTGGTTCGCTGCGGTACTTGATATTCACGACAGCCAAGTGACACGACGACGCGACGGCGATGGTCAATTGAACGAAGCTCTCCGGGGCGGGCAGTGGGCAGCGTGTTGACAGCGGGCCGGCTGGAGGAGGGACGTGAGAGAGGGTTGGTTGAGGTGTGTTTTGGAGGGCTGTCGGTGGAATCGACGGCGCTTGGGTGGAGGAGCACGGTGGATGCTTCTGCCGTTGCCCTGTGAATGAGGGTGGAATGGAAAATTAGAAGGGGTTGGCCTGTGTCACTAAGCCGAAAACGTGATTACTGCCATCCGATACCGCCTTTGAGCCCGCCGACGACTCCAACAAAGAAGCCTGGCCAAGCTTGCATTCCAAGGCAGGGCAGTGCGGAGAAGCTGTGCTAACATGCAGTTTCGTCTTGATTCAATTCCTCCCTTTGGAGTTTAAACGCATAATTACTATCCAAACTAATTCACAGGTACCAACACCCTCTAGGCAACAAAAGCCATCCCCGCCGCAACACCAGCCACAACTCCCATCATCACCACCCCCGTCGGCGCCGCACCCGCAGTCGAAACCGAAGTACTACTGCCACTGCTGCTGCTCCTCTCACCCTCAGCATCACCCCCATCCTGCGCCCCCTCAGCACCCGCCCCCTCAGTACTCTCCACAACCTCTTCCACCGTCCTCGTCACAGCACTCCCATCAGCACTAGTCGAAACAGTAACCAACGTCGTCGGCTTCGGTGCCTCCGTCTCCTCCTCCTCATTTCCAACAGCCCCCGTCTCAACCGGCACCTCACTCTTCTTCGTAGTCGTCGCCTCCACACCCGTCGTCGCAGTCTTCACCTCCGTCGTCGGCTTCGCAACCACACTAGTAGTAGTCGGCTCAGCGTTGAACCCAGTCCAGAACCTCGGCTTGTACTCCTCTGTCCCTGCATAGTTCCCACAACCAGGGACGTTGGTCTTTGGGGGTGCGCGGCCGCCGCCGCAGTCGAGGATTTCGCAGATTTCGCCTGTGTCGGGGAGGTACCAGAGGAGGGAGCTAAATGGGAATGTTAGATTGGGGGGGAATAGGTAGCCAGGGGGCGGGGAAAGGGCAGGGCATACCTGTACACCAACGTATCCTGCGTCATGTAGGGGACCTTGGTAGAGACGCAGCCTCCGATGTCAGTTTTGGCTGCTGCGCCGAGGGCGAGGGCCAGGATGGGGAGGAGGGTTTGGTGGTGCATTTTGAAGGTGAGCGAGTGTAGACTGTATGTTCAGTGTAAAACGAGTGATTGTGTGTGAGTGATGTGTAAAAGAGTGTAATGTCACGATGGACAGATTGATCAAAGCACACCAAAGAAAAGAGTGACGATGGTGGTGAGTGAAAGAGGAGAGAAAGAGAGAGAGAGAAAGGAAAAGGATGGGATTTTAAAAAGAAGAACGATGATGCTTTGACATCATCTCATCTCGAAACTCCCGTATCCCGTATGCAGGGAACTTGTGTTTTCCGGGGTAGGCTGGTGGGAGATTTCCTGGGATGAGGCTAGACCGTCTTGGGACTTGTCAGCTGAAAGGGGTGATACAAGGACATCTCCGTTTGATGCTTGGATTTTGAGAAGGCCAATGTGTGATTTGTTTGATCTTTTAATGTCTTTTATATTGTGTTTTTATGTCGAGAATTACAAAATTAAAAAATGCCTCCTGTGGTATGTGTAAAACCTCGAGAAGATATCCAGCCAACCGCACCACGCACCTGACTTTATCCAACTTCAACCCGCCAACAATATCTATAAACAACCCGCAAGCCAGACGCTCTTGCTTCCATACCGGCCCCCAATCTATATCATATATAACCTACCTTATTTTACCTTCCCTTTTGTGCACAGTCCCTCGAGAAACTCTTAGTAGACCCTGATCCTCTCCTTCTTCTCCACGGGCCTACACTGATTCGTCCCATTAAAATACTGGTACAGCCTCGGCGCATGTGTCGAATTCCCATACACGCTCCCCCCATAAGTCATATACCCCGAAATCGCCGTCGGCGGCAGCTTCCGAATCTGCTCCGCATCCCCCATCGTCCAAACCGACTGCATCCCCATCATCATGTGCGAAAGAATATGGCAGTGAATCATCCAGACCCCCGCGTCCGTAATCTTGAGCCTCCATGCCCTCCACCCAGCCGGCTCACCAACACCGACCTGCTCGCCATATCGGTACAGCATCGTCGTGTCCCGCCTGACAGCTTTGTAACCCGTCTGCTCAAGCTTCTTGTTATTCGCCTCGGCATCGTACTTGCCGGGGCCGGAGCCGATATCATAGTAATGCTTGGAGTGAGCGTGGAAGGGGTGGGTTTCGACGATGCCGCCGAGTTCAGAGCCCGTGTTTTGGAAGACGATCTCGATGACTTCGCCGAGCTTGCAGGGGAAGGACTTTGTCTTGGGGTCCCAGCCCCAGTTGGATTGGGCGGCTTCCCAGTTGGGGAGGGCGGCGTCGCCGTGCTGGTAGATGTCGACGAGCAAGGGGCTGGTGTAGGTGTGCTCGGTCCAGGAAACGTGAGCCAGCTCCCAGACGACCTTGCCGGTGGCGTTTTCTTGCTTTTGCTCGGCGTCGATGATGATGCGGCGGGTGACTTCAGAGGCGGAAGGGGCTTCGTTCTGCTCAGGGAAGAGGGAGGTGAAGGTGTATTCCATCCAGTTGGTGGGATCTCTTGGCAAGTCGAGGACCTTATTGGCCGGGGCTGTGGGGATGGGCGTGGATTGGTCGTACCGGACCACGCCGTAGCCAGTGTAGGGCTCGGGACGCTCGAGGGTCTCGAACTGGAGGTAAAAGGTGGATTTGTTCCCGTTTTTCTCGAGCTCTTCGATGGTCTTGGCCTTGAAGAGGACGTCGAAGCGCTGTCCGGCGCCTATGTTGAGGCGGTCGGTCTTGACGGGGGCGTTGTACTCGCTGCCGTCGACTTGGATGATCGTGAGGTCGTCGTGGTCCTCGAGGCCCATGGTAAGAAAAGAAAGGCCATTGGCGCCGATGAAGCGGAAGCGGTAGGTCTTGCCAGGCTCGACGTCAATGACGGGGAGGGTACAGCCGGCGGTGATTTGGACTTGAGATTGGTTGGAGTCATCACTGCTAGTATCATCAGACTTGGAGTCACAGCCCTTGCTGTCGCTCTGGTCATCATAATCACCGCTGTGGTGACGGAAGTTGCCACCGAAACCATCAGGACGACCACCGAGGCGACCACCGAAGAAACCTCTGCCTCCGCCGGACGGGCCAATGGAGGCTTGTTGGCCGGTGGCAACGCCCTTTCCATTGAGAAGAACGCCGTGGATTTCACCAGCCCATTTGAAAGGGCCTTTAGTAACATCGCTCATCATCTCTTGATCTGACTTTTGGAAGAAGTCCTGGAAGTGAAGGATGCGCTCGTCATCATAGTGGTAAGGCGAGCTTCCACAGTCGTCAACGATCAAGGGGCCTGTACAGCTGATGGCCTGTATATCGACGTGGGAGTGGTAGAAGTAAGTGCCGGCGTCATCATTGTTGGTTGCAATCTCATAGTCGAAGAAGTGCCCTGGAGGAATGGGCCACTGAGAGGCGAGAGGCGTTCCATCAGCGAAGGGGGCCATTCTCTGTGTCAGGCCATGCCAATGCTTGTATCTTGGTCAGCGTATGCTCACCAGGGAGGGGAACTACCAGAGATTCACCATGGTCAGATTTTGGTCAGGCATATCATTGTAAACCCTGATCCAACTGCTCGTCCCAGGCAGGATGTGAAGAGCGGGGCCTGGAGACGTTCCGTTGACGAGGATATCTGTTCGACTCTCGCATGACAGTGGCACCTGAGCCTCTGTGACTCTGAGAATATGATCTGGGTGGAAGTTGTGATCGTGAGTGACCATCTCAGCCAAGGCGGCCTGAAGCCAGCTCCCTAACCAGAGGGAGGATATTGTGGCTGTTTTCATGGTGTTGCTTCTGAGGCTATACGGTGCTTGCGGCTGTGCGGGTATTTCGTGTAAATGTGAGAAGAATGTCAAATGTCTGAGGTGGTTATTGATGACCTGAAGCTGGTACAGTATTCTCGAACTGCGAGACTTCTCAAGCACATATATACACTGGCTGTCGCCACGACCTCCAACCACTTCCAAACATACTCTTTGAACTCCTGCCATCCCTCTACCATTCGCCAGATCATCAACGGCTGCCTGATAGCCGTGATATCGTTCTTGGCCACTCACATTTCCGCGGCGGTGCCCGCACTAGACGTTCAACAAGAGAAGCCAGCCGTCCGATGAACACCAGGACAGGACCGACAGGCTGGAACATCAACGACTTCTCCTCGGCCGGTGGACGATGGCCGGTGAACGGCGCCGTTTGGACCGCAGCATTGATGGACAATTGCCAGCCGCTGCTGATGGACGCCTGTGCTGGCTCAACATTGGGACGTGATTGACTCGACGGTCACGACCACTGACCAGCCACAAGCGGTGCAAAAAGCCGTTCACTGGCTAGCGGACAAGTCGGCCATCTGTCCAACCTTTGAGTGTCCAGCATTTGTCACCCAGGGCCCAAAGATGCAAGGCGGGCACAGTGACAACCGAACACTGGCAGATGTTGTTGACTGTGGTGTGACAGATACACCATGGTGACAGACATGGCGAGCAGTTTGCGCCGTGATGGAAGCGGCGTCAGAGAAGAAATTCCCGATCGATCGGGGTCGGACATTTCGCTTGCGCTAAGTCCAGGGGCTGGGTTAGGGTTGCCGCCCTGCCTCCTCCAACTTCCAAGAAGCACCCAAGAACCCAAGAAGGCTTCCTGCCTCCGAAGCCAAAAACGTTGCGTAGAAAATACTCCGACTGGCAGAGAAAGTGAGAGGTGACTGGGTGGCTGTTCCTGGCGGCTCCAAATCACACGGACCAGACCAGACCAGACCAGACGACGGTTCGTCCCACCAGTCTTCTCAACTTTAACCTCTCAGACAATCTTTGTCATGTTCTGCCAACCCACCGCCCAAAATGGTCCAACATGGTCGCCCGAGAGAGTCCCTGATTCGAATCGCTTCATGAATCGTGCAGGGGGCCTATTGCCTATGCTCGGGGATGAATGCATCCAAGCAGCCTGAATTCGACAGCCTTCAGCATACCTATCATCCTCTGCTCCAATCACCGCTCGCTCCTCCTGACGTCACCTCAGCTATTTGCGCCGCAACATCTGCCACATGGCTTTCAGTTGGATACATGCAACTCTAACCTGTGACACCTTCAGTCTCCCTCCTCCGACCTGTTAAATTCCCCTATGTAACATCAAGCAGTATACCCTATACCGACTTGTCTCTGTCCGTCTACACCCAGCACTAACAACGCAAGCTCCCGTCATGGAGCCGGCCCATCACCAACACCAGCAATCTGGCGACCCAAGTCCACGGAAGTCGGCCTCCGTAACCCCCCAAACTTTGACCTCGACCCAGCTGCACGCGCTCTTGGACATCCTCACCCATCACGAGACATATACAGAGGTCGAAAGCTTCAAGCACCCTGCCACCATTTCAGGGTATGGATATCCCTTTGCCCAACGCACTAAGAATGACAGCACTAGCGCACCGACATATGCCACCGACTCGTCGTCACCTTTACTAGCCGGAGTGCTCCGGACCATCGTTTTGTCATTTCCGGGAATTCGGGATCTGCCGCCAGAGTTTTGGCACCAAAAGTTTCAAGGCATCTTGGAAAAGCTTGCAGAGGCGAATCTTTCCGAGAGCTACGACAAGGGGTCGCTGGGTGCTAGGAAGACTTTGGCCACTGCTGCGTCGTCGATTCACGAAGTGGTTTCCCGGGGGATACTCGGAGGTCTTGAACAAGGAGAGAAGAGAGATCTCAAGGGCAACTATGACCGATCACAAGCGGAGGTTCTTGAGCGGGCATGGGAGGATGCTGTGCATGAGTTGCTGTATGGGAATCTGATTGATGAACTGTTTCGCTGCGCTGCTGAGCAGAAGAGTCTGGAGGAACACTCGTCTGGTGTTCAAGCTGCAGTGGACTACATCATTATCCAGTGAGTCCTATCTTTGAGGTATTTCGAAGCCATTATTAATAGGGGTTTCTAGTCTGGCAACACTGCTACATCATGTCTTCGTCCTGACCCCTGAGGGACCATATCTGCTCAAACTCATGGAAAATGTGCATAAGTTGCTACCTTATTCCATGGTTAAGCAGACTCTGCGCATAGGAAATGCCGCCACCATGATTCACGGCATGATGCGACTTTTGCTGGCCAAAGTGGGCGTCGGTGCACTTTCTAACTGGGTTGGACTCACCCAAGATGCGGATGATGGCATGAATCTGTTACAAAAGTATGCCTCTTTTGCCCTTATCCTGTCTCGATTGTCACAATAGCTGACTCTCTAGGATCATCTCAATGGTTCTCTCTTGGGATAACACCGAGTCAAGAAAAACCATTGACAAGATTGAAAAGACCAGAGGTCAACTTGCCTTGTCCAAGTGCCAACTTGATGCGATCAAAGTTCATGTTGACAAACCAAGGGAGGAGCACGACGAGGCCCGCAATCACAGCATAAGCACCCCAGAAACAATGGTGGTGACTATTCTAAGGAGGTCCAATCCTAGTTTGCTGAAGAACCTCACAGAAGAACAACACGCCCAGTATCTTGAATACTTCTCTACGTTGCTCATGATCAGAGACCGCGAGGAAATTCCAAATGTACTCTGCCGTCAGCAACCAGATCTTTTAACCAAAGCAGTCAGGGATCTTGTGGCTGCGTTTGAGCCGTTTATTCGCGTCCTGCATGAACACGTTGATCTGCGGGAGCATGTAGCGGCTGTTGAGGGATTCATTGGCGATTTTATCAACATCGGCAAGGCGAAACCAAAGAACGGGAACGGCTTCCTCAGCAGCTGGACCAGTGGTTCCCCCAAAAACGATACTGAGGCCCGGACGCCGTCAGTGGAGGATTATGTCATTCTTCTACGAAGAAACAGGCAGTTGTTGTACAATTTCCTGCATCAAGTGGCCAGCCAGTGCCCCTATCTCACCAACGACTTTCGAGTATGGTGTAACAGCACTATCAAAGTGTTTCAGCAGCACCAGCGACCGCCATCAGAACATGAGCAATCAACAAAGTCACCAGACTCGTCAAAATCAAGGAAACGTCCTGGAGGTGCAGGCGCAGTGAGTAGTAACCTCCAGCACCTCTTTAGCTCCCTGCCTTCTTCGACAAGAGAACGCATCCTTCCCAGCATCAACGCGCATGCGTCATATCTCTCTTCTTTGGAGGATCTTTCGAGAAAACGGATGCAGACAATCTTGGATAATTTACCACCGGACGACCCACCTTCTTTTCCGCGACCGACTTCTTCCTTGAGCAACAGTGGGTGGTCAACGCCGCTGTCTTGGGGGTGGTCAGGCGGCGGTGGTGATTCCCGGAAACCAAGCCCGCCACCCACAACAACAACAACAACAACAACAGGGAACACAATGCCGTTGAAACAGTCTTATGCCGGACCGGGAATGTTTCTCTCGAGATGGCAGCAATTGTTAGATGATACGGTTATTGGACCCGCAACGTTGGATGGGAAGTTGAGGAGTGGGAGGGATGTCAAAGGGCAGTTGGCGATGGGGAAAACAGGGGTGATGAAAGAGGGAGGGCTGGATCCAGCGAAGTTGGTGAGGATGGCGGAGGAGGAGGCGCCGAGGGCTCCGGATGTCAAGGTGGTGGTTGAGGCTTTGGGTGGGGAGTTTAAAGGGTTGGTGGGGGATATTTTGAAGGAGAATGGGAGGTTTGCGGTTGGGGTTGATAGGGTTGGGGAGAGACATGATTGTGGGAGGGTGAGGCATAGGGATAGAGTAGAGGTTTAGAGGTTGGGTAGAGATACTGAGGGCTTCTTCTTTGATATTTCTCTCTGTTTGACATGTCATTGATTCTTGCCGCTGACTACGCAAGCTCAAATCTAATCATTATCTAGATTCCAGGTGGTTAATAAGGGTTTTTTCTCGCAAAGCCGACAGCTCGTTACATCTCACACCTCACACATCCATCTCGGCCCAGGACTGGATCCACCCCCTATTGCTGGCCTCATACAACTTCATCTCGACCTCGTCCTCGCCCCGAAGGAACCTGTTGGGCTGGAAAAACTTCCATCTGGGTCTCGGTTTCGAACTCACCCTCGACGGCACAAAGAGGCTCGTATAAGTCCTTGCGAGCTGAGAAATTTGGAGCGCAGCGCCAGATATGCAGGTGCAAGAGGTAGCGGCCCGCAGCGGGTTTACCGTGCGAGACGAACTTGGTGAGGTCGAGGTGGATGGTGACGGTTGAGTCCTCCTCCGTGTTGTGGGAGATGCGGATGACGCCGCCTCCGTCTTGAAGCATGTGCTTGAGGATGGACAAATGGGCCTACGAAATACGAGTTACATTTGTAGGGGGTTCCCGGGGATCAAGGTGTGTATAGCTAGGTACCCGGTGGTGGACCTGGCCCCAAGCCTGGTTTTTGGGCAATGTCTTAAGAGCTTGGAGGGGCCATCAACCCCGATGTTGAGGTAGGTGACATATAAGACTACGTGAAGGGTGCAACAGGTTATTGGGTTGCCATCCTCAACCAGCTTCCGGATTCGAGTATTCTCCGGCCCGATTGAGTGCTTTTCCATGATGTCGGAAACCTTGGCAATCTCCTCTTGTGAAATGAGCCGGTCGCCAGGATAGTAGAGAAGCCAGTCTCCTCAGTGCCCAAGATGAAGTAGAACAACGATGGGCTCTCGGGGACGTGATGCGATCTGTTTGTTCTACGAAGGGCCCTGGGCGGGGGTCGAATGTTGCAAACGGAATGCAGCCAGCCCGGCGGAAAAAAAGAAGCGCCACTGACCGGTGGTCATTGGACATTTTGTCAGGTGTCAGGACGGAACTGGCAAGGATAACAGATATATTCGTGTTATTAGATAAGATACCTTATGCTTCAGGCCAACCGTCTCTCTAAGGTAGCTACCTAGCAGCTAAGTACCTTAGGCTTCCAATTAAATAGGATAGTGTGTCCCGCCTGCTCCTTCCCTCTGATTTCAACACCAAGCTCCATTCGCCCCGCTACCCATGTGAGCTCAAATTGTCATCAGTCTTTCTCTGTTTCGGTTGCGAATTTTGTCTCGCTGCAACTTGCTGGGGCGGATCAGCAGACGACAGTCACAATACCATATTGCCGTGTTGTCGAACCATCTGAGTTTTTGTCCCCTCGTTTCCAAGCCCGCCATTGGGGTGAAGCGCATACGATGTCTCAAGCACCGAGCTCTTGCGAACTTGAGCACCAAGATGACGGGTCGCAATCACGGTCATGATGAAGAATATCAGAGCGAGGCCAAGCTGCAAAACGATGAGGGTCAACCACACCCAGCGCACCTGCACAAATGTTTGCACCTCAGGGACAGTGCCAACCACCGGGAAAGCATTATCCGCCCCATCGGTCGAATTGATATCAGATCTGATAGAGCGAAGGCTGGAAAAGCGTTGTCAACCAGTTTGATACTTCAACAGACTATCTGTCTGAAGGAACAGAGGAGGCTCGTCACATACCCATTGGTTATGCTTACCGCCAAATTGGTGGCCACATTTTGCAGCCTCTGTCGTTGGATTTCGGTATCCCAGGTCTGCAACCGATTTTCGACTGTTCCAAAGTCATCGGTTCTGTATCCGTATATGGCATCAGCAAGCGTTGGGGTGGTTGCGACATTTCCCACCAGAATCTTCACCGCACCACCATCCCAGGCCCAGATACCAGCTGAATCATGGGTGATGGCCGGGCTCAGGAGTGTCGAACTCCGCACATCTGCGGTAAAGTTTGAACCCTGAGCTGTCGGAAGGCTGCCCTTGAGTGTGAGCACCCTTTGGTTGGGGTTTCTCCCGTTCTGCTGACACTGTGTCTTCTGTGCCCCTCCACTGACCAGTCTTGGTATTGTACAGTTGATTGCTATCACACCGTGGTCTGAAGGCCCAACCACGTCATGCGACGACAGAGTCACTGTGCGTGCAGTTCCATTGTCAACACGGACCGAGTATCTGTTGACGCAGGCGTAGTAAGCCATCTCGAAGGCCTGCCAGTTCCAAGGGTTCGAGCCTGTTGAGTTGCCGTCAGTGTATGTGACGTTGCCAGCGTTAGACCAGACAACCTTGTATCCGGCCACCCATGCAGCGGCAAGGGTCTTATCTTCGGCGAAGGCAATAGATCGAATGAGACGCGAGCTGTACAATGTGAAGGACACTGGGACAACGAAGTACTCGTCTTCCTCATCAAGGAAGGACACATTGTAGGCCAGGGTTCCGTTAAGCAGGAGGGGGTTCTTGTCAATCGTATTATCCCAAGTTGTCCAGTCACGGGAGGTAGAAAAGGGGACCTGCCCGACCCGTATTCGATCCGTAATGTTGGCTACCTTGGAACAAAGCGACAAGCTTTCAAATTCAGGGAATTCACAGGTTCCGCTGGGGCATACCGGAACCACCTTACTGATCAGTGAACCTGACGGATGCACAAGGCCGGCCGAAACAAAGCTGGTGATGTCGAGCGATCGTGGCCCAGCCAGACCAACACGGCTGCGATAGTTCTGGACAGCCGGAATGGTAGCGTTTGGGGTGTCCGGGCGTGGGGGTGGAGATACCAAACGACTTGGATACTCGATGAGAAGCTGGGTGACAGGCGTTGTGACAATGCCCACAATGGATATCACCGCACCAACCACAGTTAACTGCCTCCTTTGAGCAACCTCAGCAGCAAGACCGACCCGGAGACGCCACAACTCGCCTTATCAAAAACATCGAAATCAGTTATGGGATGCTCTTGATCGAACCAATTCCACTTTCTCTGGCTGATACACTCCACCACGGGGCTCATGAAAGCTGCTTTAGCTAGGGTGGTGAAGAAGGAAAGAAAGGTGTTGAGGGTGATGTGGAATGAAAGCTTGGGAAGTGGGTGATTGTCATATGTCTTCAGGACACTGATGATGACTGGGGGTATGTTGTAAGCATTTGTGCTGTGACCCTTCTGGAGTTGCACCCACTGAAGAGAGATCCAAGACTGACCACTAGACAGAGAAGCTCAAATATCCAGAATTTTACGAGTTCACCTCGAGGTCTTGGTGGGCAACCGGTGAATTGGTCCTCTGTACCGAGATGATCCTGACTGGCGGGCTGATGAGTATCAATGCCCGTCTTCTTCTCATTGAGGGCTGTCCCCATGGATTCTTGGGATGGAGATAATTCCGGGGAAGCTTGGGCCTGAAATCCTGCGGTTTCCATGATTTGTCGGTCTTTATTGAATATCCGGCAGGAGCAGGTTTGGAATGCCAATATGCCGAAATCAACACAAGAGTTGAGCATCCCTGCAGAGGTGGATTTAAAACCTGAAAGCCGTTGGTCTCTTTATGCATCACATATCTCGAACCACATAAACTTGGCGTCAAGCATACTCGAGTGCGGGTAACTAAAGTGGCCTCGAACTGCCTCACAAGGCGCACTTACTATCCTGGATCCAGCCCCACTCAATTTATATTGCAGCTGCAATGCTTGTGAGTGTGGAGCTTGGTCGCCGGATGTTTTGACCCAGCTGTCCCACAGACGGCTATAGTGTTCGGAAAGAGATAACAGGCCGGTATCTCGATACAACCACGGGCCACTGGCATTGGTCGGGATATGTACGAGACGCAGCACCCCAGATCGTCAAACCTGATAAGCACGCCACCCACAGTCATGGTTTTTTCCCAGCTTTTCGATCTACCGGCATGTTTTAATTGCGACAAGGCATATTGACAATCCGTGTCGGAATCGCGTTGTAACGCCCCATTGCTTTTATCTATCAAGATCAACCTATGGGGGGATGGGTGACCTTGGTGACAGGCCTACATATCTACTTTAGGCGATGGTTGCACCGCAGGTAGCCTCTTAACCAAGATTTGGTAGGTATGATTACGCCCACTAGGCCAGGCAGGCGCTCTAAATTCTAGAGGCAATCACGAGACCTAAGTATATACGTATAAACATGACCCTGGTACGCCTTATTAGCTATGTTCATACGCCGCAAACCCTCTCTGTCAGGTCCCATTAACACTTACCTCCGTGTGAACCTTACACATCGGCTTTTTCTGGGACTGCTGCATCGTCATCGCATCTATCCGAAAAACCTGCAGTAGTGCTCGCTATCACCCGTCATGCCGCGTATGCGGCGATTGTTCTGGCACTAATTCTGCCCAGCGCCCTTGCCACCTTGACCACAACAACGGCCACTCCAGCTACCCAGACGCAGAGGCAACACAACTTTCCCGGGAGTCCGTACGGCGTGTATAGTCCTCGTGACTGTGTGGCAAATTCGAGCTACACCTGGGCAGAGACATGCTCTTGGAGAGGAGGCCGGAGAGGTATCGACCCCGATGCTGCCTGGTTGCGATGCACCATCTACACAGATCAGGTGAAATGGCCAAGAAAAGCCACCATCTGTGAGGACTACAGAGAGTGCTGCGCCAAGAGTCCCTCCTGCAGTCCAATAACACCCGGGTGCATGAGGTTGATAATCTGCGAATTCCACTTTTTCGCTCCGATGTGCTCTTCCACTTCGGTGTATCAGTGGCTGCCGACACGGAGTCAGACATGGACGGAGTTTGGGGAGGGTGTCACGACCGCTTCGATTGATAGATTTGGGGGTGGCGTTGTGGGCACTGATGGTGGTAATGGTGGTGTGTCTCGGAGCGTGGTTCTGAGTGCTGGGTACCGGAGCTTCAAGACGTCTACGACTGCGTCCACTACATCCACTGGGAGGAAGAGCGGCCCACCAGGGATCGGTGTAGCTCAGGAGACATTGCTGCAGGGAGCTCAACCGTTGTGGAACCCGAATTCCAGGAGGCAAGATGGCTATGCAATTTATTACGACAACTGTTCTCGCCTACCGACCTCGGGAGCAGCAGATTCTTAGGCCATACTATCTCTGTTGACCCGGTTCAAGGATTCAACACACTGAGAATACCCTTCTTACTCTGAGGTATCTGCATACACTGTGCCCAAGAGAGAATACCTGTACCAGCTAAGCGTTGCCGCTATGACTTACCCAATAACGGTGTTCTTTTGCGGTGAGTGATCAAGACTGGAACATAAATATCTTTACAGAAGGGTGAAGATTTTGAAACTGTTTATCACGTCAAAATACAGATTACAATGCAGATCCAGAACTTCCAGGTCTAAATCTTGGAGAGGCCAAGCTTTCAGAATTCACAGACCATACCACGTTATCGCAACCACTTGAACGATTGCAATGTTGTCTTGTATTTGCTACCTTCTCCCTATTCTTGCGTCAATAATACGCAAATTGCCTGTCTGTCTGCTTTACTTTGTCGAACTTCAAAAGAGAGGTCGACCCACCGCGTTGCTCTTCACCAAGCTTCAGCCAAGACAACTCACCTGTCTGCACCTCCTTCAAAAGGTCAGTTTTCAAACTTGTCGGCTGGTTGCATTCGTATCATGGCATCAACAAGTTCGGAACTAAGAGGCTTGAACTGCCTCCCTCTTGAGATTCCACTCATGATTTATCGTTATATGTGGAAACCAGCATCGGTCGGCTTCGACCCACGGGGGTCGAGAAGGGCAGCCGATCACAGGTACGGAGGAAAACCACCCGTTACCATCAGCATCAACATTGAAGCACGGAAAAGAGACTTTGAGATATTATCAGGCATTCTCGTATCTATACAGTGGCGATCTTGGCTCCCCAAGACTTTTTCAAGGCTGGATCAACCCATACATTGACACTCTGCATATCACCAGGATTGCAGTCACGTTCATGAAGTCATTGCAGTTCCATACTCTCCGGGAGCCCCTCCTTTTGGTCATCGTTGAGCCTCCAGACTATCCTACCACAGGCATGTATCTGTCCACTTTAGAGGGCCTTCGTTCAAGATGTTACCCCGAGCTCTCCTCACTTGTCAAGGTGATGGACTTCCTGACTACACAGGGATCATACCGTGTCTGCAGGACGACCATCGAACAGACACTTGCCCTTATCAAGTGGGAAAACGCCGGGTTTCAAGCAGCCATCAGGGGCCACCGTGAAGAAACCCGGACATCCCGCCTGCACCCTGACGATGTCGACATCCTGAACGGCATCTGTCGGACTTGGGAATGGCAGTATGACCCACCGTCCAGCCATATGATTACAAGCCCACGGTCATCCACTATATCTCCAGAAGATGCAGCCTACATGCCAAATCCCAACCTCCAATCGAACCTGCGTCTTCCCGCGGCGGTATCCCACTTTTTCGACGGCCATGCCTCAGACCATTTCAGACAACACTGTGTAATGGTTTTGACAATGACCCTCCCACTTCGATTCAACACAACAAAGAAGAACGGTGGGAATTTCTCAAGGTTATTCCTTGGTGGAAGGAATTTTCGCATGAGGAAGTGGTCAATATGGCGTTTGATAACATGTTCCATTTCAGACCCGTGGATGGAAGCCCACCGCCGGGTCAGAGTGGCTCATTCGAGGAGGCCATAGAAATGTTTCAGCCCCCTCCCTCAAGGTTTGGGCCAGTTAGACGTGGACAGTTCCCCGCTAGCGGTAAGGTGGTACATCGGGGTTGCGCACCTAACTTTTGCTTTCCACCTGGGGAAGCCGGACGGGAACTGGAAGATGATGAGGGGATGGAAGACTGTCACTTTGAGAAGAACATGAGTTACTTTCAGGGCCGGGACGGGTTCGTACACACGGTAGAAGGGACGTGGCATGAGGTTTTGAAGGAGGACGAAGAGTAGTCGGTCAATGTTGATACTTGTGTGGTACCTAGATTTCAGGGTCTACATTAATTTGCGAGAGGAATGTGTAGATGGTGGTTAATAACTTGCTATACTACAGTCTATATGGGAATCTTCAAGTAAGTCTGGTATCGTTATAAATACCTAGTAACGTGCTTGTGGATCGTGGTGGTGGCATTGTACTTTTGATGTGGTAGTAGTGGTGATGGTGGTGATAGTGGTAGCTTCTAGCCCTGGGCAAATGGACAGGGTCATATATGGGGATGCACAGGAAGTGAAAGGGGGGTGCACAAGTAGAATTTGATTGCCCCCCTACCGACGAGAAAATCGTGCAGCGGGTAGTTGCAACTACAAGATCCTGAAACAGCCCACGAGGGTACCGATCTTCGGTTGGCATCTACTGTATTGACATCTGCCCCTCTCTCGACCAGTAAGTAGCCTTGCCAACTTTGAACTCAACCCGGAAACATGAATTGCGACCCGCAAAAGTGGTGTAAGCGAATCACCATTCCGTTCATCGACGGGGGCACCAGCATCGAGCAAATCTTCCAGTACATACAGTCTCTACTCCGGTATAAGAGATCCTAGTTGCAATGGGCGAGACAGAACCGATTCGTTGCCGAAAGGTCCGCTAGTATGCTGCAGAATTCCGTCCACTTTGGCACCGTGTTCGGCCATTAGTCGTATCATCTCCGGTTTGTAGGTGAGGAGTACCGCTGTTATTCCGTCTTTGCGTCGATGGTTGACATCTACACCGGTGTTCAACACCAACTTTACCAGCTCCGGTTGCACCCTGAGGCAGTAGCGGGCGACAACATGAAGCTGTTGCCAATCATGGACGTGTCAGAGACGCAATCTGGCAGACAAGAGGGGAAATAAGCGAAGCTAAAAGAAATAACATACCAGAGTGCTACCATACTCGCCGATGTTATAAAGCTCGGCGCCAGATTCAAGGAGTAACTTGATTTACTCGAAGTGGAGGGCCTCTTCCTCACCAACACAAAGGTTAGAAGCTGTTCCATAAATAGGTGTTTGTCCCATCTTGTTCTGCTAAAGCTAGCCAGTTCCCTCGTTGAGAGAGTCATTACCATGGGCGTCTCTTGACTTCAACATCATCTCCACCAGCCGAAGAAGCCCGGTATTGACGGCCACTGTCAACGCGCCAGGAGAGGATTTAGACCAGCGATAAGCTTCGTACCATACTGGATAGTTATTCTGGACCCTGTAGCAAATCGCACTGAGCGTTTGCAGCACGGCTTCATCCATCTCCGACTTTGTCTATATCGGCCGCCTTTTCGATCAAGTCGAGTATCAAGTGCGCCCAAAGGTAAGTCCGATGCGGGACACTGAGGAGCCGGTTCAGAAGGAAGTGTTTCTCATTGTCTTCGAGGCCCAAAGAGTGAAGCGATACTTTACACTCTGGCTCGAATGAAGATGTTGATCTCGTCTGATATCTTCTGGATCTCCTCCTGACTTTCACCACGTAGGTGGATTACAGAGGAACCCGGGCTGTCCCTGAGCTGGAACTCCCGTCCAATGGCTTCAAGTGGTCGACTAGTCAGAATGAAGCTTAAATTCGGGCATGCTCTGGTTTTGTTCAGGCGCATGAGCTCTTGAAGCCCTCAGGATCTGTTTACAGTTTGCTTTTAGTGGCGGCCGGGAGGCAATCTGGGTTCGACAATACTAAGTAGAGCTGATGTAATACACAACTCAGCGCGCTGTTCATTGTCTTTTGATCCTCAACATCGTCTTTGAAAAAAAAGTAACAGGTTTTTCGAGCCGTGGTGTTTGGAATGACATCCTCCACCAGATGTTTGGCCAGGGCTGATTTCCCACACCCAGGGTCCGCTGATACCCAGAATGTTCGAACCCCCCCCCCCCTTTTCTCACTGGCCAAATAATGAATGCTGTATAAACCACTTACAGGTACCCTGGACCTCATCGGGATTACGATTCTTGCGGTCTAGATATGGTGTTGTAAACAGCACGTCCAACAGGCCGTGAGCCTCAGCCGGGAAATTGCCCGCTTTTCTCGACATCCCGAGGCTCTAAATCTCTTGGGAAAGGTCTCCACACCCCAGCACCTTCCATCTCAAATGCAATGATGCCATCTCGCTCCACAATCTCATCACGATCCTTTCCCAACCTCATCACCGTGTCCCCAGAACCTACGCGTCCAATGTGAATGATAGAGCCACTCTGATAATCCAACCTTCGGCGAATCACAGTCTCGGTTTCCTTGCAGCCGAGCTGTTGACAAGTCATCTCAATCGACCGCATACAGACTCCATCATCACCTGAACACTCTTCACACTTCTCTTCACCGCGATTCTTGTGCAGGTAGTCCGATCTGAAAAGAGAATCCCAACGCGTACCAGGATAACCATAAGACCAGATTTTCCCTTTCAAGACCTCAAGATTACTGGCGACATCTCTCTGTAGCAGCTCCCATGCCTGTTCTGTCCGCAACTTCACCAGCACTCCCCGTATCTCCACGCCTGGTTCCAGGAGCTTCGTCTCCGGCACGAACCGACCGGCAAGCTTTCTCCCCAAGTCATGCTGCAGTATCCCGTCGCTGATGGCCACATCTCCAAGTAGCTGTTCCTGTTCCTGCGGCCGACTTTTGCCTCCAAACAACGGTAGAGGGCCAGGTGATATCAAATGTTGCAGTGACAGCTGTTGCCTCAAGAGGGAGGGCACAAATAATTGCAACCCCGAATTCATGTCTTTCAGGCCAGGTATCCCTTTTCGAGGACTGCCTCCAAGGCTCTCCAGCATGCCGAAAGACCTTGACCCTAAACATGCCTGGAGATTCCATCCTGAGCGTCTGAATGATGAAGTTACTTGGGAAGAGAGTCGGCTAGGGTCGGGAGCTATACGTGAATGGCAGTCCTGAGAAGGTGGTGACTGTCAAGCACGCACCAGACATTGGCTTTGGACACTAAAGATGCGAGGTTTCGATCTTCCAGATACTTGGCGAGGTAGATACATTGGATGTCGGGTTTATAAGGTAAGAAAAGGGGCCAGGCAAACTTTCTGGCATACCCCCCCCCTGACCCCTTTCCCACTGACATCGGGTCGGGGCAGAACAGGAAGGGTCAGCAATATCTTTGATTGGATCACCAGACCCAAAGCAGAACATCTGCACAAACATTCACACAACCACTTCTATGCACCTCTACCTGATCCCACCAGTGGTTTTACCCATTCAATACGGGACTGTCAAGAAGAGCAAAGGTTCTAGGCTTTCCAATGCGTTACTTGAGGTTTTATTGTATAGACGGGCACTGTTGAAGCTATCTGTCACGGGGAAACATCGGGGAGGTTTTGAGTTATGGATCAAAACAAATGGAGATTGTTACTTTAGTTGAGGTCTCAAAGGGAGAGTCGAAGACAGACCTGTTTTACTCCATCTTTGGTCCACGACGTGGTTGTTCTGGATCATCCTTGGGATGGGAGGTAGTATTAGAATGTATGAGGGCGTGATTGTTGCAAGCTATCTTGCATGCCATACAGTGCGCACTGTAGCTCATGCACAGGAAAAGTCCAAAATGACTCGAAAATGAAAGCATCCCGACATTCTCTCAGTCTCGGCTTGACAATTCGCCTACTAGATACGCCTCAAAAGATAACCAACACACCTCAAAAGACAATTGACAGGTATTAGACAAACTTACACCATCACGAAAAAATATCTTCCACCGATACCCCAAATCAAAATATGCTATTTGTATTGGCAGGTACTCGCTTTCAGACATCAGAAGTGTGACAGAGCACTCCAAGATCATCTCCTACCTATCCAAAGAGTCAGTTCACCTAAATGCAAAAAAGGCGGTCCAACCTGACGCTGAGCAAGACTGTAAAAACCAAGTCCCAAAAATAAATCATTCATACATCATAGATCTCATCACAAGACCACTCTATCAAAATGACAACGCGGTCCCACCAAAAGGTCCCAAACAACCCCTTACCCTGTCTATGTACTATCAATCAACACCCGCCCCTTTCCATCAGCACCACCCCCTCACTCCTCTTTCTCCCGTTCCTCATCCTCCTCCCCCTCCTCAACCTCAACCCCCCAATCCCTCAACCCCTCTCCCCTAACCCAACTGATCCCCTTCCTCCAGCTCCCCTCTTTAATCGCCCTCGCATCCCTCTCATACACAAGACCAGTGAGCATCAACGCCGCAACAAAAACCCACACATCACCCCCCTTCATCGCCCTCCACCACCTTCTCTTCACTCCCACCTTCCAGAAGCTTTCGACACTAGCCTTGGCGCTATACAAGAAGATCTGTCTGCTTCCTTGTCTCCCCTGCTCGATAATCGCCCAGAGACCAGCAAGGAACCCACCGAGGAACATCCGTTGAGTGGGCAGGAAAGTCCGTGGGAACCAGCTCTGGAAGAAGCAGATGCTTGACCAGGCGGTGGCAACGGCACCAGTGAGGAAGGTTGACATCCGGAGAGCGTTGGATACAAGGGTCTGGATGGTGGAGACGGGGAAGTGATAAAAGGACTTCATCTTGGGGACCATCAGGATAGAGTAGACCAGCAAAAGGATGCGGGTGAGTGGTGGGAAGGAGCGGAGCCAGAAGGTGAGGAATGTGCGTGTGCAAGATGGGTCGGAGGGGTGAAGTGTCGCACAAGAAAGCGACGTGATAAGGGGGTGGGCGCCCGAGGTCAGAGGCGCGATGGGGGAGAGCCCAGGGGGGAGGGTGTCCTCTTTGCCTGGGAAGAGGGTTGGCGAGATAAACGCCCTGAAAACGTGTCAGCACCATGTCTTCACCATATCTAGAATGCAAAGCTTACGGCCAGCTCAACTTCGCCATCCTCGCAATCCCGTCCACCACCACCTCAGTTGTAGGCCACTGCATTCCCGCCGGGAAATCCTCTGGCTTGGGATGCAAATACGTCAACGAAAATCTCTCCACCACATTCCCGAACCCCTTCGGGAAACACTCCCTATCAAACACCGCCGCATGCAACAACTGCCCAAACGCCAACGGCTGCAACATCCAACTCCCCCACCACCAAGGCCTCTCCCTCATCTTCCCTTTCCCGCCCAACCCCATCTTCTCCCACCCCCAAACCATCCCATTCTCCTCTGCGCAATTCCACCCCCACTCCACAGCCTTAAACCCCAAAAACAAAGCAATCGTCACCCTCAACTGCTCCGCCGGATAAACCCCCAACGCCAACCCCGCCAAACTCGCCCCAACAGCCGGCGCGTACGGACTCGTCAGCGTGCTCGCCGTCTTTGGATTCCGCTTCCTAAACGGCGCAGCACTCGGCTCCAGCAGCTGCACCCTCAACCTCGTAAAAAACCTAAACAACACCCTATACAGAAACAGAATCGTGCTCAAACTCAACCCCAACCTCAAAGTAGGACTCTTGTGCAACCCCCCTTGCCTATCCTTCCCTCCCCCATCCCCCTTCTTCCCCAACAACCTCGTCTGCGCCAACCCCCAAAGCTTCATCACTGCCCCGGTGGCCATAAACACCCTGATGGAATGCCTGATGGCCTTTGCATTGTAATCATCAGCCCCTTGTGCTGTCGGCGGAGCGACATCCTTCCCTTTGATCGACCCCCGTCTCTTATCCCCCTGCCCACCAATAAACCCCTTCCTCCCCTGCTGCTGTGGCATTTGCTGAGGCCCATCCATCATATTCCTCACCTTCTCCACCGTCGGCGCTCGCCGCTTCAGCGCTCGGGATTTCGAAATGACATATTTGTGCAAGAGGGCATATTCGCGAGCGGAGATGGTGTATCGGAGCGCGTTACGGAGGATGGGGTCGGAGGACGGCGAGCTGTTTGCCGTCGTGGCACCGGCGGCGCTCGAGGGCGAGGCCGCCATTGTGACGATCTCGCAAATTCGGTTGTCGGGTCGATATGAAGAAGTATTGCAAAGCAAAAACGCTGTGATATGTTGAGAATTGGACGTTCAAGTTCGGGTGTAGGTTCTCGGTTGATCCGGAAAACAGTACGCTGAAGATGGATGGATATGCGGGCAGTAGGTAGGTAGGTAGGTATATGCACGTCAGGCCAGCCCAGCCCGTCAGGTACCAGACCTCAGTCAAGTGTCAGCTGTAATTTTAACTCGGCGCGCGGCGCGGGGCGCGTCTCTTGTTCCGCGCGGGAAAGCTGATCAACAAATAAACAAGACAGCCAGCAAAGAGTCAAAACTCAAATAAAAACAACCTCTCAATCGGTTGGCAGACGTATCGCGGTAATCTGAAAAGCCCAACACAGCTGTCGTTGATGATGAAAGAGGGGGGACAATGGAGAGTCTCCATCAAGACCTACGAGCTACGGGGAACTCCTCCTTTACACGTGCCAAAAAAAGCCGAGGTCATCCTGTTCCCCATGCACGAAACCCACTTGGCATTAATGCACGGGCCAGAAGACAGGGGTCTTCCCCACACTCTGCTCGAGTCCCATTCCCCACTTTCAAAATCTTGGGGCTCAATGCCGTCATCCAATGCCTCCCCTTTTTCTGCTGTCATTGCCCGAAGCACATGTCACCCCAGACGGACCGGATTTTGTTTACGGACTCAAATGCTCCCGAGCTGTCACGTCCCGCCAAACTCCATTTTTACGCTGCAAGATGAAATACAGAAAAACTCCCAACTACGTCAAAGAGCTACCTGAAGCAAACTGTGTTGCTCGCCAGCCCAGTCTGTCCATATTCATGTTTCGTGACCCCGACCGACCAGCCCAACTCTTTTTCAGATTCCTGGAATACCCACCCCCCAATCTTCCTCCAAGGCGAATATCTTGAACCCCTACTCCCACTAACCCATCGACCATGACTCCATAATGCCACGCTGAAAGAAAAACAAAAGACATTAAAAGTGATCAGAGAGAGAGAGAGAGACCGCCAGGTGATGACAACCGACTGCCTCTCTCCAGCTCAGGCCTTTTCTACTGTTTACATGTTTTCATCGAAAGAAAGACCCCGAAACCGCTGGACATCGTCCAGGGACATCTGGTGGCAGTATCGAACCAGCATAGCAATCCCGATTCCGATAACCCCAGATCTTGATGCCAGACCCTCCAAGTCAGGGAAAAAGCCGTGCCAAGATGCCGTGAGCAAAAGACGAGAGGCAAAAAGACCCGTTCGTAAGCTGCACCTTCTGCCTTCTAACCAGCCGGGCAAAACATATGCCCAAATTTTGTGTAAACCATATAACGCCAAACGCAATGCAGTTCCCAAGTGTCAATATGAACACGTGGATCACCCAATGATGCCGAGTTTGTTGCTTGTAAACTCGAAAAAGAGGACCGTATCCCGCCCACCATCATAATATCGTAAAACGGTGTCGCCTTGGTGATGTTCACCGCCAGACTACTAAACGTCGCTGCCTTCAGGACCAAGACTCCAGGTGCGAATAAGGAATGGCACGTCACCGATAAAAGTCTCTTCCTTGAAGCCCAAGCTATTGTGCCAAAAGTCGGCCAAATTAACCACAGGAACAGGCTCCGGCTGAGACGCGATCCGCTCTTGATAGACACGCACTTGCATGTCGGTGCTTTCCAATAACTCCCATCGTCGCTTCTCCCGCGCCGCCCGAACCGCATCAATAATCCGCAAACGAGGTCCCGGCGGAAGAGGCCCGGCGTTGGAGCAGAGATTGGGGTGCTCCAGGACATGCTTGAGCAGGTCAAATGGAAGGTTCAGCAATATCCTAGAAAAGAGACCATTGACCTGAGCGGGTGTGAATGGACTGCCGGGATAGAGCTGATCGACGTCAAATCCTTCTTCTGCCAGATCTCCGAACCGGATCTTAGACAGCCTCGGGTTGGCAGCAACACGCGACGACACGTGTGCATTAGGCGGATTTGGTCTGTAAGACGCCGACTGGTTGGCACGAGGGAGCCGAGAAAACCCACAGTCTCCCACGTTCTCGTCCACATCAAAGCTCTGGGGAAGATGATAGATTATCCAGTTCAGAGTGCTGTCGAGGAACACATCGTGGGTCAAGCTGGGTCCCAGAGCCATGTTGTGCGAAACGAACCAAGCGGCGATACTGATCGTCTCCCACCCAAGCAATCTCCTTGCGCAGTCCGAAGCGATACCCTGAATCCGAGGACACAGCAACATCTGACCGGCAGCCCAGTAGCTAAGGGCGGTTTTGAGCTCGTCTTTGGCACTCCAGTAGCGTAATTGGCTCGGTAGGTTGCCGGCCGCAATATCCCAACCATATAGCGCACGGAGGCAATGCCAAAACACGTCCGGCCGAATCCATTCATCACGAACCTCTAATTTCAAGACACCGCCGGCCTGGACACCATCCTCTCCAATCTTCTCAGCAAGCATTGGACTGCGACCAAGCATAAGCCGATGCGCTGGCGTTCGAATGGCAGTGTTCAGTCGGCTGCAGTCGGGGTGATCCTGGAAGATGTGGCTGACTGGGACATTCACGTCCAGAGTACAATCACTGTACGAGTTGTCGCCCAGCGCAGCCCTAATGTAAGGCGACATCGAGTTCATATGGTGTGCTAATGCAGCCGCGGCCTCGGGGCTCATACCCCCGGTAGGATGATAGGGTCCAGAGCCGTTGATTGTGGGTTGAACACCATTGGTGGTAGGCTGAGGACCACGAATTCCTCCCTGGCTGCCGTTGACCGGGCCAGCGCCGCTCATAGTCGGATGAGTGCCGCTCATAGTGGGATGAGTGCCGTTCATGGTTGGATGAGTGCCGTTCATGGTTGGATGAGTGCCGCTCATGGTTGGATGAGTGCCGCTCATGGTCGAATGCTGGTTGTAGATGTGATCTCCAATTTGGGAAGATTGTGAGCCGTGGTAGCTATGGGGAGTAGGTGGCCCGTGATGCTTTATGACAGTCGGCGGATAAGAATCTACTGTCGGTGATACCAACAAGGGACGGCCGTAGGCGTCAACAGCGGTGACTGGGAGAGCGGCAGACGGTGGGTATGGCACGATCCCAGGAGGGGGGAAACCGTAGCCACCCGAATGAGGGACAGGGGAGGAGGCGTTAGACTCGTGATGAGCAAACACCAAGCTTCCGTTACTGGGGCGAGGATGGTGGAAAACTGGCTGATTCGCAATGGCCGGGTGTGGGGCGGGGAGAGGAAGCTCAGGGGCTGGTGTTCTCGCCGGCTGCTCAAATGCGGGGTTGTGATGACTGGAAGGAGGAGGAGGGGCACCTGATACAAACGGTTGCTCTGTAGGCTCGGAACAGATGGTGGAAGAATCTGTGCACACTCTGGGTTAGCATTGCTCACTATTCTATAGTGCAACTGGAGTAGAAGAGGTCATTGTCGCAAGATTTCGCTTGTGGGGTAGGAGGCAGACACGCCGTAGACCAAAAACCCACACGCTGCAAGTCAACAAGCCAATGGAGGACGGCCGTGGACACCAATCTTTTGGGGAAGGGGAACCATTTCGCTTATCACAGTCGATAGCGTCAATCAGAAAAAGATACACGTACCTGGAGTATTGCTATTCGATGCGGTAGTAGATGATGTAGACGTAGCGACGTGAATGGTGGCAGCGGACGGTGTGGTAGCGTCATGATCGCCGGAATTCTTCCTCTCGGGGCTGGCAGGTCGGGTAGAAGGCTCGTCAACCTTTTGGGTAGACGGGGAAGGTGTGGCTGGCTGATTCGGGAGCCGCTTCACATAGCTGAGAGGGAGAACAGGGACAACGGGAACAACGTGGGAAGAAGCTTTCCGGGTAGCAGGCTTCTCAGCAGTGCCATTGGAAGGCGCCATTATGGGCGGCGGGTTGTATGCTGAGATCGCTACGGTGAGTCGCTGCCGTGGAGGAGGTAAACGCCGGAGGATTCTGGCGAGGACGTGGTTGGTAGGCGGTAGGTGGTGGAGCTTCAAGTCGGACGACGGCGAAGGTCAGGAAGGCCTGATTACTTGGCAGCCATCAAAGATAGTACCTGGGGTTTGAGCTGGGTGCAACACGCTGCCTGGCTCTCTGTTTGCCATGTCAGGTGAGGGTTCACACACACAGAGAGAGAGAGAGAGAGAGAGCGAGAGAGAGAGAGGGAGGGGGGGTAGAGAGGATGAGAAAGGGGCATACCATGCGATTGCTGCGGAGAGCGGCAGCGAACGTGGAGGATGGTGGTCGAGCGGTTTGCTGTTGCCAGTGATGATGCGGGCAACGTTGAGAGAGAGTCGCTGGTCGCAGGAGGTGGGAGCAGCAGCCAGAGAAAAAATATTATAATGGGGGTTTTGATTGGTTGGTTGTCCGGTGGAACTCCACTTTTGGCCCCGGTTCGGGTCTTGGACTCTTTTGGCCTCAAGCTTCAGAGGTTGTTCGATGAAGCCAGTCCGGCGCACTGTAAGAGGTTTCTTTCCTACGATGAAGCTCTCCATTCAGACATCTCCGAGCTGACGGCATCAGAAGGCGACCCGGAGTACGTATGTGTAAACGCTAGGATCATATGCCCCCTTTGGTCCAATGCAGGCCTCAATTGCGTGCAGGCCTTGGTGCTTTGGATCGAAGCATAGCATATTTAGCGTCAGCCCACCTAGCATTGGTGCCTGAGCACGATGGCACAGGACTCAGGAGGACATAGGTAGGTGTCAACAGATGGGCATATATACAGGTTGTCATTGGAAACCACAGGCGTCTAAAAGTCGGCGTGCGGTTACACAGGCATGCCTTATATAATGGCATATGGAAAGATAGTCGACAAGTCTTTCGACCATCGTGCCATCCTAGATGGCATCTCATGGATAGCTCCAACAGCTGATCCAGGTCCGGCAGCGAACCCCAGCCCAGCCCACCCACCACAACTCAAGCCCGGGATTCCGCTTCCTCCCCAGCTTCTTCCTCGTTATCGTGACAAGTATGCCAGTAACCGCGCAACTCGACCAGGCTCCCAGATTCCTGGAAGGCGGTCAGTAAGAGAGGAAGGGTCCCGGCATTAACCCGACCCAACCCAGAGACTGGAGTCACTGGCCGGCCAACCGTGCCCACATATTCCGTCATCAGCTTTGTGTGCCGTGTTGCGGTACTCAGCCGCGCAGGGCTCAAACAGATATCAGGACAGTAAACAATCAAACGGACCAAACGTTCAGACGGAATGAAAAGTATAATATTGTCCCATCAGGATTGTTTTCTTGTTTTAATATGATACCCATGGCGGGGGCATCTTCGCCCTCTTTCTTCCGCTGACGTACTTGATCAGATCTGTCTTGGCGTCAAAAAAAGGAACAAAGCTTCTTTGCCCCTCCAAGTGGTCAGTGCTGGCCCCCTGTCTTAGGTGGCCACTAACATCAGGAGCCGAGCCACCGGGCCGGTCCGATAGCCATTCTTATCCGTACCGAGACCTCTTATCAAGAGCCAATCCATCTTTAAGTTGACCTCACTTGACCAACAACCACTAATTTGGACCAGACATACAATGCCTTCTTTAGGCATTCTTTTCATTCACTCACACATCCACGCGATTGCCAGTGAACCGAGTACTCGCCAGCACTTACGGCATCTTAACACGTCCCCCACATTTACATAGCCAACCCTGGCTTGCTCACTTCGTACTCACCTAACCCTTGGCTTGCACAGACCTGGCCTGTCCAGAAGTGAAATGTTCTTTCATATTACAATCAGTGTACATCCAAGTAGTCCACCCCAATGTAATCGTTACATCCTCATATTTGACAGCCCCGGAAAGAAGCGTGGTTTTGCTCCCTGCCCCTGTCCCGTATCCGGGCTTCTCGTCGTTGTCATCGTAGCAGAAGATGGGCTGATAAACCCATGTTCTCGCCTTTCACTTCCACCATGATGTCTGCTATCAATACCATTACCCTGCCCACCACAAACCACCCCCTCCATCTCCATCCCCCCCTCCCTCTCCTTCCCCTTCCCTTTATCCCCCCCCTCAACCGGCAAGCCGGCCAGGAAACTGCCCTCATACTCACTATTCTCCCTCTCATCATCCTCATCCAACGGCGGCGGCCTCCTATACTCATACCCCGGAACCTGCTCCCCAACCCCCCAAACCCTCCTCTCCCTTCCCCCTCCTCCACCCCCCCTCCTCATCAGCACCTCCCTAACCCCTTTACTCAACACACACCTCCCATCCCCCAACCCCCGTCTATGCCAATCCCACGGCCCCCCCTCAAAGGCAACCCTCTGATCCGCCGTCCCCAGCCTCTGTCCATACCGATTGAGAACAATACTCTCCCGGGTGAAAAACCCCCTCCTCCCTCCTCCCCAACCCCCCCATCCCTGTGCTTTACAACCCCGTCCTTGACAACCAGTTCCCATCCTCACCCCCCCGTCAATCTTGTTATTGTCCCACTCCCCGCATACCCCACACTCCCAGCGTACAGGGTCGATAAACCGTCCACTGGTGTACAACCCCCCAACAGTCCTAACAAGAAATTTCACCCCCCGTACCGGGTCTCGGCTGGAGGCTGGGCCAGCGTATAAAACACAGTTTACGCACTTTTTGTGGTGGCAGCTGGATGGGCGGAACAGGCAGGTGCTGTACATCTCTTCTGTTTCACCCACGAGGTGGACCGTTCCTACCGGGTCGACGAAGCCCTCTTCTGCGCACTGGCAACAGAGCCAGCGGTTGGTTTGGATTTGGGCGGGGAGGTGGGCGTTGCTATCGGTCGGTTGTTGTTGCCGGGATGGGGCGGGGGGATGGAATAAGAAGGAGAGGTTTCGGAGGTTGGAGGTTGTTTGGAGGGTTGAGACGATGTGTCGCTGGTGGTGGGGGTCGGAGTTGTTGTATTTTATTGTTGAGGGGGGGTATCGCACGGGGGGTTGGGATGGGCGGATTATTCGGGGGGAGGGGAGGCCTGGGGTTGGGAAGGTGAGGAGGGTGCGGGATTCTGATGGGATGGAGGAGGCGGAGGGGGAGGGTAATGGTGGTGATGTTGTTGCGGTGATGAGGTGCGATGGGTGGTGGTGTTGGTGGTGGTGGTGTATCGGCTGCTGGTGTCGTATCGACGTAAGGGGGGTAGCGCTCGGCGGCGGCGGCGGTGGTGGTGGTGTCAAGGGTATCGCATGCGCTGATGGTGGTGGTGGTCGTCGTGGCGCAGGTTGAAGCGGTGGCAGCCCAGTCGACGCCGGAGAAAACCCCGGTGGTGGTGGAGGCGCACCACGAGACGCAAACCCCCCCGTCGGTCGATGGTGGTATCGGTTGGCATGTTCGTTGTGATCGTGGTAGCCGTTCATCTCTGCTGTTGCTGCTGCTGCCACTTGCTGATGCGAAGGGCACCAACCACAGGGGTAGTGGGTGAACAAGCCCCTCGTCGCTCTTCGCAACCCAGACAGCGACCTCCAAAGCCCAGTACCTCTCACAGACACGAAAACCAGCACGCTTTTTAACCAGTGACACCACCATGCAGCAAAATGGGTCTGATCCGGACGTTTGGGCTCCCTTGACACGATCGATGACCAGATGCAAGAGATAGATGGAAAGGAATTAAGCTGTGCAGACCGGGGAGCGGCGGCCCGGACGGCCATGTAGCAGAACAAGCTAGGGACACAAAGGTATGTATGCATTGCCAGCGAGGCCTGGCAGCTCTACTTTCTCCCCCAACCTATTCCTCGAATATCCCGCCGAGGCAAGCAGCTAGCCTTCGGCTGCCAGCATAATTGCAATCAATCCATTCACCGTGCCGCCGACCTCCTCGCTCCCAGATGCCCCGATCAAATATTGACTGCCCATCAAGGCCCTTGCCCACCCCCCTATGCAGCAGCCCGGTCAGAGTCCAAATCCCTATTTTCTTCTCCTTTTGCACAGTTGTCAAACCTACTCCCTCAGCCCGAGACATTGCCGAGTATGTGTAACCAGGCACCTGTTTGACATCCAGGAATGGCATCATCGCTTTGTTCACAATTCATGGATACCTTGAGGACACGCACAACAGTTTGCATGGTTAAAAAGACATCCCTTCAACATGTAGGGACCTCAGATTTAGCTACAACACAGTTCTTTGGTACCTTCACAGAAACTAGATGACGTATACCCGAGTGACAATCATCATACACGAAAACAGCAAAGATCCCATCAAACTTCCCAAACATCCGTAGATGCCTGATGCCCAACCATAGGTATCCGCCACCAGCGCCGATCAGCAAACAACGCACCATCCCCTGTTTCTTCCTTGATCTACTTCAAAATCCAACTCCCAAGACTCCTGAACAAAGTGATCCTGGTCATCCTTGAAGTTATCCGTGGCCGGATGGATCTCTTCAACCTTGAGCTCATTGTAGAGCTCCTCCGAGAACACGCCGGTCTTCTGACCATGGCGCTTGAAGTCTTGGTACAACTCGTTGGTCAAACGAATGGGCTCAGCCCCAACTGCCTTGAGAAGCTGCAAATGGCGAATGCCGCAGTTCTGGTGCGTGTCAATATGGGGCGAGATACCCGGAACCTTGTAGCGCACAGGGCGGATGGACTGCAGCTTCTGGATGAGATCCAAAACGCTTCCTTGGTACTGCTCCGGCTCCGGGAAGGGGACCAACCCGGCGATGGTCAGCCCAGAGATCATTCCTCCGAGGTGCTGATGGTTGCAGGATTCTTTGATGTCGGCGGTGGCATCGCCAGCGCGACAGTATTGACGAGATCCGTTGATCAGTGCCGTCAAGGGCTCATCGATGCACTTGTGCAACTTGCGAAGGCAGAACAGCCGATACTTGGACATGCATTCTAAAAATCACAGGTCAATTAGTCAATGCGCCATCAAGAGAATTCCGTGTAGGTTTCTCAGTCATGTCCTTACCGATCAAATGGTCCGGAATTCTTCCAGCGAAAGGACCATCGGCGCCCGTAAGGACGCCGTCCTGAAGCGTAGCCTCGCGGGCAACCTTGGGAAGAGTGCGGGAGAACCAGCGGCCCTCACCAAAGATCCATGTCATCACCATGACCCGCTCGTTGTTGAGATTCTCCCCGGCCATGATGATATGAAAATTCAAATCATGAACCAACCATTTCTCGGCAAACGGCACAATAACGTGGGCCACATCGTACTTCTCCACTACCTGGGCCTACCAAAGTGTCAGCCAACAAGCAAGATCAATCATCCAAGCATATTCATGTACATACCAGGCCATAGAGCTCAGGAATAGTCGGACGAATGCCAAGTTCGTGGTACTTGTGGTGAAGGATAGAAAACACAACGTTCAACCCAAAAGGACTATCGTCCTTATCCGTCATGATGGCATTGGCAGCATTGCCGAATTTCGCCTTTATGGTGCCCGAAGCAGAAATCAGGGCATCCTTGCGGACATGAGCATACCTGTTGAAGCTGACATCGTTAGCAATCAAACACCTCTCCGACACATGGCCGCCAAAGCAAAAACAAGGATTTGTCTTACCCGTAACCGAGAGACGCGGCGTTACGGACACGGACATACATGTCGGCGTCTCGATGGTATGTCAGGATTTGGACCTTTGGACGAATCTGGACAGGGGGGCTGTCGTCAGACCCCTGCTGAACATCGGAATTGTTGGAGCCGGCGGTCTCTCCCTTGGTATTCTGGAGAAGATTCTCCGAAGAAGACTTCGCAAGCTTCATGGTATTGGTCTCGTCGGAGATAACGGGACTCTCCTCCTGAGTCGTGACGGCATAGTCAGAGCCGGAGCTCTCCTTGTTGATCTGAGGGCCCAAAGCAGCTTGATCCTCGGCCTTGACGGGAGTCTTGGGAGGGCTAGGCGGGCTTTTGAAATCGATGCCGCGATCAGAGCCAGAGGTGCTCTCCTCCTTGATCTCAGCTTTGATGGAGGGATTGCACGGGCTCTTGAACTCGAAGCCGTGGCCAGAGCCAAAGGAATTTTCCTTTTTGATCTCGGTCTTGATGGAGGGGTCATTCTCGCCAACATCGATGGGAATCTCGTCAGTCTCGACAGCAGCGACAGACTCAGACTTAACCTTGTGCTCGTACTCGATATTAGCAGGAGCTTCAACCTTGATACTGGCCTTGCTGTCGACACGATCGTCGGTCCCGACCTTGACGTCGACCTGGTACTCGGAGCCGGCAGGAGTCTCAGTCTTGACAGACTGCTCTTTGTCGGCAGCAGCAGACTCATCCTTGACGACCAACTTGGTCGTCAGAGGGGACTTGGGGCGATCGGTATTCTTGCCGCCTTTGCCTTTGCCGCCCTTACGCTTGCTGACCTTTTTGACCTTGCCGGCCTTGCTGCCCTCGGGGTAAGAGGAGCTCTTGGAGTACTCGGAGCCACTCTCACGCTTGGGGGTGTCGTCCTTGGGGTCAACCTTGGGAGAACTCGCCATGGAAGCCAGTTTGGCCTTCTGGTAGGTCAACATCTCCTCGAGGGAATTGGTGAGACCACCGTCGGGGGGTGAGCCCTTCTGTGGCGGGTTAACAGCAGATCCATCCATCGCGAGATCTTCAAGCGACTTACCGGGCCGGTGAAAGCGGGATTCTTGCCGTTGTCAGACATGTTGATGATTGGGATCTTTTTGATTGTAAGGAAACCAAAAGGAGGATTGGGTGACAGGACGTAGGTGCTCGAGCTGATGATCTGGTCTCGAGATGGGTTGCAAATCGTCGAGACAAGCAGTATGAGGGAGAGAAGAGAAAAGAAGAGAGAGAGGATGGGAACGGCGGGAGTGGGAGTGGGAGTGAAAAGTCGGAGCCTTGTGCCCCTCCGGGACCCGCCGGGCATGTGAATAGGCAGGCGGGGGCCGAAACGTTACTCCGGAAGGTGCTCTCGGTGCCGGACCGGAGCTGTCCAGCGGAGCTGTGGCTGCCGGTGCCTAGCCGATGATAATCTCGTTGAAAATCGTAACATCAAGGGCCGTGAGGTAGGTTTGCATTCTGTGGAGGAATGCAAGGCTCCATTGGAGAAGTCAAACAGCATGGACTAGACAGGTACACTGCGTCAAGGTTGAATGCTGAGCTTTTGGCAGATCAAGTTCTCTTTATGTATAAATATCTCATTGTACACTCTTCTGAGCACCTTTTCTTTTGTCAGACAATATCGCAAGTTAACCTACATGCTTCAAATCAACGGTTTGGGTTCCAGAACTCAACACGTTCATCCACATAGCCATGATACTAAACCTAGATTGGCTTTCATCATTGTTTGAATGACCCAATCCATGGAACAATGCCTTAATATAGGGACTTGCTTCATGTGCACTCCCTGATTCTGAATGTGCATCCCCCATTACTCCTTTGTGCACGCCTCTCAAGGGTCAGGGTTATAGGTGCGGTTTTCAAGAAACAATAGCCTTTAAAGATTGCTCAGAGAGTAACCAAGAGCCACCACCACTGTGTTCAACCATGCCTTCCACACAATGGAACTTTTAGACGCCTGTTCTCGAGTATCACATAGATGCTGAACAAGGACCCTTCCTCTATCATTGCTGTGAGGATGTATCGGTTGATGTGAGTGATGTAGTCCAACACACTCGACACGACCCTTGGCTTTGATTAAACCATTCTTGGCATCGCTGAGCTCCCTGACAACATGGTCGGGCAAGCTATACATTTGACAAATACGCACCCAGTGCTGGCATTACTGTCAGCAACAACATCTACATGTGTGGAAGCCATGCTGAAAATAGCTTTAATTGATAGTCCAGCAATTAGAAGATCTTGATTATACAGTGATTTGTACTGGAATTAGGATAGCCGAGTGGGTGTGAGGTCTCTGCAATAAATGCTGATGAGCAAGAGGCAGTGCTGCAGCTATAACCCTCAGGGTGTATATGGGGGTGCACAAGGAGTAAAGGGGGGATGGGTTGCACATGGAGCAAGTCCCTTCCTATAGGTAATCCAATGTAAATATGCATAAAAACCTTCACCATCCAAGCAAAATTTGGCAGGTGGGCTTGAAAACGCTGCTCTTCGGGCTTGCAAACGCTGCTGTCCAAGGTGTCCGGCGCCAACAAGCGGACCGCTGGCACCGGCACGCAGGCCTCTAGCGCCAGCACACGGGCAGATCAGAAGACATCTGGCACCGGCACTCGGGTTGAGCAAAGAACTTCTCGCGCCGGTATACGGCTAATTAGAAATCTTTTGTCAGGTCCACTCCACACCTTGGTTGCTCTGGATAGGGTTTTGTTGCTTCAAAAATATTTCACATACTTTGTAGCTTTTTCTTTTCTCTCTGTTGGATTTCCACCGTCATCACTTTTCTCACCACTTTCGCCTCGCTTTTTGCACCAGTGACCACTATCCGCTATCCCACAACTTCTGGCACAGGTGCGCGGGCTGATCAGAAAGCTTTGGGCAACAGTTAGTGAAGAGATGAGAGCAAGGAGATATGATCTTGGTGTCCTTGAGGGGTTTTGTATTTGCTACACCTGGCTTAGAATGGTTTAACATTATTTACATCACACATATTGTATCGTGCGCATCTTTTTTGGCAACACACTATTGATATCCTATGCCGACAAACACCGCAAGTTCTTAGCCGTGCGTAATCGATTATTAGCAATCGGAGTGTCTCGGCTGTGCTCGCGGCAAGAAACGGGGTATTATGGTGAGTAAGTAGGTGCGGTAGACTTACCAGTTGCTGCTAGCAGCAGGTTATGGTAGAGAATATACACATCTTTCCCCTCTCATTTGGACTGACTGATATCGCAAACCGTGTGACATAAACCGACCTTAACCAAGCACAGTTTCTGGCGCTGGCACGCGGGCTGATTGAAAGGCTTCCGGCGCTGGGGCACGCGTTGGGACCTCTAGCACTGAAGAAGCATGACACTGGCATCAACATCAAAGCGAGAGCAAGCTTAAAGCCAAGACGAAATTACAGGTAAAGGCCTGGTTTCCTACTTGGTGTAAACACAAAGCCGGAGCCAAGATTAAGTTCATTACGAAGGCCGAAAATGGGATCATGGAGGTGCCGACATCAAGGTCGGGAGCAAGGTTAATGCTGAGTCCACTTTCCAGGTCAGATCGACTTTGGCGGCAGGCACAGATCAAGACATAGGGCGGGCTGCCATCCATCAAATGCCATCGGAATCTGTGACAGCAAGGGCATGCTGAGTGGGCACTCAACTAGGAAATCCAGGCGTGAAGGAGTGGGTTGAGCGTTCACCATGCTATGAAAGGCCGAATCCACTGAACAATGCCTTGCATATAGCGAAAAAACATGGCGCATGACCACAGGACCCCAGCGGCACATAAATATACAACAAATCATCAAACCTAAAAGTCAGTGATCCAATCTCATTTCACCAAACAGTTCTCGCCCTAAAACCATCATCTAGGTACACTCCCAAAACCACCCATCACAAATCCCTCACCATCCAAACATTCCCCTCCTTCTCCCCCCCAGGATAAACCCTAAACCCAACCCCCTCATAAAACCTCACAACCCCTTTATTCTCCCCCGCAACCCCCAACTGAATCCCCCTCCCATAATCATACCCCTTCACCCCCCCTTTCACCCCCTCCACCCCCTCAACAAACTGTCCAATCATCTCCCTCCCAAACCCCCTCCTCTGCCACCCCTCCAACAAATCAATATGCAACATCCCCCTCCACCCCTCCACAAGCTCCCTCCTCCCCTCCACCCCCTCAAGCACCAACCACTTAACACTATAAGCCGTCTGCGCCAAACACCTCTCATTCACCCTCTTTCCCCCCTCACCCCCCCCAACCCACCACTCCTCCAGCCTCTCCATCTGCTCCGGAGGCGGTACATCCCTCCTCCCCTGCTCACTCCCCAACACCTCCTCCACATACCTCGGATACATTTCCTCTAGCGCAAAAACGTCAGGCGTCCCAATTACATACCCCACCGCCCTGCCACTCCCATCATCAAGCACAAAACAGTGCTCAGGAAAGAGGTGCGTGAACTGCAACGTCCAGAGGTAGGGCGCCATAGCCACACAGGCCGGGGACGAGGCGAGCGAAGGGGGGAGGGTAGCTCTGCACTGTTAGATGGATCAAAATTATTATCATGAAACAAAAGAAAGGGGGTTGGGGGTTTGGGGGGAGGAGAAAAACATGCAATAAACTTGCAGTCCTCCGTGTCCTTTGGTTCAAAAGGGCGGATGAATGCCATGGTGAGGACGAGGTGACGTCGGAATAAGTGGGGCCGGTTGGGTAAGACGGGGCGAGTGCCTTGAGCAAATGAAGCAGAAACTAAAAGAATTGGCGAATTTGACAACCACTCCTAACCAACATATGGCTGTATATGACAATAAATGCTGTTGTCAAGGCTGTCCTTCTCCTAATCAGTTACAACTCCCAAGAGAGAAAAGTGCAAAATCCGGACCTCGAAGCGGGGGTGGTGGTGAGAGAGCAATACATGAGCCGCATGCAAAGCAACGCCACCAATGGGGTAACTTCGGTTGAGATCCACGAAACATCAACCCCCCTCATCCTCCAAGCATAGCCCCTCCAGCGGCAGCCTTCCACATCAGCGACATTCTCAAACCAAAAACCTTCATTTGACTGATTGTTTGTTTCAATTTCATCAACTACAACTACAAGATCCCCCATCCACCAAGCCCCCACTCAAATGTGGCTCTGATACGCTACATACAAAAAACATCTTCCACAATAAATCCAGCGACTGGTACATAAAGCGCGGGTACTCGACCCGCTCATTACAGAATCAGTCGGTCCTCACAAGTAAGAAAGCTGTCAGTGATACAAAGATAAAAACAAGAAAAAAACATCAACATATGGGATATCACTTCTTTTGAACAGTACCAGAACCAGCCAGTCCAGAAACCCATTAACCACGACCTAACAAACAAAAAAAAGAAAAACCAAACCAATTCAAGCTCCGCCCCCTTTCCACCCTTCCCAGTCCACACATGTACACACACCTAAACGCAGTCTAGTTTTACAGAGGTATCTCGGGTTTTCATAGCCTCATGACCTTGGCCTGGGCCAGATGTACATAAAGGAAAATAAACAAATATATGAAAAAAAAAAAAAAACATGTCTGGAAGACAATGGAGAGAAAAAATGCGGGGGAATATTAGAAGAGAACAACGGGTACGAAGAGACAAGGAAAAGTTGGTGGTGGTGGCAGTGATGCTTAAATCATGCCACCGGGGCCCATGCCTGGGTTCATTCTCGGCAGAGGGCCCTTGGCAAGAAATGGTGGGCTCTTGTCCCGAGTTCCGCCAGAGGTCCTGGGGCTTGGGGGAGTAGGTCCATCGGAGGGCCTGGCCTTGCGCAACCTGCGGCGGCCCATCTCGTCTTCGCTGGCATGGTCAAGACTGGAAGCACTGTGGTTCGCTTGGCTGGCGAAAGGCAACCTCGGGGCAGCCATGCCGGAATCTTCCGGCATGCGTCCAGCACTCGAATCATCTCGTCTGCGTCGTGGATTGATCGGAGGCAGAGGCGGCGGCGCACCCCCGCGGCTGCTCGAACGTGACCTCGACTCCGGATACGGGCGTCCTCTATCGTTTCCATCCGGGCCCATAGCACGCTGGTGGGGGAGGTTAACGGTTGGGACGCGAGTGGTGGCTGACATGAGCGTGGGCTCGGAAATTTCTCGCTTGTCGACAATTCGCTTCGCATTCACCGGTCCCAAGGCTGGCGATTGAGAGACTGATGGTTGTCGACCTATCCGGGGACCGAACGAAGTAGGTGTTCCAACAGGCGAGGGCGATGCTCCAACACCATAGGGCGACGGGGACGGGAGGCCCATGGGAGAAATGGGTGAGGGTTGCCCGGGGTGGACGTCAATACCGAGGCGATTCGTGTGTAGAGCCAGATTTCCGACTGGTCTCGACTGGTTGAGCATAGGAGAGGCGGCCGGTGACGGAACCCCGCGGCCGGGATAGGGATGAGGAGGCATGATGGGAGACCCCTTGATGTCAGTCCCTGGCAGACCAGGAGAGCGCATCATTGGTGTGCGAGCACTACAGGGAGCCAACTGATCGTGAGACATAATGTTGCCGTTGGTCATCAGGCGAGGAGGGCGGCTATGCGAACGACCACCACCCTCCGATCTCTCCGAGCCACTGCGATCGCGTCCACTCGGGGAGTTGCTGTAGTTGCTTTCATCACTGGGAGCACGTGGCCGGTATGTTACGGGAGGCGGTCTCCTATCGCCGCTCGGCGGCGAGCGTTGGTTCATGCTACGGTCAGCTCTAGGGGGTGGCTGAAGGGGTGTTTGGCCATCGGCAGCGGCTGATGTTTGCGTGGCTTGACGGCGCGCCAGCGTCTCCAGCTCCTTGCGTTTCTGAAGTTCCCGTCTGGCTTTCTGGAACGCTCTCAGACCAGGAGGAGTACGGGAACTGTCTTCATCCTCTGGCTTGGTCGCTGGTTCACCGCTAGTCGCTGATTCCGAAGAATGGCGGGTGTCCTGCGACTCGACCTCTTGCTGTCTGGACTCCTCTCTCATAGTGGCAAGTGTCGAGACATCCTTGTCATCGAAGGATTGCTTGGTTGGCAACGGAGACGTGCTCATGGTTGCAGCACCAATTCCCAGCATCTTGGTGACTTTCGATGGCGCAGCGCTAGTGTTTCGCGATCGCTCCACAATGGAACCCTTGCTCGACTTCGACTTGAGGATACCAAGACTCAATGATGTTGATGATGCGGGAGGCGCCGCCTCTTGGGGCACGGGGGAACCGGCTCTGCTGCTATCTGACTCGACATACGACGTCAACTTCTCCCTGACACGACGGCGGGCATCGGCGAGCTGGGTGGCAAACTCATCGACTTCTTCTTCGGTGATATCGGCCTTGGCTTCGGGGGTTACATCTGGGTTAGCTGTCTCTGGAGCAGGCTCCTTGTCAGGGTTACCGCCGTAGTACGAAACAGCCCACTCTTGATCACCATTCATCCAAGGGTTTGAGCGGGACGCAAGGTCATTAACAATAGATGGGCTGAACAGTGTCGTGTTGAAGCGGGAGTCAACGCCTGATGTCTGAGGTCCGCCGTCGTAGATCGACGAGTTTGTGCTTTCACTACGCAGGTGTTGGCGAACCATGCCGCTCAAGCCAGCCAAGCCGGGAGCTGGGCCCAGGGTTGGCGAATCGATTGGCACTGGCTCTTCAGACACTTCAGACGATGTCTGGATGGTCGGAGGCGGGCTAGAAACCCTTGGGGTGACGGAGAGGGGGGTAGGCATTGCTGATTGCCTGAGAGCTGGGTGGTCCTCGTCAGCCGGGCGTTGGAGGCTGAGGTCGGGCGTGGAGAGAGACAGGTTTAGGTTGGAGATGATCGGTGGGGTTGGAAGCTCGGAGTCGGGAACCGGGGTTGGCGGCATCCCCTGTGAGGCTTGTGACGGCGGCGAAAGGTTGCTGCTGGCATCGAGGCTGATTTTTGGGGTAGGCGTCTCCCTGCCCTGTTGCAGCTGAATCTGGCGCTGGGCGTACGTGGATTCATCATACGGTTGCGATGGCTTCTGGAACATGCCAAGGGCCGTCGCCTTGCCAACATCGTTTGGCTGAATTGGCAGGAAGGGCTGTTCGCCGGTCTCGCTGATGGGTGGACTGAGAGGGGGTGCGGCGCCGAAGTTTGTCTTCGCTTCAGGCTGAGGCGAAGGCTTCGGAACTGAGCTCGCTGAGCTCACAGGAGAGACAGTGGTGGTAGAGCTGGGGGTCCTCAGATTTGGGGCGCTAGCCTTTGCCAACATTGCCCGTCTCTCGCTCACCGATCTGTCGAGAGCAAAGGCAGTTGAGGGGGAAGGTGCCGCGCCTGCGTCATTGCGGGTGCCAAAGGGTCTTTGGCGGGTCATTGTGTCGAGACGAGACAAGGCAGAGGATTGCTGCTCTTGTAGATCCTGATTAAGACCCTGCTCATACAGCCGTCTCGCTCTCGTGACCGGCCCAGTATTCGCGGTAGTCGAGAAAGTTGCCGCCGAGGACGAATCCTTGACGCTATTGGCAGTCTGAGAGGTAATCGAAGTGGCCGCTGTGGAGTTGCGAGCCAAATTGGAAGCTGATGACATGGTTGAGGATGTCTCCCTTTTTTGGTTGTACGCACTGGGTGGAGGAGATGCCGACCGCGTTGGCTCAACATCTTCTTCGGGCTGATCTGACTGAGCCTCTCCTCTCTCCATAGACCTCTCCCGTTCAGCTTGTCTCCATTTCTGAAAAGCCGACATTGGAACGTCGTCGTCGTACAAAGCCCGTCCTCCCAGGCCTCCTGCAGCAGCCTTTGACCCAGCCGGAATTTTGTAAACTTTTTGTCGCCCGCCAAACAAGTTGTTGCCCTCTAGCGGCTTTGAACGGTTCATAACACCCCCTTTCACGTCGGTGTCATCAGACGCAAAAGAGTCTTTTCGCAAAAAAGTAGCAGCCCTGATCGACTCCACCTCAGCGATGTCAGCCAAACCAGCACCACCAGAGAACCCAAAGTCGGCCATGCGGGACTGTCGATTTGGGTATAATACGCTGTCATCGCTGGCCTTCCCAATCTTGGTGTTTGGATCATCTTGTTCCCTCAACATGGAGAACCGGGCGGAGAGGTTAGACATCAACAGACTGGTCCGGAAATCATCGGTGGAAGGAAGAGCAGTGGCGAGATCGAACTCTGGCTTGGTCTCCTCCTGCTGAACCTTTTTGCGATTGCGAAACCCTCTGAAGGGAAGAGACGACTGCTCCGAGTCCTCACTCGACCGAGTCGTCGGCGCCTCCACCTCCTTCTGCTTCTTCTTTGTCCTGAACCGGTTCATGTTGAGAAACTGTTTGTCTATTCAATCGATGAGCAAGCTTGTCGATTCTTGACTTGGTGATGCACCGCGCAGGAGAAGCGGCAGATGAAGATGTAGCGAAAGGGGCGGTGAGATTGACCAATACAACTCGGGTGGATATCACACAGACTGGATGAAAAGGGAACCTGTCAGTATAACTCATTTGCACACATTGGCGGGTTTTCACTCATAAAGAGTTGGGATGTGAAGCTGGGTGTGAAGTGAAGGTGAGAACAGCGGTCTACCAATATGATCGACAAGAGCCCAACGCCCTTGCCTGACCAAAATTGCCTTCTCCGAGTCCCCGATCCTTTTCTAACGAGTTGGGGCAACCGGGCGAATTCACAGGGGAGCGGTCCAGCTCCGACTGGCAGACCAGGCTATAGGGCGGGGGAGTGTTGATCAGGTGCTCACTCACCATTAGCGTGGCCAAAAGAGTTGATGTCTCCCAGCTAACAGCCTAGCGTCCACCAAAAAAACCAGTTCAAAGGGATTGCTGCGGAAACATAAACAAGTTGGGAGGCAGTTCCAGTGAAATAAACGACCAAGATAGGAGTGAAGCGGCGGGCGCAGGCTATCGAATCGACATGCGGTACGGAGTTAAAACGGCAGTGGCACGTTGATGCTGCACCGTCCCGTGGATGGTTCCTGGCAGAATAGCCCGGCGGCAGTAGTTGACTTCGGTACTTCGTATTGAGCCCTGGACTGAGCTGAGCTGAGCTACTTGGGCTGAAGAAGGGTGGCAAAATGTGAAGAAGATATCGAGGAGTTCGGATCAAAAGAATGTGTCTCGTGTGGTCTTTCTTCGGAATCGGTCGAGTGCTACGCGGGTGGTCGGTTCGACAGGCAAATGAGCGGATCAACGAGCGTGTTGCGAAGGGAAAAGAGCGGCGCGAGAACAGGACCGGCAGTTGAAGAAAGCGTCGACAGGTGAGGTGAGGTTGGAAACCTAGAACGGGGGGGGATCTGACGAGATTTTGGATCTGGGGAAAAGCAGCAGGACCTTGGGAGAAGACAAGCCAGGTCCAGCGGCCCAGGGCAAGATTGCATCCACGGCACACTCCCAGCGCAGGTGGAGATCAAGTCAGGCAGGCCAGCATCTCGCTGTCAAAACCGCCGAAGAGGGGCGTGTGCCTAAGACCCCGAGACATCCCGGAATTGGGGTTCATCATTGGCTGTGACCCCTTTCCCTGGACTCGTTCGGCCCCATATGAGTCCGTGCACCGACAGCAGTCACCGCTCTTCATTGGTCAGGACCTGCGTGAGAGCTTCAGGTGGGGGACAGTGGGGTGTGCACGCAACAAATGAACAGGGGATGAAGAAGAAATTTTGGAAACGGAAACAGACGAAAACGACTGGTCAGTGCCTCGAGCTGTGCGAGGGGAAACTGCTGCCCGTTGCCATGACCTCGAACTAGCACCTCCTTGCCTGTGTCGACCTGGAACAGTCTCATACGGATCCATGACATGCAACTTTTGCGCTTTAATTGTGTACACACTTTGTGTTCCCGACTGAGTGGAAAGAAAGAGACAATGGGGGCGACAAGTCAGCCCAGCTTCAGAAGAGAATGGCACACGCTACCTTACGAAGCCTACGCTAGTTTCAACACTTTGTCCGCCGCCCTGGAAAGTGATGGTTTCCATGGCGCAGATGCAGGAGCTGCGAGGGCAGAAACAGAACATGCCACGGCACACTGCACGGTACGCATGAAGCTGTAACCCTTTTCCGCTGCCCATTGCCCCCTTTTCAGCCAATCTGCTGCTGAATTCGGAAGCAAACTCTGGAGCGGTTGGTTAGAAGAGGACAAGATCCGGCATCCGGCACTCACCATTCGGCATTGGTTTTGATGTTTGCGCATCCTCCCCCACTGTGCCCCGGATCAGCTTCATGATACAACTCTCCAGCCAAATCCTCCCATTGGCACTTCACGTCACTACAAGAAGAACTCCGAGACATGTTCAGGGTCCAGAACAGAAGACGACGGAATACAACCCCCCTTTTTCTGAAGCGTATCCTGAATGCAGATTGGTCGCTGCTATCGTGGCACTGGACGATTGTCTCCGGCAGTCTTCCGCAACCGCCCCACCATCTTCAACCACCCAAAAGATCCAAGACTCCAACTTGATCAACGCTTTGCATCGGCGCTATGAAAAGACAAAAGCAAACCAAGCAGAAGCACCTATCCTTCTCCTTTATTCTGCGCCGCCAAAATCCCTCCTTCGAGTCTCTGTCACTGGGCGGCAAAAGAGTGCGGGGGAAAGGGGGCAGGGAAGATGCACACCCCCGCATCTTGGTCACCATGGATGGATGGCGTCAATCCTGGTGGGAATTTCTAAAGGCAAACGAATGAGGCCTGCAGACGATCGTGGGGTGATCTCTGTGGCCAGCACGGCGGACAAGTGCATCCAGTGACGGTGTGCGGACATGGACGCAGAGCCTCAAACGAATTCACAATCGGAAAACAAAGAAATGGTCCCAATTTCAACTTGCCAATGGTGATAGCATCTGTTCCCGATTGGACCGGCCAAGCGAGCCCGTTTTGGCGCCTCCCGCCCATTCGTTTCCCTCCGCACGATGTGACGAGGCCGTCAAGAGGGTTGCAGAGCGGACAGACCTCACCCGACCTCGGACAACAGAGAGATAACAGTCTGGAAATGCTACGGCCGGTCGGGCCCTCGACAGTGAGCCGGGCATCCTCGGCCAGGCACAAAAGCAGCCCCGAAGATGGCCATCATGAGGAGCATCACCAAAATCTGCCAAGGGGCAGTTCAGGAGCCACTGGCTGTCAGAAGTCAAAAAGTGTTCCAACCTTCGACAAGCGTTCTCGCTGCTTCCCGCCTTCTCCCCCCTGATGGCTATATTCACGCCCCCCTCCCCCCTGGCCGTTAACCGCGCACATCCGTCCCACCATCACGGGTCCGTCAATGCTTCCGCGATCCAATAAAACGGCTGTTCCTGACGCTTAACCTCATTGGGGCTGGCCCCGCGGGGACGCAACCTCCACTCCCACGAGAGCCCCCTGGATTTTTCAGCACCCCTGGGCCTGTGAGTGATGCAAAAGATCGCAATCGATTCATCATCTGGCTTCATCCTGAGATCCGACAGAAGAACAAGAGCCAAAAGAAAGGGCAAGCTTGCGCAGTCTGCAGGGGCAATAGGGGTTCAAGTCAACAAAATGCAGAGACATCAAAGCGCATGTCTCGCGATCTCGCTGGAGCTGAATGAAGAACAAACAGCTCCATCCTGCGACAAGGACATTCTTTCGAACACTGCCGATCGCCCCCCCTCCCGGCCCTTCCCCCCAACCAAGAGATGGTAAAAGAAACTATTTGCTACCTGCACAAGACCCAACAGTAGGTATCACGGTCTCTCAGCATCGCACTTTGCTACAATGCAAGGCACTGGCTGGGCCTCCGCGGTGCCGTCGGAGGGCTTGACTGGCAGCACAAAGCCTCGCCTTCGGCGCCGACAGAAGGAATTTCGAAAAACACGCCGACATGGCTGACTTGTTCCACCACCACCACCACCAAAAGATCCAGCAATCAACTTCTGCGCCGCCTTTGCTTCTTCTCATTACCCAACAAGCTGAAAATGTAAATCTCCTCTCCACTCAAGGCCGAAGCCCCGGAGCTGAGAATGCAAAAAAAGTGAACAAAACTCCACTGTGCGCAATATCGGACACCGCCGTGATCGCTCGGCAATGTCGTTGTCGTCATTATGACCGGCACATCGTGGAAAGCGTCGATTGCTTTCCAAGGTTTGCAATGCCGGGTGTTGGGAATTAGCTCCTGATCAAGGCTGAAACCAGTGGGAATTCCCCTCGTGGCACTTGTGGTTGCTGGGCAATTTTCCCGTTGCCTTGGAACGATTTCCGGGTCGCGGTGGGGAGAGAGATGATAGCGGATCCTCGGAAGTACCAGAAGAGGGAAGGGATCTTCCGCGATTTACTTCGCACTACCGGGGGCAATATCCGGAGAAGTGTTCTGGACTCGGGCCTTTGGAACGACGGGGAGATGTCGGCTTGGAGACAATTTTCCTCACAGAATTTCCGGTGAGTTCTACCAAGGATTGATCATCAACACCCTTTCTCCCTCCGTTCCCGTCCTCGGACCCGGGTTGCACACCTCACCTTGGAGGTCCATTGTCCCACGGGGGAGCGAGGCAAGACGGCCGTGCTCCGTTCCACGGCATCATACACACCAACACCTGACTCTGTCTTGCCAATACATACCTCGTTGCGTGATGGGATTACAAGGCTAGGGTTCGACATTCCTATTGTGTGACAGGCAATTTCTTCAAGCGCACCACTATCAGCCAGAGAATGCGCTGATATGTTCCTATACCCCGGGACGCGCCTTGCGCGAGATATTTCTCCATACGCCGACGCGTCTTCCCCCCCTTCCCCATGCGGGGTAATATCGATATTTGTGCCTGACCAGAAGTGAGGGGAGAATGACGGGATTGCGCAGACGCGAGGAAGATGGGCAAAAGCTTAACATTACCATTGGCATTGTGTTGCAGATGCACCTCAACGGCGTCAACCGCTTCCCGCTCGGTAAACTCACCTTGATCAGGCGAGCCTCGCGATGCTTCGGCGTTCTCGTATTCTACACCGAGGCTACTTTCCACCATCTGTGATACAGAGTACAAAGAAGGGTGAGCAACCCTCCTGTGTATTTCCCCCCATCTTTCCAGCCCGGGAGGGGATGATACTGGGGGCCCGCCTTGCCGGCCGAGACAATGAATAGTAACCCGGATAATTCTCATCAAGTGGTGGTGGTCAAACCGGCTGGTGATGGCTCAAGGGTGGTTGTGCATTTTGTGGCTGGGCCTTTCGGGAATTGGACCACGGCGCCGCGGGGGAAGGGCGGGACGGAGCGAGATGCGATAGGGTAGGTCGGTAGGTCCTCTGCGGGATGGCGGTTGGATTAACCCAGTTTTGAGGTGTTTTGAAGATTGGTCCTTATTTCCAGGGGCTCGCTCATTTGCCACTCTTTTCATTCTGTGACCAAGATTTATTAGATTGAGGCCAGAAAAATAAAAGCGAGGCAAGCGCCTGGATATTTCTTGTGGTGGTGGTGGTGGTCATGATCGACTGGATGGGGGCTACTGGGGATCACTTTATCGCGATAAGATGTTGCTTGGGTATATGTGCTGCCACGATGCAATTCTGCTTTGTCCCGACGGGCAGTTGCATCGTGTGTGCCGTTGGGCTGAGAGAGGGACCTGCTCGATGGGGGATGGTTTGGTGTCGCATGAAGCTATATTGAAGCTGCAAATAAAGCATGGGCATACCTTGCTTCTTCATGACTCACCTGTGAGGGATGATCCTGAATGTGAACTTGGAGGTACTAGGCAGCATGAAACATCGGTTATTACCTTGGGTGTGGCGGTATCCAAATGAGGGGAGCTTTCGACTCCATGGGATACATCACTCTGATGAGGTCTTGGAACAAAGAAAGATGGGATGGTTGATGATGGATGACACCCCTCGACAGTTGAGGTTTGGGTACTGACGGATGCCCTGCTGGTGACCCAGCGCACCGGGACCGACCCCGCCATGGCCACACCGCGGCCCGGGCCTTGCAGCAAACAACCCATGTGCAGCTCTCAACAAACGACAGGCGGTCAGAAAGATCTCACTCTCACAAAAAGGAGGACTTTTGTCATACAACGTCCATTTCATCTCACTCATCTCACTCGTTCATCATCCGTCAGGCTGTCTTGGTGGCCCTGTTTCTCACTGCCGCTATCTGCCCGGCTGCTCTCGGTACCAGCCTAACGAATCGCCACCCAGCTTTGTGACATGCATTGATAGCCGCATACCACTACCATCTTAGCCCGACAACTCACCACACACATCATCCTGCCCATCATGAAGTGTCTCGAGAACATTGGCCGCTATGCCAGCTTCTGGGGCCCAAACCCCCGATCTGCAGGCAGAGGAAGTGCAGTTGGCAAGACCCCAAAGTGGAAGCTCAGCACCAAGAAAGCCGCCATCTCGGTGCTGTCAGCCATTCAAGCCCTCGCCAACCCGCACACATCTCGAAATCATCAAAAGACTATCCTCATCGAGCAAGAGCACAGGGATGAGTTTGTACCATACAAGGCCCCTTCAGAACTGCCATTCTATGGCCGCAGTCCACCGGTTTATCCTGCCCGTATGTATTGCCCCTATTCTATGATATCAGCCCTATTATGATCGACTACACATACCTATAGCTACATCCAATGTAACCCAACACTACAAACCAACCCACTCGTGCCGCAACCTTTGATCACCGAAGCACAACTTTCTCAAAACAATATATTTTTCTCGTACTAACATTAATGTCCCTACCAAGCAACCGCCAACGGCACCACCCCCCTCTGGTCCCACCCCCACCACCTCGCCTCCCTCCTCGTCTCCAACCTCACCCTCCAAGAAAAACTCAACCTTACCATCGGCCATGCGGGCCCTTGCGTGGGTAACACCGCCCCAATCCCCAGACTATCCATCCCCTCCCTCTGCATAGCCGATGGCCCTGCCTCTCTCCGCGGCCAGGAATATGTCTCCGCCTTTCCCGCGGGTGTCCATCTCGCCGCGACCTTTGACACAGATCTCATGTCCCTTTATGGCCGCGCCTTAGGTAGGGAGTTTCACAACCGCGGTGTGAACATTGCTCTTGGTCCCATCGCCGGGCCCATAGGCAGGATAATCAAAGGGGGGAGGAGCTGGGAAGGGGGAGGACCAGACCCCTATCTGGCGGGAAAGTTATTTGGGAAGGTGACAAGAGCTATGCAAGAGCAGGGTGTGGTAGCGGTGGGAAAACACTGGGTGGGAAATGAGCAGGAGACGAGGAGGAGGTTGGATTGGGATAATGGACGGCATGCTGTTAGTGCCGAGGTTGATGATAGGACGTTGCATGAGGTGTATGTTTGGCCTTTTATGGAGGGGTTGAAGGAGGGGATGGGAGGGGTGATGTGTAGTTACCAGCGGGTTAACCACTCGTATGGGTGTCAGAATTCCAAGTTGATCAATGGGGTGTTGAAGCAAGAGTTGGGGTTCGAGGGGTTCGTGGTTAGTGATTGGGATGGGCAGGTCAGTGGGGTGGGGAGTGCGAATGCGGGGTTGGATTTGGTGATGCCGGGGAAGGGGTTTTGGGGGAGCAGTTTGGAGGAGGCGGTGAGGAATGGGAGTGTGAGTGAGGAGAGGGTGGATGATATGGCGAGGAGGGTGTTGGCGGGGTGGTATCTGCTGGGCCAGGATAGGGGATATCCGGAGAGGGCGATATGGGGGAATTTGGAGAGGCATGGGGCCGTGGATGTGATGGAGGATCATGGGGGGTTGATTAGAGAGGTTGGGGCGGCGGGGACGGTGGTGGTGAAGAATGAGAAGGGGACGTTGCCGTTGGGGAGGAAGCGGAGGTTGGTTTGCGTTTTTGGGTACGATGCTCAGGTGAAGGCCAGTCCGTGGACGAACAGGGATCGGTATGGGGGTGGGTATGAGGAGAATTATGGGTGGGAGACGTTTAATGGGACCTTGATTACTGGGGGTGGATCGGGTAGTACCACACCGCCGTATGTGGTCAGCCCGTTTGAGGCGATTCAGCATCGAGTACGGAAAGAAGGGGGCATTCTTCGCTGGGACTTTTGGTCTGGAAATCCCACGCCATACCTCAACGCAGACGCCTGCGCAGTCTTCATCAACTCTTACGCATCCGAGTCATTCGACAGAAAGAACCTGACCGACAAATTCAGCGACGACCTCGTGCTCAACGTAGCCAGCTGGTGCAGCAACACCATTGTCATCGTCCACTCCACCAGCATCCGCTTAGTCGAAGCATTCATCACCCACCCCAACGTAACAGCCGTCGTCATGGCCGGCCTACCAGGTCAAGAATCCGGCAACAGTCTGGTTGACATTCTCTGGGGCGACGTCAACCCATCCGGCCGCCTGCCATACACCATTGCCAAATCAGAGCAAGACTATGGCGCTGTCCTCGATCCAGCAGGAGCAGAAGACGAAGACTTTCCCGAAGATGACTTTTCCAGAGAGGGTGTCTTGCTCGATTACCGAGCCTTTGACAGAGATGGCATCACACCCAGATTCGAATTCGGGTTTGGATTGAGTTACACCTCATTCTCGTATTCATCCTTGCATACCACTGTCAAACCCCGTGTCGATACCAACATGGGGGAGTGGCCCGAGAAAAACAAGGAAATCGTTCAAGGCGGACATCCAGACTTGTGGGATGTAGTGGCGGTAGTGACATGTCACATCACCAATACTGGCCATCTGCACGGAGCAGAGGTTGCGCAGCTTTATCTCGGTGTGCCAAATTCTGAAAAGGACGGGAAGACACCGGTTAGACAGCTGAGAGGGTTCAAGAAGGTTGGACCTCTTGCGCCGGGGGAGACAAGACAGGTGATATTTGAGTTGACAAGAAGGGACTTGAGTGTGTGGGATGTCTTCAAGCAGCAGTGGAGGATGAGGAGGGGAGAGTACAAGGTTCAGATCGGGGCGAGCAGTCGGGATTTGAGGTTGGAGACGGTTATCATTCTGGAATAGATGGACTTCAGAGGATGTAAGGCGCCAATAATGGCTTGATAGATGAAATGGCGATTTAGACAACTTTTAACACCATGGTGTGATGGATGTAGTGAGCAATCTCGTATGCACATTCCTCAACATCCCAATATCACGACCAATGTGGTAATGTTAGGAGGCAGACACATGCTTAAAACTGTCGATCATGATTGTCTGAATCAGCGCCGGACCTGATTCTTCCATGTTTTCGGACTCTCCAGAAACCTCGAACCATTGCGGGTACCTCAGCCGTGATTTAACACACGTCGGATCTAACCCGTACGTTCCATCCATCCGTATACGTCGACACCCCAGCCACCCACTGCTGCTTTACCGTGCATCTATCCAGCACCCACTCCGCTCAATCTGCAATCGAGTTCCACTCAACCTCTTTCTCGTACTTGTTCTACAAAAATTATGGATTTGTCAGCCGCCGTCACAAAGACCAAACGCTCCCAAGGTATTAGTGAGGACGAACGACTTACATCGTTGCAAAACCAAATAGCCGCATTCCAATTGCAGCTCACCCTCCCGTAGTTGCCCGGTCCGGGCCCGTCCTTTGCCATCCCCGACACCCGTCGGAGGTAATCAATGCCTTGGGCAATCTCCCTTGACCAGGTCAAGGAAACTCTATCAGTCAGGCATCCGTAGCTCTCCGGCTCGTCGGTCAAGACGGAGGCCTTGGGCGATGTGGTGATACCCATGCCAACGAGCTGGGCGTGAAAGCTGGTGTTCCAGCCGAGATGGGAGGCTTCCATCTGGGCGATATGTCCTGAACTGTCCTGGTGACGGTGACTCTGGTGCTGGTATCGGGGGCGGAGGGGTCAATGGGGGAGGTCCCACTGAATGGGAACGATCTAGTAGCCCGAGAAGCCGCCGGCGCTGCTGCTGCTGCTGCTGTTGTTGATGGGGGGGGAAAGGTCAGAAGACGGGGGAGCCGTAGATGGTCTGTGAGATTGTACTAGTAGCTTCTCCGTTGAGAGGTAAGGTTGTTGAGGGGGTAGATCCTACGCAGATGAAGGTCAGTAGACTGGCGAGCGTGGCGGGAATGGACAACATCTTGTCGGTCTTGGCTTGGAGCATGCGTGGGTTGTTTGGTTCAAGCTGCGGTGGGAGCTTTGAAAAGCGTTTGGCAGGCTTCTGATAGATGCTTAGAACAGCCGGCTAGTGTGGGAAAGATCAGAAATTTCGGTGAATCCTCAGGCAGAGCAAGTGAATGGCTCTAGATAAAGGAGCTGGGAACCTCTCTTTCTCTGCCAGCTCCGCAGATGAGCGATATGCTGCCCTGATCCCCACAATTTCGGCCGCAACTGCTCATTAGAAAGTCGGTCGTAGTTGCCATCCAATATCTTATTCAGGGCTAATTCTTCAGCTCCTTGCACGTGCCTTGGAGTACTCAGCAGCCGCCGCCCACTTGCTCAACAGTGTCGGCCTGTTGCCACCTTTCTGGCAAGCCCAACAGCACCATAATCACTTGATGAACTTGTCTTTGAAGCTGTAATGGCAAGTATACAGAGCTGTGATCACTGATGTATAAAGTTGGGATTACATAAGTACATACCTAGCTGGGACTATGGTTGAAAAAGGTGTGATGACTTTCACATAGGACTGCCCGTCGGGACAGCCAGTAACAAATTCCCGGATTCAATATTCCTCATCAATCCACTTCCCGGGTTGACGGCAACTGAACTTTCAAAAACCCCGTCTCTTGTCGCTGGTTCGAGCCTGCTTATTGACCGGGTCTGTGGGTGATTGGAATATCAAACACAAAGATCTGCGGCTCGTTACGCAACACCAACCCCGTTTTCTGTGACAGTCTCACCCGTGCCGTACTCCCGCCTCCTGTCAGCGAATTTCCCGCCTGCCCAACACTAAAACAACAAGCTTAAATTTCACGATTGGAAGGATTGAGGGGTTTCCTGTTCCGATCTTGGGGGACGGCACAGTTCACACCCAATGCTGTGTGCCTTTGTCATTCGAAGCCCGAGAGGAGACACGCGCGACAAAATGCAGACGGCATTTTCAAACCCCACCCCTGATAGAGTATCTCTCCGGTTTTGAGTTCTGTTCATACACTACCCGAGCACCACCTCCCCCCAGGGATGATGTGGACGGGAGATGTTTTTCATTTTGCTCTCTCCTTCTACCCACACACTCGTTCGATCATGACACCACACCGTATGATTTGGTGACCATCTCGTGCGCGCAACTTGACAACACAACGCCCTGGCCGGCGACAACATAAGGCTACTTTATTATTCACTTAATTACTCACACACAACATGGACGCCCCAGAAGCAGTCGGGCCACCGGTCAAGTCCCTCTCTCACATCTTCCGCCGGAACCAACTCAGGATTCAATCCCCCGGCCCTTGGAGTCCGAAGAAATGGCCGCCAAAGAGCCCCTTGGGGATGTACGAGTTCTCAACGACATCAGCTAGAGACAAAGAGGAAGGCATCAGCGAATTCACCACCAAAGGAGGGAAAGACAAGGACAACAACGCCGGGCCAACAATATGGGGCTTTCGTCGACCAACCTTCTTCCTGGGTGTAGCACTAGCGGTGGTGATTCTCATCGCCATAATCGTCGGCGGAGTAGCAGGGACAACAGCTGTGGCCAACGCACGGAGGTACCTCTTCCCCCAGGCTTTCTCTCCTATTAACGAGTCACTAACCACCAACCACAGTGAATCTTCCCTCTGTCCCCTCCCCACAACAGTAACCATCACCTCTCCTCCCTCCCCAACCCAAACCACCGGCCCCGAAGCCATCACCGTCCCCCGCCTCGGCCTTCTGGATTTCGACTGCGGCCGCATAGCCATCTCTCGGCAGATCATCACCCTGGGCACAAACAGCTGGTCGTTTGACGTGAACTGCATGATGGACTTCAAGGGAGTAGGCGTGGATTTGACAGGGATGACAAGCTACACCTTTGAAGACTGCATAAAGGCTTGCGCGATTTACAATAACATAGCACGGAACAACACGTGTGTTGGGGTGGGGTTTAGTGCAAACCTGACGACGATATTACCCAAGGTGGGAGGAAATTGCTGGTTGAAAGGGTATTTACCGGAGATGAGCCCCGAGATGAACTTGGGGGCTGTGGCGGTGGTGGTTAGTGGGCCTAAGTTTATGGTTGAGGGGTGATGGGGAGGATAGTAACTTGAACGGGGAGAATGGGAAGAGGGAAAGCATGCAAAACTTGCAATTTGGCGAGGTGTATGCCAATCGTGAACGACGACGATGACGGCGAAGAGAGGTAATACCCAGTGCGGTGTGGTCGCAGATTGGACCCGGGCATTTTTTTTTCTTGTACGTGAGTGGTTGGACAGGTAATGAATGATATGTAATTAATCACATTTCTCTCTCTTGTAATGATGATGATGATGATGATGATGATGATGATGATGATGATGATGATGATGATGATGATGATGATGATGATGATGATGATGATGATGATGATGATGATGTTGTTGTTGTTGTTGTTGTTGTTGTTGTCTCACTGTTGGGAAAATTGTGCAAGTGTTGATATAAAAAAAAAGTTGAAAGAAAAGGAAAAAAGTAGGTATAAAGGGATCGAACCCACTGCCTAAAGCGAAGAGCTCTAGTGGTGGTCTCCGGACTTTCATACTGATGGTCAGCCAGTGTGGATTCAGATACTGATCACTGAGCTACCAAATCAATGAATCCAGCTACGTTAGCTACTTCGCTGGTAGCTTGGAACAGACTTGGGGTAGGTTGGATGACCAGGAAATGGACCACATGTGGATCTGGTCCACCACCACCACACCAGCCACACAACCTTGTTGAGATTACCCCTGAATGCTCACACTGGCCACAACAAGACTAATATTGGGTCAATTTCTATGGGAGTTATACCAAAACGAAGCTCAATCACTGTCAGAGTCAGACATTGCATCTGCTTCTCGCTTGCGCCTGGTTTGAACCCGATGACGTGCGCTGCGCCGCACAGGCTGGGCTGGCTCTGGCTGCTCCACATCCTCCTTGGCTACCACCTCTTCCTCCACCACCCTCCCTTCAATGCGGGCCTCTTCCAGATCACAGAGCCTCACAAACTTGGAATTCGAGTCTTCTCTATTCAACTTGCGCCTTTTTCTTGCTTCCTGGGCCTTCTGGGCGTTCTGTTGGTGCCTTGCCGCATCAGCTTTGTGGATGGATGCCTCAGATATCAGGGTCAGTATAGTACTGGTGAGAGTCCTTGCCGCAAGCCGTTTTCCGGCCGGTGTATGGTTCTTGAGTAGGTCCCTGACCTTCTTGGCCACCTGGGAATCCCCCACGGTATGGAAAGTAGGTGTTTTTGAAGAGAGATCCAAGGGCACCACAGGGACTACCACCTGGCTTGAAAAGAGCGGTTTGCGCCTACGTATGGGCCATAATCCTGTCCCACGCTAGCCGCCGGCAATATTCTCTTTTCTGAAGCCTTGCTTGCGGGCAAGGTTATACAGCCGGACCAAGTCGACCTTGCCGTTAGGCGTACAGTTAGTGAGGGCGTCGTTCACAGCCACAAGCCTCTTATACGCCTTCTTTACACTGGAAAAGCAGCTAATATTAAGGGGTTAAAGGACGTGAGAGCAGTGGGGGGGCAGGAAAAGAAGGTAAATATTGCTCCTATAGTACCGGATCATAAAGTCGTTAGTAGTATATAAGCCATGGCCATCACAAATAAGAAGACGGGGTTCTAATAGATCCTCAGGTTCAGTCCTGGGTATAAAGACCTCTTTAAGCCAACCAACGGTAGGGTTATTGCTGATCCAGCCATTCTCTAATACAGCCACATACCAGTCCTTATCCAATTGGTCCTTAAACTATTGCTTTTTAAAGGGTTTTGCCTTTAAAGATAACCCCGGGGGGGAGGACTCTCCCGTCTTGTGAGATATACTTAAGTATGGTAGTCCAGGTCCTTCTTCCGTTCTGTTTAACGTATATAGACTTCTTATCCCGCTTCGAAGACCCAATAACTAAGCCGTTTTCTCCTTGGCCTTCCATTATACCCACCTCATCGTGGTTATACCTGTGCCTAGGCTTGATCCAGTTAACAGTGGAATATAGGTTAAAGAACTTATTGATATTTTCCGGGGTAGCTTCGTTAACTCTGGCGTAATCAATTTTCTTTCTAACCTTTATTTTAATATCGGAATAACGGCTAATAAAGTGGGATATCTAGTGCTTACTAAGGGGGTTGGGATCGCCTTGTTTAGCCAGTAAAGTGGCCGCTAAAGCCTTCATATTGGCATAGGTGGGAGCGTAGATAAGGCTTTCCTGACGAAGGATCCATTAAACAATAAGGTCTTCTTGGCCGTGAGAAAGTCGCTATTGGTTTTCATGGGCAAGGTTCCTTGGTAGGGTACCATTAATGCGGTGCTTCAGGGTGGAACGTGGAATCCCGTGCTTGTTGGACGCTTTTCGCTGGCTTATACCAGCGGCAATGTCTTTCTGGGCATTTTTAACATCCTCCTCGGTATACTTGGCCATTGGTGGGTACCTGGAGCAAAAAAAAGTAAAAGAAAAGCTTCATTTTTGGTCTCTGTGGGTGGAATATAAAGTGTGTGTTGATATCGGGGGGTCCAGGGTTATGGAGGGTTTAATGTGGGTAGATGGCTTGGGTAGTTCAAACTTACCTGGGCCACATCCATATGTGGTCCACTTCCTTGTCATCCAACCTATATATAGGCCCACTGTCTTGCCATCACGCGGTTACTCCTCGACAGGTGTTGCCGGGTGATGACCGGCATGACGACGGCTGTGGGCATGCTGGCCAGTGGCTACTCAAATCTCAACTCGTGCTGGGCGTTTCCTGATCAACCAAGTCCTTGGTGCTTCCCTGTTTCCTACCTGAGTGGACTATGGATCCATAGCCTTTCCATACTAGGTAGGCATATCACCAACCATGGTCACTGTAGCAGGTCAAGCTGCCAAGATTAGAGAAGACTGAGATTAACGACAGTAAACTACTGCAATAATGTAGCTAGCAAGAACCCAACAACAACGAAGCGAAGCGAAGCGTAAACGACAGATATGACACCCAGCATCATCAACTCTTCAAAGCGACCCCCCATCCCCAACCAGCCCCCAAGCCGTCCCCTTCGATTTCCACCAGCAAAGCGTGTATTACATATTATCCACCGCACTTCTCAACCCCATCATAGCAATCTCTCTCTTCCAGCCACAAGCTTCTGGCACCACCTTACCAGATAATAAGCGCCAACAAAGCCCCAGCCACAGTCCCCAAAATAGTGTGCAGCAGCGCCTTAACCACAATCACCAATCCCAGTACAACCTTATCAAGAGCCTTGATCAACCCAACAAGAGCCAACAACAACGGAGTCAGAATCTGGAGGACGCAGGCTATTTCCCTGGTTAGCATCACTTCCCCCCCTCTCCTGGTCCAGCTGGGAAAGCTTACCCAACCCAAGCTTGATAATCACCAACTTGATCGTGCAAGCAATCTCCCAAACCAAGAGCTCAATCTTGACAAGGAGACACTCTTTAGTGCAGGACTTATTCGGACCGTCCTTGCCGCCGCCGTGGCCACCATCCTTGTCATCGCCGCCGGTGCGGGCAAAGATAACAGTGTCCTCCCATGCGCGCTTGGCAAGGAGGGTGGTGGCCGAGGTGAGAGCGCTGGTGATGGCGTTGAAGTCGGGGGCGAGGGCGGCGGCGGCGGCGTTTTGCTGGTCAACGGAGGGGTTGTCTTGGACCGCGGCGGTGGTGGAGTCTGGTGAAGTGGTCAATGTCAGCAAGGGGTGGAATGTGAAGGGGAAAGGCGTGGCGTACTAATGTTGCCGGTATGAGTCTGCACAAGAGCAAGCAGAGTGTCGAGCTGATCAGCCTGGCCCTCGAGCTGGCGGGGAGAGAGCTGGCTCTCCGTCACGACGGGCCCGGCGAGGGCCGAGGTGGCCAGAGCAAGGAGGGAGAAGATGGCGGTCTTCATTTTTCGTGTTTGGTTTGGGTCTTTGGGAAAGATCAAGTTTGAGTTTTGCTGGTTGGTGAGATCAGGAGAGAGGCTGGTGCTTGCTGCTGCTGGTGCTTACTACTGCTGGTGAGAAGAATGGTGTCCAAAACGAGGAGAAGAAGCCTCTATTTATCGTCGTCGTCGGACTTGATCGCGCGGTTATCTTCCACAGAGACCTCCATCGAAACAGTATGTTCGATAGAGTCTCTGATCTCGAGGCAGCAGAGCCGATGTCTCCAGTTTCTGCTTGCGACGCTATTCCAAGTTTTCTTCATGAAGGGATCGAGATGTTGGTTGTGACAAGGTCCTAGTTGCATCTCGGAGGTCTCTACTTTTGGCAGAGATGATGTCAACTGGCATGAGAATAAAGTAGCTAGTGCTTCGAGGTTGAACTTCTCTTGGTGGCTCTGGCCTTCACGATAGCTTCAGCACACCCGCTCATGTACTTGGCAAGAATAGGAAAGAGTCGTGCTGATCATAGATAATCCAGTAAATGAACATATAGTAGGTACCAACTCACCACAAAGTGACCAGATAGTCAGAATCAGGCACTATGCTATGTTGTTCGGGCGTCCATTGGCTCAAGCCATGCCATGAAGTGAAGGCAAACAGGTTTCCCAATGCGCAGACTCCTATATGCCGCGGTAGACAAACATGCCACGGCTGCTGGCCCTTATGATCAGACATCCACGGATGTGGTGTTCAGCCGTCCAGAGGGAGGTCCTGTTCGGCCAGAGACAAGAGAAAATTTCCCATTGGTGCCCCTTTTCACCGTCTCTTTGATGAAACGTTGAGAAAACCAGCGAACTCAATATCCCGGCCCCTCTACCTACATCCTGTCGAGGTCTCAGTTATTGAGTGATGCAACGCAATGATGTCAAGAGACAACATTAGAGCCTGAAGAGCGCTGTTGAAATCTGGATAGGTGGTCCATTCTCCGACTATGAAGCCTGATTCTCCTGCCAGATCCAACCGCAATCCATGTCGATTTTTATTTTCCGATAAAGCATAGATGTGATTTGAACAAATCCAACAGCTAGAGGTGTCGCATGGGATACCAGAAAATCATTTGTGCGGGAAATATCTGTTCCTGATCAACATGAAAATCAACGAGAAAAACCTGGGTAGCAGCCACACCGTTGCGCTGCGAACTGACATAGCACAGAGATCTCGCCAGGGCCGGCCGGAAAAGGAGGGCACAGGGGTGGAGAGCCTGCCGGACTGCACGGAAGAGAAGCGCTGCTAGACACGTCAATATGATTACGGAAGAGACCTCCTGTTCTCCCCGGGAACGTATAAGTGATCGGGACGGAGAGGGGTGGTGGCTGATGTGACGTTCGCGGGGCTGATTTACCCAGGGCGGCATGCAGATTGACAGGCACATAACATGACAACTTGCGGGGAGGATGGATCGTCAAGGTATGATCGTGCGCATCGATTCATATAGGCGTTCCGAAAAAAAAAAAAAAACACCAGCCCAAGCTTGTGGGACGGGAAGGGCCACTCCATTGTCGCGACGGAAATCATTTCGGACTATGTCGCCAGCGAGTGGAGGGCTCATGGTAACTGACCGGGAGATTTGATACCAACCTCACGTTGAATGCGAGACTGCTGGAGAGAATGTCGAAGGAGGTTTGGCGGTAAGTGAAGCCAGAATACCGGTTGAGGAGTTGGTTCATATATGGGGCATGTTGTGGCACCGGAGATTCTCATCTCCCATGCAAGTCGGTGTCCTTTTGCTCTGCTGGAGGGTGACACTTCTCTAGCGAGCCCTGGGGCCGTGTTGTTGCTGCAGTTATCCCAAAACAGAGAAGATCAGCGCATCGTCCGATGGTAAAAGTGAAGCATTACGCCAAACACTTTCGACAGCACTGTAAATGTGTCTTGTTGACAGGCGGAATTGAGCGGAGAAGCGCTATGTTATGGTGCCATCATCATCTAAGCACAAGCGGCGGATATCATGGGCAACACTGAGGGCGACAGAATATATATGACGATGCCCAGCAGAGTACGTGACCTGTCGGCTGTGTCAGAGAGGAGAGCTGTTGCTCGATGGGATCGCGCAGAAGGGGAGAAAATCCCCGCGGTGTTCACAAACTTCAGTAATTAGCTGGTGACATCCAAGAACGGTTCCGGTAATGGTTGAAGCTATCACCTACTCCTCTATGACGAGCGAGCACGGGCCTCAAAGACTCGTCTTGATGAGTTCAGGCGCCGTGAGGGGGAGGGTGGGATGATGTCCCTAGGGGTGGGAGACTGACAGAAGAAAACCCCTCCAGAGGTCGGTGGAGACTCTGGGTCAGTGTCTCCGGCTCGGAAGTTGTCAAGTCCAGTGTGTGTCACTTTGGGCAAGAAGGGAGACGTGTCGACTGTGAAGTAGAGGAAGGAACGGCTGTGGGACGACCGGCTTTGGAAACATGCAACTTCTTTGGCAGTGTGGTCGACGTGGGGGTCTGACCACAATTACTCTGATCAAAAAGGATGTCAGCTCTGCAGAACGGAATGTCTGTCATTGTTTCAAGAGCAATTAAAGTTGGCTCATATTTTACTTATCTTGACCTATTGAACAATTTTACCCCTGCATTCGCTCCCTTACTTGGCTTGGTCTGCTCTGTCGGATCCAGACGCGCCTCGTCTTTCTCAGGAATGGTACGCGACTACTGATAAGTCAACACGCTTAGGAACTTGGAACAAGCAGACTGGAAATTGCCTACATTTTTGCTAACGTTGCTTGCCCGCCAGATGCTGGCTACCCTGGAATGCCAGGTGGTCGGTCTCAGTCCGTCTCTCTTGCGACTGCCGCACGGCTCAGGGAATTCACTGTTTGGAATGGAGGAAAAAACAAGTCGCCCAAATCACCAAGACGCGTTGCCTCAAAGCTATAACGAGTCGCTCATCACAGATTGCGCCATCATGTTCGTTGCCTCACCACCACGCTCCTTACGCCACATTCGTTTTACTCGCCCTTAAGGTCATGCGCCGATTCTCGCCACCTGAATCTCCTGTGGTTTCATCAACAACGGGTTCATGTCCCAACATCATGCCCATGATGGCCAACAAGAACATGAAGCCCGCCGCCATGAAGTCGATGATGGCTACCCCCGTCACCTACATCCCACCACTTTGCGATGGCGCCTGCGGTACCACCCCTCGATCTCAGCAGCCAATGTGGTCAATGATGTGGCAGGAAATAATGCAGATGATGCGAATGATGCCCAACATGTGCTGGGCCATGCTCACCCAGCGCAAGCATATGTCCTGGGCCGACATGGGAGACATGATGATACACACCATGCTCACGTGCATGGAGATATGCATGATGGTTATGGCTGTCCCGCTCTGGATGATGATGCCTGGTGCCATGTTCGCCATGTGGATGTGCACCTGTGCCTTGATGGTCATGGGCATGTGCTGGATGCTCAACAGCAGAGAGCAGATGCACATGTGCGCCATGGAATCTGAGGGTTGGATGATGGGCCCGGAGATGGACAATGAGAAGTGGATGTTCATGGGCGGGATGGGTATGAGGTATGTCCTCTCATTTTTTGCCTGGTGTGTTTAGGGACCACAACTAACCGATACAAGCTCTCGCCACTGCCACCAGCAAGCCCTTCCTATGCTCTCTCGCATGTTTAACCGTCCCATGATGTGCATCTGCATGCCCACCTGGGGTATGCCCTTCGACATGATGTGCATGATGCTCCAGCGTTGCATGGTGATGCCCAGCCAAGTCCGCAGAAACCTCTACGCCCAGATGCGCACTGCTCTCCTCGACGACTCTATGAACCGCTGCGTCGTCCTTTGCCACAACGATAGTGCCGTCCTCGTCTCCCAGGCCATGGCTCAGCTCTGCTCCGACCTGCCCGCTGAGAAGATGTGCAAGCTCGAGATCTACTCCTTCGGTGCCGCTGCCTGCGAGTTCATGATGCCCCGTGGTGAATCCACCATGGACAGCGAGCCTGCCCACCACCAGTCAATGGACATGATGATGAATGACCGCAAGGGAGTTCACATGGAGCACTTCGCCATGACGACTGATCCTTTCGCTCAAATGGGTGTTCTTGAGAGCGTGCGCCAAAACATGAGCGGTCGTTTCTGCGGTGGCGTCTTCATCATGGACAACAAGAAGGCTATGTCTATGGGCAAGATGAGCCAAGACGCCATGAACATGGAGATGATGTACTCCGGCCTGATGATGGAGGACTACATGATGATGATGTTCTCTGCCCAAATGTCGATGGGTGCTTCCTCGGGCACTCCTAGCTGCATGGACAGCAACATGATGATCGATCGCGACTGCGCCGAGAAACGGGAGATTGCTGCCATGTCCAACTACTATGCCGCCTCTCAGACCAAGAAGGGTAGCAAGCGTTTGAGCTGGACTGGCCTTGCTGCCACCGCTGGTCAGAAGAACGGTGTCAGCGCCGGCATGATCGGTCTTGAGCAGGCTCGCAAAGGATGCAAGGGTTGCAATGGCCACAAGGCTCGTGAGGTCAGCTGGCTGTCGCGCTATGTGTCCATGGGCCATATGATGAACAAGAGCATGTCGGAGGGCAACATGGCTCGCTCTCCATGAGGCACTGGAGATAACATCTACTGATCTTCTTGTATACCTACATCCTGTATTGTGCTGAAGGGGGTAATGTGGAGAGATTTTGAAAGGTTCTCACGGATTCCCTATCATTTGTTGTTTTATACCAGGCTGGTGGAAGTGATTGAGGGATTGTCATCGACAAGTAAATTTCATGAAAATGCGAACACGATATATGAAACAGAATCCGTCATTAGATGGTGGTCCACCCTTTCTCGAGATTCAAGGCAACCAGTTGAAGGTAGACACAGAACAGGGGGTTTCCCGGGATCTTGCTGATACTCGGTCTTCGTGTTGCATCCCGGTGTATCACAACAGATGTATCGGGAGGTCGACTACCTTCGTTGTATCACCTGTTTATTGGGTCTGATTCCTTTTTTGGAGTGCCACTTCAATTTCTGGGAGCTTTTCGGAGCCTTTTCGCGGGATGATACGGGGCCTAGACCGTGACAGGAATAGAAGTCAGCATTCAATATCTTCTTCCTCTCTGCTGGTCTGGCTGTGAAGAGCTTCACTGCCATGCTGTTGTGTATTGCTGAGCGCCGAGCCAAAGATGGACCCAGATTTAACCAATATAAAACCCAGTCCCACCAGACAATCTGTTCTACCGCTCTTTGCTCTTTTTCCTTCTGGGCAGCTCCAAGATGGACGTCGCTATCCCATTTGGTGTGCCACGGGGAGTCTCGTTTATTATCTTTTGGGTACTATATACATCGCTTGCACGAGCCGACCGCTTCACCATCCCACCATATTAGTCGCTAGATCTGCAAGAACACTATGTCATTGGGCAAAAGATCTAGGTCACCTGGGTAGCGGCTGGACTCCGGAAAATCACACTCGAAGTTCGGCAGTGGACGCAGAAGAGGGATGGTGATGTTATTGGCATTCTAGCTCGTGGGTACCTACCACTCATAAAAGCCCACGATGATGGCAGGAGAAAGTCTTTTGACCTTTCAGCTTTCAGAAGACGCACAGAACCAACAGACGCTCCAGTGGGTCATCGGAGAGGGTGACAACATCGACAGCAAAGCCATTGCCAACAACCCACGCTTCGTGCTGGTTATTACTGATCCGCCCCCCGGTAACCATGCCGATATCATGATCGAAAAGTACGGTTACGAGAATGGCTCGCTTTAGAGCCGGGCGTTTATCTTGGAGGACGTAGCCCAAACATCCCTGATGACATCGGCGACGTCAACAGAGACATTTTCGACGTTGACACAACCGACGATATCCAGTACAGTCCTTCCCGACGTCTGATCCCTCTACCCCAGTCAACAACGGCGATCTGCCTCAGACAGCGAAGATCGGCATCGGCGTTGGAGTTGGGCTTGGGTCCCTGTTGCTGATAACTTTGTCTGTTCTTCTGACAAGATTTGTCTTGAAGCGGCGGGGCAGAGACAGCAAGGCGGATTTCGACAGCGGTCCGAATGAGGAAATGGTTCATGATATTGGCAAACCACCGCTTTACTCAAGCCCTTTCGTTGTGCACAGCGTTAATGGTCATAGCAATGCGGCTGAGTTGGCTACTCAGCCTACGTCGGTGGAGGCGGGGAGCTGAAATCGGGTATCTTGAAGGGTGACGGTCGAATCAATGGTCGCGGTGTTAGGTTTTGGTGACATGTAACACATAGGGGCTGGAAGTCTGTAGCTAGGTAGATAGGTACACACCCCAATAATACACAGATGAAGTGGGATTTGTCGAGGAGAAGAGCGAACAACCCAGGGGCGGTAAAGCCTGTCAGTCGAAAGGGTACAGGTATGCAGTGCTGTCATGTCGAGTCGCTTGATGGAAAGACCAATTTGATAGCCCGCTGAGCCACTCGGCACATGTGCCCACTTCAAAGTGTGACAAGTGTCAGAAAGTCACCAAAATGTGCAACCTGTTCAAAAACTCTTATTCGACTCTGTCATCATACACAGATTGTGTCACAACTTTCCATCACTTGTTTGGTCCCTTACGCCTACACGTGTGCTGTTGTACAGGTCCCTCCAACAGGTCTTCAGAAGCAAAGAGGGAGGGTTTTACGACCTACCTTATATTGTCGGAACCCGCGTCGGTGAACTTGATCGCTCCGTCATCCGGTTCTTCTCTTTTCCCCTTCATCCTCGAAGTAAACCCTTTATGTTTCCAAAAAAAGCCATGGGGGTCCGGCTCTTCAAACCAATTCAGCAGGCGGTTAGCCTGGCATTTCTAGTGCAGCATGTAGTGTCGGCTGTTGAACCACTGGGCGTGACGTGGATCAATCCACCTTTCGATGATTTGACTGGGATTCCGCAACGCTTTGCTCTCGGCAGTAAATTTCTTATTGAATGGAGCGTTGGGATGGCATACTCCGATTCCTTGACGATTGAGATTTGGCACTTACGACCTGGACCTTGGGACTCAGGATCGGACCAGATTGGCACTTTGCTCAGTACGTCATTGTTGACCAGAACCGTTGTTCAAGCTGTCACTGAAGGTTTAAGCTGGTAGAGGACATCTACTATTCATCCGACCCTCGCGTCCAGGAATGGTGGGACATCGGGGACCATGACAATATCAACAACTCAATTCTCCTCGACAGCCGGGAATTTAGACTTCGGCTCCGTCGATCTGACGACCCGAACTGGAAAAGTGACAGTAGAATGTTTTATATCCAAGACAATCCACACCCAGATGCACCTTCCATGACGCCTACGACATCCATAATAGGGACAGTCACAGCGCCGGAAACATTGGCAAACGAGGCTCTTGACAGCAGCAACGAAACTTTCCCAGACTGCGAAAACAGGAATTGGGATAGGAGTCGGACTTGGCTCTGCTGTACTAATTGTACTGGCAATCTTGACAACGAGGCTTTTCATGATCCGGCAGAATAAAACTAAGCAGGCGGACATTTCTGGCGAGGATGTCGAGACTCATGATGTCGCTAAACTCCCCAACACTATCCTTGTTTCGTTACCAACACATGAACTGGCGGCTAACAAAGCCCAGTCCATGAGCTGGTCGCGAACAAATATTACCCAGCACATGAGCTTGTTGGAAAGAAATCCGAGAACCTGGTGGTTGAGTTGCCGGCTGAGCCAAGTGCTCAAGAGAGGGAAGGGAAACCTGGGTCTGAGCCTCCCAGGTCAAGCACTGAGGGAAATGATTGCAGTAAATGGCCGGCAACATTCTTTTTGTGGTGTCAACTTCCCTTTCAAACACTGTTGTCAACTGGAGAATGGGGCTGGGCTAGGTATTGATGTAATGAATATGTTTTCAAGCTGGAATGCAAAGTTACTGCAAGAGAGAGGCTTGCTGGATCTAGGTAATAACATTCTTCAAAAGGCAAGATATCTGGCCTTTAGGCCGTAGGAAGAGTGTATGTATGTGGAATTGCTAAGGTACTATTGCCTAATCAGTCTAGACAGATACCTACGGAAATAAGTAGATACCATCCAAGTGCCCGGTTGAGATTATGTTGTCCGAGCCTTCATTATCTGCTACCCAAGCTTTACTCAGACACGTCCCAGCTTTGAAAGGCCAGGCAGCTTGGTAACGATCAGGTACAATGAAGGGAAGCCGAATAGTTTCGGTCCAACATTCGGTTCATTGATGCACAGCATCAATTCTACAGGCACCCAACAGTGGTTTCGCCACATTAAGGCATCCGGCAATGCAGGCATGCCCTTTATTGCCGGATCCAGAATGGCCTGCGGTTTTAAACCACAGATATGTAATATGTCTCTCGTTTGCAACCCCTTAGCGTTCTGTGGCACAGAATTACTACAGCAAACCTGGAACTCGCCCTTAACTTGTATCTCTCAGCATGACTGTCTTTGCTAGCACTGTCACCAGCGAGCAAGCCGTTGCAGCCTTTGCTCCCCAAGTCAAAGGACGCACCTTCGTCGTCACCGGCGCCGGCCAACCTAGTATCGGGAGCTCAATCGCCATCGAACTCGCCAAAGCATCACCAGCTCACCTTCTGATCGCCTCCCGCACCGCTGAAAACGTCCACCCGGTGATCACAGCCATCCGGGAACAAGACCCATCAGTCAAAGCAACATTTATCCAACTCGACCTCTCCGACCATGACTCAGTCCGCCGCGCGGCACAGGAAATCCTGGCGGCTACCAAATCCAAAATCGACGTTCTCATCAACAGCGCCGGAAACATGGCCCTCAAGAAATACACCCTCGACAAGCAAGGCATAGAAATGCAAATGTCCGTCAACCACGTCGGACACTTCCTCCTGACGAACCTTCTCACACCCGCCCTTCTCACCGGTGCCAAGAGCCCCTACGGAGCCCGCGTCATCAACCTCACCAGCGTAGGGTACCAAATCTCCCCTGTCCGCTTTCACGACGTCTCCTTCTCCGACGGCAAAACCTACGACATGTGGACAGGTTACGGCCAGGCCAAGGCAGCGCAGATCCTGTTTTCGTATGGTTTGACAGACCGGCTGAAGGACCGCGGTGTGGTGGCTTTTGCTTGCCACCCGGGGTCTAATTTTGATACTAAACTTGGGTCACACTTGGTGATGGATGATTACAGCGATGTTTTGCCCACCACCAAGCGCAACACAGGTCAGGAGTTTAGCTTCATTGTTGGGGATGAGCCGCGGTTCAAGACGTATGAGCAGATTGGTGCTACGCCTCTTATTGCTGCGCTGGATCCGGATTTGGCAGGGCAAGGGCCGGCGTACTTGCAGAATGGGGAGGTTGTGGAACCTGTTGCGAGACATGCGGTGTATGATAAGGGGGAGGTGGATAGGTGCTGGAGGCTGAGTGAGGAGTTGGTTGGGCAGAAGTTTGAGCATTAAGTCTAGGGGAGAATAAAGTAGCCCATGGGAAAGCGGTGGAAAATCATCGTTGTGGCAGGCTGAAGGCGCGTTGTTTGTGGACATCCACTCTTCTTTATGTGTGTGAGGTCGATTATCTCTGATTCAGTCACAATGAATCCCCCTGGTTCTTGAAGTATGATCCAATACACTTGTCATTCGCAAAATCATCTCGTCTCTGGCAACTGGGACACTGGAAAGGGGGGGCAGCCTTGGAATTAGCGGCTTGGCACAAGTGATTCAGGGGCTCAGGGGCTCAGGGGGTCCAAGGACGATTTGGCATGATAATTCTATTAAGCAGTCTAAGTGTCTAACACAAATTGCTTTTCCTGTAGCACTGTAAAATCATCCCACACAACAGTGTCCTGGTGGCAATACGGAACAACCCATCTGTGCACCTTCTTTTCTGACCACAATCCTCGACAGATTCAACTTGAAGCCCAGGACTGACTTCTGGTCTGGCCCAATGATCACGTTCTTCTCCCACACCCGCTCATAGAACCACAGCGGCGGTGTTGACATTGGCTTTGGTGTTCTGGATGAAGTAGTTTTGAGTCAGCTCTTGTGTCTCATGACTTCTCCCCAGACTGCCTTCAAGTGCTTGCTTACCTTGAAGAAAACCGACGAAATTAAACTGGCTGCAGCAGCGACGTAAACACAGATGAAAGTCTTATTCCAGGACTGGACAATAATCTCGAGGGCGCGTGATCGTTGCTCGAGTGACAATGACTCAAAGACCTGGTTGCTAGCTCCAGCAACGACATGCGACAACTCCTCGACGGGAATCTGTGGTAGCGCATCATGAAGTCCGCTTGTTGCTGTGTTGATGAATACGGCACCACTGATGGAGAGACCAAACGTGATTCCCGTCAGTTGCCCTACAATAATGTCAGTCATGAAGGGCAAAGTAATCAGAAAGGTTTGCATGATGATGAAGCTTACCAACGAGCATGAGGGCGAGCCCATAGGGTGCGTCTTTGGGGGCCACAACTGACTGAACGACGGCAAATGCATTTTGTGCATAGGCGCCAATTCCAAAGGCCAAGAACAGCTCGATGACATAAAAGGCACCAACCGGTGTGCCGCCATTGATATAGTGGGCTAGATGTCGCGTTAGACACCAAAGCCTTGGTCAAAGGAACGTCACAGATGGCTGGAACTTACCCATGAGTGCAGCTGTGATAAGAGTCAAAGCACTTCCTCCCACGAACCAAGGTTTATACCAACCCCATCTGCTTATCAGGTGTCCACTCACGGGCATTATCGTGATAAGCGCGAGAATGAATGGCAGCAGTCGAAGAGCCGTATAGATTGCTGAGTCTCCCTTGGAAAACTGGAAGTAGATGGGAATCCAGTATGTAGACATGTAGCAAGCCGCAGAGCCGCCAGCGCACGCAATTAAAAGCAATACCGGCATCTTCTGCTTCAGCATGGGCACAGGAAACAGACGTTTATGCTCCGTCGTGAAGAGACAAAACGACTGCTGGAGAGCGAATGCGATCCAAAGAACACCACTGACGACGAATAATGCGACGATCGAGCCACTGTTCCAGGGGAATTGCACTCCGCCTAGATTGATAGCCATGACGATGGTTGCCATGGCGCCAATGCTGATGATGACGCCAACCCAGTCCATGAGAGCGAGCTTTTCAGACTGCTTTTTGTTCGGCAACGGGTTAGCCGACGGGATGACGAAGAGATAGGTAGGCAGAAGGATAGCCCCGAAAAGGAGATTGATGTAGAACCCCCATCGCCAGTTGTACAACGAGAAGGCGCCTCCGACAGCTGGACCACAAACGGTTCCTACGCCCCAGGTGCCTCCGCTAAATGCGCCAGTCAACCATGTCAGTATGGATGACAGCAAATGAGACCATTGAGCAGCGCATACTTACACGTAGCTAAGGTATGTGGGACGCTCCTTATCCGTAGTATGCATAGACATGAGCACCTGAAGACCGACATACATCCCGTTCCCACCGGCACCGGCCATGACACGACCAATGATTTCAGCATCAATGTTTGGTGCTGCGCCGCAAAGTGCCGATCCGGCAAGGAAGAAGACAAAAGATATGATGTAAACCCATTTGGAATCATACATTGTGTAAAGTCTTCCGAATGGGAGGATAGTTGCCATCCCCCCGATCATGAATCTGTCGTTTTTGGGGTACCATCAGCCTTCGGATCAGGAAATGGTGCCGGAAATCGGACTCGTGCTTACCCGACGGACAGCCATGGTAGCTTGTCAACTCCGTTGAGATCGTTAACAACGACCTTTTCACGATCACGAGTCAGTAGGAGGTGGTTTATGGGAACACAATGGTGAAATGTGTACCGGAATGATGTTGGCAACGATAGTATTGTCCAACGAGTAGACGAAGATAGCCGTCAAGGTGCTGATAACAAAAGCTGCCCACTGCCCAATTGTCAGTACGGTGACGTCTTGCCAGCAGCTGCGACCAGGGTCATGTAGGTAAACACACGCGGACACCGGTTATTTTTCGTTGCGGCTCATCTTCTACAGTCAAAGCTTGCTGAGGGGATGAGGAACGAGACGGGGAGGATTTCTCCACTTTCTCCATATCCCTCCCATTACCCAAAGCAGCAATTTCCGTGTTGTTGGCGGGAGTTGGATCGTCCATGAGGTGTGGTAGGGTAGGAGACGGATAGTGACAAGTCGAAACGAACGGCGAGCTGATTGGGACTTCACTTTTCCTTGTTAAGGAACGACGCGTAGTAATCATGCATAGAAAGAAGCGGTGAACCACCAACAAAGAGGCATCAGGGGCCACAAAGCAGGAAATGGAAACTGTTCCTGATTTATGTTGACTTCAATGGCCGAAAAATCTCGGCTGAGGCTGCGATGGCAGGGTGCCATCTTCTGCCAGTAAGTCTTCACGGTCTGCAAGATTAGGAGAGTGATATGAGTGTTGGTCTGAGCAGAGGGCCAATCGCTTCTCAAGTATATTACTCTGTTGCATCTCATTCAACGAAATTGGCAAGGAATGGGACGATCTCTGACAGAGCAAAACAAAGTTCCAGTCGCTCGCAACAAGGCAAGTAGCCCTAAAGTCCGAAACGCAAATTGTCCATTATTAATCCGGACATAAGGGATTCCTGACATGTAACCACAGATAAAGAACTGAACCCGGACCCAGATAAGGATTTCGATTGACAGCTCAGTGCTAAGTGATTCCTCGATATGTGATTACTCGCAAGATGTAATAAGGGATAGCTTTTAGGTTCATTAATCTTCAATAACTATGACTGCTCAATGGTAGGCATGGACCAGCAAAGCGCGCAGGTAATGACCGAAGTACTGACTACCACCTTTCGTTTGCATGTTGTGTATGTGTGCATGGACGTTGCATAACCTTCTGTAGCCCTTCCACGGGCATTCATGAGTAGGTAACACCCAAGGACTGAGTGTACGGCCCGAGAATTCAAGGGGGCGAAGCCATAATATATTATGTAGGTAAATGTTCAGCTGCTGAATACCACGGGACGATCGGCAAGAACCCGGGCGAATCACAGTCAGGGTCCCGGTGTATGGCAAGCTGACATGCATAATTGCTCATACAATCACTATGGCATCACTCAGTATGGGTAAGTGCTGACCTACCTAACTACAACATTATCAGGGTACATGTCCGGTGAACTGAATACCCTTGTGGGAAGTAAACTGCGCGCCGATGGCAGGCTATTCTTAAGATATGCAACACTTGATCCTTATGAAAAGTTCTCTCTGATAACTGATAAGGTGCGATTCTCAAAGAGCTATGTCGTTGCATGTGGAGTCGTGATACGCTGTGCTACCTTCGGACCCGGACTAAATCAGGATACATCACCACATCAACTTGAGCCCTATGCAGATTGTCGGTGGCGAGCGCATGGGCATGGCACAGCTAAGCTTGTTTCTGTTCCATGCGGCTGTTTGAGGGGGACTGTGGTTTTGGATCGAGATCGTCGAATGAGTTGGGTATCCTGTGGGCTCAACCAAAAGGAATCCGTCTGCGGACCTTGTCTAAACTAGGCAATTCTCCGGACAAGAACGGCAGAGTGACCCCCACATAGGTAGAATATTGGTTCCGTTGACATAGGTACAAAGCGTATTGATGACTGATGGGATAAACAGGGCAAGGTTTCCATTGGTAGAAATCCGTGCCAGCCCAATGTGTGGCATTACACTGACGCGCCATCTCGGGGACAGAACTAGAGACCTCGGACTGCAGCGTAGGGTCAAGGGCCCAAACATCAATGGAACTTCTTTGAACTATCCTCAAGTCCTTCTCATCTGACGCAAAAGGCCTGTAGACTGTGCTTACCTAGGTAGAGCATGCTGCCTTTTTTGGGGGGCTTTTCATCAAACACGAAATTTTCCATTCTTCTGACAACGAACACGCGTTTGAGCTTCTTGCTCCGCACTTTGCAGTAAGGGCTGTGTGGATGGGGCGCAGTCCAGTCAGAAGCCGGATATCGAAACACTCAGTATTCTGGCGGTGGCGCGAAGCGGCCCTTCCCTTTACCGTTCAACGGCTCCCAATTCCAGTACTTGGAGGGCTGATGATGCAATACAATATGCGGCATCCGGGATCACGTATCGGGGTAAACGCAAGACGATGAAGAAATGCAGCTTCAATTGGTGGTGCTTAGTGGTACTCAGGATTGATCGTTGCCAACGGTTACATTTGTCTGTAGATGACCATACTAGTACAGCTCCACACAGCTATCCCACAATGCGGCTCAGAGGCGTAGGATATCTTCTTCCACTTGACAAAGTCGGCTCTACTCGCACTTAAAGTAAATAGGTAGCCCACGAGTGGATGCTGGGGAAAACCGAGTCTGGACCCTGGTGAAGTTGATACCTCTTTCAGCACCCTGAACGCCGAATCGACAATGCAATCAAGCCAGAGAAAACGGGTGGTTTCATCATGTATCCCTTGTTACACTAGGAAACAGAAGGTTGGTTGCAATTGCACATACCAGGGAATCTTGGCATCAAGTCCCTCACTGACATGCTATCCCGTCACAGTGCAACCGGCAGTATCCATGTAACCATTGCAGCCGCCGTCGACGCCCCGAACAATGCGCCTACAACCCTTCTCAAGCTACATTACCACCCAGTCCACCCCAAGCCCAGAAGGACCACCTTCATGATGATGAAATCCAAACAGATGATAGCCAACAGGAGACTCAGGCTGAAAGGAGGCCCTCTGCTTCATCTTCAGTCCAGGACACGATCAACTGGGGGGGTCTCAAAGAGGGGAGAGAACCGACATCCCTTGCGGAGGTTTTCGGGTATTTTGAGAATAGCAAATCCAACACGATTGCTCTGGTGAGAAAGGTAAGTTGCGTCCGAGTCAGACGTCTTTTCTCACGCTTACCACGCCTCACAGCTAGGGGCAGATGACGATGCAACGGGGCACAGCAGCGAGCCCACACCAGTCCCAGAAGAAACGGCGATCATAGCCCAAAGGCTGTTCGCTTCGATGCCTAATCGTTCCATCTTCGACTTTCTTGTACGGTATTTCATCGCGGAGGTTAGCTGGTAAGTTCTGCCGATGCAGTTTGTCCAACCACGTTACCTATTCAACGAAAGAGTAGCTGACAAGGCTTCAACCCAGGATGGATCAGCTCATATATCCGCCTTGGTTTCTTTCACATTATCAGAAATGGTGGGAAATGGAGCGGACATCGACTGCCTACGGTATCGAGTTTGCAGTGCTGGTTCTCAGGATATGTTCCTATGCCTCTCAGTTCCTCCCTTCGCCGACCTGTACTATCGACAGCATCAGGGGAGTGCCGCTGGTTGACATCCGTAAGTCCTGTGATGGAGTGGCCGATGCACTCACACCAATCTGCTCACGCCTCGACGCACGCGGGTCTCTTATACGGGTTCAGCACGTCGCTTTTGCTGGGCTGAGGTCCCTGTGCCAGGGCCGAACAAATGCGCACTGGGAAGCGCTAAGTTGCGCTGTTCGAGTGGCACAGAGGATTGGGCTGCATGTTGATGCCACATCAGGTTTTTACAGCCCCAACATGGACGAGCTCGAAAAGGAAATGAGACGGAGGACATTTTGCAATCTTTATGTCTGGGACAGTGTGCTATCTAAACGTCTGGATCAAATCCCTTTCTTACCAGACGCACTGAACCCTGACACCATGCCTCGAATGCACCTTGTGCTTGGCCTCGACGACGTCCCTCAAGCCGATGCTCCTGACCTGTTCACCGAGCGCGTGCTCGAGGCACAGCTAGCCAACTTCTGGCGGACTCATGGTTCCGGAAACGCGACTGAATACGACCCCATTGCTGCAGAGGAACGATACGAGAAGTTCTGCAGCGAGTTTCTTCCCGAAATACCACCTGTCTTTGCTCTCTACCCTGACACATGCGACAAGTGGGATGCCCGTCTTCCAACCTTACCGTTACAGCGTCAGATGTTTCATATGGCCATCTTGGAGTCGCTTTGCCACAACTTCCGCCCTGCGCTATTTCAGGAGGTCAACTCGATTCAGCAACTCCCAGCCTACAAGCAGATATTGCTCTCATCCCACAAGCGAGCGCTGGCCGTCATAGCACTAAACTTACTTGAAGGTGTCTCTGCCCTCCATCTGATGATGGGTGGCTCGCACACACGCCATGCGAGTCTCATCATCCCAACCTTTGAGGCTGCAGTGGTCCTTTTGTGTCTCTGCTCCGACGGAAACTTCTCACCAAAAGCAGAGACCACACTCCGAAGGGGGTCCACTACCAGCATGACGAAGTCCTCAGATCCTTTCGGAGTAGGCGTCACTGACGTTACTAAGGACGAGTGCATCCAGGCTGTAAGGAGTGCGCTAGGCCGACTACAAACTCTTGCCGATATGAACCACATGGCTGAGGTGGGCGCAAGAACGCTCACACGCCTTCTTGGAAAGATAGAGAAGATCAGTGATACCACGATTAGCGAGGCCAACACACTAATGAGACTGGATACCGACCCAATCGTCGTCACTGATCCCGCACTTCAGCTGTCGGAGGCGTGGAATTGCCTACAGACGCCAGACTATGCCGAAGTAGAGTTCTTGGCTGAGAATACACCAACAACTGATATGAGTGTATTTAGTTGGTTTTGAAGATATGGATTTATACGTGAATATTGCATGAACAGAAGACGGGCGTTAGGGTGTTGGAAAATAGGGTCATGTCAAACTTACGAAGCTGCTCTCAACTGATGATCCTGGAATAGCAAATAGATACTGTGTCTTTTCCCCATGTCATAGCAATAATGGTATTGTTGTACCAGTTGCCTGCCTTACCTATTTACCTACTACATTATAGAATGGAGACAGGCAGCGTTGGGCCGCTCGATGCTCTCCATAGAGAAATGACATAGTGAAAATGATAAGGTATTATACACATGGATTACGTTATGTGATATGTAAAACCGAAAGTGCCCCTTGGCCATTGATGAAGCTGTAAAGGATGCAGCATCCCGCAGGTTATGCAACACAAATGAGCAGACATGATTCATATGTGCACGCACAATAATATGCCTCACACTCATGCACAGCTCTCTCGTCTCCTAGTGTAGTCCTCATCTGAGCATCTACAAATAGTTGGGTGGACGATAATCAATTCTCTGGCTCGGTGCTACTCTCTCTGAAAGCTATACATCCGTTCCCTCCGAGCAGTCGAGCCGGTACCTTCCGACCGGCAGATATCGGCCGACATTTCTCGGCTCAGACTGACCCTCAAACTCACTCTCGTGCGTGCCCCGGCCTCAGCCTTTTCGAGCGGGCCCGCTCAGGCAAAGCTGGCTGTAACACAGAAATGAATCGGCCGACGTAGCATGGTTTCCGGTCCCGGTGGAGGCCATTGGTGCTGACGCCGAGCCTGGCGGGAAACCACCTTCACTGCTGCCATCATGGGTTGGGACTTCTGCTCATCTTTCCCCATTGCGTATGGAAGCATTTGTATTAGGCTCAACACAACCGTCCCCTAACAGTGCCTTCAGTGCAAACTCCCACAATATGGCTCTTCTGAACATCTATACGACGCTTACTAGCTTCCTGTCGCCAACAGCCACACTCTGGCTGACTGTTTCGCTCCCAGTCCTTGGTTCTTATTTGCTGTACCAGTGGCTGCTTCCCAAACCGCTCCCCGGCATTCCGTTCAACACGGAAGCTACAAAGTCGTTGTTCGGTGACGCACCTGCCATGAGCAGGGAAATCAGCGTCACGGGAGAGTTTAGCATGTGGCTAGCCCATCAGGTCGAACGAATGGGTGAACCCATCTGCCAAGTCTTCATCCGTCCGTTTTCCAAGCCATGGATCCTGGTGGGCGATTTCCACGAAGCTCAGGACATTTTGATGCGCCGCACCGAGTTTGAGAAGCCTCAGTTCTTGATCGACGGGCTCCTCGCTTTGGGTGATTGGAATGCGAGGTACAAGACCAACGACCCCACCTTCCGAGCCCGCCGCCACCTCAAGCAAGACTTGATGGCACCAAACTTCCTGAACAGCTTCATGGGCCCTTTTCTTCACAGCGAGGGGTTGAAGCTCGTCAAGCTTTTCGAGGCAAAGATGAAGCTTGCCGACGGGAGACCGTTTTCTGTGCGGTCGGATTACTACCACGCTGCCCTCGACACCATGGTACACTACGCCTTCGGCGGAAATATTCCAGACTCGGCAACGGACCCTCAGTTGGAGACGATATCCAACATGAGGTCCTCGCAAATCCCCCCAGCCAGCAAGGACGAGCCTGTGGTCTTTCCTGAGACTCCAATCTCGCCATTCCTCGCCGCTGTCCATCACGCACCTGATGTCTTGGAAAAGACCACAATTGCCTGGGCGCCCAAACTCAGTTTCTGGTGGTGGAGCCAACAGCCATGGTTCCGGAAGATCTTCTCACAAAAGGAACAAGTCGTCCCCAAGCAGCTCGACGTGGCGATTCGGAATTTTGAAGCGGGCGAGGTCAAGACAGCTCTGGAGCACCATCTGATGCGGGAGAAGATTGCAGCTGAGAAACAAGGGCGTGAGCCTCTGTTGAACAGTCACATCATGGTCGATGAGGTGAGCGTGGCCGCAGCAAGTAGCCAAAAAGCAGGTTGTGCTAACGAAAATCCTCTGCTAGATTTTTGCAGACATGATCGCCGGTCATCATACCACAGGGGGATCAATGGGGTGGGTTACCAAGTATTTGACTGGCTACCCCGAAGCCCAGGCAAAACTCCGCGATGCACTGTACTCTGCTCTTCCAGAGGCTGTTGCAGAAAAACGCTTCCCCACCTTTGAAGAACTTCGCCGAGCGAGAATTCCTTACCTTGAGGCGGTCATCGAGGAGACGCTGCGCCTGACACCATTCAGCATGACAAGAGAGGCTACGGAAGACACCGAAATCCTGGGCTACAAGATCCCTAAAGGATGCCAGGTCTTTATGGTCAATGCCGGACCTGGATACCTCTCCCCTTCGCTGCCTGTAAACGAGAATGCTCGTAGCCCGACGTCCAAGGCGGCGAAGAGACGGCCTCATTGGGATGAGTCCAAGGATCTGAAGCTGTTTGAGCCTGAGCGCTGGCTTGTCACCAAGGAGGATGGGAGTGTGGAGTTTGATGCAGGCGCGGGACCGCAGCTGGGATTCGGCATGGGTATCAGACAATGCTGGGGGAGGAAGCTGGCGCATCTGGAGATTAGAACGATTATGGCGTTGGTGGTTTGGAATTTTGAGTTGTTGGAGATTCCAGAGGCTTTGGGAGGTTATGCTGGGTTTGATGGAATTTCGAGACAGCCGCAGAAGGTTTATGTCAGGTTGCGGAAGGTGAATTCCTGGTAGATTGGATAGGGGCGTTGGCCTTCTGTTTGGGAGAATTGAAGTTTTGCTCAAGTAGGACATATGAATACCTACTATGATCTTGACATCATACCTCATAACAGCATTGTGCGTTTCTCCGCCATTCCGGATCTTGGTTTTATATGTGCTGTTACCTGGGCCGCCGACCAAACAACAATTGTGGAAAAGCTTCATTACTAACCAAGGTTTCTACAAAAGGAAGCCATCCCACATCGAAAGTCATCGATTTCTAATCTACCAACTTTCAAGTACCGGCAATCCCTTTAGAACAACTTTATCAATTCACTTCATTGGGCATTTCTGACATTATTTGTATCTTCTTTGCCACCTCTGGTAACGAATATGTTGCAATTTCACTTTCAAATAACAATCACCTTGACATTTCCTATGACACTTTGAAGAATCTGGACCAGCTGGTCGGAGCTAGGTGGAGTTAAGAACGTTCCAAGACTTTGACGTTACCAACAGAAGCTGGTTGGTGCTTACTCGGTTGAAAGCCGAGATATTTCGGGGCGAAATCGTACCATACCAACAACACGCCCAATCCAAACCCGATCTTCTGCGATGGATAATACTACCATGACCACTTCCGGTGTTCCGCACACCGCCGCCACGGCGGGATCTGAAAGTCGTGAATCCATCTGTCGGTAACTACATCTACATGCATCTCACCATCTTGATCAGCCCGTTCACTTCTGGACCCCCATAGACTTCTCCTAATCTGCCCAAGCATTGTATCTTCACAACGATGCCGTCGCTCTATTGTTTTGTTGCACTGGGCATCACCCTCACCCAAGCCCTCGCTGCGGCGTATACCAACCCAAAGGACTACGCTCAGATGCCAGTTCCAAGACAGAGCCCCTTGCCGTCTGAGTCTGTTCAGCAAGGGCTCGGCCCTTTGCTTTCCAAGAATGCCAGTATTTTTGGGCCAGACGACTCCCGTTGGCCGGACGCTACCGAGCGATATCAAGATTTCGCGGTGCCGCAGGTGCAGGTTGTTGTTCAACCCGGGGTAGAGGACGATATCCCGACGATTGTAAGCGGTCCCTGCCTATCCACTCAGAGCGAGAAAACCAACAGTTTGAACTAGGTGAAATATGCAAATGAGCATGGTATCAACTTCTTTGTTGTCAATCGCGGGCACTCATTAACGTCAACTGTTGGAAGGTTCAACGGCATCCAGATCGATGTGAGAAGTCTGACAGACATCTCCATCAACAAGGATGCGATGACGGTTAAGCTCCAGGCTGGGGCGCGGAATTATGAGACGATTGACGTCCTTTGGAAGGAGGGCTATGTTACAAGTGAGTTTCCTAGCCTTGATAATCAACGACTATTTAGAAATTAACAATGTTCCTCCTTCTCTCAGCAACTGGAAGTTGCTCCTGCGTCGGCATGGTTGGACCAGCATTGGGAGGCGGTCACGGTGTGCAGCAGGGCGTCCATGGCCTCATAGCCGACAACCTGATCGGCCTGAACGTTGTGCTCGCCAATGGAACAGCCATCACGGTTAGCGAAACATCCTATCCCGACTTGTGGTGGGCGATGAGAGGCGCCGGTCACAACTTTGGCATTGTCACCAGTTTTGATATGAAGATTTACCCGGTCACGGTCCCGTCTTACTACTACAGGAACTACGTCTTCACAGGCAAACACGTTGAGCCGCTCTTCGAGGAGCTGAATAAGTTCCATGCAAATGGTAGCCTTTCGCCGACGTGGGGAGGGGCGTTTGGTGTTTACACCATGGAGCCGAGCGTGAGCACTACTCAGGTGAGATAATGGCCAGCACAGGTACCGCCGCCTACCACTAACAGTTCTTCAGGCCACAATATTCTGGACATTCATCTACGGAGGCTCCAAAGAGGATGCCGCAGCGGATCTGTCACCGTTCGATGCCCTCGGCCCCGTGGCGGTGGATGAAGGCGATGTGCCATTCACCTCCATCTCAGACATCTTGATCAGCGGACTGGAATCAGATCTGTGCGCGCCGAGCAAGGTCCATATCACAGGCACAGCCGGCCTCCAAGTCTACAACGTCACTGTACAGCGGCAGCTCTATGACCTGTACAACAAGAAGGTCTCCAAGGAGCCGTTGCTGTCAGGCACCAAGCTAGTCCATGAAGGCTATGCCGTTGAGGGTGTTCTGAGGGACAAGCCGGAGGGCTCTGCTTTTCCACTGCGTGACGATAATCTTCTGATGTGAGTGAAACAGTTCCTGCCGCTGTACCACAGTATTGACATTTCACCGCAGGTACTTCGACGCCATGCCTCCACCAAACTCGGGCCTGGAGGATTTTGCCTTCCAGTGGGCTCGGGAAACGGAGGATCTGTGGAACGCAGGCGAAGGTGAATGGCGGAAGCCCACGACATACGTCAACTATGCTGCGGGCCACGAGTCGCTGGAGTCCATGTACGGCTATGAACCGTGGCGGTTGGAGAAGCTACGTGCCCTCAAGGCACAGTACGATCCCCTCAATAAGTTTGCATATTACAACCCCATAGTTCCATTGGAGAGCTAGGTAGACGGAGGCACGGTCTAGATAGGTAGCAGGAGTCCGTTTCGGGGCTGGAGCACAGGAGAAAGTCTAGTGTTACCCCTTTTCAAACACGCATCGCCCCCTGAGAACCATCGCGGCTTTAACGCTAGCCCATCGCAAGGCCCGATATTCACCAGATGATATACCCTATCCCTATTCCTACCCCCTTCCTTCCCCTAACCCCAACCAGAATGTGGGTAATTCACGTCTCGAAAGAAAAGGTCGTGTACCTCTAGCATTTCTCTCAAACAAACACGGACCTCATCATCCAGCCAAGTATTTTCTTTCCACGGAAAGTACTTTAGACACAGGTAGAAGATGCCGAGGCTGGCTAAAGGGACAGCGATTGATTTGGCTCTCACAAACTAGGCATATCCTGCCAGTCAAGCGTGACATCCAACCCACTAATCCGCCACGGATTCTCCCCCTTCTCCTCCGTCTCCTCAATCCTGACCAGCTCCAGCTTGTACGAGCCCTACCGTGTCACAAAGTCAGCCACCCAACGAACTCAAGCAACCTCAACACTGACAGAAACTGACTCACCCCATTCCTCAAAGCCATAACACTCGGCCTCCCCTCCCCCCCATCTCTCTTGTAGAAGATCCCATGAGCGATAGCCCTCGCCTTGACATTTTTTGGCCTCTGCACCCCACCCCCCGGCTGCGGCAGCTCAATCAAAACGTTCCTGCGAGGGAATCATCAGCTTCATCTATGCGTGGCGATGGGAAAAACTCACTGAATAATATGCTCCGTCGTATCAAACTTGTCATGCATATGCTCCAGACTTTTAGCCCACTCCTCACTGGAGATCTTCTTCTGATGAAACTCATCACCGAGCAACAGCTTGTCGTAGCTGAGCTCGATGACAGGCGCATAAACATCATTAATCAATGTTTCAGTGGCGGCGTCGTCAAAGGCGAACATCTGTTGCGGGAAGGAACATCAGCAACTCCCACTGCCCGGACAAAGAGTACCCACTGGCAACTCACCATGCGGATGACAGTGTCGCGGATGTTTTCCTTGTCGAGCAAGTAAGTCGCAGCGTCATATGAACCGGCCATTTTGGAGATATCGCAATTGCGTTTCTTGTTGAGAAGTTTGCAGGATGTGTCAAGATGAAAAGCAGTGTTGCTCTCGATGGTGGTGGACGTTGTGGTTTATGATGGCATTGCCGGACTTACCGGGGATAAGCCGTATTGGTGTTAGGGTCTTGGCGTCACCCCGCCTCGGATCAAGTGCGGAGGGATAAGCCTGTCGATCACCGGCCTTGGCACGGGAGCACCCGAGCAACTTCGGCCGACGCCAGTTCTGCGAGTGCCCGAGCTTGGGATGAACACGTGAACCTACCGCAGTGCTTATCACGACAGTCTCTGATGGCTACCGCCTGAGCATTGGAAGCAGGTTAGGAGTTCGCATTTGGAATCGCATCAGGGTCGTATCAGGAGTTGCATCAGGAGTTGCTTCAACGACTTCATCTGTCTATCTAACGCTGCGAAAAGTAATGACATGAATGCTCAACCTACTCCTTCAACGCCGCATCTACAATATTCTCAGCCAGTGTCTTGATACTCGTCTGTGCGTCCAGCAGTTCCCCCATCTTGAGGTTCGTCTTCAACGCCTGGTGGAACCAGCTCCGCAGTTCAGCCGCAATGAGGCTATCAACGCCATGCTCGGCAATACTCTTGGCAGGGTCCACTGCTGACGCATCGATAAACAACATCCCAGCAACAGTCTGTATCACGCCTTCGGTCACGAGCGCGACCGTATTGGCCCGGGCGCCAGCTCCTCCCTTGATCCCCTCCGAGAATGACGACCGCAGTCGGGCCACGGCCGACTTGCCTGCTCCGCCAGCGCCATCCTGAGCCGCATCTGCCCCGCTCGCTTGTCGTTGCGCGTCCTTCATTGCCCGCATGATAACCGACACGCGCCCATCGCGATACCAGCGTGGGATATGATCGTTCATCGATGCCAATTCAGCCAACCCGACCGGATCGAGACATGTCAAGATATTGGCCTCCGACAACGGGTCCTGATCCTGCCCAACCCAGCAAGTTGTCTCCGCAGGCAAGAAGGCCGGCTCCAGCTGGGCGAGGACCTGATGCTCTGTGATTGTCATGGTCTTGTTACGTACGTACATGTCATCTGTGCCAACCGAGTTGTGAAGGAAGTCCGACTTGACGTCAGCCACCAAGCCATACGATACTGTGGACGCGGGAAGGCCGAGTCGTCGACGGTAGCGGGCAAAATAGTCCTGAAAGCTGTTTGCAGCGATGTATGCCGCTTGAGTTGGTGGTGCCCAGATGGACTCGGTCGACGTGATCATGACGAAAAAGTCCAAAGGTAATGAAAGAGTGGCTTCGTGCAGGTTGAGGGTACCCAAAGCCTTTGCAGCAAACCCATCTCGCCATTGATCAATGGTCAGCTTGTCGAACGAGAGATCTGTCAATGACATGGCTGCATGGATCACTCCTTTGACAGGCCGGTCGCCCGATGCAGCGTTGCGGACCGCTTTCATGACATTCTCTCGCTTGCTCACATCACAGACCGCTGCCTCGACACGAACGCCTTGCGACTCAAGATCCTTTACCAGCAATTTTGCAGCAGGGGTGTTGATACCACGCCTAGAAAGTACCACAAAGTCACGAGCGCCACGACTGACCATCCACTTGATAATGGCTCGGCCAAGCCCGCCCAGACCTCCAGTGACAACATAGCGTGCCTCAGAGTCGAACTTCGCTGCTGGCGGCTCTTGGACAAGCTTGATCAGAGAGGCTGGATTCTCAAATGACACCACCAGTTTTCCAATGTGCGTGCCCCTGGACAGGCCCACCAAGACTTGGTCAAGCTCCGACACATCGTGAACGGCAAAGGGGCGAATCGGCGCAATAACGTTCCATCGATAAAGGTCATTGACTGTCTGCATCAACTCGCGTCCAAGCTCTGGATCATTGTCCAGGAGGACATTAAGATCGAACGATGTCAGAGTGGCGTTCCTCTGGAAGTGCTCCAAGCCAATGTCCTTGGCTTCAAGTACGTCGAGCCGACCAACGTCGACAAGATGTCCCATGGGAGCCAGCGCTTTAAGGGATTCGCACAGGAAATCTCCTCCGACAACCGTACTGAGAATGACATCAAAGCCGCCCCTGCCGGTTGCTTTGGCAGCATTGGATAGCGCCGTAGGGTCCCGAGAGGAAAAGATGTGATCTGCCGGGATACCCACAGTGTGAACAAGGAACGAGACCTTTTCAGCAGTCCCAACAGTTGCGAATACATCGGCACCCCGAGCCCGCGCAACCTGAATAGCCGCCAAGCCCAGCCCGCCTGTGGCAGACTGTAGCAACACCTTCTGGCCTTTTCTAAGCCGTGCCACATAGTCAAAGGCATAGATGGCTGTCATGTACACCAGTGGCATCGTAGCCATCTCGGTGAGAATGTCTCCTGGCTCGAGCTTTTGTGCAAATGCGGCAGGAACTCTCGTGTAGTTTCCAAACTGGCCTCTGCCGACACCATAGACACGATCCCCAACAGACAGACCATCCACTGCGGCACCGATCTTGGTTACAACGCCGGCGTATTCTGACGACAGGTTGCTGCCAGTTGCGTCGAATCGACCTGACGTGAGGCCCAAATCCTTCCAGTTCACGCCCACAGCTGCCACTTGAACGTCAACGTAGTCCGCTGGGATGGGCTGCAAGAGCTCTGTATAGGCTCGGAAGTATAGCGAAGTAAGGATGCCGGGGGTCTCGAATGCCGCACGAACAGGACCTTGACTGCCAATGGGAACCATCCGAGAGCCTCTGCTCGTAGGTGTTTTGCTTAGGTCGATATACACGCCGAGCTCTGTGTCAGGGACTACCCGGCTCACCCACATACAGCCGTCCTGCCAGACAAACTCTCGGTCCTTGCTACCTTCTTCATCAGAGGCATCCTCATTCTGCAGGGCTAGCTCGGATTTGACGATGTTGCGAATGAGAGCATCATCCTGTTCTCCGAAAGTCTCCGCATCAATGTCAATGGAGAGGAAACGGCCGGCCGGGTTCTCAGTCGCGATGGTTCGGAGAAGGCCAATCATGAAGGCGGCCCGAGGGTCCTGACCTTTGGCAATTCCACTCGACGTCAACCAGACCATGCTCTTGGTGTTTCGGGCAAGATGCTGGAACGAGTTGAGAAGGCTGGCGTTTTCAGTGTCAAAGAGGTCATTCTCGTCGTTGAGGAATACCACGGTGCGGGCGTTGGGCCGTACTGTTTCGGACGCTTCATTGATCGAACACGCCACAGCTTTGACGCCACAACGCTCAAACTCACTGGAGACTTGCTCCAAGAGAGGCGACGGGCCATTGGCTCCGTGCAAAAGATGGATCACGGCGGCCGGACCTTCCTTTGCCTCTGTGTCTTTGTTGGTGACCACGTAAGACTCTTCGACACGGGTGGAAACGAGGATGGAGGTCGTGTTATGGGGGCGGTTGTAGTCATCAAGGGCCAGCTCCGTGCCCGAGAAGCCGGCCTTCCTCAATCGCCTGTCCCAGGTCTCCAGGTCCATGAAAGGCCCCTCAGTACGACCGTCACCAACCCCCAGCCAATAACCCGTGAGAGTACCGTACAGCAGCCCCAGCAGCACTCTCATACGCGTGCTCTCCACCAGCACTAACCTGCCTCCCGGCTTCAACAACCTCCGGCAGTTTTCGAGGGTTACATCCATACTGGCCGTTGCGTGGATAGCCTCACATGCAAAGACCACATCGTAGACCGGCTCAAACCCATGGGCGAGCGGATCCTCCCCGATATCCAAAACAGCGTAGTTCACATCACGATAGCCTGACATGAACTCATGAGCGGCCGTCAAGAAACCAGCCGAGATATCAGTAAACGTGTAATCAGCGTACCGCTTAATGCCGTTCGACCTTGTCAGCGCCCCCATAGCTACTCGTGTGCCTGCACCAGTACCTGCGCCGACCTCTAAAATACGCATATTGGGATTGGCATGGCCGAGGCAGTCGAGGACATTACGTAGCTGCGGGTATGAGCCCACAATGACATGGCCTGTCTCGTACAGCGCCGTGAGGAGTCCATCCGGCACGAGGACGTCAATACCTGTCTTGCGCTCTGCGAGGATTTCACCCATGTTCTCGTGCAGTCTCCGGGCCGCCTGTGCCTCGGGCCGATCACCGGCCTCGACGTACAGCTTCTTAAGCAGCTGGTGACGCTGGACGGCAGGAAGACTCTTGGCTTCGACCATATTCTCCCGATTGTCTTCCTCGACGCACCACTTCAGCCAAGAGACCCAGTGGCGGAGTTCACCTTTGGGCTGGGGTACGCTGGTTGCGCTTTTGATGAATACCTCGTAGATGTCCGCCACGACCAGGCAGCAGATCATGTCGACCACCTCGAGGCTTGCGGCACCTTGGTTATTTTCCTGTGGGGGGGGGAACAGTGCCCGGATCTGGTCGTTGTTAAGAGTACGGATGTCGGGCTTCCAGGTGAGCCTGGTGAAAGGGCTGCTCAGGGCCTTCTTGGACTGCATGGTGTACTCGTCCGACTTGGACTCCTTGAAACTAAGACAGCGCAGCGTGTCGACGTCCAGGACAACGCTGCCGCTTTCGTCAGTCATTTGCAGCTTGATGTAGGCACCGCGCAGGCCTTGGGTCTGACCGTGGGCTATGGCTGTTGCGGGTGTATGCGGGTTGAGTCCTGCTTTCAGATACATGCTTGAAAGGTGGACAGGCACGAAGGCAGTGTATGCACGTTCCAATTGGCCACCGTAGCAGGCAATGAGACCTAGCTGGAAGGTGCCGTCGAGGGCCGCCGGATGGAGCGCATAGCTTGACTCTCCTCCTTCGATCGTGTTGTCCGTTGTGTTCAGCGCCACGGTTGCTTGGGCTAAATTCTGGTTGGGGTCTGCCCGGATATCGGAGAGAGGCTGGAAAGTTGGGCCATAGCCGATGCCAATCTCGGTGAACTTGTTGTACCACGCATGTGTGCCGGGGAATCGGGGGTCCGTCAAAGAGCCCATCTTGCTGGCCACCGCAGGCTTCTCCGAGGTCTCGATTTTGACGAGACCTGTGCAGTGCTCCGTCCACTCATCGGAATCCCTGGATACCGAACTGACGGTGAAACGGGACCAGCCAGGTGATTTGACCGTTGCGTCCGTGTCTGCCAGTTCCAAACTGAGGATGATATCAACACCACAATCATCTTCGGGAAGCCGCAGGGCGGTCGCGATGTCAACCTTGCGGAGCGAGTACCCCGTGATCTCATATGCCTTGGGGAGCTCGTGGTACACCTGCGTGGCGGCCTCTATTCCCATAGCAATGAAGCCCGCCGCAGGGAAGACGGCGTCAGGAATCAAGCGGTGGTCGCCCAACCAGGGCACATCCTTAAGTCGAAGAATATTCCGCCATTGAGGCCGTAGCTTGCTGGCGCCGGGCAGCCGGGCGCCTATAAGGTCGTGCCTAAGGACCTGTCGAAGTCGATATTCCTTGCTAAGCCGGCTCTCATAGTAATTGACCGGTCCATATGTGTACTGGTAAGGGGGGAGATCGACTGCCGTACAGCCGTGCGCGAGACTCCACCGGCCCTCGTGCAAGCCATCATCGACTGCGTTTACTGCAACCAAGTCCACTTCGGCATTCAGGCTAAACAGGGTGCCGGCGAGCTGGAGCACAGACTCCCGGCTGTCTTCTCCTCTCTTCAGTGATGCGACATGTGGTGCAGACTTGCCGATACTCTTCAATATCTGGTCCACCGGGCTCTTCAGCGCCGGGTGCGGGCCGAGCTCCACCAAGATATCAACGGCTTGGTCACCCTCCAAGCTCATCATCCCGCTGACAGCCTCGGAGAAGCGGACGGATGATTCAAGGTTTGCTCTCCAGTACGAAGCACCCACCTCAAAAGCCATGGCCTCATCAGGGGTCACCGACGACACCCAGCGGATGAGAGGGTATCTCTGGTTCTTGTCAACCAGTCCGATATTGTCGATGTGCTCAAGTCCCTTAGACAGCATGTCGTTGTATTGCCCGCCCAGTGCCACCATGTGATGTGAATGGTAGGCATTTCCGCCAGTTCGAAGGACACGGTTGAACACGCCTTCCTCGTTGAGCGAGGCCGACAGGGACTCGATGGCATCCTCGTCACCAGACAGCGTGACACTGCCGGGCGAGTTGATCGCCGCAATCTTAATGCGGTCTTCCTTTCCGTCCAGGTATTCCATCGCGGCATCCATCCCAACACCCACAGCCAACATGGCGCCCTTTGCCTTATTCTGCGACACGGCCAAACCGCGAAAGTAGGCAGCAGTAATAGCTTCGGCAGCTGTGATATACCCCGACGCATACGCCGCTGCCATTTCGCCAGAGGAGTGGCCAACCACTGCGGCAGGCGCGATAGACCACGATGCAAGCAAATCGATGAGCCCGATCTGAACGGCGGTACAGGCCACTTGGGACACTTGGGGTGACAGCACGAGATCGGGCTCGCAGTTGCCGGCTAGGACATCGGAAATCTTCCACGTGGACCGGGATGGTAGTGCATCCATCACCCGGTCCAGGTGGGTGATCGCCGCGCGAAAGACGGCGTACTCGAATAGCTGGGCGCCCATGGCATGCCACTGTGCGCCCTGACCCGTGAAAACATATCCGATGTTTGCTGGCCGCAGGGGGCTTGTTAGGATACGACTTTCTGTGGCGAGCCCGGTTTGGATATCGCTCTTGGCGACGATGCGGAATGAACGCTGCTGGAAACGTGATCGTTTGGAGCTCAGGGTGTAGGCGATATCTGCAAGGGGCCACCGGTGGATGACGCGAGAGAGGGCGGCAATATTCGACTTGAGGGATTGCTCGGTATGGGCCGAGAACGGGAGAAGCACGAGGTCACGCGTGGTGGCGTCTGCCTTCGTCGTCTTTCTCGGTTTAGTCGTGAGAGGGGAGTGGTCAGCAGGTGGCGTCACCACTCCGTTGTTGCCCTCGTGGGCCTTCCCGTTGGAATACCCGTTGGCGGTATGGCTGTTGGCTGAGGCGCCGGCCCCAGAGATTCCGGGCTTGATGTAGTCGGGGAGAACCACATTGACGTGGTCGATAATACAGTGCCCGTTGGCCCCGCCGAACCCGAAGGAATTTACGCTTGCGCGCCGGAGCTTTCCTTCCGGCCAGGGTATCGTGCCATCTTTGACAACTTCGACTTTGGCTCCCGCAAAGTCGATGCTCGGGTTCAGTTCCTCGATCCCAAAGGTTGGTGGGATTTGGCCTGCTTCGAGGGAAAGAACCACCTTCATAACCGAAGCGATGGCACTTGCACCTTCCGTGTGGCCAAGGTTTGGCTTGATGGAGCCGATGAGGAGCCGGTCTTCCGGGGCGTCTGACCGAGAGGAAGCAAAGACGTTGCCGACGGCCGTCACTTCAATCGGGTCGCCGGCTTGTGTGCCCGTGCCATGGCACTCGAAGAATGTCGTTTCTGAGAAGGGGAGGCCGCCGGCGTGTTTGTAGGCCTCGCGAATGACGTCTTCCTGTCCGGCTATGCTGGGTCGGGTGATGCCTCCTGTCCGGCCGTTGGCGTTGATGGCGGTGCCTCGAATCATGGCTCGAATTGGCAACGAGTCTACCACGGCTATGGTGGATTTCTTGAGATATAGAGCGGCGTAGCCCTCCCCACGGGCGTAACCGTCTGCAGAGGCGTCGAACGTGTGACATCGCGCCGTGGGCGAGAGTGCGCCGAGCTTGTCGAGCACAAACTGCATGCTGGGATCGGATATCCAGTTGGCTGCCGCGACTATGGCGCCGTCACAGTCACCACTACGGATCGCACTGACGGCCATGTGCAGGGCATACATGGAGGATGAGCAGGCGGTGTTTGTGGCCAGACTGCGGTAACCATTAGCCCCTGATTGCCCGACTAACGTTGATTTCTAGGAAGACCAATGCATACCTTGGACCATGAAGGTTGAAGATGTAACTGATACGATTGGCGAGAATACTCGTGTCCGCTCCCGTGGCAGCGTATGACTTTGGGCTCTCCCAATCCCGCGCCTGAATGAGGATGTGATCGAGGGCGAAGTTGCCGATATACACCCCGGTTCGTGTTCCTGAAATACTCTCCCAAGTCTCCCCTCCGTTCTCGAGAGCCTCGTACACCACTTCGAGCAGCTTCCGTTGAGACGGGTCGAGGGTTTCGGCTTCTCGCCCGGTGATGCCGAAGAGGGAATGATCAAATAGGCGAGCATCTTCGTCCATGAGAAACGCACCGGGTGTTCTCATGGATCCTGGGCGCTCTTTGTTGGAGTGGTAGAAGCCCTTGGCAGAGAATCTAGGGTGGTTGAATTCGCGCCAGCCGTCACGTTTGTTCTTCAGAAGGTCCCATAGCCCTGAAGGGTCACGAATGTCACCGGCCCACCGGCAGCCTGTGAGAAACGTTAGTATTACATGGCCAGTCCAGAAAGGACTGATGAGATTGCAGCTTACCCATGCCGATGATGGCTACGGGCTCATGTGGGCCTTCGAGGATGGATGAGGAGGACATAGCTTAGTGTTGAGACTATCTACGCTCTGTTGACATTCGTTTTGAGACAGTAATCTTCCGCTTGGGTACAATGGTTCTATTCTGGATCTCCAAAATTCTAGGCACAATCACAAGATATGTATCTCGGTGAATCTCTGGTGTCCTCAAGCTGGCAATCATACACCATCGAGTCCTTTAGCGTCTGTTGATAGCAGTGATCTCAACTGCTCCGACGTCCTTCGGCCGAGGCCCTCCTGATTTGAAGGTTGTATGTCTACTGTAGAGTCGACGGACAATAACGCATCCCCTATGCGTTGAGACCGCACCGTGCAATATCGGTGCAGAGAACTTTGGCCGATGATCCGCAAGTGGGCCATTCTGCTGCGGAAATGCAACCTGTGGTGGTCAGACCGAGATTTCTCGGGCATCTGCTTTGTACGGTCAATGCATGAGATCAAGATCATCACCCAGATCATGCTCACGAACTCGGCCGAGAATCAATCGCGATTGTGACACTTCCAATCCTTCAAAAACCTTGATCTTTGACCATCCCACCACCGTCACTACCACACACTTGACAGCACACCAACCACCATCACCATACATCGACAGCAACCAGATCCCACTCTAGGTACCAAACCTCCACCATGTCCGACACCGCCGAAAACGTCTCCATCCTCGCCCTGGCCGAGGGCATCCTCTCCAAAACCAAAGAAATCACCGCCTACCTCCAATCCAACAACCTCCCCGCCTCCACCTTCTCCCCCTCCTCCGCCTCACCCCCCAACAAGGCAGACTACCGCGAGCTCCAAGGCAGCCTCCGCACCCTCCTAGAAGACCTACAGCGTCTCGTCGACGGACCAGCGCTCTTCTACCGCCACTTCCTCATGCGGGGCTACGAAATCGCCGCATTCCAAATCGCCCTCGACTTTGACTTCTTCACGCTTATCCCAGCCGAGGGGGAAATCTCCGTGGAGGAACTCGCAAAAAAGGCAGGTTTGGACACCGACAGGACAGGAAGGGTGGTGAGGTTGTTGATAACCCATCGGTTCTTTCAGGAGAGGAGGAAGGGGCATTTCTCGCATAATTCGTTCTCGTATGCGCTGCAGCAGGATGATGAGGTTAGGTCTATGGTGCATTATTCGTGAGTCATCTGCCTTTTCCTTCTGTTTGGGTGGTTGTGGTCGTTGACTCTAGCTGCATGACAGGTTTGACGAGATGATCAAGGCAGCGGCCGAGTCGAGTGTTGCTCTGAAGGCGACTCCCAATGAGTCTGACAGTGTGCATTGCCCGTTTTACGCCAGACATGGGGTGCCGATTTTTAGGTATTATTCCAAGCACCCGGAACATGCTGGGAGGTTTGCGAAGGCGATGGCTGGGTGGAGGAAGAGTAAGTTTCTGCTCGGCTTGTTATCCTGGACAAAGAGTGAAGGTATCTGACCATCGAATCACAGTGGAAAACAGCGTCACCGAATTGCGTGATAACTTCAACTGGGGAAGCATCAAGGGAAACGTGGTAGATATCGGCGGTGGAAGCGGCCATGTCGCTCTCATTCTCGCTCGAGTAAGTCCCCTTCCCCTGAAACATGACTTCCCCAATGTTTGCTAACCTTCACAGACCTTCCCCCATCTCAACTTCATCGTCCAGGATGAATCCGAAGATATGCTCGCCCAAGGCCAACGCCTCCTCACCGACGATGTCCGTAACCGCGTGTCGTTCTCTCGGGCAAGCTTCTTCGAGCCTCAGCCATACAAAGGCGCTTCGGCATACCTCATCCGGCAGTGTACCCACAACTGGGCAGATCACGACGTTGTCACAATGTTCAGATCGGTGGTTCCTGGGCTTGAGGGTTCACCAGAGGGCACACCACTGTTGATCAACGATATTGTGCTGCCTGAGCCGGGGACAGTCCCGAGGTATTGGGAGAGGGAAATGAGGCAGGCCGATATGGTGATGTTGGTGAGCTTTGGCGCTAAGCAGAGGACAAAACAGGAGTTTGAGAAGCTGTTGAAGGAAGCGGATGAAAGGTATGAGATTCGAAAGGTGCATGATAAGGGGGCATTGGGGTTGTTGGAGGTTCACTTGAGAAGGTGATGTGGTCACACTGATACAGTACTTAGTTCGACCGGGATACCCTGGTGCCAGAAGACTGATAATGTAACTGTCAATTGTCTACATGTACTTGCAATTTGAACCCGTATCTATCCAAACGAAACCTTCTTCTAACTAAGCGGCGGGAATGATGCAGCACCTGGCCTATGATACCACTGGTCAAAAACCGAGGTGTATGGTAGAGGAGAGCTGTCTTGGAGGCGCCTAGGTACTTGGGTTTGAATGAGCAATACTTGTCACGACATTGGTACCAGCACCCAGCTCATGAGTCAGTGCCCGGCACAATAACGCATTCGATAAACGGCCCGCTCCCACGGCGGCAAGTGTCACAGGGCTGCCGAGCAACGGTCCCCCGGCTCTTGCATGAGAACAGCTTCACAGTTTTGAGGACCGTGCCACTGCCCCTCCCGACCTGGCTCAGGCGGGTAATGAATCCACCAAAGGCCTAACAGACTGCAAAGTCATCAGCTTCACTTCTAGATTGATTGCTGGGGCTAAGACGACAACTCAAAACGTACCTTCATTTTCGCCATCTCCTTCATCCGCCCCGAGGGTTTGACGTAAATGCCGACAATGGCCTGAATTGTCTCTTCCCCAACAACCTCAACCTCAGGTCCACCATGAGGTTCCAAATCTTTCCCTACCTCTCTTGCGTGACGTGTAGGAGGCCGTCCAACACGTTTCGCCGGTCTTTCCACCCGCCCTTGCGATGTTCGAGCGTACCCCGACACCAGGAGCCTTGGTTTCCTCCTACCCAATGTCTTTTCCCCAGCCAACCCTCCTCCTCTTCCGCTTCTCCCTGTGCTCGCGTGCCTGCCTCCTCGCATCGTAGTTTTGATCACATCACCTGCAGGTTCCTCCTCGGCGTCGTCATCGCCCTGGCCTGTGTTACCCTGGCTTGTGTCTTTCTCATAATCACTCAGCACGAGAATGACATCGATTACCCCCTCGCCATCATCATCTCCACCATCTACCGCACCCGTTGATGCCCAGTACCCGCGGGGGATGTCGTTTCCCACCTTGCGAAGAACCTCCTTGAATCGGTCTTTCAGTCCCCCACGCTCGCCATTTTGAACAGAAGGCACACCGGGTATGGAGACAAAACGAGACCCAAGCTCCTGGATCTCAACCTCATAGTCGGTGAGGCAAGGCCCAAGATGGCTGGCGATGAGATGGGGAAGTTGTTTGTAGATCGTCTGTGTGAATTTGGCGATGAGACTACTGCGTATAGTAGAGGCCGCTTCCTCGAAGGCACGTTGGATGAGAAAATCGATGTTAGTTTCTGCCTTGATGGCGTTTTTCCGGCGGTTGATCCTAGGGGATACGGGAGGTCGCAGGTGAGAACCCCCTCTTGGGCGCCATCCGATCGTTTAGTTCCTTGTTTACTTGTACAGCCCTCACTCCATGTCGCCAAGGCTAGTGTTTGAGCTTATTAGAGGACCACCGGTTGGCAGACTGGAACAGAGAGACACCCGCAGCACAAATTTAAGCTGTTGTTTGCTCTCATGAATTTGCAAACTCACTCGTTTCGATTCCGAGCCATGGCCGGTCAGCTCGAGCTTTGAGCGAGTGCCTCATAGGTTGTTCACAACAAGTCTGCCTTGTATTACAAACCATCGCTTTCATCTACCGCTATAACAATCTTCCGCTACCATGATAAGGTTGCAGATACAGCGGGTACCCGTCTAGCGCCACTCTCTTGTACTACCGCATACACGCGAGTCTCCTTTCGACGTCCCAACGAGCCAATCGGAACCCACGTTAGGTATCGCAACTCAACAAACGGGACATACAATAGACAACAGAGTCGCTTCTGCGTTTCAAGGCTTATGGCTTCCAAGTACTTTAATGCTTGGTGAAACTCCGTATTACTGTTGTTTGGACGCTATTGATGCATAATTATGGCAAGAGGAGCTCATGTCGTAGCGATCAAGATGCTCGCTCTTCTCAAGATCCGGACTACCTTGTGTTCATTGCTCTATCCTATAAGCCAGATGGTTACGGGCTGCCTTACAGCGTGATACATGCATAGCTCGATAGCCATCAATACAACATAGTGTCTCCGGCAATAACTAGCCCTGATATATGAAGATTGAAAACAAAACAAAAGCTTGCATCGTCCTGCAAAGACCAGTATAATCCGACAGTATATCGAAAGCTCAAGGCCACTCTCGCGGTATTGCAAACAATCACCACCATGAAGGTATCCCTACTTCTCTGAGGTGTTCATATTTGTGTATCTGATTACGTCGTTGCTATTGTTCACCCACGCGCTGATCTGCTGAACCGAGCCTGTATCAAAAATGCCTCCGGTGACTGTGAAGCAATACCAAGTTAGTAAATCACCAGGAAATGGTCATGGCCAGTCTCACATACCTTGGTATCCAAAGCGCTCCACCAACTCCTAGTCAGTGCCGAGCGGATGGCCAGCAACAGGACACCCTTTCTCAAAATGTTTTCTGAGACGAGTCAACATACCCGGACCTTGGTTAAGACAGTTGAAACGGCCACAACGAAGAACGCACCAGCCGGAGCTCTGAAAATTGAAAATCCACTCGCGGTGCTGAACCTCGTGAAGGTTAGCTCTAGATATGCAGAGTGGTTTTCCGTGACAAGGCTTTGAAGCCTGGGCTGGCTTCTTGGTTTGTGCTGGCTTCTTCTTCGCAGATGGTGGGGCGGCCTTAGAAAGGTCGTATCGCTGATTGGAAGGTGTTGCATGGTGAGCAGGCGCATTCTTTGATTGGGATAGCAAAGGTGGTGGCGATGGATCCTGATGTCCCGAACTAGAGTTTCCACCTTTGGTGAGGAGGGCTTGCGGCAACGAAGGGGAGGAAGCATGCAGAGCATGGGACAGGGCTGGCGTAGGCTCAGACACCCGGGATGCCCCGTCCTCTGAAAAATTGACTCGGCGACGCTTGGTCGGGGTAGGTGATTCAATCTTGATCGGGCTCTCGCTGCGTTTCTTAATGGGAGTCTGGCTGACATGCTGTCCAGATAATTAGACCCGGGTAAAATAACTGAGGTACTGACTGGTAGACTTACTCGGTCGTAGCCATCTAGCCGCCCCGAAATCTCACACTGGGTTGAGCCCTGTGAAGTTGACGGAGACACGTCCTCAATGACCAGTGGCCGCTCAGCCAATCCCTCAACTGGCTGAAGCCGAGAGAAGGCCAAGTCCTCAAGCCTGGCCATCAGGTTCAACTTGGTTGGAATCATGGCGAGCAGTCGGTTTGCCTGGGTACCGTCGGCCTCAGCAGCCATAGCCGTTGCGATCACATCGAGCTTCTTGGCGAGTCTATTGACTTCCTGCTCGATAACAGTGGCGATTCTGTCGGCGGACCCTTCGATATCCAGAGAGCTGATTTCGGCCGCCCAATGCTCCTCGGCCTGTCTTGTCATGAACGCCTGGAAGCTTTCGCGATGGGCCTCCACATCGTCATCGTAGTCGCTCAAAAGGCATGGAATGACCTCTTGATGGCCGGACTGGTATTGATCCGCCATGGTGAAGGTGTTTGGAGGAGTGGAAGGAGTTGAAAAGACACAAGAGTTGTAGAGTTGAGGTGTTTTGTCACAAGAGTTTCTGTTGAAGGTGGGGCAGAGATGGTTTGCCTGTGGAAGATCAGGCATCAGATCATTGCGCACAAGGCAGCCACGACCTAGAGATGCCCACAGCGTTGCGACTTCCGCACACGAGACTTGTATCGGCTAGGTACATTTTACCGGCCATTTTTGGTTGATATTGAGAGTGTAACCGCTGCACTTAAACCCCAGTCCCACAGGTCGGCGCCAGTAGGTCTGAAACCCACTCTGGGTTTGATTAAGTGCAGCCTTACAAGAGCTGACAATTAGATACCTCAGGCTTTACAAGTTATCAGCATTGAAAACAGAGTTTAAAAGTAGTCGAAGAACCTGAAAAGTAAATTGTTCAACGGGCCTGTCTTGTCGAGTCAATATCATCGTGTCACTCAACACCCTGTGCTTGAACCCTCTATCGGCTTATGCTACCTACCGTAAATCACATTCTTGAAGAGTTTGTCAAGCAAAAGAGAATTCCAATCGAACTGCTCCCAGATGGTGGAAATCACATGTGGATTGCGATGCAAAGCGCAAGAAAATATTCATCTGGCCAGGTCATCGTCGCAACGACTGCAGTCGACGTGGCTCACGCTTCGGAGCAAGTGACAGGAGAAACAATACCTACTGTCCCCCCACCAGGCCTATTCACTCTTATTCTGAATAGATAGCTGTCTCTCCTCTTAAGATCTTGTCCTGCCTTGCCAGCAGAAACTGGTCTGCAACAACACAACAACAACAACCGCGCCAAATACCAGCAACGAACAATCCCCCGACTCTTCACACAGCACCTTCACACAACACAAACAATCCTTGATATATTTGCCAAGATGCGTGTAAATATTTCATCAATCCCGCGCTCAACGATCCTGATCGAGGTCCTAGCAGAGGAGGACCGGTCTCTCTTCGACAAGCTCGACTTAACGGGCATGATCCGAGACAACTCGAAATCCGACGCCCTCAGCTTTCACATCAAGGCTTTCTTCGACCAACTCCCCCTCTTCCCTGACGATTCGTATGTTATCCACCACCCATCTCGTATCCGTCATCTTCACATATACCACGATCACAAAAACTAACACCATCCTCAGGACCCCCTCTCCTCCCAAACCCTCCCCCAAGAAAGTGGCATTTTCTTGCGACTCTCCTCACTACAAATCACCCACCCCCTCCAAGCTACGCAAGAAAAATAAACTGTTCGGCATTCCCACAGTTCCTACAGTCAAAACCCACAAGCAATACACTTGCCCCGAAGCCACCAACCCGTTGTCCATCATCTGGCCCGACAACAACAATCCCCTCCCCACCGATAGCCGCCAACCAACCTGCCACCCTCACATCCGCCTCTCTTGCACTGACCCCTCGCCCTGGATTACCCCCGACGAAAACCCTCCCACACCATGCCACCACACTTCCTGGTACGCCGCAACATCCACCCTCTCTCAGCATGCCTCCAAGCTCCTATCGTTAGCCTTCACCAAACAAAATATAACCACTCTCTCCGCCCCCATGGCCAACCTAGCCGAAGCCAAAACCCTCGAGCTGAACATCCTCCCCAAGCTCCACCTCGCGTACAGCCTCTACACCGCCCACGTCTTCATCACCGGCCGCTTCAAAAAGTTCGTCATCCACATCTGTCGGCACTGCACCAGATCCCTCACCCTGGCCAACATCCAGATCCTCGAACACAAGAAGCCGTGGACTCTGCTGGAACATTGGCTCGAGAAGATCAAAGTGGTATACGATGCTCTGAATACAATGCATCTCTGGCTCTTCGTGGCGGCTAAAAAGCTGGACAAAGCAGTCAAATATCTCGCCGAGGCTGGCAATGTGAGGATGAAGGGGGGGGATGGCATGACGAGGGGGGAGATGCTGCCTTTGTATCGGTGTATGATTGAGGTTAGGGGGTGGATCAGGAGGGAAGCGATACAAGGTGTCATGGAGGATAAGGCGCGTGTCAAGGAGGTTGTGGGGAGGTTGATGGGGGTTTTGCATCCTTTGACGGGGTTGGGATATGACAAGGCTGTGGTGGAGGCGCTGGGGGGTTTGTGGAAGGTGGAGCAAGAGGAGAAAGAGGGTGATGAGAAAGGGGAGGAAGGTAGTGATGAGGAGATGGCGGACGGCAGAGAGTTTGAGGATCTTGATGATGGTGCTGGTGACTCTGATGAATCTAACGACTCTGACGACTCTGACGACTCTGACGACTCTGACGACTCCGACGACTCTGACGACTCCGACGACTCTAACGACTCCGGCGAGTCTGATAACTCTGATGGGCCGGACGATGAAGACCAGGATGAAGCTAACTCTGATGAGGAGATGAAGGATGATGAGACAGATATTGGCGAGGATGAGATTGCTGACGAGGGTATCGAGGTCTCGATGAGCAATTCTGTGGAGGATGATTTGGGGGAGTTGAACGGTGATTTGGATGACGATTTTGACAAGGAGATGGAAGAGCAAAAGTTTGTGATCCGCAAGGCAATCTTGGAAGCTGCGGTCGAGGTTCGCTCGGTTTGTGAGACGTGGAGGAACCATGCGGCTTTCATTCAGGCTATTGAAAGGGGACAGCTGAATGACCACCAGGATTAGTTTTTCTTGATCTCGTTGGATGTTAGCTTTGGTTTGGGACAGTGGACGAGTGGTGTAATTAGCAGCAATATATAGCGTTCTTTTGACAGCATCCTGTCTTCCTGTACCGCTCTTTCCATCTTCTTGCGTTGTTCCTTCCGTGCTTATCCACCGTTCCTTCCGTCTTTAACGCATTCGATTGTGATTCATTCCAGTACCTGTCATGAGCAGAGATCATCTTACACTATCATACAACCCCCATCTAAACCACACCCCATCATTCCCTTTCAAACCTTCAGCAAAACCCCTCCCTCTCCAACCACCCCTCCAAAATTTTATTCGTCTCCTGCGCCTTCACATGATGAAACCAATGCCCAACCCCCTCCACGGTCACTGTCTCAACCCCCATCTCCCTGTCCGTCCCAACCCAATACTCACTACACCCCAGCGTCAGCCTCTTCGCCTTAACCCCCTTGGACAACTCCATCGCCACCTCCTTCCTGCCCAATCCATTCTTGTTCGTCCACAGGCATATGTCATCGCACCAATACTGCTTGGATCCATCGCCTGTTTCCACTCATGTCAGCGTTGACCCTTTTGTCTCTGGGCTACAAGAGACCTACCATCCCCCTCCTCTGAATCCAAGTCGTATGCCAATCCCACTCCGGCCCCAGCGGTGGAATAGGAACCAGCCCTTTAGCCGCAAAGTTCACCATCAGGTTTTGCATCGTTGTTGCTGGGTCGGAAAACAGCTCGTCACACGTGGCGGAGGACATGGAATGCAGGGGGTCTAGTAGGACTAACCCTACCACCAGGTCTGGGTTGGTAGCAGCGAGGTGGACTGACGTGCAGGTTCCCAACGAGTGACCGATGACGATGACGTTGGAGGTGATGTCAAGGTGGGCGAGCAGAGCGGATAAATCGGAGGACAGATTCTCGGGTGTGTAAATCCCTTCATCGACAGCGGTAGGGGGAGCGGAGGAGCGGCCTTGTCCGCGGGGGTCGGGGGTGACGACCCGGAAGCCTTTGGAGAGGAGGAAGGGGACTTGCCAGGACCAGTCGGATAGGTCGCAGGTAATTCCTGGGATCAGGAGGCAGGTGTGGGTTGGGGTTGATGAAGGGGGGGATTCGTCGATGTAGTAGATTGAGACCGAGGGGCCAGGGGTGGGGGAGGGGAAGTATGGCATTTTGACAGGTTGGTATGGTAATGTGTGGTTCTTGGGAAAATGCTAGAGTTTGAAGACCTGAGGGTAGTGACTAGATGAGTGTGGTGTGTCTTGTAGTTTCCGGATGTGGGAATTTAAATATTTGATAGCAATAACGGGCCCCTGGACTGGATTTAACGAGTCAGTGCTGGTAGACACTCAAAAGGGGATGATACTTCTGCAGTATAAGATGACTACCATCAAGCTCCAGGTTGGAATGCTTGCTAGCCTCTGCATGAGATTTTTTTTTCAAATCAAGTGATGTTTGAAAGTTCCCTTGGCTGCTTAAGGGGTGAGGAGGTATCGGGTAAAGCCGGCGGGAATTACCTAAACACAATAGGCGTGCCAATAAGGAGGGTGATATCTGGCTGAGAACTGGTTGCGTACGACATTTTGACATTGTATAGCTATCGCCAATCGTTCAAATCCGACGTAGTGCAAAATCCTTAATTTCTCAAAGGAATGAATCCATGCTCTCGGCATCCTGTCACAATGCCATTGACTCATCATTGCTGCTCAATGAATTTGATGAATTTCGCAACTCTGCAGTGACCAAAAAAAATTTATGGTATAATTTGGCATGCATTGTAGCTGTGAATCTGTAGTCTGCAATACCACTGATGCACCCTACCTTAACAAGGGGTAAGAGACTGGAAATCACCATGATAAATGCAACCGCTACCATAAGCTCCACCAAGCTATCACAGGCCGTGTAGCGCAATGGTAGCGCGTTACTTTCCGGTTTCAATTTCTCGAAGCTAAATCTCCAGTTGGTAAAGGTTCTGGGTTCGAGTCCCAGCATGGTCGATCATCTCTCCTGCTGGACTCCACTTCATGAGTGACATGAGCTTTTTGTCGTTTTTGACCTTGGGCCCCCTGAACTTTGTCAATACCTGGTACTCTCAGTTGATGTCTCCAGACCTCATAGGACCAAGAAAAGTGTGCATGAAAATGCTGTCTCCCAAGGGGAGTAAAATTTTGTGGCATTGGTACGCTTGTGGCGTGAGAGAAGATGGTTATCAAGTCTCGCCTACCTACCCTTCTATGAAAAGCACTCAAAACTCCAAAACGCCCCATCGTCTGCTGACTCAAGCGTACTGCTCTTCCCGACAAAGGAGACACGCATCTCGAAGAGCTGTCGGTTGATAATGTAAAAGTCCAGATAGACATCTCCGGATTGCAGGAAGCGACGTTAGTTACCCGGTAGGTGAATTACCTCGCAGGAAAATCCACCCCCCTTTGCAACCCGGAGCTCGACGCACTCTCCCCAACTCGGACTTCCTGCTCCAAGGCACCACCATCACCCTGCCCGCTGGTAGCACTTGTGATCCTCGGCCGTCTCTGGGCAGCCACACTAATACCACCCGCTCCGGTCGCACTGGTGGCTACGCTGGCAGCAACACTTGTTGTCGTGCTGACACTATCACTTCTAACCCTTCGTGAGGCACCTGCACTGGGTGTGGCTCCCGAGCCACTGACATCACTTCCTCTCCGGGCCCGAACCATTCTCTCGAGCTCGCGGACTCTCTTCTTCAACTCATCATTCTCTCGCTTAGTGGCCTCGAGCTGCTCGCGGTAGAAAGCCGTCTCCTGATAACGGTCTGTGGCCGGGATCAGACCGGGCGAGAGGTCGCATGTGGAGCCAGGGGTGGCGAGCACAGAGGTACTGCTGCTCACGTGTGGGACCCTGGAAGAGAAGTAGTTGGCCAAAGTCGGCTCGTTGGAATAACTGGAGCCGTACACCAGAGGAGCTGGTGACCCAGCCCTACTACGGCGGGAAGTGGTACTGCCTTGGCGGGAGAGTGCAACACCGCCCAGGGCAGTGGTCGGATAAGGACTCGGACGGATAGGCGCGGGGGACGAGATTCCGGCCATGGATGTGGTCGAGACTGAACCCATATTGCTTCGCGTGCTGGTGTTGGAGAGTGTGCGAATGTGTCGACCGGAACGGGGATCGCCTGGCTCGGTGCCGGTAGCGCTGGTCGAGGATGCATTGGAGACGACAGATTCGTTGTGGAGAGCCCTGAGGGCAGCGAGTTCACGGGTAAGCCGGTTGATCTGCAGATGAATTTTTGTTAGACACGATTCTATACCGACGGTCTCTGAGGGTGCAACATACTCGAGCCTCCTGCTCCTTCTCAAGTTCGGAATGGAGTTCTGCGGCAGTTGGGGGCCGGGGGTGTCGAGTTGGCCCGGGGCCGGAGCCAACGCCAGTGTTGTCGCCAGTCGTCATGGTGCTGCCGGGCAATTGACTGATGGGCGGTGGAAATTGCGGTGATGACAGTACCGGAGTGGATGTGCTGTTTGGGTTGTGCACGGCGGCTTGGTTTGACGGCAGAATCAGCGAACTGGGGGCTGGCGGTGGCATCTGCTGTGATACACGACGCGAGAGGAAATGGGGTGAAGGCGGTACGGAGTTGAGGTCGGGCATTGCAATGTGATTGGAACCCTTTGTTTATGGCACGTTTTGTATGCTGATGAAGTCGCAAGCAGCTTCCGGGTCAAACACTCAGGCAACATGTCACGAAACCACTTTACACGCTTTCGTCGGGAGAATGGCGCGGTGTCGTCTGAGTGCTGGAATAGCTCCCCACAGGCGACACGTGCTGTAATTGGGTCTGTGCTTGAACCGAACTGAGGTGCCCAGGCGGTGAGCTGTCACACTCGTCCCGGCTCTTTGTCAACACTCCCATTGTTTTTGAGCTATAAACACCTAGTACATGGTGTAGAAAATGAGTATATCAGCTGTAGTCAGAGCAAAACCAATGGAACCACTTCACAAACACTGCCATGAGCAACAGAGGCTCCCTGATCGCTAACTGCAGCACTTCCGACAGGTTCAGTTGGCGCCCCACCAAGCCAAGCCCTCGACATAAAAAGCGGGGCTCTGGAAAGCCACCTGCATTTGGCGGGGGCATATGATGTAATGGTGTTTGAGAGACGGGATGATGAAGCTGACGTTGAGCAGCCGGCAGTTTCCCGATGGAGGTGCTGATGTCAGTTACGGATCTTTCTGTGTGTATAAGAAGCTCTGCTTCACTTTTGAACCAGCTTTTCCTTGACACAAACAACGCACCTCAAAACACCCCTTCTCTACAATTTCTTCAGGACAGCCAATCCTTTCATCACAACTCTTACAACAACCACCAAACCTTCAACATGTCTGATCGCGCTGCCCAGTCCCCTCCTCCTGAGGAGCAGTCCGGAAGACAGCTCAATGACCCCCCAGCCAGCGGCAAGGGCACTGATGATGCTTCTAACAAGGAGCAAACCAACAAGAGTGGTCTTGAGGTATGTATAATAGAAAAGCTGTTATGGATGGCACTAGCAGCAACAAGCTAACAGTGCTCCAGAACTTGAGCTCCAACCCCAAGGGTCCAATGGACGACGAGGTCACCAAGAAGTTTGCCAAGAATACTAAGATGGGAGAGTCACAGTAATTGTTGAATGGCTTCTTGTATGATACATGGCTCGGACATGACTGGCGTTGGGAATTAGTATTAGCATAATTGTGTTCCACCATTTCTTCAAATCATCACGAATACCAACGAGACTGTATATGGTCTGTGCGTCAATGACTCTCCAGCAAGACAGTGACAAATTCCGCCAGTGATCCTCCCTAATTAACTGCAGTTTGTTACGTACAGGCTGAGTGTTGCTCGCTTGAGCAGGACTCAAACACCCTGTACTGATACATAGCACAGGTTGGCGAAATAGAGTCAACTTTAGCCGCGATAGTCTGTGGTGGCATCTTTGTAGCAATGCGGCCAGCTTTCACATGTCAAGAACGTCATCAAACACCAAGGGTCGTCGTCCCTGGGCACGTCAGTCCACAACGCAAGCTCCATCAGCCACAGTCCAGGTGCTGGCCGCTGGTGGGGTGTTCGGTTGATTGGCGAACTGCACACAGCCACACGCAATGCCCCTCGATCAGCCGATGACGACATGCCCCTCCTCCAGACCTTCGAGCTCGTTCCAGCTCTCTGACACTTCATCTTATCACCTCAAATAAGCATTTAACAAAACGGTTGGCCTCCCAGACTTTCTCCAATTCATCTTCACATCTGACGACTTACTCGTGTTTACTTTTTCCAGAACACCAATACTAAACATTTGCATCACCCCAACAACCTGATAGCTCAACCCCGCACCGTTACGCTATCTACCCAACAGACAACATTCAAAATGGCGACCACTGTTTATGTCAAGAATATTGCCTCCAACACCGAGGACAAGGAGATCAAGGACTTCTTTAGCTTCTGGTAAGAAATCTCCCTTCTTCCCTGCCCCATCACTCGTTCGCTCTGCTAACGCACCTCCCAGCGGCAAGATCAACTCCATCGACGTCACCTCCGAGGGCGAGACCAAGTCCGCGACCGTGAACTTCGAGAAGGAGACCGCCGCCCGCACTGCTCTCCTCCTCAACCACACCAAGCTCGGCACCAACGAAATCTCCGTCACCGGCGGCTCCTCCTCGGACGATGCCCATCCCGATGACTCCACCACCGATCGCTCCCCCGACGCTGGCCTGACACAAGAAGAGAAGCCCCGCGCCCGCGTCCTCGCTGAGATCCTCGCTCATGGCTACCTCGTCGCCGATACCGGTCTCGAAACAGCCATCCAGCTCGACGAGAAGCACGGCGTCACCAACAAGTTTGTCAACACCGTCAAGCAGCTCGATGAGCGCACCCACGCCACAGACAAGGCTAAGGCTGCCGATGCTAGCTACGGCTTGACCGCTAGAGCCAACTCTCTCCTCACTGGCCTCGCGTCGTACTTTGAGAAGGCTACCCAGAGCCCCACCGGCAAGAAGCTGGTTGACTTTTACACCACCAGCTCCAAGCAGGTTCAAGATATTCACGCCGAGGCGAGACGGCTGGCGGACCTGAAGAAGGCCGAGCACGGCGGGAATGCCTATGCTGCGTCGGGGCTTGATAAGGTCTTTGGCCGGTTTACTGGTGGCGCGGCCAAGTCTAATGAGGAGGTTCCTGGTGGTGCTCCTGCCAATGCGGCGGCGGTGGAGAGTGAGACTAAACCCACTGCGCCGGCTGGTACTGGGGAGTCGAAGGTCATTCACTAAGGGGGTTGAAGGAGAGTAGACAATGACGAGATGAGAATGAAGTCATGGCATGGGATTGGGACTAGGTTTTATGGGTCATGATCACGGCTCTTTTGCAGACGTTGATTCCCACCGGTGTTTTTTTCTTCTTTTTTTTTCCCTTTGCGCTTTTTGTATCCTTGCTTTTAGTGTAGTCAAGGCTTGCTGGAATGAAAATTACATCCTATCACAATGTAGTCGTGGATCAGATCATCCTCAACAGGTGCTGTGTGACACAGTTTATGTCTTGTGCAATTTTGATGCCCCGTGTTTATCTATCCATCTATATACAACAAAGAGGTATCGAAAAGATTACTATGTAATACTGGAAATGTATACTTTTCCTCATGAATCCATCGCATCAGGCTCGTCACATCTCCAACAGCCGTGCCAGTTTAGTTAGTTCGAAATCGGACTCACTCATCCCTCGTTCATGTCACAGGTACACTTTACCGCTTATTGAAATTTAGGAATCGACTCTGCACAACACTCTGGTCAGCATGTGATTCTTTGACCAAAAAAAAAGCCAAGACAACTTACCGCCAAGAAGAGAATAACCATGTTACTCCCAATAAACCCGATAAAAATCCCCAGATCCCTCCACCTGTAGTCGTACGAGAAACCCAACGGCTCAAAGAACTCGTTGCCCACCTCAAAGGCGCAGTAGCTGCAGTCGCTTGTGTTGTTGCCGCCGCCAACTAAATATCCCGAGCCGCCCCTGCTGAAGAAATTGCTCATGTACTCGGAGCAAGTCTGACCGATAGGCGCAGTGAAGTTGTTGAGCTCTTCGGGGAGACAAATAACGGGGAGGTCGTGGAGAGCAGTGACGACTGTCCCCCCAATCAGACGGGTGAAGGGGTTGAGTTCATAGAGCCAGGTCCTATACCCGGCAGGCATTTGAGGCGGCGGGATGGTGACGCCGCAGAAGAGGGCAAAGGTTACAAAGATGAAGGGGTCGAATTGGGAGGAGATGAACAAGCTTGGTGTCAATGCAGAAAGAGCCTGGCCCAGGGTGACAGAGAAAAACTCCGTGATAAGGATCATGAGGAATTGGTACCCTGCTCTTACTGGCTCGGGCTGCAGGCCAGGGAGGTAGTACAGTGGTAAGAAGAAGAGGACGGCGCAGAGGATGGAGTAGGGGATTTCCGCGATGAGGAGGGAGGAGGCGAAGACGAAGGATGAGTACATCTTTGAGGATTGTTCCCGGAAGAAGAGGACGCGCTTGAGGTGGTACATGACTTCGATCTGGCCGATGATCAGGGCGGGGAGGACGGTGATTTGGAACATGACGAAGACGCGGTATTGGAGGGATTGCCGGGAGGAGGTGAGGGAGAGGAAGGTGAGGCCGGTGATCAGCGCGATGATGACGTGGTTGAAGACGCGGGTGAAGAGGTAGTTTGGTGTGCGCCAGTGGGCGAGGTTGGCGCGCTTGACCACGACGCGGAGCTGGTGGGATAGAGGGGAGGCATACTCACGCTCGAGGGAGGGGTCCTTTTGTGCTGTGGTGGCCGAGGCAATGCGGGATTCCTTGAGCTGGGAGATGGTGTCTTTGACGTTGGCGAGCTCAGGGGAGTCAGCCCAGATGTCGGCCCAGTCGCGCGAGCCGATTCGGGGCGCAGAGCCAGCGCCGATGGCTTCGAGCATAAACTCCGCAACATTGTCGGTGGGCTTGGCTTCGGCTCCGTGGCGCCGTAGATAGTCGCGCAGTACGTGGGCGTCTTTTCCAATATCCCCAAAGTACACGCAGCGACCGCCGCTCTTGAGAAGGAGGAGACGATCAAAGTTCTCAAATAGGGCGGCATTCGGCTGGTGGATAGTACACAGAATCGCCTGGCCAGCGGCAGCCAGTTTGCGAAGGAAACGAACAATATTGAAGGCACTCTGGGAATCAAGGCCAGAGGTCGGCTCGTCGAGAAACAAAAGCAGCTCAGGCTTGGCCGCAAGCTCAACGCCAATGGTTACTCTCTTGCGCTGCTCAACGGTAAGGCCAGCCTCGGGTGATCCAATAATCGCATCCGCAAACGTCTCCATTTCCAACAGAGCAATGATCTCCTCCACGTATGCGTACTTCTCCTCACGGGGGGTCTCGAAGGGCTGGCGTAAGTCGGCCGAGAACCGAAGGGCTTCGCGGACAGTCTGGGTCGGGTCGTGGACATCAAGCTGCTCGGCGTACGATGTGCTGCGCTGGAACTCCTTGCCTGGCTTCACGCCATCAACCAAGATATCGCCGTGAATAACACCAATGTTCTTCCTCGCAGCCAACACATCCAAGAGGGTTGTCTTGCCAGCACCCGATGCCCCCATGAGAGCGGTAAGTTGACCCGGCTTGACATACCCATAGACGTTATCGAGCAGTCGTCTTGTTCCGCCCGGCACCGGCACATCATAACACAACCCTTCCCACGTCAGGACGCTTTCCGAATTGATCTTGAGCTCCGAATCTGACTGCTCAGCCCTGGCTTTGCGTCGCTCTTCCTTCTTGGCTATCAGTTCCTCGTTCAGCTTCTTCCGCTCTACGTTGGGCTTCTGAAAGACCTTGGCTTGATTGCCACCCATGCCGAAGCGTACATATTCACCAGCCACAATATTCACGAAGAGAAAGAAGGCCATCAAAACAAGGACAATACCCCAGTTGCGCCACAGCAAACCGGGCGTATAGGAGAAACCTTGATCAATGTAGGATGAACCGGACAGCTCGAGCGTACCGGGCGTGGAGCCAGGCAGCGTGCAGACCTGATGGTTGATATCATCGTACCCAGGACCCGACGGTATCAAACTCTCGGCTGTACATGTCATATCAATGCGCGAAAACTCGTTTTCCATCAAGGAACTGAAGATCAGACCAAGGACGTTGATGTAGTAAATCCACCGGAGCCAGACTTGCTCTGTCAGAGTATTAGCACCACGTCCTCTCTCATCCCCCGGTTCTTGTGTCAGGACTTACCACTCTGCCACTGGATCAAATAGCCACTGGTCGTAATCATCAACGTAATTCCAACGGTTGCAAACTTGACCGCATAGTCGAAATCCGGGCTTAGACACCCGATCACACGGAAAAACAGCGTCATGGCAATGTTGCCACTCAGCAACATTAGATAGAACACGAAGAACCCCCCAGCACTCCGGCTAAGATTCGTCATGAAGTAGACAATCACCGAAAAGACGAAGACTTGCGTGCTAGCGAAGACCTGATCGACAAGAATATTCGCAATCCACAGCGCTGACGGCCGGTGAAAGGCATACGCCCGGTGTTTGTTCACCACGGCTCTGCCCAACATCGTACCCGCCAGCTCGGAAAACGACTGGAAGGCGTTATGTAAAAGCGAAATAAACATCAAGCCACCCTTGGAGAAGGCGCTGGCAGACGTCTTGCCGAGATTAAGATAGAGAGTACCGAGAACAATGCCAATGATAATGTTGCGGAGCCAGGACAAAATGAGAGCCAGGACGTCTTGCTGCTTGAGAAGAAACTGCCTCTTCATCAGTGCCCAGACTTGCTGATGAAAGCCGACGCTGTAGGCGGAGCGCTTCGAGGCACCACGACGCTTCTGGTCGCGGACAGCAACGCGGAAGTCTTCGTGTTTGTCAGTCTCGCGAGCGAGGCTTTCCCTGTAGGACAGCATTTCTTGCTCGAGGTCCTGGGCGTACTTGGAGGACTTGAAGGCAGCTTTCAGGGTGAGAGAGTCGTAAGGGGCATTCTCAGGAGAACGGCCATCCTGGTACTCGCGCTCGAATGCGTCGGTGCAGCCCGTCACATAGTCAGGGGTGGTCTGGCGGGGACGGGGGAGGAAGCCGAGACCCTCGAAGTACGACCGTGCATCTTTTGCGGGACCAAAGTACACCTGCTTGCCCTCGTCGATAACCAAGACCTTGTCAAAGAGGCTGTAAATGTTCTCCGATGCCTGGTAAAGGGAGACAAATGTGCTTGTCTTGTACAGGTCGGTCTGAATGCGGAGGGATTTGACGAAGTCGAGAGCCGTAGAGGCGTCGAGGCCGCGGGTGCTGTTGTCCCAAGAAAGAATGCAGGCATTGGTGGTGAGCATTTCGGCAATGGAAACGCGCTTCCTTTCGCCGCCTGAAACACCACGGATAAACGAGTTGCCAACAATTGTCTTGCGGGTGTGTTCAATGTTGAACATCTTTAAGAGCATGGTCACAACCTTGTCCTTGAATTCCTGCTTGGTGATGCCAGCAGGCAGTTTGCCTGGGGTCTTGACATCAAGGGCAAACCCGAGCGTCTGCTCCACGGTGAGAGTCGGGTGGTGAACATCATCCTCCTCGTTGTAAACAGCCTCTCCACGATAAGGACCAAATTCGTCGACGGCAAAAGGGCCGTAGAGGACCTCACCGGTGATTGACGTGTAGCCATAACGTTGGTTGGCGATCGTCTTGAGGAAGGTCGTACACCCAGATCCAGGCTTGCCAAGCACCAGTACCATCTCTCCCGGTTTACAAACACCCCTGAACCCGTCCAACAAGGTGGCCTCCACTCCTTTCTCCTCAAAACCCAGCAGCTTCCTCACCGGTGAGATGATGTCGAAAAAGTCGGTGAAGGCATCAGGGAACGTTTTGACGTAGTTGGTCTGGCCTCCGATACCCTTGACCGTCAGATCGTCCCAGTAAACCCCAATGTGCTTGGGACGAATACCGGCCTCTCTTTCGGCATCCAGGTCACCTCTGAGGGCCGCCTCCAGGTCAAACTGCTCAAAGGTCTCTGAAGAGGTCTCGGTTTGGGCGTTGCCCTTCTCGGCATCAGTGTGACTGCGCGAACGACTGACGCGTGACATATGCGACAGTTCCCGTTGAAGCTGAGCAAAATCCGACACCGCCTGCTCAACAGAGACACCGCCAACGGCGTGAGTGGTGCCATTGGGGTTGTTGCGCCGTGCCTGTTCGACGAGGTCCGCTGCATTCTGTGTCCTGGACAAAGCAGATGATGGAGATGGCGGTGCCTTCTCCGTCACAACGGCCTCCACGATAGCCTCCTTTCCAGTTCCCAGCTTCGTCGACATCTTGGGAAAAAAGTTTCCGGTGGCAATAGTAAAACTCAGCGAACTGAATCCCCCCAGACCTTAGGCCTGGAGGTGGACAGTTTATGAAGCGGTGACCCTTGAAGAGTTTGCTGGGCAGGTGCGTAGGTCTTCGAAATGGAGAAGTTGGAGAAGTAACAGAGAGAGAACAACGTTAACAAAGGAGGGACAGTCTGCCACAAGCAGCGTGACAGTTTGGGAAAAAGCTTCTCGAAATAATCTGTCCGAGGAAGGGAAGAAAAAAGGAGACTAATGGGCGCTTGGCACCCATCCCATCATTAATAATTACCAATCGAGCTTGACCATTGAATGCTACTGAGCTCCAACTGCAACACTGACGGCTCGTTATCCGATGAAACGGACAAGGTTCTTTTGGGGCTCAAGAGAACCTGCAGGAATAGTACCCACCCACTAAATGGGGGAAGGCCACGAGGGCGTAGGATCCCGAGTTAGGCAGCTCAACGTCGGGAGGTGGGGGAGGAGATGTTTATCAAGTCCACGTTAGTCGAGCTTTCTTCCACTCATACAGTCCATGTTGTTGTTTCTCGCTGCCTGTTGGACCGTTGAGCCTGCTTGGCCTTGGCCCGAGAGACACACAGTGTTGTGTGGTGTTGTCGGTGTTGGACGGGCATTGACAAGCGGGAGCAAACATGTGAGTGGGGTGGCAACTTGTGTTGATGTTTTGCGCCGGAAATATCATTGGTGAGCGTGAAGCTGGATTTCCTTCCCGTGGTGCCGTGTTCCTCGCCATCCATGCCAATGTAACGAAGGGCTGACCCCACCATGGACCTGGCTAGAGCTCTTGATCAGCAATGGGGGTCTGATGTGGGATGAGGGATGACATGCCATTGCTCAGCCTCCGGCCTTCGTGGAAGCTTTCAACAAGCTTGACATGACAAGGCCATACGGCGAGTGACTCATTGGCATGCAGTGTATCCAATACTGCAGGAAACAGCGGCAGATCAATGGCTCAGGGCGAGCGGAGCCAGAGGGTTGGGGAGGGATGAGGTACGGTGGAGAAAAAGTATGGTTTGGCTTTGTCGGCCCCACAACCCCGAACTGTCAAGCGAATGTGGGGAAACAAGCCACAGCTGGAGCGGCAGATGAATGCTTGATTTTGGTGAGTTGAGCCACACATCCCAAGGCGTCAAGCCACAAAAATGCCGAATTTCCGCTTACTCAGCGGATCAAAGTTGACTTCGACTTACGCACTTGTTCATAAAAGATAAATATCTGATAGGACCTATGGAGTATACATGCAAGCAGATAACAACAACTGCCAGCACTAGCAAACCCCAAGAATCACATTCAGACCTTTCCCTCTTGTAGAAATAATTGCCTTCAATTGTCTATCATTGCCCAATACTCCCATTACATCCCAAGACCAAACCAACCATCCAGCATCCAACGCTGTCTACAATCTGCTGGCCGCCAACAGACGTCGTTTCCCAGTCTCACGGTGGGAAATAGCTGAGCACAACACCTAACCATGCTTGAATGCTTGCTTGTATGGCCGACGCCAGTTTTGTTACAAGCACTGCACTCCAGATTCGCAACAGAAAGAAGAGAAACAAAACGTTCGCTCAAGATTTATGCTTATGCCATGTTATGCCAACCAACTAAAGTTCCGATTCGGCGCCATTGGCCTCGGTGGCCATGGGGCTCCCATTTTGCCCTTGTCTCTTCACCCTCGCATTTCCTGGTCGACGTCTCCTTGCCACCGGTCTCCCACTCATGTTCATGTTCTCGTCATCGTCATCCGAGTCGCCATCCTCTTCAGCAAAGTGACGGGCTTCGTCCAGCACCGTGATATCCTCTGGCTTTTTCCGCAGCCATTGCATTCGTGGCCCGGAGCGTGCCAGTTCCGAAACTCTGAAACCATAAATCTTTGGCTCGTAGACCCTGCCTTTGCCCAGACCAGGCGCAATATTCCGCGCCCACATGCCATTGATGTTTAGCGACTCGTCAGTCCGAGTAAGGTTCGCAAGCTGCTCGCCTCCTGACTTTGTCAAGTCGTAATCTGGGAAGGTGAGAAGAAAGAGAGCGCCAAAGGTGCGGCCAAAGAAGGCCCCATCGACCGTTTGGAATCGGCTGTTAGGGGGTACATAAACGTCGAGACACGATGGGCAGAAGAGCTTGACTGTGTCCTCACCAGGCGTATCCGAGAGGCCAACTGGCAGCGTTCTCGTCTGGTTGCAGTTCGTCCGGGGGCATACTCCGAAGTGACTGAGCTCGTACTTTTCCGACATTTGCTGGATGCCGGCCCTGGAACAGATATACCGCTGGTGGATGAGGCCGTAGAGCATCTCGGCCGAGGACTCAATGACCGATAGGTCGCTAGCTATGCGGCTGTGATGTCGGCGTTCATGGCGACCGGCAAGACCATCTCGTCCATCTCCTGAAATGTCCTCCTCGTCCTCCTCTTCCTCGTCCTCGTCATCCTCATCGTCTTCTGGTTCAACATCGAGAATCATCTGGTGAAACACGCGTCTGATTAGCATGGCTCCTACAGCTCAAAGTAACAATAGTCAAACATTTTACCCACCTCCAGCGCCTCCTTGTACATAGTCACCTGGCTTTGAAGACCAGTGAGGTTGAAGTCATCTTCGATAAAGTCCTCTGACACTTCGGCAAAGTATTCGTGGCCGAGGAGGGAGCAAAAGGAAGAGATCCAGGACTCTGGTGATCCTGAAGAGGTCGACATGTTGGTGTGTTTTCGCTTGCTAGGAATTACTTGATCAGAAACTGCTTTGCGCGCGCAGACAGCTCTGTCCTGGTGACTGAGAGAGGTATTGTTTGAGGTGGTAGTAGTCTCGTCGCGGGAGGACGTTGGGCGAGTTGATCTCGAGATATTCTATGTTCTGATCATTATTGACTATGCTGTTGCGCGTCGGTTTGGGCTGGGATGCTGCAGGGAGCGGTGGGACGATGCTTGCTTGTGGTTGCTTCAGAAGTCGTCAAAGCCTCATTTCCGATAGGAAGCCTTGGGCCCTTCTGTGGGCCCCACCTTCGCAATAGCCCCGCGCTGATTGCGGCCTGAAAGGCGAGGTGTCAGTCCCAAGAGGTCGGTAAGCGGTCACGTGCCACCGCGTTTCCCTCGCTCCAGCCCCTCCATCCAATCGCAGGTCGCCAGTCTGATGCCAGCCTGCTAGCAAATGATGAAGACCAAGTCAACTCTTCGTTCTCAGCCGCTGACCATGCGCTGTACACTTCACCAAATTCCCCGGCTGCCTTTCACAAGGTCTCGCAGGACGTCTTTTCTACCAGCCTCAAGGAGATCACTATGTGCTGCGCGTCAGATCCAGGGGCCCATCGGGGTGGAAGAATTTCGGAAGCAAGCCATGGAGAAGAATGAGCCTCTGCTCATCAAAGGGCAGCAAGAAGCCTCGCAAGCCATGACAAAGTGGTTCGAATTCCACCCAGTGCCCAGGACAATAAACAAGACAGCTGTAGCTCTTTCCGAGCATTTCACTCATCCATTCGACGTTAAAATGGTCCCGTATGAGCTCACGGTTCCCACATGGCGTCCCAGAGGCTTCGATGGCGACAATGTGGACCGGTTCATCAGCTGGATGGCCAAAACACAAATAGGTTGGCCCCATCTGTGGCTTTCGTCTTACCTTCATGACATCAAACAACAATTGGGCGATGAGTACGACGAACACCACCGCTTCCTCCGCTTCGAGGCACCAATTTCCCTCATGTCTGCTGCGCTGCGCTACAATGCTGTCAAGGTTTCATTCCAGCGCGTCACTCAGCTCTACATCGCACAGGCTCCGATATCTGACTTGCCGGCCACTCTCCAAGGCGATGTGGCGACACCAGAGATTGTTCTCAAGGCGGGCAAGGGCGACGTGTATGGTTCCAGTATTTGGCTCGGGTTAGAGCCAACCTACACGCCATGGCACTGTGATCCAAATCCGAATTACTTCTGTCAGATCTATGGAGGAAAGGTGATCAGGCTTCTACCACCAGGCCTCGGCAAGAGTCTATTCCGCAAGGTTCAAGCAGAACTGGGACAGACGGGGAGCTCAACCATTCGCGGGGACGAAATGATGCAAGGCGAAGAGAGGACCTTGCTGACAACAAAGGTCTGGACCGAGGAAGCACCAGAGGAGATGATGGAGGTTGATGTATCTCAGGGGGATTCGCTTTTCATTCCCAAAGGATGGTGGCACAGCGTGAAAAGCGTGGATTACAAAGGCGGTCTGAACGGGAGTGTAAACTGGTGGTTTAGGTGAGGCTGTCCTCGAATGAACTGATCATTCAACGTTTTGCTCGCATCCAAAGGCTGTGCTTTGCCCCTTGGGCACATCTGTTGTAACGCCCATGCATGAGCACCTGCAAGAGGGTGCCCACGGCCGCCGCGGGTGCCGATGGATCTGTATTGGTTGTCTTGGCTAGAAAATTTGGATCTTTCCTCTCCTTCGATATGCCTTTCCAGACACGGTCACTCCAAAAGCTCGCAGGCCGCGGGTGAGCGTGAGAACTGTTATCGCTCGGCCTTTCAACCATCCAGGTCAGGCTTCCCTGGCTGACACGAGGGAGGATGACACCAAGTGGAATATTGTCTGTTGGTTGTATCTCGGCGTCGCATCTTCGGCCGGCTCGCATCGCAAGACATTGGCATTATGCAGGCGATTACTGAGTCTCCTCCGAAGGGCTTACCATTTAAATAACGACATGGCAACAGTATGCCCTCGAGATTCTTCAAGCTTCAACACGATTTTCTTTTGTTGAAGGCTCTACGCCATTTATTCTTTCGCAATGTCCGACCAGATCCAGATCACCAACCACAAACAGTACGATGTGATAGTTGTTGGCGCCGGGCTCAGCGGTCTTCAAACAGCTGTCAAGGTCCAACATGCAGGTTTCTCCGTTATTGTTCTAGAGGCTCTTGATCGTGTGGGCGGCAAGACGCTGTCGGTGCAATCCTCGAGCCAGGGCAAAGGCGTCAATGACCTTGGCGCTGCCTGGATCAACGATAGCAGTCAATCCGAGATCTACAAGTTATTCCTCAAGGCTGGCCTGAAACCTGAAAAGCAATTGGATGAGGGCAACACCCTTCGGCAGATTGAAGACGGCAGCTATATCTCTGTTCCTTTTGGTCAACTCTTCGTAAGCGCCCCTAACACATGCAGCCCAACCGACTGTCGCGGTGCTTGTTCTGACACAAACCTAGGTTGACGAAGAAGAAGCCGCAGCCTTTGCTGTCCTCTTTGGCGCTCTGCGAAAAGTGACTGATGCTTCCGACCTGGAAGATCCCATCACCGGGCCCGACGCCAAACGGCTGGACAGCCTGACTTTTACAGAGTACTGCAAAGAGCTCCTGGAGTCCCCTTCGACACCCATCATCGCTACCTACCTAGCGCGTGCTCTCCTAGGGGTGGAAGGTGACGAGGTCAGCGCGCTGTTCATGATCAACTACTTCAAGAGCGGAACCGGAATCCTCAACCTCGTCTCTGATGGCCCCGACGGTGGCCAATATCTCCGCGCCAACAAAGGCACGCAGACAATTTCCAAATATCTCGCCGCCCAGCTGCCCTCCGGGTCCATCCACCTCACCAGCGTTGTCAAATCCGTTAGCCAGTCTGCGGCTGGTGTGGAAGTTGTCACGACCGCCAACAAGACATTCAGGGCCGCGCGCGCGGTAGTCTCTCTGCCCAGCGCTCTGTACCCGACCATTTCCTTCTCCCCCGCGCTGCCGCCATCCAAATCCATCCTGGCAGAGGGTACAGCCATCGGCGCGTACGGCAAGATCATATATGTCTGGGCTATTCCATGGTGGCGTGAGGCCGGGCTCTCTGGGACATTTGAGGCACCGCTTTCTGGGCATGTCTCTTTTACGAGGGAGACTTCCGTGCCGGAGGACAACCAGTGGTCCATCACTTGCTTCATCGTGGGTGATCCTGCAAGGGAGCTGTCCAAGTACGCCCAAAAGGTCAGGAGGGAGAAGGTTTGGGCGCAGTTTAAGCAGGTGTTTGAGGGGTCGGGGGTGTTGAAAGGGGCGAAGGTGCCGGAGCCGATTCAGGTGCATGAGATTGCCTGGAAGAGGAACCAGTATGCGGATGGCGCGCCGACTGCAGTGATGGGTCCGGGGGTGTTGACTGAGTTAGGGGAGGTGACGGTCAATCCGCTGAGGGAGCCGTGGCGGAGAGTACACTTTGTGGGCACGGAGACCAGTTTGGTTTGGAAGGGGTATATGGATGGGGCTGTCAGGAGCGGGATCCGAGGCGGTGAGGAGGTGGTGAAGGCGTTGCGGGAGGAGGGGAGGTGATGGCTTCATTCGCATCGAAAATTGGGAGAACCAAGCCATCTTGTGTATATTCTTCATCCGACAGTGCCCAGTTGTACTACTTGTCACATGTCTAGGCTACACTCCACCGTCACGCACGATCACCAACCTCGCCCTCTTCAATCAACCTGCGGGCAATCGAACAGGCCATTTGAACTACCCACAAATTAAACGTAAGCCACCTGTCTTTCTACTGGAGAAATTATAGCTGTGTGTTTCCCCGGGGGGTTAGGGTAATATACATCCTGACTTGCACTTCATCAACCACATTACCACTCCCAGCCACACCTACTTGCACGCAGTTAGTTGAAAGCCTGGGAGTTGGCCTGGAAATTCAAGGCCGGGCAATAAGAGCCATCGCAAATAAAACCCTGGCAATGAGGCCCTTGCAGGTGGTGGCGCGCGTGCAAATATGCCCTCCATTGGCCCATAGACAACAATCAACAGACAAATATACCATTAAAGCCTGCATTTCTGAGCAAATGATTTCACTGCATTCTGTATTAGACAAAATGCGGTGAGGGTGGTTTGTTCATGTAGGCGAGTAATAGAATGGCGTCGCTCAGGACTCATATACAACCCTAATCCCAACTCGGGCTGCACAGCGGTAACACAGGGTTTTAAGGGCTTTATTGAAAATAAATAAGCCAGTTACATAGTATCTTCATCGATTTGTATGGCACTTCCTATGTGTTTCAGTGCCGGTGAGAAGTGATATTGTCTGTTGAGATGGGTTGTTGAAGTCAGGGTGTGATGTTCTTGTCACAGAAGAATGATGACTTCTCCATTGATACAACCTTAACCCGTGTCAGGGGCACGCGGATGAGGATGGATGGACGATGATTTACTTCCCAATGCAACTCGGTCGCTGGTAGATGCATGATGTATGCCGATTGTTGGTTCCAGTCCTTAGTTTGGTGATTGCATGGAGTGCAACCACATATATTCCATGACCGCCTGCATGTTGAAAAAGTCATCTTCGCATTTTCCATCCATCAGGTACCCCGCAGCTGAAGCTATGCCAGAGTGTGCGCCTGATGGGGCGCCCTGAAAAAATGGCCTTTTCACACCAAGCGTCCCTCTCACCTGACGCAGCTGCCACAGCGCACTGGGCGCCAGCGCGCCCAGTGACATCTACGACAACAGGCCCGGCCGCCGGAGACACCACGCAAGCGCACTACCTTCGAATCCCGGCACACCGCGATACACACAGCGGATGAAACAACGACAGCTGCGATGTTCTGTCTACCCAAAGGGACCTCACTTTTACAATCTTCTCACCTTCAATCGAGATGAAAGCAATGGCGCAGCTTCACTCAGCCTTGCGTCCAGCTCAGCAAGGGGCATCCGAAAGGCTGCTCTGAGACTATCTGTTAGCCAGTACCTGCTAACCCTAAGAAACTCCCGTTCTATCCAGACAACCCCCGCTGCCCGCGGCGTTCTCGTTCCGCTGCCGAAATCCCGCTCGACAACCCCCGCGCCCCTCCGCGCGCGCCCTTCCGCCGGCGCAACACTCTGCCTGCTCGTAACACTGCCGAAATCCAGCTCCGCGCCTAGGCTTTCGAATACGTACATCTCTAATACTCAGTTGCCGCGCGACAGAGACGAAGCGTCCCGGCGGCCTCCAAAACCTCAGGTCCGCCAACACAAATTGGCCCCGCGGTCACCCCGAGAATTCGCAAGCGCCTACTCCGAAGTCGACAACTTCCACCGACCGTCCTCGAGAAATTGAAATAGTCTGGATACAATTATATAACCGCCTGCGTGAAGGGAACCCGGCGTGCTTGGGATAATTTACGCCATGCCGTTAAGTTGCTGGAACCAGTCCACCCGATACCCGGCACGCATCACGCATGGCCCGGTGCCCTTGGGTCGCGTGCGTGATGACGGAGGAAATATGATGGATCACCACCACATATTATGTTTGGAGGTCAAATGATGTGCATATCCACGTGGGGAGAGAGCGTCTCGCGTTGTGTGCATCGCGTCCATCCTGTATTGGCCTACAGCTGATTTGGTTACCTATACAAGCAAAGAAGGATGCGGTACAGTCAGGGTATTTCCTTCTCCCGGTTCATCTCATCCTCCCCATTGATCTTCCTCTCATCGATCGCCCTGTTCTTCCAGTCCGCGCTGTTGTCGCTGTTAGGGGCTCTTCTCACCGCCCGCCGTCTCCTGCCCGCCCACCGTCTCCTCTCCGCCTACCATGGGTGGTCAGTCGTGCGAAGGAATCTCAGTTGTTGGTGCTGCGCAGGAGTCAGTCGAGGAATCTACTTGGCGAGGACATATGTATGAACACCAAGAAGATTATTACAAACGAAGCTGAGAGTATGACACTTACTCGCATTTGTTTGTGGCTCCGAAAGAGCACAATGAACCGGCGACACCGCCACCAGATCTGGTGTCTTTTTCTTAGGAGCCCCAGGGGTACTCTGTTCTGGTTCGCGAGTTGGGGTTTCCATCCTATAGAATCTAGAACGGTGGTAAGTATATGCCGGTGACAACACAGTGTAAGAACCTCGAACACAGACATAAGCTTTTGCCCGTATCGTTTTCAAGCAAGGCACTTCAAGAGCAGGGAGTGTACTTGCTGGTGCGAAGCAATAGCTGTTGACCAATTTGGGGGTTGCAGTTGATAGTTTTACTTGCGAGAGGCGGTCATTTTCTACCAAAGATGGAGTGCTGCCGTTTAGCACGTCTCCATGTTCATTCGCCGTCGTGAAATCCAGATCTGTCTCAGCCCAAACCTAAGAGCGGAGAACTAGTTGGGTTTGGTAGGGAAGCCTGCATATGGTGAGTCCCGTTGGACGTCCTGTTGGAGAGAGTCAAACCCGAACTGGGCATTGAGATGCTAGCAGGTGGTCAAACACGAAGATGGAGATAATGCTATCAGCCTACCGGATGTGAGGTCTGTCTCCTAGGATAATCAGGGGACATGATTGCGAGCAGTAAGAAGAACGCAACACCCCTTTCTCATCTGTCCAAAAATTGCCAACTTCTATCGTGTTGGGCAAACCATTGGTTGTAGTGAAACCAAGGCTTCATCCGCGCTGCTCTTCTCCTGGAATGGTGGGTGATATATGGCAATGTGCAGCAGCTCCGATGCGGCAAGGGAAATGCCATTCGACTACACGTCAAGAGAATCCCAGACAGGTCTTGTGTTTTCAGGTACTGTGGATGCTGTGGGTACCAAGCTGGAAGCAAAGGCATGAGAGCTGGTAGGCGCACATGTTGTTCAAACCTCCAAGAAACGACGTGCCGTTAAACATGACAATTCTATCAGCTTAAAATGGACAACCAGAAACTAAAATGGCCCGCAACTCTCCTCATAATCTGACATCATGATATTGATGGAGAAATTGAAGGCAATGGGGGCCGGGAAACACCAATATCCGCCCCACATCGTCGACCACGTCATCGACCACATTTCCAACCACAACTGCCGAAACCCAGAGTTTTATCTCATTCAACTTGCACTACAAATGTACGCTCGAGTGTGATAGGACCCCTCCATTTATATGGTGTTGATGTTGTTGTTTGCGTGCAAATGCAAGCCCCGCCTCCATGCTCAAGTTTCCGGTGCATGGTATTTGAGAAGGTTATATGCAAAAGCTTTAGTTGAGGGCGAAAATGGTGATGTGGTTGATGAGACATCACATGTAACTCTCACTCCTGCACGGGACAATTCACGGCTCCATGTTGTGCCATCTTTTCACTTCGTCAAGGCCAGTTCTTTACTTTTTAGGCAACATGATAGCTAAACAGTATCATTTTGCGCAATGGGCCAACAACTTTGCTTGAGCACTGTTTCAGAGCTCTATTGCGTAACAACGTCACCGCAAGGCTTCCATTGCCTTTGCGCCGCCAACACAAGCATAAATCTCCCATCTAGTCAAGCCGAATAAACAAAAATAACTGACAGTGAGAGCAGAGGAACGGTACAATAATGGTCTGGGAGCCTTGTCGAAAACCGTAGGAACTGGAGCCTCGGCTGTCGCCAAGACAACCACTTACAAGGCTGGATATCTTGAGCCAATCACAACGTCGAGAATTCACAGCGCGATGCAGCCTTGCTTGCCAGGACAATCGACCTCGATAACATTAAACAAAACTGAGAGTCGCAGACCAAAGAAACCATCCAGCTGGGGACCTAGCATCTCAAGCTGCCATTGCCTACTACTGCCTTCGGAAAGAACACCCACGAGTCTTTTGCCGCCCACCGACAATTCGTACAGGCACCTTTGAACTTGCCCGGCATCACCACACACTCGGCGAACCGGCCTTGACCCTCCCTGCATCGATCGCAGGGCTCTGGAGCAATATCACCGCGAGAATGTGCGAGGGCAGCCTCACAGTCGGCATGTGGCTGCCAGTTGTACATGGGGTTGCGACGGTGGTCCCTCTTCACGCCCACCCCCACGACGGTTTTCGTCCACACCTTAGCTGGCCTGATGAACTGCTTTCTTGTTAGCCAGGTGTCTGGAACAAATTGCTTTGGGTTCAAGTGGGCATACCTGTTGAGAGAAGATCTCCTTCATCACCGCACTCTTCTTGATGCAGTTATGGTAGATCCCACGAAGTGCCTTCTTGCCTATATACGACACCTTTCCATCCTTATCATGCTCAAACCTGGGATTGGTTGCAGCGGCGGCAACAACGGTGGCAGCTGGGGGTACTTGTCCTCGGTGGGGCCCTGCAAAGGGGTAGAAGAACGGTCAGTGGGGTGCCAAATACCTAAGCAGTTTTGCTATACGGCAGAAGAAAGACGGGTGGCGTTTCAACCTAGCAGCAAAGAGGAAAGACATGGAATACAGGCAGCAGAAATGGGAGCAAAGGTCCCTGCCGAAGACGGTCGCTAGACAGTGGTCAAAAAGAAGAAGAGGCAACTGCGCTTACATGTTCAGACTCTGAGCCACTCTCATGCTCAGAGACACCCTGGGCTAATAGGAGACTGGGACGACTCGGAGAGATGGAACGCCGTAGTCCCGTCATCATTCTTTTGGCTGATCTCAAATTTCCCCCAGAGCTAGCACCAGGACCATGTGACTCCCGTATCTGATGATCGTGAATGGCGGACCGTTCACTTCGGGGCTGAAACCGCAATGTTTGGAGTGAGCAGAAGATCAGTTGGTGATCACAATCCCGAACTCGGGGCAATAGTACTCACTGGAAGCGAAAAAAGATTCGATGTTAAGGTTGCGAGGGGCGGAGGCTGGTATGGAGTGTTCGTTGCTACGTCCAACTGTGCTGGTGCTCTACTTGGCGACGCTGGAATTGCTTTTTGAACTTTGCGACGATTTACCAGCGGGGGGACGCCTCCGCTGCTGCGGTGGTGAGGTCGGCAGGTCTCTGCTCTGGACTGAAGCTATTGGGGCACAAAAGATTCAAAGTCAGCTGCGACACTTGGCGCAATGATTCCTCACCAGAGGGCGGTTCAGCGCCGGTTCTCGGTCTTGCAGTACTCGTGCACTGTCCGGGAACGCTGATGTTATAGTCGGGTGTCGACGATGGTGTGCCAGCACGGGACGCCTCCGCTTTAGCGGTGCCCAAGTCAACAGGCCTCAGCACCATGTCCGTACAGAAGTCCATGTAGGCCACGTGGGACTTGACCCGCGGCGTGAAGTCCTCCAAAGAGAGGCAGTCAATGTCGACCACAACTCGGGCCCCGCAATTTGCCCTGCTGGGCTGGGTGCTCATCTCAATTGCGTACTGGTCCGCAATGCAGCTGTTCATGGCACGGCTTCCTGATTCCATAAGCGCTTATGAATCGGCAATACTGTAGAGCAGCCTTGTTCTTTTCTGCTCAACTGTCTTCTTGTAGTTCATCGCCCGGGGTTTCTCTCCGTCAAGCCGCAAGATCTTCTCTTTGACCTTCCTCAGCTCCTTGTCCCAGGAACCCACCTCCTCGGCATCTTTCTCGGCTTTCTGGGTTGCCATCTTCAGACGATCGTACATGGGCTTGATTTGGACAGCAACGCCATGTGAGGTCTTCTCGAGGCTCTGTTGGCGCCGTCTCTTGTACTCCTCAATATACTGATTCTCCAAGATGGCCAGTCTATCGTTGGAGCCATCGTCAGCCTCTTGCTTGATGGACATGTTGTTCATAGTGGGTGATCAAAGAAGTTTGACAGAAGGGTTGTGAAACAGGCAGTTGCGGACAAGTAGGACCAGGCAGGATCAGGGACAACTTCAATAAGTCATCAGGGCCGCAGCTTTTGTCGTTTCGTTGATGCGTCTTCAGCTTGCAAACCTGGCGCTGTCTCAACAGGGTTGGGTGAGCTGCATCGAACTGCAGCGCCCATTCGTTCAATTCCAGCTATGTGGGTCCAAACAAACGGCGGGCTACCGGCGGCTCGATAAGTGCTGCCACCCGTCCGAGCCGGGGCACGCCGGGGACCGCTTTTTCTGTTCTTCTTTTTTGTGGAGGGGGGAGGGGGTTTGTAGCCAAACCCGCCTGGTGGTTGGGTGTGGAGTGTGGGGTGTGAAAAGGAGCTGTGCAAAGCTGCACAAATTGAGTTTGATGCCGCTGAGCGACCCATGGAGGCCGTTCATTCCATATTCATCTATACTCTTTCTTCGTCTTTCCAACGGCCTCTCTGTGTTCAGTATTTTCAATTGAAACACCATCGCCTTCGTCGGGTAACACGTAAAAGGTGCAGCCAGGCAGCCGCATTCTGTCCGCCGACTGAAACATGTAACTAGGACTAGGAGAGACTTGGGTCACCATCTGCGGACTGCTACATTGGGGCACTAAGATGGATCTCCGCCTCGTATTGCATTGTTTGCTATGAAGACACTGCCGTGTTGACCAATGGCACAACCAGCCGGCAGCCAGCAGCCAGCAGGTGTATTCTATCACGCACCGTGCAAGATGGGCACACCGCACCGGACAAGAGGACGTGGACAAGAGACTTGAGCTATCATCTTTGGACTGACGCCCATGATGGCCATTTCCCATGAAATCTTGCCGCTGCCTGAAGTGTGCACAACAGACCGGCTTGGCATATCTCGCCGGCTTCCCTCGCGGCCTGGTTCCAAGCCGCACCAATGCATGAAGCCCATCATGAGAGATATTGTCGGCGGAGGCACTCGGGAACTCTGACAACGCCGATGGTTCGTTCAGAAGGGCAAGTTGGCGGGATCCTGCATACCTACCTAGGTTGGTAAGGAGGCAGCAAAAGAGTCGAAGCTGACGTGGACGAGGACGCACAAGTTTATATCTTGTTCATTCATCCCCATTCTTCACGAGCTCGGGACCAAGCATCACCAACCTATCGCTATCGCTTCCTCTCCCCATGGATTCCAGGACATCAAGCAAGAAAGAGGCGAGCCCACGATCCAGAAACGCCGCGCACAACATGACTCACAATGGGCTGAGAAAACATCACAGTCACTCTGAGGGAAGTCTCACAATTAGATGGAGAGAGGAAGGAGAGAGGGCCGGTCTATTTGGGATGGCTCCGAGGAAATGAATCGACAGCAGAGCATGGCAAGATCACAGAAGGAAGTCTGAAAGACCAAAAGAAACGTCTGGAGGCACAAAAGAAAAGTTTGGAGGCACAACTGGCTAGCACGGAAGGAGAACTGGTCAGCATGGAACGGGAACTAGGCAGCGTGGAGGAAGAACTGGAGCTTGCGTCGACAACCGAGAGGAAGCTGAGGAACGACGGCCTTAACATCGTAGAACGTTATCACAGCAGGATGAGCCACAATGCAAAGAGATTTTCGAAAGAGTCTGGACTCGAAGGCCTTGATCGGATACAGCCTTCTCTTGCTGAGGTTGGCAGCAGCCTCAACATTCCTTTGCCTCTCATTGCCACCAATGATGAGGTAGAACACAAGGGACTGTTGGGGACAGCCGACCCATGCCAGCCATGCGTGCGGAGACTATAGCGCCAACACAGAGAGAGGGGCGAGATGGGCTGTTGGACTCGGATCAGAACTTGGTACGTACATCTAGTCCTCCATCCTCAAACTTGCCCTTCACATCAGGGTTCGCGGAGCGATTTCTCTGACCTTTTTACCCTCATCTAGGCCTCAGAGCCAAGGGCCTTCCCACAGTCTTCGGAATCTTGTGCCATGCAGGGGAACTCGGCTGAAAGGGCGATCTCCCGGCAAGGGGACACCTCTCCGGCGCGAAGGCATTACACCAGTTCCCTACTGCAAGGTTCCCTGCACCTCCTGTCGGTGGGAATGCAGAGGGGGTCGTCGAGCTAACAAGAAACCTCTTCGTCCACTCTTGTGTTGACCAGTCCCCAGGAGGACTCTGACACAGAGATGGAACAAGACAAGGTTGCTATCCTTGACGAGCAAGAGGTTGGGCAACTCTGGCGCATCAATCATTCACAGGGGGCAGTGTCCTATGTGATAAGAAGGATGTTAGAAAAGCCGGCAAGTCATAATAACCACATACCGAATGAAGAATAATCTGCTTGCAAATTGGACACCGGGCAGTATCGACGACCAGCTCGCTTGCGGACAACCATGCCCAAGTCCGACAAGAAACGTGTCTATAATTGGAACGATCGGTCTAATATGATAGCTTTGGTTGTCCAGACCAGCGGACAAATTGTCCAAGAGGGCTGTGGCCGTTGTAAGAACAAGGCTGGGCCATTTACTGAGTGCGTCGTGGACTCGCAGGTTGGTATTGCCTGTGCAGGCTGCCAGTGTAACAAAAACCATTGGAGGTGTTCTTTCAATCGTCAGCCTAAGAACGCTGTCGTTTGCAAGGGCCTTGACGACAACCTTTCATCAGGGGGGGGCAAACTTCAATCGGTTACCTAGTCTTGTTGAGAAATAGATCCCTTGATGTTGCTCTTTTGTAACCTGCCTTTACATTGGACTATACCGGAAGCTCTCACGAACTCCCTGGGGTAATATCTCTCAGAACTCTCAGGTTACCTGTCCACACAAATTGGAAGCCATGCGCTGGCTACCCATTTTGATACACACTGCCAGCACCTACTTGGCGACCTCTGTATGCCACCACGATGTGAACTGAAGAAAGAAAAAGCTGCCTTACCCAGTGTGACTGAATAAATATCTTGGACTGGCCCCTAAAGCCCCTTAAGAGGCGGCTCTCTTGTAGTTTTACCGAGCCTTCGACCAGACAGGGGGACCGCAGTTTACCTAGTTGAGCTTGACCTTGTTAAACCTTTTGTTCAGCCTCTGCTTCTGGTGCCTCTTCTCCGGTCGCCTGCCCTCCTAAATTTATGCAGCTATCTCAATATTCGGGCAGATTTAGGGTGGTCCACGAGATAACACGGCTTTGGCCTAGCTTGCAGAATGATCCTCTCCATGAGTACCTATACATCCTCAAATCTCGCTCATCATCACAAACTTCGAGAAGGCTTCCCAAGCTAATATCCGATTTAGCCACCTGGTGTTCGGTTGAAACCTAGCCGCTAGATGCTTTTGGACTTGGCTCCAAAGTCCCGGCGTCTTAGTCCTGTCCGGGGTAGAGAAAGAAGCACTCGCCAAGCAGGCTGTGGCAGCCCTGTTCATCTCCACCCTCCTCGTTCGCAACTTGAGGACCAATCATCAGACGACCCACTTGCAGAAACTGAGGACTGTTTTTCCGGCTAGTCCCGACCTTTTGGGTCAGACAGTGGCATGTTGTTGGCGGAAACTGCGTGGCTGCCCGAGAGGGTGGGCACGCAAGGAGCAAAGCCAAGTCGCAGAGCCAGCCACATGCGAGATGTGTGCGTCTTGGCAGCAAGTTGGTCACCCAGTTCATCTTAATCAGACGTCAGGGTCACATATGTTGATGGTGTATAAGATGTGGGACAATGCCTTTCTCACTGATCAGCCTTCTTTCATCTCATTCTCAGCAACAGTCTCACCACCAGTCGTTCTCATCGCTCTTTCTCTTCTCTTTTTGCTATCGAAGATACCCGGCCTTTTACCCGACCTACATACATCTTGTTTTCTAATTCTATCAAAATGGCCACTCCTGCTCCCCAAGCCGCTGCTGCTGCTTCCACCCAGGCCGCTGGCCTCATCTCCGACGCCGACGTCGCCGAGTGGAAAGACAAGTTCAACAAGGTCTTCGCCGCACCCTCAGAGCACTTCAACTCCAAGTCGCCGGCCACCGCCCAGCCATGGACACACAACTTCTGGAATTTTATCAACCCGCTCGAGACATGTCTTATGACTTGGTGCTTGCCATGCGTGGTGTTTGGCAGGACGCATCACAGGGTCAACAAGAGCGCCGGTTTGAGAGGCTATGAGCCTATCAACACTTCGGTATATTTGGGCTCTGTCATATTATTGCCGTTGATGGATTGTTAATATAGATCCAGTGCCTTCTCTTCTGCGGTTCAACAGCCGTCTGCATGCAATGGCTTCCCATGGCAATTCAGAGAGCGGATTTCAGAGCCAAATACAACCTTCAGGGGAGCTGTGCGGTGGACGTTGCTTTAGCGTGCTGCTGCAGGTGCTGTGATATTGTGCAGATGGATAAGGAGGCTGAGTTGAGGGCTTCTGGGGAGCAGAGCCAGAATGGGGTTCAGGAGCAGTATAAAGCTGCGGAGGTCATGGTTGTGCCTGAACAGAAGCAGTAGACGGACGGAGCGATGTGCATGACGAGATACTTGGGGAATTTGCTGATGGATAATGGGTTGCGGCTTAGCTATGATACCTCTGCTAGTTTGTTTGTGTTTGTTTGTTTTGGTCAAGAACATAATACTTTTCTCTAGCTCTTCAGATATTTCCTCACAGTTTTTTCGGCGGAACTGCGTCATCAAGGGTCAATCCAAGGGGACAACCCCCTGCCTGTCAAGTGCCAGATTGTGGGGTCAAGATCTGCAAATGGCCCCTGCTAGCGCTGAGAGCAGAACTGGACCCTTGCTCGGCAATTTCACCCCAATGTGGCATCCATCCCGAGATCAACGACAAAGTTGGTGATGGCTTCAACAATACGATTTGGAGTTAACTTCTCACAACTCGAATTATGGCCCTCACCTAGTCCAACCTCCTAGGTAGTTAGTCCCTCCCTAAACCGGCAAACCATCACTTTGCTGCCCCCCTCCTTAATATCCCTGATGCCTGTAACCTTAATAACCACCATAACCCTGATAGTATCCCCCGGCAACACCATATGTCTGCTGCTCCTTCTGTGGAAAATCAGGCTTCTCAATCTCAAGATCGGTCAGCATTTCCCTCGGCGTCTGCCCCCTCCAATCCGCCACATCAGGGCTCGCCCCCGCCTTCACGAGAGCCTTTGCAATCTTTGTCACCGCGTCTTTACCCCCAAACTTATTACACCCCAGCCCCACAACAAGCAATGCCGTCCTCCCCTCTCTATCCTTGCTATCGATCACCTCCCGCCTCAGCCCGGCGTCCTCCACCTCTTTGAGTGAGAACTTTATCGCCTCAGGACAGACACCAGTAGCCGCCCAGTGAAGGGGGGTCATACCCCAGAAATTTTTTTGTTTGAGCAGATTTGTCCACTTCCACTGGCCGGTGTAATTGGTGGGCTGGAATTGGGTGTATCGGGTGTGTATTCGATATTGAGGCGTGTATGTAAATGTTCTGATCGTTGTCATGCTTTCTTTGATGGCTTCCAGCGCGGCCACGTTGTTGTGATAGGACGCGAGGTGTATGGCTGTTAACTGAGAAGAGGCCGCGTTCAGCGTGGCGGTTGGGTCGGCCCCTTTTCCTAGGAGGACTCGATGACGGTGGCGGTCTTGGTGCTTTTCCTGGTGGTGGTGCACATGTCGTGGAGGGCGGTGTGACTTTTCGTTGATGTTGGGCGTGTTGAATTGCCATTGGAATCTCTGGGGTTGGAATTGAAGGCCGGGTTGGGTACCTCGGATTGGGAGAGGTTGACCGAATGGCTGTCGCACGTTGGAGAGGATGTTTTGGGAAGTTTGTAGGAGCGGTGAGGCTATTTGTCTAGATGTCGTCGACGGCGCGTCAGTACACAAACCTTCCGTGAAACTGGTATAGACATGAAGGTTTGGGGGATCACATACAACCTAACAGCCTGAACAACCCGATAAATCTCTCGTTCCCTCGCATACAACCGACTCGTCAACCGATGCATCTCAGCAAGTTGATATATCTCAGACAGCTTGTGGGAGCAATACTCCTGTGGGACTGGCAATCAGGTTGCTCTAGGGCTTCGGCCCTGGGGCCCACGTATATGGAAAGGACAAGGGAAAGGTTTTGCTCTCTAGAGTTGTTTGTTCGAGTACTTAACAATATCATCAAATATTACCAAAATTCTCGCTGCCGTACAACACAGCTTTGTGAAACCTTGCTGGGGCATCATCTTTTTTGCCTTCTCATAGGCGTCCGCAAAGGCCACCTTGCACTCCTTAAGGTTCGCCTCAAGTCGCGGGGATAGATCAGAGGTTATAGGGATGCTGGTAGTACCAGACCTGAGCTGTCCAAGAAGGCCTCTGCAGGAGTCTAGTGCCATGGAGACGGCCTTGATGCTATTGGCAAGATCTCTGAAACTGTTATCACTGCATAGGACACGGTAGGTCAGGCTGTTGTAGGTCGTCGAGAGCCGCTGGGCGGAATCCTGCAAGATGATGATTTGATCCAACATTGTGTGATTTGACTGTGAGTGATTTCTGTGCTGAAGGACAAACGGCAAAGATGGCCTTGAGTTAAGGTGGGCAAGAGTGGATTGAGGATTGGACGGGGGTGGCGGTGGCAATCCGAAGATGATTTGCGATTTAGACTCCCACAGATTGCCCTCGCGAATGTGGACACAGCCTCAAGGTCGGATTCAGTTGGCCCTTGAGCAGCATGTTTGCGGCTCATTGTGCTGACATGATAGTAAATCAACACGACTGCGCCCCCGCCCCGCCCCCCTTTTGGCAGCAGAGCCTCACTTCCCTATGGAGGCCTTTTCTTACTCCTGAAACTACTCTGACCACACGCTTCATGCTTCATGCTACAATAAGGACAAGAAACATAAAAAGCTACAAAGAAAGCCGAGAGCCTTCAGCACACCAATTATAGCTTTGAAGATCATATTTCTCTATAATATTGGTTGTGTGCACACTCAGATTCAATTAACATCTAGAGATCTCTCATCTTTTATTCCTAGGTAGGCTATTCCAAGTCCAACTCATCAATAAAAGCCACAATTAACTGGAACACTTTCCAACCACTTCTTGATAAGAGGTTCAGTCTGTAACATCTGACCAAACTGAGGACCTGCTTCTACAAGACTGTCCTTTGACGGCAACACTTGATTCCAAAGATCACCACCTATGTCTTTTTTATTCCGAGCAGCACCTCCTTTCTCGCTGTGAATCCCATTTCTGGATGCTGTATCCCGCTCAGCACCCCTCGTGCTTTTTCTGACCTCGCCCGTGGAGACTCTACTCTTAAGCTTCTTTTGGCTTTCACTTTGAGATGACACTGGACGCATCTTGCATTCGGCATCTTGCTTCAAATCAGGCAAGGTATTTTGGGACCTGCTCCTCTGGTTCACGGGGGGCGGTAAATTGGCTGCTCTAGTATTTGGACATGGTGGTGGCTTGTTCATCTGGCTTGAATGAACACCTCGAGGTTTTGGTGTATTCTTTCTGGGTTTTTGTTTCTCACCGGCCGCTTTGTCGCTCCTGCCAGTGTCAGGTGTCACTTTGTGACTCGAAATCTTATTTGTGCGCACATCCTGTCTGGTGACCTGTGGACTGTTCGACCGTTGTCTGTTGGTCCTGTTTTGGCTGGCGTCCTTCGTAGGTGCCTTGGATCTTCCACGGCGGCTGTCGCTCTTTCCCAGTGACCGGTCATCATCTCTACGATCTGGATATTTGAGATGGCTTTGGTCATTCTGTCGTTGACCTGAGTCTGGGGTTGTATTCCGACCACGGTCCTCGTGTTTCTGTGGAGATCGAACCTCAGACCTGCCTCGAGGCGGGCTCCGGCGTGGTTGCTGGCGTGGAGTGGTCTTTCACGCATTCTTTGTACCTTCATGTTGCTCGTCGACTTGAGGTAGCGCCTTAGCCTGTACCTCCTTTGCTAGTTCCTTCTCTTGAGCTGCAGCCAAGTGTGCACCCGCCTTTTCGAACGCAGTCTTCATCTTCCTGAACGCTCTTTCATCCTTATCTCCCCTGGAAAAATTTCCAGACAAGACATCCCAAGGCGTTCTTCCCTTGTCGTCCTGCCCCCTAACCAACCGCTCACTCAGCCTCTCTCTCACAATCTCGCTAACCAAAAACTCGGCCGCCTCAGGTGCTGCCCCCCAAGCAACCATGTGAAGGACATTCCTACCGTTCTTGTTGGCCTTATATAGGAGACTCTTCCATTCCTTTTTGTGGCGTCTATAGCGCTGCACGGTTGACACCGTACTCATCGAAGTTGAAGGTCGACGGGGTGGTGTCGTTACCTCTTGTTCCTTGGTGAATACAGGAAGCTTTGTAGCTCGAGCGGCGAGTGTCTTGGCATCAGCAGGTCCGTCGTCCTCCGGCACCAAGCTTCTCTTGATAGCCTTCAGTGCTTTCACGTTGTTGTTGTAGGTAGCGAGGTGTAGGGATGTCGACTGAGCACCTTCAGTGGTAAGCTTTGGATCAGCCCCCTCGTCGAGCAGAAAGCTTACAAGAACAATTTTGTTGTCGGATTGATCGGGGTCACTATAAGCATTTTGTAGAGCAGCGTATCTGTTAGGCAGTTGTCGCTTGTCGACGCTCTCACCGTTGAGCAAAAGTGTCCTCACCAATGGCAGAACCCAATCTGCAAATTGGCGTCCTGGGCTCGGTGAGCGGGATGCCTTGATGAGTTTTCTGAGTTGGGATTCGATATTGAGGACAGTGGCCTGTGTTCGGTAGGCTACGGCGCCGTTTTTTTGGACGTCACTGTGTAATTTGGAGGTCATTCTTTTTGTTTGGTCGGCCGTGTCTCTTGCTTGGCGACAGATATGCTTAGTCTGGTAGGACATGTCTTTTATTTGGCGCACGTCTTTGAGTGTTTGGGCGCCTATCTCCCTGTTTTAAGCACCCGATGTCAGCGGACGGTTGCCCTTGCATGATGTAGGCATGAAGTATCATATAGCCAAGACCTCTCACTGGAATAGATGAAAGAAACAGTAATACTGGCCAGAAGAAAAAGCGACTTACAGGTGGATGTCCTCCACAACTGATCGCAGGTCTTTGTCTCTCGACCGCAAATTGTCCCTCAACCTTTTCACCTCATCAGGGTCTAGAACTTGGAGGAGTTTGCGGCTTCGACTTTTGAGAAGCTTGTTTGACTTCTCCTCAGCTTCTGACAACGTCTTCTGACATCTTTCCAAACTGGTAATCAATCTTCGCTGCAACTGCTCGGAGAAGGAGACCCGAATCGTCCCTGAATAGATCCGCTCATAGACCTTTTTACATGTGCTTTTTTCCCTGAGATACTTTTGATCTCTTTCGCGAGATCTTTGGCACCATCTCCCAGGCCGTTGTAGTTCAAAAAGGTCTGGTAGGCGAAGCTAGCAATACATGTAACCAGATCGAGCATGTTGTCAAAGGTACCAAACATTTGCAAAAGAATAGTCCAAAACCAGAACTCAAGTGGTGATGTAGGAGGCTGATGTGCAAGGTATATGTGCCTCGACCAGGCTCATGTGGCCGTCTTCCCGCTAGCACTCGATGCATATGCATTTGCAATCCTACCGCCCAGTCAGCTACATAGCCACATATCCGTTCAAGCCAGACCTTGAGGCTTATCCTCGATAAATATTGCAATGCTCTGGTTGGTCACCTGGTTCAGTTGGGCATCAACTGTTGGCGAAATATGCAGGTAATAGCACCGCCCCAGTTACTGCACCAACAAGATGCTTAGCAACAGCCGCAAGACAAGGCTCTAGAATAGAGAGAATCACCAGAGGTCTGCCTTGAATTGGATGCAATAATGATGAGGTGGATGAATGGACAAGTATCTCAGATGATAGCCAGACACCGATCTCCCTGTGGCCCAAAACCCTCACAGAATCCGGCAAGTTCCAAAGTGTTGGCTTCCTATTAACGAATCAGCTATCACTGATCAATGCCAGACAATAAGGGAAACTCACTCCAAAATTCATGTTCCATAATGGTACATCTGCTCCGGAACTCTTCCTTGTCAGGCCGACACCCACCGATGCCCCAAGATTGAGACTACCCTGGAAGCCGTTCTGAAAGCCTCCACAAGCCATGCAAGTCGTAGCTGCCCACCATGTTAGTCAAAGCCAATCGTGAATCAGCGTCTTTTGGGGAAGGGCAGACAAACAAGTGATTGTCTTTAAAGACGCAGACAAAGTTGGCGCTTTCGCAGTCAACTCAGCAGCAAAGCCCGTTTCTATAAGAGTGTTAACTGAGATGATATCTTCACACCAGTGGAGAGAACTGTTTACTTACCAACAACACTGACTTCCATCCCGATCGAGCCCTTAAGGAAAGCCGAAGCGCGAGCTTCAACATTTGCGTCCACCTTCAGGGGCTGCTCCTCAAACGTGATCTTCCAACCGCTCTTACTCATTCTGGCCTCATTCAAAAAGTCAAGCTTGGCAGTTGATCCCTTGGGCAGGCTAGCCGTGCCCCCCAGGGTGACGCCAAGACTCCCCTTCAGCTCACCAAGCTCAGCACCTAAAGAGATAGCTACTGTTGGGCCCAGAGTGAGCACACCAGGGATAGCAATACCCGCAGGCGAGAACTCAAAGATCGGAATACTCTGTGACAAGGCAGCCCCGTTCAACACACTGCCTTGCGCCTTCAGAGCAACAATGGCAGTGGCCGCCAGCTCGTCGGACAAAGAGATCTCCACGTTGGCCTCGGATAGCTTGAACGCCTTGGCCGCGAACCTTGCCTCAATGAGCAATGACCCGGTCGTAAAGCAGTTGACACATGTAGCTGAAGCGTCGATTTGGTCCCGAGAGAGCGAGATCGTCTTTGCCGTGAGATTCGACTCGAATGGAATCGAGAAATCGGGGTTAAAAGCTGGGTCGAACGGGTTCACCTCACCTAGCACAGGAACGGTAACAGCTGGAATCTCCTCGACCTTCTCCTTAGCTTTCCCGATGACCTTGTCGGCGGTCTCTTTGATCTTTTTTCCGACCTTAGTAAACCCATCTTTGATTTTGTTCCACGCATCCTTGAAGAACTGCCTCTTTTCAATCTTACTGGGAGGGACCGCCGGTCGGCCGACGGTCAAGTCAAAAGTATGTGCCGCTTTCTTCCACGTTGTTTGCTCAACACTCAAGATAGCAGTTTTCTTCTTGTCATTATAGATCAGCCCAGTGACATTGTAGATGATACGCTCGGTGTTGTTGCCACAAACACCATCACCAACAAGCAGGAAGAAGTGGTTGTCAGGCTTCTTGTTGACCCACTGCCATATATCTTCCGCTTCGTCAAAGTCGGCTTCCTCGGAAAAGGTAAGCTTCAACTCGCCGTCGGTCTGGGGACAGCTGACTTGGGTGATGAGGTCGTCGATGAGCTCGAGGTTCACGAGATTTTCGTTTTCGCCGGCGGTCTCGATGCGAAGCTTGGCGATGGTGCCGTCCTCGCCAGACCAGTAAAAAGTCTCTTCGGACTTGAGCGAAAAGGCAGCTCGGAGCTCACGTCTGGTATTTACCGGGCGGGGAAAACGAATGGGCTTCAGGATGACAGTGTTGGGTTTCGCCAAGACTGTGTCTTCGATGGATGATGAGCTCACGTCGCGAGTGTCAATGATGGTGTTGGGCGAAACATGTGGAATCGCGCTAGCAAGAGCAGAAATGCTGTGCGCCAAGGCAGCAGCGAAAGGAAGGTGCAGGCGAACCATGGCCTGATGGTTGAAACGAAAGAATTGAAAGGGAAGGAACGACTGTGTATATCTTGAATGGAAGGAAGGAAGGATCGAGGGCGATGCTTTTCACAACACCATCATCCGACACTTGCAACGTTGAGATACCCCGATCTTACTCTAACTACATTGAAAGTAGGGCGGTGCCCAAGTATTAAGCTTGTTTTCAACAGCCGATCCTGTTTGTTCATCATGGGAGCTAAGCGCGCATCTCGGCGTGCCCCTGAGTCGAGATGAAGAATTGAACGCTGCCCATCGGTTGGGCTGTGTGCAGCATGGATATCAGGGTGCCATATCAGGGACGTTGGCCATCCACAGCGTTTATTTGCTGGTGATGCTAGATCCCCTGGATCTGATACGCCTTATGAGACGGGGCATCCAGGATTAGCGGGGCACAGTTTGCCCCCGACTCCTGGGAGCTGCTTGTTTCATCGTTATGATAGGCTGCCCTTTTTCATGTGACACACAACAGGGTCTTGTTCGCTGCAACCCAACCCCTGAGGCAGATCGCGATGGTAAGACTTTTTAGTTGTTTTCGGTACCTCAACCGGCAGGTGTCAAGAAGTTGACTGCCGTCCGATGTCACCATGAGGCTTGAATTCTCCGAGTAAGGCTTGGACACGATCATTGACCATGATAAAAACACCTAGCCAGGCTTGGCTCATCGGAATTGAGGTATGCCCAAAGTACATTCCCAATCATGTTCGGTACCTCTGTTGCGATTGCTACCTATCTACCTATTCTAACTGAGATCACTCTTTGTGCCAACTTTCTCTATCCTACAACTTCACCATCTTCTTTTCCTCCGGCACTCCGCCAAGCATCATCCAGGACCCAGTAAGAGATACCCACCCTTCCTCTTCTTCCTTTTGGTCTTCTCGCACCATAACAGGCACCCATCCCTGAGCCTCATCCTCGGAAAAGTCGAGGAAACCATCATATTCACATCCGCTTTCCGATCCCACGCTCAACTCACAATCACTAGCCGAATCCAGTAGCAAGAGCTCAGGTGGTTGCAAGTACGGAATCTCTTCCACCAACGGGGTTTTGAAGCTGACCCGTTTCTTGATAGTCTTCTTCGGGGTGCGTCGTTGTACTGTTCTAATCGTATAAGCCGGCTCCGCACGAATGATATCCTCCATTCTCATTCCCTCACCCTCCTCGACAGTTGGAGCATTCCAACGTCTGTTTTCCCTCCACAAGTCGCTGGGCAGGATTTGCTCTCCAAAGGCCAGTTCCTTGCCATCTTTCACAGGATCATCAAGCGTCACGACTCTCCCACTGCCCCTGAATCGAGGTTCCTTTCTCCACACCGTTGAATTTCCTCTCTGCACCATTCTCCCACCCTGAAATCTTGCCTTCTCCGCCTGTCGCTGCTTAACTCGTTCTTTCTCTTCATCCTCCTCTTGCATAGCTCCTTTCATTTCCTCCGGCACACCCCGACAGTCAAACTTCAGCCACCAAACCGTCTCCTTTACCGCCTTGTTCTCCCTTTCCTTCTCTCCTGTGAGTTTTGATGAACTTGAGCTGAGAGCCTTGACATCGCGTAAGTGGCTTTTCTTCGCGGCGCAATTGCTCGGCCAGGGGCTACCTAGAGGAAAGTCCCCGGAGACAACAAGGCGCTTGTGCGGTAAGAGGACGAGCGTAGTATCTCGCTTGACTTGTGACTGATTGTCGTGTCTCCAATGTTCGCCACCGTTGACTGGGACTTCGGGACAGGGAGCTCGATGTAGGTATTGGTAATCAGGTAGCCAGTTCGTCAGAGTTGTTCGGTATGCTACGTAGCCGTTGGATAGGGCCATATGTGCTACGTAGGCATCTGCTTGACGTTGTGAATTTTGATTGTTGGTCCCTAATGCTAACTTTGCTGCGATCAGGGGTTGCCCCTTGGTGCCGAGGTGTGTTGTTGACATGTTTATTTGGAGTTTATGACTTGGTTATGTAATGGCGATTGTGTTGTTATGGCGAGATTAAAAAGTGCGTAGCTGATATGTTTCGACTGGTACACAAAATGAGTTGAGTAAAATATGTCCAGCAAAGGAAAACAAAAGTCTATCGTGGCTGTATATAACATTCTGTCAGGCCATCCGGAACTCGGAATCAACAGCACTTTTTCTTGTTTTCCAGGTTTTTCTGCCGACCTGTTTTGCATCGCTTGATTTGCAGGTCACTAGAGATGGCCTTGTGGAGGTCATTCGTTGGACTGGCAGAGCACAACTAGGTTCAGTCCGAAGGGCATCTTGTGTTAGTCACGCCGCATGGAATTTTTAGCCCTGGCCTCTTGGTGGCCTCCCTCTGGTCTGATTATCGCCGAGCTTTTCATAACAGTGGTGCGGCGCAGCAGATCTGGGGACATGCGGGCCGGGCCCGAACGAGGGTACTGAGCTTTTAATGGGTCACCTCGGAGGTGGCACCCCAACGCAACTGGTCTTAACGGGAGATCAGGCTTTGGGCTAGCGCAGAGAGGTCGAGTTGATGGGCCGTTCTGGGAGGAAAGTGACATGGGGTACCTGGAATGCAAGAATTCTGAATATCAAGATCGAAGACAAACTATAACCTGAAACCTATATAGCTATGACTCATTTTCCGACTTGAATATACCATCTTCTTTGATTGTGGTTGGTGAATTGTTCTTTTTACTCGGTCGCTGCTGGTGGTGGTACTTGGGGATTACTGGGAAGATAACTTGCAAGTAGTAAATGGGTTCCAAAAAGTCCCCGCTATGATAAATAGACAACAACCAACAACCCGAGGTAACCTTCTCGAACACCTCTCCCTAGCTTGCTATAAAAGCTTCATTATAAATTTGAAAGGCTGGGATGAAGACCTGGAACGTTTGAACTAAGGATATCTAATACTTGGATAGTGGCTAGGAAAAGTTTAAACTAAGACTTTGTAATGCTTGGATTGTAGACAGAAAGGCTTAGAATAAGCTTTTTAATGCTCGGATAGTGGATAGCAGAAGCTAGAATGAGGGGTATTTATAATGCTTAGATAAGTAGAAAATAAAAGCTAGAATACTACTAACGATTGAATCTGCGCCCAACTATACCTATCTATTTACCTTAGGTATTTACCAGAATCAAGCGTTTTTAAGCCTGCTTTTCAGCTCGTTTCATCATTAAATGCATCCACTGCTTTCAACATTTAGGATTCTACCGCTCAGACCAGCTCTCCCAGAGGTCTGCCCACAAGCTAGATTCGACTAAACACTAGAAAAACTGCAACCCCAACCGAAAACCCTAGCCCTAACCCGTGAGGATTGAACTGAAGGGAATGGACATTCCCACTTAAAAGACTACACCCAAAACCATATTCACGACTGGAATGAGAGCCGGAATCCCCGGTAGCGCGGAGACCAAGGGGTAAAATGTCTCATTTTGCATGCCCGATTTAAACAAGACGCGTACAAGAGCATCGTCGACAAGAACCTACAGCGGGGGTGTGTAGTGAAAGGGTGAAGGTTGGTCGGGGGTATTGAGGGGTCAATCTCTTGGCATCTGGTGGAGGCTGGCCCGGCCTGCAGGTGACAGGGGACAACACCTTGCAGAGCCGACCCCGCCTTTAACCTCATCCCGCGCCATCAACGACACCAAGAACGACACCGTTTCCGGACAACTCAACTGCGTAATTAACTTCTTTTACTTCCATAACCGCAAGCCTCTCACAATGCCTGGCTCTTCCCTTTGGCTTCTGCCTCCACTGACGCATCCCCTCTACTCCATCCTCACGAAGCTCATCAGTTCGACCCTCCCCTCCAAGTGCCCCTCCGAAGCTGCATCATCTCCTAAAGTCAAACCGCACTTCTTCTCCCCCCACATGACCCTGACCAGTGATGTCCCTCCCTCTGTCTACGCGTCCGACCCACAAGCATGGCTCGACTCGATCCCCTTCCCTTCTGCCGAACACGTCAAGGTCCGTTTCGGCAAGGTGAAGAGTCAGGATGTTTTCTATAGGCGGTGTTACATATCTGTCGGGTACGAGGGCGTCAAAGACCTTGCGGGGGTTTCGAGGGCGAGGGGAGTGTTTGGGGAAGAGGACGAACGGGGCGAGAAGACGAAGGAATGGTTGGAGTGGTGGAGGAAGCAGTTTGGGCCGCATGTTAGCTTGATGTAGTAAGTCTTTATCGCTTGTTTTGGTCTTTTTTGCATAGGGATAGCGAATGGCTGACATGCATGCCATGTGGGAAACAGCGGTGATGTACCGATTACTGAGGAGAAAATGAGAGAGGTAAGTCGAATAATTGTGGATGCCGGGGTCGCTTTGCCGGATGATGGACAGGCTGCGAGCGGAGAGAGAGGGATGTACGATGGCTGGGATGGTGGTGTGGTATGGCTGGTTCCATCGGATGGACCGATTCAGGAGTGGAAGCCAATCGCAGTGATAGAATTATAGTGCGGGTGTAAAAGGTCAGCTGGGGAAGTGAACGATTCATCTAATATAGGATCTAAAGAAATCTTTGTACAGGGCTATCCACGATAGCTCTACTCACTGTCTGTTGTCATATCCAAGTCTTTCCTTATCTACATATCTAACTTCCCGGGTTTCTCACCTTTCCAATTGCTACTATTTAGTAAATACAAACATGCTTCGTGTATGATGGCACGATCCAATCACTATCCTCTCTAAACGAGAATAATATTTCCTAAGTCCTACCTATGGACCGACGTATAGTTAACCCACCCAGTAAAGGGAATATATCTGGCATGCTGAATAACTACGCACTTATGCGTCTGTAGTGGTTAATAGGAAGCTCGTTACAGCGCGATTCTGGTGTTAGGTATATGCAGACCGCCTGCCCAACTGCACTAGGGATTCAAGCATGCTTGGAGATTTGTCTATGGGGTGGTTTTGGAGCGATGGGTGGGCGGGATGCTGTAAGCGAGATGGAAAGGAAAGCACAAAAGCAGTGAGTGTGGTGTGGCATTGTCAGAGATGGGCTGGTTTGAATAATTCAAAACTAAGGACCGTATCTCTCTCCATAAGGATTACCTGAGATAGGTAGCTGTGGAACAGCAAAAACGAACGCAAGGGACTCTGCCCGAACGGATAAAAAGAGAGTGCTACAAGCCTCCGTGTGCTGTTCCAGAGCTAAATAGAATGTCCTAAATACGTCGTACATCTACGTGATCCCCCAATAGAGTCACACATGTTGGCGAGTCCAGATACATATATATTCTAATGTTTGAGATGTCAGCCGGATCTACATTGTGCAGCACATACATGTTCGATTGGCCTACATGCCATAGATTAACAGGAACCAAGTATGCACTTGGGTTTGCACCTGCATACATATCCAATCAATGGTTAGTTTGAATGGCGGTTCAAAGCCTGAAAATGATGCTTCCATGTGTAAGTACCTAGTTCAATTAGTGGTTCAATGTACCTACCTAGCCGGTGATGGAATGGCTGGTTTTGTAGGTTACCAATTCAGAGCCATCTGTGCCACATTTGGCGCAGTGTCACCTTAGTCACAGGCCATCATTTTAATGACTGGAGATGAGATAAGACGGCCCTCGATTTGACTTGGCTCATCTTATGTACGGGCTCATCTCATTGACCACCTGGCCATCAACAAAATCCTGATTGCGCACCGAATCCTCCACTCCAGTGTTTTCAATGTTCTTTTTTGGTTACGACTCCTCACTACCTGGCCAGGTAGGTATACTAAGGTACTCAGTATTTCAAAGCCTACAATGCTTGGTTTACATCAATATTGGTGTTTTTCGATGTTGAACTCTGGCGAGCGGATGGCTGGCGCGCAGCTCGTGGTATCCGGCATCGGATCCCCGCATATAAAACAGACGTTAGTGCCCTTAGTAACCAATACGGTCGGGTCTATAAAATCTATCTAATTCATGGTAAACAGTGTTTGCACGGGGATTCCATCTGCTTCTCAACAGTTATTTCCCACATCCTCCAAGTACTCCAAAGCTTCCACGATGCATGGGTTCAGGAGCGTTGAGCCAAGAGTAAAGGTACTACGGATCCCTTACCCGTGTGGTAACAATGGTTTCTCCCGCGCTTCCCCGGTCAAAGCTGAACCAAAACGTCCCTTGCGCTATCTTTCAACCGCAAGATGGGATCACGTATTCACATGTTATATCGCTTATTACAAGAAGACATACGGTTTTGCAAGTTTAGTTTCTTGTGTAGCCAGTATCTTACCTCTCCGGAAGCCTTGGAGGCGCACTGCCAAGCACATTTTGACAGACGCGAAGTCCCTCTGCGGTACGATTTTGTTCGATTCCGCCAGTCTACTGCCTACGAGGGAAGGTGTGCAACTTGTTACGGTAACAAGAGCTTGCCAGCCGCTCGCCGATTACACGGGTACCTAAAGAAGGCAAGTTGGGAAAAGCACACCAACGCATGCTTCACGGAATATATTGGCGGGTTGAAACAGAACTCCATTATTTGTCCCCACCTGTAATGCGCCGTGGTTTCCAGCACTGAGCAGGAATGCTGATGGCACCTCCAGGATGCCCACAGCTATCCAGCTCGGAAAGCCGGAACCAAGCCACTACCCAAGAACAGAGGAACTGGAGGGGGCTGCAACCAGAAAGGCAGAAAACGTTGCCGGGGCAGTGAGGACCGAGAATCGTGTGATGCCGAGTCCAGATCGAAACGAAGGCGTTCCTCGTCATCTTTACCATAGTTGGTTAGCAGCCCGAAGAGACAGTTCAGAGTTCTTGTACCAGAGGACTTCGATCCGACGGAAGGCGCCAATCGGCAGAGTGCACCCAGGCAACATCATCAAATCAAACTCCTAGTATCACAGAGGAGAGTGCGGATTCTTCCCGCCCTAACACGCCGCTCTCTTCAGGATTGACATCGATTTCGAGCTTCAGGAATGCTTCTCGGCAACATCCGTATCAACCCCGTTCCCTTGAAGTAATTTCTGTCGACGGGGAGCGTGCAATTGGTTCATGGTCTGCTTATTGGTCAGCCGGTACAATTGCCACGCAACAGCATGCTAGGGATGCCACATTCTATACCACAGCTACGACGGAGTCGCCTGTCACAAACGGTTTCTCGCAGATAGGGCCAGAAGAAAACCATGATGGAGGTTGGTCCTATCTTCCGACCCTTCCGGAGGAGTCTCATTGCGCCGTCTCTCCAAAGAACTCTTCTCAGGCGACGGACCAGTCTTTCTCGAAGCACCAGCAGACACAAGCATGTCGACTTCTCCGCAATTTTCCCTCGCCTCTGCAGAACACATTGACCCTAGCCCTGGAGATAACAAAGCGCCCTTCAAGCAGATTCATACCCTAGCAGTGGAAGATCTCCATGACGAAAGGTCACCCCCGATGATTCCATCTTCAGCTACCTGGTCAGAAGATGTGATGGCAGAATTGTCATCAAGCAGCCTAAAGTCAGTTCTGGGAGAGGGCCGAAGCAAGGCCATCCCTTGTATCCCTAAGACCACGCGAATTGTTATCAAAGCGCGGGGAGGACAGAAGTCAAGCCCTATAGACCACCTCGAAGATGATCTGGCAACACGTCAGTATGGTCCTACGGATAGCGAGGTGGACAATGCCGCCCGCTTTGCTCGATAAATAGGGAGAGGATGTATTTGTGGAAGGGGTTGATGGAACCTGTAGTTGGAAGCCTCAGAAAACCATCAAAAGCAAGGAGCTTACCAAAAAGCCTAATACGGAATATAGAGGGCTATACTGGGGTATAGATGTTCTGCGTGCTACCCGGGATATAGAGGGTGTGTGGTATCTGTTGCGCTGGAAAGGCGGCGAGTGAAAGAACGATTGGATTCACGAAAGTACATTCACCCTGAGTTGATACAGACGCATAGACCAAAAAGGAAGGCGAAGCGGAGGAGGAGAAACTAGAAATCAGTCTTGTGTTGTTAATGCAGATAAACCGAGTAGCAATCCAGGGCAATCTGCTGCGGCAGAAACCGTACCATTGCTTACACTAATTCTTATGATACGCTTTACACGCTATTCCCCAGTACCTATGGAGTTAATATCATGCCTGTGATCACTAGCCTGACAATAAATATTCCGAGCCTTATGCTACTTCACTAAATAGCGCTAGAATGTAGCATAGTGCTCTTTCTGCAACCAAATAGTAGACCATCTTGTGCTGCTAAATTAATGGACTGATGAACTGCTAAAGGTTACGTTCATTTCATGAAGACAAGATATCTAATTTGACCTCCTTAATTTATTTTCGTTGTGGTGGTGGATAGTTTGAGTAGAATGGACTTTGAGTTGTTGATGAAGGCTAGATAGGGTCAAAAGGCCAGAATAACTGTGGGAATTGGTGGCTTGTCTTGACGAGTGATTTGCACCATAATGATCGACCAAAGAAGTGAGAGAGCTCAGGGGCTGCGACCGAGCGGTAGTAGTCCGAGGACAGTCTCGTGTAGTTGTTATCGAGTAGGTAGTCTGGATAGGTGCTGGGAAGTGTTGATTGGACTGGTAGGGGAGGTGGACTTAGGTTGAAGGGGACGGTGACTATGCACCACTGGGTGGGTTGATGGACTTGTAGCCACCGCAGACCTCAGACAGCGACGACAAGTATCTCCACAACCCAAGTTACGGTTCAACTCAGCTCAGCATTAGAAAATAGCTCCGCGACCAGGGCTTTGGCGTCTTCCCTCGGTCATTCATTGGCCTACTGGAAACGTTGTCAGTGACAGCGTTCGGCTGTTAAAACTGGTGCTGTCATCGAGAACGGGGTCTTCCGATGGCGGTTGGTTCTGTACTGGTGAGCCTGAGGTTGCTGACGGTGAACTGTGGTTGACCGGGCAACCGATGCAGATTTGAGGTTGACCCTTACAACCGTCCTCCTCGATAAGTCTGCTCTTAGTTGGGCAGAGGCTCGAAAAAATATCGGAGTTACCAAAAAAGTTTGGAAATTCTAGTTGCTAGATCTACTCCCCTTTTAGTTTCTAAGCCAACCAGGTAACATTTGTTTACTGCCCCTGAGAAGGAACGTGCTCAGAAACATTTACTCGACTTTATGCTAACCCTGGCTCTTGGACGGCCACTAGATGTCCCTATGAATTTATCCAAGCACCTGCTTCGTGGGGAGGGGCTATAGGCTATCCCACAGCTGGCCTGACCGAGGCTTGGACACCTGGAGCTTTGGGTATATAATCCCCTCTTCGACCCGTCCTGGACCTCCTCCTTCTTCTTCCCTCATCCGTCGATTTTCGCCTTCCCCAGCCAGTGAGCCCCGGTACTTTATAGAGTCATCTCGTTTTCATCACACAGCCTCCATCTGTAACCACCAGTCGCCGTTCAACGCTACATCGGTGCAAAATGATCACCAACTACACCCAGACGACCACCACCATCTGCAAACCATCGCTAACCTCCTCGGTATCGCATCTAAGATCGTGACACTCGCAGGGGCTGGCATCAGCACAAACTCAGGCATTCCTGTAAATATTACGACCTCTTCTCTTACCTGTACCTCACCAAATCTAGGACTTCCGGCCAGTTTTCGTCTGAAAGCAGGGTGGCCGAGAAATGGAAACTGTTTTGGATCCAGAGTCGCTTGCCCAGCCTGCACTAAGATATCCAACGATAGAAAAGCAATAGGGAAACGCGCATCCACAATTGGGAGGCTTCGACCTGATATTGTGCTCTATGGTGAACTGAACCCCCGAGCTGAGTCGATCTCCGCTGTTGTACGGCATGACCAGTCGCTTCGCCTGGACGTCTTTCTGATTATGGGAACAAGCCTCGCGACACACGAGTTTCGGCACCTCATCAGGGATTTCGCAGAGGTCATTCATTAGCGGCGGGTTGGGAAAGTGGTATTTGTGAACCTTACTAAACCAGCCAAGAGCCGGGACAACGTGATCGATTACTGGGTTAAGTGGGACTGCGACGCGGGTAGGAGATTTGATGGAGCGCCAGCCGGCACTTGACCCCTCTACAGCGACCTTTGGGGTTCCTTTGCACCTCCCGCTGCTGGAGAATGCACAGCATCTTTCACGTGGTGGTGCTGGGACGTCAGCAGACGATGTTATCCTGATCTCGAGCGATGATGAGTCTGATGATGATCTTGACGAGGGCCGATCCGATATATATTTTGAGTCACTGGACAGGCTCCTACAAAATGCACGCAACAGGGTGAAATTCGGCCGTGTAACTGGTACAGGTATGTGCTTAGATCTCGCACTTCTCGGCAGGGCAACATGTTGACATATCTGAGCAGGCAAAGGTGTCGACGCTGGTTCCAACGATAGCGACGCGCCAGAGCCCTTGGTTTCCAGCAACGCCGGCCCAGAGAGCCAGGGAGAAGTATCTCTTAACGGAGACAATGATATCCTACTTGATGGATGGGAAGCTGAGGACATTATCGGCGAGGAATTTTACGACGACAAGCCGCATTACCGGGTTCGGTGGAAAGCAACCCTTGAACATGAAAGCCATCTGAAAAATATGGGCAATTTCCTGGTTAAGTGGAAGGCTATAAAGCCTAAGATGGGACACCGGTCTGGCGCGGCCGGGATAATGAAACGTCGAGGACAGCCGCGTAAAATTCCACTAGACTTGGTCAGCTGTATTTAGAGAGAAAATTTGCTGCACCGGCTTGGGTTATCTCAAGTTAATATATTACCCTAATCCGCGCACTAGATCGATGAGGTTATACTGGGTGGATAGGCGGCTTTGGGGATGGGGATGGCCGTTCTTTTCCTTATAATATCGACGTTCACCTCCTTTACTTGGACAGAGGATCTTTATGGTAGAAGAGCACACTGTAAATTCGGTGTAAATATATAGCGAATGTATGCTTATAGAGTCTGAATATATTCCAAGTACCTTATTCCCTAAGACTTTTCATTGTTTCGCCTGAGAGCGACTTGGTGCTGCCCTATACGACGAGATCCCTTTTTCGCCAGCCTCCTCTGAGGTTATAATTAAGAACTTTGGGCCAGTAGCAGATTACGCCTTTTATGCTGCGGGTGGAGACGAAGCTTACTGTTCCGATTCTAGTGCTGGCGCGATCCCAGTTGGGTAGCGCAGCTGATGGGGAGGGTGATGCAGCCGACTTTGTGAAGAAGGGGCTGGGTATATATGAGAGGCTGCCGCTATTCTGCATGGCGCGGAGGCGGAGGTGACAAGGTCTAAACCACCAGTCTAAAACACGGAATTTTGGGTTACTGCGTGGAAATGATGGGATCTAACTGTATATTTGTATTAGTTCCTCTGCTGGACAGAACGGGGGGATGATGTAATGGTAGGATGGAGATCGGATGGAAAAGACATCGCTTCCACAGCCTTTGCAGGTACGAGGAAATTCGTGTGCTCGCTACTTTCTCTGGTAGACAGGCAGGGGAGAGATTAGGTGGAAAAAACATCACCTCCACTACTTTCGTAGGTAAGGAAGCCTCGTTTCTACATCTGCTCCGATCGACCTGACCACATCCTCTCCCGACATCATAGAGACTTAGAACCATAGTCAGGGAAAGACCTTACGCACAGTTGACCTTCATCCAACACTTATATATAAAGCAGGCGCTGAGAGATTGCGATTCCTTATTCTTCTTTAGGGAAACCAATCGCAACCAGTCAGAGAGATCCTCCACTCAGCGCGAGAGACGCCCGTCGGCTTCACCAAGTAAGAGTCCCATCCCAACCTTCCCTCCTTCCGAATTTCAACCGTAGTTGGTATTCCCTATTGTACTCCTTCCTTCTTCACTTATCACCTCTTGCCGAGTTAACTGGTCACTGCGTTTTGACGAAGGCTTTTGGCAGAGAGCAAACCTTTTCACTTTTTCCATTTTCAACATCACGCAACTACCGTTTGTTCTTGCGCTCGGCGGGGGTTTTTCGCTCGGAAGACGTCCTGCGAATGCCTTTCCACTCGATTGTCTACAAAGCTGGGTTCCTCCTCTTCCACCTTTCTGCAACCAGTTTTTTCCCATTGAAGAGTCAATACTTCTGCCTCTCATTCCTCTGACATCTGTGCTTCGGCCTTCACTCATTTTTTCTACCTATCGCGGTGGCCGATCTCCGTCTCGACTCTGACCTTTGCCCAGTAAGTCAATTCGCCTTGCCACAAATCCAATCCTCACCGCTCACATTGCCATTAATTGCCTGTCGAACCTCTGTTGGGGTTACGTCTTAAAGCACCGCATCGTAAGGTCTTGCGTCCTCCCATATTCCAGTGGTCACTCAGGTACGTAACTATGTGTACCAGCCAGCAGAAACCATCTTGTGACTTGTCTGATTGGTTTGGATCGTTCTGCTAGTTGCTGCCTTTATCTTAGCCCCCTGGTCAAACCCAGTCTTGGATCACGATGCCCAGCCTTTTCAAGAATGTAAGTGTCGGCTTCCTTTGCTAGCCTTTTGTTACTTATCTTCTTCCCTTTTGAGTGTTGGAGGACAGGCTAACGATATATATCAGAGGTTGATGATGCGGAGCGCAAGCTTGCTCGAGATGCCATCGGAGAATTGCGTGACCTTTCCAACGTATCAACCAAGTCGATGGAACTTGGTGTGAAGATCCTCAACCATATCCTGGGCCCCAACGCATATTTCTGTTTCGAGTACACACCAGGAGAAAACTACGTCATCCCATCCCCATCTGCGGCCTTTAAGGTCTGTATTTTCCAACAGGTTCATGGTGTTTGGACCGTCACTATGCTGTTAAAGGGCACGTCCACTGCTGAGACCTTTGATAGTCTTGGCGATGGGGCTTTGATGGACCTGGATAACGAACATAGTCGCCGCCATCTGGAGCTAAAGACATATTTGAAGGATGTTTTGCACATTCAGCAGGTTCAAGACGTCAGCCTGTATTCATGTCATCGATAGGCGGAGAGCAGGGCTCTGGTAAAGAAGGACAGGCTGCTGGTGGCGTCTTTATTCACTTCTCATTCTGCTCCAAAAGTAGCACCAGGCTATCATCTGCCACAAACAAAGCAGAATGCCCGTCTCTTCCCACACTTCTGCCAGGCTATGAAAAGGGGAGGAAGGGGAAAAATGAATGTTCGGCGGGGTTTAGCTGGCACTCAAGGGGGGTGGTTAATATCACAGATAATGATGGATGGATGAGGGGGCGGCAGGAGCAGGGATTGGTGAAACAACAAGAAATGGCTAGCTGAGAATGTATCCAAAAGATGTGAGCATTTTATCCATGTTGGTGACGAGGGTTGGAAAGGATGGACAAGCGGTAGCTCGGAACTTGCCGGTTTTGCCGCGCGTGTCAGAAACAATTCTGGGTGCACGTTCCTTCGGCAACTTCACACTTTCGAATCCAATCGTTCCACCGTCAAGAACGCCTTTTTCTACACATTCGCAATGGCCGACGAGCTTGCCAGACTACGAGAGGCTCTTGCGCAAGCTAAGCTCCAGGCTTCGGAGCAACAACGCCTGCGCGAAGAAGCGGAGAATCGCGCCTTCGATGAGCAACGCCGACGAGAAGAGGAGCAACGCCGACGAGAAGAGGAGCAACGCCGACGAGAAGAGGAGCAACGCCGACGCGAAAAAGCTGAAGAGATTGCAAGAAAATCGCAGCTACAAGCACTGGAGGGTTATCTTGAGACCTGTCACTCTCTCAGTCTTGCTATCCAGGTCGTCACCGACCGTTCTCTGACCACCCAAGGTGACACGACCAATCCCGTCGGCCGTCTTTACCCCCAACGAATCGCTGAATGGCACGACTTTCCAGCAAGGCAAGAGGAAATATGGAAACAGCTCTCCATCCCGTCCTTCGCCGATAACCCTGTGTTCCCATCCCAACACCAGATGGCCTATGTTGAGTCTTTGATCAACCCGATCAGCAGCGAGCAAGGCCTTCGCTCCTTCGAGCGCGACACCGTCGAGAATGCAGTACAGAAGCTGTTTGCTGCAGTATCCGAAAACACGCAGCTCCGAGACTCCCTTGGCCTACGGGGAACCGTGATGTTCGAGAGCCACACGAATCTCGGCACCGTCGACGACACACTTTCCAAGCCTCTCGAGCGCATGTCCCTTGCCGGGAGCCATGCCACAGATACACCCCTCACAACGACCGCAGCGATCCGAAAACCGCGCCGCGGCGCGAAAGGGAAAGGCAACCGAGCGGACCAGTTTTGCATATACAGGACGGCAGACGGCGCCAACATCCCGGCGATGGCCATTGAGTACAAGGCGCCACACAAGCTAAGCCAGGATGAAATTGTTACCGGGTTGGCGTCTGATATCCAACCGAGACGAGACGTGATCAACAAGGACTGCGAGGGCTTTGTCCTCGCGTCGAGGGCGCTCGCCGCCGCTGTCGTTACCCAACTCTTCTCCTACATGGTCGGCAAGGGCATGCAGTATGGATACGTCTGTACGGGACAAGTCTTCGTCTTTCTCTATATTCCAGACGATCCCGCCACGGTCTTCTACCACGTGTGCGTGCCGAATTTGGATGTGATCGAGGACGACGAGAACAGACTTCATCGCACGGCTGTCGCGCAGGTCTTCGCCTTCATACTCCAGGCCGTCCTTACGCCACCGCCCCCACAATCCTGGCACGACGCCGCTGAACGACTTGACATTTGGGACGTGGAGTTCGAAGATGTGCTGAGCAAAATCCCAGTGACAGTTCGCAAGGACAAAGAACACGCTTCCCCATACAAGCCTCAGCGCTGGCGCGGCTTTACTCGCTCGCCAATTCGGACTCGATTAAGTTGCAAGCAGGCCAGCATCGAGTCCGGTCTACCACATGAGGACGATGATGAACCGCCACCCCCTTCACCGACGGCGGATCGGTTGACTCGTTCTGGCAGGAAACCTGCGACATCAGGCGCCTCTGGCGGCGCGGTCGCCACATCGGACGCAAGCTCTGGAAAAGGAGGTGGCGGAAGGGGAAGGCGGCCAGACATACAAGACCGAGCGTACTGCACCCATCAGTGCCTTGTTGGGCTTGCACTTGGCGGCCCGATAGACCCGTCCTGTCCGAACGCCCCTTATCATAAACCAGGCCACATTAGCCGCGTCGACTTTCTGCATCTTCTTCGTGCACAGCTGGCCGGTGACCGCGGCCGTGACGCCGACTCCGCACCGCTGTACCTGGCGGGAGCTGTCGGGTCGCTCTTCAAGGTCCGACTGTCCACCCACGGTTACACACTTGTTGCCAAGGGCGTCGAGTCAGCAAATCGTGGCCGCCTACAGAATGAGGAGAAAATTTACAATCAGCTCTCTGTTATCCAGGGGAGGCACGTTCCGGTATGTCTCGGTCTAATAGACCTGGTCCTCCCATACTACTGCGATGGCCGTGTTTCCGAGCACTTCCTGCTGCTTAGTTGGGCTGGGCAGCCACTGTCCAAATGCGTCGACCGGATCGACAAGGTGGTTGCCGTCGACGCAATCGCCATCGCCTATACCGAACTTCATCGGCTCCGAGTTTTACACTGCGATGCGGAATTACGCAACGTCATGTACAACCGAAATATTATGGTCGTTGACTTCGAGAGAGCAGAGGTCCGCAGTCGCCAGCCTCTTGGCCCGCTCAGCCCAAACGGCCAAAACCGGAAGAGGAAGAGGGAACTACCACAGAAGAAATGCAAGGATCCTTTCACAGAAGAACTACAAAAGGTTGTGAGAGACATCTCGGGATATTTCGGGCAAAGTTGAAATCGCGGCGCTGGCGACATGAGCGCAGCCCAACGGGCCGATCCAGGGGTCCACTGTAGCTTGTCAGGTTCGGAAACGGAGAGAATTAGGGCCAGTGGTTGGTTAGGCCGTGCTGAATTGAGATGATTCGTTCCCTGTATCAATATTACTCTGATAGGAGATGTCGACAAACCAGGCAGGAAGTGATAGCAAGTTGTCTTGACAGACGTGCCGAATATTTAATCTCACCGGTATTATTTTTCCGTGTCACCTGCTGAACTTCTCTACATTATGATCTCCTTAGATTGGGGATCCCGAAAGCAAGAAACAGGTAATTCGCAGGTAGGGCACAGTCCGCTACTACACTGCGCCAAGTCGGCGGTTGAAATATGTATCCACTACAATGGACCGGGTAAAGACATTGGACTAACTGAGTTTGACAGCTGGAATTACGAGGGTGATGACAAACCGGCAGACCTAAAGAAAGGGCATGTATCTGATGAAGGAGATTTCATCAATAGGGCAAAGAAGAAATTCACGCCTTATTACCAGCTATTAGTCCCATGGGTCAATAGACTACGGAGGAAGGTATTTCCGAGCGGTGAGAGGTGGAAGAAGCCACAACCAAACCTGTATTTCGAGATGAGGAAGATCCCTTCCGAAGCCCAGAAGGACCCAAACGTGGTGGCGGATCTTAACGTGGGCGAATGTGTCGCACCACCGAGCAGAAAGTAGCTGGCGCAGACATCGTAACAGAACCGCTCGACGTGGGCACGGTCAGGTATGGGAGTTAATGTGCTTGATTGTGAAGCCACCAGCATTTCCTCTTGGCTCGGTGGTCACGGCAACAAGCGTCGTACGTCATCACGAAACCGTACTGGTATGAGTGGAGCGCCGTAGACGTCCTCATCGATCGGTTTGCCTTCGAGGATGCCCTTTGGAAAGGAGCGGTCGTGGAGTAGGAGTAAGTCCGGAGTAGGTATTCGCGGGTGCCGTCGGGTAGCGTGGAGACAACCGGAGCGGTAATTTGTGCATCAACGAGTGCGGCGGGGGCGTATATTTGTGGAGGGGTTATTATTTCGGGTTCTAGGTAGTACTTCAAGTTGGGCCCAGCTGGCTGAGGTGTCGGGCAAGAGTCAGGTCGCAACAGAGACAAACGCGGAATGACCACAATAGCAAAGCGGATGTGATGCAGATGATTGAGAGTGTTCTATAAATCTGGCTAGATGGGTTACTGTAAGCAGTGCGATCGGTGCTTTGAGAGTGCAAGAGTGCTGGAGCAGCACCTCGAGACATCGAGCCGTCACACCGTCCACGTCCCTTACGTGCAGACGACAACATCAACATGGACAATGCCATGAGGGTTCTCCCTCTTTGGGACCCAGGCAGCGCCTCCCAGGGACGATGAGCCCTTTGAAATGCTGATGAGCTCTCTAGCCGAGTATGATCATTTCGCTCTCGTCGTTCTCCCGTCTTTGCAACTTGCAAGAGCTAACAATATTCTGACTAGGTTATACTCTAAAGGGGAATACCCAGACCTTGTTATAATCTTCGGATTGGATATTGATGCTCATCGCACTTGTTGTGGGCGCAGGTTCGGGCTGGTGCAGCGCTGTCCCTATTCACGGTTACCACCAATTGGACGATTCGCATTTAAACAAAATTGTAGATTGCTACCAGAGGCAAAGAGGTTTGATTGATGGGTTTGGCGGTTATCAAACCTTAGCCCCCAATCGATGACCTTCCATATTCTGGATGCTGGCCTGACGACAGGTGGGGGCCAGTTGGTGCTTGCCCCGACAGAAATTGTCAACAGGATGGAACAAATTAAGGAAAATGCTACCAATTAATGCATTGGGTTATCGTGGAGCTAATGAAGTTCTTGACTAAAGTATCCCTCAAGCCTGGTTATCCGCCCCTCATCCATGAAGATCGGCACAGCCTTTTGGCGGAAACTGAACAACAGTCTTGATCATCTCGGCGACCTTCGTATTGTTAACCGCGTTGATGTACTTGACCTTTCTCAACCCAGGCGGCATCAGTGCTGCCTGGTACGGGCGGATATACCCGTAAAAGGGCGAGTGGTATGATGTATCGACATCAACATAAACTATCGCCGAATCAGCAAACCCTTGTTCTTTCCAAAATCGGATTGAGAAACCGTACCTTCCACCTCATCCAACACAACCGCCTTACGATCTACCATCACAGCCGCGGCAGTCTCATCCCAAAACGGCAGATAAGTAGGCTGGTTCGCCCTGACCAATCTACTCAAAGGGTTGTCATTCACCGCCACCAACTCATTAAGAAACGCCTGATTCGGTATCACCCCATTAGCAGAATTAGCCACAAGCGTGATATTCGGAAAGTCGGCCGTAAGCGCAATCTTGGTTGCTTCAGGGTCAACGATAAAGTTGATCTATCCCCCACCCGCAGCATGTCAGTGTCAAGTCTAAGTCTAACATGTTTCAGCACTTAACTCACATCCGAGACCAAGTCCGCCCTCAACACATCCCCTATAGCCTGCTCCATGAACCTGTCCACATACCCTCCCATGATATACAACCCAGCCGTGTTCTTCGCGAAGTCCTCATCAAGCCTCACCGCCAGCGCGACATTCGTCAGGGCCCCTGCCGAGAATATGCTTACCTGCCCTGGATTCTCCCTCACGGCCTTGACCATAAACTCCGCTGCTGAGCCCTCGGCGAAGCTCACATTGGGGTATCCATAATACCCCTTGGTAGTAAAAGCTTCTTTCACCACTCTTCGTGGGTCACCAGAGGTAGGATCATTTCCCAATTTCTCATTGGTGGTGTTCTCCTTCGCAAAGACACCCTTCCACGGTAGCTCACCGTGGAGGAACTCATAGGTTTGAAAGGTATGTGCTGTTTGCAGAAGCGGGTAGTCAGACCCCTTGTAAACAGGGATGCAAGACGATAAAGAGGCAATCTCGAGAGAGGCGAGAGCGTGAAGGCCGGTTTGGAGTGCCCAGGAGTTGGCTGTGTCGGAGGCTAAGCCGAGGACAGTGTAGTTGTAGTATAAAGGGAGCAGGAAAGCGATGAACGCGGTGGGGTTCCAGTCGTTGTCGAGGATTATCTTTGGTTGGCTGGTGGTTGATCTTGGGCTGCTGTTCTGAAGTGAAGAGCCAGGGAACAATAGCAAGCCAAGGACGAAAAACAAAAAGGGGTATCGGGGCCAGGACATTTTGACTGAGATGATTGTATAGGGCGGTTGTCAAGTCAGTACAATTGAGACGGATACATATTTTAGTAGAAAGAAGATGCTGAGTGAAGGGAGTCAGGTGGTGAGATATTTCTGGTTCGTGAGACGATAAGCACGAGTGCGAGGCTGATGTGCATGAAAGAGCGAGATAAGCAGCCCTTCGAAACCGATGAGGCACCTAATCAAGAAAAGAACGACTAGAATGCGATGGCGAGTAGGCTTGAAAGAAGAAATTCTTATTGGGTTGAGCTGCAGGTTAGCTGAGTCAGTTTCCCTGATTCTCTTGCATCTGCATGGGGAACGGGCCGAAGTGACTACCCCCAATAACCGCTAGGGCTAGCAACGCTAGGTAGGTAAACAACCGAATACAATAATACTATTAATCTATCAAATATACAAATGTCTGTAATACTACTCCTCAAGAACTGGTACTATGTCAAAAGGCCGGTCACTCCTGATAATGTAAATCTCACCAATCAGGACGGCACAGCCCACACTCATGGCAATCGCAATGATCGGAAGATTTACCCGCGCAAAGTCAAGTCGCCTGACGTGAATATGCTTCTTGGCTAGAATATCACGCCAGAGTAACCCGGCAAGAGAGGCACTGATGGCCGTGCTGAAAGCCCCGTAATTAACGCCAAGGGCCATGCTGTAGATCGTAGCGTAGTACGTTCGTTCACTGATGGGAATCCCGCTGGCATCATGAAGCCTGAGCCATGATTGGATAATGCGTGATAATAGGATGGTAGTTCCAATGTTGGTACCCGAAAACTGTTAGATTTCAAGTCAGTAAAGCAAAGCGAAATTGCAGCTAAGCAGGTAATCACATACGTTGCAGAGAATGACCGAGAGAAAGCCCATGCCTCCTATGGCACCAACTGTTCCGGTCTTGTTCACCCAGTGATCCCATCCCTTGGCGAAGACCTCTACCCAACCTTTCGTGACCAGCGCTTGAACCAGAATGAACATTGCAAATGCAAAAGGGATCAACGCATAGGGTAGGTGAGAGAGAACCGCGGTAGCGGTGGGGAAGGTCTCTTGTGACCATCTGTAAGCATCTCTGGCAACTGACGAAAGTGTTCGTAGGTCTGAATTGTTGGTCTTGGTCGCGGCTTCGGTCGGTGGTGTATCTTTCTCCAGAGAAGCTTCCTTCTTCTCATCGATTGTAGTGCTTTGGGATTTGACGATTTCTGAATCACTTCCAATGCCGGAAACGTCGTTCCCAGTGACGCTTACCACTTGATCCCCTCCCTGGGAAGCGGCGAGTTCCGGTGCTTCCCTCTGAAGACGTGCCTGCTCCGCTTTTGCTTCTTCAACTTGTTTTCGACCTTCCCGAGCAATCTCACGTGTTTCATGGCGATGAAGCCAGCCAAATGCCAAGTCCCACACGAGCATGATGAAAGCCGCTGGTAATGTCACCCAGTATACTTGCAGGACAACGCCCTCTGGAAGATTTTGTGACGCAGCATTAAGAGACAAAACTGAGACCAGAGCCAATGCCATGATGGCTGCCCCGAATCCCGCACCACGCTTGTCAAGAAAAGGATTCATGATCTCTTCCAGAGACAAAAGTTTTCCTTGCTCCCCTGGCTCATCCTCCTGTTGTTCTGCCGTTCCCCTCGCATTGGGAATGTTGGGGTTTACTGGCTTTTTGCCCCTTGCATCTTCCGGAAGCTCGTGCATTTTGATCTCAACGGGGATCAGGGATTCGCTGGCGAAGACGATATACAGCAGGAAGGGGAAGAGCACGATAGCTGTGATGATCACAGGGACCACCATATTGGCCGTGTAGTCGATGAAGCGTATTTTGAAAGCGCCAGCCAAGACCAAATTCGTCGGATTGGACGACACGAGGATAGCAGAGGCAATATTGGCCACGGCAAACTGAGTATATATCCAGGCCCTAGGGTGAACAATGTTGCTCGAAACGCGCGTCATGTAGGCCAAGAAAGCTGTCCCAGACAAGATGATGGGATCGTTGCCAACAAAGCTGCCTATGCCGAAAAAGAAGAGGTAGAGGTAGAAGAACAGACGATGTCCGACCTTCCCGCCCCATTGCAGCACCCTGAAGGCCAGATATCGAATAAGCCCTGATGCGTCAATGGATATGGCGATATAGGCGAGGGTGATGAAAAAGACCATGATATCGATAGGGTGGATATGGTCCGCTCCAACGGTTCCATCCTTGACCTCCTTGCCACTGATGGCTTTTATGGCCAGCAGAAAAAGATCGGCAATCACAGGTGCCGTCACAATATTCATTGAGAACCGTAACCGCACCCATGGTGAGCTTGTCCCCTGAGTCTTGTTGCGGGGCGAGATGATGCGCATGGAGCTTAGCGCCCCTAGAAAACCGTTGTAAAGCCACCGAGGAATGCAGAAGGGAATATGAAACGGAAATAGAACCACAACATCTATTTAGAGTTGAGTTAGCTGGTGCCCTTGCCAGAATACTATGAACGGTATATACACTTACTGGTAATGACGAACACAATGAGTGTGACAATTGACCGCCATTCACTGATGTCACGGTTGCCGCTACTCGAGTCCGTCGTGGTCGCCATGTTGCCAGCGCAATGGGTTCAACGGTCACGACACTTGCGGCATGCCAAAATGGCAGAAAGAAGATCAGGATCAATCATAGAAGATCAAGGAACATATCGAACATATCTTGTGATAGCAAGAGGCTCAGGGTCGAGGTTTGTCTGCGGGGCGGTGGAGAGTGGAGGCACGTGGAAAGTTGAGTGGCTGATATTTTATTCGCCCGCTAGAAATCGGCTTGGCGCTGGCTTAGCCCTGTGAGATTGCAACTACCAGTCACCTAGTGGCTTTTGACCTCGTCTTTTCCGACACCGTCCACAAAAGAGACCGAGAATCAACCTGGAAGCATCGCCAAATGCCACATTGGGAACCGATTGACCAGGAACGCTAATGTAGGCACAGCCACCATGCGGGGCAATCCTTTCCAGCAACTATCTCGAGCCCCCACAATACCATATGTACATTCATTCAGTGATCTTCGGGAACGGCCACATGGAGATATTGACTGGCTCGTCCTCTCATAGGCACAAGCCCAAACTGGCATGAGGACACGTGAGGAACCAGACAGCCCTGCTTTGCGGGAATAGCAGGCGCATCGCGATATGACGCTGCGATGCTGTATTGTGCTACCACACCGAGACAGCGGCACACACGATCCTGTTCCCCCGCCCTGTCTGCTGCCGACTTCCTCTTCTGATTCACCGATGTCCTTAAAGGAGTCAAGTCCGACATTTCGACCATGAGGCTTTGTCAACACCACCTGCATAACAAGCGCACACGTTTCCCCGGATGGCGCTATCATCTTGCGTCTTCTTTTTATTCTATCTCCTGCCATTTCAGCCGCTCTTGATCTGCCTTGATGTTTCGCTTCTCTTAGACGAGCTTATTTTTCCGGCACTGCAAGGACATGCCCGCGCTTCCGCCACTTTCACACACCTATGACCTTGTTGCCCGCAATAGCACCGCTGACGTTGTGCTGCCAGCACTTGCAGCTGCAGTAAACACCCCCGCCAAGGTGGTGTGTTCATGGCCCGTCTCTGGTCAATATGGACCTGGCAGTAGAGTCTTGTACGTGGTCTGTTCGGCAACTATACCAGAATACCGTGCTAACACTTACATCTCCTTTCAGATACTATGTTCTTGTTGCAGCTTGTGTGCTTGCTAGGAAGACGGAATGGCTTCGAAATGCTTGCTTGGCCGCAGCCTTGATCTTCCCCGCCGTTGCTGCAGTCCACGGAGTAGCTTTGGCGGCATTGCATGTTCCCAACGCCGTTGATATGGACATATATGGCGCTTTCCAGTTCTGTTCTATTGGCATTCTAACAGCCCCCATCACGGTTAGACTGTCAACTACATATTTCAACAACCCTGGTCGGAATACCATATTCCTTTGGGCAGGCATCATCCTCGTTGGCCTGTTGGCTTTGACTGTTGAGTTCTTCCGGACCGAGGCGGTGCCGTGTGATACCGACGAGTCACTTTTTATTTACGGCGAAAGTTTATGCGGTTTGGTATGCTCTATTGAAGACGGGCCCTTCTCACCGATGCGACAAGGTTCGGCAGACGAGATATATGTTATTCCCGAGCCTTTCATCATGACGTTTGGCACCGCCACGCTATTCTGCGCCGCCTGTTGCATTCCTGCCATCCTTTCGATGGTGTCGATGTGGGACAAGATACTTAAAGTGAACTGGCAAGAGCGGTTTGGAGAGACATATCTGGATCAGCCAGAAACGGGAACCAACGGCGCTACCCCTGAGAGGATGAATAAGGTCAACAATATCATCAGGGGGTTTCTAAGCGTCGTGGAAATTCCGGTGTTCGGAGCAGCTGTCATTGCAATTCTTGTCGTGGGGGAGTTGAATTTCTGGAGCGGCCCAGTCAATTGGCAAACAGAACCCATGGCCAACGTTGGTATGTAGTCGTTATTCCATCCACTGTTTATTCCAATTCACCGGTCTTATTACTAACATTTCTGGCCAGGTCAATGGGCGCCGATTGTGGCATCAGCCTTTGCTGCCTGTGGTTCGCTTTATATGCTACTGGCAGAAGACATGGTTGCTGCAGCGAACCCTACCTCAGCTCACTGCAACTGCTCGCACCATCATGACGAGTTTGATGCACAAACCGGACTTGGCATCAGCCATTCGGGACCCAGGCGTATCAGCGAAGACAAATCGGACGGACCCCGTCGTCCCGATGCGGGCCGGAGCAAGATAGCAAAAGGACTGAGCGCCATCGGTCACCTACTCGGCACCGCGGATCTCAAGAGCTTCGACGATTCGGAGTTCCAGGATGTTGCGGCGAGCAAATATCCGACTACGCCAGGAGAAGAAATTCGGAACCGGAATCTGAGGCACCTTGAGGATAGATACAACGTGACTCGTCCAGAAGACGATGAGCGCGGACGTCGACGCTCAAGAGCAAACAGTTTCACAGGGAGCGTCACGGGTTTCACAAAGCCCAGCCCGCCATCGTCATCGAGGGCTCTGTCGCCAAACCCTGTATCGTTGCAGATTTCGCCAGGAGGCCCGTCTAGGCCGGATCTCAACAACGGAACCTCCTACAGAGCTTCTCACGACTCCAGCCCTCGCCACAACGACGATGCCGACACGACGTCACAATCAGCGAAGCCTGGATCGTCCCTCACTATTCAACCAAGCGGTTTCAACTCACCGTCGATTGTCGTCTCTGCGGAAAATGAGCCTGTGGGAATCTTGCCACCGCCTCCTGTACACAAACCTCCATCATAGATTGTGGCTAGAGATTCAACACGGCCAACAAGCAGTGGAATGAAATTATGAGATCATGTAGAACTTTTTGGCTTTACACAGTACACGGCGTGGCTTAGAGGAATACCAAGTGATAGTCTGGCGTTTTGGAATATAGGCTTAATTTATACTGTCTCCTTCTTAACCGATATAAGCTCTTAAAGTAGCTTTTAATATCTAGAAATCCGAGCTTTTGATATTCAAGACTCGAGTCTTTAATTTCTAGAACCTGACCTTAAATATTTAATGAAGAGAGAAAAGAACCTAGGGCTTGCAACCCTTCAAGGCATGTCAGTGCGAGAATTGTCTTGTCTCAGGAAGAAGGGCTTTCGTCTTATTGTAGGTCAGAGGCTCAGCTTACAAGTGAACCAAAACGATTTTTTCTCACTGATTACCCTGATTCCCACCGCATTCTCATACACCTCTTGAGGTAGGGAATTATGTGATGAAAGGTGTGTTTACGAAATATTAGATCCGCGAACAACATCCAATACCCATCTACTTAGATATATATCAAGCAAAACACTGCATATGCTGGGTCAAAGTTCAGATTTCTCCGTGTCTTTTATGGAGGGCAAGAATGGTGGCGAGGAGGGTGAAAATAGCCATCATTCCTCTATTTGACAGTTGGATGATGTTCAACCAAGCTTCTGATCCTACCCAGTCTTCAAGTATTACAGTAACTTCATCTACACTTCTTTCTCATTGGTCTAAGCTCTCACAGTCTATAGTTCAAGCTTAGTTCCCGTTACTCTAAGCTTTTAAAGTTGAGAATCCGGGCTTCGAGTATCCATGATCTCATGTTTCATATTTAGCACTTCATTGTGGCATATTCATTCAACTAGAAGCCTATATATAACAAACGGAGGCAGAGTAGGGATCACTGCCCAAAGAAGGGATAGCACCCACACCCAGCGTATAATATAACTTTGACAATTTGATAGAAAGTGAAAATAAGTGGTGCCTTTCAATCCGAAGTCAATATACCTATCATCAAAAGGTCGTCTCTCTCTGTAATCCTACCTCGGTATCTAACCCAGCGGCTAATGGTTTCCCAAGAGCAAGATAAGCGTTCATAACTCATCCTTACAACTCAATGAGGGGTCAACCACTGTCGTCACAGTCCACACAAATACACGGCCGATGATACATGGTCTAGAGCTGCTAGTGGTTGCTAGTGTGATCCTCCGAGCCTTGGCGTACCTGGGCAGCGAGAGTTTCTCCATGTTGTCTCAATTTTTTTGGCTGACCGAGAAAACAACCAGCGTCTTGGAAACTACAAGATATGGTAAACGTAAAATCCTCAAAGTTTGCCAATCCGAGATATCTCTCACCAGAGTCTCTAAAGAGTTAACTCTCTTGTCTGAATCTAGGGATCTGATCCAATCTTTGCAGAGATCGACCTACAGATACCCAGAAAAGCTCTAGGCTTCCATAGCTTGTCATTGAGACTAGAGTCATATCCATGGGCTAGGTAATCGTACAACTACTGCTCTGATTGGGCTCATCGGCCTCAATTCCTTGGGCTCGTGCCTGGCCAACTCACAGTCACATCGCTCCAAGAAATGACTGCAGAAACAACTAAAGCAGCTAGAGCGCTTTCACGTTTAACTTGACCTTGTCTACCTAGCATCACTTGGGCGATGGAGAAAAGAGTTTGGCATGGTATTCCATCACAATTTGGGGTCTGACCCCTCGGACTTCTTTGGTCTGCTTCCTTGTCCTAGTGTTCAACAGTTACATCGTCTGAAGTAAGGAGACCAAGCCTAGTGAACTCGACCCTTGTCAAGCTCAACAGAGACACCAGAGTGCTTGCCATCAACGCCCAGGTGATCCTAGCATGTACATCCACTCCTACAACCAACAGCAGCGCGGCACCGTCGCTCGCCTATGTCTATAGTCTGTTAAGATACCTCCTCCCCCAAAGAAGACGTCCTCCTCACCACACTCACACACACCAACCTTCACCATGCGTTTCTCAACCCTCATCCTCGCCTCCCTCGCCGGCCTGGCCACCGCAAACTTCGACCTCTACCTGGGCCACCAAATCATCCCCGTCGACGGCGGCGTCCTCCACGACGGCTGGTACATCTTCGACAACGACCCCAGCAAAGCCGACGTCCGTTCCGCCCCCCTCCCCCTCTCTTCTTCCTACTAAACATCCCCCACAGGTCCTCGCCTATGGCCCCTACCTCTCCCAAGACGACGTCTCAGGCCGCACGACCGGCGTCCGGTGCGTCGGCAGCGGCTGCTACGGCGGTGCTGCCACCGACATCAACGTCCTCGAGATGCACTTCAGCAACAACCCCCTCTACCATTGGAGTGAGCCAACCACCCCCCCCTCCCCCCAGCCCTCTTTCTCATTATTACCATCATCATCACACCAATTTGCCAAAAAAAATATAAACCAAAGTAGCTGACCACACACTCGATCCCCCAAAACAGCCATCTACAAAGCCAGAGGCCATCCCTACAAAATGTATGGCCTCGACGGCAGGACCTACGGGGAGTGCATCCTCTTCCCGGGCGTCAGTTTCCACCACATGACCAATTTCGCCGAAACCCGCAGCGGCGTCCGCAAGTTTCGGTGTCTGACGCAGTTTTCTGCTCGGCAGATCAGGGCTGCGAACTGACATGGCTACCTCTGACCGGGTGATTACCCCTATAGCAGGAATAACTGGCTAGGTAGGTAGGCATTCATCCTAGAAATCAAATCAATGGCATCTCGCCAAAAATCATGAGCAAACATACCAGTCTTGCAATCGAAAAGCTTTCACCACCCTAGAGTCCCGCACATCAATCATCCTTGTGATATCTCGATTACTACAGCTCAGACTAGCTTCTGCCCCTACATTTCACACCACATCCAGACCTTCCCAAATTCCATATGCATATTTCCCACACTGTATATCTCATTAAAAAGTCATCATCACATCGTAACCAAAAACAGCCGCCCACATTATTAGTATGCTGCTGCCGCGCCCAAAAGAATCTCAAACAAAGAAATTCGCAACCAATCACATCATCCAAAAAGATCGCCTCCCAGACGCTTACTATCCAATCTCGTCTTCAACTGGCTTCGCTTCGCTTGCTTGCTTGATTCGAAATTGCTCACTCAAGTCAAAGTAGCCAACATAGCCTTCATCAACCTGGGAGGGGGGCCTACATCACATCACCCATCATGTCAGCTTCCTCATCCTCAACACGATCAAGCAAATGCAACTGAAGGAAAACGCACCGAATCCGGCAAACCGAGCACCGGTTACCGGTTCCTCGGCACGCTGATAGACATCCTACCTCGTTTGTCCTTCTCGATTCTCAACCCTCCCCTCGCAGGCTCCTCAATTGTCTCAATTTCCTCTTCGTACAGCACCAGCTCGCCCGTCGACAACCGTTCCGCCCTAACCAGGTCGCCTCGGCTGCCGTGACGCGAGTGTCTCGACTTTGACCGTTCCCGCCGCGCGAGCTGCCGCTCCAGATGCCGAATCTCAGACCGCAGCTCATCATTATCGTCGTAGCGCCAGGTATCCCGAGAAGGCTCGACAAGGGCTACCTCACGCGGGCGGGCGTCCACAATCACTGTGGGTGGGCCCCTGGAGGTAAGAGAGGTGTCATATGACGTGGTTGTGCCGTACGAGGTGGTGTCGTACGAGGTGGTCGTGTAGGACCGTGCTGGGGACTGCTCGCGGATCATGGTTGTCTTGACCACCTCGACGGGAGGGGCTGGTGCGGGAGCGGGCTGGGCGTTGATGATAATAGGACCATTACCGGCCGGGGCCGGCGGGTGTTGATGGTGGTAGTGCACCGCAGGGGGAGGTGCCGTGGTGTGGTACTCGACAATCTCTGTTCGACGTTCCTCAATGATATCACCAGCGCTGGATCGCGCGGCCATGATCTCGAACTCGCCTGGGAATGTTACTTTTTTGTCCTGGTGGGGGAGTAACGGGGTGGGCGTACTCTTCTTATAATCATCGCTCAGCTTCAGCAAATCGTCAATGTTCTTCTGGCCAAGTGCCTTCTGGACGATGATTGTGTTTCCCTTCGCAAAATTGTCAGTATCGCATCTCTGGAGCTGCATCACAGGGCGCCCAACTCACCTCCTCGACGAATGGGTAACCAAGCTCAATAAGCGCCCGCTTGGAGACCAGGCGCGCTGGAATGCGGGTCTTGCCCTTCTTTGGATACTCGCTTCGGGCAGTGAGGCTGGTGCCGCCGCTGCTGCTTGAGGAGCTGCTCCTGCTGGACGATCGGGATCTTCCACGACGGATGCGCGACTCTCGACTCCGTGACCTCATGCGGGTGTGGATCACCTCCCTTTCGCGGACTCGGCCGGGGTGGTCATGGTGATGGTCATCGACGTGGATCTCGTCGAAGTATTCACGTTCGGCGTACACTCTGGGAGGGGGCAGGGCTCGGTGGCGGGGCAGCGGCCGGTGGCTCTCGGCGTAGGGCGGAACACTGTGGTCCAGGCGGCGGGCGGGGGTCACGTATTCCTCACGCTCGTAATATCCACGGGGCCTGCGATCAAAAGTGTCCAGGCTCGATTGCCGTCTCAAAAGTCGTCCAGGACGGGGCGCATTGGAGGGTGACGGGCTGCGGTACCTTCTCTCCTTCTCAATCACGACAGAAGACCTGCGCTCCACCTCACTCTCAGGAGATGGTCGACGTCGAAGGATACTGCGTGGTTGCTCGTCATCATAAATGACCCGGCGGCGCTCCCGGATGATGGTCTCGTCGTCGTCATAGGGGGCCCGGGAACGGCGGTCGACGGATCGGTCGCGGTCGCGGGGGGGAGGCCGGGATGTTACACGGCGTTCTCGCTCGTACACGTAGTCGTCGTCGTCGTCTTCGAAGCGCTCTCGGATCTCGCTGAACCGATCGCGGTCTCTTTCATACTCAAAGCGGCCCCTTTCGAAGCGGTCGGGGCGCTCGCGAACAAGGTCAGGGGCAGATGTCCGGTGAGCCATGGCAAGGTTCTGGTGGAGTACTACACAAGACGGACAAGTGCGGGGGTGTTCGGCAGATCACAGGCCAAGGGAGACCACAGATTCAGGGTCCAAAGGGATATTTGAATGCAGAGACTGGAAGTTTGCGCGCACGGAGAGAAAGCAAGAACTTCGAGAGATTTCGACAAAAAAAGACGGTGGAGGGGGGCGCTGAGGGTCGGCTGTTCAAGGTTTCGACCGTCTCAGGTCCAAGATGTTGGTCCGATGACGACACAGAATGGAGGGCGCCAAAATAGCCTGCGCCAGGGGAGGGGGTCCAAGACAAGAAGTGGACTGTGCGTTTTCCCCTTTCCCGTTTCCCTCGTTCGATTGCCCGCTGTTTCCGGGATGCAGCGGAACGGCAAAGCAGAGATCGAACACAGCGGGAGATGTTCTATTGCAGAAGGAATCGCTGCGCTCTCGCCGCTTGAGTGCTTCGTTTGGGATCCCGATGCGTTGGTTTCGAGAGGAAACAATGATAGAGCCAAGCACGGGCTGTTTAGTGTAAGAGCTCAAGGTGGACTCGATGGCTTTGGTCTCGTGGGGCTAGGGTCAGGCTGATGCGTCACAAAAAGACACAGAAAGCCCATGAGCACAGATGAGGTCTATCCAGCCATTTCTATTTCTACAACTCGATGTTGGGCTTCCGCACGCATACCGCCTAAGCAGGGATGGAAGGCGATTTTTGGTGTGCCTTGTGTCTGTGTGACTAACTGAGCGTAGAGGTGAGGTTTGTCTCGGCTTCATATGCAATGATAGTTTCTGTTAGTCAAGCCATCCGACGTCGGTGAGAACGCTAGCAGATTCCACCACTTGGCATGAGAAGACCCAAACCACATGGTTTAACCCAATGCTTTGGCCTTGGGCTTCACCTCTGAGCTGAACCTCAACAAGCTTTCATCGTGTGTCTTCACAGATTCCTTTCGTACACAGACAGACGCACAGAATTTGCATCGGGACCTAGGAAAACCCCGCGCCCAAACAATTGTTTGACCTGTTCCGATTTGCCTCTAGGTTTCCCCCAGCCAATGCTGTGTCTTGGCGATAACTTGGGCTGTATGTCATCCTGTGCCTAACCATCCCTTGGACTAGACCCCCCCACAGGGCAGGAAGCTGGGCAGCACCGCCTATCTGAGCTTCCAGGAGTGTCCCCCAGACAGCTGATCACATAACTAAACCCGAAAGGCACACTTATCTCCAGGTCCACATGTGTGCCCAAGAGACTGTGAAGATACCCTGCTATTAGCTGTGTGATGACGTCGGGAACCTCCCTGCGATTGGTTGTCGTGAGACATCCATCTGCCGAGGATGAGACTGCCCAATTATGCAACTCAGGATAATCCAGTGTCCTCTGGCGGATGTACATAATATGTATAGTAATGGGGTGTGTTGCCGATGCGATCACATGAACGCTATTGCACTGAATAACGTAAAAGTCCTTGTAAAGTGTGGCATAGGGGCTTTCTTGCTCCTTTCCGCCGTATCTCATATACCATTCAGAACTTTTGGGTTCCAAGATTACCGCAAAATACAACCACGAAATTTTGTAAACCAAATGCATCGCCCTTTTTCCCTGATACACACAACTCCGCAAATGATGGCCAAAAACAAATAAATGATAACGCCCCTCAGACAGCGCTCAATGACACCCAACCACTAAGCTTTACGCACCAGTCGCAAGCTCGGTAGTCTCGTCACCTCTTACTTCAACGTGAATCGCCTTGCCGTTGGACTGAGTCTCAATTGGCCCCTCGTGAAGGTTGAGGTGGAAGCTGCGGATGATGGAGTCGGCATCGTCGATGGCGATTGGCCTGACATCAGCCAACGCCTTGATCTTGGCCGTCACCTCCTTGACCTGATCATCGGTCATCTCCAGACCGAGCTGGCCAACTCTCGTCTTGACGGCGTTCCAGCCAGTGAGACGAGAGGCAAAGTGGACGTAGCGGGTCAGACCGAAATCAGCAGGGTTGAGAATCTCGTAGGTGCTGGGGTTGTTGAGAATGGCCTTGGCGTGGATACCGGCCTTGTGGGTAAAGGCGCAGAAACCGGTGATGGGGTTGTTGAAGGGAGTGTTGATCTGGACGGCCTCGGCGACGAGATCCTCGAGCTCCTTGAGCTTGTGGAGCTTGTACTTGCTCTTGACATACTCAGGGCTGGTGACGACCATGCGAGCCATCAGGCCACCAAGAGGGGTGATACCATTGCGCTCACCAATGCCGAGAACACTGGTATCAATGTGGGTAGCACCGGCCTCGAGAGCACAGTAGGCGTTGGCGATACTGCAGCCGGTATCGTCGTGGAAGTGGGTCTCGATGTCGCAGGACACGACGCCTCTGAGGGTGCGTACAAGGTCGTAGACCTGCCTGGGGGAAGCGCAACCGACGGTATCGGCGATACCGACACGGTGGACACCGACCTTGTCGACGGCGCGGTAGAGGGAGAGGAGGTCGACGAGGTCAGAACGGAAAGAGTCCTCGCTGGAGACTATCGGGGTTGTCAGCTTTTGTTTACTCCACAGGATTTGCCTGAAGGTTCAAGCATCAACGCTGTCTTTCCATTTTACCGACGATTGGCGTCATGTAGAACAGGGACATGGGCTGAACGAAGGGTAAGGAAGTGACTCACAGCGAACCTCGCGGCCCTCGGACTTGATGTATTCGATCACTTCAATGGCAGTCTTCTCAATGGAGGCCATATCCTTGCCGTGGCTGTGCTCGCGGAGGAAGCTGGAGGTGCCAATGACGACGTCCAGGCCGTGAACACCGGTCTCAATTGCGAGTTTAGCATCCTCCATGTTGCAGCGAACGTCTGATTCCCTGTTAGCGATGTACCCGACATGAAACCCATCGGTTATACTCACGGGTAAGAATCTTGGCCTTGAGGCCGAGCTTGCAGATGGCCTCGCAATCCTTTTTAGATTGCTTGGAAGCAGCGGGGGAGGTCAACTCGATGTAGTCAACACCAAATTCATCGAGAGCCTTGGCACTGAAATGACAGCCATGTCAACAAGGGATTGTCCTGAATGCGTCCGAGGGAAAGGGGCGAGAAAGGGGGGAGGGAAAGGGCCACAAACATCTTGATCTTGGTCTCTTGGTCGAAGTAGGCATTGGCGAATTGTTCACCCTCGCGGAGAGTCGACTCGATGATCTTGAAGCGGCCTACGTTGGAGAGGAAATCGCCTACTGGCTGGTAGGGGTTGGAGCGGAAGTTGGCACCCTGATGATCACCACCGATGTTAGCTGTCTGTCGCAGGAACAACAAGTATCACCACCACAACGGAACCTTTGCGACAGGGACCACATACCCCATTGGAAGCACCGTTTGTGCCATTGGCGGCGCCGTTGGTGTTGCTGGTCTCGCACATTGTGTCTGTTGTCTGTCTGTTGGGTTTGCTGCAGGCGCAATGGGTCGAAAGGGCAGTAAAAGATGTATAGAGATCAAAAGTAAAAATGTCAAACAACTCCCCGATGTCGCTGAAATAGTCGGTGCGGTCCGCCCCTCTCAAACCTGAATGAGTCAATCAGAGTTTTTCGTCGGCAACTGCCATCGACCCCGCAGTGGCACAAAAGGAAACGCTCTAAACAAGAGCCCCTGAAGTTCGCCCAGTAGAAAAAGGAGGGCGCGATTGGCCAAACAGTCTGAAAACGGCCAAGAACATAACGTCACAAGGCCCTGTCCGGGGGTCTTTTATCCGCCGCTTTTTTTTTCCATAACACCGGCCGCGATCGAGAGATCTCCGACCCATGTTTTCAATCCTCTATTCCCTACGAGGAGAGAATGTCCGTCTATCACCAACCGGCCGCCCCGTTGAAGCATCACGATGGGGGGCAAACACACATACACACAGTGGCTAATGGGACACGGACATGTACGCATATTGCAAGCACCGTGGTACACGTTAGACATAACTTGGCGGTCAATAAAAAAAAGTTGTATCGCAATCCCCGCGCTCTCCAAGTGCCTGGACACAGCATCCGGCAACCCCTGTCCATGCTGAATTGACTAACACGTTTAGGAGCATGTGTCATCGAGGGGTTGGGGTGTGTTTGCTGTCCCCTCGACCCTTCCACTGAAGTTCGTTGTTATTGTTACCTTGCTGCACCAAGAGGCTAGAAGGCAAGCGGCCCCATCAGATCCCACTTGAAAGAAGAGATGATTCATCATAGCCATACGGTGTCATGGGATTCGGCATTGCGTCTCAATAGCGTCTGAGCGTCCTACCGGGTAGGAACATCCACGACGTCCTACATCGGCGGGGTTTACAACTCCAGCAGACATCTACTTTGGTGTTGCCCCGCCCTTAGTTCAGGCCGGGATGTTGACGGCAAGGACCTGGCTCGAGCTTTCTTTCACATGGATGGCCCGTGACTTTCGCTTGTTGAAAATCCGGGGCAGAGGGAGGGGTCTCAGTCAGGCGGGGTCGGCAAACACCTGTTCACCACCACCTCCTACCTGTACGACTGTCACCATTCAGCCCAACGCAAGGCACACGCTTCGGCCGCCTTGACCGTGGAAACTCGATACCCGGCCGGAACCCGCCTTGACGTTACACTGGCGGTCCCGTTTGATACCGTCCCCGCGACTTCTGTTCGCGGGCTCCTGTTTCGTGTCCATATAAGCCCAGAAGCCCAGAGCCGTGTCGTCAGATCATCCGTAGTGGCTGGACCCGGCGCTAGGCGGTTTGGCAACCGTCAGTGAGGGCGTGGCCTGATTTTATCTGCATCCTGCAACCTTTCGATTCCTCTGCGAGTGTTGCATGCGTTGGGAACCTGATCTGCCTGGACGTACGCTCTTGTCACTCTGATCAGCTATAAATACGGAAAGCTCTTGGGGGAAGGCGTGGCAAGTGTCAGTGTCCGTACTGGATCTCTCGAAACCTAATCGCACACACTCACACACGTGCAACTCACCTATCTCACTTCCCCATATATTATCCCGTATCCTTATCCGTACTTGTGACGATCCCGTCCTTACCCGTCTCATCTATCTTATCTATCTACCCATTTTCTCAACATCCCTACATACATCATCTTCCCCTAAACCACCACGTCAAAATGTGTATAGTGCTGCTTACAACATCCCATCCCAAATACGCCCTGGTCGTCATCGACAACCGCGACGAGTACATCCTGCGCCCAACGAGCAGACCCCACTGGTGGAAAGCTACACCAGAAACCCCCGCCGTAAACGGCTCGGTCAATGGGGTAGCAAAGGCCGCTCCACCGGCCGAGGTCGAAGTCCTCTCCAGTCGAGATCTCCAGCGAGCCGAGCGAGGGACGTGGCTCGGCATCACCAAGGGTGGAAACTTTGCCGTCCTTACAAACTACCGGGAAACGGACACCCACGATGTTGCCCATCCGGTACATGGCAAGCGCAGCCGTGGAGGCATGGTGACGGCATGGCTTGGCGCTGACCCGGCCGAATCGACAGAGCGGTTTGTGACCCGCATGCTGGAAGACGGTGGAGTAAAGGGGGTGGGTGGCTTCTCCTTGATCTGCGGAAAACTCAGAAAGGCAAAGGGGGATAGCAACAACATTGAGCCCCTGGCCATCATCTCGAACCGTTGCGACCATGTTGGGCAGGTTCCATGGATTTGTGGAGAGCGCAGCTCCATCTACGGCCTGAGCAACGCCACATATTTGCATCCGGAACAGGAAGATAAGGAGGAGGAGCTATGGCCCAAGATTCGGGAAGGCCGCGAAGCAATGCTCCGTGCTGTCACCGAAAAGATAGACGAAAAGGAACTCCAGGAGGCACTGTTCGAGATTTTGGACACGGATAGGTTTCCGTCCGACCACACCATGGACCTTGAGGAAGGCATCCCGTTGCTCAAGGACTCGATTTTCATCCCTGCCTTTGGCGGCAAGTCGCACCAAGAAGAAATGGCAGAGGCCAGACTGCGAGGACAAGTGAAGCACAAGGATCGCGATTCGCCGGCAGCCGAAGTCTTGACCATCGTGGCTCGCCCAGACGACCAGCCCAATGGCTTCCAAACTGGCCTCTACGGCACGCAACGACAGACCATCATTCTCGTGGATTGGGATGGCAATGTGACCTATACTGAGAGAGCTCTCTGGGACCCTCATGGGAACCCCATCCCAAGAGGCTCTGGGGATGAAACATTTAGATTCAAGATTGAGGGCTGGGAGAAGGAAGAGGAGCTCTGCAACTAGCATTGTGCAGGGTCTCAGACTGGTTCCAATAGCTCAGTCGTTTCAATGACGAGCTTTTGGTCGGTGAACTGAGCAGGAATAGAGAGGAGGATACCTTTGGATAGTTGTTTTATGTTTTTCCCCCCATGATAGAAAATTGTTACTTTGCATTTGCTTTCATCTGAGCCAGGTCATCTTATGTCTCTATCTTGGTTTATTGTCTTATAGTGGTCTCGAGTCGATATGACGGCCAGCGCCACACTCTGCCCAAGTGAAGGGGCAGAAGTTGCAAACCGAGGACCTCTTGCCTGTTGTTGACATTGGTCCCTATCCATATTCCCCGACGTTATTTGACGCCCCGTAGCAACTGCCTTTGCAACTTCCTGCTTTTTTATCTTAATCTAGGAGTCAGAATTTTGCTCTGTTGTCTTTGGAAGGTGCGTAGCATGGATGTGGCGGTCAATGAACTTGGGTGTTTGTCTGCAGCTGGTCCTGCTTGTAACCATCTCCCCCATACATCTCTCTCACTGCTTTTCTTCTCGACAATCAACATTGAGTCCATTGTGCCCCGCTGACCCGCCATGAACAGAAGTAACTTGCACTGCTGCGCAGATTCGGACGCAAGCTCCGGCAATTCGGACGACGAACTCTGCTCCCAACACCCCCTCCACAGTGTTGCAAACAAGACTTCAAAGAAAATCGACGGCATCAACAGGAAGCTCCAACAGCTTGAGTTGCTTTCAACCACCACCAAAGACATTGACGCCACCCTCAAAGGTCTTACTGCTGCACTTGTCATTTTGTTTGTCTTATTTAGTCGTATTCTGTTCGCCACAGTTCGCATCACACTTCTATCGTCTCACTCGACCTACACTGTTATAAAGTGCTCGCTTCAAACCGATCTGGCGACTCTTGGACACGTCGTCAGCCTCTGGTTGGTATTCCTGTTTCAGGTTGCGACCCTCGCCGGTGCAGCAGTATTCGCCATTGTTTCTGTGGTTCTGGCAGCCTTCAGGATTTTCCTCCAGTCATGGAACCGCCCGCTCGACGACATGGCTGGACACACACCTCCAGCTGGGTGCAAAGACGCGCTTCAACTAAATCTACCCGTTCCGAAACGAAGGCACGAAAATCAACCTCTGCCACCAGAATCCCAATCAGTGGACCTATCGGCACAGTAACTCGAAACGGAACGCCTCTCGAGGACACCAACTTGATGCGTCCCTCAGACATGTCCAAGCCAGCAAGCACTTACCCACATCTGACCCCTTGTGTTACAACGGTAGATTACCACAGCATTGACAACAGCCGGATGGCAGAGAACCAGAGGCCTGCTGACAACACTTCATTACCTCCCCCTCGACAGGGATTGCTCACCAAATCCAGAACTTTCAGTGTCCTCTCTAGCATTACCAACTCATTGTCACGGGCCTCCCTTATTCACCATGGCAGTACTAGTCGAAATGATAGCTCAAGCTCTTCCCAACCAAGGGTCACCCCGCCAGTTATTGCGATACCTCGAAAACAACCTCCTGTGGCCACCAGACGTTCCATGGAGCCCCTCCTGAATGACAGCCAATGCCAAAAACCCCCCTGTCAGGAGGCATCTCCCCCTCTACCAGACAACCCACGATTCGTCACCACGGCAATGCCGTCCCAGTACTGGTCGGGTCGTTTTGCGGCCCTTGACGACAAGTTCCATAATGAAGTGCTGCTTGGCAGGAATCTCAACATGGTTGTTGAAGCCCAGACGAACCGCTCAGGCAATGCAGGAACCAGCAGCAGCAACTCCGCAGCCCGTGCTCAGAACAACCCTTCGGCATCGGCATATTCACTTATTCGCCCAGTACCACAGTTGGCAGGGTTAGCGAGGTATAATCAGGGACTGCCGTCTCGGCAGACTACTACTCATGAGCATTCTTTCCAGGGGCCTGTGAGCCGGATCCCACAGTCTGCTACGAGCGGAGCCATTCTCCAGACGACGCCCTACTCGACGCGTACCCGTGAGCAGCAGCAGCCGTCTGGGTCTGCGGCTAGTACTAGAACGGCGGCGTATTATCACAAGCCGCTTTTTTCTCGACCGCCCTTGTATGAGCAGTCGGTTGGCCTACCTGGAACAACCACTGCGCCTGTGTCGCCTATTTTTGAGGGATCGAGTGATTCGCTTGACTCGGTGGTGCCGGCTTTACCGCCTACGCTGGGGTTTCCTGGTCCCAAGAGGTCACATCTAAGTGGTGTACATGTTCAGGGTTATGCCTCGAGCTTGAGCAGTGAGGATGGGAGTGTGGTGACTGTGGAGGGGGATTATTATACGCAGGGTAGGGGGGTGGTTGTTAATAATGCGGCGATGTTGACGGATGATGATGCGAGGTGTAGGAGGGTGTTGGTTCATTTGGAGGCTATGTGCGTTACTGAGACGGCGAGGGAGTCGCTTCGGGCGTGGAGGATTGCGTATGCGAGGAAGACGGGGAGGGCGGTGTTGCTTCCTTGTGGGGAGACGATGGAGGGGGCGTGTGGGAGGGGAAGGGCGGAGAGGGAGAGGGAGAGGCAGCATTTGGTTTATGGGTTGGGGAAGGGGAGGGAGATTGTGAAGAGGTTGAGGAGGAGTTTGGGTGGTGTTACGGGGGGTGGTGGTGGTGGTGGTGGGTATTGTCATGCTCATCATATGAATGCGTATGATGAGGAGGTACCTAGGAGGAGGGGTGGGATGATGATGGGGATGATGTAAGGGGATGTGTGTATGATCAGTGGTCTGTACATTAGGGGGCCAGAAAGAGCATGTGGATTTGTATGAGTATAAGTTAGATACCCGTCTTGATGGAGGTAGCATTTTTGCTAGGTTAATGCGAGGAAGTTAGTTTGGGCCAATGTTTTATCTCAGCTTGATTCTGGTTCCCGGTGAGAAAAAACCGTTGTGCTAGAACTTTTCGCTCAACAATGATCATTAGCCATGTTACTCTGAATCCCAGAAAAGCACGTTCCTTCGTAGTGTCGTTTCCTAATTCCCCTTCTTCCTTGCCTTCAAGAATTCACGAATCTGCTCCACCTTGCTGACGAAAAACGTGCCCTTCCGATCATCCTTCCAAACCAAGACCCCTATCTCGGTCGCGTACTCCGCCAGCTGCCTGTACTCCTCCACGCTCTCGAAGTCTTTGAATTGGAACCCTGGCGTCTTTTGCATCCTCTGACTCTCCAGCTGCCACAGTCGGATCTGATCCATCACCGTCGGCGGGATTACGGTTGTGCCCTTCGCCGCGGCGGCGCGCCTCATTTGTGGGTGTGCATGCGCGACAAGGTAGTCAATGATTTGGTTCGCCGTGATCCCTTCCTTGATGGCTTCCTGGACTGATTCTCTCGTCAATCTGGCGGTGACCATGTTTGGAAACCGCATGTGTAGCCGGCAGAACAGCTTGAGGATGGCGATTTGCAAAGGGGAGGAAGTGTAAGCATAGATACGATAGTTTGTTTCAACTACAATCCCGCCGTTTTCATCCGCCGGTGCTGTTGGGGTGGAGTCTGCTCCCAGACTGCCCGCGTCACCGGGGGTTTTCTTCGTGGCGGCATCGATGCTGGCTGATACTGACCTCATGGTTGATAAGGAGGTAAGAGTGGTGGCTAATCGGGTTGGGTAGTATTGCTGTGGTCTGTCACGGTCGATGTATATCAGGCCAAAGTCAGCCAGCGCGGGGAGCATGTTCTTTCGGGTTTCGGTCAAAGCAGAAGTGTCGTATGCGCGGCCGAGCTCGAGGGAGGCGAGCATGAAGAGAAAGGAGAGCATCTCGACATTGTCGATGGCTGTTCCTGTTATGTCGGTGCCTTGCTCTTTGGCGAGGGCTTTGTTGCGGTCGGCGGCTTCGAGCCAGAGGAGGAGGAGGGTCCAGACTTGGGCGTTGGCTTCTTGGAGGAGGAAGTTGAAGCCATGCTCGCTGATTTGGACGAGACCGCCGGCGCCTTCGCGCACGAGACCGCCCATTTTGAGGAGTTCGCGGACTGCTCGTTTTGGACCGCCGCCTCCGGAGCCGTGTCGGCCGCCGGATTCGTTGGCTTTCATGGGGACGCTGTTGACGACGTAGTAAAGGATGTCTTGCCATATTCTCCCGGCCCAGTGGTCGAGATATTGGATGTGTATCTTTGGGTCGGTAGGTAATGTGCTGGGTACGCCGAAGCTGTTGTGTGATCCGCCGCCCTCGAGGGCGAGTCGTAGAGATTTTTTGAAGTTGGCTGTGAGTTGAATATCTTGTGCTTTCTTGGCCCTGGTCGACTGTGATAACTGGGCGATATGTAGTGAGCGCAGCCTCGCGATCGCTCTATTGCTCGTGCCTTTGCCTTCTGGTTGCGTCCAGAGCTCGATATCATTTGTCGTAAGGGGGGTCGGACTGTACAGCAGGGCCTGAACATATACCTTTGCTGTAGGCGCGTGTCCGTTAGTCACGGTGGTCCGGAGAGAAGGGGGAGGCGTGTACCTAAAGGTGGAAGCATGCGCCGAAAGATAGCAAAGGCGGTGGATGGCTGCTGGTACAGCTTTCGAAACGTTGCGCCTGGCAGCTTCTCCAAGTAATCGTCGAGCAAGAAGGACGAGGGGCCAAAGGACGACATGATGGCGGCTGGCTGCCCGGCGCACGCGTTGGCTTTCGTTGTCGATTCCCTCGATTATTTCGGGCGGCTTAGGTTTCACTTAGCGCATTCTTTGGCGGTTATGTAATTTGGATTCGTCGGGGGTATCGTCAAATATCGAAGGCACGGAATCGCGAAGGAAGTTGGAGTTTGGCTGAGATATCGTGGATTGATTGTCGCAGGCACTGTTCAGCAGCAGGCATCCCCAAAATCTAGAAGGCTGCCGCGAAAAGAATAGCAGGGATGGCTGAACAGGGATCCGCATTTCGGCTAGTTCCGTTGCTCTCCCGTGCTGTCGGGTGTGAATGTGCGCGCCAGTTGGTGCATGTGCTAGGTTTACACTAAACACACCTACCCTTGGTTCAATGGGAGCATCTTCATCGAGATCCCCTACTTAATGATCATTTGCTAAAGTCAGCCAGCATGGTTCTCAATGAAGACTCCGACATCTCGACCAAACGGGCACCTTGATAGCCATGGTCGGATTCCCCACATCCCGGCGCCGGTTATCGGGCGGGACTCGCACGACGTCACAAAGTGGGGGTTCGGGTTGTCTCAACCAGCTGAACGCGATATGTTTTTAGGCAGTTTGAACCCTCCTTTAAACCCTCGGGTAAACTGTGTGTATCGGAGCGCTACCAAAATGACCGGAGTGAAGCTGCAGCCAACAAGATTTGTGAGATCGGTATGACAAGTCCCTTGTGCCCATTCAAGGAACACTTCCGGTTACTAACGTGACAAAGGTTCTTAAATCCTTCATGGCCGAGTCTGGTCTGGAGCCGAGGTACGTCTTCGGGGTTGCGATTTGGAATTCAGGGACATATACCTAACCCTGTATTTGACTTCAGACTGTTCGGACCCCATGTGAGTCGCAGTCCCCTGATCGTCTGAAGCCTGAAGTTGCTGACCAGGGTGGTGAAGCTACGTGTTGTGAATGCATCGAAGGGCAGAGTTGATCTTGAGCTGGACATAACGAAAGACCACACAGTATGTATCCCCTGCGGCTTTCTTGTCGTCTTGCAAGGTAGCTACTTACAAACCCTCACAAGAACCGCCTCAAGATCATCCATGGAGGCACAATTGCCAGTCTGGTCGACCTGGGTGGCTCCCTAGCCGTCGCCTCGGAAGGTCTGTATGCTACTGGCGTTTCCACAGACCTAAACGTCACCTACCTCAAATCGGGGGGCAAAGTGGGAGATAAGCTTCAAGCGGTTGCGGAGTGCGAAAAGAGTACGTACATGCTGTTCAGGATCTCTGCCCTATGCTCTGACTGACACTTTTTGTACAGTTGGCCCAACCCTGGCCTTCACCAAGGTTACCTTTACGAACCCCCTGGGAGAACTGGTAGCCAGGGGCAGCCATACCAAGTAAGTTTTGCTCTTGCTTTACCCAGAACCACGTGCCTAATCAGTAATCGAATTGCAGATATGTCAAGGCAGCATGGAAAGGAAGCCACCCATATACTCCTCCCGAGGGGGCCGAGATTGCGGATGAAGTTGACTGATCCGTGCGTTCCCGAATGTATATAACTCGAATGAACATGAACCTGGGCGGAGTGGAACGGTCGTTGCATGTGTTAACGTGATACCCCTAAATTGAGATTGTATCACCGTTTGTTTGCCACGAGGCGGAGTCAGAGTGCTATCTATCAGGTACCGGCCGTGATTTTTTCATGCCCCGTATTGGGCCTCCCTGACAGGTTCAGTTATACCGCTTTCATCTCTTTTGAGCCACTGCTGATTGCGAAACAGCGCAAACCGATGGTGGCACTTTGGCACCTCGTGGCCATCGCGGTCTGTGTCTCGTGGCAGGCAACGAAACGGGAGCTTGGTGTTTGCTCGTCGTCATCTACCATGCTCGCCATCCTCCAGTGTAAAGAGTCTTCCCCTTTCTTTCATTTTTTTCATTTCCTTGAATCTTGCCGTACCCAAACTGCAACCGAAATCTCCGCCAACATCTCTCGGTTACATCCCCAGGCGCAGTTAACATGGAGTTTTGCTTTTCTACCTTCGCCCTCGTGGCTTCTGTCTTCGCCCTCACACCTCCTGTCAAGCCCTACTTCTGGCAGCCTTCCTCTGCTATAGTCTTTCCGACCCTCAACCTGACCGGCAACATCTCCCCATTCACGGGCAATAACGCCAGCTTCAACGACCCTTGGTATACTCTCAACCAAGCTGGCCATTCTGTCCGGATAACCGGCGGCAGCCTTATCTCTTTGGCGGAAGCAAACATCACCATGCCCTTCCTCTCAGCTACCAACTATACACAGTGGATCGAGTTCGCAGTCACCAGCGACGGCATCGTCGAATGTCCTCATTCCACCTTCCGCGCTGGTGTTGTTATCACCCAAAATCTCACCTCGAACACCGCCCCCCAATACTACACCTTCTACACCACGCAGATTGGAGGTCAATTGTACACCCGGAGTTCGAGGTTCTCTCCGGCGACGAAATTGGTGTCCAGATCATTGCCAACTCGAGCAAGTCGGGTAGAGTCGAGTTCTACAACGGGAGGACCAAGGCCTTCTGGAATCAAGACGTCAACGATATCATATACCTGCGCTGTGCTTGAAGGGTGCGAACTGGGCGGCTGCCCGCTCTCTGCTTCTATGGTATTCCCCATAAATCTATGGTTCAGTGGAAGGGGATGAAGTGGGGGACGGCTGAAAATAGCGTCTATGAAGCTGACAAAGGGCCAGGAAAACAGCATACCATGCGCATGGTGAATAGTACGGCCAATTGGGACATATTGGTGTGGAGTGCCTGGAACAACATGACAAACGGGTTGGATTGTAAGATCATGGACCGAGAGTGGAGACATAAATTCGACAAGCCTCCTCAATAACACGCCTCTAGCTGTCTTCGGCATATAGTCAACAATTAATCAAGGGGTGTCTCTGCATTGCAAACCCCATATTTGTATGGAAAAATCGTCTTCTCGCTGTTCACCGATTGTTGCGCGCATCTCTCGCACTGCCTTTGACCTGTGAATGGGCCAAACCAATTGAAGCCCGTTTGTGAAGCTGTGCTGGATTTAGTGGGTGGTAATGGTGAAAGTGATGGTGCATAACAGTTCAGGGGCACCAGTTCTTACGGTAAGTATTTCAATGTAATAGCGGGTGCCCTGGCCATTGAACTTTTGCGTAGGGAAATCTGTAAATAATTGCAGTGTTTGAAAGTTGTTATGGCGAGTAGGTTGGAAAATTGCTGCATGGCTGGTAGCTTGGCATGAAGTAGGGGTTGGTTTTGCCCAGGAGAAAAGAACTTTCCATGCAGGCTTGTGCAAATGCCTGGTATGTTAAGGGCTGTTTTATGTAGGAAGCTAGTCTGTTTTGTCTAGCTACCCTCCATCGACCGATATGGGTCGTGAAGTACTCGATAATGGCAGGTTTGGGGGGCGATAGACCGCAGCAGTATTGTGTCAGATGTTCTAGTTGCGAGTTGATTCAATTGATAGTGAGACAAGCCATGATGGTACCCTTGCCACAAAATAATTGAGACACCAGAGTAGGTTAATATGCCCTAAAATATAGTCCGTAGGCTTTTAAAGATAATATATGGGCCTTTAAAAGTAGTCAACAGGCCTTCCGAAATATTTTGAAGGCCGAATAATTATCCTTTAAAGTCTAGTTTGTAATATGATATAGGTAAGTTACTTTTATATATTAACTATTTTATAATGAGGGAGGATGGTCCTTCGTTTTTTGTCCTGTTACTTTACAATAAAGTTGTGAGATTTTTGAAAGTGATGTTGACTCTGTGGCTACTATCCCTTTATGGATGGCACCTACTTCCTTATACCGCCGGTGTTTATGATTGGTTTTCAATTGAAAGAAGATTCCACAACAAAATATAGACTCAGACCTAATAAAGCCAGAATAGGGGCGTATAAAGCTAGGATAACGAGCATGTAAAGCTAGGATAACGAGCATGTAAAGCTAGGATAGCGGGTATGGAAAGCTAGGATAGACGTTGAAAATAATATGCCTCTTACACCAGACCCGCCTTTAAAACAGTGGAAATCCAACTCAAAGCTTTATCTCTAGGACGCACCCCTAACATGGGTTTGCCTACAGTTGCTTGAGAAGCTAGCTTACCTATACACCCCTGTACTTAGGAAGCACCTCGTCTACTGTCTGCATATTGGAGACTGATACAGACCCTGCAACACACCATAGACACCCTTAACCGCAGACTGGCGACAGTAACACCTTTCCCTGGTCTCCAAACGACTTGATCAATGATGTCAGTAATGTCAAGGAGTGATATGAGCACAATGCGTTGAACTTGTGTCACTCAGCTGGATTACCAATCGGCGGATTTTGCGGATTTTGCGGATTTTGTGTTGCACCGTGTCCGAGTTTGTAAAGTTGGCTTAAAGAGGCACATCGCAGTCTCTTAATATGGCATTAGTTGTAAAGTTGAATTCTTTCTTGTTGACCGTGTTGTATAACCAGTATTTCGTAGCCTGAGAAGTGATTACATCATCGCACCCACTTAACCCCCCTCAATCCCTCGCTTTTTGACACATTCCCCTCGGTTCATCCCAACCTGCTCACAATCATCATTATCTCATCCAATCCACACTGGCAATCTGAACTACCTAATAAAAACTTCTGAAAATGACTGCCTCCATAGCACAAGCTACCAAAACCATCGTCGCTACAGGCACATCGTCAGGGTTGGTATGTTACTCCCCGCTGATCCCCTCATTGGAGCTCATTTCACTAACACTACTCTCCAGGGCTTTGAACTCATCAAACAACTCCTCAGCTCTCCCACTTCCCTCAGCCCCTCTACCACTCACCTCAACCTTGTCCTCGGAGCCCGCGACACCAACCGTACCGGTCAAGCCTACAATGCGCTCTCGTACCCCAAGACTGATCACATTCTGTCTATCCTTCCCCTCGAGCTTTCCAGTCTAAAGTCAACCGCCTCATTCGCCAATGCAACACTCGAGCGTCTCGGCCCTGACGGAAAGATCGATTACCTGCTCCTCAACGCTGCGGTCTCTGACGGGACAGACAAGCCCGCGAAGGAGTCCAAGTCTGGGCTTTGTGAGGCATTTGTGGTTAATCATCTTTGTAAGTGGTGTTGACATCATCATTTTGATTTCGAACCATCAGGTCTGACAGGAAACAGCCCAGCATTACCTCCTTCACTTGCTCGAGAAGAAACTGATTGATTCCTCTACGAGAATCATTTTTGTTTCCTCGGGCGCCATCCGTCGGGTTACTGACCCCTCGACGTTGGAGAAGGACTTGAAAGTTGAGTCTGGGGTGGAAGCCAACGACACGTACTCTCAGACAAAATTCTTGAACTTGTTGAGTGCGCAGTGGTGGCGGAGGAGGCTGGAGGAGAAGTGTAGGGTTGTTGCAGTTTCTCCGGGGCTGATTCCTAACACTGGAATTGGGAGGGGCTCGGGAATGAAGTTGAGTATGGATATGCCTGATGCGAAGAGCGTGGAGCATGGGGCAAAGAGCATTCTGGCTGCGTTCACGAGGGATGATTTCCCGAAGGATAGGGAGCAGCTGTTTTTGACGAGCTGGGGGGAGTGGTGGGAGAAGGGGGTGTATGAGAAGGTGTTGGATAAGGGGTTGCAGGATAAGTGGTGCTGGTCAAAGGAGGAGATTGAGAAGAGGGAGGGGTTGAACTAGGTTCACTCCAGCCTACTTCTGGCTCTTCTTCATTCACAGTTTCACTATAGACAATGCAACATTGATAGATGCACATATCCGGTATCTGGCGAAAGATGTAGGTCTCTATGTGTGACGAACCCCTATCCAGAACCTCTGAAAGGGATACTAGTCGAAGGCGCTTCTGAACAATACTGGTTCGGTACAGTTAAACAGTGCACAACAATGGCTTGTCTCTATCACAATAGTCTGAAAACAACGAATGTAACTGTATTACATACTGCGGAACTATCTATAAGCTATTTAGTTCCTCCGTATATATAGACCATCATTTTCCTGGATTATTATCTTCCATTAATGATCCCTAGAGCCGGATCGTTTCCTGGATCATACTCTGAACCCAATGATCCTCTCCTGGTAGGTCTGTTTCCTGTTCCTCTGATTGGTTGTCCCCTCCTCCCTTTTGATTGGCCGATGCTGCCAGGAGTCCGCATTCAAGAACGCAACAACCTGCCGCAAGTCATTAGTCGTGCCCTCCTCACCTCACCTCTCAGAACACCAAACGTCCCAACCCCGCTTCAGCTCCCAACAATGAACGAAGAGCTCGCCATCTTCATCGCCTCCCCTGACCCCGCCAACACCCAATTCTTCCTCTCGAGGAAGAGACTCACTCGTCACTCTCGCATCAGGCCTGCCTCGATCTTCCACCCGGAAGACCCCTCCCTCACACCGGAAGAACACTTCCCCTTGCAAACCGTCCGCGCCCCCGACCACCGAGTCCACCCTCGCTTCGTCAACAGGTTTAACAGCAGGGAATTTTTACTTGTTATCGACGCGTCATGTATCAATAACGGCCGCCACGCGGATAAATCCTCCCCTCCCATTGGCAGCTCCTCCTTCAAGCCCAAGAACTCACCTGGCACCCCAAATGCGGCTGTGATGCTCCCTTTGTCAGAGGAGTACAATGGGCCCATTACCGGGACAATTGCCTTCCGTCTTGAGGAGGAACCCCAGGGTGATGTAATGGATCACAGTTCCAATCGGGCTAAACTCCGCGCTGTGATTGCGGCGTTGCAGTTTAGGAGTTGGCATGGGGAGGGGTGGAGGAGGGTGGTGGTGTTGACGGATTTGGAGTATATCGTCAAGGGGGCTACGGAGTGGTTGCCTAGGTGGGTGGGTAGGCAGTGGAGGAAGTCGAAGGTTGGGAGGTCGGGCAGGAAGTATGCCAATCGGAACTTGTGGGAGGAGTTGCAGCATAGGATTGAGGAGCTGGGGGGTGAAGGGTGTGAGGTTTCGTTTTGGCTGGTGAGGGATGGGGAGTTGATAAGGCAGACGAAGGCGGCGGCGAGGCTGGCGGCGTGGGAGGGGAAGAAAGAGGGGTTGCCGGTGGAGAGGTATACGAGGTTGTTTGGGATTATGATATGAGAGATGATGGGGGATGTGGGCGAGAGGTGGGATGTGGGCGAGAGGTGTGATGTGGATGTTGGGATCTGATGAAGATCTGGGAGGCTGTGTGTTGGGACGCGATTCAATGAGTGAGCAGGTGAGGTCACGTCCATTCAAGCTAATGAGGCCTGGGTCAATTGTTTTTTTCTTCATTTTTCTTTCCTTCGACAGAATGTTTACCAACATCCCCAGGTACTTCGTACAACCTCAAATTAATGTTCATTAATTGCTACCTACCGGCAGTCTAGTCGCTGCGGGCCGAGAGCGGATTCATGCAGTGCCGAAGGAACTGTGGAATCGCGGGGAACGGGCCAATGTGGGGTGCTCGGCTTCCATCGGGCCAGTCCCGCACTGGAGTTACTCAAGCACCACCCTTCTTCAAGCGGCATAAGCCATAAATGTTTAGAACAGCTCTTTCAACTCATTCAAAAGTCACCTGTACGACCAAGCACTACGAGTTACGGACAAGATGGCTAACGAATCCTGGATCTCCCACTACAGCCCCTCAAATGACTTCTCTCTCGCCAACATCCCCTTCGGCATCATCAGCACTCCGGAGGACCAAACACTCCGCCCAGCCATCGCCATTGGAGGCTTTGCACTGGACTTGAAAACATGGCTGGCCATAGTGAACAAGGAGAAACTCGCCGACGTCTTCTCAGGTGTTGATATTGATCAGCTTGACCATGCTCTAAGCCAACCCACCCTCAACGGTTTTGCTGCTCTTGGACGGCCGGTGCACAGAATTGTACGAAAAGGACTCCAGGATCTATTACGCAAAGACACGCCATATGCAGAGCTCCTCAGGGATGACGAGAATGCCAGGACCAAAACCTTGAGCAGGCTGAGCGATGTTATGATGCACCTTCCAATGGAAATTGGAGACTACACCGACTTCTACGCAGGCTATCACCATGCCTATGCGGTTGGTGTCATGTTCCGCGGGCCAGAAAACGCCCTCCAGCCAAATTATACGCACTTACCGGTTGGATACCACGGTAGGGCATCGAGTATCGTGGTGGATGGGACGCCAATTCGGAGGCCAGTAGGTCAGATACTGCTGGACCCGAAAGCTGAGCCAAAGCAACCTGTGACTGGGCCTACGAGGAAACTGGATATCGAGCTTGAGCTTGGGTGCTTCATCTCAAAACCTAACAAAATGGGCGAGTCTGTAGATGTGAAACAGGCTGAGGAGTACATCTTTGGCTATGTGCTCCTGAACGACTGGAGCGCGAGGGATATTCAGGCCTGGGAGTATGTGCCGCTGGGGCCGTTCAATGGCAAGAACTTCGGGACGACAATTAGTGCCTGGGTGGTGCTGGCAGATGCGCTAGAGCCGTTCAAGGTGAAGACCGAGATTGATAATAAGACCGAACTGCAAGAGTACTTGAAGGGCGAGGAGGATAAAACAGTGTTTGACATTAAGTTGGAAGTCGATTTGACAAGTGAGTGCTGTTGACCTGGTTATTGTCAACTGGAAGAGGGGATGAGACTGACACATATACTTTATAGCTGCTGATGGGAGCACAACTACCATTGGAAGGACAAGCTCGAAGTATTTGATGTGGTCATTTCCACAGATGATTGCGCATCATACTCTGGGTGGCTGTTCGATGCGTCCTGGTGACTTGCTTGGATCTGGGACAATTAGTGGCCCAGGTGGTGTCGAGGAGAGGGGGAGCTTGCTGGAGATGACTGAGAACGGGAAGAAGGAAGTATTGCTGGCCGGGATGAATGCCAGAACGTTTTTGAAGGATGGTGACAGCATTACACTGAGAGGATTTTGTGCTGATGACGGCAAGGGAGTACGTGTTGGGTTTGGGCGCTGTTCAGGAACAATCTATGGTGGCCCACAGAGATGATTACTGTAAAATAGTCCGGAGGCCTTTTTGGTGTTGAAGAATAGACGTAGGATCATTCTTTGTTGTAGGCGTCCACGCATCAAATGTTGGTCGTTGCTTCGATATCTGGGAGCCGTGCCAAGGCGTCATAGCTTCCCCGGAGAACGCGGGGATCTCCGCTTTACCAGCCAAACTAGCACCAATCTGGAATGGCGTACGATTGTGCCAGGGCATCGAACACAGCAAGAGGAAGTTGGAAGGACAAAAGGGCGGAAAAGAGCGGCAATCCTTATCACGTGGACGCGCTGCCAAAAGGGATTGTGCTGACATTTGGGTGGCTTGTCCCCTTTGCTCAGCTCGCTGGCTCTCAGGTGGAAAACGAGAGCGTGTCCGGGAGGTCTTTCAGGAGAAAAGGCACATGTGTTGCAATGGAACATCTTGAGACCCAAGTGAGCGACCTGCGCTCGTTCCTGGCTCCGCAGTCATCTGCCGCTCCAGGATTGAGCCTGTCGACGCCAGCAGCCTATTCTCCCAGTGGGCCTCTGTCGTCGCTTTCCGCCCTCGGAGACAATTCCGCACCGCAACCTGCCTTACCACTCCCACTCGAGTCGTCGCACGGAGGCGGCACCACGTCCGCCAACACGACCACCTCCCATGCCAAAAGAAGGGCAGAGCCAGATGAGGATGGTGAAGTGTCTGCCAAGCAGCAAAGGAGCAAGCGGAATAGAGTGCGTCGCTCCTACAGCACAGCTGCAGCTACCCTTTATGATCACTTGTATTAACCCTGTCATCCAGTACACCTCGATCGCCTGGTAAGGCTGTTCCTCTCTCGATGTGACTCTGTCCCGCATTGGGCCCCATGCCACGTTCTGGAATCGTACGACGTCGGGCTATGTTTTCTGCCATATATTATGTCTCAGACCCCTTCCAACCCTGGTTTCTGACCTTTATGATAGCAATGAGTGCAAACGCCGCAAGATCAAATGCAACGGCCAGACGCCCTGTCACCGATGTGGCAACCTCAACCTACAATGTTTGTACGCGCCCAACTGCTGTCCCAACTTCAAGGACTCGGATGAGTTCAGGGACATGTCGGCCCAGGTGACTCGGCTGCAAGAACAGGTCGACAATCTCTTCAGCGCCATGAATGCTCTTCGCCAGGAAACTTCAAGTCTGCGTCTAGCCCCGATTCACGATCATATCCTGCCTCCGCCAGTAACCACAGGCAGTCCCTCACCCATTCCCACCCTTCCTCCGCTGACCAGGCCTCGTCTTGGGTACCGTGTGCCATCCTCATTCCATGGACCGACGAGCATCGCCTTCACTGTCGATGTAGCCAAGAGTACGCTCCATAGAATGGGGTATACCGACGTGGCTGAGGACAGCGTTTCTCAGCCTACAGAGCCAACACCGCATCCATCGCCGGCCCTAGCTCCCCTAGCAGCCCCTCCGCCACTGGCATCCTCCTCTCCACCCTCAGCTGTCCCTCGTGATCCTATCCTGGAATTCGACGAAGCAGAAATGCTGCGGTTATGCGAGCTACATGAGGAAGAAGTTGGGGCCATGTACCCTGTGATACCCATCGAGACTGTCAAACAACATGCCCAATCGCTTGGCCCATGGTTTGCAACTGTCAAACTAAACTCCTCTGCCGCTCAGCAAACTTTGCCGGACCTTAACGATCAGAAAACATTAGTCCTCAAGATTGTCCTCTGCTGCGCCCTGGTGGTGGAGGAACACGGCAATAGTGCGCGCGCCGCCCGCTTATACGAGAGTATACAGCCGATCATTGACCGAATGCTCATGAGTGAGCCGGCCGATATCGTCAAGTTACCGTTCTTAGCGCTGGTAGCCGGGTATCGATACTTGTCTAACGACGAGGTATTGGCCTGGCGAGTGGTTGGGCATGTAGGAAGGCTGTGTCTCGAGTTGGGTCTCCACCGAAGGGAAGGACTGCAAAATATCACCGATCCAACGGTGAGAAGGAATGCACTCCTGACCTTCTGGAGCGTCTATGTTCTGGACCGGAGATGGAGCTTCAGCACCGGGCTGCCGTTTGTGTATCATGATGACAAGATTGATCCCGGGTTACCTAAGCCGGTATGTCTTAATTCCTGTGTGCAAACCACAAAAGTGAAGTGACATTGACGTGTACAGGATGACTACCCCTTTTTAGTAGCAATGGTTGGGTACTCCAAGCTAGCGGCCAAGATCTGGGAGTTGGTGGATTGCTTTGAGCCAGCTGTTATCCGAGGTTTGAAGGCTCATAATTTTGAGCCGCTGGAACAGGAAATTTGGGAGTGGTATGAGAGTGTGCCAGCTGAGATCCAGACAGACCCATCCGATGGTGACAGGATTGCTATGCCTAGTGGTCCCACTGATAAAGTTCAGCGGGTGAGAATATGGACGAGATTGAGGCTGAATCAGGTATGCGTGCTTTTTGTCCTGGTCATCCAAACCTAAACCTATGCTAACTTCATGTTCTAGGTCCGCATCTGGCTGTATACACCTGTGTTGCACAGCGCCACAAGCATCGCCGAGAATATGCAACGGGCTGAGAAAGCAGTTGACCTTGCCAAACAAACAATCCGGCTACTGGCACACATCAACCAAACCACGAGTCTCTATCGTCGCTGCCAGGTCTTCTACCACCAGTTCTTGACCTCATCTATTGCCGTTCTATTTCTCGCTTCCACCCATGCCCCTGTCGAGTTCAGCTCGCATTGCCGGGTAGAGTTCTACATGGCTCTCGACCTCGTACGGGACATGTCCTCTAAATCATGGGTGTCCCACCGACTCTGGCGCACGATACGGTCTCTCAAAGCCGTTGCACCTCGGCTCGGTCTCGAGGAAGACTTTGCTGCCTCGCCCTCGGCCACCAAGCCCTCCAAGACTGGCTCTGCTGCTCAGTTACATCGTCATCAAAGCACGAGTGACTACAACCAAAGCAGGAGCCATAGCATCAGCCAAAGCAGCCCGCGGACTGCTGGCACAGTGCCCTCAGTCCGAGGGGTCGCTCAAAGCCATAGTAGCATGAGTCCGTTCAGTCCGCAGATTAGGGGCAGCGAGATGAGCCATCACCCGAACTCAGCTGTTTCTACGCCTCATCAACAGCAGATGCACGTGGACGAACGGACTAATGGCCTGAGATTGCAATCCGAAATGTCGAGGATCTACGAGGGCTATGCAGGACTGGGTGTAAACGGGAGTGTGCCGACGACGGCAGGGATGAGGAGTATGAGCTTGGAAACCGGCGCAATGTCTGCTGGTGATTTGGGATATGGGAACAATATGCATATGGGTCAGGGACTCGGGCTTGTCCAGGGGGTCGTTGGACTGGGCGATGAGAGCGTGTATCAGCACATCAAGGACATGTTTTAGGTTGAAATAGATGTCCAGCGTTGTGTTGCTTGTCTTTATACTACCTAAAACTTTGCTAATTTTGATTAGGTATCATTGAGATGTATTTACCTCGTTCCTCCATTGGGTTAGCCAGGTATGCTTGCTGCCCATCGCCTGCATCCCGAGATTGTGGGGGAGGGACGAGAGGAAGTGACTGGGCCAGCAAAGCCAAAGCCGGTTCGCTCTCAAGTCCCAAGCACTGGTGGGGTGACTCGGCACAACTTTGATGTGTTGCCTGACGACTAGCGTTGTTGAATTGACCTTCCTGAGATAACAAGACCGTCTCCGCAATATATACCAGAAGCAACCCTCCCTTTGTAAACCAGTAGGTATCTAGAGTGGGGTCATATTTGTAGCGGTGAGAAGAGCCAGCTCTCCAACCCGCACGAGGGCACTTATTATTTTCCAGTTGTTACTGTTTTCCCCGTTCCTCGTCACCCTCGACTGTCATCACCATGGCGCAACGTACACCTCTGCCCTTGCCCGACACAGCACCATTCACTCTAACGACTTTACCCCTCGATATCCCCTTTCAACTAGCAACCCATCTCGACTATGGCGATCTCCTGCACCTCAAGCAGACCTGCCAGGCTTTCCACTGCTCTCTCGACCCTGATACCTTGCTTCCCAACTCTTCCAAAATCAACTTCTGTCACGAAGTCGAGAGGTTTACATGCTACCGTGCCCACCTTCACGCGAGAAAGTCCATCATTGACCCTCGTCGTACCGGTCCCAAAGGAAAATACGGTCAAGATCTCATCGGCAAGAAGCAAAAGGTATGCTGCGATTGTTTTATCAAACACAAGCTCCTCCCACCGGGAACCGGCGCCCCCAGAGAGGGTCTGATGTGGTATCTCTGCCTTCGATGCGAGAGGTGGGGAGGCTCAAGAGCCAACGTTGCCGCTATGCCCATAGACAGCCAATTCCCCAGGGCCCCTACATTAACACCCTCGCCGCGTACGACCAACAATATGAACAGCTGAAGAAAGCAAAAGAGGCCATCAAGAACGGGACTGGGTCGCTCCTCCCTCCTGTGGCGCAACCACTCCCTCAACCATCATCACCACCCACCCACCGCCTATCCCCCAGCACCAGACAAAAACCCACCCCTCACACTTGGATCATCTGCCCCCCTTTCAACACCATAGCCATGCACCCAGACCGCTGGGTTCCCTACTCCAGCGAACCGCTCCGTCTCTCCCCGTTTGAAAAACTGGACTTGCCTCTCCACAAGAAGATACTGTCATTGCTGCCCTACCAGGAGTTGATGGCGCTGTCCCGGGTATCGAAGTACTTTCGCCTTTTGCTTCCAGACCCGGCCTTGGCTTGTTCGTCGCTCTACTTGTTGCAAGCCACCACCTGGCGCAGGTGCTATAATCTGCCCGTGTTGGCTGACCGGCCTGTTTTGCCGCTGGTGCGACCTCCCACTTTGACCGTGTTGCTTGCCCTGGGTGCTGGAGGCCAAGGGCCTTTGGTTCGATTGGGGTACTACACCTGCGGACTATAATAATTTCTGCTGGAGTTGCGTGAAGCGCCGAAGGCATCCGAGTCACTTTAAGAATTTTGCGGGATTGGGAGAGATTTGGGGGACGTATGAGGAGTGGAAGAGCAAGAGGGAGGAAATGAAGTGGTGTACTGGGTGTGGGCTTTTTAGATTCAACGGGAGGGAGTGTGAGGGGTGTGTGGATAATGCTGAGGAGTTGAAGAGGAGGATGGGCAGGTTTCGAAAGGCGGAGAGGAGGTGGGTGAAGAGGAGTGAAATGGGAATGAGGAGGCTGGCGTTCAGGAGGGGAGAGGGTGAGGAGGTTGGAGGAGGCGGTGGTGAGACTGGGGGAGGTGGGGGATGGTGGTTCGGAGGAGGTTGACAGGTTGGTGCGTGATCAGTTTCTTATTGGGGAGCGGGCGGATGGGGATGAGTAGGGGTTGGCTGTTATGGAGGGTTGGGGTATGGAGGAACAAGAGAACGGGGAGCAGGGACTGGAAGGGTTGGTATGGAGTGACTAGGTTGGATTCACTGGTGGTAAGATATTTGGGAGCAGTAAAGAAGCTTGGAGCAGCCTGGATAGGTACTTGGCTTACACGCAACCCGAGAGGTGCTCTTGCCATGCTCCTGCGGTGGGGATATCCTGCTTCACATCGGTCATTTAGGTTAAGGGAGCCCCAATTCCCACGGTTCAGAGCCTTCTTGCTCGAGTCATCCCAAGCCCTCAACGAGCGGGTTTTTCATGGAGCACGTAAAGAATGGGGCTCAATGCTCCAACCGATTCACTTTGTTGGTCAAAAACCTATATAGATGACCTTCTCTTCCTGTTCAAGTCGGCCTTGCCTCTATTTCCTTCTGCTTTTAGCTGGGCTGTACCCAAATCTTCTAGGTTCAAAGCGCGTTGCGGAACAAAACCGCAATACCCGCGGCCAAATTAGTCAAAATGGGATTCCATTTCATCATCACGGCATTGCCGATTCTCTGTCTCGTCTCTGGCATCTCCCTTGCCATGCCCATTACCTTCTCCGCGTGGACCTACTTGTGGGATGTGACGGGGCAGAAATACGAGACCACGCACAGCAAGATCCGTAAGGGGTTGTACCAGGCGCACACAGGATGGTTGGTGACGGAATGGCCGGATTATGTGGCCAATCACCAGATTCTTGCGCACTTTGGGGAGTTCTTCTTTAGTATGATGAAATGGGTGGGGAGCGACGGTCAAAAGTACTAGCCATCGACGTACTCGACTATTTATTGGCTTGAGTTTGGCGCGTATGCCGACGAGGGTACAAAGTACTAGAATCGCTGGATCGATGCCAAGGGCGACTGGTTGAAAGACGGCGAGAACAACGACGACTTGGGGGTTCATCGTATATGTTGTCATGAGAGGGAGTACACAGGTTAGTGAGGCAGAGCTTAGGGAGACATTAGTTTTATAAGAGCACGGGAAGTTCCAAGTCTTTATTCATTCGATCCAAGTGGGAACAAGTTGGGTTATGAATTCAATGATGTGTATCTGCTGTTGAAATCAGCCCCTTTGAACTTATGCCGCTGGGAGCCAAATGACTTGCCCACAACGTCAAGGTACTGCCTCGACTTGAAGACGGTGAAACCCTGATCTGGAATGCTCCTTCCCCCTTGGATAAATGCCTTCTCTACCCGAGCACTCGGCCCATGTTAAGAAGATCGTACCTTCCTTTCAAACCTCCTCTCGACCACCTGACGGTTTAGCAGGATTCAAATGATATCATGATATCCACCACACAGTGGTCATTTGGCGGAGCTTTTTCTGCTCGATTGATTCCATCCTGCTCCGTTTTTGAGCTTGTGATCGATCTCCGCCCAGGTCTTGCTTCAGATGGGGAATACTCTGTGCTCCTTGTGACCGAGATCTTTGTTGATATTTTCAGGAGCAGTCCAATGGTACGAACCATCCGAAGGGACATCATGACTGTCTGGGGTGTATATATAGTCCCTCTTCTTGAATTCTCCCTTTTACTCTTCTTCCTCCTACCACCAACACCTCCAAGTGGAAACACCAGCAACTGACCAACGCATTTTTGTACCGACAACAATCTTGACCTTATTCACGACACAGTCGCCATGAAGCTCGACTTCATCACGCCCGCCTGGGCTCTCTCTTTGATGTTTGCCATCACCAACGCCAGCATCGTCTCTCAGCCCGTCCGCCGCGCAGAGGATAGAAAGACAGATTACAGCTGGTACTGGACCGGCCTCTCTATCAACACCACCACCAACAGCCCCATCTCTGCCCTCCAGAGCGTTGTCGTAGTCCCCAAGTTCTTCCCCCCGGCCACCAGTGAAAAGGCCAACATCAGCTTCGTCCTCCACCTCGGCACGGGCGCCAACTGTGGCTCCTCCGCTGCCGTTGGCATCGACATGAAGATCAAGACTGATGGCACCGCCGACATAGCCGCCTGGTCTCATTCGTCATACGCCAGCGGCGTCGAGGTGGCAACGGTGCACTGGCTCGACGAGCAGCGCGGCAAGCGGTTCGACATTCAGCCCGGCGACGAAGTCACCCTCAAGATCAAGACGCTCGACAGCAGGAACTTGTGGGTCTATTGGAAAAATGGCCGGACGGGCGAGCACGAGACGGTCATGATCGGGAACTATCACAACGACGTCTGTCGTTCGTTCGCCGCGTGGGTGACGGAGCGTCGCCCAGGGGAGATCATAGTGGATGACAAGAAGGGCGATTTCAACCACATCGGGGAATTTGGAACCGTGATCTTCAAGGATATGCAGTGGGGAACCGAGGATGCGCAGGTGTGGAATACTGGTGAGAGGAAGGGCCCTGCCACGGAGAAGTGGTATCTACTGGGGAGCAACGATGGGTGGGGGGAGGTTGTCATGCTCCGTTGTGAGTTCTTCCAGAACAAGCCGGATATCACCCCTGACGGCATGATGTGTACACAGGGAAAACTAGGCGATTCTTGAAGAGAATCAAAAGGGTAGCAGATTTTTGTTTGAGCTGAGTTTCGAGTGGTTAGCAATCTGAGCAATGCAAGGGGGGGTCGCCATCACTCAATGCCTGAAATGTCGCGACTAAATGTGTGTGTGATGAGATCCCAGTTGACAGGACAGAGCACGAGCCATGTGTCTCCCAAAAAGAGTGAAGCAACCATCCCGTGGTATTTGGTTTAATAAATGGCTTTTTGCAATATTGGGAATGCCATATCGTCCACGGAGTCCAAGGTGCCTCAAAGAATGTGAATAATACTTGTCTTATACAGGTATCCAAAAGGGAAAACTAAAAATACAAAAATAACCAAGGTATCCAAGAACAAAAGCCAGAAGAATACACCAACAACTCCTCATCCAAAGAATGCTTTCTATATCATGCCATCATTCTCCCGATTGTCAATCTAGTGAGTGCCATTGAAACCATTGCTCTTGCAGCAGCTGGCGCCGTTGCCGTTGGCAAAAGCAAGAGTACTAAGCTTGTCAGTAGCGTCTAAAACACCCTGCTTGCCGGCGAGAATCTGGCTCGGGGTGCTGGCATAGCTGGGAGGAACATCCATCACCGGGTTGCCGGCGAAGAAGTTTCGAGGGCGGAGGAGAAGCATCATCGGCTCGGCAGGCATGACGGGGAAGTCCTCGGGGGACGGGAAGTGGGTCACGCCAAAGGTGTGCCAGAGGACAATGTCGGCGTTGTCGATGGAGGTGGTGCCGTCACCAATCCACTCGGTGATGCCGCGGGATGGCTCGCCAGAGGTCTGGGGGACGTGTTTTCCCGCGGGCCAAAGCTCGTCGTCGCGGTACTTGGTGACGTGGACGGCATGTCTGGCAAAGGCGGCGCGCTTCCAGACCAGGGAGCCCTCCTTGGGCATGAGGCCGGGGACCTCTCTGCTGACCAACTTGTAGCTGACGGGCTTCTTGCTGTAGGGGTTCAGCTTGTTGGTGTTGGCGATCTCCCAGGCGCGGGAGGTGGCGCCGTTGTAGTCCGTCATGGCCTCGCCCTCGGTCACGAGCTTGGTGCGCTTGTTGTAGAAACCGTTGCCGTAAAAGTTCTCGGGGCTGCCGACGGGGGCCTCGCTGGGGACGGCGTCGTTGACGAAGACGGTGTTGTTGGGACCGTCGATGTTGGCGTCGATGCGGAGGCAGAAGAGATGCTGGTGGTTGTGGGCGTTGACGCCGGGGTAGACCTGAGTGCCCCAGCCCTTGGTGTCCTCGTCCTCGAGCATGGCGTAGGTGTTCAAGATACCGGTGAGCTTGATCTCAGGGGCAATGGTGCCATCCTGGTGGAACACCCAGGCGACGACGTACTCGTAGTTGGCGGCGGTGAAGATTTGTTGGATGATCAGCTTGCGGCCACGGGTGACGATGACTGAATCGTCACGGAAGTCGCTATGCTTGAAGAGGATGCCGGCATCCTCCTCGTGAATGCAGATGGCATTCTTGATGGTGCGAAGACCACCATCACGGGTGGGGAACTCTGCATCCATGTAGTGAATGGAGCCCTTGCAGTCGCAGCCAAGGGACAGGCTGTTGGTCATGTAGCCAGCACCATACTCACCCTGGTCAAGAGCGTGCTTGCGGTGGTGCGGGGCCTCGGGGTTACCATATGGGACGACCATTTCGGCGAGAGAAAGTCTGTAGAAGATGGGGCGGACGGTGCCCTTGTCGTTGAAGGTGATGTTGTTGAGCACGATGCCTTCTCTGTAGTTGAAGCCGATGTGGAACTTCCAGTTTTGCCACTCAATCTCCCTGCCGGTAAGCTTGAACGAAACACCTTCGGGCTGGGTGATGTTGATGGGCTTCAGATCGGTGCGGTAACCACCACGGGCCTCCACCGCAGTAGGATGATAGTCCATAGGCGGGGCCTTGCTGAGTGGGCGGCGGACTTTGGGGATATCGATGGCAATGATCTCACCCTTGTCGGCATCGTAGATAGGGCAGAAGTCAAGAGGGTACTGGTACTGGCAGTTGTCGATGTCTGGACGGTAGTAAATGAGTGCCTGTTGCAACCGCACCTTGTTGCCAAACCGCTCATCGTAGCCAATGGTCCATGGGTCGCAATAGACCTTGTGCATGTCCTCTGGGGCAACACCGCTGATGATGCACTGTTCAATGACCTTGGGGTCCTTGCGGACGACGTGCTCTACCAGCTGGAGCTCCTCCATGGTGATCTAGCATGTAAATTAGTGGCTAGGTGAGGAAACATCACACAGGGGTAAATCTCACAATAGGCTGCTCTCCATCCAACAGATCCCACTTGGTGATCTTGGCCTCAGCAAGATCAACGAGACCATCGTAGACCTTGCCGCCGGGAGCGATCACCACAACATCAGCAAAACGCTTTGGGCGGGGGGTGGTCTCGGGGTTGGCGAGCCATGCTGTCATCTCAGCCTTGCGAGGTTCCTGGAGAGAGACGACATTGAAGAAGACTTGGCCGTGAGCCTTCTTGACGATGTTGATGGCCGTCTCAATCTCGGCCAGAGAGAGAGGGTCGAAGGGGTGAGGGAGGTCGGTGACGATGGAGCCCATTGTGAAGGTTGTTTCGAGACTAAGGAAAGAAGAAGTGTTCGAGTTGCTGTGCCGATATCGAGATCTCAACTTCCTGGTGAGACGAGGGACAGTCTTAGATATAGCCCTTTTCTCTTGCCTCCCATCTGTCCATCTTCATCACCACAGCGTGCTGCCCGCATTCCTTGCCTGCCCGGCTTCGGCCGCTGTCGTCCCATGATGATTGATAAGAATTGCAAACGCCTGATTTGTCAATCAGAGTCTTTGGTGTGATAAGGGGTTCTGGAGGGGTGGGCGCGCGGGCATTCAACCCCGCCATGTCGTTCAGCCACCACATCGAGGAATAGCGGCGCGATAACAGGGCTTATCAGCAGTGGTCCAGTCAAAAGGTTGACAAATGACAGCCCCGCGCTAGTCATCTAGTGGCATCGTCGCATCGTCGTCTCCAGCCAACCGGCGCGCTGTTGATTTTCTCTGCGGATGCCGAAGCTCGGGAAGGAGGGGCAGGCCGTCGACAGATCTCCGAGTTGCCGACTGGCGGGGGGCACCCAGCAGCTGTCAAACATCGAGATGCCCCGCACTCCACTACCATTTCGAGGAACACTCGGCCAATGGAGGGGGACTTTCTCGCCTGTCCTGGAAGCCGTTGAACAGCTGCTGCATGTGAGATATATTGGGTTGCACCCTCATTGCATTATTCCCATGAGCTGTCCATGTCCCTTCCAGCGGCACTCAACATCAACAACATGCGTTGAGACATGTAATAGAGTCAGGTACTGGAAACAACGATTTTCCCCACCACCATGCACCTAGTGACAACGGTCCGCCAGATGTGGAAAGGGCGTCAGACTGCAAGAGCCATGTGGGAATCCACTTAGCCTTATCTCGAATCGAATCAATCTTCAAGGCTCGCCGTCGACACAAATCACTACACTACGCCTGTAAGACACCTCAGATATCAGGGCAAGTCTTCTACCTAATGCTAATGAGTCAACCCGGTCAAGAGGGAGGAACCGGGGCCAGTTTACAAGACAAATCCTCTTACTTCAGGCTTCAGAGGATCTGGAGCGCTGAATTGTCGACAAAATTTGTCACCTTCTCCGAATCTGTCGGGATCAAGCCCAGTTGTTGGTGGGTGAGAATCTGTTCAGGGGCTAAGGAGCTTCTATCAACCCTAACCCTTACTAACAATGCAGTGTTGGAGCACTCATAAGGAAAGCGAATTACTAAAGCCAATAACCAGGTGATTCTGTAGTTATGCTTAGCTTTTCTCTTCTGAGGTCCTGTACCCTTGGGAAAGTCCCTTCACATCCTGAAAGCTGGAAGAGTATAGTCAAGGGTTAGGGTTATAAGCGGGATGCTGATCACCAAATGCAAATCACGGGTCTGGGTGAGCACTGCCTCAACACTACGTGCGGCACAGCGGTGGAGCAACAAACTTTGTCCAGTGGAGCTTTTGAGCTTGATGAAGTGCAGAGGATCAATTTCCATCCAGCTTCATATCTGGGCATTTACGCATCCTGGCGCAAGAGAGAACAACCCTCTGTCGCGACTCTTAAGAGACATCGCCAATATGGATATTTTCGGCATTCTCCTTTTACCAGTTCAACGTTTGTACCTAACACCATGGGCGAAGGATGACCCCTTTTCCACCCAGCCAATACTATCAAGCGTTAAACCCCCATAAGCTGCAAGGGTCAGATCAGATCCCAGTTTGGATGTGACCTTGTTGGTTCAAGCCGCACAGTCGCGCTTCGCGATGTTCCTGACTGTCGGTCAAGACAGCGTCCTTTTTTTCCTCGCCCAACATCAGTGCTTTCCTACGCTCTTTTGCTAAACGGTTATGTAGCGGATGGCCTTGTACGGCGGAACCAGCCGACCCCTGAAGACCGCCGCCATCAGTCAGCACCAGAATGATTCGGCTAGCCTACTTTGAGTCCATCCGTCCACAACACAATTCTTCACCTCATCAGTTCAGCTTCGCGGCCGTGGATTGTAGGCGCCTGAACGACAGACTACTCACGATACCTGCGTGCTCCACCGAGGGCGTGTCGGTTTGGTGACCGCCCCGCCTAATCGACCTCAAGGCAACATGAGTATGTTTTACCTTGACGTCTGGATAAGCGGCTTTGCCGCCGCCCATGCCGTACTTTCGGGTATTTGGATCACACCACTGCTCGTCCTGTGGTTTGTGAGTCTCTGCGTCGTCCGCCGAAGGGGTGACCCCGCTAGAGTGGGAGTGGCGTGGATGAAGGTGGTGTACCCGTTCTGGATCGTGTGAGCAACCACACCGAGCGCTTCGTTTTACAGTGTGCTCTCAGCTAACTGGATGTCTCTTGAAGTTCGTCATTATGCCAAGTGGCCCAAGTCGGCTTGAGCATTTGGGGATTCAACGACATTGCTGGCAGAATAACAAAAACAGAATACTTTGAGCTAGCGGTATCCCTTGTTCTCTTTCTCGCCGACGCGCTTCAGAATATCTCCGATATCCTCCTCTTTATAACCTTCGTCGAGATTGGCAGCGGCTTTGTGTTGTGTTTGAACGGAGCGAAAAAGTCACCTATTCGAAGACGCCTAAGATTCGCTGCCTTTGCATTAAGCATTATCTTGCTGGTTCTTGCTCTTACGCATTTTGGGGTTCGTCTCCAAGCTGATATCGCTCACAGATCACAGCTACAGAAGTTGAATGATCTCCATGTTACAGATGGATTGTTCGATCCGGCCAGCGAAGCAGCGCGTTTATACTTCGCCCTTCAGGCAGGAGCACAGGATGCTCATTTCGACTCTCTTATCAAATCAAGCCATCTACATAATGCCTTCAACATTTGCTTGTGGATCACCAGTCTTCCAATCCTTGGGTTTGCCTCCTATGTGCTCCATCATACAAAAGAAAATATCATGCTGAAAAAGGCAGGTCGACAACCTCCAACTGTGCAGACGGACTTGCTAACACTATACCCAGGTCGCCGCCTTGTATTTGACATCAACAATTCTTACATTCTGTCGCCTTCTTGTCACAATGGGCATTAACCTCAGCGAGTATGAAAACCATAGCCTCATCTGGTCTGGAAACATTAAAGGACATACGGGTATCCGCACAGATATCTTACCCTTAGTTGAGGCCTTCTTCAACTACACTCTCATGTTCATCGTTCTCACGCTCTTGTTCGTCGTGGCCATCCGAAAGCGAAGGGGTCTCTGGTCCAATTCCCAAATGACTTGGGATGCATCAAACAAGTTGTCCAGCGTTGCAACTGGTTCCTCCCCTACCTCTGAGACTCCAGGGTACTCGGATGATGGCCTGCAGGAGCACGGGTTCTGTCTCGAATCTCAGCAAACAGAAACATCTTCTCATCCGACAGATTCTCAACCATCCAGCCAACCACTTCTGTCTTCAGCACCACCTGCGTTGCCTCGACAACCCCCTCCTGCAGCGCACCTAGATCCAGAACCTATCTCAATCGCACAGCAAAGAATCCCACGAAGACCGCTTGCCCCATCGATACCTCTATCACCAACCAAACCAAGCTCGCCATCAGGCATACCATCCTCACCACAAAGTATACACCCAGTCCACGGGGGGTTTCTGACACGTCAGCGGACTATCGAGGAGTTGGACGCGCAAAAGGTGTTGGTATTAGAGATGTCACCACTACACCATCCACACAGGATCGCTTCCAGCGACGATGGAGAAGAAGTGGCGGATGGATTTCAAATGCAGAATCGCGTCCACTTGAGTGTAGGAGAAATCTCGGCAAATGCTATGGTTGCCACTAGATACCAGGCAGCGCAGGGGCATGATCCATCTTTGGAAGAAGACACAGAGCTGGACACGGTGGTCGACGGGTTTCAAATGGGCTCGGCACAGAGAAGGACAAAGGAAGTGGAATCGACAACCAAATCCCAGAAGTCCCAAGACCATGACGAACCTCTTGCGGAGTCAGACGTGGTAGCTGATGGGTTTCAAATGCAATCTAAGCTGCCGAGTTATGATGAGGCGGCCCCGGCGAGGACTGGGGTAGGGTACTTGAGGGAGAAGGACGACCAAGATAAGAGAGCGAGGGGGAGAGCGAGATCATTTTGACGGATTACTTGGCATTATGGCTGTCAATTGAACAACGTTGACGTCGTTCCGGTGGTGGCACACTTGTTTTTGCTGGGATGAAGGAGGGTGGGTGTCCAGGCGCAGTGCATATACCCTTTGATCTGTTTCACTATTTCTTATTATATATGCATATATACTTGGCTGAATGGCGTTTGTGGAAGATACTGTTAAAAAGCATAAACAGGCGGTCGACTCGATGTTTATTAGGTTGGGATGGTTTCTGGGGAAACGTCACGTACTGGTTTTAGCTTTGTTCCGGCTCTTGATAATTGTTTTACAGCATTTCACCACTACATTAAGGATGTAAGGTGACTGTCTATAATGACCGATATATTTTATATAATATTGATTTCCCATTGAGGAGCATGTTGATTTGAATTAGTTCCTATTAAGTTTATTCCATCATCGATTATCTATATACAATGACCTTGGCTGATATCAATCTTCCCACCGATATTTTTCGTTGTTTACGATGTCAGTATGGAAGAATGTTAGAGAGTGTAAGTATGTAACTCAGACATTTCTTTGCAACGTCATGATCAATATGGTGTACTTGGTCGATAGTTGTTTACCAAAAGAGTGACACAATGATACTTCTGAAATGACAGGACCTTGATTTAATGGCGGTCATTCGACTACATCCTAGCCTCAACTCTCAACCCAATATCTCCAAAGCAAAAGCGGGTCAAGTGACATTATCAAATTTCTCAGAACGTGGGCATTAGACCCATAGGTTAGCATAAAGGCGATGAGAGAACCTTCTCCAGATCAATGAAGGGACACACGAGCCATGAGTAGTGTCAGTAGCCAGAGGTGAATGGGTCAAGAACATAGGCGAATCTGAAGAAATTAGTAGTATTATGTACTCAATCTATGGCTCCGTGGCCATCTATGTGTGTGGTAATCCTCTTCTGCCCTATCTTTTTCCCTGCCCCCTCCATTCTCAAGCATCAACTTGTTCAATATCCATCCCTGATCGTCGAAAATCCAATAACAAACAACACCCTGCCAGACATTATCATCCCCCAACGATTAAAATAAACGTAATTTCGCCCGAAAAGTTAATAGCCCTGGTCCTCGACCAGACACCAGTCTTGCCTGTCAGTTGGCAATGAACGAGCAAATGAAAGTTCAAAGCAGTGAATGCTGCAGGGTATATAAAACGCCCAACCCAATGTGATGCCCTGAAAATGCCATGTACGCCGATGATGTTCTGTGACCCCAACCATGCTGCCCCAAAAAAATAACGTTGCGCCAATCCTTGCATTTTGACCAAAAGAATGTTGGCTCCTTCAACGGCGCCGGACGCTGAATAACCAAGTCCTCCACCCCTTTCTCGACTCTGAGTTCCCCTTCTCCTCGTCGTCATCCTCCGTGTCGAGGTCAAGGCGGTACCGAATCACGCTGCCTCTGTCGTCCTCGAACCCCACCCTTCGCTTGCTTGGGGGCACAAAGCACTCTGGGACGACATGACGCATAACCCAGCCGCGAACGCCCTTGCTCGCGGCATCAATGGCCGCATACTCAAGTCGTCGCGTCTGATCGCTTGTCCAGTAATGCGTCGTCTGTGGAGGGGGTGGATAGACCGCAACCTCAAATTTGTGGGTGTAGTTGCCTTCAGTAGCGAAATCACGAGGGTTGTGAGAGCCGACGGTATCGTCCAATGCCGGCCCCGAGGTGAATTCCGGCTGTGGGAAGTGAAAGTAGGAAACCTCTTGTTGAACCTCCTCCGATTGTCGGTAATCGGGGGAGGGCGAGACAGAGTTGCGGCTACTTCTTGGGAGTTGCGAAGCTGGCGCAGACCTGGGAGATCGCCGGGTGGCAGGCCTGACACGTTTCCGGCCGCTTGAAGCCAGAGATGTTGTCGAGGCTCCCTTGTGATGAGATGGGAATGAATCCTTGCGGGCTGGTGTGATTGATTCATAGCCCGAATCCTGTCGCCGCATCTCCCAAGCTACCGGTGGACGTTGATGAGTAATGGGAACAGATGCAGGAGCTGGCAAACGAACAGGCGGCCTCGAGGTAGGATTGGAGGGTGCTGGTGGTGGTACCTCGGGTTCCTGAAGATCGAGATCCTGAAAGCTATGATAGGTTGAGTGGCTGGAAGCTTCAGATTGCGCGAAGCTCACCCGCGAGTCAGGGCGGTCGATAGACTCTCTCAGATGAAGTACAGCGGCAGCCATGTTGTCGTCATGTAGTCGAGACCTTGGGACATTAGATTGGGGACGAATTTGGTGGCAAAGTTTCCAAAAAGGCCAACCGGGAAAAATAAGCAACGGGACGGGAAGGCGGGAGAAGCGTTCTTCTTGAATCCTTCACCGCGTGGAGCCCCGGTGCGGGTGTGGAGTGTTCCAGATCGGCGGTTACCGCAGGGAGGACTTTGGTTCCGTCAAAAGTTGCGGTCAAAGCCAACCGGGCCCGGGCTTGCCCCTGGTCCTTTGGTGAGCGGGTGTAAACAACTGGTCACCGAGTGGATATAAGTGGAGTGCTGCGCTGATTGACCGACAGCCGTCAACTGCACGGTTTGACACCGCTGTTGACACCACGGCTCGACCTGCAGCACGGCAAATAAAATGCGTCACTTGCCTGCCAACCACTCTGCTATTGGCACGTCACACACCCGCAAATGCAGGTCCATGCAGGCCCAAAGGAGGGGTTCCCAAAGCTTGGGATGCGAAAATCGTGTGTGCTGGGTCAAAAATATTTTAAAATCTCACGACGAGATGTTTGTGAGCCCCAACACCGGGTTGCGGGGAAATATCTCGATGATCGAATGCTCGAAGGCCCGCAGAAGGATGTGAAGATTTACTAGAGGCTGGGGCTCTGCCGGATGGTGCTTCGTGACGGAGGTGAGATTCCCCTTTCGGCGCTTCCAGGACTCCAGGAGATGGGGTCCGGCCAGTCGGAAGATGTGTGGAAAAATCTTGATGGAATTTCTGTTGAGATCGTGATACTTGTTTCTGGCGGTCAGAAGCTTGGACAGGGCGGTGACGGTGACAGACCCCACTACGTGGATCCACGTGGGGAAGTTGGAGGGGTTGGAATCGGTGGGCCTTGGACCACCAAAACGTCGGTTCTGAGGATTGGTGAGACAACAAAGAGGTGAGGTTTGTGCGTGATGCTGTCACGGGTCTTTTGAAGAGTGAATTCTGACGGAAAAAGAGGGATACAGGCAACGAGGCGATTTTGAATGGAAGTTATGTCGGTTTTGAGTGAATTACAAGTGCCCAGTCCCCTGTCAAGTTAAGGGTTCGGGTTGTTTGGCCGAGGTAGCGCAACCCTGCCGATACCGCTTCCAGATCAGATGGCAAAGCGGGAAGGGCCGCTGGAAGGTGACCCGAATTCCGTCCAACCTCTGGCAGGCCGTAGGGCAAAGGAAATCGAAGGCGTAGAAGCGTTACTTCTTTGCGTGGTAGCGGAAGCTCAATGTGCGACCGTTGCACGCCAAACGGCCCGGCCGTTGTTCGATCCCAGTTGAAAAGTTTTCCAGAGGTCAACAAGACAGATTAAGGGGATGTGAGTAATGCGCACGCGTACCCCGCGATATTTCAGCTTCTCTATGTTTGGGTACATGGACTGCATTTACGTAGATGGCTATCGAGCTGAAGGGCGATCATATGCGTGAACAAGGCACAGAGCACCCTCTCTGTCTAACACACCACCAGCTTTCCCATCACAGCCTCCCTCGCATGTCTTTGAGGCCTATTTTTGACCAGGGAGCATGTGGTTCCATCGGATGAGGGGCACATGGAACAAGCTAGTGGTGAGACGAACATTTTCACATGCCTCACATGCCAGTGAAGACTTGACCAAGCATCTCTACGTTGCTGTCGAGAGGTTATCCTCCAATCAACGGACCTGTGTTCCGAATGCTGAAACCCGAAGACAGACGGCCGACCATGGTCGTCACTTGTCCCGGTCCACGGACCAACCAGAGAAAGTAGGGCTCCAGCTTCCGCACTTTCGCCGGTCTGTCTGAGACTTTGGCCAGGTGATGCTAATAATCGCTGTGATGGCACGGCGCACAAGCTGCAAATGGTCCGGTGGTAGTCGTGGCGCGCACTTCTCCCACACTCGTCTTGCCGTAACAAATGTGGCTTGGAACAGGTGACACCTTGCCCAGACTCGCCCACCTGTCCGGACCCCATCAACAACCCTTCTTGTCTTTCCGGTTTTGCTTCATCGTTCCAAGCATCCTCGTTTCTTTGTCTTCAGCGTGGGGGCTAGGTGGGGGTTCATGGGGGTCAACATCATTGTTCGCTGAATGTTCAAACTGTCGGCAACTCAAGAAGCCGAACGAGGAACAATAACAGTGAGGCCCCAGCTCTTTGTTTGTGGTAGACACAATGGCACTGTCAACAAGGGTTCCTCTTCTTACTTAAGCTCCTGGATTGCCTCATCTTCGAAAAGTTTTAGCTGTCCTCATTCCTCAGCGAAACCCATTTCCAGACACTTGACACCGTCGACGATTCTTTCTAACAAGGCCGTTTGCTTACTTCACTGCACACACAGAAGAACAAGCAAGCAACCCAAAACCACACAACCTCAGCCTTGTTGGTGTAAGAGTCTTCGACTTGAAGTAGTCAAGTGCGTCAGGAAAATCATATCTGAACTCCCAACCCCATACATCTCTTCCGCCATGGCCTCTACCATCACGAACCTGGCTTACTGCCTCTGGGAGATGTTTATGGGACCTGGTGAAGTACCCCCTTCAGATGATTACTTCACCGTTTCCTGTTCCGAGACCCCAGCTGTTGATCAGTCTGAGTCTCGATATGCTGCTAACACCTACAACCAAGCTCTTGATCCATCGGTGAGGACATATGTGAGAGCCAACCACGACTGGCATACTTGGGCTACTTCTCCTACCGTAGATCCTTCTTATCTCACCATAACCCATGGGAACGCTGCAGGCAGCTCCTTCCCATGTCCCTCCTCCTTTACTCGCTCTTCCTATTCGAGCTATTCAGAAGTGAACTCGGCCACCTCTACCTCTTCGAGCTATTTGGAAGAGAGCTCGGCCACCAGTTATGATGATGAGTGTGACGGATGCCCATACAACCCGTACGACTTTACTCGGGACTCTCGATATGATGCTAAATTTTGGCAGAAGCATTTCCCCGAGCCTGAAAATCTGTTTGTGAGGCTGTCTTCTCGCATTGCGAAATCAGAAGATGGCTGTGTCTCTCCGAGATCGACGAGTCCGAGTCCCTACTTTACTTGACTTACCGTCATATATAACCCAAGCTAATGTTTAATAATACTAATCAACAACCGTTTTCTTTTTTTCTACCCCATAATGACTATACTTTTGCCTACTTTGTCGTCTCTTTGTACTGTGTAACGCTGTCCATGATCCCATCATTTGCCCCAACCCCGCCCCACCTTCTATCAAATCGGACCATTCACGATTCAATCGGGTATGGTGTAGCGGTAACATCGTTGACTCTCACTTCTCAGAAGTGTCTGCTCTCTCAACAGCCCCGGGTTCGACTCCCGGTATCCGAGTCCATTTTTTGCAGTTTTTCTCAATCCAACATTAACTTAAGCCTGTTTTGATCAACAGTGTCTAGGTTGGTCTTTTTTGATTGTTCTCATCAGAAGAGCTTTGTTCGCTTGACTCGAAGTGTTTCTAGAATACACCAACCATGTCGGAATTAGTCCTTCCCCAGCCGCTCTGCCCCCCTGACCTCACTCACTGCATCCTCCTTGTTCACACACAAAAGTATTTGCTTCGCTCGTTACTATATATCCAGTGTATGCATTGTGGGCACATGTTCAACCTGATGTCCCAAGTCTTCTTTGGATGTCTCCCATCTTTGTCTTTCGCCACACTATGCCTTTCCATGAGGCTCGTGGTAGATGACTGTTGCTCATATATTTTCATAAACTATGCTTGGAAATACGCTTAGCGATTCAAATGAACCCCTCGGCAAGATGGGGCACGATGCATGCCCCCGTGATGGATGGGTCGATGTTCGGATCGTATTTGTCTACCTTGTTCAGTGGGGCGTACTTTTCAATGAGATACAGCATATTGTTGTACGCCCTAATTACCACCTTGGTTAGCCGAGCTGCAAAAGAAACTGATTCCGTCAAGTCAAAACACCTACGTCTTTCTCATGGAACTCTGCGGGTGGCCAGCGGAATAAACGATGGCTCCTTTGAGGCTGTACAGCCGGTTGCGATCGTCAAACTCCTCCACAGGCTCAGGAGGAGGGTAATTTTGTTGGTAGTGTTCCGTGTAGCTCTTGTCACGGAACACGGCACTGAATTCGCACCTCCAGTGCCCAAGTTCCATCTCGTTGTGGGCAAAGTATGATCCAGCATCGAAGAGGAGGGACTTGTTGGTCTCTTTGCTGATCCCCATGTTGCCCTCCCATAGGTCACCATGGATAATTCAGGGCTTGATCTTTTGATCATCTGACATCTTCAAGTTATCCAAAACTTGGGGGATCACGGCGTTGGCGATTTGTTCTGTCGCGAGCTCCAACTCAGGCCACGACCCGTTGGCTTCGATGTCGCGTTTGCAGACTCCTAGAAGAGTGTGCGGTAAAAGACGGCCCAGCTCTCTTCCCAGTCAGTCGTGTGAGCTGTTTTGCCGTCACAGGTTTTTACAGGGAAGCCGAACTGTCCGGTTGGTGATTGACTTAGTTTGTGCATGTTAGCTAGCCGTTTCGTCCATTCAACGGGATCTGGGGGGGTGGTCACATCCTATTTCGTGCAAGTAAGTTCTTGCTCTGCGAATGAACGAGATGGACGACGAACCATGTCCACGAATTCGGAGAGATAGAAATACGCAGCTTGCTCTTGTTGATAGGCGCCGAATCCAACGGGTTTCGGCATGAAGTCCGGCATGAGGTCGTAGATCATCAGAGACGACATGGCTTCCCCGTTCAGCATGACCCGCCCTTGCTCACCATAGGCAACCTATGAATTGAATAAATAAACCATCCGCTTTATCTAGCAGAACGATAGGTACCCAGCATCCAATAGGACCTCTTACCTTGATGAAATACTCTTTCTGGCCACCGGTTGGTTCCAGGGCCTTGATACGACCAGTGGCTGTGAAAGCACTAACTCCAAATTTCTCAACCGCGATCAACTTCGTTCCCATGGGTAGAACTACCGCATAGGTCTTCTTAGCATCCACCCAGTTCTCAAGTCAGTGACTGGGGAACTTACGCTTCAAAACAACTTCTTCATCCATGGGGAAAACACCGCCCAGTCGAGCAAGAATTTCCTTCATGTTGCTCGACTTTGACGAGTTCTTAGCACTCTCCATGGTGATCTGCATCCACTGATTACCCGTATATATCACAGCGGTTGGTTGGGAAGTTGGTTCGTCTGTGAGTGCATGCGGAAAGGGGTGGTTGTTGAGAACTTGAGCTGTCCACGGGGCTTGTTCGATGGAGAAGCTGTCGGTCGGGTAATGCTGGCGTTGGTGACAACGATAAGCGATGGGCATGTGGTTAGATGCATGTCGCACATGACAAAAATGAACGAGCCAACCGACCAGTCAGACCTTCTTATTCGGATCTGCACGTCACCAACGGGACACCCCGCTCCTGTCTGCGTATCACCGCACGAAACTCATTCTGACGGAGACGCGAGTCTTCGAAATAGGGTCAATAACAGTTAACAGGCCCCAGCTGTGGCTTTCATGCGGTTGAAATATCAGCTGTCAATTTAATCCCATCATTCTGCTACGGACGTGGTGAGTTAGGAACCAGTGTCTTTGCAAACCCACATTGGAGACAAGTGAGGAAAGAGGTTGAATAGAAAGGCAGGGCCTCATATCTTGTTTTGTCGTTAGACGAAAATAAATAAATGGTAGTAAGTACAAGCTTCGAAAGCAACATTAAACTCTATAGTGGTATCTCTTGTATATGCGTATCCCGACAACAGCGGCACCAAAGAAAATACACATTGCCCGCCTGCTTTTGTATATCCGTTTCCCTCTAAAATCATGTTTTCACCCAAACGCCGGCCATGCAGAAAGAAGTTACCCGGAAGCCAAAGAGAAGAATGTCATCAGATATGAACAGTGAAGCTGAAATGAGAAAGTAAAGGGTGATCAGGCCTCAGTGGCGGTGGGCACCTTCTTGACGCCTCTGATCCTCTCTCCGAACAAGAAGAAGAGAAGAGGGATGGGAATCAGCCCGAGGGAGATGAAACCAAGGAGGGAGTTGCCCCATCCAAGGCCAAGGGCAATGTACATGTCGATAGCGCCCAGAGGGAGGAGGGCGCCAGCAAGAGATCTGAGCACAGCAAGAGCGGCGGTGACAGAGGCGGCGTTTTGAGGGTAGACATCCTATTGAAATCATGTTAGCAACTTTGGTTTCGGCCTTCAAAAGGACGAAGCAAGTACTTACCAGCAAGTAGTTTTGGCAAGCCATCATGATACCCATGAGTCCGAAGCAGAAAATCACAACGCCGATCATGGGAACGATCCAGTGAACGCCATAGTGGGTGGTCCAGCCGTACAAGAACAAGCCGATAGGAAGCGTGACACCGGCGGGAATGGTCAGGAAGGGTGTGAGTCTGATCTCGGGCTTGTGCTTCTCTCCGCTGCTGATCTTTTGCGTGACCAGCTTATCGCTCATGGCACCGAAGATGACAATTCCGAGAGCCATACCAATGGCGGAGGGAATGAAGACAAGACCGACCTCACCCTCCCCGAAGCCGTAGCTGCTGCCAAGCGTGTTCTGACCGAAGACAAGTGAGAAGGTGGTGAAGAGGAGGTAGAGAACACCATAGGTGACGGCGACATAGAGGGAGAGGAGGGTAACGATGGGGACGCGGAAGAGGAAGTACATGGGGCGTACGAGGGCGGTCTTGAGCTTCTCGGCCGGAGTGGTGGTGTTGTCGGCGAGCTTGGAGCGGAGGATGGGGTTACCGGTTTCTTTGCGGAGGCGAGCGGCTCTGCGCTCGAGGATGACGGGTGCGTAGGACTCGCGGAGGGTGAAGAAGGTGAAGACGGCGATGAGGCCAGTGACGATGGCAATGAGCCAGTAGACCCAGCGCCAGCCAGCTGCGCGAATGAGGTAGCCACCAGCCACCGGACCAATGCATGGTCCCAGAAGAGGTCCAATGGCCCAGACTGCCATGGCGCGACCGCGGAATTCGACAGGCATCATATCGGAGATACTGCCACTGCCGAGAGTGATAGGAACTGAACCGGCCACACCCATGAGGAAGCGGAAGGCCATCATCATTGGAATGCCATTGGAAAGAGCCGTGCAGATGGTGAAGATGAAAAAGAAGACGTTGCCCGTGTTGTACATCACAGATCTGCCGTAAATCTCACTCAGAGGAGCGACGAGGAGAGGTCCGAAGGCGAAACCGAGAATGTAAACGCTGAGAATGAAGGTAGCGACGGTGGAAGAGCTCTCTTCAAACTCGGCCAAGATTCTGGGGATGCCGGGTGCGAACATGGAACTGCCGAGGGGGGTGATGATGGTGAGAACAGAGATGACGGCAATGTTCTGCCACCTCTTCTTCATGGGCCAGTTCATGGGGTTGTCCATGTCCTCGGGACCGTCGAAGTCAACAATGTTGGGATCCTGAACAGCCTCATCGTTCACGGCGGGTGAGTCTTTGCCTGAAGTGGTTCCTCTCTCTGATGGGTCGGGCACGATAGTGGCGGCTTCGAAGTCCGAGTTGGGGTCGTAGGCGGCCGGCTTTTCTGTCATTTTGTTTTGAGCGTCCATCTCGATCATGGAGTCTTGGGATCCTGTGCGTTCAGCTGCCATTATGTCCGAAAATGGGATGATGCCAATCCGGGGATCTGGAAGAGATTCTTGGCTGACGGGAGATCGCATCTGGCCAAGAAGAGCCACGAAGAGGGAGGCCATCGTTTTTGTACCTGGCGCCAACGGTCCGCAACAGGGCAACGCGGACTGTTGCACCTGCTAACTCCCCGAAAACCCGGGTGTGGTCTGGCGACAAGATGCCTGGTTGCATTATTCCCGACCTCGGCTTGGCACAAACCCGGTGAACTCGTCTCCCAGGGTCGGGTGCCAAGCACGGAGCATTTTCATTAAAAGGTTATGCCTCGGCCGGAGCGTCAACGACATTGTAACTTCTGTATTACAAACACATCTGTCTCGACTGATTCAAAATAGAGATGATGACGAATTGACGCATGCCACTCGTGCCTTGCAGTCAACCGCCACTCCTCGTGACAATTTTCAAACCGGTTCTATCAAGTCCTGCACGTCAGAGACGTCGGCCATTCATCAACGGCAATGCATAACTTGTGCATAAGTCTCCGGAAGCTGCGAAATCCGGGGCCCCACAAGATGACTTTTGGCGCCTGTCGACCCGTCCCAAAACACCACGGCAAAAATGATTTTTCGCTTCAGGAGCGGCCGATGTCCAATCAGCAGTTTGGTTCCGAGCTCAAACTAACCCAAGTGGACTGGGTCAATCTCCGCCCCCCTTTGCACAACAGCACAAGCCTTGCGCCAAAGTCGAACAAGGTAGAAGCCGTGAAGCCGTCTGCTTTTTTGGAAGCCGAACTGACAAGACTACGTGGAAACTCGCTAATCTCATCTTGGTCATCTCAGCTGATGCTGAACCCTCGTCTGATCTCTCAGCAAATCCCCACCATCTCTGTTTCGGGGAGATTGATCTGGCCCCGATGCTCAATGCGGTTCGTCCCGTACTCGGATGAAGCCTGCTTCGGCGAGGCGGTGCTCTGTGTGACCAACACGCGGTGCGGCTCCGGGAACACCCCCCGGTCGGTGTTTGCCGTTATCCGTATCACAGCCCACAAGCATTGATGTCCCATCGCGCCGAGAGGAAGAAGCTGTTCCGCCTTCTCGAAGCTTCCTTGATATATTAACCCTAACCTTTGAATCAAACAACACCAATCAACATCAATGAAACCTCAACACCAGTTTGCTTGCGTGGTCCTCCACACTTGACCCATTTCCTGACTCAAAACTTTAACAAATCCAATCAGGTCAAGTAGCGCAATGGTAGCGTGTGGTCCTCCTACTCAATTGAGGAATTTCAAGACTGAGGTTGTGGGTTCGAGTCCCATCTTGATCGGCCTGTGTTTTTTACCCAATCCCTCCTCATGCAGAGGTGATGCATTGCGTATTTTTTGACTTTCTCTACTGCATGCAGTACTACAAGGGCTTGCCGACTTCAGCAACATGAGCTACATTCAGCCCCTGGGTATTTATCATCTCAGTCACAAGGGTTGTTGTGTCAATCACTCTAGCTTAGGTCCAAAAGCAAAAGCTTGGGTCTGCTTAGTCTGGTGTTGCACAGGGTTGCCTTCCTAATGACCTCAAGACAAAGGGGTGTTTAGACTCAGATGCTGTACAGCAATAGATATGTAGCCCTCCGAATGTGATACGGAGCAGTGCATCTGTTGAACAAGCCAGGTGATACAAATATTCTCTGGGGGTTGCACAAGTAGAGGACAAGGCGAAACATCAGTTGGAAAAGATAAGTTCAAAGTTTCTCGGCCATAAAGAGGCTGAGTCCAACATCCTCTAGGTGGCTTAGGCTACCATGGTTGGGACCTTAGTTGTCCGAGCTTGTTTGCTTGAAAGGTCTTTGTATGACAAATTCTGAATCATTTCAAGCATCATTCGTCTCTTTTTACTACTACAGAGAACAAACACGGCTGCATGAGTTGTTTGAATCGTATTGAGCATAACAACAGAGAACATACCTAGTCTTCAAAGGTTGATATATGAAATATCTGCAAGGCTCTAATTAAATATACAAGTCAAATATCTAGTATAGGCAGACGCCCACTAAGCGTGGCCTTGGATAGCCTTTGGCTGGTAGAGTTCTTCAAGATACTTCTCCTCCTCCTCCGTTAACACCTTGCCGTTGGCAGAAATCACCTCCTCCATCCGTTCAATGCTGTTGAACCCGACAATGGGACTGGCAACTCTCTTGTTGATCCAAGCCAATGCAACGTGGGAAATCTATTTCAAACAGATCAGTCAGTCATCATATGCATACCCAAACAGAAGATGGGGCTACTCACAGGCCACTCATGCTTGTCCGCCAACTCAATGGCCCTTTTGATAATAGTAATGTCAGGCTCGACTGTACCATGGGCCCCAGGCTGGTTATCCTTCTCCCCCTTACTCCTATCCGTTGATCCAAACTGATCCAGCCTCCGGGCCAAATGGCCCCTGCATAACGGCGCCCATGGAATCAATCCCACCCCGGTGTCGTTGCAGAACCTGTTCATCTCCCTTTCCTCTTCACGATACAGCAAGTTGTAGTGATTTTGCATCGAGACAAACTTAGTCCAACCGTTTCTCTCGGCACAAAACTGCATCCTTGCAAACTGCGTCGCCCACATGCTGCTCGCTCCCAAATACCTCACCTTCCCGCTCTGCACAAGATCGTGCAGCGCCTTCATCGTCTCCTCGATGGGCGTCTCGGGATCGAAGCGGTGGATCTGCAGTAGATCAATGTAATCCGTATCCAGCCTCTTCAAGCTCGCCTCGACCTGGTTGAAAATCGCCGCTCTTGACAGACCACCCTGGTTGACGTAGTCCTTGGACTTGGTCACCATCTCCTTATTGTTCTGCCAGGCGGCAAGCTCGATTTCTTCGCCGACTGCCCAGAAGCACTTGGTCATGATGATGACTTTGTGGCGGGGGATGTCGTACTGCTTGAGGGCTTTCCCAATGAGGACTTCAGAGGCGCCGTTGCAGTACATGTTGGCCGTGTCCCAGGTGTTGAGTCCGCGGTCGTAGGCTGCTTTGAGGAGGGGGAGGGCCTTTTCCTCGCCGACTGCCCAGCTCATGGCGCGGGAGTCGCCGAAAGACATGCAGCCGAAGATAGGGACCGAGATCCGGAGGCCTGACTGGCCTAGGCGGCGGTATTCACATTTTGAGTTGGCAAGAGAGTCGATGAGAGCCTGCGTCTTAGGAGGGCCGCTCATTTTCACTGACTGCTGGGGGGTTTTGGAAGGCCTTAGGTGAGGATGTCTTGTTGAATCGCGGTTGATTCTCTAGAAGAAAGATGACCAGGAGAGATCTGACGTAGATACTTGCTACTTATGCACGGCGTCCATCTATCCACAGAGGTGTTTTCTTTGCCTCCTTGGTCTCCACGCTCGGCTTGTCACAAACATGAAGCTACCCCGCACAGGTTGAGGGGCAACCTCCACGGGGTTAAAAGGGATTAAGACATTGGTACCGATTGAAGCGCAAGACGTGGGACCTGCATCGTCAGAGCTTGACGTAGGAGCGGAACACTCGCTTCCGTTGCTGCATCGCTTGTGCCTTTATCCACTCCACCAGACTGAGACTATTGATGCCCAAGTCTTGAAATCATGATGCTTGGCAACACATACGAGGGTTGAGCTTTCGGGGTTTAGGATTTAAGTACGGAGATACGCCCTTTTGTTTGCATTGGTGGGTCGCTCTTCGAAGCTATTCCGGATTGACGGTGAGGACTTGTCAGAGCTAAGGACACATATCTACCACACAGAGCACACAAGCATCAAATTACAACTAAAACTTCCTTTAACAGTCCGCTATGCGCTCGCCTATGCATGTGGGAACAGTAGATAGATTCCACCCCATCAACAGACCTTCAAAAGCCAAATGTCCCCGGTTTTCTCAACCTAACAACCCTTTTGGTAATCAAAAGCCGCCGGAAAACCAACCGCTGCTCCCAAGTCTTCCCATTTGCTCCTAAGCCTCATGAGATAGGGTTTCCAGCCGGAGGAGTAGCCACCTTCTTCAACTCAACGCCCTGCTCTGGATCGCCGGCCACGGGTCGACCACCAGGAGGCACCGAGACCTTGACATTCCCCCTCTCAATCTCTCTCTCCAGCTCCTCCAACCTGCTTCCCCTATCAAACTTTTTCCAAGCTGGCCTCCCCGAGTTAAACACCTCGTCCATCTCCTCCAGTGTGAACCCCTTCGTCTCTGGCGCCATCAGTGCCATGTGGATGAAAGCCGCCCCGTTAAACGCAGCAAAGATGTAGTACATTTTGTAAGAGATGTTCCACAACAGCGGCGGCACGGCAAAGGCAAGTACCATGTTCCAGAACCAATTAGCCGATGTTGAAAGCGAAACAGCTTTGGCACGGATCTTGGACGGGAAAATCTCCGCTGGGTAGGTCCACGAGACAGGACCCCAAGTCGTGGCGAATGTAGCGACAAACAAGTACGAGCACGAGACAATGGCGGACGAAACAGGCCGGTTGTTAATAACAATCCAGGTGATGTCGCTGTTGTCGGGCGTTCTCGTCTCCTCCGTGTTGGGCTGTCCGTAATATTGTTGCAGGGCACCAGAAATGAATAGCCAAGTCATCATGCCGAATGATCCATAGATCAGGGAGGGACGACGGCCCCATTTATCGAGGAAGAGGATGGCTGGTAGGGTCATCACCACGTTGATGACGTATTGAATCGATGCTGTAGCCAAAGGAGAGGCAATCTGGGCGCCTTCCATGATGTAGACGATATAGTACCTGGTCATAATGTTAGTCTTCCATCCCCTCGCGTGAAAAGATGGTAACATGATAGGAGACCTACATCATGATGTTCATGCCACACAGCTGAGACCACATCTGAATACTCATGCCCAGTGCCACCCTCTTCAACATTCTTGGCTCAATGAGGGCTTTGAATGAAGACACAGCCTGCTCTCTCTCAAACTTCAAGGCATCTTCAATCTCCTGATATTGCGCCAGTACCTTGGGATGGCGAGTATTTCCCTTCCCATGTAGGTTCGCCAAAACCTGGAGAGCCTCCTCCCATCGATCCTTGGACGCCAACCAACGAGGACTGTAAGGGAAGAAGAAGAGACCCACGAAGAGGATGACAGCAGGCACCATTTGAATGCCCCATGGGATTCGGAAGGCGGCGGTTGGTTGATCGGGATCGCTTGGTCCACCTCCAGTGCCATGAGCAGCTCCGAACTGGATGAAATATTGACTTGACTCTTGCATTAGCTCAAACTATCTCCGAACGAGAGAAAGGGGAAAACTGAAAGAAAAAAAGAAAGTGTGGAAGGGGTCAAACTCACATCAAGATACCCCACGTGATAGCCCATTGTTGCAAGCTCACTACTCTGCCCCTGATCTCCTTGGGCGCAATCTCGCTCTGGTACACTGGCACAATCGCCGACGCGATGCCAACCGAGAAACCGCACACCACCCTGCCTATACACAGCATCGGAACATTTTGGGAGGCCGTCATGAGAATGGAACCGATGATCCATAGCACGCAAGAGATCTGTAGCGCCACCTTGCGCGAGTACTTATCCGCCAGGAAGGACGAGACGAGAGATCCCAGCAAAGAGCCAGCGGGCATGGAGGCGGTGATGCCTCCCTGTGTGTATGAAACTGGGTTGCTGAAGTAGCGCTTGTAGGCTTGGGTGCCTAGGGTGCCCGACAGAGACGAGATGTCGAAGCCGAAGAGGGCGCCGCCTGGCGGTTGTCATTGTCAGTGTTTGTCTCGTTTCAGCCACAAAGCGTCCAAAGTCGTCAGAAAAGAAGGAGATCAGGAAGAACAGCAGAAGGAAACATACCAATGGCGGCAAACCCGCATATAAAGTAAACATTGCTTGCCTGATACATGGTGTCTGAACAGCCTCGAGCACCGCTGAAGAAGTGCTGTCGGTTGATCAAGCACAACCAAATTTTTGACCATGGCACGACCTGATATAAAACCACCAAACAACCAAACGATCAGCAGTCAGCAGTGTCGGTGACCCTCCCCCAAAGTAGAAGGTGGGATACGAGACGAGAAAGCAGCGCCCACATGAGCCCACGAGGCGTAAAGCTTTCCTCTCTTTCCAAGGTCCGCGCCCGTAGGAAAGCATGGCACTTTTTGCATCTCCCACTCAACCGGGAACACCTCCCCGGATGTCAACGGCGCCCCATCCATACCATAGGTACCGCATACGACCAATATCCATCCTGTCCAGTAAGTAAAACCCAACGTTGCACAACCTCCTCCCACAGCCCATCCCATCCGGCCCGTTCTCATGCCTCCTCCCTTCTCCCTCCCAATAAACGAATTAAGCTTACCATCTCATTGCCAACCATCGTACAACCCAAGACCATGAATATATTACCCCAAACAGGTGCCCCCCCTAATTGGCCCACCGAACCTCACCATGCCAGTAACCCTGCGAGTTCCCGCAAGGCCAGATGAAAATTGTTCCGAAATGTCTCTCGTGCTTTTATTGTTCTTAATCACCGCCATCCTTGCAGTGTTACTTGCCCCATCAGAAACCTTGAAGCCTCATCCTCTGATACTCGTCTCTACCCCCATATTCACGTGGCGTTTTACTCACACAGATAAAACCGGTTGGTGGAGAAAATTCCCCGCCGCAAGAGTAGTAGGAAAAAAAAAAAAAACAAAGATGCGGGCGGCATATGCCGTGGTTCGTTTCAACGGCTGCTTTGGTGGTGGGAGGGGACGTTGCAATACGCCCATTGGTGTGTAAATAGGCACTGTAGGTAGGTATCCATACAATTCTGACAACAGCAGGTGACTTCCTCAAGGTCGTGCAGGATAAATGCACGCTACCCAAAGCTCGACGCCTTGCCATCATCGTGTCCATCGGATTGGCCGGTATGGGACTTCTGCCAGAATAAAGTGTGGCCGAGGCAACGCCGTTGTCAGAACCCCCCAATCGTCATCATCCCGACTCCCGTGGGGCAGCCGTTGAGCTTAATCCTGGACCGTCCCCGGCGCACGGGGCCAAACGGTCCTGGGGTCCTCCTTGGCAGATCTTCAATGCCTTGCCAAGCGACGGGACCCAAGAATTACCACACCTCACCTCCCTCCTTTGTTCTCGATCCTCCACCCACCCACCCCCAATCCTCCCCGCAGCCACCCGCCAATGTGTGCAGCATGCAGTGAGTAAAGGGTGGACAGTGGAAAGCATACCTATATCATTGGAATAGCTTCCAATATCCGACAAGACTTTGATGTCTTGCGTGAATGACCCCCAGGATGCCCTCAACACCTGTTATCTTTCCATGTTAGTTTCACTAAAATCGAAGATGGAAACCGGAAAAAAAAAAGGAAGAATTCCTTGGTTGATTAGAACCGGATGACGGCCTATGTAATACACGGCGCAAAAGACTGCGAATAGGCGGGCAGCCTTTGGTTCGGCGACGGTCGGGCTGCCTGTCCTCGCTCTACACTACAATATTGGGTAAGTATGCATGGCAAAGAGGCCTCAATAACCACAGAGGCCACCTGCAAGCCAAGAGCTGCGACGTAGACTCTGTTATCACTTCAGCCTCGCTGCTTTACAAACGTGACAACCGCCTAAACATCTGAAGAGTCAAGGTGAAGGGACGCAAAAGCATAAGGGGTGTCGACACAGACCCAGCCCTACAGCCGCGGTCAGGGAGCTCGGCTATCCTGTTGGGTGGAAACCCTGACGCCCATGCTCCAACTGAGTAACTACGTGCCCCAAAAATGGACATGATGATGTTGCCCGCACTTCTCTCGTAACTCTTGCCAAAGATGTCAAGTGGTGCCCAAAGTCAGGGCCGCCTCCTGCTACCTCGAGGATTGCGGCGACGGTCGGAAGTATAATGAGACTGATGCGTTGGGTGCGACTGATGAGACTGATGATGAGTTTGCTGGTGAGATCGGGGTCTTGTTGAAAGCGGCGATCCCGGCTGCTGGTTAGCCAAACTCTCCAGGAAACTGCGCTGCTCTTCAAAGCTCGAGTAGTTGCCCCCCATGATGACACCGAGAATGCTGCCCTTTCCTCTGCGAGGATCCTCCGCCAGGGACCGCATCTTGTGTCGCAGATCGTCGTGAGCCCGGGCGAACAAGGCGAAAATGCTGCCTGTGTTGCTGGACCCGCCTGAGATGTCATTCTCTTCATTGTTGGGGTCAATGATGGAGAGCCGGTCGTAATTCTTATATGCAAACGAGTCCACTTGAGTCTGTTCAGAGTTAGCCATGGCGAATGGAGTGGCCTCATGCAAAGGAACAAACTAACCTTTCTGATATAGCCGGGCGGGTCGAGGCGAATGGCAACGTTCTGGTAGTCAAACTTGTTTCCGTACAAGTCGAAAAAGTGCATCAGGAGGTCACCGAGGTGACGGCGCGTGTCCATAGCCCCGCTCTGCACTTCGGGCATCATCTGGAGCATGCTCACGACGAGGCAAATGACCGAGAAGCCACCGATTCCGCCATTCACCGGTTCATTGAGACCTCGCATCAACAGGAAATGCTTGATCAGAGTCACCAACGCAGGCATTCCCGGATATATGTCTTTCCAGGCCAAAAACGTTTCAATAGCAGTGATTCCCGTGCTGTTCTCGAACGAGATGTCAACCTTGAGGCCTGTTTTCTGGTCAACAAACTTGGTCAGTGGGACTTTAGCTCTCGTAATGACTTCGATATCATCTTCCCAAGCCAATCCTTCTCTCAAAAGAAAGCTCTTGAATTGCCAGAGATGCTTCTTCAAGTTGTATTTCGCAGGCCCGCCGTGCAGGTAGCTGTCGGATACCATGACCATGTCCATGTCACCGGTTGGGAGGTAGAGGCCAGATGGAAACGAGCCAAAAGGTTGCATGTCCGAGTCACGCCAGTATCGGCGACAGAATGATCTCATCCGTTGCACCAGATCATGACGGAGGTGCTGCTCAAATTCTCGGGGTTTGATATAGTCATAAAAATCCACGATCTCCTTGTGAAGCCTTACGGAAGACAGCATTAGTTGCGGTTCATGTAAGGGGTTCAAAACGGACATACCAGACTATGGGATCTTTCGAATCTGAGTTGTCCATTCGTAACCAAGGAGTGGCTGACGTATGAGGAAGTGCTCGCCATTCCGGGATGATGTGCCCCCCCGAGGGCGCCTTGGCCGGTCTCTTGATCCTTGTATGGGGCATTTTTATCTGATCGTCATGCGTGCGTTTTCGGCTACCCAACGCAGCAGGGGTGGGATCGGGCATCAGAACCGGAACTCTAGATGGCCTACCAGAACCAGTATCCTTGTGGGGGAGAGTTGTGTCCTTGGCTGCAGGGGCACTCTCCAGCCCTGGTTTGCGTGTAGATACCAGATCGGATTCCTTGATATGCTCGCTGTCCTCGCTGTCATGGCCATCGTCACTGTCATCAAAGTCAAGGGAGATGAAGTCAGCAGCCTCACTAGGGAGTGATGTCCTGGTCTCCTTGGCCTGAACACGGGCCTTGCGGATCAGTTGCACAACGTCTTTCTTCTTTTGGCCAGAAGTCTCCGGTGGCAAAGCTGTGTAAGGGTCGGGGTTGGACCACTTTGGCACATCATCGGCAGCCGACTGGTCGATCGAAACCCGGGCTCGTTTGCTGGAGGGTTCAGCGTCGCCGTTCTCTTCGTCACCAGAGATATCCATCTCGGCCTCTTCGCTATCTGAGAGCTCGTCCACATTTCTGTATGTTACGCCGCCTTGCTCGTCAAAGAATGCTTGCTCGTCACCAACATTGTGGTCGGTGTGAAGAAGATCTCGCTCGGCAGCCACAAATGGTCGCCATGGTTGGCGAAACTTCCCGCCTCGGCCTAGACGACCTCGGGCGCCTGGGCCGCTGCGGAAATCACGCCCTCCACGGCCACCTTGAGGCCCCCGATCATTACGAAGTCTGCGGTTGTTCTGGGGCCGGTAAGAGTCCGGCTCCTGCTGCAGTCCGACAGGTTTCTCTACCCGAAAGGTGAAGTCGCTTTGCGGCATACGGTAGTTGTCGACACCCGGCGGGGGCGGATACGAGGGCTGAGGAGGAGGATTGTATGCTGGCGGCGCGGGTGCGGGGGCTCCGTAGGACGAGCGGGAGTCGTATCCCTTGTGCTTTGAATGGCCATAACTGTTCGATGAGGGACTGGGAGGGCGATAAGAGTCGCCGTTGTCCCTGTAGTCTCGGCGGGGCGGGGGGGACGAAACGCGGGCACGCGAGGAGCGGTCACGGTTGTTGCGATCATTGCCGTGGCGATAATCGCGCGACTGGCTGTCGTAGCCGTGTTTCGATTGTTGTCGCCGTGAGTTGTAGGACATGTTGGTCGCCTTGATCCACTGATGCCGCCGAGGCGATGTTGGTCGGACGTTGATTCTGGCGACCCAAGCTGAACGCGCTCCGACTCGACCGTCGGGTATCCAGATTTTGAATTCAAGGTTCAAATTCCCAGGGAAGTGGACAAGGCCAAAAGTTACCTTGGCGTGCGCCAGGCAAGCTTGTAGTAGCGCTAAGGCCTAGATAAAGCTAGCGCAGCTGCCCCACCTGCCAACCGAGCAACCTATCAAATGCTAAATGCACACTCCAAATGGCTCAAATGCTTGGCATCTCAATCTGGTGGAAGTGAAAGAGCTACCGAATACCTTGTGGCTTTAAAGGCCAGTCAGGTTTTCTGCCAAAAGAATGCATTACTATACAAACAAGACAAATCTTGGGTCTGTGTGTGTGTGTGGGGTGGGGGGAGTATCATAGCTAAGTTATATTTTACATGTTTTCATCTTGATGTATCAACCCCAAGCCCAAGCGCAAACTTCCGAGCCACCCACGCGGCTCCGTGTTCTTCATATTCTTGCTTGGTCACTGCCAATCGGTCTGCGTGTTCATGCCTGGCAAAGTTGGCAGCACCCAGCCAGGTGCTGACAATGGGGTCCTCGGGACGGGCTACCCGGACCACACATTCGTCCGGGACTCTTTCCAGCAACTCAACCTGAAGACGCTGGATAAAATTGACAAACTTTGCGTTCCCTCCTACCACCACTATATTGGCCAGCAGTCCTGGCCACAGCCCAACAGGGAGGACCGAAAGTGACTGCATAACCAGATCCGCCAGTCCAGGCTGCCGAAGCCCAATGTCGGTCGGATTGAACAGCACCTCGGGCACAGAGAAGCGTTCATTTCGAAGAGTCAAGATATCCTCGGTGGAGACGGCGCTCTTCCTTGCCCGAGCGGCAGCACCTGGCTCGTGGTCTCGAACAATGCCGTGAAATCGCGTGTGGGAGTCAGGGAGCACATAATCTTTTGCGATACCCCCACCGGTGGCGTAGTCCTTTCGTCGTTCTCCTCGCGTGCCCTTCCACGTCTTGTCAAGGTCTCCCTTGAAGTCCAGAGAAACATAGCAGGCGGCCTCCTTCATCTCGTTCACAATGTATGTCTCGTTACGCATATCGAAGTGGCGCACAGAGAGTAGGCGGGTAAGGTGGTTGGTCAGCAGCTTGCCGCCTACATCGAGTCTCCGAATGGCGGTGTGTAGCGGCCTTCCTTGCAAGATGGGCGTCATGGTTGTGTGGGAGTATCCTGAATCTACCAACAAAATAACTTCGGCGGGTACATCAATGATAGTATCGGGGGTCCTTGGGGTGTGGAATATGGCCTGTATGTCTTGGTAGGCGTTGAACGAGGGGCCTGGTGACCAGACACTGTCAGCATCTGCGCAGAAAAAGAAGGGCCCAAGAGGACAAGGCAAAACACACCGATGCCCCGATAATAACTGGAGAATCCATACTCTTCAAATACAATCTGGTCACAATGTGTCTGAAGAGCTGGTAGCGAGTTTGGCTGCTCAGCGAGCACCAAGCGGGTTGTTGAGGGATCGCATCTTTGGGGGGCTTTGTCGTCAAAGAAGGCGCGGTCCCAGATTTCTTTCTGAGCTTCCCAATTGACGATAAATCCTTTCTCTACTGGCCTCCGGAAGGTAATCTCGCCAAAATCCTTGCACTTTTCCAGCTCGGCGCCGACATAGGTCTTGTTGTGGCGGTCGCGGGCGATGCAGTTAGGGATGACGCGGGGCGCGTTATCGCTCGTGTCGTCGTCGACGGTGACAAAGCCTGCCTTGATGGTGTCAGCCCCATTATCGAGAACTAGGGTTGACGACGGCGGCGCCGGGCCAGCGGACTTTGGTTTTCGTCCTGGTGCCATCGCATCTTGTATGCAGTGGGAAAGCTGACGTTCTCAGCCAGCAAGGTTCCTACCAACCCGTCAAGAACAGCTGCCGGCCCGGCTCGGTCCGACGATGCCAAGACTGATGGACACTCAATCGTCTTTACACAAACCGCAACAATAGGGACTGGCAGGCTCTATCTATTATACATTTGGTAGCAAGGATGCGCTGGGCACAATTTTAGCCGATGGGTCACAGGCACTCAAGTCGAAGGCTTTCTCCAATCTTTCCAACCTTCAAAAGCTCAGCTTCCTTGTTCAGAGCATCAATTTCGGCCTGCACAAACGGGATGCCTTCAGCGAGCCTCTTCTTCTCCGTCAATAGCTCAATCTCGCCCGGAAAATATATCCTTTCCACGCCCTCCATTTTCTTTGAACTCACCACTCGATGATACAACGTTGTCATCCGGCCTTTAAACTCATCCATGCTCATGAACAAGTCCGGCTTGATGGCGACAAGGAAATGTCCGACATCACCGGGCTGAGACATGTCATAAGGTCCAGTGACACCGCCGGCAAATGCTGAACCAGAAAGAACACCTGAAAAGACATCCATCATGATGGCCAACCCGGACCCTTTCGGTCCACCCATGGGCAACATCACACCTCCATCGAGTGCCTTATCCGGGTCATTCGTTGGTCTCCCTTCAGCATCCAAGGCCCAGACCCCCGGTATCTTCTCCCCTCTTCTCTTCGCCTTATGAATCTTTCCTCTCGCCGCAACCGAGGGCGCCATATCTAATATGAATGGTATCGACCCTTCACCGCCCGGCGCACCACAGGCAATAGGCGAGACCCCCAGCAGCTTCTCCTTCCCACCCCATGCCGGAAGAGCAGGAGATGAGTTGGTGAAAACCAAGCTCATCATCCCGGCGTCAACAGCTTGCTGCACGATCCAAGCCGACATGCCAAAGTGGTTGCTGTGCTTGACGCTGGCCATTCCAATGCCGAGCGTCTTGGCCATCTCGATGGCTGTCTTCATCGCCAAGTGGGCTGCGGGGAAGCCAAAGCCATTATGACCATCTACCTGAGCCACAACCGGAGTAATTTGAGTGAGAGTGGGCTCTGCTTTGGGATCAAGGATTCCATTGCGAATGCGGGCGAGATAAGATGGCAGACGGTTGATACCGTGGCTTTCGACGCCACGCAGGTCGGCTTGGACTAGGCCCAGGGCGACGGTTTTGGCATTTTGGAGGGATACTCCAGAGGCTACGAGGAGCGAGACGACAAATAGCCGGGCATCTCTGTGGTTGACATGGACGTATTCTGGTAGTCCTCCCATTGTGACTGATGACACGGGCAAGGGTGATGGATACTCGGCGGGTGTTAGAAAGGGGGCCGGTCTCTTGACATATGTTGCCATTGGGTCGAAGAAGCCAACGGGGGAACGGTGGCACACGGGCCCCGCTTCACTAAGACGGTAGGTTATAGGCCCGGAGAATAATGTGGGGATGAGTCAAATTCCTTGCTGGAGATCCGGGGTACCAGTAGCCACCAAATGCTTCTTTCAACGTCCAAATCAACCTGAGACCATCATTCTCTAGCAGCGGTTATCTTATATCAAGTATACCTCTCGGAGCCGTTCGATTGTCTGTAAGTGCCGTGCTGGAAAAAAAACCCCACAACTGTCTATCTCGGCACCATTGACAGGGCGGCCAACTTGCAACTCGCCGAACCACAGACAACCTACCGTAGCGAAGGATCTCAGCAAAGTCCAGAATTACATACCCATGTAACTCCCAGTGTGGTTCCCTCGTTATGAATAGCCGAGACAAGGCCGGGCTCCGGACTTGCTGGCCAGTCACAAAATTTCTCGGTTTTGCAGCACCTGCCTGAATGGGATTCACATGTAACACACAACAAGTACAACGTTCACCTTTGCACTCGCAATGAGACCGACAAAGTTACATCAACGAGATCGACGAGCAGCAGACGTTCAACTGCCGGACCATGGTTCAGTGACGCCATGGGGCCACGCCGTCGGATAGGGCAGATCGACGTCCCTTCTGTCTACCTAGCATGTCACCGTATCACCATCTCTGCGTGTTCACAAGAGACACCCCACCTCATATGGACTACTTAGGTAGGTGTGATCCTCCCAGACGAGTTTCCTTTTTCATCTGGATTATCTGCGTTCTGCTTTTTTTTTCTTTTTCTGCTCCTTCGTATTTTGTTTTGCCGTGTCAGCACAGAATGGCGGGGGGCGTGAAGAAGCCTGTGAACATCTTTCGGCTCCAGGATTTGGGCGAACCAAAAGAAATCTTCAATTGGAGATTATGGTTTGCCGTGTTCTCTTTCGGCCTTTTGGGCGCAGCACGAGGCGTTGACGAGGGCTTGATCAGCGGCGCCTTCAACAGCAAGCACTTCCAGGGCACCATCAATTACAGCTCCTATACCGAGGTTAAGCAAGCCAACATCAAAGCCAATGTTTCCTCCATGGTTCAACTAGGGAGTGTTGGGGGGGCTCTGATGTAGGTCAAGGTTCCATCTGCCAACTACCCTGCGCGTCGCCGGTCACGCGTTTGTCATGCTGACTTGAGCTTCAGCGCCTTCCTCATCTGTGACAGGATCGGACGCATCTGGGCTACACGGCAGCTCTGTCTGCTGTGGGTGTTGGGCATTGTCATCTTCATGGGAGCCAAAGGCAATCTGAGCGCCATATATGCTGGTCGGTTTATCGTCGGACTTGGCGTTGGACAAACACCTGTTGTTGGTCCTGTCTACATTGCGGAAATTGCCCCGGCCAGTGTCAGGGGGTTGTGTACATGCATCTTCACCGGTTTTGTGTACTTGGGCATCGTCTTGGCATACTTTACGAATTACGGCTGTCAAGTCAACCTGGGTGATACAACGGCAGCTCGCTGGGAAGTGCCGACAATTTTGTATCTCATCTTTGCAGTCTTGATATTTACTTTAAGCCTCTTTCAGTACGAGTCTCCGCGGTACCTGATCAAGCAAGGTCAGCATAAGATGGCCGTTCATGTCATGGCTCGTCTTCGAAACCTGTCCCCAGAACATAACTATGTAACTCAGGAGATCAGCGCCATCACGTCAAGCCGTTTGGAAGAGATGGATGCAGCTGTGGGATCTGGATGGATGGGAATCTTGAAGGAGGCATTCACTGTCCCAACGAACCTCTACCGCGTATGCCTCACCATCTGCGCACAGATACTGTCACAATGGTCTGCTGCTGGTTCTATCACACTCTACGCCCCAGACCTGTTCAACATTCTTGGGATAACTGGAACAGACAGGACGCTTCGGGTGACAGCTGTGTTTGGCATCGTTAAGCTCACTGCCGCCGTGGTATGCGCCCTCTTCCTCGTCGATTTCATCGGCCGAAAGCGCTCGCTGCTTATTGGCATCACCTTGCAGGCTGTGTCGATGATCTACGTTGCCGTTTTCCACCCTGCAGTCCCCGAGTTGGGCATACAAGAGGGCTATCTCCTCAGCCCCTCGCAGTCAGGACTTTCCAAGGGTGCGATTGCTATGATCTACATTTCAGGTTTCGGTTGGGCGTTGGGATGGAACAGCATGCAATATCTACTCACGGCGGAGCTTTTCCCCTTGAGAATCCGGGCTTTTTGCACCTCACTCGCCATGTCGTTTCATTTTGCCAATCAATACGGGAATACACGGGCTGTGCCAAACATGCTTCTCCAGTTGGAACTCGGAGGTATCTCACCAAAGGGGACATTTTGGTCCGTTGCCATCGTTACCATTCCTGGTGCGGTATGGGTGTTTTTCATAGTGCTGGAGACGGCAGGTCGAAGCTTGGAGAGCATGGACTCGCTATTCTCACTGCCTTGGTACAAAATTGGGAGGTATGGAAAGCGGAATGCTGATTTGGGTGACTTGAACCGCCTCAGGTTGGCGAAGAAAATGTCATTATCGGAAAGGCCATGAAGGATGAGGTCGAGAAGAAATGATTAATCGATGACCTATCTTTTTTCTCTTTGATTATTTTGATTGCTATTGCTGGTTATGTTGGCATTATCATACACTTCCGAGATCACGGATGTGCCGAGATCGGAATATAGTAGTCCCTGATACTCTGAAAGCGATGGCCGCCAAAAAGGATATCTTGATCGGATCTCATGGGACGGCAGTTCCAAATTCTAACGAGCTCTCGACACCATCTTCTGACCGAATTAGAGTCTCGCCAACGAATGCCCATTTCGATACTTCACACCATACTGCTGACTACCAAGACCACCTGAACATGGCAAGAGAGGGCAGGATTCAACATTGTCAGTCAACAAAGCCCCCAAGGAATATGCACGTTTCAGACACACTGGATCCGGTCCGTAAACTCGCATAGGCGCCCAGCTCTTCCACTCACTCTGCCTCATAACAATCTCGTGTGGTGTCTTACTGAATCAAAGGGTCCTCGCCGTGTCGCCTGACGAAGCTGGCTGAACGAAGCCAAAGCGAGGGGAGCCGGACAGTCACTGAACAGACGAAGGAAGTGGTTGATGGTGGGGCGGCACGTACTGCACGGTCGATAATACAACAGGAGCATGACCAATGGCAACTGAAAGGATGGATGACGAATCAGCGTCCCGTTCAACGCTTTGAACCGTTTCCCCCAACTGACTGTCTTTTCGAGATACCAAGATTCTTCAGCCATTTTCCTGATCATCAAGACTGAGTCCGGAGCTTCCCGTGTCTCTCTTGGCCCTGCACGCATCCACGCTGGCCTCTTGTAGAAGTCCCCGAGAAGCGATACGGGAAGATTGACGAGGTTTTGCAACACCTGATTGGTTCGCTCTGGTTCATCCCATCTTTGAATTGTGCGGTTACATCACGGCTATCACCTCGACTTCCATACATGCATGTACTCTCAGCGCTTGCTCATGACCCACCCGCACCCCCTCTACCTCTCAGCCCTTCAAGCCACGGCGCATACAATAAAACGGCTCTTGGAATCGAGACAGTGGAGGGCTCGCGGAAATGCTCGGTCCAGCGATCATGGTGTGTTCACCGACGTCAATCAAGTGCCCTTCGCGCCCGGCGAATGGAGAATGGAGAATGTGACGACTGGGGAGGTTAAGGCTGAGTCTGGTCTATGGTACGGTACTTGTATCCGACCTGGGCATTGAATACGATTGCAACCCCCCCCCTTGAAAACCAACATGCATCCCTGCCTGCAACGTGCTGACGGTCTGGGTAGTATCCGACCCTGCGGTTGCCTAATAGCGAACATGCATTCGGCATGGCCGGCACTGTCTCTTCCCGGCCAGAGTGCCAGCTTTTGCTCGCGGAAGGTGTCAAGATTGACAAGATGTCACTTGGAGATGGTGGAGCTGAGAAGGGAAGTAGCGAGGACGGGGACCTTGCAGCCATGCAGCTGGGCAAGGCAGATCAGCCAATCTATTGTCTCTCCGATACCACCAATAAATCTCGAGCGAATTTCCAACGGGCTCGCTGCAGACTGCAGACGCCTCGCATCACGCATCACGCGCTTTCAACTTATTCCATCCTCCACTTCCTCCTCCACCTCCTCCCCCATCATCGCTGGCTGCATGCGCAGGAAGATCACCCGTCTGGATCGAGTGCCCTCGACTCACCGAATCACAGGCCTCACACTCCGACCCCGCACAGAACTTGGCCATGCCAGAACGTGGCCACCACCACGCACACTCCCAATAGTTCGCGGGAGAAACTGGGGGCTAATACTACTCTGGCATCGTCAGCCGCCCTGCTACACCCCACGCTGTGGACTCTACATCCGACACTACCTCGACGCTACCTAGGGTAGTCAGTCCCAAGACACCCTACCTCCCCCAGCCTCCGAACGCCTCCCAAGCCTACCAAGGCCTGTCTACCTCCCTATTACGTCCGATACTGGACTACTACCGACATCACGTCACATTTAGCTACCTCTGCTACGCAGTAGTGTCGGATTACGCTTTGCTGAGAAAGGAAAATCTGCATCAAAATGCGTCAAGAAGGTCTGGATGCCCAGCTCACGGCCTTTGCGCCACACGAGAACCGTTCCTCTTTCTTGTTCCCATGTGTCATTGAGTGCCTCTTTGATATCCACATCACATCGCCCCGTCTGACAGGAACGGTTGCGGCACAGAGCAGGCTTGGACCTTGGCAGTCTTTCTGCACCGCACCGCCCCTCCCCCCCTACCGTCAACACCGTCGATACCCTTCAACTCGTCCGAAAACCTGGAATCTGCTCCGGTCTGGGGGCAGGGGTAGGGGTGCTGAAGGAAGAAGCCCAGTTTTGAAGGAGTGAAGGAAGGATTCTGGATGTGGTGCAAGGGTAAGCTGGATGGAACCTTCTTTCGAAGCCTCCGGCTGGTTCGGTTCGTACTGAGCGTTGCGTGCCGCAGACGTTGCCATTCCGAGACAGCCCGTGTTGATTTTCTCACTGCCGTTGCCGTTATTTTCCATACCCATAGGTTGTGTTTTGCGAGATGGAAAGCTGAGAGGCCGTCCGGAAGTGTTGAGGTTGGCGTCCTCCCAGATACAACAAGTAGCAGCTAGTCGCAGCAATTTATGTTTCACACCATTCCTGGCCTAGAACCTCGCCCCTGACTGCAGCTCGCTTCCTCTTCACCCGCGCTAACTTTGTGACCGACCAGCTCCTCGGGGCACACTTCGTCTTTGGCCGAGGAAACCCAGTCATCAATGTGCCTCTTTCCCCTGGAGCCAATGTGGGGAAACACAACAGGCACGATTCCATGTTCCTGGAGTGATGCCGAGAGCAATACATCTGGAAAAGGAAAGGCTAGCCCGGAATATCGACTACATTCCATGCAAGTCTAAGGCCAAACTTGGCCCCGGCGCGCTTGAAGGTGTGGTAGGTGGAGGTACCTATGACTCTGACTCGACTTCAGATGAACTGATCTCGCTCCGCTAAACCATTCACTTTCTCTTGAAGAACCCCACTGGACGTCGGCGCAGAGCAGACGATGGAAGAACCCGTCCGCGTTCGTCGTGTTCCTTCAAAACCCTTCCCCCGACTGCAAGAAGATATAATAACCTCCCCCCAAGCCACCCAATCCTTCCGCCCAATATGAAGTCTTGATAAGGCCGCAAACCTCAAACTTTCACCCGAATTGCATCCAACTACCACCTCGCCTGTCTCCTGGCGTTGCTCGGCTCTATACTTTGCACTCTATTTTATATTGCTCAACCTCTCTTTCCCACTTGCCCACCCCCCTCTATCGTCGCCATGAGGTGGTTTCAGTTGCTTCTCCTCGGCTCGGCTCTTCTCCTTGAAAATGCCACCGCCCTCAAGTACGAGGTAACGGGTACCCGAAAGGGTGTACCCATCCCCAAGGAGCAGATCAAGTTCGCACCCTACCAGTTTGGTCGTAGCAAGAACAACGGTCCGGGTGCTGTCCAGCCTGCCCCTACCAAGATCAAGAAGAAGAGAGCCAACCCCATCTCGAGCAGCGCCAACTGGTGCGGTGCCGTAAACCACTCGCCAACCACCAACAAGATCAAGAGCATCCATTCCTTCTGGCAGGTTCCGGGCTGTACCAAAAGAACGGGCCAAACCTATCCCCAAGCCGCTGCTGTCTGGATCGGCATTGACGGCAACACATGGCCCTCGGCCCTGCTGCAGTCGGGCACTGTCTGTAAGATTGACACTTCCACTTCCGCCACAAGGTGAGTTTACTCTTTGAAATCGTAGACTGGATGGATCGAGTATCAGCTTGCTAATTAACTGTTCCAGACACGAAGCTTGGTGGCAATGGGTTCCTGACACTGCATTTACCATCTCGACCATGCCCCGTAAGTCTTGCTCTGCCCTGCCTGCCCTTATCACCTGAGATGTGAACTCCTTTTGCTAACGTGACGTGTTTGCTCTCCACCTATAGTCGCCGTAGGAGACTGGATCGAAGTCACAATCAATACAACATCTGACACCGCAGCCACCATGTGAGCCTTTTTCCTTCCTTCATTCCTTCCACATGATCAAAACCAACACCTCTTCCCTAGCAAATTCGACAACGTCAGCCAGGACGAACAAGTCATCGTCAACGTGACTTCTGGCCCGACCCTCGCCCGCAAGGACGCAGACTGGGTCGTGGAGAGGCCCTACTATGGATCGAGCCTCGCCGGCTTTCCCAGGTTCGACACGACTTGGTTTGAGGACTCATATGCCACACGCACGACGGGCGGCAACCTTGGGATTCTGGGCGCGACGCAGTACCAGATTCCGAGTTTGTGCAATTCGACAGAGTATGACAATGCCAATTCGGTTTCTTTCTCGCTTTAAGGGTTTTTCCATTCTTTTCTCCTTTTGAAGGGATGCTGGGGGGTTAATGGGATTAAGGGGGGTTGGTTTTTCCTTTTTCCATCGACATATCTTTTTTTTTTGTCTTGGAAGTCATGGGATTGATTACCTACTGGGTTTTTTTGGATATGGTTAGGGCGGCAGGTGGTGGGTTAAGGGCTTATTTGAGATACCTCTATTTCCTTTTCTTTATTATATCCGGCTAGTATAATTGTGGCAGCTCAAGTTTGGGTTGTTTTGAAATCTTATAGGATCTTGGGAGGGGACTTGGTTGCATATTTTGTCTTGTCCTGTCTGGGATACTGATTCTGGGAGTTGGATATCAGCCTTGTGGTGTTGTGAAGTGTAACGATAATAGGGGTCTCATATTAGGTTTCTGTTATTGTTTTGTCTTGGTCGCTATATATGCAGGGGGTGGCTTTACATGATGTACCTTTCAGCTTGTCATTGGGCAGATGTGTTTATGCAAGTGTGGCTTGTCAGGTGATGCAACCTGAATGATGAGAGGCGTCATATAGGTCATTCAGTGAATGGAAAAGAGCAAGTTTTTTTTTTTATCTCTGAGCAATGATGACCCTCTCTGTCAATTTTCATCTGTTGTATGCATAGGGGTTCATATCTAGCAGATGTGAGACATCTTTTGATGGGAGATGGCCAGTGCATGAAAGTCAGGGGTAAATATCATCTGCATCATGTAGATGGTCAAGCTCTGGATAAAATGATTGGTTCTACAAGTCAGTAAGACTGATGATCATTATCAATTTGTACCTTGATAAAAAGAAAATAGGGATCCTACTTTTTTTTTAGATCTATTGGCTATCTTGTGAGGTATGATCACTTTTGCAGTGCCAGTTATTTTGTCCACGCCGTGATGGTTTTCTCTCAAGATGACCTTCTATCAGAAAATTGCCATTAGGCTCTCCTAGACACTCCTGAAAATATTTCTCTGTGACAGAGTATTCTTATCATAGACTCGTCCAGGTTTCACAAGAGTGCCGCGATGAAGTGCAGCTGGCATAGGAATTCATCAGGTCAAAGCACACGGAGATCAAGCAATGCCAGTGAACATCACAAATTGTAATAGCAAACTTCTCATGTGGTGCTATCGGCAATTTTGGCAAGGTGGCATGAAGAGTCACAAAGTGATTCCTTTGAGGTCGCGCTGGTAGGGTATCATTTGATCATCAATCATACAGAGCTGAGATAAATACAGTTGAAAGTCGTCAAGCGACCTGCTTTCCCTTGTGTTCTCTTGTGGCCTCCAAATACAAGTACCGATTGTACCAAGAAACCATATCGTTTCAGACAATGATATGGAAAAGAAAGGGAAGAGCGGAGTTGTGGGACTGGGAAGGCCAGTTAGGTCCGAACAAAAGAGGAATCTAATCTGATGACCGGGCTGTTGTTAGGTATGGACCCGGGAGGGGAGTGTTTCCAATACTAGAAAGTTCAAAACATCTGGGCGTAGAATAGAAGCCCAAGAAAGCTCGCAAACTCTCAGTAGAGCTCCCGGAATCGTCTGCTTCGTCCTACACACCCTACAACATTGGTAGTTTAGTAAAGTTACTCCAACAGGTCAAGATGACAGCTTGTGTTCTAGACACTAGAGAAAGGCTTACAATCACACTGGAAGAAATAGTTAATTATCTGGTCTCAGTCATGGGGAGCCGGAATGGAACTTACAGAAATCATATCAGATCCTTCATTGTGGATGAGGCAGTATCCACCACCGCATCTTGTGCACATCCGCTGTGTGCTTTCAATGCAGTCTTTGCACTAGCTGGGTGTCAGTTGAAGAACCTCTGGAAATAAGCCTTACATCAAAGGTCAGCCTACGTTCATGCCACATTCCCAACAACTCTTCAGGACCGGGGGCTGTTGAAAAACAGTCAGTAACTGCAAATCAGGGTGCGTTCTGCGTGCATCACTGGTCAAGACAACACAACAACAATAACAACAATAACAACAACGGGGACAACAAAAGCGCAAAGCCCAAAGGGACATGGACCTTTTTGTACAACGTCTCCGCATACTCATGGGATCTTTGGATGGCAGGGCTCGCTCCGCAGTGCATCGCATCTGGGTCCAGCTAGAATGCTCGACAGCCAGCTCTCTGGCTTTATGCAGGCTGCTCGCTGCCGGCAGTCACAGAAGCGGTCGAGGAACGGCAGAGCGAGCACTTTCCATCGGCGCAAAACCCGTCCAGTATCATGGGCCCCGAGTCTCTGTTGTCGTTCTCTCCGGTAATGGTGGGGGGGTTGCTTACATGGTCCCCTGAATTCAATCCAGCATGGCCACTGGATGATCCTGCAAACGCCCCGACATAGCACGTCTCGCACCACCATTTGTTGCACCCGGCGCAGTACCTGTCTCTAATGCAGTCAAAACAGCGTGGGATGAAGCGCGCCTTGTTCTGGTTTCCCTTTCTCAGGTAGGAAAGTCGGTGCCGGACCGCCTGGCCAGTCGGACACATTGCAGCGCTCAGGGTCGAAGAATGCATCGGAGGCGGGGGCAGCAGCGGGAACCTCCCAATGTCGGCCATGGAAGTATGACTAGACCTTCTTCCCTCAGTATCTCTTTCTTCTGGATAGATGTCTTCTCCCCACACTGTAAAACCTTCGGGTGCAGAGCCACATCCCTCACAGCCACCGAGACTGTGAGTGGCCACGTTGAAGTGAGGGATCAATGCAGATGATGGGGAGCCCGCGGCTTTCAGAACATCGAGGTTAACCTTGCCCCATGCCAGCGAGTTGATATGCCTGGGGCTGGTGCAAAGAACTGAATCAAATGCAATCATGCCATCGCAGGCCACAAGCGTAGAGGCCCAGTCAGGGTTGATCCGACACGGAAACTGGCTGCCACGGCGAGAATACCACGCCTCAAGTTCCTCAATGAGAGAAGTCGTCAGTGTTTGTTGGCTTCGCGTGTTCCAGGCTGCTGCTACCGCGGCCGGACTGGTAGGTGAAGGGCTCCGGGAGCTCTCCTGAGGAGGAGCCGCCTCAGGTACCGGATCCTTCGGACCAAACACATAGAGACCCTTGAGCCGTGGTGTGCCCTCAGGTCTGGACTCTCGGCACGCATATTGCAGTGTCTTTTGGAGCTTTCGTTCATTCAGATTCTTGACATCGCGGATCGATAGAATGCGAACCGAAAATGCCGGATCAATGAGGATGTCGTGGATGAGCTCGGCAGTGACAGAAAGACCATCAAGGGTCAAAACCTGCACATCCCGAAGGATGTCATGCCGTCGGAGGTTGGAGAAGATGCCTCTCAGAGGTCTCGAATAGAAACTGGCAGGGGAACATGAGGTCAGCCTCCTGTCGGACCATGCACGGAGATAACAGACTCACTCGTCCTCAGTCAAGGTTTCGTCAAGCTGAACATTGCGCCAGGTCTGGCCACCCCGGTCAATAGCATCACTGTCAAACTGGGCTGTCTTGACGTTGCCCAAATCCAGGCGGCGGAAGACTTGCGGGGTATGGTAGATCAGGAAACGAAATGCGCGCGATGTGGCAGCCAGATTCAAGACATCGTAGCAGGACAGGTACGGAGCTGTTTGGGAAAGGACTAGGGAATTGGCAAGCAGTTGAAGTAGTGCGGTTTCTTGAATCTCTGAAGGTAGAACTTGGTCTCTGGCCATCGTAGGCTTGAAAGCTTGTCGTCGAGTTGGTTTGGTAAGAAGGATAGGAAGGTTTACGAGGATGGAGCTAGGGGGAAGGGATCAAGTCAGCAAAGCGCGGGGTCAGCCTGTAGATAATTATATAGCTGACGACTTGACAGGATGGGACGATTAAGTCCGGAAGTCTGGATCGCACAAGCGAAGCTGTCAAGGCGGTCGCAAATCAGGAAGTCGAGAGGAGGTCGGTCGATCATCGAAGCCAAGGTGCAAGGGTGCTCAAGCAAAGGTGCAAGGGTGCTCAAGCAAAGGTGCAAGGGTCCATGCCAGGAGGGCTGGGCGGTTCGAGCGTCAAACACCCATGTCGATATTAACCTTAATCGTGGAATGTAATTGTTCAACATCAAACGATCTGCGCCAGATTGCGCCCAAGATCTTGGTTGGCCTTCCAGGTTCTCAAAGACACGTTAAAGGGCATCCATCATCTGCCAGCTGGCAGAATGGCCGTCCCAAGATCAAACCCCTATCCTCTTACCTCTTACCAGGCGTGGAGCTGGCCGAGACACTGTTTGAACGGGCCGAAGAGGTTGTTGCAGAAAGTCGCAGATGGGTTGCATGGATGCGAGTGATTAGCCGGCTTTAGCGTTGGGGTTCACGGGGGTTCTGGGGACCTTGAACATAATCCCCCCAACACACAGCGGGGTGTCCCCCCTCACGCTGACCACATTCTTTGCCCAAACAGAGTGATTTCCCCTCCTCGTCCCACGCCCAGTCTCGCCCGTCTGGAGAACGACGTCGGGTCGCACTGCCTTAGCTCGCTGTGGCCTCGCTGTGGCAAGCGGCACGAATCGTTGGTTTGTGGAGGGGAAACAAGAGGTCAACTGAGCAGGGCAGCAACGAAACACCATCCAGCTGTGGGACACGTGTATACCTGTTGAGGTGTTGAGCTGTCCTCTCTGTTCCTTATCTTATCGCAGCTCCAAGTTCCAGCTTGTCATCTCACGGAGATCTGGCCAAGTGCTCCATGCAGCAAATCCGGTGGATCTGCCATTCATTGGGCCATTCGGCATCTCCAAAAGAGGCCTGGTGCTGTTCTCGACCGCGGGGGTTTCCCCACAATCCTTCTTCGAGGTGGGATTGGCTGAACAGGGGCCAAAGGCAACCGCAGACAGCGCGTTTAGGAAAGTTGTGCACGGAGCTGACGGCTCCCGAGAGAGAGCTGAGTTTGCACTAGGGGCTTCAGGACTGCTTCCACGCTGTCCAAATGTGCTGATAAGGTAGGAACACCACCCGTAAGTTCCGCCGTAGCTTCATGTTATGGAAACCTCAGGCATAAACATGGTACCCCACGCGCTGGGTCTCGCTCGGGGCCCAGGCCGTTTTAGTGGGGGGGCGTTGCCAGCAGGCATCAGCTATCAGCTGGCTGATGACGATGTCCGGTGATGGAATCTGCAAGAAACCGCTGACTGATTGTCGAAGGCTTTTTTGTGAGGTGATACCATCAACGTCAACAGCTTTTCCGCCATTGAAACACGTTCGTTTCCCTTTTTTGTTTCACGATATACCGTACACAATATCAAACCCAACCGCCATTCTCGATTTCTTTGGCGCTTTCCAGTTCATCGCGCTCCCAACATGACATTCAAGCCAGAGCAGCTGAATTGGTCGGCATCTCTACGCATCGCTCATCCATCCCCATCCGCCTCCAAGGGTTTGCAGGGCGATAAGATCCTGCTTCCGCAGTCGGCTCTTGAACAGCTTCTGGCAAGAGCCCCTTCGACCTTCACATCGTCGACGTCGCACACTTTTACTGCCTTCGATCCTTTCAACCCCTATGCCGTATCCGATGCCAGACGAGAACGTGCGCAGTATCGCGAGACTAGCCAGCAATTACCTCACCCGTTGATGTTTCAACTGGTGAACCAGAAGAATGGAAATTCTGTTTACGCTGGTATCCGAGAGTTTTCGGCAAACGAAGGCGAGGTCGCCCTCAGCCCCTACCTGATCGACGCACTTGGAATACAGCACGAAGACATACAGCAAGAGCCAATGTTCGAAGACGAAGTGGTGGGCCTTACGGACGATGAACCCACCAAGACAGAAGGGCTGAGAATAAGTGTCAAAGCTAGGCAGCTCCCGAAAGGCACATACGTTAGGCTACGACCGCTTGAGGCTGGTTACAATCCTGATGACTGGAAATCCCTCCTTGAAAGACAGCTCCGCGCAAACTTTACCACACTCACAAAGGACTCAATTCTGTCGGTTCATGGAGTGAAGGGAGAGGAGTTTCGGTTCCTGGTCGACAAGCTCTTGCCGGAAGGAAGTGGAATCTGTGTTGTGGACACCGATTTGGAAGTTGATATTGAACCCCTAAACGAAGAACAGGCTCGCGAAACCTTGCGTCATATCGCTGCCCAGTCACAGCGTGCGCCAGGAACGGATGCTGGTACTTCAATCGGTCACACGATAGACATTTGGAAACAGGTTGATGGTCAGGTTCTAGATGGAGACTATGCCGATTACGACTTACCATCCTGGGACAAATCTCGCCCGGTCGCCATCGAGTTGACAATACATGGCGACCACGAGGTCGACCTTTTTGTTAGCCCCAAGTCTAACCGTCAACGAGCATTACCCAGGGATACAGAGCACGTCTTTGGCGACTTCTCTTCGCCGAAAGATGGCCTGAAGCGCATCGTCATTCAGCCTACCAATGCTGAGCTTGAGGGGGCAGAAGCTTTACTTGTTTCCGTTCACGGGTTCTGCCTTCCAGGCAAGGATGCGGTGGGATCAGTCCCAGCAAAATACACTCTACGTGCAAAAGCTGTTGACGCACAAGGCTCTGTGACAGCTCCCATCGACCTGAGCAGCTCAGCACCCAAGTCCACAACGGAAGAACAGTGCAGAAACTGCCATCAGATGGTACCCAAGCAAACAATTGTGCTCCATGAGAACTTCTGCTTGAGAAACAACATTGTCTGCTCTCAGTGCAAGAACGTGTTCCAGAAGAAGTCGGCCGAATGGGAAGCTCACTGGCATTGCCCCGTGCATCCAGAGGCCTATGGCTCAAGCATGCTGAGCAGGTCGAAACATGACTACGTCCAGCACACTGCGCATACATGCACTGCCTGCGGCCCATCGTCTCCTTTCACCTTCCCCTCGTTACCAGAGCTGGCCCGCCATGCCACCACTAACTGCCCCCACAAACTTATACTCTGTCAGTTTTGCCACCTCGAGGTTCCTCAAGAGGGCGATCCGCTCGATCCGTCTTCAGAAGCGGAGACAGTACTGTCGGGTTTGACAGCTCACGAGAGAGCTGATGGCGGGCGCACAACCGACTGCCATCTTTGTGGCTCCATCGTCCGTCTCCGAGACATGGCTGCCCATGTGGCTCATCACGAACTTGACAAGGCCCAGAAGCCAAAGCCAGAGTTGTGCAGGGGTGAGCTTTGTGGTCGCACACTCCACGGCATTGGACCTCGAGGCCAAGTCAATGGTGGGACTCAGATGGGTCAAGGGCCTGGAAACAGTCTGGGGCTTTGCAGTCTGTGCTTTGCGCCACTCTATGTCAACATGCACGACCCAGAAGGAAAATCGTTATGCCGCCGGATTGAGAGACGCTACCTCGCCCAGCTCACGGCAGGTTGCGGAAAGAAATGGTGCCAGAACGAGTGGTGCAAAACAGGCCGGGCAAACCGTGGGCTGGAAGCGCTGGGCACCAGTGTTTCGACTGCGCTACCGTTGGTGAAACCGCTTCTCGAGGCGATCACTGACCACAGTCAACGCATGCACTTCTGTGTCGATGAGGCATCGCAACGTCGGAAAAAAACGGCCGAGATTCTTGCTGCTGAGGGCGTATGGGATCTCGAATGGTGCATAGCTGCCATGGAGGCAGAGGGTGGGAATCTAAGCAAGGCACGGGGTTGGCTAGCAGACTGGGCGCCAACAAAGGTTCCTAAATAATGGTATATTGACCAGAAGACATACAGAATTTAATAGCATTTCGATAGGGGCAATCGGTATACAGGAATGACGAACGGATGATACCCAAATACATAGAGCTTGCTTCACAGCAATGATACCACATTGCAGGAGTTGGAGGAAATAATACAAGATCAAGTACTCTTCATTCTCGGCCTTTTCCCTCCTTCGATCCCTGGTTGATATTACTACTTCTTTATCGAAAGCTCGTTCTAGCAATTGGCCGGGTGATCAACAGTTCCATCTTCCTCATCAGGCGCTGCTGAGGGCTCGTGGAGCTTAGTGGGACTGGAGCAAGCATTATGTTAGCTTCCATCTCAACTTTGTGCAAGACACTGGCTTGGCTCACGCAGCAGCTGCAGCTGTCACAGGAGGTGCAGGAGCACGAGGTACAATTGCACTGGGAAGGCATGTTGTAGGAGTGTGGTTGACGGTTGTCGACTGATGGTCTCGTGTGTATCTTTGTGGTTTTGGTAATTGATAATGAGCTGGTGTGTATACCGAAAGAGGTCTGAGTGGGAAAGGATAGGATGGAGGGAAGCTGGAGGAATTCCAGAGCTTTATACACAAGCCCATCCCCCAACTTGAGGCTGTCGGCCCCCTCTTCTCCAGACTCCCGAACCAACTTCCCGACTCATCCTCAACCGCACCGATCATGATATGCAAGAGCTTCTAGCCAACCTCGGTTCCAATCAAGTGGCGTCCATGTTACGACTTTGTCCAAGACAACCAAGGGTTGTCTGCAGCTCTTTCCTACACAGTCGCAACTCAGGAGCCAATGACTTGTGCTGCTCACATATCACATCAATATCACGGCATGACCCCATCAATCCTCAACGCGGCCAGCTCAGTGGCCGCTCCTCGCCGGTTACAACCCCAAAGCCGGGCTAGGAAGCAATCAGCATCAGAATCTGGTCCTTTAACGAGATCATGCATGCACTCCCACATATTCGGGCATTGGCAAGGAAGAAGGAATAGCTGATTCGATAGCTTGTGTTCGTCACCTGGACATGAACGGAGCCTTATCATTCCGATATCACATATCACCAAACATCTGCCGTCGTCCAGACGAGACACTGCATGACAACAGATCACCGGTACGGCCTTAGATAGAAGGTGAAAGCGGGACAGCATATGCAATGCAAGTTCGAAAGGGCGTCGAGGGTAGATAAACTCGGCCCTGAGGAACGCTTGCGGGAACCAATCCGCACCCATACGATCATCCAAGATGGTGTGGCATATTTGATGGCCTGGTGTGAGTGGTCGTCTGCCTGCCTGTTCTGTGTAACACGGCTCGGTGTCCCGTTGCTTGGCTTCGTGCGTCTGGGGCGGGCACCAACCGGCAGCCGAGCCACGGGCCGCGCACTTCGGCATCTCTCTTGCCTTCCGGGTCGGGCAGAGAAAAGAGGGCTGGTTCTATCCCCTCTTCTGGCAGGTGTTTCGTACCGCTGATGCCGCCGTGGGGGAAATGGGGTCATCTGATAGTTAACGCTCCATTCACGCCTCGGTCTCGCTTCCTGTCAGAAGCGGGCGTTGAGGGGCAACCGGGTAGACCGCAAGTGGCGTCAATGTTTGCCCTTCTCCCTCTTCCTCTTCTGACTCCTGACCCGCTAGACTCGAGATGGGTGGTGTCACAACGGATGCTCCAAACTCCTTGCCGGACGCCATCCTTCCTATCTCATGCAGCCGGGCTTGTTCTGCTTCTAGCCTCCCCCCCTCCTATCTCGTCCTGCCTGCCTTTTCAACCACTCTTCTCCTTTGTGCTTCCCATACGTCACGGTAGATCGAACTGTGCTGCCCATGGATGGCCAATAGGGGCACAAAGCTTATAGTTCCGGCAACACAAAATATCACCTTACACTACCTGGCTACCTACCACTCATATTTCCGGGGTTGGGGGGGGGGGCACAGCCCATTGTATGTGCTTGTCTCGAAAGACATTCGAGATGCGCCACACTGTAACCGAAACCGGGCAGTTCTTGGCATCTCCGATGCTCGACATGTGTTTGCCACCATCTTCAACCCCATGGGGACACTGTTGTTGCACTCAGAGGTAGCAACAGGGAGAGGGCACCAGCAGCGAGCCAATACCTGAGCCAGGGTACCGCATCCACACTCATGACTGGCCACATCTCTCTGCCTTGCACAATATATCCTGAGCATGCACCGGTAAGTCTTCCTATTAGAACTGTTGGCCGCCATTTCCGCCGAATTCTTGGGCATCTCGTGTTCCTCGCTTTTGGGGTCTTAAGGTTGCCGAGGTTCACCAACAGGTCAATTTACTCAAGCGGATACGAAGGCCGCTTTCGAGAGTGTGTATAGCAACCGGTGAAGAAAATCGTGTCACATGCAGATAACTCAATGTGCCAATATAGTTCTTCCACAGCTCTTTCGATGTTGACACCCGCCTCATGCCAGAGGATGCCGTCAACCGGGGAATACGGCGTCTCTTGTGAAACATTTCGAAGCTGATACATCATATTCTCCCCATAATCAGTCGCGGGCGAGGCCGATGATTCGCGGGGGCTACAGAATTGCCAGCCAAGGTGGACATTGAAGAGAATCAACTCACTGCCCTTGTCCAACAAACGTCCATTCCAGCTCTCGAACCTTTATCCCCTCCAGTTGCACCGTCACAATTTCCCCCGGGACGACATCAAAACCATTATCCCTCAGTGTAACTCCCTCTTTTTCCGAGAACACAAATCCCTTCACTGGCTTCGTTGTCCGGATCGTCACTTCGTTTTCTGCCGGGTACTCCAGGCGAAGCCCCCTCTCACTCAAGTCCAAGTACTTGATAGGGTCTGGCCAGGAACAATCGCTGCTTACTTTCTCGTTGTTGATCCAGAGTGAAACGTAGATCACGATTGGTTCCTCCTGCTTCCCTTCCCAGTTGAGTTCCGAACTCAGCGAAACGTCAGTAACCCCGTTCGGCTTAATTGATACTGTTTTTGATTCAGGGATATCAAATAAGATATCCTTCCCAGTAGCAACTGATATGAACCTGGTCCTCACTGTTGCCTCTATATCTTCCTTGTTCGGGTGAGTAGTTCCATCAGACGACACCCACACATCATACACCACTTTTTTGGTCGACAAGGTCGGATCAACATGACCAGTGTGTTTCTTCCACAAATTATCCGCTGGTCTCATTGTCCAATCCCAAAATGCCCTGCTCACTCCCACTGCAATAGGAGCCAACGCGCGCTTCATGGCGTACCAAGCTGGCTTTTTGATACCATAGTAATCCACCACGGCCCATGAAATTGTTGGCCAGCAATCATTCAACTGCCAAACAAGAACTCCCCCGCATTTTCTCCCATTGCCTCCTTGTGTCTGCCAAGCTCTTCTCCAGGACTTGTACGCCGTAGCCATGGAGTCGGCTTGCAAGATTTGCGTGAGGTGGATAAACCCCTTGATATCATAAACGAGCCGATAGTTCTCGCCAAGATACGCCATAAGTCTCCTTTCGTAACCGATGGCCTTGTTGTGAAAGTCTAGCGTCTTGCTCCCTGGATAGAGTTCCTTGGGGTCGGTAACGAATCTCTGCACCGTCTCAAAGTGAGGATAGGCCTCCATCCCAAACTCACTGACAAACCTCCCGCCCATTTCGGGTAGGCACTGAAATGGTTTTGCCTCGCCGTGCCAAAGGTTCCACTGGTGTATGTCTCCCACGGTAGGATCTACTTCCAAAGTGGTTGAAGCACCGGTTCCAAAGGGACTGCATGGGTGGTATAGAAGAGTGTTTGGACAGGGTGACTCCTCCCTGACGATCCGGGGTAAGAGCTCTTCGTAAATGTATCTTGCCGGGAATGAGCTCTTTAACCAGGATTCTGGGTCGTTGTCTGAACGATTGTTGTCGAGCTGGTATCGCTCTTGAATTTGATAGTCTTCGTTGCTGCCGCACCACAGCACAATCGAAGGGTGGCTTCGGAGACGTGTAACATTTTGTCTTGTTTCCATCTCGATTGACATCAAGAATTCGGGGTACGTCGGGTAGGAGGCGCACGCAAACATGAAATCCTGCCAAACAAGGATTCCCAACTCGTCACAGGCGTCATAAAATGCATCGTGTTCGTACACACCTCCTCCCCAAACTCGGATCATGTTTTGATTACCGTCCGCAACCGCATTTTGTAGCCAATTCCTGTACCGATCGGGGGTAACTTGTGACAGGAAGGAGTCGGCAGGAATCCAGTTCGAGCCAGCAGCGAACACATCGATGTCATTGACCCGAAAGTAAAACGAATGTCCATACCCATCCCGCTCCTGGACCAACTCTGCCTTGCGGAACCCGACTCTTTGATTATGCTCTGCCAGAACCGTCCCGCCTTCGGCATCGAAAATCCTCACTCGCACGTCGTACAAATTCTGACCGCCGTACCCTTTCGGCCACCACAGCTTTGCACCTTCCAACCTGACCATCGATGCTGAATATTCCCACGTCTCAGGATGCTCCCCATTCTTGATCAACTTCCCCTGTTCTCCTGTGAAAGCAACCATTGTTCTCCCCTGAAAGTCAACTTCCACCTCTGCCCACCCTGCCCGCCCAACAATCCCAACCCACAACCCAATCTCCACCTCCGGCTCCTCTCCGCCCTCGCTCAAATCAACATTATATTTCACCGCCACCTCCCCAATCCTACTCTCATACACCTCTATTCTGACCGGCCTCCAAAGCCCATACGTCATGAGTGTCGGCCCCCAATCCCATCCCCAGTGGTACTGAGCCTTCCTCACCGGGCCCCTGCTCACTTCGGTCTGGTGCACAATAAACTCATGCTCCGGATGGTCCTTCACCAACTGCAGACCCCTCTCCCGTGCATTATCAAAGGTAATCTCCAAGATGTTCTCTTCTTCCCCGGCGACAAAATCGTTAATATTCACCCTCCAACAAACAAACATGTTGTCTGTCTGTTTGATTACCCGGCCATTCAGGGTGATTGTCGCGAAAGTGTCCAGGCCTTCAAAGACAAGGTCGATGACGGCATCGGGGTTGTGGGCGGGGGTGGGGAAAGTGAGGCGGTAAATCCATGTCTGGTCGGCTACCCAGGAGGTGGCGAGTTCGTTTAGGTCGAGGAAGGGGTGAGGGAGGAGGGAGGAGTTGATGAGTTCGGTGTGGATGTCTGAGGGGAGGTGGGGGACGGGATGCCATTTTGTGGGGGGGTCGCCCAGGCGGTGAAATTGCCAGTTGGTGGTGAGGAGGTGGGTGGTGTGTGGTTGGGGAGGCATTTTTGTTGAAGGGGTTTGGAGGTGGTGAAAAATGGTTGGTGGCTGTGAGTAAGGTAAGAGTGATGTTTTGATACATATGTATGATGGTGGTGGTGGTGCCCAATCATGATGAAAATGGGAAATTTACCCGGTTGCGGTTATGTTTATCCAACAGTATGGGTCGCTCTTCCAGTTTGAGCAGTTGTGTGCTGGGAAGGTGCGATTAGTTATTTCCGTGCCATGAGGCCTCCTCGGTTGCCCAAAACACAGTATGCCTTCCTTCCCGACAACCTCAACATTTTTGCATTGCTTGGTACCAAATCCTCAATCATTTTCATTTTATCATTTTCCCCTTCAACAATGCCACCACCATCAACAGAGTCAACAGCTTGCCTTGATCAACCTAGAACAAGATGGGTTGAGAACCACTTGACCCCCCGCTCAGGAGCCGTAAGCCTGTGCCCTTCTTCGTATATCGTAGCTATCACGCTCACCAAATATCAAGACTTGTCCCGGCTCTTCCCGGGTACTAATGGCAATTTCTACCTCAAAGCATCTCGCTCAGGTTGACGGTGTGCTACGATACAGGGGCCTCGATCTGCGACGTAGAAAATGTCATCTGGCGTTCTGTGACGAGAAAAACGCCGGAGATGTGATCCGGGCCATGTACCATGCTGCAAGATAGTTGCTAAACTTGATACCGCAGCATATACCAAGACCGCTTGACCACTTTCGATATAGGTGGGGTGGTGGAAGAAGATGGAGTGCAGTCAGCGAGTGGACGCCGATCACCGACAAAAATACCCAGCAAAGCCCGGCTTATTCCGGTTATCCTCTCACTTCATCGGAGAACGAGAGGTAGACAGCCTTCAGCCATAACCGGCACGTTTGGATCTCAGAACATCCGATAAGATGGCACATTAGAGCAATGGGGCACAATGCATGACAGCTGGGCCGTCTGCTTCAAGGAGAGCCTGAGGCAAACCATTGAGCAAGAGAAGAGAGTCCATGGCCGTACCAGCCCTAGGTTCAATACCCTCTGTCAGGCAATCAATGCTCAACGGAGTTGTTGGCCGGCTTCTGGGGCCAATGACGCAAGTCACGCCAGTTCTCGTTTAGGGCAATATATGGGATGACAATGTTAGGAAGTCTCGAGGTCCAAATGGAAGAGTAATCCTATTGAATGCACTCCTTTATGGGCACCGGCCGAGTGTATGTCCCGTACCCTCTTCTGTTGTGAAATGTCCATGTTGACTGCTCATTTCAGACGAGTGGGCTCCGTGGTGGGGCCGATAGCACAATCAATAGAGATTATATTACAGAGTATATTTCTCGTTCGCTCTATTATTATTCCAGGCCCAGAAGAAGTTAGGAACTCCGGGTGCGACAATATTACGTGTAAGCCAGGTGCTTTATGTCCGGGATGGGCTTAGTTTGGCTAACACCTCTAATGATAAGACAGTTCCTGCTCCACAGGTCAGCCTATTTGAGGGACGACCTGCGGTGGAGAAATAATAAGCTGCTCTTTACAAATCAACTTGGGAATTAGTTGCTAAATGCTGTTCGCAGGGCTATTGAGTATATGAGATACCTCTACAGGAATGCCTGAGTCAATAGATATGGTACATCATGCCCATGATTTGAAGCATGACTCAGCGGCATTGCCTTGTTGAGCTTCCAGTTGGGCATCGGGGACTGGTGGCCATGTCCAGAAGGCGATAGCAGGAACAAAGATTAGCGAACAGGTGCCTTGTTTGAATCAAACACGAAGTATGAGCGATGGCTTTCAATCTTGTACGAAATGTAAATCTCTGCTTCTCTTGTTTGGAACCCGCATCTATTTTCTCAACGGCGTGGACATTCAATACCCATACCTAGTCACCCACGTATTCAGCCATAAGCAAACATCATCACAACATCAGCCATGGACAGAGTCTTGGGAACCTACATCTCCAGCCGTCTCTATCGGAGACACAACGACCCTAAGGATCCAGCAAAGTACCACCACAATGAGATCTACGGCTGGACCAATCTCAACAATCCCAAACGTAGAGAGGGCGACCCTTGCAAAGAATGCAGGAAATCTACACAGACGCCTTACAAGGAGACCAAGAATACAGAGTTTGTCGGTAGCACAGATCCGGCCAAAAGCCAAGGTCTTTCGCATCATTGGTGGCCAGGAGCTGTCCCCCGAGTGGCTACGCTCTACCAGGGTGAAATGCTGTGACTGCGGCACGAATCACACGCATGGCCTGAACTATCGGGCTTTGCGAATGTTTCCATGTTGATACCCGCTATGGACCACACGATGAAGATGGTTTCAAGGTCAACAGGAAGCTGTGCACATGTGAAAAGGTAAATGAGTGGGGTTTCGAGGTTGGTCCGTACCACCCGCGGGAGGACAAGTCTGGAGGGGTGTTGAGTAGGGTGAAGAACAAGTTGTTCAATTAAAACATCAGAAGTCGTCTTTTCTCCCACTTGCTGCCAGCGTCTTTGTTTGAGTGAAGTTGGGGCCAAGAATCTGGGTAGGACTAGAACTCTTCCTGTTCAACCGATGCTCCACACCTGGTGTTCACTGCTCCACAGGGCTGAACTTCATGTTCCACAGAATGTACCACGTTTGTTTGGAGCGCCAGGTCCTCGGTAGAAAAGAATGGTATGATCTTTAGATACACTACCAACAACTGCCTTACGTATTTGTGTGTTGTTTACTTTGCTGAAAGCCATATTACAAATGAACATACCGCCGAAATGTGCCGAGCAGAAAGCCTAGAAACCCTTCCATTTCCCGCATAGAAGTACAGTTTGAGCAAAGCCTAATGAGAAACATAACTCCTTGGCCCAAGATGAGGAAACCCAGTTAAAAAACATGGTAATCCAGTGTTAAAGAGACCATCCTCCTTGCCTAAATGGCCCTCGCTGCATTCCCGAACCAACATCCAACTCGCCAACCTCTTTGCAAGACTCATGGAGTGCCCTCACCTAGTAGCCGTGCAATCAGAACATAAATAAAGATGATGCCTCCAACCACCAACATCTTGTTGTTGCGAAGCCAACCTTGCCCTGCTTCTCGTTGCTGAATGACAGCATCCACCACCGCATGGGCTTGGTGGCCGCTCCCGGTAGCAATACCGAGCTGGGGCCCACAAGAAGCAGGGTTCGCCTCAACCATCTTCATCCCCGTAGCCGTATCAATCTTGTTTTCTCGCATCCACGCCCAGTTTTCAGCGTCAATTTCTGGCCATTCCGACTTGAACTTGAGACCGCCATCCCCGGCCTTGATGTTGCCTTTACCAGCCTTGCTGTCTCTTTTCAAGTGCGAGCCGCCCCCTGTCGAGTTCCACCACCGAGATCGCGCGGCATACATCCTCCTCTCGGCCTCGGTAGCCGACACCGACCCAGTGGTCATCTCCTCCGATGTCATGAACGAAAGCAGGCCGATCAGAATGGTCGATACCTCCCAGGCCGGATTGAATGATCGTGGGTGGAAATCCGAGATGGAAAGACAGAGACGGCTTGACGGTTGGAACCGGCCGGAGGGGGTGTGCATACGGATCGCTGGTGGGGCGAAGGGGTAGTTGGGAGGGAAAATCAGGGTTCCCCAGTACTGGCCGCCATGGTAGGGGGTGTCCTCAGGACCGGTGATAACATAGTGCCACCTGTAAGAGAAGCTGGTCAGTAGCCGTTCTTGTGTTTGCGCGGGGGAGAGGCGGTTCCTACTCCAGGATATTGGTTTCCGAGGGGTGGGCTTGGATGTACGGAGGTGGGTTTTCAGAGATGCTCTTGTATTCGCGCGTCAACTGGATAAGAGGAACAAGTCAGACATTTCCCCCACGAACGACAGACATGTGGCCAGGCCAGGAGGACCGAGAGAGACACTTACGCGCTTGTGCGCTGCACGACTGGCCATCTGAACGAGGAATGAGGGACGTGGCTGATCGGGCGGGCGGTGACGGTGCGCTGAGAGAGAGATAGTGTAGTTGCTGAAACGGCCCAAACTGTAGAGAGAGGGGGGCGCGCAGAGTGTTGAATGCGCTGGACGTTGGCTGGGGATAAAAGGCCTGTGGCAGCGTGGGTGACGAAATCAAGGTTGGAGGGCGAAGGCAAAGAGAGGGTTGCGGCTGACAGGCCCACCGGTCCCAAAGGTGAATGGAAGGAATCAGAGGAAGTGGGGCCTGCGCCTTCTTACGTCAGCGATGCACCGAAGCCAAGATTAAAGTGGATCCGTTTCGAGCGCCCCATTCCCACGGACCCTTGTCCAATCCAATCCAGGACTCTCACTGAAGAGCTTCCGAAACCAGTGACAGCAAGCCTCACTCACAACATGGGAGCCTCTCTCGGCTCCGGCAGCAGCGGTGTAAGTTTACAAGAGAATGGCATTCTACTGTTTGGCCAGCCGGACTCTGGGACTCTGGATGAAGACTATTAACACACCAATCTCACACATAGGCCGCCGTTCCTTCACAACACCAGGCCTACGATAGCAAATCGAACATGGTACAAGACATTTGCTTTCGGCGCTCTTGGCTGCTTAATTTACTGTCTCAGGGTCACTAACAGCACTCCCTCACGCACAGCTCGATGAGCACCTTCTCACCCCTGCTGCTATCAACTCCATTGAAGTGCACGGCGCCTCAAATACACGCCGGTCTATTCTCGATCGTATATTCAAGCCTCTTGTGGAGGGCCCCGAAAACTTATCCTCGACCCTCGGCGAGAGCTTGGAGCGTGTTGGTGCCGCTACCCGGCGGCTCTCCCGTTTTGGTGCGTCTGTGCCTCTTCATCAAGAACTCAGAACCATGCCTAACATGACCTTCACGTAGATATCTTCAAAGAGGACGGTTTCGGGGCATTCATTTCCGAGGCCAACCGGCCTGATGCTCCTCCCAACAGGACAGAGCTGGACATTGCCATTAACGTCAAGGAGAAATCCAGACTGGTATTCACCGCCGGCACCGACTTTGGCAATGCAGAAGGCTCCGCTTACACCAATGGTGTATTCCGAAACATCTTTGGTGGTGCCGAGACTTTGTCCATCAACGCCAGTACCGGCACACGCACCAGATCAGCCTACAACGCCAGCTTCTCCACCCCATTAAACGCCAACCCAGACATACGGCTGGCCTTGGACGCTCTCCGCTCATCAACACAAAAGCCGTGGGCATCCCATGACGAACACCTCACAGGTGGCAGCCTTAAGCTCTCATGGTTGAGCGACAGCAAAGCTACCCACACCGTCACGTACAACGGGGTATGGAGACAGTTGACCGGCCTGGCCCCCAAGGCTTCCCCCACCGTTCGGGCCGACGCAGGTGACTCCGTCAAGTCCTCAATAGGCCACACATACACTCTCGACCGCCGAGACAACCCCATGCTCCCCCAAAGCGGCTATCTCCTCAAGACCACCTCCGAGCTCGCCGGCTGGGGACCCCTAAGCGGTGATGTGGCCTTTGCCAAAACCGAGCTCGAAACGTCCGGTGCTATCCCATTATCCCTCCCCGGCTCGCAGGTCAAATCAGGTGTTTCCATCGGCGGGGGTGTCCGTGTTGGTCTTCTCTACCCCCTAGCATTGGGCTACAACCCTGCCGCTCCAGCTTGTCCAAGCCGCATCAACGACCGGTTCCAACTTGGCGGCCCTGCTGACGTCCGCGGATTCAAGCTCGGCGGTCTCGGCCCCCATGACGGCGCTGATTCCGTCGGTGGTGACGTTTTCGCTGCTGGGAGCGTGAACATGATGTTTCCTCTTCCTCGTCTGGGTGCGGACTCGCCGTTGAGATTCCAGCTCTTTGCCAATGGTGGCCGAATGGTGGCGCTTCAAAAGAGGGTGGCCACAGGGGAAAATGGGCGGGTGTTGGCCATGGAGCCAAAGAAGGTGTTTGAAGGTGTGGCCTCTGCTGTTGGGCAGCTTGGGAACGGGCTGCCGAGTGTGGCTGCTGGGTTTGGGCTGGTGTATGCCCATCCTATGGCAAGATTTGAGCTCAACTTTAGCCTGCCGCTTGTGCTGAGGAGAGAGGAGGAGGGGAGAAAGGGACTGCAGGTTGGTGTTGGAATCAGCTTTCTTTAAGGTCCCGGTTGTAAGGGACGTGTCAGCGTCAAATGGTTGTATTATTAGTTACCGGAAACAAATAAGCAGTCTTAATTCAGTGACACATTATCATTCCATGAGCACTAAGACTCCTAGCACAAGCACGCAAAGAAAGCAATATCAAAATAAATTGGTATCATATTGATTCATCCACTTCTATCATGACCCATTTTCCCTTTTGACTGTCGTTACTGTCCATGTACAATAGGGGCATTGTGCTATAGACAAGACAAAAAGCAAACCAAATCCAGGATTTATGTACAAGAAAGCAAATTCCAAACTGGAAATGCAATATAAACGACCCGCTTTGCCATGAGGCTCATCAATGGCTGCCTCCCTTCCTAGGTTTGACCCAATACGAAAAGGAGTTCTATTCTTTTAGACATTATATAAAAAAATAAGAGAGAAACAAGGACAGTGAAGATGCAAGAAATGTACATTTGGTATCCGATCGCTTTGTATGTGTGTGGGTGTATGTGCGTCTGCTATGTGCTGCTTGCGAGACGGTGGTTATGAGGACAAGATGGTGTAAATGCTTTGGTGTCTGGTGAGACCAGGATTAAGCAGGGGCGAAGCAAAAACAAGTCGCAAGATATCAAGAGCAAAAGCGGACTTTGCCTCGATGCCGGTGTGGAGGGGAGATCATGATGACGGGAGGTGTGGGGACAAGATGCGCATCGTGTTATGACACGAAAGACGAACTCGTACCACCTCACCCAAGCATCATCGTTTTCGTCGTCTTCGTTACTTGGCTGAAAATTTTTGTTGCGTCTTTTTCGTGGGTCGCAGGAGAAGACCGATCTACTCCTTCTTCGCCTTGGCACCGAGCTTCTTCTTGGGTACACGAACGAGCCAGTATACACCGAGAGCAGCGAAGATGTTGAAGATGATGAAGGCCCAGAGGATACTGCAAAGGGAACAAGATTAGCTGGCTGAACATGAAAAGAATGAAGAGAGAGTCGAATCACATACCCAAAGTTGCGCCATCTGTCGTCATAGTTGGCGCCGACCTGAGCAAGGAACACGTTGGTGTCCTTGATGGTGCAGAATGAGCACATGTCGGTGCTGTTGGGGTTGGTGAGATAACCACCGGCAATCTCCATGTAGGATTCGAGGTACTCGAAGCAAGTTTGACCCGAGGGGGGCGCAAACTTCTGCAACTCATTGGCAGCGCAGACGACTTCGGAGTTGGCGACAGCGGTGGACAGCATGGCGCTGACAAGGTACGTGAAGGGACTGACGCGATACATAAAGATCCAGAACCTGGGCATGGTTTCAGGGGTAGCCAGGACACCGCAGAAGATCAAGCACAAACTGAAGAGCAAGTTGGCGATGTTGCCGCCTGCTTCGGCCGTCTCAAAACCAGCAATGATGAAATCAGTGAAGGTGGAGGTGAACAGCATGAAGGCGACCAGGAGCAGGAACATGAGAGCGCCACGCTCGGCAGTCTGGCCGGCGGCGGCAGCGTTTGCATCAAGCCCGACGGGGTAGTACCAGGTGACGAACATCAGAGCGGCCATGAGGGTGTTCCAGGGGAGCTCAACAATGATCTGCGAGAGCATAAAGACCTTCCAGCTGTAGACTTTGGAGGGACGCTCGCGGACCTCATACAAGGAGCGTTGGACGACGAAGTGAGGCATAGTCTGCTGTACGAGCTGGCCGAAGACGGTGAGAATGTTGAAGATGGCAAACATCTGGTTCTGGAGACCCTGGATGGTGTTGGGAGCTTTGAAAAAAACGAAGCCGATGAAGAGCGAGACGATGAGGCAGAGAATGGCCTTGGAATAAATGTAGGTGGGAGTGCGCCAGTATTGCTGGAAGACACGATGGGTGACACTGCGGAGTTGCTCGCCGAAGGGAGCAGCGAACTCACGATAACTTCCATCGTCGGTGGCGAGGGCATCAGAGGGCTTGGCCTGGGCCTTGAGACGCTGAAGCTCTTCCTGGACGGCAGCATACTCGGGACTCTCGCGCCAGGCCTGGTGCCAGTCGACATTGGTAACACTTCCAGGGGCAGCACCGATAACCTCCAACATCCACTCAGCGGGGTTGGCGTCAGCAGGGCAAGGGAAACCACCATTGCGCTCAAAGTAGGAAGTCATGGTCTTGGAGTTTTCGCCGATATCGCCAAAGTACACAGTCCTGCCACCCTTGGCCAGAAACAAGAGTCTGTCGAAGCGCTGGAAGAGCATGGCCGAGGGCTGATGAATAGTGCAGAGAATGGCTTGTCCGCTCTTGGTGAGCTTCTCGAGAAGATCCAAAATGGCCCAAGATGTTTGACTGTCGAGACCGGAGGTAGGCTCATCAACGAAGAGGAGCAGAGGGGGCTTGGCAGCAAGTTCGACACCGATAGTAAGACGCTTGCGCTGTTCAACGTTGAGACCTTCGCCAGGGACACCGATGATGGCGTCAGCGTATTCCTCCATTTCCAAAAGCTTGATAACCTCATCAACATAAGCGAGCTTCTCTTCTCGGGGGACGTGCGCGGGTTGACGAAGGAGAGCGCTAAAGTTCAAGGCCTCGCGAACGGTGGTAGTTTGAAGATGAAGATCCTGTTGCTGAACGTAGCCGGTCTTGCGCTGGAAAGAAGCGTCTCTGGGAAGGCCATCAACAAGCATTTCTCCCGTGATAACACCCATGGAGGTTCGGTCAGCCAAGCAGTCGAGAAGAGTGGTCTTGCCAGCGCCGGAGACACCCATGAGAGCCGTGAGAGTACCGGGCTTCACCCATCCGTCCACATTGTTCAGGATCTGGCGAGTCTCCTTCTTGACCTTGACCTCGTAGCAGACGTTGTTCCAATGGAAAACACTAGTCGAGCCCTGGATGTTGCCACTCTCCTTATCGGACTGGTACCCAGCAGCCGCCTTAGCAACAGGTCCAGCAACAGCGACACCGCCAGATTCGGCATCACCCTTGTTCTCCTTGAAGGACGCAGGCTTGTGGCCGCGACGGAAGAGCAAGACCTCACCCTTGCTCTTGGCAGCAGAGACTGTCTCAGCCGCAAGCATGTAGGTGGTGGTGAAGAAGGCGATGAAGGCGAGCAAGATACCAAAGTTGCGCCACTTATGAGATACGTAGTACCTGAAAGCCGAGTTGATGTAGTCGTCGCCATTGACAACAGATGAGCCAGCAATGGAACCGATGGCGGAGCAAGCGCGGTTGGCCGGGCTAATGTCACCATAACCAGGAATCATGAGGTTAGGCACAAACTGGGTGCAAGTGAAATTCCGACCGTGGAATTCGTTGACCATCAGAGACTCGAAGGAATAGGCCAGGGGATCGATGTAGTTGATCCAGCGGCACCATCCAGGCATGTAATCAATGGGGATGACGAAACCAGTGAAGATGACCAAGGCGAGAATGATGGCGGCGGCGGGAACCATGGCCTGCGAGAGCGTTCTTGTGGAGCTGGCAATTGTCCGGAAGATCATGGACATGACCAGGACAGTGAAGAACGAGAACAGCAGGAAAAAGAAGAAAGCGCCCGCTTCCCGACGCAGATTCGTCATGAAGTACAAGGTCAGGTTGAAGACGAGGGTGTTGGCAATCTTGTATGGCAAATCGCACAGCATCGAGGCGATGGCTTCAGCAGATGGGTGGTAAAGAGCGTACGCCTTGTGTTTTTCGACAATGGGACGTTGCGAGTAGAGAGTGAGAATTTCGAGAGCACTGGAGAAGGCGTTCATAAGACAAGCGAAGAAGAGCAAAGCGCCACGCTGGTAGAAGCTGTCCGTTGTGGGTTGGAGGTTGTAGAAGATACTGGAGATGATGAGAGCCATGATGGTGTTTCCAACCAGAGCACCGATGCTCAGACTAGGATCACCGGTCAGGCGCTTCCAACCTCTCCAGAGGCACAGCTGAATCTGCTGCATGTAGGAGAGGGTGAAGGGCGACTTGACACGCTGACTCTTGGCCTGCTGGGCCTGCTTGGACGCACGGAAAGCTTCAGCATCGGGACCGTTGATGGGATGCGACGCCTTGTAGGCTTCGATCTGGGCCTGCAGAGCCTGGTACTCGGGGCTCTTCTTCCAGGCGGCAGCGAACTCATCGGGTGTGCGGGGAGCCTTGTCCTCCCATCCAGGACGCACAACACGCTCCAGGGGACTTGTCATGGAAGTCAAGAAATCGGGGGTGGTCTGGCGGGAAGGGCAATCGAAGCCGAGTCTCTCGAAGTACTGACGGGCCTCGCTGGCCTTTCCGAAGAAGATCTGACGTCCTTCGTAAAGCACGAGGGCCTTGTCGAAAAGGTCGTATGCGCTCTGGGGAGCCTGGTAGATGGAAACGCAGCAAGTGCTCTGGAAAAGGTCGCTCGACATTTTCAGGTTCTTGCAGAACTCGATGGCATTGGCGCTATCGAGACCTCTTGTGCTGTTATCCCAGCACTGAAGAGGGGCACCAGACAGGGCAGCCTCGGCAATGGTGACACGCTTGCGCTCACCACCAGACACACCGCGAATGTACTCGTTACCTACACGGGTGTTGACTGTGTGGCTGATGCCGAACATGGCCATCACAACATCCCTCAAATGCTGGGCAAATATGTTCTTGGAGACTCCTGGGGGAAGTTGGCGGGGCGCGCGGGCGCGGGCAGCAAAAGTGAGGGTGTCGCCAACTGAAAGCTGGGGGAAATGTGTGTCAACCTCAGCCGTGTAGATGGCCTCACCACGATGGTGCGTATGCATCTCCTTGGCAGTCATGCCTGAGGCACTGGTTAGCACGGCGTGTTTGTCGGCCAGATCGGCGCAGATTTCACATACCTTGGTAGTTGAAGTACGAGTTCTCATCCATGTAGATGCCGTTGTAGTCACCGGCAATGGTCTTGAGAAAGGTACTGCAGCCGGAACCTGGGGGACCAAGCACAACAAGCATCTCTCCCTTCTCGACCACACCATCGAAATCGCGCAAAATGTCAATGCGACGTCCCTTGTTGCCGGTCAGCTTGCGGGCGAGCCCAACGAGCTCGAGCCAGACGTTGGCAACATCCTTCTGATAATCGGTGGGCGCGCCGAAGCCGAAGACGTTCAGGTGCTGGAAAGCAACACCGCTGGTCCGGAAAGAGGCGCCCCGGCCGTCCATCATGCTCACGACGGCCTTTGCCCATGCCTTGCTGTTGAAATTGGGCCCATTGGGGTTGATGGGCGAGTTCTCATCTTGGAGGGCGGCTTCGAAGACATTGGTGCCGGGCTCGACACCGTAATGCGACTGTGAAGTGTACTTGCGCGCCAATGCAAGAACGGCGCTGTGGCGGCGCTCCTCCTCAATGGCTTCCTCATCCTCGTCGGCGGCATCGGTGATGTTGCCCTTCTCATTGCGAATAGCGGCTTCACTGTCGGCCACCTCAGTCAGGGACGTAGCCCTCGTCCTGCTCACGTCGTTCTCATTCCGTCCCGGTGAAGAACCCCCAGCAGTCACAACCTCCTCCCGCTGCTGGTCGTTTGTCGTCGTTCGCCCAAGTGGCGCTCCGGTACTCTGCGCCGTGAGGTCGTAGTTCCCGAAGGAACCTGCCCCAGTAAAGGACATGGTCGGTTCGTTGGCTGTCTCCAGGTGGTGGCAGTTGACGAAAGGGGCTGTGAGACAAGATCGGTGTCTATCACTCAGTCGCAAACACTCAAAGTCTTCGAAAGTCGTACAGTTCGAAGAGCAGCAACGGCGCAAAGAACACCAATAACACCAAGAAACTGGCAAAAGTTAAAGAACGAGAGACAAGAAGACGAACAGTCCCACGACGCGTCAGAATACAACGACGACGAGTCTGGTTCGATTGCACTTGGAAAAAAAGGACCTTTGCTTGGCCCCGATCGGGGGTCGCGAATTATAAAAGTGACAAGTCTGGGCAGACGGAGTCTTCGCAGGGCCCGAGCGGAGCTAGTCGAGATCTGGGCAACGGGGTCTGCGCCCACCACGCAGTGCGAGACCTGCCCACCGCTCCGGGTTCTTCTTCTCTTGTTGTTCGCCCAGCTTCCAGCTCCCAGCTCCAGTAACCACTTCACAGGGAAAGTTCCCGGCAGCAAAGCGTGAGCCTTGTGGAGCTGGATCCCCGCCGTGGGCTGTCTCTTCATTGGGTTTGCCGGGGCGTCCAAGGCTTCGAGAGAACAAACTGGCGATGTGTATGATGCCGACACGGTTCCCGTATGTAATGCATTACGCGCCGTGCAGCCGGTTCCGACACTTCGTGAATCTCTCTGTGACTTAGAGGTCGATCGTGCCATCTCTATGACGGATTGTTCTCACGCATGAATGTTTGGTATCGCCATGTTCTGGTGTAGGGGATACTTGCCCCCTTTGGCTCGTTTTCGTTCCCCAGAACCCTGATAAGTGCTTGATCAGGCAACGGGTGAGATCGTGGATATCGTTAGCGGGGTTTTTGGTCCATTCACCGGCATGCGAAATTGCACCGTGGGTCCGTTACATCAGCTTGTTCTTGGGCTTCTCTCCCCCACCAACCGTCAGTCAAGGGGGAAAAAAAAGGGTTGGTGTTTGCCTCCCCCACAAACAGAGCAGAACCTCCGCCCCCTTATCAATCTGAATATGTCAGCATACGTTGCCATCATGCCCTCCAACAAGTAATCATCCCTCAAAACTACAGCTGTCTGTGCTCGGTCATTGTGAAAGTCGGGACTGTGTGTCTTTGCGCTTTCGCACTCAAGCCCCTCATTGTTCCCCTGAGTCCTGACTAGAGACCCCCGCCTGTTTGTCTCAAGCACGTGGGGAACACCCGACCCCCAGAGATCAATAAAAGGTCTCATCTTTTGGAAGGCCTTGGCGTTTTCTATCCCCCCAATCCAGGCGCAAGAGAACGGGACTAGACGGGACGAATATCTTCTGCGGATCAAACGCCATCCGAAGAAAGTATCCCGACATGCTGGGATCCATGTGGGCCACTGACGGTCTCAGCCCCCTTGGCTCGCAGACTTTTCGGGGTCCATCAACAGTCCGATAGCCCGCCGTGCCCTGCCGTGACAAGACGTCGCGGAATGCCAAATATCACCATTTCACCAGCCCAACGGCTCCGGGAGAGGCCCGCGCCGTGCTCTGATCTGTGTCCGGCCCGGCTCAGCCCTACAAGATCGGAAGTCTTGTGGAAGTCGGTGCACTTGTCACATCCGGTGTCAAGCAGGTTGATATCGGCTAGTCCGCTCCGTATGGACTGCCAGCTTTACGCGTACTGTCGACCGCTCAATGCTCGCTCGACCACTCCGAGGTCAGATTCCCGATCCCGATTACGAGTACGAAACCGCGTCCCAGTCAAACTGTCAAACAATGTCAAGACTGTGCCATCTGGTCCTGTTGGCTCAGACCCGATCGCTGATTTGGTTGTCAATGAAAAATCAGTCTAATAATCGAGGCAGAGTACTAATCAAGATGTCGCTGAGTAAGCGATGCACAGCAAGATCATATATCTCTTTGATCTCCACCATGTTCTGATTTCGGAATTGCCACATTCAAATTTTACGTTTCACAGTTGATGACCTCATGACATGACCAGATACCTCGATGCCAAACGTCGTCTGCCCCACTGTTGCTCACTCATTCTCTCACCGTCTAGTGGTTACTGGTGTCAAGTACATGTTTGATGTTTTTGTATGATTTTTTGGCTGTATGAATCTTAAGCACTTCGTTCAACGGTGCAGCCCGTGATCGTCAACGAGTTCGAATAAGAGAGTGAATATTGACCGAGTTGTTCATGTTCACTTCTGGTTATCTATAGACATGATGTCAAAATGGTTTTGTGGATCTATGCATTCCAGAGAGAACAGTGGCTCTAAGAAAATAAAACCATATGTACTAACAGAATGCAATTGCGCTAGTTTGATTCACACTGGCACACCATGGACAAAAAAGGTAACTGGCACTGCAAAAGTACCGAACTGTACCTTGAGAGGTAGTTAATGGACCTTGAAACATAGTAATACACCTCTCTGCTTTTAAAAAGTTGTAGGCGACTCAGGTGCTTTACTGACAAACGATTTGCCAATTCCGTGATACCTTCCTAATCTCAGACATTTGAAAATTGATACGTGGTGGGTGGGCAATCATCATGGTAAATCTTTAATCGTTATTGAGAACCTCAGGAAGTCATTACTCAGATCGAAATTTACCATGGAGTACCACTCACGTCCTAGAGAGAATAAAAGATAGAGAGAATAATAGATAGAGAGAATAATAGATAGAGAGAATAATAGATAGAGAGAATAATAGAGACTGCTACTGAATTCAAGTGCCAGAGAGATTGCAAGAACATCTAGAAACATGATAGTGAGGCCTTGAATGATAGACAGCAGATACGCTCTAAATACTTACCGGATATTACCTATTTCCAAAACATTGAACGGGGTGTTTGACTTCTGCTGGGCCCTCTTAACTGCCTCTTGATGCATATACATGGCTCTGTAGTCCTTACCAGGTATGCTTTACTCACAAGGTGAATACCCTGTGGGCAGCAGTCGGCTCTTCATGACTGGAGAAGAGTAAAACACACTCGAAAAGCTCTAGAGCTTGCATTCGCCCTGGCAGGCTGATCGAAAACTTCAACATACTTGAGTTGACCTTGGACACAATCTTTAAGAGCGTGCCAATAGCTTCAAGGCCGTCCTATCATATTTGAAGTGCAGTTTACATTCATTTCGTAGTTTATACCATTCAAAGTTTTTTGTTATCCGCCACCGGAGTCAAAATAACCTCTCTGACTTGGTTTTAATCTCAGTGCAGATTAGGCAACAAGGTCCAGCTTGATGATCGTACGACTGAAGCATCCACAATGTTGAAGGAAAGGGGTTCACCTGGAACTCAGTGATTCTATATGGTTACATGGAGAAACTTATCCGGCATTTTCTCGACAAGTATGTAAGATAATTCAAGGATAACACCAGCTTTCACGCTGTGCTTGAGATGAGGCAGCCATCATGAGGCCAGCCAAACTCGGGCTGAAACACCTACCGACCCAAGGAATGTACTCGTGGCTGTTAGACAAGATGAAATAAACTCTGGAAAATGCTCACAGTCGCACATAAAATCTCTTGAGAGGCTCTTGGATGAGATACCGAGGTGGTGGAATGTGGCGGCCGCAAGCAAATGGTGATAAGAGGAGGGATGTGGCTCGTGCTCAGACACCTCCCGCTTTGGTGCATGGGCCACCCGCCTGGCTTTGGAGAAGGCATTGCTTGGCATCGATTCCCCAGCATCACAGCCATCCCGTCATCTTGCCATCGCTGGCCTCGCCAATAATACGTGATACCTGTTTTCGCCGACTGCCTGGCATCGGGGCCCGTTCTATGCGTCCCGAGTATCGTGTAACTACTTGCACATCCCACCGGACAGGCCACCGTTCATCGGCGCATATCTCAGCCTCGCAGTAGGCTTCAAGATACACAATAGGGACGTGTCATGTCAGGGTGTGCTCCCCCACTGAATCCATCAACCGACCGCCAACTTCCGTCCCGCCTCCGCCATATCCGGCCCAAGCAAAGCAACAACAACAGTCAACCTCATCTCTGCTCGCGCAATTAGTTACGTTCCCTTGCATTTTGAACACTACAATATCAAACTATCTATACCTCCCTTCCGCCGATCCTGTCCCGAGCCATCGCCCTGTTTCCGCTTGTCGATGTGCGCAGGTCCCCCAGATCCTGCTTTACCCCCTCAGCGTCCGCGCCTATCATTTGGACTTGTCGACGTCACTGCTATTTGCCCTCCAGAACACAATCCATCGACAACTCCCCACCATCGAACTGCTGCCGACCATCTCCAGGCGCTCTCCTCTGCAGAAACGCCAGCCGTGGTTGTTACAAGCAACGTTGCGAGATTGCGACAAACGGCCAGCGACGACCGGGAGACGGCCAATACGCATGACGGCCTAAGGCCTCAACCGCTGCAACATGGGAAACGCCAGCACGAAAGAGTCGCGCAGCGGCGATGGAAGCCACCGCAGCCACCACGGCGCCTCTCAGCCGAGTGTCACCGGTTCTTTACATGCAGACAGGTCGCCAGGACGGCGGAATCGGCTGAGCCGCGGCGATTTGGGTGTCCTAGGCCTGGTGGGAGGCTCGAGCTCCCATAGCGAGCATCATCATGAGCGCAGAGAGACAAAACAAGAACGGGAAGCCCGCAGACTGGAGAGGGAAAGAGTCCAGCGGTTGGCGGAAAGAGAGCGGAGCATGAAGGAGGAGAACGTCGATGGTGGATTTCTCGTTACCATGGGAACATACGTTGGTGTCGAAGACTTCAACAAGCAGATTGTTCGGCAATTGCAGGTAAGCATACGGCTTTCAAGTCCCTGTTGTGAGCAGCACTGACATGCCTTTAGATCGAAAGAAAAATCGCCCCTTTCTGGCGAGGTTTGAACGACCTTGATGACCAATGGACAGAACCTCAAATTATTGCCGCAGCACGCGGCCTGCCGATTCCAGCTGCCGATGAAGTACCGCCTGACGAGCTGATTCCCCGTCCTCTGTCAGCAAACGACCATACGGAAGGCTCCCGGAATATAAACAGCCTCATGGTTCCGATCGCTGGCCGTACCCAGTCTACAACGTCGGAACACAGCATGTCTAACCCAGGCTCTGCGCTTCCTTCTCCCATCTCCAGCCAGCCCGCTAGAACGAGCTCCCCTTTTAGACCGCGTGGCAAAGCTCTCGCCGCCGTGCTCGGCGGGAACTCTCGAAATGGCTCGACGACTGAGATTGTGCCCCGCGAAATCAACATTTCCAATGACCCGTTTGTCAATGGACAACCCATCGAGGTGTTCCTGTACAAGAATGCCACCGAGTGTCCGATCTGTTTTCTGACCTACCCGCCATATCTCAACCAGACGCGGTGTTGTGGACAGGCTATCTGCAGTGAGTGCTTCGTTCAGATTAAGCGACCTGATCCGCATTTTCCCGAGGGGCATAACGAGAACGACCCAAACCACAACCCCGAAGAGGCGGCCGGGATGTTGGTATCAGAGCCCGCCTGCTGCCCCTATTGTACTCAACCAGATTTCGGTGTAACATACGATCCGCCACCTTTCAGACGGGGCCTGGCATATTCTATCGCTCCCGCAGCTCTGTCATCCATGAGCACCGCCATGTCGTCCAGCAGCTCTGTAAACTCAGCTTCTCTGTCGCCCCCCGCGGGGGCTGCTGGCGGGGGTCGCCGAAGGACTCAGTCTCTCTCTGCAACCAGCCCAAATGTTATCTTGACAGACCGTATCCGACCAGAATGGGCAACCAAACTCCAAGCTGCGCGTGCTCATCAAGCAAGACGAGCTGCTGCTGCCACCGCTTTGCACACTGCGGCATTCATGATGGGGAATACTGAGAGTCGGGCGTTTCGGAGTCGTTTTGGGCGAAGAAACACGGGCGGTTCGGGATCGACGGGAGCTCCCTCAGGGGGGCAGAATAACGGCGAGGGAGACAATGGCGACAGCGGCTCTGCAACGCCTGCGGGTGATGCCGACTCCTCAGGTCAGCGGGGTAATCGTGGCGGAACATCCAGCATCGTTGTCTCTCCACGCATGCGCGCTGAAGAGCTCGAGGAGATTATGGTCATGGAGGCTATCCGTTTGTCGCTCGCCGAAGAAGAGGAGCGGAAACGGAAAGAAGAGCTTGAGAAGGCCAAGCAAAAAACAAAAGAAGAGAATAAGCCAACACAGGTGGGTGGCGGGCCTTATGATGACGGTGCAGGAAACAGCCAAGCAAGCGCAAGTAGTCTGAGCGTGGAGAGGAAGCGAGGAAACAGTGCTTCTAGCAACCTTCGTGTGGAGGCCAGCGTCACAAATGCGCTGGCAACGACTGCTGCAGCTGCGTCAGGTTCAGCAGGTGATGATAACACCAAGGACAAGGGCAAGGCCGTAGACCGCAATACACCCATCACTTCTGATGGTTCTTCCGCCACCGCTGCCTCCCGACCAGCCCTGGCGACTCACCAACCTGCAGGCCCATCCCACCTCAGCCAAATGAGCAGTGCCTCCTCAATCTCTTCCTCTATCCTTGACAGCCAACCTAGCAGCTTTACATCGCCATCCACCGCTCAAGATCCGCGCGGAAGCGGTCTTAGTCTTGAAAGTCGTTCTGCCACCGAGGAAGGCGAGTGCCAAGAGAGGGGCCGTGATCCTAGCGCCAGCACTGAGCCCTTGCTCAACTTCAGAAGTCTAGCGGAAGTGGTCGGGGTCAGTCTAGAGGGCGAGAACGCCGGAAGGCGACTGAGTCAAATCGAGTTGGAGAAGAGCAAACTCTCGGAAGAGCCCCAACAAAAGGCGACTACGACAGAACAAGCCGGAGGAAACTTGTTGGCCGAAGCAGCACAGAATGGAGCTGCTCAGAAGCAAACTGGGGAAGAAATCGAGAGGGAGCTACTGCACCTAGAAGCGCCCAGCACTTCGGATCCGTCGCTTCCACCTAAGGTGATGGTTACACCCGACACTCCCGCAGTCGAGATTGGCGAGGATTCGAAGCAACTTGGCTACCAGACAACGACTGTGGAGCGCACTCACCAACTCACGCAATAGTTATGCGGTCTGATTCGGTGTGGCCTCCTGCGACCAGAGGCAGCTGACGCAGGTTCCTAGAACACATCAACGGGAGATGAAGAAGAGGCGACACTGTGTGTTGGATTTCTTTTGTGCATACACCGTCTTCTCTCCCACCCATCGTTTGCCCCTTTTTAGCCCCCTCTTTGTACCTTTTCCCGTTACGTTTCGCAATGTCAGCGAACTTCCATTCACAAAGAATGGGTTTTCATTTTTTGCTATGGCATCAGACTGGAAGTGGGCGTCAGTGATGGAATGGAGTCTGGAGCACCTGATCTTTTAGGGGCTGTTTTCGTCTAGGATTCACATTTTTTGGAAGCATTGTATTCTCACGCGGCAGGTAGACGAGCAATGACAAGGTCCTTTTTGGAGACCACCGATGTACCAGGTTTCGCTGGATGCAATCGTGAAGAAGAGACTGATCAGATTGTGCTACTTCGGCTGTGCATCTCCGGTTGACCTGGTGGCCAGGCGTTGCTGGTATGCAATCATTATAGAATCAGACGGTACCCGACCTTTGTCTTCCTCCGGACGAGTGTTGACATAGCCAGGACCGGGACTTGCCCAAGCATAATCTATCCATCTACCAAGCGCTGGCCACAGCTGGTTTTGAACCAGTCGCAGTACCTTGTCCTGCCGTTCTTTACCATATGCAGGATCGATCTTCCCGTCAACGGCATGGCCGAGACTGGACAGAACCCCCTTCCACTCCGCGACTGTCTCTTCAAGCTCGCTAATGGACGATACACCGCACACGGTAGCACCCACTTTGGCGGTATCGTTGCCGGAAGCAGTTGATGGGACCTGCACACCAACGCCAGCAGCAGCCCCTATGCGCGCCCACTCCTGCAACGACCACCGAATCGCCACCGACTCCAAACGCTCGCCAGCTGTGCCAGTAATCCCCGCCAACTCCTTACACGCCCCCCGGAGCTCAGGAAGTGAAGGATGCCACTTCGCCAGCGGAGAGGCCTCGCTCCTCTCATCAAGGGGGATGCCCCGGTTGGTGAGCAAGCCCATGCCCAGCATGCTCGCATTCAACACCACCTCGACACCAGCCCTCTTTAGCCTCGCCAACGGCGATGAGAATGACTCTTCTGGTCTCGTCTGCCCGGCCACCCAAGGCAACGCCAACTTGCGATTCTGCACCGTAAAGTGGCCATAACTTAGCACCGCATCCAACGGCTCCCCGGTCTTGTCCAGAATCATCTCGGCCAAGCTGGCCAACACATGGGCTGGAAACCCGCTGATGCCCACGTACCGAACCAGCCCTTCCTCGTCTCGCAACCTCCGGAGCTCCTTCACCGCTTCTAGGACCTCGTCTGGGGAGACAAACTCGACGTCGTGCATATACACGAGGTCGAGGTACTCGGTGTGCAGGCGCTGAAGACTTCGCAGGATGGAGTATCTGATCCAGGTGGGGGAGTAGTCGAACTCGTCGCCAGCTATCCTCCCTGCTTTTGTGACGAGGAAGATGGACTCGCGCTCGAGGGGGATGGGGAGGGGGTTGGAGGCCGAGGCGGTGGGGTTCATGAGGCTGTCGAGGGCGGTGCCGAGGAGGACTTCGGAAGGGCCGTAGTAGGGGGATGTGTCGAAGGCTTTGACGCCGAGGGAGATGGCGCGGGAGACGATGTCGCGGTAGGGCATGGCCAGGGGGTCCGAGACATATTGGTGGTTGAAGGTTGCGGTGCCGAGGAGGAGTGGGGGCAGGGTGGTAGAGATAGGAGGGTGAGGTTTGGGGGGTGCCATGGTTGGCTGGAGGTTGGCGGTGACTTGTGGTGGTGTCACCGAATATGTCAAGCGGTGGTTTGGAGGTAAGGTGAGGCGGGGCTCGGGGATTGTCGCGGACTGGAATGTGAGGCTTTCAATTCGTGTGCGGCGACGAGCGGGTCATGGCCGTTGAGAAGGTGGGGTGCAGAAGTTCAGCCCTTATCCATGGCACAGGGCGGGTGATGCAAGAGGGGTTGTATATTGCAACATTACGAATTCAACATGCGTCGACACGGGTATGGGAGGGGGGGGGATATGTTGTCGATGTCGATTGTGGTGCCGAACCAGAGATCATTGATGGGAAAGCATCTTATCAGTGCCGATCTTGGTGCATAATCAACATTGTGGCTTGCTCTGCTGCTGATCAATGCCGTCACAGAAAGAGGGGCGTTTTGGAGTGGAGATGTGCAAACTGCAGGCACAACCCTGAACATGCGGGGAAAGCTCAGCGTGGGGAAACCCTGAATTGGGTGGCCCAAGCTTCTCAACATGGGTCGAAGATATCTCGGATCGTTTGGCACACCTCTCTCTTGAAGCATCAGAAAAATGAGAGGCTTGTGTTTTAAATGAGCAGATCCCAGGATTTTGGATGAGCCCTCGCCAAGCATCGGAACCAGATGAGGTCAGGCACACCCCTTGGCACAAGCACCCACCCCACCATACTGTCCCCGTAACCTACAGACATCCGTCGACTCTCCTGCCCGTACAATTAATTCGACAGACCATCACATTCAGACTCTGCTCCGTATTTTAATCGACCATTTAACTCATACCAGATTCTCTGGTAGAAAAAAAAAAGCCTGTGCTTAATGGGTCGAGAGTCCTCCTGGTTTCGGCTATTGATCCGGAGAGATCTTGGATTTGACTTGTCCTTTGCCTCCCCTTCGACCAACCTTTGTTGTCAGCAAACAAGGCTTAACTTTCAAGAAGTTGTCCTTCACTCGAAAAGTAAGCGAAGGCCTTGCCATGACGGGCCCTTGCATCCCCGCAGGAACTCATCTATTCGGACAAGTTGAGGTTGCGCTACGATTAGGCTAAAGAGGGTCGTGGTTCTGCCTCCACGGGCCATATCAGCCTCTCTCACCATCTCGTTTCCTGCTCAATGCTTGTCCCCAGCCAACCGCCCAATCTTTTCCCTCCGTCCCGTTCCGCTTCATATTCCACCGCACCCCGCATCAACGACCATTTCATCTATCTCATAGATCACCTCGCTTTATCCTTCCAATCAACGACTTATGATCGTCGCTGGCTGGTGGGAACCAAGTGTTTTCCAGGTCCTTCTTTGCATCACCAAGTCCCTGTTTGGTTTATTAAGGTGGCATCAGACCACCAGAATGGGCGTTTCTTCACCACGAGCTTCCGGAGCACCACGCCAGCAACGGACCAACCGGAATCGACCGAAGAGTGATGACCACTTGGTATGAAAGTGACCCCTGGATACGGTGCGTGTCTTCTGGAGCGTAGTGACGGCCCGGATCACCAAGCTCAACCACGCGGCGCTTATATTGCCAATACACATTACATGTGTGGAATTATTGGCTGACGCTCTAGGATGCAAGGAATGTAGCCCCCGGATGAACGCCCTTGGTAGGGGCCTTCTTATAAAAGTGTCCTCCCCGGATACCATGCTGGTAGACCCATCCCCTGCTTCGTTTCGTCTTTTTGTCTTGTGCCACCATCAGTCAAAATGCTCTTCTCTGAAGTTGCTGCTCGCGCTGCTGCATTCTTAGGTCTCAGTATGGAATCCCACGGCCCCGTGCTGCCAACTTGTATATTGACATATCTTTCTCTTCTAGCGGCCCCCGTTACTAGACAGTTCGCCTTTGAGCCCGACTCGATTGCCTATGAGGATCCGGACACCGGCTTGAACTTCTCTTCTTACACCAGTGCTCGTGGCATCTCCTGGCGTGTGGCTATCCCAGAGGACATCCCGGAGGGTGACAAGATCTTCGACACTGTATTGCAGGTTGAGGCACCCATCGATGTTGGCTGGGCTGGGTTCGCCTGGGGTGGCCACATGACCTATAATCCCTTAACTATCGTTTGGCCCAACGGCAACGACGTCGTTCTTTCGTCCAGGATCGCCTAGTTCGTGTCCCCTTCGGTGGCTCGGCAGCAACTGTCTGGCCATTGATGCTAACATTCATTTCCTACAGTGGTTACTACAGCCCTCCCGAGTATCCCAACGCCGAATACAGAATCGTCAAGACCGGCACCCATGTCAACGCCACTCACTTTCAAATCACGGCTGTTTGCACGGGCTGTTCGAGATGGGGTGATGAAGACATTGGCTTCACTGAGTTAGATCCCGAGTATGACAGCACACTCGCTTTCGCCTATGGAGACTACCCCGTCGACACGCCGGAGGACCCTTCATCCACCTTTGGTATTCACGACAGCTTGGGCCACCCCGTGTTTTCTCTCGGTACCCAGGCCAAGAATGCTGACTTTGCGTCCAAGATTGAGCAGCTTTAGGTGTATGTATACCTAGAGGATTGGGGAGGGTGGATAGGATGGACTTCTGCTTTAGATGTAAAACAGACGTTGTTAAAGAACCTGCTGTATGTACAAAGAATATATATGGGCTGACTATCCCTTTCTTTTTATTTGGACTAGGACTTGGCCTAGCTGAGCGAATTGGTCATGGTGTCGGCGTGTCTTGCCCCGGATTCAAACTTGGCGTGGGGTAGGTCATCTTGGAAAAGAAGGATGACCAAGTTGTCAGGCTACATTGGCCACGAGTCATCAAAAGACCATATTTTGAAATAGAGAGAGTCGCTCTGGAATCCCAGGGAAAGGTTTATAGACGACCACCTTGATATTCATCACTATTACAAATTCGGATTTGCTGGGGAGCTATAAGAAATAAACAAACACTATTGGCTGGTTTTCAAGTAGTGTTTCACTGCAGCCAAGTGCCGTCGCAATTCTCTCCAAATAGAGCAAGCACTCCCAACCCACGTTGTCCCCATGTGCCATGTGCCGAGCGAGCGGGGCCTGGGACCTCTGTGTCCTCATTCACACTGCAATTCCAAACAAGACTTCTTCAGGTCTCGGTCTCACACCAAGTGCTTCGAGATATTCGATGGCCGCATGATCCTTTTATGCAAATGGGAGGAACACGCTTTACAAAAGCCTCACAGCGCCTACATTCGTTTTGTTTGTTTCTTGCACTGGGGTCGTTTATCTGGGGGTAAGTGAGATACTTTTTTTCAAATCTCATCACAGTTCCCTACTGGTAACCCTGGACTTACATACTCCAATGTAGATATAATGTTGGCGTCCTCGCCTCGGTACTCGTCCACCCCGGTTTCAAAAAGACCCTCCACAGGCCAGATGCCTCTTTGAGCGGGCTCATCACGGCCATCTACTACCTCGGCACTTTCACTAGCTACCTTTTCTTTGCTCATCCGGCAGCAGACAAGCTTGGCCGGCGCCATGCTGCCTCCGTGGGGATGGGGGTAACCTGTGTTGGTCAGGCGCTTCAGGTCGGCGCCACGGGATCAGCTGCACAGGCTTTGGGGATGGTGATTGTTGGGAGAATCATAGCAGGAGTAGGCACCGGGATAATTTCAACTAGTGTTCCCTTGTACCAAAGGTATGTTGTGTGACAGGGTGGTTAGAAGTGATGGACTGACTGGGTGGCTGACTGTCCGTTTATCAAAGCGAGATTGCGCCATCCAAGCATCGTGGCAGGTTTGTTGTGATGAATCATATCGGATTCATCGCAGGGCTTGCCTCTGGGTTTTGGTATGTCTACCGCCCCTTTTTCTGACAAAGCTAGCCTAACCAAATTCCAGGGTTGGTTATGGGGTGACATTTTGGGATAGCGAACGAGGTCTCCAGGTGGCATGGCGTTATTCTCTCTCCGTGTCTTTTGTCCCGGCTTTCTTCTTCTTAGTTGGCCTGCCGTTCATGCATGATTCGTAAGTCATATCCCTTGGTCGCTACTCGCCTACCTTTGAAACTCAACTTCTTGATTAGACCCCGGTGGCTCGTAGAGCATGGAAAGATTGATGAGGCCTTCACCACGCTTCAGTACTACCGCGAAGGGTATTACACATCCGATGAAATCTACGACGAGCTTGACGACATCGAACGCTCTGTAGCTTCTTTCAGAGTCACTGGCCTTGTTTGGACATCTATGTTCGCCGACAGAAGTCTCTTTGCTCGCATGTGGCGATCGGCACTTTTGCAGTTCCTGGCGCAGATGTGCGGTGCTACGGCTATGAAATACTACCTTCCTGCTCTCTTTAGAGCTCTAGGCTTGAGCCATCGAGTGTCTCTACTCGCAGGGGGGATTGAAAGCACCCTTAAGATCGGGTGCAATGTGCTGGAGATGTTTATCATTGATAGAGTTGGACGAAGGCTGACACTTGTTATTGGAGCTGTTATTATGGCGTTCTCCTTGCTGGTAAGTACTCTAATTCTGTTTACGAGGGCCAGACCGTACTGACTACACTGCCAGATCAACGGCACTTTGCCTTTGATTTATCCAAATAACTCCAACACCGCAGCAGATTATGCCTGTGTGGTCTTTGTTTTCATCTACTCATTGGGATACTCAATGGGATTTGGTCCAGCTGCCTGGGTGTATGGTTCCGAGGTAAGATCTTTACTTACCCGTGAACAAAGCACAAATATTCACTAGAACATTACTCGGACTAACCTTACCTACCTAACTTACCTAGATTTTCCCAACCGCCGTCCGAGCACGGGGCCTCAGCTTTGCCGCTTCGTGCGGCGCCATAGGCTCCATCATCGTCACCCAGATATGGCCCATTGGAATCGCGGCCCTCGGCTCCAAGATCTACTTCTTTTTCATCATCATCAACCTAGTATCAGTTCCCATCATTTACATCTTCTTTCCAGAAACGAAAGGGCGCGCTCTGGAAGATATGGATGTGCTATTTGGGGGACACGACCCATGTGTCTCGTCAGAGCACCTATTGGCTGACGGGGAGGATGAAGACGATGATCAAGGCCCAAGGAGAAGGGGAAGTCCAATTGATGGGGGATTCTGGAGGGATTGAAAATCGGGAAACGCCAAAGCAGGAATCAAGTTTGAAAATGTGTGTTTTTGACTATTGCGTCTATGTACAATGTTTGTTCTCAAAGCAAACACTAATATGAACAGAGAATGATGGTCTGTTTGTGCAGGAAGTGCCCATTTGAGACCACCGCTAGATTATTATTGCATCCTTACAAGTATGAAGCCTCGACGAGGAAGGCAACGGTGAACTTGGTGTGGCGAAGGATGGCGGGCCACATGATGGTGGAGAGGGCATCGTTGGCGGTGTGAATGTAAGGAGTGGCAGTCTTCATAACTTCATCGCAAACGTAGGCGGCGGCTGTTTACATCCATGTTAGTACTTATTCAATACACCAGGAAAGCTCAAAAGGGGGATAAAAGTGATAAGGGGGGGGAGCATACGGAAACCGTTGGAGCGGGCCGAAGCGTGATCGGAGCATCCGTAGCCGCACTTATCGGCGGTAGTAGTGCCAGTGTAAGCGGTAGCAACCACACGGACGTACGCAGTAAGAGCGCTGTCAACGTAATCGGTGTAGATGGATATCTTCCCGCTGGGGGAGTAGCCGGCCATGTCCTGGTTCACAACAGCGAGGACGGTCTTGCCGGTGGACTTGTAGTTGGCAAAGACAGCAGCAGAGCCAAGGAGACCACCCTCCTCACCGCCGTAGAAGTGGAACTCGAGGGTGTCCTTGCCCTTGAACTTGTTGTTGGCCAGGACACGGAGCGCCTCCATGAGGACGACAACACCGGAGGCGTTGTCATCAGCGCCGGGAGCACGTGCGGTGGTCGAGCCGGCGGTGGAATCATAGTGAGCGGAAACGATGACGAGGTCAGTGGAGTTTCCGGGAATCTTGACGATGATGGAGGGCTGGTTGAAGGAGTGTGTAAACCTGGTGACGGTGATGGCTGGGTTGACAGCAACGAGGCTGACGAGGGTGTTGTAGAGCCAAGTACCGGCTTGGGTGCCGTAGGTGGCCCTGTAGTAACGGTTGTGATAGTTGGTGAGGGTCGTCATCCAGCTTTGGGGTTGGGTAGTGGAGACGAGGTTGATGAGGGGATTGGCCTGGGCCTGCTTGCTCACGGCAGTAGGGTAGGTGACGGCCCGAGCTTGGAAGACATCCTCATCCTCATCGGCAGACAGGGCCCTGAGGACTTGGGAATCCTGAAAGAATTGGTCAATCATTCCCTGCTGCAAGCTGGAAAAGGGATGAGTGACAGTGGCATAGTACTTACTGTGATATCGGTGATATCCACGAAACCGATCTCGTGCGCCGCATACTGAACGATCTTTTCCTCCTCAGAGATCCACTTTGGGGCACCCTTGGGGGAAGTCTTGATCAGACGGAGGCCGGCCTTTCTGTTGGCCGCGTCCTGGGGAGAGGGCACGGCAGCCACAGAGCAGATGGAGGCGGCCAACAGGGCCAGGAGCGCTTGAGTCTTCATCTTGGCTTTTTGTGATGGTGTCTTGGGAGGATGGAAGACCAAGGGGGAGTCAGGACTGGGGGTACTCAAGACTGAGAAGGGAGGAAGGACTCGGTAGTTGATGTCCCGCTGGATTCCTTTTAATACTCTACGGCTACCTCGTTACTCATGGCCAGCTGGGGTTGAACTGACGCCATCCAGTAGGCTAAACCCCATCGTGAGACCCCATCCCCCATACAAGACAATGGACAGCTTCTCCAGATTCACCATCTGGTAAAGGTAGGTAGGTGCTTAGACTGAAACCTGAACAGCCGGTTATGCCGCACGGGATGGGCTTCCTGATTGAGGAGCATGAAGACGCCGTGCGGCGGTTCGGACCCCTGTATTGGGCAGGTACCCGCCTGTATCACATTGTGTTATCGCGCTGGCCTCGGCCTTTGGGCGATCAGTCGTTACTTGGAGCTGCCGTAACGGGCATAGTGTCACGGCCGCCCCCTTTTGGGATTGGCGATTTCACCTTTTTCACCCCCACCCCACCACACACGCTTCCATTCTGGATCAACTTTTTGATTTGAGGTAGGTATACCGAAGGCTGTTGTGGGCTACCTGATCGTCTGAGTGGACGGACAGAAGCGGCACTGAAAAGGCCTCATCTCCTCACTTCGTGGTGGGGGGTTTGTGTGCCTGCCAATGCCATCAGCAGGAAAGGGAGTGAGATCGTAAATAGGAGGAGGGGCACACGAGCTTAGAAACTGCCATTCATTGCGCCATTCAACGGGCCCCCCTAACTCTGATAGGGAGGTCCATGCAAGCTGAGAGCGTCTAGTGGTTGCGACTTCGATTCCGCCCGCTGCGCGCCACAGCTTCTCGAAGGAGGGGAAAGCAAGATACAAGATATGGGTCGCCTGTGCTGGATGGCAATTTCAGTTATTCTCTCGTAATACTGCAGAGTATGGCCATTAGAACAGTATCGATATTCACATGCGGCGTGGGCATATCCAGGGAAGGAAGGTCCGGGTTCTAGATCTCAATAGAACGGTGTTGATAAGGTATGACAAGGCCCTCGGGATGATGCGCATGTGTGGCCGTGTCGGATGGGTTCACTGTCCAACTACCGACGGGAACAAGGCTGGATCCGATAAGCTTTTCCCTGTTCATCTATTCTTGCATATGGAATTGTTCTAGCGGTGCTTCTATCGGCTCAGGTGTGCCCCCCGTCCCTCGGGCAGGCCTGGGCACTGGCATTAGGTAGTCGGGGTTCTTTTCCAACGCATTTCGACCTTTGATTAATCACAACACCACAACCGTCCCAGGCTTAGTTTACTGGAACAACTCGACAGCGTCGAAAATCTGTTGTCTTTTGGTTAGCCTCTTCCGCTCCTTTCGCAAATCAAGCGTGTGCGAGCCACATAATCAAATTACTTACAAAGTTGGGGCTCAAGAACGTTGTCCCACTGCTGCCACTGATGGAGCTGATGGTGATGGTGTTACTTCCTGCAACCAATTTGCCAGCTGGGATGGCTACGGTATAGACTTCACCATGGCCACGGTACGCACCGCGAGTCACGCCGCGGCTATCAATTTTGGCTGGGGCGCTTGGTGCTGGGCCAGACCACCCGTTCACATTGATTTGCGGACGACTACCCGCGAAGCTGAGGGTTGTGGCAATCCTCAACGTGGCAGCTCCCGGTGCGCTTCCCAAGTTGAACCGGATCATCACAGGGTTGTTGACAGACTGGAAGACCGCCATGGGGAAATCGGTGAGTGGCGAGCTGCCGACCTTGTATGTCAGAGGACCCCAGTTGCTCATGCGGCTGTCAGAGGGATGCATGCGAAGGAACTTGTCAGCGTTGCGGAAACCAGTTGGCTGCCCATCGTATTGACCAATTTGCCAGAGGGTATTGCGGGAGGTGTTGAAGGTGCCGGCAATATTCTGCGATCTGGTCTGTCCGGCCGTGACAGTGACGGTAGATGTCGCAATCTTGAATTCGGTCTGGTACAGAACCATGGTGTACGTGCCCGGCTTCATCAAAGGGGAGGTGAAGGCCCCATTGGAGGAGGTTCTGGCCCAGTACTGAGCAGCGCTGTTGAACCAGTGAACCACACCTTCCATTCCGCTCTGTACACCGGAGGCGGTGCCTGTGACCCTTCCACGACCCGAAGGAGGGACCCATCCTGTCACACCAACCTCGCCAAACCACGAGACGTCCACGTTCTTGACACTTGGGATTCCAGAGCGCGAGAACTGCATGATGTATGGTCCATGAAGTCCCATTCGGTACGGCTCCGTCTGCACATGACCGCTGTTCATGTAGTTGTAGAGATTGGTAGAGGCACCAGCGTTGTTCGAATTGATGTCTCGGAAGAACGGGCCACCTGAAGACGACTCTTGCTGCGGTGTCATGATGCAGACATGCATCAAGTCGCTACCACCAAATACACAGTGGGAATCCTCGTCGATGAACCTCGTTGACGAATAGAACTTGGACCGGGTCTGGCCGTTCACCACGAAGACGTCGGAGCCCTCAACAGTGGAAGCGGAGCTTTGGGTGTTGGAGACTTCGCCATAGGGATATTCTCCAGGAAGCTTGTCGGGCAGAAGACGAGCAATCCATCGCAACTCGCCAATGGAAGGCTGGGCGGTAATATAAGTGGCCAAGAACATACTGCTATCGCCTGCGCGGACCACGATGTAGTGGGTCAAAGTCGACGTCACACAAGTAACTTTGATGTACTTGTTCGATCCGTTGATCTGACTGATCGAGACGGTCGCGGATCCGAGGCCGGAGTTGATATGGGTGAACTGGCTTCCATACTGGAGCTCGGTGCCTCTATACTTGATCGACCTGATATCGCAGTTGGACTGGCTCACGGAAAAGATGAGCGGGTTGGCGGAACCGGCGTCGACGACATAATTGCCCCCAGAAGAAGTGTAACCAAAAGCGGCGTAAGCACCCGAAAACAAAGACAGCAGTGAGAGGACAGCAAGCTGGAAGACCGACTTGGGCTCCATATTGAAAACCTAGAGCACTCGGTGCCGTGAACGCAGGTTTTCGGGCTGCTTCCGGGGACGAGGAACGCTCAGCACAGTGGGTGGTATATACATCCCTAGAAGAGCGGCATGGAATGTTGATATCCATTGAGCAACAGTCGTGACCCCTTTAACCCTTGACGTCGTCGCCTGCGATCTCGGTTTCTGCATCGCAAGCTGTTCTGCCAAGTCGGCTAGTCGTCTGTCTATGACACCTTATTGGCGGAATGACAATGCTTGTCTCCGCCACTGATGATAGAATCCGGGGCATGATGCGTCCTGGACCACTACCAACGGAGGAAAAGCAACTCAAAGGTTGTATTTGGCGGAGCGAGGCTGCTCATCCGGGCATTTCCCGTGTTTTGGGGCGACGCCAAGACGGTGGCATTGCTGCCGCTCCGGTTTCGAGTTCCGGGACTTGGTCCGATGATGGATGGTTTTATACTGTCTGGACAGCAGTAGGGGACAACCATTTCTAGCTTGCGTATCGAGTCCATTTTGGGTGTCACCGGGGTTTGCCGGAACTAGTTGACTGTTGCTAATTGCGCTGAAGTGTAGGTTTTCGAGCATTCTAAATCTATATCACGAGGATGTCGACACAGCCAGTCCGCTGTGCACTGCCTAGTTGAGTTTGTGAACCTGTTGCCAGTCCGGTTAAGCAGGCATATTGGATGTTTGTGCTTCTAATTGCTATTGCAAGTGTGTGCATGCTTAAAATAACACTGGGCATTGCATTGGCAACTTTCCAAGAGGCCGTAACGGGTTTAGAAAAGCTTGTCTGCATCATCTGTCAGTCACAACGGTAGCTTGTAGTGCCCTCTTCCAGATCAGAATCATTCCCAGCATATAATACCAAGCCGAGTCCTCCACGATGGATCGAACCATAAGCAGCACGGTCGGTGGGTTTTGGGTCAACTTGCGGAGGGAGGGAATCGGCATATGTATTGGAATGTCCTTGTCAAGCACAGGTACTGAGCTCGAAGTGCTGTTCGGGAAAGATTCTTGTTGATTGACGCCCAAAACCACCCATGATGCCCTGCTGCATGACCCCCCAACCAAAGCAAATGTGATATCCGCAGAACCAGCCTTCAGCGCCGTGTATTTTGGGGAAAGCAATAATCATGCATGATCTCGTTCTACCGAACGCCCATCCTTGACATTCCGTCCCTGTTCTTGTCGCCGCAGGATACGACAATGATCTTGCCAATCAGGCAGACCAGGTAGCTAGAAGCCGCTGCCACGCTCCCTTCCCCCAACTTCGGAATGCCTCCCACTTATCTGAGGCGGCGAGCCTCGCGCTCGGATTCGAGAAGGACAAGGATATCATCCTCGCGGACTGTAAAACAGGCAGAAATGTTAGCTGCCAACCCTCGCCCACACATGGAAGCCGAAGGCAGCGGATCTGAACATACCAGGACCCTTGACGTTGCGGATGATGGAACGAGTGGTATCGTCCATGAACTCAACGCGAACCTGAGTGACACCACCACGGGAGCCTGAATTCCACCAAAATTATCAGCATGCTGTTCAATCGGCCACAGGAATCGGAGGGGTCGAAATCGAAATTCGGTCTCGGAGGGCGGGGGTTTTTCGCATACCGGTTCTGCCCAAAACGCGGGTGACCTTGACGAGCTTGACGGGAGCCTTGGAGGAATCCATTTTTGCGACTGATTGATGAGTGACGCGTGGAAAATCGGTCGCCAAATCGTGTGCAGAAGGTGGTTAGCGGTTTGCGAAATTTCCGTAGATTCAGTTGTGCGGAGCCAAAAATCGCAGGGTTGCCAGGAATTTAATATTTCCGTCCCGGAAGCTGTTGTGTGTGCCTGGTCTTTTATTGTGGGGAAAGACCTAAATGTGGGGTGCCAGGTGAATTTGCGCTATGGGCGACATGGGCCCCGCGGCCGGCAGGGCTTGCTTCCCATCAGCCAGCCCGGCAGTGGCCATCTTTTAAAGCTGCAATCCACCGGACATTTTCCAGCCTGCTGGGTCAGCAAAATCGCTTGGACTGATCCCACAGACGGGTCAATCTTGAATTTATATTGTCTGCTAGCCTGGTCTGCTGGAACTTCGTCAGCCATGGCTTCTCGAAGCCCGTCAACCAATAGCATTTGCCGATTTCAAATGTGACACACAGGGACGTTTGCTGCTCGTTGCCGGGATCTTCCTTCGTGGGTTTCTCGCTGACGCCTAGGGAGCATCCCCGAGCAAAATACACCACGATCCTCCAAGAAGTTATCAGATAGAATTCAGCTCTCAGCTCATTCTTGACATCCGTCTCCCATCGACCCAAGACCTTGGGTGATCGAACCATGGGGGGGATTATCACTCTTGGCGGTCAACTGGCCGCAAGGCCAAATCCAATATTGGCTGGGGGTGGAGATGGCACGCTATAATTGAGTGGGCCTGTTGGGCATGGCCCCTTTTTCGGGTTCAGCCAGATCAACTCCCTGCTCTCCTTGGCCGCATACATACTTGATTGGCTGTTCTTTTGACTGAAGTGAACTTGATCAGGTTCCATCCGTCTTCAACCGGCTCCCATATCATACAAACGGCAAGTGTCACACCATGGGCTATTTAAAGACCAAGTTCAAACGCCTGCTCGAAAAGATCGAGGACAGGATCGAAGGTGAAAAGGAGCCTGAGACCAACGATGACCGAAAAGTCTTCGCCCACTACATGGTTCGCAATTCCCCAGCCCGCTTCCCCCCCAGCCAGGTAGCTGTCAAGACCATTATCTAACAGTCGAATTCAGGTTGGCCTGACATGTCACCAAACTGTCGAGCAATGGGTCCACGATATCAAGACTGCCAAGGAGGCCGGTATCGATGGCTTTGCTCTCAACATTGGGCCTTCCGACCCGTGGACAGAGACTCAACTCTCTCATGCCTATCACGAGGCTGAGGAGCTGGGTGAGTTTGTCATGTTTATTTCTTTCGAGTATGTCTGCCTAGGTCCTTGTTCAGCAACACACCTTGACGATACAAGATGGGCCAAATGGCGGTGTGTAGCGAACTGACTCTTTTTCATCATAGTATGGCCTGCGGAGAGTGGTCAGTTTCACAGGTTGTTGACCTCATCAACCGCTTCAGGGAATCAAGCGCACAGTTCATTGTGGACGGGCGACCTTTGGTTTCAACTTTCGAGGGTCCAGGTTGGGCTGAAAATTGGATTTCAGTTCGGGAACAGACAGGCAACATCTTTCTTGTTCCTGATTGGTCTAGCCTTGGCCCATATGGAATTTCTGATGTCATCGACGGAGCTTGTAAGCCATGCTGTGCTGGATTCATATCTCTCATGAGTGCTAATTCGATTCCAGTTTCGTGGGACGCCTGGCCCAAAGCTGGTCAAAATCAGATGAACATCAACGAAGATCTCTTGTACTGTGACAACCTCAAGGGCAAGAAATACATGATGGGTGTTAGCCCATACTTCTATACGAGTGAGTCATGCGCCTCCAGCATAGTGGTGACACGAAAACTAATCAAACAGACTTGCCGCAATGGAACAAGAACTGGTACTGCTCAAGCGAGAGTCTGTGGCATGATCGATGGCAACAAGTACTTGATGTATTGCCTGACTTTGTTCAGATCATCACATGTGAGTTTTACCCAAGGGCCGAAACGGGCCATTGCTGACTTCGGTTTTCAAAGGGAATGACTTTGGCGAGTCGAGTTACATCTGCGATACTGTGCCAGCGCAAGTTGTAGAAGGCGCAGAAGAATACGTCAATGGCTACTCGCACTCAGCCTTCCGAGCCGTCCTCCCATATTTTATTGCTGCATATAAGTCTGGTTCTCGTCTTGTGGATTTTCCAGAAGACACGGTCATTGCCTGGTACCGAACAACTCCGGCAAGTGCGGGAGAGGGTTGCGGTAAGTCGGGAATCAACTAGCTGGGAATTAACTAGTTGAGAGAGTGTATGACTGACTTTGGGCAGGCACCACCTGGGGCCAGGGCGGTGAGATACCGGCGTCCCAAGGGGCAAGAGACGTCGTTTCGGTTATGGCGTTGGTCAAGGTCCCAACCAACATCACCGTCGCAATCGGCAGCCGCTGGAAGAGTGTGGGCACCAGAATCGACAGCCCCCTTTCCTATTTTGAGATTCCGTTTGATGGCAGCGCCACCGGGCCTGTCACAATTGCCATGAACGGCAAAACCGTCGAGGGTCCCTCAATAACGAATGAATGCCACGAGGGCAGGGTGAGTACCACCACCAACCTTCTGCTAGGTACACGATGCTGATTATATCCCCCAGATGCATTTCAACTCGATTGTGATTCGGCTTTGAGGAGAGTGATAGGCAACTATCGGCTGGGTGATTTTGGAGTTTGGGTTGATTGAAAAGCATGTTGACATTTAATTTTGCAGCTTTGGGAAAATAGGATTTAGTAGAAGTCTAGAAGAAATACAAATATTGGATAATGGATAGGGAATTGGAACAAATCACCCTCCCCACAAAATAGTGTAACGTACATTATAAGCGAGCGACCAATATAAGCGAGCGACCAATATAAGCGAGCGACCACTTTTTTCACGCAACGCCTAACCTCCCCCTCAAAACCTCATTTTCTCAACAATCCAAAATGCCATCTACTTTAAAGGAAGCCCATATAATCTTAGCCCTTAAGGCTCTTCAAAATAATAAAAATCTAAGTATATCAGCGGCAGCCAAGATATATAACGTCGATCGCAGTACGCTTAGACACCGACGCGCCGGCCGGCCTGCACGACGCGATACAACGCCTAAATCGAAGAAGCTTACTTAATCTAAAGAGGATACTATTATTTAATATATTATTGAGCTATATGCACGAGCTTTTCCACTAAAATTGCGTGGTGTGGAAAATATGGCCAACCAACTACTACGCGTACGCGACGCGCCCCTTATTAGTAAGCTCTAGGCATATAACTTCGTTAAACGCCAGCCATAGCTCCGTATACGTTTTACGCGTAGATACGACTACTAGAGGGCTAAATGCGAGGATCTAAAGGTTATTAGCGAGTGGTTTACGCTCGTACGGAATACTAAGGCTAAGTATAGTATTATAAATAACGATATCTATAACTTCGACGAAACTAGGTTTATAATAAATATTATTTTCGCGGGTATAATAATTATAATTTCGGATAGCCTTAATAAGGCGAAACTAGTTTAGCTTAATAACCGCGAATAAGTAATGGTAATCTAGGGAGTTAATACCCTCGGTTAGGCTATCCTTCTTTTTATTATTTTAGCCGCGTAATATTACTTTACTAACTAGTATACCGAGTATAACCTACCGTTTACCTAGCGTATCGTAACTACCGATAATAACTAAACTATTAATCCGGTAAGCCTAGATTAAATTAAGTATTTCGATTACTATACGGCGCCCCGGATAAAAAGTAAATACCGGTTATTAATCCTCGACGGCCACAAGAGCTACTACTTAACCGAATTCGAGCGTTATTACTAGCAGAATAATATTATTATGCTCTATATACCTCCACACTCCTCCCACCTCCTCTAGCCACTCGATGTTAGCTACTTTAAGCCGCTAAAATAGGCGTACGGTCGCTAAATTAAGGATTTAATACGTATATATATTAACTATATAAGCAAGCTCGAGTTCCTTTATACCTTCCGCGAGGCCTTCTTTACCTCTATAATAGAGAGGAATATATAAAGTAGCTTTGCGGGTACTGGCCTTATACTGTACGATTCAGAGAAAGTGCTTTCTAAGCTAGATATAAAGCTTCGTACGTTAATACCTCTAAATTTACGGCTAAGTACGGCACTCCCTTAAGTCTCCCAGACACTATATAACCTTCGAGAAATTAATTTATAGTTAACGCTTATTAAGACTTATATTATTAACTATTAAAATAACTTCCTGACTTTAATGCTAGCTACGGTAGATTAACTTGCTAAAAATATAACGGCTATAATATACTAGGTAACTCTCCTTTATATAAAAGTCTCTTCGCTCCGTAAGGCTAATAATGTACTAAGTAAGCGCCGAAGAGCTAAAAAAATATGTATGAGGCTTAGAGGGTCACTTACTATATAAGAGGCACAGAATCTACTAGATTAAAAGGCCGTAGATAGGGAGAGAGTGTAAAAAACGTAGCCGGATAGTAGTAATGCAGGGGGGGCTCGTACGAAAGTTTAGTGCTATAGTGTATGCGGTAAGCCTGGGCATAATGCGCGTACTAAAATGGTAAGAAAATACATAAACTAACCACAACACCACAAATATATCCTTAATAAGGTATATAAATAAGCGCACCTCCGTAATAGTAGTTCGCTCGCAGGCCGCACTCCACGTAGGATAAAGAAAAGACTCTATAGGCTCGCAAACTATATAATAAGCACCTAATCGGCCTAATTAGAGGGCCAGAATTACCTACACGCGTATAAGGCATAAAAATATAAAGAAATAAAAGTCGATAATCTCTTTAAAATAGAATATCCGAAGTAAACCGCTTATATATATAACCTCTAAACCTCCGAATCCTCCGAAAGCCCTATTTCCTTACTTAAACCTTTAGGCCTATAGCCGTACCCTAAATTAAACCTCCCTTCGCATTTAACTACTATAAACTAGTAGGTAAATACGTATATAAGAAAAAAAATATCCCTTTTAAGCGAAAAAAAAATATTATTTAGTAAAAAAAAAAGAAAATAATTTAATTTTACTATTCTTTTATCTATTCTCCCTTAATTAAAAAGAGAGGAGCACCCTTACTTCTCGGATCTTAAAATATATCTCCGTTTTTATTAAGCTATTATAATTAACGATTTAACGATTTCCTCCTTTCGTCTCTAAGGAACTCCAGAAGCCTACTCTTATTCTATAAAATAAAGTATATAATTAAGCGAAAAGTATATTATTAACGACTTTAAATAGTTATAAGTAGGGGGTTAAATAATTATTAACTTAAAGAAAAGCGGCGAGTCTATCGTTATAGGAGTACGGAGCCTAAAAGGAGTTACTACTTTATTTAATTATTAAGAGTCGCTTAATATACTATATAGTTTAGACTTTTTATAATTAAAGGGAAGACCTACAATATACTTATTTCCTTTAGTAGTAGTAACTAAAGCTAATAGAAAACTAAAAAGTAAAGTAAACCGGGAAAGTAATAGAGATTTAAATAGCGATAAAAAGGTATTTAATAAGTAGAATCCTTCCGTATTTATTAAATTCTTTAAGCCCCTCCTCCTTTATTTCTTACTACGTACCCTCTAATTAGGCTTATACCCTAAAAACCTCTTTATATAAACTATTTATAACTTTATTATTTTCTTCTTTATTACGCCTATAGTTTTACAGTTTCTATAGTAACGATCCTTTCTCTAAGCCTTTATTACCGTTAAATCTTTTTCTTTACTATACGAAGTACCTCCCTAAAAGTAAATACGGTAATATTTTAAGACCTAAAAACTATATTCCTACGCCTTACCCTATTTACCGTAGGCTAGCCTCTTTACTTTTACGTTAAGGTTATATTAGAAAGTATAATAGATATAAGATATTAAATAAAAAATAATGTCTGTTTAATACCCCTTTTAATCCTTTAACGAGTCTATATAAACTAAAATACTAATAGTAACGTCGTAAATACTTATTACTTAATAGTTTCCGGTATTAATATAAATAGGGAAGACCTAGTATTGTCGGTTAAAGGCGTTATAGTTATCGTTAAGTAAGAAAAAACGTATTAACGATTTTATTATAATAAAGTTTAAAGGTTCTTTAGGGATCTATATATAACGCTCGAGGATTTCTTAAAGAAAGTACCGAAGAGCGTAAGTAAGGACCGAACTAGTAAATTACTATTTAGCCTTTAATTAACTTTAAAAGTTATATATTACGTAAGTAAAGGAGGCTATATAGATACTGTAAATGTAAGTCCGATTAAGGGGTATTATTATTTTTAAGTTAAGAAAAAAATATTTAATAGTATTAATTAAAAATTATTTTACGAAAGTAATATTAATTTAGTTAGACCGTTTTCCTATAATATAATTTCCTAGGTCGGTAATTAAGTTAAGGCCGAAGCGAATAGGCTAAAAAGTATTATCGCTTTAAGAAAGGAAAATATTATGCGGAGGACTAAAGCTATAGACCTTATCGATACTTTAAAGGCGCGCTTTCCGTATAATCTCTTTAACGAAATTATTAAAAAAACCGAATTCCTTATTAATAATAAATTCTTCCTACGATATATTGTAAATAAACTTCGGAAAAAGCGTTAATAATATTATTTTATAAGAAATTAAAAGAAAGTAACGTATAATACGATTTGTAATTAAAGGGTTATCGAAAGGGAAAAAAAGCTAGCGTTCCTTTTCCTACCTTAAACTACGTAAATAGTAAGTCTTTATTTTTCGCTATTTATTTAGTTTATAAAGTACGATTATCCGATATTTACGTAAGTTATTTAAAAAGGAAAAAGTATCCTATTAAATCTCCCTTTTATTAAGGCTTATAGGATAGGTTATATAGTCCTATCCTTTAATTATAAATACCTATATTAGTTCTCCTTACTTCCACTTACTCTTTATTTTTTTTAATATTTATTAACTGCTTCCTTATAATAGCTTTTTTTTTCGGGGAACTTATTACTCTATTTAATTAAATAGTCGACGATTTTATTATTTAAGTATCTATAACCTCTTTTATTAAAAAACTTTTTAATTAGGTTAAGGAAATCCTTAACCTTATAACGTACGATTAGTTTAAGGTTACTATTAACTCTATTTAGGAGCCTTTACTTACTACTTTTACTTATCGTCCTACTAACCTTACCTACGCTCCTAATAATTAAAGCGTTACCTATAAAAGGTACGTTTAGGTCCGACGTCCTATTTACGTTTACGACTTTATTATATTTAAAGAAATTAATATTTATTATAATATTTCTCTCCCCTATTAAGCTGCTCTTTAGTACTTTAAAATTTCCCCTTTAACTTTTAGCTACGTAGCGGCTTCCCTTTACTTTAAATAGTTCCTCTTTAATTTAACGAAGAAAGAGGGTAAAAAAGAATAATAAATGTTTTTTAAAGATATTAATACGGATAGGATTATTATTAATTATATCTCTAAGGTATTATTAAGTAGTTTAATTAAGCGGGTTTTTATCGAACGGTTTAACGGGTAATTCTTCGGACGTTAGTTTTTCGAAATCGTTAAGCGGGTTTATCGCTTTAAAGGCTTATTTATTTAGGTTACCGGGTTATTATAAGTATTACTTTTTTAATTAAACTTTAGCTAATACTAATATATAGGATTTAATTATATTAATCTTTACGATAAATACAATTAAAGTTATCGTCGGTTTTTCGTAACGTTCCCCGATAAGATTAAGATTAAGGTAATATAGCTATACTTTAGCTACGTAAAAAGAAAAGACTTCGATTAGAAATATAAAAATTATTAATATAAAGGTATTTATTATTTATAGTCTAGTATTAATAAAGATAATTATTACTTTAAGGATTTCGGTAATAATAGATTATCGAAATTAGATCGTAATATAGTAAGCCTAATTTCTAATAATAAGAAAGTTAATTGGGATTAAAAGTAAGAAGAATAGTAAGTTAAATATAAAGCGCTTAAAAAATAATAGTTAAATAAAAAGAAGGAGAGAAAAAAAAAAGAATAATTTTCTTTTACCTTTAATTAAAGGATAGAGTATAAAAAAAAAAGGAAATAGGAAAAAAAAAATAATAAAAAAAGAAAAAATAAAAACTAAAAAAATATAATATAATAATCTTTACCCTAAATAATTACTTCCTTTAATGTCTTTCCTCCCTTTAAGAATAAATAGCTTTAATAGCTCTATTTTTATAATATAAGCTTCAGTACCCTCTTAAAAAATAGTAACTATAACGTCCTCGTTATCGTCTCCCCCTAATTACCTAAAAAATCCTTTAATCTACTTTTCTTTAAGATTACCTCTATACTTTTACCCTTCTTAAATCTCCTTTATATTTTAATATTCTTCCGTTCTATTTTAATCTTCCCTCTAATTATTATCTTTTTTAATATTTCTTCTACTATCTCTTCTTCTTTATCTTTATTTTCTACTATATTTATACCTTCCTTTACCCTATTCCTAGGCACCTATTTAACTCTTTTTAGTCCTAGCTATATATCTATATTCTTTTTATCTATATATATATTTTCTAACCTAAAAAACTTTTTTACCTTATTTAGCATATAAGAAATTCGTAACGGCACCCTATCTAACGTTTCCAAAAAGTAATAAATATTATTTAGTTTAACCTTTCTTACTTTAAAAGGGCCGTCCTAATAATACTATAACTTCCTTACTATACTTATATCTAACTTTCTATCTATTTTATATATTAATACTAAGTCCCTCCTTCTAATTATATTACTTTTAAGCTTAATACTGCAAATCCCTTTTCTATTTTTTTCGCCGTAGCTTTCTATTTTACTATACTAACCCTTTTAGCTACTAAAGTTAAATTTATTTCCTATAATTTTAACAGTCTTGCCCTTACCTCTATTAAATCTATAGCCGCTCTTTCCTTCTAATCTCTCCTTAATTTATCGGAATTAATTTTTTCTTACTAAACGACTCTCTATAACGGTACGTCCTTTTCGATCGGCGTAATAGGGTTAAACTTATATATTAAATAAAAAGTATTATACCTATAAATACCTCGTATCGTAATCCTATTAGTAAATAATATATAAAGGAGCCATTACTTTTAATTTTTCCCCGTCCCGTCCGTTATTTTTATTAATATTAATATAATTAAAATATAATTAAACTTTATTATTTTATTTACTTTTACGTTATAAGGTAAAACTATTACCCGGAAAACTCCTAACCTCTCTAAAATCTCCGTAGCTTCCTTTCTAAATTCCGATCCGCCGTCCACTACCACGATTAAAGGGTAACCCTATCTAAAAATAATATCGTATAAAATAAAGTTCTCTACCCTAAAAGCCTTACTTAAATTTAAGACCTTTGCTTCTAGATACCTAGTTAAATTATCCCTCGCTTTTAGAAAGTAGGCTTTTTCTCTAAAAGCCGTTAGTAAAAATTAAACGTTTAAATACTACTTCGCAAATAAGGTAGCTAAAGGTTTAATATATAAGTACTAGTCCTTTTAACGCTTCGGGCTCTATTATTAATATTACCTATATATTTTAATTTAAGCCTTAACGTTAATATATATACTTTTTTAATAATAGTTTTTTACTACTTAAGTATAAGTAATTTCTCGTCTTTTATAGCCTATCTCGTTATAATACGTATTAAAGACTTTTTCTCGTTCGATTAGAGGGTTAATAATTTTTCTAGGGGGAAAGCCTCCTTTATTTAGTTTAAAAAATAAAACTCCGTTTTCGAAAATTATTTTTAAGGCGTTATTCTTAATAGTTTAAACGTTAAACCTCGTCCTAGCCTTTAATTCTATATTAATCGCGAGGAACTCGGCGATAATATAGAAATAAAAAAACTATAGTCCGTTTAAGTAGGGGCTTTACCTAATAATTTCCTTTTTCTTTTTCTTAATATTTATTTACTAAATACTTACTTCCTAGATATTATTTTTTCAAATCTTTATATTAACTTTATTATTAATATTTAATTCCAATTTTTTTTCTTTTAAATCGGAGGGGCTAAATAGCTTTCTCGATAGTATATTTATTATAAAGTTTTTACTCCTAAAGATATAAATAATAATAAAGTCGAAAAGTCTAATTTATTCTAACTATTTTATTATTAAGGCGCTAAAAACGTTATTAACTGCCTCCTAGACTTAGTAGACTACTATTTAAATATCCGTTTTTACTATAAAGTATACCCCGAAAAGATACTTTTTAAATCTCTTTAAAGTATATAATAGTCCTTTTAACTCTCTTTTAATAGTATTATACCTTTATTCAGCCGGGCTCCAAATATCACTTTTAAACCGATAAGGGTACCGTTTTCTATTAAATCCTACTTATTTAATTACCGCTCTCTACTCCGTTAAGTTTATATTAAAAATAATAAAAATTTTACCGAAACGATTATTATTAAACGTTAAAGAAGCTAAATATAGTACTTCTATAATTAAAAAAATAAGCTACTCTATTATACCCTATTAAGCTTCTATTTATTTTTATTTTATATTCTTTTTTATTAAAAAATATAATAAAACTATAATTAAATTAAAGAGCGGTACCTATAGTCGATAGTAACTAGTAATCCCTAGGAAGGTACGAATATCCTTTAAATTATAATAAGTTCGCCATTCCCTTATCTTTACTATCTTTATTTAATTAGGGAGGCGTCCGTCCGGTATATAGGAATAACTAAGGATAATAGTTTCTCGTTTATATTAAAGGAATTTTATAGCTATAATAGTAGCTCCTATAAGCTTATAATTAAATAAAACTACGTCGATATTTTTTAAATACTTTAAAACCTATTTCCTAACTCCTAACTTTTCTTCTTTACTATTATAGTCCTACTTTAGCCCTTTTACTATAATATCGTTTAAATATAGCTAATATACCTATAGGATAAAATTTTAAAAAACTTTAATTACAGCTCTTTAAAATTAAGTTACCGAGTTAATAGCTTTTTAAAGTAAGGTGCATATCCTAAATAGGCCGATAAATATCGCGAAAGTAATAAGGTCCCGGCTCGTTAAAGCTAATTTAATTTAATTATATTTAAAAAAGAAATCGAGTAAGGAAATAATAAGGTACCCTTTAAAGTCTTCGCTAAACTCCTTAATATTTAAAGGAATAAAGATATTTCGTTATATAACTTTATTATATTTCTAAATATCGTTAATTAAACGGAAACTACTATCCTTTTTCTTTATTAAGAATTAATTATTACGATAAAGATTATACGCTTTTTTAATAATATTTTTTTTAATTCGTTCCTTAAAAAGTTTAATAACTTTCTTTATAAATAGTTTTAGGATTAAAATAGACTTACTTTACTATATATTATAAGGGATAGTCCTAATATATTAAGTAGGGAAAACTTTTTTAAGGATTCGTTTATACTTAGTAAAATCCTAAGCTAGGGCAGCCTCTTTTATAAATAAAATTACTATAAATACCTTAACTTTTTAGTCTATTAAAATATTAGTAGTTTACTTAATTAGATCGGTTAACCGTTCCGAAATAAGGTATAACCCTTTAATTACTTTAGAAAACTTAGGAACTATAATATCGTTAAATTCTAAGCCGTATTATAGGGATTCCTTAATTACCGCCTATCTCCTCGCTTTTTAGTTCGGGTCTTTTTCGGAAGTATTACTATTTAACCTAACGTTATTAATTAACTTTACCTTTTTATTTACTCTTTTATATATTATTATAATAGTAATAGTTTCTATAGGTATTAATTAAACTTATTTAAAAATAGTAATTAAGCTAGTCTTAATATTATTTTTTTTTTTAGAAGGGAGCGGGAGTAAAGGCGGGCGATATTTATATAGCTATATAGTAAAGAGGTTACGTTAATTTAATTAAATAAAGGACTAGTTAAATATCCCTAAATATATAAATATAATATCGGGCTTAAATAGGGTTATTATACTAGTTATCTAATTAAACGGCGATAATGTCTTTAATAGCGGTAGCGACGATAGTATTAATAGTATTAAATATAGACCTATTATAAAGGTCGGCGGTAATAATTATTCTTTCCTAAAAATTTTATTTAGAATTAAAGTTTTTATCGTAATTTCTATTTTTCTAGGTTAGAATAAAGACTTTTCCTTTTAACGTCCTTTTTTTCTTTCCCTCTAATTACTAATATTTTTTCCTCCTTTACTTTTAATATTTCCCTTTTCTTTATTTTTATAAGAAATAATATTAGACGCTAAATAATAATTTAATAATAGTAAACTTAACTTTTCTAAAATAAAATTAAGTAAAGAACGCCTAGCTCCTTTATTTAATTTTTTAATTACTTTATTCCCTTTTTTTAACTCCTCCGTTACTTATTTAGGGATAGGTACTTTATTATTAATTAGTCCTTTAAATATTTATAAAGGTTAGTTAACGGAAAAGGTATTACCTCGATTCCTACCGTTATATTTTACCTTTATTTTATTAATTATCTCCTTTTTTACTATATAGGCCTTAATTAGCTTTTCCCTATATAATATATTCGCGTTAATTATATAACCCTTTATAAAATTAAGGGTAAAGCTTATATTTATAAAGAACGGGATCCCTAATAATAGGTTATAGAAACCTAAAGCTTTAATATTATTAATAATAAAAAAATAATATAAAATTAAAACTTTAATTAGTATTACTGGAATTTAAGTTTTACTTATAAATATAACCGGATCCCTATAAAGGCCTTTAAACTATAAGTTAATTAATACTATTAATAGATAGAACCTTTTAGCTATAGCCTTACTAATTAGGTTATACTTAAAGCCTATATTTAATATTATTAGTACCTTTTTTAAAATTAATAAAATAAAGTTATAGTATAGTAATAAAACGTTATAAATATAAATAATAGCTCTTAAGAGATTTCGCTTACTACCGGAAAGCCGGTTAATAGGCGTAAATAGCAAAGTCTATAATCGCTCTTTTAAACTATTACCCGGTTAGACTTTACCCTCGATAATTCTCTTCTAAATACCTCCCTTAACTACACTATATTTACTATCCGTTATAATACTATATAAAGCAGGAACTATTTTCTTTTAATTAAATAAAAGAGTCTTACTATATTTAACTATTTAAAAATTCGTCCGGACTATTAACAGTAAGGCCTCTCCCTTCTATAAAACTTCTCTCTTTCTATTTAGGGTACTCCTAGAAGATCTACGCTACTCGATTACTTTAGTATCCTCGGCTATACTTTTTATATAATTTATTAACCGGTAAATAAATATAGGTAAAACCCTATAATATTCTTTTAATATAAACTTAGTTTAACTATAAACGTACTTTTTAACTTTTTCGGTAATATAATCTTTAAGGTCCTCTACCTTACTATTAAATAACTTTAAGCTACTCCGGACTCTATCCCCCTAATCGGACGAAACTCCTTCCTTAATTACTTTCGGCTTTTCCTACGCGGGGGTAAATACTACTTTTAGATTTTTAGCTAAAGCTAGATTATCCGTATTCTTTTCCGGTATATCCTCGATCTTTACTCTCTTCGCTCCTTACGCGCTTACTCCTACTTTTACTTTTTAATTATAAACGACTATTAAAACTTTATCGAAGCGCTTTAAAATACTTTTAAGTAATTACTTTTCTTTTAAATAGCGTTATAAGGTATTCCTAATAATATAATTACTAACTAAATTCTTATTAAATAGTTTATAGGATTTAAAGTACTTATAAATTTTATTTAACCGGATATTTATAACCCTAATTATCTAAATAGCTATCTATTCCTTCCCTTTAATTAAAGAAACTTTAGGCCTATATCCCTTACCCTTACGAGTTTCCTAATATTTAACCTATTTCGTATAAACTTTATAGGCCCTATTTAATTTTAGTTTTAACGAAATTACCGTGCAAACTAAATCGTTAACCTTCCTTTTACGCTACGCCTTCCTTATATCCTCTTAATTAAACTACGTTTTTTTACTATCCGGCTACTCTTTCTTACTAATATATACTTTACCTCCTTTAATATAACATAGTCCCTATACTTTATTATACTCCTTCTTTAAATACTCCGTCGATTTAACGTAATAATTAAACTTACTATACTAAAAGTACCTTCTTAATAGCGGAGGACTATTATAGTATTACCTTCTTAATCTTCCGAATTAGATCTTAATATTAATTATAGAAAAAGTATTAAAAGACAAATCTATTTTCTTATTAAAGCTAATACCGAAATCTAAAAAGTAAGGTACTTAGTTTTCTAAATATTAAATATAGGTCTTTATTACCCTAGATTTACTATTTCCCGGTATAAAAAAGCCGCCGTAAATATTTACCTTTAAATACTATAATATTATCTTTCTATCTACTATAACGTTAACCGCTATATACTAGTCGAGTACCTCCGCCGCCTAATTAGAAATAATAAAGGAAGATATAATAATTAATTTATTTTCCTTATAGATTTTTTTTCCTACATTATACCTATCTTCGATTATATTATTAATTTAGTCGCTTTAGGTAATAAAATTTATAGATTTTAAACGACGTTCGGATCCTCCTCGGTTAATAAAAGTTATTTTTATAAATTTAAAAAATTTTATTTAAAAGCGGCTAATAATCCTAGCTTTTACTACTTCCTTTTCTTTAGTCGGTATTCGAGAAAGTAGCTTAAAATAATTAAAAATAACCTTCTTTAACTCGCTTACTTTTTTAGGGATAACTTTAGTATAAAAGTTATTTAGCTCCCTATAAATATCCTTATTTTACTAAAGGTCGTATATTTTAAAAAAGCGTTTAAAGCGGGTAATTAAAATAGGTTAAGTATTAATAGGTATAGGTAGGTCTATATATTTATTAATTTATTTTCTTACGTCGAAGTTATATTAGGATTTAAATTTATAAACGCGAAAAGTAAATTCTATAACTTAATACTTTTTATAGACATTTTTAAAATACTTTAAATATTCCGTAAAATACTTATTTTTAAAATTACTTTTAAAACCGACTTTCTTCGGATTAAGGAATTTACGTTAAGAAAAGTATATAGGTACTATAAGATAGAGGGTTAGCCGATTAAACGTAAAAGACCTTTAGAAGTAACGGTAGTCGGGGTAAGCTCCTATAGGATAAAGGTATCCGGGTTACTAAAATTAATATACGAATTTAGGAAAAAGAGTAGGATATTTAATATACTAAGTAAGAGCCGTTATATAATTCCTAATAATAGGATTTAGGTTAGTACGAGGTTTACCTAATATATTAGGAGCGTTAGGATTTATAATTAAACTACTTTAATTAAAAAAAAAGTAAGAGATTTTAATATCTTTATAACGAGTATAGTCCGTAGTTAAAGAGAGAATAAATAGTAATAATTCCGGGAATTTAATTACTAAACTAACCGTTTTTATTACGGAACGAGCCGTAGGAGCTTAATATATTTAGTTATTACTAAAAAGGCTAGTTAAAGCGATAAGTAGAATATTATCGGATATATCGATAGTTAATAATTATTATTATATTTACGTTAGTAATATAGCTTCTTCCTTATATATATTATTAGAAATAAGAAGACAGTTATCCTTTATAACTTTAGTAAATAGGAATAAATTACTTTTACTTAAATTAAAAGGAAAGTATCCCTCTTTCTTTACTTTTAAATCTCCGTTATCCTAAGTTAGGTTAACCCGGAAACCCCTTCGATTACTTACTACCGCTAAATAACACGCTAGGAAAATTCCTCCTAACTAAAGATAAAAGAGAACTTTAATGGTTACTGCCGAAATAAGATCCGCTAACGAGCTAATCTCGACTAGTACTCTTAATTTATTATTAGGTCCTACCCGGACTATATACTTAACTCTCTATACGTAGGTAGAAAGCTCGGTGTTTAACCTATAATAAAAGATATATATTTAATTAGATAAATATAAATTATTTCTATCGAACCTCGCGGGATTTAATAAAGTTATCGGTGCTTATTATCGTTCGTGGCTTCGCACTTCCTCCAGCACCTAGGACTTTCGAGTCCAGTTTAGACCCTAAGCTTTGCTCAACCCGGGCACGACCTCTATTTAAAATAGTAAGAAAACACATAAACCAACCATAACACCACAAATATATCCTCAACAGGGTATATAAATGAGCGTACCTCCGTGACAGTAGCTCGCTCGCAGGCCGCACTCCACGTAGGACAAAGAAAAGACTCTATGGGCTCGCAGACCATATAATAAGCACCTGATCGGCCTGATCAGAGGGCCAGAATTGCCTGCACGCGTGCAAGGCACAAAAATATAAAGAAATAAAAGTCGATAATCTCTCTAAAACAGAATGTCCGAAGCAGACCGCTTATATACATGACCCCTGAACCTCCGAATCCTCCGAGAGCCCCACTTCCTTACTCAAACCCTCAGGCCTGTGGCCGCACCCCAAACCAGCACTTGCCAGGAAGCTACAGAAGTATCTGATTCAGCTGTTTCTGATGTAATTATGGTTGCTTCCTAGTATTGTTGTGTAGTAATTGAGGATAATGGTATAAAGGTTGTGAAAAAGTGGTCGCTCGCTTATATTGGTCGCTCGCTTATAATGTACGTTAATTGGCATAGTAAAAGTAAGTTAGCCTATACCATATGTAAACTATGCTCCAAAAACAGATTAATAGGCCTTTTAAATATCTCTAAAAACATGTTGACTATCTTTAGAGAAAGGCCTAATCATTATTCTTCAAGGTATGGTTTACAATATAATATGGGTTAACCTACTTTTGTGTCAATTGTTTTGTGTTAAGGGTGCAAATGTCGGGTCCCGCTTGTGGATCGGGATCCTCGGGAACCCTTTGCGTCCCCTGTCTGTGCGCGGGTCAACGACGTCACAGCTGGTCCTGCATCTTCCGTCCCAGCTCCTCGAAGCCGCCAAAGGTCTCGAAACCTCTATGCGCGTCCATGTCGCCAGGAATAACAGTGCCCTTTCAGTTGCGACGAAGACGGTATGACCATGCTCTTGGCGACCTGCTCGACACCAATCTGTTTTCTCTCGGCGGCTTTGTGACGACATGAGTGTGCTTCTCACCCTTGGCCGCCTTTCCCGCCGCGCGGAGGCTTTAAGATGTGCCGGCTGTCCTTCTAATCTTCTGCACGGCTGTATACGATCATCACACCCACCTTCCCGTACATTTTCTTCGCATACACAGTCCCCATTACGTCTGGGACAATACCGTCATCGTTCATGGCGACAACGTCCTCACTCTCCAAAGCTAGCTTCAGCTGGTGCCAGCGGCTTGGCCGCTGCAGCATTTGTCGAATTGTCAGAGAAGGACAACGAAGGACCGCGGGATACCGGAGAAAAGCGCATGCTCGAGGTCTCTCGTGATGAAATCAAGAAGAAGATCTCGGACAGCGACACTGGACTAACGCGTATGCGACACCAGATTGTGTTGTTCCTCGATCTATATATATGGGAGCCAATTTGCACCGGCTTCCGCTTCCTTCAGCTTGTTACTATCTTTGTTCCAGTCATTTTGACTGTGCCAGCGATCTGGATTGGCAACCGACGGGCCGATCGTGACAATGAACGGACAGGTACGCTTTGGTGGTACGGATTTCTGGTGCAGGCTATGGAATGGGCAGGCCCAGCCTTCATCAAGGTAGGTTTGAGTCCTGGTCTCTTGCCATTCTTTCTGAAGTCCATAGTCTGAGATCTACCACTGACAGCTCTGGATAGCTTGGGCAATGGGCTGCTTCCAGGTCTGATGTCTTCCCCGACGAACTGTGTGCGATCATGTCGAAACTCCACGCGGATGCGCCAGCCCATTCCTTCCATGCTACCAAACAAATTGTTCGAGCTGCTTTCGGTGGCTGCGAATTTGAGGAGATTTTTGAAGAGTTCGACGACAAGCCTCTCGGTGTTGGTGCAATTGCGCAGGTGTACAGGGCCAAGCTAAAGCCTGGCCTTACTGTCCCTGTCGATGTGGATGAAGGGGACACTCCTGAAGACCTCCGCCGGCACGTCTACAAGAATGTAGAAAGCGTTCTCAAGTTATCGCCAAAACGGGTTCCTTCGTCTTATGTGGCCGTCAAAGTCCTACATCCCGGAGTCGAACGAACTGTCCGGCGGGACCTACGCATCATGTGGTTTTTCGCCACCATTTTGAACTCAATACCCACCATTGAGTGGCTCTCGCTTCCCGACGAGGTGGACCAGTTTGGGGAGATGATGAAGCTACAGTTAGATTTGCGCATCGAGGCTGCCAACCTTTCCAGATTTCGCAAGAATTTCAAAGAGAGGACGACGGCCTCTTTCCCGTTCCCATATGCCGAATTCTGCACCAGAAATGTGCTGATCGAGGAGTTTGCGCATGGTATCCCCTTGGCTGACTTTATGGCGAATGGTGGCGGGGTTTTCCAGCAAGCCATCGCCTCGGAAGGCCTCGACGCTTTCCTGCGGATGCTGCTGTTGGACAACTTTGTCCACGCTGACTTGCACCCTGGAAACATCATGGTGCGCTTCTACGAGACGGAGCGGCCGAGCCTACGTTTGCGCCAGATGCACGATAGCCATGAACCTCAATCTGAAGGGGACGTGACAGAGCAGGTCCTGGCTCGCCTGCGTCCATTCCGAAACAACAAGGAGCAATGGGTAGCAGAACTAAGCAAGATGGACAGAGAGGGTTTCCGGCCGCACCTGATATTTATCGATACGGGCCTAGTGACGGAGCTCAACGAGACGAACCGACGCAACTTCCTGGACCTGTTCCGCGCCGTTGCTGAATTCGATGGCTACAAGGCTGGCCACTTGATGTGCGAGCGGTGTCGGCAGCCAGATGCCGTTTTGGACAAGGAGGTGTTTGCGCTGAAGATGCAACACTTGGTACTTGGTGTCAAGAGCCGTACTTTGGCTCTGGGAAACGTCAAGATTGGTGATATCCTGCAAGAAGTCCTGAACATGGTGCGGCAGCATCATGTCCGCCTAGAGGGAGACTTTGTCAATGTCGTCATTAGTATACTGCTGCTCGAGGGTATTGGTCGGAGCCTCAACCCCGATGTTGACCTGCTGAGCAGCTCGCTTCCCATCTTGAGACAGTTGGGTGCTCAGAGCGGGAAGGATATGGTAAAGGAAGGCGACTTCTCCATGTTGATGGTATGGGTGGGCCTGGAAACAAGAAGGTTTATGCAGGCCAGTATTGAAGATGTGAGTTTCGTTCCACTGCTTGATCAGTGTGACGTAGTACTAACAGCCCCGGTATCCGTAGGTTGAACGATGTGTCAAATATGACCTTTTGTCACCCAATGTCTAGGGCAAACCAGCAAAAGATGCCCTTTTTCACACCGGAACAGCATCGTACGATTCTGCCATGATTTATACACAACTCCTAATACATATTGTACTCTACTGTGGACCCGGATATGCTTTCTGCAATCGTGACACTGTGGTTGGTGAAGCGGACGACGTTGCAAACAGAATAACTGGTATCTTTAAAAACAGGCCTTTTAACGATTCTTTAGGCTTTTTGATCATTTTCAAGGCCTCTTGACTAATCTTAAACCTCTTTACTATGTTTAAAGCCTGTTGATTATCTTTTAAGGCCTATTAGCTATGTTTCGAGGCCTGGTTCAGTGTTTCGCAGTGCCAGGTATTTTGTCCGCAACGTGGGGCGCGATGGGACGATCGCCTGTGGGGCCGGCGGCAGTGGAGAGATGGGTCTTGGCAGCGCGGGACCGAAAGATCTGTAAAATGCGCGTCATCCTTGGTGGGCTTTTTTCTCTTCAACAGCCTAGGCCGAAAATTGGGGCCGTTTTTTCCCTTATCTCCATCCGAGAAATCTAATCAGTGCTTGAATCCAAGACTTGCTCGCACGATCTTCGTCGGTTTGCCAGTCCACATTGACCTTGGATCGACCAGTAGATTTTCCGATAAAGCACCACATACAACCAGTTACCATGGGTTGGTTTTGGGCCGATGCCACGCCTGCCGCTCCGGCGGTTTCGAAGCCTCTCAACCATCCTCAGAGCGGCGGCGATGCTGCCCCTCCTGTAAGTAGCTCACGAGTTACATTTCCCCCTTTTCTGCACCGCAGGTCGTATCTGACAGCATTTTGAGCCTGGATGCCCTATGCACAACAAGAAGACCGTTGATACCTTCGCCTCCGCTGCTCCAACCCCCGCCGCCGCTCCTGCTCCCACGCCGCCCGCTTCTGGATGCCCCGTCCCGCACAGTAACCCTTCCGCAGATGCGGCGTTATCATCATGCCCGGTTCCTCACGGTAGCGCCCCTGAGCCCACAGCCGATAACCAACAGTCGTTTCTCTCGAAATTGAATCCCCTAAACTACATGTTCCACTCTATCTCGCAGGAGAGAGCCCCGAACCAGACTCATGCGCTCCCAACATCCAGAGACGAATCATCCATTCCCAAGGGTACTGGAGACGGAAACTGGGAATACCCTTCCCCCCAGCAGATGTACAATGCTTTGCTACGCAAGGGTTACACAGACACCGACGTGACGGCCGTCGAGAGCATGGTTGCGGTTCACAACTTTCTCAACGAGGGTGCGTGGGGGGAGATTGTGGAGTGGGAGCGCCGGTTCGGCAAGGGCTTGCTGCGCGGTTGGGAGGTCAGCAAGCGTGGGGAGGACAATGCCGACATCGAACTGAGGCGCTTGGAGGCTCAGGAGGGCGGACGGGAACAACCTACCCTGATCAGGTTCCAGGGGAGGCCCAAGGAGATGACGCCCAAGGCGGCTATTCTGCAGATGTTGGGACGGGTGTATCCTTCCAAGTTTGGGTACGTTTTGCGCTCTTCGATCGGTCTGTGAATTGTCATAGCAGGTTCACTAACATCTTTCGTCTTTTTCCAGCACCGAGCCTCCCTTTGATCGCCATGATTGGTTCGTTTCGCGCAATGTGAACGGGCAGCAGAAGGAGGTCAGGTATGTCATTGACTTCTACTCGGGGCCACCAGAGCCCACAGGTGAGCCTGTCTTCTATCTGGACGTTCGGCCTGCCGTAACCCCAACAGCAGCTGTGGAGCGCCTCATGCGTTGGGGCGGTGACGTCTGGTGGAAGGCCTCCGGGTCCGAGGTTAGGGAAGAAAAGAAGAACGCACGGTTGTAATGCATTGGCCGTACTCCTCTTGGATAGAGTGTCCGGTCAGAGATTGGCAGGTCGGAACTGGGCGTTACACTGGGCGGCGCAAAGGGACAACGGAACAGGGTTCGTCAATCTGTCTTTTTCCCTTTCGAGGTTTGCATTGTTTCCACTCCCTTCTCCTGCATGTAGAAAACATTCGTCTTCTGTTGTTGTATGATAAATAATCACGTGTGTCATGACAAATATACTTTTTTGGCTACAGATTTCGTTCTCTATACTCACAGGTATTTACCAACATAGGGAGTCAAAAGACAGGCATCGGACCTTCGATATTGAAACTTAGAATTTTAACGACGGAACTCATCTAGTTTAACAATACTCTAGCGGCCAGAATGCCAATAACCATCAATGCCTCCAACAGGTGCTACTCCTAGTCATCAGCGTTCTAAAGCAGTACCACGCCACCACAGATTCCCCCCTCAGGATACAAAATCTTTAACCACCGGTCCAATTATCAATGCAAAATGCTCAAATTGCTCCTCAAAGGCAATGGGGCACATCATCGGGCCCATCATCGGGCTTATCATCAGGTTTATCATCGGGTGAACTCTCCTTCTGTCACGCAGTCTCGGCATCACACGCAGCCTTCTTCTCGCAAGCAGGTTTGGTCGGCTCATCGACATCGCCGGTGCTGGTACGGCGAGAGTCTTCGGTGGCAACACTGAGAGTCCGGTCTTGATTCACGCCTGGGGGCGACGAGACATCACATTCGGTGTTGACAGGGGCATTGGTAGTGGACGGGCAGCTGTAGCTAGAGGCATCGTCGGCCTTCTTAACCTTGTCGCCATCGGAACAGGCTGAGGGGCTTTTGGAGCAAGCAGCAGCGGAGGACTGATCCATGGTACTTGATGGCCGGTGACGGTGAAGACTTGAGTAATCGACGGTTGGGGGCGAGACAGTCTCCTTCTGCCGAGGGCAAGAGACTGTGAGGGCGGTAGGGGAATGAGTGTAGGAACGCAGAATGTGAGGATGTTGAGGGCGATGGTGCCGAATCGAGAAGTCAGCGTAAGAGTGTGTGTGTATTACTGATCTTATTGCTTGAGAATAGCTGGTCCAAAATTTGGAAGTATGCTTGGGAGAAGAGAAGAGTGGGAGTTTGGGGCCTGGAGGAAAGGGATATTTAAAGTAGACATGTTGGGTCCCGTTGCCCTCCTTCCTAGTATTTGATTTCATGAGTGTCATGACGTTTATTGTCACCTTCGTGCCTCCTCCTTTTGGAGATCACGGTCTCGCATCATTGTCTCCGGTGGAAAGGGCAGTTGGTACACAGGCATTATTTGGAAGCTGTGGCTCGCTGAGAGATGTCTGAAAAAGGATATTGCTGGTGTGAGCCAGTGCCAAGCCACCACAGCTGGTTGGCAGCTGTGGGTCTCTCAAAGCGGTGAACTGCAGATCCATTGAATTATTTTTGGGCAAGAGAAAGATTGAGAGAGAGGTTGCTCTCTGCGCATTCGCAAACCGAGCGCATTCCCGTCCTTTTTTTGCCCAACCGCCATAGTTCGACGACCTCCCTCCCAGTACTCGGGCTTTGGACATCCGACGGCCATGACAGCAATCGGTGGCTCACAAACACCATCAACTCAGCCAGCCCTCGACCAGGCGCCACCGTATGTACGGTTACACGTTACGCCGCTGGACGCCGACCTGCTGAAAGTATTCCTCTCGTCAGCGCTCCTTCCAAAGGCACGCAACATCTCCTACCACACCCTCGACACTTTTCCCGACAAGCGGTACGGTTATCTGGAGCTGCCAAGCGAAGACGCCGACAAACTCAGGAAGAAACTCAACGGCTCGATTCTGCGGGGCGTCAAGATTCGCATCGAGCGTGCAAAGCCCTCCAGGATCCCAGAACCTCTCGGCGACGAGGCAATGGCCAAAGAACAGAAGGACAAGAGGGTCAAGGACGACGCGCACCCAGCAAAAGACAATTCCAAAAAGAGAAAGCGCGACAATGACGAAATCAGCGGCATTGTTTTCGACAACGACAGGAAGGTCAAGAGGGGATGGACCACTGCCGACGAGCCCAAGGAAAAGAGGTCGAAGAAGGACAAGAAGGACAGCAAGGACAAAAAGAAGAAACAGGAGCGATCAAAATACACGGATCATGCCGAATGTCTGGTCAAGACGATCCTGCCTGCGAATGCCGTACCATCGGCTGAAGACGACACCGGATCCAAGAGGAAGAAGAAGGGCAAATTTCGCGAAGTAGTTGTTCACGAGTTCGAAAATACAACGAAATTCCCGAACTTTCTCAAGACGACAGTGTCATCCGGCCCTTCAAAACCACCTTTGGAGTTTGCCGAGGGTAAGGGATGGGTGGACGAGGACGGCAATGTGGTTGAGGCTGTGACCGTGACCCCGCCCCCTCCAACATTCAGGATCTCAGCTCCTAAGAAGGTGGAGCAGAGCGAGAGTAAGAGCGAGTCGAGCAGCAACGACAGTAGGAGTGGTGAGGAGTCAGACAGCGACAGCGAGTCTGACAGCCCCTCTTCGCCCACAAAAGCAGCATCAACCCCCAACCACAAAACGCAACCAAAACCTAGCCCAACACCACAACACAACAGTTCACCCTTACCATCAACACTCAGCCCTGAGCTTTCTAGACCTAAATCGTCAAGTTCGGTCAAGAGCTTGGCTATCAAAATCCCCCCTGCTACCCCGAGCGAGCCCAAGACAATACACCCTCTGGAAGCATTGTACAAGCGTTCTCAGCATACCGACGGTGAGACAGCCGAGGGGGGAACCGAGTCAAAGGGCTTCAGCTTCTTTGGCGGTGGCGATGGGGACAATGACAATGAGGATGCTGGTGCAGCTGCAGATGGGCTCCAGATCCCCATGACTCCTTTTACACGCCAAGACTTCGAGATTAGGGGCATCCGCAGCGCAGCGCCTACTCCAGATACGGCACACCCAACAGGCGGTCGGTTTAAGCCATGGGATGACGATGATGAGGATATGGAGGACGATGGTGGTCATGAGGACTCTCTCCGTGAAGGCAACGAGCAGCCCGGTGCATCCACTAATCGGTCGGGTGTACCGGAAGGCGACAAGCCTGCCAGTGATTTTCAAAAATGGTTCTGGGAAAATCGTGGTGACCTCAACAGATCTTGGAAAAAGAGAAGGAAGACAGCTGGGAAGGAGAAGAGGTATAGAGAGAATAGAGCTCGGATGGCGCGAGCTATCTGATAGTTATACTCGAAGATCTCGGATGGCCTATATATAGCAAGCGTTCATAATAATCACAAGATTGGAAGACAAGACAAATCAACAACCGAGGCGCTTTGGCCTGCTACTTTACATTATGTTACATCACCCCCTTTCATGATCCAATCCCAAGTAAACAAACACAAATTCAACACCGGGGGTTATCTTCCGTCCCATTCTAATCATCTGCCAGCCTCAGCGTTGAGGGTTTCGACACCACGCCCCAGCGTCCCCTTCTTCATCCTGAACTTCTCCTATCCCAAGCTCGTCGTCCTTCTTGTCCTTCTTCTTGTCCTTCTTCTTGTCCTTCTTCTTGTCCTTCTTCTTGTCCTTCTTCTTGTCCTTCTTCTTGTCCTTCTTCTTGTCCTTCTTCTTGTCCTTCTTCTTGTCCTTCTTCTTGTCCTTCTTCTTGTCCTTCTTCTCCCCTTTCCCACGAGGGCAGGTCAGCGCCGTGTTGGCTCCTGGTAGTGAACTCCGAATGGGCTATACGGCTGTGGCACTGTTGTGCCCATCTCGGACCAGATGCTGTGCTGGGTGTCAGAACGACAACCCAAGCCTCTGGTTCCCTCACCAGAGCTTTCCACGGGCTTCCCATGCTCAAGCGAGTCAAGTTCGAGAAGCGACCGGCGCGGCACAGACTTGACCACCTCCTTGCCTTTGCCCTTGCCCCTGCCCTCGCCCTCGCGCTTGCCAGCCCCGACAGCCGCCCCCTTCCCCCGCTCTGCCTCCGCCGCGGCCGCAGAGGTCTCGGCTGGCGTGGAAAGTGTGAGAGCCTGACTGGCACCCACGCCCCCCGTCGCCTTCCCACCTATCCAGGCTTCGTTCTCTGCCAGCTTGTTGACGGCTTTGCCGTCACGCCACCAAAGAAACCCGAAAACGAACAGCACAAGAAGGAAGAGTCCCAAACTTCCCCAGAGCCAAACCCACACACCAGTTTCCACCCCCTTTTTGCCCTTGGCTTGGCAGAGAGCTAAGCCAACGCTCATGAAGATATTGGCAAAGAGGAGCAACGCCGCGATCCCACACCCAACCAGCCGTCCCCAGCTCTGGCGCATGGCGCCCTTCCAGAGCACCCTGGTTGCCTTTGGCAAGTCCCGGGTGTGCCTCCCATCGAAGGCGATGATGCCGCTGGGGTGGCGGAGGCTGGGACCCTCCCGGAAGTCCTGGCCAGCCGCCAGGCCTTGGCTCCCACTGGGGGAATCGCCAAGGCTGATGGAGACAAAGTCTCCATCGCTGGCGAGGGAGCGCGCGGCAGCACCGCGTGCTGAAGCCCTGGGGGGGGCGCCACCAGCAGCAGCACGGGTCGCCTGCGCGCGGCCAGCCCATAACTTCTCGAGTGGGCTCGGGGCGCGGCTGCTGCCACCAGCAGCGGTGCCGGGCGCTTGGAGATTTTGGGAGGCTTCTCAGTTGGTTAACAACTTGCCTCGTTTTATTTAGTCTGAGCTTGTAGCATCAACTTACCGATGACGGGGCGGTTGGTGTGGCTGCCAATCGCCATTCCAATACCCCCATGGGTATCGGATCTGTCTCGACCCATATCTGTCATCTCAAACTGCTCTGGCTCGTGATTCTAGCCACGCTGTGTCCCTTGGTTTGTCATTCTTTTGGTTCAAGTTGTTGGACTTTGTGTTAGCTCCAGTTGCTTGTGATGCTTACAAGTGTATGAAATCAGATCCGAATCACTGCACGCACAGGAACTTTAAGTATTGAACTGGCCTCAGCTGTCACCGGCTAATGTTGATGAAATGCGGAGTGCTGGGTGCTCAAGCTTACCCGATTCCTGGTTGATGGCTGATCTCTTTGGGGGGTTGTTCTTGCTTGAGATCGATGTTGGAATAGCACACCAACTGATGTCGATGATGGGTGGAGGACTGGGCTCTTTAGCTTCAGATCTTTGGTTTGATTGTCTCGTAAGTTCTTGCTCCTATCGTCCTTGCTGCTGGCTTCTCTTGATCCTAGTCGTTCAACTGCTCAAGACCGGAGTCGAAATGCTTCCGATGCTGGAGAAACGTGCTCTTCGGAGTGCTTGGATTCGGGTAATTCAAACTCAGGATCGTATTGAAGGCTGAGTAGAGACTTTATCTGCTTGTAGAATCAAAAGGGCCCGTGAAATCGAAAGGTGAGTAGCAGCTGTGAGAACTGGTGGTTAAGATGTGAAGTCTGATTCGATTCGGGAACAAACTCAGGAGGAAGTGAACGCTCAGCTACTGACTTGAATCAATTCAGAGACTCAAAAGAGAAACAGAAGTTGTAGGATGGTGTGATCAAAGCTGGCTGTTGTGGTTCTTGATTCTCGAGCTGCCCAAGTTGAATGAAAGATTGGTACGCGGACCTCGGAGCTGTATCTGCTCAGGGGTTTAAAGGCAGACAGAGAGTGTATGAGCTGGCGATCGAAGCTCAGAGAATCGAACCCGGAATAAATCAGAAGAAGAGGAAGACTTGAAGATGGAGTTAGAGCTTGTGAGGAACTGAAGATGCGAAGAAGGGTCCCTAGAGCTGGCGGTCTCGGGGTAGAATTCGAAGCCGCAAGTTGAAAATATGAAACTCTTTCTCGCTGGTTGTGTAGAGGACTATAACGAAGCGTTATTCCTGTGGTCCCCAGAAGTGAGACGTGGGGAGAGTGGATAGGGCTTGGTGATACGTGGCTACGGTGTATAGGGCTTGTTAATACGCGGCTATGGTGTATAAAGCTTGTCGGTACGCGACTACAGAGTCCAAAAGCTTCAAATGCGTCTATCAGGCAAGGGGTGTCTTGAATTGACATACACATGATGCGCGACCACAGAGTCTAGCAGCTTCCAATGTGGCTATCAGGCGAGGGGCTTCTTCAGGTGAATAACACATGGACCCTCAATCCAGCTGAGCGACTAAGCCAGTTATTTCGAGCAAAACCAGGGGAGTAAGTTTGATAGACGTCCAAGATAAACTATCCTTTCCCCCAGAGCCTTGCTGCATACCTTACAAGAACTGCATGGTACACTTCAGCCTGTTCTACTTATCGCAGTACAACTTCCAGATTTGACAACCTTCGTGTTTTCATAACACACTCTCGGAATAAATCGAGGGTGATTTCACTTCAGACCCACTCAAACTTCTGCAAAGGTTTACTGTTGCAACATGTGGCAGGTATCTAGTGATCTTCATGCTCGTGATATAAGGAGCGTAATTTCACCAGGGCATGGAGGCCAGCTCACCCACAAGTGCAAACAGTCATGCGGAGGCTGCAACAAAATTGTCATGGTGGGAATGATAATGGCCAGCATGCAATTGGTGGCGGATGTCTTTCATTTGTATAAGCAGTCCTTGGGTCTTTTTATCCCTGCCAAGACCAGCCCCTGACCTAGGGGCTGATTGTTTACACAACAAACATCGATCAACATAATCCTGGGGGATAAGCACGATAATTAAGGTCTCTAATTTAGAACAACACCTCTAGCATATATTTTTTTTATTTTCCCTTGTCTCAGAAACTTGAATTATGTAGAAGATAAGATGTCCAAGATGAGAACCCAAAGACAATGCCTGTACCAAAGCTCCTCGACTTCGTGATGGAAGGTCTACTACTGATTCAAAATACAACTCACGCAGTTGAATGGTATAGCGGAATGTGATAGGTTCTAAAATTAATATATCGATTGACAATTGGTGTTCTGTTACCTTAATACAATAATCTTTAGGACTGGCAACGGCCAGATACCATGCAAATTAAAAAGGCGAGACACAGGATGGCAACTTGTTGTGGTTCATCAGCCAAATATATCTAGCTTTTTTCTATCTCTACCTGAAATATAAGGGCCCAGTCGGTGAATTCATCCTTTTGGCCATCCCATGGTTTGACGAGCAGCTCCGAGGCAGCAAATGCATCAAAGAAGCATTGGTCCATTAGACGGTCAATCTCGTCAGGATCAAGGTCATAGAAAGCCATCGCAAGGTTCCCAAATCTTTCTGGGATTCCCTTCAAAAGCGCCAAGACTTCATCAAGGCGAGCAGGGACATTGGAGTCTGATGTTGGAGGGGTGTGCGGCAATGGCTTGAGCCTGCGCTTAGCGGCAGCTTGGTAAAGTAAAGAGGTCAGGCGTAGTCGCCTGAGACATGATTCCAAACGATCTCTGATTTTGTGTGGGTCGTCTCGTGGGATGTAACTTTGAGAGTTCATCAGGTCGTCCAACATGGCCTGGGTGCTTGCATTCGCAGAGAGGGAAGCAGACCCAAGGTTGTTGGTGATCCCTGCAACACCATCGTCGCCCTCGTCGTCATCATCATCATCCCCGTCGTCTCCTGTTTCCTCGCCCCACTCTTTCAACTCCTCCATAACATCCTTTAGCGTCTCACGTAACTGGTCGACCTTGTAGACCAAGTTGCCGCCGAATCCCCGCTTGCAAAATGCCATCAGGTCGTCGCACGCAGCCCATAACAGACCAGTAGCGGCAATGCTGCCCTTGCCGCCGGCTGCACCAGCCGCTGCATTCTTTTTGCCATCTTTCAGGATTTTCCCGTCCTTGGGAATCTGGGATAGCAGGTCACGGAGCTCCTTGAGCACGCGGGCCACCTTCCAAGCCAGATCCTTCTGAATTGCCCGTGTATACCGTCTGGCTGTGCATTCTTGGGCAGAAGCTGCCAAACCAGGAAGGGGACCAGCTATAAGCTCTCGTACAACTTTGGTGATGGCTGTTGGCGTGAAGGGGTCATTGATAATAAGAAGAGAGATCTTTGTGGCGTGTGCTCTGATGAGGGTAGCCGAATCGTGTGCCAATGAAAGTGCATCGAGGGAACCACCTCCTGGCGACTGCTGAACTCCGGGGGAGGCTGTGGTACTGATTTCCTGGGAGCTGAGACCCGAAACAACTACTTCAAGTTGGCCGATGAGGGTGAGCGCATCCGACACAACGGTGGTGAGTGTTTCGAGAGCGTCGCCGGAAGACGGCATGATGCTAAATGTGATGCCGCTACAGAGAATACAGCTATGTACAGATGGGACTGCTGCTTGCGACTTCGGTTGAAGCTAGAATGTCAGCGGCGGGTTGTCCGTGATGAAGATGGCGGGGCAGCAGCTTTGAGCTGGAGTTTTTTGCCCATCTCTGTGGGGTTACCCCAAGTTTTGGGCCTTTAGGAGATAAGCACAGTTCCGGCAGGCAACTTGTCCCCCAAGGTTCTCCTTTCACGTGACCAGCCACCCCTCCCCTGACAGCTGCCAGGTGTCTCGAGTGCAACTTGAACTGGGGCTGGGCGGGAAGTTGGCAAGCTGTCCTGTGTCCGAGGCTGGAACTGCAAGTTTGATGACACAGCTCCGTCCAGTCTTGATAACCTAGTGAGGCTTTGAGATTTCAACATCCCTGGGGCAAAAAGGTAGCAACAAGTCCCCGTCACCCGTTACCCAATTCAGGCCCCGAACAATGCGCAGGACAGGCGCATTGGCGCTTTTGGGCGCCATTGCTCACGGCAGTCTCGCTGCATCAGAGAGCTTGCCGCGGGGCGTTGGACCCGAGTGTAAGTCCCCTTCGTCGACACTTCCATTAGCTACAGTCGGGATGCTGCTGCTAACAGCAACCTGTCTTGTGCCGCCGTAGTTGTCAAGTTCTTCGAAAGTAAAACAACCTTTACATGCATCGGCAATCCCTCCATCACCCTCAAGGCGTCACAGGTCAATGACAACTCGTGCGACTGCCCCGATGGCTCGGACGAACCTGGGACCGCCGCCTGCGCCAATATTGACCCCCTATCTCCAGAACAGCCACTTCCAGGCTCCGTAACCGGCACCACCAACACAACCGCCGCCCTCCCCGGCTTCTGGTGCGTCAACGCCGGCCATGTTGGAAGCTACCTCCCCTTCATGTACGTCAACGATGGCGTCTGCGACTACGAGCTGTGTTGCGATGGCAGCGACGAGAACACTCATGCCGGTGGTGTCCAGTGTGAAAACCGTTGCGATGCTATTGGGAAAGAATATCGACGTCTGGAAGAACAACGGAGACAGAACAAGGAGCGGTCGGTGAAGAAGAGGCGCACGTTGGTCAAGGAGTCCCGTGAGCTGCGCCGACGGGTGGAGGTTAAAATTGCGAACCTCAAGACAGAGGTGCGAGACCTTGACGCCAAGAAGGCAGAAATGCAGGCCAAGTTTGATGAGGTGGAACGCTCAGAAAGAGGAAAGGTCGTCAAGAGTGAAGGCCAGGGCGGCAAGCTGGGTGTTCTCGTTGGTCTGGCCAAAAGCCGCGTCAATGAGTTGCGAAATACGTTGGACAAGGTCATGGACCAGCGGGATGATCTTCAAGACAAGGTCGACCAACTGGAGGACATCCTCACCAAGCTCAAGGAGGAGTACAATCCTAACTTCAACGATGAGGGCGTCAAGGCTGCGGTCAAGGCCTGGGAGGATTACGCTGCAGGACAGCCCAGCGAGCCCAAGGGAGACCTCGCCGACTCCGATATTATGGAGGTGCTAAAAGAGGATAGTGAAACATCTGGAATCAATTGGGCCGAGTTTGAGACTGGCGAGGCGAGCGATGTTGACGTCGGTAAGTTGTTCAAACCTGCATACAATTTTCAGACACGGAGGCTCAGCTAACAACCGGTAGTGTACAACTGGGAGGCCTATCTTCCAGTGCCAGTCCGCGACTATGTTCACCAGAAGCTCAACCTCCTCCGGGTTTGGGCGATCGAGAATGGCATCCTTGCTGACAACCCTACCAGTGGCGGAGAGTCTCGTTTGGTCACAGCCGCAAGGGAGGCCCGCGATTCTGCCACGAATGCACATTCGGTAAAGCTGGGCCAGCTGGAAGAGGAGCAGCGGGAGCTCGAAAAGGACTATGGCCCTGATGATGTTTTCCGTGTCCTGAAGGGCAAGTGCATCAGCGGTGAGGCTGGCGAATATGACTATGAGCTCTGCTGGTTCGACAAGACCACTCAAAAGAGTAAGAAGGGCCATGGGAATACCAACATGGGCAACTTTGTGCGCATTGACAAGGAGTTTGTGGATGAGGAAGAGAGACTTGACGGCAAGGGACTGGGCAAGGGCCAGAGGTTGGTTTTGCGGTATGAGAATGGGCAGGGGTGCTGGAACGGGCCCAACAGGAGAACCGACGTTTACCTTGGCTGTGCTGAGACAGACGAGGTCTGGCGCACGGTAGAGGCTGAGAAGTGCGTGTACAGGATGGAGGTCGGCTCCCCAGCTGCCTGTGAAGATGTTCAGGAGCCCGGCGTGCCGATTAAAAACGAGCTATAGAGAGACACGATGGGGGAGGGTGTGGTCAGGCGCGTGTATAGTGAAATTGTATTTATTTGGGTATATTACGTATAGCGACACTTGCAAAGCACAATTGAAAGATACATTGTTTGTTAGTTCCCTGCAGCAACCAGTTTCCTCCGCTTGTTGCGTTCCTCTTGCTCAGCAAGCACCTTGGCAGTAAGCGACGCTGTCATGGCATTGTTGATGCCACTCACCCGGTGCGAGGTGGCTGACTTGGGCGTTGCCTTCGCAGTGTCCTCTTCTCCTGTTGCGGAGCGAGTGCCATTGGCCTCGTCGGCCTTGCGTTTCTTTTTGCTGGATGATTTATCCTTCTTTAAACTGTGCGTCAAGCCCTTCGCACGGAGGGCTTCGTTTCTTGCCGCTAGTCTTTCCATGTCGGACTTCTCAGTTGGCAAGATAGGGATGATGTCCTCGGAGTGAAACGGCTCGCTACACTCGGGACAGACTTCTTCGTGTATCTGCTTGATGGCTGTTTCGGCAAAGACATGGCCACATGGAACAAGGTACACAGATTTGGTGGATGCCCCCAACTCCTTTAGCGTCACCGGACAGGCCCATATTCCCTTTTCCTTTGTTCCAGGGGATGTGTACCATTTGACCTTAAGCTTAACAATATCTCGAAGAGATTTGATACCGGTAGATGCGAACGTAGCCTCCGGGGACTCGCCGTTCGCTGACTCGGTGGTTTTGGTGTCATCGCTGTCGCCCGGCATCAGGCCCTTGAGAATGGACTCGTAGTTGTAGAGGCGGCCACGCCAGTCAGACACAGCATTTTCGAGATCCAGAAGCTCCGAGGTGAGGGGATCATGAGTCCAAGCGTGGTTGAGACTCTCGTGTGCGGTTGCTTTGAGCTCGCTTACTGTTGGCGCGCGGGCTGCGTCTTTGACCAATTCGCGCCTCTTGGGAATGGAGCCTCCATCGTTTCCCATGGTAAGAGCTGTCTAAGAGTAAGTTCGTTGAGAGCGCAAGGCTAGTGGGTTTGATTTCTGTGGTGGAAAGTTGAAGTTGAGGATCTGAATACTTGGTGTAGAGGAGTGCAGCATGGCAGGTTTGCCGCAGACCAGTACCGTCTTCCCAGCACGCCAAAACGGGCACTAGCATGCATTCGCCCTAGTGACAGCGTTGTAAGAGTGGGGTCCCAGTGCAACTCAACTGCGCTGCCGACCAACGACACCCAGTCCTCCGTCCGACCTAAGCTTCTTGGTTTGGACAAGCATTAGAAGGGTGCAGGTGATGCAGCCTCTCCTGCGACGCCATCTCAGCGGATTATTTCACCTCACCTCTCAACCAGCCAGCCACCTTTGTCTCAAAACCCTGCCTGCATTTATTCAACCCAACGCGCCCCCGGCCCCAACGACGAAGTTCCTTCTCTACCTCTCGCTGTGGCACCCTATACATAACTTGGACGCCGTCCCCGTCCCGCCAGCATCCATACTCTCACTCAGCCTTCCACCCAAAAGACCCCGAGTCTGACCTCCCGCGACGTGTCTCACGACCACAGTCCCTCGGCCATTCCCAAGTTCTCTCTTTTGGAAGCGGACTCGCAGCCCAAAAACCTGGCCCTTCTTGCGGCTCTCTTCGTCGACCGACTATGGGTTGTCGGCGATCGGCGTAGCGCTTGCTTGTCGAGGCCATCCACTACCCTCAGGAGGAGAACGGCAGAAACCGCCAGGGCTGGACAAGATGTCCGCCGTCAAAGATCAGACAGCTACCTCGCTGGACCAGCACATCAAGGAGATCAGGAATCGGTTCGTGTTTGCGTTTGCTGAGCGCTCCATGCTACTTTCTTGCTAATGTTTGGCTTGCATTGCAGAAACTATGATGAAAACCAAAGGAAACGGGCCGCGCGCCAAATCAGAGACCTGGTCAATGCTGCCAAGCAGGGTGAGGCTATTTCCAAGTCTGTGTTACAAGAGTGACTCTAGGTACTAATGAGATATTAGAGATGGGTGCCGAACAGTTCCAGCGCTTCTTCGATAATGTCAATCAGCGTACGAATCTATTGATACAAGGTCCCGATACGTATGACCGTCTTGGTGGAATTTACATCCTGGATGCGTTGGTCGATTTTGACGGCATAGAACCAGCCTTGAAGTACACCCGCTTCCAGAACTACATTGGCAGTATCCTGCGTGGCCGCGATATCAACTCTATGCAGCCGGCCGCTGTCGTCCTTGGAAAACTATGCAAGCCAGGCGGTTCCTTGATTTCCGAACTGGTCGATTCCGAAGTTCAAACAGCGCTTGAGTGGCTACAGTCTGACCGAATCGAGGAACGGCGGTACTCAGCAGTCTTGGTGCTTCGCGAGCTGGCCAGAAACACGCCTACGTTGATGTACAACTATGTGGGCTACGTCTTTGAACAGATTTGGATTGGCCTTCGTGACTCCCGTCTCTTGATTCGCGAGACTGCCAGTGAGACCGTTAGCGCCTGTTTCAAAATCATTCGTGAGCGAGACCAGGAGCTGAAGAAGGACTGGATGGATAAGATGCTCAACGAGGCGATCAAGGGGCTCAAGATCAACACGGTTGAGTTTATCCATGCCTCGCTTCTTGTGCTCAAGGAGCTGCTTGAACAGGGTGGCATGTACATGCAGGCTCACTACCAAGAGGCCTGTGAGATTGTCTTCCGCCACAAAGACGCGCGCGATCCCGCCATCCGCAAGACGGTTGTGCTTTTGATCCCGGACCTGGCCAACTATGCACCGACAGAGTTCTCGGCGAGCTATTTGCACATGTTTATGGTGTATCTTGGGGGCATGCTGAAGAAGGACAAGGACCGCAACGACGCCTTTCTTGCCATTGGCAACATCGCCAACTCGGTCAAGAGCGCAATCACACCCTATTTAGACGGCGTTCTCATCCATATTCGCGAGGGTCTCAGTGTACAGTCCCGGAAACGAAGCTCGGTCGATCCTGTTTTTGACTGCATCAGTCGATTGGCCGTCGCCGTGGGTCAGACAATGAGCAAGTATATGGAGGCACTTCTTGATCCCATCTTCGCCTGCGAGCTCACGCCAAAACTGACACAGGCCCTTGTCGATATGGCGTTCTACATCCCCCCAGTCAAAGCCACCATTCAAGAGCGCCTGTTGGACATGCTGAGCAAAGTTCTCTGCGGCGAACCCTTCAGACCTCTGGGTGCACCCCATCCAAACTCGCTCGCTTCCATACCTCATATTCCCAAAGACCCAAAGGACCCCCTTGCTCACCAGCGGACAAAGGATGAAGTCAAGTTGGCCCTCAACACGCTCGGCAGCTTTGATTTTCAAGGCCATGTCTTGAACGAATTCGTCCGCGACGTCGCTATCAAATACGTCGAAGATGATGACCCAGAAACACGTGAGGCTGCTGCCCTTACCTGCTGCCAGCTCTATGTGCGTGACCCAATCGTCAACCAGACAAGCTATCATGCCCTCCAGGTGGTCGCCGATGTCATCGAGAGACTCCTGACTGTGGGTGTTTCGGATCCCGAACCCAAAATACGGCAGACGTTGCTAGCAGCCCTTGACGAGCGATTTGACCAGCATCTCGCCAAGGCTGAGAATATACGCACCTTGTTCTTCGCCCTCCACGATGAACAGTTTGCCGTCAGGGAGGTGGCCGTGTCCATCATAGGCCGGTTGGCTCGCCACAATCCCGCCTATGTTATCCCCCAGCTGCGAAAAACCATCATTCAGATGTTGACAGAGCTTGAATACACAGATGTGGCTCGGAGCAAGGAGGAAAGCTCAAGATTACTCAGTCTTCTCACACGGCACGCTCAGGAGCTGGTCAAACCATACGTCAACTCCATCACCCAAGTGTTGCTGCCAAAAGCTCGCGACCCGATCCCGTCCGTTGCTGCGACTGTCCTCCAAGCACTCGGGGAACTGTGCACCGTTGGTGGAGAAGAGATGCTAAACTACAAGAAGGATCTCATGCCCATCATCATTGACGCATTGCAGGATCAAAGCGCACCAGTTAAACGGGAGGCAGCCCTGCATACCCTCGGTCAGCTGGCCAGTAACACAGGCTATGTCATCAAACCCTACCTCGAGTATCCCCAACTTCTTGAGATCCTGCAGTCCATCATCCGGGGCGAGCCTCAGCGCGGGCTTTTACGACAGGAAACCATCAAGGTGATGGGCATCCTGGGAGCACTCGATCCCTACAAATATCAGGTACAGCGCAACTGTTCTTTTGTTCCCCTTCGCCACGCCCATTTCAGCGCATTGTCCTCTGCTACTCCAACCATGGAAGACTCGGATGATTCGGACGACGAGAACGACAACGTCGCCCTCTTTCTCGGACCGTACTCCCCTCCTGAAGTGGTTGAAAAGCAGAAGCGCAAAGTAACGTCGAAAAACAAGGCTAAAACTCCAGAACAGCAGGTCGAAGATCGCGCGCCGCGCACACAGAAGCAAACCGAAGCAACCCAACTAACTGATGTGTCCCTCATGATGGGCGGACTAACCCCTTCACAGGAGGACTACTACCCAACCGTTGTTATTAATGCCCTTCTCCAGATCCTCAAAGACCAGTCGTTGGTGCAGTGGCACGGAAACGTGGTGGATGCCATCATGAGCATCTTCATCACGCTTGGGCTCAAGTGTGTCCAGTTCCTCGACCGTGTGGTGCCTGCCTTTATCGCCGTGATCCGCGCCTCGAGCCAAACGCGACTCGACTTCTATTTCAACCACCTTAGTAGGCTTGTTGGAATTGTCCGTCAGCATATCAGGGTCTACCTCCCGGACATCATCGAGGTTCTCCAGGAGTATTGGGACACGACATATTCGCTCCAGACCACCATCATGTCGTTGATCGAGTCCATTGCACGCTCCCTAGAGGGCGAGTTCAAGGTCTACCTTGCCAGTCTCCTCCCGATGATGCTCGGCTTGCTGGAAAAGGACACCACCACCAAGCGGCAACCGACCGAAAAGATCTTTCATGCTTTCCTAGTGTTCGGCTCAAGCGCCGAGGAGTATATGCACCTCATCATCCCCGTGTTGGTACGTCTCTTCGACAACTCGGCCCAACCCATGTTTCTGCGCAAGTCTGCCATTGAAACGATTGGCAAGCTCTCGAGCATGGTGAATCTCAACGACTATGCGTCCAAAATCATCCACCCCCTCACCCGGGTCCTTGCCAGCCACGAACCAAGTCTAAGAGTGGCTGCCCTCGACACGCTATGTGCCCTCATGTTGCAACTGGGGCGTGATTATTTGCACTTTGAACACACCGTCCACAAAACCATCTCAACATACGGCCTCCAACACTCCAACTATGACAAGGCCGTCGAAAAGCTCAAGAAAGGGGAAACATTACCGCCTAACCTCGCGCCGCGCTTCGAGGACAATGCAGTCGAGCTTCATGCCTCTGAAAACAGCCCGCCCAAGAAATTGGATCTCAACCCCATGCATTTACGGCAAGCCTGGGAAACCAAGGGTAAGTCTACTAAAGACGACTGGCACGAGTGGTTCCGCAAGTTTAGCACGACGTTACTTTCCGAGTCTCCGAATCACTCACTCCGAGCTTGCGCCAGTTTGGCAAGCACTTATCAGCCACTGGCAAGGGAGCTCTTCAACTCTGCCTTCGTCTCATGCTGGAGCGAGCTGTACGAACAATTTCAGGTAGGCCAAGAAGTGAGCTACCGCGATCCCCCGGCAAGTTTACTAATGCTCGTGCAGGAGGAACTGATCACCAACATCGAAAACACAATCAAATCCGAGAATGTGCCTCCTGATCTTCTGGGTCTTTTGCTGAACCTTGCCGAGTTCATGGAACATGATGATAAGGCCCTACCAATCGACATTCGAACCTTGGGACGTGAGGCGGCAAGATGTCATGCCTATGCCAAAGCGCTGCATTACAAGGAACTCGAGTTTCTTCAGGACCACAACAGTCACGCGGTCGAAGCCCTGATTGTGATCAACAATCAGTTGCAGCAGTCTGATGCCGCCATTGGTATCTTGACTAAGGTGAAGGCGTACAAGGACGGGATCACGCTGCGGGAAAGCTGGTTCGAGAAGCTGGAGCGCTGGGATGAGGCGCTTAACTTTTACTGCCAACGCGAACGCGAGCTTCCGCCTGACCAGCCCACACCGGTCGACATCGTCATGGGCAAGATGCGTTGCTACCATGCGCTGGGCGAGTGGGATTCGCTAGCCTCGCTGGCTGGCAAGACATGGTCAAACTCGGCACCAGAGGTTCAACGCATGATCGCAGGCCTTGCCACCACGGCTGCCTGGGGGCTCGGGAAATGGGACTCTATGGATAACTACCTGCAGTCTATGAAGCGATTCTCACCAGACCGCGCCTTCTTCGGCGCCATCTTAGCCCTCCACCGCAATCAGTTCCGAGAAGCCCTGGGCTGCATCGACCAGGCTCGAGAAGGTCTCGATACAGAGCTGAGCGCCCTCGTGAGCGAATCCTACAACAGGGCATACCAAGTTGTTGTGCGCGTTCAGATGCTTGCAGAGTTGGAAGAATTGATCATCTACAAGCAGTGCGATGCTGAAAAGCAAGCCAGTTTGCGGGCAACATGGGAGACTCGTCTCAAGGGGTGCCAGCGAAACGTTGAGGTATGGCAGCGCATGCTGCGACTCCGGTCGCTCGTGCTCACGCCACCAGAGAACATGCACATGTGGACTAAGTTCGCCAACTTGTGCCGCAAGTCTGGACGGATGGGTTTGGCGGAGAAGTCACTGAGACAGCTTATCGGGTCGGATGTGCCGCTGGACACAGTGATCCCTCACTGGCACGACCGCCCCATGGACCCCGATGCCGAGAGACTTGCGTCTCCGGTTCTGTATGCAGTACTCAAGTACCAGTGGGAGGTCGGTTTGCAGCCGGCGATGCGAAACACTGACCGAACCATCGCCGAGAGAACGCTGTACTGCCTTCGCAAGTTCACTGACGAGACGGCCCACAGGGTAGAGAGCGCAAGACACCAACTAGCCGCTTCCACCCAGGCCGGTAACGGTGCAATTGACGGCTTACATCAGGCCTCTACCTTTTCCGAGTTCGACGAGGCGGCATTACTCAGCCCGGATGTGCAGCGTCACTGGACAGAACAAACGGTGCTGCTTGCCAAGTGCTACCTCCGCCAGGGCGATTGGATGATTGCCCTGAACAAGGACGATTGGCAATACACACGGCGCAAAGACATTCTCTCCTGCTACTACAAGGCCACCTATTATCATCGCCGCTGGTACAAGGCCTGGCATGCCTGGGCCTTGGCCAACTTCGAAGTGGTGCAGGCCCTAGGATCTCGCAAGGACCTAGACAGCGGCGTCATTATCCAGTATGCCGTGCCTGCTGTGCATGGCTTTTTCGAGTCTATTTCGCTCTCTTCGGGAAGCTCTTTGCAAGACACGCTGCGTTTGCTCACGCTCTGGCTTACATATGGTGGCAACCCCGATGTTGCCAGTGGTGTGACAGAGGGCTTCAATCGTGTCAGCGTCGATACCTGGCTTGAGGTCATTCCACAGTTGATCGCTCGCATTACCCAACCTAACAAGAAGGTTCAGGCGTCGATCCATGGTCTGTTGTCTGATGTCGGTCGTGCGCACCCCCAGGCGTTAGTCTACCCCTTGACGGTTGCCATGAAGTCGCGACAAAGCACGCGCAGGTCCAAGACCGCCAGCGTCATTATGGAGGCAATCCGTCAGCACAGTTATAAGCTGGTCGAGCAGGCAGAGACGGTGAGCCGCGAGCTTATTAGGACCGCGGTCCTCTGGCACGAGCTATGGCATGAGGGTCTGGAGGAGGCTTCCCGGCTCTACTTTGGCGATCACAATATCAAGGGAATGTTTGATGCCCTCGAGCCCCTTCACGACCTGCTCGAAAAGGGCCCTCAAACCCTCCGGGAGGTTTCATTTACACAGACGTTCGGCCGTGATCTGGGTGAGGCTCGCGAGTGGTGCCGGCAATATCGCGAAACAGAGGACGTCAATGACCTGAACCAAGCCTGGGACTTGTACTACCAGGTTTTCCGTCGTATCAGCCGACAGCTTCCACAGATGACCACACTGGAGCTGACCTACTGCTCTCCGGACCTGCTCCAGGCCAGGGACCTGGAGCTCGCGGTGCCGGGAACGTATCGCAGCGGCCAAGAGGTTGTCCGAATCATGTCTTTTGACGGCACCTTTACGGTCATCAGCAGCAAGCAACGTCCGCGAAAACTTGACATTGTTGGAAGTGACGGTAAGACGTACACTTTCTTGCTCAAAGGTCATGAGGACATCAGGCAGGATGAGCGTGTCATGCAGCTCTTCGGCCTCTGCAACACGCTCTTGGCCAACGACTCGGAATGCTACAAGCGCCATCTCAACATCCAACGTTACCCGGCTATTCCGCTGTCGCAGAACTCGGGTCTTCTCGGCTGGGTCCCAGACAGCGACACGATCCACCAGCTTATCCGTGATTATCGGGAGTCAAGAAAGATTCTCCTTAACATCGAGCATCGGATCATGCTTCAGATGGCGCCCGACTACGATAACCTCACACTCATGCAGAAGGTGGAAGTGTTTGGGTATGCCCTTGATAACACAACGGGTCAGGATCTGTACCGGGTCTTGTGGCTGAAGAGCAAGAGCTCTGAAGCCTGGTTAGACAGGCGAACTAATTACACGCGTTCCCTCGGCGTCATGTCGATGGTCGGGTACATCCTGGGCTTGGGCGACCGTCATCCGAGCAACCTGATGCTGGACCGCATCACGGGCAAGATCATTCACATTGACTTTGGCGACTGCTTTGAGGTGGCGATGAAGCGTGAGAAGTACCCGGAGCGGGTGCCTTTTAGGCTTACCCGCATGCTTACTTATGCCATGGAGGTTAGCAACATCGAGGGCAGCTTCCGGATTACATGCGAACACGTGATGAGAGTCTTGCGTGACAATAAGGAGAGCGTTATGGCCGTTCTCGAGGCTGTAAGTTGAACCACCTATAGCCACATATCGTGTCTTGTACTAACTCGTAACTTTAGTTCATTCACGACCCGCTACTCACGTGGCGTCTTACCAACCCGGCCAGTCCCGCTGGACCACATTTCAATTCGGAGAGAGAGCAAGCTATTGCCGGGCCCCAGGCAGCACGGGTGCGTCGGCCTTCCATACTGGAAGCTCCGATGGCCCCGACTGAGTTCCTGGCAGCACAAGCTGGTCCCGAAGGCTTGACCGGGGCGCGTAGCCGTGCGCGTACAAATTCATCCGCCGCTCCGCTCCCAAGCATAACCGATGACGGTGTCCATGGCCCCATCGAGATCGCGGAGGTGCAAAATGCGCGGGCTGTCGAAGTGCTTGACCGGGTCTCCCAGAAACTCACGGGTCGTGATTTCAAGCCGAACGAAGAGCTTCTTGTTAAAGATCAGGTTAATAAGCTGATCATTGAGGCTACCAAGCTTGAGAATCTCTGCCAGCACTATATAGGGTGGTGCAGCTTTTGGTGAGGTCCAGCCACAGTTTTTGTTCGTAGCTATCACTGTCAGTGGGAGGCTTTAAACATGGATTGATTTCGGGCAGGTTTTAGCTCTATGTATCGGCTTTCTTTGGGTGTTAAGAAGGCAGTGAGTTATTTTGGTCACTATTTGAGCGTGCATGTATGGATCTAGCGTAGTATCAGTTTTATGATACTGGTCTTGGGGGGGACTCTCTGATACGAGGGTGATGCTTATGTGGTGTATATACAATAGCAGTCTTGACAGCATCTGTCTGGCGTTGCTTGGTAGTTGGACGGAATAATGAAAGGCCGGTTTGGTCCATCACACAAATGCCAAATGCGCCTTGAGGTTTCACATATATTCAAGGGCTTCCCCTCTCGACAATGAGAATAGCCGATTCCCACAGCACAGGTACTAAGCATCATGATTTTCTAAAAGCCTGGAGCATCTCGGTTTTTTTGCTTTTCGTAAGCCTACCTAATTTACACCATAAACCAATCGATTAACAAGACCTTGAACATGCTTCAGCAGAATAATAGCTGCTCCTCTACAGTTCGCTATTTGCTCCCTACAGCCTGCATACTCGGCCTCCACACTCAGTCATAGTGTGGATATATCGTACCTTTCCGTTCTCAAGGCGGAATTCATGACTGTCGGCCGCGTTCATCATGTGCTCCCAAACACAAATAATATTGACAGACCCCATAGACTCGTCGATAACATAGCGGCGGCGCGTATTGGGTGCCTGGCTACTGTTTGTCGGGATTCCTTGCCTGCATGTGTCCTCATCACCTCTGCCTGTATAAGCGCCGCCCTCCAACCTCGCACACGGCGCCCCCCAGGGAACGAGGCTCGAAGCTTTGGCATCATCCCACATCGACATGTAGGCGTCGCCGGCCGCCTTGATCTTCTCTCTGCTGTCCCGCTTTCCCTCAGGGATGATGTCCCATTTCTCCTGAAGGGCGTATTTGAGCGTATTTTGAGCATTAAAGAGCCATGACCCAGTTGTGGAGGCGACACTGTCAATGAGGGTTACTTTGCCGTCCGCACCGTGGCGGATTTGAGTGCCAATCACATGTGGCTGTGGGTTGTTTGCGGCAATGAGCTCGGTGAAGGTGGCACAGTCGACGAGGTCGTAGATAGTACGTCGGTGGTCAATGGCCAATCCTTGTGTCAGAACGGACTTCGTTGCATCAATACGCTCGTTGTTCTCCTCGTACTCCCAACCACTAGCAACAAATTCTTGCAGGGGAGCCAGGCTGCCAGCTTTCTGGCTAGCAACATAGGCGTCTGCTGCCTCTGCCAGAACGGCGCGGTTGCAGTCTGTCGCGGCCGGTGACAAAGGAATGCCTGCAGTTAGTTGGACTGTGGCAGCAAGAACAGCCCAGATGTTGATGTGACTCGTGGAAGGCATCGTCAATGTAACAGAAAGCAAAGCAGGACTTCTGTTAAGATGGGTAAGTCGATGATAATATGACTTGGAACGGTGGTACTCGGCCATGGTCTGGCGGGGACGGGAGCAGCTCCATTCTTTATGGATAGACGGTGATTTGAGTTCCCAGTGTTTGATAACAAGTGCCGTGAGAAAAGAGGGGGTGGTGCTGGAAAGTGTAATATCCGATTGAGGCAGAAATGGGCTTATATTCGAAGTCAAGCGGGGAGCGGTTGCTCGGGGTTCAGAACTGAACCCACCACTAGGCAAAAGGGCAAGCAACAGTAACAAAGGAACAATGTCTATCGATCAGGGGCCAGAAGAAAGCATAGCAGAACAAATAGGTAAGAAAGGGATAACACTGAAAAAAGCTATAAAAAAAACACGTTGAAGGCTTCGAAAATAAGTTTAATAGCAACCTCAGCCATTAATTCTTTTTAGAAAAAATCGTATAGAGTTCTAAGTGAATACTATTTTGAAACAGATTATGAAAATATAGAATTTAATTAACAATTTTAAAAAGTACTTACAAAAATTAGAAGTTTATTTGTAAAAGATATATTAGATATATTTCACTATTTTTAAAAACTTAAATCTATATAGGTAGATAGTATTTCTATAAAAATCTTTTCAAGTTATAAAATAACTAGATGTTAATGTTCTAGCTATCTTTATACAAGTTAAATTTGAAGAATAACTATTGAAAATACTAGCAATATAAATATACTTTAATAGTAACTTTATATACTATAAAAAATAAATCACGGAACTGGCTTGACACTGACACTAACGGACTGGATACCAAGGACGTGCGGGCTATGGGGGCTTTGGGACTCTGGTAGCAAAAGCAAGTTGTCAAAGCTTTGCCCTGTCAAAAAGCTTTGCTTTGCAAGCACTGTTGGAATTTCCTCTCTTTTTCTTTCTTAGCTTACAATTAAATCAGTTGGTATGGTATAACTGTTGAGTTATCGCAGAACTCACCTGTCAAGCCCTAACAATAAAACTATAAATAATAAAAAATGAAACATAAAATTAAAAGTAAAAATTAAATCATTACAAATAATTTAGTTAATGTTTTTTGTTTAGTTTTATTTTGATAAAATGTTAATGTAGTTTAAAAAGTAAAGCTAAATATTATAAAGGTAACTGTATTTAATCTATCTTTAATTGTTTATATTTTATAAATAATAGTAAGAAAATACAAACGGAGGAACTAAATTATAAATATTAATTTGCTATTTCTATAATTTGGAGTTTCAGATACAAAAAGAAGAAAAGCAAGGGTACTAAATATATTACTTTTATTTCAGGGTTATATAAATTTTCTACTTTTAATTAAATTCAGTTTATTAATTTTGATAAGGTAAGCAGGGCATATTAGGGCTTTCTAATGTTGTTTTTTTATTCTCTACTTAAATTAGTTTACTACCTTAAAATAGCCCCTATTTCTTTTTTATTTATTATTAAAGTTATGTATATATTAAATAAAAAGGAGTTAATTCCAAAAGTTTTTATACCTTTAAAAGTTGTGTACTTTTCCTTAAGAATTTCTTATTACTTTTCATTATGGTTCACCTTACTGTATTTTCTAAAATAATACTATGAAATAGGTATAACTTTATTATAAAATATAATTCTTTACCTAAATAACTACTGCATAGTCATCAATTTTTCTCTATTGTAACAACCTTAGTCTATATTTACTTAATTATAAACTTGACAATAATAACTTAGTATTGCTATTAATTTCTCCCTAATAAATTAAACTTTCGTACTTCTTTTCATCAATAAGTCTAAAAATACTATTTAATATACTTAATATGTGTATTTCTAGATTACTATGAAGATTTTTAAATACCTTGGCATATTTACTTATAAGTAATATCATAATTATTTTTCCCCTATATTAACAAGCTAAATCTAAAGAGTTTAACCAAATAGTGTTTCGGGATATACATCTACTATTAGTAGTAAACCTAAGTAATTAGTAATAATTACTGAATATTAAATTTTATCCTCTTTTAATGGATTAAGGAGAACTGTCATTTGCTTACTACTTTACTTGTACTATTTATAATTACACTTTTATAATTCCTGAAGAAAGATAATCTATTCTTCATTGATAATAAAAAATTCTTGATATTTTAAAATATAAATTGAAAGAATTTCATTACTTATATTAATTTTTACTTATAGGGAGCTAACTAGTTAGGTCCCTATTTAAAGCCAGTTTCTTTAGAAGAATTAAAGTGAAACAGTTTAGGATTATAAAATATTTTCATTATTCTCAATAATTAAGTAGTATAAGTTTTCCTACTTAGTTCATTCCGAAAAGTGTATTTTAAATTTATTGTGAATTCTTTTAAATCATAATTTTATGGACTTTTTTTATTTAACGGCAAAGTGTATTAAAATTCTTGATTTAAATTTTGATAAAAGATTTAGCCCATTTTTTAATATTGAATATTTACTTGTCAGTCATTAATAATGCACCTATTAATTTTTAAGGTAATGCAATTTTTAAACTCTATTAATCTTTGTATTTTGGCATAATAATACAAGAAAACTTTTGACATAACATAATGTTTAATAGATCAAAATTTGACATCATAATAAGTAAAAAGTTTTTTTTACAATGGAATTAAAAGTAGTACTATGTTAATATCGTGTTTGTTTAATATTAGTTTAGTTATTTACTATCTTAATTGGTTTTTCCATAATAAAAAATAGTTTTTTTGTATATACGCCTAGATTCCCTCGTATTTATTAATCTTATAGTATAGTACGTAGTACGTCGAGTATCATATCGGAAGTCCGGTTCGATTCTTATCGAGGTACTTTAATATATAAATTTATAAGAAAACTATAAATCTAGGAACTACTTTTACTTATTTAGGTTTTAGTCGGTATAAATATTACTGGTATAGTTTATTTATTTATTTAAATAATAAAGATTTACTTTTAGTTCCTATAAATTATTACAGCTAGATATCTTAGTTAATTAACTAAATATTCTAATTAACTTTTATTAAACCGTAAATCTAATATCCTTTCTATATTATATTTTTCTGCTTCGTTTTCCGTTACTTTTTATATATTAATTTTACTTCTTTGAAGTACTAATTTTAAAAGTAAAATATAAAAAATATATAACCGTAAATATATCGTATTAAGTAATTCTAATCCGAATACCGTTTCCGATATCTTTCTTTTAACTTTAAATAAGCCTACTCTCTTATAGTTTAGTTTCTTATTAGGTCATCTAATACGTAAATTACGTATAAACAAGAATTTTGAATTTAACCCTTTAAGGCGAGGTCCCTCGAGCCTTTTAATATTATAGTATTTCCGTATCTTTTCTTTTATAAACTTTGATATTTTTAAAAAGTGACAATAAATATATATAATTTATTTACTTTAATTTTAGCCCTAGGTACCTTTACGTATGATCTTTCTCGTAGATTTATTTTGAATTTAAAGTTTACGAAAAACGGTATACCTTTAGTAGTTCTTATTAGTAATATATTATATATCAATTATACTATCAATAATAGTTTAATCTAAATATATTACTCGAAATTAGTATAATTCTATAGATATTATTATATAATTTAATTAAACCGTTCCGTTTAACCGTTCATTTAGGGGTAGTAAACCGAAAATATTTTACTTACTATCTTAAGGTTGGTTATAAATATTCTTTAAAATTTCGATACGAATTTAATATCGCGGTCCGTAATAAATTCCTTTAGTTATATATATTCTATTATAATATAGTATAATACATTATTCGCTAATACTTTACCGACCTGGTTTTTTTATAATGTAAGAAATATATTTATTTCATAAATTTTTGATTACTTTTAATATATAATTATATTTAACGCTAGTTACCGTATCTTTGAATTTTAGTAGATTAATAATAAAGTTTATTATAATTAAATTTTATAGGTATTCCGCTTTTAAAAATGGCTTTAAAATTTATAAGGTTTATACTTTATAAGCTTTATTCTTTTTTATATATAGTATAATAAAACTGCTCCCGTAACCTTATTTTTAATTTTTCGTTGATTAAAGTATTATTTAATTTTTTTTATAGTTTTAATGATACCAATATATCCTCCAAATTTCTATCCGTAAGTTTCTATTATTAATAATATTTTATTAGCTAGCTTTATTAATATTTAATTTTTATATTATAGTCTTCCCCAATTATCCTTTAAAATACTCCATAACTTTAATTTTTCCTATCAGTAGTATTTTATAATATAGTTACTTAACTTCTTTTTATATATAATAAAGGTAATTTGTCTATAATACATTATATAATACTTTATTAATAACTAAAATAAATATATTAAAGTACTGTCTAACGTTTTTTTAAATAGTAAAAATAATTTTTAGGTATATCTTTATTGTAATTAGTTTACCGGTTAAATATATTTACTTTAGTGTTTTCCAAACCCTTTCTAGAGTTGGTTTAAAAATTAAATTTTTAAATTCTTTTTTAATTATTATATTCATTACAAGTTAAGGACTTTTGTAGTAATAGAATATTATAGGTTTTTATAATCTGTTTAGACCTAGATTTCGTAATTAATACTATTAAAATATAATCTTTACTTTTTAAACGCTTCGAGAATAAAAGTGCTTTGTATTATAGATTGGGTAGTTCTAACGTACTTTTTTATTTCTTTAAAAAAAAACTTAACGGAACTTTATATCCTTCTAATTTAAAAAATTAAATAAGCGTACGAGACTTATATATTTTCGAATAAATATTGAATAGAAATTTATAAATTTTAAAAATTCTATAGTATACATTTATTATTATAATATAAATTAGTTTTGAATTATAGTATTTCCCTAATATTTATATAAACCTTACTTAATAATATTAAATATGTTAAATATACTATGCTTCATATATAAAACTTAGTTTTCCTTTTATTACTTGAGAATCCGGTTTAATATAGCGGGTTAATTATTTCTCGTATATATCGTTTATTTTTCTAAAGGACGTAAATGAATAAAAATATTGTTGAGATAATATTTTATTATTTTATCGAGCTATTTCCGGATTAGATAATTAATAAAAGATTAGAACGTTACGAATATATTAGTTAACCCGAATAGTATTACGAAATATTTAAAAAAAGTTATAAGGTATACGAAACGTCACTTTTTATTTATTTATTTTCTTAATTTATTTATAAACATACCGATACATATATTTAAATATATAAAGTTTCGCGCCCTAATTAATTAATTCCGTCATTTAAATATTAATGGTAGCGGATAATTATTTTTTACCGTTCCGTTATTCAATTAATAGTAATTTATATATAATCGTAAATTACTATTCTTTTTCGGTACGAAGAATATAAGGCACTTTATTACTAATATAGACTCCTTAATATTTTTTTTAAATTCTCGTTTCAATATTTCTTTAAGTCTTTATTTTATTTATTGTTTCTCTAATAGACTTTAGGTAATTGTAGTTTAATTTTTTAGAAAATTTAATTTTATAGTTTTACGGTCCTTACTTTAAAAATCCGTTTAACACTTAGCCGTAAAGGCTAAGTATCTTTAGTATTTGACCGGTACTACCTTTTTTTTAAACTTTTTTCTTCATTATTATACTAAATATCTTTATTAACCTCTAGCATTTTTATTAACGTCGTTAAGCTTATTTCTTCAATTTTATTATTTATATCGATGAAGTATATTAGTACTTTTCAAGTTCCCTACGATAGCACTATAACAGGTACTGATTCTATACTTTGTTTATATATATTCTTATTTTCCTATCGTTAGTTAAATATTTTTAAAATTTTTTAATCGTAAGTATTTACTATCCCTATAATCGATATTTAAATTATAGTTTTTACATGATAGTTTTTTTAGGGGTTATATCCTTCGAGGGTTTAATATTTATAGTATCTAGGAAAATTAAATCTATTTTTCTTTTCACTATAATATTTAAAAATAATACTTTTTATAATTTTTTTATATTAAAACCAATTTTTATATAACGATTTATTCAAATCTTTTTTATAATATTTTAATTTAATATTTAAATTATACTGAAATCAAATTCATTTTTATTTTTGTATTTATTAATATTACCGCTTAAGTATGCTTTTAATATTTTATAACCTAGAAACGTTTTTTTTTTTTACTTTTTCTTTATATAGTAACGACTTTACTAACGAGTATTAGATTATTATTATATACTTTTGCTTTATACTAATACTTTTAAAAATACCGTTTATAGTCCGTTAAAGGTTATCGGCTTCCGCGAAGGGCTATTATTTATCTTTTAAATAGTTATGTTGTTCTAAAACGTTTTTTTATTCCGGGTTATTTAATAATATAAAGTTTTCTAATTATTTACGCCTAACTTCTTTCTATTTTCCGTTTTTACTTTTTTCAACATTTTCTTGTATTTATAGCTGATAACGCTTCTTTTATTTAATCGATGACCTATGTACCGTTACTTAATTGTACCGCTTAACCTTTTCCTATGAATAAAATATATAGTTTGCGCCTAAGTACTATTTCAATATTATTTTTTTTCTTAAAAATTATATTATTAGTTTATATTTTTACCGTTTATCTATTCGAGAAAGTATTTTCTATACTTTTAAGCAAATTATACTACTGAAAGATTACTTTGTAGTTTAATTGAGCCCTAAACCTTTTATAAAATATAGTCGTTCAGTTTCTTTTATGCTCTTTCCTATTTTATTATAGTCCTTTCAATTAAGCGTAGTTTAGCTTCTTTATTTACTTCTATTTATCTATATATAATATATTAAAACTAAAGTACTTTCCGGTATTCGGGATACTTAAAATAAAGTTATACCGTATTTCCTTTACAGGATATATACCTCGTAAGCGAAGATATATTTCTTAATCACTTCGGGATTTCAATGTTAACGACTTTTTTACCCTTTCAATATTTTTCCTACTTCTTGCATATAAGCTTTAAAAATTATATTTCCTAATAAAATAATAATTTATACTTATTATATTATCTCTTTAATATCGTTCACTAGGTAAGTCTTTCTTATTATATAGAGTTATTATTTTTAGCGATTTCCGTAGTAATTTCTATAATAAATCGTACTATTTAATCATATAGTACCTATATTTAAAGATTTCTCTTTTCGTACTCCTCCTTTAAACTTTCTTTTACTTGCTATAAATTTCAGAACTTTATTTTTTTATTCGATATATTAATTAAAATTTTCTTCGAAACGTATCGCTTTACTTTATTAATACCTAATAATCATGATTTTTATAACCTTCGCTCCCTTCGATATAATAATTAGTATAATTTTTTTTATTTAAGCCGTTTAAATACCTTATAGTTATTTCTGCCTTAGCTCCGGCCTTACAGCCTTACGGCCTTTATTACTATATAGTACTAATATATATTAATCCTAAATATATAATACCAGAATAATTAATACTAATGTATTTCCGCTTATGTTTATTATTAAGACAGTTATTACGAAAATATCCTTTATTACTATTACTATAATAATCTCGATTATTACTTCTCTTTTTTATATAACGCTAAAATTACCGATTGTCGATCCGTATAATTATAGTAATATACTTATCGATAATATCGGGCCTCGATTAGTTATATAATTTTTTTATTATTTTTTTTAAAGTTATTATAGAAGACTTATATTAATCCCTTATCGTTAATAATATTATATAGGATATCGATTTTAAATAAAGCTATGTATTAACCGTTAAACGCGTTTAACAGAGGTTTACGAGCTTTTCCTATCCGCGCTTTACTTTATCGTATTTCTTAAATATCTCTTTCAGTTGATTTCGAAAATATAATAACTTTCGAAATATTTTATAGTAATCTTCTTTTAGTCCTTTGGCTCTTATTTATAATGATTATTAAGGATAAAGTTACATTATATGAAAACTTTATTTTTAGCTTTAATAGCCGCGAAAATTATTTTCGATTTTTTATTAGTAAATTAATTTAAAATCAATAAAAATAAGTTTTAAATTAAATTAAGAACTCTCTAAGTTTACTTTTGCTCCTTTATAGTATTCCGGTAATAGGAATTTTTAATTGATTTAAATATAATCGAAATAACAAAAGTTTAATTCTATGTTTATTAAATCTCGTCCTCGAGTTTTTTAAGACGCTTAATAATCTATTTTACGGTAAAAGGTATAAGTCGAGTACTAATAGAAGGTCCCTCGCTACTTAAGCCGGGCGGGACGCCTCCTATCTAAACGTTTATAGGTCTGGCTATAGTAGTAAAAAAATACTTTTAATTTATATATAATAGATTTAGAGTAAGTATATAACGTATAACGAACCTCTATTTAGAATTTCTGAAAGGGATATTAGCAAAAAGTACTTTTAAATAATCCTAGTTTGGTATAGTTAAATAATATTTGATAGTGGCTTGTCTTAATTATTATTATTATTATTATTATTATTATTATTATTATTATTACTATTTCATCATAATGGTAATGACTTAGTAAAGATTATTTTAAAGTTTATAAAATTATACAAGCATTACTATTGTTAAAATGGGTCCCTGTAAGCCGTGTTTTACAGTAGGTTACTGCTGTGATATTACGCGGTGTTAGTTCTGAAGGAACCGTTGCATACGGCACCACGGCCCACAACGCACCTACCCGGCACCCTAACCGAAGATCCACCGAGTACGTCGTCAACTTCGAAGCCTTGCTTCCAACGCTCAATGGTCCAAAATGGCCTAAATTTTAGATTTAGGCTATTAAAGGCCCTCTAATTGCCCTATGTAAATTTTGGCCCTCTAGACCTACAGCTACCGGCACTTACGGGTAGGCCGGTAGCTGATTTTGCTCTGTTTTATATAGGCGTTAGCACGGTTTTAGCAAACCGCAGCCAAATCTTCGACTTCTAGGTCAAACTCTGACACATCTGCGTGTTGGAGAAGTGCAAGGCTCTGTGAGCCCCCTGGGAGTATATGGTAAAGGTAGAGTGCGAACTCTACTATAGAGTATTACGGTGCAGTTGCAGAAGGCTATAGCGACAAATATAGAAGGTCGCTCACTATCACTTTATTATAACAGCGCTTTAAGATGCTGGGACCTATGCACACTAGGAAGTAAGCTCCTAGTATCGATCGTGTCGCAAGTTTCCGCTGCACAGTGAGCACTAAAGTACACTACCGTTACAAGGCTTTAGACCTATACATGTGACTTAACATTTAATAAATATTAATTTAAATTTGTAATTCAGTTTCGACGGTCTTATAATTAACTTCACGGAGATTAATAAATATAATTATAATAAAATTTCTCACAGTTTTAGCTCAGGATAAGAATTGAATATTAAGTTAGTTATATTATGTTGAAATAGGTGCTATTAAGGCCTGTAAATATAGGCTCAAATAGCTATCGGCGCAGTACATTAAGAGCGAAGAAGACTTTAACTGCAGCATTCGACAGTTGCCGTGGCACTGAAGGAAGGAGGATTACAGGGGCGGCGCCCTGTAATATATAGAAGAGAATCACTGTAACATAGGCTTATGAGGCACTGATGAGTGTGGTGAACCAGTATATTAATTGAACCTTGTAGACTAAAAAATACCACAGTGGATAGAGTGTGAAGCAGAGGTTTTATAGGCCATCGGTGCTTTACTCGCTCCCCGAGGGTGACTCCGTTCCCGGGCCTGAACGCGTGTTTCCGGGCCTAAACGCGCGTTTCCCGGGCCCGAACGCCCGCCAAATGCGCTAACTAAATATAAGGTTAGGGGCCACGTTACAGGCCACGTTACCGCTACCGTTTGACCACTGCAGGGCAGCGGCCTTAGCGCTCGGCTTTCTGGGACCTCGGATTGCTTCCGGAGGCCGGGCTTCCGCTCCGGTATCCGCAGTCCCTAAACACTGCTGATTCAAGCCATCGTATTGCCTCTGAGGCCCTGTAATATACAGGGCTCAGATACACTGTAAAATCCACAAACAAAAGCCGTATTTTAACATATTATATAATTAAGTTAGTAATATTATATAATTAAGTTAGTTATATTATATAATTAAGTTAATAATATAACTGTGACAACCAGCCAGTTCCTCTGTATATATAGACCTCAATCCTCCAGGTACCTCCGTACCCGGCTCACCACTGCCAAGAGGTAAGCGCCCCGTTGTCCTGTAGCCCCGCCATTGCATCTTACTTGATTGGCCCTCACGGCCTGCTGCAGTCTCCACTCTGCCTTGCTATATAGTTGGTCTGTGACACGTAGTTTTAGTAACGTAAAAGAATTAAAAAGCGTTAAGCGTAAAGAATAGTTTATTCGTTTCGCTTTTCTTTAGGACTGTCCCGTAGCGCAGTCCTCCGTTATTATCCCTTTCAACTTCTCCTTTTTAGATCCTTCTCTAGGCTTTAACTAGCCTTCCGATCTTTCCTTAGAATTTAATATAGCCGTCCTTTCTTTTCTAATTGCTTAGAATACCGTTAGTAGTAGGCCTCTTACTTTTTAGGGTAATAAAAGCGCATAGCCTTAATTATATCTAAATTTCTTCTTACTTATTAACTTTATAATATAATATATTATACGTCGACTTTTACATTAAAGGTGTAGGTTCGATTTCTGTCGAGGTTTTACTAGGTTAAAGTATTTAATTCTTTATGAGGGCTTTAGTATAACCCTTTTTACCTATATTAGTTTTAATCGGTTTAAATACTCTAAGTAGAATTCTTTTAGTGTATCCGGGTGGTTAAAGTTTATTATTAGTTCCTATAAGATTATTTTTTATTAGGTATCCTAACAAAATTAATTAATATTTTAGTAAAATTTTTTAAACTATAAATTTGAAGCCTTTTCTATATCGTATTTTTGTTTATTCTTTATTACTTTTTTTACTTATTTTACTTGCCGGTAATACAGATTCTAAAAGTAAAATATAAAAATATATAACTGTAAACGTATTATGTTAAATAGTTTTGATTTCAATGTTATTTTTAATATTTATTTTTAACTTTGGAAAACTCTACTTTGCTAGGGTCTATCTTGTTATTAAATCTTTTAATACGTAAATTACGTATGAAAAGTATTATATCCCTTCCTTTAAAATAAGTTCCTTCGAGCTTTATAATATGGTAGGTAGTATTGCTCTTCTCTTTTCTTTATGAACTCCAGTTTTTCCTGAAACTTGCCATAAATATATATGATATATTTACCTTAACTTTAGGTCTACATACTTTTATATCAGGTCGTTACCGTTGGTTTACTTTATATTTAAAGTTTACGAAGAACAGGGTAGCCTAAATCGCTTTTATAGATAATATATTGTATATTAAATATGCTTTGCGTCATAATTCGGTTTAATTATTTTATTTGAGGTTTATACAACGCTATTAATACTATTTTACGATTTAATTAAGCTATTGTATTTAACCGTTCATTTAAAAGTAATAAGCCGAAAATACTATATTTATTACCTCTAAATTTATTATTAGCACTCTTCAAAACTTAAACACGCATTTAATATTACGGTCTGTAACAAACTACTTTATACATATATATATATTATAATTTATTATAGCATTCTATTCATTAATTGATTTACCAATTAGGTTTCTTTGAAAAATCAAAACCACGTTTATTTAATAAACTTATCGATTATGATTGATATAGAATGGTATGTAACGCCGGTAGTTTGATTTTTTTAGTTGTAATAATTTAATAGTAAAGTCTATCGTAATTAGAATTTATATCCGCTCCGCTACTATTAGTAGCGTTCGAAATTAATAAAACTTATATTTTATAACTTTTTCTTTTTTATGTAACCTTCATCTTTAGTATATCAAAGTATTATTTGAATTTTTCTGTAGTCTTTATAATACGTATATATTCTCCGCACTTGATCCGTAAATTTCTATTATTAGTATTATCTTAAGATTTAGCTTTACGTACGCTTGTTTTTTATATTATAATTTTTTTTAAGTATTCTTTTAAGTACTTTATAGTTCCCGTTTTTTTTGATTGATAATACTACGTAAAATTATTATTTAACTTTTTTAATAGGTATTAGAAGTAATTTTCTTTTAATGTAGTACAAAATTAAATGTGTACGCCTAAAATAAATACTTAAAAGTACCTTTGAAAATTTCTTTAAAAAATAATTATAATTTCTTAACTATATTTTTATGGTAATCGGCTAGCCAGTAGTTCCGTTTACCCTAACATTCTCCGAACCCTTTTTATAGTTGGTTTAGAAATTAAACTTTCCAAGAAACTACAAGTACTATGTACGTTAAAGACCTTTACAATAATGAGATATTATAGGTTTTTATAATCCGTATAAAGCTATATTTTATCATTAATATTATTCAAATACAACTTTTATTTCTTCAGTATTTTGATTATGGTAAGAAATCTTTATGAAAACTTAAATAGTTTTAACATATTTCCTTTGGTTATTTCGAACAAAAAGCTATTAAATATAAATTGTAACTTCTTTCCGTTATTTTAGTTATCAACTAATCGTACAGTTCAATATATTAACCGCTACTTTAAACGATTTAAAAAAGTTTAATAATGTAAATACCGAGTCTTTTAATATAACTTCCTTTAATTTCTAAAAAGCTTACTTTTCTTTCTATCCTTACCGGAACTTTGTGTCTTTCTTAAATAAGTGATTAAATAACTATATTATTTTAATTTACCTTTAAATAAATATCCGGTAGAAATTTATAAACCTTAAAAATTCCTTAACGTATATTCATAATTATACTATAATCTAATCTTTAATTAATATCATTCTTTTCAAATTTATCCAAGCTTCTATTAATAATACTGAATATCCTGAATATACTATTTATATACGTAAAATTCGCTTTTCTCTTTATTAATTCAAAGTTTAGATCCGTATAGCGCGTGGAATATCCTTCGTATGAATCATTTATAGTCCTCTAAAGTGCACAAATAAATGAATATATTATTGAAATACTGTATTTTCATTTTATTGTAATATTTCTGGTTTTTATGATTAACGTAAGATTTCGATATTATGGCCGTAGTAATTAACCCGAATTATATCCGAAATATTCGAAATAATTATAGGGTTTTAAAACGTTATTTTTTAATTTTTCTTTCCTTAATTGTATATAGATATATGTAATCAATATATATAAATATATAAAGTACTACGCTTTGATTAAAACATTTCACAATTCAGATATTAATGATAGTAAACAATCATTCTTACCATTTAATATATCAATCACTAATAATTAATATATAATAATAAACTACCGTTTTTTTTCGGAACGAAAAATACAATGTATTTTAATAATACTATAACCTCCTTAATTTACCTTTTATTTAAAATGTCGTTTAACTATTTCCGTAATGAATCTTATATTACTTACTATAGTTTAACTCTTTCTTTTAGTTTATTTTCGTACTTTTACGGTCTTGGCTTCAAAAATCCCTCTAAATATTTAATTACAAAAGCTAAATATCCTCGATCTTTTATTACTACCACCCTTTGTTTTCTTGTCTTTATATCATTACAGTAAAGATATTTGTTAATCTCCGATATTATTACTAACGTTATTAACTTTTCTTCTTTAATTTTACCGCTTAAATCTATAAATCATATTAATATTTCCTATGCTTTTTACGGTAGTACCGTAGAGGGTATTTATTCTATACTTTACTGTATACCTACTTCTGTCGTTAATTAAATATTTTTAAAGCTCTTTTAATTGTGAATAAATACCGTTTCTCTAATTATCATTTAAGTCATAATTTCTATTCTATTATGACCCTAAAGTTATAGTTTTTTTTAGGGTTTTAAATTTATAATATTGAATGTAACTAAGCTTCTTTTCCCTTTTACTATTATATATATGTTTTTACGTTAAAAATAATCTGTTATTACTATTTATTCCTTCTTTCTTATTACAATATTCTAGTTGAATACGTAAAATATAATAGAATTAAATTGGTTTCCGTACCTTTAATTATTATTGGTGCCATTTAAACACGCTTTTAATATATCAAAATATAAAACTAGTTGTATTTTTTACTTTTTCGTTATGTAACAACGGCTTTATTAACGAATATCGGATAATTATCCTATACCTTTATTTTACACCGATATTTTGAACAACATTTTTTGGAGTTCTTTAAAGGTCACCGGCTCCTGCAAACGACCATAAATTATTTTTACAAAATTATATTATTTAAAAGTATGTTTTATTCCAAATTTTAAATAATATAAAATTTTTAACTAGTTTCTATTTTTTTATTTTCTGTTTTTAACTGTTTTAATATCTTATTGTTCTTATATTAAATAATAGTTCCGCTACTTATTCGTTTCTTCACAGTTCTTTATTTAATAATATTATTTAATCTTCTCTTGTAAATATATTCTATAATCCGGATTTAAATACTGCGTAAATGCTACTTTTCCCTATGAAATTATATTATGTTTCACACCTTTTTCCTTTACTACATGGAAATAATATCTTATATATATTGAAATATGAGTTATAGTACTCAAAAGCTATTCTTTAACTCATTTAGGTCCTAAACTTTCTATGAAAATAATCAATTTCTTTTTTGCTTAAAACATTTCTTATTGAAATGTTGGTTTTTGAACTAAATATTATTTACTTTTCATACTTATTTAATATATTGAACTATAATTAAAGTACTTTGTAATATTCCGGATATATCAAACAAAACTATCCTCTATTTTCTTTATGAAATGTATACTATGTAATGAAAAATACTTCTTTTAACTATTTAATAATTTTCATAGAAACATTCTTTTTATTTTTTTAATGTTTGCTTTTCTTTTGAATATAAATTCTTTTATATAAATTATGTTACTCTTTCAAATTTTTTCACTAGGTAAATCCCTTGTACTATAAACAGTTTCTATTTTTCATTACCCTTGTAATAACATTTGTATTTATAAAGTTACTTCTTTATATTTGACTTTTAACTCTTGTAGTTTTTTCTCTAGTCCTTAAAAGCCAAGAATTTATTTACTATATTCGTTTAAATCTTGTCCAAAATTTAAAGTTTCGCTTTCCGAATATTTAATAATTATGCCCTCCATAGCTTATACTTTCTTTAAGATAATACTTACCGTAATTGACTTTCTTTAATCGACTAATTTAACTATTTCCTCATCCGTTTTAGAATATTTTATTTTATAATAATCATTTTTACGTTAATTCCGGCTTTATAGCCTTTACTATTTATTATATGGTATTGATTTTTATTAATTCTAAGCATATAATACTGTAGTATTTAGTGTTGAAGTATTCCCGTTTCTATTTATCGTTAAAGCGGTTACTCCTCTAGTAATCTTCTATAATTATCATTTTCTTTCTTCAATATTAAAGTTACTAATTGCTAATTTATATAATTATGTTAATATCTATTTATTAAAAATATAAAGTATTAATTTTTTATATAATTCATTTTGTTAACCTTTCTTTAGCACGTGATCAAAAATTATATTGGTTCTTTATTATTAATAGTATTATATTGGCTACTATATTCTAAATAAATCTTAATAGCTTGTTAGTAAAGACGTGTGTTGTAAATTTATTAACCTCTTTTATATATATTTTAGTTTATTATACTACTTACCAGAAATTTAAGTTTAATTTTGTAAATATAGTGATTTTCAAAATATGAAACTATAACTTTCTCTCAATTTTCTTTTTTTATAATAATTTTATGGATGAATTTAAATTACATTAAAGCTTTTATTTTAAACTTGATAACTGTAAAAATCATTTTTTATTTTTTGTTAATAAATTAGTTTAAATAGTCATAAAAATAGGGTTTATATTAAATTGAAAACTTTTTCAATATTACTCTTCGGTTCTAATAATACTTTAATACTGGGATCTCATTTATTAATTTAAGTACGGTAGAAATAAGAGAAATTTTACTTTAAAGCTATTTAGTTTATTTTTGAATTCTTTAGTGCGTTTACAGATTGTTCTATAACTCTAAAATTAACAGCTCATTGTTAATATATTAAGTACAATTATGATTCTTTATACTAAACTATTTATTACTTTTGATTCTTTGTTATTAAAAATTCACGAGAGACTATATTGTATTTATACAAATAAAATCTTCATAATTTAAGAGTAACTACTAGTATTTATCATAATTATTAGTACCTTTATAAAATATATTATTTAGATCCTGGATTTTCTTTAAGCAAGACTCAATGAATTTCATAGAAACTTAAGAACTTTAATAATTTTATTTGACCGCTACAAAAGTCTTATGGATTAAATAAGTTTATTAATAAAGTTATAATTCAATAAAAGGTAAGAAAAACTTATAATATATATAGAATTAGATAGAAAAGATAGAAAGTTCCTATAAATATTAATTTAAAAAGAATAGTGTTACGGTTTTAGGAGACGGTAGAGAAGCAAGCAACTAATCAGGGCTGGACCGGACGATCGAGGGGGCTCACGGTCTAGTGGACAGGACAGACCAATAAGATTGGGATCGGGGACCGCGGCGGGGCTAACGGTCCACGGTTCAGTATTGTCACGGTTCAGAAGAGAGGGGTCGCCGGACCAATAGAACTGGAGCAACGGATAAGTGGGACATGTGGGACAGGAGATAGCACGGGCAGGGGGATCTAGGATTTGAGAGATAGATCTATGGATCTAGAGTCTGGAAGTTAGATCCAGGAGGATCTAGGAACTAGAAGATAGATCCAGGTACGGAGGTACTTGGAGGTTGAGACCTATATATATGGAGGAACTGGTTAGTGTAGATAGATAGTTCCGTAATATATAATATAAGTTATAATCGTTGATATTTAAACTATTATAATTAAGATAAGCTATTATTACATACTATTTAACTATATTGAACTAGGATTATTTAAAAGTACCTTTAATTAGTGTCTCTTTTAAAGATTCTACATAGAGGTTCGTCATACGTTATATACTTACTTACTTCAACTCTATTACGGATAAATTAAAACCGTCTTTTCACTACTATAGGTAGACCTTGAAATATTTAAATAGAAGGTATCCCGCTTAGCCTAGGTAGCGAGGGACCTTCTATTAGTACTAGACCTATACTTTTTACTGTAAAGTAGGTTATTAAGCATTTAAATGAACTTAAAGATAAAGCTTAATAAACCCAGGACTAGATTTTTGCTATTTCGATTACGTTTAAATTAACCGTTAAGTTTTCGCTCTTGAAGTATTATAAAGGAGGAACGGTAAAGTTTAAAATCTTTTTAATTTAACTTAAAACCTATTTTCGTTAATATTTAAATTAATTCATTAACGAAAAATTCAAAATAATTTGTACGGTAATTAAACAAGAAAACAAGGTTCTCGCGTAGTTCGAGCTTATCATTAACGATTATTATAAAAAGTAGCCGGGGAAAAAAGAAATTATTATAAAATATTTTAAAAATAATTATATTTTCGAGATTAAGCTTAAAGAGGTATTTCAGAAGTATAATAAAGTAAAGTGTATATATAGGAAAGGCTTATAAACTTACGTTTAACGTATTCAATAATTAAATACTTAACTCTATTTAAAATCGATAACCTACGTAATACTATTACCGATAAAAACTTAATATAACTCTTTTATAACAACTTTAGGGAAAAAACAAAAAATAAATTATATAAAAAGTCGAGGCTTAATATTATTAATAAATATATTATTATAGTTATATAAATCAACGATCGGTAATTTTAACGTTATACGGAAAAAAGAAATAATAATAGGGGTTACTATAGTAATAATAGTACATGATACTTTGATAATAATTAGTTTAATAATAAGCGTAAATGAAATATTTTATTATTAATTAGTTTAATATTATATATTCAAAATAAATAAGTATCGATATACTATAATAATAAAACCTGTAAAGCTAGGGTTAAAGTGGAAAATTTTTTAAGCATCTTATTTATAGTAAAGTAAAATACTTTTTAAAAAATTATAGGGTACTTAAACGATTAAAAAGAGAAAAAGAAATTATATTAATTACTATATTAAAAGGACCGAAGGTTATAAAGGTCGTAAGTTATAAGTATTGATAAGGTAAAACGGTAAGTTTCGAGGAAAGTTTTAATTAGTACGTTAAATAAAAGGAAATAAAGGTTTAAAAATTACGGAGAGTAATAAAAAACCTAAAGGCGGAATACGAAAAAGGGGATTTTTGGATATAGGTAGTATAGGATTAAGTAGTACGAGTTATTACAGAAATGGCTAAGGATATTACTAAGAATGATAACTTTATATAATAGGAAAAACTAACTCGATCAATAATATTAAAGATGTAAGATAGTAGGTATAGGATCGTCGTTATATAAGTATAGTTTAAAATTTCGAGTAAAAATTTTGGGAAAGTATTACAAAGATAAGAAAGTCGCTAATATTTAAAATCACGAAGTTACTGAGAAATATATCTATAGTTATACGGCATGTACCCTATGAAAGAAATATAATGTAACTTTACTTTTATTATTAAAAATATCGGAAAGTATTTTAGTTTAAATATATTATATCTAAATGTAACGTACATTATCAGTGAGTCGTCCATATTAGTGGGTCGTGCACTCCCTAGCGCGACGCGTCCTCATTGCACTTTGTATCGAATTTTTCTACAATCCAATATGCCTTTTATTTTAAAAGAAGCGAGGGTAATCTTAGCCCTTGAAGCTCTCCAAAAGGACGAAAAATTAAGCCTCAGAGCCGTAGCTATACTCTATAATATACTACTATCAACCCTCCGCGACCGACGCGATGGCCGGCCTGCACGACGCGATGCTACGCCCGGTACAAAGAAGCTCACTTAATTAGTAGAAAAGGCTATTATCCAATATATTATTAAGCTATATACGCGAGCTTTTCTACCTAGATTGCGTGGTGTGGAAGATATAGCTAATTAACTGCTACGCGTACGCGATGCGTCCCCTGTCGGTAAGCTCTAGGTATATCGATTTATTAAACGCTAGTTAAAGCTCCGTACGCGTTTTATATATAAATACGACTACTAGAGGGCTAAATGCGATGATCTAAAGGTTATTAGCGAGTGGTTCGCGCTTATGCGAGATACTAAAGCCAAGTACGGTATTATAAATAATAATATCTATAACTTCGACGAGACTAGGGTTATAATAAGTATTCTTTTCGCGGGTATAGTAATTACGACCTGGGACGGCCTTAGTAAGGCGAAATTAGCCTAGTTTAGTAATCGCGAATAGGTAACGGTAATCCAGGAAGTTAATACCTTCGGTTAGGCTATCCCTTTTTTTATTATTTTAACCGCGTAATACTACCTTACTAACTAATATACTGAGTTTAACCTACCGTTTACCTAGCGTATCGCAACTACCGATAATAGTTAGACTATTAATCCAGTAAGCCTAAACTAAATTAAGTACTTCGATTATTATATAGCGCCTTAGATAAAGGGTAAATACCGGTTATTAATCCTTAACGGTTATAAAAGCTATTACTCGACCAAATTTGAGCGTTACTATTAGCAAAATAATATTATTACGCTTTATATACCTCTATATTCTCTACATTACCTCTAACCACTCGATATCGGCTGCTTTAGGCCATTAAAGTAGGCGTACGGCCGCCAGATCGAGGACTTAATACGTATATATATTAACTACGTAAGCAAGCTCGAGTTCCTTTGTGCCTTCCGCAAGGCCTTCTTCGCCTCTATAACGGAAAAGAATATATAAAGTAGCTTTGCAGGTGCTGGCTTTATACTATATGATCTAGAGAGGGTACTTTTTAAGCTAGATATAAAGCTTCGTACGCTAATACCCCTATCCTTAAAGCCGGGCACGGTACTCCCTTGGCTCTCCCAAATACCACATAACCCTCGAGAAGCTACCTTACAGTTAGAGCTTCTTAAAACTCGGATATTAAACCACTAGGATAGCTCTCTAATATCTATATTGGCTGCTATAGATCGATTAGCTAAAGGTACGATAATTATAATATACGAGGTAGCTCTTTTTACGTATGGAGCTCTCGGCACTACGAAATCCCAATAAGGCACTTAGTAAGAGACGGAGAGCCAAAAAAACACGTGTGAGGCTTGAAGGGTCACTTGCCGTACAAGAGGTACAGGATCTACTGGATTAGAAGGCTGTGGGTGAGCAGGTAATCCAGGAAAATCGACAAAGTGGTGATGGTACAGGGGGGTCTCGTACGAAGACTCAGTGCTGTGGTATATGCGGCAAGCCTGGCTATAATGCACGTACTTGCCAGGAGGCTGCAGAATTATCTGATTCAGCTGTTTCTGATGTAATTGTAGTTAGTTCCTAATGCTGGTGTGTTATAATCGAGGGTAATTGTAGTAGGGTGGTAGAGAGTGCGCGACCCAGTGATATGCACGACTCACTGATAATGTACGTTATAAAATATTAATAAAGTAAAATACTATATAGTTATTAGCCGGTACGTAAACTAAGTAAGAAAAGTTAATTACGGTCAGTTAAGAAAATAATAACAAAGTAGGAAAAAATACTAAAAAGTTGAACGATTATTTGATATAGAAAGTAAGAAACGTAACCCAATTAGGCAATAAATTATAAGTAATTTAGTTTACATTAGAAGAAGTAGGATACTACTTTGATTATAGATAATAAAAATATAGTAAATGGCGAAATTTTAGGGCTAAAGATACCACTATAATAGTATTTAAACCTATATTACACGCTATATTTATAATAAAAACCTAAATAATATTATTAAACTACGGAATTTAAAGTATGGATTAAATAATAAAGATACTGTTAAAAATATATTTAATAAAATATTTAAAAAAAACCGAAAAATAAAAAGAAATTAAATAAAAATAATTAGAAAAAACCTTATATTATTAAATAACCCGGAGTAAAAAGACGTTCTTAAACGATAAAACTATTTAAATATAATTCGCGGCCCTTCGCGGAAGCCAGTGACTTTTAACGACTACAAATGGTATTTTTTTTTTTTTAGCGTAAAGCGAAGGTATAAATAAGGATTCAATATTCATTAAGAAAGTCGCTACTCTATAAAAAAGAAAGAAAATTAAATGTTTCTAAAATGTAATGTATTAAAGATATATTTAAATAATAATATTAATAAACGGAAATACAAAGATAAATTTAATTTCGCTATAATTCGCATACTAAACTAAAATACTATAAAAAAGAGGAATCAATCGTTATATAGAAGCTATTCCCGACATAAAAAACTTATAAAAAAGTTATTTTGTAATATTATAATTAAAGGGAAAATAACTTTAACTATATCTAATATTATAAATAAAGGACCTTCGAAAAATATAATCTTAATATAAAGAGAAAATATATAAAAGAGGTTACAGGATTAGTAAAATATTCTATATTTTTCGTACCAAAAAAACATAATATTTATAACTATATATAAATTACTACTAATTATATAATAAAATAGTAAAAGATAATTACTTACTACCGTTGATTTTTAAAGTATAAAATTAGTTAATTAAAGTATAATATTTTATATATTTCAATATATTTATCGGATATCTCTACATAGAGATTAAAGATGAAAATAAATAAAAATAATATTTCGTATACTTTATAAGTATTATCAATATTTCGTAATATTATTTAGAGTCATCAATATACCCGTAGTACTCTAATATTTTATTAATTATATAATCCGGAAGTACCTCGATAAAGATAATAAGATATTATTTTAATAATATTTTTATTTATTGACGTACTTTTGAGGAGTATATGTAATACGTATTAGAAGTATTTAATACGTTATACGGAATTAAATTTTTTATTAATAAATAAAAAGTAAGTTTTACGTATAAAAAATAATATATTTAAAATATTTAATATTATTCAAAAACGGTTATATAGAACCTGAAGAAATTATAGTAATTAAAGATTAAGTTGCATTATAATTATAAATATTTTTTAAAGAATTCTTAAAGTTTATACGCTTTTATCCGATATTTATTTAAAAATATGTAAGTATCGCGTAGCTATTGAATTCCCTAATCAAAAACAATATAGAGTTTCGGTAAAGGTTAAAAAAAAAGTAGGCCCTTTAAATATTAAAGGAAATTATTTAAAAAAAAAAACTCGATATTTAAATTACTAAACACAAATTGAATATTCAAAGTGGAGGTTAAGATATTAAATTAGACGAAGAGTACATATTTAAAATAGTAAGATAATAACAGGTAGTAAGGTTTAATTATTTTATTTTTACAGCAATTTAAAGAAATATAGTAAAATTATTTAATCTAAAATAAAAAGCTACTTGCTATTATTAAAGCGTTCGAGTAATAGAAATTATATTTTAAAAATATTAATTACGAAGCATAGGTTTATGAGGATTATATAAATCTATAATGCTTCATTACTAAAAAGGTATTTAATATATGGTAAATGTAATAATGATTGTTTCTTTCGGAAATTGATTTTTAAATTAACTATTAAAAGGCTCGGAAAATACTAAGGTAACAATATTTAATTAGTAAACCAATTTCTATATACATATAAGGCATTACTATTATTATTTAAAAAAACGTTAAACAGTACTCATAAACGTTTATTTTAGTTATAAATAAAGTATTTATAATGTATTCTAAATCGTTCATTTCTAGTAAGTATGAAAAGAAATTCATTCACAATATTATAGAATATTATTAGTAAAAGGAATTAAAACTATAAAGTATTAAAAAATAGTTAGGAAAGAGTATAGTATAAGAATTAAGAGTATATATACAGTTAGATAAAGAATAGAAATTTATAGATTGACGTTCAGAGGATACAGAGGTATTATAAAGAGTATAAGCAAATTACATACTATTTTAATTAATCAGAAATTAAAATTAACGTTAAGGAAACTATTTAATTTTATTATATATATAAAAGAATAAAGGCTATAAGATGTAAACTTTACGGATTTTCAAGTTGTTATTAATAGCGGAATATCTGTAAAGTATAATTAAATAGATTTTATTATTATATAATTAAATTTAAATTGATATAGTAAGTAACGTTAGATATAAAAATATATTAATAATAATCGCTAAACTTACAAAATAATATATGTTTTAGTTTATGAAAAATCTTAATAAATTAAATAGTTAGTCAATATAATACTATAGTATGTTGTAGTAATATATACATAGTTAAAGGAGTTTATTACGAACCGTAATATTAAATTTATATCGAAGTTTTCAAAAATATTAATACCGAAGTTAGAAGTAATAAATAAAGTATTTTTGGTTTATTACTTTCAAATAAACGGTTAAACATAACGGTTTAATTAAATTAAGTAAAATGTATAGAACTATTCCAATTTAACTAAAATTATAAAGTTAAAATATTATTCACGGTATCATTAATATATAATATATTATTAATAAAGACTATTCAAGCTCTACCGTTCTTTATAAATTTTAAATATAAAGTAAACCTACGGTGGGAATTAAACGTGAAACTACTTAGGGTTAGGGTTAGAGGAAAAAAGTTATATATATTGTTTAATATGTTTGAAGAAGAATTAAAATTTATAAGGAAAAGGATATAGAAATATTAGAATATTAAAAGCCTTGACGGACCTTACCTTAAAGAAGGGAATGTAGTATTTTTTTATACGTAATTTATATATTAAAAGACGTAGTAAAAAGCTAGACTATAGAAAAGTAAGCTTTTTTAGAGTTAAAAAGGAAAATATCGGAAACGGTATTCGAATCAAAGTTATTTAATATAATACGTTTATGGTTATATAAATTTTATACTTTATTTTTAAAAGCTATATGCCGGGCAAATAAAGTTAATATATAGAAAGTAACGAAAGACCCAAAAAAATATAATATAGAAAAAGTATTAAGTTTATAATTTAATAAAGGCTAATTAAAATATTCAATTAGTGCATTAGGATATCTAGCTATTGATAATCTATAAATATTAAAACTCAGTTATATATATTTAAATAAATAAAAAGAATTTTACGGGTAATATTTAAACCGATTAAAGCCTAAATAACTAAAAATCTTTTACCTTTAGCAAAATCTATTAGGTTTTTTAATATATTAAGAACTTCGGTAGGATTTAAACCTACGTTTCCGATATAATAATTAATGTATCATATATTATATTATATTATAATGTTAATAGGTACGAAACAACTTAAACCTAATTAATACTATACGCCTTTACTATCCTAAAAAAAAGTTAAAGACGTATTATTTACGGGAAACTAAAATTTAAAGCTTAGGAAAACTTATTAAATTTTTTAAACCTCGGAAAACGTTAACAGGAGTCAAACCTATACCTTTAATATAGTAACCGACGTACTATACGTTATACTATAAGGTTAGAAAGTATAAGGGGACCTATGTATAGTTAGTGCTACGCGTTTTAATTATCCTAGGAAGTAAAAGGCGCGCTATTAACGGTACCCTATAAAGTTAAAAAGGAAGGACCGGCTATATTGAAGTCTAAAGGAAGGTCGGAAGGCTAATGAAAGCCTGAGGAGGGATCTAAAAAAGAAAAGTCAAATATGACCGTGACGGAAGACTTTATTACGGAACGGTCCCGAGGGGAAACGGAACGAATAGACTATTCTTTACGTTTAAGTCTCTTTAGCTTTTTGTTACTATTAAAGCTACGAGAAACGGCAGGAACTATTTTATTAAACTAAAAAAACTTTTACTTATAAGAATAAGTAAGCTTGGTTATTAAAGTAAATAATTCGGCCTCTACTTTCTCTATATCGCAATTAAGATGGTTATAATAAGTTATAATTTTACGGAGGCTAAAGGCGGATAGACCGCCGGCCTTAAAAGAAAATAAATTAAAAGAAATATAAGAAGAATAGCGAAAAGAATCGGGAAAAGAGACCTCGTAAAGAAATAAGCGGCGTTCGTGGTAAGTATCGGAAATAACCATAGCGGTAGAGTTACGTAAAATAATATCGAATAAAGTGTCGCGATAAATAATCCTAAGATAAGTAACCTTCGAGCGTTTAAAAACCTAGTTAAAAAATATAATCATCAATAAAAAAGAAGGAAAAGAAGTTACCGTAATTAATAACGGAAAAGGAGATTAGGCTGTAGGGGCGTCGGCCTAGAAAGAAAGTATTATATTACGGTTTAAAAGAGAGGGGTCGCTACGGATTAATAAAACTAAAGTAATAAATAAATGGGGCCTGAAGGGCAGAGGAAACTACGGTTAAGGGGATTTAGGATTTAAAAGATCGATCTATAGATTTAGGGATTTAGAGTTAAATCTAAGGATCTAGAGTCTGAAAGCTAGATTTAGGAGGATCCAGGGATTAGAAGATAGATTTAGGTATGGAGGTATTTGGAGGTTAAGACCTATATATTCGGAGGAATTAGCTGGTGTAGATAGTTTCGTAGTATATAATATAAGTAATAATCGTTTATATTTTAACTATTATAATTTAGATAAACTATTTATGATATACTATTTAGCTTTACCAAATTAGGATTATTAAGAAGTACCTTTAATTAATATCCCGTTTAGAGTTTTTAGATAGAGGTTCGTTATACGTTATATTTTTATTGTAATTTTACTACGAGTAAATTTAAAATAAATTTTTATACTATAGCTAGTCGTAAAATCGTTTAAATAGGAGAGGCCCTACTTAACTTGAGTAGCGAGAGACTTTCTATTAATATTAGACCTACTCCTACTATTACAAAATAGGTAATTAAATACCTTAAGGAATTCGAGAAAGAGGTTTGATAATAGCGGAAATAAACTACTACTATTTCAGTTATTCCTAAAGTAATACTTAGGTTCCTAAGACCGGAGTACTGTAGATAAAGAAAGATAGAACTTAAAAGGTTTTAATTTAGCTTAGAACCTATTTTCGTTAATACATAAATTGGTTTAATAACGAAAAGTCGAAAGTAATCTTTTTAGTTATTAACCTACGTAAATCGAGCCTACCTTAATAATTATTGTAAAGTAGAGCCGGAAAACTAAAACTAAGTTACTATAAATATTCAGCTCGCTATTTTACTTTCGAAATTAAGCTTAAGGAAGTACATAAAGAATATAATAGTGTAAGACGCGCGTAGGAGAGGCTCATATACTTACGTTAAATATATTTAAACACTAATTACGCGGTATTATTAAAAATGGATAACTTATATAGTACTATTAACTATAAAGGATTAATATAGTTTTTTTATAATAGTTTTAAAAAAGGTGAAAGATAAGTTATAAAAGGAGCCGAAGCTTAATACTATCTTTAAGTATATTACTATAATTATATAGATCGATGATCGGTAATTCTAACGTTATATAAAGAAAAAAAGCAATAACCGAGATTATTACAATAATAATAATAACAAAGGATACTTTAGTCATAATCGTTTCAACGATAAACGTAAAAGAAAATATTTTAATATTCATTATTTTAGTATTATATATTGAAGATTAATAAACGTTAAGATTATTTAACAGTAAAAGCTATAAAGCCGGAGCTAAAGTAAGAATAATTTCAAGTTTTTAATTATAGTAAGGTAATATACTTTAAGAAGGATTATAGGGTACCCAAACGACTTAGATAGAGAACGGAAATTATATTAATTATTATATCGAAAGAACCGAAGGTTATAAAGGTTATAACTTTCGGGTATGAATAAAGTAAAGAGGTAAATATTAAAAAAAAATTTAAAGGGTATACTGAGTAAAAGGAAGTAAAGTTTTAGAAACTGCGGAAAAAAAAAACCTAAAAGTAAAATATAAAGAAAGGTTTTTTTTAATATAACTATTATAAGATGAATAATATAAATCGTAATCGGATTGATCACGGAGGTTACTAAAGACGATAACCCTATCTAATAAAATAAAGAAGACTTATTAAGTATATAATATTACAAAGGTGGTATGGTTAAATATAAAATTCTTGTTATATAATAATAGATTATAAAGCTTATATATAAAGGGTAAGTAGAGTTTTTTTTAAAGAAGTAATAAGGTTATAAGAATTAAAATCGCGAAAATACTAGGCGATATACCTATATTAGTATAATTCATATTTTATCAAGAAATTGTGGTATAATTTTATTTTAAAATATCCGTAATACCGGAAAATACTTCAATTTTAATATCTTATTTATAAATATATGAAGGATTATTAAAGTAAGTTACTATATAAATTTAGCCGGTATATAAAGTATATAAGGGAGGTAAGCTACGTCCGGTGAAAGAACTATAATAAATTAAAAGAAAGTTTGCGAGGAATTAAATAACTATTTTTGTGGAAGGTTTAGGACCCGTTTAAATTAAAAAATTATTTTCAAATAATATAATTTACTGTAAAATATATGAAATACTATCTCGAGTATATAAATATTTGGGATACAAAAAACAATATAGTTTTTTAAGAAAAATAGCACAAAAACAGTACCTAAGCCCGGATTACGGACTATATTTATGGAAAAAAGTTAAATAATATTATTAAAGTAAGAAGCTTAAAGGAACGATTAAAAAAAGGAATTATTATTAGATATAAATCTAAAAGAATATTATGGAAATTAAAGATAGAGGATAGGAAAAAGTTAGGCGGAGATAGATAAAAGACTTTAAATTATTAAATAATTCGGAGTAAAAGAACGCTTTGAAACGATAAAATCGTTTAGCAAACGATTTACGGCCTTTCGCGGGGGCCTAGTAACCTTTAATAAATTCTCAGTAGTATTATCAGAAGTGTTAACGTTAGGCGAAGGTATACGATAATAATTTAATATTTATTAACGAGGCTATTACTATAAAAGAACAAAGTACATAAGATAAATATTTTTAAATTATAGTATATTAAAATGATATTTAGGCGGCAGTATTAATAAATAGAAATACGGAAACGAACTTAATTTTACTATAGTTCGTACATGAAATTAGAATACTATAGAAGAAAAAGAAAGAACAGATGATTATATGAAGACTATTTTTAACGTAAAAAGTATATTAGAAAAATATAACTTTTAGAAATTACAGTAAAAAGAAAAATGATTTTAATAATATTTACTATGATAGACATAGGACCCTCGAAGGATATAATCTTAAAGTAATTATAATCTTAAGATCATAATTTAAATATCGACTAGAGAAATAATAGTTATCTACGATTAAAAGAACTTTAGAAGTTTTTTATTAATGATAGGAAATGAGAAACAAATATAAAGTAGAGTATAACATAAATACCCCCTACGGTACTACCGGAAGGAGTCTAAAAAATAATATTATACTTTGTTGATATAGCTGGTAAAATCGAAAAATAAGGTTAATGATATTAGTGAAAATATTGGAGGTTAATAAGTACGTCTATAATAATAACGTAGAAAAAAGTAGAAGACAAGGCGGTATTAATAGAATATTGAAAATAATTAGTTTTATAGTTAACTATTTCAAGGGATTTCTAAAACGAGGATAGTATGATTATAAAATTAAATTAAAAGAAATTATTAAATTACAGTTATTTCAGATTTTTTATTTTAACTATAAACAAAGTAAGGAATTACGGAAGTACTAAAACGAGAATTAGAGAGGCAATATAGTAGAGGATTTATATTACTAATCAAATACCCTGTATTTTCTAGATTACATAAAGACGGTAATTAATTATTATATATGAGTTATTATGAATTAACTAATAAAACGGTAAAAAATAATTATTTGCTACCGTTAATATTTGGGTTACGGAAATAATTCACTAGAGTATAATACTTTATATATGTAAATGTATTTATTGAATATAGCTATATACGGATTAAGAAATGGAATAAATCAAATATTGTATTTCGTAAATCGTATAATTATTTCGAGTAACTTTTAATATTATTTAGATACATTAATATACCCGTAACGTTCTAATCTTTGTTTAATTGTATAATCGTGAAGTACTTTTATAAAATAATAAAATATTATTTCGACGATACTTTTATTTACCTAGGTATTTTAAAGGAGTATAAGCGATACGTACGAAAAATACTTAACACATTATATAGAGCTGGACTTTTGATTCGTAAACAAAAAACCCAGTTTTATATATAAAAAAGAATATATGAAAGATATTTAATATCGTTAAGTAAGGCTTGTAAAGAACCTAGGGAAATTCCGGTAGTTGAGAAGTAGCCTATTCTGTGGTTATAGATATATATTAAGAAACTTTTAGCGTTTACGAACTTCAATTCAATATTTATTCAGAAGTACGTAAAAAATATTTAATAATTTAATTACTTAATTAAAAAAGATATAGAATTCCGGTAGAGGTAAGAAAAGGAGTAGGGCTTTTGGGAGCTAAAAGAGGCAGTTTTAAACGACTCAGTATTTAAATTACTAAACCTTAATCAATTATTTAAGGTCGGAATAAAGATACTAAATTATATAATTAGTAAATAATTAAGGTACTGAAAATAACGACGGAAAGCTATACTTCATAACTTTCTTTTTGAAAAGATTAAAAGGGATACATTAGAATTACCTAATCTATAATAAAAAGCTACTTAGTATTATCAAAACATTTAAAGAGTACAGGCTATACTTTAATAGTATTAAGTATAAAATCTAGGTTTATACGGATTACAGAAACCCATAATACTGTACCATTACGAAAGTCCCTTACGTACGGTAATTATAATAATTAAAATTTCTTTCGAAATATAATTTTTAAATTAACTATAAAAAAGATTTGGAAAATGCTACAGTAAAGGTATTTAACCGGCGAGCCGACTACTATTAGGATACATCGAAGGAATTATTATATGTATTAAAAACGCTATAAAGTATTTAAGATAATAATTAGGGAAGACTATAATGGAAAATTAAAATATACGTAAAGCTAAGTAATAGAATAATCATAATAATAAAAGTTTATAAATCGAAACTCGGAAGACATATAAGTATTATAAAGACTATTAAAAGAAATTAAGTAATACCTGAAATAATAAAAGATTAAAAATAATACTAAAAAACTTATTTAGTTATACTATACGTACGAGAAAATGAGGTTGCGAAGTAGAAGCCTTGCGGATTTCTAGAGCTACTATTAGTAGCGGAACAACTATAGAATTTAGTTACTATAAGTTTTATTACTAATTTATTCGAATCTAAAGATATAATAATTAGCGTTGAGTATAATCATATATTAACGGTATTTCTTAGGCTTATTAGATAAATATATTTTTTACCTTTTGATATTGCTTCATAATATCATTATTTAATTCTCTTTAATATTTAATAAAAAAATACTTTATTTTCGGTTAAAGTAAACATTGAAAAATATTTTAAAGGTTCTCTAAGTAAAAATAGTAATCTCTTAAATATATTCTCTTGTAATTAGCTCGCTGATTAAATACGTTTACTCTAACATCTTCCGGAACCTTTTTATAATTAATTAAAAAATTAAATTCCGAAAGACATATTAATTAGTATATTTACCGTACGTGAAAACCCTTTATAGTAATAAGGTATCGTTAGTTCTTACAGTTCAATAAGACCTATATCTTATAGTTAATACTACCAACGTATAGCCTTTATTTTTCGAACGCTTCGATAATAATAAATATTTTTTTGTTATAAACTCAATAGTACCAACGTATCCCGTTTAATTCTTTTTAAAAAAATTTCCGGTTATAAGTTATCATTATTCGTTTATTAGCTTAATTATTTACTGATCGTATAATTTAATATATCAATCTCGACTCCGAATAGTCGATTATGGTCTGGTAATTCAAGTATTAAAATTCTTGAAAATTAATTTTTTTTAGCTCTTGAAAGAATTATATTTTTTCTTACCAGCACCGGAACTCTGTAGTTTTTGAATTACTTAACTAAATAACTGCGTAATCCACGCGTACACCTGGAAAAATATCTAATAAATGTTTACAAACTTTAAAAAAAACTTGAATATATAACTATAACTATAATATAAATTAATTTTTCTTTATTAATTTATTTTTTGAAGTTTATATACATCACTGCTAAGAATTTTTGATATTTTAAAGATTTTACATTTTATATATGGAATTCGCTCTTTTATTTATTATTTAAAAGTTTGGCTCCGTATAGCGTAATAAATGTTTTTCCTACGTATCGCTGGTATTTATTTAAGGTGCCTAAGTAAATAAAAATATTATTAAAATAAAATAGTACTACTTTATCTAGTAATTTGCGAGATATATAATTAGCAAAAAATCAAACTATTCTAAGTATAATAATTAACGCGGATAATATTATAAAATACTTACAATATTTATACACTGTGTAAAATATCTTCTTTCTTTTTTTGATCAATGTAAATATACTCAATAGATATATTTAAGTATTTAAAGTATCACGTTTTAATTGATTTACTCTATAATTTAAATATTAATAATAACAAGTAATTACTTTTTACTATTTTATTATTGTATTAGTAGCAATTTATATATAGTTATAAATTACTATATTTCTTCGGTACGAAAAACATAGGGTATCTTACTTGCGATATAAATTCTTCAATATATTCTTTAAATTTTTATATCAATATTTCTTATACTTTTTACTTTACTTATCTTTAATTTAACAGTCTAACTCCTCGTTTTAATTGAATCTCTTAGTCCCATAGTCGTTGCTTTTAAATCACTTTAAACATTTTGCCGTAAAAATTAGATATTTTCGATATTTTACCGGTGCCGCTTTTTTCTCGCTTTTCTATATTATTATAGTATATTTATTAACCTTCGCTACTTTTACCAACGTTATGAATTGTATTTCTTCGATTCTATCGCCCATACTAATAAAGTATATGATTATTTCTTAAGTTCTTTACGTAATACTATATGTAAAGGGTACTTATCTTATACTTTACTCTATTTATATTTCTAATCTCTTATCGTTATTTAAATACTTAAAAAAAAATTCAGTTATAGCTACCTACTATCCTTCCAATTAATGTGTCAATTATAATTTTTATACTATAATTATTCTAAAACTATATCTTTCGAGGGTCCTACGATTATACTATTGAATATAATTAAAATAATTTTTTTTTTAGTTGTAATATTTAAGAAATATTATTTTTCTATAGATTTCTCAAATTGGAAATAGTCTTTATATAACGGTTTATTTCATTTTATAGTATTTCAGTTTTTATACGAATTACAATAAAATTAATTCTAGTTTTATCCTTTTATTCAATAATATTACTACTTAAGTATTTTTTAAATACGTTAGAACTTCAAAATATTTATTTTTTATTTCCTCATATAATAAGAATTTTATTAATGAATATTCAATCGTTATCCTATGCTTTCGCTTTACGCTGATATTTTCGATAATATTTTTTGTAATCCGTTAAAAGTTACTAGCTTTCGCGAATGGCTACGAGTCGTCTCATAAGCGTTATATTATTAAACAGCGTTTTTTTTCTCTAGATTATTTAACAGTATAACATTTTTAATTACCCCTATTTAATTTCCTTTTATTTTACGGTTTTACTTTCTTGAATATTTTAGTATATTTATATATAATAGCGTTTCTCTCATTTAATTATTTTTCCAACCCTTTTTTTAAAAATATTATCTAACTTTCCTTTATAAATTAATTACGTAGTCCGGGCTTAGCTACTATTTTAATACCGCGCATTTCCTAAAAAAAAACCAAAAACTCTACTATTGTCCGTATTCTTACTATCCGTATACTACAAGTAGTATCTCATATACTTTAAAGCGAACTATATTATTTAAAAACTATTCTTTAATTTTACGGGGTCTTAAGCCTTCTATAAGAAATAGTAATTTAGTTCCTCGTAGGCTCTTCCCTATTTAACTATAATTCTTTTTACCGGTCACGGTTTATTTACTTTACGTACCGGCGGATAACTATATAGTATTTTTTCTATAATAATACTTCATATATTTCTATATAATATCTTGAAATCAAAAGTACCCTTAGTATTCCGGATATCTAAAATAAAGTTATGTTATATTTTCTTATACGGTATATACTATATATATGTAAGTATATCCTCTAACTTTTTCGCGATTTTAATAATAATAACTTTCTTTTATTTTATTTTTTTATTTTCTTAACTATTTACAAATAAGTTTAATAAATGTTTTCTATGAGATAATAATTTTATTTTTGTGTTACCTCTTTAGTTTCGTTTACCGGGTAGGTCCTTTTTATTATATCTGGTTATTATTTTAATAGTTTCTATAGCAATTTCTATAATAATTTATATTCAACGATTTTATAATACCTATATTTAAAAATCTTTTTTTCGTACTTTACTTTGAGCCTTTCTATTATTTTTCACAACTTTGCAAGTTTATTTTTTTTACTTGATATATTAATTAAAATCTCTCTCGAAACTTACTATTTTACGGTATTAATACCCGAGAGTTAAGACTTCTATAACCCTTAGTTCTTTGAATATAATAATCTGTATAATTTCTTTTTTTCTGTTTAAATCGTGTAAATACCTTATAATTTTTCTTCAAAGTATTTTACTTTACTATAATTAAAATACTTAAAGTGATGCCTACCTTAACTCCGGCTTTACGGTTTTCATTATTAAACAGCGTTAACATTTATCGGGTTTCAATAAAGAATATTAAAGTATCAAATATTAAAGTATTTTCACGTTCGTTTATTCTTAAAATGATTACTATTAAAGTATTTATTATTATCAGTACTATAGTCACTTTATTTAAATTTTCCGTATGAGCTTAAAATTATGGATCGTCGATTCCTATAAACATAGTAATATACTTAACAATAATACTAAGCTTTATCTTCTTATAATTTATTCTTTACCTTTTCTTTAAAGTTACTATAATAAGCTATATTAGTCGCTTATTAATATTAGTATTATACAGGCTATCGATTTTAAATAAAACAACATAAATAACTGTTAAACGCGTTTAACATAGGTTTATAAATCCTTCATATATATTTTTTACTTTATTATATATTTTATATACCTTTTTAAATTTAACTTTAACAATATAGTAACTTTCCAAATACTTTGTAGTACTCTTTTTTATACTTTAACTCTTTGTTATAGTAATTATTAAGGATATGTTCAAATTAAATAGAAGCCTTATCATTAAGTTTATTAACCGCGAAAATTATTTTCGGTTCTTCGTTAATAAATTAATTTAAGTATTAGCGAATATAGGTTTTGAATTAAATTAAAAACCCTTCAGGCTCTATTACTCCTTTTGTATAGTACTTTAATCCCGGAAACCTAAGTTTTACTTTCAGTATAGCCGATATAATTTTAATGTTTTATTACTATTAAAATCTTTCTCGAGTTCCTTAAAGCGTTTAACTATTTATTTTATAATCATAAAAGTAGGTTTAGTATTAGCAGAAGGTCCCTTGTTGTTTAGGTTAGGTATACCGAACCCTTATCCAGAACCTCTAAAAGAAATACTAATTAAAGGCACTTCTAAATAATCCTGATTCGGTATAGTTAAATAGTATATAATAAATAACTTATCGCCATTACAATAGTCTAGATACCAACGATTATAACTTATAACTATCATACTACGGAACTATCTATTTATACTAGCCAGTTCCTCCGTATATGTAGACTAACTAATCGTCTAAATTATTAACTCTTGACAATAATGCTTTTCTAGATTATGAACTTTTGATAACAATCCCGCACTAAACTACTAACTCTTAAGAATAATCATATAAGTAAAGCCATTCTATCCTAATTAGTTCTATGAATAATAACTATACGTATTATATTCCGTATACGGTCCGTCCTGCCTATTAATATAATTATAATATCATACCCTTCTTTTTAGGTTAAATTCCCGTTGACTTAAGTCCTAAAATAACCGTTTACTACCTATCTTTGTCTTCCTATAACTATTCCGCTTATTTTTCTGTATTTCTAACGATATTGAACATATGAATAAGTAAAAAGATTTGGAAGTACTTAATCTAAAAAGCATTATAGAGATTTCCTTTTGTATTCGACTATAATATCTTCGTTTTATTCCGTATATACTTTTTATAATATTTCCTACGTCCTGTTTTGATTTTATTTTTTACATTACTATAATTATATTTACTAAGCTTTTCCCTACTATAATACCCTAAGCGTATCTTTCCGTTAGTTTTTTAAGATTATTCTTTAATATAATAAATATTATTCAAGTTTAGTTAAAATCAATTCAAGAAATGACAAAGCTAACCGATATCAAAGTTCGTCGTTTTATTAAAGCGAATATCGCGATTATTTTTTATAGATTCGATAACATAGAGAAACTAAACGCGCTAGACGCGAATAGTAGTCCGCTCCTTCCGCTTTTCTCCGGGATCGTGCCGTAATAAAGCTTTTTATTACTATTCCTTCCGACTTCTCTTTCCTAAAATTTTCACTAAACCTTAATCAACCGTCCAACATTTCGTTATCTCTTGGTATAGCCGGTCCTTTCTTCCTAACTAGTTAAGGTTATACTAATAATACGCCTATAGCTCTTTATAGTAACTAATATATCATCTTATTATATTTACGTCGCCAGGTACCGATTAATTTTATAGTATAATATATAATACCTGCTATGACGTTAAAAACGCGGCTTAATTTCCATCAAGGATTCTTTATAATTAGACTCATAAATATGGTCCATAAGTTAAGCCCAGATCTTTTTATTTATATTAGTTTTAATCGGCTTAAATATTATTAATACAACTCCTTTTAGTTATGAAGGTAATTTAAATTTATGTGACGAGCCCCTGTACATAACCTCTGAAAGGGATACGGGTTGAAGGTAACTTCTGACAACTGGTTCGGTGCAGCTAAACAGTGCACAACAATGGCTTGTCTCAATCACAATAGTCTCAGTGCCAACGATTGTAACTTGTATTACATACTGCGGACCTGTCTATCTACACCAGCCAGTTCCTCTGTATATATAGACCCTGTGGTCTCCTGGATCATTAACGCTTTGCAATGATCCCACAGGTAAGGCTACCCCCGTCCTGATTGGTTCTACTAGCGATTGGCTGTGGGCGTTGTGCCCCGCACACGGTCTGACCTGCCGGTTAGCTTAACCGTGACAATTTACTGTTAATATTAACGAATTATTTATACTTGATTAACCTAATTAACTAATTAAATATTCCAATCAATCTTTATTAAATTCTAAATTTAGTATCTCCTCTATATTACATTTCTTTTCTTTGTCTTCTACGATTCTTTAATATTAACTTTACTCTCTGGTATTCCGGGTTTTAAAAGTAAATATAAAAGGTATATAACCGTAAATCGTCACTGTTCAGAAGAGCGGAGTCGCCCAGACCAGTAGGCCTGAAGCAACGAATAAGTGAAGCCTATGGGGCACGAGATAACACGGGCTAGGGGATCTAAGGATTCAAGGATAGAGCTCGGTACGGAGAAACTGGTTGGTGTGGATAGATAGTTCCGCAGCATGCAATATAAGTTACAATTGTTGGTATCTAGACTATTTTGATTGAGACAAACTATTGTTGTGCACTATTTAGCTATACCGAACTAATTGTCAGAAGTTGCCTTCAACCCGTATCCCTTTCAGAGGTTCTCTATACAGTAGTTCGTCACATAAATATATTATACTAAGTAGCTTTAGCTCGAATATTTTTTCCAATATCTTTCTCTGAACTTAAACTAAACCTGCTTTTTCATAGTTTAACTTTGTATTAAGTCTTATAATACGTGAATTACATATAAAAAATACTATATCCTTCCTTCTAATATAAAGTCCCTCGAGCTTTTTAATATTATAGTATTTCCATATTCTTTCTCTTATCAACTCTAAATTTTCTTTAAACTTACTATGAAATGTATATCATTTACTTCCTTTAATACTCACTCTAAGTACCTTTATGTTAGGTCCTTACCGTATATTTCCTTCATTTTTAAACTTTACGAAGAATAACGTAATTTTAGTTATTTATAGTAGTAATATATAATATAATACTTACACTATAAGTAATACTTTAGTTTAAATATTTTTTGGAGAATTAATATATTTCCGTAATATTATTTTATAATTCAACTAGGCCGTTCCGTTTAACTATTTCTTTCAGGATAATAACCGAAAACGCTTTACTTACTACCCTTAACCTCATTATTAACGCTCTTGAAAACCTTTAAGATAAATTTAATATTAGGGTCCGCAATAAACTTTTTTAATTATATATATATTACGAAGATATAAGATAATACTATAACCATTCATTATTTGCCGACTAAGTCCTTTTGTAAGGTAAAAAGTACGTTTATTTAGTATGCTTAGTAATTACGGTTAATATACTATTTTATTTAACGTCATTTATTAAATTCTGTGACTTTAAGTTCCGCCCGAACTTCGTTCAGTACTTCTCAGTAATCTAAATATATCAATTTTTCTATTAGAACTTATTGGTTGCTTTATTAACTAAAAGCCCGGGTTTAAATAGTGTATTAAATATCTCTTATAGGTATTACCTATACTTTATTCAAGTATATAAATAAATAATAATATTATTAAAATAATATATTATTATCTATATTTAACGAAAGATTGAAACGTCTTACCCATGATAATTCATTCGAATAGTACTGTAAAATATTTGGAACAATTATAAGGTGGACGAAACACGATTTTTATTTATCCTTTTGTTAATCCGTATATAAATATTTTGAATAGGTATATTTAAGTAAATAAAGTACTCCGTTTCAGTTAATCAACTCCGTATTTTGGATATGAATGGTCATAAGAAATTATTATTTACAATTTTATTGTATAGTTTAATAGTAATTAATATATAATTATAAGTTACTATTTTTCTTTAATACGGAAAATCAACGTATTTTCCCAGCGATGTAAACTTTGTAATATATCATTTCCTCAAACGTTTAAATACTTCCGTAATTACTTACTTTACTGATCGCTATTATGGTAAAACTTAAATAACTATAATTTAAATTTTTTTCTGATTTAACTTTATGATTTACGGTCATCGTTTTACACGTTCCTCTCAATGTTTTACCGTAAAAGCTAAATAATCTAAATAGCTTACGAGTACTATTTCTTTCTCGTGTTCCTCTATATTATGATAAAAAATATGTTTATTCACCTCTAACATCTCTATTGATATTATTGATTTGCTTTTCAATCTCACCGTTCATACTACTAAAATATACTGTTTTTTTATGCTCATTATAATAATGATCTTATTTCATACTTTCCTCTATATATATTCCTAATTTTCTATCGTTAATTAGATATTCTTAAGTTTTTTTGGATTCATACATAGTTATTGTCCTTTCAATAGATATGGATATAAGAGTTTTTATACTAGAGTTTCTTTTAAACTATATTTTTCGAAGGTCTTATATTTATAGTATTTCAATATAATTGATATTGTTTTCCTTTGGACTACAATATTAAGTTAATATTTCCCTATAGAATTTTAATATCGAGGACAGTCTTTATATAGCGATCCATTTGTTCTTTTTCTTTTATAATATTGTAACCTAATATGTAAATTAGAATAAAATTATGTTCGTTTCTACACTATTATTTATCAGTATTATTTATCGCTATTATTACTTTAAAATCTTTTCGATACGATATAACCTGAAGGCGTTTACCTTGGTTACGTTTTTCCAATATAAAGGTAATCTCGCTAATAAATATTAGGTTATTATTTTATACTTTTACTTTACGCCGGTATTTCTGATAATATCTTGCATAATCCGTTAAAAGTTACTGGCCCCTACAAAAGGCCGTAAATCATTTCCTAAATAATAGTATTTTTGAAAACCGGCCGTTTATTTGAGATTATTTAATATTGTAAATCTTTGTAATTATTACCGTTAGGCCTTATCCGAGTTTCCATCCTTATAATTACGTTACTTAATCGTTATTTCAAGTTCGTTATAATTTTACAATACCGCTTAACTTTTTTACGGAAATGCAAGTATAGTCGGAGCTTAAGTAATATATTAATATAAATTCCCGTTATTAAATAGTACCGTTATCTCAAATATTTTACTGGATACAGTATTACATATATTTAAGTGCAAATTACCTAAAGATTACCCTTTATTTTAACCGGGCTTTACACTGTTTGTAAAAATAAATATTTTATTTATCCTAGATTGATTCCTATTGAACTATTGTCTTTCTAATTAATTATGGCTTACTGTTGTTAAATACCTCACTTCACATATCGGCTAATAGCCGTATAATGATTTACTTTGATAATGATCTATATACTTATATAGAGTATATCAAAACTAAAATACGTTTCCATATACGGAATGGTTAGGATAAAGCTATACCGTATTTCCTTTATGGTATATACTATATAGGTAAAAATATTTAATCTGGTCTCTTCGAACGCCTAATGTTAATAGCTTTCTTATCTTCGTATTATTTTTCTTATCTTTTAAATATAAACTTTGATAACTATAATATTCGTTATTTAATTACTGTTATATATTAACGGTATTATTTCTTTAATAGTATTTATTAAGCAGATTCTTCTATGACGTAAAATCGTCATTTTTAATAACCTCTGTAGTAAAGTATAACATGAAATGAAAGATATTTAAATAGGAACGTTATAGGATTGATAAATATAAACTGTTATAAAAATTTAAATTTTTTATTATTTTCCGAAGTTTTTAAGGTTTTAATGTTTTTATTTTAAATATTAATGATATTTTTCTTTCAAGCTAACTGCTTCGCCTTTTTAATGTTTAATAATGATAATTTTTATAGCCCTCGATCTTTTTAATATAATAATTATTATTATAATTTTCTTTTTCTATTCGAATCGTTTAATACTTTACTGTCCTTCTTAAAGTATTTTACTTTACAATAATCAAAGTATTTAAAACTATTTTAGCTTAACCCCGGCCTCTCGGCCTTTACTACTGTAAACGTCGACCTTTATACATAACATCGGATAATTAATATCAAAGTATTAATATTTACATTCATCGTTAAAGCGGTTATTAGTATAGTAACCCTGATTACTACCTTTCCTCTCTAAATAACGATTAAAGTATCGATCGTTGAACCGTAATTATAATAATGTATTTATCTATAATATTAGGCATTAACTCCTTATAAAATTCAAGTTATGATTTTAAAAGCTGGTATAGAAAAAGTATATTAACTTTTTATCGTTAATTAACTTATGTAAACTATTGATCTTGCGCAAAGCTATATAATCAATTATTAAATACGTTTAATAGAGGTTTACGGGCTTTTTTTACGCCCGCTTTTATCGTACTCCCTAAAACTTCCTTGCATTCAATTTCGAAAACTCGGTAATTTTTAAAATATTAAACCGTAATCCTTTCGCAATCTTCCTCTACCATTTGTTAATGATTGTAAAGAATAAGTTCCAATTATATAAAAACCTTATTCCCAAGTTTAATAACCGCGGATATTACTTTTTTTACGACATATTAATTCAACTGTCAACAAAAACAGGTTTTAAACTAATTTAATAACCGTTTAAGTTTTACTCTTCCTCTTTTACAGCGCTCCGATATCAAAAACTTTATTATTACTTTAGGTATAATTAAATTAATGATAATTCAATCTTCAGTTTCTGAAACTTTACTTTCGAGTTTCTTAACATATATGATAAACTACAGAAGTAAAGTAATTTTAGGTTAGTAATTATATTATAAAGTCTTTCGTTACTTAAGTTAGGTAGGACGCTTTTTATTTGAACGTTTTTAGGTTAGACTCTAGTAATACAACAACGCGTCTAATATATTGATAATAAAGTTAAAATATATATATAACGTATAACGCACCCCTACCTAAAGCTTTTAAATAGAATACTAATCGAAGGTACTTTGAAATAATCTTAATTCGGTATGGCTCAATAATATATAATAAATAATTCATTTTAATTATAGTAGTTAAAATACTAATAGTTGTAGTTTACGTTTATTATATATTACGGAACTATTTTTTATACTAGCCAGGTCCTTGGTATATATAGACCTACCAGTCTCCTCGATCATTAACTCTTGGTAATAATCCCGCTTTGGATCATTAACTCTTGGTAATGATCCCACAGGTAAGGCTATTCTCCGTCCTCATTAGTTCTACTAACAATTGGCCGTGTGTGTACGTACCCCACACACGGTCCGTCGTGCCTGTTGGCTTAACTGTGACAATTAGTATCCCTTTCCCACTACAGTTTTATATATGTTTATAACCCTTTGTTTCCCTAAATTATATAAATCATTGCAGTACAAAATTACTGCAATCAAATATGTTGTTTTTATTCAAGAGTAGACGTACTAATCAATATTAGGGCATAATAGTTTAATATAAAGATCTTTGTATACAGCGTAATTTGCTATGATATTTTATATTATACTTATATTATTGAATTTCAGGCTTGCTTTTGAGTGGAAACTAATATTTCCAAATATTCTACATAAGTATAAATTGATATCTTAATATTTTTGAAATTACATATATTTATTTTGGAAAAAACTTACCTATAACGTCTACTATTACAAACAAAAAAGGTATTTATCCTCCATGATATTCTAGCCTGAAATACTTAATATCTATAAGGTCCAAGATACTACTAGGACTATAAAAATCCCTCAAATTGTAATTGATAAGATTACTATATATGGAGGAACTGGCTGGCGTAGATAGACAGTTCCGCAGTATGCAATACAAGTCACAATCGTTAGTATTTAGGCTATTGTGATAGAGACAAGCCATTGTTGTACACTGTTTAGCTGTACCGAACCAGGATTGTTCAGAAGTGCCTTCAACCAGTGTCCCTTTCAGAGGTTCTGAATAGGGGTTCGTCACATATATATTAAATTTTACTAACTTTATTTAGTTTCTTTTAAAATAAATGATTTGGGGATTTTCAATCTCAGGTATTCACTATTTAATTATTTACTTAGGCCTAAAAGAATTGTTGGAAATATAAATAATATATTGGGTCTATATTTTATTCACCGAAACCGTCAAACATTGTATTATAAATTATATTTTCTTGCTATTAATACTATTTCTTATTTCTGTAGTTATCTTCTTTCTCTTTATTATCTATTGTATTTAATAATTTTTGAAATAATCAAAACATTACTATAGTTGGTCTTCAACCTTACTTTACTATTATATATTCAATTAATTTGCCTTCAATAAAATATTGTTCTCTTTATTTAGGAATACTCTTCTAATCCTATACTTATTATACATTCTCCGTTATTCTTAATCAATAATAATAGATAATTAAAAGATTTTATTACTTCTAATTAGATACCGATTTATATTTTACTGCTGAGTTTAGCTCTTCTAAATCTAAATGAATATTCCAATATTGAACAGCCTATCTTTCTATTATAATCTCCATTGGTGTTATTGTTTTAATAATTACTATAACAAAACGATTTAAAGCATAAAAGTTATGTTTTGAAAATAAAGTTAGTTTTCTATTTGATTTACGCTATTTCTAAAATATATGTCTCAGTTAAGCCAACAGCAAAATGGACCGTGTGCGGGGTACCAGACGCACAGCCAATTGTTAGTAAAATCAATCAGGGCAGGGAATAGCCTCGCCCTTGGGATCATTGCCAAGAGACAATGATGTAGGATATCCTTAGATCTATATATACTATAGAACCTAACGGCTAGTGGAAGGTTCTATAGTATGCTATTCAATATAAGTTATAATCGTTAGTATCTTAACTATTATAATTGAGACAAGCCATTTGTTATACACTATCAAGCTATACCGAACCAGGATTATTCGGAAGTGCCATCGACTAGTATCGCTTTCAGAGGTTCTGGATAGGGGTTCGTCACAATGTTTTAAAAGATTATAGTTGTGGACATTTAAGGATTATTGTAATGAAAATACGTTGAAGACTGTATAATATATATTATATTAGAAAGTAAATTTTCCTCTTAATCTCAACGAATCTTTAGAAGGGAGAAAATTGAATATAGTGATTCATCATAGTATTCTCTTTATTATCCGGGGTTATTGTTTAATCGTTTAGTATTTAAGGCTTATTTTGCTTCGTGGCCTAAAACTCAAGTAAGCATATATTAGTATTATATCAAAGGACTTAGAAACAAAGAAAATACCTTTACGTTCTAACTATAAAACAGAATTCCTTCCATCAATTTTTAGTATTACTTTTTGGATAAATAACGAAATATTGATTTTCTAAAAAAAAGTACACTACACTATTAACCTAACATTACTATTTTATAATATTATTGGTTTGTAATCGAGTAGCTGATATATTAAATATGAATATCATCATCAATTTTGAAACGCAAATGTTAGTAGTTCTCCAAATAGTTTAAATAATCTGATCATGAACATTCTTTTTCATTGCTGAATAGAAATATTAATATAATAGTAATTTATTTCATGAAATATAACTACATTACTTAAATAAATATATTCAAATTCTGTATAATCTGACCTGTTATTGTTCAATGACAATTCATGGAATGAATTAAACGATTTATATAAAAATATTAAGCTAAGTAAATAGTGTTGAACTAATTATTGCTTTTCATGTTTTATTTATCTTCCTACTATTATCCTTAACATTATATTATATTGTAGCAAAACTACTATTAAATTTATACACTATGATTATTATGTTGTGGAACTCAAAAGGACTCAAATCGAGTTTATAATCATAAGAATTAGGTAGTGAATATACTATGGAAGATTCATAAAGTCTTAGCGAGATCCATATATTAAGGTTTTAAATAAGGTTCTTTACTAACTATTGAAATAAAGGCTTTAGTAAACATGCTTCTAAAGAATTAAGCTCACGGTTTTACTAAAGATAAAAATACAAAACTAAATTCTGTATCATATTATTTGGTTTTTTTTATTAGTGGTAATAATTATCTATAATTCCAGAAATCGTCGGTTACTTAAAGGATATAATAAATTACAAAAAAGTACTTACTGAATATATATCCTTCCTTATATGTTATTTAGTCTAGGTTGGTGCTGATATTAAATAAATAGTATTTATTCAAGAAATAGTATTTATTCAAGAATAATCATATTTAAATTCTTTCCAATGGTTTCTCTTAGCAAAAAAAGCTGAAATCTAACAATCATATGTTTGAAGATTTTATTAACAAAAAAAGGTAAGAATTTATTACAAAAGCAAACCAAAATAGTTCTGAATTAAATATAATATTATATATGACAAAAAAGCTGGTTTTTATTGTTCTTTATTATTATTTACTATCAACTTTATTGAAATGAAGAATTCATTTAAAACACATACTGTGTAGGTTTTTTTTCTGTTTAGTTTTAGTAATAGAAGTTATAATAAAAGCATAAATATGGTTAAAATAAAAATATTTTCCTTATAAATATTACAGAGAACTCTTCCTACGTTGAAAATCAATAATAGAATTAAATTGTACATAGTAGAAACTAGAGTAAAACAAGTTTATCACTAATTTTAATATCTTTTAAAATATTCAAACTTCGTATTTAAATACCGTTCTCGTTCATTTGATAAATAATAACATATTGTACTAATGATATAATATAACTATAATATACTATACCTATTATATGATATACTTATAATATGACTTGTTTTTCAGTTGATCGATTGAATCAAGTTAGTAATATTATATATATGTTAATAATGGGGTAAATCCGTTCTATTAATTGGATAAAGCAAATAAGAACAACCCATATTTCTTAAATATAATTAAGGTCCGGTTAAGTGTTCTTTATCAAAAAGGAAATGCCTTCTTTAAAGATTATTTCAAAGTGGGCGCAACTAATATCTTCGGTGAAGTATTCTACTTATCTAAGACTATCCCATTTAATAAAAGAAAGGCCTTTTATATCAATAGCCCAATATTATAGGAAATTTAAAATTTCCTAATATTTAATTTAATATCATTAGTAAAGCTCATAAAATATATAGAAGAGACATTTGTAACTTAGCTACCTTTGTGTTTTTTAATATAAGCAATCTTTCCTATTTTACAATTCAATTTTACATTTAACCGCATTTATTTGTTCCAATATATAAATCTATTCAAATTTAGACCTTAAATCAAAATCGTTTAAATCCTCGAAACCCTATCGATAATCTTGAATAAAATAATTCAAACAAATTAATATTAAATAACTTAAAAAGATAAAAAACCGGGGTATAGTATAAAAGACAAGAGCAATAAGTCTATTTATTATTGAAGGAGTAAATTAAATACAAGTAATAAAGAGTTAAAATTTACTTGATTTTCAATATTATAAGGCCTTGGAAGGCTAGAAAAAAGATAATTTTAATATTACATACAAAATAGAGTAATGTAACAAACTATAAAACCAATGTTAAAAGAATATAGTGTCAATATAATTTTACTCCCTTACTGTATTACTAACTATGTTTATTGTGATTATACAATAAAGTTAAACGACCACAACAATTCAAAAGTTATATTCCCATAGCTATTAAAAGGCCGGTTATGCAAAATTATGAACTGAATATTTAAGATTTAAACACATTTTACTTTTTCAGACTTAATTAAATTTTAGGTTTATATTAACGGATATAAAAAGGTAACTGAAAAAACATAATACATACAAACCTCGAATCCATAAAAAGGTTGATTAACATTATCACATAATTTAAAAATATTATACAAATAAATAATTAAATTTTGTGTATAATGAATCTCTCTACTTGTAGTAAAGAATAGAGGTATAAGATTATATTGATATAAGACTCAGCGGGAAAAGATACCGCTACTTAATCTTTAAAAATAATGGAAAAATCTAAAAACAATTACTAACTTTGTTTACGAGTATAATATATATTTTACTACTAAAATAAACTTTAAATGTCTCATTGATCACTTTAGCCCGAGTTTTTTGAGTTGTAATCCTGGGTTTTATATTAAAATATATACATACTATCCGTGAATTTAGATAGTTATCTTTTTAGGTACCCCGCCGGTAATGAATCTTCGATGTTTTTGTCGTAATTAAGGAGTATGGTATTAATGGGCCTAGGTTCTTCCTTTCCTATTAACCTCGTAGTATGATATGTAGTACGTCGATTATTAGGTCGAAGGTATGGATTTGACTTTTATTAAGGTTCTTTATATTTTACATATAGAAAATCCTCTTATAGTTTAGAATATATTTTCTTAAACAATTTAATCGGTTTAAATATTACTAGTAAAATTTTTTTTACTTATTTAAAGAACTGAAACTTGCTTGTACCTCCTACAAATTCTTTACAGCCAGGTTTTCGAATTAATGAACTAAATATTTTAATTATCCTTTTTTGGACCGTAACTTTAATACTTTCTCTATATTATACTTTTCTCTTTCCTGCTACGCTATTTCTTACGTATTAGCTGTACTTATCGGTAATATAGGTTCTGAAAGTAAAATGTAATAAGTATATATCTTTAAACATATCGTACTAGGTAGTTTTAATCCGAATACCGTCTCCAATTTTTCTTTTAACCTTAAATAGGCCTATTCTTCTATAGTTTAGCTTTTTAGTAAAATTTTTAATACGTAAATTACGTATAGGAAGAAATATGATTTTCCCCCTTCAAAGTAAGGTCTTTTAACGCTTTTAGTATTATAGTAGTTCTATGTCTTTCCCCTTATAAATTTTAGTTTTTTTTAAGCTAAAAATGATCATTATGAAATATTTCCAAAAAATAGTTAAAGAAAACTATAGTTAAAAAATCCAAGGTACGTAAAGTTAAATAGTAAAATGATATTAAAAATAAATTTACGCCTTGAAACTCGGAAAATAGACAAGTATTATAAAAATATATAAAAACATTAAATGATAGTTTAATTATCTAAGGATGACAAATAATGTTAAAGAAGTTATTTAGTTATATTATACATATTAAAGAATAAGCATTACAAGGTATAAGCCCTATAAGCTTTTAAAATTATACTTAATAGGGAAACGACTATAGAGTTTAGTTACTGGAAACTTTATTATTAAATTATTAAGATCTAAAAATATAGTAACTAATGTTATATACAGTAGTATAGTTATAACAATTAAAATGTTTATTAAATGAATATACTTTTTACTTTATAAAAGATTTAATCGGGAAAGTAATTAACGGATATAATGATACGGTATATTATAATAATATATATATATATATATAATTGAAATGATTTCCTATATATTACGATACTAAGGTTATACTAGAATTTTAACAAGTATTAATAACAAGGTTAAAGGTAATAAGGAAGGATTTTCGATTTATTACCTTTACATAAATAGTTAAACGGAACGGCTTGATTAAATTATTGAATAATATTTACGGAACTATATTAACTTCGAGTAAAATGATTAGCTTAAACTATTATTAATAGTATAATTGATACTAAAATAGTATAATAAATATAAATAAAGTGAGATTACATTTCGTAAATTGTGACTATAAAGTAGACCTACGGTAGACATTTAACGTTTAAGTATTTACGATTAGGGTTAAAGTAAATAAATTATATATATTTTACTATAAGTTTACAAAAAATGAGGGTTTGTAAAGGAAAAGATACGGAAATACTATAATACTAAAAAGCCTCAAGGGACCTCCCTTTAAAGGGGGAGATATAACATTCCTTTCCATATATAATTTCTATATTAAAAGATTTAGTAAAAAACTAAAGTATCAAAAAATAAGTGTATTCAAGGTTAAGAGAAAGACATCGGAAACGGCATTTAAATTCAAGCTATTTAATATAACATATTTAAGGTTATATATTTTTCTGCTCTACTTCTAAAAGCCATATTACCCTAAGTAAACTTAATACATAGAAGGTAGCGGAAAATAATAATAATATTAAAACATTAAATTTTAGTAAAATAAAAATTAATTAAAATAACTAGTTATAAATAATCTATAAATACTAGAAATGAGCTTCATCTATTCAAATAAGTAAGATTGATATTACTAATATCACCTGATTTAATTTAAATAGGTAAATAAACATATAAATTTATGAATAATGTTATAAATTTTAATATAAGCTTTTGATAGAAATTGAGTAAACGTTTTTAATATAGTAATCGACGTATTACATATTATACTGCGAGGTTAATAAAAAAAATAGAAATCTAAACTTAATTAACACTATATACTCTAATTATGGTAAAATAAATTTAAAATATATTATTAATAGAGTAACTAAAGAATATATTTGAATTTACGAAAGGGTTTCTATAAACTTAAGATATGGAAAACCTCCACGGGAATCAATCCTATACCTTCGATACAATAATTGATATATTATATATTATATTACGAGATTAGGAAGCATAAAGGAATTTAAGTATAATTAACGTTATATACTGTAATTACTTTAGAAAATAAAATATATATTACTAACGATACCTTATATAAATAGAAAGGAAAGACCGGTTATATTAAGATCGAAGGAAAGGTCGGAAGGTTAGTTAAAGCTTAAAGAAAGGTCCGGGACGTAAGGAGATGACAGGGTAATATTTAAGGCAGCGTCTGGCCGCGTAAGAGTACCTGGTGAAGAAATAAGTAATACTATAATTACGGACTACGCTACTTAAGTATCTTCCTCCTAGATATCCCGCGTAAAAAGATGCTTCTCGCGAGTACGAAAAAAGCAATATATTTATTTTACCCGGATAAATTTAATAATTCGCTATAAAAGTTAATTTTTAAGCTTTTACTCTTTACGTTCGAATCTAACTTACTTTTCTATCGCTTAGGTTACTATAGAGTAATTAAATACGGTATAAAAAGAAAGAAAAATATATCTACGGGCGCAATTGACATTGAACTTATTATTAAATCTTATAACGTATATATATAAAATTTTGTAAAAGTTTAGAGGTTATAATATAAAGGATTCCGGCGGTAAAATAGGTAGAATAAAGTATTATAATAGAATTATAGTAAAAGATTTCTAAAGTAGAGAACAGTATTATTTAGTTTTATAATATCGTTTCTATATATAATAAATATTACAAAAAGTAAAGAAACGTGAAAAGGAAAAAATTATAATATGATTAATAATAGTAGAAAATTAGGCCGTAAGGACCTTAGTTTAAAAAGGAAGTATTCTATTACGGTTTAAAAAAAATAGTAGAGCTATAAGGAATTAATCAAGACTAAATTGGTGTCACGGTTAAGCCAACAGGCAGGTCAGACCGTATGCGGGGCGCAACGCGCATAGCCAATCGCTAGCAGAACCAATCAGGACAAGAGTAGCCTGCTGTGGGATCATTGCCAAGAGGCAATGATCCAGCGCGGGATTATTAATAAGAATCAATGATCCAGGACCGGATTATTGCTAAGAGGTAATGATCTAAGAGACTAAGGTTTATAATATACGGAAAAACTAGCTAATATAGATATATAGTTCCGTAGTATATAATATAAATTAAAATCGCTAATATTAAACTATTGTAAGTAAGATAAATTATTATTATATATTATTTAACTATACCAAATCAGCATTATTTGAAAATATTTTGAATTAATATTCCTTTTAGAGGTTCTAGACAGGGATTCGTTATATATTATATATTTATTTTAACTTTATTACGTATAAGTTAAAAGTGTTTTTTAACTACTATAGCCGGACCTAAAAACGTTTAAATAAGAGGTGTCCTGCCCAGCCTAGGTAACGAGGGACCTTCCACTAGTACCAGACTTATACCTACTACCGCGGAGTAAACCGTTAAGCGTTTTAGGGAACTTGAGGACGAAGCTTAATAAACCTGGAAATAGATTTTTGCTATATTGATTACGTTTTAGTCCATTTTTAAATTCCCGGAACTGAAATACTATAGAGGAAGAAAGAAAACGCTTAAAGGGTTTTTAATTTAGCTTAAAACTTATTTTTATTAGTACCTAAATCAGTTTATTAATACAGAATCCAAAGTAATGTTCCTAATTACTAGGCTTAAGGATAAGGCTTTTATATAGTTCGAGCCTATCCTCGACGATTATTATAAATACGAGCCGGCGGATTAAGAAAAGAATACTGTAAAATATTTTAAAAGTTATTATATTTTTAAAACTAAACTTAAAGAGGTATTTAAGAAGTACGATAAATTAAAGCGCGCGTAAAAGAAGCTTATAAGCCTACGTTAAATTCGTTTAGTAATTAATTATATAGCTCTATTTAAGATCGATAATTTACGTAATACTATTACCGATAAGGAATTAATATAGTTTTTTTATAATAACCTTAAGGAAAAAGTAAAGGATAAATTGTATAAGGGATAGAGGCCCGATATTATTAATAAGTATATTACTATAGCTATACGGATCGACGATCGGTAGTTTTAGAGTTATACGGAGAAGAAAGGTAATAATAAAGGTAACTATAATAATAGTAATAAGAGGTACTTAAATAATTATTATTTTAATAATGAACGTAAATAAAAATACTCCAATATTAACTATTCCAGTATTATATTTTTAAGACCGATAAACATCGATACTATATAGTAGTAAAGGCCGTAAAGCCGGGACTAAGGTAGAGATAATCTTAAGTATTTTACTTGCAGTAAAGTAAAATACTTTAAAAAGGACTATAGGGTACTTAAGCGATTTAGATAGAAAAAATAAATTATATTAATTATTATATTAAAGGAACCGAGAGTGATGGAAGTCGTAGCTATCGGGTATTAGTAAAAGGAAACGGTAAATTTTGAGGAAAACTCTCACTAATACATTAAATAAAAGGAAGTAAAGTTTTAAGAGTTACGGGAAATAATAGAAAGGCTAAAGGTAAAATACGAAAAAGAAGATCTTTAAATATAAATATTATAGGATTAAGTAGTATAGGTTACTACGGAAATCGCTACGAAGGTCGCTAAGGACGATAACCCGATATAATAGGAAGGACCTAGTAAGTAATCGATATTAAAAAAGTAATATAGTAAGTATATAATTACCGTCATATAAGTAAGGCCTAAGAAGCTTAAATATAAAAACTGGGAAAAATATTGGAGGGGTAAGAAGGTCGTTAATATCGGAATTATAAAGTTATTAAGAGATATACCCGCACTTATATAATATATACCCTATAAAGGAGATACGGTATAACTTTATTTTAAATATCCGTGATATTAGAGGATACTTTAGTTCTAGTATATTATATACGAATATATAAAGTATTGTTAAAGTAAGTCGCTATACGGCTGTTAACCGGTACGTAAAGTAGGTAAAAAAGGTAAGCTATAATTAATTAAAAAGACGATTGTAAAATAGAAAAAAACTAATAAAGAGTTGGACGATTATTTATTATAGAAAACAGGAAATATTATTTAGTTAAAGAATAGGTAAAAGTAATTTAGTTTACGATAAGGTAGGTAGTATATTACTTTAGGTATATAAAAAAGAGGTATACGGTTAATAGCGAAATCTTAAGGCTAGGGATAATAGTATAATAATACTTAACCCTAAACTACGTACTATATTTACGGTAAAAGGTTAGGTAATACTATCAACTTACGGAGCCTAAGGTATCGGCTAAATAACGGAAGTATTATTAAAGGTATATTTAACAAAATATTAAAAAAGTAAAGGACGGAAGATAGGAGGAAGTTAAGCGAAGATAATTAAAAGACTTCATATAACTAGATAACCCGGAAAGTGTGAGGACGCTTTTAAATAATATAATTATTGTAAAAAATAATTTACGGCCCTTCGCGGGGGCGGGTAACCATTAACGGACTATAAACGGTATTTTTAAAAGTATTAGCGTAAAGCGAAGGTATAGGATAACGACCCGATATTCATTAGTAAAGTCGTTATTATATAAGGAAAAAGTAAGAAAAATAAATATTTTTAGGTTATAACGTATTAAAAAAATATTTAGGTAGTATTACTAGTAAACGAAGCACGGAAACGAATGTAATTTTACTATAGCTTATATATTAAGCTAAAATACCCCAAAAAAAAAAAAAGGAATAAATTATGATATAAAAACTATTTTCGATGTAAAAAGTCTACAGAGAAATATTACTTTTAAATATTATAGTCAAAAGGAAAAAAATATTAATTATATTCGATCTTATAAATATAAAGCCTTTAAAGGATATAATTTGAAGGTAATTATAGCATAAAAATTGTAATTTAAATATCGATTAAAGCAGTAGTAACTACTTATATTTAAAAGAACCTTAAAAGTATTTAATCAATAATAGAAAATTAAAAGTATATATACAATGAAAAATAGAATAAATACCCTTTACGGTACTACCATAAAAAGCTTAAGAAGTAATAGTATATTTTATCGATATAGGTAGTAAGATTAAAGAAGTAAAGTTAATGACGTTAATAGAGATATCGGTGGTTAATAAGTACACCTGTTATAATAAAATAAAGAAAGGTAAGAAAAAGGTAGTATAAATAGAATATTGAAAATACCTAGCCTTTACAGCGAAGTATTTAGAGGAATATCTAGAGCGAAAAGCGTAAGATTACGAAATTGCATTAAAAAAAAAATTAAATTACGGTTATTCAAGGTCTATATTACTAATAATAAATAAATAAAGAGTTACAGAAGTATTTAAACGAGAATTTAAAGAGAGGATATATTAGGGAGTCTATATCGCTAGTATGAGACTTTATTTTTTATATTAAAGAGAAACGATAGTTTACGATTATATATAAAATATCGTTAATTAAATAACGAAACAGTAAAAAATAATTATTTATTGATATTAATATTTAGGTTACGGAGTTAATTAGCTAAGGCGCGATTCTTTATATATTTAAATATATTTATCGGATACGCTTATATATAAATTAAAGAAAGAAATAAATCGAAAATAGCGTTTTGTATACTTATAATTATTTCAAATATCTCGCAGTATTATTCGGATTAATTAATCCGTCCGCGATGTTTTGATTTCCAGTTGATTATACAATCCGGAAATGCTTTAATAAAATAATAATATATTATTTCAATAACGTTTTAATTTATTTATTTACTTTGAAGAAATATAAGTAAATACGTACGAGAGATATTCGACGCGCTATACGGAACCGGACTTTTAATTAATAAGAAGAAAAGTGAGTTTTATATATAGAAAAAGTATATTTAATATATTTCATATTGTTAAATAAGGTTTATATAGAATTTAGGAAAATTACAGTAATTAAGGATTACTTTATGCTATAATTATAAATATACGTTAGGGAATATTTAGGGTTTATAAATTTCTATCGGATATTTATCTAGGGCTATATAAGTATTACGTAGTTATTTAATTACTTAATTAAAAAGGAGGTAGAGTTCCGGTAGGGGTAGGCAAAGAAGTAGGCCTTTTACAAGTTAAAAGAAGTTGTTTTAAAGGACCCAGTATTTAAATTATTAGACTTTAATCGGCTATTTAAGTTCGAGGTAAATATATTAAATTATATAATGGGTAAATAAATAAAACGGTAAAATAATAACGGAAAACTATATGTAATAACCTTCTTTTCGAAGAAGATAGAAGCAGTACGTTAAAATTATTTAATATATAATAAAAAGCTATTCCTTATTATTGAAGTATTCGAGGAGTCAAAGTTATATTTTGTAAAATTAATTATAAAATATAGGTTTATATTGATTATAAAAACCTATAATACTTTATTATGACGAAAATCCTTAATATACAGTAAATACGATAATTAAAGTGTTTTTAGAATTTAATTTTTAAATTAATTATAAAGAAAGCTCGGAAAACGCTGAAGTAAATATATTTAGCTAGCGAGCTAACTACTATAAGGAGATACTTAAGGAGTTACCATTACTATTTAAGGAAATGCCCGATAGCACTTTTAAATATCTATAGCTATAAATAAAGTATTATATAGTATAGTATAAATCAGTTATTTTTAGTAGATTTTAAAGAAAGTTAAACAACGATATTATAGAATAATATTAGTAAAAGGAATTAAAACTATAAAGTATTTAAGAAAATAGTTAGGAAGAGTATAGTATAAGAGTTAAGCGTATATAAAGTAAGATAATAGGATAGAAATTTACACATCGAAGTTCGGAGGATATATGAATATTATAAAGATTATAAAAAAGATTAAGTAATACTTTAATTAACTAAGGATTAAAGACGACGTTAAAGAAGTTACGTAATTATACTATACGTATAAGAAAATAAAAGTTATAAAGTATAAGCCTTACGAATTTCTAAAGCTATTATTAATAGCGGAATAATTATAAAGTTTAACTACGATAAACTTTATTATTAAACTATTAAAGTGAAAGGATATAAAAACCGGCGTTAAGTATAATAATATACTAACGGTAATCGATAGGTTTAGGAAATAAATATATTTTTTAATCTATAAGGAAACCAAATTAATAAAGTAGTTAACAAGTATAATGCTATAGTATATTATAATACTATAGATATAACTAAAAGAATTTATTATAAACCGCGATATGAAACTTATATTAAAATTTTAAAGAGCGTTAATAACAAGGCTAGGGGTAATAAGTAAAGTATTTTCGGTTTATTACCTTTAAATAAACGGTTAAACGGAACGGTTTAAATAGATTACAAAATAATATTTACAGAATCATATGCATTTCAAGTAAAATAGTTAAATTAAATTATCATTTACGGTATAATTAATATATAATACATCGTTAATAAAAATAATTAAAGCTATACCATTTTTCCTAAATTTTAAATATAAAATAAACCTACGGTAGAAACTAACCGTAGAGGTATTTAGCGCTAAGGTTAGAATAAATAAATTATAAATATTTTATAATATACTTAAGAAAAAACTAAAGTTTATAAAGGAAAGAATATAGAAATACTATAATACTAAAAAGCTCGAGGGACCTCGTTTTAAAGGGGGAAATAAAATGTTCCTTTCTATACGTAATTTACATATTAAAAGACTTAGTAAGAAGCTAGACTATAGAAAGGTAAGTTTATTTAAGGTTAAAAGGAAGATATCGGAAACGGTATTCGAATCAAAGTTATTTAATATAATACGTTTATGGTTATATAAATTTTATACTTTATTTTTAAAAGCTATATGCCGGGCAAATAAAGTTAATATATAGAAAGTAACGGAGATTAAAGAAGAAAAATATAATGAAGGAAAGATATCAGATTTACAGTTTAATAAAGGTTAATTAAAGTATTTAGTTAGTTGGTTAGGATATTTGATTCTTAACAATTTATATAAATAAATAGAATTCTACCGATAATACTTAAACTAATTAAAACTTAAGTAAGTGAAAATATTTAAATTTAAAAAAACCTCTCAAATTTTTTTAAATTTACATAACTTTAATAAAAATCGAACTTATATTTTTAACGCGGGAAGCGACGTATAACGTATTATAGTATAAGGTTAGTAAGTACAAAGAAATCTAAGTTTAATTCATACTATATACTTTTATTACCGTAAAAAGAAATTAAAAACGTATTACCTATAGAAGCTAAAAAGAAAAATATCTAAGTTTACGGACGGTATTTATAAATTTAAATATAGAACCTCGACAGGAATCGAACCTATACCTTTAATATAGTAACTAATGTAATATATACTATACTATAAAGTTTAATAAAATATAAGGGGGACTAAGTATAATTAGTATTATGCGTTTTAATTATTTTACGAAATAAAAAGCGTGCTATTAGCGGTATTTAACGTAGTTAAGAAGCAAGGATCAGCGGTACTAAGGTCTAAAGGAAGGTCGGAGGGCTAGTCGAGGTTTAAGGAGGGATTTAGGAAAGAAAAGTTAGAAGGGATAGTAATAGACGATTCTGTTACTGGAAGGTCCCGAAGGTAAGCCAAATAAGTAAATTACTCTTTACGCTTAACTTACTTTAACTTTTATATACTATCGAAACTATACAATACGGCCTATAATATTTTCTTTAATTAAATTTTTAGCACGAAAGTAATATACTTTAGCGTTAGTAACTTTAATTAATTTTTCGGCTCGCTTTAGTTTAGCTTTTATAACGTTATATTACGAAATACTTTAGGATAATTAACGTAAGGTAATACGTAAGGCGTTATAGTAACGAAGAGCGCGCCGAACGTATTTATAATAATGCAAAGAGTTAGAGGAAAAGAGAATGTAAAATAGGTTATAAAAGGTATACGCGGCATAAAATAATAGTATTATAATCGAGTTACGGAGGATTTTTTCCGTAAAGCTTTATCGGTTAAACGCTTTTAAATATCTTTATTTACTTATATAGTTAAATATCGTAAAGTAAAAGAAAAGTAAAGGGAATATTTATAGGTAAACAAGAATAAGAAACGCCCGGTTATTTTAGGATTAAATCGACGGGATTTTGATTCAGAAGGAGGGGTATTATATTACGGTTAAGCTAATAGGTAAGTTAGACTGTATACGGGGCATAATACGTATAGCTAATCGCTAATAAAATTAATTAAGATAGGAATGGCCTCGGTTATAGAATTATTACTAAAAGGTAATAATCTAGCGCAGGATTATTAATAAGAATTAATAATCTAGGACGGGGTTATGACTAAAAGGTAATGATCTAGGAGACTATAAAGTCTACATATACGGAGGAACTGGCTAGTATAGATAGATAGTTCCGCAATATATAATATAAGTTATAATCGTTAGTATTAAATTATTATAATTAAGATAAGCTATTATTATATATTATTTAGCTGTACCGAACTAGTATTATTTCGAAGTGCCTTTAACTAGTATCCCTTTTAGAGGTTCTAGATAGGGTTTCGTTATAATTACGCGATTAAGCGGGGCTTACGATTTAGGTAAATGGAATAGACTAATATAATAAAGACCGCGGACCGCGGCGGGGTTTACAGTCCACGGTTTAATATCCGTTAATTAAAAGTAAACCGAGAACTTTTTATAAATTAGCGGTGTACGGTTCCTAGGTTTATATATAGAGAGGAACTAGCTAGTATACATAAATAGCTCTGTAATATATAACATAAATTATAATTATTAATAGTTTCATTATTATAAATAAAATATGCTATTTATTATATACTATTTAGCTATATCGAATTAGAATTAGTTAAAAGTACTTTTAATTGGTATTTCTTTTCGAGGTTTAAAATAGGAATTCATTATATAATTTATTTTAATTATAATAGTTTAGATATTAACGATTATAATTTATATAATATATCACGTAATTATTTCCTTATACTATTTAGTTCCTTCGTATATATAGCTTTAATAATCTCCTAAATCATTAATTTTTAATAATAATTTTATTTTAAATCATTAACCTTTTGTAATAATCCCGCGTTAAGTTATTAACTCTTAATAATAATCCTATAAATAAGGTTATTCCTGTCCTAATTAGTTCTATTCGCGATTAGCTATGCGTATCGTACCCCGTATACGGTTATCCCTGCCCATTAGTTTAACTATTAAAATCTAATAATAATAGAAGATAAATATATAAAAATTACTATAGCTATTTAGAATATTAATATATAATATATTTATAGCCCTAAAGTATTTTACCTTATAAAGTAGCCTTTTTTTATAGGGTCCTAGTTAATTTAACCTTATAAACTATATTTTAACAATAATAGATAGTTTTTAAAAAAAAATAAAGAACCGAGGTATAATATAGTAAAAGACAATATTAAGATTGCTTATTATGAAAATAGTAATTTTAAAAATAAGTAATAAACTATTACAGACCAACTATATAGTAAGGTAGCGTGGAGACTGCAGCGAGGCTGTGAGGGCCAATCAAGTAAGATGTAACAGCGGGGCTGCAGGTCAACGGGGCGCTCACCCCTTAGCAGAGGTGAGCGTGGTGAGCTAGGTACGGGTTTACCTGGAAGATTGAGGTCTATATATATAGAGGAACTGGCTGGTGTAGATAGACAGTTCTGCAGTGTGCAATTCAAGTTACAGTTGTTAGTATCAAGACTACTGTGATTGAGACAAGCCATTGTTGTACACGGTTTAGCTATACCGAACCAGGATTGTTCAGAAGTGCCTTTAGCTAGTATGCCTTTCAGAGGTTCTGGATAGGGGTTCGTCACATAAAGGGTAAGAATAATTCAATGAGTAGTATTATATGTTTTTTATTAAAAAGCTATTAATATAATAAATCAATTAATAGTGGAAAGAACATATCATGTAATATATAATTATACTGTATTCCATCAAATATTATTCTATATTAAAAATTATATATTTTACATTTTAAAGTTAGAAAACCTATATAATTTAAAAATTATATTGCATTATATTTAAGGGATTAGTTATGAATAATTACTTTTACTGAAATTAAATTAATAGCTTCATTATATTTCAGCTTGTTATTTTTATATAAACTTTCCATTTTCAATCAGGCTAGACAAGAAAGTAAAACTTTTAAAGATATATAAGATTAATGATAGAAAATGTTGCTAATTCATTATTACAATAAACAGAAATATCTCGAATAGTTATTCTATTATATTTTATTACTGTAGATTTTTGTACTTTAATTTCTAAAGAAAAGAGCACGATGTATATGGACCTAATGGGTAAAGTTTTAATCAGTACAAATTTCATTTTAGTATAAATATTATTAGGTAATATATTTTAATTATAATATAAGCCATTAAATGAAAAGCGTTAATTAACTAAACTTTTATAATTGCATATTTATCCAAAAGCCTTGTTTTAAACTCTTTTATATAACTATAGTCTAATGATTTCTATATAGCAATTTATAAAAGTATTATCTTAGTTTAAAGAAAAAGCTTCTTTATAGAAGTTAAAGTAAAAAAGTCTAAGGCCTTGAAATATTTGAATATTAATGCTTCCAACATTTTGATTATTTTATAAAATTCATTAAACTTTTTTTCTACTAGTCTCACCTCACTTAAGTATTATATTTTCTGTTTAGACCTTGATTCAAAGCATAAATCTCATAATACTTTAGTTATTCTATTTGTTTAGGAGTTTTAGATTATATAGAAATACTTAAAAGTCTTTTAATAGCCTTCAAATATGTATGATCTTTTGTAGATTGTATTTTTTTATTTTGCTGTTAATTTAAATTTTTGCTAAATGCAGGAAGTTGAAGTATATTTTTCTATGAATATTGATTCAATAATCAATAACCACTAGCTTTTGAAAGATTAAGGTAATATAATCTTCAGATTATATAAGTTATTCAGTTTATATAGTATAACAAGTATCAAATGTTTTCTTTAATTTTAATTGCGTTTATTAATATATTAATACTTTGTTCTCCGAACTATTTTTTTAATATCTTCTGATACTAGTTAGTTTCTATATATAATAGAGAACAGTCTTTTTTTGTATTGCTTTTTCTTATTAGATTTTACTTTATTATCTTAATAGTATGTAAGGTTACTATCTCCGTCTTTTATATTATACCCCGGTATTTGTTTTTTAACTTACTCATTATGAAACTATTATAAATCTACCCTATAGAAATAGAAATTATTTTTTAATAACCCAGTTTATATTCATCTTCTTAATTTCCAATAGTGTATTTATATGTCACAGCTTAACACTTGCTAGGGCGCGGGACGCACCACGGACCAATCATTAGTACACGAGCAAGGACCAATCAGAACAGGATTAATGGGATCGAGGATCGATCCAGAAGAGTTAACCCCAAAAGGGATAGTATCGATAGGGTCGATAGTCGAGTCTATCGATCCAGGATAGTGCTAGGCTTGGTATAAGGTCTATATATACGGAGGAACTAGCTAGCGTAAATAGATAGTTCCGCAGTATACAATTCAAGCTTATATTTACTGTATCTTATATTTACATCGAGACAATTTAATGTGTACTGTTTAGCTGCACCGAACCAATTATCAGAAGTTACCTTCAACCCGTATTCCTTTCAAAGGTTCTGTACAAAAGTTCGTTACATTATATATTACTTTATTATTATTTTTTGGGGTTAAAGCTAAGACTATATATTTTCTTAAAAGAAATTAACTCCAATATAAATTTGTATAGTATTTTATAACAAATATATAAATAATATTATTAATCTACAAACGTAATATTTAAATCTTTTTCCAATTCCTTTATCCTTATTATAGCAATGAAGTGCATAAAAATATTTAATATTCTAGACTTTTTTTTAGCTAATAATGAATCAGATATTATCTTTTAATTTTAAAACTTCTTTACTATTCTGTTACTTTTTTACACCTTAGCAAACATCATAAATATATTTAATAATCTCTTTCCGTCATATATAAAAGAAGAACTGATATTAATATATTATTACTTTATACTTTTATCTATATTTTATTTACATCTATTCATATAACTATTACCTTATTTTTTTATTTCCTTTTTTATTATAATATTCTACTATATTTTCCTTTTCTATTACTACTCACTTACTATTATTATTACTATTGATTATAATTTTAACTTTTATATTACTATAGCCTCTAGCTATATTAACTTATCCTTCAAAGCTAAAAATTCTTTGTCTATATTTTAATATTAATATATATGTAACGCTTACTATTTTAATAGTAGGTAAAGCTACTATTTTTTTATACGAAGCTCTAGCTTTTTTTAAAAGAAAAAAACCAAAACTATTTATTATTATAATCACTAGTTATATTTTTATGTTATTTGTTATTAAATAATGACATTATCAGAGTAATATTATAGAAAAAGTTATCATACAAAATTCTATATATATTAACCCCCCAAAAAAAAAAAAAAAAAAAGGTATTAAATTTCACTTAAAACTTTATTTATGATTAAAAAATTAGAAATATCTTATATTATTTTTTAGATTTCTATAAACTCGGATCAAAAGAAGATCTGTAGATACTATCGAGAAATGAAAACTACCTATGATTTCTTTTCAGCCTTTTGATATAAAGCTACATATATAGTATCTTATTGTGGCGAACCCCTATCCAAAACCTCTGAATGTGATATTAGTCGAAGGCGCTTCTGGACAATCTTAGGTCGGTGCAGCTAAACAGTGCACAACAATAACTTGTCTTAATCATAATAGTTTTAATACTAACAAATGTAACTTATATTACTGCGGAACTATCTGCTACCTATCTAGTTCCTCCATATATATAGACCTCTGGATTACCTAGATCACTTTCGCCAAGAGTGATCTTGATCACCTTTCCTTCCTTTGGATCACCGCGCTCCTGTCGCTCCACCAGCGATCCCGTCGCTCCACCTCCTATTGGTCAGATAATGATTGGCTACGGGCGCCCCGCACCCTGTGCACCGGCACTTCGTGCACGATCCGTGACATTTATTTCTACTATGTTAGATTCACGACAAGTTTCGATCCAGATGGTTGTCACAAGTATATATATTCTAGTCAACTTGTGAAGCCAAACGTATTATCTTGTATACATACTCGCCCCCCTTTCAAAGTTTACTTGCTTCTCGATTCACTAGCAGATTCTCCAATCCCCGGCGTAGCTCTGGGTTCATCCCCTTTGCATTTGGCCTCCCTGTCTCGCGGTCGACAAAGACTTGAACAAACTCGCCCACAGATCGAACCGCATCGTGCCCCTTTTCAAACAGAGCTATTTCATATGCCACACTGGAATTTCCTATGCGGTTTACTCGCAGGGCCAACTCAGCGCAGGCAGGAAACGAAATTGAAGCAAAGTAGTCGTTGTGTGAATGTACAACCATGCCATATTGCGGAGATGAGGGGGGATGGAGGCCACAGTTTTCCATCAGGTAAGTATTGATAACCGAGTCGTAAAGGAAGTTGTAAATGGAGTTGTTCATGTGATCGTACATATCGTTATCGCTCCTGATCATTATTAATCCCAAAACGCGTCTTAGAAGTAGGTTGACATCGAATGTTCTTACCATCGTGTGCGATATTCCAGAATGTACCGATAGTCGGCCCTCGTTCTGCTTTTGAGACGGCTGATGTCTGACATTGCAGCGGCAGGAAAGGGGATAAACACCCTCGCTTCGAAAGACAAGCACGAGGCAAGAAGTGAGGAAAGAGGAATTTCATTGTTGCTGACGGCTCGAATATAGCTGCGGAAAGAGCCGAGGTTCGCTGCAGCCAAGACTGTGGGGTAACCCTGCAGGTTGGAACCTGTCAAATACTGCCACTTCCGACCGCCTGTTTTTTTCCGTCATGTTCAGCATCTGAACAGGTGAACCTCTCATCCAATCAAGCGTGAATCTCCAAGTCTCCCACGAACCCCACCACAACTCACCAACACTTGGCTATCGACCCTCAGACCTCCGAGAGTTTCTGCTTGATGGAGCGCTGATGTTGGCCGGCGATGCCCTGTTAAGAAGAACGTCTACACTTGCAACCCTCGCCCGCACGATGACCGCCTCCATCCTCCTGCCTGGTGCACCGTCACAACCGCTGACTGCTGTCGTCGCTGAGAACAACAAAGTCGTAGAATCTACTGGCGCCATCAGTTATACCGAGCCAAGCTTGATCTCGCAACCCGAGCCTTCAGCCTCGCTGGGCCCTCCACATCCATACTTCTTCAAAGATGGTCTTCGACGGGTGGCCCCTTATTTCTACACATATAACACCTGGTGCAAGGAGCGATGGCGAGGAAGAAAAATCATTGAAGTGTTTGAAAGCGAGTTTCGCGAGCGATCGGTCGAGTATTACCGTGCGGCGATGGAGTCTGGTCAAGTCGCGGTCAACGGCAAAATCGTGAGCCCGGATTATGTGATGGTGAACGGCGACCTGGTTTCGCATACCACACATCGACACGAGCCTCCCGTTACACAAGATCCCGTGCAGGTCATCCACGAAGACGACGACATGATCGTGATCAACAAGCCCTCGGGCGTGCCAGTACACCCTGCCGGTCGATACCATTACAACTCGGTGGTGGAGATTATGAAGGCCGAGAGGGGGCCGACCTTTGCGCCCCGACCATGCAACAGGCTCGACAGGCTGACCAGCGGCATCATGTTTATTGCCAAGACGGCCAAAGCTGCCGAAAGTCTTAGTGCCCAGATCTTCAGACGCAGTGTTCGGAAAGAATATCTTGCCCGTGTGGTCGGTCGATTTCCTGATGGCGAGGTTGTCTGCGACCAGCCGATCCTTCAAATTTCTCCAAAACTGGGCTTGAACCGGGTCCGAGCTAATGGCAAGTCTGCGAAGACTGTCTTCAAGCGCCTTGCTTACTATCCGTCGCCCATCATCAAACCTAGTCCCAGCAACAGCCCGTCGCCGGATGAGGCAGAGACAGGCGGTCCCGGAGACCAGTTCACTAGAGAAACCGAGGGATATTCGATTGTCCGCTGCTTGCCCGTCACAGGCAGAACACATCAAATTCGGGTTCACCTACAGTTTCTAGGTCATCCTGTACAGAACGATCCAATCTATGCCAACCAGAAGGTTTGGGGCTTCGACCTGGGGCGCAATGATGCCGAAGCAACCCTGAATACCGATGAGGATGTTCTTTCCCGCCTGGCACGGATGGGAAAGGAACAGGTTGCGGACGCTGTGGCGTACTATGACGAGATGGTGGATGTGTATCACAAGAAGAAGGCGGAAAGGATGTCGGGCCAGCTTTGCGATGTTTGCAAAACCCCGTTGTATACCGATCCAGGCAGCCAGGAGCTCTGTCTGTGGCTGCACAGTCTCCGGTACGAGGATGCCGATGGGTCCTGGAGTTATGTGAGCCCGCTGCCAGCCTGGGCCATGCCGCCCGAAGGCGCAAGCGGACCAACACAGGTTGGCGGCATGGACGATCTAGTGGAGGCTGCCGGGGAGGATATGAAAATCGAAGTCTCATAGATCACCCATTCGAATACATTGGTACTTGGTTGGAGGAAGAAGGAGGTTCATAGGAAGCCAGCTGTTTTCCATGTCTTGAGTTCTGAATCCAATGAGATAGCCGCACTACCTCGCCCATCTCGGCACCAATCTCAACTTTGGTTCGGCCTCTTGAAATCCGGTACTTGGGTTAACCATGGGCTAGATCACAAGTTGATCTAGATTTATATCGGCCCATCTGGCAGACGTTGGCTTGCGGCAATGTGCTGCGATGGTTCGGGCGCTATAGTAGTGACGTCAGTCGTTGTATGGGGATGGAGAGGAGCTCTCTGATTTTGCTTTCTCGAGTCTTGCTTTCTGAACTCTTGACGAGCTACGGGCATCATATGTTTTTAGAGGTCCATTGGTGCCCAGGGCCCAAGTCGGGGCTTTACTCTCAGACATGGACGGGCCATTGCGTGGTTACTTTCTTGGGTATGATACTACCAGCAGCTAACAAAACGTCAGACTCCTCCTGATGCTATGGCCAACAAGGAGAGTTTAGCTTTCATCCCCGCCTTGTTGAGTTTTGAGCGGCAATCCCGACACAAGACACGAATAAGTCTGGTACTCCATGTAGGTGTTCCATGGCCCCTCTTCGTCGCTGTCGTCGGTGATGCTTCTCTGTTGACCTGATCTTGCTGGGCAGAGGTTCATCAGATTAAGCCTCCCGAGGCATCTGTAGAATAGGTGTGGAGTTTGTGCTGCTTAGCGAGGACCCTGACAGGCTGAGCTGCTTGGGCTATCCCTTCGATGCTCCCGGAACTGTCCTCCATCCGCAAAAAACCACCCACACACTTCCATCACCCATAAGAAAGTTTCATGTTAGCGTCATCGCTCTTCTCCATCCTCATGCTCATGGGCTAAAAGCTACACTCGTAGGTCTGCCGGAGTGTGTTGCGGCAAAGGCCTCCGTCTCGGAGCTCTGCCGGAATACTGACCCATGAGCGAACGGAACCCGCTGCCCCAGATGAGGGATAAGGTTCGGCGAGCTCGGGTCTGGCAGTCTGTCACTCTGGCAGCTGTGGCGGAGGATGGTCGCCGAATGCTCTGGTTCTTCCCCGGGAACGCCCGTGCCCGCATCATCCAAGCTCTTCCCTGCCAGACTGGCAGTGGCGTCCTCCCAGTGCCAAACGTGAGGCCGCGTCGCGCCTCCTGTAGCGCAAAAGTTTAAATTTGGGACCGTGTAACCTCAGATCCATCTTCCAGAAGCAAGCCCCTTCTCGACTCCGTCCCTGCCGCTGCTTCGGCGGGCGGGGGTGGGCGCCACGCCGCGCCTCCGACCGCGTGCTGTCCAGAGAGTGACCTTCCAGCACAGTCCCGCTCGCCGCTCTAACTCTTCTCCTGGTGTCTCTTGTCTGTCTGTGTGTCTGTCTTCCAGGTCCCCCTAATCTTCATCGTTCATGGTTCCTGCTACAGGCTTCGCAGCTGTTCCATCTCAAACCCATGGCAGGCCACACGGCCACCACGCGCACCCTACCGCACCACATCTGGACTTTTGCTGGTTGTGGACCAGGCCGGTCTCTGTGACCGAACCACACCAGTGCATGCTGGAGGTGGATGCGGGATATGGAGTGAGCCTGTGTGGACCCCACCCGCCGCCATCTCCACCAAGTCTGTCGACGGCAATGGACTGGTGCTGAGCCAAGCATCGAGATACCGATTCTTCTTCCACCCCTGTTCCCTGGTCTTGCCAGTGATAGTGACCTTGGGGATGGTCCATGGCTACTCCGTATATTTACTTAATCCTCGTGCCTGCCAACTCCCCACCCCACCATGGTGTCGATTATTGCTGGTTCACATGGCTCTTGCTGTCCTCGACATCAAAAACCCTCACACTTTCCATGGTAGATGAAAAGACTTCTATCTCCATCTACATATAACGTCGCCGTCGACAAAGTCTCCGAGGACTGACGTCGTCTCATACACGCAAAACACATCATCTTCGACATGACCCGAGAGACATCTACAGAACCACCAAAGCCATCCAAGCGGAAGGGTATGGATTGCCCATCTCCACTGTTTTCACACATCTCTAACCTCTGCCGTCATCAGGTACTCGCAGCGTGTCGACACTCACGCCCACGCAACTTGCCCGGAAACGGGCCAATGACCGGGAAGCCCAGCGCGCAATCAGGCAACGCACAAAAGAGCACATCGAGCGGCTGGAGAAGGAGTTGGAAGAGTACAAGAACCGACATAGCCGGGACGAGACCATCAACCAGCTCCAGATGAGGAACCATGCGCTGGAGAGAGAGGTGTTCAGTTTGCGCGAAGAACTCAAACGCTTCAATCATAATATGTTTTCACCACCCGGTATATCCCAGCCATCAGCTCTTGCCTGTCCATTTCGAGCTTCCATTCTAACCACACCAGCCCCAGGCTTTGAGGCACCTGATCTGCTACCCGCCGGTCACGCCGGCATTCCTAGCCGGCCTCCGCCATTTGGCCAACCATCCAACGACTACAACTCGGCGCCGCAGACCTTCACATTTGTGCCCACGACAGAGGAACAATGGCCCTCTGGGGTGTCAGTATCTTCGGTTCCAGTGTCCTCCGTCTCGGTTCCCTCGGTCGTTTCCAGCCCTTGCTCTTCCCCGAGCCACCCCGACGAAGCCTTCATCCCGGCCTATATCCCGACCAGCATGCCGACCATGATGGAAGGGAATGTGATCACGCCCACTTCTATGCCCTGCATGGATGCTGCCGCTACGAAACTGGAGTTTGAACAACGAGATATTGATCCAGGTACAACGACGAGCCGTGGGGCCGATCAAATTCCAGAGTCATGGCCAAACGCTAACAGCAAGGTGTCATCAGCAGCAGACCATGGCTATCCTAATCCCAATGTATCGCAGCCAGCTGCAGGATACATCACACCTCAACCGTGGTCCGCGACGATGTATCCTTCTTACTACCAGCCGCAGCCACATGGACTGCCACAGGCTGCTGGTCTATGAATGGCTCTCACGGTGACCGGATCACCCAAGAAGACCTTTCATCACCCACCCTACGCCACTCATCACTTGCCGCCACCTGCAGTAGTGGACAAACCTTCGTTCCTTAATCGGCCCCAAGCACGTCAACGCTCCCGGGATTGGGTGAAAACACCCAGACGATGCATAATCTGGCAGCGATATCTGACATGGCCACATACTGCCGGTTGATATGTGGGCCACCCTGTCACGCCAGCAGCGGGTGAAATATTGGGCGACAGCGATCGCCCCCAGAAGGGGAAAACAGGGCCGTCTCAGCACTTTGCTTGGAGTTTTTGGGTTTGTTTTCTCAAGAATAGGAGTCTTGCAGGCGGACACAAACACCGGAACCAACATAGACATGCAGCATTGGCACACGCTCAGGTTTTTCGCTTTGTTCTGCATAACATGGAATGGATATTGGACGGATAAATTTCGGGACACAAAAAGCACTGCTACCTTAATCTCTATACCCTCAGTAATTCTTTTCTTTCTTCAACAAACTTTACAACATGGCGTTTTTGGTTGTTTTTTTTCTTTTTTTTTTCTTTTTTTTTTTTTTTTTTTTTTTACTAACAGGGTAAGAGAAAAGGCCCCAAACTTCATTCTATATCAGTATAAAGGAGTGTTTATAGACATTAAAGCTGTTCATGTCAAAGTAGATACGTCATTTCATACATCAGGTGTTGTTAAGAAAAGACTATTGTGGTTTTTCAGCAAGGGGACGACCTGTTTCCACAGCAAAATGTGCATACATCATAAACTACACATACCAGAAGAACGCAGCGTTTCAAGTTGCACCCTGGAGCAGGTGACGAAGAGACTCTGCCCCTTCTGTCCGTCACCGGGCAAAAGATCCGGCAAAGCCAGGTTCAATGGGCAAGGACACTCCCTGTTCCGAAGGACCTGAGTTCAAAAGAGAATTTGGGCAGCGCATTGGAAGAAAACCCTGAAGCGATCAGTCTGGTTCCGATGGGGACACACTGTGATGGAGATAGTAAATCACGACAGTCTGATTGGTAGTTTTCCCCATACAAGTGCAGGAAAGGTAAACAAATGGCGTTTCTCAAAAGCTCCACAGGAGCCAAGGTTCGGGGCTCTCACAGAAATCTTTGGAGTTTTGTTTGAGGAGGGCAATGCAGGAGCTTTTCTCACAATGCAACGGCCAGAAGGGACACAGCTGCTGGACGATACGACTGTGGAGAAAAAGAATATCACAAACACTAAACAGATGATTGATATGTTGAGTCGACTGTCCGACAGCAATGGTGCCGCCCTACCAAGAACGAGGTGGTACTAGAAATGGAAGTCCAGTGCAGTAATTCCATGTCGCCGAACAAGTTTTTACACCGGTTTTGACAAATCGCTCCTGAAGCGGCGTAAACCGTTTGATGCTGTCTGCACAGTACCTGGGGAATGTGTCACGGCTCCGGTATGCTAAGGGTATCTAGCTTAGATACTCGTCTTCTCATTCAACCTGGGATTGCGAGCAAAGGAATAGTATTTGATGGTATGTTCTCGTGAAAGAGATAATTAAGCACAACCTGGACTGACAAAACTCCACTCAGATTTTTTCACAAGATCACCAATGATGCCGCCCTCTCCCGGAGCAAACCCGCTAGTTCATAGATGCCGGGCCTGCCTGAATAAACGGAGTGTCCGGCAGGTGCCGCACCCGACTAGAATAGCTAGCGTGGTGCTCTCACACCGTTTCTGGCTTCAGATGCGCTTAAACAGCCCCCACAGATCCATAGGTCTATAGAGCGTCCTGTTAGGACTTTGGGTCCAATGGAGGAACCTCGAGATATCAACCCAAGGAATCCAAGGACACAATGGATGATAAACTGGGATTGACGAGAGCTGTTCTCAGACATGAACTACTACGGAGCCTCTATCTCTCTCTTTTTGATTCAAACATAGAAGATGCTCACCATACTGGTTCGACAGTGACAACAACAGATAAAAAAGCCCGTGACTAGTCCCATTCCACAGGGTTCGAGAAAGACCCGCCTTTAACCAGGGGGAGGCTGCGAACCGGGCTCGCTCCTCGCGTTTTGGCAGCAGGGAAGAACCAGGTGAAGTTGTCGCGATGGGCAGACCCTGCTGAAGATTAACCCCGTTTCTCCCCATCGCTGCAAACTCCAGCCCGTCCGCACCGCCTTTGATTTGCCCCGGTTCCTTGCCATCAGACTGCCACTCCTCAGCAGCACAGAAACCAACATGTACCTTTACACCGTTGACACACAGTGAACCAAAAGCAGGAGAAGAAGCCTGCAACATGGTTGTAAGGTAGGTGCTAGACGAAACCAAAATGACCATACAACAGCCAGCATCAGTTCCACCCAACATCACATCGCTAAAGCCTGAGCATGCAGCTGATGCTTTGAAGAGAAAAAGGATGGGACAGGTCGGTGAGAAAAAAAGCCGCAAGGACCCCTCGGACTAGACTCGGAGATCGATCGTCTTTCTCAATATCTGGGTTTCCCTGTTTCCCACAAATGCAAGGCAATCCCGGGAGGTGTTCACCTGGGTGAACAAATGCTGCGGTGAGGCGGAACCATCACAACCTGGAAGGACACCCATTTAACTCCATGCCAAGACCGTAGACGGGAGATCTGCCGGTAGTGATCGGTGATGGTGTCTCGAGGAGCCCGCCTCCGGAAGTCCGGCCGTGCGATGGTCAGTTGCTCATCAGAGACGGGCGGGCACGGCCTAAACCACCGAGCTCGGCACGGCAGATTGTTCGTCCACGGGACATGTCGCGTGATCCACGTATCAAATATTCGGCCAGATAACCCAGCTGTGGCAATTTGGGTGGCACGGCGAACATACCTGAAACCACCAAACGGGGCTACTAGGCATTGGACCGTATCTTGCTCCAGATTCTCTGCAGTTGCAGGACAGGGAAGGAAGATATTGCATTGGTTGGAGGGTCGAGGCAGTGCTCTCATCTCAGTGGCGCCGGAGTATCTTGCGGAGTATTATTGTCTGCCAGAAGGAGCAAGCAAGCATGGAGCCATTACGGCCAGCAGATGGAGAGCTCTAAGGTTCATCAGCTCAAGCTCTGTGATCAACACTGGGCGCCGTCTATCGCTCACCTACCTTCCGCCCGCTCCTCCTTTAGCGACATGTCGGTTCTCCCACCCTTTAGCGGTCTGGGTAAAAAGTATCCAAAGAAAACAGAGCAAGCGATCATGCATCCATTGATGGAAGACTAGATACCAGAATATCAATCGGTCATCGGAAGCTAGGTAACTGACCGTTGATGAGCCGCACGGACTAGTCTTTTGTCCGCTGCGGGACCGATAGTGGGTCCTGGTTGACGTTGGCAGGCGAGATGATTGCGTGTGTCACGCCCTTGCCACCAGCCTTGCTCTGTCCAATGCATTCTGTTGATGCCGCCAGCGGTGCCGAGAGTAGGTTGGGGTTATGCGATGAGAGGATTGGGTTTTGATTGACGAGAAGGTGGCATTAATGCCTTGGCTTTGTATTCCACAACTGATAGAGCACCAGAAAATGCATGGTTTTCCTTGTTCTCCCACCCGCTGATGATTACAGTCCACCATTACCTCTCTTTACTATAAAACTGGTCAGGAAGTTCAACACAGCTGGGCAGTGACGCTGTTGCTGGGGCTCAAAAGACAAAGGGGCAGGGTGTAGGCCAGGAAGTGACAACACCACGAGAGAGCTCTCATGAGTAGCAATTCCGGTCATGGAGGGGCTGTTGAGACCACGGCCACGGCCCCAGCAAGCTACCCTACTGGCGACAATCAAGATGACGGATCCATAAACTCCAGGTTGCTCTCCGACTCGGAGTTACAAGCCGAGTCTTCTGCTTCAAGTCACGGCACCAACAGCACTGTATCAATCGCTGGAATCATGCCCGGTGTGACACCTTCGGGACTCAACGCCATCATCTCTCAGACTCCTTCTGGTGCAAAGACGGTCGCCTGGACAGACCTTCCGCGCAAAGACCAACTCACCGTTATCACCCTTGCCAGGTTGAGTGAACCACTTGTGCAGACATCATTACAGGTAGGGCTTCTACGGCATCACAGCGATCGTTGGATCCTGGCTAATAAAGCTGTAGTCATATATGTTTTACCAACTGAAATGGTTTGACACAGGCCTGCCAGATTCTGTCATTTCAAGCCAGGCAGGCATCCTGCAGTTCGTGCTATTCCAGTCCTCATGTGTAAACCACCACCACTAGGCAGCAAGTGGCACGAGACTGACTTTGTCCGGTGGCATCATGTAGCGCTAGCTTCACTGCCGCTCAGTTCGTGACATCAATGATGTGGGGTCGAGTTGCTGATTCCCGCCGGTTTGGTCGCAAAACCGTCTTGCTCATTGGCCTTGCTGGGACAAGTAAGACTGACCCGAGAACCCATCACCTTGTTGCAGTTTGGCTCATCATATTTATGTCTAGTGATCTCGTGCCTTGGATTTGGCTTTTCGACCACCTTTTGGCAAGCCCTCTTTTTCAGGTCTCTCGGCGGGATCACCAATGGGAACGTGGGAGTGTTGAGAACCATGTAGGATAATGCCTCTGCTAACAACCCAAGCATCTCGCTAATATCCATTTTATCTTGCAGGATCAGTGAAACGGTACAGGAGAAAAAGTATGCTTACAGTCAAGTGGCACGGTGGGCGAGCTCTAACCGGTATAATAGATATCAGTCGCGAGCATTTCTTCTACTTCCAATGACCTTCAACATTGGGACTATCATTGGACCGAGTACGTATCAAGCAGGACTTTCTGGGTGCTCGCTAACACATTCTGGCTGCAGTACTTGGTGGTATCCTTTCCGATCCAGCAAGTAGCTACCCATCCCTATTCGGAGACGTATGGTTCTTCCATGAGTTCCCGTATGCTGCTCCGAACATCCTCTCGGCAATCTTTCTCTTCTGTGCTATGCTTCTTGTGTGGCTATTTCTCGAAGAAGTGAGTGCTGTGACCCAGCTCATCGTATTATCCTTTCACCAATACTAATTCTCCACAGACACTTGACCTTTGTGCCGACCAACGTGATAGAGGCTTGGAAATTGGACAGAGCATAAAACTGTGGGTATCTCGCAAGAGATCCAAGGGGGGGTACGCACGCCTTTCCAGTGAAGACCCTACCGCCATCGATATCGAAACCCACCCTCTTACCCATGGCACAGACTCCCAGCAGTCCTCCATTTCAGATGTAGCCCCTTGCAAGCCAAAATATGCCAGACGACGCTACACACAACGACTCCCTTTCCGCCGCATCTTCACGCCAAACGTAGTCTCCACGTTCACAGCTAGCTGTCTTCTGTCCCTTCACGTGGGCACGTTCAACTCACTCTGGTTCGTATTTCTCTCAACCCCAGTCTACGATCCAGCCAAAGGCCCAGAATCACCCGACGCCTTCCAACGGCATCTTCTGTTTATATTCACTGGAGGTCTCGGTCTACATCCTCGTGAAGTCGGCATGGCCATGGCTACCCTGGGTGTTCTTGGTATTGCTCTCCAGCTTGGCATCTATCCCTGGCTTTCGGCCCGGCTCGGCACCGTCCGGAGCTGGCGGTTATTTCTGCTCTTTTTCCCCTTTACTTACTTCATCGCACCTTATCTGAGCTTGGTCCCCTCTTTCTCTCCGCCGCCGGCACCCAAGGATGGTTTTGTTGTGTGGCTTGCCATCGCGGGCGTGCTTTGTTTCCATGTCATTGGCCGGACATTTGCACTGCCTGCTCAGACGATTCTGGTAAATAATTGTACGCCGCATCCAAGCGTACTGGGGACAGTGCATGGCATTGGGCAGAGCGTCTCGAGTCTTTCAAGGACAGTGGGCCCCTTCTTAGGAGGGTTTTTGTATGGGCAGGGTCTGGCACGGGGCGTTGTTGGTGCTGTATTCTGGTGCCTCAGCGCAATTGCGATAGGTGGGATTGTGGCAAGTCTCTTCGTACACGAGGGTAATGGGCATGAGATATGGCTTGAAGGCGATGAAGATGACGATGTTTGAAGTCAACTTCACGATCACAGACATGGTTATTCACGGGCCTGGTTTAAGAGTCTTTACTTATACCCTTAACACTAAACGCTTCTCCCCACAATAGAACTGGAAGAGTGTTGTGCATGAGTACTTGGGCACATTTATCGTCAAAAATCTGATGGCCAGTGTTGTACGATGATCAGGTATATCGAATGCTCCAACCTTTGCGGCGTATCAGAAAGTGCCAGGATAATGTTATTCACAATCCTTCAACATGCCCGCAAACAATTGTCAGGCAATTGCAGATCTCTCTCCGAGAATCTAAAGTGCTCATGTGGATGTCGTAGGCTACTATTTTCCATACCACCCACCAGCTCTCCAACAAGCTGTAGCGCTGACAGGGTTGGAAATTGTAGTGTATTGCGTTTGGCTAAAGAGAATACTGTTAGCACCTATCAGTAAAATGGAGTAACGCAGCCACATACCCAACCCAGACAGTGCCAGACAGATGGCTCGTTAAATAGACAACGTTCGTTTCGGTTACGGCGCTCTGTGTCCTGATAACAGTCACAGTGGAACCAGGTGCGTTTCCTATGCATGCCGTTGATGGCGGAGGGGTGCTGGAGAGAAGACCAGTGTTAGCTGCCAGAAGAGAAGAGCGAGGAGAGTGCCGTTGCTACGGAAGGGTGCTTACACTGTGGCTGTCGTAGTTCGAAGGACTGTTTTACTTCGGGTTAGCATACATTCATTACGAAGGAAAGAAGCCGTTTTAGGACAGCCGATGAACTTACCAGTTTCGGTAGTCACCCTTCCAGCAACAGTTGTCGTAGTTGTCCTGGTGACTGTATATGTGGTTTGTGTGTATGTCGATGTGATTGCGGCGACCTGTGCGGCGGGAGTCGCAGCTACATCTCGTTTTCCTAACACAGTGACATTAGAACCAGAGTGTCTTCGCTGGAGCCTTCTCTTGTCCCTCTCGCCACACCACGATGGCCGCTTCAGCATTCTTACAACTGCCAGATCAGGAATATAGCGTACTGGTAGGATAATTGCACTTTGCTGTTGTTGTGACTATGGTAGTCCAGTAACTTGTTATCTGCCCATCAGTTGCTGTCCGGGTGACCGTCGATCTGACTGTGGCCGTCAGTGCTTGTGGATAGCTTGTGACTGTCAGGGTAGGTCCACCACATGCTGCAGTAACGGTTTGAGGTACGATGATCAAAGTCTGAGTCTGCACAATGGTAGTCAAAACAGTCGAGGCTCTTGCTGTAGTAGTAATGCCGACAACAACGGTTGGTGTCGCCTGCAGATGTCTTGTTAAGTGATGGCCTTCATGTGGTTGGACAAATCCTTCTTACCGTGACCCAGGTAGTTTCAGGCGTGCCGACTGTTACCGAGAAGGTGCGTTGTGATGAAACTTGGGTTCCGGATAGAATAATCTTCCAGTTCCCTGACTTCATGGCCGAGAAAGGAATGCCACTAGCACAGAGTCAACTCGCAATTCTTTTTCTGGACAGCGTTCTTTCTTACCAGGTCGATGTGACTTGTACACCGGCTTGCTCGGTCCTGATGGCTGAACACGCGTATTGGTTGTTGTCTGGCCCGATGAGGACCGGGCTGATCGACTCTTGATCACATCCTGCCGGGCAACATCAGCACGTCTGCTTTTACAGGTCGTCATGCTCATCCCAAGCAGCCGCCTACCTTGAAATAAAGTGACGAAACTGAAATATTGGTTCGATGAGCCGTCAATGTAATATGCGCCTCCGTTGGAATAGTCAACACCGTAGCTCGTACACGCGGAACCGAAGCCGATAGCCAGAAACATGAACAGTGCCCAGAGACACTTCAAACTGCTTTGCCCCATCTTAATTTGAACAACAGAGCTGGATTACGGTAGCCGTGAGAGCTGACAATCCTGGCGGACGCAAGGGGACTCGGGCTGTGTTAACTTATATCAACGTTTGCCCTGATCCGGGACTTTGGGACCACTTAAACTTCGTTGCCATCGAATCCTATCGTTTAACTAATTCGGTGACATTCCGACAGGGATACTGGAAAGGGCCGCTGTGTCTAAGGGACCAGATACTTGGGTGTTTGGAACAGTGAGAGATAGAACCATATTGCATCGCAGGATCATCATATTGACTTGCATTCAGCCTGTTAGAAGACAGCCCTAGTGACTGCAATACATGCCCGCTTAGCAGATAGCCTCTTATTTGCGAGCAGCCGTCCTATCCCAGCTGACAATTATATGTCCGCTGCGTGGGGCTTAACATACCCGGATATCCTAGGGAGTGTTGGGTGTGAAGTCCGGCAACATGGCGGAGCGGCGCCTGGCAGAAGACCTTGTTTTGTCTCCTGTCATGTAATATTCATTATGAGTGATGATGATATGGACAATCTAACCGAGCTCGTCTGTTACCGGCCGCAAGGGCCTGGAGATCACTTGTGGTGTCCAACTCAAGATATAGGAGGCAGGTACCGCTGTCGGCCAGTTCTTGCTTTGGGTTTCTGGTGTGGATTGTCCAAACGGAAAAGCTCTCCGTGGTGAGGCTAGCACGATGGATGATGCCTCTGGTGGACGTCCTCGCAGGAATCCTTGTCCACCCAACCCCGAGGCTCGATGTTGAGGACCGGGAGGGATTGGTAGCCGCAAAATCGTGAGATTGCCGTTCCGTGTATAATCATTGGCGAGGGCTAAAAATAGGAAACCCCTCCCGGGTGTTCGGATGTGCTTTGAGACTACAGAACTGGTTGAATCAGCTGTATAGATGCCCATGTCTGTCGAGTATGTGAGGACACTTGCTCAATGATTGCCATGGATGTATGGGGTCCTTAGGAGCTGGCTACTCTGAACAAACAACGGCATGAGTCTTAAGCAACATTGTTAGCACGTCTAAAACAGGTAGAGATTGTTAACCCGCCTACCTAGAGCCCATGTCTCTTTACCCCATAACGTGAACCGCAAATGTATTGTGCGGAGAGAGTGACAGCCGATGTTTGTCTTTTGGAACCCGGGCTCGAGTTGTTATTTTGGTAGAGTGTGGCACGCATTGCCGCTTCAATCAGAGACGTGACATTGGCAACGCATCATGGTAAATGATAAGGAATTTAATTACCGAGCTGCTTGGAAAGTGGTTTTCTTGGTTGAGATGATTATGCTAGTGTGATGGTATTGGTGCACGAAGAAAATGCTTCGATTCTGTCGCCATATGCCTCTCGGAGGGGGCCGCAGACCCCACCATCTTCTGTTACTTCCAGGGAGCCACAATAAACCGACCGTAACACCGAGACCGTCGTCAACATCACCGTTGCCGCCTCCGATTCATCACCGAAATTGGGTAACTGGCGCCTCACTCTTTCAATATGCCTTCTCCAACCAAGAACATCACGCTTACTGTTCCAAAACTGGTGTTCGAAGCGGTACCCCTCACCCGGGAAGCTTTCGCTCCGTTCGGGGATGTGATCAACAACCCTCGACCAGACTTGCACCCATTCTCTGCCACATCAGTACCATCACTCCCCTTTGATGGAATCTCCGCCAACCAAGGCTCAGCCATTAAATATCAACATGTCTCTCGCCAAATCAACCTCTACCCCCAGGCTCCCAGTGCCGTCCCAGGGTTCTCGGTAATGAACATCTTCATCTGTGCTTCACGGATCAGTATCCCAACCTCGTCCGCGTCACCGTCACAGCCACCACCACCAGCTACCGCATTCCCTGTGCGTGTGTTGGAGCGCCATCCTTTCACAACCCAGACTTTTATCCCTCTCTCGGCACCTGAAAATCAGCACTATCTTGTTATCGTGGCGCCTACCCTCCCACCCGCTGATGCAGACGCAGATTTGCCAGTTCCAGCGAATCTCACGACTACAGACCAAGCAGGAGCCTCTTATCCCCGCTCCCTCCCTGGCAGGGGACTTCCCGATCTCAGCGGACTGCGTGCCTTCGTTGCCACAGGCAAGCAAGCTGTGACATACGGTGCGGGGACTTGGCACGCGCCCATGGTGGCTGTTGGGAAGCCTGGCACAGCCCTTGATTTTCTGGTGGTGCAGTTTGCGAATGGAGTCGGGGAAGAGGACTGTCAAGAGATCTACTTCAAGGCTGAAGGGGAAGGAAAACAAGGGGTTGTTGTTGAGTTGACCCCGGCCTCCAAGCCTCAAGACTTGGGGCCTATGGGTTCGAGGCTGGCGAGGCTGTGACAGCTTTCCCAGCCGAGTAGAGTGGCTGGTTGGATTATCTTTCCATGAATGGGTGAATGCAATGTAGTTTCTCTGGTTATTAGTCTTTCCTGGGAATTCGTGGCTAAGCGTGTAGCGTGTTACTACAAGGAATAAGTTTGCTCTCGTCCACGGCTCTAGCTACTCGCCCAAGGGCATGGATGGCTTTGTACACCTGAAGTACGTCAAGTTCACCGTCTGTTTGATCACTATAGCCTGATTGACAGAATCGACAATGCATAGAATGACAAGGCTCATCGCACTGGCGCTCCCTGGCGAGCCTTGTATCCAGACCAGATATGTTGCCAAGAACTAGAGCCAGGGAAACATGGTAGAATTTATTTACAGAGATCACACTGCATGACAAACATAGAGATTAGATTTTGTTGCATTTTGGGATTACATGTTTTGCGTGATAATGGATCAAGTTAATCGGGATGTTTTGACGCAAGTCTTTATTAGACGGTAGCCTGTTCATTGGGTTGGATGGCTCAGGGAGCGGAGGGCAGCATGTGACTCGTGCTTTTCCCACTGGCTGACGTCCCGTGGTTGATTCTGAGGTTGGAAGTATCTCCATAACAGACGACAGAGAGGTGCAAGGAATGCCCAGTTTCCTCAACAGTGTTGCATAAAGTCGGCGGTGTTGCAAAACAATTGTGAAGCCCGACAGGTTATTGGAAGTGATCAGATGGTATCAGGTAGGCAGGTCCAGTGTAGGATTACCTAAAGCGAGGTATATCAAGGTGGGTGGCGGATGCCCCGGGTTTGGGTTTGGGTCAATGAACCTGTGAGTTGGAAAACATCATAAGAGGGCCATTATAATCAGAACGTTTCCAAGGCAATGTTCCTGTTCAGAGTTGATTAATTTTTATCATTCCACCTCCAAAACAAATAGCTTTTTACTTTACTTCCTCTTTTTACTAAATGCCCCGTTTTCTTTGAGGTTCCCAGCAACCAGCCACCCAGTTGTGAGCATAAGTACCTACAGCACTGCAGTTTCAATTGTTAGCAGGTGACCAGTGGTTAAGCAGCCTGGCGCGCCAATCTCCCCGCCCGGGCCGCTTCTACCCAAGCGGAACGAAGTGACATCCCACCTCCCGTCCTGTCCAGAAGCTCGATCGTGCCCCTCTCTTGACGCAAGAATACCAGACAAGAATCAAAACCTTGACCCGCCATTTCAGCAAATTTATCTAGGGGAAAGCGTCTACTCTCTTTTCCACCATCGCGACCATCACATCCCGACACACTCACATATCGAGCGAGGAACCTTTGATTCGTTTTAGCGATTCAGTTTTGTTGAGCAGCCACCACCAAACCGTCTATTCGCCAAAGAAAGCCAGGCCGCAATCATGAATCCCCACCAGGCGAAGAAGATCGATGTCAAGGTGTGTTCAGTCTCCCATGGCCTTTCCTGTCCCTGGATAGGGATGAATTCAGAATCCAACTGACACTCTTTCTTCCGCCACCCAGTCCCTCTCCCCTGAGGAGCAGCGCCTCTTCCGGCTCTACGGCAAGCTCCCCAGCAAGTCGGACCACTTCGCCAAGCATCTCAAGGAGCGCAAGTACTTTGACAGCGGCGACTACGCGATGAGCAAGGCCGGAAAGGGTGACAGCGTCGACACGGGCTCCGTTGGCAGCCAGCACCCCGTTCCCGAGAACATCCCCCATCTGTCGAGCCCCGTCAGCGGACCCAACGGCATTGGGAGCATCCTCCATCCCCACCATCACCATCAGCATCACAATGTCAGCATGCAGGCCGGCAGCCCCGTCAAAGAGAGCAGCTTTCTTAACCGGGAGACCAGTGCCGAGGAGCTCGAGAAGGGTGTCCCGGTCTCTGGTGCCGGTGCAGAGAACGGTCAGGCTGGTGCCGAGCCGACTGTTACACCCACCGCTCAGGACGGGCTTCCGACTAGACGATAAACACACAATTTGTACGTGATTACTGCCAAGGATGGCCAGAGAAGGGGTATGGACAACAGGGGAGGAAACCGAATGCAGAAAGATGAAAAGAGAGAGAGAAAGAGAGAGAGAGAAAGAGAGAGAGAGAGAGAGAGAGAGAGAGAGCGAGAGAGAGCGAGAGAGAGCGAGAGAGAGCGAGAGAGAGAGAGAGAGAGAGAGAGCGAGAGAGAGAGAGAGAGCGAGAGAGAGAGAGAGAGAGAGAGAGAGAGAGAGAGAGAGAGAGAGAGAGAGCGAGAGACAGAGAGAGACGCTGTTGCACTCGAGGCAACTCAAATTACGAGATATGAGGGCTTGCTATTTTCTTTTTAACTCTTTTGTTGGTGTCTGCGGGCGTTCTGTATTTCTTTGGGTTGGGGGAAAGGGCCGGGTTCCCTGTTGCGGATGTTGGTTGCTGTTTGATGTATGAACGATCATGACGAACAATGTAGGAAGGGATGGGGAGAGAAGAGCGAGGAAGGGCATTGGTATTATCTTCTCTGAATTTATTGAAAATTGGAACTTGACATACTGGGTGGTGTTTCGCTGCGGGGGGTTCATTGTTTGTTTCGCACCCCCAAGCCCGCCCGCCACACGTTTTCTCGTCAATATTGACACTCAGAATGGAAAGCTGATTCAGCCATATACTGGACAGAATGCGGGTTTAGTGTGAGTTTCGAGACTGGAGAAGCATTGGGATGTGAAATTTGAATATGAGCACTCAAGGTAATAGCCTCAAATTTGAGCGTCTTTGCTTTTTTGACTTCTTTTTTTATTTAAAGTATGTATTACTTTAACGCTTCCTTCGAGATTGATAGGAAGAAGTAATCTGAGCTCTCTGCAGAAGTGCGAGCTCCTTTGGTTATCCACGGACTTGATCAATGCCGTGAACTAACTGGGGGTGGTCGATGAGGGTGACAAAGACAATGCAGCCAAGCTACTATCAACTACCTGTCTTGACCTCGGCGGCTTGCCATTTTGATGGCCGTATGTAGTGACACAATGCATCTCTCTGGCAGCCTACAACCCCAATGCGCCCATCCTTTTTCAATCACAGGAGCCCCGCTTGGGCAGCAATGGGCTAATCAACGTCTCAAACTCCTGGCAGATTGGGCTTCATAGAAGAGCTTTCTGGACCATGGCAAGAGCACCGTCAAAGGTCTTGTTGCCGCCGATGAAGCCAGCGGCATGCACAAAGACAGAGCCTGGCACACCCGAGATGCCGTCAAGCTCCTCATCGCGGAAGCCCCTCCAGGCCTCAGGCAATGGCTTCCGGCTCTGGAATGAGTCCTTGGTCTCGGGTACACACTGGATCCTCCACTTGGCGTCGGGGGTGGGCTTCTCGGGGTACAAAACGTAAAGAACCTTGCCGGCCTCGGGGTTCTGCTCCTCGAGGGTGTAAAGATGATCTTTCCAGGGGGCAGACTGCTTCTTGAGGACCATGATGCGGCCACCAGCGTCGAACTCGTTTCGCACCGCGAAAGCCTCTGCAACGACCTCTCTAGCAGGCAACCAGGCCGAGGTGAAGTAGTCCAGGCCGCGGTCAAACTCCTCGCCAATGCGCTGGCTGGCAAGCTCGAAGCGCTGGTCCTCAGCTGCTTGGGCGGCGACGGGGTCTTCGGGGATTGGGTCGTTCCAGTTGGGGTTCAGTCTGCCAACCATGGCGCCGAGAGTGAAACCACCGTCCGAAAACTTCTTTTCCAAACCAGCGGCAGCAAGACCAGCAGCATCATAGGCGCTGATGCCGTTGTCGTGGGCATCAAGGGCCTCAACAAAGCTCTGATAGATCTTATTCCACACGAGCCCAACTTGCTCGCTCTCCTCGGGCTGACTGAGACGGCGGGCGATGATCTGCTTGCCAAAGTGCATGTAGACCAAACCAGCACTGCTCAGCTTGGTGGCCCGCTCGGGGAAGGTGGTGGAAAAACTGCGCTGATGGTGGTCGTAGCGGTGGCGGGCGGGCTCATACTCGCCGCCGACGTCGACGACGATGTCACACTCGTCGAGAAGCTTGGGATCACGGGTGCGGACCAGCTTGGCGTTGGCGTAGGTTGGGATGTGCTTGCGCAGCATGTAAACTGCGAGGGCCTCATCAGCGTGGAAGTGACCGTTGTGAGTGCCAATGGCAACCACTCCACTGTCCGTCTTGAGGCGTTTCGCTGCGTTCTCGGTCATTTTTAGAATGAAGTTGCGAAGCATATACTACTGCCAGGGGCTCTCTAGGTTTCGGTCTCGAGGCGGCTGAGCGAAGAAGTGAATATGTGAGGGACGGGTGGTGTCTTGAGAGCGAGGTTTTGAGATTTCGAAAATGCTACCAGGGATTGATTAAGATCTGATTGGGCTGGAGCTGTGCCGCCTCGCAAGTACCAGTACTTCAAACGCACGCCCCATTTCACGGCTTGCGCCCGCCATTTCAAGTCACTATACCTTCAGGGGTTTGGCTGTCAAAGGGCAAAACGCGCCATCCAAGTTCCAACTGCGAAACGTCCAAACTCCAGGCCCAGAAAGTACATCACCAAAAACGACAACAAGCTCACCTGCCTTGCTGCTTTTTTGACTTTCGCGGATCCACACGCCAGGCGTACAACCCGGTTGCCTTGCACCTATATTCTCAATCGGTCTTCTTCCGTGAACTTCATTCTACACGAATTAGCAACACCACCATTGCGGGAGGGACACGCCTCCAGAAGCAGCGATGGAGGCCGATGCGCGCAGAATCAAGGACGAGGACGATGGCCACAATGTCAGAACCACCAGCGAAAAGCCATCATATCGGTCATGGAAGAAGAAGTATCGCAAGATGCGCATCGTTTTCGATGACAAGATGAAGGCCAACGAGGATCTTCACATGATGGAGCAGAAGGCGCTGGCCACGGCCAAGAGGCTCGCGATCCAAAACGAGTAAGCAACATGGCTGGTCCAGCCAACTTAGGACCATCTCCATTTGGTACACACCTGCTAATATCATCATTCAAAAGTCGGCTGCTGGATACCCTTCTAGATGTCAACAACTCGGCTCAGATTCCGCCCGAGAAGCGATTTGACCTTAGCGTGGACTCCCAGGTCGATGACGACGCTCTCCGCCTCGACATGGACAGACCATCAACGCCAAACCGATGCCCCAAACCCGCAAAATCCTTCCAGAAGCTCCTCCGCGAGGTCCCACACATCCCTTACGCTGCCGCTGCAGAACACTTCCCAGACCTCATCTCCGATCTCCAAGCAGGCCGAGATTCCCCTGTCGACCCCCTCCAGGGCGCCCCCCATCCCCCCTCCTTCCTCACCGCAGACGATGTAGATAACTATCTCTACGAGCTCGACCTCCGCCTCTTCGACGACACCGACCAGCTCCCTACCCTCGCTCCCCTAGCCCACCCCGATGAGACGGCCGCTCCCCGCGAGAAGACCTCCCGCGACTACGCCCTTCGAAACCCCGTATCCGTGCACAACTGGCTGCGTAAAAACGCGCCCAACACCTTCCTCCAAGACACAGAGCACCATGCTGGCGCCGACAAGGACAACACCAAGGACAAGGACGACCACTCCAGAAACGGCGCCGACGACTCCGTCATTGCCGTCCCGAGCTCCGCCTCCTCTACCCGAGGCGGCCGCGGCGGAGGTCCAGGTTCGAGAGGCGGCCCCGGCTCCCGCGGTGGTAAAGTCCGGAACGACCCAGCCGCTCGCGCTAAGCGCCAGGCCCAAGCTGCGAGGAAGGCCGCGGCCGAGAAACTCGCCGCTTACGAATACGAGCACGGTGGTGGTGAAATCTGGGGCCCGAAAGAGGCGTTGAAACGCTATGATGCCTTGCAGGCTAGTCTTGCTTCTGGCGGTGCGAAAGGTTCTGGGGGCGGTACCGCGAGCAAGAGCGACCCGGCAGCATCTCGCACCAAGCGTCAGGGCGCGTCCGCCAGGAGGGCCACGACGGATAGGCTTGCTGCTGTCGAAGATGAGCTTAGCGGTGATGATTTGGAGATGGGCGAGGCGGCGAGCATTCTTGCTTCGCCTACTCTTGCTTCCGGTGGTGGGAAGGGCACTGGCGGTGCCGCCGGCAAGAGGAAGAGAGTGGCGGATGATGATCCGGGGTATAGACCTAAGGGGGGGTCCAGCCGGCCGACCAAGAAGAAGCGTAAGAGCGAGGGCGGTGGGACAGATGCCGGTGCGGCGACGCCCAGCGAGTCAACGAAGAGGTCAAGGAAGAGTGGTGGATCGGGCGATGGGGAGTCGGTGGTGTATAGGAAAGAGGTTGATGACTGAGGATGGCATCGGATTGTTCTTACCTTGTCTTTTTTTCTTAAAGGAGTTCGTTCTCAGGGAAAAACTTGACCTCTTTTCTTCACTGTTTCTTTGCAGTGATCTTACCGCTATCATCAGCAGGAAATCACCAAGCATACGTATCTCATTGGGACTTTTGAAACTCAGGCTCTATTAGAATTAGCTTGATTCATCGGGCGACGGGGGGAGATAGGATGATAATCAGTCGTCGGGGCGTATGGGGTGGGAGGGCGTATCATGTAAACTATGCTATTTTGCTCCTGGAATTCTTTTCACTGGGAAACGCGACAGTGCATTACGGGAGTTGGGGGAAAATAGAGATCGTGGCAACGTATGTGCAAAGTTAATAAAAGGCTTAGAAACGATGGGTGTCTTTCTCTGTGTTCAATTTCAATGCGTGGACCAGGGTCAAAGTACAGGCAATACATCACATATGTGCAGATTGTTGTCTTCAAGTGCTCATTTATATACAGGGAGCCTGTAGTGTACTGTAGATCCCAACTCGGCAATATACATCTGAAGTTGGCGTCCCGAATTGGTGATAAATCTGGTTACCAACTCCCAAACAAGGAAAACAACATGTGCCTGTTTGTGCTGTAGCATCAAACTCAAGACATGTCATGATGACCCTCCTCTTTTTTTTCCCCAGTTTATCGAGGCGAAAATCTCATGTTTTCAATCCTCTACGGTTGTTGTTCAGCCAGCCCAGTTACGGCTTACTGGTGACAACGTGGATGCAACCCTGCTCTCGTCTTCCTCCGCGGCGGGCCTGGGACAGCCTTCCTCGTAACGTTTGCGCCACTTTTTGACCATCGGGCTTTTTCTGTTTGTTTGATTATCGTAATTGCTTAGAGCTTCTCCTTCAGGCTCTGCTTGAGTCTTCTCTCAACGGCGACCATGTACTCGGAGGTGGTGACGTAGTCCTCACGGCCAGTCTTACCGCAGGCAAGGGCAAGATCCTTGGTCATGATGCCATCAACGTCGACGGTGTCAATGCAGGCCTTCTCGAGAGCCTCGGCAAAGGCAACGACCTCGGGGGTGTCGTCGAGCTTGCCACGCTGGATGAGACCGCGGGTCCAGGCAAAGATGGAGGCGATGGGGTTGGTGGAGGTCTCACGGCCCTTTTGGTGCTCACGGTAGTGGCGGGTGACGGTGCCGTGGGCAGCCTCAGACTCGAAGGTCTTGCCATCGGGGGTGATGAGAACGGAGGTCATGAGACCGAGGGAGCCGAAGCCCTGAGCTACAATGTCGGACTGGACGTCACCATCGTAGTCTAGAAAATCATGTCAGTTTTCCTTGTTCGGTCGGCGGCCTTTTCAGGGTCCCAATGGCTGCCAAAACTCACTCTTGAGAGCCATGATGTAACCACCGCTGCTCTTGATCATCTGAGCGACCATGTCGTCGATGAGACGGTGTTCATACCAGATACCCCTGGCCTCGAAAGCCTCCTTGTACTGGGTGTCGTAGAGCTCCTGGAAGATGTCCTTGAAGCGACCATCGTACTTCTTGAGAATGGTATTCTTGGTGCTCATGTATAGGGGGAGGCCCTTGTCAATGGCGAGCTTGAAAGAGGCGTGGGCGAAACCGGTGATGGATTCGTCAGTGTTGTACTGGGTCTGGGCGACACCGCCGCCACCCTGGAACTTGTACACCTCGATCTCCTGGGGCTCACCACCCTCGGGGGTGTAGACCATGCTGAGCTTGCCGGGGCCGGGGGCGACGAAGTCCTTGGCCCGGTACTGGTCGCCAAAGGCGTGGCGGCCAATGATGATGGGTTTCTTCCATCCAGGAACCAGACGGGGGACACGGGGAATGACAATGGGCTCACGGAAGACGGTACCGCCGAGGGCGTTGCGGATGGTACCGTTGGGGGAGAGCCACACTATCAGAAGCAAAAAAAAAAAGGGTTACCGTCAGCCGAACCGAAATCTTGTTTTCTGGAGGCATGTTGTTTGGCATGGTTCCCGCGGGCCGAGGCAAACTCTATTGGGATGTAGAGTTTCCCACCGGCCCCCCCAGGGCATGACAGATATATAAAGCACATCATCTCAAGGGGGCTCTCGAAAAGAAAAACACATACTTTGCTTCAGCTTGAACTCCTCCACGCGGGCTTCATCGGGGGTGATGGTGGCACACTTGACACCAACCGAGTACTTCTTGATGGCCTCGGCGGCATCGATGGTGACCTGGTCGTTGGTCTGGTCGCGGTACTCGAGGCCGAGATCGTAGTACTTGAGGTCGATGTCGAGGTAGGGGGTGATGAACTTGTCCTTGATGTCCTGCCAGATGACACGGGTCATCTCGTCGCCGTCGAGCTCGACGACGGGGTTCTTGACCTTGATCTTAGCGGCGGAAGCCATTGTGCGTCTGTAGTGCTGGATGAGGGTTACGGGAGTGGCTCTCGAAGTGATGCGGACGGTGTTGGAGACCGGGGTGAAGACAGTACGCGAGCAGGAGGGACGAGTTAAAGAGGCACGGAGGGCCGAGGAGACGATGGAAGACATGGCGAGAAGAAGGGGAGGGGAAGGGAGGGGGGTCGAGAGGGGCAAAATGGGCGATGTATCAAAGAGGTAGGTTTAGTCAGGAAGGGGGGGTTTGTTCGCGCCCGGACCGACCCGCGGTGGCAGCTTGTCGGATTGTCGGAGCTGCACTTCAAATCAGAATGGCGACGAAAGCCGAGGATGAAGCCGCCGCTGAGGGCTTGATTGGGTGTTTCGAGCTGTCGCGAGTGGGCCGCGGCAATGACGCCCGGCAGAGGGGAACAAGAGGAGATCGGCGAGACTGGGAGCGCCCGGTATTCAGCGGGATGGATATGTAGGGCAAGGTAGCACAAGGTCGGTCCTGGACAGATGGAGCGGCACTGAGCGATAGGCACGAAGAGGCACTGCGGTTTAAAAGGTGGTGGATGGGAGGGCCCGCGAGAGCGATGACGGCGGCGAGAACGGTGAGGGAAGCGAAAAACGGCCCTGTCACCGAACAGTAGCTGCCGGATCGACGATATATGTATATTCTGGGATGGATGGGAGCGATAGCACCGTTGTGCTCTGCCAGCTGCAGGGATCCTGCCTAGAGCCTGATGTTTTTTAATTTGGCAGTGGCACGCCCGTTGATCATCCCGTGTCTGGCAGGCCTGTACATACAATAAGGCACGCAAGATATCTTCAGCAGCAGCAGCAGCAGCAGCAGCCAGCAATGCAGAATGTTAGCCGTGGACTTTGGGCGGATGGACGGGACACACGGGAGACCGGTTGCGCTTCAAGCTCGCGAGTTTGTTGACCAAAAGGATAAAACTCTTCCCGCATGTTACCCTAAGAGAGCGGGGCAAGCGGGGTTGAGAGACGCCGGTACAGGGGACCGACTCCCCCACACGCCGATGAACCCTTGTCCAGCAACGTGAATTGTGGGGTCGGCGCCTGGCCAAAAAGCACGCACAGGAAAACGGCGATAAGTCACGGATATCGCCGGATATAGGAGATGGGGCGACAAAAAGCACCACTGAACAGCCAAGTGAGAAAGTGCGCTGTGGTGGGGGATGACAGGCAGATCTTATATATGCTTTCAGTAACTGACTGCTGCCGACGCCAGGAATGATGGTGAGCCTTCATTCATCTCCAATTCTGGACAGAAATCTTTTTCTGCACCGAATTCGGGATGTTCAACCATGCGGATCCACAAATCTTACATATCGATAACGCCTTGGATCAATGAATCGTCATTGTTTCCATATTCTCGGTCCGTTTGAGACACCCCATGCGCAACACTCCACCACCAATGCAACGACTCGCTCTGTTGTAAAAAAGATATCGAGTTCTTCAGATGCCGCGGGGAGCCTTATTTCCAACTCGAATGCATTATTGCAAAGGAAGTCTCTTCTGTGTTCTCTACCAAACAAAGGCCAGAAGCCCAATGGCTAACTAGGTAGATAAAGAGATCACCCCTTGCTCAGGCCCAGTATAAGAACCAGCAGCATGATCCACTTTCGACGACATGTCTCGAAAAGAAAGACGACAAATATGTGCCTATACAAACAACGGGGAAGTACTTATCTTCCTCAACCCCAAAATCGACCACCACCCATGCCATGCCATTTCATCCAATCCCAATGCCAGATCTCGATCTATCCTCTTTAAACTCCCCATGTATGGTTTCCCATAACGTACAAACGTTGGTACAAAATACAATGTACACAGCCCATCTGCAAAAACAACTGCTTTGCAGATGGGCTGAAACGGCCGTGAGGCCACCAATAGGAGACAGCAACATGTGCGTCTCTCCTCGTGGTTGAAAACGTGTAGAAAAGGCTCTCTCCCTGTGAGCCTCCTCACTCGAGCTGGAAGCCGCCCATCGCCTCCTTGTCTCCAAACCCTGAGGATCCTCATTGTCCACCTTGACAATTCAGCCTGAAAGAGGCCAGTGGCGGCCATCTCTGACGATGATCCGTGTAAAAGCAAGGACGCCCCTGAAAACGCCAAAAACAAAAAAAAAAAAAAAAAAAAAAAAAAAAAAAAAAGAAGACCCCACATCCCAAAAAGGAAGGTAACGAACGGCTGGCCTCTTGCTGCTGATCATCATCATGACCGTCATCGATATAGGAAAAAGAATGAACAGAAAAACAGAACAGAACAAAACAAAAAGCTCCCCAACTCCGTACTCCGGTCGTCACGAAAAGAATGTGTCGCAGAAGCCACCCGCAAATAATGCAAAAGAAATAAGACACCATAAAAAGCAACCAACCTCCCCGGCCCAGACAATAATGCGGCCCAGTCGTATAAGAGGGAGGGAAAACATCAGAGACTATCGGCCATCAACAGGACCGAGCCCTCACCTTCTAATCATCACCCACCACACTACCCTCTCCCGGCAGCAGCCTCCCTCACCCTCATCCTGTCGCTCTCGCACGAGCTCCCACACGCAGGACAGGTATACCCCTCCATCTCAACGTCCACTCTCACCACCAGGCACTTGTTGCATCTCCACCACCCGTTGAACACCGCGCGAGGCGCCCTAGATTCCCACCATTCCCTATCCTCCTTTTTGCTCCTCCGCAGGAGATCCTCCTTGTGGAAATCCCGGAGGTGGTCTCGGAAGTGGTCCTGCCTGCCAAAAGGCGCCTCGTGTCGGGGACACTTCTTGTAGTCGCAGTGATACTTGATCCTTTGATCCTCGTCTATGTGAACCTGTTTGTAGTGCCGGTCAAGGTCGGCCGAGCGGGAGAAGGCTTTCTGGCTGCAGCCAGGTGAGAGGCAAGGGTAGGTTTGCTTTTCCGAGACGGTGCTGCAGAGAAACAAAGTTAGCAAGAGGGTGTCTGGTCTGGTGGTGTGTGGTAGGTATAGTAACCTACGAGACTGAATATGATGTGTCGACCTCTTGGACGGACTGAGCGGGCAGCTGTTGTTGACCATAGTTGTCTGGGTCAAACGGGACGCCGGCATACGCGGGGTCGTAGGGATCAGTGGTGTCGTAGTCGTAATAGTTGGCAACAGGGTAGAGTTCTGATGGCAGGTAGGGCGGGGCGAGCATTTGCATGTCTGATGGTGCTGGGACATTATCTTCGTGCAAATGACCACCAGCATTGGCGACAAGTGGACCCGAGTCTTGTGGCTGAGGAGGATATGAGGACCAGCCCTCGCTGTACACCTTGTGCTCGACTATTGGCGAACCGAGTGACGATAACTCGGTCGAGTACTGGCTGGAGGCGTAAGTGAGGTTTGTGTTGGCTGTCGACTGCGAGCTGCTCCTCTGCATGCTCGCACTTGTTGGGATAGGCCAAGGGCCATCTTGGTAGGCAGGGCCATCAAAGACTGGGCTTTGAAGATAGGAAGAAGGGTAGTCCATGTGGTATAGTGATTGAACCGTCCTGTTCACCGGTAACCACCCCTGAAGAAAACCTGTTGATGTTTATTAGCACGATCTGCTGCCTGTGGTCAAGACGAATTCAGGAAAAGGGAAAACCCACTAATAGCTGAGTGCTAGATATTGACGGACTCGAAGACTCGAACCACCTTTGCCACTTTCTTTCGTAAGGAAGGGTATATGAATGGGAAAGTAGTCGTGCTGGAGTCAGTTGGGGATGAGACCTGTGGGTGGCTATCTGGAAATGTGCCGACCATATATCTTGAGCCACGAATACATTGATCACGGACCATTCACCCAGAGAAGCGACAATGGGCACCTTCTACACCGCGGTAAGGCGGGAATGTATGCAGCAGGAAGTAATGTCAAGCGTGGTTTCCTATCGCGGACATCTCTGATACCGCGGCAGAGCTATGGTGCAAGCAGGCTGAGAGACACACACCATCAAAAACGTAGAAGAAAGTTGCCCGCAGCCCGTTTCCTGCGTCTCTACCCAACCCCTGCCTCCCCAAGATACTGGGCGGGGGCTGTTCGCGAGCCTCATTGTCCCCTCAGTGTCACCATAGCCCAGTTTCAAGCTTCAAGGGGACGTGTATTGATTGCAGCCACGCCGATGACGGAGCAATCTTGAAAAAGAAAGGGAAATTGCCCAGCCAGGTGGGAGAACAGTGAGACTAACAGTGGAAGGAATGTGGGAACAAGACGATAGCGTAACACCTTTCTGTGTTGAGTATCGCTTAAAGGCTTAGATGTCCCGCAACAAGCTCACAGGGTCAGATCGACCTTCGGTGAGCGTTTGGAAGTACCCAACATGATCTTCCAATGATGATGGAGAGCTAACTCTTCCAGAAAGTCGGCGAGGAACCAAAGCTCGCAGCACCCATCCAACATGCGTGTTTGTTAATGCAATAGCGGATGGCTCCGAGCCGGCAACAAAAGAACCACCTTTGGCTTGACACTTGCATGCCTTTCCTGGACGAGGGCATATTGCCTTGGCAGGGCTTACCAGAAGGCATCCACAAACAGTGAGCTCTCCCCACATGTGAGACCTGGTCGAAGCAAGTAAGGCGATCGAAGGCTTTGTTCGATTTGATCCAGTAACGGCGGAAAGGGGTGGCGGCCTTGCGACCTGAGAGGCGGATGGGAGATAGCCGAATTGATGATAACAAGCTCCTCCGTAAGGGAGGTCTTGGAGATGGAGCGCCCGGATTGTTTGTAAAAACCGGACATACGTCTTCAGCGGCTGTCTCCGCGAAGAGAGTGGAGCGTCAAGATGGAAATCAGTCAACTGACATCGGCCATTGTATCTTTTGCCCGGCGGTGCAGTGCTGTTATGCAGGCAAGTCTGAGGATTCGTTCAGTGACTAATCGCAAAAAATTGCCAGACCTGGCAGCCCGTGATAGGTCCAAACGCTCTGGCCGGTCGGTAAGCAGGCGAGATCAAAAGGTACCTACAGCCTCGCAGGATATATGTGCAGTGTCATGTACAGTTGATGATGAGCCAAGAGCTCATTGAATCTGGAAATTTCGAGTGCGGCTGAGCAGTCTGCATAGTTGGGGACTGTTGCTTCTGCAGTCTCGATGGACTGGAAAGCCACTTGATAGAGAGTGGTGCGATGGGAGAGTCCTCAAGGAATTCGGTGACAAGATGTTGCATTTATCTGCACCGTTCGTGTTAGCAGCATGGCTTCTGATTCGAGATTCAGTCATTGGTGCCACACCGCACACCTTGTTGCAGCCTCACGTCTGCTGTCTCTGCGGATGGTGGGTGTGAACGTGACTAGGACGCCTACGTTATCATTATCATGCAGATGGTTGGGAGGTTGCGGCTCATGCAAGTTTGAATGTGGTACGCGCCCCGGAGCCTCCTGGAGGTTGCCTTCTGCGGGACTCTGGGTAATATCTGAATGGCTGATATGCATGTCCCCTTGCATATCTGGGTGTAAGTAGAGGTCCAATGGCAGCCCGTCGTACTGCTATGGGCTGCTGTGGGGAAATGGCTGCCTTGCGCATTTTCTACGCCTTGTGCCAGCAAGGTGAGGCCAGCAATGATATCAACTCACAAGGCAGACTAGAGAGGCTGTGTAGTTGGGGGTTAGCGACTTCCACTTCCTGATGGTGAGACGGGTAATAGCAGGGCCCTTTTTCGCCTTCTTCCAGCCTGTTTGCCACCAGGCTCACCGTCATCATCTGGCCGTTGTTCCCGGATTCGTCGCGCGATTGTTCAGCTGATGGCTGGGGAGCGGTACAGATAAAACGGGTAGACCACTGAGGTACGAACCCGTGGCACTTGGATGGAAGGGTATATAACTGATTCTTTGTGATCTCGTTGTCAGCTTGAGGACTGCCATTAAGGATGCCCACCCCCCTTCCTCAGGATGGGCATCCATGGTTCACCTTTTGCTGTGGGCCGTACTTTTTTCTGCGTGTATGCCGATACCCACCAACGGTCTTATGCATATCTGCCCAGGTCACGAGATATGCCTACAACAATACAGTGATGCTTCAGTGCACCGAGTCAAAACATTGCAATTATGTTGTTTCCTCCAAACGTTATCGACACTCTGTAGTGTCCGTGAGCCCAATGTCTCACTAAAGAAAGCCCCAGCGTTAAGGTTACATCGCTAGACCACACACGACCATCTTGCCGGCACACAAGTTCAAACCTCATCCTCGAGAAACTTGTAGGCAAACTTAAAATCTGCCTTTCTGCGGTTCATCCTGGGGCTCTGTCAGCAGCGATTCGTCCATGGTATCTTTGCGGAAGGGAGACCAACCATGTGCTCTCATAATCGAAGAAGCGGTACGTCCCCTGTTCAAACTCTTCGGTAATCGACTTTGGTTCTTCGTGTCTCTGAAACCATGTCTGGTATTGTTTATGGAACCTCCAACTCTGGTCCTTCAAAGCCCTCGCGGCAAGATATTGCTGGTATGTCCCCTGTTTGTAGTAGAAAACGTAAAAGAGTGTGTCTGGCTCGATTCGTTCGTACAGTCGTGGGTCATCCAGGATATCTAGCGGCTCTTGTGGGAAGTGTGTGTGCGCGAGGTACTTCGTCTCCGGCACATACGCGCGGGGTGGTTCGGCATCCGCAACTTCAGGCTTAGCCGCTTCCGATGTGATATGCATCCTCTGGGTCAATGGTGAGTTTATTGACGCCGTCCGCTTCTTGGTCACTTCGTATGATTCCACCAGGTCTTGGAGGACCGCAGGGAGATGATATATCGACTCTTCCTCTTCATCTTCCTCTTCCTCCTCGATTGGCTTGATGCCATTAGAAACGCCGTTCGCAGCCGGTACTGGTGCTGATACTGGAGCCCCTTGTGTTGACGCCGAACCTGCTGTGAAACATCTGTTAGCTCCTTGCCCGTCAAGTCCAGTTTTTGACTGCCTAAACGAACCTCGCGCGGGGGTGGCATCTCCGTGATCTGAAGCTGCTGGTGTGGCGGTTGGCGGTTGTACAGGAGCCTTGCCCTTTGATGCTGCAGATTTGGGCGCTTCCTTGGCTGGCGGCTGGGCAGTTTGTAGGGGTGCCCTGTCCTGCACCACCGGTTGTATGGGTGCTGTGCTGGGAGAGTTGGTAGTACTTGTCCTCGGCTGACTTGGTGCTAACGGAGAGGCGGCGGATGCTGGAGGAGCACCTGGCGGAGGGGGTAAAGGCGCAATGCCCACGTTGTTCTTATCGCTTGCGGCAGCGGCTGCTGCTGCGCTGGCATACTTCAAACCCTCGGCGGGCCGGGTTGGTAGCGCTGCCGGCTTCATGGCAACATTGGCCTGGACCCCATTGCTGTTGGTTGTTTGCGAGTTGTGGACGGTTGCGAGCGTTGGGAGGGGTGACTTTTGGGCCGAGGGACGTCGTGTAGCCGACCCTGTCACAGCATCGGCCACCGTGCGTTGCTTTCCGACCGGAGCAGCAGCTGCCGGTCTTGTCGTCTCGGGCTCAGGGGCTGGCTCCTCTTGAACCGACTGGGTGTCCTGTGATGAGCCCTTGTCGTTCTCCAGGTTCATACCAAAGGCATCCTCCTCTTCTTCCAGGTTTAGATCGTCATACATGCCCTCGTCCTCGGGGAAATCGTCGTTCATGCCGTCGGACACGTAGTACTTGATGCTCTCCTCTAGGTCCGTGACTTGCTCGGTCTCGACGCCCCCATTTTCGAGTGAGCGGCGAATCAGCTCCAGCTTCCCTTGGTGCCATTTATGCCGTTCGATGATGCGCTCTATCTCGGCGATGCGCTCCAGCTTGGTTGCCTGTCCCTTGCCCTTCTTCATGGTGGCTTGTATCGATTCGCCTTCGGCCTCGAGGGTTTCGATTTGCTGCTCGAGTTCGTCAACCATGTTGCTCAGGAATTCGCTTGCCTCCAGCTTCGCTTGCTCCTTGGGGTCCAGCTTGGTGGCGGCTGATAACCCCTCTTTAGAGTACGCCTTCGTCTTCATCGCCTTTTCGACAGCCTTGAACTTCTCCATTTGCTAGACAGAGGGAACACACCAGTAAGCACACAGCACATCCTCTATCATCAAACTAGGTAGGCAACCAACCGTCTCTATCAGCCTCCGCTGCTCCAGCAGCGGCCCCTTATCCTTGATATCATTGCTAGCAGCCCATGTCTTGATCTGATCGCGCAGCCTCTGCAACTTCTTGATTTCTCGCTTCAGCTGATCTTCTAGCTTCTCCTTTTGCGCCTGATTGGTGGACTGCTCAATCTTCTCGTAAATGGCCTCGAAGTCGGCGACACCTTCAGCCACCTTCTTGAAGCACTTGTCGACTTCCTGCTGCAGCTTTCGTGCCGCCATCTTGCTGGTAGTGGTGCTGCGCTGTAGGAAACGTAAGGTTTAGGGTGAGGGGTTCGTTTGGTGGCTGGCCGTCGCGCGACCAAATAACTCGGGGGCAGGCAATCAGCCTTTCTCTCCAGGGTTGGAGTAGTCGGAATATGACTGCCAAAGCTGCAAGTTAATTAGCTTCGACCCGTCCAACAACGTCACACGGCCGGGTAGGTAGGTTATTTACCGTGGGGATGATTGCAGCTCTGTCGGCGTAAAAAAGGGCAACATGCGAGAAGGGGAACAAGTCGTGGTTGGTATTGAGGGGGGGGAAGGGAAGGGAATGCGAAGTCGCTGAAACAAACCAGGCTGTTTGCTGATGCAGCAAGAGATGGCAGGCTGTCGGCCAAATCAAAGAATGGCAAGCCCAGCTCAGACACCCTCACCTCGCCCGCCCGCTGCTGCCCTGTGTGAGACCTGGGATTGGGACTCGCACTAGTATCCACTATCGCCCCCGATAAAGAGCCTCGCCCTCGGGCCTTATCAATTGGGTTACACATGGAGCAATTCACTTGGCTACTATCTTTGATTGATGACGGAGCAATTGACAGCACCCTCCTTGCCATTTGTATTCTTCTCTCGGCTTGTTTCTCCGTGTAAAAGGGGCAATTGCATATGGCCAACTATCTGTTCTGTTACACAGGACTTGGCTCAGTCTTGCTTGGAGAAACAGGGATGCTTTTCCTGAATCCACTTTTATAAGCCAACAAGGCCATTCGCTGGCCGCCACTGGCTGACAAAGCCCAACTCCCTACAACTTGACCATTTCACGAAGAAGTCTGCAACATGAAGGGTATGTCACAGTCCTCCGAATGCCTTGGAATATGCTTTCAAGACCCGAATCTGAGCGATATATAAATAGCCATCCTTCAACGAGTGCTTTCAGCCTCGGTCACGGTAGACCAGGAGCTGGTTTCATCGATAGGAAAAGGCATCTTGGTCCTGGCTGCAGTTGCGCCGGGTGACACTGAGAAGGAAGCTGATGCCCTGGCAGCGAAGGTCCTCAAGTTGAGGCTTTGGGATGATGATACAGGGGGCCGTTGGAAGAAGAATGTCCAAGATATCAACGGCGAAGTACTATGTGGTGAGCAATACTCTGTGAGTTGTCAGTGTTGCAATGATCCGTATGCTAAAAATGGCCCTGATCACAGTATCACAATTCACGCTCCTAGCTTCTACCAAGAAGGGCAGCAAACCGGACTTCCACGGTGCCATGGGAGGGGACGAGGCCAAGAGCCTCTACCAGTATTTCTACCGCCGAGTTCAGGAAGGCTATGCTGCCGACAAGGTGAAGGATGGCGTCTTCCAAGCCATGATGCAGGTTGCCCTCGTAAATGACGGACCGGTAAGCCCCAGAAAGCGCCACCTCTTTCCTTTTTTCTTTGGGTGTTTTGCTTATATCAAACAAGGTCACTCTTGAGGTCTCAGCAAGCCCTCCCAAGGAACAAGACCAGAAGAAGCCAAAGACCACGGAACCGCCCAAATAAGGACTAATCCGTCCGTACTGCTACACCGGCGGGTGCCTCTTCAGATCATCACGCGATTAGCCAAATAAAGACAACTGGTGAGCTCATACCGTGTGATGTTATACTCAGCGTTGTTCCTACCAGGCATGCGGTGGTGGTTTGAAGTCTGGAGAAGTGTCCCGGCAGGCATGTGGGCGAGATGGCACCTTTCCAAAACAGGTAAGGTTCCAGGTTGCTTGCGGCTTCTTTTAGCCCAGAGGCCCCACCGCGACCCCAACCCCTCATTCATTGTCGGTGCTTGACTGTTGACAGCCCCACCATTTCGAAGGTTCAGGAAGCTCCCCTCCATGCCTGTATTGATGTCTGCCAGTGCATCCAACAGGCCGAGTTGCGATTGAAAAGGACCATTGACATCCCCAATTCGTCTGTGATCACTATAGTCTTCCATCCACACTGCACTGTTAATTTTTTAACACCCAATTCTACCCACAACATCGAAAGTAGCCCTCTCTTCAACGTGCCCCCTTGAGCACCCCTTACGAACGCGCGCGCTTGTAAACGCACCAGGGGAACTCTCCTTCTAATTTTTCTCCCCCTTCTAGAAACAACCCATTCCATCTACCCAAGACACCCGTTATAGCAACCATGAGCAGCACCGAGGAGACAAAGAAGGCTCGCAGCCGCGTCTTCTTTGACGTTACCATCGGAGGAAAGCCCGCCGGCCGCATCACATTCGAGCTTTACGATGACATTGTGCCCAAGACGGCCGAGAACTTCCGCGCTCTCTGCACGGGCGAGAAGGGTATCGGCAAGGCCGGTAAACCTTTGCACTACAAGGGGTCACTATTCCACCGCATCATCAAGCAGTTCATGATCCAGGGTGGTGACTTCACGGCCGGCAATGGCACAGGCGGCGAGTCCATCTATGGTGCCAAGTTTGAGGATGAGAACTTTGAGCTGAAGCACGACCGTCCTTTCTTGCTGTCCATGGCTAATGCTGGTCCCGGTAGGTAACACCGGCTAGGTGTCCTCGTCATATAGCTTGCGCAGTTTGACTGACTAGTGTTGGCGTGACCACAGGTACAAACGGTTCCCAATTCTTCATTACTACTGTGCCAACACCACATCTCGATGGAAAGCATGTCGTTTTTGGAGAGGTCCTCAGCGGCAAGTCCGTCGTCCGTCAACTCGAAAACCTCACCACTCAAGCCGACAAGCCCACGAAAGATGCCGTCATCGCCGACTGCGGCGAGCTCTCCGGCTCCGAAGCCATCACCGCCGACACCAAGACCGCCGACGCCTATGGTGATGAGTACGAAGATTTCCCCGAAGACCAAGTTAGTGGCAGCGAAACTCTTTCCGCCACTCAAATCCTCAAAATCGCCAGCGACTGCAAGGAGTTTGGCAACAAGGCTTTCAAGGGTGGCGACTTGAGCGTGGCCCTGGACAAATACCAAAAGGGCTTGCGCTACCTGAACGAGGACCCCGATCTGGACAACGAATCCGATGAGACCAAGTCCAGGCTCAGCACTTTGCGCATCTCGCTCAACACCAACGCGGCGCTCATGAATTTCAAGCTGGAGGCGTGGGATGACACGGTTCGTTCTGCAAACGGTGCTCTTGCCGTGGCTGGCATCTCAGGCAAGGAGAAGGCAAAGGCTCTCTACCACCGCGGACGTGCTCAGTTGCGTCTCAAGGACGAGGATGCTGCTCTGGAGAGTTTGGGAGAGGCTCAAAAGGTTGACCCGGAGAACGCGGCTGTCGCGAAGGAGCTGGCCGAGGTCAAGAAGGCGGCTGCTGCGAGACGCGCCAAGGAGAAGGCGGCGTACAAGAAGTTCTTTAGCTGAACGGGGCATGGAAAGATGATTGAGTTATGACTTTGCAAGCGATTTCTGACACATACAGGGTAGCCAGGTACCTTTTTCACACATTGTTTCTCTCTTCCTGGATGGGGTTTCATGGCGTCAAAACTCGCAATGGGAAGAAAACTAGTGGAGGGGTTCGCAGTAATGTTCACGCATACCCAACATAAGCGAAGGGACACTAGGTCTTTTCATCAATACTAGGATTGACTTTCTCTTTTCGTTCATCCGATTCCAGAGCTAATACTGAGAGTTGATGTGTTATCCTGCATAGTATGTTGTGTTGCTGTCTTCTGGCAGCAACCGTTCGTGACAACCAATATAGCAACACCCAATGCTAGTAGGTTGTGTTGTGCAACTATATTTCGCAAATGCCACCTTCATCCAGTGACAAGACTGTATGTGATCCTTTTATACTCCGACCCGCCATCTTCACCACCATGATGAATCCTTTCAGCGTCTCCAACGGCTATCATTGATTTCTGGCGGTGTTAACCAAACCCACCTCCCTCGCCCCCTAACGCCGCATATACACAAAACGCATACATACACATATACTAATCCCTATCTCTACCCCGGTCCCTATCCTTCTCCCTCCGCTTATGTTCCCGCTCATATTGCTTGTCTCTTCCCCTTTCTTGCACCTGCTGCTCCCGATCCCACGGCGTGCCACTGCTGGGGGTAGACGAGGAGCTCGTCGCGCCCTCAGGCATATCAGGTGAAACCGTCCTCGCCTTACGAATAAAGCCATTGAGGAGCTTCCGAGGCAGGTTGCGCACCGTGCCAGCAGCACCACCACCGCCAGGGTTGCCGCCACCATAGGCACCAGACATCTCACTGCTTCTCGAGACCTGTCTGTTGTTGCCACCCCCACTGTTCCCTCCACCAAACCTCGAGTCAAATTTGCTGTGACTGCTCGGGGAAAGCGCCAGGGATGTATGATCGAGCACGACATCACTCCCCGCCGAGCCTGGCGGGCGGCCCTCGGCGTCAAACCAGAAGGCGGTGTGGCTGCTGTTGCTGTATGGTGAGATGTGCAGTGTGTCGCCCAGGCTGATCCGATCAAGGGCATCGGTGAGGCTGATGCGGTCATTGTCGGGGAGCTGGCTGACTGCGTCGACGGCGCTGCGGAGGGTTTCGATCTGGGAGTAGCAGGCTGTTGCTCGGCGGTAGAGGTCTACACACATGGTGTGGAATTTCAAAAGGTCCCCTGTGTACACCTTGGAAGCGCTGGCGGTGATGGGGTGGGCGTCCATCCAGAGCTTGACGAGGGCGGCGAAGTTGCGGCCGGGATCAAGGAGGTAGGGTAGCGAGGGGAAGCCTTCGCGAGCGAGTGGTGATAGCCGGCCCATGATGGCGACTGGGGTTGAGTAGGAGGCCTGGAGGGTCATTTTGGTGCGTTCGGCGGGGATAGCGCAGACGGCATCGAGAAAGTCTTTGAAGGCCTGGCGCTGTGCGGTCAGGAAGCGGTTCATGGGTTCCATCCAGGTTTCCTTCTTGCCGATGGTGGAGAGGTTTGCGAGGGCTTGGAGACCCTTGGCTATGAGGGTTAGTGTGCGCTGGGCTCGGGGTTGAGGGTGGTCGCGCAGGAGGCCAAATAGTTTCGGGTTGAGAATAGCTGGGCAGAGGAAGCGAAGGAAGAGGAAGCCAGACACCGAGGTGTAGGTTACGGTGCGGAGGAAATCTCCGTATCGATCCTCGGCCACAGCACGAATGTATTTGAGAATATGCCGGAGCTCGGGTGGTAACCGTGACGCTGATGCAGCAATGCAGCCCCAAAGCTCGCTTGTCAGCTGGATGAGGTGATTCCAATGATGCTGCGCATCCTCGCCCTGCTGCAACTTGCTGGGATCGACCTCGCAGTTGGGGTTGAGCTCGTTGATTTCAAATATCTTCTCGGCCAGTGTTTCGTGTAAATATTCCTTTCCAAGGCGGCGCATGTGAAACTCGAGTGCTTGCGTCAAGAGGGAGTTGCCCCTGAACAGCAAATTGGCCTCACCCTGAAGCGACTTGCCCATATCGCGAACAATTTGCTCCCTATCGCTCGTGGATTCTAAGGAATCACTGGACTTGAGCCGACTGCTGAACCTGGGCTTTTTCAGCGTGGCCTGGCTTCCAATGCCGTCAATCTCTTCCTCAACCATGTTCATCAGCCACTCGTTCGAGGTGCCTGAAACCTGGAATATGTTGAGAAACGTCTCGGCGACGCGCCGCAGGTTTCCGGGGAGGGCCTCGGTAATTTGCGCCGTTAGTCCAGAGCTAAAGCGATGCAGGAGGTCTGAAAGCGGCTGATAATGTTTAGATAGGAGCACCACAAGCTCCTCGTGATGTAGTCGTACCAGCATGGAGCCGACAGACTGGTGTCTCTCATCGCAGATCGGAAACCACTGCTCGTGATCCTTTCCTCGGTCGAGCTGATGCAGTGGTATATCAACAGCACCGCAGAGAACTTCAGCCAGGTTGCCTGTCCTGGCCAACCCCAAAGTAGCTTGCAGTTGATGCGTGAAGCTCTCCATGTTTCCATCAATCCGTTTCAGCAGGACCGACAGATAAGGCAGCGACGCAGGGAGGTCTACAAACTCGCAGTCTTCCCGCCAGAACGGCTTTTTGGTGTTCATCTTGGTTGTCGTGCGAGCTCTGACCTCTCCATCGAGGATGACTTCGGCCAGATAATTGCCCGTGATTCCTTCGTGATCGGCGCTCTTGTTATGGCGATCCGAAGCTTGTCCGTCTGCAATAAGGGTGCGCCCGCGTAGTTTGGCCTCAGTAACCCTCACAGATATTGTCTTCTCCAGCCTAAAGGTCTCACCAGGAGGCTCAGCTTGGAGATCTGCCACCTCGCACACCTGTCCTCCACTGGCGGGATCCAGAGTGTAGACGTCAGGAACAGTGAATGCGCGCAAAAGCACAAACCAGACCTCAAACAGCACCCGCGACTCTAGTGACACATATATTGGTCTGAAAATCGAAAGCTGGGTGGAGGTCGACGAGTATATGGGGAAAATGGCCAGGCAGTAGTCCTCGTCCAACACAGATCTGTCCAGCTGCTGAATGGCTGACCTGGCTAGCTGAGGCAGCTCAATGACCGAGAGCACCGTTACATCATTTTCCGTCATGAGCTTGAGCTCACCATTGTCATGAAGAATACAAGACACCTTTCTCCATGCAGTTTGCGCTGACTTGAGATCACGGGTCGAGGGTCGTTTGACGATGGCGCGAGGGGAGGTGGCGATGCCCTTGTCCCACAGCATGACCTTGCCAACTTTGATTACGGGGGTGTCGCGCAGGCCCGAAGAAGACACACGGCGCTTGACCTCGGGTCGTGCTGGAGCTGCTGTGGTGGTCGCGCGAGGTGGTGTCTGCTTTGAAGCGGGCGGTCGCAGTTGTTGCCAGCAAAGAAGCGCCGCCAGCCAGAGATCGAGCTCTTCGGCCACCAGCGGCCGCAAGAGAAGGGTTGATGTCAGCTGGGGAGCGATGAGTTCCAGGCATTGGTATTCTCCATCCATTTGTTCCATTGGCACCACCCTGCACCCACGCAGGTCAGGAACCAGTGTGGTGTGAAAAGGGCCCCGGTCCCCTGGGTCAAACATTAGGCTTCCTTTATCCTCTTCTATATAGCATACACCGCTGTGCCAGGGCCCGCCGCTTTCTCGCTGGTACTCTATATCGCCTCGCATCCTGCCGCAGAGATTCTTCATCAGCAGCAGCACCTTGTTCGCATCAGTTGTGGGTATGGGCAGCAGCAACGAGTCAACTGATGGCGGGAGGGAAAGCAGGGGCGAGCTGGGCCGAGACGAGGGCCGTTTTGTCAAACGACTGCGGGTGCCTGCCGACTTCTTGTCCTTTTGAGCAGACGTGCTGAGTGATGTCTGCTGGAGATCTGGGAGTCGGTATGAGTCAAGGGGTGGCTGGAGAGGCGGCAGCCTGAGCTCATCAGCCACGGGGAGAGACGAGGAAAAGGAGCCGACGCGGTGTCGTGCCTCGACGGTCGGGGCAAGCTGTTGGCGGAAAGCACCGTCCATCGTGTGTGTCCTGGGACGAAACGAGGGCGGCGGTCGAAGCGGAGGACTGGACGAATTGGCCTCATAGGACCCGGCAAAGGAATCGTTAAAGACCACACCCTGGCGCCTCACAGGCAGGCTGGCCGGGACACCGGGTATCGTTCTGGGAGAGGTCTGAGGTGACACGGAACCGAAAGCGCGGGACGCCTGGCCAGTTCTGTCGCGGCTGTCGAGTGCGACGTCGGCCGGCTCAGGTGTGACGGCTGTGTCACCACGGTGCTGCACGACCAGGCTGGGACGGAAGGTGCTGCGAAGGTTACTGGTGGACAGCCTCTCCATGCCTCGCAACGACGGCACCTCGGACACTGGAGCAAGCACTGAGCTTTGTGCTGGACGCTCAGGGAGCGCAGGGGCGCCACCATTCCCGCTGACGCTGCTGCTGCTGCTGTTACTGCTGCCGCTGCTACCAAACGATCTGGTGTCCATGGCGGCCGGCAGCGGGCTGGTCAGTCTTCGCTCCGGAGGTATACGGCCTCAGCGCATTCGCATACGCCCACTCAAAGCATGCCCTTTCTCTTTCTCTTTCTCTTTCTCTTTTCTCTTTTCTCTTTTCTCTTCTCTTGTCCGTATCGCGTGCTTGCTCTCTCTGCCGCCACTATTGTGTCTTTTTGTTACTAGGACCCGACCCGAGAGGTGGAGCTTGCTTTGTCTGCTCCGACGAATCAGTACTCCTATCGTTGTTTCCAGTTTTCAAGCACACCGACCATAACATCACCAGAGCACCATAGCAAGGAGAAACCACACCATCACAACAAAGCTGGCACGCCAATCGAGCTCACGATATCTTCAAGGAACACGCCGACCGCAATGGGCTTAATTGAAGCCGCAGACGCGACGGTCACCAAAGCCCTGCTGGAGATTGTACAAAACGGCGATTGGGGCGGCCGGAGAGGATGGTGGACGGGCGGACGGGTCGCGGCGGACGGGTTCGAAGATCGTGGGGATCGGCGAAGGTGGGCTGTTTGGAGAACGCCTGTCGCGATCGGCAGACAGCTCGGCGCTGGGGGAGACGGGGATATGCTTGCGTGAAGAAGACTGCTATGCTGGTCTGAAGTGGTGTTGGTCTATAGTTTGTACAATGAACACTACAGCATTGCTAACGACTATACTCTGTATGGAGAGGATGGATGCTTGCTAGCCTGGCTACGCCCGCTAGGGAATGCGGATCGAGAGGGCCGCTCAGGACCGTCCAGTCCGGAAAGACAAGCGTGCCAGACCCTTGCTCCACTACCTATGGACACGACAGCCGGGGACAGCGGGGCCCTGACATGCGAACGTCAACTTTTGAGTGGTCAGCGGTGCTCAGCAGCCCAAAGTAGCCCCGCAACACCTCTGTGTCCGTTTCCGTGACTGGCCACCCGCAACCAACAACGGCGGAAAACGACGGCCAAAACACCAACCTTCATATATGCTACATCATGCTACGCAGCACATCTTAGAAGCCTTCTCCAACCATGATGGTACGGCCACCACCATACCAAAGGGCCCCATTCCGAGCATCCAACCCCCTCTCCTGGCCCACGATCCACTCGCCAACATATTCTCCATCTTGCACATCCCAGACCTCACCTTCCAGCCACTTGTTCAAATCATCAATAGCTTGGACCCATTTCTGCCGCTGTTCCGGCATCTCGTGGTCTGTCTGTGTAAGATATCGACCCAGCGTGATGTGGGCACTGGGAACAACATAACGTGACCCGATCTCTACGCCAGTCGACTTTGCTTCGTCAAAGACATCGCGACGCAGATGGTGGTAGGTGTAGGTGTCACTTTCCGCCGTGTCGTTCCCCAGCAGACCTGGATGGTTGATGTATTTTGGGTGCGGTGCCACGGGTGGTGGTGAGAGCACTGCTTCGCCTGCCGCAGGCAAGAACGAGACAGCCAATGCCGAGAGGTCATAGGATATAAAAGGCTTCACCAGACGAGCGCGCTTGGTGAAGGGCATGTTTGTCAGACTGGCGAGTTTCGGCCGCATGAGGGCCACCATACTTTCAATTTCAGCCGGTGATCGTGAATGGGCAATCTCGAGCGTGGTCATGTGCATCCGGTGAGTCGGCATAAGCCAAAGGTCTGGGAAGGTTCGATCGGTCAGCTCTGCTCGCGGAAGGAGGAAAATATGCTTACTGGGTGCTGCCTGTTTGAGTGCTTGCTGAAGATGAACAACCAACCGGATGATGTGATCTGGAGGCCTGGCCCAGAAAACAAGACAGTTGCGAGGGTCCTTGAATCCGGGCTCAAGCTTGGGGTTCTCTAAACGGAGTAAAAACGGATCGATGATGAGTTCTTTGAACTCGTGAGATAGAAACTTTTCTTTCTGTTGCAAGTTTCGGGCAATGCGATGGGCTGCATATAATGACTGAATCTTGGCCTGGAACCATGTCTCATTAGCAGGTTTCCTTTGTTTACATTTCGATGCCTCGAGTCTTGATCAATAAGAAAAGTTACTCTGGTGGCACTGATTCCGATTTTGCTTCGCATCCCTTCCGGTACCTTTGCCTTACTCCGTATTCTGTCCAGCGCTTTTTCCACAAGCTGCCGGCAACATCCCGACCGATAACCCGTCGTCTGCCGGCACTTGGTGCTTATACACTTCCCCCCCGATAGTCTGTTAGGGCTCAAGTCCGGATAGGGCCTCGGCCTCTTCGGGGTTTCCGCTGATGCTTTCCAAGCTTCTTCCCGCTCGCCCTCCGTAACCTTCCGCGGACCTCTGGCCCCGCTCTAGTGCATGCGCCGGCAACTTCTCCTCGTTGCCGACAGTCTTGTTCTGTTCCCTCTCAATATCCCTCTTCCCTCTGCCTCGCCTATTTCCCATCTTCCTATCTTATTTCTTCGGAATCCTCCTAATTCTTCCTCTCCTTCCTTCTTCTAACACCATGTCTCTTCTCGCTCCCTCAGTTTCCTCCCTCTGTTTTCAGCAACCGCCTGCTCCCCTCCACTACAAGACAACAAAAGTGCAATCACAGTCTTCAGGAACGTACCGCATTGCCATGACAAGCGTTGATCAGAGCGTTGTAAGGGTTGTCTCCAGGCTTGATTTCGACACCAGAAAGATCTTCCAACTTGTTCCCAATGTCTGTCGATTCCAGCTCGGGCTTCGCCATCTCCCCCATCTGAGCAGCTAATCAAGGATTTCGCTCACGTCAAGAACCCAGTCGTTAAAGCAGTGAATGCTCCAATCCCGGACCGTTTTCAACGTTGTTTTGCTGATATAGGGATCACTACGCAGCTTCGAATTCCGGACGGTTGTGTCTGTTGGGCATCGGATTGTGAGACAGGGATTTGATAATTATGTCCCAGCCGTCCAGCCACGTGTCTTGGCGGAACCCACCTTCAACGACATGTCGTCGTCCACCAATCAAGATCAATCCCAAGTTCTTAGCCGTGGATTTCTGATCCTTTTGGGAGCGTGTCGAGGTCTCATGGACTGTCTGGACTATTTCGTATAGGTCCAATCTGTCTTCATCTTTTGTCAGTCTCTGGCTATCCCCCAGTTTCTGCTTCTGACATCTTCTTGCTCTAATACGTCACATCTCCACAAGGGCAACTTAGTGCTAGGTGCTGACTCCCCTCTCTCGAAATGGTATCATGGTATGCCCGGCCTCCCTATCGTTATATGGGCGTGGCGTGGCTCTCTGATCTTCAACGCCTGGGCTCGAGCTTTGTGGTACATCACTTCCTTTATTGGCAAGAATGTGTGGAAGGCATTCCCATGACCCTTTCCAACTTCTTGTCAGCTTTGGTTGGAGACCTTGTGTTTTGGGGTTTGCCAAGTGATGCGGTTATGGGTAGACACATTTCTTGCGGCACGTTACTGCAGAAGCCCATCCGCCAGATGCAGCATGAAACAAAAGTCATTGCCGTTCTTTATTGCGGCTCAGCTTTCAAGCTTCTTGTTTCTTTCTCGACAGGCACTAACCCAGCGCTTTTTCACATCTTCTGCTTCAACGCCAATTCAGCATGAACATGGAGACCCTTGTCGGAGTGATAGCCAAGATGTCGTTGGCCTCGATGCAACATATACAAGCTATGTGCTAGCGCTGTCCCTTTCTCAGGACATATCAAGGATGTTGCTGTTCTGTTATGAAGATCAACTTCTTTCTTTATACGTTAGGTGCTGAAGCATGAATGGTGCGTTAACTTCACAGCGCTTCCACGTTGTTTACTTGCCCCTGAGCCCCGTAGCCTGGCTGGGACATCATCAACATCAACATTGTTTACCTACCCTGAATCTCTCACTCCAACTTGACCATTTGGGCATGTTCATATCATTCTCTCAAAGCATGCTGCCCACGTCCAAGTCTTCTCTAAGTCTTCTACTACATCCTTGCGGTTCTCGCCGGCTCGTTGCACCTGTCTCCACGGCTGCCCCCGTCTCCACGATCCTGGTCTCCGCGCCCTAATTGCCAGCCCTCCTCGCCCGGGCCAAAGCGGGTCAGCCTCAGAGCCTTGCGACTTTTCACAAGCACCCCTCCGCGCTGCTTTTGTTTACTTGCACCTTTTCCCTCCTCCAAGTTTTCCAACTCCGACTTGTGTTTTTTCAGACATTCAACAACAAGGTTCCTGATCTTGAGTATGACATCCGATGCATTTTAGCATACTTATCCGGATGTATGAATAACAGCTAAGTCAGTTCGGTAGAGACAACATGCCTTCCAAGCGCAAAGCCGACAACTTGGAGGCGACCAAGTCGTCCATAAAGACCAAGAAGAAGCCAGCCTCCTCGAACGATGACAAGGAAATTGCCGATGCTCAAGCTTCGAGCACAAAAGAGTCCGCCATTCTCACCGGCGTTGCCCCGTTGACCCAAGTGGGAGACATGTTCTTCGACATGGCCTCTCGGGTTCCGCCGCCTTCCCAAAAAACAGTCATCTTGCGGGTGGCGACTGTCTGCTCCGGCACTGATGCCCCCATCATTGCTCTACAGGCGTTGATGAAGGCTGTTGAGATTCTTGGGCATCCGACACCGTTCCAGCTAGTTCATCAGTTCAGTTGTGAGATCGAGGCCTTCAAACAAGGATTCATTCGAAGGAATCTACCAGCCCCGACAATTATCTACCGCGATGTTGCAGATTTGGCTTTGGCTGCCAGCAAGCTGGATGGAAAAGTGTAGGTTTATAACCTGATGCTGTGATGCCACTCGGCTAACCCGGCGCCACAGTCTCACCGCAGGCGGTTCCAAGATTGAGATTCCCCAGGAGAAGATCGACATTTTCTTCTGCGGTTGCTCATGTGTCGATTATTCTACTCTGAATATCAACATGACCAAAGCAAACAAAAAGGAGACCGAAGAGAAGCTTGGCGTTTTCCAAAATCTCGATAAATGGCTTCTTGATGATGACAACAAGAAGAAGAAGGACAAAGACATTAAGAAAACGCACCCAGTGCGACGAAACAAAGATTTTGACCAAGTTCTCGACGAATGCCTTGATGGCATGGAGGACGCGAAGCTTGGTGAATCGATGCGCACGTTCTTTTCGGCGCTCATTTTCATCAAAGAGAGACGCCCCAAGATCGCCATCCTTGAAAATGTCGACGGCGCTCCTTGGTGCATGTACACCAAACGGATTTTCCCACTTATCGGTTACAAGGCCGAATACCTTCAGGTCGATAGCAAGCGGTACTATCTGCCGCAAACACGCCAGCGTGGGTATCTCATGGCAATTGACACTGACGCCGCCTCTTCTCCTGGCTGTCCCACGTTGGAAGAGGCCGAGTCGATCATAGCTCATTGGAGAGAAACCATGAAGAGCCTTGAACGTGCCCCCTCGGCATCCGTCGCCTCATTTCTCCAGCTGCCAGACGACATCGGTACGATCACGGCCCGCGCTGATATGGAGAAGCCTCGTACGACCAAAGACTCGGATTGGGGCACGAGCAGTCTTCGCCATGCAGCTGAGCGTAGCCTTCACGAACTTGAAATGGACGACAACCCCTTCAGCCAAAAGATGATGCGAAACCTCAAGGTGATCGGTCCCAAGCTTCCGCCGCAATCATGGCGTCGCTGGTGGTTACAACAAACATGCCGATCCATCGACACAATGGACATCATCGAAGCCACCGGCAACAAGGCGGGAATCCATCTCGGTCACAAGACCTGCGTCATTGATGTCAGCCAAAACGTCGACAGATGCACCCCCTTCAACCGTACTGGTTCCGTCAGCAATCTCAAGCAATCTCTGGGCATCATTGGCTGCATCACCCCCAGCGGCGCCCCCATTGTCACAGACTTGATGCGTCCGATCACTGGCACAGAGGTCATGGCTCTTCAAGGCATGCCCGTCAACGAGATGGCGATTTCGTCTGAAACTCAAGAGCAGCTTCGTGATCTGGCCGGCAATGCCATGACAGTCACTGTAGTCGGCGCAGCCACGCATGCAGCTCTCCTTGCAATTCACCGGCATTTTCCTACACTCTTCGACACCGTCAGCGGTCCCCTCGCCTCACGGTTCAAGCACTACACGAGACCGCAGAAGTTGCTTCTTCAGCCCGGCACCCAGCAGCTCCCGACTACATCAGTCGTGTATGAGCCCGATACTGTGCATCGACTTGTTCGTGACATGATCCGCGTGTGTCATTGCCCACCACCCGTTATTTCAGATCAAGATGGGATTCCTAGCTATTTTATCTGCCGGACATGCCAAACAACCGTTTGTGAGGAGTGCAGTGGGAATCCCCTTCACCAGCTCGAACCCTGGAGGACCCATTCCCCCGGAGCTTCAGATGAAGAAGCGGCTCAAGTATCCTCTGATGGGGGTAAGGCGTCCCTCAAGAACCACCTTCCCCAAGCCTTCGTGCTTGGAATCTTTCCCGATAACCTGCCTGAGCTTCAAGGGATGAAACAGCCCCCGGCTTGCGAGATCCTGGCCAGCAAAACTCGCTATTTCTTTGGAGAGATCAAGGTCAGCGAAGTCGTCACCGCCACATACAAGTCCAGAAGGACCATCGCCCGTCTGGTTATCCACCCAGATGGAAAGTCTACCTGGTTCATTCATCACAACCCAGGTTCCAACCTCGACAATCCGCCCACCCTCCCTAGGACGTTTGAACCGAGTCCGCCCATTGCTCGTGGCGACTTCCACATGAGCGTCAATGGAGTCCACAACATCAAGTGGTCGTTTTGGATCCCAGACAGAATCAACATCACCGCCCTCCTCGAGAGAGATTCCAGCACTGCGGTCCGTATCTCCATTCCGCAGAAGCCGGAAGGTCTACCACATCTTGCCGAGGCCTAGTTCGCCACAGTAAGAGACAAAGTCTCGGGCACGTATGTGCATGCACCCGAGTGCGGGACAGCCGGTAATGAGCTATACGTCAACCTACCCGAGTTCCATCAGACGGAGCCGACTTTCATCCTCCGCCAATGCTCTCGGACCGGTCCTGCTAGAGAGGATTCTCTGGTCTGGTCAAGTGAGATGCGCAAGCTTGATTACCACGAGATCAGGGATACCTACATCCAGGCTCCTCCGGATCTGAAGCTCACCACGTTTCCCGTTGGGCACATTGGCGAGACAACACTCTTCAGTCCAGGATATTGGACCGAGATTCAGCAAGACTACTCCCTCAGTATCTGGGAACGTCTCGAAGCTACTGAAATTCACTGGGGACAAACGAGAGATGTTGCACCTATGTCGTCTTTGGGGGATAACGCTACTAGCCCTCCACACTTCTCACGCTTTGTCCTTGCTGAAATAACTGCCAATGTTGACCAATTTCCCTTGTCGGCCGCTCGAAGGCATATGCTCGAGGCTCATGGAACTCCGGGACAGTTCATCATGGTTCCCTCCAACATCACCGAAGACTTCTTGCATGACTTTGCATTCGCTGCAAATGCCTTTAGAGCCCAGAATCTCGGCGGACCTCGTGAAGAAGTCAAACATTTTACTGACTGGATTCGCATCGACCGGTCTGAGCAATGGTCAAGGCCACCACCTGAGATCCACATCAGCAAGACGAAAGGCAAGCGTCTAGCTGTTGAAGACCCTGATGAAGCCAAAGACTTTGAGGAGACTCTCCTCAATATGCCACGAGCCATTGCCATCGCTGCCCAGCTTCAAGATCCCGAATTGTGTCTCATAGCCACACTGCAGCCCCAAGTTCTGGCCTCAAGAGCCTATGCATACCTCTTACAAGCACACAGAACGGTGCCAAGTGGCAGCAGGGAAATCCAGTCTGCAGAGACCTACTTTAAGGTTTATATCGATTATGCCAAGCCCCGAAACATGAGCTTCCCGGACTTCCATCCTCTCATCAAGCCCTGCAATGACAGCAACAGACACGGGATCCAGTACGACGAAGCCGACAAGTACAGGATGATCAACCCACCTCGATTCCAAGCCGGTCGTCACAAGCTTCGCGACAGTCAACGAAATGCTGTTTTGTGGATGCTTCTCCGCGAGGAAAAGCCCGAGCCATTCCTAGAAACCGAGATTGAGGAGGAGGTGGTGACCCCTCTCTCCGTCCGTGTTGTTGGAAAAGCGACTTGGCCGACCAGATTTCCCTACAGCTCTCGAGGTGGCGTGGCGGCTCACGAGATTGGATACGGAAAGACGGTGGTGACACTTGCGCTGATCGATTGCCGACGCTGGTTCGACCGTGAGGCCTCTATCGAGGAGCGTCGCCAGGTTGATGAGTGCTGGCATGAGGAACTCAAGTCCAAGTACGAAGAGCTCAAAGAAGTGGGACTTCCCCTCGTCGAAGATGAGAAGAATGAGTTCTTCATCCATCTCTCGGCGACTCTTGTGGTGGTGCCTGAGCACCTCACGGAGCAGTGGTCTCTCGAAGCGAAAAACTTCCTCGGTCTGAAGGTCGGAAGCCAGGTCATTGTCATCAAAACAGTGGCCCAGTTCTACCTCTGCCGGAAGTTGGACGTCCTGAGGAAGGCGGAGCTCATCATCATGAGCTCCAAGATCCTCGGTGACAAGTTCTTCGAGAAACTGTGGGGTTTTGGATGGGGTGATCTCGATCCCCCATTCAAGGATCTCTCGGGACGCGCGCGTGAGCGCTGGTACCGTCAGGCTCTGCGCAACCTGCGCATCCTGACGGCTAGTAAGCTCGCGGCTGCAGGCGGCAAGGGCAACGCCGCAGCCGAGCGCCGTTTCTTTGGTCTGCAGGCGTCGGAACGTGAGGCTTTCCTGGCCAAGATCGTTCCCGATAGCCAGCGGAAGGACCAGAGAAACCCAAGGGATAAAGTCCCAGCTTCGCCGGCGAAGAAGGAGGAAGGGGGGGCGGAGCAAGTGCCGGGCGCTCGCGCGCCCTGGTGCGTTTCGTGGCTGCACAACTGCAGCTTCGCGCGTGTCGTATGGGACGAGTGCTCATACGACCACAAGGCGGACAACAAGAACATCCCGTTCTTTGTTGAAAACCTTGTCGCGAACGCGAAGTGGCTCCTCTCGGGTACGCCCAAGGTGTTCGGCCTCTCCGAGGTCTGCAAGACGGCCAAGGTTTTCGGCGTTCACCTGGCGCGGCCCGAACCGCGCATCATGCCCGGTCTCCCGGCCGTCACTGATGGTCCGGTCTTGGAACCTGCTTCCAAGAGCGAGGAGTATCACGCCTACTCCTCCGCGCTCAAGAGTGCTTCTCTCGCCCACGAGAGACACTCCCAGGCCCAGGCCTTTGTGCGGCAATTCTTCCGCGCCAACCGCGTTACCGATGATGGTGGCACGGCTCTCTCTTCGGTGGAGGTGGTTCTTCCTGTCCGCATGAAAGGAGTGACGGCAGCGCGCTACTACATGGCGCACCAGGAAGCCCTCGATGCCGACATGGACTTTGCAGCCATATCCAGTCACGTACGCCAGCAGCCAGACTACTCGAAAGAAGATATGGGGGATTCAACCAAGTCTACGACCATGATGTTGGGTTTGTTGGCCAATGATGTGGTGGCTGTGTCTCGCGCCTTGACACTTCCAGAATTCGAGAACTCCCTCACGAGATCCCATTGCCGACTGGCAACGTCCGTCAAGTTTCTTTGGGATAAGGCTGTGTGGCTCAATAAATGGCTTACTTACCTCTACCGCAATGAAGTCAAAAAAGAACAAGAGAACCTGCAAAAAGAAGCAGCAATGTGCTCATTCCAATACCTCTGTGAAGAGGTGAATGTGGCAAGGGAAGGAGACTTCAGGCACTACGGGGGGGGAGAAGAAGTGTTCAACTGTGTGGCTCATGCCATGGTCAACGGCTGTCTTCCGACTGATCCTACCGTCGATTCTGCCGCTGTCATTGCCCAACCCATGAAAGAATTCGAGGGCCCCTGGGTGGACGGGTACGATCATTCCAAGGCTCATTTTACCTGGCTGCACTTCTTCGACAAAGCGGAGATCGAGATTCCCAAGACAGTCAGCAACGAGACCGCGGTACGGCTTGCTGAAGACCTCTGTGCTCTACGCCGCACCCTGCACATCAACACTCCCCTGGCAAAGGCCCCCCTTATCCCGGCTGGCTTTGATCCGGAGGCTCTGTTTCACCCCAGGCCTAATATGCCATTGCCTGATATTCGCAATGGTCTGGACCAGGATAAAACGACCCTCGGCAACTGGACTGTCAAGGAACTGGTTGAATTTTGCCATGCGCACAGAGACCTCATGCCGGACAGACCTGAGTATGATGACGAAAAATGCCTACCTTTTGATGTCGAAGGCCTCCACGTCAGCGCCAGTACGACCAGGAGCCAGCTAGTCTCCAAAGCAGTGGAGTTGAACCTGAAATCTCACGGCGCCGTACCCAAGCTCCGTCAAGCACTCTGGGAACATAGCAAGAACATAGGTCGTGGAGGTGCCTACCGCGACGGCAGACCCCAGTCCCTTAAAGACGGTACCTTCAAGAATCCAGAAAATAAGTCCGGGATGCTTTCAGAATTCAAATCGACGGTGGCCGAGCTGATGAAGACCATGTGCGACTTCAAGAACGCCACGAAGGAACTCGCATTCATGCCCAAGTTTATCCAGTTCTCGACTTCTGCGGACAGGGACCAGCTGCTGCAATCAAGGACCTGCGATGGTGAGAGCTGCGGGAGACCCCTGACCTCCGCCAGCCAGTCTTACATCGTGGTTGCCTGTGGACACATCTTGTGTTCTGCCTGTCGCCATCCACAGACGGCAAGGCTCTGCCCTGCCAGGAAATGCTCGTCCTTCATCAAGGAACGCCCAGTCATCCCCTGCACCGAACTCAACGACAACGTCAAGATGTCCAAGGTGGACCACATGATGGAGCTGATCAAAAGCATCATCGCCAAAGATGAGCGTGCCTTGGTATTCGGCCAGTACCAGTCCTACCTCGAGAAGCTGTGGTCCAGGATCAAGGAGATAGATCCCAAGGCCACTAACCTGGCTTTAGTCACCAGCTCGAGGGATACGTCTGCTATGTTGGAGAAGTTCAAGTCAGGAACCGGGGGCAATGTGATGCTCCTCAACATTGACAACGATACCAGCGCCGGCAGCAACCTCACCGTCGCCAACCACATCATCTTTGCCAACCCCTACTTCCACCCCAACAAGCACCACCAGGCCATCACGGTTCGCCAGGCCAAGGGCAGATGCCTCCGGTACGGACAGACGAAGACTGTGTATGTGTACCACTTCATGATGGCACACACGGACGAGGACCGGCTTCTTCGTGAGCACCAGGTCGATAACCCGGCCATCAAGAGATACTTTGACAACGTCAACGGCGGTGAGAATGGAGTTACTGTGAGTAAGCACTCCTTTAATGTGCCGGGACAAAAGAGATACCGTGATTAAGTACTGCTCGATGTATGTTGGGATGAAGGACATCCGTAATGAAGTGCTACTCATACTAAATATATTGTTGTGTTAGCCATGATGCTTCTTTATTGGGACGAAGAGAATACGGAAAGTAACCGCTACTCGTCATGTGCTGAGATGAAGGAGATTCGCAAGCGTCTGGCTCTGGAGCAGGACCTAACTTCTCTTGCGCGGTGTGGCCTAATTGTCCTGACAAATCGGTCAGGAATTAGCCGCAGGGTGGGTGAATGTCTTCTAATGTCAGTGGTCTTGTATTGCATTTTCTAGAAGTTCGCACTCGAAGAATTGAAACCTCAGCCATGATGTCAAAATCGTCGGTTTTAGTTTGATAGGTAGGTAGGCACAGTTTAATGGGCAGTGACCCTAATAGTTCAATGGTAGCACTATTTTCTTGAAGTTAAGTAGGTAATACAAGTACAGTGATAGTGACAGACGATGCTGATCTAAATATTGAATGGTAGTAGACCATTCTCATCCAAGCTGAAAATGTTGTGATAAAAGAGATATCATAACGAAGCCCTGCTCTATCTACCTCTATGCTGGAATGAAAAAGATGTCATAAGTAAGCCTGCTTTGATGAATTCTGAATAGACTACACTCTCTATTTCATAAACTCTTGTCCCATTACTATCGCTCATAACATAAAACATCACCGCATCACTACACAATAAACACCAACACCCAACCTCTTATATGGTATAAGGGTCCACTCAATCAATACTAGCCAAGCTAATCCCCTCGCCATCACTCCTTGTTTCTTTCCAGAGCAAAACACACACCCCTTCTCTTCCACTTCCCTACCCCACACCATCTCATTCTACTCCTTTGGCAAAGCCAACAAAGCAAACATCCCCCCCATCACCGGTCTCGCCACAAACGTCGGCCCTCCTGACGGGTAATCACCCGTAATCGAATCAAACAAGTCCGTCATCGCCCTATTGGTCGTAGTCTTCCCCACCCACTCCGCCAGCTTGTCGATAAACATCTCCTTGGTCTCGTTCTTAGCCACCGCCGCCGCAAACATTTCCCAGTCTGACTTTGCCCAGGTGTGTCTTGTATCAAGCGGGACAGCGTACTCGTTCGCCACGGTCAGGTAAAAGTCGCTCTGCATGTCAAAGACAGACTGGTCGACGAACTGGAGGCCTAGCAGCCTGTCTGCGTAGATGTTGTAGAGGATTCCTTGGGAGAAGAGAAGAGAAAGAGTTAGCGAAGGGAAGTGGGTGAACAAGGGGTGCGTGAACCACGAACCATGGCTGTCTTTGTCTCCGTAACTTAGCGTAGTGTGAGGTGGACTGGCGTCATAGTTGATGGCATACGCTTTCCAAGTCATAAGATAGTCCTCGGCCTTGTCTTTGAAGTCGTCCGTGTTGTTGGTGAGCTGGGCAATCTGGGACATGGCCTTGAGGCCGATGATGCCCTTGATGGCCAGGTTGGTCTGGTTTCTACGGGGACTGTCAGTATCAGACCGAACTTTGAGGCAAGGTATACGTACGCTAATGTTCCAGCAAAGTCATCAGTGCTCAACTGGTTGGCAGGAACAAGCGAGTCCTCGATCAAATACTGAGCCCACTGTGCCAGAATTGGGTAGTGGGCTGTTAGGTACCCCGTATCGCCGGTGCGTTGAGCATATGCTAGTGACATGATGATCATGTTACCACATTCCTCCAATGGCATGGCCTCGTCGTCTCCGTTGGGGTAGCCTTTGGCCACAGGGAAGGTACCCAAGTCATGTTCGGCATATTTGTTGGGGTATGAACCACTTTCTTGGTGTTCGAACAAAGGGTCCAGGAGATATCTGCTCAAGGTGGCATTGAGGTAAACGAATATTGGGAACGCCGGGAATATGACATCAACTGTCTGAATGTCACTGTTGGAGCTGATTTCTTTGAGGAAAATATATGGCTTCTCCGGCGTTCCGGCGTATTGGAAAGCACCGAAAGTCTGGCGAAGAGCAAGTGTAGTGATAAGGGAGTAGTTCTGCCCAGCTGCCTCCACCGAATCCTTCTCAATCCGTTGGTCTAGGAGTGACATTGTCTCTACGGCATGCCTGTAGTCGTTGTAGAAAGAGACCACAGCCTCCATGTCACTGTTGTTGTAAAAGGACATCCACAGTCCCCGGACAGGCTCCAGGGTGTTGTTTTGTCTGGCAAAGTGGATGACATTATCCTGGATAAGACCGAGGGTGAAGATCCTTTCAACCTCGTCGTCCTTGATGTCGCCCAAATCATGAGAGAACGCAAACACAGGCCTGAAACATTGTAAGCTCAACTATCCGCAGCAGCGTATCGGGACAGAAAGGCAGATATTTGTGAAGGCATACCAGTTCTCGCTGACCGGGCGAAATTCAGACTCCTGGGAGTTGCTGAGAGCCAGGTTGCCAGCAAACTGGTTCCGCACGGTGGTATCTTGACCAATTTGCCACGTCAACTGTCCAACGAATGATTAGTCTGCGTTGTAGGATTTAGCATCTCTCAGGCCAAAGCTTACACCTTCATGGAATCCGGTACTGAGATACCAATTTCCCCAACTTGCAATTTCGTTGGCTTCTTTGAACTCGTGCTGGTTCTCGCGCCAGAACTTGAGATAGTAAAGATTACTCTCGGTGCCAAATTCCCACTGCACCTTCTCGGAATTGTCACCACTGGCCCATTCTATAAGAACGATCAGTCAGGGTAAAGGAAACAGTTATCCAGCGTGTTACTCACCGCCAGACACATCCATGTAAACCTGGACCTTGTGCGAAGCCCCATCAGAGGATTTTGCCGTGACAGTTACGTATGAGAACTGCAGAGACTGCCGCTGTATGTCGTCAGGGTATACCGGCGAGAAGAAAGTGACAATCAGGGTGATCTTTTGGGCCACATCAAAGGTGAAGATGCTTTTTGTTGAGGTGTACTCCAGTGATAGCTGGTTGACTGGGCCTGGGCCAGGGGCGCCCCCCATCCAGTTATAGGCAACGCCGTCGACTGCCACATATCCTTGCCATCCTTGGATATCTCCCCTGGGATTTGTCTTAGCACTATGAGGTTTCAAGGTAGAGTCATGGGAGCCTCACGTCCAGAAGCGTGGCCACTCGCCAGGTAGCACACATCCTGATTCGCCCTGTAGCCAGGCATTCAGATATGGCGACCTGACGGCCAGTGGAACGGCTGGTGGCTTGGTAGGCTTAAACACCGACGCAGCACCGATTCCAATATCGGAGCCCATAGCAGCCAGCATGGCTATTGTCTTGATGAACCTCATGGCTCGGGTGGGTGGGTGGATGCCTGGGTTGGGTAGGAACAGGCCGGAGGCTTTTGCAAAGCAAGTAGGTCCGAGTCAGGTATTCAGGACACAAGGTCCGGCACTCGAAGTAGACAGAGGAAGAGAGAACGAGGACTTAACTCTTTACACCAGAACGATGACGACGGACAAGCGGTTTTACAAAACACCGGTAGATAGACGCAGCGGAAATATGCCCCGAGGCGAGCGGGTGAGTCGGGCAAGCGACAGGAGAGTTTGCGGATACAGAGCTAGTGCCTAGGAGGCAGGCAGAGGCACAGGAACGGGAATGCAGGGGAGATATACTAGCTGCACGAAACGGCGCATGCCAGACGCTACCAGATGGCCGCTTGGTGGTGACCGGTCGTTTTTAAGGGGTCAAGATGCTGAAGCGGAGGGTAAAACATGGGTCTGCCGTTGTATAACGACTGCCTGTCCGGAGACTAGTGCCGAGCCGTATTCCACCCAAGACTCAGACGCATGGTTTGTCTCCTTCTTGTCTCCATCATATCTGAGCCGCGGTGTGAGTGCAGCAAAGTGGACAATGTGATGCCCGGAGCTTGGGTTGGTCGCATGCGAAGGATCCAGGACCACCAAAAAGAGGAAGCACGCGCGCGTTGAGAAGGTGTAGGAGATGTAACAGTCGGTGTCCCAAAGAGGGCCATGGTGTCATGGGGCATGTGTAAATATCGGCTGGGATAGCGCCCATCTTTAGAAGGGCCCAGGGCCGCAACGGTACTACTGCAAAGAGTTCATGGTCTGGGAGGTCTAGTTTCCGTCTTGGTGATACCGGTCGAACCTTATGTTGATGTAAGGAAGTCTCTTCGTGGAATGGTGCGGGATTGGCGAGAAAGTGAGGCAAAATGGGCAAGAGAGGAGGTGGTGCAATTCACGACATGATGCATCCTGTTGTGCCGGGTTGTATTTGAGATGGTCTTGTGTCTCTGCGAAGGGGGGGTACTTCTGGAAGTAAAGATCCGAAAAAGAAAGGCCTGATAGCTAGCAGCGATGCTCCAACCGGCAAGCCCTGCTCCGGCCGGCAGGGTCGAGGCTTCAAAACAAGACTTGTGGGGGCAGATCCGCTAGTCCGTATCAGGATTAGACTACGATGATCACCAGCTTGGCGTTTCCTGGGCAAGCCAGCTAGGTACTGCACCTCATCGACCCTTTTTTCCATGCTATTTCCCCAGAAATGTACGATACACAGAACCAATGTAAGCTGCTGTTACACAGGCGCATGACCAAACTGTACCCCGAGGCTCTTCTGCGTTTTGTGGTGGTACTATCGGCAAAAAAAAAAACACTGGATGTCTTTCCTGGGGATCACCAACAACTGTATCTCACATGGTGACTACATCAGGATGTCCTCAAATGGAACCCCGAGAGTGTCAAAAGACCTACTACATGCCTGTCTCGTTTCATGATTGAGAGACATCAGAGCATACCTACCCACCGTTATAATCGTCGACCACTATCATCGGCCTCGTCGATATGGTAGACAGCATCTGCCAACGCACACTTGCACGTTTCAGCAGTCTTCCAAGTCAGCTGGCCTCCTTTGCATATTTTTCACGTGGTACAATGGTACAAACTTCCCACAGAAAAGACAGCGAACACGTGCTAGCCTTTGGGCAGACGGAGCCGGATAATCACTTGCCATGCTACACACGCTGATTTCTTGACAGCAGTTGCCGTGGTAAACCTGGAACCAACGCTGTTGTCGTAAGGCATGTGAAGCTTGTAACCAGCTCACCCTCCGAACCGGCACCTATAAAGTGATTCCCTTGATGTCCATGAACTGCCTCGGCAAATGGTCTTGGTTCAGGAAAACGCCCCAAACATCCGGTTTTGCCACGCTTATTTACTGTGAATAAAGTTGAGATGGTGGAACGATATTAGATTCGTGGTGATATCGCTTCTATGCATTCATCATTAGAATGATATCGTAAACAAGGGATACCATAAGGTGCTCACCTACAGACTGCCCATGATATAGATTCTTCATTCGCTCGTGATTGTATGCCCCAAAGCCTTTACCGAAATTACGTGTCCAACTCGTTATACCTAGAGGCTGGTGATTCAAGCGTCATTGCATCATGCCCTCTGGCACTTACAACCCTTCCTTTGCCAGCATATCTCCAATGCCAAGATAGAAAGCCACCGCGTTGAACCTATACAATCCAGTCAGATTCTGTCATGCTTTGAAATCATTATTCGATGCTTGAAACACAACAATATGACTTACGAAGGTGGGTGACCCATCAGCTTCTGAAGATTAGACCGAATCCTGTTGGTCCAGTTGATCAGGTCCAGGTGGTTAACGCCTGTGAGCGTTCCTTTGTAGGTACCCCACTGACTGCTTTCTACGCTGACAAGTCCATCGTTTGGACCTTCCCGTTCCTCAATCAGCTTGTGAGATATCCTGAACATGCTCAGCAATGGAGGCTTTCCGTTCACCATGGCACCGTACGAAAAGTACTGGACGTTTGGGTCATCAGAGGTTGCTGGGTTGAAGTGCTCCGCCATATACTTCTGCGTCAGCTGGGAAAAAGCACTTGGCTCCCAACCGGTAACGCGCTCCCAGGCTTTGTAAACCTGAGGCAGGTAGTCGGGCCCAAGTTCGTCAATCAAGTAATCAGCAAAGGCACTCCCGTGATGAGGTGTGCCGATTGTGACAAGAGACTTGACGTCGACCCCTTTTGGCCGGAGCTGCGAGATCATGTAGCGGGCATCAAGTCCTCCCATGCTGTGCGCCACCACATTCACACTCTTGCCCTGTGCCTGAGCCTCGATATCCTGAGCCAGCTTGGCGGCGCGCTTCTCGATAGAGCCGCTGGGAGGGACGGAGGCGGTGATAACCTCAGCCCCTTGGGCCGTTAGGGCCTCCTGTATCCCTCTCCAGTAATGAATGCTTGGCAAGTAGGACCCTGCGAGTTTTAATTCAGCAAACCCTAGCAGCCCATGTGCTAGGACTACCGGGTGTTTGGGTGACTCTGTTGGATAAGTGTCAGTGTCTCAGATCTGGTCTTGGAAAGCACCAAGGAACCCCACATACGGTAAGCATCTTTGATGAGGGCGAACTCATCGGCTATCGTCTTCCGAACCTCATTGATATGGGCAGCCTCCGTGGGCGCAACCTTGCGGCTAAGGGTAAGAGACGCGGAGAAGCGCCTAACGGCGACAGGGCCAGAGGCTTGCCGTGCTTGTTGTGGTTGTGGTTGTCTTTGGGCGCACGGCTGGACTAACCGGGCAGGCGCGGCTAGTCTGAGCAAGGGGAGGGTGAGCAAAGATGTCGAGATGACCGATGGGGACCTGCAGACGAGGGAAGACATTGGCATAAGCCCAAGCCAAGCCCAAAGCTTAAAGACTGTGCGGCACGGTGGTGGTGGTGGTGGCCGTTGAACCCTGATGCCTCAAATTGTGGGTGTCGTAATGTGAGTGTAATTGACGTCGAATCCCACGTGCGACCTGGTGGAGTAGATGCACGGCGTCTGGCACTTCTCTGAACAAAGGGGAAGACGTGTCGTCTGAAGAAGGGTATCTGTTGCTGTTGGTGATGTCCCAGGAGGCGAAGGATGCTGTTTCTCGTGGAATTCTTCAAATCAACGTCATAGGTGTAACACTGAGAGCCGGCGCTTACAATGACCAATAGCTGGCACAGTGCGAGTCGCGAATAGGTGTAACGTATCTTGGCACTGTGGGGGTACGTGCGCTTGTTTCAACAACAGCCTTTCTTTGTTATCAAAACCCTCTTCACCTTGTGACGCAACTTCGCCCAACATCCAGCCAGGGCTGCCTGTTCAATGTTGGCTTTATTCCCAATAGGGACGACGCTAGATATGGATGTTGGTTCTACACTGCAGCTTCTAGCGCAGATCAACCACCAACAGACGACAACTATGTAACTCCCTGCCAGCCATTTGCGAGTTTCAAGTTCTCATTATGTGACACGTCTCTGCCTAGGTATGGGGGTCTCTCCTGCGAGGTTCTAAAGCTTTAGGCTGCACCAGGGCCGTTGAGCGTTCAGTATTTCTCATTGGCGTCCAGGGTAAATCAAGCTGTTGGGATCCAACATGCAGATAGCACTGGGCTGGATGCATGTCGCGAATGGCATCTCGCCAAAGAGAGCCGGATGTTCTGCGCCACTGTCACAGTCGATTGGCCGGAAGAGCCGAGAATGTTGCATTGCAACGCGATTTCCACTCAACCGGGGCACTGGTCAAAGAAAAACCGATCACAATCGGCACGGCTCTCATGCAAGCACAAAGTCAGTCAGCCCACACAGCAACACAACTCAGAGTATGGTGCCATCGAGATCTGGGTCAATGACATACAGATACCAGCTAGCGTGGTGATAACGGACACATGTTCCTATGAGACCTTCCGCAGGAGAGCAGAATGATATGAATGTGTGCGATATAGCTATTAGCATAAGATGCCTACTCAGGTAGCCTAGTTGACGATGTTCAACACAGCCAAGACTAGAACCGAGTCACCATCGGACTGCAGGTTAAGCGCCGTAGGCAGCCAGTATCCAAACGGTCGGGTCTGCCAACAAACTGCCCCCACATCAACAGCTCTCCTGATATAACCCCCCCTGACCTCTGGCACTCTCACCCGTCTCTGGACTGGGTAGATGCTATGCATTAGCATTCATATGCTCACTCTCGGCCTGACTTCGACTGATGCCGTTGGTTCTTCCTGAACCCCATTGTCTGAGTTAAGTCTTCGCCAGCAAACAAACCAGACGATGACCATGATGGATCCCGGTCAGGCTGTCTATCTCTCCTACCAGGTCCCTCCTGCCGGAAATGCAGTAATGCTTGCTGCCTTTGCTGCCTTGGTTCCGCTCAACATCTTAACAGGAATACGGTACAAGACACCATTATACACCTCTCTCCTCACAGCGGCCCTCATCGTCGAAGTTGTCGCCCATGTTGCAAGGATATTTCTCAGCACCGAGTCTGCAAGTCCAGCGTACTTTGCGGTGTATATGGTCGGAACGCACTGGGGAGCTACCTTTGTCGGATCAGCCATCTACCTTGTTCTGCCTCATGTCACTGTGCTCTACGGTCAGGAATTCCGGCTCGTCTCCAACGCCCTCTACATCAACATCTTCTTTACGATCATGGATATCTTTTCTTTGGTCTTCCAATCCGTGGGCATTATTTATGCTGCCAACGCAACATCAGCGTCACAGGTATGATTTTGTTTTTTCCAATCGAAAAACCGCTGTTTTGTCGAAACTAGAATACTAATGTATGTGTTTGCAGGTTGATCAGGCCGTCAACATTCTGCTGACAGGACTTGCCTTCCAAACTACGACTCTGGTCGCCTTCTTGGGTGGTTATCGCTATTTCTGGTACAAAATCGGCCATCGACGCTACATCCTGGACAATACCTTCTCTGCAACATACTCATCTCGCCGATTCAAACAATTTATGTTGGTTGTCCAAGCAGCTGGATGTCTCCTTGTACTTCGAACCGCCTTGCGAATCGCTGGGTCTTCCGGCGGTCTTGGCAGTTCGCTTGCCGTTTCCCAAGTCGTATCTTTCCTCCTCGACGACACCCTCGTTTTTCTAGCGATTCTTATCCTCACACTTTGGCCAGTAGGGCGCGCTTTTGGACCCTCGTGGACCGACACCTCCCCATTGGCATCCCCCGACGCTCTCAGCGACCTCCCTCTGCGACGGCACTTTCATCGCCATTCCCGAAGGCAGATCCTCCACAAGCGCCATTTATCGCAGCCATATAACGCCTCCGAGGTACCATTACCTTACACACCCAGCCATGCCGGCTCGGTGCTTCCATCGTCTGTTCGCCCGTTAGGACACCGCCCCTCACCGCCTGAGCCTTCTCTCGCTTCTCCGAGAAACAACCCCGTCTATCAGCGCGCGCCTTACGAGCAATCGCCGACAGGCACTGTGCCGTATATCTCTCCTGAACAGAGCCCAAAGATGTTCATGACAGCGGCATCACCTGGGCAGTATCAGGACGGAAGTTGGAAGAAAGCCAAGAGCTCGCCACGTGGGCCGACAAGCCCGGAGCCAGCATCCAAAATGGTGAGAAGTAATGATCTGTGGGATTAGTCACCAGTCCAGATTTCTATTCACTTTGCTTTGTTTCGACTCTATATATTTGATTGGCACAAAAGCCGGTGTGATGTGACGTCTATTCTTGAATATTACATGTCTCGTTTTGTGTGGAGTGAGTGGTTCTTCGTTTATAGATTGATACCAGCATTGGTTAGGGGATAGGGGGTCTGCTTGTTTTGGTTTTGTTTTAGCGGGAGTTTTGCTCATTTGTATTTTTTGTGCGAGATCCGAGTATCCACAGCTTTTTTTCTTTCTTTCTCGTTGTATAGGAAACGAGACAAGAAGGCGTCCATGAAACGGCCGATGTTCTGGACTGTCATACTCCACGTTTCTCACGTTGGCGCTCAGATTTAGTACGGCTGCGCCAGGTGCGAGTGGTGCGGAAGATATGCTCACCAGCCTCAAATCTGCAACAAGGTCGTCTTCAACACTGTCTGTACGGAGTCCGTTGGTAGAGAATCCAAACGACCAAATACCCGCCCGAGCACATCATCCACCCACTTTTGACCCTTGCTCAATGATGACCTGGACTGTGTTTTAGCTTCATCGGAAAGCAAGGCGCAATGGGTAAGACTGAAACTCAACCCCAAAAGTAACTTGATGCTATTCTTCCATCGTGAGGTCTTCAGGAGGGACAAAGACTTGAAAGACAATAGACATTGTATCACTTTTACCCATCCTAAAATAAGCACACCCATTGTCCATTATGGCTTGTCACAATACAACAGAACAAGTCATTATGGAAAGAACAAGCCCTTCTCTCAAGCAGCATAAGTGAAACATCTTTATGATGTCTCTTGTTTGGGTATTAAAGCACGCTGTCTTCCCAACTCAAGTCCTGAAAAAAAGCTTGAACAGACACTCCAACATCCACTACATTGACAACAGAACACCTGGTGTGACAATACCGACATACTAATTGAATACTACTTCAACAACAGGACACCTGCTGTGATAATACTTTGACAGTATTCCTTAGACCATACCCCAGACACCTATCACACCACAACCACAAACACCACTCACCATGTTTGAGGCCATTCAGAACGCTTTTGGATCTGTGTTTCGACCTCATCGCGGGTCCATCAGAGACTTTGATCCCGACTCCACATACTCTGCCCTCGAAGAGCACCAGCAGAACTCCGGACCTGATACTCAGTCCGAGACCGAGACCGATGCTGAGGCCGACACTGATGCCGAGCCCGAGACTGAGACTGGTGCTGAGCCCGATTCCAACTCTGTTGCTGAGTCTGTTGACTCCGATTCCCCTGCCGGTTCTACTAATTCGGACCCGGTGACGGTCATTTTTTACCCCAACGGAGGGAACACTGATCAAAGCCCTGCCAAACCCAGCCGTTCTGCCGGATCTACCAATCCCGACCCTGTGAAGGTCATCCATGACCCTACGGAAGTGAACAGCACCTCTTCTTCATCATCCAAGTATGACCAGGACCAGACCCGCAGTGCCACTCCGGACAAGTTCAAGGACAACGGTAACAAGTTGGACGAGGATACCCTCAACTCTCCCACTGTCTCTCAGTTGGGCAGCTCTCCCGCTGTCTCTGAGAAGGCCACCTCCCCTACAATCATCCCCTCCCCATCTGATAAGGAGACTCCGAAGGCTGGTAAGCCGCAGGAGACCACTTATAACAGATGGGAAAACACAGAGCCTGTTGATAACACGTGGAACAACGCTGGTACCACAACGGGCGTCAGGAGGTTTATATTCAACTTTACTAGTGACTCTACCGGATCCACCTCCACCGAGCCTCTCACATCCTCCTCCGAGGACAAATCTCAGGATAGTTGGTCCGGAGGTGACGACGGAGCCATCCCCGCTGAAAGCCACTTGCCTGAAACCAAAAAGCCCGAACTGGTTGACACCTTCAACTACCACTGGCGACCAACCCGAGAGCAGCAGCTCGCCCGGGCCAAGCTCGTCGAAAACACCCCCGCAGACCAGCTCTACTACTCCCACCCCAACCCTCTCTCGCTCCGCTACCCCGACTACCTCCAATACTCCGACGACCACACCCTCACCGACCGGGAAAAGGCCCTCAAGCGCGACGTCCGCGCCCTCGAGATCTACCACGACCTCGAGGAGGGCGAGTCCCTCCCGGACTGGATGATCAAGGTCATCGAGTCGATCTATGACTGGCCCTCCACAAATAAACTCCGCAACCCCTTCAAGGAGGAACCCGCCACCCCCACCGGCAAGTCAGGCACAGTCAACTCGGACAGCACCGGCACCGTCAGGTCGGGCCAGTACTCCGCCTCGGCGTGGGAACAGCCCGGTGAGTACGTGTGGAAGGTCCCCACCGACGTCGACTGGGACAAAATCTCCCCCAGCGCCCTCGCTCCATATCTCTTCCAGCAAACGGTACGCAGGCCCCTCAAGGTATTCAACCCCGACCCCCCTGTGACCCCAAAGCAGACACCTCCCACCACTCCCACGAAAGCCACCCCCAAGAGCAACAAGAGCACCCCTGATTTTGTCTCTCCCTCCAAAATTATTAGGCCTTTCCCAACAACAGTTACTGCTGCTACTACCACTGTTACTGCCAAGAAGGAATCTGATGACAACAAGGGGAGCGGGTTCTCCTGGCAAGATCTCATCCTTCTCCTCCTCCTCCTCGGCTCCCTCGTGTACGCCTACCAGTGGAACCTCATCATGGTTGGCGGGTATGGCGGGTACATCAACGGTGGCTGCTTTGGGAACATGCCCTACCTCACCTTTGTCAGCTGGTTTCACTTTATGTGCGCTACCTTCCCCTCTATCTACTTTGGGGCTCGACTGGCCGGCTTCAGGTTTGACTAACCCTCCCTACCCAACACTATCCCGTCGTTTCTGCATCGTCCATGGCTTATTATTGTCCGTATACTAACAAATCCTTTGTCCTCGCCGTAGCTGGTCTACCGTCAGGATAAGTGCGTAAAACGGTGGAGGAGATTTGGTTTTGCTTAGAGTCACAGTCGCGTGGAGTCCAGGAGTCTGTATTTGGAATGTGATCTGTCGCCCGTGTCTTGTCAGCATCTGCCTTGTCTTAGAGATCTGCTTTAGAAATAAAAGTTTTTGTTATTACACTCATCTTTACTGCTTTCCCCACCAACCTGGAACGTGCCGTGATATCATGTAAGAAACACCTTCTCATCAGTCAGCAGTTCCGCGATGGGCCCTTGTAAAAGCGCCCAAATGATGTTGCAGTCAGGGAGCGGTTCGACATGCTGGCGAGGTAAATTCAACTGTCCATCTCCACCAATCTGTTGGCTGCTCGGAACTTCCCACCAAGGTTGGACTGGCTTTTCATGTGCCGTGGTCAATCTGGCCGAGTAGATAGATGGGTGACAGGTTGAAGATCTCATCGATGGGCGGAATATGCCCCGAACAAAGGCCTGGTTGAGAAGTTCCACCGCGCGCAACAACCGACATGGTTGATGCAACGTGGATAGAAAACCCAGCCATAGCTCTAGTGGTTAAAGAACTGCAACTGCAACACCATCCTGAATAGGTACCTACTTGATCCTGCAGCATGAATGCCCGTCAACAGTCCCAGAGTTTGGTCCTGATACTACACACCCAAAAAGATAAGAGATGTGAACCCATCACCAAAAAAACAAGGTCAGGTTTTTGTTGGACACCAGTGGCCGGGTTACCGCCGAGAGCAGAAGTCTGTCCATAACTAGATATCGGATCATAGCCAGGAAGAGAAGCTATAATGCACTAGGGGCGTTACTCTCGGCCCCAATCTTACTTGCACCATCACCCCGGACCGATAAGTAAACACAATGTAAGGCTTGAAGGGTGCCGTAGGTAGCATAGCTGGACGCGGGTAATTTCTTGGCGGTGGATCCAGAGGTTGCGTGTAAGTCAAGCAAACGGCCCTCGCTTAGAACATGAATGGCGGTAGGGTCGAGGGTCCAAATAAAGACGTGGAAAGTAAGATCTGACAAAGCCGTCCTGGTGCAGAATCCCGCACAGACTGGGGAGGGAGACAAGAGATCGCTTGCAGCTCTGATGGAAGCGACCAAACATGTTGATAGGGTCCGTGCTGTGTGAGTAGTAACCTGTATGTAAGTAGCTATATGCCCAACTGGGACATGGAAAAAAATGTACCGAGATGGGAGTGATCGCATCCTCCAGAGGGTCACGGCCTCTCTTTTCTGACAATTACATCTCGCCTGTTGATTTTAATTCGTGACAGCTGCTTCCCTTTGGCGTGAGGGTTAGTCCCCTGTTTTGTGGTGGTTGCAGGCTTGGTGGGTCATCTCGTCATTGCGGGCATCACGGAGGGGGGTCCGGCAAGATACACCGATAGGAAACACACACACACACCTTGACCAGACGCACAGAAAGCGGCTGCTCCTGATCTTCGGAGGCTGACGCAACCACTTGCTGCATCGGTGATGCACGCTGTCGGTGACCGTTTCCTCAAACCAATTTTCCACGCCCTCGGCGCCTTGGAAATGTCGTCAAATGCCGACAGCATACAACACGTAAGACGTCGGACTGTTGAGACTGAAGACCTGCCATAGGTATTTTTGCAATAAGGACATCGGCCTCTGGGCGCAAAACCTGATGTAAAGTAAGTAGCGGTGCTGCTCTGCAGAAGAAATGGAATGGAAAGAAAGTCAATGGGTCAAGGCCAATCTGGGCAAAGTCTCGGCATTCAAGCTTGCAAGGTTACCCAATAGGGCTTAGCGCAACGGAGGCCACCCCAGTTCCCCACGGCGCGGGGGAGCGACTGATCGAGTTTAAACTGACGGCAGGTGAGGGAGGCGATCTTTGTGTAGCCTCTCCTTGCACCAGCTATTTCCCGATTGTTCTCTCTCTTTTGCCTTTTCTTGTTCCTTAAATTGACCCGATTCTTGTACCTCTGCAAGCCGGTGATCGTGGCCCGGCCTCAGCTTGATTGGCCCTCCGCCGTTCATCCCATCACCACCACCTTGTCAATGTCAACAGCCATGGCTCCCTGCAACATCGGCAATGGAAGCTGTCCTTACCCATGCCCCGTCCGCGCCCACGAGCTGCCCAACTGCCAAGTGCTGCGCTTGCTACCTACTGCTTTTGAACCACTCCGAGTGCTTGCATCTGACTTCGCTTCCACAGTTTTGAACGGATGCTGTCTCCGAGACGAAAAGACATGTGATGGCACAGTGGGCCACAACCGCCTCATGGAAGCTTTTCCGTCTCATGGATACAATCATTCTTTTTTGGCAAACCCACCTGCCGTCCCAAGACAAAAACGGTCCGCACACTCAACCTGGGGAGAGACAAGACGGATGGGATTGGGCGTGGCAACCAAGCTTTTGGTTGTTTTCTATCTGCCCGTTGTTCTGCATATTCCATTTCTTATTATCAGTCACCCCCCTGTTCACCACCACCACCGCCCCCCGGCAGTCCAAAAGTCAATCTGCCGCGCCTGTTCACTATGCCGCGTTATGATTTGCGCTGGTTCATCAACTGCTATTATCCTGCATGCCTGTTTCGTCGTGGGATCCTCGACGAGTCCTGTGGTTCAGATTCAGATAGACGGACACGCCCCTCTTTTCCATCTCTGCCCTTCCCTTCCCTTGTGCCCTTTGTTTCTCAGGGAGGCGGGACAGACACAGACACAGAGATATGTCATGTTCGCTTCAGTTGCTACTGCTTCTCGCGTCTGACGCGGTCAATTCGGCTACGTCCTCGCCTATCTCAACCGCGTCTCACGTGGCGAAAGACCGAACCGTCACCTCCATGTTGCTTGGTGGAGGTAGGGCCTGCAAGCTGGAGTGTGGTGCAGCGGTCGGTGATGGTCGCCTGCAGTGCGGCAGAACCAGAGAGCCAGCAACAGGCCTCGTCTCCCGGAGCCCCACAGACCGGTGCCCGGACGAGGTTGCCACAACTTGATAGAGGGTCGGCGTTGATATTGACAGATATTGCGTGCGTTTGCGAGTTGTGGGGTAGATATTGGATGGCAGCCAGGGGCCTTTCCTGGGACTCGCTCCCTCACGGCTACGCATTCGATGCACGAGTTTCAACGGTCAGGCGGGATTTGCTCTAGTGGGCCAGTTATTATCCTCCCTTTTTAGCCAGATTGCTGATACTACCGTTGCGCCAATGACGATGGCCCTTCCAGTTGTAGCCCATCTATGCCAGGCCATGGCTGGCGTTCCACATTCGTTGTGCCCTCTAGGGCCTCGTCTATCTGTCTGGGGACTGGCGTTGCTGCTTTGTCAGTCTGACCAAATACCCAGATGGGAAACCGTCAATATCTCAACCCCCCCGAAAAGGTTGTCACAGAACACACGCCCGCCGGGCCTGCATGCCAGCCCCGGGACCCGCATCGCCTGCCCGCAGAATCCACCCCTTTGGGGCTTGACGGCACGGCCGGTGAAGCGCCGCGTACTCCCCAGCGTGAGAGCATTGTGGAGGTCGTCAGGCAGTCCTGGAGGCCGGCTGGCAGCCATGGTGACCAAAGACGGACGGAACTTGCCATCACCAGTCTGGCAAGGATATGGTGGAGTTCGAAGTGCCGTGGACGCCTGGCTTGTAGCTACCAAGCTCCTCCATGTGACGCTGAAGCAATCAACTTTTCATTCTGGTAGTCTAAATGCCCCCCTGCCATGTTTTCATCCAAGTCGGCTCCGTATATGGGAGTACCGACTTGACACGCTCCACTCAACCTCCCCCGTTTCAACAAGCTGGCGGAGAGCCCTGCTGGCCACGATGGCTTGCGGGAAGACTAGATATATACCAGGTTCCCAGAGTGATATGGGTTACTCAAAGAAGGTCTAGACCACGGTCCTTCTTTTCAAGTTTCGGTTCTTGCTCTCGTCCTTGCCCCTGGCTCTTTCTTGCTTTGCTGAAGACCCCTAGCTTGTATAAAGCAGTTGCTGCCCGCCCATCCTGCCCAGCCCTGCTTCTATCTTTGCCTTGTCCGCAACCTCACCCAGTGCTGCCTTCTCAGCAACCCCACTTGCTCCTATAACCTCAGCTCCGTGATGGCCGGACCGTCCCCAAGTACAGCGACCGGAGGCGGACATGGAGGCACGGCCGCCGGTGGCCAGGCTAGCCATGGGCCTAGCAACCCTGCCTACTATGCCATGTTCGCCGCGAGGCAGAAGGTGTCAGAACAGGCAATGAGATACTATGCGGCAGGGATCTGTGGCTTGATCGCCGTCTTTGTGCTTTTCCACTGGACACGTCTGCTGGTGGTAAAGCTGGAGAGATCCAAGAAGCCTCTGGGAATGTTTGGCCGTCCTTTCGTGGCAACCTCAAGGTATGAAGGGAGAGTTTCTGCAGGCTGAGTACTAGTTGACTGACGAGAAACCATACTCAGGCTCACCAGAAACCTTCTGGTCAGAAAGGTTCCTGGCTTCAGCTCGGCCGGGCATGCAATTCTGGTTATTGTGTACTTGGCACTCAATCTGATGGCCATGTTCATTCACGTCGAGACCAACTCATTGTCAAACTTTGCGGCACGATTTGGCTGGTATGGCTTCCTTCTCCATGACGTGCCGTGATGTATGCTGACAGTCTGGTAGGATGGCTCTGGTCAACCTCGCATTCCTCGTCTTTCTAGCCCTCAAAAACACGCCCCTAGCTTTTCTCACAGCTTACTCATATGAACGACTCAACTGCCTTCACCAAATCGCAGGCTACACCATGTTTACGCAGATGGTTCTGCACGGAGCCATGTACACGGCCTTCTTCAACAGCCAAGGCCGCCTGTTGACCAAGTATGCCGAACCGGGTGAGATCGCAGCCATCGTTGCAGGCTTTGCTTTCCTCAGTGTCGTATTCGCAGCGGTCATTCTTCGGCGCTTCTGGTATGAGTTGTTTTATGTCACTCACATTACCTGCTGGATTGTGGGCATCGTTGCAACAGGCTTCCACCAGCCCGAGTTCACCAAGCCAGCATACATCATCACACTCCTTGCCGCATCGATGTGGGTCGCCGACCGCATCATCAGGATGTCTCGAGTCTTGTACAACAGCGTCAACAACGAAGCCACTCTCTACCCTCTGCCCAACGGGGGAACCAAGGTTGTTCTCAAGAAGGTTCCGGCAAGAGCTGAACCAGGAAAGCACTGTTTTATCTGGTTGCCCGCTATTCGGAAGTTGGAGACACACCCCTTTACCATCCACCGCGGATCACCTGTCGAGTTCACCGTCAAGGCTCAGAATGGCTTCACACGAGATCTTCACAACTATGCCGTTGCCAACCCTGGTGTCTCAGTAAAGGCATCGGTTGATGGTCCTTATGGCACCTTCCCTGACCCCATGGAGTTCGACAAGATTGTGCTTATTGCTGGCGGTGGCGGTGCTACCTTCACATTTGGTTTGGCAGTGAATGTTCTGGAGCGGATGACAGAGGAGACTCACAAGAATATTGTTTTTATTTGGGCAGTTCAAAAGCACGGTAAGCTTGTCCTGTTTACCTCTATGCCAGAGAAGTTGGACTGACTCAACCACCCAACAGAGAACCTCTCTTGGTTCAAGGAACAGCTCGACCTCTTGCGCACCCACGCTCACTCAACCAAAGTCAACGTCACCCTCTACGTGACTCGATCCCCCACCTCGACCTCTGACCTTCCGAGCAACGGGCAGAACCCGCTCCTCCAATCCAGGTCGTCATCCTCTGATAATGAAGTGGCCTCCCCACCACGGTCACCTATTGAAACCGATACGGAGAAGAACGAGCCACGTATTCCAGCTCCCACGCACCGACGGCCACTGGGGGATAGGGACCCCGAGAAGGAGATGCACGAAGCCATCGAGACCCATGTCGAGCATCAGAGCAGCCGATCGGCAGGCAAAGAGATTGTTACTTCGGCGTCAGTGCACCGGTTTGAGCACCCAATCAAGGAGGGTCGTCCAGATGCGGCTTCGTTGATCAGAGATGCTGTCAACAGCACACCGGCTAACCAACGGATTCTGGTGGCTGCATGCGGGCCACATGGGTTGATGAGAGTGGTCAGGGATACCACCGCGAGGTTGATCCATGGGGATGGGCCAGGGGTTGAACTGCATTGTGAGCAGTTTGGGTGGTAAAAGAGGGGTTCATAAAACTGAAGCTTTTGTTCTGACTGACAAAAGTGCCTGGAAGGGATTGTTTTTCATTTTTAAAAAAATTGGGTCATGATCACGTTCTTTTTATGAACGAATTCCTGGAGTTTGGATATATAGGTGCTTTTGTTTTGTGTTGTTATTCTTTGGCCCGAGAGCAAGAGCTTGCAGGTGAATTGTTTATCCCCATTGCTGCAGCCTTTGTTTCTCTCTGGCACCGTTTATCTCATTGTTTACTTTTTGGTTGGCATGGAACTGGCGTTCTCAAACACCACTTATTTTTGTTGGTCTGGCTCCTTGGTACCGGCAGGGACTGCTGTAGAAAGGAGGTGGACGATGAAAAATGGAAGCCACACACAGCGAACTTATTCGGCAACGGATAGTGTTTATAGGGATAGTGAGATGGAATGTGAACGAGGGATGATATGCAGATCGATCAATAATGTCTGCCAACTCGCGAACTGGGAGTGCATATGTATGTCTAGGGAGTATTGTTGTCTACGTTGGCAGGTTGGGTTAGGGTTACATGTGGTCGGTTGTGTGTAAGTGAGTGCATGTCATGCCAGGCTGCCAGGTACCTGGTCGGTGTGCTAAAATAGGCTGCCACTTGCAAACACTTTGGGTGGGATGACGTGCGTAAGCAAATTTGAGGTTCGGTTTGACAGTTTTGAGCTCGAAGCTTCCACACCATTGTGATGGTTCTGTGCCATACAAGGTCGTGGTGGCGTTATCTTTGTGCACAGGATGGCTTCAACAAGCAACGAGCCGAGAGGAACCAGCATGACCAAAATGTCAAAGACGGGGTGCTGAAGTTGGTTGAGACAAAAGGCTGACAAAATTCTTTCCTCAACGAGAGACCTAGAGCCGGTGAACATCCACGTGTGAGAAAGGACGGGTAGGGGACGGCGGTGGGAGTTACAAAGTACCTAGGCCAAGAATCGTGATCCTCAACGGACGTGGCCGGGTGGCCTGCCTTGGCATGCGCAATTGGACCCTAGCGCATTCGCAGCTTTCACCTTTGACCCGAGCGAGCCAGCCTCTTCCATTTGTTGACTGTTTGATGTGATTGCGCGCCGCTGTCTGCAAAAAAAAAAATTTGACGCTGATTATCCTATCCCTATCGTTCAAGGATTTGCGATAACGATTTGGTGGCAGCTCAAAATAGACTTCAGCTCCCGTTTGTCTCTAAAATCCCCAGATTTTCCATTTCCTGGTTGCGCGGCCCTTTGTCTCTCTCTCTCCACCTCTCTCATATTTTATTGACGTCAGCGCGACCCCCACCAATCAACTGAGCTACCCTTGCCTATCAGCCAGAGCGACGGGAGGTCTGTGTGCCGTATCGCCGCATAAGCATTTCTCTCGACCGAGAGAGCTCGAGAGACAAGACACACCTCAACAAGCCCCTTCCACACAGCATCACCCCCGTCGGCTCCGAGCTTCAACTTCCACCTGCTCCTGCTCCTGCTCCTGCTCCTGCTCCCTTTGCGAAAAAAGCCAGCAATTACCTGCTTCCTGCTTTCATTCGACACGCCGCCCGCTGCTTGATACTATCTATACCCACGGTTACCGTCAAAGCGAACTCTTTGTTCTCACCAATCAGCAGCATCCTGCAGCCATGGGCACTTTCACCTTCAAGTGGTTAGTCGCATCGCATGCATCATCCATCTCCTCTATTTTGCTCTGGGCAATGGCAGTCTCCATCAACAGATTGAGAGCAACTCATCATGTCGCGGTTTGCCAACCGGTCGCATCGAATTGCGCTCAGAGAGCTTGCATCCTTGCGAGCACTCTCTGACTCGCAAATCCAGCCGCGCTCGAAGCTTCGCCCGGTTGACGCCACCATGACGATTCTGCCGCCTATATGTTCGACAGCTTGCTAACTGTTTCCTCTCCTCAATTGATAGGCCCCATGATGCCGAGGAAGTCTACGTGACAGGTACCTTTGACGACTGGAGCAAGAGCGAGCAGCTTGACCGCGTTGGACAGATCTTTCAGAAGACCGTAACGCTACCGAAGACCTCGGAAAAGATTTACTACAAGGTGTGTATGACTGTTTCCTTCCGCTTGCTCTGATCCCTCGTCTACCCCCTCCAGCATATCATCATCCTCGTCACCCTTGCCTCCTCTTCCCAGCCGCGCGTTTCTTTTTTTTTTCCATTCTTAGACCGTTGCAAGACGCCATGCTGCTCCCAATATCATAACGGCTTTTTTCTCTACCAGCATTGGTCTCGAAGGCATGGCGGGGGTCGCAATCAGCCGGAGCGGGGACGGCAGGTGAAGGGAGATCAAGTTGTGCTTGTGAATCTCCACCCACACCGAGATGCACCCACCGACAGCCAAGCAACCGCTCCATCGCCCCGCCAAGAGGGGGCTCCAAAACCTCAGCAGATGTCACCCCACTCCAATTGGCACATGTTATGCTGTATAGGACGGGGTCAATGACAATATTTGGCTGGCGGTCGCGGGCTGGGTTTGTTGGACTGTGTCTGGTGGGCTTCTGCCAGACATATACCGACAGTGTCTGATGCCATCTCTGTGAGCTGGCTCCTACTCCGGAGCATCAACGCAGGATGAGCACCGAGCGTTGCAACCGAGACTAGCGGTATCTTCAGTGGGACCCATAAGCGCAAATGCGAGTCCCATGATCCAATACCGCTTCGAGGTTGTGACGCAGGACCAGGACCAGGAGCCGGGGCCTTGCAGCTTGCATTCCAGGTCTCCAGCTGGAACTGCCCCTCTCCCCGGTGCTGCTTTTAAGTTGAATTGAATCCCCGCTGTTAGCTTAACTTTTGTTCCAAGCGCCTCAATTTACCAGGTCAACCTGTTCTTTTACTGACATTATTCCCTCGTCCAGTTTGTCGTCGACGGAGTTTGGACTACAGACCACACGGCGCCTCAGGAGAAGGATCACGAAGGCAACGAAAACAACATTTTATTACCCAAGCAAATAATGGCGGACAAGGTAGAAGAGGCCGGCCCCGCCACGGCCACCATCAACACAGTCACCCCCGAATCCACCACCGCTCAATTGGCCGCTGTCGTCCCCTTGACGGCCGACAAGGAGCCCACAGCTCCCGCGAGGGAGAAGAAGAAGGAGGAGGTTGCTGCTCCGGCTGAGGAGCAGAAGTCCGCCGAGGTTTCGCCTCCCGGCACCTACCCCGAAACTCCTCTTGCCGAGCTCGACAAGCAGGTCAAGGTTGACCCCCTCCCCGCCGCCATTGGCGCCGTCAACCCCATCTCGTTGCCGGCTGGTGAGCCAGTTCCCGGCGCTGCCAGAGTTGAGGCCATCGACAGCCACGTCACCTTGGACAAGGAGTCGTACGAGAAGTCTGATCGTATTCCCGGCATTGAGACTGAGCTTCCCCCAGTCACCAGCACCATGATCCCTGAGTCCAGCCTGCCAATCGCTGGCGCTAATGATGTCACCATTAACACCGTTGGTCCCGACTCCACCACAGCCATTCTTGCCGCCCAGGCTCCCCTGGAAGGCAAGGTGCCCGAAATCGTCAAGCACAGCCAAGAAGAGGCCCATGTTGAGCCTGAGGCCAGCGCCATCGAGGAGGAGGTGAAGGAGAAGGCTGCCGTCGAGGAGGAGCTTCTTCAGAAGGTTCCCGAGGTCGCTTCCACTTCCGAGGGCACTGCGGGTGTGGGCACCGACAAGTCGGAGAACGACAAGTCAGTGGCTGAGACTGTCGCCGCTGTTGCTGCCACCGCCGGCACTGCTCTCCTCGGTGCTGCCGTCGTTGCTGCCCAGAACGCCGGCGAGGTTGCTACCGAGGTCGCCCACAAGGTCAGCGATGTTGCTGCTGACTACGCCGCCAAGGCTCCCGAGGTTGCCAGTGACGTCGCCCAGAAGGCTACCGAGGTTGCTAGCGACGCCGCCCAGAAGGCGAGCGAGGCTGCTGCCAACGTCACTACCCAGGCCACCGAGACTGCCACCGAGGCTACCCAGAAGGCGACCGAAGTCGCTACCGATGCCGCTACCAACCTTCCCGATTCCGTCAAGGAGGTCCTTCCCGAGTCTGTTCAGCAGACCATCACCGAGGCCCAGCAACAAGCGGTTGAGGCCAAGCAAGAGGAGATTGTGGAGAGCCTGGCCCCTGAGGTTCCTGCCCCTGTGAAGGAGTCCCTCAAGGAGGCTCTCGAGAGCCCCGAGGCTGCGGCCAACACTGCTGCTGTGGAGGAGAAGGCTGCTGTAGAGGCTGAGCTTTTGAAGGAGGTGAAGCCCGCAGATTCTATTGAGGAGTCTGCTGCCAAGGCCCAGGCGTACATCAAGGCCGAGGAAGCTAAGGCGGAAGAGGAGGCCAAGGCTGCTGCTGCCGCGAAGATTGAGGAAGAGACCAAGGTTGTCGCCGATGCTGTTCCTGTTGAGGTCAAGGAGTCTTTGGAGAAGGCTGGCGAGAGCCCAGAGGCTGTTAGCAATGCTACTGCGGTTGAGGACAAGAGGGAGGTCGAGGCCGAACTCTTGGAGGAGGTCAAGGCTGTCGAGCCAGAGCCCCTCAAGATTGATGCGCCAAAGCCCGTCGAGGAGACCAAGGCTGCCGATACTGCTGTGGTCGTTGAGCCACCTGCTGCCGCTGAGGAGGTCAAGACTGTCGACGCTGCCCCGGCTGCCGAGCCAGTTGCTGCTGAGCCTGCGTCCATCAGGGCTGTTGAGCTCCCCCCAGCTGTTGAAGAGCCCAAAGTTGAGGAAACTAAGGTTGTGGAGCCCAAGGTTGAGGAGCCCAAGGTTGAGGAGCCCAAGGTTGAGGAGCCCAAGGTTGAGGAGCCCAAGGTTGAGGAGCCCAAGGTTGAGGAGCCCATGGCTGAGGAGACCAAGGCTGAGGAGGCCAAGGTTGCTGCTGAGGGTGAGGCTACCACTTCTGCCGTTCCCGCTACTACCACCGAAACCACCACCACCACCACTGCCACCGAGGCCACCGCCGAGGAGGCCAAGCCCGCTACCAATGGAAGCACACCTGCTGCTGATGCCGCCGTTGCCGAGGCCACGGGTGCTGATGCCACCCTCACCAAGACCACCACGGCCGACAAGAAGAAGAACAGAGTTAGCGGCTTTTTCGCCAAGCTGAAGCAGAAGTTCTCCGGGCATTAAGCCTCTTTTCAGCAGAGTTGTGTCTTTTGATTCAGGACGGGGGCGTTAAAATCAGCTTGTTTTCTAGCTCGGGGCTGCTACTTTCCTATCTTCCTGTTTTCTCCCATGATTCCCCCCTGGTTTGCAAGGTGGATGTTCCGCACATATGTCATAGGCTGAGGGCATTCGTTGTTTCAGAAAAGCATTAGTCGGGATTGTTATTATCCGGAACGAGGTCTTCTGATGGGGCTCTTTGCCTGTGTTGCGTCGGTGTCATCGTTGGTGGTGGAGTGTGTGGTGGATAAGGGAACGAAAGACTCGTCTATAGTTTGGGGACTTGGTTCGTATACAACAAGGTGGAAGAACGGGATGGGTTATGTTTTTGTTTTCGATTGTGGGAGGAAGTTTGATTGAGTGTGATGGGTTGTTTGGGTGGTTCGCGATATCCAAGGCCCGGTTGTTTCTACTCAGGGTCGTTCAATGGGGACTTTTCTTGTGTTTTCAAGGTCATGCCCCGTTAATGTCTGGTTTGGTTGTATGCTGGTAGCTACCTACAAGGTTCTTATAATAAACTGTCGTTTTAAAACCAATTTTGAGTGGAGATTAAGCCAGGGTGATAGAAAGCAAGTAAGTCATCGGGATGTAACTCTTTGCCCGTTATTTGCTATATAAATGCGAATTTCATGAAAAGGTTGTCCGCTGTCATATCGCCCACCAACCGACCAACCACCCAACCAGACAACACCAGTGGCTATGCTTTCAAATCTCACAGGTCTCTGGATGTTGATGTTTTGTAATATAGCTTGCCTCATCATCACTTTAGTTCTACTTAAGGGCAGGCAAGCCCAAACCATCCTACAGCCCTCTCTTGCCCCCCGTGCTCATCAACGTAATCTTTTGCTTCTTCTTCTTCTTCCCGCCGCCGCCGCCACCACCACCACCACTACCACCAGGAGCGCCCGTAGCACTGCCCGACGGGCCACCAGTCTCGGCAATCCCCATGGCCTCCATCTGGAAAGTCATATCCGCCCCCAACGTCTCCAAGACCGCATCATCCTTCAACCACCCATCATCCACCCTCGGCCTAGGAACCGCCGCCGACACAGGCTCACCAGCAACAGCACGAGTCCCCCACACCGTCCTGCTCCCGGACGGGCTCGTGCTAATCTCCCCCAGCGTGCCAAAACCATTCCTCTGATTCGGCGGTGACGTCCCCGAAGTAGCTGCCGTTACCCCCAACGGCAAGAAATCATCCATATTCACTGGCGACTCTTCGTCCACAAATCCCGCATTGCCAAACCTAACCGCCGTGATGTCCTCATCCAACACGCCCAGCTGCCGCCTAGCCCCGCGCACCTGAGCGGCTTCGATCCTTTCGGCCTGGATCCGCTCGCGCTCCTCCTGCGCGGCCTTGTCGCGGTTCCGCTTCCTCCGGCGCTCGATATCTTCTGCAAAAGTGGCGAGGTCCTCCGAGGGGACAATATCCGTCCAGTCGCACTCCAAAAAGCTAATCAGGCACCCGTGGGGGAGATGGCCCAGGTACTTTGCTCTTTTCCTAAGCGCGTCGTCGACGACGTGCCCTGTAGAAATGTGCTCCACCCGAGGTAGCAACGTCGACGGAAACGACGAGAAAGAACCATACTTTGTCTTGAGAATCCGGATATCAAGCGGCGACAAGTAGAGGTGTGGTGGCGATGTATAGAAGTAAAATCCTTGATCCTGAGGCTTCTGCTCCGGCGCAACCACCACCAGCTCAGGGGCCTTGGATGACGAAGTCCGCGACTGCGACTCCCCAAGCCCAATCATCTTTTCCTTTGCATTGTTGATCGCCCTGACGGCCTTTTGCGTCCATTCTGTGTCTTCCTGATACAAGAGCTCGTCCTCTTTCTCCTGCTTGAGCAGCTCTTCGATTTCTCGGTCAAACTGCTCCGCCATGTAACCGCCCGTACCCCTCATGATTCTCGCATAATCCAGCACGTTGGCCGCCCAGTGCCAGGGGATATCCTCACCAGACTCGAGCACCTCTGCACCGCTCTCTCGAGGGAGCGCAAGCGTGCTTTTGGGGTTCCGAGCCATCAGGCGCAAAATCACATCGTCTCCCGGGCGAGGCAGAGGGCTTTCCTGCCCGGCGTAGAACCTCACCGGTCGCACATCAGATAACTGGATGCTGTCCTCGCAGATTGGGCATTTCCTCCACTTGGGCTGCTTCTTTTCTGTTCCATCACCCACGGTCGTGTTCATGAAGCGCATCAAGCAAGGCAGGCAAAAGATGTGCCCGCACTTTGCCATGCGCGGCGCAACCGGCTCAGACAGGCAGATGGGGCACGAAGTCTGTTGCGATTCAGTAGATGCAATGACTTGAAGTACGTCGGTCCACTCGATGTGCTGGTCGGCGTCGGCGGCTTGGACGGTGTAGTCGCCCTCGGGGGTCACAACAAAGCGGTAGTTCGCATGGATGTACCGGGCCTTGTCCACGGCGTGATATCCCGAGCCTACGCCCCACGCAGGGTTTCTCCGGTAGGATCGGGAGTAAGGCGCGTGCGAACCCTCATATGGTCGTGGTGGAAGCGCATAATTCATTAGATGTGTGATGGATGTTTGACCGCGGCGGCTGGAGGTATTGCGAAGGGCTCTAATCTCAGCCATGGCGTCCTCGTCGTCCATATGAGAGTCGCCAAACGACGGGCCAGCCCTTCTCTGGTTTCTATGCTGTTTTCTTGCCCCTTGGCTCTTCCGAGGCTGTCCCGGAGCGTGTAAGGGACTCTGTGTCTGTCGTCGGCTTGTATCAAAGCTCGCCGATGGGGGGGGCTGGGGAGGCGCGGGAGAGTGGTTCGCTGGTGCCGCCGGCGGAGGCTTGCTTGGGGCTGATGATGTCGAGTTCATGTTTGATGCCGTGGCCGGAGCAACCGGCTGCTGCTCGTCGGGTGGTTTGGCTAAGGCTTGCTCTGAAGCAAACCGAAGCTCATCGGGACTTGGAGGCGAAATGTCAGTTGCCATTGCTGGCAGATGAGAGTAGCATGAGGGTGAGTGGGCCCTGTGCATACTTGAGAAGGTAGATGGGAGTAGTCAAATCGTCGGCTGGTGTCAATGCGTCGGCCTCGCAAAACGTTGATCGAATGGAGGCGGCGGGCAAGAGTGAAGAAAACCGATGTGGCGGTTTGTAAATTCGGCATCAACCTAACGGAGACACTGGCTTGATGGCCACAACCTGAATCCCTATGAATTTTTCAGAAACACAGGTGAGTTCGGGGCCCAAGGTCGGACCCCATGAGTTTTCGACAGGGAAAAAGAGCAGCAAGAGTCGCGGGGCAAATGCGCTGATGGTCGGTCGGAGCTTTGGGCGGGCGGGAGCAACCAAAGGTGGCGCCGATTCCAGAATCACGCCTCTGGCCAGCTGCTGACTCACCGGCGAGTTTCTTGGATACCGAGCCAGTCTTGCGATGCAGCAGGATAGGTCCGTAGTTTCTCCTCTACATGCAATCGTGTCCGAGGTCTAGGCTTTCTTTCTTATATGATTGCAGTCTCCGAGTATCCAGTGCTGTTGGTCTTGTTTCGCACGTCCAGCACATGACACTGGCAACCCTAACCCTTGATCTTAGAGCTCACTTACACGACATGTTGTCCCTATATCTGAGAAACACAGAAATTCATTCAGAAAGATTCATTTGCTGACCAAAGAAGACTCTTCCAATCCGTGTGGCCGAGGAGTTAGTTCAGACACTTTTAAACTCTCAAGAAAGACAGCTCCATAATGCCCTGAAGAGGATGAAACAGACGCCATACAATAGCTCTGAAGAGTGGGCAACAGCAGGGTAGGGTAAATCTCATTGAGATACCAAAGCTATATTCCATAGAGCCGCCCTTTCCTCCCCTCCACCTCTCACAAAAGCTGCCAGGCTCCCTGTGCCCCCTTACATAACACAGATTGGCTGCAAACAAGAGCTCATCATGAAGTCATGGACTGGAGGAGCTCCCCGCCCAGCCAAGCTCCGAACCTATCTGAATTCCGCGTCTCATATATTCACCTCAATTAGAAACGGGATACAAAATGCCAACATGACATCAGAGAGGGGGACCGAATGACATCACCTTTGTCTTTCCACAGTTCAAGATGATGCCAAAGAAGATTAAATAGGAATTGTGCTCTCTCCTGAACCCAGTTCCTATCTGCAATCACCTCGAGCTCTGTAACCAAACTCCTCTGCAAAGTCCAAATAAACCAAATCATTAATCATGTCCCCCAACAAAGCACCAAGCGCCGGCACCAAGGCACGTCCCTTCCCCCCTCTTCTTCCCCCAAACACAACCACCCCCCTAACAACACCCCCAAGGTCACCCTCGGCTCCTCAGCCCCCATAATCCAAGAATCAGCCGGCCCCGTCAACCCATCCTCCCTAGCCGCCGAATCCCGCCGCCATGGCGGCGCCTTCTCCGAAAACCCCACCTCCTCCAGCTCCTCCCCCGGCCAGCCAGCCTCCCAATCCGAGTATGAATCCTCCCTCTCCGGCACCACCAGCCGCCCCTCTAGCAATTCCGCCTCCTTGGAATCAGCCCAAATGTCCAAATCGTCCCAGTCGGAGCGCGGACAAAAGGGGATGCCCTCCAAGTCGACCAAGACGGAGTCGTCAAAGACTGTGAGCAATCCCGAGGGGCAGGGGGCCAAGGCACCGACTTATGTCGAGAATTTGATTCATACCGGTGCCGAGAGGGGCGGGAAGCCGCACGGGAAGAATCTGACAGAGGGTGGGTTTGAGGGGAGCGGGACGGTGGAGGGCCCGTTGCCTGAGCCCGGGAGTGAGGATGACCCGGGACGGTCGGCGTTTAGGAAGCTGGCGGGGGCGAGCGCGGCTGGGAGCGGGGTGGCGAAGGGGTGGAAGGAGTCGGAGGGGAGGAAGGGGTTTTCGCAGTTGGGAAGTGAGGAGAGTGCTTAGATGTGAGGTTGGGGTTGGGGTGGTTGGTCTGAGATTGGATTTGGGTCAGGAAAAGTTAGCCTTGATAGTTGTCAGTGTTAGTTCTGTCTTTCACCAACCTTTTAAAATGGCTTGTTGTTACTCCTTGACTTGTCAGTGACAGCTTGTTTCATCTGATCTTACCTTAAAGTTGCTCCAATGGCTCGGCTCAGGTGGAACTGACAAACTCCATCACCGGGGCAAACCTGTCTTTCTCTCCCCAACTGCAAGAATCAATGTCAGTGAACAGCTCATCATCCATCCGATGATGAAAACATCGCTCAGCAAACAAGAACCAAATCTTCGACCGACATAACAACCCAAGTTCATTACTATCTTCAAAGCCATTAACGCTAACACCACACACAAAAAATTAAGCATTACTTGAATCCAGAAGGAAGAAAAATGGGAACCTGACCCTCACAAAGAGGCGGTCAGAACCAAAGCTGAAAATCGCAATAAATGCCAGTCTCAACTTTTGCGTAATTCAAGCCGGATGATTATCCAAAAGAAGCTCGGATCACAGATTCCACTTTTCCAAAGAAGGCTTTCCCCAAAAAGAACCACACAACACCCGGCAAATAGCTTGCCAGACTTTCCCTCTCGCTTAGAGCACGACAGCAACAACACCGGCGACGGCGGCGAGGACACCGCCAGCGTTCAGGGCGAGATACGCAGCGCTGTTGGTGTTGGTGGCTGGGGAGCTGGGGAGGGTGGAGGTGCCGGACTCGTCGTCAGTGTTGCTCGCGTCATCCTCGACCTGGTTCTGATTTAGGGTCTGAGTCGGGGTGACGTTGTTGGTTTTGGAGGCGGAAGGGGCAGCGGTGGCCTTGGAAGGGAACTGGGAGGCGTAGCCGCAGAAGATGTCCTTTTGGCCGACGTCAGAGTCTGATACGGAGAGTCAGTATGAATACAGAGATTACGCGTTCGAGGCAAGGTTGGGCGGGTTAAGAACTTACGGAGACGAGAGTCGTTGGGGCAGTTGTTGTAGCAGCTGTACGCGGGCAAGGAGGTTAGATACTGTCTAGAATATCATCAAGATGGCGGGTGACACAGCGAAACTTACGTGAGGATAGCTTGCCAGGCGGCGCATGAGCAGTCGTAGTCACTCGGGCCGCAGGCGGCGAGCTTCGCCTTCTCGGAGCCGAGGCAGGCCTCGACTATGTAGTCGGCACCACAGACGCTGGTGGTCTGGGCCATGGCGGCCGAGACGAGGACGGCGACGGGGAGGAAGAAGGACTTCATTTTGGCGATTGATTATGGTGGATTACGATGGAGAATCAAGCGCGTCGCGAAGAGGAATGGCGGTCGGACGGGATGAGAGTTTGTTTTTATGTGGTTTTGAACGAGAGGGTGGTATCATACAACTCTGGAAGGCTGGGATTATACCAGGATGAGATGGTGAATGAACGACTGACTGGGGAGGAATCCGGAGTAACGAATGGATACGGTCTGGTGCATGGAGTCAAATACTCGCGATGAACGGGGGAGCGGCGCCAGAGCAACCGAAAAAAACAAGCGAGTGTGTGAGGAGGTTGTGGGAATCAGGAGTGGAATCACAGGCGGCGAGGGAGGAGATGGAAGGGATGTGGGCGATGCGATGCTCCCAGAAGGGGCATGGGGAGGGGGGATGGCACGGCGCTAGTCTCTTTAATTATAAGCCGACATGGGGAGCTGGGGACGCCACATCGATGTTGTTCCCACCATCCAGGCCTCAACCCGCCTATCAACTGCCAGTGCTCACAGCATGGCGCGGGTCGTTGTGGTCGGCCGGCTGGAATGCGTTCTGCTGCATGTTGCTGCTGTGGGTTGTCGCCAAAAGGGAAATATCAAAATGTTGACTGAGCAAGTGGTCGTGCTGTGGTGTTCACGCTTCGGGAAGTGCAGGTCGTTGGATCGCGTCGGGCCCGGCCGGCCGTGCATTTTGATCTAAACCAATCGGCAACGAGCTGGACACTCGTGTTATCAGGGGGTTTGACAGGGGGTCAGAATCATCATCTCCTGATTGGCCAATCTCTCCGGCAGGTGGCCTCGGCCTTGCAGGGGGGTCCGAGTGCGTCTGTCATCACTCGTAAAACCCAGTTCAACCGATCGCCCAAGGCCAGAAACATCACCGCCAAAGAGAAGTTGGCGCTGCAGCTTCTCTGCCAAGCTTATAAGCCGCATCTGCCATCACATCTCTCTTTGAAACGGTTTGCTTGATGTTTCTGGATATCAGATGCTACCGCCACACAAACATAAACATCTTTGTGCTCACCGAGTCTGTGTATCGAGCTACCAGGCCCACCCGGCCTTGTTTGTGTCGGATGTACCACAGCATGGCTGAGAAACACCAGCGGTTCCAGCTCTGACTTTCCTCTCGATCGACAATGCACAGAATATCTGGCAAGACCGGTGATCTGCTGCATGTCATGAACGTGTGCTCGAGGTCTGACACTGATTTGCTCTCAGACAATGTCAACCCGCAACAGTCTCACTCCAATGACAAAACGAACATACGGAAAAGTCTAGATACAAGGCTTATACTGGATCCGAAATCCTCAAGAGAGCTTTCAGAATATACGGAGTAGTTCCCACCTCTATTAAGATGCTGGCGAAAGTCATGCAACCTCCTCTCCCACCACTGCATATCTCCCCAACCCATCTCAGCCCCTCACATCTCCGTCTTCAAACTCACGATAACACAACCAAACCGTCTTGCACCTTTCGTCAGCCTCAACATCCATCAAATAATACCCTGGCCGATAAAACTCTCCACCTTTATACTTCCAAGGCCCAAACCAATCCCATCCGTAACTACGGCTGCCAATCCGGTGCATTCTGAACCCCCGCCAGCTGTAAACCAGATTCTGGGTAGGTATCGGGATTATCTACGATTTCAATCGCCCTGAACTCTATCGGGTGTTGGTGAGGCGCAGGCGGAGAGGTGTTGTGGATTGGTCGCCAGTTGATTATCTCTACATTCGAGATGCGGGCTGGGAGTTTGTGGTGTGGTAAGGGGAGGTGTTCGCGGCCATGATAATGATAGACAGTGGGACCAGCTTTCTTGTTGGGGAGTTTGACACTTTTGGAGGAGTGGGACGTGCGGTCGAATTCGGTCCAGCTTGAGGCTGTGGATGAAGATGGTTTCGATGTGGACTCTGGTTTACTGTGGCTTGATGTGTTTGTTCCCGAGACATTTGGTGCTGGGTTTGCTCCCACTGGCTTTCTCTTTGAAATTGTCGACATATTTGGATATTTCAGAGACGTTGATACCGGCTTTCTCTTTGGAATTGTCGACGTACTTGAAGAGTGCACAAGTGTTGATGCTTGCGTGGTTGGGGGGCCAGGCCTGGTTGTCTGTTGATCGTGAGCCGAGCGTTGGTGTTGCTGGGTGTGGCTATGAGCAGGAGTGACAGTTCTGCTTGAATGGCCATTTGAGCTTTTGGCGATGTGTTCGGGAATATAGGTTTTGTTATCTTCTTTCCTTGAGGGGATATAGGTACCCTGCCTGTTGTAGCCTGGCCCATGGCCTGTGTTGCTAACCGGCTGGGTCTTGTCCTTGCCAGTAAACTTGGACAACCGGCCTGTTTTTCTTTTCTTATCCATTTTCTTCGAGCTATCGGCAGTGCAGTGTGTCTGCTCCTAGACAACACAAAAAGCAGGGGATAGTTGTCTCGTATTTCCCAACAACAAGGGAAAGCCGGGAAGGGAAGCTGAGTATTGATATCCTCACAGGCGTGGCGGAGATCAGATATGATTGCTGATCTGAACCTAATGTTCATGTGAGCCATATGAGCAGTGACCTGCAAACACCGTGTTTCGAATGTGTGAATGTGATTCAACCGCGTGAGCTCCTTGACGTCAACTGTGCTGTGTACTGTGACCAGATATCAGGCTGGAGATATATAAGATGGTGCCTGTATATCTTAAATATCTTCCGTTCGAGCTTAGCAATTTGTTCCTATCAACATGTATGATGGACTACATGTCACGTTATTGCCCTAGCCTCTTAAATGACTGTCGGGTAATGTTATATGTCGTGGTCAATATCACAAGCCCTACTGTGAGGCTACCATGAAGGTCAGTCGTGGTGTGCTAGGGGTGAGTAGTGAAAATCATAAGGCACCTCATTAAGGGGTTGTGAAACATCTCAAAAGAATTCTCTAAATTTCAGTGGAACTAAAATTATATATCCTGCACATTCGAGCTTGACTAGTGTTATTTAGCCTCCTGGAGATATTGATGAGGTGGCCATCACTGTCTAACTTCTAGGGTCCTGAATATATAACATTCTAACATTAAAAATATTGTCTATGGAATCTGCCACTCCAATTCCACCCAATGTAGCTGAGCTTCTGACCCAGCCAGATCATCGTAGAGAGTAAAACCCGCGTGTCACTTCTATAAGAGTTTCCATACGTAGCCGACGAAGACCAGAAGTGGAAGGTAGAGGTTTGCGTTTAGGAGGCCCATCTTTGCGTGCAGTAGGCATGTTTCTGGGTTTGTTCGATGGAAATTCGCGTTCAGGTGGTATTTGAGTACCTGGAATAGGCCCTAGATATCTTGCTGGGTGGGTGCGGCTGGCGTATTTTGAGAACCTCTCCGACGGGCATGTGCTTGTATTCAAGACTATTCACCGTCTCGGGAAAAACACCTGACAATGTTCGAAGCTGGCATGCCAGTACATCATTCTCCACCACTGCAACCCCAACAATCCCCTGTATTCCTTCGAGGTCGCTCGTATATCTAGTTAGGAGGAAGAGACTTCTCTCTTGGCAGGAGATAAGTAGAGACTTTCCGAACTCTACGATCTGTCCATCTGGCTTCCAGTATGTCCAATCTTTTGGGTCGTACTAGCTTCCAACGCAGGCATTGGAGCTGGAGACAAATTTGAACTGTTGAAAATTGACCTTTCGTGCCTGACCGCCGAACCGTACCTCTCGATAGGATCCGCCAATGTTTCATCGCGAGCTAAGCGGTTCAAATGGGAATTCATGGCATTCATATCTCGGTTGTTGTCCGTCAAAGGATGACTTTGTGGTGGGATTTGGTTGTCGGGAGGTGTCACAATTATAGTTGGCGGCGATGTTGACTCCGTTGGCTTCCTTGGCACTGGTTGACCCAGCACAGGCACATCGTTGTATGGGTTTCTCTGTCTCTCCTGACCCTTCTGGTAAATCTACCCTGTTGATGGCAAGTGTCCGCTAGTTGGAGAGCTCGGAACGGACGGGGAACTTTGAGCATAGGGAGAAACGGGTGAGATATCAAAGTCGAGGGGCGAGTATGAAGTACTAACAAGGGAAACAGTCAGGGGTGATGGCTGATGATGACGAGCAGATCTCGGATAAGGGTTGGAGCTGTGAGGACGAGGTCAATGCTGTTGAGCATATCCCGGGTACGGGGAAGCAGATCTGCTGTAGTTGCTGGCAGTGCTGCGTGTGTTGTTTGACTCTCTTGAGGCTTGGCGAGACGTTGTTAATCACCAGAAATGAGGCTGGAAATACATGAGATGATGTCTCTTTGAGTTTGAGCATCTTCCCTCCGTACCTGTGTTATCGGGTATTCATGTGATATGCAATTGACTCCTTTGAGGCTCTGGTCAACACCAAAGACATGCAGCCATGGAGCTCTTCATCTCAGAGCAGGACACCCTTGGGAGCCACGTTCTAGACAAATAAATGCCAACATAAAGTACCGTAAATTAACAAAGGCTTTGATGCTGAACTACGCCTTAGAAAATAGTCAAGTCGCTTTTAAGGACACCAAATAGACGTCGAAAAGTATTTAATACGCCTGAAAGAGTAACTAACAGGTCTATTCTACTTAAAAAGGTGTAAGCTGATAATTGTTACAGGTTTTACCAACCAGCAATATCAACTATTCTATCGGGGCGTGGGAGTTTGACCGGGCTGTTTAGCAAGTCACAATTGTTAAACGTGAAAGAGTAACAGATTGAGGTGTGATTGCATCATATTCTATTCTTTACCTAGGCAATCTCTGTAAACGATATCTATGAACGTGCTCGATATCCCAGATATACAATCTTTGCCAGCAAGTACCGGACTGTCAGCCCTCCAACCGCGATTATGAAACTTCAAACAGACCCCCAATGACTTCAAATTCCATCCATCTTTGCCTGTTCTGTGCGAGAAATTAAAAAGCACAAGCGTATCAGTAACAAGCCCACAACACTAATACCTACCCTTCAATGGTAGTAACCTGACTAATTTGAGCTTACCGAGTCCATATAGGTACCTCTGATAATACCCATTATCACCAACCCGATACGGCACCCGATACACAGCCAGCCCATACACCGGAGACATAAATTATCTCGTCTCCTGCGTTTCAACCCTGAGTCTTAACATCCGTTTGACTCTACAACCTCACCTGGGTATATGCGTTGAACGTACCCCAACACCTCTTCCACAGGCATTTCCCTCAGTTTTCCCAGCTTTGCCATTGCGCTGACTTGTTAAGCGCAAAACCAGCTGCCAGCCACATAGCTGTTTCGTCATCCTCCACCACTCTGAAGAAAACCCGGCCGTGTATACCCTCCAGATAGTGGATATACCTCGCTAGAAAATTGCCCTTCTCGTTGCTGTAAAAACAGATAGGTTTTTCGATTTGATCTTTGGCTGTGCTGGCTTGGCCTTTGGCATCGGTGGAGGGACTGGTTTCATTCGTATAATCTTTGGCTGTGCTGGGCTGACGTTTGAGACTGGGGGCGGGACTGGTTTTCTTCTTGGTATCGCCTTTTGTGGATGGCCTTTGGTGCTTGACGCAGGCGTTTGGGGGAGTTCGTGTGGGCTTGGGCTCGCGACGCATGTTGTCTGCGTTAAGATTGTATCCACACTGCCCACGCTTGATCTCCGTTGGCTTAGAGGCGAGCCATATCTCCCGTCCGGGGTTTCTGAGACATAATTCGTCGCTGATTTCTTCAACCACCAATTTCAATGATTCCCGATGCCCTCTTCGCTCATCCCGAGGAGGGGGACTGCATGGCGTGCTCTGGGGTGTGCTAGTTGTGGTGCCGTGCCTGGTGTTGATGTGCCCCATCTTGAGCTCGTGGATGCTTGTCTTCTCAGCGACGTTATTCTTGATGAAGCATGGTTTGGTTGCGGTGCTTGCAGCAACCGCTGTGTAAGCCCCGCCCGGGAGGGTCAGCCGTGAGAATGGCAGTCAGAAAGGGGACTCGGCGAAAAGGGTGGACGGAAATTTCTGTCGACGCTGAATAACAGCTAGACAGCGGACTCGGCGGAAAGGGGATGTTGTAGCTAGTTGATGGTGAGTGAAAAGCAGACAAAGGGGTCGGGTTGTATGGTGGCGAATGGTAATAAGGATACTGCGGTCCAATGGGATATAAGAGCACAGCTTGGTGATAGAAGCATGGTGCAGCAGTCAGAGGGTACATGTCGAGCTGTGATTGATAACCATGGGTGGGACGCGGATGGGAAGCGTAAGTGCGAAATCGCGAGGAAAGGCGGTCGTCGTAAGAATAGGATTGGGTATATCCGTGGGACCAGTGCTCCCGGTACTCAACTTGACGAGTACTCATGGCCCGCTGGTATTTGCTGGTAGAGTTGACTTGCCATTCCACTGGTAGGAAAAGCCGAGAACTGAAGGGTATTTATAATAGCCAAACACTCAGTGTCGGCCTCATTGTCCGCGTTCGCAGAGTCTGCCAGCCATACGAACGGTCACTCGTGACATGGTGTTAGGTAGCGCAACAATGATGACCTGACATCAGGAAGGTCATTTGGCGACGTCTTTCAGATGTGAGAATATGTAATAGTATTGTTCCATCCGTAGCTCTCATTCAAGTCATCTCAAAACAGGAACAAGAGCGTTACTTACACAGATGCATGCTCGCTTCCTGTCCCTATGGAGCCCCTGAGCGCCTAAAATTGCACAACCATAGCCATCCATCCATCACTCATACATTGTGGGAAACCGCCACCTCTTGAAAAGAACCTCGATTAACCCATCCTCTTGTCCACTTCAGCCGAGGGGGGATTCTCGTTGCCAACATCGGGGTTGAGATAGTTGGCGTCTTCGGCGGCCTCGTACTCGGCAATGAGATCTGTGACGACCTCTCGAGCCTCATCGAACTCGCTGAGATTGTCAGCAAAGGGAGCCGTCTTTTTGTAGCCCTCCAAGAAGGCATTGCGTTTTCTCATGCCATCATACTGGCGGTAAATTCTTTTGAAAAGCTGTGATAATGTTAGATACGGAGATATCTGTTTCAACATATGGAGAATACCTACAGTTGCGATGCTCGTGTGATTGGCCAACATTAGACCGCTGACACGGTGTGCCATGGGGATGTATGGGCTTCTCTTGGTCAGAGCCACTTGAATACTGGCGGGACCCCACGGAATGAAAGTGGCAAGACGACGTTCACGGATACGCAGCAAACTCTTGTGGACGTCTGTCGGGTCAACTTCTCCTTGAATGACGTTCAAGATGGAAATGTAGCAACTCTTTTTGCCAGGCACGGTCGATACCATGCGGTTCTTGGGCTGCAAGAGACGACGCATGACGTCCAGAACGGTGGTCTTGCGGACTGTCTTGGCCTGCTCGACTTGATCACCGGTGAAGGGTGTGTAAGAAGTCATGAGGAAGTGGCAACGTGGGGTCGGGATGAGAGATGCGAGGATGCTGACAAGATCATTGTGCATGTAACCTGGGTAGCGGAGGGTGGTGGTGCTGGCCGACATGACGGTCGATACCAGCTGGTTTGTTTGTTGGAAGGAGGGCTCTTGCATGTGAAGTCTGTCTGCTGCGATGTGGGAGAGAGCTCCGTTGTCGAGGACAACCACTGAATCGGCATTTTGGGTGAGGCGTCTCATGGTGAGCATGCTGTTGTATGGGTGTACCACCACGTCGCCGGAGTTTGTCGTGTCAGGAAATACGGAGTATGTCTGGATGATCTTCTTGGGGAATCTGTCATTTAACCTTTCAAGTAGGAAGGAACCCAAGCCTGAGCCTGTGCCTCCGGCGATCGAATGCAGCATCATGAAGCCCTCGAGAGAATCACTGCCGTCAGCTTCCCGGTCGATCATCTCCATGATCTCCTCGTGCACTAACTCTCCCGTCTGGTACCCATCGCCCCAGTTGTTTCCGGCCCCTACACCATTCTTGCCCACGTAAAAGTTCTCAGGGTTGTATATGTTTCTGTATGGGCCTGTTTGGATGCCGTGGATAACTCGTGGCTCCAGATCGATTAGGATAGCTCTTGGGATGTACCGGGTATCGTCACTCTGGTAATAAAAGACATCTTTTCGATCGCCGCCCTCGGTTGCAAAGTCCTCGAGGTTGCCGTCCTGACTGATGCCGTGCTCCTGGCATAGCTGCTGCCAAAACTGACTGCCAACTGTGGTAGATGGACTGTTAGTCTGGGGACGACATGAACAGGATATGGCATAAAGAATGGAAATACTGACTGCTGTTGCCGCACTGGCCTGCCTGAATGGTGATTATTTCTCTTGGCATGGTGGTGGCATCGGCGGGATAATGTTTAATGGGAAGATACAACGATGATGTCGATTTCTGGAGCTCCGACGCGTTTGAAGCCGTTTGAGACGCGAATTTGAGACCCCGCCTCTTGGATGTCGAGGGGCACCCTTGCTAGCGCACACTGGCCCAGCTCCGAGGTTGTCAGCCGCAGCTTCGGTACCACTTTGTTTCTTCTGCGACATCTTCAAGCAAAGGTGCTACGTATGTCAATTTCATGTCCCTATTTCTTTACAGCTTTGGTGACATTATATTGTTTTCCATGATTATGACTAGATACACCAGAGATACCTTGTATCTTCGTAGGACCTATGATCTAACTGACCTCAGCGAGTGGGAGCTGCCATCTGAATTGGAAAATGCTGCAGCTGCATGAATACCTTACCCTGCCGTAATTGAGCCAATTTTGCGTGCCAGGCCATCCCAACCAGCACTTGAGTTCCAGGCTGTCGAGATTTGGATGATGTCGCTGGAAATGATGAAACATGGGGCAGCCCAGAGGCGTGGGGCCCGATGGAAGGGGTCAGTAAATTGTAGGTTATTTCCCGCTGTACACCCCTGTCGATGCACCCAACGTCAGGTGCCATCACGTCCATCCCGCGGCTGTGGGAATGCGATGTTCCTGGTGAAGAAGTGAAGGTGTTGGCGGGAAACTTGAAAGTTTGGTTGCATCCCCATCTTTACCTTATTCTATTGAAAACTGCACATCGATCGCAGCCTGCTTCCTGCCCTCCTACCGTCCTCCTGTTACTAGCCAGCCAACACTAGTAGGCCATTTTAGTTGCTTTCTTGGTTTCTAGCTTCCAGGTTCCTTGAATCGGGAAACGTTGAACCTTCCACTCCAGTTCCACAACCTGCATCAAGACGCATGCCACTGACGCGCACCACGCGCCGCTGTACCGACACACCATCTCTAATCTAGCGAAGAAGTCATCCCCTACGCCCACGTTCCCCTCGAACAATCCGTGCCGCGCGAATCCGAGACGTTGCGAACAACCCGCCAACCCATGCTTCGCTATTGAGGCCCCCATCATCTTCACGAACCGCCGGCTTGTCTGCTTGCCACAGAAAGACTGCAACTTGAAAAAGAAGCATGACGGATACCCCCCGGCTTGAGCCTTCGGGCACGCCTCGAAAGGAAGCAAAGACGACCCTTTCCTCCGGCACGCTCGACGAATTGCCCACCATCCCCCAAGCCAAACTCCTCCACACTCACTCATCACCATTGCTGTCCGACCATGTCGATTTTGCTACCCGCCCGGCGACGAGACCGAATTCCCTACGTGGGCAGAGCATTGCCGAGAACGAGCCTACAGATTACTTGAATGGGGGGGTTGTCCATGACCGACAATCTTCCCCTGCGGCTGGCTATGGCAATGGGCCCATACCGTCCGCTCTCAATGTTGAGAACCCCCCTAAATCCGCTGCCTCAGGCCCATCCGACCTACTGGACACATCGGAGTTCACTTTGCCGAATTCAAACCGAAGAAGCGTACAGTTCACCCAGGATGACTTCGCGCCAGACCAGATAACAGCACATTCGAGGCAGGGTTCTTGGGACACCCGCGAAGCCTTTGGAAAGCTCCGTGGCTCGGGTTTCATTGCCATACTCAAGGACTTGAAAGGCACTGGCGGATCGCATACCCCGAGGACACCTGGTGCCGGTCCTTCGGAACTCCCATCCACCGCAAGTTCGCCAACAGCACTCCGTAATCCACCAAGAATACCTCGCGCGGCAGACGAAGGTAGTGATGTTGATGCAGATGCCGAGGAAACTGCCGATGAGACGGTTGGCGGAGCTGCGAAGGGTAAACAACGAAAGAAGAGACGGATCCGGAGACCCAGAATGGACTCATATTCGACGCCCAACACACCTCAAGTTGGTGTGGGAAGCCAGGATACTGCTGCCGCTGGGTACGGGAGGTTTGGAGGGCTTTTGCGACGTGCAACGTTGGGAGGCGTAGACGACCATGGCGTTGTATCTGAGGGTGAAGGTCGTGACCGCCTGACTAATGCACGGGCCCCCAGAAGAGTTACGCCATGGTCTTCAAGAGGTGGTCATGATGACGGGGAAGAAGCCGAAAGCCCAGGAGGTTCGAGGGTTGGCCATCATTTCAGAAGATTTTCGGCCCTCGGCGGTGTCGGTGGTGGTGTCAGTGATGGGGATGCCATCAGCCCCAGAAGGCCCTTTTTCGGAACCGAACGAGCCAGTACGTTCAGTGCACAAAAATGGAAACAAGTTAAAGGTGCCTTGAAGCTGCTGCGCAAAAAGCCAGACGAGCAGTTTGACTTTGCCAAATCAGCAGAGCTCATGGCCGAACTACGGGCGGTTACCCCCGCTGTGTTGATGCTGGCAAGCATGATACAGCGGGACGAGCATGGTAACAAGAGGATCCCCGTGCTGCTCGAGCAGTTGAGGCTTAAAGTCAAGAGTAGTACGCCAAGTCAAGAGAAGGACAGCGAGAGACATTGGCTCTTTGAAATCGAGCTCGAGTACGGCAGTGGTCCAAGTCAGATGAAGTGGACCATCCACCGCACCATCAAGGACATTCTCAACCTTCATTGGAAGTATAAGTTGACGCTAGGGAACGAGAAGTTGCCTTCCATTCATCAAGGGGCGAGACCAAAACAGCCCAGCTTTCCTTTGTCTGCCTTTCCCTACCTTCGTGGAGTGAGAGGCTTGGATGAGTCTGACGAGGAGGATGCTCCGAACAGCCAGCTTACGCCCAACCTGCTTGTTAATAACAACGATAGGGCTGAAGAGACGGCCGGGGAGCTAACAGCAGGCGAAGCGACTGTTCAGGAAGGGACCGATATCGACGCCCCGATTCGGAAAAAGCGCTCACGCATGTCGTACCTGGGTGCTCGACGAAAGACCTCAGCGCTCGGATCCATGGCCGATCTTGGTGCCAGTGCTTTGGACCCCAGTGTGGCCAAGAGACGCTACGTTGAGCGGCAACAGAGGACGCTGGAAAAGTATCTTCAAGACATGATTCGCTGGCTCATGTTCCGCGCGGATAGCAACCGTCTCTGCCGCTTCCTCGAACTCTCTGCCCTTGGTGTGCGCCTTGCTGCAGAAGGCAGCTATCACGGGAAAGAATGCTACCTGCACATTCAGTCCTCCAAGGGACTCGACTTTCGACGGGTTTTGACGCCAGGAAAGGTGATTGCTAGACACAGTCGGAAATGGTTCCTTGTGCGTCAAAGTTATATCGTCTGCGTTGAGTCCCCGGAGAACATGAATATCTACGACGTCTACCTCGTTGATCCCAAGTTCAAGCTCATATCGAAGAACACCAAGGGCAAGGAGCTTACCGGCAAGGACAAAAATAGAGAGGATGATGTTGAAAATCTCGACTTGACGGCTCCCCGCCCTGTGGCCAAGCACCATACTCTCAAGATCCTTACCTCGGAGCGAAAGGTCAAGTTGTTCTCCCCGAATCAGCACCTCATTCAGCAATTTGAGGAGTCCATCGTGGAGATGCTGAAGAACACGCCATGGCACCTGCACAATCGGTTTGGCAGCTTTGCCCCTGTTCGCACTGGGGCCTATGCCCAATGGCTTGTGGACGGCCGAGACTACATGTGGAACGTCTCGCGTGCCATCAGCATGGCAAAGGATGTCATCTACATTCACGACTGGTGGCTGAGTCCCGAGTTGTACATGAGACGTCCCGCTTGTATCAGCCAAAAGTGGCGACTTGATCGTCTGCTGCAGCGAAAGGCTGCCGAAGGTGTCAAGGTCTTTGTGATTGTCTACCGCAATGTGGAAGCCGCTATCCCTATTGATTCCGAGTATACCAAATTTTCCTTGCTTAACTTGCACCCGAACATTTTTGTCCAGCGCTCGCCACATCAGTTTAAAAAGAACCAGTTCTTCTTTGCTCATCACGAAAAGATCGTTATTGTCGATCATGATATCGCCTTTGTCGGTGGCATCGATCTCTGCTTTGGTCGTTGGGATTGCCCGCAACATCCTGTGGTGGACGACAAACCTACTGGTTTCGAGCCTCAAGAGGGACAGCCCAGGGATGCCGAGCATGTTCAACTCTTCCCCGGAAAGGACTATTCTAACCCCCGTGTTCGCGACTTCTTCCGCCTCAACGAGCCTTACGAGGAGATGTATGATCGCTCCAGAATCCCACGCATGCCATGGCACGATATTGCCATGCAAGTAGTAGGCCAGCCAGCTCGCGATCTCACTCGTCACTTTGTTCAGAGGTGGAACTACGTCCGTCGCGGACGCAAGCCCACCAGACCTACGCCGTTCCTGCTGCCTCCGCCGGATTGCAACCCGGAGGAGCTTGAGGCAGTTGGCTTGAATGGCACTTGTGAGGTGCAAATCCTTCGCTCGGCATCCACCTGGTCTCTAGGCATTGAAGACACGGAACAAAGCATCCACTTGGCTTATATCAAGATGATCGAAGACTCGGACCATTTCGTATATATGGAGAATCAGTTCTTCATCACCAGCACCGAGACCCTCAATAGCAAGATGGTCAATGGTATCGGCGATGCCCTGGTTCGCCGCATCATTCGTGCTCACGAAAACGACGAGGACTGGCGAGCGGTTATCCTGATTCCCCTGATGCCTGGCTTCCAGAACGAGGTGAACGAACAAGATGGCACCAGCGTTCGTCTCATTCTGCAGTGCCAATACCGCAGTATCTGTCGTGGAGAGCACTCGATCTTTGGGCGCCTCAAGGCTGCCGGCATTGACCCTGAGGACTACATTCAGTTCTTTTGTCTCCGGCAGTGGGGCAAGATGTCCAACGGCATGCTCACAACCGAGATGTTGTATATCCATGCCAAGTGCATCATCGTTGACGACCGGGTGGCTTTGATCGGATCGGCCAACATCAATGAGCGCTCCATGTTGGGCAACCGCGATTCCGAGGCTGCCGCCATCGTCCGCGATACCGACATGATTTGGTCCACGATGGCCGGACGCCCTTATCAGGTCGGGAGATTCGCCCACACGCTGCGTCTTCGGTTGATGAGAGAGCATTTGGGCTTGGACGTTGACGAGATTTTGGAGGAGGAAAGACAGGCCGATCTCGACCAAGCAGAGGCTTTCGAGGCCGAGATGGACCGCATCTACAGCGACGAATCCGATGGACTGTCTCCTGTGGCCGAGAGCTCAAGACGCCGTAGTTCGGCTCGCCCAGAGCCACTCAATATCCCATCTCGGAAGAACGCCAGTGATCACCAGGATACAGATCCGGAGAAGCCGGTGGGCAGAGGCCGGTCTTCCTCCAGGGTCTCCAAGGGCAAGGGCTCTGCCGACGGTCTACGAATTGACATTCCACAGGCTGACAAGCACAAGGTGGAAGTGGAAGGTCTCGGTGCTGATCATTGGAAGGCCGCTCAGGAGGAAGGTCTTCGTCAGGGGCGTGATTCTGTTATTGTCAATGATAGAGAAGTGTTGGTTCATGATGTTTTGTCTGGCGGAAGGGGAACAATTGACAGTCCCAAGCAAGCTCATCAGCTCCGGCGCCCCTCGGCCGTCACCTCTCGTGACGAAGGAGGGATTGATAACGACGGTATTCCTCCCATGCCACCATTTGACAGGCGGACCACGGAGCAACTTGGACTGCCACGGGCAAACCAGTTGCCAACACTGCCCATGGTGGACGATACCGACATTGGCGGCCCGCCCGTTCACACTGACGCTGGCGGAAGGTTGAGCTTCGGGCCCGCCCACACCCTTCCTATTGATATCAAGCTGGCCGATGTCCACAAGGATTGTATGCGCGATCCTCTCAACCCAGCCTTCTACGATGAAGTCTGGTCGAAAGTGGCTGAGAACAACACCAGGATTTACCGACGCGTGTTCCGCTGCATGCCAGACTCGGAAGCAACCAACTGGGCTGAGTACAAGGAGTTCGACGCTTACAACCAACGCTTCAAGGAGAGCATGGACTTTCACCGCTCCGACGAAGAGAGCGAGAAGCCTCCCATGAGCCATGCGGCAGCCCAGGCTGGAGGCGGTGGAGCTGGTATCGGCGCGCCCGGTCCTGCTACTGCCAGTTACGCGACGGCTGAGAAACTGGCAAGTCCCTTGGGCAATGCTGTCAGGGACGCTCTCAGTCACAACGAGCCAAACAAGGATGCCGTTCTTGATGAAAAGCGCGGCATGCAAGAAAATGACTATGGGCAAGACAACTCGTGGAGTGATATGAACCCCGACCCAGAGAAGTCTGTCGACCCCTTGGACACGGGTAATCATCCGACCAATTCAAGTCACGATCACTTGCCCCAGACGGAGAAGCTTGATGTTATCAAACCAAGGGAGCGGAGGGCTACCTTTTCCAACCAGGAGAAGCCCCCCAAGACGGGCGACAGCACTGCGTCAGCTGCCAATACTGATGCCAACGGCAATAGTGTGAAGCCAGTTGGGTCTCAACGACGCCCCAGGCGGCGGACTACCACCAGGGGTAGCCGGAAGGGCTTCAGTCCGACTGATGATATGCTCAACCGCGCCGATGCTGAGGAGCTGCTTAACATGACGCAAGGTGCTTTGGTGCAGTTCCCGTATGATTGGCTTGTGGTGGAGGAGACGAATGGCAACTGGCTGTTCCAGGTGGACCAGGTGGCTCCGTTGGCTATCTAGTAAGTTGGATTATGTTGCCTCTTATCCCATCATTACTTTGACTAACCATTTTTCTAGTAACTGAGTGTTTATATTGCTGAAAGAGCTGGTCTGTTGGAGTCCAGCGTTAGAAGGGATCATAAGGAGGTGTTTATGATGGTGAAGATTCCCCCTGGAGGAGTGTGGCATCATTGCGTTGGCGTTGGGGGTTGAGGCAGGCGCCTGGTGGAGCATGTATACGGGTTTGTGCATTGGGGCATTCTTGATTTTTTATTACCTTTTTTTTAAAACTTCTTTTACTGTTTCTTTTCTTATTTTGTTTTTTTGGGTGTTGCCAAACCCAATTTTGATAGCCAACTTTCTTATTGTACAAGACGTTTTCTTCAGCTGAAGCTGGTCTTCTCTCCCTTCCCAATTGTTTTACTCGTACAAGATATACAGATTCAACCCGTCACACATATGGTACACTCTTACACCCGTTCACTAACCCAGATAGCCCCCCTACACCCCGCTCTGATGACTCCGGTCAGGAGCCAGTGCGGCTCCGCCTTTTGCGCGTCATGCTCGACCGCGTGGTCCAAATGCTCCAGCTCCTCGTCCCGTATCCTCCTCAGCGTGCTGATCAACTCGGTGAATTCCTCGCCGACATCATACCCCTCCGCCTCCCACTCGCTGACCATCTTGAGGAGCTCCCGAATCTGCGCATTGTAATGGCCCCCGATTTCAGTCTCGACGGCTTCGGTGCAGGCCATGGCGGCTTCTTTGCCCATGACGGCGGTGGACCAGCCTAGTCCGGTCGCGAGGACGGACCAGAGGGGGTAGAGGGCTGTTGGGCGGACGCGGTGTTTGGCGATGAGGGAGTTGAAGACGCGGAGGTGGTCGGCTTCTTGGTCGTACATGTGATTCATCAGGGGGCGGAGGTGGGGCTCGCGGGCGAGGATGGGGGGCGTCTGGGCTGTGTAGATGAGGGTGGCGGCTAGCTCGCCGGCTTGGTTGACGCGGAGGAATGAGGAGAGCATTTCCCGCTGAGATTCTGTCAGGGGTTTGAGGTTTTTGGGTGGTAGGGGTGGTGATGATGGTGATGGTAATGGTGGGGAGGGTGTGGTTGAGACATGGCGGGGGGATTGGGAGGTGAGTAAGGGGGTTTTGGCTGAGGTGAGTTGGCGGGCTGTTCGGAGGAGGCGTCTGGGAGAGGCCATGGTGAAGTGTGGTGTTTGTTGCTTGTGAACCTCGACGACTGGGCCAAGGGGAAGCTTCGATGAAAGTGGTGGACTGATGATGCTTTGGGACCCACTGTTGCCAAGCCTTTCCCGGCTGCGGCTCGAGCAATCCCTGCCAGTTGCCTGCCAAGCCGACGGGCCAATTGACAACTGCTGTGACTTTTGAGGGAGACTTGGGAACATCACTCGACAGATTAAAAGTAAACCTCGAATAATTCCTGTCGCAGAAGAGCCAACTTTGCGCTCCCCGATTGTTTGCGCATTCATTGCTGTTACTGTCACATCCTTCGGCCGTCACAAACACCACCGAGAACCATCTGGCGACTGATAACGTTCGCGTAAACTGACACTCGTTCCCGAACCGCGTCTTCCCATCGCGTCATCGAGTCCGACCGCCAAACGATCGATAGATATATCCTCGAGAGAAAGGAATTACAATGTCTGACGCCGAGTCTCTTGATGATGAGCTCCTTGCGCTTGCCGGAGGAGATGAGTACTCTGACTCCGAAGACGATGAGCCAAGAAACAAAAGCCGTGGCGACAGGTCGCGCACGACATCACCAGCCCCTGCATCTTCCAAGAAGACTGATGCGACTACCAGAGGTGTAGCTGTGAAGAGGACGCCTGCAAAGAAGACGAGAAGACGTAGTAGGAGCGATGACGAGTCGGAGGATGAAGGAGAGGCGTGAGTTGTCCCCTAGTGTGTTGTTGTGTATGGATAGCGACCTGCGACTCCAAGGGGCTTCCAAGTGGTCGCCCACGTTCGAGGGGGTTGGAAAGTCGCTTGAGCGACTCTTGCGACTCTTGCGACCTCCAAGTTCAGGTCGCAACACTGCCAGCTTACCTTCCCCTCCCCCTCCCCCTCCCTCACCTGTTTTACCATCTACCGCTCTGCTACTTTCCCACTTTAAATTTATTTTGCAGAACCTCCCCAGGCTTCTGTTGCTCACACTTCCACTCTTCGGCTTTACTTTCACACCACAAATCTCACCATCACCTATGCATCGTCCACAATGGCGCTCACCAGACGAATACTAACCAGAATGGCCCCGCGCAGCTCGCCTCCCGCCTCTCCAGGCTCACAAGGCTCAGCTTCCATGGACGATTCCGACTCCGACTCCGACGCGGCCCCGACCCAAGCTCGCGGTGGAGATGACGATGCCATCCAGTACCCCGTTGAGGGTCTGTTCAAGAGTCAAGAGGAGAAGGCCCGCATCATGGGCATGCGTGAGATCGAGAGAGAACAGATTCTTGCTGAACGACGAGAGGAGAATGAGCGAATTCGACAGAATAGGATGCTGCGACAGCTCAAGGTCAACCAGGAGAAGGACAGCAAGAAGCGCAAGGCGAGCGCCGTCGACCTCGAAGATGAGCTGCGGAAGCCATCCCGTGCCCGCACCAAGGCTGGCGAGATTAGCGAGAAGATGGATACGTTGCGTCGTGCTCGCGAGGAACGCACCAGCCGCAGAGAGCAGAGAGAGCGGGACATGGATCGCCGCAAGCAACGCTCTCCTTCCTACAGAGACCGAAGCCGCAGCCACGACGACCGTGATAGCGATGCGGGCGACTGGCGCAGAAGCTCTCGACAAAAGTCTAGAACGCCCGAGAAGGAGATCCTGCCTGCTGATCTTCGCGATGTTGAGCGTGTCCGTGTTGGCCGCAGCCGCTTCGCCGAGGTTTGCTTTTACCCTGGCTTCGAGCGGGCCATCACAGGGTGCTTTGTGCGCATTAATATTGGTCCTGATCAGACTACTCGCCAAGATGTCTACCGTATGGCTATCATTAAGGGTATGTCACCTCGCCCACGTAGGGTATTCTGACAGTCTGACTGACCATACTCAGGGTTCAACACCGGTAGACCTTATGCGATGCCTGACAGCTCTGGGCATCAGATGGTCGTCGATTTGTATGTTAAGGTTGCCCATGGAGATGCTGTAAGAGAGTGGCCATTCATCAGCTGCTCAGACCGAAACTTCACCGAGGTATGTATTTTCCTGATTATGTTTGCGGTTCGAGAGTGTTAACCGTCAATTAAGAGCGAGTGGAATCGCTACAAGCAAGTTTGCCTGCAGGCGGGCATCTCCGTACCCACTAAGACCCAGCTGGTCAACAAGATTAGCGACATTAACGGCCTCGTCCGTCACAAGTGGACTGAGCAGGAGATTGCCGAGAAGCTCAAGCGTCAAAACAGCCTCATGCAGAAGTTCAGCAGCACTGAGCGTGACAACCTCACCCGCCAGCTCGAGGCCGCCCGTGCTCGCGGTGATGAAGACGCTGTTGACAGCCTCCAGAAGAAGCTCGAGGACCTCAGCACGCCGAAGCTAGCATTTAGAACGTCGCTCACTTCTGCTGACAAGAAGAGGCCCGAGGGCAAGGGTTTGACCCAGCAGGAGAAGCTTGCTCTTTTGAACGCCGAGAACCGTCGCCGCAATGCCGAGGAGGTGCGCAAGGCCCAGATCAAGGAGAGGTCCCGTACCATCATCCCTAAGAACGTCGCCGCGGCGGATAAGGCTAGTCAGGAGGGCGATTCTCAAAAGGAGAGCGGCAACAACACACCTGCTGCCAATGGTAACAGCAACGGGGGCCTCTTGCCTCACATTGCCAAGTTGCAGGAGCAGCAGCGGGCTACGGCCAAGAACGGGTTGCCGCTGGTGCATGCGCCGTTGATGGATGATGATATCATTGGGGCGCTGGATCTCGGTATCGATATTGAGATTGACTAAGGGGGTTTCACTTGGGGAGTTGTAGGATAGCTGATGTGGGATGGAAGAGTGGAGTACTTGCGTTGTGTTTCTCCTTCTCAGGGTTGCTCGAATTTCTGAGCGGCTATGCATTGCTGTTTTGGCGATTAGAGAATGATCAAGGAGTAGCATATGGAGCAATGAGTGTGCAAATTTGAGGCAACGGGCCTAAAGCAAAGGAGTGCTAAGAAGAAAAGGGGGGAGTAAGATAGGCCTTGGGCATGTAGCGGGACAAATCATGCAAATGTATAGATAATACTGTGTCTGTCCATGTGAGGTAGATATATGAATCAGTTCAATGCTACAACTGGGGAGCCACATCAAAAGGTATATATCCCTAGTACTTTGATGAACAGGCGTGTCAGTTCACATCCTGCATCTCAGGTAAGTTGTGTTTCCACTTTGCCTCTTGTGTGTGCTATGAGTGTACCGTATCATTAATGTTGAGATGCAAGAACTGAGCTTTCTTTCTTCCAACCCATTCTCGTCAATGATGCAAATCTGAGATTCGAATTTGTCACCCAGTTGAGCCACTTGACCTCTCGAAGCACCTTGGTAGAGCGGTTTTTGCTCACCTGGCCTGAAGGCACAATCTAATACCATGGCGACTTGCAAGCATATATATCCCGTGCTCCCTGTCCTTTTGTGCCTTTGGAAACTGAATGTGTCTCCTCATGGACGAACGCTCAACTATGAAGACAACATTCGGGAAACATCCTGTCAAGCACACCAAACATTCCCGTTCTTCATTGACCTTTACGGCGGGCATATTAACCTCTCTACTACAACATAATTCATCTCGTGGCCCGTTTTGTCACCCGAGCAACATGTATTCAAGAGCAAGAAGCTGTTCTCGCTAGTGCCTACAGAATGTTTGGTAAAGTTTCATTCTTTGTCAACCCACGAGGACACTCCTGCCAACTTCCGCCACCAAACAGCGGAGAGTGGTGCACGCCACGTAACAAGCGCGAGCTGGAAGAGCTAAAAGAGAGAGTGCGACGGGCCTGGGGACCACCTGATATGAGATAGAGAGATGACCACGAGGGCGTCAGGACCACCGAGTCAGGAGATGCAGAATTAGGGGGGTATATTGCTCGGAGATGCTAGAAAGATGGAGGAACTTTGGTGGCGGGAGGAGGAGGGATATAAACGGTGGAAAGAGAAGGATGGTCAACTACGGGAGGAAGAAAGGCTTGGGCATGAAGCGCAATTGTCACGATTTGAAGGAGAGGACCGAAAACAACAAGAGGCAAGATCTCGGAGGCGGGAAAGGGAGAAACGGGAACGACAAGACAGAGAGAGGGAACTTCGGGAGGATGAAGCGCGAGAGCTATGACGAGAGAAAGAGCGAGAAGAAGAAGTTCGGCGAGAGCAGCAGGCAGAAAAAAGGGGTGCTACGAAACGAGGCGTTCAATTTGGTCGGGTTATTACTAGCCCGAGCAGACCGGCATCATCACGAAGCCATGTTGACAATCACCATCGATGAAGGTCCAAGCACCGTGTCCTGGAAGAACAGCGTTGGCAACAAGAAGAGGAATACGAGGAGGAAGCGATCCACGACTACCAAACTCCAAACCCCAACCTGCCTATCCAGCAAAGCCAGCCCCCCAGCCAGAAAAGCCACAATCCCCGACAATTTCCTCGCAGCAGAGGAAGCCAAAAGGAAAGCCCACATCCAAAGAATGGAACAACGCGCAGAATTGTAGGAGGCAGAGGATACCTCCGTAAGCTGCGCAGGACTTCCCCCCCTTACTCCCTCATACCCCTTCCTCGCCATATGTTCCTGGGGTTGCCACATCCGACTTTTCGGAACGCCCTGTTTTAATACCACGACATCTTGACCCCCTGGCTCGCTATAACGACCTATCGTTCTCAGAGTCGGGAGCTAAGATCGGCTACAACACAGCGCCGCTGATGGCTCCTGTTCCGGTGCAAGCTGCGAGACGTACGGGTCTTGGGGGAAGGATGGCGGAGTGGCAGGTGTCGCCTGGGGTGTCTGTGGTTGGTTCGTTGACGGGGTGTTAGATAATGTTGAGGGCATACAGTTTGCTGTTTGAAGAGGTAATGTTGTCAGTGTTGGCATTAATGGATGAGAGGGTGGGCAGGAGAGCAAAACCAACATGCACGCCTGAACCAACCGGCGAGGCCACCACCTGGAGAACCCGGAATGCCACAGCAGAGAAGATCAAGAAGCAAATGACGGGTTGACCAAGACGGCCAACGGCACGAAGAGTTTGGAACACCACAGCGCACAAGATCAAGAAGCAAAAAACTGGCCGAGGTGATCCATGGCAGACAAGACCTACGACGAGAAAGAGCGAGAAGTCGACCGCAGCAAGACCCTAGACGTCAACCGTGGCAAGATCCACCGTCACGTTGGGACAGGTCAAGAAGTGAACGGCGAGACCCATCACGAAGACGGGAACCTCACGAATCAGACGGGAAAATCAGGCACGAGAAGCCCCTCAAGATAGCCGAGAGAGGACACAAAGTCGACGACGTAATACATCACGAGGTAGCCGAGAAGCATCAATGGGCAGAAGAAGAAGGTCAAAAAGTCGACGGCGGAGAGAAGCAGAAGAAAGAGCCGCATCGGTTCCAAAAAATCAGTTGCACGAGAAGCAGGTCGCGTTCAAGAAGGCGCATCTTAGGGACCGAATTCGAAATACACCACTCCCACTAAGTGAGCGGGCTTTGAGAGAGAAAGTGCGTCAACGGCAGCAGAGAACAGAAATGCCATCGACATCGAAGTGGGTGTACGACCAACAACAGCAACAGCAGCGGGGACAACAAAAGCAAGAGCAACAAGACCAGGAGCAACGGCAAGAAGAGCAGGAGCAAACGAAGAGAGAAACAGCAAGAACGAGAGCAACGGCGACAGCAACGGCAACAACAACAACACCACCCACAGGACGACCAACAGCCAGAGCAGACATACCGTAAACAGGAATACGCAACCCCGGAGCCAGAACCTGAACCTCCTTTCACAAGGGCAGAAAGAGATGCACTGGCCCGAGCAGCCAACGAGAGAGAATGGACTGAACATGCCAAAGAAGAGGAACTGAAAAAGAAGGACCGGGACCGTAGGGTCGAAAATCACATGCACAAAGGGCAGGAACAGTTTTTTCATACAAGACTGAAAAGACACATCATCCCCGACTCGGAGCAGCATGAAGTACCTTCTCCCCGCCAGACTCTGTTTACTTACCATCGCCCTCGCGTCCCAATAGATATGCCCTCCAACACAACACCTTATTGCTCTCAGGAGTATTCCCCTGCGATGCCACTCCCCAATCTCCATCATCGGATTTCACAGACTGCTCCATCCTCGAACAAACTACAACCAACATCCCCACGCTCAGTACAGGCCATCCCCATCCATTGTGTCTCCGGTGCCCGTGGTAGACCGGGGTCTTGATCGTGTTCGCGAGCAGCTAGAGCGGTGGGGGATGTCACCTAACCCATCTATGGTGGATGGTGGTTCGAGGGTATCTGGACTTTGACGGTCATCGGCATGTTCACCAGACCACCACTCCGCTCAAACCACAGAGGTTGCTCCTCATCATCCAATTAGCTAGATTGATACTTGCGCTCGGTTGATGGCAATATGTTATGCGGAAAAGCAGTTCGGGGGCGAGTTTGGAAGTGTGTTGAGGCAGTCTGGCACTGCCTACTTATTTTGTTTATGTAGTTTTGAATGGAGCAAGAGTAAACATTTGGTGATGGCACTGGTGACAATGAGTTGTTAGAAGCTATCTATACTTGGCCGGCAGTTCTATGCTATGAAACATTACCTTCACGAAATGCTCGTAAAGCTTGCCGATATAACATAGCAACCAGTAGATTATCTCTCACTGAACTACATCAACACACATTTGCAAACTTCACTAACTTGGGCAGAAACAACACGCACGACACACAGAACAACACAGCAAAAATGAAGAGAAACCATTTGTCTTTCTCAGTCAACCCAGTCTTGACCACAAGGTTAGCTAACCATTTTGTTTTATCCCGCTCTTCCCAACCTCGTCATCTTCCCTCCCAGCTTTTCTTCGGTCTTTTTTTCGCCAGGCAGAGGAAAAGTCTTTCGAAAGCCAAACTCGCCAGTATAAAACAACAACTTGCCACCCCGATCCGCTCCCCTCCGTGTCCGATGAAGAAGAAAGATACAAAGATGAACACCGGATATCGTACTTCTTGGCCCGCCGTTAACCCCCTAAACCAAAAATAAACACAGCCGCCACAGTTGCCATAAAAAAACAATAAAGCATCCCCATGCGCCCGCTCATACATAAAATAGAATCAGAACCGTCTTCCCATCGTCGATACTAAAAAAAACTATAAGTGCTGAAGAACCCTCATTTATTGTATTCGTTTTTGAGGAGGAGGGGTAAAGGTTGGCGTAAGAAAAAATCCAAGAGAGCATGGTGAAGGTTGCGCCGTGGCAACCATTCCCGGGCTCCAAAACAAAAATTCATTAAAGTGTCGTATAAGGTGGAAGTCGAGCGGTAAAGAAGCGTTAGCCGCGGTGGTCAGATCCATCCAGCGGTTGGTGACCCATTATAATTCTACATTTTTTGCTTCCGCATCCCCTTGGTGTTGGCTTTAGGAACAGGACCTGGACTGACAAAGGTCACATGCCTGTTCTCATCTTTTTTCAGTTTGTCTGTGTTGTTTATTTTGCGGCAGTGTTGGATGGGCCGCGGAGCACTGTCACGGACATCCACGTCCTCCTCAAGGTTGATCTCGGCGACATCAGAGACCGACTCGATCTCCATGGCATCGCTACTGTCGGAAGCAGCATCGTCCGAGTCGTCATATTCTCCATCGTCACTAACCAAAGAAGGCGCATTGTTGCTGGCCATGGTGTTGGGGCTCAGTTCCACATCCATTTCATCATCATAGCTCGGGGTCTCTGGCGAGTCGGCATCAAGTTCGGCACCAGCACCAGCGGCGGCAGCCAAAGCCTGACTCTTGCTACTGGCGGGGCGGGGAACAACTGGTGGCTGGGAGGGAGACACAGCAGAGCGTGCCGGCATCCGCATAACAGCAGGCGTCCGCGCAACTGAGCCGGAAACCTTGTTTGGTGTTGCAGCACGATCCGATCCAGAACACAAATCCATATCAGAGTCCTCGCCAGGAGAGAGCATATCCCAATCCATCTTGACCTTGGCCTCGTTCAACTCATCCTTCAGGTTACCACTCAACTTCTTCTTCTGCATCAGCTGGGACAGATAAGGTGCATCGGAAGAAGCAACGAAACCAGCAGAGGACGACCCGGCGGCATTAGACCCTGACGGCTTGCGAGCACGGGGTATGCACTTAACATTGGGCAGCTTCCCGGCATGGTAAAGCTCCAGCGAAGCGTTGATGCGAGCAAGGATGTTTTTGTAAGCCTGCTGGTCAGAAATAGACTCCTTACGGGCCAGGGGATGGATCAATCCAGAGGGAACGGAGGGCGTGGGCGCACAGCCCTTGTTCTCATCGGCAACGATGATTCCGCTGTCATCAACCTCGATAGGGTGACCACAATGAACAGCGGCTTCCTCGTGGCTCTTGAAATCCCGTCTGTGAGCAATACGGCAGTGGTTGATGAAGCCTTGGGTGCTTGAAAAGTCCCATCTGTGGCAGTCGATGCACACCAACTTGACCGTAAGGCCATCAGAACGCTTGACAGTGCACGGGGATTGCTTGTCTTTGACCGGAGGGTATCCACTGGATAGGGCATTGAGCCTCTGGCCTGCGTTTCCACGGGCAGGGCGTTGCTTGCCAAAGCTGCCCGCATCCGACATGCTGTTCCTCGTCGCCCTACCTTCCGCCGTGATATTTCTGGCCCGGCCAGTCTCTGTAAGGCCGGGGGCCTCGGGCTGAATGCCATCAAACATGGGATCGGGGATAAGCCACTTAGCATAATGACGGGCATAAGGGCCGTCGACAACACCAAAAGGCGGCGCCCATTTGGGTACGGGTTGACCGACTTTTGGTTGAAGCACGGGGCCCTTTCCGCTGCTAATCTCCAGCATCTGGCTGGGAGTCGGACATTGGACAGGATAGGGAATCAGGTGACACCGGCGGAGTTGCTCGAGCGCAATCTGGCACTTGGCCAACTCCTGGTCGATGAGTCGAAGCTCGTCGTGCTTGAGGAGGATCTCGAGCCCGAACTGGTACTGGATCGCATCCTTGGCACGCTCGAGGTCGGAACTCTTGCTGGACCCGCGCAGCATGTTCTTGTCCTCGTTATCGGCACATGCCGAGGTGGGCGACGGCAGACCACCGGGATGCTCTTCCGTCTTGATGCGCTTGGCTGTTGGGCAGGCGGTGGTATTGACAAAGCTCGGTCGGCGCCTTTTGGGTGAGATGGGTGTGAGAGGTTCCTCAGAGGATGCGCCGGGAGCATTCACAGCGGAACCGGGACACGTTGATAGCAGGTGACCATCTTCTACTGTCTTGTTGCTTCCCCTTGGGTCGTTGGACCAAAAGCGAAACATGGGCGATTCCTGGACAAGAGCCTGCATGTGTCAAAAAGACAGTGACGGGGGAGAAAGAGAAGGCGGCACCAGCACGTCTTGACTCTTCTTTATCGATGGCGTGTCGCAAGGCAGGCAGCAGCGGCCGAGACAGAAGTGGTTGAAGCGTGGGCCGGAGACGGTGATTGGTCGTCGGAGCAAGGCTGACGTAACCTCCGAGGTCGCTTGCAGGGTGGTCCGTGGGTTGACTTGGGGTGTGCAGTGGGCGAGGCCTGAGAAGCGGCCGGGAAACAGGGTCAGACCAGAGGCAAAATGCTGGCGCCACCCTCGCTCTGGAGCTTGCGCAAGTGTCGCGATTGCCTTGCGATGGCTGGAATGAAAGTGCTCGTCAACAGCGAGGTGCAATGCGCGCGAAAGCTAGTTAAAGCGTCGCGGACAGTCTGTCGGGAGCAGAAAGGAGAGACTTTGTTCAAAAAAAGATGCAGCGAAATGAGTGCGCGAATAAAAAACGCAACAAGGTTTGGGTCGCGATGCGTTTTTCGAGGAGGTTTTTGCGTGGTTCAGCTGGGAAGCTTGAGGTTGTTGCGAGATGATGGAGAGAGTTGGGGGGTGATGGGCGCTGTCACGCGGGTTGTAAGGGGAGACGCTGCACCCAAGGGGGAAATTGTTTGAGAAGTTGGATCAGAGAGGCAAAAGTGGATGCAAGGGGACAGGGGTCTAGTCACAAACGCACGCCCGGACCACCACCCCCTTCCTCAGTTTGTGTCATGTGATTGGCTGGCACCACACGGCGCCATGGGGGCAGAGCGGGGCGCCTTGTCTTGCATGAGCTGTGTGCAGCTTCACAGCCGGGGAAGGAAGCAGCGCGAAGGCTCCAGGAAGACGCAACAGAGCGGCGCTGGTGCCGAACAGAGACCACGCCAAGCCCTAGATCTTGAAGACGCAGACATGGCAGCGAGAAACGTCACAACGGTCGGCGATAACAAAAACACGGTGTAGACAGGCGACTAGGAGACGACAGCACACTCTGACGTGGTCCCTCGCATCTCTTTCACCGCTACAAGCCTTCCCCATCTGACAGATGCCTTTCTCCACGAAAACTGGAGCGTTGGGAGCAGCCGGCGCAAAGCTAAGCTGGTCTGGAGCCTTGAAGCTTGCCCATCGAGCTGCACAGTGCGTGAGACGGGGGGCAGGAGAGGGAGGGCAGTGCGCCACGCAAACGACTAACAAGGTGGTGTGCGAGCTCTCGCACGCATCTCGGGGGCCAGTTGTTATCGGATCCATGAATAGCGAGCCATCCCTTGATGTGATAGGTCCCATTCAGGAGGCAGAGAGATCCGTACTGTAATTACGGTTGGCTGGGCATGTGTATTACCCAGATTGCCATGTTCCGTCATTTGCGATGGCATTGCGACTCTGTTTTTATGAATGCATTTCTCCCACCTCGTGTTTGCTGATACCAACTCCAAAGTTGCACCGTAAAACACCACCAGCACACTCCGTATCGCAAAGTTTGAAAATGTCATCAGTGGACACATCGCATGACGCCTCAAGAGGAGTTGTCCGGGCCGAAACCTGAGTTGTTTCGACCCTCATCGTGCATTAAGGTTGGCTGATGTGGGTAGCTGCATATGTTATGCCAGAGCTGCAAACCCGTTATGTGCATATGTTTTGGGGAGTGTGCTTATCAACGCTAGGAACACAGGTGTGGGCCCGCTGACACTGGAGCTTGGGCCCCAACCAGCAACATGTCACTCGCAAGGCTGGCTGGGTTTGAGGGAGACTGGATGGAGCAAACTGTTAGGACCCAATCTCGACACTCGAAATTATGCAGCCTTTCACAACAGGTGCAGAGCATTAACACATATGAGAGGAGTCGAGCTGGCAGCTGATAGCCTCGCCCTTCTGTCTTGCGACAACAAATGACCGACCAAAAATAAGAAATGCGGCAGCTCTTCGGGTCTTCAAGAATACCCCGATTGAATACTTCTGGTTGCTCCTTCCTGCATTAGAATATCGATACGGATATCTTTTGTTTGTGTTGCTGTTGTTGTCTGATGATAAGGTCGTGTATACCTGAGACCTTGCACTCGCTGAGAATAAGATGACCATCGAGACATAACTGAAGGCTCCTAAATAAATTCACAATAGGTCAAGATGGCTCTTCTTCTGAACAAATTCAGAAGATCGCATTGATAGTTGTGCGCGTTGACTTCTGCTCCTGCCTCTTCTTTGATGGCAAGTCTTATCAATCTTATCGATAATGACCTGTCAACCCCACAGTGTTTTACGCGTCAAATAATGACCGAGCGGCGTGTGGCATTGGATTTTCTGAGCAACGGCCAGCCTCAGCTGCAGGCTTCTATCAACTACACAACAATCCAATTCTTTGCGCAACATTTCACCAGCAACTGTCAGACCCGATACTACCCCTTCCACCCACCCATACAAGCATATGGCCGCACTGCAAGCCTTCCCATCCACACAGAGTCCACAAGATACCATGCGTCCACAGTCAGCAGCGCTGCCTGGAAAGCGCAAATTCCACAGCGACGATACCAATCCCCCCTCCTCGAAAAAGAAGCGAACCGGTACCGGCCGACTAGAAGGACGCTCATCCCACAATATCCAGTCACAAACACAAACTTTCCTACCTTCGTCATTAACAAACCCACAAAATGCAAGCCCCTTCGCTCAGATCTTCAACCCCGTCCTCGAGAGAATCGTCCCCAAATACGAAGTCAAAGCCATGAGTGTCATCCCCTCCACGAGCATATACAAGCACGTCGACAAGGCCCTCCAGCACCTCGGCCGGTTCAGCGCCTGGGACGACACAGTCCTTCCCGGCGTGGTGCTTCTTTGCGCCAAGTCGACCACCTCCAACAAGCTTATCTCCATTGCGGAACTGATCAGGAGGCGAATTGGCGAGTCAGAGCAAAAGTGGTACCAGTACAACATCCTGAGCGAGACGGTGGTGTACGACGACCCTCGGATGCAGAAGGCAGCCGACGATTTCCCCTCGATAGTGGAGGAGACACACATGGATGTGGAGGGCGAGGGAAACTGTCACCAGGGCAATGCTGAGGGTGGTGCTGCGGAGGAGGTGTATTTTGAATCAATGAGACCCATCATTCATGAGCAGGCTGTCGACCCGGCCAAACCAAAATACAAGGCGCATATGACGGTTCTCTTATCGAGGGTTCCATTGGAGGAGCTCAGGGTCTTGGCAAACGTGGGCGCTCAAACAAATGAGCAAACTATCGATGATATCCGGCACAGGAAGGATGGTATGGCTCGTTAGGAGGTTAGGAGGTCACTTTGGGCGAAGCATAAATCGGTCTATGTGGGATCGAGTGTTCATGGCGAGGCGTCAACGGCACGGTCCTTTGAGAGTCACGGCGTTTGGCAATATTTTATGATACCCGGCATTATTTCGCGGGCAGAAGGGTCTGCCACTACAGGATCTGGACTTTTTTCTTTCTTTTTCTTTTCCCTCTTAGAAGACAAGGGTTGCATGTATGACTTCTGTAGAATGGGCAGCAACAGTGCGAGAACCAACCTCAGGTTACTGGAGCTGTGAATATTATTCCCATTGGCCTCATGAAATTGTGGCCTCTTACGAAGCTCCAACTATATCAATTGAAACGTTGATAGAAAAAAAAATGCGCCGCGTCTCTCATATACAATCTAAACCAAGACACCCAACTACCATGCAGCCAATGCAATGCTATACAATGCCATGCGAATACTAGTCCAAATTCACGCAACAGGCCCCAGTAAGATATCATTCCGTTGTTGTTACACCGATCCCAAGCCACAAGAGCGAATGCCAGTACGGCCCGAGCCTTCTTCTCAACACCATTGTTCCCTCCCCTCACCCCCCACAATTCCCTCCCTTTACTCTCCATCCCAAAAAGACCACCTCTTCCAACTCAAGGCTTCTCCCCCTCCTGATGCGAGTACGTGATCCTCAACACAAAGTTGACCACCACCGCCAGCAGCAGAATAATCGCCAAAAAAGTGGGGCCAAACCTGTCGTCGAACCCGGCCTGCCCCCTCATCCGTATAGACTTTGCTCGCCAGTGGTACGTTATCAGGGCATAAATCATGGTCGCCATCGCCACGCCGGTGAACAAGAAGGCGGAGATGAAGGCGGGGCGGTCGCCAAAGTTGAGCATGCCGATGGCGAGGGCGCCAAGGATGACGGTGAAGTTGAGCCATGAGAGGAAGGTGCGCTCGTTGGCGAAGAAGACTTTTGGCTCGACGCGGGTGGGGAGGGCGATGCGCTTGCCTAGGGCGAGAAGTTAGATTTTGAGAATTGGTAGCGGTGAAATAGAGAGAGAGACAAACCTGGGGCGGTTTGGAGGAGTGGTTGGCTGGACATGGTGACGGTGGTGTGTGTATAATTATCCGTTCGGACGGTGGGTGGTATATAGATAGGAACTCGATTATCTAAAGAGATGTTTTGGCGATACCGTTGAGATTGAGCCGGTTGGTATGGTGGTGCTGTTTTGACTGGAAAAAGCTGTTGCGCCGCAGTGCAAGTGCTCCAGATGGTGCCAGTTGGGGGCGCAGAGGTTGAAGCTTCAATATTGATCAATGAGACACAACGTCAGAGGGTCCCCGCAGCGCTTGCAGCCGAAACACGAATGCACGTGGGTCTGGTCCCTGGTTTTGAGTGGTTGGTGTTGAAGGGCTCACGTGATGAGCTTCGTTGCCGCGCAGCGCCCAGACCATCTGGACTCTCCAAACTAAAGGCGAGGCTGAAAAGTTGATGCTGCTCTCCAAAAGTGGTGGGGATCATGGAGCTGTGGCTAGCCTCTTACAGAGCTGTTGAGAGCCTTGAGTATAACGGACGAGTTCTTCAAATAAAAATCTAGAAAGTTAACATCTAATTTTACGCTACACCTGCTGCTTACCTGCTATTATATAAGTAGAGATTATAGCTTTTCGACTGCATTTTCGTAACTTTAACTATATACTATACACCTAACTAGTTTTTATTTAAATATTTAAAAATATAATTACTTACTTATTTATTATGCACTTTTAATTTTTAATTACAAGATGATTTTTATACATAAAATTATATACAAATATTATTTACAACTGCACAAAATATAGTAGTAGTAATTACGCGCGATATCATAGCAGTAACATAAATAAAATAAAGTTATTTGTAAATAATATATAGATTTAAGCAGGTAATATATAGCTTTAGCTTTATCTACCTTTAATAAGTAATTTATTTAGCTTTAGTAAATAGTCTATAGATACTTAACTACAGCTTGAGCAAGTAGGCACGGCTTTTTTCCTAATACCAACTCTCTGGATTTTTATTCAGAGAATTTGCCTTCTTGTTCGTATATTTAAGCGCCTTTGGTAGCAAGCCTCAATAGAGCTAGAGTGTTTGGGTTGAGATGTCATCAAACAATGGCGCTTACGCAAGCTGTAAATATTACTACAAGATACTATCATTCCTAACATCTCCTTGCATCCTAATCAGCAGTGTGTTTCTTGGTTTGTGTCTAATCCCATTTTTTTGTTGACAGCAGCTTCTGGCCTTTGGGGCTAACACGCAGGCACAACGCACCCTATTCGCTACGGTTCTTGGAGCGCGGGCATCCGAACGAAATCCAAACAAGCAAGCCACTGTCACCGCATCTCCCAAAGCACCACAACAACAGCCCCGCGAAAGGCAATCACCCAAACCATAATAATAAATAGTTCAACAGACAACATGGCTGAGTCTACCTCTGTATGATTACCTATCCCAGGCTTCTTATTTATCCGCGACACGGAATGCCTTAATACTGACCTTATCAACAAATAGCCAATTCCCTTCAAGCGTCTCGAGCAGATTGCTTCCGATGTGCGTCGACCCTCCCGTTTGACTCCTTTCTCGCCCTGAACATTTGATTCACGATATTTACCTCCCAACTGCAAAACCACCCCAACATTACGACCCCCAAGATGCGATAGCCTTGCGAACGATCAACCCGAACTAACCAAAACCCAATGCGATAAACAGGCCTGCAACAGCGTTCTCGAGAACGTCGAGTTTTACGAGCACCCCAAGACCGCAGGATGGAATGAGACCATTATCGTACGTACCAACTACCTACCAACCAACCTCGGTTTTACTTTATCAACATGGCTAACATGCCGCCAAACAGCAAAAAGTCCTCAAGGCGCTAATGTCCGAGGCCACCCCCGCCGGCGCCTCATCCCCCCAGTACAAGTTTGCCATCAACAGCACCATCGTCCAGCACGTCGTCCCCACCTCCCAGCTCAACAAGCCGACAAGTACAGGCACCACCGACGCCGAGGCTGCTGCCGCGACGAAGAAGCAGGCTGGCCGCCGGGGCATGCACAGCGCGACGGGCGGTTACTGGAACGAGAAGACGGATGGAATGTGGAGCTACAAGTGGGATGGCGATGCCAAGGGGCTGGATGTGGTGTTGATGCTTATCTGGATTGCCGTTTAGGGAGTCATGGACCTGGAGAAGTGAGCAGAATCCGGGGGGTGGGTGTTGGGTTGGTGTGTTGAAACAAGATCAAGATACTACTTGTCATGCTTAAAAAGCGAGTTTGGCAGTCATCCTTCGTTTTGTTTTGTGAGGGGGGGAGGGGTGCTATTCAGGCCACGGTACTTCTTATTTGATGGTTTTCTTTACATGTTGCACCAATCGGTGCGTGGTGTGACAGTCACGCTGTGGATAAGATAAAGATTGAGGGCTAAAAAGAAAACAGAGGCGCTTTCGACTATCTTTTTGAGGCCTTTTGACTATTATAAAGGCCTATGCACGATCTTTTGAGCCCTTTCTACTATTTTCAAAGACTATAATGAATACTCAACACCTATGTCGTTATCTTTAAAATCATATGGACCTTTAAGGGCCTGCTAATCGTCTTTTAAGGCCTTCCTCCAACCTAGCAATCTCAGTTTCTTTATCCACAACGTGGTGTCACAATCGAGGAGGGAGTGTAGACAGTCGGTCTGAATACACTCGGTTTTGTGGCCTCTGGTCTATTGAGGTTGATATGTAATTACACTTTGGACGGGTTTTCAGCTGTCACAGGTATCACTTCTTTGTCACCTTTTTGCTCGAATGAGACTATTGCGAAGTGATATGCGGAGACTATTGACCCAAAGATCTTCAGGAAATGACGCCTGGCATACGTAAGGCTATCGGGATTATCTTCGAAGAGGGGTAGTTTATCTATCCCATTATGACATTATGCATACAAACGCTTGCATTCCTGAGGTTTAAATTCGACACAAGAACTTTGGCTTGATCCCGAGTAGTCGTATTTTCATTGAAGTGCTCTCTTCAAAAATTATTAACTGTTGTCACATGAGGATACCGGAGACAACAGGCCGGGTCCAGTCCGGGGCAGGATGGCCAAGCTGTCAGCCGTAGAGGTACAGGGGCGGCACGGTCAATCATGGCAGATCTCTTGTCTCCGGTGATGTCTTTTGCCACCGGGAGTTTTCACATACAGTTCGAACTGCTGCCATTGAATGTCACAGCAGCTGAAAACAGTTACCAAATATCTCAGTTGTGGTCTGATTGTAGATCCTTGGGGGTTGCTCTTGCAGTCGCTGACGTTTACTGATCTCTTGTTGCATTGGATGCCACCTTGACCGTTTGCTCACGTGTAAATCGTCATAGACCTCCTGGGATATGGACAGGATGTAGTGGATGCTCCAGCAGGCTGGGTGTTGGGATCAAGAAGGCGGAAACAGAGTGATTCGATATTTTTTTGAGTTTACCCCTTATCCCAAGTGCTTGGAACATGACGATTTCAAAACTGCCAGATTTTGGAGATGCTGCTAACCTACGGAGATCCCCGCCTTTGAAGTTCCAAGAATTACACTTACAAGCTGAAGGTGCTGCTTGATCTGTAGCAGTCTGAAATTGTGAGCGCAATGCAACAGTACAGAACCCGAGAGCTGACAACGGAAGTGGCGAGGTGCCAGGCCCGGTGACCGTCGGTCGATTTACCAACGGCCGCGTTTATCTGGGCCAAGAATTGGCGACGTTGACACGCAGTAGGATACATCGTCGCTTCTGCAGAGAGAATGATCCAGACGAGCCCATCCCCACACAATCCCATATCGACTTCATGACCACCCCTGCCAGTCTCGAACCGTCAGCCAAACCCCTTCACACCACCCAAGAGCCGCCCACTGGCTGCTGTTCTGTCTAGATTCTGGGCGTTTGGGGTATTGTTACAACTTATCATTGCCTCTTTGATCGACCGATGTTGACATTCAATGCGCGAGCCAAAACAGGATTCCAGTGAAAGCTACCGCGGCACCCATTGGCCGGAGCACAGAGGTGCATAACTCTGTCGTTCGAGGCCTGTCTTGGGTTGTACAATTGACGCTGGGCTGCCTACTGGTTGCAGCGCACGGCGTCGGCGGCAGGTCGTGCATGTTGGGCAAAGCATGCCCCGGCTTTCGAAGATCGAGAGGAATCCACATTTCGTCTTGTTCTCCAGCAGGGCCGGGCTGGTGACCACCGGAAACCGGGCCTGGGAGGCCAGGGACAGGCCTACACTACAGCCAGCTAATCAGGCGGTGCCGATCAGTCCCCTCCCTCCGAATCCTTTTTATTCGTCCGTCTCAACACTGAAGCCCTAGATTTTTTCGTCTTTGACGGTTACACTCACCTCCCTCACCAGATCTTCTCCAACATTCCCCGTCCTACCGCTGACTGGTGTTATACTTGTCATCGTTGATTTTTTCGGCATTCCGCCCCTCTCTTGAGGACCGTACCAGACACACGGCAACTCCCTGGCCCCTCCCTCTGCTCACCTTATATCCGGCCCTCCACCACTACAAAGACGTTTTGCCCCCCTCTCCTTTGAACAAGACGGCATATTAATAACCTTGTGTTATCCCTCCAACTCATGAGCTTGCTATTGAGGGGGTTTTCGGATTCATTTCGTGAGACTTTCGGCTTTGGCACTTGAAATCTCAACTACGCAACCACTCAGCATCGATACCCGACATTGCTCGATATACACAATAAGAGCCCGATCTATAAACAGACACCATCAGGGTCTAGTCCAAAGATATTCAACACCCACAGCAACCATCATATCATCGCCTATCGTCCGATTGCCCTAACATCTGATATACGGCATATCTCCCGAATTCAAGGGCGAACACTTATCAACCTTCACTTTTCACCCACACGCCCAATCAGGTTTTACCTATCCACCGCCAACATGCTTACTATGCTGGAGCAGGTCCCCTCTCCCTATACCAGGGAGGAGCATTGGTTAAACGAGCAAAGCCTCGTAAGGAACGGAGACAACAAGCGTGCTCCGCGAAGGTCACACACTCACCACGACTACTGCATTCCTCAACCACCAGTCTTCACACTCCAGACCATCCACTCCCCTCCGCCATCGCCCGGGTTCTCACAGGACTCTTGTCAATCCTCCACAGTAACCAGCCCGTCAGAGGAACACAACAGGCAGCTTCAGCTACAGCAACAACCGCCCCGTCCTGTCGCTGCACCCCGCCGACCTCCCCTCGGGCCCCCTCGCCGTTCCTATTCCGTCACAGATAAGGAACCGCTCCCCCACCACCACCGCCCTGGCGGCCGCCTCCAGCTCATGGACCTCCCCCCAGAGATCCATTACGCCATCTTTGACTTTCTCGACCCAATCGACAGCACCTGCCTTGGGTTGACCAACTCCAACCTCTACTCCATCCACCGCCGGCTCCACGGCACCGTCCCGCTGGCTGTTCACCGCGCCGGGCCCAACGAGCTAGAATGGGCTTGGCACTTGGCCGGGCAGCATGTCGCGGCCAAGCCATCACTTTTGACCCAGAAGAACGAGCCAGGGCCAAAGGAGGGGTTGGGTCCCGAGGAGAGGAAGGCGTTGATATGTCTCAGGGTCAGAGGGCAGGCACTTTGCAGGAAGTGTGTGGTGAGTAGGTGTCAGTTGCAGACGCACATCAAGGATTGGATGGGGGAGAAGTATGAGTATTGTGATATCACGCAGAAGTTTGGGCCGAAGGCGGAGGAGGGGGCCAGGAAGAAATGTGAAAGGTCTAGTCCGAGGCACAGCAATTGGTGTGCCAGGCATGGGAAGAAGAAGGGTGCTGCTGTGAAGAAGCAGCAGCAGGAGGCGACGGGGCAGATACATGGGACGGTATAAGCATAAGCATGGTATTTGCGAGAGTTTTTGGGTTCCATAGTATATGATGGGTGTTTTGGTCCTGATAGCTTCTGGGGCGGTTCGGTTATGAGAATTGGGCTCTAATGAGAGTGTGGAGGTAGGTGATGATAATGAATTCTATAGTTTTTTTACAACAATGCATGAATCGAAGGCATTCGCATCTATATTACTAGTGTTCTATCCATCATTTGCACATCGTGTTCCCTCAATCTCGAGTCGTGCTCATTTTCCCATGTCGAGCTCACCTTTCGATACTATTATCGCCCATCTGCCCGAAAGCACATACCAAGCCTATGACGTGACCTCAACGGCCACTCCCCCGCCACTGACGAGGTTTGTGGCTCGTTGCGCAGCCAAAACCGGAAAAGGGAGACGTTTTGTGTGGATCTGCGGCTAGTAGCTCGTGCGCGGTGATAAGGTAATCTTGGCTGTTATCAGTGTTATCAATCGCACTTACACCTCAAATTCATCCTCAATATAAAGTCTTGGTTTGAGCTTGGGCGACATGCATCTAAGTGTTCTGCAGTTGGTGTACTCGTCAGAATGTCTTGTCAAAAAGAGCCGGTATAGGTGAGATACAATGGCTTGATTGGGATTTGGGAGGGCAAGATTCAGTGTTGGGAATGACAGCTGGAAGCTGACTGGAAGTTGGAGAGAGCATTCAGAGGAGAGTATTGGTCAATGTGACACCCAAGGAAAGCTTTCGGGGTGTTACATGATTTCGTGGTTCCAGTTTTTGGGTCTCGGCTTTCTTACCTCCTTATACAATGGATCTGGGCATCCCGCACCTCACATCAGCATTGTCTCTGTTTTTTATCTATGCATGGGGAACAGACCAGCTGTTGGATGCAGTGAGATTGATGATTACTACCTTGTTCAGTACAGGGCTCGGGTCTTTCCGTTTCGATGTGTAAGGCTGAGAGGGGGAGATGACCCGAATTTCGGCCAATACCGACTCAGAGTTGACGGCCATGCCGTGTTGGCTCAGTCAGGAGGCTAATTATGAGGGTTAAAAGCCCACTCAATATGCCGATTTATGAGAATATATAGGCTTGGTTGCCTGTTTCTTGACTTTTTTGTTCTGATTTTTCTTGATACATCAATTGAACAACAACTTACCAACCCAGGGTTTCCTACACCCTCATTCAAGTCAGTTGGTCGTAGTCATGGCAAACAAGCAGGAGATACAAGACACCGAGGAATTACTCAAGAAACGGTCACTCTCTCCACCACATGTAGTTGACAGTAATACACCTATTATCCCCTCTGAAGAAGACGCACCCGAGCCATCTTCTCTTGCGCCCTCCAACGCCACCAACCCCTCAGACATCCTGAAAGCCCTCACCCTCCACAACTCCCTCCGCCGCTCTAGAAACATTCCCCCTCTTACCTACGACAAATTCCTCGAAGACTCCGCCCGTCAATGGGCAGAACACCTAACCAAAAACATCGGCAAACTCCAGCATGCAGCCGACACTACTCAAGGAGAGAACATTTACTGGGTGAGCGACGGTGGAATCGAGAAAGAACCATGTGCGAATGCGGCGAGGAGCTGGCTGAACGAAGGGCGATGGTATAGGGGGCAGAAAGTGGGGGATCCGGCGGAGGGGGTGACTGGGCATTATACTCAGTGTATGTGGCCGAGGACAAGAAGGGTTGGGATTGCAGCTGTGGAGGGTGTGAGTGGGAATGGAAAGAGAGGAGTTTATCTTGTTGCTAGGTATGAGCCAGGAGGAAATTCTGTAGGGGAGAGGTCATATTAGGTGAGACTCTGAGTTTGGCTGGTGTTCATTTATCCGTGTCTCTAGGTGGAGGCTGTTCAGACTTTAGAGATGGCACTCAGATAGATGCTCCTATCTTTCTACTGAAAGAAATGAGATGAAGTTTATGAGGAAATCGAGATTCAAAACCGAATGAAAAGTTCTCTTCACATTCATCACTACCTTATGCAAAGAGTATGAAACTCGATGGTGTTGATGAAGAAGAGTCTTGAATCGTCAACCAATCAAAGCGCTGAGCTTCTACAGGTGTCAAACAAAACAAGCCGGGGCACAGACCAGGTAATGACGTGACGGCACTGCAAGCAGCTGCTGCAGTCGCGGGAATGGGGCAGGGATTGCGAAGCAGCCCCCTGACGTTTGAAGCATCCAAAGGAAATTTGTTCAAGAAATTCCCCTTGTCGGGACTCGACAGGACAGCTTGCCCCTCGGACGCGTTCGCATTGTTATAGTACATAGAGAGGAAGAGCACACACATCACGCTGATTGGCATCTTCCATCCAAAGGTGTGTATCCGTACGGATAGGTTCATCGAATCCAATCCAATCGTGTCCCAGATTTCCCGGTTTTCGCTCTAAATCCTTAGTGGTGAGTGCCACCAACCCCAAGATCTGACGTCTTTGGCCTTTGTCGCATCTGCATGTGAAGTGTCGCCCTGGCTTCTTCATTTTATCACTCCTCCATATAAGCGCGTCACAGCTGTGGTTGCCCTGAAGAACTCAACAAAATATCAAGCTGCATCCGCTAACCTGCACCAATCCCTGGCAGAATCCACGGTCCCCGCTCATCTCGACCTTGACGGTTTCGCTACAGGCATCGTCCCTCCCGCGAAGCACAAAGTTGCGCTGAAGGCCCCACAAAACCCAGCGCTTTCCCCATCGTGCCCGGTCTTTCTTTTGCAGGCGCGGTCCCGGTTACGGTTCCTTCGCCTTCTCTTAGTACCTACCGGACAAACACCAAACTACCAATCCACCATGTCGTCTCCAAGCTCAGTGTCGCAGAGCGCCGGGAAGAGAAAGCGCAACAACACAGCCGGCGCCATGAACATCCAGCAAGGACAGGTTGCCCAGCCCGAGTCCCGGGACGTTTCGGCCGAGGAGGGCGACACCACAGCCCCCGAATCCGCCCGAGCTGCCAGTGCGGCCACCGCCGGACACCCGCCCAGCAAACGCCTGCGTGGGAACCCGGACTCGGCCTCCGCACCGACAACAACAGACGCCCAGGCGGTTGACCCCGGCGAGCCTAGCGACACCACCGAAGCGAGCGCCGACATTGCTGAGCGTGTTACTCGCAAGGGAACCCGGAAGAGCGTTGTGTCAAAGGAGGTCAGCAATGGAAGCACCCCTTCATTCGACAAGCCGGACGAGTCCATGGCCCCTCCTCCAATTGGCACCCTCACCCATCCCGTGGGTTACAGAACAAACGATCCCCCCACAGGCCGGCCGGTAAGAGTATATGCTGACGGTGTCTTTGACTTGTTCCATCTCGGGTAAGCTCTTTCTATTTCTAGCTTGGAACCTAAGGGCCAATTGCTAACCTGAGTACTCCCTCAGTCACATGCGCCAGCTCGAGCAAGCAAAGAAGGCTTTCCCCGAGGTATACTTGATTGTGGGCGTTACTGGCGATGAGGACACCCACCGACGCAAGGGTCTGACAGTTCTCTCTGGCAAGGAGCGGGCGGAGACGGTCAGACATTGCAAGTGGGTGGACGAGGTGGTCGAAAGCTGTCCTTGGATCGTCACTCCCGAGTTCCTTGAGAAGCACAAGATTGACTATGTTGCTCACGACGACATTCCATATGGCGCCGATGAGGGTGATGACATCTACGCCCCAATCAAGGCGGCAGGCAAGTTCTTGGTGACGCAACGAACGGAGGGTGTGAGCACCACGGGTATTATCACCAAGTAAACAGCCGAGAATTTCTCAGAAGTCAAGAGTGGAAGCTAATCTCATGCCCAAACAGAATCGTCCGTGATTACGAGAAATACATTGCCCGCCAACTCAAGCGTGGAACTACCCGCCAAGAGCTCAACGTCAGTTGGCTCAAGAAGAACGAGCTTGAACTGAAGCGCCATGTCCAGGATCTGCGTGACAATATCCGCAGTAACTGGGCCACGACGGGACAGGAGCTCAGCAGGGAGTTGCGTCAGTTCTGGCCGTCTAGTCGTCCCCAGAGCCCAGCAAGATACGGACCCATGGCGAACAATGGTAACGACACGCCCAGTAGCCCATCCGGTCCTCCGTCGTTCACGGGGTACTTTAGCGGCCCGAGGAGTCCCGGTGCCACTACTACTGCTGGAGAACGGGCTACCAGCAATGTAAACGACTTTGTGACTGGTTATACTCTTGGTTTGATCGGTGGTGTGAGGTCTTGGGTACATACATCTCTCGCTCTTTACCGCTTTTCTGACGCACTGCTAACCTGCATGGTTTAGATGACCAACAAGAACCGGAGAAGTCAATCCCAGGACGATGGCAGTCAGCAAGTCAGTGACGATGAGTCTGAAGAGGGGGAGAGCAGCAATACGAAAGAGAGCACTGAGAGAAGACGGTCTTCAGGGCAGAATCAGCAACTGAGATCCGGCGGCAGCAGCAGCAACTAAAAGAGGCATGGGTTTTTCCAGATCATGGGATATTTTATGTTTTTACGTTTGGTTAGACGATGATTCGGACGGGAGGCGCTGCACAATGGTCAAGTCGAATTGGGGGGGAGGGGGAAAGGAAGTAATCAAAAAAGATACACGGACTTTCATGTGTTTGTGGGAATGCTCTTTCTTTGCAGCATGGTTTCTCTCTCTTTTTTGGCCTGGTCGTCTTTTTTTTTTCTTAGACGGGTAGGCATGTACTCTTACTTAAAAGTGGTCTTTGATTTTTGATAATCAGATCATGATAACTTTTTTTTAAAAAAATTTTAATGAAGAGTAGCTGGGTTTGGGATGGTGGAGGGTGGTGGGAGTTGAGTTATCGTGATCTAAAAATGGGAATCAACAACACGGGCACAACGTTAACTAGCTGGCAATTGACTCTGTAGGGAAGCGGGTCGTGAGGAGATACGTGTGCTCTTCTCCGTTAATGAATATAGGGTTTTGTGTCAAGGTCTCATAGAGAGAGCAACTATGTTGACAGGCTCATTTACCTAAGATAGTCTGCGCTCCAAGTCGAGAGATGCGGCTCAGCCTGGGTGGTTACTTTGGTGTTGTTTCTGCCTTATAATGTGTCAGGCTTCGGTTCAATAGAGAGAGAGTTGGACTAACAAAGGTCTTGTTGTGCTTGAACAAAGCGGGATGGTTAAGGTAGCCCCTGAACCCCTGAGTGTGTTTGTGTCCGTGCGCGCTGTTGGATGCTCTGAAACAAGAGACTCATCAAGTTCCAATGATGAAATCAAAACCGAGACTTGACATACTTTGCTTTACTTGGGTTATTATGGTTAGCTGGAGATGATGGGGGAAGTATAGATTGTTGTTGCTTTGCCTGTGAGACGAGGGAGGGGTTTCCACCAGGGAGATTAGTCTGTGTTCGTCACGAAACTGGTAAAGAAAAGGGGTTGTGTGGCTTGTGTTGATGGAATACTGGTCTTTCATGCTTCACTCTTAGCTTGTGTGGGTAGTTATTATTCGAGGTAGGCACTATGTCAAAGGTGAGGTAGTTCTCATTTCACTCAGCTAGCTTTCTACCTTACCATCGCTCGAGAATACATTCTGCCCCCCCCCCCTCCCCCGGTATTTGAAGAAGTCTAAACGAAAATGTACATAGCTGATAATTTTAGGTATTCTACCTGACTGCTGGTACGTGACCCAATTGCTAGTGGTGATCCGAATGTTATTTAGAGACGATGTAACAAGTAAAAAGGTAATCGACTCAGTCAGTCAAACCACCCCCCAAAACATCCCTCTTCTTCCCCCCCCTACCCACTTACGTACCCCCACACCAAAACAACCCACGTAACATAACCAACCCCGTCCCACCTTTCCGATATATACACCCTGACGTACCGTCGTGGAGAAGAAAACGACAAAAGTTGGGGGTTTCCTCCAGCACTGGTGGAGGAGCAGTGGCTGCTTACCTGCCACACAATCAAGCCTCACGATAATCTTCTGTAATTGAGTACCATAAGTACTTCCCCCGTGCAGCATGGCCCAGAAATCAAGACATCAAGTGTCAGCTTCATACCTCTGACACTTTCGACAAGAAAAGGTCGCATAGTTCGGCCTTCCATCTCGGTCGATGAAAAGGGGAAGAGAGTCCAGTGAGAAGAAAGGGGATGAAATAGGAGTGTGCAAAAACAAAGCTCGAATATGCAAAGTCGTTGTCGGACCATGGCCCTCAGGCAAGGGCTGGGTTAGCTCTGTTTGACGATGTGGTTGGACAATGATTTGTATACTCATCACCATCCCCCCTGGAGACCAGCATGTGATCGACTGACCGACCCAGTTGACAAGGTAATTCTGTGTTCAATGCCAGCAATTTAATATGTGCATGACGGATAACCTTCCCCAACACAGGAAGCCGCCGGATGATACAGACCTCGTGGTAAGAGGACGACCTCCCCGCGCGGCCACGGTATTGGTGATGTTGTCATCCCGGTAGTAGCTTTACCACGGTCTGTCTTTTGCTACCAGGCTGGCCTCGGTCGGAGCACCTGCGTATGCATATCAAGATAAAGCTCGGTAATACCCGCCGACCGTGCAGTCAAAATAAATAGGCCGAGCCGTTCTGGCCCAGGAGCAACTTTGCCCCCCCTTTCCATGACTAGATGGCTGGTGACAATAGGAGCGAAGCTAGCTGGTACACTCCCGAGCTCGTAAAGACACCGACATGATTGGCTGATCTTCTGTAATGAAAGGTCGCAATAATATCGGCCATGTCGTAACGCTGCTTTGGCCCAGATCCCAAGGCTCCCTGATTTACTCGTAAACCACACGAGTAACACCAGCCCTAGAGATAAGGCATACTGTTGATCGAGCGACGATCTCTGCCAGGAGACTCACCGGAGCGCCACCGACGCCAGGTCGAGGCCCATGTGAGCTTGACAGCAAGACCTGCCGCATGCCTGGCCTCTGGTGGGAGGGTACAACTTGCAGCACAACTGTATCAGCTAGGTAGTACGTATGGATATAGTGGCGAGGACAAATCTGGGTTGGGGTCTGCAGTCAGCCTCAGGCACCCACTTGCTCTGTCAAAACACTATCTCATCCATATCCATACTTCAAAAACGGCCGGCACATTAACCGCGTGGGAGGGATCTGGGGAAATGGGGTTGACGCTTGCCACCCGGCGCTGACCAGCGAGCCTGTCAACAATTGGGGGCCTTGTTTCGAAGTTATCCAGCTAGGAGTCAAACACTCAGTGGACGCGGCACCTGATGCGAGGTCCCCACACGGAGAAAAGGAAGCCAGGCATGTTCTAGGAGAGATGTCTGCTGCGGAAAGACGGATACAAGCCGGCTGTTACCCCAGAACACCACCGGCAGCGGCCTGCCACATCGACCCGATCAGCCCTATGAGCTTGAAGGACCTTTGAACCTCGGCCTGGCCTTATTCCGGACCACTCGGTGAGTGTGAAAGAGACAATAGGAGTGGCTGTCCCGCGAGCCTACATAAGCGTTCGCGGAGCAAATACACCGGAAGCTCGCAGGCCGGAGCATGGCGACAACTCTGCGGCCGATAATTCGTATTCTTTAGAGTGCGTACGGCTGGCTGAGTGATCTGCGGTGGCAATCTGAGAAATTGTTATTTCCGATGGACATGGAGAGACAATGAATGATGGAGATGCCGGATGGAGAGCTGAAAAACGAGAATAAACCAACAGGTCAAGATGTGGAAGATGCTGTACACATCAGCAGCTCTGAACCTGAAACTGTTTCATGTTGGAAGTACATCGGTACCATAAGTGCCCTCGTGGCAGGTGCTTGTCGCTCCCATTCCCCCTCCTTGACCGAGTGCAATGCGGTTGAGGGGCGCCCTGTGGTATTGGTGGTGAGTAAGCTGGTAGCATCTTTTCTGTAAGGTGCAGCATGCAGCAGAGCAGTTTCGTCTGTCGTGGTGCAACACGAACTAGGCAACATCCTCGACCTGCGCTGAGGCTGTGCGGGGGCTCTTTAAGCCAAGCTGGGGTATGTAGGTACTGATCGGACCGTTTGTTACAGGGTCAGGACTTGATGTGCCCCAGCCCCCAGCCAGCCGGCCTTCCCACGTGGCCAAGCCATCATTCATCAACGTGGTGAATCGGCCGATGGGATTTCGGGAGTCTCGCTTGAGTCCGTCCTCCCGCCCATAACGATATGTTATCATCACTACGCCGCGCCTAGCAACCTTCTTCCCTTCTACGGCCTTCTCTGTCGCCGCCAACGACGGGACGTCCCGGAACCAGCAACTTTGCCTGGTAGAGGAGCAAGAGCCGAGTGCTTGTCCCAGAAGTGTAAGTAGAAACGTTGCTAAATTGGAAGTATTGATGCTGAACATGGCAGCAAGCAAGCGTTGAGGTGAAGCGAGAACTGTGAAGGTCTGGCTAAGGTAGCAAGGGCTGCGGGGTATGCTTCCATAGATAGCAAAGCAGCACCTATTTGCGGGTATTCTATCTCCAGGTCTCCCGCGATCGACCCAGGCACAAACCCCGGGGTTGCGGGTAGAAAACCAAACCTATAAGGCTGGAAAGGGATAGGATAAAAGGAGCATGTTTTGTGGGCCAATGTGACCTCGAATGCAACACAACCGATGCCTTTGTCGTAGCAGATGCCTATTCGACGAATACGAGAGGGAGGAAAAATGCCAAATCTGGTTATTTGTGTACTGTGGCATGTTGAACCACCGGGAACTGCAAAGAGAGTAGGTAGGTACCTGAATGAACCGGGGGGACGTCCTCGCGCCTCGTGGCAGACCCAACGGTATGGATCTATGGCGGAGGCTTGGTGCGTAGAACGTCCATGCTTCGATCAAGATGGCGGTTAGATGCTGGTGTAACAGGTTTAAGCCCCCAAGAAACGAAGCCGTGAAACTGCTGGAAGCCACATTTGGATCCAGATCCAGATGCGGGATGGTTACATTTGCCAGTTTTGTTGATCCGGGCAACGGGTTTCTGAATTTGTCTGAGCAGTTGAGTTGATTAGGTACATAGAAGCAAGACTCGACGGTGCAGGTGAGGAGGTGAGGTTCAGAGTGGAGGACTCCTGTTAGGCAGCTGCCAAAGCCAATGCCAAGCTGCAATGATCGCTTCATAGCGCTATTAATAGTGCTAAGCGCCCGGCCGAAAGCTTTAATGCACGGACCTTGTGAAGGAGAGCGGGGTTATGCTGGAAGCCAAGAGTTTGGACCACGATCTTATCGATCACCTCAGTCAACAGCAGGTCATAATGCATCGCAGAAAGGATATTGTACCTTGTAAGTATCTGTACACTGGCTTCCCCCAAGACATCAGACACCATAAACAAGATCAGCAGGTACCTAGTATCACCTCACTTTATAATAACCCCTCCATAGGGAAGAAGTCTGCCATGAACCGGAACCTCCCGCAGGTCGAACAAGCTTCGAAATCAACCAACTCTTCTTCTCTACATATGCCGTCAGATATGCGCAGCATCACCACCCTCTCGGGCTCGGAACACCTCCGATACTGCATTCCCCTTGCTTCAGTACGACGCCACAGCCCAGTTCCTCAAGACAGAAGCGCTCGTCACACAAGCGCGGCGTATCACAAACTTGAAACAAGCGCCCGCCTCGCGGCAGTGAGCTAGGACCATACCTAATCGAGAAGCAACTTGCTCAGTGAACCACACACACCCACCGAGCGACCCGAAGTCTGAAGTTCTGAATTGCACACTAGAAGCATCAGGCCCGTCCCGAGTGGCGTGACCGGGTCTTGACTTGCCCACTGATCAGACGAATCGGCAGTGGCAGATTAAGCGCCCCTAGCGCAAACTACCGTCTATTATCACCAACGTTGACACCATCAACGGCCTTCTTACATATGCCCACAAGCATCATCGTTATGGTGGCTGTATATCGACTGTATTCAATGCCATCAGGTTGGTGCGTTATAGGCGCTTGTCGTGGCTGCTTATTTAGCAATTGCCGTTACACTGACTGACGGAGGCACCAATGACACCATCAGCCCGCCCTCCCATTGCCCACGCGCTTTTGTTCTCCCTGTTTAGAGAAACGAAGCAAACAACAAGTGTTGCTACTGCTACATGCAGGTCATTCGTTCTGATCATGCCAGGTCCTAATTAGTGCCGACTGAGTGCCGCAACCAAGAGATTCCCCAGACGGATAGCCATGGCGGGCGGCCCCCGAATTTACCATCGGTGGAAGAGATGCATGGGCGATCAGAGAGCAGCGATTCGACAGGCCTGAGAGGTTGCATCCAGGCACCCAATATACTGTTCTATTCCCGCAATAGAGACACTGAAATACTCTGATCATCGCCCACGCTCGCTTCCACTGCAAACCATACAGATCCAGCCAAGTTACGACTCTACGACCAAATTCTGCAAAGGCTGCATGCACGTCTTTTTTTTTCCTCAAGACGCTTTGCTGTATTGGGAACCAACAAAAATAGGATCTCACTGAGAGCACGCCTTGCAGATCCGGTATGGCCAATGGGAAACATCACATCGCCTCAGCCCCCTGTATGTATATGCACATCAACCCTATCCGTCAGTCTGTCCATGGAACCCCTCATCACCCCTCTCCTCGTTACTTGTCAGTATGTCACCGTTTTCTGTTCTCGAAGAGCCCTGAATGGCGCTCTCACTGGGCGAGCACTTCTCCAAGTATGGTCTGCGAAATGACAACTCGGCCGGCCATACTATGGAACTGTATGCCGAGGATACTGGCCAATAGGCGTGGTTGCCTCTGCTGCAGCAAATTCCGCACTTCTCACACTGCGCCGCTTTACAAGTCAGGCCGGCGGTTAAGAAAAGGGTACACGAACAAACTGCTAGGGCAAAATACACGCGATACTACCCCTCCTTGAGATGAAAGTGCTCCCTGGGCATGAACAAAAAAATGGGTGTACACAGGAGACCCAATTTACCGAAACATGCCCACATACGCTGTGCTGCACCTCATCGCAAGTATCCCGGCAGCCCTACGGAATCAACTGAGAAATGGCCCTGGCATCATGTCGTCAATGATCCCCGGAGCGGCACACGACCATGGACCATGGCCATGCGTTCTATCCAAGATGGCCACTCCTATTCCCGGGTTGGCATGGAAGGGTTGTGGAAGCTGACCTGGAAATTCAGTTGTCCCTACCTGCCTACGGTAGTTGGTTGTTTTCTACCCACATCTCGTTCTTTCAAGGGCTCAGATTATACACATTTCAGAGGAAAAGCCAGTGCAAGTGTACATTATTTGTCTTAACTGTCTACTTTCTTCGAGTCGAGTCTCGTTCCCAGGACATAACCATCTCAGCACCCTCCCTCAGCAAGTGCCAATGCAACCCCCCCCCTTCTTTCACTCCCTACCCTTGCCAAGGAGCTGACGGGGAACAGGGGGCAAGCAGGCCCTTCAAGCAACAGCCTCCTCTCCAAAAAGAGCACCCAAGCCCCTTCTGCAATGGAGGGCCAAGAGCGGTACAATCTCATCCCAAGTTTTCCCTAGCTGCACACGCAGGTAGAGGGCCCTGTCGCCATCTCAATAATAACATGTGCCGCAATGTACGCCGCAGAGTTGCACCCCAGATGCTTCGGCTGTCGTTGTGGACGGATGGGCCCCGTTGCTGCGTGTACATGCCATGATTACCCAAGGTCACTAAGTAGCTTTGATCACATCCCCCGCAGACTGAGGCTTGCCTCGATCTCGTCCTTCTCCCCTCCTTCTCTTGTTGTCTTCTTTTTGAGCCTCTTCGCGTGTATTGCTGCAGCCGCGCGTGTACAGCACTGACGTACCCCGTCCCCGTCTTCGTCCCTGACTTTGTTACTTTTCTTCATTTGTCCAAGAAAGTCCAACAGGGCTGTGTTATTCCCATCTTGGTACACATCTGACATCCATTTTGAGCATCTGCCGCCCATCATGGCTAGTCTCAAGTTCATAATGGATGTCAACGACGACTACCAAGTGCCGGACCGTCAACAGGCCCAGAATAATAAAAAGGCCAAGGTCCCAATCAAACCGGCCACTACCGGTCAGCTACCAGAAGAACCCAACCCACAACCACACCCGAGGCATGCTAGTAGTTCCGGCCTGGCCGCCGAAGAGGATATCAACCCCCCTTCCCCCTCTACCCTGAACAAGAAACGTGCTGCTTCCTCAAGGGGTCCCAAGCCAACGACGACAACATCAACCACAACCCCAACTGCCCCCCCAGGAACGGCAAGCGGATCACTGGATACTCCAGTCCCATCCACGACCTTGTCTCCTGCCACCGCACGACCCTCAGTCCGTCGTCGAAGCACGACAAGTACCGACTCAATGGACCGGTCAGGAGGCTACGGATCTCCCGCCTCGTCGTCATCAATGGGAGGCGGACCCATGAGACCTATGCCCCCTCATCCTCAACCATCTGATGCAGTACCGATGAGACTTACCCCCATCACTGGTCGTGTGAGCAGAGCGAAGAAGGGCGTTCCGGTACATGTCTGCGAGCTTTGCAAACCAGCCAAGGTACGACGCCCTCTGTTGATTATTCATTAGGGCATTCATACTAATCACCACTAGACCTTCACAAGAGCCGAGCACTTGAGGTGAGAAAGACGTGAGCCATCGGCAAGCGGTATACGCTGACACTTGGGATATAGGCGTCACCAACTCAGCCATGAAGAGCCTCAATTTCGTTGCTCGGGCTGTGACAAGGCATTTCATCGCCAAGATCTGTTGACTAGACATCAGCAGAAGAAGTGAGTACAGAAGCTGGAACGGCAATAGCCTACTTTATTAACCATGTTTACAGCGAGCACGGTGAATCCTCATCCCAGCCAGCGGTTAATCAGCCAAGTCCATATGCTGTGCCATCACCAAGACCACCACAGCCAATACAGATCTCTGGGTCACAGAGCGGCTCATCAGTGCCGGCCCAAGGGTCTGGGCAAACACCTTCCATCGCGGCCGTCTCTTCTGAGACGCCTTCAACAACATATTCTCAGCCCGCCAGCTCGCCTCATCCAACCGCAGATTACAGAGGGGCCGCACCTGAATACGATGCCTACACAATGTCCCCGACAACCATTCTAGTCACACCATCTTCAACACGGTTCTCACAGACGTATTCTCAGCCCAGGACATCACAGATGGAGCAATTGTCCGTAATAACACAGGGTATTAAAATGCCCGAGCACCGGGAACCGTCCCCTTGGGCATCATCGGCCACGGACAGCACTTATTCGACACCGGTATCGGAATCACTGGGAAATGCACAGCCATGGGGGCACTCAAACCACCTTCTCTCCCCATATCCTAATCCGGCTTCTCGAGTCAGCCCCGGGCCTGGACTTGGAGGTTTCATTCACCCGAATCCCTACTCCTCCAACCCCCACAGCACACATACATCGCATACCTATTCGGCCGGAACAATCTTCCCAAATACTATGGGCTTTAGCGGTCAAGACGTCAGCAACCATCAGGCCTCCGGACTGAGCAACATGCACGGGAACACAATGGCTGGCGGCTTTCGAGGCCTCACCCCAGAGCCGCACACCTCGGCTCAAGCAAGTGGCGGTTTGATCACACCCGCCCCCGTCCTTTCCACTGGCATTGACCCTTCGCTCGGAATGCTTCGTCAGAAGCAGGGGTTTATGGACACACGATTAGGTGCCCAAACCGCCATGATGACTGATATGAGCGTTGGATATGCTGCGAGTGGTGATGTGAGCCCGGGTGGCGAGATGACAGGGTTGAACTTGGAGTTGGGTAGCAAGTATGCCATGCACTCCTCCATGCCACCGTCCATGAACATCCCCCTTCCGGCCGCCATCAGGACTGCTATTCCTGGCTATCTTGATGTCTATTGGGAGAAGGTACACCCTGTGCTTCCAATTGTGCATCGGCAGTCATTTGAAGCCGAGCCGGAAGATGTGCTGAGGTGTGCCATGGCAGCCGTAGCCACCCAGCATCTCGACACCAAGGAGGACCGCAACCGGGGGAACCAGCTTCACGAGCACGCGTGGCAGGAGGCGAAGCGAGTGAGTGCAAATGCACCCATTTCTTTACCACATCATCAGCAACACTGGAACTAACAAGGAAACACCACACAGGCAGCAAAATGGAGCCTGCAAATCAAGCAGACGATTCTTCTCTGCGAGTACTTTGCGCGCTTCCGAGGCCGAAAGCCGGTTACCAAGCCCTCAGACCTGTTCAGGCATCTCCACCAGAGGGTGAGTACTGAGCAGTCCATTACTGCACCGCTGTCTTTCTCTCTTATGGAGGATTCTGTTTCTTGGTTCTTCGACACCAGCGCCTGGTCTCCAACATCCTCCCCCGTTTCCTCTGTCTCTTCCTTTGATTCCATCACGCCGGCTACCATTGCCACCACCTCTCCCATGGTTCTCAGGCACCTGAGCCCCTTCTCGAACACATCATGGCCACAGGCCATTGTCCCTTCATCTTATGTTTCTCCTGGGTCCTCCTACACGGATCCTTCTTCTTTCACGCATCATTCTCGTTCCAACACCTCTCCTTCTCCTGCTCGTTCGCGAGAAATCTCTCGGATCTGGTCTTTTCTCTTTTCTCCCGAACGATACGACTCTGTACCGGCGACGGGGAATTCTCTTTCATTTTCGACTGTTTCTCAGAGCTCTGCGCAGGCGTACTTACAATTTGTCTCCGACACACAGGCCCTTTGTCCCGACTCCGACATACTCGATCAAGCCATGCTCAGTTCGGACCAGCACTTGGTCAACGGCCACGAGAGGTGGAAGCGCTGGGTTGAAGCCGAGTCCTGCCGTCGGCTTCTCGCAGCTTGCTTCATTTGCGATGGTCATACATCGATCTACCAGCAGCATGGGCGCGTTCTGGATGGCAATGAAAGCCTCCCGTTGTTCGGCAACAGTGAGAAGCTTTGGGGAGCCTCCACGGCAGAGGAGTGGCACGCCCTACAGGCTTGTGACCCGGTCTCTGCCCACGCTGCCGCCCAGCCAGCTTGCGTCTCCGACGTTGAAAGCCTCACCCCAGAATACATTGAAGCCTGCGGCCGGGCAGATCGCATGGTCATCCTTGGCCTATGCGCTCTGCGTCTGCCTCGACGGCCGGCGTCATCATCCACAGTTGCCCTTTCAGCCGACAACTCCCCCGCTCCGGACTTTGATTCAAGCCAGCAAGCACGTCTCCAGCAGCAACCCCAGGACATGGAAGCCGAGCAGCGCATCCAGCGGCTTTTCCGAACCTGCCCCATCGCCAACACCTACCTCGCCCTACACCACACGCCCCTTCGTGATCTCCTGGCCGTCAGCGGCGACTCTTGGGCCTACGCCCAGAAGGTCCTTCCTGCTACCATCTTCCAGGAACACGTCAGGCGAGTCAGGCAGTGGGCTGGCGGCAGCCTTCCGGGCCTCAACATTCTCAAAGCCACCCTCTTTGCCTCGCGTGCCCTGCTCGGGTTTCTGGACAGTAATCGCAGGAATGTGTCTGAAGACAGCGGCAGCAGCAGCTCAGCTGCATCGTCAAGGGTGGCAGATATATCCGACTACTGGGCCCTCCACGTCTGCGTGCTCGTCTGCTGGGCGTTTAACCACGGTCCGCGGAACAGCAGCAAGGGCCAGCAGCAGCAACAAGTGCAAGTGCACCCCCGGCAACGAAGCAGCAGTGGCGGGCCCAGCGGTGGAAGCAGTCCTGCCTCGAGAACGAGCGGGCTGTCGACCGCGTCCACGCTGAACAGCTCTGATGATGAGCCAATCCGCTGGCTGCGCAGGGTGGCTGAGTGCAGCCGTCTGGAGGACGTCTTAAGGTTCCGGGCCCATCGCGAGGCGGCGGGCGTGGTTGGGCTTGTGAGGCGCCGGATGGAGAGTGACTGTGTCGGCAGTCGGAATAAGCTGTATGTGGACGCCATGGGGGTGTTGACCAAGATTGAGGAGAGTGCTGCTATCAGGAGGTGGTTCTAGCTCCTTTTCGTCACGTTTTTCTTTTTGTTTTTGTTTTTCAACCAGCCAGGGAGCTTAATGGTTTTCAATGGCGCCTTTTTCTTTCTGGGGTTTCTTTCTTGGCATATTTTTACATGGGATGGGGAGCATTTGGCGTGGGTGATGGCATTTACAGGATACTTACTGGCTGGGGGCATATATTGTGTGGGATAAGGGGCATGGCATTGCTGGTTGACATCCATTCGTTTCTCTTCTTTTTCTACGGCGTTTTTCTGGGCATTCACAACACAAACACGACACGACAATCGCATACATACACATGAGATGACGGCGACGAAATGGAGAAAAGCGGCTTCCTTCTTCTACACCCTTTTCATTTAACTTGTACAACATACCTTTCCGATCATCCCCTTTTCTTTTTCTGTACTTTTACTTTTGCTTTTTTTCTGTACGATTATTTTCGCTTTTTTTTTTGTGGGTTTCTGTTTTGCTTGTTTTGGTATTTTGCCATATCATACATATATTACATTACATCATTTTTGTACTTTTTACCTTATTATTTTCTTCAACAGCAGGTGGGTAAAACTTTACATGATGGATATAAATTGGGTTTGGGTTCGGGCACATACAGAAAATAAGGTGTATTTGGAGTTTAATGGGAAGTGCGAAAGGGGGGCTTATGAGACAAGGAAAGAGGAAAGGGGGTTGGTTGTATAACATACAGTAAAACAGACAGAGTGGGTGGGGGAGGAGGAAGAGGGACCTAATACTTAGTTTTTGTACTCATGTTGTATAACATGAATAATGAGAGATATTGATCATCATATTTACTGTTTTTAGACGTGCTTGACCTCGTTGAAGTCATAAACCAGTAGCTAAAATGAAGGCACTTGAATGTTTACAAGAACTTTAGCCATTACCAGTACTGTCACTGCTGGGAGCAAAAGTGAGAGGAACTTCATCTATTCCATCTATGGCTAGCTTTTTTGGTTTCTAAAACCTCTTCACCCCTGTGGTATTAACCCCCTTCATCAGCGCCATGTGTTAAAACATGCACTTCCAACATCTCATTTTTCCCTTTCCACTTTCCCCCTGCCTTAGTTTCGCTCGAGTTGATCATTGATATACCTTTATACCCACCTCCCAATTTTAACGCCATATAAAAACACAAGGCTCAAGCACTTGAAATTCTTCAAAACAACCCATCAATCTCCCCCGTCTCCAAATCAACATCCACATTCAAATACCCAGGCGCAGTCGGCAACCCAGGAATCGTCTGAATATCGGCCGCCAGCGCATACAAGTACCCAGCACCTGCCGCCATCCTCACATCCCGAACCGGCACGGTAAAGCCCGTCGGCGCGCCCTTGAGCTCAGGGTCATGACTGATGGAATACTGCGTCTTGGCAATGCAAATAGGCAGGTTCCCGAAACCCTGTCTGGTATACGTCTCGACCTTCTTCTGAGCCAGCTCGGTGAATTCGACTGACGAGGCGCCGTACATCTCTCTGGCGATCTTCTCGATGCGCTCCTGGACGGTACCCTCGAGGCCGTACAAGAGCTTGAAGTCCTTGGGCTTCTCCGAAGCGGCAAGGACAGCATGAGCGAGGTCAATGGCGCCCTTGCCGCCTTCGGCCCAGTGATTGGCGAGGACGGCGTCTTCGGCGCCGGCCTTGATGGCTTCCTCGCGGACGACTTCCACTTCGGCGGGAGTGTCGGTGGAGAACTTATTGATGGCGACGACGACGGGCACGCCGTAGGACTTGGCGTTAGCGATGTGCTTGGCAAGGTTGACGCAGCCGGCACGGAGGATCTCGACGTTTTCCTCCTTGTAGACGGGGCTGAGGGGAGCACCGGGGGAGATGGGGGGCCCGCCGCCGTGGACCTTAAGGGCGCGGATGGTGGCGACGACGACGACGACGTCGGGGACGAGGCCGGAGGTGCGGCACTTGATGTTGAAGAAGCGCTCGCCACCCATGGTGAAGTCGAAGCCGGCTTCGGTGATGACAAAACCGGCCTTCGTGGAGTGGTCCTCGTCGGGCTCGGTACCCGCGAGCTTGAGGGCCATCTTGTCGGCGAGGATGGAGCTGTTGCCGATGGAGATGTTGGCGAAGGGGCCGGCGTGGACGAATACGGGTGTGCCTTCCAAACTCTGCATCAGGTTGGGCTTAATGGCGTCCTTCATGAGGGCGGTAAGAGCACCACCGGCACCGAGGTCGTCGGCCGTGACGGGATCGCCGCTTCTGGAGCTGGCAACAACCATTCTGCCGAGACGCTCGCGCATGTCGGCGAGGTCAGTGCTGAGAGCGAGAATGGCCATGCACTCACTGGCGACCGAAATGTCGAAGCCGGTCTGGCGGCTATGGCCCTTCTCGGTGGCAGCAGTGCCGATAGTGATGCCGCGGAGATGTCTGTCGTTGACGTCCAAGACGCGTCTCCAGGTGATAGTCTCTGGGTCGATATCAAGACGGGCGAACTTGCCGATTTCCTCCTCGGTAAGATCATCAGGGTTGGTCTTGTCAATGCCGAGCTTCTTCAGGCGGCGGAACATGACAGGCGAGAACTGTCTCTTGCCGTTCTTGACCGGGACCAGTCGTCTGTAGAGGGCGGAATCCTTCTGAGTGCTCTCGTGGAACATGCGGGTATCAATAGCAGCGGCGAGGAGGTTGTTAGCAGCGGTGATGGCGTGGATATCACCAGTCAAATGCATGTTGAACTCGTCCATGGGAATGACCTGACTGTAACCACCGCCGGCAGCACCGCCCTTGATGCCGAACGTTGGGCCTTGACTTGGCTGACGAACGTTGGCAAAAGTAAGACGACCAACATGGGCGCCCAAGGCTTGAGCAAGACCCATGGTGGTGGTAGACTTGCCCTCACCGAGAGGGGTGGGGGTGATACCGGTAACAACAACATAGCGACCATTTCGGCGATGATCCAAGCGCTTGAGAAGAGTAAGGTCGACCTTGGCCTTGTAGGCACCATATGGCTCGAGCTCCGAGTTTGAAATGCCAATCTCCTTGGCGATCTGAGTAACGTGCTTGGGCACTTGAGCCCGCGAGATGGCAATGTCTGATGGAACTGGCTCCTTGAGAGCAAGGCTCAGGGGCACAATCTTCCTCTGCTTCTCAGCATCAAACCACTGTGTCGCAGAGGCAACAACGTTGTGAAGGAGCATGGCGACAGTCATGGGACCAACACCGCCGGGGACGGGTGTGATGTGAGAGGCAACCTGGGAGGCGGACTCGAATTCGACATCGCCAACGAGACGCTGACCAGACTTCTTGGTAGCGTCGGGAATGTAATTGGTGCCAACGTCGATGACAACGGCGCCCTCCTTGAGCTGCTCGCCCTTGATGAAACCAGCCTTGCCAATAGCAACAACCACGACGTCGGCATTCTTGAGGTGCTGGTCAAGATCCTTGGTCCTGGAGTGGCAAACAGTGACGGTGGCATCTGCGTTCTTCAAGAGGTAGCTGACAGGACTGCCAACAATGTCGCTTCTGCCAACAACCACGGCGTTCTTCCCCTTGAGGTCGACACCGGTTTCCTCGAGAAGGACCATGACACCCTTGGGTGTGCAGGGGACGAAATAGGGGTTACCACCACGCTTGGCCAGCTCACCGATGTTGTAAGTGCCGAAGCCGTCGACATCCTTCTCGCTCAGGACGGCGGATGTGACAGCGTACTCAGAAATATGGCTTGGTAATGGGAGCTGGACCAAGATGCCGTGGACCGTTGGGTCATTGTTAAGAGCATGAACACGAGCAACGATCTCGGCCTCGGTGGCCGATTCGTCAAACTTGATGAGTTCACATGAGATGCCGCACTGATATCAAGGGGGTCAGTGTGCCGTTCGCGAATGAGATGTGAGTGGTCTACAGCATCCTTACCTCCTCGGCGGCTTTCAACTTCATGCGCACATAGGTGGCTGCAGGTCATCCGTCCAGAATCAGTTAAACAATGCCCACGCGGGGTAGCGGCTTTGGGGGCTTTGGAGTATGGTTGGTGGCTTACAGGAGTCAGAGCGGTCGCCCACTACACGACGTTGGTTAGTTTAGTCAGTCATTCAGGTAAATAAACGAAGGCCGGGATACTAATACGCACCTTGGATAATCTTCAAGCACGGCTCAAAGCGTGGGTTGATTCCCTTCTTCTCGGCAATCTCAGCCTTAAGCTGTTCGCGCACCCGCTTGGCCACGGCCGTTCCGTCAATCTTTTGGGCCACCATAGCTGCTGACGAGCTGGAAAAGGCCCTGTGAGCAAGGAATGAGTTTGGTTGTGCAGATGCAGAGTGCAAGAAAGCGGTGGTGTGGTTCCTGGCGAGACCGAGACCGAGGCGTAGGCGTTGGGCGTGGGCGTGGGCGACCTTAACGGGTGACGGTGACTGGGCCTGGCGGGGTGCCGAACGCGGGGCAGCGGAGTGGCGGTCGTCAGGCTGAGCCGAGGAACACCGCCGAAACTCGGGCATATACGTGCTGACGAGCTTGTGGCCATCCACTGACTCGATTCCCAAACGGCTGCTGATAAGCTGCTGGCGTGCTTTCGTGGAGCAGGAGCCAGTCAGGACCGGAGTCGGGACCCGTTGGGCCAGTCTCGAGAGCGTCATGGCGGCCAGTCTCTAACAGTTAGTCTCAGTCACGATCCTCCTGTTGTGTACCGCTGTTGCTTATGCGGTGAGCTTCTGACTGATGCCTTCCAGATATCAGAACCGAGGGCAGACGGTCCTACCAGGTTGCCCGGTCAGTGTGGAGAGCAACAGCGACTGAGGTTGAGTCACAAGTGAAATCTATGTGTCACTCACTGCAAGGGTTGGCTTTTTTGACGATATGGTGTCATTCCTGGCGTCAGTACAGAGATGTAGAATCAAGACATTGATTTGGGCAACAACTTGGTCTTAAAGAGCATGTCGATTTGGTGCTGTGTATCATCAATCCATCCCACGGACACAAGCACCATGTGTAAAGTACCTGTGCATGGCAGCGCCGGCTCTATGACAGTGGTCGACATTTTTCCCAGCAGCCGCCACGGGTCCAAGCCCAGGACCCTGGAAAGGCAATTCGATATCAATTTATGTGTCGATGATTGGTGTCGATATAGCTCACTCGAGCTACTCCCGGGCTAGCAGAGGAAAGGTGTGCTCCCTCATCCCGACTCTTGGCCTTATACTGATGAAGGAGCAAAAACCGTTATTAGAGTTGAGAGACTCAAACTAAAAAAATAAAAAATAAAAATAAAAAAAGGATCCACATCACAACTGCCACTTACATGTTTTCTTCCAGCAAGTCTCAAGAGTAGAAATGACTACATGTACACTCCAACCCTTTGAATTTTTGTTAGCGCGAGACTTCACGATATTTTCACCCCGAAAAGCGCAACTACACCAATTTTTCCCGGGGAAAGAAGTTATTATACAGCTTTCCTTTCAATAATTACTTTTTTTCCTCTAATTTAAAGTAACGTTGTGGTGTTTCTGATGCCAAAGTTATGAGAAGTTGAAAATATGTGTAAGATCCCTCTGCCTTGGTCTTGCGCTAACAAAAATTCAAGGGTTGGGAGTGTACATGCCTCTCTGGCTGTGCCGAGTTATGACACAATAACACAAGTTCCAGTCACAAGGATAGAGAGTCGAGTCACCGGCCAAGAGTAATCATCCGAAAACAAAAAATAAGACTGGAAGGATCGTCGAGGAACAATGTTCTGTTTGTAGTCCGAGCATCCAACAACCAACATGGGATGGCACAGTCGTGACAGTCGAGAACAATTGGAAAAAAGACCCCCACTTTTGACTTCAATGCTCTGAAAACAGAAGGCGGTCAGGCAAAGTTCATTGTTAAGCGGGGCAGAGTCCAAGGATTCGCCCCGCGCTGGAAAGTCTGTGGCCTATCGGCGGCGCACAATCCTCACGGAAAAATTACTGGTGTGCCAAATCAATCGGCCGGAGAAAGAAGCCTTCTGTGAAAGAAACCGCATTCGCGACAGAGAGACTCTGCCTATACCCGACAATAAAATAATAATCGACCACCTCCCCCTCGATCCCCAACCCCACCGAGCAAAGAAACCGCCCCTCTCCCATCCCTCGACAACAACCCCCCACAGCTAACCTTCAGAATGAGGCCCATTCTTTTGTCAGGCCACGAACGTGCCCTGACCCAGGTCAAGTTCGTTGCCCTTTACACTGACCGATAGAGCCAAGACCTCCTCCTGTCTAACACCTTCTCTCTCTTGCTAGGTACAACCGCGAGGGCGATCTTCTCTTCTCTACCGCCAAGGATCAACACATCTGCGCCTGGTTTGCGCACAACGGCGAGCGTCTCGGCACATATCAGGGCCACCAAGGTGCGATCTGGACCGTTGACGTCGACCCAACCTCCACCATCATCGCCTCCGGCTCCGCCGACAACACCATCCGCCTCTGGGAGGTCAAGACCGGCAAGCTCCTCAAGACATGGGACTTCCCCACCGCCGTCAAGCGCGTTGAGTTCAACGAGGATGGCACCAAGCTCCTCGGCGTGACGGAGAAGCGCATGGGTCACCTCGGCACCATCGTCGTGCTCGACATCAAGGTCGACCCCGAGGCCGAGCAGTCGGACGAGAAGGTCCTGACCATCGTCTGCGAGGAGAGCAAGGCCACCGTTGCCGGGTGGAGCTACCTCAGCAAGTACATCATCGCCGGCCACGAAGACGGCAGCGTCTCCCAGTACGACGGCAAGACGGGCGACCTCATCTACAACGTCAACGTCCACGAGCTCGGCTCCCCCATCACCGATCTCCAGTGGAACCAGGACCGCACATACTTCATCACCGCCTCAAAAGACAAGACTGCCAAGGTAATTTTTTTGTCTTGTGTGTGTGAAAACCGCAAGAGAACATTCTTTACTAACATCAGAAAAACCTCTAGCTCATCACAGCCAAGGAGCTCGAAGTCCTCAAGACGTACGCCGCCGACACACCCCTCAACAGCGCCGCCATCACCCCCAAGAAGGAGTACGTCATCCTCGGCGGTGGTCAGGCCGCCATGGATGTCACAACCACCTCGGCGAGACAGGGTAAATTCGAGGCCCGCTTCTACCACAAGATCTTTGAGGAGGAGATTGGCCGTGTCCGTGGCCACTTCGGCCCTCTCAACACAGTCGCCGCCGACCCCACGGGCAAGGGTTACGCCTCTGGTGGTGAGGACGGTTACGTCCGCGTGCACCAGTTCGACAAGGGGTACTTTGACTTCAACTACGAGGTGGAGAGGGAGAGGCTAAACAGGTTAGCTGCCCAGAGTGGCAAATAAAAAGAATTTTAATGGGGGACTTAAAAAAATGATGAAGAAATCATGACCGGGGTTTCCATGGGACAATCTGAAAGGAAGAAGGGAACGAGCCGCGAGGTGGTTGGTTGGTTGGGTTGTGAGGGTGGAAATGATGAAGGCGGAGGCGGATGAACGAATGAAAGATGTGGTTTGAGTTCGGCATTTGCAATGGCGTTCAGGGACAGATTCTTGGGCGGACACACGCGGATCACACACAAAAGGGTGAACAAGAAAGATGAAAAAGGGGAAGGCGGGGGGGATCCAGGCAGGAAAACCAACCCTCTTTTTTTGATGTCACTACTTTTGGTAGAGAGAAGGAAAAGCGACATGAAAGCCAGTCTTTTTGCCCCTCTCGCCCAGATAGAGGAGCTGATTGTAAAACTCGTAACGGATGCGGATATCATTTCATGCGTCGTTCTTATTGTTACCACTTGTTCGTTGTGTTCTTAGCAATGGCACCGTCGTCCTATAACCCATAGTATTGCTCAACCGAACATATAACTTAGACACTTGCAAGCCTCCCGTCTCTAAAGTTCAGCTTTCGGTCTTTGCTGCAGCGGGCAGGGCCACTGTTGAAGCCTATCTTGCGTGCCCGTGGTTTCCTGTGGTTTTTTCTTTCTTTTAAACTCAAATTATAACTTGAGACACAGGCAGGGTAGACAAATCTAGAAAGACTTGAATATCTATAGCTGTAAAAGCACCCCATTTTTGCTACTTGCGAGCTGATATTACCTGCAAAGCACCGAAGAAGCATCGCCACCACCAGCAACTAGCAAGAAACGACGGCAGACGACAACCAGCTTTTCCCCGTCCCGCTTCCCCCTGTTTTCGCAAAGGCAATAAATACAAAAGAAACAACAAAATTCCCCACAAATACACACCCCAAATAACGCCCTTTCCCAAGCAATAGTAATTTACATCGCCTCCCCCACCCGCCTTCTAATAATCCGACCCACTGGTATGACCTTGCTGGCCACCAAATAACCATGACAGCTAGAAACTCCCAACAACCCTCCTGGCTACGTAGCTCTCATCATATTTCCTTTCCATGTCTGTGCCGTACAAAAAATCTATTTCTTCTTGCCCTTCGCCTTGCCCTTAGTAGCCGCAGGAGTCGAGTTGGTAGACCCGACACTTGACGCCCTTGACGGGCATGTCGAGTTGGCCTTGCTGGCAGTCGCCGACTTGACGTTATCAAGAGCCTTGTTCTGTGAGATTTTGGTCAGCACTCTGGAAAAACAGCGCGTTGGTCATCCGATAACAAGTATGCTCACCTTGACCCCGTTAGCCTTGCTCTTCTTCTTCGCCGGCGCCAATCCAAGAATGCTATCCTCGTCATTCTCCTCATTATCTTCCAGCTCCCTCTTGAGCTTGCCGTTCGTACCGTTGGTCTTGGTCGTCGTGTTGACGTCCTCAAACTCCTTCACTACGGTGGTGAGAAGGGTGTTGCAGCGACGGCCCAGCTCAGTGGGCGTGCGGCTCAAGAAGAACCAGTCGAACCTGAACAGCGGGCTGTCACGGATCTCATCGCGAATCTTCTCGTAGATGCCCTCCGTGTCCACGCCGTACTTATCGAGCAGCACCAGCAGGAAGCGGTCCTCCTCCTCGGTGTACACCTTCTTGTTGGTAGTCGAGACCGAGTAGTTGATCTTGAGCTGTTGAAGTGGTACACGGTACTGGCCCATCTTCTTGCGCAACATCTTGCGTTGGTGCTCGATCTTGCGCATGCGGTCCTCACCATCTTCAATCACCTTTAGGTACTTGGGGTAGTCCGCGATCTCGGTGTAGCGCTGCCAGAACACCTTGGCGTATGCCTTGATCTCTGCAGGAGTCTTGTTGTCAACCTCCAAAGCAATGTCATCATAGTTGTTCCGGCCATAACGACCGGAACCGTTGATGAACTGCTGAAAGTCTCGCCTGTTCCACTCGCCAAAGCCTTGCTGAGCCAGCTGTTGCTTCTCCTCTTGCTCTTCTTCGGTCAGGGGAGTGGCGTTGTCGATTTCCTGCTGGTCGAGAGCCCTCTCGGCCTCCCGCTCAGACAGGTTGTCGTCGTCGCCCTCGGGTAACGGAACCTTGTAGCCGATCTCCTTGCGATAGTAGGCGGTCTCCCTGTCCTGAAGGTCGCGGAGTCTGGGTGGGTAGAACTGGTAGTCGTGTACAGCTACCTGCTTGGGGGCACGAGGCGCCTTCGGCTTGGTGTCGGCAGTCCGGCCACCAGTGTGCAAGGCCTGCTTGTAGTACTTGTCAATCGAGTAAATCTGCTCCTTGCGCTCACGCTTCGCTGGGTTGATCCAGCTAAGCCCCACATCCTTTTTGCGGGCGGCGAAATCCTCGCCGTTCCACTCGTAGGCTGACTCGGAGGTAAACTTCTGCAAATCATCGATACCAAGCTTCTCATACTTGGCATTCAACTCCTTCGTCCGGCTCTCGCCGGCGTTCAGAATTCTGTCAATATCATCATCGTCAAGCTCGCCACCCTTCTCGGCCAGTTCTCCAAAGGCGCTCTTGGTCTCGAAAATCTTTCCGGCGCCGTGCTGAATCATGGACAAAAGCTCATCCTTGTTCGCCGCAGCTTTGGCGGCAATTTGAGCGCGACCCTGCTGAATAACCAGTTGATCAAGACGCAGCTTCTGGGCCGCGCGCTCCAGTACCTTTTCTTCAATGGCATTGTCTGTCACGAACCGGTAGACCACGACTTGCTTGGTTTGACCAATACGATGCGCTCTGTCCATGGCCTGCAGATCGGCCTGGGGGTTCCAGTCGCTGTCGTAGAGAATAACAATATCGGCGGTTGTCAAGTTGATTCCCAAACCACCGGCTCTTGTTGTTAACAAGAAGATGAACTTCTCAGATCCGGGCTTGTTGTACTCGTCGATGGCCGCAATACGATCCTCGTGGGCTGTGCCACCATCGATTCTGCAGTATTTGTAACCGCGGAAGACGCAGTAGTCTTCCAGGATATCCAACAGGCGACTCATTTGCGAGAAGATCAGCACGCGACTGTCTTGGGCCTGCATTCTCTTGAGAAGCTTGTCAAGAATAATCATCTTGCCGGAGTTGAAGACCAAATGCTCGTCTGTGGTGTAAGGAGGGCCCGGCTCCGCACCTTCAAACAGATAAGGGTGGTTGCAGCACTTTCGAAGCTGCATTACGATGTTGAGAAGTCTGGTCTTGGACTCGCGCTTGCCTCCTGCACCGTTGACGGCGTCAATGTCTTTCTCCAGAATTCTCTTGTACCACTTCACTTGCATCTCCGACATGCCAATGTAGACATTCACCTCCTTCTTGGGTAGAAGGCTCTTCTCCACATCGCTCTTGACACGACGAAGCAAGAAAGGCCGCAACACCTTGTGCAGCTGCTGCACAACCGTATCCTGGTCTCTATCTTGGCCCGAGAACCACTGGTCGAAAGCCTCAGAGTCACCAAACACATCGGGCAACAAAAAGTTGAGCAGCGCCCAAAGCTCGTGCAGGTTGTTCTGTAGTGGGGTTCCCGTGATCAAAAGACGGTTGCGCGAGTTGAACATGCGGATGACCTGGGCAAGCGAGGACTCCTCGTTCTTGATGCGATGAGCCTCGTCGATGATGATGTACTCCCAGGCGAATTTTCGAAGATGGGCCTTTTCTCGGAGAATCATTTCGTAGCTGGTGATGCACACGTCAAAATCCTCGTCCACCAACCGATCGTTGATGAGCTGATGACGCTCCTCCTTGGCGCCTTGCAAAATCAACACATTGACCTCGGGCGTCCACTTTGCAAACTCTCGCTTCCAGTTGTCCAGAGTTGATTTCGGAACTGTGATGAGGTGGGGACCAGTGATGCCCATGATGTGCCGAAGATAGCCCAGGAAAGAGATGGTTTGCAGTGTCTTGCCCAGACCCATTTCGTCGGCCAGAATACCAGAGATACCATTCTCGTGGAGGGAAATGAGCCAGTTCAGACCGGCAACCTGGTAATCTCTCATGGTGCCATTGATGAAAGCGGGGGATTCGCGGAAGACGGTCTCGGCTGAGCCACCGTGCTTTTCGTCCTTGAGAAGTTCGGCGTCTTCCTCGGCCTCGGTGCGGCGACGTCTTTCACTAGTAGCGCCGCCCTGACGACCAGCGCCCTTCTTGTTTTTCGCGGCTTCTTCATTTTGGCGATCGATCTCGGCCATGATTTCGCGGATTTTGGGGTCTGGGTTGTGCTCGATGAAGTGGCGGAACAAATCAGTCAAACCCAAAAGGTATCGGAACCGGCGAATCGTGTCATCCTCCTATCGAATTGTCAGCCTACAGACACGGGCAGCATGATTCTTTGCGCCTGTTCAATCTTCCTACCTTTGATTCTCCCAACCTGTCGTGCTTTTTACCAAATATGCTTCTTCGCAGCTGGTTGGCCTCTGAGCGCTTCTTGCGGCCATCTGGAATTGGTTCCCCGGCTACGCTGCTGGCGGTAGTATTTGGATTGGTATCTGAGTCGGTGTAATCGGGAGTCTCGTCGACCTCCTGGAGATATGGTCAGTTCGGTTGATTGGGCTTGGGCCAGCAAGTCGGGAGATAAAACTCACCATCTCATCGACAACGTGGCTGGCGGACTCGGGCGCATCCTGCATGGACGCGTCGGTGTCGTTGCCGCTCTGTCGGCTACGGGGAGCCATGGTGGCTGCTGGGTACCTCGTCGAGGCTTTGGATCAATTATACGCGACGAAGACGCGCTCTCGCGTATGTAAGCGAGTCGGAGAAGGTTGCTATGATCCCGGAGATGGTGCCGACGATTTTTTGGCGATGATAAGTCGTCTGGTGTGCGCAATGAGCGAAAATCAGAAAGCCGGCTTGGGGTGTAGTTGTTTGAGGAAGGGTGGGTGCCGTGAGGTGCGAATTTCTGAGGTCGAGGAACCCCAAATTGGCCAAACCGCGTTCCAGCCCAGCCAATCACAGGCCCTGGATGGCGGAGGGGATTAAAAGTGCCGTCGTCCAAAAGGCTCCGCCGCCCTGCTGACTAACACTACTAATGAATGCAAGAGCCAGTGAGAGACAGCCTCGCTACATATTTACAATATACAGCAAAACAGCCAACAGGCTCTCCATTGACCTTGAAGCAACTACCTTATGTGACCTAGTCTTTCTTGAGTCTAAACAGCAATTTTTCTCTCTATATTCATTGTCTCTCTGATCCAGATACAGAGTATTATGCTCATTGAAGCACTTCGAGATCAATGTGCACGGCTCAGAGAGAGGACCGGCCTTTACCCAAGCTTCGCACGTGCCGTAGGCGGTATGCAACCACCCCTGAACCGTAACTGGCCTTGTTGGAAAGAAAGGAGCCAGTCTTCCATGGCCTATGTTGGAGCCAGTCCCGTGCTCGTCCAACTCGCTCAGCATATGACAACACAGACTTGGCCGCGTTGACAGCCCGACTCAAGCATCAATCATCTTATCCCTATAGCCAAACGTCATAGCCATATTGTGTGTTGATCTTCTTCTAATCCGACCGACACTCTTTTCAAGAACCTCAAGTGCAAGGCCGGGCTGGGCCTCAACAGTGAAGAAGAAGCTCCCAGGCAACGCCCCGCCAAAAACGACACCCTGACAGGTCCATCTCCACTCCAAGTCCCACTTCAACCTGGCTCTCTTGGTTTAGCGAAAACCCCTCAGTACCTCGATCTCCCCAGTAATCAGGCAGAGTCATCACCCCTGAAGCTTTCCACCGACTTCGACAAACTCATAGACTGCCAGGGCGTGGACGAGACCTCGCCTCATTTTACCGCCTACAGCTTCACATTCAGCCATGAGCGCCGATTCGCACGAGCTTCTCGATGCCTTCCGGGCTGCTGCACTGTCCGTCACCAAGCTCTACAAGACGTCAGCGGCCGCGCAAACCAAGTCTCGCGCCGATGGCTATCAAGACTGTCTTGAAGACCTGATTGCCTTTCTGGACAAAGAAAACATCGGACTGTCTGCTGGTGATGTAGGCTCAAAGATCCGGAAATGGGCGATGGATAGATCAGAGACTAGGGACACCACACCCCCATCCATCGAGAGCGACGACGAGACCGAGAAGCCCGAGCCTGCCGCCTCATCCCCTCAGGCACAACGAACGAGCCCTCCGGCAGCACAAACATCTGTCGACCGGGACGAGGTCCAGATGAGGGATTCGGCGCCTCCGGTTCTTGCAACGGTTCCCTGTCCGCCTAGCCCGATAGTGGAGGAGGTCGACTTTGTTGTTCCTACGCAGGATACCTTCAACTTCCAGTCAGCACATGCTTATCCTCACGATGAGGCCATGCGGCTCGCCAACCTCAACCTGTCTGATGCCAACCAAGCATCAAACCATAGCACATCAAACCGGACGACACCACGCAACACCAGAAGAAGAGATGTACGACCTGGGAGGACACGGAGAGATTTGGGACAGGGCGCGGGCCACAAGAGAAAGATGAACCTCGCTGAGTACTTCGACCTAAACGGTGTCGATCTCGGGAACGGAAAGGATATGTTTGGCGGTGGGAAACGCACAAGGCACGTTTAGTCACTTGCTTCAAACTACTCATACCCCTTTGCACACTTTACACACGCACATCATATTTATGGTCTTTTTTTCTCGGCGTTTTCGGGAGGGTACACACGATTGGGAGGCACTGGGTTGTCGATGACCAAAACGCATAGCATCGCCTGGAACGCATGGACACAGCGGAGTCTTTTTTCATCTTTTTGAACGGGTTTGGGATTTGGGAGCGGTGGCGGTTTCATGAAGCTGGAGGGAACAACAGAATCATTAGACCAGGAAGCATAAAGAGGCGTTTATTTATACCACTGGGGTGTATTCATGTATAGTGCTTTTGTTCTTGTATGTATGTAGCCGGAGACTTATGGAGGGCTGTCACAATATCGTTTTAGTTTGACTCTTGGCTTGCGGTTCTAGACAAGGTGAAAGGTGGCGTATATACGACTTCAGATGGGCTCATTTGACGTTTACATAACCGACAGGCTCTGTAATCCTAATCTCATTTGGAAGGAGGGTCTTTTGATGACTTGTTGATGGTAGCATGTACAAAACAATGTATATATATTCCATGAACAATGGGTCTCGGAATCTGAGTGCTATGGCGTGTATGACAACCCAGGGCTGTCACTACAGTACTTTCCCAACTACCGAAGAACATCTCCATGTCTCTTGCCATTTGGACTGTCGGCAAGAGCCTCTGGTTGTTGCTGGGGCTCTAATTCCCGTGATTCCCCAAAAGGGATCACTAGAAAACTCAGGTACCCAAACTCCCGTCATTCAACTGCACCATTTTGTCCTCTCTCAGATGTGACTACACACATAACCGACCACGTTCGTTTTACCATAATACTTCTAGCCAACAGCTGTACTCAACATGACGAGCAGCACTACCGGCTCTAGGTATGCCGAGTCCAGTAACCCCGAGTCCAGCAGTACCGGCTCTAGGCAAACTGAGCCCAGCAGCACTGAATCCAGCAACGCCCCCAACAACGGTTCCAGACACGCCAGTTCCAGACACATCGAGTCAAACAACCCCAAGTCCAAGTCCAAGAACACCAGCTCTAGGCAAGCTGATTCCGGCAACCCGAAATCCAGTAATACCGGTTCTAGGCACGCCCAGTCTAGCAACCCCTGGTACCCAGCAACACCGGCCCAGGCACTACCAAGGTCCAATTCTAAGGAAGCCGGTCCCGATAACACTGGCTCTAGCAACACCGGCACCAGCCAAGACGGCCCGAGCGGTATCGATTCTCGTCATACCGGCCCCAACAAGACTTCTGCTAATTATTCCGGGCCTAGCAGCAGGGGCTCTAGAAACACCGGCTCTGAAAGCAGCGATTTGACCGAAATAGCTTTTCGTCATGGCGGCCCCAGAAACGTCGGTTCTCGCTACCCTAGCTCTATAGATCCTATTCTTTGTCGTCCCGGTCCCCACGACATTGATTACAGGCGCCCTAAGGTAGCCCCAGCAAAACCGCTTCGAACTATGTCAGCCCCAATTATACCACTTTTCACTATACTAAACCCAGAGACACTGCTGTTAGTCGATCTTCGAAGGCCTGCTGACTAGGTACCTTTAAAGGGATACTGACTAAGATATCGTCTGGGACGTGGTCAGGTTTATAACATGAGTTTTTGTTGCTGTTTTTGTTGTTGCTGTTGTTCTAGTGAGATTTATCTTGTCGATAACGTGACTAGGTATCTCTTTGGGTCTTGTAGCCATTACTTGGAAAATGAACAGTCTGGAATAGTCCAGAAGTCAGCAGAGGTGGACTGTGGGCAGGGTTAGCAATGTTCAAAAGTGTTTGCTGAATCAAAGAGGGGTGTGAGATATGCTGGTCAATATTGTGACTGTGCAGTGGCGAGGTGAAATGACAATGAGGGGCAAAACTGCGTGCCTATGAAGTGGTTGATCTTGAACTTTCAGAAACAACCATCCCACCTATAGGAAGTTATCACATCGAGATAGCTCACAGGCGTTTACCTGGTGTTTGCGCCAGGATCAGAATGAAACTGACCATAGCAGCTCTCAACGCCTCCATATCTCAGACATGAAGCTTTTCACACCCTATCGTGCCGTGTTTCGCTTCCCATATCAAACCCGGAAACAGCCACACACAAGCTACCTACCCGTCTCGCCTTTTATCGTGCGTTAGCCCCCCCCAGGTTTTGACAGACACGAAATCGGATCTCTCGACGACTCGAATGATAGGTTAGTCAAAATTGTGGGGAAGAACGGTCGCAGGGTTACATCGGGGGGGCTTGAGTCTTGGTGGCTCTGGGGGAGTTGCTAGATCGGGACAATCGCGCAGCTCTCGGAGGGGGAAGTGGTAGGGTAGGGGAAACACCAAGAGGCGCTTGCACGTTGTATGGTACTGTTGCACAAGCTACCACTGGAAGAATAGAAAGATAGATTGAAATCTGGCGAGCTTTCCTGTGGCTGGTTGCGTAAGTACCGCTTCTTTTGCCGGGCAGCACCCCCTTCCTCAAATCAGATGCGGTGTCTCCCTTACAGGGGAGCATGATCTCTCTCTACATCGATCGCCCCCGATGGCTTCGGAGCAAGAGCCGCCGCGGGTTGAGGTCTTGTCAACGTTCAACCTGGGATTTGAAGTCTTGGGAGACCCCGCAGGTCCAAACATGCGACTCTCCCCAGATTTTGATACTGTTTGTTTCCTTCTTGCTAGACCCCGTGTGCCATTCGTCTTGTACGCTACCTGCCGTCTCTCTTTCCTGGGACAGAGGTGTTGATGATATCGTTTTCACATCGCCGTGCTGGTTCGGGAACAGCGCGGGAGAAGAGCAACCACATGTTCAACACTATGCATCTTTGATGTACATCTTTTTTCTTCCTTGCCTGGGCCAGGTTGTGATGAAGAAATCCTTCTCTCCGCAGATTCAAGCGACGATAGACGAGATCAAACCGACACAATGCTCGAAAAGCGCTTCAGTGTCCCGATGTCCAAACCAATATCTCTCCCAATACACACATCCTCGAGTCGAATGAAGATGAAAATAAAACACCGACAAAAACGACGAATAACACAAATAACACTCATCGCGGGTGGAATCCTCGTGTTTTACTGCTTTGTGTTTCTCTGGAGGACACCATCATCATCATCATCGTCGTCGTCGTCGTCGTCTTTGAAGCCAGCACTTTCCAAACAACAACTAAGCCAAAGACCGCCACCCCCAGAGCTGCTCAACAATCTTTCCCTAGACGAAGACCAATGCAATGCTGCCTTCCCAGGCCTCACCAAAGAAATCGACGATGCCGTCGCCGAGGGTCCGTTCACCATGAAGAGATACTCCAACAACCAAGGCCCATTACAAGGAAGGATCAAAGACGGGCAAATCTACATCATCCACGCCCAGCGACGAAAAGATCTGTCACAAGAAATGTCAAACGTAAACACCCCCAGTTCACCCCCTCTTCACCCCCTCACTAACATCCTCCCCCCAGGGGAAACAGTCCCGCACCGCCTCCCTCCACCAACTCAACCGCGCCCTCCTCACCTCCCCCTCCCCCCTCCCAGACACTCTCTTCACCCTCAACTTCCAAGACACCCCCTTCGGCACAGCTTGGTCCTACTCCCGCCCCGCCTCCTCCCCCATCTTCCCCCCCAAATCCCCCTCCCCAACCAACCCTCAACAACAACGCCTCTTCCTAATCCCCCACTTCTCCTTCTGGTTCTGGCCCCTCCCCTTCATCCGCTCCCTCCCCCACGCCGCCTCCCTCATTACCTCCCTCGAATCAACCCTCCCCTTCCCCTCCAAAATCCCCAAAGCCGTCTGGCGCGGAACAACCTGGTTCAACTCGGTCCTCTCCCCCCACCTCCGCCAAAACCTCCTCCAAACCACCCGCCCCTACCCCGAAATCTTCGACGTCCAAAAGTTAGAGTGGACAGGCAAAAGCCGCAACGCAACCAACGCCTTGCCCATCCAGGACTTTTGCCGCTACAAATACGTCATCCACACCGAGGGAATCGCCTACTCGGGCCGGTTTCAATTTCTGCAAATGTGCCAGAGCGTCGTTTTGACGCCCCCCATTCTCTGGATGCAGCACACCACCCATCTTGTGAGACCCGTCTACAGTGGGGAGTTGACCGGCAAGAGGTGGGAGACGACTGAACGAGTCAAGGGCGCTTGGGGGACGGGTGTGGACGCGAGGGAGGCGAATATTGTTTTTGTCAAGCCTGACTGGTCTGATTTGGAGGAGACGGTGAGGTGGTTAGAAGAAAACCCAGAGGTTGCTGAGGGGATCGCCACCAGGCAGAGGGAGCTGTTTGTCGGAGGGGGGTATTTCTCCAAAGCGGCCGAGGCGTGTTACTGGAGGGCGTTGGTGACGGGGTGGGCGAAAGTTGTGAGGCCCGAGGGAGGGGAGGAGGCTTGGGAGGAGGGAATGCCGTTTGAGGAATTTAGTCTGACGAATTCGTTCGAGTGACGAGATTTGCTGGTGATGAAGTTCCTGTACATACTAGGGATGATGATTGGCGTTTTGGTTGGCTTCTCTGGATTGGTTACCTCTCGTACCTATCCTAACCGTAAATATAAACCCTGTTTTCGCTTGCTTGAAAGGAACAATGTCTCTGTTTCGTTGGAAGAAGAAATGCTGTGATAAAAAAAAACGCCAAAACAACCAGGTATCCCCTTTTCAAACGCCCATTAGCACACACACCCACACCGTAGCTACTCAAAATCACAAACTCGTCACCCCCGGCACCCACCCCTCCCCAATCTTCCTCATCTCCTCCCCAAACCTCCTACTCGTAATCTTCTTCCCCGGCCCCGTCAGCGGGCTATGCTCATCCGGATCGTAAAAAGGGTTCTGCATCAACCGGATATACGCCGCCTGCATCGCCTTGAACACAACCCTCATCTCCCCTTCTCTCAGTCCCACCCCCGTCGTCCCCACCGCGCTGCTCTTCTTCCCATCCTCTCCCACGCCAGCAGCAGCAGTCGACGCTCTCCTCCCTCTCATGTCCACCACGACCACAAACTTCACCCCCGTGTTGGTCTCGAAGCCATAGGCCGCCAGCTTCTCGTCTACCGCGTGCAGCAGGCCGAAGTCACCTGTTAGGCCGGTTCCCTGGGCGGCGTGGGCGCGGGATCGGAGCTCAAAGATGTCGAGGGTGGAGGAGAGCAGTAGGGAGAATTGGAGGGGCGTGCGGACTGGACGGAACAAGTTGGTGGAGGGGTCGTAGGAGTTGAAGATGGAGATGTGGAGGGGGTTGTTCTAAGTTGACCGTCAGTTTGCGCTTTCCTAGAAGAAAGAGTGAAAGAGAGAGAGAGAGAGAGAGAGAGAGAGAGAGAGAGAGAGAGAGAGAGAGAGAGAGAGAGAGAGAGAAGACATACGTTTCGACCTATTACGCCCAAGCAGGCAATTGAGGGGAGGGTGGTCGACATCTTGTGCTGAGGATTTACCTTTAGGGTGGTGGTATGGTTTAAAAAGAGAACCTCGATGGACGGGCGCTGGAAAGGAGGCGCATGTCAGCGGTCAAAGCTCACCCCGCTAAAGCCAGCTGTTTGGGCCGCAGGGGTTTAGTCTAGTCTAGGTACCGCACTGGTGGGTCACCGTTGGGGCGGCCCATTGCCTTCACTTACACATCTAGTTATCATCGACATAGCATCTAACATATGCCACAGACAATTACCCCTGTGACGTGAGTAAAGAGTAAAAAATAAACGGGTAACCAATTACAGTCCGTATCCTAGGTGGGCACATCAACCCCCCCCCGACCCAAATAACCCAAACGCCAAACCGCCGCCCGCTGCCCGCTGTTGAACATGTCAAACCAAACCACTTCCATGTCCATATCCATACGCAAGTGGTATAATAATACTCTCTCCCGTAAAATCACTCGGCCTCCTCCACCAAATTCTCCGTCTCCTCCAACCCCCTCAACACCTCCTCAATCTCGCTCGGATCAGTAATAGCCCACACACCACCCCCCTTGACCGCATCCTTCCCTCTCATCCCCACCTCCTTGCCCACCAAGTTCCTCCCAACCTTTCCCGGCCCAATCCCCACCCACCTCCTCACCTTCTCCTCCTGATCCAAATACTTGATGCTCCCCCACCACTGAACAGTCTCCAAACACTGCCTCGCCAGCAAATCCTTTACTTCTTCCCTACTCCCAAACACCCTCGCCGTCACATTACTCACACACGGCACCAGCCCCGGCCAGCTAACAATATCCTCCCCCTCCCTCCCCCTCACCCGACGACTCCTCCCGTTCAAAATCCTATGCATAACCCCCACAGCAGGCTTCATAATCGGGCTATGAAAAGGACTATCACTCTTCAGCCTCACAGCCCTAGGATCGTGCCCCAAAAACTGCCTCACATGTGCCACCAGCGTCTTGATCCGTTCAATATTCCCCGACAGCACAATCTGGTTCTTGGAATTAACATTCGCAATAAGCACCTGCTCGATCGGCGACCTGTTCTCCGCACTCTCGCTCTTCCCCCCCTCGCTCCCATACCCAACAAACTCCTCGATCGCAGGTATCAACTGCTGCATGTGCGGCGGCTCGGAAACAATAGCCACCATGCCATACTCCCCTCCGTACTCCTCCTCTGCCTTCCTCGTCGCATCCGCCATGGCCTCGGCCCGTTTCTGCACCATGTGCAACGAGTCTTCGAATTCAATGTAGCCAGACGACACCAGTGCCGCAAACTCCCCCAGGGAATGTCCCAGTGTGAAATCCACTCGTTCATCCACCTTGAACCCGAATTCCTTTTCTAGGATACGCAGTATCAGGATCGAGGTCGCCATGATGGCGGGCTGGGCGTTGGGGGTGAGGTTGAGGTCTTTGGACGGGCCATTGGCGATCACGTCCGAGAGTCTATACCCGACAATGTGGTCTATTTCTTCTACTATCGGCACGGCGGTGGTGGGGAAGGCTTCGAGCCAAGGGGCGAGCATGCCGACCTTTTGGACGCCCTGACCGGGGAAGAAGAGGGCTGTTTTCGGGCGAGTTCGTCGCGGGGCAGGAGAGGGGGAGGGGGCCTGCTGTTGCGCATTGTTGTCGGTGGAAGAAGACGAGGCATTTCGGCGTTGTGGTAAAGCTATGAACCGTGACGATGGTGGTGATGTGCAGACTGCCCCTGCGCGGGGACGGCATGTCGCATGTCTGTGGGGGGCGAGCAGGCGACAGGGCCCTCGTAGCAGCAGAGTCATAATCGGTGTTGGCTTTGCAGTTGTTGTTGTTGTAGAAAACATGTAATATCCGGCAGTGTCCCAGCCATGTGAAGCTGGGGACGGTTCAGGGCGGTCGCCTCATGAGCTACAGCAGGAAAGAAGAGGTCATGATCAATCAACCGATCAATCAAGGAAGCTGCTTGTGATCAGTGACGGGATGAGATGACGGATTCGGGTCACGAACGAGAAGCGAGGGCGGGAAAGCATTAGCGGGACTTGCGGCGGCAGGCAAGAAAAGCTGCAGAAAAGCTAGAATCAAAAACGGAGAAAATCCGGGGGTGGGGCATTGTTTGGCTAGCTACCGTTCGGGAAACGGAAGTGTGGAAACTGAATTTTGGAGGCTCGAGCTTCACATCGCTTTTGAGATGTGAGGAAGTAGAAAGCACTCATCTCATTTAATTCACAACCCAACTCTACAACAGCAAAATAATTTCGACGTTTGAGAGTCTAGAGATACCTTTCAAACCGCCACCGTATCAATTTCATCAATCCTTCCAAAAATCGAAGTTTCATCTCACCCCACCTCACTATCAGACCCCCGAGGTCTCACTCACAAGAAAATGCCCATCACAATCCTCCCCCCCAAACCCTCCCACCCACCCCCTTCCCCCCACGACATCTCCGACGCCGACTCCGAGCTCTCCAGCGACGATGGCGGAGGAGGCGCCCACCTCGACTTCGCCTCCCTCGGCCTCCCCTCCCACCAAAAATCCACCCACCCCCCCAACAACCCCCTCTTCACCAACCTCGTCACCCCCGGCACCCTCATCACCCCAGACCACCAATGGATGCGCGGCCACGGCACCTACATCCCCCCCAGCACCACAAACATCACCTCCTCCCTCGCCGGCATCACCACCCGCACCAACAAGCTCATCTCCGTCTCCCCCCTCCGCGCCCGCTACACCCCCGAGGTAGGCGACCTAGTAGTAGGCCGCGTCCTCGAAGTCCAAGCCAAGCGCTGGCGCGTAGACATCAACTCGATCCAGCTCGCCTCCCTCCCCCTCTCAGCCATCAACCTCCCCGGCGGCATCCTCCGCAAGCGCACAGAAACCGACGAGCTCCAAATCCGCACCTTCTTCGCCGAGGGCGACCTCGTCGTCGCCGAAGTGCAGCAGCTCTTCCAGGACGGAGGCGCAGTCCTCCACACGCGCTCGCTCAAATACGGAAAACTCCGCAACGGGCTGTTTGTTGCTCTTTCTGGGCAGGGCGGCGGGTCCGGGGTGGTACGGTCGAGGAGACAGGTCTGGACGATGGAGGGGCAGAACGGAGGGGGGAAGATGGATGTTATACTGGGGGTGAATGGTTACGTCTGGATCAGCAAGCATATTGAGCAGGTGGCCAAGGAGCTGGAGCAGAAGCATATGGGGATTACGAATATGGAGGAGAGTGTCAGCGCGGGGGTGTACAGCAGTCAGAATGACTTTATTGACAGCGCTACCATGAGGGAGATTGCCAGACTGAGGAACGTCGTGACGGCGTTGGTGGAGAATGGGTGCAGGGTGGATGAGGATATGGTGATACGGGGGTATGCCGAGGCTTGTGAGATGGCCATGTTGGGGGAGACGGGGGCGGAGGATATCTATTTGGGTGGGCAGAGGGGGGAGGAGTTGACAAGAGCGTTGAGGAATTGATCGGAAAAGGGGGGGGGGGATGGATAGATAATGTAAAAAGGAACGCTCAGGTTGGGCATGCATGTTACACCCATTCACAAGACAACTTGGCATATGATATCAAAAAGAAGATATAATTTACTCCCTCCGCAGCAGACACGCCATGAAAATATGCCACGCCTGCTTGTGTAGGTAATACATATATGATGTTGTAAATGCCTGAAAAAAAGAACCGGTATTCTGTTCCATGACCATCAAGCCTAATAGCCTGAGCCGTTTCTTTTTCCACCTGCCGCCTTTCATGAAATTCAAAAAAAGAACAAAAAAAAAAGACAGAAGAAAAAAGTATATGCCAGCCCATATAGTACAAGTAATGGTGATAGTACAGCACGAGGTATAAAAAAAAGATTAGGTAGTAATATGTGTCGGAAGGAAGCTTGGCCGATGCAAGTTCATCCAGTTCGGTTCGGTTGGTGTGGTGGTTGGAAAGGTGGTCGCTCGGCTCTTGGGTCAAAAAGTGGTCCGCTAACATCAAGCTTCGGAAGAGAGTCTCTCATAATCGTCGTCTATAAACACAGCAAAAAAAAAAAATCATTAGAAACCATTTCTTCTCATTTTCATTTCTTCTCATCGGGAGTATAACATGACACAGGGGGGAATCGCAAAAAAGCAAGGCTAAAACAAAACACCCAAAACAACCCTGTACAAAAGTCACAAATCACCGAATCCTTAGGATCGGTTCGTGTACATGTAGTGAGCCGCCAAGACAACAAGCCACCTCAAGAACGCACCTTTGGCGCTCTTGCCGCCCAGACCAAACAGAAACTTGATCCAATAGCCGAACCCCTTGACGACCTTGCCGCTGCGGTCAAAGTTGGGCGACTTCTCGGTGAGGCGGTTGAGGAAGGCGAGGGCCTTGAAGTCGTAGGGCATGTACCGCACGCGGATGAGCTTCTCGGCCCAGCCGGGCGTCTCGGCGATGGTGCGGAAGTGGGTGAAGGAGTCGAAGGAGGCCTTGCCGCGGTAAGCACCCCAGCCGGAATCGCCAACGCCGCCAAAGGGGACCGTGTTGACCGCGCCGTGGAAGAAGCCGTCGTTGATGGTCGCACCGCCCGAGGTCATCTCGTTGAGAACTGGATGTCGTTAGCTATTTGTCATGGTCAAGGGGTAGAAAAGGGGCGCGTGCTTCTGTTGTTCTCAGCCTTGTTACCAAAAGTAAACAGCGACAAAGGCGTCTTGTGGATCAAGTTGGCAATGTTGAGCGCCTCATCCAAAGTGTTGACCGGGTAAATGGAGAAAATAGGACCAAAAGACTCCTCCTGCATCATCGAGTCGTTTACAGAGTTGACCAGCACAGCCGTGGGCTCAATGTACAGCTCACTCTCATCCAGCTCACCACCCATGACGATTTTGCCCTGGGTGTCATCCAACATCTTCTTAATGCGGTGGAAGTGCCTCTTGTTCACAATGCGCGAAAGATCGGGGCTGGCCTTGGCACCGTTGGGGAACATGTCCTTGTAGGCGACCTTGAGGAACTCGATAAAAGTAGGCACGAGGTCCTTGTCGATGAGAACATAGTTCTGGGACATGCAGACCTGACCGGCGTTCTGGGTCTTGCCCCAGAGGAGTCTCCTGGCCGCCAGGGCCAAGTTGCCGCAGTTCTTGGTGATGAAGGCGGGGTTCTTGCCGCCGAGCTCGAGGACAACGGGGGTGAGTGTCTGGGCAGCCTTTTGGGCAATGATGGAGCCGACCTGGGCGCTGCCGGTGAAGAAAATCTTGTCCCACTTCTCGGCCATGAGCGCGTTGGTCTCGGGGATGGCACCGTTGACAACCGAGAAGGATCCAGAGTCGAGGCGCTTCTCGATCAGCTCCTTGGTCCACATGGCGCACGCGGGGGTGAGCTCGGAGGGCTTGAGGACGGCGGTACAGCCGGCGGCGATGGCGCCAACAAGAGGGCACAGAAGGAGCTGGATGGGGTAGTTGTAGGGGCCGATGATGAGGACGGTTCCGAGGGGCTCCTTCTTGACGCGAAAGTTCATAATGGAATAAGTGGCGGGGACATCGGGAGAGCCCAGCTTCTGGTCTTTGACAAAGCTGTCGAGATGGTCGAGCATCCACATGCAGTCCTTCTTCACCCAGTCTACCTCTGTGAGGAGGGCCTCGAAGCTAGACTTTCCAAGATCGCTCTTGAGCGCCTCAACGAGCTGGGGCTTAAAGTCCTCGAGGGCCCAGTAGAGTTTGCGAAGCTGCGTCTTGCGCCATTCGACGTTCTTGGTCTTGTGAGTGCGGAACTGACCGCGAGCGAGGCTGGCGATCTTGGGAATGGCCTCCAGGGCCGTGGCCTGGAACTCGGGAGCTTTGGTAGCCATCTTGTGTCGTGTGTCTCTTCCCGCCGGTGGCTTTCACGTGCGTGCGTGCGTGCGTCGGTCCGCTCGGTTCTGGCGCAGGGTCGATGAACTGGCGCAAAAGAGGTGGAGAGAATGGAAGCAGACAACCTGGAAGTTTGAAAGAAAAAGGAGGAGAAGCAAAAGGTGGCAGAAACAAGAGCTTTCAACAGCTAGGTAGGCAGTCCCAAAATCATCACAGGAGCAGGGTCTTTATCCAGAAGCAGGAACGGCACCGGAGGGCTGACCTTCCAAGAAAAAGAAACATGCATGCGATCGAAATCCGATGCATCCCTAATCAAAATAAGTGGATGGAGCCGAGGCACCTCTCGCCGCCCAGAGTGCTACCCCATCTTTGCGCTGCACTAGCACCCCTTTGCCATCCCATCATGCCCGCCGCTAATTACATCGGCCTCTACGTGGTGTTGAACATTTCTAGAAGGGCCTTAGGTATATTGTCATGAACTCTCGGCGGAGTTCAGTCTTTAGATTTGCGTTGCAGCAGACAAGACGTGGGCGACACGTGTACTATCTTTCCATTCAGTGAAACGTTCGGGGGATCCCAAAGGAGATCAAGTTTATAGAAGGCTGAGATGGCATCCTCTGTGTGAACTGCAATGGAAGTCAACTAACCATCTGCATGCAGGGGTCATCTGCAGCATCCCCCTCTCGAGTCTCACAAGTCGAGTGGCACAAGTTGGCCCAAACGTTTGGTGCTGGATGCTACCCCACCCTCTCAAAGACAAAGGGCTGCCGAGGCTCTCACCTTCAAACATTTGATTGTTCGAGGAGCCAGAACTGCTCCAAAAAGCGAAGAATTCCGATCGACGGTTTCTTTTTAATTCCCGAAGTGAGAAACCCGCCAGCTTGATAAGCATTCGTGGATATACTCCGGTCGGGACGTGGGCCCGTTTCGGAGCCTCCCAGGTACCAGGTTCATGCTTGACGTCTCTGGCAAGCCAAGTTGGCAACCCGTTGAGATTTTAACGAGAGAAACCGATAGGGTTAGGGGTTGTGGGGGTGCAAGGCTTGCTTCAGGGGTCGCCCCTTAACCTTCAACACCGGCAGTCAATACTAATCGTCTATTATACACATTTGACATGGTCTCTTTACTTTTTACAGATGATGTACATTTTCCGCTCCAACTACGACAGCCGCCAACCAGCATACCACCAGGCAACTGACGGTAGTGGCGCCGGGTGAGAACCCTCTCGCACCCTCTCTCTATAGAGGCTTGACCCGCACTGCCACGGGCTCCTTCTCCTTCGACGCAGAGAGCGTAGAAAGCGCGCCCTGTTGGATCACTTTTACACCATCAATCAGTTGACTGTTCTGTCTCTTGTTATGATCCAGCTTCAAAGACTCTCGCCTCTGAGCCAAGAGCTGCTGCCTTCGTTGGTTTGACATGTACCACTCCTTGGGGTACTTCGGGATGCTCTTGAACTTGTGGTGCCGGGTGTCCAAGGGGATGTCCTCAAACGTATCCGTGGGGTCCTAGATGATTTGATCAGCATTATGGTCTCGGTAGAGGATCGATTCATCCTACCTTGGCCGCAGTGATCAACTTGGCAATCGTGTCACCAAGCCATCGCTTGTTCTGGGCTGGGAGTTCGAATTTCTCGCAACTCATTTTGATGATTCCCCTTTCTGGGTTGTATCTGGCACCAGCCAGTTTGCGAAGCTTGTCTCGCTGAACCTCGGTGAGCTCGAACAAATCCCGGGGGTCAAACTCGACCACGACCTTGCGGTCAGCAGGGTGGAATTCCCCCATATATGTGGTGTACCGGAAACGAAGAACCTCATTATTCTTGGGCGGCACGAACTTCTTTGCGAATCCTGGCGGGTGTTAGTACCACATACTCTCAGCAGCATGACTCAGAGGCACATACTCGAAAGCAATGGCATCTCCCACACGGCAATACGTGCGTATTCTCTGTACTCGCGGTGCTCCTCCAGCTTGGCGTGACCCATAGCCATCATGTCATTCTCCTCAAAGTCGTCCTCCCCAACCTCGTCGGTGATCAAGTCGGTGTCCTGCTCTTCCTCGTGCCAGAAAGAATTTCTCCTAGCACGAACAGGTGCTCTCAGAGGGGCAAACTCCTTGTCAATTTCTTTGACAATCTGCTGCTCCTCCATCTTCTCCTCGTTTGGCTTGTTCTCCCAGCTCGCCAGGGCCTGCTGAACGGCAGCCCGGTCGGCCTCGGCCAACTCGTCGTTTTCCAGAGAGTACCTCAACTGTTCGCCCAAATCTTGAAAGACCTTGCCCTCGTATGGCTCAGGAAACTCGAAATTGTCGCTGGGGTCTTTCCAACCCTTTTTGCGACCTGGGCGAGCGCATTGAGGGGCGGTTGTGGTCAAGGCCCGGCGCAGGAGGGGGGACGCTGCAGGTCGTACTGATAATTGTCTGCTAGCCCGGAGGCATAGCCGGAGAGAATTGGCGGCGGAAGCCATCCCGGGAAGTTGGGGTCGGTCGGGATCGGTGGAGGGGTGCTTACACGGGGGGCTTCCACTGCGCGGCCGGAACTTCTCGTCGCCAAAAATTTGGAGTTTGGCCCAGCCGCTCGGTGCTGGCTGAGCTGAGCTTGGCTGAGCACGAGCCACATCTTTGCGCCACACTTGGACTTGCACATTCCAAGTTGCGAGTACTTGCCAGTGTTGTGACAAGAGCCCTCATGGCCAAATGAAAGAAATTTCTGCTCTTTAACTGAGAGCTTAACTTTATTTTACCTCCTTCTCTTCACTTCGTTTCCAGAATTTGGTGGAATTGCAAAGCTAATCTTGACCACCCTCAGCATTCGCACTGGCTAGCTCACAGCTACAAGAAACAGCCACAAGAAACAACGACAGCATGACCACTTCAACTTCCAGGGCCGCTACACCACCGAGTCCTGCCTACTCGGTAGCTGGGACCCTCAACGAGACAAGGGACTCTCACCACGTCGGTTCCCAGCAAAAGCCCGACCCTGAACGTGTGAGGAACCTCTCAAGGTCGTTCGATATTGATATGATGCCCGATAACGATAACGGGACATTGCCAGCTGCCATCACTAACACGGACGCCACCTGTCCCGATTCGGACAGGAGTCAAGACAATGGGCGCTGCTTGGACCTCGCATCTAGTTCAACATCAACATCAACACCCAGTTCTGCCCCCCAAATGGCCTCGACTGAGGAATCCCCAGTCCTCTCTGGGCGTAACTGTTTTGTCACCATCGGCTCGATTGCTTCTTTCCTGCCTCTTCTCGAGCAGGTCATCACTGGCCCTTTCCTCACTCACCTACAGGTCGCCGGGTTTAAGAAGTTGACGGTCCAATGTGGTCCTAACCTTGCTTGGTTTGAGACTCAACTCGAGGCCTTGCGCTCAGGGGAGTTGCTGGCAGACTTGCAGGTGGAGTGCTTCTCCTATGCTCCTGTTCTGAAGCCTTATATGCTGGAATGCCGTGGCGAGCAAGGCAAGAGCTTGGCAGGGTGCGTCATTGCGCACGCAGGTGAGCTCTTTGCTTAACACTCATACCCAGGAGTTGAGAAAGCTAATATTTAAACAGGTGCGGGAACCATCCTCGAAGTCAGAAGATATGGGGCTCCCTTGATTGTGGTGCCCAATCCAACATTGATGGATAATCACCAACTGGAGCTTGCTGTGGAGGTGCAAAGGCAAGGCTGGGCAGTTCATGGGAAGGTTGAGTAAGTATTCAATTCCCAGGAGCTCGGACATCTTGTACAGCCAGAATTAACAGTGCTACAGCAACCTCCCCCATGCCATTGACAAAGTCCTACAGCTCATCCAAAAAGGCAGGCTGGACCACCTTCCCCCATACAGGCCTGCGCCGTTCCCTGTCCCGGAGGCAGAACGCTTCAAGCTCTTCGATTGGGTGGTACTGACGTGTTATCCAGAGGAGTTTGAGCGCAAGAAACACTTGCTGCAACTGGAGTCGCTTGACAAGAGACAGGAAACCCGGGAGAAAGCTGGAACTGGGGCTGGCAGCTCAACTCTTGACGCCGCACGGATGCAACTGGACTAGAAATCCAACAGTGATGGCAGCGGTGACACAGTGTCGGAAATCCAAATTGGACAGCGTGATGTTGCCGTTGTGGTGAAGACTAGCATACCGGACTCGAAGTGCTCTGCACGACTGAGCGAGTCGATGCGAGAATATAGGCACACTACGCCAGTCAAGGAGAAGTCTGATTTGAACTGTCCAGTACTAGTAGAACGACAGGATTTGGGACGCCAGACATCACTGCTGAAAGAGCCGAGATCTCCGGCTACCACCGACTGCAACCCCGCGGGCAAGCTGGACAAGTTAATCGACAACCTTTGCTTGTCTCTAGCGAGAGCTCTTTGTTGGGTCCTCAGACTAGTCTTTGCGTTGGTGAGGGTACTGTTTCTAATCCTTACACACGCTCTCTTCTGGTCGGGTGTGGTCCTCTGTGTTGGAATCGCCGCCCCTCTTTGGTTGGATGGTCGCACTCTATGCTGGAATTGCCACTAGGGCCTACTGTGATATCTGGGTACGCTTTGTGATGGATCTCGTCAGTCTGGTATCTCAGTTGCGGAACGTACGAGAGTGGCTATGAACGGAATCGATCAATTCGAGAGAAGAGAGAGAGCTAAAATGGAGAGGAAGAAGCACGACACCGTTGAAATCCGCATGAGACCGAGGGTAAACACTAAAAGAAACAGACGGGAGTTGGCTGAATGTGGATTTATTGGGAAAGATCACTGGGAGAGGGCAATCTAACTGGGTCGGCGGGTCTAGGGAACAGATTACCGACACTACAACTGGTAGCTCGAGGGTCCATTGATGAACATGTGTAGGGAGTTTAGCGGGATGTCGAAGGTAGCTTTGCTCATGTACAGAGATTCATAGCTGTCCAGCAGATCCATGTGACGTTTTGCGTCTACAGATGTAGCTACATCTGCCAAATCAGTTGGAAGTCATCGTGGTGGTTTGATTCTTTTACTGATACTATTATTTGACCAGATTCGTGTGTTTCCGTGGCGTGGTAGTATAGCGGTTATTACATTCCCGAGTTTGAGCGAAGATCCAGGTTCGACTCCTGGTCCGTCACACAGTGTATTTGATTTCCAGCGTTTGCCTTTTTTTTGCCATTTTCTTTTTCCATGTACCTTTTTTCTTTAAAATAGGTATAGGCTATCAAAATCTAAAGAAGTATATTAAAGGGTCACTGAACAAACTTTTATTGGTAAGCTTTTCAACCTATCATCCTTAGGGCTGGTATAAGCGTAGGTGTTATTCATAATACCATCATCACATCCCTATACCACACACATATCAACCTGAGCTACATAAACTCCATCTATTAACAACAAGCTAATACTCTCATTAAAAAACAGTAGTAACGCCGGCTAGGTAACCACCATTAATATACCATACCATACATAAACTCATAAACGCTTCATTCCTTCCTTTCCCCTCCTTACTGCAAATTCTTCACATTCCACACCTTAACAGCAGCATCGCCACCCGAGCTCACAACCTTTTCATCCCCCTCCACAAACGCAACCCCATACACCCCATCCTTATGTGCATTCGCAGCCTTGACTCTGCTCCCCGGCTTCGCCAAACTCCAGACAAAAACATTCGTGTCCAACCCCCCCGACACGGCGTGCGTCCCCGCCTTATTCCACGCAATGCTCAGCACCCTCGCCGTGTGGGAGGACCACCTGTCGGTGGCCACCTCCCACGAGCCGGTGGTATACACGACAATCTTGCCAGACGAGTTACCCGCCGCGAGGTGCTTTCCCTCCGGGGAGAATGACAGTGTTGAGATGGTGGCGGTGGAGTTGGTTAGTTTCTCGGTCGAGGAGAGGCTGCCTCCGCTGCCGAGGTTGTATACCTGGACCGTGTTGTTGTCTGCGCCGACGGCGACATAAGAGCCGCTGATGGCGATGGTGGTGGGGGTGTAACTTACGGGTGTTTCGCCGAGAAGTTTGCCGTCGCTGTCGTAGATGGCGATGCTGGAGTTGAGAGCGACCGCGATCGTGCCGTCCGAAGACGCCGAGATGCCCTTGGGTTGCGAGCTGAGCTTCACTGGGGAGGCGAGGAACAGGTTTGTAGCCTCGTCGATGATGCGGAGGGTGTCGTCCCAGCCGACGCTGTAGACCCTGCCACCGGCCGAGGCGAACTGAACGACTTGGTTGGAGTGCGCCTCGCCCTCTGGGGCCTTCCCGACGCCAGTCCCAATGTCCCAGGCGACCACCTTGCCGTCGAAGCTGCCAGTTGTGACCTTGGTTCCGTTGCTGTTTGAGGTGACCGAAAGCGCGGTGACGCTCTTGTTGTGGCCTTCAATTACTTCTTGTGGGGTAGAAGAGCCAACGGTGAAATAGTTCAAATCACCGCTCAAGCTCAAACTAACGATAATTTCCTGCGGCCCACGAGTCCAAACAACACCAACTTGCTGATCTTGAGGGTTGGAGCTCCCTTCCTCACCAATCTTCCACGTCGCAACATTCTCCCCCGACTGCACATCCCACACCCTAACCGTCTTATCCGCGCTCGCCGTCACAAACCTCTTCGAGTCCTTATTCCAGCTCACACCCAAGATACTCCCTGTATGAACCCCCTCCCCAACCACCTTAAGCGGCTCCCCAGTCTTGCCGTCATAAATCTGAATCCTCTTATCACTCCCAACCGTCACCATCCACGACCCATCAGGGCTGAACTCGGTCCCCTGAACAAACCCCTTGTGCAGCCCCGTCGCCTTGCTGTTGAACTTGAACGGCGCGCCATGCAGGAAGCACATGCTCCCATCGTCCGACACCGTCGCCGCGCGAAGCGGGCGCTGCTGCCGGATCGCCACCGCGTTGATGACCTTGCTGTGCCCGGACACCTCGCCGACCGAGTTGCCGCTGTCGGCAGTGATGCAGTGGCCGAACCTCTCGCGGCCGTCACCGACGGCGATGACGCGCTGCGAGTCCCCGTCCCAGGCGATGTCGGTGATGCGGCCCGAGATGATGGGGTATTCGCCTTTTGTGTTGACTGCCTCGACCGAGTCCCAGACACGGATCTTGCCCGAGATGTCGCCCGACGCGACGTAGAAGCCCGAGGGCGAGAACTTGGCTACGGTGGTGGTGGTGGTGTGGGAGGTGTATTGCTTGGAGGAGGAGGGGTTGGTGAGGGAGCGGAGGAAGATTGATTTGCCGGACTGTTGAAGGGGTTATACATTAGAGATTATGATGTATATCAAGATAAAGAAGCAACGGGACGTACAGCGAAAGCTATTTGCTCCCCCTTTGGATCGGCCGAGAGCTGGGTTGGCTGGCCGCGGGTTGTCGCCGGGGACGCGGCGAAGATCTTGTCGAGCTCGATAGACATTTTGGTGATATCACGACTGATTATGGAAAGTATGGATAGAGAGAGGAGAGAATTACTCGCAGATTGAGTGGCTATGAAGTTAAGTTTACTTGGGAGGGAGAGTTGCGGTGTGTTTTGGTTGTGCCAGCAACTTTCCAGGTTGGGGAGCTATCGATGGAGCCTTGAAGCTCATGGCGGGGTTCCCGGTGTCGCGGGACGTGGGTGGGGTTCTGCTTGCGCGGTTGCTGCCCCACAACCGCCAAACCGCAGCTGATGACGCCTGAATGCGACGCCGTGGCTGAAACGAGGAGCTGAAACCCTCTGTGGCTGGGTATCTTCATGCTGATATCGCCAGCCATGTTAGGGGCGTTCAGGGGAACTCCAAAATAGGATTAGGGTTGGTAGGATGCTACATTGGGCAATGAAAGAGGATGTGCCCTGGCAACCGAGCACTGTGAGAAGTTCAACAGAACACGAGGAGACATGACGATGGTCGAGTGGAGTCACCCCAAAAAATGTGCTCTGCGTAACATCTATCTACAGATGGAAGTGGGGGCATAACAAGTCTATACACTTGTGCAGCTTTTTTGAATATTAGTGTGACTTTCTAATCTGACAGGGTAAAAAATAGTGGTATTTTATTTATTTTCTTCTATAAAGGATAGATACTTCTAATTAAGTCTTTTTTGTTACAAATTAAAGTACTTATATTAATAGTAAATAGGTTTACTCTAAGATTCAAGCATCTACTAAAGCCTTCGTGATATATTATAAATAAATATATAAAATTATTTATTAATACTATTGCATAAGCGACTTTAATAACCTAAATAAACCTTTAAATATAAACTTTAATTTTGAAGTCAATTATTATTATGCTCAGACTCTTACTTTAGTACTTTAGGGCAAAGATCTCTTAATATAGGGTTTATGTTAGCAGAAAGTTAAGTGTAACTGGGCAATAAGGGTGGCGTAAGGCGTGTTGCCTCTTCCTCTAAGAATTAAATAAAGACTTAGATTAAAAGCTGTCTAGGTAGTGTGACGAACTTCTATCCAGAACTTTTAAAAGAGATACTAGTTAAAGGCACTTTTAAATAATTCTAGTCTAGTACAGCTAAATAGTATATAACAGTAGCTTATTTCATTTATAATAATCTATATACTAACGATTATATGTTACGGCTTGATACCTAGTGGGGCGTAGGGCGCACCACGGACTAATCGTTAGTATATAAGCAAGGACTAATTAGGACAGAATTAATAGGATCGAGGATCGATCCAGAAGAGCCAACTCCAGAGGTAACAGTATCGATAGGATCGAGGTTCGAGTTAATCGATCCAGAACGGTGCTAGGCTTAGCGCGAGGACTATATATACGGAGGAACTAGCTAGCGTAGATAAACAGTTCCGTAATATATAATATAAGTTACGATCGTTAATATTAAACTATTATAATTAAAATAAACTATTATTATATACTGTTTAGCTATACCGAACTAAGATTATTTAAAAATACCTTTAACCGATATTCCTTTTAAAAGTTTTAAATAAGGGTTCGTTATATATTATATATTTACTTTAACTCTATTATAGATAGTTAAAAACGTCTTTTTACTACTATAGCCGGACTTAAAAACGTTTAAATAAGAAGCGTCCTGCCTAGCCTAAGCGCCGAAAGACTTTCCGCTAAACCTATACCCTCTACCGTAAAGTAGGTTATTAAACGTCTTAAAAAGCTCGAGGACAAGGCTTAATAAACCCGGGAGTAGATTTTCGCTATCTCGATTATATTTAAGTCGATTATTAAGCTCCCGGTACCGGAGTACTATAGAGGAGAAAGGGCAAAGTTTAAAGGGTTTTTAATTTAATTTAAAACCTATTTTCGTTAATATTTAAACTAATTTACTAACGAAAAGTTAAAAATAATTTTCGTGGTTATTAAGTTTAAAGATAGGGCCCTCGTATAGTTCGAGCCTATCCTCGACGACTATTATAAGTAGGAGCTAGAAAACTAAAAGAAAATTACTATAAAGTACTTCGAAAACTATTATACCTTTAAAACTAAGCTTAAAAAAGTATTTAAGGAGTATAATAAAGTAAGGCACGCGTAAGGTAAACTCTTAAATCTATACTAAACGCACTTAATAGTTAACTACGCGGCTTAATTTAAAATTAATAATTTACGTAACGCTATTAACGATAAAAAGTTAATATAGCTTTTCTATTATAGCCTTAAAAATAAAGTAAAGAATAAATTATATAAAGAAATAAAGCCCGATACTATTAATAAGTATATCGCTATAGCTATATAGATCGACGATCGGTAATTCGAGTATCGTATAGAGAAGAAAAGAAGTAACGGTAAAGGTAGCTATAATAATAGCTATAAGGGACACTTTAACGGTAACCGCTTTAATAATAAACATAAGCGGAAATACCTTAATACTAACTACTCCGGTATTATATACTCGGGACCGATAAATATCGATATTATATAATAATAAAAGCCGTAAGGCTAAAGCTAAAATAAAAATAATTTTAAATATTTTAATTATAGTAAAGTAAGATACTTTAAGAAAAACTATAAGGTATTTAAACGGCTTGGATAGAAAAAGGAAATCGTATTAATTATTATATCGAAAGGACTAAAAGTTATAAAGGTAATAACTATTAAGTATTAATAAAGTAAAGCGGTAAACTCCGAAAAAAACTTTAATTAATATACTAAATAGGAAAATATAGAATTCTAGGAAGTAAAGGAAATACTAAAAAAGCTAAAGGTAAAATATAAAGAAGGAGATTTTTAAATATAAGCTTTACGGGATTAAATAGTATAGATTACTACGAAAGTTATTATAAAAGTCGTTAAAGGTAAGGGTTTCGCGTAAAGACCTATTAAATAAATAATACTAAAAAAGTAATATAGTAAATACGGAATTACTATTTTATAGGATATATTATAGCTTATAAAGCTTTTATATAAAAGTTAAGAAGAATATTAAAAAAGTAAAAAGGTCGCTAATATTAGGATCGCGAAATTATTAAGGGATATATTAATACCTATATAATATATATCCTATAAGGGAAATACGGTATAGCTTTATCTTAAATATTTAAAGTATCGGAAAGTATTTTAATTTTAGTATATTATATATAGCTATATAGAGTACTATTAAAGTAAGTTGCTATACGGCTATTAGCCGATACGTAAAGTAAATAAAGAAAGTAAACTATAGTTAATTAAAAGGATTATAACCCGGTAAAAAAAAGTTTAATAAAAAAACTTAAACGACTATATTTTATAGAAGGTTTAGGACCCGGTTAAACTAAAAGATAGCCTTTAGGTTATATAGATTATACTAAGGTATATAAAGTGTTATATTAAATATATAAATAGTTAAAATATAAATAATAGTATACGCTTGTAAAAGAAGGTAGTACTAAGATAATACTTAAGCCCAAATTACGCTATATATCTATAAAAAAAGGTTAAACGATATTATTAAGCTAAAACGCTTAAAATTAAGTAGAAGAACTATTATCGGGCGTAAATACGAAAGAATATTAAAGACGGAAAATAGGAGGAAGCTAGGCGGGTATAATTAAAAGACTTTATATTATTAGTTAACCCGGAGTAAAAAAACGCTTTTAAACGATATAACCGTTTAAGAAACGACTTACGGCTTTTCGCGGGGGCTATTAACCTTTAACGGACTACGAATAGTATTTTCGAAAGTATCGGCGTAAAGCAAAAGTATAAAATAATAACCTAACGCTCGTTAACGAAATTACTATTATATAAGGAAAAAGTAAGAAAAATAAACGCCTTTAGGTTATTATATAATAAAAAGATCTTTAAGTAATAGTATTAATAAATAATAGTGTAAAAATAAACCTAATTTCGTTATAGTTCGTATATTAGGCCTATATATTATAAAAGAAAAAGAAAGAATAGATCGTTATATAAAAATTATTTCCTATATAAAAAGTCTATAGGGAGATACTACCTTTAAATATTATAATTAAAGGAAAAATAATATTAATTATATTCGATATTATAAATATAGAACCCTCGAAGGATATAATCTTAAAGTAATTATAGTATAAAGACTATAATTTAAATATCGATTAAAGGGATAATAGTTACCTACGACTAAAAGAGCTTTAGAAATATCTAATTAATAATAAAAGATTAGAAGTATATATAGAATAAAGTATAGGATATATACCCTCTACGGTACTACTATAAGGAATATAAAAAGTAATAATATATTTTATCGATATAAGTAGTAAAATTAAAGAAGTAAAGTTAACGACGTTAATAAAGATATCGGAGATTAATAAATACGTTTATTATAATAACGTAAAGAAAGGTAAAAAAAAGGTAGTACCGGTAGAATATTAAAAATACTTAACTTTTACGGCTAAATATTTAAAGGGGCTTTTAGAATAAGGACCGTAAAACTACGAAATTAAATTAAAAGAAAAAGCTAAACTATAGTTATTTAAAGTTTATTATATTAATGATAAATAAAGTAAAAAGTTATAGAAATATTTAAATAAAAATCTAAAAAAAAAAATATATATTAAGGAATTTATATCGCTAATAGAATACCCTATATTTTTTATACCGAAAAAGGACAGTAATTTATAATTATATATAAATTACCGTTAATTAAATAACGAAACAGTAAAAAATAATTACTTATTACCGTTAATATTTAAGTTATAAAGTTAATTAGTAAGAGCGCGATACTTTATACGTTTAAATATATTTATCGGGTACGCTTATATATAGATTAAAGAAGGAAACGAATGGAAAATAGCGTTTCGTATACCCTATAGTTATTTCGAATATCTCGTAATATTATTTAAATTAATTAATACGCCCGTAACGTTTTAATTTCTCGTTAACTATATAATACGAAAGTACCTCGATAAAATAATAATATATTACCTTAACGATATTCTTATTTACTTACGTACTTTAGAAAAATATAAGCGGTATATACGAAAGATATTCGACGCGCTATATAGAGCTAGACTTTCGGTTAATAAGGAAAAAAATAAATTTTATATATAAAAAATAATATATTTAAAATATTTAATATTATTAAATAAGGTTCGTATAGAGTTTAGGAAAATCGCGGTAGTTAAAAACTAATTTACGCTATAATTATAAATATACGTTAAAGAATTTTTAAGGTTTATAAACTTTTATTAGATATTTATTCTGGGCTATATAAGTATTATAAAGCTACTTAACTATTTAATTAAGAAAAACGTAGAGTTCCGGTAAAGGTAAGAAAAGGAATAAGCTTTCCGGAAATTAAAAGAAGCTATTTTAAAGGACTTAGTATTTAAATTACTAAACCCTAATCGACTATTTAAAGTCGAAGCGGATATATTAAACTATACGATCGGTAAATAATTAAGATAGTAAAACGATAACGGTAAATTATACCTGGTAGCTTTCTTTTCGAAGAAACTTAAGGGAGTACGTTAAAACTATTTAATTTATAATAAAAAGCTATTTACTATTATTAAAACGTTCGAGGAGTAAAGGCTATATTTTAACGGTACTAAATATAAAATATAGGTCTATATAGATTATAAAAATCTACGGTACTTTACTATTACGAAGGTCCTTAACGTACGGTAAATATAATAATTAGAGATTCTTTCGGAATTTAATTTTCAGATTAACTATAAAAAAAGTTCGAAGAACGCTAAGGTAAACGTATTTAGCCGGCGAGCCGACTACTATAAAAATATACTTAAAGAGTTATTACTACTATTTAAAAAAGCGTTAAATAATACTTTTAAATATCTACTATAGCCGTAAATAGAATATTATATAATATATTGTAAAAAAGTTACTTTTAATAAATATTAAAGGAAGTTAAGTAACGATATTATAGAGTAATACTAATAGGAAAAGCTAAAGCCGTAAAGTATTTAAAAAAATAATTAAGAAAGATTATAATATAGGAATCGAACGTACGTAAAGCTAGGTAATAGGACGGCATTAGTAATAAAGATTTACGTATCGAAGTTTAAAGGATATATAAGTATCGTTAAAATTATAAAAAAGATTAAGTAATACTTTAACTAACTAAAGATTAAGGATAACGTTAAGGAAGCTATCTAGTTATATTATATATACGAGAAAACGAAGGTTACGAAATATAAGCCTTATAAATTTTTAAAGTTATTACCGGTAGTAAAACGGCTATAAAGTTTAATTATAATAAATTTTATTACTAAATTACTAAAGTTTAATAATATAGTAACCGGCGTTAAATATAATAATATATTAACGGTAATCGATAAACTTATTAAATAAATATACTTTTTACTTTATAAAGAGACCTAATCGGCAAAATAATTAATAAATATAGTATTATAATATATTATTTTAATATATATATAGTTAAAGGAGTTTATTACGGACTACGATACTAAATTCGTATTAAAGTTTTAAAAAGTATTAATAACGAGGCTAAAGGTAATAAATAAAGCGTTTTCGGCTTACTACTTTTAGATAAACGGTTAAATAAAACGGTTTAACTAAATCGTAAAATAATATTTATAGAATTATATTAATTTCGAGTAAGATAATTAAGTTAAATTATTACCTACGGTATAACTAATATATAATATATCGCTAACCGAAACGACTAAAGTTATACCGTTCTTTACGAATTTCGGCTATAAAGTAAACTTACGGTAGGGACCTACGGTTAAAGTACTTAAGGCTAAGGTTAAAGTAAATAAAATATATATATTTTATAGTAAGCTTAAATAAAAACTAAAGTTTATAAAGGAAAGGATATAAAAATATTATAATACTAAAAAGCTCGAGGGACCTTACTTTAAGGAGGGAAATATAATATTCTTTTCTATATATAATTTACGTATTAAAAGACCTAATAAAAAGTTAGACTATAGGAAAGTAAAACCATTTAAAGTTAAAAAGAAAATATCGGAAACGGTATTCGAATTAAAGCTACTTAATACAATATATCTATAATTATATACCTTTTATATTTTACTTTTAAAACCTATACTATACGTAAAAAAGGCTAATATATAAGTAGTAGCGGAAAATAAAGAAAAGAAGTATAATATAAAAAAAATACTAGATTTATAATTTAATAAAGGCTAATTAAAGTATTTAATTAACTAATTAGGATATCCGGCTATAAATAACTTATAAAAACTATAAATATACCTTAACTATCTAAATAAATAAAAAAAATTTTATTAACGATATCCGGACCGATTAAAACCTAAATAAATAAAAAAAACTTAGCTCTAGCCTATAACTAAATACTATAAAACGGAGCTAGAACCTTGATAGAAATCGAACTTACGCCTTCGATATAGTAATCGACGTACTATATATTATATTACGAAGTTAAAAAGTATAAAGGAGACTAAATATAAATAATATTACGTGCTTTAAGCACCTCGGGAAGTAAAAAGCATATTACTAATAGTATCTAATAAGGCTAAAAAAGAAAAACCGGTTACGCCTAAATTTAGAAAAAAGTTAAGCGGTTAATCGAAGCCTAAAGTAGGATCTAAAAAAAAGAAGTTAAGCGGGATAGAGGTAGAAGATTCCGCCGGAAAACGGCTTTAGGGATCCGGGAAAGCGAAGGCCGGAGGAGGTAGGGGAGCGTCGCTAAATAATAAAGCAAACTATATGGCTAGCGCGGCTTCCTCCTACTTAATATACTTTAACTCTTCTATATTATTAAAGCTATAGGAGACGGCCGTAGCTATTCGCTTAAACTATATTCGTTTTTATAGGTATAGACGGTTAATCTTTTAATCTAAAGTAGTACGCTAGGATTTAGCCTTTACTATTTCCGTCTTTATTTAATTATATTAAGTAATAACCTTATAAAGCTATTAAACGGATAATCCACGAGCGTTATAAAGGGACTAATTATACTATATATAGGTAGCGTAACGCTCGGAAATAGAAAGAAAGATTTTATAAGAAAAACTACGTTTCTCGTAAAAAAAATAAATATACTTTATAATAATAATAAATTATAATACTAAAGTAAATAACTCGTTACGATCCGCTATTTTCGAGTACGGAGGTTTAGTATTAGGTCGCGCCTTATTTATACGGTTAGATATTATAAAGTGTAGGAAAATAAAGGAAAAAAAAAAGAATTTATAAGTATTAATAAACGTAAAAAAGTAAGTTAAGCCGACGGGACTTCGGCCTAAAAGGGAAAGCGTCGTATTATAGCTTAATACTTAATAGGGCGTAGGGCGTACTACGGACCAATCGTTAATATATAAATAAAGATTAATTAAGATAGGATTAATAGGATTAAGGATCGATCTAGAAAAGCTAACTTTAGAAGTAATAGTATTAATAAGATCGAGGTTCGAGTTAATCGATCCAGAACGGTACTAGGCTTAGCGCGAGGACTATATATACGGAGGAACTGACTAATATAGATAGATAGTTCCGCAATATATAATATAAGTTACGATCGTTAGTATTAAACTATTATAATTAAAATAAGCTATTATTATATACTATTTAGCTATACCGAACTAAGATTATTTAGAAATACCTTTAACCGATATCCCTTTCAGAAGTTCTAAATAAAAGTTCGTTATATTATAACTTATATTATATTAAAATACAGCTTTTATTTGTAAATTTTACAGTGTATCTAAGCCCTGTATATTACAGGGTCTCGGAGGTAATACGATAGCTTAAATTAGTAGTATTTAGAGACTGCGGTTACCGGAGCGGAAGCCCGGCCTCTAGAAGTAATCCGAGGTCCCGGAAAGCCGAGCGCTAAAGCCGGTATCCTACAGTAGTTAAACGGTAGAGGTAACGTGGCTTATAACGTGGCCCCTAACTTTATATTTAGTTAGCGTATTTAGCGGGCGTTCGGGCCCGGGAAACGCGCGTTTGGGCCCGGAAACACGCGTTTAGGCCCGGAAACGAAGTTACCCTTAGAGAGTAAGTAAAGCACCGATAGCCTATAAGACTTTTGCCTTATACCTTATCTACTATAGTATTTTTTAGTCTATAAGGTTTAATTAATATATTAGTTTACTATACTTATTAGTGCCTTATAAGCCTATATTACAGTAATTCTCTTCTATATATTACAGGGCGCTGCCCCTATAATCTTCCTTCCTTTAATGCTACGGCAACTATCGAATGCTGCAGTTAAAGTCTCTTCGCTCTCAGTATACTGCGCCGATAGCTATTTGAGCCTATATTTACAGGCATTAATAGCACTTATTTTAATAAAATATATTTAATTACGGTAACGGTTAATATTTATATAAATTATACTTTTTATATAATTAAATATAGCGATAGAATAAAAGGGAGAAGATTTATTATAGAATTATTAAAAAGAAAGTAAAAATTAATAGTTATTTTAAAAATAAAATTACTAAGGTATCGCCTTAAAAGGAGGAGTATTATATTATAGTTAACCTAACGGTAAGTTACGTAGTATATAAAACGTAAAATATTCTTAGTTAACTATTAAAAAAGTTAGGAAATAATTAATTAGAGCTAACTAGAAAATACTATAGTATTAAGACCCATAAGTATTTCACAAAATATAAGATATTTGGGGTAATCGAAGGTATAGTAAGACGAGTACTCTGTAGGATATAATATACTAGGAGTGATTGAGCTATAGCAAGATAAGTACTTTAAGGTCCTAAGGTTTATATATATAAAAAAACTGGCTAGTATAGATAGATAGTTCCGCAATATGTAATTTACGCTTATATTTACGGTATTTTATATTTTATTAAGATATTTTATTATATATTGTTTAACTGCACCGAATTAATTGTCAGAAGTTACTTTTAACCCATATCCCTTTTAGAAGTTCTGTATAGAGGTTCGTCACACCACTTCCGTCTTAATTGCTTCTACTAGCGATTAGCTGTGCGCGTTGCGCCCCGCACATAGTCTGACCTGCCCGTTGGCTTAACCGTGACACTGTCACGCAGGTGTATCCATTCAGTGACTTATTGAGGGTATATTTATAGTGTTTTGGTTATATATATATATTTTCTTATTATTTCAGTACTTACTTTAAAGATACTAAAACCTCTCGCCCTCTTCCTAATTAAAATAAATTAATTATTAATCCTAACGCTTTAAATATATTAAATAAACATTGTATTTAATAAAATTTTATTTCTTAAAATTATATTACGTTTCCTACTTAATATATCAAATATTCCGCTCTTTTTTCTAAGTTCATATATTAATTTTAATATTCCGGATATCTTTATCCTATGAAAACTTACTTTAACTATTACTACTTCTAAAAGTCTTTTACGTTTATTAATTAAATTAGTTTATAAAAAGCTCGGGATATATATAGCTATTATTTAGTTATATCTAAGTTTCAAATATCTATAAGCTTTAAAATATTAATATAGTTAGTATTACTTTATTAGTATATAATAAAGCATAAATATTAATATATTAACTAACATATTAATTTCTATTACAATAACATTAATAGTAACTATAATAAAATATAGTTATTTATACTAGTATTAATGCCGTTTCACAAGGTAAAATCAGGCAAAGTATGGTAAAAGGTGATGAATAATCGAAGAAAGCAAAAAATTCCCAGAAGTGTAGGAATTCTTTTGTCTATAGCTCTCTAGCTAGTGCGCGCGTAGCTCTACTTACAGAAGCAGGCAGGCGAGCCTCACCGTAAAGGCGGTGCGGCATAGAAAAATTCTTATCTAATCTATCTGACATATCAACAAATCTAGGTTCCAGCACTAAGTACAATATAAATAGATTTATACTTCTTTAAAACTAAACGGTATCTTTACTAAAGAAAACAATAATAAAGTAACTTGAAATTAAATTAATTCTAATATTATATATATGATTATTAATAATTAATATATGAATATATTATTTTGAAGGGCAAGTCTCGCACTAATATATTTCGCTGGCAGAGGTGTAGTATACTGAACTTAGTTTATGAGGAGACCGGCACACCAGGAAAGGGGCTCACCTTCAAGTAAACAGATACCGTCAGTAGAGCAATTGTTCAGTCTTGAAATTCGAAAGCGGATTCGGCCTGCAACTAGATCAGTGATTCTTGATGTGTGAACAACGGTCAAGATCAAATTTTGGAAGGGAGCAGATCCCTGGCTACGAAGTCGTAGGTAGCGCGATTAGATAAACCACTTAAACCCCGGTGGGGAGGGAGGGAGCAACTTCTTATGGAGCTTGACGTGTCTCTCTTTGCTAAAAGAACTTAACGCGCTTGAATTCATCGACACCGGCGACTTCTGACGTCCATCAAGACGTTTGTCCACAAAAGCCACAAAGAAAAGTCACCAATCAGACGAACACCATTTCGAACTTACCTTCAACCCCGCCTTACATCTCTATCGTCGTCAATAATCGGGCTTTACATCATCGCAGCATCCAAGTGTACTCAACCTCCGGTCCCACAACCCACAACGGCACCGATCTATAAAAATGGCTGCCGTCGTCCCACCTATCACCAGCGACCACTGGTCATATGCCCACGGTGAATTCTTTGTGGAAGCTTCCGGCCACAATCTTCATCGTCAGGCCACGGTCCCAGAAACCAAGTCGCAGTTGGATGGCACCTGACAGCTGAAAGGACCACCCTGCTCACTGGTGTGAAGCTCAGCTGATACATTATGGCCTGCCACCATCCAAGAACAAGGGTACAGCCAAGATGAGGCTGTATGAAGCTCTCAATGGTGGAAAGTTGACTGTGCCGAAAACCGTCCTCAAGTTGGAGGCCGACTTGAAGAAGGAGTGGACGACGCGCGACCGCGAAGCCAAGCAAGCTTTGAAGAACCAGACCACCACCACTACCAAGGGGGGTACCAAGCGTAAGGCCACCGATGACAACGCCCACACTGGACCGAGTAGCGCAACTGCTACCAAGAAGGCGAGGACAATCGCTACTCCCAAACCCAAGGCTGCCCCCAAGCCACCTGCCGCCGAGCCAGCTCCCGCAAAGAAGCAGACCGCCCGTCGAGGGGGCACCTCCGCAAGCAGAGCTAACTCCCACGCTGTCTCCTCAAGGCCATCACCACCCCCCCCCCCTGAGCCCACCATACAACGCACAAAGCAAACCGCCCGCTGCTCCCGAGGCAGAGGCGACTCCCACATCGCGAGCAGCTCATCCCGCCCACTACCCGCCTCGTCAACCCCCGCTCCTCCATCCTCCCGACAGATCCAAACTGCCCGCCGTAACAACTGGAGCTGCCCCCTTGGCGGCCACACCAAATCAACCAGCAACCCCTCCAAGCACAGCAGCAGCACCCCTTCCACTTGGAACTCCTACAGCAGCTCCAACCTCAACGACGACCCTCCCCCTCCCTATCCTGGTTCACCAACCTATGACAACTACAGCCAGTACTCCAACCCCACCGGGCAGTGCATCCTTCCCGCCTCTCAGCCTCCTCAACGGAAACTATGAACTCCAACCTGAAGACCCTAGCTATGACGAGAGGGGTGAATCAAGAATGACAGTCACTATGGATGGGAATGCCCTCTGGGGATCGTTCGTACTGGGTCCGGTGGAGGGGATTTCGAGGTTGGAGCAGCGGCCGTATCAGTCCTCGAACGAGAGGCATTATCTCAGGTGGAGGGGGGAGGACGAGCAAGGGGGGTAGGTATAATGAGGAGGGTGACGGGAGCTATATCAAGTTTTTGGGGGGATGGGTTGGTGGAAGGGGGATTAGGTTTTATGGGAGGATGATTTTCTTTGATAGGAGAGGGTGAGCGGGAGGGATGAGACGAGGAGTGATGTTAGTGCCTATGATATGAGAGATGAGTGGGCGGAGAGGGCTTTGTGATGAGAAGGAGAAGAGTAAGGGAATATTGACTGCGAGATGAGTGGATCAGGTTATAACAAGAGAAAATCTTACATACGAGTATGGTAGCTAGGTAGCTTGTTGTATAGATATCAGGTCTTTCTGTACACATTTGTTTTGCCTGCTTTCCCCCCATGGTGATAGGCTATTGCAGCCGCAGACTGCAAACAACCCATAATGACAGAAAAATTGGGGATAAGTGAACGTTTATGAGGTCGTTTGACCTAAGGAGCCGTTCTCCGGCGAACAAAGCTGATAAAGAAGATTGAACCGTACTCTGTTTCAACGAAGGCTGTTGCATGGGGAAATGTTTCACATATCAAGCTAGCAAGAATCTTGATGGCTACCACAACCCTAACCCAGGAGAAATCGCAAACCCAGACCCCAGTCCGGCAATTCGCCGATCGGCTACAAGTTACAACGAGATCCCAGCCTTGCGGACCCAAACTGGCCAGGGCGACGACTTCTGATCGCAACTTTGCTACACCTCTCTTTCCTGTTTTAAACACAAGCAGGACCTATCCCGACGACAAAATTTTGCCAGAAGAATTACACTTTGCATCCCAGTAAGCCTGTCTCTCCGCCTCAGCAGCTGGGTGGGAGAGTTATCTGATACAACCTCCCTTGGCGTTTTCGTGTGGCTGCCGCGCGTGTTCGCGTCATTGGGAATAGCTCCCCGGGCCTCCGTGACGCCTATCTACATATGACCCCGACCACGAGGTCTCATGCTAACCGCCACGATTTCAGGTCCTTTCCGCCATCCCAACAGAACTTCGCAACCTCGAAACCCCCTCCCCACCCGATCAAATTTCGCAACTCCTGCTCTCCACAACTCAAAGCCGAAAAGCCAAAATGAGCTCCCCCAAGCCAGAAGACAAGCCCCCCCAGGGAGAAGAAAACAGAGTTCACGGCGAGGGCGAAGATGGGAATGATGAGGTACGGCGCCTTGATCAACTTTAAAGAAAAAAAACAAAAAATAGAAGAAACCAAAAAGACTGACCGGGCTCCAAAACAAAACATACAGGAGGAGATCTCTGCCATGAAGAGGCGCGTTGCCGAGATGGAAGCCGAAGCGGCCAAGCTTAGGGAGATGCAAGCGTCGATGGATCAGGAAAGACAGGGGCTGCAGGACGATAAGGAAGATATCGACAACCGGAGCGTGTTTGTGGGCAATGTGGATTACTCCACCTCGCCTGAGGAGCTGCAGAGCCACTTTGGGGAGTGTGGGAGCATCAACAGGGTGACGATTTTGTTGGACAAGTTTACCGGGCAGCCAAAGGGGTGAGTTTTACTTTTTGCAGTCTGGGTGGGATTGAAAGGCACAAAAGAAAGAGAGAGAGAGAGAGAGAGAGAGAGAGAGAGAGAGAGAGAGAGAGAGAGAGAGAGAGAGAGAGAGAGAGAGAGAGAGAGAGAGAGAGAGAGAGAGAGAGAGAGAGAGAGAGAGAGAGAGAGAGAGAGAGAGAGAGAGAGGACTGACATGGTGTTTTGGGACAGCTACGCATATGTCGAGTTTTCGGAACCCAACATGGTGGCTCAGGCGTTGGTGTTGAATGACAGCCTTTTCAAGGGACGGAATATCAAGGTTGAGCCAAAACGTACGAACTTGCCCGGCATGTCTCGAGGACGCGGCAGGGGTGGGTATCGTGGTGGTGGTCGTGGAGGGTTTGGAGGGTTTGGTAGGGGTGGTGGAGGGTTTGGTCGGGGCGGTGGTGGTGGTTTCTATGGCGGGGGTTATCGCGGCGGTTACCGCGGCCGGGGCAGAGGAGGAATCGCCCCTTACTAAACGTCAAGGGGTGGAAGATTTCAGCGGTACCCGGGGTGGCATTGATGTCAAGGAGAGGTCTGTCGCCTGTCCGGAGCCAGGGGTTTTTGGCGTTCACGGAGGCCATTGGATTGTTGTTATCCTGGTTGGAGAGGTAAGCCATTACGGCCACTGAGAGGGAGGTTTCCAGAGTCTCCTCTGGCTCGAGGTGAATGGAATGTCAACCCTTAGGGCAACATTGGAAGGGACAGTCGAATCGACACCCTTATTGTCCAAAGTTGTATATCAAGAGACGGGACATGGCGAATAATTGCTATTATTGTTTGCTTCGGTTTAGGAGTCGGGGGGATAGGTAAAAAGAAAAGGGTACAATTACTCATCAAATACCAAGTTGATGGACCCTGGTGGCTAGGCATCTTCTGTCCGGTTGCCAACCGCTGGACTTTGCCCCTTGGTTGCGTGGATTTCTGTGTGGCATCCATCTTGGGGCACTAGCGGAGTAACGGCATGTCGAATATAGAAACATAAGCCTAGCTTCCCTACCCTGCGCTTATTTATTTCTATGTATGTACCAGATGGCTTGAGGGTGAGTGAGTCTGGATATTGTGGTAGATTCCGACAAGATAAGGCGCCTCTATTTCGGAATGAAAAGCAACCGTCTGGGATGTGTGAGGCCTATACGCGGAGATTACAGGCAGACTCAAGAGTGCCTTGTTATTTCTCGCAAAAAATCCCGGCTGGGAGCTCTTATACTCGTAAAGGCTGATTCACAAAATAATCCGAGGGGCAACTTTCTGACGGTTCGGGACATGTTCCACCAATCCTTACACGGTGCATATCTGATTTTAACACGGTGTACCGAACCTCGAAATCCCAAGACAGTTAGTTGACGGTGTTTCCAGCGCCACAACAATTAGTAGATCCTACATCGAATTGCCGGCCTGACCCGAAACTTGCGCAAGATCAAGCCGTGCAAGCCTCACGTGGAAGATACGAAGAGAAAATCTCACCACCTGGCTGTCACTCAGGGGTAACTGTTTCGCTGCAGGAGGAACACACTGTGCGAGAAAGTAGTTGCGCGATCACCCTCCAGAAGCCACTAAGGACGGATGGATCCTTTTCTGTGCTAGGAAGGTACTGGAGGCAACGCTGGGCAAAGCTGCTTGGGACACAATGACCGCACCCTACACCTCACATGCTCTCTCTGATGACCACCGTATGCTTGACCGCTCTGGCTGCTCTGGCTGCTCTGGCTGCTCTGGCTGCTCTGGACTGAAGCTGTCTTGCTCTTTTCTTGTCTTGTCTTGTCTCGTCCTGTCTTGTCTTTGCGTTTTCCAAGATTCCAGCAGAACAAAGCTCTCCCTGTACGGGGTACTCGAACCACCTAGCCCTTACACAGGGTACCTGGCTTAACTGCGTCACGGCCTCGCTTCCAACCAGTAACAAACTAGCCGCCCGCCGCCTCAGGCTCGAGCGACAGAGGTTCCCAAAGCGGGGGGGGGGCCCGGGACAGAAGAGCAACAAGCACAGCCTCACCATACCATACTCACCACTCTCACAATCCCTCGACGGCCCAGCTGCGCTCCCCATCGTTTAATGCTGCGCATGCATCTACAACACGCAGTCTAGCACCTCATCGCGCCTTCATTCGCGTCGCCCGGCTGAGTGTCAGTCATCGAATCGAGATCCCTCCATCACCGAGCGCTTTGGCCGCCCGCATCTCGGCATCTCATCCAGCCTTTTCTCGTTGCGAACCTCCCCTTGCTTGACCGACAGCCAACCACACATCCCCGCCAACAGCGGACCGCCCACTCGGACGAAGGACGACAGGAGAAGTCCAGACGAAAAGGTCACAGAAACACCAACGCCACACGTGCGAGATTGACTTGCACTGTTTGCAATCATGAGTGGCAGTCAAGCAGGGCCTTCGGCGTGAGTCCCTACTCCTGTCTTCTGACGAGGAAATACTGAGCTGACTGACCCCTTGCGACAGCCAAGGAAACAACCTTCGTGTTACAAGTAAACTCGAGCCCAACCCCAGCCCTTTGCACTAGTATCAACAGTACTAACTTCGTGTTCCAAGTTATTGCGGCCGATGGCTTATACAAGCGGGATGTCTTCCGTAGGTGGTCCCGGAGTGCTGGGTTCCGGCTGTTGGATGCTGTGGTTCTTGAACAGGAATGCTGACTTGCTGGCCTTCAGGATTCCCCGATCCCTTTGCGGTAGCAACCATCAATGGCGAGCAAACCAAGACAACACAGGTTTCCAAGCGGACACTGAACCCATATTGGAATGAAAGCTTTGATTTGTAAGTGGCGGCCTCCCCAGGTGCCCATGGAGGGGCAGTTTTCCCCTGATGTCGTACTGACTCGACGCAGCAAGGTGAACGAGGACAGCATCCTCGCCGTGCAAGTGTTCGACCAGAAGAAATTCAAGAAGAAGGATCAGGGCTTCCTAGGGGTGATTAATATTCGCGTTGGGGATGTTATCGAGCTCAGTCCCGAATCTGATGGTACGGAGCCAGCCCCTTTCCCGCGCCTGGGCATCCCTTTCAGCTAACTTATCCCAATCATAGACCAGATGCTCACGCGGGACCTTAAGAAGTCCACAGACAACCTTGTGGTGCACGGCAAGCTTATTATAAACCTGTCTACTAACATGACAGCTCCCGCACGTGCTCAGCAGCAACAAGCTCTTTTACCATCGGCTCCGTCGTCCAGCAGACCATCGCTCCTCAATCCTGCAACCCCTAATCTTTCTAACGGGGAAGCTTCTTCAGAACGACCATCTTCAGCCATGTCACGCCCCAACGGCGGCTCCAGCGCGGCTGGGCAACTAGCTATCCCCCATCGTCCCTCAAGCCTTGCGTCGAACCCTTCAGCTGCCACTCCTGCTTCGAACGGTCCTGTCACGAACGGTGCCGTCGCCCAAGCCCGACAAACAAATAGCACGCTGAGCCCGTTTGAAGACTCGCAAGGCCGTCTGCCAGCAGGCTGGGAACGTCGCGAGGACAACCTGGGGAGAACCTACTATGTTGATCACAATACGCGAACGACGAGCTGGAACAGACCGACGGGGGCGACGGGGGCTGCCGAGAACCGGGTGGCCGAGGCGAATACCCAAGTGGAAAGACAGAGACACCAGAACCGCACGCTCCCCGAAGATCGAACTGGTGCCAACTCGCCAACACTTCAACAACAGCAGGCGCAGCAAGCAGCCGCCTCGCAAGCCAATGCCACCACCATGATGAACACCGGGGCTACAACGGCCGGTAGCGGCGAGCTTCCACCTGGCTGGGAGCAGAGGTGGACACCCGAAGGCAGAGCTTACTTTGTCGACCACAACACACGCACAACGACGTGGGTCGACCCGCGACGCCAGCAGTACATAAGGATGTATGGCGGCAATAACGACAACGGAAGAATCCAGCAGCAGCCAGTGTCACAGCTTGGCCCCTTGCCCAGCGGATGGGAGATGCGCCTGACTAACACAGCTCGCGTCTACTTTGTGGACCACAACACCAAGACAACCACCTGGGATGACCCAAGGTTGCCGTCGTCGCTCGACCAGAACGTGCCACAGTACAAGCGTGATTTCAGGAGGAAGCTGATTTACTTCCGGTCTCAGCCCGCCATGCGAATCCTCTCCGGGCAATGCCACATCAAGGTTAGACGCTCGCACATCTTTGAGGACTCGTTCGCCGAGATTAGTCGCCAGTCAGCCACGGACCTGAAGAAGAGACTGATGATCAAATTCGACGGCGAAGATGGTCTGGATTATGGTGGTCTGTCGAGAGAGTTCTTCTTCCTCTTGTCGCACGAGATGTTCAACCCGTTCTATTGCTTGTTCGAGTACTCGGCGCACGACAATTACACGCTGCAGATCAACCCGCACTCGGGCATCAATCCCGAGCACCTGAACTATTTCAAGTTTATTGGCCGTGTTGTCGGTCTTGCCATTTTCCACCGCAGATTCCTCGACGCCTTCTTCATCGGAGCGCTGTACAAGATGGTGCTTGGCAAGGCAGTGGTGCTGGCTGACATGGAGGGTGTCGACGCTGACTTCCACCGGTCGCTGCAGTGGATTCTGGACAACGACATTACGGATGCCGGGCTGGAGATGACTTTCTCTACTGAAGACGAGCGCTTCGGCGTGATTGCTGTCGAGGACCTCAAGCCCAACGGGCGCAACATTGACGTGACGGAAGAGAACAAGAAGGAGTATGTGGACCTGATGGTCAAGTGGAGGATCGAAAAGAGAATTGCGGAGCAGTTCCAGGCGTTCAAGGAGGGGTTCCAGGAGCTTATTCCTCATGATCTGATCAATGTCTTTGACGAGAGGGAGCTGGAGCTACTGATTGGCGGTATTGCCGAGATTGACGTGGACGACTGGAAGAAGCACACCGATTACAGGGGATACACCGAGAGCGACGAGGTGATTCAGTTCTTTTGGCAGACGGTAAGGAGCTGGGACGGGGAGCAGAAGAGCAGGCTGCTGCAATTCACGACGGGCACGTCGAGGATTCCGGTGAACGGGTTCAAGGATCTGCAGGGGAGTGATGGGCCGAGAAGGTTCACTATTGAGAAGGCGGGGGAGATTACGAATTTGCCAAAGGCGCATACTTGGTATGTTTTTTGTTTCTGGAATATTTGGAGTTGGTTACTAACTTTGGGGGAATAGCTTCAACCGTTTGGATCTTCCGCCGTACAAGGATTTGGCGATGTTGCAGAACAAGTTGACGATTGCGGTGGAGGAGACGATGGGTTTCGGACAGGAGTAATTTTGTTTTGCGGTGTTCTGGAGAAGGGAGGGCTGAGGGTGTTTGATGTTGTTTTTTAGGTGGTCAATATGTTGTTTAGGGAAGGGCTAGCGGGTAGTAGGGTAAGGGAAGGTATCCTTTGGGCTGTGTGTGTGTGTGTGTGTGTGTGAGAGAGAGAGAGAGAGAGAGAGAGAGAGAGGTTAAGCATAATGAACGTGCTGAAGTGGATTGTTCTTTTTTTTTCTTGTGTCTTTTTCCATACTACATTGGTTGGGTTAAGGTTAAGGGGGGGAGGGGAGGCATCATTCATTTTCAAAGCTCTTCACCGGGTGATGTTTGTGTTGTGTGGTGGAAGAAGGTGGGGGGGGGTGATGGAGGGGGAAAATTGTAAGTATAGAAACACGCATGGGTGTTGGTGGATGAGGAAGGATCAATCATTAAGTTTGGGGGGATGAATAAGCTGTAAACGGCTGGGTTACTTGTTGACCGGCAGGGAAGAGAGCGGGAGGGGGTTATCTGTAAACTTTGGCTAGCTAGCTGTTTAGCATGCATTTTATGGAATATGAGTCAGTGTTAAAATGCTCTCTTCATGTATCGAGTTCACTGCTCATCTGGGGGTATAATTAATGTCTTCAAATGCAAAGGGCGGCAGGCAGAGCCCGGCGAGCATCGGCCCGGCGCCGATCAGTCGGTGTCTGCAGGCGGGCCGAGGATTTGGTGGTGGGGACGAGACTTCCTGGAGGTGCAGCTTGATTTCGACCTGACGTTGACTTTTTTTTTCTTTTTGGTAAAAACAAAAAAAATTTCCTGTATAATTTCTCAAACCACCCCTTCCGCTTGTGACGTCTACCTTGACTTAGGATACCTGCGACAAGAGAGAAGCGATTCATGGCCTTGTCACCCCTCCGCCTCCTGCTGGGGCTGGCAACCCTCGCTTTGACGGGGCTGTTGTCCGCCCTGCTGTACCGTCATGGACCGGTGCAGTTGGCTGAGATGGTGGTCTACCAGCTCCCTGTTGACGTTGCTTACACTTGGGATAAATACACCTCTTCTCTCACAACCTTTCTCGCCTCGGTAACCGCTACGAAAGAGGAGGAGATAATCCACTGCTACGACCACCCCATCACCACCTCCTTTGCCTCTGACAGGACAGAGGAGGAGCAAGGGAACTGCCTCGGTGTTGACCCCTCCACTGGCCTCATAACCCGTGTTTTTCCCAGCAAAGGAGAAGAGAACAAGAGGAAGGGGTATGTACTCCCCGGATTGTGGGACGGACACGGACATTTGTTACAATACGGCGAGTTTTTGCACGGGGTGGATTTGTTTGGGGCCAGGTCGAAGGAGGAGGTGACAGCGAGAATAAAAAAGTATTTAGAGTCACGAAAGGGGGAGGGGGGGGTTGGATCAAGGGGGAATTGGGTTAGGGGGGTGGGGTGGGATCAGGGGTTGTTGAGGGAGGGGATGCCTACTGCTGTGAGTTACATTTTTACACATAAGAAAAAGGGAGGGGGGGGGCGCTGACGAGAAAGGGATAGGACTGGCTGAGTGATGATGAGGAGTTGAGGGATAAGTTCTTCATGCTGGATCGGGTGGATGTGCACTGTACTTGGGTTTCGCAGGCGGTTCTGGATTTGATTGATATAGACAAATTGCCTGGGGAGGTTCCAGGGGGGCAGATTGTGAGGGAGCCGGGGATGGGCGTGTTTTGTGATAATGCTATGGATATTGTTACTGGTTTGTGGCCCAAACCAAACGCCGCCCAGAAAAAGAAGTTTGTGGGCAGTGCGATGAGGGAGTTGAACAAAGTTGGACTGGTGGGGATGCATGATGCGGGTGTGCTGCCGAGGGATATTGATCTCTATGAGGAGATGGTGAAGAAGGACAAAGAGGAGTGGACGGTGAGGGTGTATGCCATGGTTGAGTGCCCGGAGAGAAATACTTTCTGTCCAGAGGTGGCGAGGAAGGTGGATTTGGAAGGGGGGTGGTTGAGGGTGGGGAGTGTGAAGCTTTTTGCTGGTATGTCTCTGTTTTTTTTTTTTTTTAGGATTGCTGACAGAAAACAGATGGTGCCCTCGGTTCCTGGGGCAGCGCCATGATCGACCCTTACTCGGACCGTCCTTCTACCTCTGGCTCTCTCCTCGTCAATGCCAGCACCCTCCACTCCCTCGCCCTCTCCTGGGCAAAGGCCAAGTATCAAGTCAACATCCACGCCATCGGTGACCTGGCCAACCGCCACGCCATTGACTCCTTAGCCACGGCCCTCGACGACCTCGAGGTCTGCCCTTACGGCATCCCACCCATGATGTGCCAGCAGATCAGCTGCCGTTTCCGCATCGAGCACGCACAAATCATTCACCCAAACGATCAAGCCCGGATGAGAGAGCTGGGAATCATACCCAGCATCCAGCCTACCCACGCTACTTCTGATATGGCCTATGCGGAGGAACGGCTGGGTAAGGAAAGGATCGCGAGGGAGGCGTACAGGATGAGGTCCATGTGGGATGTTGGGCCGCCGGTGCTGGGGAGTGACTTCCCCGTGGAGCCGCCGAATCCCTTTGAGGGAGTATATGCTGCCGTTACGAGGAAGAGTCCACATACAGGCATTGGGCCGCCAGGGTGGGAAGGTGGGTGGTATAAAGAGCAGGAAGGGTTGAGCGTGCGGCAGGCATTTGACGGGTTTACCAGGGGCCCTGCCTACGCGGCGTTTTGGGAGAAGAAGGCCGGTGTGATCAGGGAGGGGGGATTCGCCGATTGGGTGGTGATGGACGAGGATGTTTTGAAGGTAGGGGAGGAAGAAATCAGGTTCTTGAAGGTGAGGGAGACCTGGGTTGCGGGAAAGAAGGTCTACTCCAGAGATGGCGTGGATGAGCCGGCGGTAGAGAAGCAGACTGGCGCGAAGGAAGATTTGTAAGATGATGTGTGACGAATGAAATGTACATAAACAGACGAGCGAGCGGCGTTGGTTTAGAAATGCGTTGATGATCTATGGTTATACACGAAAATAGGCGTTTAAAACAATGTTTGCAGTTCCTTGATGCGTTGAAGCGCTTCTTCGCGCACTTCCTTGACAATCTCACCAGCCGGCTGGATCTTGCTGACCAATCCAACGCCGCTTCCACTGATGACTGTTAGCAAATATATTCTGTTTCTAAAACTGCCGTGCGTACTTACGCCCAAGTAATCGTCCTGTCCGTCTCGCCCTTCTCTGCAGCTTCCTTGAAAAGCCGGATGTTGTCCTCCACTGGCACCCCGTTAAGATGGTCCTCAACCGAACCCCCAACAATGGCTCGGCCGTCATAGATCTTTGGCCAGATGGTGGTGCCCTGAATGTCGTCCATGACCGTATGTCTGTCGTCATGTCAGCCCTGACCCCCAAAAGATTTCCACAACTGCTATCTTACTTGAAAGTTGACGAGGCCCCGTCCGTTGTCTTTGCAATCAGCTCCTGCTTAAACTTTGGCGTCGTCGCCTCCTCAGCGAGAATGAACTATCTCCTTGTCAGCCTCATTCCATGTCCCATCCCGAAGCTCAAAACTCACCCTCGTCCCCATAACAACCGCATCAACCCCTGTATAACCCTCTAGTCAGCCCCCGTCCCCTTCTCTCTCAATCCCAGCTGGGTACTCACCCAAAGCCAACGCAGCCACCACCCCCCTCCCATCCACAACCCCCCCCGCCCCCACAACCTCCACCTCCCTCCCCGTCCTCTCCTTCTCCCCCTTAACAACCTCCACCACCTCCCTCAAAAAACTCATCGTCCCCGCCCCCCTAGCAAACTGATGCCCCCCCGCATCCGTCCCCTGAGCAACAACCACATCCGCCCCATCCCTAACCGCCTCTTTCACCGCCTTCACCGTCCCGACCTGGTAAAAAACCACAAACCCATTATCATGCAACACGTCAATAATCCCCCTCACCACCCCCCCCTCCACATCCTCCACCCTCGGAGCAAAAAGCCACACCGCCTGGGGGGAATACTCCTGCAAAACGGGAATAGCCCTCTCGATAAAATGCGTCCTCGCACTCTCATGACAAAGAATGAACCCCACCCCCACCGGGACAGCCGTCAGCGTCGCCTGCTCCAAATCCAGCACCTTCCTCGCGATTTTCAGCTCCTCCCCCAACTGCCCTAGATGATCCGGTCCGGATTCGGGGTTGAAGTTATATCCCGCGGGGATGAACCCTATCATCATCATCACCACCATCATCATCATCAGCAGCAGCACCCCTTTTCACATTTACAGAGAGAGAGAAGGGGGAAACATACCAAACCCCCCCGCCTTGCTCACCTCGGCCGCCAACCTCCCGTTCGCCGTCCCTAGCATCGGCGCAGAGAACACAACCGGGTTGGTTGTATTAGGAAACAACCCCGTCAGCCGAGTCGGCCGCGTCACCTCCTTCTTGTAGTGCGTCTGCGGTAGCTGGGAGGACATGACGACTTGTTTCACTTCCTTCACCTTGGACTTGAGCCTGAGGAGGGACGCCCTTTTGCTGCTGCTGCTGCTGGGGCGGTCTTCGTCGCTCATTGTGGAAACAGAAACATAAAAAAAGTCAGGGTTTAGTTAGTTAGTATGGAGGTAAGAGAGAGAGGTGAGGTCATTCAATAACCAGGGTGTTGAAAAGCTCTGAAATGTTTGTTGGATGGTTGGTGGAATGTGAAGCGCGGGGTTTAAGTGAGGGACCGTTTAAGTGGATGAGGGGAAATTCAATCGGTTTCATTCGTGAAGTGGGGGTTGGATTGCTTGCTCACACAACAACATCAAGTCTTCGTCTTATATGAGAGTGAATGACAAAACCGCTGCTGTTGTTACTATTACACACACAAAAGGTACAGCTAACCATCTCAACAATATCCCGCTTTGCTTTTACCCTTCAAAGCGCCCTCCTTCCCCCCCCCTTCCCCACCAAATGTATGCCGCCTTTGTATACTCAAAAAGAAAAGAAGAAAAAACCAACCTGGTATCATGCAACCTTTGCTCCCATGGCGGAAAACAGCCTCCCTCACCCAGGAGACCCCATCCGATGTAATGCGCAACCCGTACAGTTAAATACAAAATGACCCAATACCAAAGAGAAGAAAAAAAGGGAAAAAAAGAGATCTCTCGTCTCAAGATCATCAGGCTATCACGCCTTCCCTCAGACTTTGATCATAGAGGAGCATTCCCAACCACAAGCACAAGCAACACCCCGTTGGTCGCACATATCCCCGCAAACGCAATCCACGTCGCCACCAGCCCAACCCATCCCATCCTTTCCTGCCTGGCCACCGTCATACAAATCGCCGCACATGCCAGCCCCAGAGAAGTCATGATGCCCAGCGTCACACCCGCGTCCACCTCAAGCCGCTTCTTGTTACGCCCCGCCGTGATGAGCACAGTCGCAATCCCCATCAAGACATACGCAACAGCGTAGCAACCCCACGTGATCCAGAAAAACATGTTTTCCCTGTACTGCTCAATGCGCTGGTCATTGATGCTCGGCAGAGCAGCATAGTGAGGACGATAGCCGGTAGGAAACTGATCTTCCGAGGAAGCATACCCATACGACCCCCTCCGACTGTGGCGGTTGGAGTAGTTGGCATCCTCCTCCACATCAGTGTCGGACTGGCCACCCCTACTGCCAGGCGGCATCGTAAAGTAGCTCGGTTCGGTAGAGAATGGCTTCGCACGAGTTGAACCGTACGTCGAAACGGTCGAGTCAGTCGGCAAGAGTGGTCCGCGCTCGATATCATCGCTCAAGGGAGACTCCCTCGACCGCACCGATCGAATCGACATCCAGGCTGAGTTCAACCTCTTGACCGGGTTGGAGAAAAGATTCCCAAGAGCCTTCATGCCGGGGAAGCTCATGTCCTCGTTCGGGTCAATATAAATAGCATAATCCTCATCCCTCCTGTCGTTGTCCCCCGCCTCGCTTCCGCAGTCGTACTCATTCCAGTACACCACCTGTGACTCGCTCACAACCGTCGCCTCGCTCGGGGAGCTCTGCCGATCGCGCGGGTCGACCGTCGGCTCGGGGGTCGGGGAGCCAATCCCGCTCATGCCGACAGGCGATGCTGCCCGTAGCGTGACCAGCAAGTCGTCATACCTGGCCTGCAAGTGCGAAAAGTCGCACCGCGTGAAGCTTTTGGGGTGCGACAAGACGTTGTCCCTGAAGCGTGTCCCCAGCGTCGACGACCCGGTCCATTTTCTGTACTTTTTGAGTATCTTGCGGAACGCCACGATCTGCGCGTCGACAAAGCGCCGCAGGGAGCGGATGTCGTCCCCGCATTGGAGGAGTTCCTGCTCGTACTTGACAAACCGCTGCTGTCGTTTGATCGAGATGGTGCTCCGGCCTGATGTTGCGCAGCGTACTATTAGGCGGTGAATCTGATTGGACGAGTGCTGGAGGCGCCGCGAGATCTCGTCAGCCTTGCTGGAGACAAAGAGGTCGACTCGGTCATGTTGGCGACACAGCTCGCCGTAGAAGCCTTCCTCGAACTTGCTGAGGGCAGTGTCTTGGTGTCCCGGGATCGCTATGGCCGTCGCTTGGTCCTTTGTCGTGTGCGTTTTGATGTGGTGTTTTAGAGAGTTGTAGTCAATGTTATCTGCCATGTCGGCGCAGGTTAGAAGATGCGGTTTCGAGAGGCGGCGGTTGTGGCGGGTTTGCAAACTTACAAAGGCTCCATTGCGGAACAGACTCCTGTTCGAACTGCTCCCCGTATTTCATTCCTCTCTTGACTTGTAGGGGATTCTAGATGTCTTGCAAGAAAACAAATGCCCCGATAATACCTATATGCCAGTTTCACAATAGATGCTTGGGGAAGCGGTGGTTCAGTGGGCGATGACGACAAATTGACGAATCCTATGCAAGGGCGGGTACAGTCGGCAGGGCAGCGCTCTCGATTGTTTTGGTACCGGGTAAGCAACCGATGATTCTGGAATTGTTTCAACCGCAGCGGTCGATTTGACTCGACTCGAAGCAATTAGTGTCGAAGAGAAGAAACAGAGGGAATTGGGGATGCTGAAAGAGGCCTCTCTGGGCAAGAATTTGGGGTTTCTGAGCAAGTGATAAACCTGGAACCAACGCTTGTGCTGGAACCGGAGGGAGGCGAAGAACAAGAGCCTGCCAGTTCCCTCGGGCTCGGCAGGTGTCATCAGTACTTTGTTCAACCTTGTAAGCTTGGAAGAGTCTACAGGTACCCGTACCTGCTGCGACGCTGGTGGGGTACCATGCCGTTTAGTGGACCCCTACGGCCACAAATTGGGGCTGGGTTCGTCTGGGCAGGGACATGGCACATGGTAGCACATGCTGCAGAAGTGCGTCGAGTGCGTCCCTCCGCTTGCAGATGCACCGAAACCACAAGGAGTCCCTGGCAAAAAGCTTATCGCGACCAACTCTCCTCGGTTGTGTGTCCGTGAACCCGTCCAACCGAGTTTGTGTACATACTTAACACACAATCACAGTTACCTATTCCGTACAGGTAGGGCGCTAGGAAGCATCACAGAAAGGCTTGTCCTTCTTTTTCCGACCCTTCGCTTGGAAATTGAGATCTCGAGATCAGATCTATCCACTGTCTGCACAGAGTACAGAACTGACAGATCAAGCTCCGTAGCTGCCGGTCTTCCCTCCGGCCATCGGTCCCCTTCGACGATGGACAGCAGAGGAAGAGGCGGGACGGGAACGGCTTCATAGCTTTGAGTGCCAAGTTGGGATTGTATGATAATATGCCCGTCGTGGCTTGCCGTTGTCTTGGTGCTACGTAAACGGTTTAAAGCCAAGAGAGAGCTTTGGTGAAATACTGACTCGCATTGCGTGACAAGAAGTCATGTTGCCACTTGACACGCCCTCTGGGATAATATCTTGAGGACAAACCTCCTACCTCACGCACGCGAGGACTTTCTACAGCAACCGTTATTCGGCGGATAGGCATGTCGTTTTCCTCTGCATCTGCAGTACTGTCGGGAGAGTAGCATTCATGTTCTTGGTCCAAAAGTTTTGACCTCTGAGACGGACAGTGCCTCCACGTGGGGGAATTCGTCCATCTTACTGGCCCCCGCCGTAGAAGGCGGCAGCTTACGCCGGCCTCTTCAGACTTGAGAATATTTTGGAAAGAAATTTTTGACCCGTTCAAGCGACCAAAGCGACGACGCTATCTTGGGCCTTGCATTTCATTCGGGACATTTCCCGTCCCCTACAGAGAGATGGTCGAGTTTGCCCATCAGTTTTGTCCCAAAAGTTCATCTTGGACTTTCGTTATCGGCTGGTTACGCAGACGAGTCGAGAGAGGGTTGCTGCTTCGTCCTGGTGTACATGGACAGATAGAGTACCGAAAGATTAGAGACAAGTGACCAAGGGTGTTTCAAGACCGAAACAATCCTTGCGCAGCGTCAGTGGCTGGTGCTTCCCCCGCTTGGACCCCCATGAGGGCCTGGACAAGGGATCTGAGGCCAGGGTCAGCGCCGTTGAAGATGAGGGACGGTTCCTCCAATCGGGGCATCGATTGGTGGAAGTCCAGCTTTGAGGAGCACGACATGCCTGACTGTCTCGTGACCATCTGATGAAGATTGAAAGAAGCTTTTCAGCGTCACAGCTTCGGGAATACGCGTGTCTGCCTCTTATAGGCCTAACGGCATCAGATATCTCTACGTATACTTCACGGCTTGTGTCTGAAGCGAAGCGAAACAGGGGACCTGCGCACATCGCGCAGCCCGGAAGAAGTCTCTTGCTTCCGCGTCGTTGCTGTCGGCTCGGCTTGCTGGTCTTCGTAATGCGTGATCAGAGTTGCTCAAGGCTATACCGGTCGTCTTTGCGGGGTTCTTGATGTGCTGTAACCAGCCACGATTGAGAGAGTTTTGCGATCTTCACTTTTCCTGCGATTCCGGCTACACAAACGCCATCCCGAATTTCGAATTGGAAGGTGTTGATGAGGAGCTGGCTAGTAATTTTAGCTTTCGTCCAGTAGAGTCGTTGATAGTCAATGCGCGCTTCATGCTGTGGGCGATCCAGAGTAATGACCGTGAAGCCTCCCCTCGGCAAGATAACCATTGGAGGAGAAGATCATCGCGGCCCGTATACTAGGTGCTGTTTGAGCCAGCCCATGCAGTGAAGGTGGTGTGGTTTCGAGTACAAGGTGGTCAAGTTCAGATTGGTATTTCTACTCAAGTTGACTTGATGCTAGAGATAAAAAATGCGGGTGAAGCCATCGGGCAAACGTCTCGTTGCTGCTGTTGTTGGTGTGCGTATCATGGAATAACTGTGCCATCAATGGTTGAGAGGTAGACAAATTCAATTGGCGAGAATGAAGACCTAAGAACAAGACATCCATATCATTGTAAGTGTGCTCAAATGATCTTCTGTGAATTTGGAGAAGCTCTCAAGGTGCTGCTGCAAGGCTCTTGAATGGGGGCCTTGCGATAAGCCTTACCGTATCAAAGGCAAAGCTCATGATTGGCTGCATCTGCCCAGCTTTGTGGTGGGGCTCAAAGGCCGTCCGAGATTTTTTGGAAGCAAAGAAGCGGCCAAAATTTGCCTTACAACAGCATTTTGACTTTTGGGCATCGCGACGCCACAAACACAATTCGCCAGAACCAAAAAGCATGGCAGGGTCGACAGGCAGCAACTCGGACCTCACCTCCACCTCCCACACCCTCACCAATCTTCCCGCCATGTCGCAAAACGGTGTAGCTGCCCTCGGGCCCAGCTCGGCCATCGCCCTCTTCCTCGACTCGACTGCCCCGGCAAACCGCCATCTTTTCCTGCAGCCCCCACCTCTGCTCCCCAGCGGCTCGCTGCAATTGGCAAAAGAGACGCTCGACTCTCTGGCTGGCCCGGTCAGCGATCAACAACAGCAGAGGCTCCGTGAGGCTGGCAAGAAGCGCAAGAGAGACGGCAGCTACGGTCAGAGCGCCATTCTAAAAATCAGAAAACTGCACATCGACGGCTTCGAAACAGATCAAGTATGGCAGCAGGCAAAGAAGATCATCAGCAGCGCGCTTCAGGAGTCGACATCGGTCCTGGAAGAACTCCAGGAGAACAACGAAATCGAGCAAGAAGGCGCTGGGGCCAAGGCCCTGGATCTCGGCAAGGATGGGTTTGAAGTTGGATCGGACGATGAGGATGACGCGAGCGCATCTTCCGATGTTGACGAGGGCAGTGAGGCCGATACTGAGGACTCTGACGAGGAGACATCCAGTATCGGCGAAGAAGGCGAGAGCATGTTCGATTTGGAAGCCGAGGATGACGACGAAGATGAAGACGATGACGAAGATGAGGAGGACGAGGAGATGGGTGTAGAAGAGGAAGGGGCCGAGGTTGAAGAGGACGGAGAAGATGATGAGGATGAAGAAGACTCTGAAGCTGAAGTTGCCGACTTCGTTGAAGACCCCAACGGACTCAACGACGGCTTCTTCTCAATAGACGAGTTTAACAAGCAAACCCAATGGTTCGAGGACCAGGATGCTCGCGCAGATCCAAATACAGATTACGCCAGCGACGAGGAGGCTGTCGATTGGCACGGAGACCCGTTCGCAGTCAACAAATTTAGCAAGAAGGGGGCCAAGGATAAGGATTCAGACATGGACATGGATGACATGGATATGGATGATGACGAGGACGACGAGGGACCAGCATTGAGCAAGAAAGAGCTCGCAGATTTGGCCAAGTTCAGCGACAGCGAGGATGACGAGGGTGATGATGACCAGCCTGCCGGTGCTGACGATATGGACATGGACCTTACCGCCAACGACATCTACTACAAGGACTTCTTCGCGCCACCAGCTAAGAAGAGGACGGGCAATCAGAGAAAACCATACATGCCCAAGAAGCCGTTCCAGCCGACCGAGGAGGATATGGAAAGAGCCGAGAACGATGTCAAGCGTGATCTCTTTGATGATCTGTCCGAGTTTTCCGCCGAGGAAGACGCTCTGTCTGATGCCTCGGCTGGAAATCCCAAATCCCGTCGCTCCGCCCACGAGCGCAGACGGGCCAAGATTGCGGATGAAATTCGCAAACTCGAATCTGAATTGGTGGCCAAGCGGGCTTGGACCTTATCCGGTGAGGCCACTGCGCAGGCTCGTCCCATTAACTCGCTACTCGAGGAGGATCTTGACTTTGAGCATGCCGGCAAGCCGGTACCAGTCATGACAGAGGACGTCTCCGAGTCTATCGAGGAACTCATCAAGCGACGCATTCTCGCAAACGAATTCGACGAAGTTCTTCGCCGCCGTCCCGATGACTTTGGCAACCCGAACTCGGCCCGCCGCGGCCTGGTGGATATCGAGGACACCAAGGGCAAGCAAAGTTTGGCCGAGATATACGAGGAGCAGCACATTAAGGAGTCCAACCCTGACGCCTACGTCAGCGCGGCTGACGACAAGACGCGGAAGGACGAGGAGGAGATCAAGCAGATGTGGAAGGACGTCAGCGCCCGGCTTGACGCTCTCAGCAGCTGGCACTACAAGCCCAAGCCTGTGGCTCCCACTCTTACCGTCGTGGCCGATGTCGCTACGGTGGCCATGGAGGATGCTCAACCCACCACTGCCCAGGGTGTTGCCGGCGGCGAGAGCATGATTGCGCCCCAGGAGGTCTACGCGCCAGGCAAGGATTCGGCTGAGAAGGGCGAGGTTGTGGCCAAGAGCGGCTTGCCAGTGGCCAAGCAGGAAATGAGCCGCGAGGAGAAGGCCAGGAGACGTAGACGTGAGAAGGAGCGCATCCGCAAGGCCGGTGGCCTTGATGCCAACAAGCCTGTCAACAAGAAGGCCGAGGCCCAACGGGAGACAATGAACGATCTCAGGAAGGGCGGTGTCAAGGTGATCAATAGAAAGGGTGAGGTTGTTGGGTTGGATGGGAAGAAGATTGTGGAGCACAAGGGACCTCATACCAGCGGTGCCTTCAAGTTGTGATGGGCCGACATTGATAATGAGGTGCGCGTGTTGTTTGGGTTTCATTGTTAGCATCTGTTGTATTTATCGTCGAGGCTTGAGATGTTGGATTGGAGGTCGACCTCCCATTGGTTTGCATTTCCATGTCAGCAATGCATAGATATCTTTACTTGGTCTTGTGGGTAAAGATCCTCCTTGCTGATGGAGATAATCATGTCAAAATTCCCCCAAATTCCCTCTGTTCATAGAATTGGTGTCTGTACACAAAGTAACTCTTGATGAGATTCATCGGAACGTATGGGAGGTTCAACATCAAGTGATGTCGTCACCAATTAGAACCGCCATCAGAGCTCAAAGCTGGCCATAGCTTCAAAACAGGTCGGAAAATGCCGAGCGTTGCGAAAGGCGGGTCATTTTGTACCCCATATTCAGGCGACCCCACCAATCAAAACCCGCCAGTTTGTGCTTAGAACCTGGCCCCTGCACGGCGGGCGGGCGAAAGAGAGAAGGCGAAAAGCGCTCGGGGATATCAACGTCGAACCGCCACTTTCCCAGCCTTTGATAGGGATCGAGTTCGTTCGTGGGGTTTTTTTTTCCCAATCTCCCCAAGTTGCTCGCCGTTTCGGAATCTCTCCACTCAACAACCACTCCGCTACCTCGTGCGACTTACCTGCTCGGGGCCCGGCAATTGAGGCTTGGAACGCCGACGACGAATTCCAGACCACCTACCACAACCTATACCACGGACAAGATGCTTGCCTCCGCGAGGACAGGCGCCTCGCTGGCGCTGCGAGGTAAGTTGAGCTGGATGTTTTGGGCAGAGGGGGGAATGTGGTTGCTGGGAGAGGGACGGGGGATAAGGAACACAAGTCTAATCATTGTTGCTACTCTTGAACAGCACGCCCTACCATGACCCAGCTCGTCCCCCTCCGCGCCGCGGCGGCCATCTCGTCGTCGGCCCGCAAGGACGCCGGCGCTGTCCAGCCTCACGGTGGATACGGGCTGTCGAAGCTCCACGAACGAAAGGAGGTTCCCCTTCCCAGCCAGGAGGGCACCAAGGGCTTTGTCCAATACGCGCTGTACGTCATTCCCCCCCTCCCTTTCCCCTTTCCCCACCCCCGTTGCTAACTATGTGTTTAACAGCACCACCCTCGACATCATCACCAACTGGGGCCGGCAGTCGTCCCTCTGGCCCATGACTTTTGGTCTGGCCTGCTGCGCCGTCGAGATGATGCACCTCTCTACCCCGCGCTACGACCAAGACAGGCTCGGTATCATTTTCCGCGCCTCGCCTCGCCAGTCGGACGTCATGATTGTGGCTGGTACGCTGACCAACAAGATGGCACCGGCGTTGCGGCAGGTGTATGATCAGATGCCTGAACCTCGCTGGGTTATCTCGATGGGGTCGTGCGCGAATGGGGGTGGGTATTATCACTATAGTTATAGTGTCGTGAGAGGGTGTGATAGGGTTGTGCCGGTGGATGTGTATGTGCCGGGGTGCCCGCCGACGAGCGAGGCGTTGATGTATGGGATTTTTCAGCTGCAGAGGAAGATGCGGAATACCAAGATTACGAGGATGTGGTATCGGAAATGAGTTTTGGGTGGGGTTTATGGGTTGGTGAGTTGGTGGGAAAAGTCTTGGGGGCTTTATTAGAAGAGGAGGTTTGGTGGGAGTTTTGGAATGGGAAACTTTCCATCTCCCATAAAAAGAGTGTCTTGTCCTTGTGTGCGTGTGTGTGGAGGTTGTACTGTACATATGGTTCTTTGAAAAGGCCTTGACTCCCTCGTTTGTTTAGAAACATGATGGAGGGAGCGGCTGTTTGCTGTATGTTATGCAGAATGTTGCTTTGGAATATGCATTGACACGAATCATGTGGTGTTTAGAGCTCGAAATCTTTATCTCAGGACAAAATTGTAATCTGTTTTGGACGACGTTATCCCACAAGCAGGCGCTCCCCCCCATCTATGCCCATTTTCTGAGTTGGGTACCCACAAACAAACCATTCCTGGCAGTCATCGGTAATCCCCCGTTGCTTTTAAAGTACCAAGCCACACAGGCATGGCCACAGGAAGTGACTTGAAACCACCGACAAGACGGAGTGGATTGATGATCAGGGAGATGATGGCAAGTCCAAGCTTGTGTCCGAACCTGGAGGCTAACTCGCCGAGAATGTGCATGAAGAGACAGCTGAGCCAGTGACCGACGAGCATGAAGATGACGAAGTGGGTGAGTTCGGTGCTGAGGGAGAGGTGGTGTCGGAGGAGGAAGAAGGCGATGTAGATGAGGGATATGGATGGGGGGAGGGGGAGGATGGCGAAGGTGTTGGGGTTTGGCTGGTGAACTTTTGACATTCTTCTTCTGCTTTCGACATGCTGTTCTATGCCTTGCTGTACTGCGTTCAGCCCGATGTATGTAGGATGTGGTGTGGATGCAATAGATGATGATATACACATTATGGTACAGGCTATTTTCTACACCCTCTCCTCCTACGACTTTTCTTCCCTCCGGCTCCCTGACTTGGCTCGGCGGTGTTCTTTTCCATTGGTCCCTTTGGATTCGAAGAGACATAGATCTTGAAATGCCCAAATCAGATGACAGCTGGTGTCTTCCCAATTGAGTGGTGATTGCTTATCTTCGTGCCTCCATAACCTCCGTTTCCTCATTTAAACAGCCTATACAGACCCAGATAGGCCAATCCTAACGAGAGACCCGTGATGGCGGCACTCCTGCTGCGTATACCAAATCTCGATTTTGAAGCCAAGATGGCAGCCTTTTGTGCTTGTAATTGTTGCTGACCGGAGAGATAGCTGTAACCAGCAAGACCCAAGAATGCACCGCCGCCTGTTATGCAGGATTAGAACATGAGCCCATGACATGAGATGAACCAGAAGGCGAAAACATACCCACTATCCTGCACGAAAGGCAGTCGTCATCTCTGTCTTGCTTGAGCAGATCCTCAAGCTTCTCGGGCCTGTCGAGATGGGAGAGGCGTGGGATGTCGTCTTTAGCCATTTCTGTGAGATTTTATGCAGATGTGAGTTATGGGTGTTATTTGACTTGGAGTGAGAGACCTCGAGGATGAGACGTTCAGGAACATCAAATTCAAGACCCACTTGTCAAAACGGCCTTTGTCGCGCGCCAAGCGTTTGGCACACCGAAGAACCCTTGCAAGCTCCCACAGCTCATTGCGTCAGTGCCCGCCAACAAACAGCTTCCCCCCAACTGAACCACATTCAACCACACTAACCTAGCTGCCCACCATGAACGGGGTCATCGAGGCGCTTCACATCTACGACGAGCACAAGTAAGTTTTCTCTCCAACTTTAAATTGCACTTCTTCTGCTGAGACCTTTTACCAAAGCAGCCCAATCCTCTCCCACACCTACACCTCCCGTCCCCTCTCCCCCTCCTACCTCCTCCCTTTCTACCTCTCCCATCCCGCCCCACGACCGAACCTGATCTACCTCTCCCAGACCAACCCTCCAACCCTGGTCTTCTCCCTCGCCCACGCCAATCTCTTATTTCTCATCACCACCTCCTCCGAAGTCGAACCCCTCCTCGTCCTCGAGTTCCTGCACCGCATCGTCGACTCCTTTGAAGAATTCCTCGGCGCGCCACTCCTGGCTCACAAAATCGAAAGCAACTACGATGTCGTCGCCCAGCTCCTCACAGAGATGTGCGATGCCGGAACGGTCAACACCACCGAACCAAACGCACTAAGGGACATGGTCGAGGTGGAAGGATGGGTGGACAAGCTACTGGGGGGGTTGAACCTATCTGCGGGGAAGAACTTTGCCGGGGGTTTGGGGGGAGGTATGGGAAGCAGCGCTGCGTCGTCGTCATCGCTGATATCACAAAACACCCCCGCGCTGCCGTGGAGGAGGGCAAATGTCCGGCACACTTCCAATGAGCTCTACGCCGATGTGGTGGAGACGCTGTCGGTCACGCTCGCGCCGTCGGGGAGACCGCTGGCGGCGTTTGCCAACGGTACGATAGCGTTCACGACCAAGGTTTCGGGAGTGCCGGATATTGTGGTTACGCTGAGCGGGCCGTCGGGGAAGCATAACCTGAAGGGGATCGTTGACTTGCCTGTTTTTCACCCATGTGTCAGACTGGCAAAGTGGAGGGAACAACCTGGCGTGTTGAGCTTTGTCCCGCCAGATGGGAGGTTTACGTTGGCGGGGTATGAGGTTGATTTGCTGCCTTTTGACGAGGACGGGAAGCCGCCTATGGGGAATGTGAAACTGCCGGTTAGTCTGGAGATAAAGACGGGGTTGGGGCTGACGGGGTCGGATTTTGAGGTGAGGGTGCAGTTGAATAAGGTTTTTGGGAGCAGCGGGAGCGTGCAAGGAGGGGGGTTGGGTGCGAGGACTGGGCTTCAGGGGAGAGGGTCAGGGGGTGGCAGTGGGCCGGGAGGAGGGTTTGGGATTCCGAATGCCGGGACTCCGGCGTCGCCTTCGCTGCATGATTTGGTGATTACCGTGCCGTTGCCGGCGGATGTGAGGAATGTGCCGGAGATTAGGCCGAGTAAAGGGGATGCGACGTATAACCCTGGGGAGAGGGTGCTGGAGTGGACGATTAGCAACAAGGAGCTGGCGCAGGGCATGTCTGCTTTTGTGTTGAGGTGTACGGTTGTGGGACAGCAGGTGACGGAGGAGGGGGAGGAGGGTGATCCGACTGGGTTTGGGTTTGGTGGTGGTGGTGGGGGCTATAACTACGACGAGCCGTATCAAGACATTGCGGTCACGAGTACTACAAAGGAGAAAGGGGTGGATAAGGCTTGGGAAGCGGAACGGGACGAGAAAAGACAGGCGCAGAATAAGATTTTGATGCCGAGCTCGGCTTTGGTTAGTTTTGCTGTCAAAGGGTGGCTGCCGAGCGGTATCAAGGTTGAGAGCATCATTATTGACCCGAGGAAGAGTAGAGGGATGGTGGAGCACATGAAACCTTACAAGGGAGTCAAGTATTTGACCGTGAGCAAGGGGGGCGTTGAGATTAGGTGTTGATGATGGCATACCTTCACAAACGCATGGTATAGATGCATCACTAATAGATATATCGGGGGGTCAAAGGACTTCCATGCCAGGACTGTTCGTTTTCTATGGATTGATGCTCTTACAGTGGTGTGTCTACACTGTAAGGGCCTTGTAGCACTGTGTGGTTGGATCCGATATCCCGATGGGGATACAAGATGCAAGGTCTACTATGTGCACTGCAGCTGCGTCAACGTAGCATTCTATCTCCAGATTGCCCAACACATTATACTCAGGCTCGCGGTTGGTCAACTTACGAAGACTGAGCCAGGCACCAACGAGCCATCCGTTATTCAGCACTCTGTAGATTTGGCCTGAGAACACAAGTATGAAGTTTGATATATACTATTTACTCATACATCATGGTTGTCTCTTCAGAACCTTCACTCGCTCGACGTATCATACGTCACCACAGCATTCTGTCTTCGTCACCGACCCCTAGGAGAAACAAAATACACCACAACCAAACTCCCAAAGTCCGACACCCTCCTCCCATAACCCGATCCAATATCAACTCGCCTAATTAATGACCACTCCCCTCGGGCCCAAACCGACAAAGAGCATCATCCGCCGGCCTCACCTGGCCATCACCGCGCCTCTTTCCCCTCACGCAGAGGTAGAGTTCCCCGCCAATCCGCCCCCAAATGTTCTTGTACATTGACCTCATATACTCACCTCAAAAATAACAAGATCCCCCGGTCCGAATCTCACTCTGCCGCTCGGGTGTGCCGTGCCGGGGCGGCACGGTCGACGGCAACGACAGACGGACTTGCGTACCTGTGACTTGCGTTAGCTCCGCCAGATTTGAGGCGGGCTTGTTTCTCGGCGAGGGTTCTTTAGCATGATATTACTGTCATGTTAAACTAATGCTGGTAGAAAGCTGATAGCTGAGAGATGGTAATGGGGGCCAGGTATTTCAGCCGGCCTCCAAGTTGCAATGATTTCAAGAGGTTTTGCTTGAATAGGGGGTGCTGTGTGTTTCCTAGGTAGGTGGATCGAAAAAACTTGGTTTCTTTCTGACAATGGAGCTTGTCTGTGGGCGTCGTTTTGCAATAGGACCGGTAACAACGACATCCATTCTCGAACAACATTGACCGTGTTTGCTATGACATTATAGAGCCTGTCCAACACCGAAATAATAAAGTGAATCACATCCCCCCCGCGACCGCCATCTAGTCCCGTCATATTATCCCGCGTGTTGTTTGGTTTGGCCTCCTGGCCCGGCACTATTGACCACCGCCAACTCCCAATGCCTTACTATCAGTATCCCCCCCAACTCAAAAGCCGACCTCTTCTCTACCACTAAACGCGAAAAAAAAACAAGCGCGAAGCGTTACACCGCAACCCCAGAGCCCTCCCTCCCGTCCGCGCTGAACCGAGCACATCCGGCGGCCAGCCCATATTATGCTGGTCGCTTGTCTTGCACACCATCCCTCCATTACCAGCAACTGTTGTTGCACAGCGTCAAGATTCCGGGTTCCCACCAACAGACCTCATCATGACGGCAGCGGCGGCGGCGGTGGTGGTCCCGGATCTCGGCCTGATGGTTCCAGGTTACACGCACAACAGAACCTGCAAGGTTGGACGCATAGATAACTTATCACACCCCCCGAAACAGAGCTGACTATCTTCGAGATAAGGTAGGTAAAAGCACACAACCGGAAAAGTTTACTAGTGAATTTACAGACAAAGCGGGGGAGGTGACGAGGCAAGCGCGGTCATTGTTGCTGGTCGCGGAGGCTACGCCGCTTGGTGGCATTTGGCTGCTCTTGTCTTCTTTGGAGGTGGGACCTAGACGAGGGAATGGAATGGTGATGCGGCATGCATAGAAAGGCAAGAGGTGAGAGGGTTTTAGGTCCGTAGGTCGAGGGAAGAATGAGCTGAAAATATTCAGTGGATTTGCTGCGAGGGCAAGGCAGGTTTCTTTTTTTTTTTTTTTTTTTTTTTTTTTTTTTTTTTTTTTTTTTTACCTACTTATGCAAGACATCATGGACCTCTGGAGGTTTGTCGTTGGACAATGCACACCTACCATAAACGCAGCGATTGGGATAAGAAAATGGGCAACGATCTGTAATGGACATCCTATTACACATACAAAGGTGGGCATATCATTCCGGCCGGTGTAAATCGGTGAAATCATGACAGCAGACAACGAGAGACGGCCTTACTCATACATACCCTCAAGACAGGTCCCCTCCGTTACAAGACGCAGACAGCAGTGTTCTCCTGAAAATGCAAGCAAACACCCATTCCGTCCGGACACCCAACCTTGCTCATCCGCAGTTGGCACCGCCCAACCATCGGGCAGCTTGTCATACGGTAAACACTTGAGCATTCAACAGACATTGGACCATCAAACAAAGCACCCAGACAGTAAGCAATAAACTTATATTTCCTCAACCTCTCCCCTGCCCCTCCCCCTTTCTGATACCCCCTTCCCCTAACTGTCATACCATACCCGTACACAGCCACCAGCCCAGCCGATGCTATTCGTACACACACACACACACACACACACACACACTCCCCCTCTTCCTTCCCCTCCCTTTTCCTCCCATGAAACAACAAGAAGAAACATGAGACACTTTCGGCTCCTAGCATACATTACATGATTGACAGAAAAAGAATACATCAAATATTGGGTATCATAAAAAGACATGATGATTACAACAAGCTTAAAGAAACAGAAGAAGAAAAAAAGACAGGATAATACCCAGTTAGTTGTTGTTCCAATGAATAATGATGTTGTTGATGCGAGCGTCAAAGAAAGAAAAAGAAAAACAAGAGATGGATGGTTAGCTCAATCAGACAAAAGCAATCCCCCTCCTATGCCCAGCCTTCAACCCCATATAAATGCTATACGTCGCCACGTCCTGTCCGTCTGTCAGTATATCCCAATCTTTCATGTTGTTGGAAAACAAAACTCACCCTAGTAACCACACTCCCCGCCCCCACCGTGCTCCCCCTCCCAATCCTCACCCCAGGCAAAATCACCACATTCGCCGCAATCCACACGTCATCCTCAATCACCACCGGCTTCCCATACTGCGTCCCGCTGTTGCCCGCCCGCCTCCGCGGATCGGTGCTGCACGTCCCCGTGTAAATACACACATTCGGGCTGATAATGACATTGCTCCCGATCCGGACCTCGCAGACGTCATTGATCAGACAGTTTCTGCCAATCGAGACATTGTTCCCAATCTGAATGTTGTACCCATAGTCGCAGTTGAAGGGCGCCTCGACAGCCGTGTTGTCGCCCACCCGACCCGTGTGCGTGACGGGGGACATGAGAGTGGGCGAGAGGTGCACGCCTTCACGAGGATGGAGAATGTCTCTGAACAGGCGGGCGCGCTCGGCTGGGGAGACGCCAATGTTGGGGTTGGTCGAGTTGTTGAAGCGCCAGCAGGCCGCGTTGCAGCGCTCGCGCTCGAGGACGAGCTCCTTGTCAAAGGGGTAGTATTGTCGGCCGTTGAGCATCTCTTCCTTTTCGCGACGGGGACGGTCAGAGGGAAATTGCGTGTGGGATAGGGCCAGCTGAGCGGTGGCTTGTGGCCCGCCGCTGCTGCCACCCACAGACGACGATGGCGGCGGGGCTGGAGGGGCGGCCTGGGCTGTGGGCGGGGTGGCCGTTCTGCCTGTGTGGAAACTATAAGGAGGGTGAGCAACAGTGGTGCTTTGCGGAGGAGGGGGGGGCGGCGGAGGTGCTGATGCAGATGGCGGAGGCTGGGACTGCTGGGACTGCTGCTGCTGCTGTTGCTGCTGCTGCTGCTGCTCGGGGTCGGTCCTAGTGAGGTCATGCAGGGGCGGCACCCTCTGGTATTCCTTGGGTGCCCGGTCAGACAGGGCCGAGTTGGTGACGGCGCTGATGGGCGTGGGAAACATGGCTGAGGCTGATGAAGTGTAGGCAGAAGAAAGAGCAGACAGCTTGTTGTCAGGGCTCAGCACGGAGCTCGGAAGTGTGGATGCGGTCAGTCTATCGTCGTCAGACTGTAATGGGCGACCCTGAGGGGGGGTGATCCGGAGCGTGGGCTGGACGCGGTTATAAGCAATCGAGTCGCGTTTGGACGGCGGACCCGGAAGCGGCTCCCGGGGGTATGGTGGTTGCTGAGGCATCCCGTAGGCACCTGGTGGGACGTAGTTGGGGTCCTTCGATTCAATGGTGACTTGGGCCGGTTTGGCCTCGGGCTTCTGCCATGTTCCCCTCTGCGGGGGATATCCCGCACAAACAAACCCGCCGCGGATACAGTTGTTACCTGGCAGGATTGTTAGCCCTCAGCAAACAGGTTGGGCCCAACGCGACCCCATATCGAGGGCCATATAACAACAACAACAACAACAACAACAACAACAACAACAACAACAACACTCACATTCTGGTTTGGTCTCGTCGCATTTCTTTTTGCGCTTCCTGCAGGTCAGACAGCCTGTTTTGGTGCGGTTGCTGAAATTGCGCTTCCGCTTCTTGGGATCTGACTGGATGACCCCATCTCTGCGCTGCTCCGGCGTGTACTGGCCCGAGTACATACCTCGGTCGTCTCCGTCCGGGCTCTGATCCCCATAGTCGGCGCTGTCTCCCTGGCTCGTGGCTCTCCGGTGCCTATCGCCGGGTTGGTCGTCAGAGACAGCCGATACCGGTCCTGCCGAGTAAGGGCCCTCGTAACTGGAGTTGCGCTCTTCTCTTGTCTCTCGTGAATGCCAGTGATCGGCATCCTCCCGTCTCTCGTCCCTTCTCTCGTCGCCGTAACCCCGGTAGCTCTCCCTCCGCGGGGTGCTATAACCGTCGCGAGTTTCTGAACGGACCCGTTGAGCGCCATACAGCTCAGGACGATCTCCCGGTTCTGATCTGCCGGCCCGCTCGGTGGCTTCTGCCAGGTCTGTCCGTTCGGACCTCTCCCTTCTCGAGGCAGGAGACGGCTGGCGTTCCCTGGTTGGAGACTCCGAGTTTGAGCGCTTCCTCTTGTGCGATGCCTCCTGTCCTGATGCCGACGAGAGAGACGATTGCCCTGGAAAAGGGAGCCTGTCGTGTCTTTGGCTAGTGGTGGAGCTCTCAGCGGCGGCAGGCCTGGGATCTGCGGGTGCCGATTGGCCGGGTCCTCGTTCCGCGTCGGCCGTCCCGTTCATGGCCTCGGCAGGCCTTGGTGAACCCCCATTGAGGGCCGTAAATGTCGACATTGCTGTTCACAAAGCTATGAGCCGGTGGGTGGACTAGTGAAACAGCCAGCTGATTGACGGCGCTTGGGTGATGGTGAGTATGAGTGTTGAAGGTTGTGCCTGAGGTCGTAAGTAGTGGGCGATGGGGGTGAGTGGTGTGGCAGATAGATGAGACGGCTCAAAGAGACCATGCGCTGGTCTGGGGATCGTGAAATTCACTGATGAATCAGCGTTTAAAAATTAAAAAAAAAAAAAAAAAAAAAAAAAAAAAAAAAAAGTGTGATCAGCCTGCAGGATTTCCCGGATGCGATGCGCCAGTGATGGAAGGCGGGGGAACCGGTCGGTGCTCGTGCGTCGTTACCCAGCGTTGGGTTCGCCCGGATGGAAATAGGTTATGCTGTCGCCGGACCTGGGGCCGGTGACACTGCTTGCGCGGACTGGAACTGCTGCTGCTCGAGAGCTCCCTACCCTGACAATAGCTAAGGTAGCTCCCACAAGCTTCTCTGAGCTCTCAGCAAGACTGTGTGTTGCTGTTGCTGATGAGATGGTGAGATGAAATGACACGTCAGAGGGTCATGAACGGTTCTATCCAGAGCCGACTGGTGAGTGTTGATTTGCGCAAGCTGCAAACTGCTGCAGAACAAAATGCGAGGTGTGTTTGGGCGAAAGAGTGTCCGGAGCTCTCGATGTGTTGTTGTAGCTGCTGTGCCGGGTCGCCGCCGCCGCCGTCGCCCTGTCCTGTCCTGTCCTGTCCTGTCCTGTCCTGTCCTGTCCTGTCCTGTCCTGTCCTGTCCTGTCCTGTCCTTCCCTGTCCTGTCCTTGTCCTGGTCCCGTCCTCTTGTCCAGCTATCTAGTCCCGTCCTTCGTCTCGGTGGTTCAAAGCCAGAGAGTTGCGCGCTGTCGACGGGGCGTGCAACGTAACGTGTGTTGCCAGGAAATTTGAGCCAAAACCCCAGCCTTCTTCAACAGGAAGTTTGGAGCGTGGGCGCTTGGTCCCTTTTAACGCGCGATTACGGACACCGCTGCGCCTGTCGGGAAGGGGATGGATTGGGTGGGTGGATGGACGGAGTGGATTGGGGTGGGATGGGGTGGGGAGGCTAGTACCGTACCGTACTCGTACCCAGCAGGAGCCAGGGTTCTGGTAATACGGTATTTCTGTATCTGTACTCCGTATCTTGTATCTGTACAGTGCTTGGTGCTTGGAGGTTGGCGGTTGCTTATACTACCCCCGGCGGACTAAGGGTAGTCCTCAAAGCTAGGCTTAGCTAAAGACCGGTCGGATCTACGGGTATTGTTGAGATCGCGGACAGCCCGGGGCTTCCAGGCTTGCTTTGCTGCAGATGTGGTAAAGCTAAAGAAGAAGGAAGAAACTCGCTTTCGTCAACTGTTCGCAGCAGACGAGCGTCAAAAATGCAAGGGCGGCTGGTGCTGGGGGGGCGAGTCGCACAGACGCCCGCGGGCAGGGAGCTAGAATGAGGAAGGGTGCTGTGGCATGGCGCCTAATCGGGGAGACATGTATGTACCGGTACCTTGTGACGGAAACCTTGGTTGCTGATTCTGCGTGGTGTGCGTGCAGTGTGGTGGTGTGCGTGTTGCTGCAGTGTGCTGAGCCCAGGGTTGGATTGCCTTCTTGGGAATAAGTGCGGAAAGGACTGTCCCTCCTGTCCATCATGACCGGCCGGGCCAGGGCACTTGCAGAAGGCATTGCCAAGCCATATTCTTGTTGGCACACTCACGACAGGGGTTGTTGAGATCTTCTCCTTCTCCAAAGTGAGACTGTGAGAACTGACATGTTACTCCGTAGGGAACATCAGGATCACATCACATGGCGGGTGCGGATATCTTCAACTGTCCTTACACCAATTGTAAGTTAATTCCCAGACCGGGCCGGACTAGGCGGATAAGCTGTGGCCTAGCATTAACTACTACTGCTGGTCCCCAAAGCAGGTCCCGCCCACGCCAGCCGGGCTCGCCAAGTCAGTCGGTTGTGGTGGAAGTGCGTAGAGTTGCCTGGTATTATGCGAGCTGTAAGAGCGGCTTTCGCGCGAACGAGCGATCAAGCGATCAGAGCCGCCATTCAGGCGAGTCCACCTACCGAGTCCTGGCTTCACCGCGGCTGGAAAGGAGGGAGCCAATATAAAAGCTGTGCGACATCTCACTTGCACAAGTCGACAGTGTCGGAGTGGTTCCTCACTGACGAATCACTTGCCTTCACCGACGAGTATTCGCAGCCGAGAGGGTTGCGGCTGTCGTCGTCTGTATCTAACCTGGTGGTGCAACACTGTACCTTCACCACAACTGTGTTGCTCGTCGCCGTCTATTCAGAGAGAGTTCGAGCAGGTGTCTTGGCGCGCACATCGCTCCAGGGCAAACCCCTGGCAGTAAGATCTGGAGGCGCTTGGTGCGAGATACAAGGAAACGGTTGACAAAAGATGAACGGAGCTGCGGGTCAGATGGCCCCCATCCGCCACCCGAAAGCGATGCAATCAGGATGCTTGACCTGATTTGCCAGTTGGCAATACAGCTTTTCTGCAGACGTGTTCCAAACTCCTGAATGAGCCGTCATTATTGGGCTGCAGGTGCGTTGGAGCGGAGGACCATCCATTGCAGCAGAGTGAGCAGAAGCGAGGAAGCGTTGTCGTCACGTAGCTTGGGCTTTGAGCATCTCTACCCCACCGCCCCGTGTGTGCCCGTGTGTGTGTGCCCGTGTGTGTGTGCCCATGTGTAAGTGTGTGCCGTCCGGCGGCCGTCGAGGACACCTCACCCCCGCCGTTGCTCGCCCCGAATCGGACCTTATTTGTTTCTTTACACTCGAGAAAGAGATAAGACGACACCCGCTCCCGGGGCCAACGAATGCCGCCAAAGGGGGCAGAAGGGGCCTGAGGAGTCGAGCAGGATTTGCCAGCCGGTGATGTGGCGATGGGAGCGTGTGAAGCGAGCTCGAGTCTCACAACGAGGGCCAATGATGGGCCGTGACAGGGGTCGGTGCTCATGCAATTTGACGCGGTACGTTAATCACCATTCTGCTATCGTTTTGCGACGACTGGTGGTGGTACCTGAAAGATTCGATCTGTATTGTACCAAGTTGTATTTCAATCTGGTGACGATATCTTTTCCTATCCCTTCAACCTCTCTCTAGCAGATTCATCTGACCCAGAGAAGAATGCCTCGGCTGAAGTCCAGCTCGTACGAAAACGGTCGCCAATGCTGCACCGTCAGGGCCTTTTGGACCAAATCAGGCCAAGCGCCGGCCTTGCAACGTGCGGTTTTTGTGGAAGACGACGCTGGAAAACCACCACCACGTCGTGACCAGAGCGACCCTGTGGAGGACATGGCGTCCCCTCTGACGGTGATAACTCAGCGTGTTAAACCCTGTACCCCTGCGGCGCTCCTGGACTGTCACTCCTCTGTGATGAGAGAGACGGCCCTCCCCACACTCTGATGAACCCAGCTTCTGCAGCATCGACGTCGAGGATGAAACCCACAGCCGCTAATCTTCCGAGAAGCGGTGGTCCGGGCAGCAGCAGGGATCAGGCATGGGGTGATAATTATAGAACACCATCTCGCACCTCATGCACAAAATTGCGACGTTTAATATCAGGCTCTGCGACGCGCGCTTTTTGTCTTTTCTGCGCTGCTTAGTAGGCTCGAGGCGAAGGGGGGACCAGGTGCCGGACGGAGGAATAGGAAGCCCAACTACCGCGGCAGCAGCAACTGCTGCTGCTTTACCGCCATCGCCAACTCCTCGTTCCTGGGCCATGGAAGAATCCTGGCTGTGATTGGTTGGAAACCAGATCTGGCAGGACCTATGAGAAGTCGGGATTTTGAATAATCGAGCAAGGTATTCTTAGAAACAGGTTGCCATCGAATGGGAGGCGTGCGAATGAGCCGGTAGGTGGCCCCGCCGCAGCAGTGTTCGTCCCGTGATGAAGCATGCAGTTGGAACCTTTTGAGGCTGCGGCTATCGCGACTCGCAACTCCAGACCCCCATCGATGACGGAGCAAATTCTCACCGATCAGGCAGGGAGGTCTGGGAGGAGGACGTTTGAGCGGTGTGTGGTGCGACGGACGGCAGCAGGCGCAGACGCACGTAATGTTCGGTGGTGTCGTCAGCAAAGTGGATGCTGTATTCGGCGTGTCGACTCATGTAAGAGGTTTGTATTTCTTGGCCCCACAATAGTATCGGAACGGTCACCTCGTCAGACCGGGCCGATGCGGGGCCGTCGACGACACTCTCCTGACCGCCAGAACAACTCGACCGGACGAGTTTGCTCTTTCGGTGCTAATATCTCTCTTCCACATCGCGACTTGTCCATTCGGGTTCGGAGCCAAGTCCGCTCCGCTGACGTCGAAGGCCGAAACCGAGAAGGCGTGGTTGATGCCTGTGTGGCTATCATTCTATAGTGATTTGGCTGCAATCATCAGCCACGGTTTGTGGATTGTGGCCTATTTGTGCCCTGCAAGTCGTTCCTGCCTTCCAGTCATGGTGTCAGCCTTGCACCTGACGGCATCATTGAACCTCCAATGAAACAGGTGATTTACCTCAGCCTGGTCCAACACCACATGCTTTCTTGGGCGTCTATCTTTTCTAGAAGCATTCCAAAACACCACAGGCCCGGTTTCTAGTTCCAGCCTAGGTAAATGCAGGTACCATCACCGTTCTTGGAGAATTCATGTCGTGCAGCAGCAGCAGCAGAAGCAGACACGGGAAGAGTCGACGGCGTCTAAGTCGCGGCGTCTCGCCTACCTGCCTGCCGTGAGGCTCTCCCCCGCGCACCTCAATTCTCTTCTCGGCCGTGTCCGCTGTGTGTGGCCTTCCGGTCGGCCGCAGATGATGCATCCATTGCGCAACCTCAACTCCCCTTGGCGCCCACAACAACGGGACGTTGAACTGACTGCAAAGTGGGTAGGGCTAACCCATATTATGTACTGTGGTGTGTGGTGAGGCTCTGCATTGCTTAACGCCGCATGGCGCTTACCTTTACCTAGAATAGCATCTCAGATCTCATCACGGCCCTCTCATTGGCCCATCATTCTTCGACCCGCCGAACATCTCCCGCTCTTGTGCCCAAGGTTCGTCAGATTGAACGACACCTCTTTCCCCGGATACCCTTCTGATGGAAGGTGTGCAGAGATCCGGGGTCAAACATGTCTGTTTTGAAACTCGATCACCACACCTCTTATCAGCAAGCCTTGGTGGCGTCCAACCATCTGACGGGGTGCAGCTACCAGCGGTTCAAGGTCAAGAGCTATTGGGACAGATCAACAGGGCAGATTATATATATCTTTTGACTACAGATCTAGGCATATCCACATCGTGCCATAACCCCATGTTATTCCAACGATCCCCCACCATCGTTAACACCATCTACTAATCACTTATACCATCACATGTCTACCCGCCAGCTGGTAGGTCGTCTCACAATTGGCGCCTGCAGCCTTCAACATCCTCATCACAGATCTCAAGATACAGACACTGACGACAGCCTCGCAAGTCTGGTCGTAGATGTCAATAAATCTCCGAAGGTACTGACCATTGGTACTGGTGCATGATCAACCTCGAGTACGTGCCTCACGGTTGAGCAGCCTCGCTCTCCCCGGATCGTGACCAAAGACATGTACCTGCATATAGGCTTGGTCCTAGATCCCCTTTCTTCCTCGAGGAAATGCAAGTCAAGACGTCGGCGGGTATTGTTCCCGTCGCTTGGGGGCTTGCTGAGCTTTTTATAGATGCCGCTGCCGTTAGGAAGCAATCTGTCTCTTTGTTGAACTTTGTAAATCAATGTACCACACATTTCAGGAGTTGAACATGACGAGATATCTCTTGAAACGCATGCACCGGCTAGCCGCCCAAGCATCGCAAATTGTTTGTCATGATCAATTCGTCTCGGACTTTTCTGAACAGCAGGTTGTCTCTCATGATACTCACATTGTATTATCGTCACATGACACCAAATCACAAATCATTCTCCACGGCAAGAAATGGAGGTCTTGCACAAGTCTAGTTGTTGTCAATTTCGTACCATAGAAGCTGTCCAGTTCAATCACCATCCTTACGTCCGGCAGTGATGGCATTCCGCGTAACACAGTTGAAGGAATTCAGAGATAGGTAATGCTTTGGCAACTGCTACCTTGAACCGGAACTCGAAAGTAGGTGTTTGTTGCAATCCAAGCATGCCTTGCCCAGTTTTCTATCTTCCAGCTAACCATCACAACATCGGGTTTCGTAGCTCGAGCCCCAAATATCCGGTTCGCCATCCCTTGACAACGATCCCTATCTATGTTACCGCGGGAGCATGATCGCACATCCACACTCGCTCCATCGACCATTCACCACGCACTCACATACTGTACTTCGTTTGTTTTGACTTTACCTAATATATCCATACTTGCACCTTGCGGCTACCAAAGCCCTTCAGATGCAGTTCCATCCTTCTTTGTCGTCTTTTTTTTCTTGGTCCACTTACCTTCATCTCAGTTTCAATTTATGCATCTTCAACCTTGTGTATTCCTCAACCATAACTTTCAGTGACAAACTCGAATCAAGGTGACAATAAATCCGGTTGCCACCTACTTGGGCACGGTATCACTCTACATTTTGCAATCATAAGACCAGCTATTTAGTAGATCATATAAATTTCAACTTTGGAGATAGAACACGTCAACTTGACTACACCAAAGTCATGTACCAGATAGCATTTGGCACTGGGAAGTGAACACATCCATCGCTTCGAGCAATGCACTGGACGTCCTGATGGATCAGGCAGAGATATTGTACTGTACACAGAGCGTGATGACTCCCAAAGATATCATTACTATTTGTACAACTCCTCCACCGTCCTCCAGACTCCCATTTCCGATAGTCCAAGACCTGGGCCAAATCACTTCTTTTGCCGCTTCGAGCTCTTATCACTCGCCGCGCTCAACACGCTCGCGCTCCTCTTATGCCCAGCAGCAGTCAAACTCCCACTACTCCCGGGCCTCTTCTTCTCCCCATCCTCCTTTGTCTGCCCGCCCTCCCCAATACTCTCTCCGGCCTTCTCCCCCTCCCCAGCAGCAGCAGCAGCAGCACCATCACCACCACCACCACCACCCTCACCCTTCTCCTTCTCCCCCTCCTTCTCGGCCGCGATACCCTTGGCCCGATCCCGTTCCGCCTTCTTCGCCTCCTCAATCTTAATCTCCCCATCCAACCGATCACTCATCTTCCTCAAATCCACCAACGCCGTCACCGCCCCCCAAAGCACCTCAAACTGCGCCGTCACCGCAGCCGTCGGCATCACCAGCCTAGGCGGCAAGTCAAGCTCGCTAAGCGCATTCGTAATCCGCAGCTGCTGCTGCCCGCTCTTGTGGCTGTAAAGCTTGTTAATCCTCTCATACCGAAACGTCGGGCCGCTCCCCAGCCTGTCATGATACGATACGCCATAAACCTGCTCCTCCTGCTGCGTCAACTTCCTCCTCTCCGGCTGCTGCGCACCCCCGCCCTTCTTCTTATTCGCCGCCGCCGCCGCCGCCGACGTAGGCGTCGGATCAGCCGGCGTAGCCGGTGTCCTCGCATCCGAATCACGACGAGCATGATGGTGATGATTATTCGACGTCGCAGAAGCGGCGATGCTCTCCCTCCGATTGGCAGGGTTCGTCTCCGAAACCGCACTGTTCGGCACGCCCGAGTTGTTGCTGGGACTGACGCCCTCCCCAGGCATGATGCTCTTCCTCTTCTTGTTCTTATCCGTCGACATCAGCGTCTGAAGCAGGTTCTGCAACCCGGCCGACGTCTTGAACGAGTTGATGTCCGAGTCCGTGGCCGGGTAGTCAAGCCGGTTGTAGAGCTCGCGGCGCTCCTCGTTGAACCTCTCCGTGCGCGCGAGGATGCGCTTGACCTCTAGCAGCAACGACTCCTCCTCCCGGGCCTCGTCCTTGGAGCGCGACAGAGTGTTGAGCGCAAACTGCTTTCGTTTTCTTTCCTGCTCCGGGTCAAAGTTTTGCATCATCTCGTAGAGCTCAAACTCTGGCCGGGTCATGTACTGCGCCGGTTTCTGAACAGCCATCATTTTGGCTGCCACCTCGTAATATCGCGCTTTGAGATCCTCCATGCTCCGCTGTTTTGGGGCCGGCACCACCGCCGTGCTGGTATCCTCCCCATTTGCCGCATCACCACCACCACCGGGTGGTTTTGGAGTAAAGTCATACCGATCCCATATCAACGTCCACCTCAGATCAAAATCCTTTGCCAGCTCCAACAAGTAATCCGTCTCCTCCTTTGTCCAGTCGTTGCTCTGGAGGTTGGAGTGATACTGATCCTCGGTGTAGTGAGGCACAACGACCTTGACATTGTACTTAGCAAACGCCGAGTCCTCAGGCTTCTCCTCCCTCTTTTCCGAAGCTGGCGTCCCCTCCCCCCCTCCCCGCTGTTGTTGCCCATCCCCATCCTGCGCACCTTCTACCGGCGGCGCGCCATCATCCGTCCTCCTCTTCCAATGCCTCAGCACCAATGCGCCGTCGTCTCCCCTCGCCGAGTTGGTGAACGTCTTGAGCTCCCATTTCGCAACCGGCTTCCGTGTCGCAAAGCGGCGCTTCTTGAAGAAGTTAACTTCAGGAACGATGGCTATTGGGTTGTCGCCGCCCAGGTTTTGGACTTCGCGAGCTAATCCCTTCAGGTTTGGTCGTGGCGCGCTGGTCTTTTGCTTCTTGGATGGTCGGGGCGCGCCCGAGTGATCGGAAGGGAGATTGAGAACATCGTGAACGTCGCGCGAGGTCATGGTTTGTGGTGGTGTTGTGCCGGGTAGGTCGGTGGTGGTGGTGGTGGTGGGGTTGGTCGCGTCGACAGGTCAACCCCGTGCACTGTGGGGATATCTTAATAAGGTAGCGAGAGAGCTGCGAGTTTCGTCGGCTGCAATTTTGTCCCAAACTTCAATCGGGCATCTGGCAAAACTCGACCTGAAAAAAAAACCCAGGTTGGGGGTATCTATCAAACGGAAGTCTATTAAAAAAGCAATCAAACTGAATTGTCGCTCTTGAAATTTTGATGGACTGCGCAACGAAAAATCAACGTTTTGATGGCAAAGTTTGTCGGAAAATGAGCGACGTGATTGAATGATGGCATTCACTGTGAGAACGCGAAACTCTGTCAAGCAACACCGCCCAAATTTTCCAGAGGGCACAGTGCGCTCTCACAGTTGTCACCCAAAAACGCACACAGTGCTCAAGGGTCAAGCTTAGTGGTTACTGATCTCGCACGTGACTCTACCTCAGCTCAACCCCTGAGATTGGCTGGGGCGCTCCACTGAGAGTGGCCCCAACTTTTTACTGTGGAAGCGTGGCAGCTTCCAAGCTTGACCGGGGTCGCGCCTGTGCTGTGTGCTGCTGCTGTTGCTGGTGAATTTGTGAACAAACCCGTCGCAAACGACGATAAACCGTTGATGAGCGACGACCATACCACGACCAATTCAAACGATACACCGACGGCTCCAATATCTCCCCCATCAACTATCACAATCGGTCACGGACAACACGTAAAAAAAACAACCGCCAAAATGAGGGCCATCCTCCCCCTCCTCTCCCTCGCCTCCATGGCCCAGGCCCTCTACTTCTACATCGACGTAACAACCCCCCGCTGCTTCTTCGAAGAGCTCCCCAAAGACACCCTCGTAGTAGGCCACTACGTAGCCGAAGAATGGGACGACCAGCGCCACCACTGGGCCAAGCACGAGGGCATCTCGATTTACATTTCCGTTGACGTATAACCTCCTCCCCCCCCTCCCCCCACATCCTTCCTTTTTCCTTGCTAACTTTGTGCCCCCCAGGAAATCTTCGACAACGACCACCGCGTCGTCTCCCAGCGCGGCGGCCCCTCGGGCAAATTCACCTTCACCGCCGCCGAAGCCGGCGACCACAAAATCTGCTTCACCCCCTCCTCCTCCAGCGGCCGCTCCTCCTGGCTGAGCATGGCCCAGCCCAACGGCGGCATCCGCCTCACCCTCGACATGGCCATCGGCGAGACTTCGGCTATCGACAGCAGCGACAAGTCCAAGATTGCCGACCTGGCCACCCGGGTCAAGGACCTGAACGCGAGGCTGAATGACATCAGGAGGGAGCAGGTGTTTCAACGTGTAAGTTGCTCTCATTCACGGAGATGGGGTGGTGCTAATATGAGGGGAACAATAGGAGAGAGAAGCCGAATTCCGCGATCAATCCGAGTCCACCAACGCTCGCGTCGTCCGCTGGATCTTGATTCAATTGTTTGTCCTTGCTGGTACCTGTGCTTGGCAGCTGAGCCATCTTAGGAGCTTTTTTATTAAGCAGAAGCTAACGTGAGAGAACAATTTTGGGGTATGACAAAAAGAAGGAGATGAGGGGGGTCTGGGCGTTTTATATATGTCGAAATAAGAAATATTTGTTTGTTGGTTGTTGCCGTGGTTGGTGGTTGTGGTTATGAAATTTAGAAATGAGACTTTTCAATGGGAAAACGGTCTGTCTTTCTGTCTATAATGTATGTATGTCTGTCGTGGGAGTTATGAAATCATAAAGACCAGGGATTGTATTTCAAGGCTGGAGGTGGAAAATGGTCCTATAAACATTGCTGGTGTCAGTGGAAACCAGAGTTCTTCAGATGCAATGTGATGCCTGGATGGATATTGTATGATGTGTTTGCTCACTGGAGGTGATGAGACAAGAAAAATATCACCAAATCCTTTCGTTATACACACCACAGATTTATATCAACTATAATTATCCCAGAGATTCCAACCCTTCACACCCTCAAGTTATCTGTCCAACATTCCGCCTAAATCAACCCTCCTCTCCAGCACCTTCCGCTCTTATCCCGACACCGTCCGCTCTCTACCCTCTTCGACTTGACTCCCTCCTCCCCTTGAATTTCCTCCTCACAACCAGCATTATTACCACACGCACCAAAGGCCTACACACCAACATAGGAAAACAGACAGCTCTTGTCAAGGAAAAACACCCAACAACGAACTAAACTATATCCAAAAAGCCAAACAACAAAAAGCCATTACAACAATAACAACAACAACAACAACAACAACAACAACAACAACAACAACAACAACAACAACAACAACAACAACAACAACAACAACAACAACAACAACAACAACAACAACAACAACAACAACAACAACAACAACAATTACAACAAAAGCGACAATGTTTGTCCCATTTTACAACGCCCAGAGTCCTGTACAAAAAAAGAAAAGAAATGATATACCCACTCACCCACACATACACACACGCTTATACAGACAGATAAAACAAAGAAAACATACACCAGGCAAAAAACAGGGCAGGTTGGGTTCGGAATCATTTTTTTTTCAACGACTCGAGTGTATACTGACTGACTGACTGCTGAACATAGCAAGGGGGCTCTTTCTCTTCGTGCTTGTGTTTTTCTTTTGGAGACAGAGAGAGATTCTTTCATTATTTCTGGACGAGCAAAAACAACAAGACGATGATGGAAAAAAGAAAACCAAAAAAAAAGGAGAACACCACCCTGTCCAGCCAGCCAGAAAAAAAACCACGAGTCAAAAGAAAAAAAGAAAAAAAAAAGTGATGAAACCATGCCCTGTTACAATGCCGTTCTTTTTCTGTATGTTCTCAAAAGGGATGCTGATTATTAGAGTGAGTTTATCTGTGAGTATGTGTGGTGGTGTGTGTGTAATGTGTGAGAGTGAGAGTGAGAGTGAGAGTGAGAGTGAGAGTGAGAGTGTGAGAGTGAGAGTGAAAACGTTCCCCCAAGGCGCCAAACAAGTCAAGACTGATATTTTCCCCTGCCAGGCCAGCCCAAGAAGTAGTTATTAGCCCTGCCAACATCCTCCGCGAGAGCTGCAAGCAGGTCAAAGGCCAGAAAGACAAGACAAAGACAGAAAAAAAAAGGGAGAAACCGGGATTATCGTAATCGTAATGATGTCCAGGAAAGGCGCCAAATGTGCTGGAATGCGCCCCCGTGTAAGAAAGGCGTCCTTCTAATGTCCCATGCAAAAAAACTAACAACGCATGTCGCAGACAAATCATAAAGGACTCCTATCTTCGAAAGCCCCTATATAGAACTTGCCGCCGGCTGCCGCTTACAACGCTGATCCAACAAGTTAGCCGACTTGTTTGTCAACACTCTCGAGGCAAAACAAAAAGGCAAAGCTTACTCAGCAAGACGCCAGATCAACGCGTAAAAAAACAACCAAAACCCATTAACCGCAGCAAAGAGTCTTCATGAACTTCTGGAAGCCTGTTGGCTGTGGTTGAGCGTTATTCTGGGGAGCAGGTATGGCGGGCGAGTGTGCCATCGGTCGTTGCGGCAGGTTCTGGGTGCTGGTCTGGAACTGGGCTTGGGTTGATCCCGTAGGTGTCGCTGCTGGCATGTTGTAACCCCCGACCGCGGGCCTTTGGGCTCCCAAGGCGGGCGCGTTTGGCCGTCCTTGCTTCGACTGCCTCTGGTTCGGCTGGGGCGGTAGGGGTTTCCCGGCGTTTAAATGCGACATGCTCAATTGAGGGGCTCGCGGGTCGCTTTGGTGGTGTGTCGTCGGCCCCCTCGAGTTGCCGTGGATCTCCATGGCCGAAGCCCCGGGGCGGGCGTTTGGGTTGTGCAAAGCGCCCGGGCGGTCCCAGTCCCCCTTCCTGTCGGGCTTGCCAACCTTCATCCAGTCATACTCTCCATCTTCGGGAATGCCAGCCTCCTTGAGCGCCGTGGTGAAAAGCTCACGGAGGTAGTCATAGTCGGGCGTGTCCTCAAAGCCGAGGTTGCGCACATATGTCAGATACGTCACCAGCTGCTCGGGGAAACCCTCGCACAGCTCCTTGATGGGCGTCGTCTGCTTCTTCTCACCAATCTTCTCGTACTTCTGCTTATTAGTAGCAGCCTTGAGACCCTGCCAGGGAAGACCACCGCGCAAAAAGTACATGAATACGTGGCCAAGGGCCTCGAGATCGTCTCTTCTCGACTGCTCGCGACCAAGATGGGTGTTGATACTCATGTAACGAGCAGTGCCAGAAAGCGACTTGCGTTCGCGGTAGGGAATGTGTTGCTTCGTCTTGGGGTCACGGTATTGTTTGGCCATACCGAAATCGACCACGTGGATGACATTGGAAGTCTTGGAGTTTGGCCTGCCGATGAGGAAGTTATCGGGCTTGATATCACGGTAGATCAGGTTCTTCTCGTGGATGGTTTGGACGCGGGATAGCATCTGCTTGGCGACCATGACAACCGTCTTGAGGGAGAATCTCCGGTTGCAGTGGTCGAAAAGATCCTCGAGCGATGGACCGAGAAGATCGATCACCAGGATGTTGTGCAGACCTTCTTGGCCGAAGTAGTACACATTTGGGATGCCAGCTGCGACAAGGTTAGCCTGAGGTCATTCCCGCCCATCATGGGTGGGCACATGTCTACTTACGGCACCCGACGAGGATCTTGTATGTCCTGTACTCATCTCTCAGTTGGGGGGCATCGCTCTTTCTTGGTTCCTGCAATCACGTCGCGTCAGCATTTGCTTCTACCCTTGACGAGATGTCGGATTCACGTACAAACTTGATGGCAACCTGTTGGTTGTTCAGGAGGTTTGTGCCCTCGAAAATTACACCGAACGAACCCTCTCCGATTTTCTTTCCCACTCTATAGTGTACACCAACAACGTTGGAGGATGACGACGCCATTTCGGGCGAATTGATCGTCAGCGATCAGGAGCAACGCGACAGTGATTGTATGTATAGCACAGTCTCGGAGTAAATCTATAGCAGACTTAGATGTCAGTCGCGAGTTGCTTGTGGTCCATCGGCCAAATGATTTGGCGTCGTGTGCGTTGCCGGTCCAGATCGTGAACAGGGCAGCCTAGTTGGCGGCCTGGTGTGTGGCAGTGGGCAAGACTGGCTGGACCAATATGCCGAAGCGGAAACAAATGTGCACTTGCGGTGCGAATGATAAACAATTGGGGTGGCGTATGGAGAGACTCACCCGATGTTCTCTGGACAAGACGTCAAGGTGGATGGAATGAGCGGAAAGAACCCCTGGGCCAGGCGGTGGGCCTCTCTCTCAGCTGTCGGGCGAGGCGAAGCAATTGCGGGCGTAAGGTTTCTGTCTTGTCCTGTCGGTCGGTGATCGTCGGGATAGCGGTCGCGGTTCGTGTTCGAGCTGGGTGGGTAGATAGTGGACGTGGCGGTGGGCGCGAGGGCGGGCGGATTGAATTGACGATTCCGTTTCTTGACCGAGTCGGCGGGTCTCTCTCTCCCGTCTTTCTCTCTCTCTCTCTCTTCTTCTTCCAGGCACCAAAACACCAGACAAAGCGAATTGACTTGGGTGTCGCGATTATCCGAATCGGCCCCAACACGACTTGTCGTCTGCGGCCCTTGCTCAGGCACACAGGTTTGTGATGGATGGGCGATGGTCGTGCGGTGTGGCGGAGAGGTGGAATGGGAGAAGGAGGAAAAGGCAAATGCAAAGGGAGAGCTAAAGGAGGACGAACGAAACAGAAGGGGACGGCCAGTGCCAGGGCAGCGCAGCAGCAGGCCAGCGGAGTCGAGGGCCGCGACAGGGGGCTAGCCGTGCACGGTCAAAATCCCACAGAGGCAAAGCGCCCCAGTCTTCTTCGTGTCCAGTCACGACCTCTGGGCTTTCAACATGACCTGAACTGTCATCCAATGGATGCTTGTGCCAAATGGCTGCAGAGCTTTGCCTCTCAAACTTTGTTACCTTGATATCGCCATGCTTTTGATACTGATCAAGGACATGAGGCTGCTGCTCCTCCAACTCAAACTCGAAACTAGCTGCCCGTCGCTTCCATTCAGACCAGGATTTCCAGGTTGATGTGCCCCGTGCTTTTTTCCCATGTGCCCGCCCACGGTTCACGCCCGAAAAGAAAACTCGCTCCCGATCAAGCTTCCATTTACGGTGGAGCAGAGATACAACTTTGCAATCTTCCCACTGGCCAATGCATTGAAATCCAGGCGCCGTCGTCATATAAAGAGACTTGGGCCAGCAGTTGATGCCGAAAGGAAAGGAAAGGAAAGGAAAGGAGAGGAGAGAGATCAAGAATCCATGGCCGAGGCCAACGACCCTCTTTGAGATCCATTTCCCAACCCCCAAATCTCCACCGCTAGAAGCTTTCCCGGAACGGCATCTCGTCCAGCGGCGGCATCATAAAAAAAGGGGGCCAATGGGCTGAGACGCATGACACTACTGCTCCTGGCTACAGTATGCAAACAAGCAAAGAGGAAGGTAGGACAAACCGTTCCCCATCTTGGTCCATCCATCCGTCATACGCTTCTCATCTGCCACAAAGGCACAAGGCTTTCGGTCCTCGCTCCGGGTCTCAGTGACGGTGGTGCGGTACGGGAGAACACGCGGTAGGGTAAAACGGGTAGGCGAGATGCAGTTGCGGGACGGAGGAGGAGGCGGTGACGGTGGACAGCCCTGGTGCTGCTTGAAGGGTAACCCTTGTTCAAACAAAAGTCTGGGGAGCATTTTTTTTCTTTCTGCGAGGCTGGGTCTGTTTTCCGTCCCGCTTTTCATCTCATCATTGCCAGAGGCCATCATCCAAACGACGTCAGATTAGACACCACTTCCTTCCTTGAAGATCCAATGTCGAGATGATTGATTGATTGATTGATTGATTGATTGATTGATTTCCTTCTGATGAACACGCCTGTCAAGCAGCCCACCAGCCTAGCCTCAAGGTGAGGCCATCGGGTCAAGCTGAAGGGAACCCAAGCTTTTGTTACCACAAGTTGATGATCACAAGCTCCATCACCACCAGGGTTTTCTTTCTTTTCTCACTGCCCCCTTGAGCCAAAAACGTTGAAGTCTTGGCGGCTCTAGGTAGGAATAGTGTAGCTCACAAATGCAACACGATCCCGATGGACGAGGCTGGGGAACATTGATGAACCCACCACGAAAGCATCACCATCATGATCCTGCTGCAGCACAACACTCTATCCCATCCATACCATCCTTCCTCATTTGGACATCCTGTCTCGGAGACCTGCCTTTTCTCTCCAACCTAGAAACCCCCCACAGCATTCAGCTGCAACAGCAGCCTGCAAGGCCAACTCACCAAGCATCTCTGGGCATCCTGGGGTACGGTAACAAAAAGACAAACATTTTCCATCTTCCTTTTCCAGCGCGGTTAACAACGTAGCATTCCTTGATATAACCGCCCGAAGAGTTCTAGATTCCATCTTTCTAAGCGCTTGTCTCGCTCTCGGTCCCTGGCAGTAAAGTAAAATAAAAAAAATGCAGGGACGACGGCATGTCCGTTGGTGCCAATACGCCAAAATCTCGCCAGTGTTGAATTTATTTCCGACGAAGACCACAACCGAAAGTGATTTTTTTCCGTTGTAAATTTAAGGATAGCCCAACCATTTCATTCAAAACTTTCTCGCCTCGGCGGCGGCGGTTGTCGCGTCTCTTGCTGGGGAGGAAAAGGATGGGAAATTGTTATTCTCCTCGGAAATAGAAACCGGAGGCTTTGCATTCGGCGAATCAGATGTGTTTGACATTTGTCAAACTTTGGGGGCATCATCAGACTGTGGCCAATGATATCCTATACATCTATATCCTCGAACACAGCTTCATGGTCTCGTGATCTTTATCATCTTTCTTCCAGGGTACCTATGTGCTCTGAGCAACGCTGATTCTCGCGACAAAGACCACACACACATCCTCGAGGGTTGTCAACGGGTGCACCTTCCGATGACATGCATCTTCAGTTCGCTTGCTACCCGGGTGGCTGTCTCACATCCTCCAACTAATAACCAGCACCTGTTTGCCCCCTTCCCGCTGGTGTTGGACTCAACTCGAGATAATAAAAACCTGAAAGAAACTCACCTCCTCTGACCACCACCGAAACGCCACCGGAACACAGTCCCCCTCAAACTCTCAGCCCTCCACAGCAATCATTGCTCCTTTAAGAAGTTGACAATCCATGTTGTGCAACCCTCCCTCCATCCCATTAAGTATTCCTTTCCCATCTCCCAGCAGTCCTCGGATCAAAACACATTATTCACTTCATTCACACATCTTTTCTCAAGCCACCTAGCTAGCTTGTATGTCACTCAAGAAATTCTCATACTCAACTACCTCCATACGCTGCTTCTCACCCCCTTTTTCACCCCACTCCATCAGAACGAGAGAAAAAAAAAAGTCAAAACTCCCAAGCAGCAAAAGTAGCAAGCCTATATGACGAATTACTTCTACACTTTCAGTTTGGTCATTGTCTATGTCTCAACAATGTTGTTGTATTTCCCATTCTTCCCCCCGGCCCAAAACACATCGCCTTAAACCACCCACCCACCCACCACCACCACCACCACCACCATCCCTTACAAATCCAACATCATGATAGTTATGAGAACTAAAACAGACAGAAGAGAGAAAAAAAGAAGTCACATTCATCTGGTGTGTGTTGTGTGTGTGTGTGTGTCCCCATCCCATTAATAACATCATAAAAAAAAATGAAAAAGTCCATCCCCCCCACCCCCCGACGCCCAAATTCATTTTCGTTCCCTAGGTACTTTCTCGCTCACTCCCTCCCTTCAGCAATAACAGCAAAAAAATCATCACGACAAAAAGCCCACAAACAATCCTCTCCTCTCCTATCCCTCAAACCGCAAACAAGCCCCCACCCCCATTCTTTCCCCCATCCTTACCCGCCGCCGCCTTCTCCGCAAACTTCTTCAGAATCGCCGCCTCCTCGCTCCTACCATCCCCATTAACACTCGACCTCCCAGCCGCCGTCAGCTCGCTAAACGCCGCCGTCACCGTCTTCTCAGCATACTCGCTCGTCGTGAGAAACCACGCATCCGCCCTCGCCTTCTCAACATACCCCCTCAGCTCATCATCCTCCCACTTCATATTCTCCAATATCTTCTGCTGCGCCTGCTCGTCCAGGTTCCCAAACCGTCGGTCCACCTCCTCCGTGTACACCCCCAAACACTCCGAAGGCTTGACAAACGGGCTGAACTTGTCGTCTGAGAGTCCTGTTGTTGCGTGGTGGGCAGTTAGCATGTGATCCAGTCCCTGACAAATGAACAACTTACTCTGCTCGTAAACAGCAAAGAGGGTATGGTAGGTAGCCGTGTTGCCCAACAACGTCAGCTGCGCCTCGTCACCCTTGTTCTTAGTCTGGTTGACAGCCTTCCAATCGTCGCGAACAAAACAGCGACGCCAGATCAGCCGCACCGCCTTAGCACGTTCCTCGCCCTTGAGGCCGTACTTAGCAACCTTGAGGGCCAGACAGAACGGGTCCGGGATCACGTGCTCGTACTGCTCGCCTAGGTCGGCCAGCGTGAGCAGGTCGATCAAGGTGGCAGGATGCAACGCCTCATGCTTGAGCAAGCGAGACATGCCGTCCTCAAAAATCCGGTGGAATGCCTTTTGTCTCTTGGGAATCAGCACGGCTTGCTCCTTGAGAAGAAGCTCCAGCTCCGCCGACTCGTCAACCCCCTCCTTGATGATGGGCAGGATGGTCTTGTAGAGAGTGTCCTGGATCTTGATAATCTCCAGCTCTTGATCAATCTTTTCCAGGTTGATGCTGGTCTTGGCCAGAAGATCAGTGGATGCGCTGCTGACGTGGTCTCCATTCGTGGACTGTTCAGCTTCCTCAGCCAAAAAGGCCAGCTTGCCCAGGCTGAGCTCAATCTTCTTATTCCAGATCTGCTGCTTGCGGCTCAGACCCAGATTGAGAAGAGTTTCGGCAGCATGGTCAATATCGTTTTCTCGTTGGACATCGTTGATCCATGAAATCTTGGCCAGCTCAGGCTTGGCCCGGAGGAATAGCGTAGCAAAGCCATGTCTGTCGTATGGAAAGTCGAGAACGGCCTGGACTCCACTGTTCTCGAGCAGGACCTCATAAGCACGGAAGGCAAAGTTCGCTCCATAGTCGTCAAATAGCCTACCCATACGCTTCTTCTTCTCTTCAACCTGGAACTGCATGTTCTCGGCGTTTTGGGGGACGGCGCTGGCGGCCTTCTGCTCCATCAACAGAATCTGCTGCACAACGACTTCGGCAAGGGCATCAAAGCCCTTGTACTCTTTGGCAAGCTGGATAGCCTCCTCCCAGAGTTCAAAGTCCTTCAGACGGGTTACCTTGTCATAAACCTCCTCCGCGTACGCCTTCAGATAGAGTTTTCCGCGCTCCTGAATTTCCGAGACTTCACTTTCCGTAGCCCACGAGGCCTGGTCGATCAATGATTGCAGGTATTGGCTGATCAAAGGTGGCAGCAGACCTCGGGTTGACTCGAGGAGCATTTTGTTGGCGGGGTTGCTCTCTTGTGCTGGTTGATGGGAGTCGAGCCACTTGAAACAGAACTCAACAAGTCGCTTGTGGTTGTGAATAATGAGATGAGTAGCAGACCAGGGCTCTGGGAATCCGGTGCCGCCCGGGACCTCAGTGCCGCTCACTCCATAGTCATTAGCCCTGGAGAGACGGAACTTCCGGGCCTCGGCAAGCGCTCCGTTCTCGACAGTAGCGGCTTCCCATGCCAGTCGGGTGATTTCATCATCAGAGTTGACAACTCCCTTTGTGTAGATGTACTTGATGACCTGATAAGTCCAAGCAAGGAAGATGTCGAATCTCCAGACGTCATGAATAAACCAATGCCGGACAGGATCAACCTCTCCGACCGCCATGTTGAGGTCCGTTTTTTGGCTTTCATGAATCCAGGCAACGATTTCCGTGACCACTGTTCTCTCTCCTTGTGGTCGCTGTGCGAGGAAGTCCTCATGCTTCTGCCACACATATGTTGCAACCGCCAGTTTTTCGGCGTTGTAGAGCAACTTCCAGCGGGTTTGGGCATCCAGCTCAATCGCGAGCTCGCCAACGTAGGAGATTAGGCCATCCAGATAGCTGATCCGTAGCCGAAGGTTGTTTTCGAGGGAGGCTGAGATGTTGGAAATGAAAGGTGTCTTGGAGCCCAGGATCTCGCTGCTGAGCAGGATAGCGGCTGTTCCAATATCCTGCGCGGAGAAAGGAAGCTGCCTCTTGCCCCGAAAGACGAGCGGGTTGTCCCCCTTGACCCCAAAGAAGACGGCCTGCTCGAGCTTGCTCTTTGCTGTGATTTGTGGTGGCTGGTTAGTAGTGAATCGGTCCACATCCGTCACGGCAACCCTGACAGTCCCAACACCTTGCAACAAGAGCACGACGGCCGGATTTTTGGTTCTGAATCGGTGGATACGCTGCCCATCTTGACCCGGATCATTGCTGCTGGGCTCTTCGCTGCCGGAGCCAACCACCTGTAATGAATCCTCATCTCGAAAGTCGATCACGTCCTCAAACGTTGGCGGTAAGACATGAGCGTCATCCAGCAGCTGCACGTCAGGAGACTCGGGGAGCAAACCCATGGAGGCAACAACTACGGCCCGGTCAAATACGACGAAAGCAACAAGTGCTGGACGTGGTAGGTGGAGTCGGGGTTTCTCGGCAGCAACAGGTCTGACGGGGGTGGTGTATGAATTTATCGGGCGAACAATACCAAGTCGATAGTCCCCCTCCTCGATCGTCACCTCCACAATGGCATATCGAGACTGGCGCCTGTCCGAGTGTGATACCAGCAACAATCCATGCTGTACCGTGTCGATCCCTTGTTCAAAGTCATACTTGTTGAGTCGACTGGCACTAATGTATTTGTCTTCAACGCCTCGTGGGACAAAGGTAAAGTCCAATACCTCAAAAGAATCCGGTGTGAACTCCTGAGCTTTCTTGTCGGTTGCGCGGACTGCTTCGCTCAAGGCATCTCGCAGAGGAAAGTCGATAAGCAACTCGTGCTGACCGCCACGATGGATCTTCCAAAAGCATAATCTCCCTTTGGTGGAAGCGGCGGCAATGATGCGCTCTCCGACGTTCGACCCATGTGTTGCCCGTGCGGCTACAATGTCGGTCCGAGATGAGGAGCCAGAAAAGGCGTTGCGGATGTTGCCAAGGAAGCCCACCAGATTGTTGGACAAGCCGTCGCGGAGGAATTGGACGGAGATTCCAGGTCGGCCGTGGGTATCCCTGACGCTCATGTAGGCAAGGCGACCACTGCTCAGAACAAGGACGAAGGCAGAAGTTTCCGCGTTTACAATCTGAAGGACATGCTCTCCGGAGAACATCCCCGGGATGCTGTCCTCGACCCCGTTCCGTTGCTGGCGGATGAAGTCGAGAGTAGCGGCGCTCGCAATAGATTCCCAGTAGGCGATTTTGCCGCTGACGGGCATGACAACCACCAGACCCGGTTCATCGGAGGCGGCGGATGGTGGCACTAGGGAGCCGAGCGGTAGAGGGTCGTTGACGTGCTTCGAGGGATAGGGGAGTGTGAAGACGAATGTTTCGGGAGATGAGACGGTCGATGCATATGGCCAGACGAAGGCGTGCGTATGGGTGAGGGTCAGGGCATAGCCGCTTGAAGAAAAGATGGCACCCTGCTGTCGGTCTTTTAGAGGAGTTAGCATCACAAGTCCACGCGGAGTTCCCTCGCCCAAGGGTACAGGCAGGTAGGTCTTACTCTGCGCGTCGGCGCGGAGCCTATCCGGCAACGCTGGCAGCTTGCTCACTGTGTACGCATTGTTCTGTGTCTGTACAGAGTAACTAGTCAGCATACATCGGGATCATTCACGGCGCATGCGAGACATACCAGAACAACACTCCCATCGCCCTTGTTTGGTCTCTCGCCGGCCTTTGGCTTCTTGAAACGGACACTGAGCTCCCGTCGCGGCACGCCGACATTCTCAATGCCGTCGCTCTTCGTGCCAAGCAGGTCGAGCTGGTCCGACTTCACCTCAAAGGTCTCGGGCGCGGCAGTGGCAGCGGCATCGGGATTCGCAAAAGTCGTTTCCGACAATGGCAGTCTTTGCCGTTTCGCTTTGGGTTGTTGTGCTGAATTCTCGCCGCTCAAAGGTCGCTGACGACGGCGACTGCTGCGGGTTCCCTTCGCGGGCCCGCCTTCTTGGAGAGTGGGCGCAAACATCGAGTTCGCGGTCGCGACTTGATGTGGTGATGTTTTTTTTTCTTCAGGTGCTGATGATGCGCGACCTGGCGACGGGACCGCCGATTGAGAGAGGCGTCACTGGGGTTCGTGGAAATCGGGTAGTCGATGCTCTATCTCAGCATGTCTCTGGTGGAATGGGTAGGATGCTCGAGATCGCTGATAAAAGGTGAATACAGGCTGCTGTCGGGTTCTGGAGACGGCGGAAGAGGATGGAATTGAAGGGTGACACTTCTTTTCGGTTTGACCTTTCCACAGGCACGAGTGACGAAGCCTTCAGCGATTGGCCTGTGTTGACTTTGGTCGAAAAAGTATTGATACCTGATTGGCTCCGAGCCGCAAATCGTGAAGACCAAGCTGCCAGTGCTTTCTTCGCGCTAGCACCCGATTGGGGAGCACGGCCAAGACTGTGATCTCCACCGCAAAAATAGTGTTAAATCGAGACGTTGGGAGAGCAGCATCTCCAGGTGATTTCAGGATGTAGTGAGCGCAGCCAAGGTCTAACAAGGCCTTTGTGAACCCTTAAACAAAGCTGTATGTCTTTGAAGGGGAATTTTTAGAGCTTTGTAGCCAGTTATTTTGATGCTTTGTATCCAATGCAAAGGTATGGCATGGCGGTATAACCGAAGGCCATCGTTTGATATCGAAGTCTCTCGCTAACAATCCCCATGTTTTCAGAAAAGGCTTTGGGAACTTTCCTCTCGACCACTACCTTTTCACTTCCTTCACACTTGGTAGTTGTGATCCCTCTTTACCTTTCACCTCATTGTTTTCTTTTTTGGCCATAGCTCCCTCTTCTCATTCCATTTTCTCGCCATCAGGAGGAAAGGCCTCGCAATGGGTTAGTCCACCGTTGCAGTCAGCAAATTCTGGACTTTTAAGGGGACCACGGACAGTGAGTGACATCATCGCGGATTGGGGCTCCGTCGCGGTATTATTCCGTCGCAACGACCACCCACCACCAACGACACACTCACTATCCAACCTTGTCGGCGTGGAATAACCAAGATAGCAATCTGGCCAATATCTCTCCATTTCGATATGTTTCCTGGCAATAGAGAGATTGAGAATCAGCAGCCATGAACCGAGCGGCCACATCCATCACCATCACTGACCCCTTTGTCAAGTACACGTCCCTGATAGCTACAGGTGCTTACAGCCCTGATGCGGCACAGTACCGTCTCGCACACCACCTCCAAAAGATATACACAAGACTCAAAGACTACAAACCCACCCACGAGTATCGAAGCAGGCTGGGCCAGATTGCCAGAGCCATTGATCCTGTCACCACGAGTGCACATGGAGGAGACGATATAGCGTCTCCCACCCATCCCATTCGTCGGAATCCTCTCTTTTCCAAACTTTTTCAGCGAGACGACAGCAAAGACAGTCTTGCCCTGGCAAGAACACTCACTGACCAGCAAGCCGCTCTCCATGTAAACTCTCCCAAAGGGCTTTTTCTGTCGGGCGAGGTGGGCACAGGCAAATCGATGTTGCTCGATCTCTTGGCCGAGGGTCTTCCTACACAAGGGAAGAAGAGGTGGCATTATAACACATTCATGCTTCACGCCTTTTCACGGCTGGAAGAATTCCGAAAGTCGCACTCCAAGGTCTTTTCAACACACGGCGCAGAGTACTCGCTGCTGTGGATAGCAAAGGAAATGGTTGAGCAGTCTCCCATTCTCTTCCTTGATGAGTTTCAGCTCCCTGATCGAGCCGCCAGCAAGATCATGAACAATCTTTTCATTGCCTTTTTCCAGTTGGGTGGTGTTCTCATTGCTTCGTCCAACAGAATGCCCGAGGAGCTTGAGAAAGCCACGGGTGGTTACTACTCGCCACCAACCACCGGTGGACTTGTGGAAAGGGTACTAGGGTATGGCAAGAGTCAGTATGGTGAGCTGTTTGGGAAGACGAGTGATTTTGCCAGCTTTCTGGAAGTTCTGAAGGCTCGATGTGACTTCTGGCACATGGAGGGCACGCGGGACTGGCGGAGAAGGGAAAGCCATGGCAGTGCTACTCTCCCTGTTGCGGAGTCATCTGGTACTTTGCATGCCGAGAGTTGGTCAGCAAGAACAGCCGTCAGTACTGCTGAGCATGGCCATGAAGAGGTCGAAAGCAACTCTTCAGCACGGGCACCAGCGATGTATTTCCTACCATCTCAAAATCAGGAAACATGGCAAACCATTTACTCAGACACTGCGGATTGGGAGCCATACTCTCAAATAGTGTATGGGAGGAAGGTAACTGCTCCCAGACAGCGACACGGAGTGGCGTGCTGGAGCTTTGATGAACTCGTGAGATCTCTAGGTCCCGCAGATTACATCAGTCTGGCGTCCAACTACCACACCTTCATCATTGACAACATTCCTGTTTTGGAGTTTTCCATGAAGAACGAGGCCAGAAGGTTCATCACCTTTTTGGACGCCCTGTACGAGTCACGCTGCAAGCTCATTGTTCGTGCTGAGGTCGGCCCTGATGACTTGTTCTTCCCGGAGATGAGGGCGTCGGGTAGAACAACGGGCGGAATTGGGACCGCTCCGGCCCAAGTTGAGGTTGTCGATGATGCTACCTATTCCGAGACCATCGCAGAGGTTTTCCAAGATCAAATGTCCCCCTTCCGGCCCAACATCTCTACTTATGCCGACTCCAGAAATGCCAAATATGATCCGGATCAGGACTCGGATTTTGGCAAGGAACAGGAGAGCAAGATTGACTTTACCAAAACCGGGGGTTTCACCGGTGAAGACGAAAGATTCGCGTACAAGAGAGCCACGAGTAGACTGTGGGAGCTATGCAGCGGGCAGTGGCATGCTCGGGAAGGGGATTGGTGGCGCCCTTTGGCGAGGGAGGCTAGGCACTGGGAAGGCAAAGAGGTATCGAAGCCTATGCCTTCACCCCTTATTAACTCACCCAAGAGCGAGATTACCATGGGTGAGCCTGTAGAGTTGGATGAGACTGCTGGCCTGGAGAGGCATAGAGCTCAAAGCTTGAAGGAGGGCGAACGCCACACGATCTAAGCACATGGTTCTGTGTAAAGCTTAGCAACTGAGAGCCAAGTTTTTATATAGCTTGACAGAGATTTCTGTCCTGGAAAGCACCCTGGCTGCCTTGGAGGATCTCCATAAGGGAAGTGATGGCGCTCCTTGCTCGTGGTAACCACCGCTTGCTTGCAGTATATGTATGCGTTTGGTCGCGACGTTTCTTGTTTGCTTGTGGATTACGTTTGGTCACAAAGCTTCAAATTTCAGCACCGCCTGTGGGCGGTGTGGCTACTAGAATCTCGGATGATTCTTTTTTTATATTTCTTTTTTTTTTTTTTTTTTTTTTTTTTTTTTTTTTTTTTTTTTTTTTTTTAAAAAAAAAAGTAAATCGCTTTCAATCAAGTATTATGATTCAGAGATCAATTCGTTTAGCACCCACTCTCTTGTCTCTTCTTCACATTCGTTTATGATCCTCTCTCTTTTCTCTTCTTTACATCAATGATTCTTCCTTTTCCCTCTACCTAGGTATAATACAGTCAAGATGCAGCACACTATCAAGACCAGCTCCTTTATTCTCTCTCATACACACACCAAGGGGTTGGCAATCCCTCGTGTACCGGTCGATATGGCAATTTAAGAAGTCTAACTCTAAGAATTAAAGGCTTGATTAAGGTTTGATGAGATAATCTCCTGGCTGGCTCTTTCCACCTTCTGTGTTCTCTTTGTTGACTGTCTAGCGTAGCGCCCGTAGGTTTACAAAATCATCACGACTTACCACAATTTCCACGATTCCCTACAAAATCCACCACCTTACAACCAAAATGCAGAAAAACGCCATCAAAACCAGCTTTTTTATTCTTTCGGATTCACACGCCGAGAAGGGGCTGGCGATCCCCAATGTACCAGTCGACGTAGCAATTCACTGTGGCGACTTGACCGAGGAATCCAAAATCCACGAGTTCCAAACATCTCTGGACCTCCTCCGCCACATCGATGCCCCTCTGAAATTGATCATCGCGGGAAATCACGATTTTACACTCGACAAAACAGCTTTTGAGAAAAAAGTGGCAGAATTTCAGCAGCTTTACCTGGCTCGGATACAGATCTCAACAAAACCGAATATGAAGATGTCGGAGAGGCCAGACACTTGTTCAACTCGGAAGATGTCGTCTTTCTAGGAAAGGGCATCCACAGTTTTGCCCTCCGAAACGGAGCGAAATTGACGGTCTACGCCAGCCCATTCACGCCATCACTCGAAGCAGACGACTGGGGTTTCAGTACAAACGAGGAGAGAAACCACGAATTTAACATACCGAGTGATGTCGACATTGTCCTCACACACGGCCCACCGAATGGGATCCTCGACCGTGCAGCGTCCAAGCAGAGACTCGGATGCGAACATCTCTTTGCTGCTGTTGCCAGAGCGCGCCCAAAGATGCACTGCTTTGGGTATGTTCATAATGGTTGGGGGGCCAAATTTGTGGCATGGCGGGAAGTACCCAGTAAGAAGCCAAGTCACTTTAGTGACATCAACAACGAGGGGTCTGTTTTGGTGGAAAATCTTGGGAGTATTCTTCCGTGGAAATGGGATACGGAGGATGTGGTTCGAGAGAAGGAGAGCCGGCTGGAAGATTTGCGGAGGAGGGGTTACAGGAGGACAAGTCATTGTGCCGGGGATGAGCAGCCGATTGAGGTGGGAAAGAGTACTTTGTTTGTTAACGCGGCTATTCAAGGGGCGAAGGATGGGACACAATTTCCATGGGTTGTTGATATTGACTTACCTGCTGCTGTCGCGTTAGAAGGATGTTAATAGATATGATGTATAAGCTGATGGGCTTTGGAATTTGAAACTTTACTGAGAGGCATGTCAGTACCTGTGAGTCGTCTCCTGCTTGTATAAATTGGACTTGTACTTCCTTCAGCTTCGGGAACAGATGACGTTCTTAGAGCCATGGAAATAAATTCTAGTGACGCACGCAGTCCATTCAAGACATATAACACGGGCTCGAAAGTGTTTAAGCTGTATTTAAAAGACTGTCCGTTACCTGTTCAGGCCTTGGAACTATCTTAAAACGCAAATAGACTATGTTTGAAGCCTTACCTAGCCAAGGGGTTCATGAGTCTAGAAAGACAACTGAAACATACCGACTGGTAATTTTGAAAGCATTTTAGTAAACCTGATGAGACTATCTTTTCAGCAATATCAATAACTACATCAATAGATATCCATTGCTTTAGTCTTGTTTTTATATCCATCAACCTCAGTTTTGAAGGCCACTGTAGCAGTGATTCTGGCCTTTACGCAATCTCTTACTTTCAGTGGCAAAGATGGGATCAAAATTCTGTTGAGATAATCTGATATATATACTTCCCCTCGATATGAATGCCATCCATATGATACCTCTTATCTCTATTCTCTGATTCTCCACACTCAGCGTAACCGAACTCTTCACCGTTTCAAACCTCATAGCCACGCCGGTACCTCATACTACATTCTCATCCCTACTTTTCTCTAATTTCCCGCCATCTCAGGTCCCTCAAACCCCTTGATATGTCTTTGTAAACACTTGACCTTACACAGGAGTGGGCCGCGTGCCAAGACCACGTCAGCAGCCCTCACCACTAATTGGGATGGATGAGAACTTTGCCGTGGGGTTTATCTCGGTTCTCAAGCTGAGTGGTTGATTGTCTCCATGCTCGAGGGAATGTGCTAAACTTTTACCAGTTCGCAATATCTGAAACAGCAGCGTGCAATCATGGAAGTTTGTTCACAGTGAAAGAATTAGGTAGATATCACGATTTCAGGTGGGCAGATCGGCCATCTTCGAAGACTGTTGACTAGCTTCGATGGCCTGTTACTATTTTTGAAGGCCTATTAACTAAGGTACCTGGTATCTTAGAAGGTCTGTCAACTACCCACCCCAAGGTATCTTAAGAGGCCTATCGTTCTAATCATCCTCAGTGACATGTTTGCTGATATCTTTGAAGTCTTGTTCATCTGGCTCGAAGTGATGCCCTCTCATGTACGGGCTGCCTCATGTCTGCTTAAAACCCCTATGTCAAAGTCTCTCGGGAGTCTCGCCTTCATGGCAGGAGACCATAAGACATTCTCACGTGAATAGGCAAGGCGTAAGCATGAGAAGGCCGAAAACGAGATAGAGAAAGAGATACGTAGGCGACCAGTGCAAGCGGAAATGGGCCGGATTGTGGAGAAGAAATTGAGTACCAAGAAGGGACAATTAAAGCTTCAACTGTATCCATTTGGACCCCGTCAGCAGGCCCATGCAAATGTTATGCAGGGGAAAGAGAAAGTCCAGGTCCAAGTCCAAGTCCAAATCACACTCAAGTCACCATAGCTCTCATAGCCGCCCTTCAGAGCACGCCGCCTGGAAACAACACCCTCCTGATCGTCCTCACAAATCTTCGGGTAGAGACGCTGATAGGGGCCGGCACAGAACTAGACACCACGCTGAGTCTGCCAGTGACCTGGCCAACATCCTATCCAGCACCCATCTCTCTGACGAGGACTACGAGGGCCATGACGGTAGCTACTATGACGACGATGGTGATGCGCATGAAGAATACCCACACGCACCTCATACCCCTCCTCAAGGCTCTGCCCCGGATTTTCCTCCGCCACCAGCTGGGTTCCATGCTGGTCACCCTCCTCGGCATTACTCGCAACAGCCTTCTTCTAACGGGCAATTTGTTTTCCCCCCGCAGTCACAGGCACGGCCGCCGCCGATGGGACCGCCGAAGTAACCGGGAGCGGGACCGGGGATTAGACAACCAATGGGACAACCGATGGGACAATCGCCTATGGGATCACCGCCTATGGGAATGACAGTTTCACAGTTCATGCCTGGGTCTATGCCACCACCACCGCCACCGCCACTGCCACCGCCGTCACCGGGAATGACAGGGCCAATGGGTGGACCACAGTTTGGAGGCCTTGTCAGGACAACCGATGGACATGCGAATGCCTCTGGAAGTTCAATTCCCGGGACAATTGCCAGGAACACCTCCTATGACACCACCGGGAGCAACGGGATTCATGTCGCCTGTATCGGGAGAGTGGGAAGAATTTAAAGAATGTCCGGCTCGGCGCAACGTGCTTAAGCACTTGGTTGGATAGAGCTGGGGAGGAAGGTACGAAGGGGTGGACTTGAATGATGCTTTATGCTGGACGTAAAGATTGAGCCATGGGGATTATTACAGATTTTGGAAGTCTAGCTTGAAGCTGAGTCCACCTATCTTTATGGAAAATTTAGAAGTTGTAGTTGCTTTGCGGGCTCTAGTTGAGACAATTGGTGTGTTGTGTTGCTCTCTTGCTCCCGCGTTCCCATAACTTATGCCCCTTACATACACCTCATTGACCCAGACTAATGGGGGTAAAGCGGTATCCTAACACAGCAGCAGGTACTAGCTGTGAGAACTTACAACTCGCGTTGAAGCACCTTCAACAATCTCCCTAGCCAACCCACCCCTACCCACTCCACCCTCCAGCACCCCCTTTTCCTCCCTCCTTCCTTCCCCCCAACTCAACCCAACCCTGCCAACCTCCCCTACCCTACCTCCACATATATACCCAACCCCCTCTCACCTTTCCAACAGTCCCCACAACCCTACAATAGGTGTCCACACCTGAGAAAAGTCTTCCGTAGTATAGTGGTCAGTATGTGAGCTTGTCACTCCAGCAACGCTCGAGACCCGGGTTCAATTCCCGGCGGGAGAGAGGATACATTTTGCTTTTGCCTCCCATATCTTTCCTGATTGCAGTGTCATCATTTTGGTCTTCGTACTCTTGGCCGTTAGAGAGATGGCGTGGCAAAGTTGGCTGGGAATGAATGCATGCAACAGCATGATACGTATGTATGTATGTACAGAGTTGAAACTGTGCGATGAAAACTTTTTTTTGATGCCATCTAGGTATCCAAAACTCAGCACCAAGTTGACTGAGGCGAGAAAAAAAACACCAAGGCGAGGACAGAAACAACCTGTCATGGGGAACTGTCAAGACAGCGCTGATAAGGACCATTCGAAGCTTGACCCTGCACCGATTTAAAACTCAACGTAAGATGGCGACCACAAAAGCCTCACGAGCAAGAGTAAAAAGGTCTTCAAGAGTCAGCAGAGAACTTGGAAAAACAAAAGATAGGATGCCCAATAACAGGATTGAACTGTTGACCTTCGCATTGACTACATATAACACACAAGGATATCCTAGTGAAGACTATTATATTAGTACGACGCTCTAACCAGCTGAGCTAATCGGGCTTTGGATGGGAGATGTTGACAGCAGTGGGATATCCACAAAATAATACTACTCTCTTCACCAGACCACAATCGGCATGGCACTGCCCTTTGGGTACCCCTATTTTACCCTTCTTCATAAAGTATTTCGCTATCTTGTGCTTTCAAGATTCTCATCTTTTTCCAGTTCCAAAATCTTTTACGCCGTTTTACATGCTAAATACCATATCAAAACCCAGAGAAAAAGAAGCAACCCCCTGAGCTGAGCAAAGGGTACTGTTATACACACATCTCGTTTTATATCTCTTCTTCAAGAACCACCACAACCTTGCTTTTCTTCTCTCGTGCTTGTTTCACCAGGCACTTCTTCCCACTTCCACCCCTCGCCCCAGAACACTCCCTTAAACAAAAGGAGGCAACCTAAAAGGATACCCCGGGTTCTTCCCCCGAAACACGCTCAGCAAAAACGCATACGTGAAAAAGAACACCCCACCCCACGCCAGCACCGCAACCCCCTGCGTCTTGGAGTCCCCAATTCTCGGCACCTTGATCGCAAGGGAGATGCCCGCCAGAGACAACAAACCATCTATTTCCAATTATTAGCACATGCTCCCTCTTCTCAGTTGACTTGATAAAAAAACTTACAAAGAGCGGCAACAATCTGCGTCTCCAACCCGTACTGGCTCTGGAACCCAGAGGCAAAGTAGCTGATACCCCCCTTGCCATCCGAAGCAACGTACGGGACCTTGCGGATGTGGTTGTACATGTGGCCCGAGGTGAACAAAAGAATAGAGATGAGCGTGACGGCGGCCCAGATGTTGCGGGATTGGAGCACGGGCACAATGTAAGGCCAGGCGACGTACGAGGCTGTCAGGCTGCCGAGGGTGAGGACCGTGGTGGAAATCCAGCGCATCCAGTTGATTGGTCTTTTGACGGGGGGGTGTGGGCGGTCGGGGAGGTGGCGGGCGATCCAGGTGTGGACTACTTCGGCGATTTGAGGGCTGAGGGGAGAGGTTAGCTTGAGGTTGGGGTAGAGGAAGGAGGAAATAGGCGGCTTACCCGTTGGAAAAGTCATAACGGAGGGGCTCGCTGTTGGCGACGGCGTGGGGGCCGACGGTGGGTGGGAAGAGGAGGAGGACGGGGGCGGTTTGGAGGCCGAGCTATATATCCCATGTTAGATACGTTTTTCCTTGTTGCATGTTCAGGGAGCTCGTACACTCATGAAAATCTCTCTCCCGTCGGCAAAGTCCAGAGTACCAAACAAAACCCTCGATTCACCAGCCTTGTCACCCTTGACCCAGCTGCGCGCAAGTAGATCCCACTCAGGCTGGAACTCGCGGCAGAGCTGGCAGTTGAAGCGGGAGTCCATGGCGGTCAGGACCACGGCGGCGGTGTAATCGCGGGGTTGACCGGTGAGTTCTCGGTAGGAAGCATCGCTGAGCTTGATCGGGGCGGCGGATGAGGAAGCAATGGATTTGGCGTGGAAGGAGTTGAAGCGCTCCTCAGTCGTCTTCTTTGCTGCCAGCGACCCGCCGGCAAAGGCCAGCGAGGCCGTCAGGAAAGCGGGCAGCCAACGCATTGTGTGATCTAGGAGGGTGTATGAAGAAATGAAGGTGGTTGTGGGCGGTATCGACGACGACGACAGCGACGACGTCTTTCGATAGCTTCTTCCAAATCCAATCCAATTCCAACTGTGTCCTCAACGTCAGCGAACACCGTTGTAGTGGACTTGGAGCTCTCCGCCAGCTGCACCCTTGCAGCTTCCCGTAGCTTGGCAGAGTCTGACAAGGCTGCGAGCCGGCCCGGCAACTGCACTGTCAGCGGCTGTCATATCTTGGCAGGAGAAGCTGAGCAGTGGGGAAATGGTGGGGGCGGATCCAGCTAGGCTGTTTCGGGCAGATTGTTTACTCTCAAACCTGGAGTTCGCAATGCTTTGGTCCCCTGGCCAGCACTGGCGCAACCACTTTCTCTCCGTCATCACACCTCATCGTCTCCCAAACCTCACTGCAACGCACACCCCCTGAATCTTCAAGACTCCCTCGTGGACGTCAATCCAGTTTTACTAACCCCAACAGTCTTTTGTTATTCTTCTCGCGCTCTTGCGTGCATCATTACGTGATCAATGCCGTCGAAAAACGCGTCGTCGCACCATGTAATCATGGACTCTGAAAAGGTTGCGAAAAATGTCCCATTGATGCCAACCAACCGCCTACACGACAACGCTAACATGTTTATGCGATTCAGAGAACCCAAAAACTCCACGAACTTGACCTCCAATACCATCAATCCGCCCACCAGCTAGAACTAGTCATCCGAGAAGAAGACGCGCGACGAGCCAAAGTTCGGCAACTCCTACTCCAAGACGAAGCCTCCAGCCTCAAGGACCAAATCACTCAGCGGGATGCGCGCATCAGAGATCTTGTCGACCAAGCCGACGATGTGCGCCAGCAACTCGACAGTCTGCACGAACGGTGCAGGAGGCAGGAGAAGGTGATGCAGACTCAGAATCGCGAGATTTCTAATCTAAAGGTAACATCCCCCCTCACCCAGTTCCCTCGCACACTCCTTCAAATATTAATTTAATTTCTATAGGAAGAAATAACAGCCTTCTCCCACCTCTCGGTCGACTCCTCCAAAGTCCTCACCGAAAAGCTCGCACTCTCCCGCGAGCTCTCCCTCCTCAAGCCAGAAGTCGAACACCTCAAGTCCCAGCTCGCCCACCAAAAGGACGTCCTCGCCGAGAAGCTGGCCCTCGAAAGACAGCTTAACACGCTAGAAGTCGAACTCGCCAACGAGAAGCGCGCCGCGCAAAAGGCTGCCCTGCTCCAGAAGCAGCAAAACGAGAACCAGAACCAGGAAGAGGAGAAAACGCTCAGAGCACAAATCCGGGAACTGGAGAAACAGTTGGCCAAGGAAAAGAAGACATCACAGAAGAGCGTCGAGGTGGAGGAGGAAATCCAGGGGTTGAGGGGGCAATTGGCTGCGTTGGAGAAGACTCTTGCTACGGAAAAGAAACAGGCTGCGCAAAAGGAGAATGCGATGGCAGAGGTACAGGAGGAGTTGGAGAAGTTGAGATTGAATGTTCAGGAGTTGGAAAAGGAGAAGAAGGCTGCTTTGAAGAAGGCGGCCAAGGCGGAGAAGACAACTGACGGTGCGGCGGGTGGGGAGGAGGTTGAGCAGCTAAAGGAGGAGCTCACAAGCCTCAAGAAAGCCCTGGCGCAAGAGCAAAAGGAGACTGAAGCTCTACGGAAAGAAAACGAGCAAGCGGTGGAAGACGCCGAAGAGCAAAAGAATGCCCTGCTGAACAGGGTTGAGAAGTTGAAAAACAAGTACAAGGACACGGTTGAGGAGCTGAAGAAGTGCAGAACTGAGCTGGAAAGGGCGAACGAGCAGGCGGAGAAGGCAACGGCTAAGGTCCCTGCTATCCCTGCTGGGCTTGGCAGCACGACTACTGTCCCTCTGAAGAAGCCTGGCGCGGCCAAGGCGAACGCGAAGAAGAAGAGGACGGTGGATGAGCTGATGGTGGATGAAAAGGTGCTGATGACGCCGGGGGGGATGGACGACAGGCCGAAGCGTCCTCTTAAGAAGAGGGGGTTTGACACGTCGGTTTTGGTGGAGAAGTCGACGTTTTCGATCACGCCGTTTTTGAACAAGACGGTGGGTTCGATTGGGGAGGTGGAGGGGACGCCTACTGTTGCTACGGTGGGGGTTAAGACCGCCGCTGCTGCTGCGCCGGCTGAGGCGATGGAGGTGGATGAGGTGGAGGAGCGGCAGCCTGTTGCTGAGGAGGCGGCTGAGGCAGAGGGTGAGGTGGAGGAGGCGGCGCCTGTTGTGGCGAAGGGGAAGAAAATGGTGGAGAAGAAGACTCGGGGTAAGCCGAAGGGGTCGACGAATGCGCCTAAGCCGTTGGAGCCTTCCTCGCCTGGGAAGGCAAATGAGAATGCGCCTGTGGGTCGCGTCAAGAAGATGACTGCTTTTATGCCTTTGGAGGAGGCGGATGTGGAGGGGGAGGCTGTTGTTTCCAAGCCAGCGGCCGCAGATGTCGCGCCTGTAAGGCAACGTTCTGTGAGTGTGGAGCCGGAGAAGAAGAAGAAGAGGAAGTTGGGCGGTGCAGCGCCTCCGACTATCTTTGAGGAGGACGAGGACGAGAAGGTAGTTGAGACAGCGAAGCCGGTGGCGGCTGTTGGTGGTGTGAGGAAGAGACCGCCTGTTTCTAGGATGAACAAGGGGCCGGTGGGCAAGGTGATTGGGATTGGCGGGTCAGGGAAGGCCTTTTCGCCGTTGAAGAGGGATAAGAGGGGTGTGGGAGCGAGCTTTCTGGCTTGAGATTTTGTGTGTGATTTCTTCATGATGGCATAGGAGTTTGTGGGCATGGGGATGGAGTTTGGGTACATTACACTACATACATGTGGGACTTTTGGGATGACTGGTTGTATCAGTTATTTGAATGCATACATTGTTGAACTTCAATTGGTCTGGTTGTGGGTAATTTGATGTCGCTGGTGATGTTGAGAGTGCTTGTCGTTCAAGACATGTCGATACGCGAGCTTTGATACCCGATAACTCGATAATCATAATGAATTAGCCCATGCCAAGATGTGAAAGTTCGGGTAGCTGCATTTACAAGCATTAATTCTGCAAGCTCTCGTGCTCATCTCACCAACACTCGCCAAATACGACAACATCTTTTACATTGTCAATTTTCTTTTTTTTTTTTTTTTTCCAAACTTAGTTCCGGTTCTTCGTTCTCACACAACTTTAAGGGACCTCACAATCGCACTCCTCACAATGAGCTTATCCTGCCGCCGGGCGTCTCTCTGGCTGGCAGCAGCAGTCCGACCCGTTAATCGCACCCTTCTCTCGCTCTCGCCATCACCATCACCATCACCATCATCATCCTTTTTTAGACCCACCTTTACAACGCCATCACCAAACAACAACCCCCAATCTCGCCCCTCCTCCTCCAGCTCCCAGTGGAAACAACGCCAATCCCGAGACCGCTTCGCCCTCGCGGCCAGAGTCCAAGGCCTCCGCTCCCGCGCCGCCTTCAAGCTCCTAGAGATGCAAGAAAAATACTCCCTCTTCCGGCCCCGCAGGAACCAGATCGTCGTTGATTTGGGGTACGCCCCTGGGTCGTGGTCGCAGGTGGCACTTGACGCGACGGCCCCGGACGGGAAGGTGATTGGCATCGACTTGTTGCCTGCGCAGCCGCCAAAGGGGGTGAGCACCATCCAGGGAAACTTTCTCAGCAAGGCGGTGCAGGAGATGTGCAAGAATTTTGTGTTGGAGGCGGATTTGAAACGGAGGAAAATGGAGAGGAGGCGGGAGTGGGCGGCAAAGAAGAGCATTGAGATAGAGGAGGGAGAGGTGGAGGAGAGGGGGAGTTATATCGATTTGGAGAGGAGATCGGCGCAGGAGGAGGAGGAGTTGGAACAGGAGAAGGGCTTGAATATGAGGGTGGTTGATGTAAGTTTTTTCTTTTAAGTTTTTTTTTTGTTTTTTTTTTCTTTTAAAAAAAAAGGGGGGGGGAGTAGAAATGCTGACGAGGAAAACAAAACAAAACAATAGGTGGTGTTAAGCGACATGTCCGAACCCTGGCCCCAAACTCAAGGATTCAAAATCAACAGCATAAGTAACCCGTATTTGTCTCTACACAGGTTGATGAACACGAGCGGAATTTCTCTCAGGGACCACGCGGGGAGCATGGTAGGTTATTTTCTTTTGACATCTCTTCAGAAGTGGTGATGATGACGATACATGTTTGGGGGGAAATTAGGAACTCTGCAAAGCGGCGTTGACGTTTGCCAGCGAAACACTGAAACCGGACGGGCACTTCGTGTGCAAGTATTACGAAGGGAGTGGCGACGATGAGTTGAAGATGGTACTGAAGAAGATGTTTGCAAAGGTGCATAGGGAGAAGCCTATGTCGTCGAGGAAGGTGAGTTGTGGCTCTTGTTCATTTTTTGGTGGAATTTGATGGAAACATTGGTTTACCTGACGTATATCACAGGAATCGAGAGAGACCTTCTATGTGGCGCTGAGGAGGAGGGAAGATGTTACGTTTGAGCGTGTGGACGGGATGTATAAGATTCTTCAAAATGGTGAGGTGGTCTGTGGCATTGTGTAGTATATCTGTTGTGCATAGTTGGGACAGGCGTTTGGTGGCATCAAAAGCTGAGGCTGCAATGGGCCGAGTTTCTCACTCGAGTCTACTTGTAATTCAATGTTTGGTTTCGAGATGATTTGGCATGAGTTAGCACCCATGACTACAAGGACCAAAATATGACATTGTAGGGTTCTGAATACACTACTCTGACCATTGGTTATCCAAATACAAACGCTAGACTGGTGGACGAAGAGTGGCATGCTCCAACTGATCGTCTCAATCAATATCAGACCAAGTATATTCCCGGTCTACAACTTCACACTCTAAAAGGCTCACACTTTCCTCAGCCACAATGTCACCTCGGGCCTGCTTACCGTCCTAATTGCCGTGAGCCCCTCCCGGGGATCAATCATCGTCCTCAACGGAAACAAAACAACAAGACTGCTGAAATTGGGAGACCGGGGCGAGTGGTGATCCAGGTGACATTTTCAAACCGGAAAACTCGGGAGTCAATTTGAGGTAAATACCTGCTTTCTCCTCAGGCGGTACCATAGCCCGAGATCTCCCCTACCTACCCTTCCCCAGCTTTTCCAGCACTTGCTCCATCTTGGGTATGTGTAACTGTGTGACGATGTGGCGAGGTGGTGGCGTGCACCTCCTCGGATTCCAGCTGTTGCTGTTCCGGGCAAGCAATAATGAGGTGCATGGTCTCTTACAGGAAACGAAGGGACCCAATGATTGATTCCACGCTGCGCGGAGAGCACATGCCTGGTTGATAGCACATCATCAAGTGTATTATCCTCCCCCATCCCGCCTAGGTAGGCCACCGGTTTGTTGGCTCCGTGTGCCGAACAAGGCACAAACTCTCTCACTGCTTGTTCGTGTGTACCCAGTGATCATTGTTATTCCTTGCCGCCCAAATAATACAAGCCTTTTCCATCGGGCTTTTGACGCCGCTTCGGCTAAAGCCTGGCATCCCCCCCCCAGCCAGCCCGGAGAGTTTTTCTTCGGCTGTGTGTGTGTGACCCTTCTCGTTGGGATTGTCAAGACAAAAAGATACGCAGCGTCCAAGGTGGATGTGCCGGCTAATACATGGGCTTTGCGGCTTAATGGGCGCGGCACTATAACCGTTTATAAGGCAGCCAGCAAATAACAACGCTCTGTTTCAGATGATGGCGTATTTTAGCCATCTAAACTGCCGCTTGGTTCCAACCAAACAAACAAAGTAGTACCCGGACCACCACCACCCCTTGTTCCCAGCAAAAAGCTACTGACATGGTTGGTCCCTCTCTCGCTCTCTTTCACACATACACACTTTGCCGCCCCTGTGAGAGCGCACCACGCAACCTGGACACTCAAACAGCCTGACATTTTGTGGAGACCCCGCATTTTGCAGCTGGATCAAATCCGATCCCTTGGGGGGAATCGTGCATTTGCCTTTTAGACATTGTCCCGCTCCTTCCAGTCAAAGGCCAGTGCCTGAGTAGTGAGGGGGACTGTCGATACTGGACATGTCGGCACTTCTACAGTTGAAACAAACGTGACCAAAAGCAATGCTCACCATTGTATTCTGGTCCTGTTGCCACACTTCGGACGGAACCCTTCAGGGTCCTCACAGCCCCTTTCGAACCTGATCATATGAACACAGGTTTCTGATGGCACCATACCTCTCACAGTATTCATCCAACCGCAGACAATCTGGCGACCGCCCTCAGTTCCGCATCCGCATATTATCTTGGCGGTAGTCGCGATTTCTCCAACACGGCTGACGGCTCGGAGCCCCCACTGCCATTGAGCAACGATCGCCATTCCCCCCGGGGTTTCTCCACAGCAGCTGATGATGGTGGCTGCAAGGGGTTGGGCGGCGCCACCCTCTCTCTCCTAGGATCCCAGTGTGACCAAAGGGGCAAGATCGAACGGCCGTGCATGAGATGGTCGAATACCCCAGATTGCACATGGCAACCCCAATAGAGAGGAAGTTCCCTCTTCCCCACAATTTCCCTCGCAAATCGTAGTGGTAGCCGCCCGTTGGCCTCCCACCAATTCAGAGTAGGGCCGGCCGTCGTCGCCTGAGCGTAAATGAAGCTGTATATGAAATGCCAGATGGGGATCTTGGACCTGTCCAGTCGCCTTGCTCGGCACTCAACACCAGCCCCGCACCCTATATTCCAGCGGCGACTGCTCGGCGCGGCTCAAGCCTTCCTCGGAGCTTCCTGGCCGAGACCACGGGCCTGTCTTCCTGATTGCACAGAGATCTCCTGTGTGCCTTCGAGCCGCGTGAACCATGTGAGCCAGGGAGGCGAACCGTGTGTTGGGCAGTCCTCGTCGAGGTTGTTGTGTTGACTTGAAGAATTCTCAGGGGGGTAACACGGCAACCCCAAGTCCGCGGAGAGGTCCCCTGGTATAAAGACAGACCACCCTCCCCCCCTCGGCAGAAACAAGATCTTCCTCCCTCAGGCCTTCATACTTTCTGCAGCAAGTGTACTCGCCCCGTCGTTCAACATGAAGATCACCAGCTCCGCCGCCGCTCTGGCGCTCGTCGCCTCAGCCGTTGCCGCCCCTTCCCCGACCACCCAGGACAAGCCCACCAAGAGACAAGCTGGTTGCGCCTCGGCCGTCTCCCTCAACGCCCAGACCAACGTCTTCAAGCAGTACACCCTCCACGCCAACAACTTCTACCGCAAGGAGATTGAGGAGCTCGCCATCCCCAACCTTTCCGACCCCTCCCTCGAGGCTGCCGCCCGCAAGGTTGCCGACACCGGTTCCTTCGTCTGGCTCGACACCATCGCCAATGTTGACAGGCTCGAGCCCGCTCTCGCCGAGGTTCCTTGCAACGAGATCCTCGGTGTCGTCGTCTACGATCTTCCCGGCCGTGATTGCGCTGCCAAGGCTTCCAACGGTGAGCTGAAGGTTGGCGAGCTCAACAGGTACAAGACTGAGTTCATTGACCGTAAGTAAATCCTCAATGACATCTTTACCAAGGAAAAAAGATGACTGACAGCTGTGTCAAGGCATCGCCTCCATCCTCAAGGCCCACCCCAACACCGCCGTCGCGCTCGTCATTGAGCCCGATTCGCTCCCCAACCTGGTCACCAACTCCGACGTTCAGGCCTGCCGCAACTCGGCCGCCGGCTACCGCGACGGTGTCGCCTACGCGCTCAAGACGCTCAACCTTCCCAACGTCGTCCAGTACATCGACGCCGGCCACGGCGGCTGGCTCGGCTGGGACGCCAACCTCAAGCCCGGCGCCGAGGAGCTCGCCAAGGCCTACAAGGCCGCCGGCAGCCCTAAGCAGTTCCGTGGCATCGCCACCAACGTGGCCGGCTGGAACGCCTGGGACCTGTCCCCCGGCGAGTTCTCCTCCGCCTCCGACGCCAAGTACAACTCGTGCCAGAACGAGCGCACTTACGTCAACACCTTTGGCCAGCGCCTCAAGGCCGCCGGCATGCCCAACCACGCCATCGTCGACACTGGCCGCAGCGGTGTCCAGGGTCTCCGCGAGGAGTGGGGTAACTGGTGCAACGTCGACGGTGCCGGCTTCGGCCGTCCCCCCTCGGCCGACACCGGCCTCGAGCTGGCTGATGCCTTCGTCTGGGTCAAGCCCGGCGGTGAGTCGGATGGTACTTCCGACAGCTCGGCTGTTCGTTATGACAGCTTCTGCGGGAAGCCCGATGCCTTCCAGCCTTCGCCCGAGGCCGGTGCCTGGCACCAGGAGTACTTTGAGATGTTGCTTCGCAACTCTAACCCTTCCCTTCTTTAAGCGGTTGATGCTTGGGAGAGCGGGGAAAGGGGCGGTGGTGAAAAATGGAGCAGAACCTAGTGCGGTCAGTTGGTTAGCTTTTCTTGGTCTTCTCTAAGGAGGCGCGCCATCCTGTGCATATAAAAGATCGTTTGCTAGGTTTTGTTTGGTTATTGGGAGTGTACATACATACAATGCATTTGCATTTCTTTACCTTTTGTGTTTGTGCAATAATGGGGACCGTTGTTTGGTGATGAAGGACTTGAAACTGAGCAAAACTGAAGTAACAAGTCTTCTGTGATAAGATGTCCAAGACGGCCGGCGAACTAAGGAGGAGTAAGCGAGCCAGCCAAGCCAACACATTCCCATGATAGAAATCATAGAAATCCGCTCACCAAGACTTTGGAGGTAACGCTGGCTTGGTTAGATCACCCTCCGTCACAAGTTTTCCAAGGACATAATCCGCCTCCCTCTCACCCTCGCTCCGGCATCTTCCTCCATCTAGTCCGCACAAAATTCTCCCTCACCTTCTCCTCCAATCTCCCCACCCCCTCCATCGCCCCCTTCTTCACCACCATATCCTCCCCTCCCACCCACCCATCTAACACCCCCCAAATTTTCCCCATCAGTCCAAAAGTCAAGTAATGTGCCGCCCTCGTCGTGTCTATAAGCGCCACCTTACTCCCCTTCACACTCCGTGGCACCTCCACCCCCCCTATCGTAACAACCACCGAATCGCTCAGCCCGCTGATAAAATCCTTGTCATCTTGCACCATAGGCGAGCCACAGATGCCGTGCCACCATATGTAGCGTTGTATACAATCCGCCAAAAGGTCAAACGTTTGCAAGAGGCGGGTGTAGATTGAGATTATCATCAAGAAGGTTGCTGTATCAGGCGGAGATGCGGCAAAGGAAGAGAGGATGGTGTAGAAAAGGGAGGCTGATTGAAAGAGGGGGTTGATCCAGGATGTGTCGAGTGGTTCAGTGCCGGTTGGTTTGTTGCCGTCTTTTCTTATGGAGGGCTCGTTCTTCTTGGCTAGGGTGTGGTGTTGGTAAATTTGTAGCTGGAGGCGGGTGAGTTGTTCTATTGGGTCTTGGTCTGCTGGTGCGTAAGCGGTAGGTTGTTGTTGTCGAGGTTGAGGTGAGGGTTGGGGTTCAGGAGGGGTCTGAGTTGAACGGAACAATGGGTGAAGCGGCGGTTGTGGTTGTTGAGGGGCTTTGAAGGTGCTTTCTGTGTAGATACTCCCACGAGCGTTGGCGGCAGAGGCCGGGCTGTCATGGGGGAGGTCGTCAAAGTTGGGCAAGAGAGCGTTGTAGCCTGCTAGTCCGATGATAGGACCACCATATCGAGCTGGTGCTGAGCTCTTGGCTGGGCTTGTTGGTTCTGGGGGTGTGGCCTCGGTTGAATATGAAGGTGAGGATGATTCTGGGTCAAGGTCTTCAGCCGCTTGTGAGGTTGATTGCACAAGTTGATCGCCAAGTCGCCGGCCTTTTTTGTAGTGACTCCTCTTCCACCCGGGCGGCCGAGGCAGTCGTGGCCTTCCTACCGAGCCAGGCTCGCGGGGAACACACTCAATTTTGGCATTGATACATCGGTTGCAATCTTTTTGATCTGGTTGGCGGATGCAGCGCATCTTGAATCCATGACACTTGACACAGGCGGGTGGACCACCGTCAACTGTTCGGTTTGGAGCACGTCTCCTCGGGCCCTTTGGCGACGCGACCCTGGGGGTTGTTGTGGTTGTTGTTGTCGCGTTGTCATTTGGGACGGGTGCCGGTGATGGGCTGTCCACTGAGGGGCTGCCATCATCAGGATCGGGCATGATGAGGGTGAGGCGTGTACTTCGGTGATTTGTGCTTATCCGGATGTTTTTTGGCCATGTGATATGGTGGATTTGTTGATGACTGCTTGCCCGCTGTGGGCGGAAATGTCCGGCTGTCACTAGCCGTAAGCGATAGGTATCCGTAATATGCGGGCCGATTTCAGCTGGTGCCATAACCGTATTACTTACAGTTGTTAGGTAACCGCTCCCAAGCCTCGGTACCCAACCTTAAACTAACCTACCTCACTATCAATGACAAAAAGCAACTTGCACTTTCACCGCTCTCAGCATCCTCAATTCTCATCTGTGTCTCTTTCCATGTCTTGTGGGATTTCGTTGATTTTTTGATTGATTTAATGTCGTAATATACATCTGATTCTGTTCTTCTACTACCTACTTACTTTCACTTGTCCTGATATATCCCAACACACTTTCGAACATGCCGTACCAAAAAGCCTCTGAGAACGGCTGGCGCCAGTCCAGATTTTATGAGCCTGATCGAGATGTTCCAGATAAACCCTGGCTTATGCTTGCTGTGGCCAGACTTGGCCCAGACCAACAAGCACCACATTACCCTCTGGCTGCCTTCACTGCTGACTGCACCTCAGGCACCTTCTTGACAAGCTGTGCCAAAGCTCTCCGCTATTTTTCAGATCCTTTGAATTATCTTGGAACTCGGGCAGAGCTTTCTCTTGCCTACGACTTCTACAACCAGCCTGGACCGCCATGGCCGAACGAAGGACCGTCACGGGCTGGTCACCCAGAGTTCCCCTTCATTGCGACTTGTCTTGCTATCGCTGTCACCCGTGAACAAACGGCCACCAACCAAAACATTGGGCATTGGCCTCTGGCAAGCGTCTACCACCACTTTGAGCGCGCCCTCCATCGTCACATGCTTGTGATCGATGTGTCGGACCCGGCCAAGGTTCGATACGGCATTTATCTTCATTCGTCCCGCCTAAACCGTCAAGTTCTCTGGCCAGATGGCTCTCCCTCGTCAAGACCGCTATCAGTTGTCGATTTTATCACTGCGTGCGCTTTCGTGAACGAACGTTTGTATGGAGGCTCCGTTGATGAGTTTACCGATGAGTTTAAAAAGGCATCAGCAATCACCTCTCGATGGAAAGTAATGGATGTGCCAACGTTGCATTGTAAGTTGGTTGCTCGACGCAGAATGGGGAGACTAGAGACTGTCACTAATATGCTACCACAGTTGGGTGGCCTTTTAAGTCGTCCCAGAAACCCCTTCCGCCACCATCTCTCCGTGACCAAGTATTCAGAACATTGGTTCGTGGTGCTGCCGAGATGGAGGATGTGGATATCTCTGTTTTTGAACACGTTCGGGCTATCCCCAACTTTCAGAATGAACTACGACGCTACTTGATCAAACATTCTGCGAATTTGGGCGACCATCAACCCATCGCGCAACTCATTGCCCTGACAGTAGAAGGACAGGAGCAACTCGACCTAACACCTTTCAACAATCTCTCGGCCAACTCTATTTCAATTGTACTGGGTAATCGGTTGTCAGACACCCCCATTAGAGCCATCAGTCTTTGTACCGATACACTCAAAAGCAGCCCATCGGAAGTTCTTGAGGTCCTGGCACGCTTTCCAACCATACAGAATCTGTATTTTGCTAAACACCCACGCCAAGGAGACCAACTGCGCAGCACCGAGCTTTTCGTCGAGATGCTTAAAATGCCGTCTTCTATGACCAAAAAGCATATCCTAGTCGCAGACTTTCTGTCAACACCATTGCGATCGGCACGACACTACGGACCCATTCCCATACCTAGCTACCAGATTCCTGTCGACATATTCCCAGTCCAGCACATGTTTGTCAGACACCAGACGTACGGACTAGGCCGGGAACGCTTTTGGCCAAACTACTTCCCCATGGGCAACTTGATGCTTCAACCAGAGCGGTTCGCAGCCGGCTTCATCCAGTACATTCTGAGATCAGTACAACCCGGTTCCACCGGGGTCGAGGCCTCTGAAAAGCTTTTTGATTTCTGCTCCGCACCCCCAGCACTGAACGGCATGAACAATGACTACCAAATCAGCCAAATCCCGCTGGAGAGCTCCGCAGTGCCGCTCCGTCCCGGAACTAGCCGGAGAGGCGAACACGTCGGTGACTGCTGGCCACTTGTGCGCACCCTCGAGCCCAACAGCTGGATTGTTTTGGTCTCGCTACACCACAACCGCATCACGAGAGATCTGGAGAGCTGGACGACGCGTGCTCACCACGCTACCAACTGGGCGAGGTATGCGTTTGCCCGGATGAAACCGCGCGTCGAGGTGGCCCGACCGCCGGTGCAGCTGCCTGCTCTTGACAAAATCGAGGTGGTCGGCTTGAGGGAATTTCTGCGCATCACATCTCCAGAAACCGACCTAGGTCTTGTGGATGTGAGACTGAAGGAGTTAGAGGAGAAGGCGGCTATTCCACGACAGCAGCCTTTGCCGAGTGGAGTGAAGAGGCTGTCTGTTATGGAGCGTGAGGAGGCGGTGGGTATCTTGAGGGACTTTTTGAATAACGTCGAGATGGTGAAGAAGAATCTCTGGGCTTTTATGAAGGAGAATGATGGTGAGTTGTCCTCCACCTGGGCTTTGGCAAAGGAATATGGGATTGTGTGTGGTTGACAGAAGGTAAAATCGCAGAAGTGAATAGCTGGTATCCGGATCTTTTGCAAGAGTGTAATGGTCAGCTTTGCGGGAGCATGATTCATGGGTGAGTTTTTCTTTCTTTTTGATGACATGAGGCCTGCAAGTTGGGTGGCCGCCAACGTTTCGGAAAGACATGGCGCTGAAAGAGGACCACCATGTCCCCAGATCAGCCTTCAAGACCATTTGTTGTATATCTTTCCAAGGCTCAAACAATAGTTTTGAGAGGCCTGTACGAGCTTTGGAGAATGGGGCTTCTTTCCGTTTGTGAGCTATTACATAGACATGCTGACGCCAAACTCTCCACCAGCCCCGAGGACATATTCGTTGACTCTGTCAATGCGCAGCTATCGTTGGAGTGGTGGGATTTCCTTGGTGACTTGGAAGACGAAGATGAGGATTGATTGATGATTGAGAGCCAATGCTTTGGCATAGACCTCAAATTTTGCACATCACTTTCATGGGTCGGGGTAAAATGCTTTCGCAGTTATAACGCAGTAATCTTGGAATGATGTCAACTAGGGAATGGCACCATAAATAGAAAGCTCTTTACGGTGATCACGTCACCTTAGCTAGGACTACTTAATACTGTGAAAACCTTGGGCCCAAGCTGCCCTCTTAATTCCCCCTTACTAGGCCAGTCGAAACTTTGAGTTTAGTTAGGCCTCTCGATGTCATTTGGGCTTACCCTACTATTTCATGAGTTTAGGAACCATAGAAGACATCACCAACACTGGTTGTTAACGCCATTCTCCTACATGTTGTTGCATGGGGGCATGTGCAGGAAAGGTGTACCTTCTCGTCAGGCAACTGGCAAACACAGCCCAGTTTGCGGACCACTTGTTTCACTCATAGCCGACAGCCGCTGATGCCGCTGACCGCCCCGACAAGTGTCTTCCTCATTCTCCGGCCACATGTAGTATAAAAATATTCATCCTGACATTTCCTCAATACCACCTGAGAGACGTTTCCTGACTGATTCATCCCACGCACCGAGATCCAACAATAACACAGTAGAGCCTTGCACTGTATATCGATTGAAATTGTCCCCTTTGATGAGATAAGACAGACTTATTATAATATCGTTACCTAAGCCGCCTTCGACTCGAAGCTCTAAATCCAATCTTCCTTTACCTAGTGTTTTCGAAGAGAGGATAACAATTTGCACGCGCAAGCGTGGCATGTATGCCATGGCATTTCTGGGGTTCTTTAGCCTTTTAGCTGCGCCATATATTTTATTGGACATTTGGTCCTCCTTGCATCTCTTTGGGGGTGCAATCTAGAAACTACCTCCCACTCTCGCCTCCGAGTACTACCAGACTGTCGTACCTTTCATCTTCGATTCGGTCCAAGGTCTCCTCCAACAACGGCCGAAATTGTACCCCACAAATGGGCATTTCATAGTCGCCGGGAGCATCGCGCCGGCAACTCTTGTGTACCATGCCAAACATACTCCCGGTCCACCCAAAAAGCCGACCTGCTTTGCTTTTGACGCGAATGCCTATTTACTTTAAACTCAGATCTCTATCATCTCTTATGTCTCCGTGCAAGAATAGGTTGGAGATATTCTAACCTGTACATATATACAGAAAAATATCAGTAGGCATCTATGATGGTTTCGGCCGTTCAAACTTGCATCTCTACCAGACAAGTCGACCCCTCAACATCATCTACTTCCACGGTCAATCCGCCACCCTGACCGCCCTCGGCACATTTGACTCTTAGATATCAGTCCTCCAAGGCCACGTCCCGCTTCATCCAGACTACCACCTCATCTATGACAAAGACCAACACACTTTTGACCTCTGCAAGTTAGTAAAAGAGAGAACCTATACGGTGCCCCCTATTTATCTGACCAGCACCCCCCCTCAATATAGAATTTAACTTAATTACAAAGTATAATTATTAAAGGTTAAAAGGTATATAATACTCTAAATGATAGTTGAAAAATGTTAAAAGATAATTAAAAGACGTTAAAAGATAGTGAAAAGAGCTTAAAAGATGGTTTAAGGACTTTAAAAGATAGTTAAAGGCTATTAAAATCAATATAAATGCCCTTAAAGATAAATTAAACGCTTATTATTGTTTTTAAGGCTTTTCACTATATTATAGGATAGGCAAGTCAATAGGTAGGGTGGGGGATGCTGATAAGATAAATAAGGGGCTCCGTAATGGTTTTCTCTAGTAAAAAAAGCTGGGAATTGACGGGAATCAACGCCGGTTTTGAGTTCTTATCATGCGATTACTATACCTCTTAACTCCAACAGCTCTTTATCACTAATATTACCGTACCCGGCAACATGGAACAGGATAATCCAAAAAACCTCCCACGCGATCCCAACCGCAAACCACCCAACGGTTTCAGCAACATATTCTCAGAGCAGGGGTCATACGAGTGGCTCCGCAGCACATCGTGGCATTACGGTCGAGTTGAAGAGGGGGGGGGGAGGTGTTTAGCAGAAACCCGACTCCACCTCGACATCTACCGCATAATCTCCTTTTGCAACCCAGAACTCACCAGTTTTGCCAAATCGCACCACGCCGGGAAGCTTGTCGGCAACAACTACAGCCTTATCAACGGATGGGGATTAAAAAAAGGACACCAACTTTCGATATACAACCAGATAATATAAACCAATACACTCATAGTTACAAACCATTACATCTTCGACCTGGAAAGAACAGCCTATATTCAGGTACAAACCAGCAAGCTATATTCACCACCACCCTCTCCCAACACAGCACCCGAGCCCGTGAGATTGGCGCAGTGTTTCGAGGAGTGGAAATCAGAACCAAAGCGATCATTACCGAAATCCACGAACTTACACGTACAATCCTAGCCCGTATCTCGAGTACCACATAATCTCCGATTCATCAGAGAGGTCCCCAACGCCAAAGAGCAGACTATAACCCGGTGTTCAACAGTATACCTATACAGCAGGCATGGACTTAACAACCTTCGGCCGGCCAGAGGTCCTTCTATATCACTCCCTCAGCGTCATCACGGAAAGGCTTTGCACATGGGAATGGGACCTCGTTGGTTTGACTGAGAAACATACAACAAACTACTGGGGTGATCAGGCTCGGCTCAACGATCAGGAAGTAGCACGATACAGACAGCTCAGCAAAGACACTCTGTCATGGATTGGGTGGGATCTGTGGGCAAAGTGTGACAGACAGTGCAAGTTTGATGTAAGATTCAATATTTTTACTAACAGGTTTACCTCCAAGAAGCATGCTGACTTAGTGTTTCTCTCTCAAAACAGGAGATCTGTGCAATCCCGACCCGGCCGGTTGTCTGTGCTCCGGGTTTGCCACAGGGCGGAATTTACTCTGCCCATCCGCCAAAGCTTTCAGAAGACGAGATGCTCGACTTCTGGAGCCCAAAATGTATCAATTGAGCAGACTTTGATCGCGGGGACGGACGTGGAAGGGACCCAATCCATCAGTTTCCTGATGTCCCGCCGTACTAGGTCTGAGGCACGTGCTGGTTATTGTTTGGGCTATAACACATGTAACAGCAGCGTGGAAATATTGCCAACATACGTCACAGACTACTCAAAACATTCCATCCTAGGAGGGCAAATGACATCCATTCAAATTCACATTCATCGCATTTCTTCCCATCATACTGACAGACACACACACACAAAGTTCGGAGCAGGCCCCAACGGCGTCATTGTCATTCCATGGCCAGCAGAGTGCTGCCAGTTGATTCGTAACAGTAAAGCAGAATCTTGTTCGCCCATGAAGACAAAAGATGACCAAATTCCATAACCATTGCCGCCAATGCCATTTGCCAGAAACGCCGTATTGCTCCGACTCTTTTCCCTTTTTTGATTCTCCCACGGGTATAAACTCCAGGTCGTTTGTCGTCTGCTTTTTCTTTTCGGAAAAAAGACGCTTAGACCTTGAAGCCACGAGATCTTCTGCGACCACGGGCACGCTCGAACTTGCGGCCCTTGGAAGCGACGTAGGGCTTCTGTAATGGGGGTTAGTGCTGCCTTTATTCAAAGGTTTTCCGAGAGAAAAACGCACCTTGTGCTTGTGGGGACCGAAGCCGAAGTGCTTGAAGGCCTCACGGGAGTTCTTGGGGCCGCGGAGGAGGAGGGTGTTGGCACCGGTGGGCTTCTCCAGAGCCAGCTGGTCAAGGGTAATGGCCTGGCCGCCGGCAGCAGTGATGCGGGCACGGGCGGTGGCGGTGAAGCGGAGAGCGGCAATGGTGGTCTTGGGGACGGTCAAGAGACGGTTGTCGTCAGTGACGGTACCAACAACAACGATAGTCTTCTTGTCGTTGCCGTTCTTAAGGTTGGCCGCAATGCGCGAGAGGGAGACGGGGGGGCGGTTGATGCGGGACATGAACAGGCGGCGGAGGACGACCTTGTTGAAGGGGGCATCAGTGCGGCCTGTCGGTGGTTGGTGTTTCTGATTAGCGATCCCATCCCATTTCCGTGGAGGGAGGGGTGAAGAACTTACGAGCCAAGAAGCGGTAGAGCTTCACCAAGAGCTTGAGGTAGACATTGTCGCTCTTGGGGGCCTTGCGGTGCGTGGACCGCTCGTGGTGCTTGCGGAGATCGATACCTATTCGCAGACTGCCAGTCAGCCTCTTTGGTTCCAGTATGCTCTGAAAGTGGCTTGCTTCGACCGGCTGGTTCGTGACACCGAGGGCTCCTCAATCAATCGACAGCGCCGTGTTTGCTAGCAGGCTGTTCCTCTTCCAAGAAAATCGCAAGGAGGGCAGCGCGGAGCGACAACAAGTCGGCTGTGATGATATCGACAGAGGCCTCTCTCGACGCACACCGGGAGCGCAAAAACGGAGTTTTGCTGCCGAATGGTTCGCAGACAAGATAGACAGTATTTCAGACTCTCTCGTCCACTTGCATACGAAGGCTGGAAGATCGGAATGTCGTCGGTTACGTACCCATCTTGACGGTGACTCGTGGATTGGCGACAAAATCCGGGTCGATGGGAGGTTCGTTGGGCGATGGAGAGTTTTGAAGGGAAGCGGGAGCTGCCAAAATTTCGAGGTGATTTTTGCGTGCCCACAGTGGGTCAGGATTTGTGTGCGCGGGCGGTGGGAGAGGGCAACTAATTCCATTGGCGGGATCGAGGCTGGGCACAGGGTGGGCCAGTGGTCAGTGCTCTCGGGTCAAGGCCCACTTTATTCTTCACCTTGCTTGCTCCCCGCCATCCAGGATCATCAACTTTCATTCACTTGGCCTTTGGCCCTGCTAGAGAGATGCTGTGCCATTAAACATAAATCCCCTAGATTGTAACCTTATGCTTATTCCTCGCTGTCTATCCGACCACCCATGCTTTTTATGTTTCCCAAGACAACCGTCGCCTCCTATGATACTGAGGTGTACATCACAAGAAACCCACCACCGTATGCATAAACCGGAAAAATACCGCGTGGATCACCGTATCACTCTCCCTGTATCTACCATCCTCCCCTCTGCCCTGTCCCAACCATTTCACTACGGGCCAAATCACAATGAACAAGCACGCCATGATTCCCCACGGAGAACCTCTATCAGGAACGGAGCTGGTTGTTTGTGGTATCGTAGGATTCGTATTAAACCGCTGCCTTCCTCTCAACAGACGGTGGATGTATGTAGGTGTATAAGTAGGTAAAGGTATGTGCGTCGTGACCAGCCCGTCCTCCTCCAGCAGATGGTGTCGTAGACCCTTTCAATATGTCGAGCCCATCAAACCCCCGCCTTCAAGGGCATCCTGGGCGCCGACTTTGGCGATAGATCACCTCAGCAATGGCTCCTCTTCCGGCTTCAGGCTGACAAAAAAGTCACGGCAAATCTCGAAACTGAGCCAGCTGGACGCCATACTCGGGGCAACCTTGAGGAGATTTGGAACGATCCCCTTGTAGAGGCCTCTCAGACCTTCCTCGGTAACAATGACGCGAACGGCGTCTGTGATGGACTTGTACTGGTAGCCCATCCCGGACATGGTGTTGATTTGGAAGCGGCGCCGCAATACATCGCTGGCTGTGGTCAGTTTTCGTCTTCAACCTTAACACATACACGCTTGCCACTCAAACTTACAATGGGTATGTGCATGTCTGCGCAACGGCGCCAGAGATCGCACCAGCGGCCAGTTTCCTAACATGGCTGGGGTTCTGCTCGCCTTCCAGTGTCAAGTATTGCCGGACATATTCATAGACCATGAAGTTCAGACCGACCTGCCAAAATGGTTAGCATTCACACTTCGTCCCCTTTTCAGCTTCCAACGGAAAAAACCACATACGTATGGCGCAACACCAGCCACCGTCGGAACGATACCCCTGTACAAGGCAGGAAATCCACCCTCAGTCTTGTACATAACCGCCATGGTCTGCCACATGCCCGGAAGCTTTTTTGGTCTTTCCCCCAGCTCGGCAAAGGACGCGGACTGAATCGAGAGTCTTGTTCGCACGATGTCGAGCGGGTAGGTAACAGTAACAGAGGTAATACCAGCAATGCCACCGCACGTCAGGCGGGACAGGGGCGTCAGGCTGTCGTCGGGATGTCTCTCGAAGAACCTCTGCAATACACCATCCGGTCAGCAACCGAGCTCCCACAAGCAGCAAGACCCTCCACGAAATGCAAACATACCCTCTTATAGAAATTATAGCTCCCAAACTGGACGGCCGAGTAGGGCACGATGCGGATGCAGTTCGTGCCATTGCCTCTCATAAACCCGCGCCAGCCCTCCTCCTTCCACATCTTTATCAACGCTTTGCCCACACTGAGCTTGTATGCGTCCCTCCCCGCGCTCTGGACCTGGAACAGAATCTTGAGGCGCTCGAGAGGTGACACCACCGTTCTCGACACAGCACCCGCCACTCCGCCAGCCATGAAAGCAGCCGTTACTGGTTGTGAGATGAACGAACGAACGTAGGTCGTCGGGCCGAGCTGATCTGGTGGTGGTGGCGCCATCGTAGCAACAGTTGTTGACCTGGTGGGGGTGTTGGTCTCGGTTTGTGTTTCTGCTCTCGCGTTTTGGGGTGTGTGAGACTGTTGCGCCGACATTTTGAAAGGAAAATCTCAACGGAGACAAGCTCCAGAGCAAAAAGGAAATCTCTATCCCGGTAGGTTGCTCTTAATGATGGTTGCCCCACAAAAGTCTATTGCGTGTGTGTGTGGTGAACCTTCTTCTTCGTCGTCGTCGTCGTCGCAAAAAGAGGCAGAAAGTGAATTCGTGAAGTGTTGCGTTTCCAGGAGGCTGTTCCTGCGTGCATTCCAGGTGTAGGACGGTGTCACAAAAGGGCAATCAATGTTCGCCAAAGAACTGCAATGTCCCCCCAATTGAAACAATCTCGTCGATATTCGGCCAGCAAGGAAAGGTAGGGGAAAAAGAAAACAAGCTAGGGTTCAGATGCGAGAGAGATAGACATGTCGAGGAGAACGGTCGCTCGTGCGGTTCCCTTGTCGCATAGGGGGGCGCCTTTGTTGGGCTGAGGCTGATAGGAATTCGGCGGCAACGGGTTAGCTTGTGGATTCGAGGTCGAGGGGTGCGTGCAGTGTGTGCAAGAGATGCGCTTTTGAAGTTGTGCATTTGTTCCTGGTCCCAGGAAAGGAGATGGAAGCTTTTAGAGGAAGGGACCGTGGCTCCCGGTGTGTGGAGACAGGCAGATTGGCAGTTGAGTGGCTTGCTGTGGTTGCTTGTTGCGCTCGGCATCGCACCCGGATGACGAAAATTTCAAACAGGGCAAAGCTGCCAAGACCTACGCTTTTGACTTCTTCAGCATCTTGATACCTATGCTCACATGTTTCACTGCTTGACACAGCTGAGCTGAGCACTGTCCGGTGACCATACTCCGTACACAGTCAGTCCTCTTCCACAGCCATCAAATAGGGCTGAGGGACAGGCATCATCAGCGCTGCGCAGATGGTCATCCTGAGACCTGTGCCCCTCCATCGGATCTCGATAGCCCTCTAACGACCCCAGTGCTACGGTGGGCGTTTACCGCCGGGTACCTTGTTGACCGCCTCCCCTCACTAGGTGACCCTTCCCGTCATAAGCCCGTCTGTCTATAGGACATGTGATGTCTCCTTTAGACAGATCGCCTAGTCTCAAATAGGAGCTGCTTTCAAACTATGTATCGTTTCAACGAAACCCCCTCCACTAGGAAAAACATCAAAACAGCTCTCTTGGTACCTGTCCGTTGGTAACCGTTGGCCCCAAGCATCAACGTTTGGTGATCTGATTGTCTGGAAATTGTAGCCAAACCCCCCACTTGCTTCTCCAATTAACGCAGGTCATTTGTGGTGCCAATGGTTATACCAATGGCGGCATTGCTGTCGGGTTGATACGGAGAACATCGGGGAATTCGGTAGACCCAGGCACAGATCTACTGCGTCCAGACATAAGATGATAGATATTACAGATAGTGTCAGGAACCCGCTGCAGGTTGCATTCCCTGACCCCGAGCTGAGTGTTATCTGCATTGCAATCATGAGGCGTTTTCAGTTTCAATTAGAGCGGTATTCTTAGCGAGGTTGTGTTGTTTGTCTTGTGATCAGGTGCTCATAAGGCGAAGTGTCTGGTGATCTGGTGAGGCTCTAGAGTGGCGGAGTTGAGTGTGTGCATTGCTAGGGGCTCAAGCATGATGTGAAATTGTGGGGGCTTATGCTGGACGGGGTATTCTGAACCAAGCAATTGTCCTGTTATTGTTACCACTACTACTACTATCTATTTACTTTTCCTCAAGCCCCCTCCTGAAACACATCGAGACAGAAAACAAAAATGACATGGCAAGGCAGACGTCTACCGAATCGTTCTTAGAATACCGTATCTGTTCGCTTCCCTGACTGGGAGTTTGTTTATATGATGGGCTTTCGGCCTCTGTCCCCGACTCGAAAACTAAAAGAAACACCGTTTTTGTCAAGGCAAGCACTTTGACGTGCTTGGCATCAGTTGTCCACCGAAAATGGCAAAGAAAAAGAAAGCGATGCAAATTAACAGTCTTACTGCCAGAACCCTAGAGGGTGGTAAGAGAGATAGTGACCGTCACATCAACTGCAATCCAGAATCGACGCCTTTATTCGGCAATATCGAGATCGTCGTGGGCGGCACGTTCAGGGCTGTCCAGGGCTGCTGAATTGTTAGATAAAGGGTTGCCATATAAAACCAACAACTAGACGTACCTTTTCTGTCATCACCGTTAGTGCCATTCTCGCGGCGGTCACGGTCTTCACGGTCGCGGTCTTCCTTGACATCACGATCCCGCTCACTACAAGGTTCCAGGTCAGCATACTAAACAGAACTTTTGACACAAGGATATGGGAGCTCACCGATCAGGGCTGCGAGAACGATCACGGGTGTCACGACGGTCGCGGTCGTAGTCCCTATCGCGATCACGCTCCCGACGGTCATCCTTTCTGGGGGAGTAGTCACGGGTGCTGCGTCTAGGACTGGGGGAGCGGCGGCGGGGAGAAGAACGGCGAGGGCGGCCATCACGCTCGTTGCGGTCGAATCTCCACGAAGCAGAGGGGGGAGTGCGAGCCCACTGTGAACCATATTAACCTCCTGTATTCTTGCCGACACATGGTAGGAGAACATACCTCAATCTTCAAGATGTCATCACGGCCAATGCGCTTGTTGTGCATATCATGATACGCGTCGTCCGCGTCACGGCGGTCCTCGTACTCGACGAAAGCGAAGCTGAGAAAGTGTTAGCAACAGACACGTCGTTCGAAGGAGGGAATCATACGTACAGTCTGCTGGAGGCAGAGCGAGGAGCCGGAATGTCACAACGGACAAGACGGCCATATCTACATGTTGATTCGTGTCAGCATTTGGTTACCACCAGCGGATTGTGAGACAAAAGCATCAAAGGAATTCGCTGGCTGCGCGCAATTCAAGCTCTGAGGATATCTGCGACCTAGCAGGAAGACTCGCCCAAAAATGACAAAGGAGAGAGATGTTCATATTGAAGTCATCGCCGACCGCTCGATCGAAGGGAGGAAGTACGAGGGCGCGGAGGTGCGAGAGCGAGAAGAGCGCGACTGAGGGCAGCGAGCATGCCGACGACGGGAGGTAGCTAGGTGGGTGGAAAGGGTACGCAGCGAGGGCGAAAGGGGGGAGGCTAGCCCGACGACGGAAGGCATTGCAGGAGGAGGAGGGCGGATAAAGGGGGACGAGGAACGAGGAACGAGGAACGATGACGATAGGGGGAGGGAGGTAGGTAGGATTCGAGGACCGAGCTCGAAGCTGGTGATCGAGCCATCGCCGCGTTCTGGTGGTGGTGGTTGGGTACTGAGTTGAGTTAGACGTACCGCTCGAATTCGTACGCGAGGTCGCGCGCGCGAGTTCCGTGGCTGAAACCGGTCACGTAGAGGGTAGTGCCGTTGCGAGACATGATGGCGGTTGATGGCAAGTCGGTGGGAGAGGGGAGACGCGATGGAAATAGCTGCCACACAGGTGGTGGTGCTGATGGTGTTATTGGGAGCGAGAAGGAGCCTGAGAAAAATTTAGACAGGTGGGTAACGGGACAGCGCAACGGCTGGCTAGCTTCAGCTCTCCCAGAGTATCAGTGATGTCGGGGTGGTCCGTGTGGTCTTGGAAAGATATCCAGTGACCGTCTTTTGAATGTCTGGTATGGGCACCTCTGACAGGTGAAGTTGCTCTGCTCTGGGGAGTTGATGAAGGTTGGTGTTTGGCGGTGACGAGATGTCGGAGAATGGCAACGTTGAAAGTGGAAAGGCAAGGCCCCCGATGCGGACTTGAAAGCTAGAAAGGGCCCACTACTTCCACGCTCCTGATTGGGTGGGGCACACTGTGATGCGGTGTCAGCCAAGCCTTTTTATTCACAACTTCCCTGCACCGACACTCAAAGCAGATCGAGTCGAGGACAGACATGGAGACATGGACAAAGGAACAACCGCAAACAACTCTCTCTACTAATGATTCCATTGCTGCTGACATAAACAAATTTACAGAATTAGATACAGACTACACAGCACACTCGGCCCAGTGAATATCCCCAGCCAGAATATCATATTCCCAAGCGTTGCTCTATTCTTGAGCCATCTGGTCCTACTCAACCTCACCAACTATACACACATCTCATCAGCACCAAGCCCATAATCCAAGTAAGGGGTAATGAACAGAAAAGACTCACCGGCAACTGGCACATCTGCAACACCAACAAGTACCCCCTCAACTTCTTAAAAATACACCACATCACCAGCTCATGCACACAAGCTGACAGCCCAAACGTAATCAGCGTCGCCGTATGCCTGTTGACCTTGAACGCCGAGATGGAGCTATGATAAACATGCCTTAGCAAGAAATTATGCACCGGCCTGTTCCAGTCCCTAGCAAACTGATCCCAGCTCACACAGTTCCACCACGCATCATAGAAGCTCCTGTCGGCAAAGTACGTGATCTCGGCCAAAAAGTTCAAGATGGTCTCCCAGATCAGATACCACACCAGCAGGTACTCCATCATGAACGGGAAGATCAGGTCCAGCAGCATCCAGGGAAACTGCTTGAACCGTTTGGCCAGGGGCATGTTCTGCGCCTTCATCTCCACAGTCTGCATCACGACCGGGTAGATAAAGGCCTGGGAGATCATGATCATGACAAAGATGATGCCGAAGCAGGCGACCAGTTTCTCGAGGGCGTAGTAGACGTTGATTTTGTTGGAGCGGGGGTATTCGAGTTCGTAGACCACCGTCGGGAAGACAATGTACTCGTAGTGGTTCCAGACGGTGAGGTTATTTGGGTATGCCCTCGACGGATCTGTTGCCTTGCCCTTGAGCTCCTCAGTAAGAGCCTCGATTTCACTTTTGAGCATGTTGACTTCCTTGAGCATATCAGTTTCTTCCCCTTCCCCATGCCGTCTTAGAGTTGTTGTTGTTGCGGTGTTATCCGCCTTCTCAACAGAGCTGGCAACTCCCTCAGTTATCACCCCCTTTTCCAACCTCTCCACCCTCCCCTTCAACCCCTCCCTCCTCTTCCACAACCCAGACAAATACCCATTATAAAACCCAAAACTATGCATCTTCATCACCATCACAACCCCATGCATAACAAAAAAAACCGTATGCGTCCACGGCCACCCCCTCCAAAGAGTAAAACCCACCACCCCAGCCATAAACCCCGTCTGCCAAACATGCTGAACCACCCACCCGGACCCATCCCAATTCACCCCCCCCCTCAACACCAACCCCCGTTGTATAACCAACCCAACCCCAGTCAACCCACACATCACCCCGTCCGCCAGACCCAACACCACTACCTCCTTCCCAGGAGCAAACATCGTCGACAGAATCTCATGCGTCCCAAGCACATTGCCATATTCCCTCCAGTTATCCGCCCCAATCTTGACCACGAACAAAAAAACAGACATCCAAAACAGGGTGTAAAATCCGAAGAACGGGGACGAGGTGGCGAGGGGATTGTGCCGGTCAAATGTTGTCAACGAGGGAGTGAAGATCGGGGTGGTGAATTGTTTGTGGTGGTGAAGGTGATGGTGTTTCCTCTTATTTTGCTCTGATTTGACAACAGGGGTAGTAGACTTAGGTGTGAGGGGTGGCGTCGATGGTGTTGGTTGAGAAAACGACGATGGTGGTGTCGACGGCTGGTAGTCACCGCGACAAGACTGCGCAGCAACTGTCTTCTGCCTCGAAAGCGATAAATCCGTCCCAAACTCCTCCTCACTCGTAGTAGTCGAGCTCTCAATCGACGATATCCCCGGCCGAGCCGCCTCCGACCCCGAGTTACGGCCATAATGAAAGCCGTTGAATGCCACCGTCGAATCCATCGCACCGTTATCCTCACCGTTGGCTAGCACTGCCATTGCAATCTGATAATCAGCAAACTTGATTTCTTAAAAAGTCACCTGCTGCGCATACAACGCATCCAAAAACTCCCCCCAAATCCCCCGAAACTCATTCCAGAAATAAATGATGTGAGAATGATGAGGCGACGTGATCAACAGGGCGATGCCCACCATGACATGGTAGAGTTGCATCTGAGATTTGATCTGCTCTGCTTGCGCAAGCAAGAAAAAAAAGGCCTGCATGTATATGTATATATCAGCTTATAAGGCAAGGCAGCCGCCAGCCCGGAATACGTCGTGTGGCAACCCGACATATAAGCACATTTCTACATCCTTCGGTTCGTATTATATAAACACCTCTCGTGGTCTGTATGATGCGATGCAACAACACATTTCATTCTATTTCTGTCTTGTGTTCCTATACCTATTGTTTCACGGATTCACCGGTGCCAAAAACATGCAACAGTCCGCCCCGGATCGGGCGGAACCATGTGAGCGTGGCTAAGAGACATTGTCTCAAAGGCAAAAGAGGGAAAAGAGACGGATACGGAGGTGGAGGAATGCCCAACGCCCGGGTGGCGTGGGGCCGGGCCCAGGTGTAACGTCCGCCGTCGGAATGCCGGCAACAGGTCAAAGAGCACATAGCAACCAACAAGGGTTAGGGTGCTGCTCCCTTCACTCCCTCAACCTCGACCTTCGTCCCACATCGGAACCAGGGATGTGGTATCCTCGATTGAGACATTTCTCGAAGAGTTCTTTGTGAGATCAGAATTGTTTCCATTGCCCTTTTCATACCATTCATGAGCAAAACAGCAAACACCCCGCAGGCAATGTTAGAAGAGCATGTATCTAAACGTTTTCTACCCATTCCGACTGCACACAACGCCTTTTCCTACGCTGACCCAAGCACCAACCCAACACCTCAAAAGGTAAGCTATTGAGCAGATGGAGCAGCCTCCGTAGCTTCCGCAGGCGCATCACCGTTTGTCCTCACTGGCAACGCCTTCTCCTCAGGCTTGCCACCGCCGGGGTAGCGTGTCCCCTTGTTCTTGACCTTCTTCTCCTTCTTAGGTGGAGGAGGGTAGGCCTTCTCGGCAATCTCCTGCCACTCCTTGTTGTTCTTGAACGCCTCCTGGATAGGTGCCAAAAGAGCGTTCAAGTCTCTTGTGATCGCAGGCTTGATCAATTGTGGCGTCAACTGTCACCAAATGTTAGCACCCGCCCCCCCATTCCTATCTCACTCATCACAGCGGAAAACACTCACGATATCATTCTTGTAATCCTCCCTAATCTTCTCAATATCCTCATAAACCAACGTCTCCAACCCATCCCTCTCCCTCTCCACCTTGAACTCCTTCTTCCCCCTCAACCCGCTTGCCGGCAGCAGCACATACTCAATAAAAGCCAACAACCCATTATCCTCCGTCACCTGCGGCGCCGCATGCGCCTTCTTGATCTTCTTAGCCACCGTCTCTGGCGAGTCCAACAAGTCAATCTTGCTATCCGGATCACTCGAGCTCATCTTCCCCCCATGCAAACCAGGCACCATCGGGTTCATCAAATGCGCCCTCTCCTTGTAACCCAACTTGGGCAACCACTCCTTCGCAGCAATAAACAACTTTCTCTGATCGACCCCACCAAACTGCGCATCCACATCAAGATACTGCTCATCCAGCACCTGCAAAATCGGGTACAGCAGCCCACTCAGCGGCGCGTTATCCGTCTGCTTGACAATCTCCGCGCCCGCCTTTTTCGCGTCATGCTCCGAAATGATCGAGGCCATCTTGTACACATCCATGACGTACTCGGCCGACTTTTGGTACGACGACCCGAGCACAATCTTGAGCTTCTCGGTCGAGACGCCGACGGCGCCGAGGAGGGTGGAGATGGTGTAGCGGTAAAACTCGGCGCGGTGCATTACCAGCTCGAGGGGGGCCTTGAGGTTGTCGAGGAAGCCGTGGATGTCGGCGAGGAGGACCGTCAGCTCGCAGCCGGCGGCGAGGAACTGGGCCATCTTGATGGCGGGGACGAGGTAGCCGCAGTGAGGGCGGCCCGTGGTTGCCGTGCCTGATTTTGGTTTCTTTCTGTCAATAACCCATCTTGTTCCCCCTATACTATGCAAGTGAAAGGTGAATACAAACCCCAGTAAATCTTGGGATGGCCCCCTTCATCAACAACCTTCTTGATGATCTCCTCATTGAGGAACTCGGCCAGGTTCTCCTTGATGAGAGCGAACCTCTGTTCCGCGTTGCTGTTGTCGGCCGCCATTGTCACTACTAGTTTTCTGTTCCTTCTTTCGTCCCGTCCCTGTCCTCGAGTATGCGCAGAAAGGACAAGAAAAGTCAATGGGTTGAAAAGGTGTCGAAGGGAAAGCGTGTTCCAGAGATCGAGAACCACCGTTGACTCAAGTTTTGGTGGGGCAAAAGAAGACAGTCTCGGCCGGTCGCGCATGCAATGTGCAGTGCCCCTCTCTTGTCGCGGGGTCCCTTGTTCCTTTTGCACTTTTGGGGGAGCAAGGGTTCAATCTGCCGCCCGTCACCGCTTATCGGGAGTGACTCCACCCAGAACTCCTGAATGACCCTCAACTCACTGCCTCAGCGTCTACGAAGGGGGGTACTCGGAACCAGAGTGGCTGTTGTTCTCACCAACAACCTCATCTATCCAGTCGTTATACCGTCGATACTCAGCTTTGGGTCATGCATGCAAAGTTAGCGCTTGACCCCTTCAGCTCCCCATCACCAGTGGCGCCGAACCAACTCATCATCTCAGACCCAACACTCAGACCCGTCCCCTCAACACATCGGATGAGACCAGGAACATTCCCCAATTCAAGGATTCAACTAGATAGAATTCAAGACGCCGCATAACTCGGCTACTCTGCAGAAAAAGTAAATAAAACCACACGCCCAAGCCATCAACAAAAAGTGCTACCTAAACAGAACAATTCGGGGCATGAAGAAAAGGAAAATGACTGAGAATCCGTAAAACAGACTTGTTTTCGTAGTCGCAACTTTTCCCAAGAACCTTGCCTGTCCCCGCCTCCCCACCTTTTGTCGAGTTCCAACTTATAACAAACGAAAAGATGCTCCATTCTACTGCATCTTTTCGTGAGTTGCCATCAGAGAACCTGTAGTTTTACCACATTAGCTTCTTCATCGTGTTCATCAGGAACCGAAACACATACCAATAAACGTCGTCACCAAACGGCTGCGAACCTGGCAAATATCCTCGGGCACCAGCCAAATCGTCGCCCCCATCTTTCTCGCAATACTGATACTGAGCTTGGCATTGAGATACGCCTCCTCGTCGTTCCGCCCAGGCGTGACAAGATCGTAGTCGACATAGCTGCTCTTCATACCATTCAGCACATCCAGCAAGAACACACCCGACCCAATGACAGAGTCCTTGAACGATCGGATGGTCCCTGTGCGACCGCCCTTGCGCACCATGTCGTTGGCCCACTGGACCATCTCTGAATCGGTGATCTCGAGCTTGCCCAACCGCTGCGCCAGGCCCTTCAGGGTAACAGTGATATCCTTGCGCATGAGCTGCCAGACCAGACCAAGCGTTAGAGTGCGCTGCCCGTCAGTGATATCCGCACCCTGGATGCCAACAAGCGAGAAGCCGTTTTGCTTGCCGAGCTCAATGGCGTAGTTGGTGTTTTCCACAGCCTTGAATCTCGACATCTCACCGCCGTGCGCGGGGAGCTTGTTGACGTGCCGCCAGTTGACCGAGCCATTGATAACCTTGTCGTAGGCCTGGAGAAGGATGGTGCCGTCGCGGAGGTCGTCAAAGAAGGACTGGACAGCGGGCTGCACATCCAAACTGTTGAGCCAGAGGGTGAAAACACGGGCCTCGCGCTCGCCTTCAGCATCAAAGTCCTCCACCTCGAGCTTCTCCGCCTCAGTGATTGGGTCAAGGCAGGGGTGGGTGTTGAACAGGTTGGCAACGAAGGCAAGATTGAGCTTGGGGTTACCGGCAACAAGCGAAGAAGGGCTCAAGAACTTGCGGCATCCAAGAAGGTCAGCGTTTTGGAGAACTTCCTCAGCGCGCTGGTGCAAATCCCGAGTTTGAAGAGGGGCCCGAGTGCAACCATACTCAGAGCCAATCTGGGCCAGCAACACCGTGTAGTTCTCGCCATTCTTGACATCCGACGAGAAATTGGTAACCCTGTTGGGCCAGTTAGCAGCCTTGAGGTGGTAGTTGAACCACCGGAGGAGGATCTGCTCAGGGGGCAGTCTGAGGAACTGCTCCAGAGTCTCGTCCTCGTCAAGCAGACGGTACAATTCGGGGTGGAGCTTGATGTCAATCTTGCCCAACAGACCCCGGCGAATAACCTGCCAAATCAGTCCCAGAATGAGATGCTCCCTGACCTCAGCGATATCCCCGGCACCAATGTTGACAACTGAGCAGCCTATGCCCTTTGCTGACTCAATGACGATGTTGTTGTTTTCCGTCATCTGGAAGGCGTTGAGCTTCTTGGCTCCCTTGGGCCGGTTCAGGACACGCTCATCGATCGTGTCTGGAACGCTGTCGTTGATGAGCTTGGCGAGCACCAAACCGTCCTTGCACTCGTCGAACATCTCGAACGTGTCGGTTGGGAAGGGGAGGCGGTTGCCAATGTCGGGATCGCCGGCGAGGACGGCATTGATGTGGCGCGTAAACTCGGTGCGTTCATCCTCGTTGATGGTGTGGGTAATGTTAGAGTTCGAACCTTGCACAAAGATCTTGCCCTGAGTTCCGCTGATGCTGCCCTTGGAAGAGTGGCCTCCTCCTGTTCTCTGGGAAATCACAGCAGCTGGCGAGGCGGCGGCAGCGGCGGAAAGCCTTTGCGAGTTGGAGGGAGCATCACGGAGCTTGGCAATAAGCTGTGGGAGAATATGGGTCAGCAACCTGGCGCAAGATGACATGGTGCTGAGTCGGCATTGCTACCCCCGAGCTAGTAGAGGACGAGTACATACACCAACATAATCCTCCAGTTCGACTCTTCTTGAGGAGTCGAGCTCAACCTCCTTTAGCGCTTGACGGACGACATCGTATGGCTTGCGCTCGCTGGTCTGAGTGGCCTTGATGGCGGTAGCCTCATCAATGTAACCCTTGTCGTCAACGTCGAGCTTACGGAAGGCGTCGGCTAACGAGAAGATCTCGGGCTGTTGGAATTGAGGGAATTTCCTAGGTAGCTACATGTCAACTTGTGGCAATCCCGGCAGCAAAACAATGCGCGCGTGTTTCTTTGTTGGGGGTAGACTGGTCGTACCTCTGGATCTTGAGGACGTTCATGGTGATGCGGGGGATTCGGAGAAGCGCGCAGAAGTACGCGGTAACTGTACTGGTGTGTCTCTAAGATAGCTTGATGATGCTTGTAGATGGTACTCAAGAAGAGGAGTAAGTAAAGCAAACGAAACTCGAGACGGCCGCGCGCCTTTAGCAAACAATGGAAGTTCCAGGTTTTATGTTTGGCCGGGGAAAGGGTCGTCGTAATCGTGTGATTTTTAGACGGTAGGCTTCAATGTCCAGGGCAGGTGGAGGAAATAGGGGAGCTTCCATGCTGCACTCCTTCCAAGGCTTGCGGGGGCGGGGGGTTCCCAGGCGGCCTGGCACTGATGTAATCGCCTGGGCAGAAACCAAGCCACAGAGGGATTGCGTAAGGTAACGGCCCAACCATATGCAAGGGCGGTGAGTTAGGGAGTGACCTTTTCAGGGTCATGATTCAGGGGTTATACTGCATAAGTCGTGTACCCCACGAACAGCAACACCAAAAAAATTGCTTTTTGCTTTCCTGTCTTGGCATCTCGAAATAACTTCATCTTCACTCACACACACTCCAGGCTTCAGCAAAACGTGAGGTGAGCATATCTTATCACATATCACTCTCACTCAGGTGATTACTCACGAATTAGACTTACATAATAATATCGTACTAACTACCTCACCTAGTACCTCGTCACCTCACCTCACCTTACCTACAACCCTCATATCTCCGCCTTTCACCTCAAACCACCCTCCCAAAATGTCCCTCTGCAAATCCTGCCACCAACCCTTAATCCTCCAATTCGAGTCCGACTCAGAAGACGAGTCCCTCGCCCCCCCTGCAGACCAACCCCCCATCCCCGACGACCTCCACCTCCCTTGCCAATGCCACTTCCACTGGCAATGCCTCCTCGACCTCTCCTCCACCGTCGCCCTCACCCTCAGCTGCCCCTCCTGCACCACCTACCTCCCCTCCAACCCCCCCACCGGTTCCGGTTCCGCCTCAGGCTCCTCCACCAACCCCTTCCTCCCCACCTCCCAAGCCGCCCAAATCCTCACAACCTACACCAACGAAGGCGGCGTCCAAGAAAACCTCAACATCCTCCCCCACCTAACCGAAGAAGCCTACCTCTCCGCCAACCCCCAGTTCCGCCCCGCCAAAGCCCTCCACACCCTCGCCAGCGAGGGGGACACGGCCGGCATTCTTGAGTTGTTGGCTGATGTCGACGCTGACGAGGACATCACCCTTTCTCTGCCTCAGCTCCTCTGCTGGCAGGACCCTTTGAACGAGTCCAAGACTGCGATGCACCTCGCTCTTGAGAACGAGCAGGAGGAGGTATTTTGGCTGCTTTTGTGGCTCGAGAGCGGGGTTCACACTTCTGTTTTTCCAGAGCAGGTGATGCAGAGTTGTGAGGGTGTGGGCCTGCCGAGACGGGGGACGGTTCCCCAGGAGGAGGATGTCAGGTTTATTAAGGATGGGAAGGGGAGGACGGCGGGGGATTTGTGCCGAGAGTTGGGGGGCGCATGGGGGAGTTATGCGGAGATGTTGGGGATGATTTGAGGGGATGGAGATGAAAGGATGGAGATGAAAGGATGGAGATGAAGGGGTGGATGGGCATAGCATATGATACCAACAATGGGATGGGATACATAAAAAGCGGCTGGCTGTTTAGAGATATCAAAAGCGTTGATAATACATACATCCCCTACAGTGAACATCGGATCTGTTCCTTCATGTCAAAAGCACCACCTCTCCTATGCCCAAACATCAAACAGTTTCTATCTCTCTGTAACAATAAGGGTATATCCATCCATCCATTCCTCTTCCCAATTTCCCCCGTCTCATCATACATACATTCATACCATCACACGCTATCATCACACCCTCGGCGTCCTCACCCTCTCCCCCTGCAACAGCTGCGAAAGGACAAAATGAGCCACATCCTCATCCGCCCAATAACTCATATGCGACGCAATCGTGTTCATCGGGTTAAAGTCAAGCACACTCCTACAATTCCACGTTAGCACCATCGTCATCTCCCCACCCTCATGCCAGTTCACTTACTCCTGAATACAATAATCCACCCTCCCATTCCTATTCAACCCCCTAATCTTCCCCTCCTCCCTCCTCATCCTCTGCGCCTTCCTCTCTTCCTCCAACCACCTCTCCTTCGTCAGCACATCCCCCCCATTCCCATCCCCCTTCTCCCCCCCACCACCATCCGCCCTCTCAACCCTACTCTTCTGAAACCGACTAAACAACGTCTCCAACTCCTCATCAATCAACGCCCCCCCATCCTTCCCTCCCCCCGTAACCGCCGCAATCGCCATCTGCCTCTCCGCCGTCTTCTCGCTCTTTTCCACATGATCCTCCATCTTACTGTTGCCCCCCCCCTCCGCCGCCCCAAGCTGCTTCTCCTTCCACGCACCACTACCCGGCGACCCAACCGGACTAAGACTCAACTCCCTCTCCCGATGATGCGAAGCATTGATATTATTCACATCCTCCTGCGTCAGCCCCAAGCTCCGATTCAGCAAGCTACTCGCGATCCCAGCAGAGAAACTGCTCCACAACCCCGTCACGCTCTGCCCAACCTTTGCCCCCAAGCCCGTCAGCCCTTGAGGGGCTACACTCCCAAAGATGGTCTTTTTTGTATATGGCAATGCCTGCGGCTTGAGAGTAGACATGACCTGGGATATCAACGGTTCAAGTCGGTACGCGATCGGATCCGACGGGTGGAAAATGTTGAACATCTGAGAGACTTTGGGAGAGGAGACACTGAACGGGTGGCCAGTAATAGGAGAGAGGTGTTGATCGCTAGCATACGAATACGCCGGTGCAGACAAAAAGGGATCCTCCATGTAATCCGGATTCAGCGGGCTCTCCGACGGGACAGCATTGGGCAGATTCCTAGCGGAAATTGTCCTCCCCTTGAGCATCTGGAACAACCCGATCGGTGACCCTAGACAATAAAAGTCCGCCACGTCAAAGTCGAAAGCCAGATCTCTGCTCTCCTTTGGTTCGAATCTATCTTCTGAAGAGGCAGCAGGCCAGATTCTCAAAGGGTTTCGCGGCAGCGAAGCGGCAGGTGCCCTTTTCTTTTGTCGGCAGAGAATGTCAAACATGATGGCTGAGCCGAGGGAATGCCCCACAATGTGGACTTTGCCCTTGAACTCTGGGTTGCGTTCCTTGAAGGTCCTGTAGATGTGGTTGGATTCCTTGACAACAATGTCGGCGATTTGCTCCCGGTAGGCGCTCTGGTAGAGAAGCACGTCGAGGGCGAGGTCAGAAATAAGGGAACGGGCGAAAGCGAGGCCTTCAATGGTGATATCCTCCAGAGACGGGTACTCGTCCTCCTCATCAAATGCCTCGGCGAGATCGTGTTCTCCTCTTCTTGGCTTGCGCTTGGGAAAGTCGAGACGGTGGCGCCAGACCACAGGCAGCACCTGAACTCGACAGTTACCTGGTCCGCTTTCCCCAATCTCAGAATTGAGTGCCCGTAAATCTGCGGATACAGAGTACACATTCTTGAGATTCTTGCGAAGAATATTCACATCGTGAACAAAGTTGATGCTGTCCATCCTGCGAGATAGCAACTGCCCGATGCCGTGTGTCACCAACACCAGATGCTCGATATCACGGCCTTGGTTCTCACCAGCGTTGGTATTGTAATCGCCCATCATCTCCTTCTCTTCGCGCACCCTGATAGCCTCGGCTTCAGCTTCTGGGTCCTCTGCCCGCTCCATCAAATTGGACAGTTGGCGAGATAAAGAGTTCCGAGGATTGTCGGGCTCCATGTCTGCACCCTCATCCAGACTGGGCCGCACGCTCGTGGGCGGTGCAGATCGCCTCTTGAGGGCCTTTGGGGTCTCATCGCCTTTCTCGTTGGATGTTGATTTTGATCCCGCTGGTGTCACTGGCCGCTTCTCATCCTTTTCCTTGACCTTCTTCGCCTCAGTGTACCCTCGCACTAGTTTCACACCACTCATGTATCCACCACCTGCAAACCTTTCGTACATTGTCGATGTAACCCACGACAACATCCCATCAGAGGACAACCACGCTGTATTAGAATCCTGATACGTTGCCACGCTGTTCATATAACTACCGAACAACCGATAGGTCTGCGGTTGATGTTGGGGTACACTGGCTGCAGTCTTTGCGCTGGTTTTGGCCTGGGATTCATCGACAATCTTCAAGTTCTCCGAGGAACCCTTGGGTGTTAGTCCCTTCGTTGACGGGTTCGAGGGTGCCTTCGGGTATTGCCATGGCTTGACCTTGAGATATCCCTCCTCAAGTTGAGCAGCCAGATTCTCCTCACAAGGTCGGAGCGTGGAGCCCTCTTGATAGAACCAACTTCCGCGCCGGACCTCGTACACGGGACCCTCCCAGTAAATGGGCGCAAGTTCGCGCTCTTCAATATCCACATCGAACAAGAAGTCTTCGTTTACGGGCACTCTTGTTTTGGATCCGCTACTGTCTGTGTCTTTTTCTCCCTCGCCAGACACAGCCCGTGGGCGCTTAGTCCCTATGCGAGCAAGCGCATTCCCGGTGAAAGCGTTCCGTTCCTCCTCGAGCTCCTGTAGTCTAGCCTGGTATGCGGCCTCCACGGCTCGCGAATCTCGGGGATCAAAGGCGACGTATTTCTTTGGCTGGGCAGGTTTGGCATCGGAAGCGGCCTTGGTGATCATAAACTTAGGCTTGCGTTTTGGCACCTAAAGCCAATGCTCAAAATTAATTTGAATCTTCCAACACTTTCCAAAGAAACACTCACGTCAACAGCATGGAACCACTGTATATTAGGCGGGGGACAGTCTGGTGGATATCGTTTGAAGCTTTGGCCATAAAAGGGATTCAATGTATGGTCGACGGTAGTGGAGGGGGCGAGGGCTGGCTGAGGATCTTTCGGCGTGGGAGTTGCACTGCGAGGTCCAGCCCAGGGATTGATCGAGTCGACGGCGGAAGCAAGATATGACTTCTCAACCTTCTTCTCGACAGCAGTATTTGGGGCCGGCGTGGAAGCCATAGCTCCGGGATGTCTGGGTGACCCAGGATTCGGTTCGGGAAAGCCGCTCGCAGTCTTCCAAATATATCGACGGTTTGAAAAGAAAGGGTAGCGTTGTAAGGATCGCCCAACAGCTCTCCTCGGCCGGATCAAGCGATGAGGCATGCAGCTTTTGATGCCAGTTGTTGATTCGCTTATCTTGCTCGAGACCAGGGAAGGACTTGGCACAGCAACTAGAGGCTGAAGGAATGCACAAAGGAAAGTTTCTAAACAACGGAAGAAGAATTTATTGTGTGGTTCTTCTGCTCAATATTTCTAGCACCTTTTCATCAAAGCCAGGAAAACAGGTCCAACACAAGAACGTGGTCTCTTGTTTCGGCCCACGCCCTGGACATCTCTCCGGCCAAAGCTCGTGACATCCGCAACGACCGGCAGCAGCAAATGATGACGGAGGGTGCTTGGAGAACTGCTGTTGATTGGACGCAGAAAAACCGTTGCCCCGCAGCCTTCCCGGCAGGCTGGGAAACTTGGAGACTGTGCCCCGGTACTTTCCTTCCCGCACTGGAACAGGCAGAAATAAAGTATATCTGCCAAGACCTCAAGTACAGCTGATCCTCAGTTGATCCATGCGCCTGCACCAAAAGTGTCAGGGGTGGGTGCATGGGATGGTGGGGCACATCTTTCGGGATTGGAGTCATTCAGTTGCTTAGCCTTGCCCCGCCTTGCGCCGACAAAATTATTCTCGGCTGCAATCGCGAACCACTTTTGACACGCCTCGAAACTTGAACCACTTGTCGTCGCCAACCAGCCACACTTTGCTGGGAAAATCAAGCAGTTATCCCACAATTCCACACCCCTCCGCTGGTATTTCTTTTACTCTCAATCTCACCAACAGCAGCAGCAACTTAGACGTCGCCATCTCATCGACACATTCCCGGCGAGCCCGCTATGAGCAGGTAGCATAGCTACCTTGAGGGGCAATTCGTTGTTCCATCTCGCCGCGACCACACAACCACACCACACCACACAATCACATCACAAAATGGAGTCGGAAGTCGAGGCCGGCAGGGCCTCCGAGAACCGCAAGACCTTGGTGAAGGACCAGCTCCCAAAGCGCTTCAAGGCCCTCAAGTTCGGCATTCAATCCACCCAAGACATTCTTAATCAAGGTGTGCTCGAGGTCTCCGACAATCTGCTCTACGATGTCGAAAACAATCGAGCTCCCTTCAAGCATGGACCCCTCGATCCCCGCCTGGTGAGTATCGACACTTCCTTCGTCATGCTTTGTCCCATGTCATAGCTAACCTGTCCCCCAAAGGGAACCTCGAGCCCGAAACCCGATGCGAAATGCCACACCTGCCACCAAGATCTGATGGGCTGCCCTGGTCATTTTGGTCACGTCAAACTTCCACTCCCCGTCTTTCACATTGGCTATCTCAAATACATCCAGGCGACCCTGCAAAACATTTGCAAATCATGCTCCAGGATCCTCCTGACCAACGAGGAGCGCCGCCGGTTCCTCAGATCACTCCGCCGGGAACAGGACAACATGGCGCGTACGGCCGTACTCAAGCGCATCAACGAGCAGTGCCGGAAAGTGAGGAACTGCTACCACTGCGGTGACCTGCAGGGAACCATCCGAAAGCTGAGTTGCATGAAGCTTGTCCATGACAAGTTTGTGGCCTACAACAAGTCGACGGCCCAGAAGAAGGTGGCACCCGAAAGCAAGATCGAGTTTGATGCCTCCTTTGAGAGCGCCAAGGCTCATTTCGCAGAGCTTGGAAAGCACACCCGCCGTGCCATGGATGATATGCATCCCCTCAAGGTTCTCAACCTGTTCAAGGAGATCAACTCGGTCGATTGCGAGCTGTTGGGCCTAGATCCTGCCGAAGGACGACCCGAGATGTTTCTCTGGCGGTACCTCCCAGCCCCCCCCCTTTGTATCAGACCATCGGTCGCCCAGGAAAGCGCAAGCAACGAAGACGACATTACCACAAAGTTGGCCGAAATTGTCATCTATAGCGCACATTTGCGCGAAGCTATGCTAAAGGGTGCGCCGCTTCCTTCCCTCATGGAGCAGTGGGAATTCCTTCAGCTGCAGGTCGGCATGTACGTCAACAGTGATGTGCCTGGCCTCGTCCAGCAAGGCTTTGGCAAGGTTACTCGTGGCTTCTGCCAACGTCTCAAGGGAAAGCAGGGGCGCTTCCGTGGCAATCTCTCGGGCAAACGTGTTGACTTCAGTGGGCGTACTGTCATCTCCCCCGATCCGAATCTGAGCATTGAACAGGTGGCCGTCCCCGAACGTGTCGCCAAGAACCTCACATACCCCGAGCGCGTTCACGCGAACAACATTCAAAAACTCAAGGCTTGTGTGAGAAACGGCCCGACTCAATACCCTGGCGCGTTGCAAATCACTAAGAACCAAGGCGAAGAGAATGAGATGAAGTTTCTCTTGAAGCACATGAAGCCTCACATCCTTGAGAAGAATGCGGACAACCTCCGGATTGGAGATGTTGTAGAACGGCATCTCGAAGACAACGACATCGTCCTGTTCAATCGTCAACCCTCACTTCACAAACTGAGTATCATGAGCCATTACGCAAAGATCAGACCTTGGAGGACGTTCCGGCTGAACGAGTGTGTTTGCTCGCCATACAATGCCGATTTCGACGGTGATGAGATGAACCTTCACGTCCCACAGACAGAGGAGGCGAGAGCAGAGGCTATCAACCTGATGGGCGTCAAGAACAATTTGTGTACTCCCAAAAACGGCGAGCCCATCATTGCCGCCACCCAGGATTTTATTACCGCTGCTTATCTGTTGAGCGGCAAAGATAGGTTCTACGACAGAAGCAACTTTACCTACATTTGCACACAGATGCTTCTTGGCGATACCTATCTCGAGCTTCCGCCTCCTGCCATCCTCAAGCCCAAAGCTCTCTGGACTGGCAAGCAAATCTTCAACGTCATGATGCGGCCCAACAAGGAGTCGCCTGTCTTGGTCAACCTCGATGCCAAGAACAAGGTCTACAACAAAGGAAACCTCCAGCCTCCAGACATGGACATTGACGACTCGTTCCTTGTTGTTCGCAACTCCGAGGTTATCTGCGGCCGCATGGACAAGTCCACGGTTGGAGAGGGCAAAAAGAACTCTGTGTTCTATGTCATTCTGAGAGACTATGGAGCCGACTATGCTGCCGCCACGATGAACCGTCTGGCCAAGCTCTGTGCCAGATCTTTGACACTGCGCGGCTTCTCTATCGGTGTTGGTGATGTGTTTCCTTCGCAGGCATTGACTGAACACAAGCTCATGCTCCTCGAAAAAGCCACGACGGTGTGCGACGGATTTATTTCCCAAGCAGAAAACGGGACTCTTGAGAAGGCTCCAGGTTGCGACATGAAGGAGACTCTGGAGACCAAGCTTTCGGGAACCCTGAGCGCTGTCCGTCAAGCTGCCGGTAGCTACTGCACCGAGAATCTCAGCAGAAACAACGCACCTCTCATCATGGCCAAGTCTGGGTCCAAGGGTTCCGAAATCAACGTGGCCCAGATGATTGCCTGTGTCGGTCAACAGATTATCGGCGGCAAGCGTGTCGCTGATGGATTCCAGAACCGAACCTTGCCTCATTTCGAAAAGGGCGACAAGCGCGCGGCTGCCAAGGGCTTCGTCAAGAACAGTTTCTACACCGGTCTGCATCCTACCGAGTTCTTATTCCACGCCATTTCTGGCAGAGAAGGTTTGGTCGACACCGCTGTCAAGACGGCCGAGACGGGTTACATGTCCAGACGCTTGATGAAGTCGCTGGAAGATTTATCGACTCAGTACGATGACACGGTGCGCACCTCGGAAGGAGGCATTGTCCAGTTCCAGTACGGTGCAGACAGGCTCGACCCAGTGGACATGGAGGGAGATGCCCGGCCTGTCAACTTTGATCGGACCTGGAACCACTCCCAGACCATTACTTGGAACAACTCGGAGAGGGGGTTGCTGCCGTCCGAGATACAGAAACTGACCAAGGAGTTACTGGACAGACAGCGGGCGCTCTATGTCCGACGTGACATGCTTACCGGCGAGGTCATCACTGGGCTTACCGATGAGCAGATCCGCACGAGCACGGACCGCGCAGCGTATATGGCTGTCGACGAGCACGACGCCGCGAGAGAGTACCTCAACAGTGTCCAGTCATACATCACACAGAGAGCCACCAAGCTGGCCAGGATTCGCAAGTCGGTCGGCCTCGATCCAGGCGTGTTAGAAGACGACCTTGCCATGCAGGCTGCAGTTAATAGGATGAACAAGGGTGGATCCGAGATGGATATCGATCTGGATGATGAGGCGCGCGCCAAGGGACAAAAGCACGCCGACCTCACGGCCAAGGTGTCGGAGGCCAGTCTTCGGAAATTCATCGAGCTATGCCTGGAGAAGTACAAGAAGGCACAGGTCGAGCCAGGTCACGCTGTAGGAGCCGTGGGCGCTCAGTCGATCGGTGAGCCTGGAACGCAAATGACGCTCAAGACGTTCCATTTCGCCGGTGTTGCCGGCATGAGTATCACCCAGGGTGTCCCGCGTATCAAGGAGATCATCAACGCCTCCAAGACGATCAGTACACCTGTCATCACTTGCGTCTTGGAGAATACTAAGGATGTCAGCGCGGCCCGGGCCGTCAAGCACAGGATTGAAAAGACTTACATCAAGGATATCCTTGACTATGTGGATGATGTGTGGCTGCAGGACGTCGCCAAAATTGTGCTCAGGCTTGAGAAGGATGGTCTTGAGAACCTGGAGCAGATTGGGATAACGACTACCGATATTGCCGACGCCATTGTCAAGGCCAAGAAGCTCAAGTTGAAGATTGAGCCAGAAGACCTGAAGGTGAACAAGAATGTCATTGAGGTTCTCGTCCACAACACATGGCAGGATGCGACGGCGGCGAGAAAGGCGGCCAGGCAACGCGCTGCGGCTCTGGAAAAGGGGCTGACTGTCGCCAATCCAGGGGATGAGTCGGCAGCCGATTTCCAGTTGAGAGTCAACTTCCTCAAGCGCATGTTGCCGGAAGTGCCCATTGCCGGCCACCCCGAGACAACGAGAGCAATTATCAATGTCGACAGCAAGACTTCGGCGCATACAGTTCTGGTGGAAGGTTACGGACTGCGCGCTTGTATGACCACAGAAGGTGTGGTTGGCACCAAGTGCTTGACCAACTCGGTCATGGAATGTCGCGATGTACTGGGTATTGAGGCGGCCCGCACAACCATTGCCTTTGAAATTCAGCAAGTCATGGGCGACATGAACATCGACCCTCGTCACATGGAGCTTTTGGCCGATGTCATGACATACAAGGGTGACATTCTCGGCATCACGCGCTTCGGCCTTGCCAAAATGCGCGACAGTGTTCTCCAGCTGGCTTCTTTCGAGAAGACGCCAGACCATTTGTTTGATGCCGCTGCTGGTATGAAGACAGACCGGATCTTGGGCGTCAGTGAGTGCATCATCATGGGCCAGACCATGTCGATAGGGACAGGTTCGTTCCAGGTGGTCAGACGTCTTGGTCTCTATGACTGGCAGCTTAAGCCCAAGCCCTCTATGTTTGATGAGATATGGAAGAAGACGCACTCCAAGCTTGGCAGGGGCCGAGCCCGGCCGGCGGTGGTTGCGGCGGCTTGTTAAGCAGAGAGGATGGTTTTATGTCTGGGTTCGTTGAGTTTGGTTTGGAAAAGCGGGACGGGACGGTCTTCATGCGGAGTTGAGCTGAGAAAACGGTTGGGACAATTACTAGCTTTTTTTATTGTAAATATCGATATGGTTGATGGTTAAGAACTAGATTAATTAGTTTTTCTCAGTTGAACTTGACTGACGTGAGTAGCGGTCTGGACGTAGTGTGAAGTCGAGAGTCGGCCAAACACGAGGTACATGGCTGTGTGTGTGCGTGTCTGACATGACATAAATACCTTCCAGAAGATGCTTCTTCCACCTTGTTTGTATGCCTCAACTCTACCGGACGCCTATTAGCTATCACAAATGAGCCTGGTGTACCGAAGCATTTCCCTTATCCCCAGTAGTCTCCTACCATGATGAAACCCGCACCAGACCTTGACGTGTCAATTACTTTTTGCTCCTGTGGCACCACGGTTGTAGCGAGTGATATAAATGTCACCGGTGCTCTTGCGCTGGTTGCAGCCTTCTTCTACCCGCATTGCAGTTCCACACTACGATTGCTCGACTACAACGATATTACACGCTTCGATGATATCCACCACCGCTACGGTGCTGTTCGGTCCGGCGGTAGGCTTTCTCTAATAAGAGGTAAAAGGCGTCCTTGAAAGTGACTTCCTCACGAATATTAGATTTTCAACGTCTACATTTCGAACGACTTCGAGATTAGGTTTACCTTTACGCCAGCGCATATCGAAGAAGGTAGGAATTCCGGGAAAGTGGGCCCAAATAGCAAGGCATAAAGCATTTCAACGTTTAACAATAAGAGAACCTTTACGGACCCCCTGTTTATCTTCCCAACGCCCCTTTCCCTATCTACCGCTTTACTTACCCTTCTTATAATATAGTAAAAGGCTTTAAAGATGATTCAAAGACCTTTAAAATATCTTTTAAAGCCTCTTAACTATCTTTTAAGGCTTATTAAATATATTTAAATACTTAATAATTATTCTCTAAATATAATTAAATTCTATATTACGGGTGGAAGGAAGACGTCGGTTAGATAAACAGGGGGCTCCATAACGGTTCTCTCTTGATAATCTGATCAATACCTCAAACGGTAGCCTTTGTGATGGAGAATTCCAACATGTTCGCTTTCCACGACTTCATTGCCTACCTACTACAGATGGAGAAAATAATCACCTACCCAAGTCACTGCACTGGCATATTCATCGAACAGCCACTATCCTAATCTCAATACTAGTCCTCATCTGTCCAGGAGGCGTATTCGGGTTATTAGCAGCGCAATGAAAGCCCCCTATTCGGTTTACATCATCAGCCACAAACACAAGACTGGCAGTTAGTTTCATGCAAAGGGAAATGGGGAAAAAAAATAAAAATAAAAAAAATAAACTTACTCGCCCTCTTTCCCGTTGAGTCGACGATCCTGAAAACGAGCACGTCGTCCACCGTCTGCCCGTTGACAAAATACCACCTGTGCTTCTCGTTGAAGTGAAGGAGCGTGTTCTCCATTGCCCGGTCGCGGTGCAGGTCGTCGTTGAGAATCATGTCGTCTGGTTCGACTGAGGCAAAGTCTAAGAGGGTGAGGGGCCAGTCGAAGTTTGGGCCGTGGAGGGGGCGCCAGAGGCTTTTTTTGGGAGGTGGAATTGCATGTTAGAGGTGGTTTTTGGATAAGGTAAGGAAAAAGAATCTCGTACTTGATGACGTCAAACTCCTTGTCCTTCAAGTTCTCCCACTGCCCCGGAAAGGAAAGTTCGATCTGCAGGGGCAGACCCCCGACGGAGAAGTCACTGTGCGGGACGCCTGCCGGTTGTTCGTGGCTCACGATGGAGACTGCACCCGGGGAGGGGAAGGCTGGGTCGCGTTTTCGGACCTGGGGTTTTGGTTCAGGTTCCATGTTAGTGATGACCCCTTGTTAATACTTGGGCCATAGAAAGGGGGCTTCATACAACAACATTCATCATCTCAAACCTCTTGTACTCTGGAAAATTTGTCTTGAGCAACGCTACGATCTCATCTGCGTAGGCGTCTTCCATGGATGATTTGTCGGCGAGGGCGGCGTCAGGGTCGATGGCTGTTTTGGATTTTAGGACGCAGAAGCCGTGTTTGTCGAGGGTGAAGTGTGAGGGGTCGGCACCTATGTCTCTGATTTGGACAGGTTGGCGGTCGTGTTTGTGGTTTGTGGCGAAGGTAGAGGTGCCGTGGTCGAAGTCGCAGGAGAAGGGTTTCTCTTCTTGGTAGAGAGGGTCCCGGGCGATGTAGGGGAGGTTGGTGATGAAGTCGGCCATTTTGGATGTTAGCTGGGGAGTGTATTACTAGTTGTGATGGCTGTGGAATAAGGAGGCGTCTGGTGAGGAAGTGAAGTGCGTGAAAGGTGGATAGACGTTATGAGATTTATCGTAAGCCTCAGTCATGAGGGAAACGGATAGAGATGGCTTAATTTGGTATCATGCTAGCAACAGTAGCCCAAGTCGTCGGCCTTTGCTTGACCGAGGTAATGACTGCTTAGACGTGATCAAGTGAAGGTTTGATCTTTGACAAGGCTCTGGCTTGTGTTCGCTGATAGGCTTCCGCCGTGAACCAATGCTGACCTTTGGCGATGCAGGTGTGTAGCACCATCACACCACCTCGTATGCGTCCCTGTCTGCTTTGAGCACCGCGAGGGCTGATGCTACATTTGTGAACCTGCTTTCTGTGCTTTGATACGGCATTCTTCGAGAGACTCGATTATGGCAGTTGGGATTTGAGCCGCATGATACGTACTCTATTCTCATGTCATGTACTGTCTAGGTATGTCCTTTCTCCCCCAGTTCAAGGAAGTGAGGCAACATTTTCCACACGACTGGAACCAAAAGAAGAAGATCCCTACAGCCAATCCTTCCTCTACCCCTCATCTGCTCTTGTTAATGGTATTGCCTGATAAACTGCCACAGCCAATTGCATAACAGCGAGCAGATTCGCAACACCACCAAAGATAAGGACCGCCCAAAAGGTGTACCACTGATATGGATTCCTACGATCACGCCAGAAGTCCGTTAACCTGCTTGGACGCCAGCGCGCGTTGAACTTCTGGACCCGCAGCAGGCGCTGACCGAGGCGGGGAAAGTCCTCAATGGCACTGTATACCTCCCTCTCCTGCAGCAGCCCATCGGCATCGAGGCAGGGCAGCGGCCAGGCTGTAGAGGGCAAATCGGCGAGCTCTTGATCCACTTTCGACCACCATAAAATGCCAATCCTGTATTTCCGCTCACAGAGCACAGAGAGAAACGGGTCGAATGTTGCCGGGTTCTCGCGCCTCAACTTTGCAAGTTCTTTCTGGGCCACTCTCCTCGAGGCTCCGCTTTGGGCGAACAAGAGTCGATAGGACAGGAGGATTTCCTGTTCGAGTGTGATATATCGATGGATGCTGTCATCGGATGGTAAGGGGTCAAATTCCTCTGAGATGCTAAAAGATGGAGTAGCAGTCAGTGGGCTTGCATGACTGGAGTGTAAGGCTCGTCTGTGTCACCTACCTTTTGAGTATCGGATCTGCTTTGCTGTCACTTTCCAAGCATTTGAGGGCACAAAGTGAGGGGAACTTGAACAGCGAGAGCTGCCTGCTCGCTGCATCGAATTCGAGATGGGCTGTGATTGTCGTGACCCACTGAATGCGGACTTTGCCAAAAAGCTGCAAAGACCTCATGTTGAAAGATGCCTGGTAGATATCCTCGTTTCCATCGACAACTGACTGTAGCCCTTTCATGATTTCCTTTCCCCAGGCATGCTCTTTAAACCCGTGAAAGGTTACCGCGATGGGTCTTCTGCATCTATCGAGCTTGTGTTGCATAACGGCGTCTAGTTCTGACCGACCGGCTGCCAGACAGGCCAGAGCGGGTGTGCCAGGAGGTTGTAGATTGGGCGTGAGTGTCATTGTTGCCCAGCAAAAGACAGCGAACACGGCTATTTGACTATAGGCGTGGGGGTGATGATGTCCGAGTCTGGGGCTGCTACCTGCTGGTTTCTTGGGACTACTGCTGGAAGTCTTCAGCAGACTGTTCAAAATGGTGTCGATGCTGACATCCTGTGGCTGCAACTTTGGATGTTGCAGCCAGTTGAACACGGCAATGGGCAGGGACCAACAGTCGACTGCCGACGCGGGTCGTTCTAGCTCAAGTGCTGCCCACGTTGACATGTAATTGTCAGTCAACAATGGATCGAAGGAGCCTTCGATATAGTGACAATATGCAAGGATGCCACGGTACTTTTGTTGGATGAGGTCCAGATTCCCAAAGACCAGGCCCAAGTACACCAGATGTTCAGATCTGAAATCAGTGGGCCCATGTTGTTTGTTGCTTGTAGTTTGTGACTCCAAATCTGTTGCTGGTTTTCTCATCACCGGACCATCGGTTGCAGAGTTGTACCAACGAGGCATGATCATACGACCTGCAGGTGTATGTTATTGATTAGCACGTATCCAATTCGCATCAAAAGCAATACACCCACCTTTGTCTTATTCGTGGGGTGGTACGATTCCGTGGTTCGCTGTTTGATGTGAGGTGAAAATGGCAGGTTGTTCTTGTGTGATGATCCAAGTGTCGAGATCGTGAGAACTGGACTCTCGAAAGTTTCGACGTTGCTAGTTGTTGGCACCTTTATAAATCCGAACAACCCAGCTAACAACGCATACTGTGTACGCCGGCCCGTCATCACGAGAATCCAGTGGTAGAGGCGCCTCATGGCAGCCTGCCATCTTGTCATTGTAGATGCCCGAGGAGGGGAAGGGGGGCGGAAAATGAGCCTTCATCCACCCACACCAGATAGGACCCTTGTTATGGTATGACCCCTCTCCCACCCACACTTGGTGTTTGATAGGTACAACATGAACAGCCACCTAGGTAGTTGTCACGCAAGGCTCGGCATAAAGTTGGTCCTCACCAAACCACCGAAGGCTGTAAAGCTATATCAAGGTATCCCCCGATCATCCTTGGTGCTCGCCTCCTGTCTTTGTGACCAACGATACCTTTCAGTCAAGTCCCAATTCCTCACACAGCTGCAGCCTAAAACAGACCTACTGGTAAGTGATTGTCTATCCAAAAAGTCCAGCAACTAATCGCTTGCTTACCTACCTAGGCGGAAGTCAGTATCACAAAAATATGGAGCCTGTTGCGCCGCTTCGTCAACCTTGGAAGGCCTGGTTCATCCCGATCACGCCCAACAAGCAAGACTACCACACATGGCAGATTCAACTTGGGGGAGAGGGCCACGGGAGCCTCCCCCAGCCTCCGCGCGTCGTGGATTTTGGCAAGAATTGACCCACTAAGGGCTGTTGTGATAATTGATCGATGGGCACTCGATGGAATCGGCGAGGGCGGGCTTCGAAGTGGAGAGAGTGGTGTGGGTTTCACGACAGGTCGATAGCAAATGAAATAGTGAGGCTGCAGCTTCCAATGTCTCATGTGCTTGTTACTGGTGAAGAGAACCCTGTCTATTCAAGTACCCAACCACTCAGAATATTGGATCATCGGGGCGGGGTATGTTGTACAGAAACTCGGGAGCCTGCCTTCCCAAACCCCTCACTTCCATCTCGGTGTGCATGAGCAGCTCTTGCAGGTCCCCTACCTTACCTAACATGCCACATCATCTTCCAAACTTTTGCTGTTCTGAACCTACTTTACCTACCTGAGCCTTTCAGTCCAAAAGGCCAACCCTCTACAAGCTACGAGAACATGTCGACCGGAAAACAGCCCGACTGGCGGTCAAAGCCCCGCAAAGACCAGTCGCCAACCATCATCGGCAATGACAAAAACTTTTGGAAGTGGTCGAAAGAGGAGGGCTTCGATCTCACACACCCTTCCACTCCCGATTCCGCACCCGTCAAACCGCGTTTGAGTCTACAGTGCGCCCTGACACCTGTTATTATCGACCCTGCCAAAACCGCCCTGTTGATCATCGACCTTCAAAACTACGACCTTCACGAGGCTCTGGGCAATGATAACCCAGAGTTCTATCGCGCCGAGAATACCATCTTAAAGTACGCCATTCCTGCTGCCCGAAAGGCTGGCATCCAGATCATCTGGGTAACCACAGGCTACTCCGACGAAGACCTAAAAGAGATGGATCCGGGCGTCTTCAAAACGTTCAACTTTGAACCGGTCAAAGTCTCGAAGGATTGGCAGAAGCTTCGACCCGGAGAGGGTTTCAGCAACAAGGGCATGTACAGGAACCAGAAGGGTGTGGGCGACGAGATTGGGGAAGTTACGGACAAGAATGGCAAGGTGATCAATGGCGGGAGAATTTTGGTCAAAGAATCATGGAATAGCTGGCTCCACGATCCACTGTCAGACGCTTACCATAAAGGCAAGAGTTTTGACCCGCCCGATGTCCACTTCTACAAGAACAGAAGCTCAGGCATGTGCGACAGGATGAAGGACGTTACCAATTTCATCAACGAACATAACCTAAGGACGCTGCTCTTTACTGGTATTAACATTGACCAATGTGTCATGGGCACACTGCAAGACGCCTATCTCAAGGGGTTTGACACCATCTTGCTCAAGGACGGTTGCGCCACTGACAGCCCGTGGTTTGCGCATTGGGGTGTCGAGTTCAACTGCCTGATAAGTTGGGGATTTCTCTCAAGCTGCAAACATCTTGCCAGGGGCGCTGGCCTTGAGGTGGACGAGGATGAGATCGAGTCCAGCCAGGCTCCGGAAGTTCCGAAGCCGACAGGGTCAAATAAGGGCTGCTGTTGTATGTAGACTAGGGCATTTTCTCGTTGCTCTCAGAGACAGTCTTTGATGAGTGTCGAGACTGGCATGCTTCGACTTCTTGGCAAGACAACGTCGGCAAGTACCTTAATTGAGCTGATGTACAGATTACCTAGGGTGCGGTACACCACTGCACCGGCCCTGTGTCCCCCCCCTCCGGGCCCGCTACAGTTGTATTTTACTGGCTGTCCCTGTAGGTAGACAACCCCGCTCCCGGGACAGAGTAGGTCATAAGCAGCTGGGTCTCTCATTTTCCTCTCGGTAAGCTACCGGGCTTTTGCATACTTCAACCACACTTCGTCTGCTCAACCTCCGTCCGTCTTACCTGCACCAAGCCCCTATCTCGCTCTCAGCGACGGTAATGGACACCAAAGAGTTGTGAGTATCTAATCTGGTCATTGTCCAGGCTGGGAGAAGGTTTCTAATCCAAGCATCGCAACGTAGAGAGCAGTTCTTCCAGGAGACATGGGCGTCCCGAGCGGCAAGATGCATGACAAAGATCAAAGATCGTGAGGATAAGCGAAACGTTCGAAGCTTTCGCAGCTACGACGATATCATAGAACATCTCATCAATGACCCTGATGAACCATTCCCCGATTCTGTTCTTGAGGAGCTATCCATGATCCGCCCTCGACTTGTCGAGTTTCGAGACTTTAGCAAGATCTTCGCGGAGAAACTCGGACCAAAGCTCGACCCTAGCTTGTTCTGGGGATTGATGGGGACACTTGTTGTGGCGAGTACACACCTACAATGAACTTTTGATCACCGACGCCATACTTATACTCTCCTTTGGAACCATAGGTAGCGGCGCAGATAGAGGGAGACGCCACTCGACGGATGACACAGGAAATCAAGAAGCTCAGTCGAAACGTCGAGACGCTACGAGGATACAGCACAGCCGGGGAGGACCTATCCAATAAAGCCAAAGAGGCTGTCTTCGAGACGTTTGTGGTGGCTACCAACTTCTTTGCGGATGCCATTGAGTTCCTCCGGGACGAAGAGCATTTTGCCCGGTCCCGTTCCGCCGGTGAGATCCATGCCGCCCGCTTTTAAAGCTGCCAGATAGGTACATGCGTTGACCACCCCGACCCATCCCCAAAGACCAGGATCCCTGGAGACGCCTCGAAGATATTTGCGAAATAACCTCTCGTGATATCGAAGAGTCAGTAAAGGCAATCGAGAAGGCGGCAGCCATGTCACAGCGGCAACATGGAGTCACGAACAACGACTTGACATGGCTCTATTCAATGATGTCCATCAACCCACGCTCGTTCAAAGACCAGGCCACTCTACCGTGCATCATGTTGCCTCCTTCAAAAAGTCCCAAGTCCTTTGACCGCGATGATGTGATTGAGAAGATCGAGAATCATTTCAACAAGAGGTCCACCCAGACTTTTCGATCCATCGCCTTGTATGGCATTGGTGGCGCGGGCAAAACACATGTGGCTATCAAGTATGCCCAAGCTCGATACAAGCAACATAAAATTAATGCGGTGCTTTGGGTTGAGGCGGAGACAAAGATCAAGGTCAAGCAAAGCTTTTCCGATATTGCGGGAAGACTCCAGCTGCCAGGCTATGTTCCTCACAACCATGACGACAACCGGCTGCTTGTTATGACCTGGTTGCAACAGACGAGTTCGTATTAGCCTCTCCTCTCAGTGTTGAAGAATGTGGGAGAAAACAAACTGATGATTCAAATTCAAATCATTGCAGAGGCCAAATGGTTGATAGTCTACGACAATGTAGAATCTTTCGACGTCCTCGTCACGCACTGGCCCAACCTAGCGGCAAATGGTCACGCCTTGATCACCACTCGCAACACCGATCTTGCCTGGGAGCCAGCAGAAGTCGGAATTGAAGTTGAGACTTGGGACATCGACAACGGCGCCAAGTGTATTATCCATCTACTCGCCGATCACATCAGCGCCGATGTCTTGGCCAGCCAGTTCAACTCAGCGCTAGAGCTCTCAGAGAGGCTCAGCGGCCACGCTTTGGCTCTAGACAGGATGGCGGGTGTTATTCACAAGCGCGGCTGGACCATAGGCCAGCTGGTCGAGATCTATGACCGCGCCCCGGAGTTTGGACAGAACGGTATCGGCCCAGTCTGGCAGATCTCTTTTCAGAACTTGAGCGTCAATGCGAGTTCGATTCTGGCGGTCATCTCGTGCTGCAGTGCGGATCGGATACCGGAGATGCTCTTTCAGCCCGGAGAACCGGGAAAGTTGGCAACGGAGCTGCCGTGGTGTGGAGATGTTTTGACGTGAATCCTCCTGTTCTTACCTACTTCACGATGTTAAAACATGATGGCTATGAGCTGACACGAAATAGCCTTTCTGAAGCGGTTGTGGAACTCCAAACTTTGTCCCTGGTCAAGAAGGACAGAGACACATGCGAACTGTCGTGCCACAGGCTAATCCAGAGCCATTTTCAGGACTTTCTGGGAGAGGAAGGCCGAGCAAAGGCTCATCGTATGGCGTCCAAGCTTGTGTTTCTCGCCTTTCCGGAGCGGGCGCCTCACCTGCACGAGCACTGGGAACGGTGTAGTGTTTATGTGCCACATATCCTGGCTCTTTCCAAGATGTTTAGACAGGAACGATTGAGGAACCCAAGGTTTCATACGTGTAGGGAGTTTTGTGAGGTTGCTACTACCTGCGAACGGTGAGTCCTTTCTATCCTGATCAGAAACGAGGAAGTCAACCGCAAGAACACCCCCACCCGTGCCATATCATGATTAGGGACCTGACTAAACAACCTACCCTTCATGGCAGTTACCTTCTCGAGCAGCACGAGTTTGAAGAGCTCAAAGAAGTCTGCGAAGTCAATCAGGAGGCGATCCTCACCCTACAAGGCGAGGAGCGGCTTTGGGACATGTTATCCTCGATTCCATCGTACTTGGGTCAGCTCTATCTCCGCAGCGGCTACCACAGGAAGGGGCTCAAGTGTCTTGAGAAGTCACTTAAGATTCGGATCCGGGAACCGGATGGCGACCAGATGGAGGTTTCATGGTCCGAGCACAACATTGGCGAGGCGTACGTTACCATGATGGAGCTCGATAAGGCATATGAATGGTTTAAGAAGGCTGCTGCAACTTGGAAACGGTGGTCAGAATCGGCCAAACCTTCATGTCCGCCTAGAAGGCCGTACTCTCCGTTCCAAAAGATGAGCATGGCTACGTGTTTGTTGTATATGGGCCGGTTGAAGGAGGCGCGGGCGGAGATTGAAGGGCCCTACAAAGAGTACATGCGGAATCAAGGGGAGCAGTGGGCCAATGCGGCATAGTAAGTGCTCTCATTAATCTTCCTTCTATCTTGCCCTGTTGAACAAAACGATGGAAATGCGGTGTTCCTAACCAGCTATCTCACACCACACAGCGCGAGCTTTCTGATCGGCAGAATCGAAATGGAAGAAAAGAACTTCTCCAATGCCGAGTCGTACTTTATGCAAGCTCAGAACCTGTGGCTTTCGAAGCAGCAGGCTCGAACGAGCTATTTCAACGCCGCGTGCATGTACCGGACCGGATGCTGCGCTCTAGACCAGGGAAACGTGCAAGCTTCCATGTAAGTACCCCCAGGCAGCCCCTGACTTTAGCATGAGAGCGTGGCTAAGGGTTTGTCGTTCAAAGAAAACACATCACAGACGCGATGGTGATTACAAACCTCCACAAGGAAGACATGGTGGGTGAGCATGCCCGCTGTCTCTACAAGCTTTCTCAGGCTTTATATGAGGATGAGAGCAGAGAGGCAGAAGCCGAGATGCTACTGCAGGAGGCTGAGACGTTGTACTTTTCTCGATCGGATGATCAGGGGAGGACACCGACGGAGAAGGATTATGATGGGTTGGTGCATATGCAGTGGCGCTGAAAGTAATGGTCAAGAGCGATGGAACCGGGTCAGGTTTGTATCATGGAACGTGGGAATTTGCATCTACCGTACTTCTTCTTCTGTCGGTTAGCTACCTGATCGTCATTTTCAACACCACAGATCTCACATCCTAGCTTTCTCAAGAGAAATCGCAAGATCTCGATGTCCTGCTTGTGCCATGCGCGGAAGCAATGGACCATATATTGCGTAAGATATGAACTATACTCCTTATACACACCAAAGGTTGTGTAGGTGGGTAGGCACCCTCCCCACAAGATAATTGAGACAGCAAAAGAAAGTTAACCCATACTATACTGTGAACTGACATATACCTCAAAACTAGATTAGTAGGCCTTTAAACCATGTTTAAAAGCCTATGACTATCTTTAAAGACCTATGGACTATCCTTCAAGCCATACCCACCTACTTTACTAGGGAGTGTCTCAATTATTTTGTGGCAAGGGTGGTAGGCAAGGCTCGGACGTCTCTATCCCGAGACGTGGAGTGGAGGCGGGGTTCCCAACCTTCCGAGCTATCAGGCTCCCCCTAATGCGGGCACAGTCCCGGGTCTCTTGTGAACGAAGGGATGTGGCAGCATGCAAGTGGAGGCTGTGTATGTCTGTGTGACTAGCCACGGGCATGCTGACCTCTGTCCTTCTCCCTGTATGGCTGGATAATAAGCAGAATGCATTCCTACAAGACCACTGCTGCCTTGCGGAGATCCTATAATACATCATTCTACCTGTTCGTGTGCAAACTCCTGTGTTTCGTTGTACCCAATATACCAGAGCTGCATGTACGGTTGCATATGCAATAAGCGGGCTGCCAATGTCATTATTTTTGGGGCTACATAGCTACTTACACTGCTGACACAAGTCATCTTTTCAGGCTCAGGCATAGACTAGATCTTCCAAGTCAAACATTTGAATCGGCGAAGAAATTTTGCTCCGTTTGGCATGCCAAATTAACCTTCACCTGGTGTCAAGATGGCTCTCATCATCGATGGTTACGATAAATTTGCGGCCTTCATCACGTGGCACCCATCAGTACAATTCATCCATCTTCAATGGACAGACTACACCTCCACCGTCCGGGTCCGGATTCTCACCCTCCGCCACTTCCAGGCCCTTCTCGAAGCCAAAACAAACCTTGCCCTGTGCCGACACTATCTGTGCCTCATTGACATCGGGCTCCCACTCACAAACGTCGACCCTGGCCGCCCTGCAGGACAGAGCTTCCTCCTCCCCGACTTCAACACCATCCACCTTTGCCCGAGCCTGAACACCGCAGAAGAACACGCCGTTCTTTTATGCTACTTTGGCAACGGAACCCCCCTCCATCAAGAAATCCACCACTCCCCCCTCACCCTTTCCGCCCCCTTCTGCCCCCGCCGCGCTCTGCTCCAAGCCATTCAAGCAGGCGAGGAAATCGGCCTCTACTTCCGAGTCGGCTTCGAGCTCGAATTCAGCGCCGTTCAGCCCAAACACAGTGCCAAAACAGCAGAAATCCACGCCTCCTCCGGCCTCCGCGCCATAGAGTCCTTCATGCTCCCCGTGCTATCCACCATCACCAAACAGCTCGAGTCCGCGGCAAACGTCCCTGTTGAACAGTTCCACTGCGAGGGAAGCGACAATGCCTACGAGCTAGTGCTAGGCCACTTGCCCCCCATGGAAGCAGTAGATGGTCTCGTCACCGCCAAGGAGACCACCCGACGAGTGTGTAGGGAGAATGGGATTGAGGTGCTGTTTAATCCCACCATGCCCGAGATCAACGGGTTGCACACGAATATTTCGGTGCAGAGTCTGCGGGGTGAGGTTGGGGAGGTGGAGGAGAGTTTTCTTGCTGGGGTGATGCAGCATTTGGGGGCGTTGTGCGCGTTTGCTATGCCTAGGCCGGAGGGGTATGCCCGGACGAGGGCGGGGCAGTGGTGCGCGGGGAGGTGGGTTTCTTGGGGGACGGATAACAGGGAGGGGCCGGTTAGGAAGAGGGGGAGGGTGTGACAAGGGCTGCAATATCAGGGCTTGGAACTCATGGTTCAATTCAGTCTAATAATCTTTAATGGCCTCGAAGAGCGTGATACTGAAAAGATGAAGAAGTAATACAGTCTTGGTGATCCTGAACGCGTATTTATCCTCCCTTGCCTGGCCCGTGCCCTTTATTGGCCTCAAGCCGCTGCTAAGTCCTTCAATATTATATAGGGCCAGTGGGCTTTCTTTAATAACCGCTATAGCTTTTAATTATTTACCTTACTTTAACGATTAGCTTATAACGTACAGTTACCTTTCCTTACGGTAATATCGATAGTATTATTAGTAGTGGTTGTGGGTAATTAACTTTTACCGTGTAATACTATCTCCCCCTTTCTTATATTTGCCCACGAGCTTAATAATGGCTTTAGGCCTCCGTTCGTCGGTCCTTGGGCTTGTTTAGGTATTACGCGTGGAAGGCTTATAAGGCCGCCTTAGCTCCGTCGTTATAGAAGTAATCGAAAGGTTTTTATATCTAGTATTTCTTTTAAGGCTAACCTTCTTACTTAATTAAATACTTAATTTCTTTACCTATTAAAGTCGAATCTATTACTTTTTCTATTTAATAGTTTTTTACCTTTATCGGTATAGTTTCTCGTAGAACCTAGTTTAAGTTAGGTAGTACCTGCCCGCTAATACAATAAAGCTTAGAAAAGGAAACGTAAAAGGTATTATAGATTTACTAATATTTAGAAAAAGTTAATCGGATAACGGTAAATAAGATTACTTTTTAAATTTTAAACGGGTTTAATATTTTCTTATTTAACTTCTTAAAGGGTCGTCGCGTTTTAATATATTTAGCGTTTAATATTATTAATTAATCCTATTTAAATAAAAGAGCTTCTTTTTTTTTTAAATTAATTTACCGCTTTATATAAGTACGGACGTCTTTTAGTAATTTCTATATTTCTTTATAAACTTAAATTATTTAGTATATATATAGCCTACTTAAAGGGTTATAAACAATAGTATTTAAGGACGGGTTATTAAAAGTAAGGTAGTAATTATAATTAGCGAAGAAAAGTAATATACCTATAATTAACTTATAAACGTTATTATATATAAATTTTATTATAAAAAGTAATTTATTTTAATTAACTATTTTATAATTAATAAAAGTATAAAAATATATTTTTAATTTTTAATTAACGATCTTTATTTATTTATCTATTTAAAAATAGAAAGTAGTATTTATACGACTATTAATACTAACGAGTTTTAAAAAGTCCTTTTATAAGTAAGTGTTACGGCTTAACACCTAGTGGGGCGAAAAGCGCACTACGGATTAATCGTTAATATATAAGCAAGGACTAATTAAGACAGGATTAGTGGGATCGAGGATCGATCCAGAAGAGCTAACTCCAGAGGTAACAGTATCGATAGGATCGAGGGTCGAGTTAATCGATCCAGAACGGTGCTAGGCTTAGCGCGAGAACTATATATACGGAGGAACTGGCTAACGTAAATAAATAGTTCCGTAATATATAATTTAAATTATATTTACGGTATTTAGTATTTATATCGAGATATTTTATTATATACTATTTAGCTGTACCGGACTAGGATTATTTAGAAGTGCCTTTAACCGATATCCCTTTTAGAGGTTCTAAATAGGGGTTCGTTATACGTTATATATTTACTTTAACTCTATTACGGATAAATTAAAGGCGTCTTTTTACTACTATAGCCGGACCTAAAAACGTTTAGATAGGAGGCGTCCCGCCTAGCCTAGGCGCCGAGGGACCTTCCGCTAGACCTATATCCTTTACCGCAAAGTAAGTTATTAAGCGTCTTAAAGAACTCGAGGATAAAGCTTAATAGACCCGGAAGTAGATTTTCGTTATTTCGGCTACGTCTAAGTCGACTATTAAGCTTCCGGTACTAGAGCGCTATAGAGGAGAAAAAGTAGAATTTAAAAGGTTTTTAATTTAATTTAAAACCTATTTTCGTTAATACTTAAACTAGTTTACTAACGAAAAATCGAAAGTAATTTTCGCGGCTATTAGGCTTAAGGATAGGGCTCTTATATAATTTAAACCTATCCTCGACGACTATTATAAATAGAAGCTAAAGGATTAAGAGAAAATTACCGTAGAATACTTCGAGAGCTATCGTACCTTTAAAGTTAAACTTAAAGAGGTATTTAGGGAGTACGATAAGGCAAGGCGCGCGTAGAGTAAACTCTTAAGTCTATACTAAACGCGCTCGATAACCGACTACGCGGCTTAATTTAAGATTAATAACTTACGTAGCGCTATTAACGATAAAAGGTTAATATAGCTTTTTTACTATAGCTTTAAAGATAAAGTAAAGGATAAGTTATATAAGAAAATAAAGCCCGATATTATCGATAAATATATTACTATAATTATACGGATCGATAATCGGTAGTTCGAATATTATATAAAGAAGAAAGGAGGTAACGGCAGGGGTAGCTACGGTAATAGCTATAGAAGATACTTTAACGGTAACCGCTTTAATAATAGGCGTAAGCGGAGATACTTTAGTACTAGTTACTCCGGCACTATATACTTAGGACCGATAAACGTCGATACTATATAATAGTAAAGGCTATAAGGCCGAGGCTAGGGTAAAGATAACTTTAAGTATTTTAATTACGGTAAAGTAAGATATTTTAAGAAGGACTATAGGGCACTTAAACGGCTCGGATAGAAAAAGAAAATTATATTAATTACTATATTAAAGGGACCGAGGGTTATAAAGGTAATAACTATTAGGTATTAATAAAGTGGAGCGGTAAGCTCCGAAGAAAACTCTAACTAGTACGCCGGATAGGAAAATATAAAGTTTTAGAAAGTAAAGGAAGTACTAGAAAGGCTAAAGGTAAAGTATAAAGAAAGAAATCTTTAAATATAAGCCTTACGAGATTAAATAATATAAATTACTATAAAAGTTATTACGGAAATCGCTAAGGACGAAGGTTTCGCGTAAGGACCTATTAAATAAATAATATTAAAGAGATAGTATAATAAATACGGAATTACTATTTTATAGAATATATTATAGCTTATAAAGCTTTTATATAAGAGCTAAGAAAAGTATTAGAAAAGCAGGAAGGTCGTTAGTATTAAAATCGCGAAGTTATTAAGAGATATATTAATACCTATATAGTATATACCCTATAAGGGGGATACGGTATAGCTTTATCCTAGGTATCCGGAGTATCGGAAAGTACTTTAGTTTTAGTATATTATATACGGATATATAAAATATTATTAAAGTAAGTTACTATATAGTTATTAGCCGGTACGTAAAGTAAATAAGGAAGGTAAATTATAGTTAATTAAAAGGACTATAGCCCGGTAGGAAAAAGCTTAATAGGAAGACTTAAACAATTATATTTTATAAAAGGTTTAGGACCTAGTTAAACTAAAGGATAGCCTTTAAGTAATATAGATCGTATTAAAGTATATAAGGTATTACGTCGAATATATAGACGGTTAGAATATAGACGATAGTATACGCTTATAAAAGGAAGTAGTACTAAGATAATACTAAAGCCTAAACTACGCTATATATTTACGAAAAAAAGTTAAATAATATTATTAAACTAAAACGCCTAAAATTAAATAAAAGAACCGCTATCGAGCGTAAATATAAAAGAATATTAAAGACGGAAGATAGGAAAAAGCTAAGTAAATATAATTAAAAGACTTTATATTATTAATTAACCCGAAATAAAAAAACGCTTTTAAACGATATAACCGTTTAGGAAACGATTCGCGGCTTTTCGCGGGGGCCGTTAACCTTTAATAGATTACGAATAGTATTTTCGAAAGTATCGGCGTAAGGCAAAAGTATAGGATAATAACCCGGCGCTTATTAGCGAGGTTATTACCGTATAGGGAGGAGGTAAAAAAGATAAACGCCTTTAGGTTACTATACGATAAAGGGATCTCTAAGCAGTAATATTAATAAACGGTAATATAGAAACGAACTTAATTTCGCTATAGTTCGTATACTAGGCCCGTATATTATAGAAGAAAAAAAAGGAATAAATCGTTATATAAAAACTATTTCCTATATAAAAGGTTTATAGAAAGATACTACCCCTAAATATTATAGTCGAAAGAAAAATAATATTAATTATATTCGATATTATAAATATAGGACCCTCGAAAAATATAATTTTAAGGTAACTATAGTATAAAGACTATAATCTAGATATCGATTAGAGGGATAGTAGCTACCTACGACTAAAAGAGCTTTAAAAGTATTTAATTAACGATAAAAGATTAGAAGTACGTACGGAGTAGAGTGTAGGATAAGCACCCTCCACGGTACTACCGTAAGGAGTATAGGAAGTAATAATATATTTTATCGATATAGGCGGTAAAATCGAAAAAATAGGGTTAACGACGTTAGTAAAAATATCGGAAGTTAATAAGTATGTTTATTATAATAACGTAGAGAAAGGTAAGAAAAAGGCGGTACCGGTAGAATATTAAAGATACTTAGCCTTTACAGTTAAGTATTTAAAGGGGCTTCTAAAGCGAGGACCGTAGGATTATAAAATTAAATTAAAAGAAAGAGCTAAATTACGGCTATTTAAGGTCTATTATACTAACGATAAGTAAAGTAAGGAGCTACGGAAATACTTAGACGAGAATTTAAAGAGAAGGTATATTAGGGAGTTTATATCGTTAGTAGGATATCCTGTATTTTTCGTGCTAAAGAAAGACAGTAGCTTACGATTATATATAGATTACCGCTAATTAAATAACGAAATAGTAAAAAACAATTACCCGCTACCATTAATATTTAAATTACGGAGCTAACTAGTAAAGGCGTAATACTTTATACGCTTAAATATACTTATCGGGTATACCTATATATAGATTAAAGAAAAAGATAAATAGAAAATAGCGTTTCGTATACCTTATAGTTATTTCGAGTATTTCGTAATACTATTTAGATTAACTAATACGCCCGTGACGTTTTAATCTTTCGTTAACTATATAATACGGAAGTACCTCGATAAGATAATAATATATTATTTTAACGACGTTTTTATTTACTTACGTACTTTAAAGGAGTATAAGTAGTACGTACGAGAGATACTCGACGCGCTATATAGAGCCGGACTTTTAGTTAATAAGGAGAAGAGTAAGTTCTATATATAAAAAATAGTATACTTAGGATATTTAATATTATTAAGTAAAGTACGTATAAAACTAAAGAAAATTACGGTAGTTAAAAATTAGTTTATGCCGTAATTATAAATATACGTTAGGAAATTTTTAAGGTTTATAAATTTCTATTAAATATTTATCTAGGGCTATATAGGTATTACGAGGCTACTTAACTACTTAATTAAAAAGGACGTAGGATTCCGGTAGGGGTAAAAAGAGGAGTAAGCCTTTTAGAAACTAAAAGAAGCTATTTTAAAAGACCCGGTATTTAAATTACTAAACCTTAGTCGACTATTTAAAGTCGAGGTAAATATATTAGACTATATAATCGGTGGATAATTAGGGTAGCGAAACGACGATAGTAAGCTATACCCGGTAACTTTCTTTTTAAAGAAATTTAAAGGAATACGTTAGAACTACCCGATTTACAATAAAAAATTACTCGCTATTATCGAAATATTCGAGGAATAAAGATTATACTTTAGTAGTATTAAGTATAAAGTATAGGTCTATACGGATTATAAAAATCTATAGTACTTTACTACTACGAAGGTCTTTAACGCACGGTAAATATAATAATTAAAATTTCTTTCGGAATTTAATTTCTAAATTAACTATAAAAAAGGCTCGGAGAACGCTAAGGTAAATGTATTTAGCCGACGAGCTAACTACTATAAGGATATACCTAGGGAATTATTATTACTATTTAAGGAAGCGCCGGATAATATTTTTAAATATCTATTATAGCCGTAAATAAAGTATTATATAATATATTATAAAAAGGCTACTTTTAGTAAATATTAAAGGAAGTTAAGTAACGATATTATAAAGTAATATTAATAGGAAAAGCTAGAGCTATAGGGTATTTAGAAAAATAATTAAGGAAGATTATAGTATAGGAATCGAGCGTATATAAGGCTAGGTAATAAAATAGTATTAATAATAGAGATTTACGTATCGAAGCTCGGAGGATATATAGGTATCGTTAAAACTATAAAAAAGATTAAGTAATACTTTAATTAGCTAGGGATTAAGGACGACGTTAAAGAAGCTATTTAATTATACTATACGTACGAAAAAATAAAGGTTATAAAGTATAAACCCTATAGATTTTTAAAACTATTATTAATAGTAAAATAGCTATAGAGTTTAATTATAATAAACTTTATTATTAAATTATTAAAGTTTAAAAATATAATAACCGGCGTTAAGTATAATAATATATTAACGGTAGTCGATAGGCTTACTAAATAAGTATACTTCCTACCTTATAAGGAAATTTAATCGGTAAAATAATTAGCGGATATAGTACTATAGTATATTATAGTAATATATATATAGTTAAAGGAATTTATTACGGACCGCGATACTAAGTTCGTATCGAAGTTTTAAAAAGCGTTAATAACGAGGCTAGGGGTAATAAATAAAGCGTTTTCGGCTTATTACCTTTAGACAGATAGTTAAACGGAACGGCTTAACTAAATCGTAGAATAATATCTACGAAATTATATTAATTTTAAATAGGATAATTAAGTTAAACTATTATTTACGGTATAATTAATATATAATATATCGCTAACCGAAACGACTAAAGCTATATTATTCTTCGCGAATTTCGGTTACGAGGTAAACCTACGGTAGGGACCTACGGTTAAAGTACTTAGGGCTAAAGTTAAAGTAAATAAAATATATATATTTTATAGTAAGCTTAAGTAAAAACTAAAGTTTATAAGGGAAAGGATACGGAAATACTATAATATTAAAAGGCTTAAAGGACTTCGCTTTAAGGAGGGAAATATAATATTCCTTTCTATACGTAATTTATATATTAAAAGACTTAGTAAGAAGCTAGACTATAGGAAAGTAAGATTATTTAAAGTTAAGAGGAAGATATCGGAAACGGTATTTAAATTGGAGTTACTTAGTATAATATATTTACGGTTATATACTTTTTATATTTTACTTTTAAAACCCGTACTATACGTAAAAAAAGCTAATATATAGATAGTGGCGGAAGATAAAAAAAAGGAGTATAATATAGAAAAGATATTGGATTTACGGTTTAATAGAGGCTAATTAAAGTATTTAGTTAATTAATTAAAATATCCGGCTATAAATAACTCGTAGGAACTATAGGTATACTTTAATTATCTAAATAAGTAAAAAAAATTCTATTAACGATATCCGGACCGACTAAAACTTAAATAAATAAAAAAGACTCGGCCCCGGCCTATAACTAAATACTATAAAACGGAGCTAGAACTTCGATAGGAATCGAACCTGCGCTTTTGACGTAATAGTCGACGTATTATATACTATACTACGAAGTTAGAAAGTATAAAAGGGATTAAATATAAATAGTATTACGCGCCTTAGGCACCTCGGGAAATAAAAGGCGTACTATTAGTAATATCTAACGCGGCTAGGAAAGAAGGACCGGCCACGCCCGGATCTAAAGAGAAGTTAGGCGGCTAGTCGAAGCCTAAGGCAGGATCTAGGAAAGAAAAGTTAAGCGGGAAAGGGGCGGAAGATTCTGCCGAAGAACGGCTCCGGAGATCCGGGAAGGCGGAGGCCGGAGGAGGTAAAGGAGCGTCGCTAGGCGGTAAGGCAGATTATATAGTTAGCGCGGCTTCCTCTTATTTAATACGCTCTAGCTCTTCTATACTATTAAGGCTATAAAAAACGGCTGTAACTATTTATTTAAACTATATTCGTTTCTATAAGCGTAAACGGTTAATTTTCTAATCTAAAATAGCGCGCTAGGACTTAGCTTTTACTATCTCCGTCTTTATTTAATTATATTAAATAATAACTTTACGGAGCTATTAAACGGATAATCTACGAGCGTTATAAAGAGATTAATTATACTATATATAAGTAGCGTAACGCTCGGAAACGGAGGGAGAGATTTTATAAGAGAAATTACGTTTCTCGTAAAAGGAATAGATACGCTTTATAATAGTAGTAAATTGTAGTATTAAAGTAAATAACTTATCGCGATCCGCTATCTTCGGGTGTAAAGGTTTAGTACCGGATCGCGCTTTACTTATATAGTTAGATATTATAGAGTATAGGGAAATAGGGGAAAAAGGAAAGAACTTATAAGTATTAATAGACGTAGGAGAATAGGCTAGGCCGACGGGACTTCGGCTTAAAAAGAGAAGCGTTGTGTTACGGCTTAATATTTAGTAGGGCGGAAAGCGTACTATAAATTAATCGTTAATATATAAATAAGGATTAATTAAAATAGGATTAGTAAGATCGAGGATCGATTTAGAAAAGCTAACTTTAGAGGTAATAGTATCGATAGGATCGAGGGTCGAGTTAATCGATCTAGAACGGTACTAGGCTTAACGCGAGGATTATATATACGGAGGAACTAGTTAGCGTAAATAAATAATTCCATAATATATAATTTAAGTTATATTTATGGTATTTAGTATTTATATCGAAATATCTTATTATATACTGTTTAACTGCACCGGACTAGGATTATTTAGAAGTACCTTTAATCGATATCCCTTTCAAAGGTTCTGGATAGGGGTTCGTTACAGTAGGCGGTAAAGTATAAGTTTCGGTCGGAAATAATATTTACCGGGATACCGTAAAGTCGTTAATACTCGCGCGCGAAAATCCAGATTAAATCGTTAATTTTCTTTACTTCTATACGTAAAGGTATAAAGTATACTATTTTTATAAATATATTTATAATAACTTAAATTAAGTCGTATTTAAAAAATAATAATAAGTCCGTTATAAAGTTTATAAAAATCGCTTTTTACGGCTTTTAAAAAATCTTTATTAATTAAAGTAACCCGAAGGTACTATAGTAAGGGTTTTTATTTTATTAATACTTTTAATATTTATATATGTATTTACGGATATTTTAATTTATATTTAGTTATTAGAAATTACGTTATATTAAGTCGATAATTTTATTTATTTTTAAATAGCCGGCGATAGTTATATTATATTTAGATTTAAAGATTTTATTACGTAATATAGGGTTATTAAAGATTTTTAATAAATTATTATAATATAGTAAGTTATTATTTATATATTTATTTTTAGGCGGTATAGCTAAGTCCTTTATATACTTAATATTTTAATAAATAATTATTTTAACCTTAACGATAAAATTATTATTTTATACCGGTATAACCGGAATATTAACGAGCTTTATTAACGAAATTAAAAAGGAAGGTCCTTTATTTAATAGTAAAAAATAATAATTTTTTAAAACCGAAATAATCGATTAATCTTTATTTCCCCCTTTTTTAGGTCGATATTAATTAAATTTCGAAAATATATTAACCTTACCGTTAAAACGTTTAAAGTAATATATAATAATAAAGTTATAAGTAATAAACTTTTACGCTTACTTTACTTAACGTTTATTTAAAACCTTTATTATAGTAAAGTATATTAGGTTTTAATAATCGGAATATACTTTAATATAATACTTTACCCTTTTAAAATATCTTTATTATTTTATAAAGTAATCGACGATAATTAATAGCTTTTTATTATATACTTTATAATTTATTTTTAATTTAATAAGTTTTTTAAAGTAAAAAGTTATTAAATAAAGCTTACTATTATCCCCTTTCTAAAATATTACTTTTTTTAAAATAAAGTTAAATATATTTATCTTTAGGACCGTTAATTTTATTAAGTTAAAGTAAGCGAGGATAAAAGTAATAATAAAAGTTTTTTTAAATCTATTAAATATTATTTCTATAACTTATATTTATTTTTATTAACGTATATCGAGCTTTAAAAATATTATAAAAGTTTAAATAGTAGTAAAAAACTTTTTAATAAAACGTTAATAAAAGTTAATAAAGTTAATAAAAAATTAAGTAACTTTAAGTATAATAGGTTTTTTTAATTTAAAATATAATTTACTTTTTTTTTAAATATTAAAATCCTATACTTAAAAATAATATACTTAAAATATTCGACTTACTTTATTACTTATATATATTTCTTTATTAAAATAATAAAATTATTTTTTTTTAACCTTTATAATATTTTTTTTATAAACCGGTTATACTTTTCTATAATATTAATATAAATAAAAATATTATTTATATAAGTTAATATTTTTATATCGATTAGGTCGCTAAAGACTTTATAAATTATAGCTTAAAAGGTAATTAGGGTATTAATTAGTTTAAAGTATATAACTGTAAATTCGAAAAGGCCGTAGCGGTAACGGAAGGCTATTTTCTACTCGTCTCTTTTTTTAATTCGTATAAAGTTAAATTTACTTTTAAAATCGATTTTAATAAAGTACTTAGCTTTAACAAAACGATTTTATAACTTATTAATAAATAGTAAGGGATACTTATTAAAGATAGTAATACCGTTAAATACTTTTTAATTTATTATTAATCGAAAGTCGTTTTCGTAAATCCCTTTTTTCTCGATAAAGGTATCTTTATTTATTATAAAGAGTAAAGCGCTATAAAGAGATTTAGAAAGCTTAATTTTACTTTCGGTTAGTATTTTATTTAGCTATACGTATAGGAACTTAAGTTCCTTACCGTTAAAAAAATAAATAGACTTTTATAATAATATTTTATTATTTATTAAATTAATTATATAGTTTTAAAGTTTATAATTAAATAACCTTTTAAATATATTATAAAAGACTAGCGGTATTAGGTTTTAAAAATATTCGGGAATAAAACTTTAATCGTCTTTAACGCTAAAAATAATTTTATTAACTTTCTTAAATACTAAAAGGCTAATATATTATTTACGGTATATAAAAAAAATAAATATGATTTTCGTAAAGTTTTAATTATAAAAACTAATTAATTAATATTTTTAAAACTATTAATATAATAAAATAATATTATATTTTATATTAAATTTATTAATTTCGAATTATAATTTAATAAAATAATTTTTTAAATATTTAAGTACTATAATATCGGTATATAATATTTTTTTATTAATATTTTTTTTTTAATAAAAGATTAAAAATAAAATTTAAAAGGGTAATAAAAAGTTTTAATTACGAAGTAAGTTATTATATTTTTTAATAAAATTAAAATAGTATTATTAGGATTTAAAAAGACGTATATAAGGTATTTCCGAGGGCGCGCGTTAATACTCTCGATAATATTTATATTAATAATAAGCCTAGTTTTAACCTTAAATTAGTATTATAATTATTTATCTTTATTTTCTTTATAAAAATATTTAATTTCTATAATAATAACGTTAATAAGTTAATTATATTTTATTAACGTAAATAAGCGGCTTAATAAAAACTTATTTCGATATTAAATATATTATTATTAAATACTTTAAAGACCGGTAATTTATTATTATTAATATATATTTTAATAACGTTAATTTATATTTTTTTTAAAAGTATTATTTCGTTTTTTTTCCTTTTTTCTTTAGCCTTTCTTTTAATTCCGGCTACCTTAGGAGAAACTATAGGAAGGTCGTTACTAAAAATATTTTTTTTAACGAAATAAATAAAGGTATAATAGTTATTATAACTATATTACTAATACGTAAAACTATTTTTTTTATATTTATCAACGTTCTTTTATAAAATCTTTACTAAAATTTCTTTAATAATCGCTTATTTAATATCCTTTAAATCGGGTTTAACGTTTAGTACTTTAAAAAAAGTTTTAATACTTTTTAAAAATAGATTTAATAATTATTAAAAGCGATTTTAATAAGGAGGGCCCGATTTTAAATACTTTAAAGTTAAAATAAATATATCTTTTCTTACCCAGTAATTAATAGCGATACTAAAGTTAGTAAATATATTTTTATAAATATAATTTACTTTCTCGATAGCGTTAAAAAAGTCGTTATTTATTTTTAAAATACCGCTTTACTTTAAATAAATTAGTTTAATAATTTTATTTAATAATACTTTCGAAATATAATTTTAAAACGTAGTTTTTAATTATTATATTACTTTATTAAAATCGGAAAGCTTAATTAAATATTAAAAAATATTTTTATAATACTTAAGTTCCTATATTTTATAAGTATTATAATATCTTTTAACTATATTCCGGAAACGCTTTTTAATAATTATAATATAATTATTTTAAATATTTATAAAACTTAATTTACGTATTTAACTAACTTACTATTAATATTATATTTAAACTTTATTTATAAAAAGAAACTTAATTTAATTAATTTTAATTTAATTATTAAGAAACTTAATAAAGTAAAAATTTATATAAGCTTTTACTTTAAATTATTAAAGCCGGAACTTAAAAAAATCTTTATTATTATAGGCCGGAGGTTTTAATATATATACCGGGTTAACTTAAACCGGTATTTAAAAAAAGTAATAAATAAATTAAATAAAGTCGTTTCGTCTTAAGAAACTAAGTAACCGAAAGTAATTACGTTTTATTAAAAGTTTTTTAGGTAAATCTTTATTTCCGTTAGGCGGTAATTACTTTTTTCGTCGATTATTAGTAAAGTCTTTTAAATTTAAGTTATTAAAATTAAAAAGTAATTTTTTATTTATAATAAAGAATTACTATAAAAAAAGATTTCCTTTACTTTTACTATTAGACGTAAGTATTATATATATAAAACCGACCCGAGTAGATTCGAATTAAATATTAGTTTATTAGGCCGTATAACGTATTTAAATAATTTATAATATTTAAATAATTAAATTCTTTTTAATATGTTAAGTTAAAAATAATACTTTTAAAGGTATAGCTAAAGATAATTATAATAATTATATCGATATCCGTTAATTAAGGCTATATTAAACCGATTTAATATTAATATTAAAGTTTTATTTTAATTATAAACGAAATTCCTTTAAAGCTTCCTCCGTTAATTTTTTAATTTATTTAATAACGGTTTAACTATATTTATTTAACGTAGAAAGGTTAATAAATTTTTTCGTTAAAAATCTATTAATATATTTATCGCGTTAAAAAATTTAAATCTCGATTTATTTATTAAACTTTTTTTAATTTATAATTTCCTTTTCGAAAGTTAATAAAGCCGTTTAATAATATTTAATAGATTCGCGAAGTTATTTAATAGTTTAATACCGTTAACGTTTATTTTAAATAATAATTATAATAGCTTTTTAAATTTCGTCCGCGAAAGTAATATTAGCGTTTTCGATTTACTATCGGAAATACTAAATTTATTAATCTAAAACTTAAATTCCGAGCTTAATTATATTAATATAAATAATATATTATACGCGGATATATTTATATTATTATTTAAAGTATATAAGTTTTTAATTATTAATATAGTTTTTATTTTACTATTAAGTAAATTATTATATACCTTTATAAATCTCGTTTATATAATAATAAAATTCGACGATTTATAGTATTAAATTATAAATAGTATTAAGGAAAGGCTATATATTAGTAGGGTCGTTTATAATAATTTTAAAGTTCTAAGGTAAATAAAGTATAAGCTTTATATAGTCGTCGATTTAAATAGGTTTAACTAACGGAAAGTAATAGTTTAATATATTATAGGTAAAGATAAATACGTTATCGAGTTTTTTTTATAGATTTCGAGCGGTTGTATATATAAGTAACGTCGTAATTAATAATATTGGAAAAGGAATATAGGTTACGTAATTAAAAATAAAAAGTTACGGAATAAGTAACGAATTAAAGAAATACTTTTTTATAGTAAAGTTAGAGTTTTTATTATTATTAATTTAAAGGTTATAAAGTAATAAAACGAATTTTTTAACGATATTTAAAGGTAACGTTAATAATAATATAATAGATATTAATAAAGGAAGAAAGTAAAGTAAGTAATAATAACGCTATAATATTATTATTATAATATATTAATTATTATTTTCGGTTATTTAAAGATTATATATAATAAAGGCTATAATATTAAGGCTTAAAACTTATAATTTAATTTAGTCTAATAATCTTTAATAGCTTCGAAGAGCGTAATACTAAAAAAATAAAGAAGTAATATAGTTTTAGTAATCCTAAACGCGTATTTATCCTCCCTTACCTAGCCCGTGCCCTTTATTAGCCTTAGGCCGCTACTAAGTCCTTTAATATTATATAGGGCCAGTGGGCTTCCTTTAATAACCGCTATAGCTTCTAATTGTTTGCCTTACTTTAACGACTAGCTTATAACGTGCAGTTACCCCTCCTTGCGGTGGTATCGACAGTGTTATTAGTGGTGGTTGTGGGTGGTTGACTTTTGCCGTGTGATAGAGGGGGTGTTGGGAGGTGAGGTTGCCGGATGCGTCGGCGTAGATGTATTTGTTCGTGGCGGGGGTAGTAATCGCTGGGGTGGAGGGTGTGAGGAGGGGGTTGGAGTTGGGAGTGAGGGATTGCTAGGGTGAGGTTTCTTTTCGAGTTTGAGAAAGAAAAAGTGTGGATATGCTAACCGTGCGAGTCGACAGTTAATGTGGCGATGTTAACGGAGGAGGAGAGGCTGGAGCTTAGGGTGACCGAGCAGCTTCCTACTAAACCCGACGAGGCGTTTTAGCTGCTTCTAAAGGACGAGTTGTTAATGCAAAGTATTGGGGGGGACTTGCTGACGATATATGTGACTATCCAGGAGTTGTATAATAAGAAATTGGCGGAGGTCGGACTTAAAGGCTCGGAGGAGAGGAGAGCGTGGCTTATAGCTCGGATTTAAATCGGGATATCGTTTAGTAGGTAGTCTAAAGAAATATATTATTTAAACCTTTATTACTACCTGTCTTAGAATTTATCCTCTATTATTTCGGCTTACAGTCCTATTAGTCTGAGCTTCCATAACTTCTTTTATAAGGTACTTAGGTAAGTTTCTATCACCTTATCTCTAAGCCTTTACCGCCTCTCTCTGTGATTGCTTTTTTATGTTGCACCTACCTAATGTTTCCATTACCCCTAATCCGAGCATCCATTATCACTGATTGAGTCCATTACCTATAATCCGAACTTTTATGTTCCTTTATCCAAGCTTCAGTCAGGTATATATAGCGTAATCTTGCCTTGAAAGGCCCTTAATTGAACCTTAGTTTAGGCTTCATCCAACCGCTGGATTGCTTCTAATACATATGCTCAAATATTCTTCCAGGGTACATTGTTTAAGTCAGACTCCATTTATTCCGACGATACCTTCCATCCACACCGCACCACGAACCGCACATGGCCTTCACCCAGGCGTCACAAGGGTTATCAACCTTATATTTAACGGCCGTTAAACCCCGCACGTATAGTGTTATAGCGGTGCTCAACAAACGCAGCTGACGATCTCCCGTCGAACACTCGAACCACTCGAACGACTCTGTAACAAGCCGTTTCACCTCTTCTTAGTACAGACCAACACCGTGATTCTGGTTCTGTCAAGTATATATGTCATGGCCCCCTTGCGCCAACGGGCACTTAAATCCTCCACTATGGGCACCTGCCTTTCTCGACTTGACTATCCACCTCAATATTCTGCGCCTGCCGCAAACTTCCTACCAACTTTACCATGTCATGTTACTCAGGTAGGCGCCACCGCGAAACAAAAGAAGAACGCCGAAGAAAAGCATGGGAGGCATACTACAAGAATGCTCCTGCTGGTTCTTCTTCCCAGCAGCAGTGCGATTATTACTCCGGTGGTGTCACACGGCAAAAGTCAACCACCCACAACCACCACCAACAACACTGTCGATACCACCGCAAGGAGGGGTAACTGCACGTTGTGAGCCAGTCGTCAAAATAAGGCAGACAATCAGAAGGCATAGCGGTTATTAAAGGAAGCCCACTGGCCCTATATAATATTAAAGGACTTAGCAGCGGCCTGAGGCTAATAAAGGGCACGGGCTAAGTAAGGGAGGATAAAATACGCGTTTAGGATTACTAAAATTATATTATTTCTTTATCTTTTTAATATTACGTTCTTCGAGGCTATTAAAAATTATTAGCTTAAATTAAACTATAAGTTTTAAGCCTTAATATTATAGCCTTTATTATATATAATTTTTAAATAATCGAAGACGATAATTAATATATTATAATAATAATACTATAACGTTATTACTATTTACCCCGCTTTTTTTTTTATTAATATTTATTATATTATTATTAACGCTATCTTTAAATATCGTTAAAGGATTCGTCCTACTACTTTATAACCTTTAGGTTAACGATAATAAAAACTCTAACTTTACTATAGGAGAGTACTCCTTTAATTTATTACTTATTCCGCGACCCTTTATTTCTAATTACGTAGTTTATATTCCTTTTTCGATATTATTAACTACGACGTTACTTACGTATGTAACCGCTTAAAATCTATAAAAAAAATTTAATAATATATTTATTTTTATTTATAATATATCGGACTATTACTTTCCGTTAACTAAGCTTATTTAAATCGATAATTATATAGAATTTATATTTTACTTACTTTAAAACTTTAAAATTATTATAAACGACTTTATTAATATATAGCCTTTCTTTAATACTATTTATAATTTAATACTATAAATTATCGAACTTTATTATTATATAAGTAAAACCTATAAAAGTATATAATAATTTATTTAATAATAAAATAAAAATTATATTAACGGTTAAAAACTTATACGCTTTAAATAATAATATAAATATATTTATATATAATGTATTATTTATATTAATATAATTAAGTTTAGGGTTTAAATTTCGGATTAATAAATTTAGTATTTCCGATAGTAAATCGAAAATACTAATATTACTTTCGCGGACGAAATTTAAGAAGCTATTATAATTATTATTTAAAATAAGCGTTAACGGTAGTAAGCTATTAAATAATTTCGCGAATTTATTAAACGTTATTAAATAGCTTTATTAACCTTTAAAAAGAAGATTATAAATTAAAAAAAGATTAATAAATAAATCGAGATTTAAACCCTTTAACGTAATTAATATATTAATAAATTTTTAATAAAAGAATTTATTAATTTTTTTATATTAAATAAATATAGCCGAACCGTTATAAAGTAAATTAAAAAGTTAACGGAGGAGGCTTTAAAGGAGTTTCGTTTATAATTAAAGTAAAATTTTAATACCGATATCGAATCGGTTTAATATAGTTTTAATTAACGGATATTAATATAATTATTATAACCGTCTTTAACCGTACCTTTAAAAATATTATTTTTAATTTAATATATTAAAGAGAATTTAATTACTTAAATACTATAAATTACTTAAACGCATTATATAGTTTAATAAATTAATATTTAATTTAAATTTACTCGGATTAGTTTTATATATATAATATTTACGTTTAACGGTAAAAGTAAAAAAATTTTTCTTTTACGGTAATTCTTTATTATAAATAGAGAATTACTTTTTAATTTTAATAATTCGGATTTAAAAGACTTTATCGATAATTAATAAAAAAAATAATTACTATTTAATAAAAATAAAGACTTACTTAAAGGACTTTTAATAAAATATAATTACTTTCGGTTATTTAGTTCTTTAAAATAAAACGACTTTACTTAACTTATCCGTTACTTTTTTAAATACCGGTTTAAATTAACCCGATATATATATTAAAACCTTTAGCTTATAATAATAAAAATATTTCTAAATTCTAACTTTAATAATTTAAAATAAAAGCCTATATAGATTTTTATTTTACTAAGTTCTTTAATAATTAAATTAAAATTAATTAAATTAAGTTTTTTTTTATAAATAAAGTTTAAATAAAATATTAATAGCGAGTTAATTAAATATATAAATTAAACTTTATAAATATTTAAAATAATTATATTATAGTTATTAAAGAGCGTTTCCGGAATACGGCCGAGAGGTATTATAATACTCGTAAAATATAAGAATTTAAGTATTATAGAGATATTTTTTAATATTTAATTAAGCTTTCCGATTTTAATAAAATAATATAGTAATTAAGAATTATATTTTAAAGTTATATCTCGAAAGTATTATTAAATAAAATTATTAAATTAATTTATTTAAAGTAAAGTAGTATTTTAAAAATAAATAACGACTTTTTTAATATTATTAAAGAAATAAATTATATTTACGAAAATATATTTATTAACCTTAATATTATTATTAATTATTAAGTAAAAAAAAATATATTTATTTTAATTTCGGAGTATTTAAAATTAGGCTTTTTTTATTAAAATTACTTTTAATAATTATTAAATTTATCTTTAAGAAATATTAAAATCCTTTTTAAAGTATTAAACGCTAAACCCGGTTTAAAAAATATTAAATAAGCGATTATTAAGGAAATTTTAATAAGGATTTTATAAAAAAATATTAATAAATATAAAAAAAATAGCTTTATATATTAGCGATATAGTTATAATAATTATTATACTTTTATTTACTTTATTAAAAAGAATATTTTCGATAATAACTTTTCTACGGTTTTCCTTAAGGTAGTTAAAGTTAAAAGAAAAGCCGAAAAAAAAAGGAAAGAAAATAAAATAATATTTTTAAAGAAAATACGAATTAACGTTATTAAAGTATATATTAATAATAATAAATTACTAATTTTTAAAATATTTAATAATAATATATTTAATACCGAAATAAATTTTTATTAAGCCGCTTACTTACATTAATAAAATATAATCGGCTTATTAACGTTATTATTATAAAAGTTAAATATCTTTACGAAGAAAATAAAAATAAATAATTACGATACCGGCCTAAAGTTAAAACTAAATTTATTATTAATATAAATATTATTAAAGCTATTAACACGTACCTTCGGAAATACCTTATATATATCTTTTTAAACCCTAATAATATCGTTTTAATTTTATTAAAAAATATAGTAACCTACTTTAAGATTAAGACTTTCCGTTACTTTTTTAGGTTTTACTTTTAATTTTTTATTAAAGAAAAAAATATTAATAAAGAAGCGTTATATATTAATATTATAGTACTTAAGTATTTAAAAAATTATTTTATTAAATTATAATTCGAAATTAATAAGCTTAACGTAAAATATAATATTATTTTATTATATTAATAGCTTTAAAAATATTAATTAATTAACTTTTATAATTAAAACTTTATGAAAATTATATTTATTTTTTTTATATATTACGAATAATATATTAACCTTTCGGTATTTAAAAAGGTTAATAAAATTATTTTTAATGTTAAGGACGATCGAAGCTTTATTCCCGAATACTTTTAGGACTTAATACCGCTAGTCCCTTACGATATATTTAAAAAGTTATTTAATTATAAACTTTAAAACTATATAAATAACCTAATAAATAATAAATTATTATTATAAAAACCTATTTATTTCTTTAGCGGTAAGGAATTTAAATTCTTACGTATATAGTTAAATAAAATACTAGCCGAAAATAAAATTAAGCCTTTTAAGTTTCTTTATAGCGCTTTACTTTTTATAATAAATAAAAATACCTTTATCGAAAAAAAAGGGATTTATAAAAACGACTTTCGATTAATAGTAAATTAAAAAGTATTTAACGGTATTACTATCCCTAATAAATATCCCTTATTACTTATTAATAAATTATAAAATCGCTTTACCGGAACTAAGTATTTTATTAAAATTAATTTTAAAAGTAGATTTAACTTTATATAAATTAAAAAAAGAAACGAATAAAAGATAGCCTTCCGTTACTACTATAGCTTCTTCGAGTTTACGGTTATATATTTTAGGCTAATTAATATTTTAATTACTTTTTAAATTATAATTTATAGAATTTTTAATAACTTAATCGATATAAAGGTATTAGCTTACGTAAATAATATTTTTATTTATACCGATATTATAAAAGAGTATAACCGGCTTATAAAAGAAGTATTATAAAGGTTAAAAGAGAATAACTTTATTATTTTAATAAAAAAATATATATAGGTAATAAGGTAGGTTAAATACTTTAAATATATTATTTTTAAATACGGGATTTCGATATTTAAAGAAAAAATAAACTATATTTTAAATTAAAAAAGACTTACTATATTTAAAGCTACTTAATCCTTTATTAGCTTCGTTAATTTCTATTAACGCTTTATTAAAAGGTTTTCTATTATTACTTAAGCCCTTACGGTATCTTTAAAGCTCGACGTACGTTAATAAAAATAAATATAAATTATAAAAATAATATTTAATAAGTTTAAAGAAGCTTTTATTATTATTTTTATTTTTATTTATTTCGACCCGGTAAAGCTAGCGGTCCTAAAAACAGATATATTTAACTTTACTTTAAGAGAAATAATATTTTAAAAAAGGGACGATAATAAGCTTTATTTAATAGCTTTTTACTTTAAAAAGCTTATTAAATTAAAAATAAATTATAAAATATATAATAAAAAACTATTAACTATCGTTAATTACTTTATAAAATAATAAAGATACTTTAAGGAGGCGGAGTATTATATTAAAGTATATTTCGATTATTAAAATCTAATATACTTTACTATAATAAAGGTTTTAAATAAACGTTAAATAAAGTAAGCGTAAAAGCTTACCGCTTATAATTTTATTATTATATATCGCCCTAAACGTTTTAATAGTAAGGCCGACGTACTTTCGAGACTCGATTAATATCGATTTAAAAAAGGGAGAGATAAGGATTAGCCGATTACTTTAATTTTAAAAAATTATTATTTTTTATTATTAAACGAAGGACCTTCTTTTTTAATTTCGTTAATAAAGTTCGTTAGTATTCCGGCTATACTAATATAAAATAATAATTTTATTATTAAAGTTAAAATAATTACCTATTAAAATATTAAATATATAAAGGACTTAACTATATTACTTAAAAATAAATATATAAATAATAGCTTACTATATTATAATAACTTATTAAGGATCCCTAATAACCCTATATTACGTAACGAGATTTTTAAATTTAAATATAATATAACTATTACCGACTATTTAAAAATAAATAAAATTATCGACTTAATATAATATAATTTTTAATAGCTAAATATAAATTAAAATATCTATAAATATATATATAAATACCAAAAGTATTAATAAAATAAAAACCCTTACTATAGTACCTTCGGGCTACTTTAATTTATAAAAATTCTTTAAAAACCGTAAAAAGCGATTTTTATAAACTTTATTACAGACCTATTATTATTTTTTAAATATAATTCGATTTAGGTTATTATAAATATATTTATAAAAATAATATACTTTATACCTTTATATATAAAAGTAAAGAAAATTAACGATTTAATCCGGATTTTTATACGCGAGTATTAACGACTTTACGGCGTCCCGGTAAATATTATTTTTAACCGAAACTTACGTTTTACCGCTTACCTATAAAAGGATTTTTTAAAGCTTATTAGTATCAATAGTCGTATAAATACCGCTTTCTATCCTTAAATAGATAGATAAATAAAAATCGTTAATTAAGAATTAAAAATATATTTCTGTACCTTTATTAATTATAAAATAATTAATTAAAATAAATTACTTTCTATAATAAAATTCGCGTATAATAACGTTTATAAGTTAACTATAGATATATCGCCTTTCTTTATTAACTATAGCTATTACCTTATCTTTAATAACCCGTCTTTAAATACTATCGTCTATAACCCCTCGAGTAAACTATATATATATTAAATAACTTAAGTTTATAAAAAAATATAGAAATTATTAAAGGATATTTATATTTATATAAAGCGGTAAACCGATTTAAAGAAAAAAGAAGCCCTTTTATTTAAATAGGATTAATTAATAATACTAAATACTAAATATATTAAAACGCGACGACCCTTTAAGAAGCTAGATAAAAAAATATTAGGCCCGTTTAAAATCTAAAAGGTAATTTCGCTTATTACTATCCGATTAACTCTTTTTAAATATTAACGAATCTATAATACTTTTTATATTTCCCTTATCGAGCCTTATCGCGTTAGCGGGTAGGTACTACCTAACCTAAACTAAATTCTGTAAAAAGCTATACCGGTAAAAGTAGAAAACTATTAAATAAAAAAATAAATAAATTCGACTTTAATAAATAAAGAAATTAAGTATTTAATTAAGTAGGAAGGTTAGTTTTAAAGAAAATACTAAACGTAAGAACCCTTTAATTACTTTTATAGCGACGGAGCTAAGGTAGCCTTATAAGCTTTCTACGTATAATACCTAAATAAGCCTAAAGACCGCCGAACGGAGGCCTAAAGCTATTATTAAGCTTATAGATAAATATAAAAAGGAAAGAGATAGTATTATACGGTAAAAGTTAATTACCTATAACTATTATTAATAATATTATCGATACTACCGTAAAAAGGGGTAACTATACGTTATAAGCTAGTCGTTAAAATAAGGTAGATAATTAGAAGGTATAGCGGTTATTAAAGGAAGCCTACTGGCCCTATATAATATTAAAGGATTTAGTAGCGGCTTAAGGCTAATAAAGGGCACGGGCTAAGTAAGGGAAAATAAAATACGCGTTTAGGATTACTAAAACTATATTACTTCTTTATCTTTTTAGTATTACGCTTTTTAAAGCTATTAAAGATTATTAGCCTAAATTAAACTATAAGTTCCAAGCCTTAATATTGCAGCTCTTGTTACAGGTAGTACCGATACTAGCATGCTAGTACTGCCTTATCCTCGCCCCTACTAAATCCCAGGCTTAAAGACTTTAACTATTTTAAACTTTTTTTAACTAGTTTAATGTAGGGAGTGCAACTCCTCCAGCCTCCGGCGCATCTGCGGCGGGCGAGTCTATAGCGGGAGTTTACGTTTAGGAGCTAAAGGATTTACCGCCAGGATACTTATATTTAAATAGGTTAGAACCCTAAGAATAAGCTCCGTGATGTCGGGCTTATCGAGACACCGTTCTTCGAGGCGTACCTCTTCGAGTTATAACCCCTCTTACCGATCTTCGTCGAGGTATAGCTCGTCTAGCTAAAGTTCTTTTAGATAAGGTTTAAGATCTTTATCCAGAATGTCGGTTTGGACGATAGTATCGGCGTACCGTATTTAATAATTATATACTAGTAAACAGTTATATAGGTTAAATAATAAAGAAGTAGACTATATATAGATGTGGCCTAGGTAGGTTTGAATTACCTAAGCTATCTACCTATATTAAACCCACTACAACCCTAGACCTCCGAAAGCCCCCCGATATTAACACACACTTTATATTCCACTTACAGAAACTAAAAATAAAGCTTTTCTTTTACTTTATTTTGCTCTAGGTACCTACTAATAGCTAAATATACCGAGGAGGATATTAAAAATATCTAGAAAGATATTATTATTAATATAAGCTAGCGAAAAGCGTCTAATAAATATTGGATTTTACGTTTTACCTTAAAGTACTATATTAATAGTTATTTATTAAGCAACTTTATTTATAAAAACTAATAGCGGCTTTTTTACGATTTAAAAAACTTTATTAAGAAAACTTTTAATATATTTTTATTTATATTAATATAAAAGCTTTAATAATTAATTTATTAATTATATTTTAATATATAACGAACCTCTATCCAGAACCTTTAAAAAGGATACTAATTAAAGTGTTATAACCTTAGTGCAGGACGGTTGTAGGGCCACGGGAATAGGGGCTATTTAGGAAAACGTATAGGGGAGCTAATCACAGTAAAGAATAGGAGTAATTAGTGTAATTAGGGCACTAAGTAGACTAAGTAGGGTAATTAGTATAGTTAGGGCACTAAGCAGGCTAAACAGGAGTAATTAATGTAATTAGGGCACTAAATAGACTAAACAGGAGTAATTAGTGTAATTAGAGCACGGAGCAGACTAAGCAGACTAAATAGAGGGGATTAGTGGCCTTAGGAGACTAATTACGGCTTAGCACGAGGACTATATATACGGAGGAATTAGCTAGCGTAAATAGATAGTTCCGCAATATATAATTTAAGTTATATTTACGGCATTTAGTATTTATATTAAAACATCTTATTATGCACTGTTTAGCTACACCGAACTAAGATTATTTAAAAGTGCCTTTAACCGATATCCCTTTTAAAGGTTTAAGATAGAGGTTCGTTATATAAAGGCACTTCTAAATAATCCTAGTTCGGTATAGCTAAACAGTATACAATAATAGCTTATCTTTATTATAGTAGTTTAAATACTAACGATTATAACTTATATTATATATTACGGAACTATCTATTTATACTAGCCAGTTCCTCTATATATATAGTCCTTATACTAAGCCGTTATTAGTCTCCTAAGGCTACTAATCTCCTTTACTTAATTTACTTAATATCCTAATTATATTAATTACTTATCCTTTACTATAATTAGCTCTCCTATATATTTTCCTAATTAGCCTCTATTTCCGTAGCCCTATAGCCGCCCTATATTAAGGTTATAATACGATATTCCCCCTCTTAAGCTAACGCCGCGATAGCTTAGCTCGCTTATCTCTCTTATCGATAACTTTAAATAAGTTTTCTTTTTTTATAATTATCTTTCCGTAATACTTAATCGCGTTAAAAAATCTACGCCGAAAGGTCCTTTAAATACTTTTCGCCGTTATAATTTTATAGCCGTTCCCTTTATCTTTAGCGACGAAATACTTCTTTATTTTTCTTATAAGGCCCTCGATATCTCCGATTACTATATTTCCGAGCGCTCCTCTAAATATAATTACTATATATTACGGTTCTGGAAAATAGTAGGGCCATAAGGACCAATTAAAACTAGACCGCGCCGTTAAGCGGGGCTTACGGTCTAGAAGATTAAACGGACTAATAAAATAAGGACCGGGGACCGCGGCGAGGCTTACGGTCTACAGTCTAGTATCGGCTAATACGGAGCGGACCGAGGACTATATATAAAACGACAGTCTACGGTCTACAGGTTTATATATACGAAGGAACTGGCTAATATAGATAAATAGTTCCGTAATATATAATTTCAGTTATATTTACGGCATTTAGTATTTATATTAAGATATTTTATTATATACTGTTTAGCTACACCGAATCAGGATTATTTAAAAGTGCCTTTAACCGATATCCCTTTAAAAGTTTTAGATAGAGGTTTATTATACGTTATATACTTACTTTAACTTTATTACGGATAGTTAAAGGCATCTTTTTACTACTATAGCCGGACCTAAAAACGTTTAAATAGGAAGCGTCCCGCCTAGCCTAAGCGCTAAGGAACCTTCTATTAAACCTATACCTTTTACCGTAAAGTAGGTTATTAAGCGCTTTAAAGAGCTCAGGATAAGGCTTAATAGACCCGGAAATAGATTTTTATTATTTCGATTATATTTAAATTGACTATTAAGCTCCCGGTATCGGAATACTATAAAGGAAAAAAGGTAAAGCTTAAAGGGTTTTTAATTTAATTTAAAACCTATTTTTATTAATACTTAAATTAATTTATTAACGAAAAATCGAAAATAATTTTCGCGGTTATTAAATTTAAAGATAGGGCTCTTGCGTAGTTCGAGCTTATCTTCGACGACTATTATAAGTAAGAGCTAAAGGATTAAAAGAAGATTATTATAGAGTATTTCGAGAGCTATCGTACTTTTAAAGCTAAGTTTAAAGAGGTATTTAAGGAGTATAATAAAGTAAAGCGCGTATAAGGTAAACTCTTAAGTCTACGCTAAACACGCTCGGTAACCGACTATGCGGTTTAATTTAAAATAAATAGCCTATATAGCGCTATTAACGATAAAGGGTTAATGTAGCTCTTTTATTATAACTTTAAGGATAACATAAAGAATAAATTATATAAAGAATCGAGGCCCGATACTATTAATAAGTATATCGCTATAGCTATACGGATCGACGATCGGTAATTTAAGTATTATATAAAGAAAAATAAAGGTAACGGTAAAGGTAATTACAGTAATAGCTATAGGAAATACTTTAACGGTAATTGCTTTAACGATAGGCGTAAGCGGAGATACCTTAATACTAACTACTTCGGTATTATATATTTAGGACCGATAAACGTCGATACTATATAGTAATAGAGGCCGTAAAGCCGAGGCTAAAGTAAAAATAACTTTAAGTATTTTAACTACGGTAAAGTAAAATACTTTAAAAAGGACTGTAAGGCACTTAAACGGCTCGGATAGAAAAAGGAAATTATATTAATTACTATATCGAAGGAACTAAGGGTTATAGAGGTAGTAATTATCGAATATTAATAAGGTGGAGCGGTAAGCTCTAAGGAAAAAGATTTTTAGATATAAGCCTTACGGGATTAAATAGTATAGATTACTACAGAAGTTACTACGGAAGTTACTAAAGATAAGGGTTTTATATAAAAACTTACTAAATAAACGATACTAAAAAGGTAACATAGTAAGCCCGGAATTACTATTTTATAAAATATATTATAACTTATAAAGCTTTTATATAAAAGTTTAAAAGAGTATTAGAAAAGTAAAAAGGTCGTTAGTATCGGGATCGCAAAGTTATTAAAAAATACGCTAATATTTATATAGTATATATCCTATAAAGGAAATACAATATAGCTTTATTTTAAGTATCCGGAATATTAGAAAATACGTTAGTTTTAATATATTATATACAGATATATAAAGTATTATTAAAATAAAGCGCTATACGGCTATTAGCCGGTACGTAAGGTAAGTAAAAAGGGTAAGTTATAGTTAATTAGAAAGACTATAGCCCGGTAAGAAAAAACTTAATAGAAGGACCTAAATAACTATATTTTATAAAAGGTTTAGGACTTAATTAAACTAAAAGATAGCCTTTAAGTAATATAAATTATATTAAAATATATAAAGTATTACGTTAAATATATAAACGGTTAAAATATAAATAATAATATATATTTATAGGAGGAAATAATACTAAGATAGTATTAAAGCCTAAACTACGCTATATATTTATAGGAAAAAGTTAAGCGATATTATTAAATTAAAACGCTTAAAATTAAATAAAAAAACCGTTATCGAACGTAAATATAAAAAAATACTAAAGATGGAAAATAAAAGGAAGCTAGGTAAATATAATTAAAAGACTTTATATTATTAATTAACCTAAAGTAAAAAAATACTTTTAAATAATATAACCGTTTAAGAAACGACTTACGGCTTTTCACGAAAGCCATTAACCTTTAACGGATTACGAACGGTATTTTCGAAAGTATCGGCGTAAAGTAAAAGTATAAAATAATGACCCGGTATTCGTTAGCGAAGTTATTACTGTATAAAGAGAAAGTAAAAAAAATAAACGCTTTTAAATTATTATACGATAAAAGGATTTTTAAGTAATAATATTAGTAAATAGTAGTATAAAGATAAACTTAATTTCGCTATAGTTCGTATACTAAACCTATATACTATAAAAGAAAAAAATAAATAAATGATTATATAAAGATTATTTTCTACGTAAAAAGTCTATAGAAAAATACTATCTTTAAATATTATAGTCGAAAGAAAAATAATATTAATTATATTTAATATTATAAATATAAAACCCTTAAAGGATATAATCCTAAAGTAACTATAATATAAAAACTATAATTTAAATATCGATTAAAGGGATAATAATTACTTATAATTAAAATTTTTTTAAAAATATTTAATTAACGATAGAAAATTAAAAGTATATATAAAGTAAAGTATAAGATAAATACCTTTTATAGTACTACCGTAAAAAGTATAAAAAATAATAATATATTTTATCGATATAGGCGGTAAAATCGAAAAAATAGGGTTAACGACGTTAATAGAAATATCGGAAATTAATAAATACGCTTACTATAATAATATAGAAAAAAGCGAGAAAAAAGCGGTACCGGTAGAATATCAAAGATACTTAGCCTTTATAGTTAAATATTTAAAAGGGTTTCTAAAGTAAGGACCGTAGGATTATAAAATTAAATTAAAAATAAAGAATTAAATTATAATTATTTAAGGTTTACTATATTAATAATAAATAAAGTAAGGAGCTACGGAAGTACTTAAAGGAAAATTTAAAAAAAAAATATATTAAGGAATTTATATTATTAGTAAAATACTTTATATTTTTCGTATTAAAGAAGGATAATAACTTATAATTATATATAAATTATTATTAATTAAATAATAAAACGGTAAAAAATAATTATTTATTACTATTAATATTTAGGTTATAAAGTTAATTAATAAAAGCGCAATACTTTATATATTTAAATATACCTATTAAATACGTTTATATACGGATTAAAGAAAGAAATAAATAAAAAATAGCGTTTCGTATACTCTATAGTTATTTCGAGTATTTCGTAGTATTATTTAAATTAATTAATACGCCTATAATGTTTTAATCTCTCGTTAATTATACGATATAAAAGTACCTTAATAAAATAATAATATATTATTTCGACAACGTTTTTATTTATTTACGTACTTTAAAAAAGTATAAATAATATATATAAAAGATACTCGACGCGCTATACAGAGCCGGACTTTTAATTAATAAAGAAAAAAGCGAGTTTTACGTATAAAAAATAATATATTTAAGATATTTAATATTATTAAGTAAGGTTTATATAAAGCTTAAAAAAATTACGGTAATTAAAGATTAACTTACGCCGTAATTATAAATATACGTTAAAGAATTTTTAAGGTTTATAAACTTTTATTAAATATTTATTTAAAGCTATATAGGTATTATAAAGCTATTTAATTATTTAATTAAAAAAGATATAGAATTCCGGTAAGGGTAAGAAAAAGAGTAGGCCTTTTAGAAGCTAAAAGAAATTATTTCAAAGGATTTAATATTTAAATTACTAAACCCTAATCGATTATTCGAGGTCGAAGTAAATATATTAAATTATACGATAGGTAAATAATTAAAATAATAAAATAATAACGGTAAGTTATACCTAATAATTTTCTTTTTAAAGAAATTTAAAAAAAATATATTAAAATTATTTAATTTATAATAAAGAACTACTTACTATTATTAAAGTATTCGAAAAGTAAAAGCTATATTTTAATAATATTAAATACGAAATATAGGTTTATATAGATTATAAGAATCTACGGTATTTTACTATTACGAAAGTCTTTAATATATAATAAATACGATAATTAAAGTGTTTTTCGGAATTTAATTTCTAAATTAATTATAAGAAGGGTTCGGAGAACGCTAAAATAAATATATTTAGCCGGCGAGCCGACTATTATAAAGATATACCTAAAGAGTTATTATTATTACTTAAAGAGGCGCCCGATAATACCTTTAAGTATATATTATAGCTATAAATAAAGTATTATATAGTATATTGCGAAAAAGCTATTTTTAATAAATATTAAAAGAAATTAAATAACGATATTATAAAATAATATTAGTAGAAAAAGCTAGAACTATAAGGTATTTAAAAAAATAATTAAGAAAAACTATAGTATAAGAATCGAGTATACGTAAGGTTAAGTAATAAAACGGTATTAATAATAGAGATTTACGTATTAAAGTTTAGAGGATATATAAATATTATTAAAACTATAAAAAAAATTAAGTAGTACTTTAATTAATTAAAGATTAAAAACGACGTTAAGGAAATTATTTAATTATATTATATATACGAAAGAACGAAAGTTACGAAATATAAGCCCTATAGATTTTTAAAGTTATTATTAATAGTAAAACGGTTATAAAGTTTAATTATAATAAACTTTATTATTATATTATTAAAATCTAAAGATACGGTAATTAATATTAAATATAATAATATATTAATAGTAATCGATAGGCTTATTAAATAAATATATTTCTTACCTTATAAAAAAACCTAATCGGTAAAATAATTAACGGATATAATATTACGGTATATTATATTAATATATATATAGTTAAAGGAATTTATTATAAATCGCGATATTAAATTTATATCGAAGTTTTAAAAAATATTAATAACGAAGCTAAAGGTAATAAATAAAGCGTCTTTAGCCTACTACCCTTAAACGGACGGTTAAACGGAACGGCTTAATTAAATTATAAAATAATATTTACAGAATTATATTAATTTCGAATAAAACGACTAAGTTAAATTATTACCTATAGTATAATTAATATATAATATATTACTAACCGAAACGATTAAAGCTATACCGTTCTTTACGAATTTCGGTTACGAAATAGATTTACGGTAAAGACTTACGGTTAAGGTACTTAAGGTTAGGGTTAAGGTAAATAAAATATATATATTTTACGGTAAGTTTAAATAAGAACTGGAATTTATAAAGGAAAAGATACGGAAATACTATAATATTAAAAGGCTCGAAGGACCTTGCTTTAAAAGAGAAAATATAATATTTCTTTTTATACGTAATTTACGTATTAAAAGATTTAGTAAGAAGCTAAACTATAGGAAAGTAGGACTATTTAAAGTTAAAAGGAAGATATCGGAGATAGTATTCGAATTAAAGTTATTTAGTACAATACGTTTATAGTTATATACCTTTTATATTTTACTTTTAGAACCCGTACTATACGTAAAAAAGGTTAAAATGTAGGTAGTAGCGGAGGACGAAGAAGAAGAATATAATATAGAAGAAATACTAGATTTATGGTTTAATAAAGGCTAATTAAAGTATTTAGTTAGTTAATTAAAATACCCGGCTATAAATAATTTGTAAGAACTATAGGTATACCTTAACTACTTAAATAAATAAAAAGAATTTTATTAACGATATCCGGACTAACTAAAATCTAAATAAGTAAAAAGACCTAGCCCCGGCTTATAGCTAAATAGCTATAAGATAGAGCTAAAAGAACCTCGATAGGAATCGAACCTACGCTTTCGACATAGTAATCGACGTGCTATATACTATACTACGAGGTTAGAAGGTATAAAGGAAACTAAATATAAATAATACTACGCGCTTTAGGTACCTCGGGAAGTAAAAAGCGTATTATTAATAGTATTTAACGAGGCTAGAAAGGAAGGACCGGCTATACCTAGATTTAAAGAAAAGTTAGGCGGCTAGTTAAAGCCTAAGGCAAGATTTAAGAAGGAGAAGCTAAGCGGGATAAACGCGGAAAACTCTGCCGGAGAATAGCTCCGGGGATTCGGAGAGGCGGGGGCCGGAGGAAATAAAAAAGCGTTACTAGGCGGTAAAGTAAACTATACGGCTAGCGCGGCTTCCTCCTACTTAATACGCTTTAGCTCTTTTATATTATTAAGGCTATAAGAGACGGCCGTAGCTATTCGCTTAAACTATATTTATTTCTATAGGCGTAAATAGTTAATCTTTTAATTTAAGGTAGCGCGCTAGGACTTAACTTTTATTATTTCTATCTTTATTTAATTATATTAAGTAATAACCTTACGGAACTATTAAACGGATAATCTATAAGCGTTATAAAAAAATTAATTATACTATATATAAATAGCGTAATATTTAGAAACGGAGAAAAAGATTTTATAAAAGAAACTACGTTTCTCGTAAAAGGAGTAAATATACTTTATAATAGTAGTAAATTATAGTACTAAAGTAAGTAGCTTATCTCGATTTACTATTTTCGAGTACAGAGATTTAGTACCGGATTACGCCTTACTTATATAGTTAGATATTATAAAGTATAGGGAAATAAGGGAAAAAGGAGAGAATTTATAAATATTAGTAGACGTAGGAAAGTAGGCTAGGCCGACGGGATTTCGGCCTGGGAAGAAAAGCGTTATATTACGGCTTAATACTTAGTAGGGCATAAAGCGTATTACGGACTAATCGTTAATATATAAGTAAGGACTAATTAAAATAAAATTAGTAAGATCGAAGATCGATCTAAAAAAGCTAACTTTAAAGGTAATAGTATCGATAAAATCGAGGGTCGAGTTAATCGATCTAAAACAGTACTAGGCTTAGCGTAAGAACTATATATATAGAGGAACTAGCTAGCGTAAATAGATAGTTCCGTAGTATATAATATAAATTATAATTATTATTATTAAACTATTATAATTAAGATAAGCTATTATTATATATTACTTAGTTATACCGAACTAAGATTATTTAGAAGTGCCTTTAACTAGTATTCCTTTTAGAGGTTCTGGATAGGGGTTCGTCACATCTAATTACCTTTAGCATCTCGCATTTTGCAGACTGCTCGCGAGCTTTAGCACTATAGCATTTGCCTATATTTAATTGGACGTCCCCTAACTTCCTTAATAATTAGCTAGGCGCCTCCGCTCCAGTAACCGCAGTCCCTAAACACTGCTGATTTAAGCTATCGTATTGCCTCTAAGGCCCTATAATATATAGGGCTTAAATACACTATAAAATCCATAAATAAAAGTTATATTTTAATATAATACTTTAAAGTAAAACGTAAAATCCTATAACGTATATTATTAGTAAGTCGTATATATTAGTAAGTTACGTACTTTCTAGCGCGACGCGTCTTTATTGCACTTTACATTAAATTTTTATACAATCTAATATACCTTTTATTTTAAAGGAAGTAAGGGTAATCTTAGCCCTCAAAGCTTTTTAAAAGGAAAAAAAATTAAGCCTTAGAGCCGTAGCTATGCTCTATAATATACTATTATTAACCCTCCGCGACCGACGCGCTAGCCGGCTTACACAACGCAATATTACGCTTAGTATAAAAAAGCTTACTTAATTAAAAGAGAAAGTTATTGTCTAATATATTATTAAGCTATATACGTAATCTTTTTCACCTAGATTACGTAGTATAGAAGATATAGCTAATTAATTACTACGTATTTATAATACGCCCTCTATTAGTAAGCTTTAAATATATCGATTTATTAAATGCTAGTTAGAGCTCCGTATACGTTTTATACGTAAATACGACTATTAAAGGGCTAAGTACGAAGATCTAAAAGTTAATAGTAAATTATTACGTTTCTACGAAATACTAAAGCTAAATACGGTATTATAAATAATAATATTTATAACTTTAACGAGACTAGGTTTATAATAAATATTATTTTCGCGGGTATAGTAGTTACGACTTCGGACGGCTTTAATAAAGTAAAACTAGCCTAGCCTAATAACCGCGAATAAGTAATAGTAATTTAAAAAGTTAATACTTTCGGTTAAACTATCCTTCCTTTTATTATTTTAATTATATAATATTATTTTATTAATTAATATATCGAGTATAATTTTATATTTACCTAACGTATTATAATTATCGATAATAATTAAATTATTAATCCGGTAGCTTTAAATTGAATTAAATACTTTAATTACTATACGGCGGTCCGGATAAAAAGCTAATAATAGTTATTACTCCTTAACGGCTATAAAAGTTACTATTTAACCGAATTTAAAAACTATTATTAATAAAATAATATTATTACGCTTTATATACCTTTATATTCTTAATATTACCTTTAATTACTCGATATCGGCTATTTTAGACTATTAAAGTAAGCGTACGGCCGCTAGATCGAAGAATTAATATATATATATATTAATTATATAAATATACTTAAATTCCTTTATACTTTCCGCGAGGCTTTCTTCACTTCTATAACGGAGAAAAATATATAGGGTAGCTTTACAGGTACTAGCTTTATACTATACGATTTAAAGAGGATACTTTTTAAGCTAAATATAAAGCTTTATATACTAATACCCTTATCTTTAAGGCTAGGCACGGTACTCCCTTAGCTCTCCTAAATACTATATAATGTTATAACCTTAGTGCAGGACGGTTATGGGGCCGCGGGAATAGGGGCTAATCAAGAAAACGTATAAGGAAGCCAATTACAGTGAGGGACGAGTAATTAGTATAATTAGGGTACTAAGCAAACTAAGTAGAGTAATTAGTATAATTAAGGCACTAAGCAGACTAAGCAGAGGGAATTAGTGGCCTTAGGAGACGGGTTACGGCTTAGCATAAGGACTATATATATGGAGGAACTAGCTAGTGTAGATAGACAGTTCCGTAGTACATAATATAAATTATAATCGTTAGTATTTAAACTATTATAATAGAGATAAGCTATTATTATATACTATTTAGCTGTACCGAACTAGGATTATTCAAAAGTACGTTTAATTAATATCCTTTTCAAAGGTTCTAGATAGGGGTTCGTTATATATAACTTTCGAGAAACTACTTTATAGTTAAAGCTTATTAAAACTAGGATATTAAACTACTAAAGTAGCTCTCTAATATTTATATTAGTTACTATAGATCGATTAACTAAAGGTACGATAACTGTAATATACGAGGTAGCTCTTTTACGTATAGAGCTCTCGGTACTGCAAAAGGCTAATAAGGTACTTAGTAAGAGATAAAGAGCTGAAAAAAAATACGTATAAGGCTTAGAGGGTTACTTGCCGTATAAAAAGTATAGGATCTACTAGATTAAAAAGCTGTAGGTAAGTAAGTAATCTAGGAAAATCGATAAAGTAGTAGTAGTATAGAGGGGTTTCGTACGAAGACTTAGTGCTATAGTATATGCGGCAAGCTTAGCTATAATATATATACTTACTAGAAGGCTGCAGAATTATCTAATTTAGCTATTTCTAATATAATTATAGTTAATTTCTAATGTTAGTATATTATAATAGAGGGTAATTATAGTAGGGTAGTAGAAAGTGCGCGACCTACTAATATACACGACTTACTAATAATATATGTTATTTATTAAACGCTTTTTACTAGCTTATATTAACGGTAATATCTTTTTAATATTACGGCTTAATACTTAGTAGGGCGCGGAGTCTACTACAGACTAATTATTAGTATTGGAGTAAGGACTAATTAGAATAGGGTTAATAGAATTAAGGATCGATCTAGAAGAGTTAACCCCAAAAGGAATAGTATTAATAAAATCGATAGTTAAGTCTATCGATCCAAGACAGTACTAGGCTTAATATAGGGTCTATATATATAAAGGAGCTAGCTAACGTAGATCGATAATTCCGTAGTATGTAATTCGCGCTTATATTTACGGTATTTTATATTTATATTAAAATATTTTGTTATGCACTATTTAGCTACACCGAACTAATTATTAGAAGCTACCTTTAACCCGTATCCCTTTCAGAGGTTCTGTATAGGAGTTTGTTATATCTAGATAGTTTTAATATCTTCCTCGGTATATTTAGCTATTATTAACTTAAAGTAATAAAAAAAAACTAGAAAAAAAGCTTTATTTTTAGTTTCTATAGGTGAAATATAAAGTATATGTTAATATTAGGGGGCTTTCGGAGGTCCAGGGTTATAGAAGATTTAATGTGAGTAGATGGCTTGGGTAGTTTAAACCTACCTGGGCCACATCTATATGTGGTTCACTTTTTTGTCATTTAACCAACACTATTAAGTTGCACCGAACCAGGATTATTCAGAAGTGCTTTCGACTAGTATCCCTTTTAGAGGTTCTGAATAGGGGTTCGTCACATAAATATAACCGTTATAATCCTTATTATCGAAAAGTTATGGCCATATATAGGCCGAAGGGCCCTGTAGTAGTAGAGCACCTTAGCGCTCACGGCGCAGCGTAACTTGCGACACAGTACCAGTAGCTTACTTCTGGTATTGCAAACTGTTTCTACTTTTTGGCGGTCGACCAAAACCTTAAATATGGAGACTTTGCCTCTTCGACTCGCTCCTTCATTCTTCGCTGTTCTTTACATCCCCCTACGAGCGAACGATACCTGGTACAACTACGAATACAGCATGATGTTGGTAATGTCTTTTCAGGAACCACTTTCCGTCATTTTGGCTAGAGCCGGCATCGTAGGTCTTACCGTTGCCCAAGCGCTCAAGCGATAGAGTATTACTTTTACAGAATAGCTAGCATATGTTGCGTGACCTATTTTCTGAAATGTCTCGCCACTTCAGGTCTTTCTACTCTATCTGGCACTTGACATTCCTTCTCAGACCTATGATTCAGGTGTTCAGGGGTAGTGGGCAAGGTGCCCACGTGACCTGGCGACTTGGAATTCCGTCTTTGACGGGCGGGGCTGCTTTGTCGCGTCTAACGATTTACGTCATTACTTCTACAAGTCTAACGACGAGCCATTGCACAATTCGCATCACAGCTACATCTTGCGACTTGCGCTAGCCCGATACCACATAATTCCTTCGACTCACAATGTGCGGCAGATATGCCATGGCCCTAGTAAGCCTCAACACCTATACCCACCCACCCCAACCCCTTCCCACCGGCCGGTGCGACCCCCTTCACTAACCAATTCATCAAGCGGCCCTCCCAAGTCCGCCGAATGCTCCAAAACGACTATGACCTCCAGGTCGATGACACCCCCGCCGACGAAGGCGACGGCGCCCCCCGCCAATCTTACAACTTTGCCCCAGGCTACAACGGGGTAGTCTACCGCGCCGACGCCGGTGCTGGTCATAATTATCACCAGGCACTGGATGAACCACAAGAACAAGACTCCTCCCCCACCCCAGCCTTCAAACTCCAATCCATGAAATGGGGCCTCATCCCCTCCTGGATCAAATCCAGCCCCTCCTTTCCCTCTACCCTCAAAACAATAAACTGCCGCGACGACTCTCTCGCCCAATCAGGGGGTATGTGGGCGAGCATGAAGTCCAAAAAGAGGTGCGTGGTTATTGCGCAGGGGTTTTACGAGTGGCTTCAGAAAGGCAAGGAAAAGATTCCGCATTATGTCAAGAGGAAAGATGGGAAGTTGATGCTTTTGGCTGGCTTGTGGGATTGTGCTTCTCTCCCGCCGCTGAATGGAGAGGGGGAGGGGGAGACAAGGAAGGTGTGGAGTTATACTATTATCACCACTTCGTCGAATGATCAGTTGAGGTTCTTGCATGACAGGATGCCTGTTATTCTTGACGCGGAGTCGGAGAGGTTGAGGGTTTGGTTGGATTTGGGGAGGAGGGAGTGGAGTAAGGAGTTGCAGGGGGTGTTGAGGCCGTATGAGGGGGAGCTGGAGGTTTATCCTGTTAGTAAGGAGGTGGGCAAGGTTGGGAATGACGATGCTGTTTTTGTAGTGCCGGTGGGGAGTAGGGAGAATAAGGGGAATATTGAGAATTTCTTTGCGAATGCTGCGGCGAAGAGTAAGAAGAGGGAGCCGTTGAAAGGGGAGGTGGAGGTGGAGATGGTGGGTGGGGGGAAAGAGGTGAAGAGTGTGGAGGAGGTGAAGAGGGAGGATGAGGAGGGGATGGGGGTTGTAGTGACAGATGGAAAGCAAGGGGTGAAAAGAGAAGCGGAGGATCATGCGGAAGAGGAGCCACCGGGTAAGAAAGTGAAAGAGGAGGGTTCACCAAGCAAGAATGTCAAAGAAGAGGGGCCGGTGAAGTGGGAGTCGCCTGTCAAAGATAGACCAAAGATCAGTGCGACGAGTAACAAGCACACGAGGAGCCCAGAGAAGAAGAAGGGCAAGGTTGCGCCAGCGGGGGCAGGAAGTCAGAAGATTACAAAGTTCTTTGGGAATAGTGCCTAGAGGTTTGGGCCATATTCAGAATCAGGGTTGACCAACAAGCTGAGCCTTTGCTTCTTGCAATCAGAGAATCAGCCCGCACATTCTGATACAACAGGCACGTTCGTTCAAGTCTAACATCTATGGTACTCTTTTGACTGCGACTCGTGTATAGAACTTCAACGCTGATGAGGTAGCCACTTCACGAAATGCCGCCTCCGAGCCCGAAGCAGTAGGGACCGGCGAAGTGGAGACTCAGCGCCGATCCTTCAGCGGGACTGGGGGCAAGGCGGACCGGCCAGCCCGGGACGGGAAGAACCAGGCCGCCCTCAGGAGCAAGCTTGAAACAAAGTCAATGCATGTTTCCTTGAAAATTTCATCATTCAAAATGCCTCATGATGTCGTGTCGCTGCCTGTAGTGGGACTATGTACATATCCATCATTTGACCTATGCCGCGCTTAGCAGGTGAACACCTTGGGTCCTGGGACGGTGTAGGACTGGAGGTTGTTGTAGATCTGCCCTGAAAGTCAGCATCCGGTTTTCTATCAATACCAACACCGAGACTTACGTTGGCTGTGTATCCGGGGTCGGTAGCCTTGAAAGCGCCAGGGATCTTAACCGTGGGACTTGGGCTGGAGTTTCCACCACCGGAAACGTTGATTTGCGCGCAGCTGATATAGAATTGGGGGGTTGAGCCTGGATTGTGTATGGCGAGGGATTGGATGCGGAGGAGGTACTCTCCGTTGGGGATGCACCTGGGCAGGTTGGCTTGGTAGGATGCTGTGAAGATGGGATGTTAGCATGCTGATGAGCTAAGGTAGTATGAAAACCAAAACGACGTACATCTCATTGGCCAGGATGATTGGCCGCCATTGATGGTCGGGCCCCAATCGTAGATCTTGAACCATTCACCGGATCCGTCGTAGTCTTTAACTGAGCCAGGCGCCTTCGACATGTAGCTGAAAGAAGGTTAGCTGTTATATCCAGTCCGAAGATGACGGCATTTCATACAGAGAAATAGGTCCTTGGTGGTACACAGCTTGATCAGTGTAAAAGGTCACCGAGTCTCCAGCCTTAACATTGACAACACTGGTGCTAGCACCTGAGGCTCCTCCGACATTGCAACGGAGGTTGTTGTCTGACAGGCTGGTCACTGGCGAGTTGTGGTTGTTGTTCTTGCGAATGTGTTCGAAGACGCCGAACTTTGTTGAGCCAACACCGAACTGTTGGAAGATATAGTGGGCTGAGACATCAGCAACACCCAGCGTAAGGGCAGTAACAATGGGGAAGACCTTCATGTTGATGGTATCAAAGATGAACTAGAGAAATTTCAACCAAAGTGCTAGGTGTTTGGTCTTGAGATCCTAAACTAGCTGATTAGGACACAGCTTTGCCAGTATACCAGTATATAAAGAAGTACAAGACGGCCATTTCAATCACTGCGGATAACGTTGGGCCGCAAATGCCGGGTTGAAAGGATCAGAGAGAGTATATGAAACGGCCCGTCTGTGGCCATGAAGGGAGTCTTTAGCTGTCCATGCCATCGCGATGAGCCAGTCAAAGCTGCAGACGAAGTTAGCAATCCAGGAAAACTGCGTCGTCGAGGATGGGTGACAAATGAGGTTGTGTGTGCCCCAGATTGTCTGTCAAATGAGAAGCTGGATGGCCAATATCAACCCACACGTTTTGATGGAGACCATTGATGCCGTGCTCTGATACTCTTGTCTGCAACCTGAGTGCCGAACACTGGCTGAGATAGAGCTCTAACAGATGAGAGCTATCGATTTGACTTGGCTACCCATCGAATGAGGAACTCATCACTCCTAGCTGAAATCATGAATCTCTGTCTACGAACTGAAAAACACTTGCAGCCGACGAATATCTGCTTGCATATCTGCAGATATAGCGATCTGGTGTCCTTGAAGCTGGAGCAAAAATGGCGGAGACAAGCATCCGGTCTAAAACAGGCAGAGAGGTGGTTCCTTCCCCAGACTCGAGACTGCACTGAGGTCACGGGACATGCGCAGGCAGAACAAGCAATGCAGAGAATGCAATCCGGCAGTCAGGTCACGGGAGCTAGCTTGACAGTTGCACGGCAGTTGAAGGGTGCCTGTCTGCCTTGCTGCTACCCCTCCACCTCCTTCCACATGCTGTTGATGGGCACCAAACAGGGCCCAAGCATCTTGGGTTCTTGGTCGGCCCTTTATCACAGATAAATATATGCCTTTGTGCGCCCTGGCGTTCTGCTTTTGCAGTTTTCTGTTCCTTCTTGCATATTTTCCCTCACGAACACGACTCTCACCGTTGCCAAAAACCGAGGACATCGACCCTCCGCATACCGATCGATCGAAGCGAACGTATAAAGCAGCCTCCATCAGCCGCCTCGTTTATTATCCCCAGAAACGCCCATCGCATGCTCTCCCCACAGTTCGACCGACAGACCTCCCCAAACAGGGGCGGCCTCGTGAGCAATCCCCACGGTCTCAATCCTAGGGCTGGCCCGACGGACCGCGAGTTCTACTATACGCAAGTTGATTGGGTATAGCCTGATTGAAGAGCAAAATGGGTCGCCAGCATCCGTTAACGACTACAGCACCAGTAGACGCTGGTGGCTGACTGACGGGACTTTATCCAAAGTGGGGGAGATTACAACCTTGAGCACCACTACGGAATTTTTTCTGGAACCGGCCAACCCCGTGCCAAGGACTTCCCAAGGACCCCCTCTACCGCGCCGCTCTGGATCCGCTGGAAATTCCCCGTTGTTGCCGCTCTCTTTGCCGCAACGCCGTTGAGATTCATCTTCGTGGAAATACCCGGATTTGGCCTCTTCGAATCAATTCCAACTTCATTCAGACCGACCGAATCAGCCACGCCAGGAAAGAGGGGTTGGGGATTTCTTCAGTGACTCGGCTGTCCGCCAGCCAGTATTCTATGTTGCATTCAGTCGGCGCACCGGTTGTGGGCACCCCATAATGCACCGTGATCTTTGTGATCTGCAGCCCAATGCTGCTATTTTGTTCCGAGGCACCTGAGATTGGAGCGCAAACGAGTCCCCTGAGAATGGAGACAGACAACGTCAGCGACTATGCAGGCAAGATTACCGGTTCATACATCAATGCTTGGCCATGAGTCGAAACGTCCCGCGTCGGCGTCTGCTTCCGTTCGGTGCATTGCCTCCCCTGAACTCCCCTGCCTCCGCGTGCCATGCCGCCTCCTCGCCAGACTCATCAGCTTCTTCCGCCCTGGGGAAATCTTGGGGAAACCCCACCGCGCGGCTCCTTCTCCAATCTATCTGCTCCCTTCATATCAAACATGGCTTTGCCAACGCTGCAGATCCCATATTCTCCTGGCGGAGGCTATACTCTGGTCATGCAGCCCAATTTATTTTCCTACATCTCCTCCAAGTCATCGGCTCTGATTCTGCCGCGGATCCATCCTATCGGTGACATTCCATTTGTTTTCCCCGGACTGCGCTTCCGTGATTCGATCCTGGGAATGCGGAGTCAGGCACAGTCAGCTTACTCTCGCGATATGGTTATATCCATGGCCGCTCCCCGCCTGAGACGTTTGTATCTGGAGGCTGGCTTGTCTTTCTTTGGCCCAGCGCTGAATCCAGAGTCGTCCTGTGCTTTGGCTGTTCTGGAAAGTGACAATGAAGTTTCTCAGCCGTGTTGGCGCGACTGCCCTCGCGGCGTCGCTTTGTAGGTGCTCCTAATAAGTTTTGTGATAGAAATCCGGCTGATAATCGACAGACCTGCAGCATGGCATCGCGCAAATGGCTGATGGTACCTACACTGATCAAACGTCCGGCATCAAATTCAAGACGTGGACTCAAGGCACCGAGGCTACTGAAGCCTCTCCATTTACCTTCGGTCTGGCTCTCCCAGGTGATGCTTTGACCAAAAACGCCAACGAGTACCTTGGTATCCTCGTATGTGGATCATCTACCCTCACTTCTTCTTGTGCTGACAGAGAATAGCGCTGCAAGATCGAAGATGCCGCTGCTCCCGGCTGGTGCGGTCTTTCCCACGGCCAGGCCGGTCAGATGACCAACGCCCTGCTCCTCGTTGCCTGGGCCTCTGAGGGAACTGTCTACACTTCTTTCCGCTGGGCCACCGGCTACACCTTACCTGGCCTCTACACCGGCGATGCAAAGCTGACCCAAGTTTCTTCGAACGTCACCGACACCCACTTCGAGCTGATCTACCGTTGCCAGAACTGCTTCTCCTGGAACCAAGACGGCACCAGCGGCAGCGTCGAGACAACACAGGGATTCCTCGTTTTGGGCCACGCGGCTGGCAGCTCTGGTCTGGAGAACCCAACCTGCCCTGACCGCGCCACGTTTGGCTTCCACGATGCTGGCTTTGGTCAGTGGGGTGCTCCCTTGGAGGGTGCCAGTTCTGAGTCGTACGCCGAGTGGGCTGAGCTTGCTACGACTACTCCTGAGACTGACTGTGAGGGGTAAGTAGCGGTACTATCAGTTCGGGAAGGCGTGATGCTGACGATCCTATAGTACTGGGCCTGGTGATGCTGAGTGCACTCCTGCTCCCGAAAAGGTCTACGACTACATCGTTGTTGGTGGCGGTGCCGGCGGTATCCCCGTTGCCGACAAGCTCAGCGCCGCCGGCCACAGCGTCTTGCTCATCGAAAAGGGACCTCCTTCCTCTGGTCGCTGGGGTGGCACCATGAAGCCCAAGTGGCTCGAGGGAACCAATCTCACTCGCTTCGATGTCCCCGGCCTCTGCAATCAGATCTGGGTCGACAGCGCCGGCATTGCCTGCACTGATACTGACCAGATGGCTGGTTGTGTTCTGGGCGGCGGTACTGCTGTCAACGCCGGTCTCTGGTGGAAGGTAATTTCAAACTCCAAGCCCCATCCTGCAGAAAGCTTGCTTACAAATAAATCAGCCCCCCGCGTCTGACTGGGACTACAACTTCCCCGCTGGCTGGAAGTCCAAGGATGTTGAGGCTGCCGCCAACCGTGTCTTCGACCGGATTCCTGGTACATTCAAGCCATCTGCTGATGGTGTCCTCTATCGCCGTGAAGGCTTCGATGTTCTTTCCAGCGGCCTGAGGAAGTCGGGCTACAAGGAGGTTGTTGCCAATCAGTCGCCCAACGAGAAGAACGGCGCGTTTGCACACACCCACTTCATGTTCCGATACGGTGAGAGAGATGGCCCGCTTGCCACATACCTTGTTTCAGCCAACAACCGTGACAACTTTGACCTCTGGACTGGCAGTGCTGTGCGCAGGGCTATCAGAACCGGTGGCAAGGTTACCGGTGTTGAACTCGAATGCTTGAGGGACGGTGGCTACAGCGGTGAAGTCAAGATTAGCGCCAAGGGTGGTGTCATCTTCTCTGCTGGTACTTTTGGCTCTGCCAAGCTTCTCATGCGCAGTAAGTCTTTCTTGTGGGCTTTCTCAAGCACCGAAAGCTAACACACAATGACAGGCGGTATCGGTCCCCGTGACCAGCTCGAGATCGTTGCCGGCTCCAAGGACGGCGAGACCTTCATCTCTCGGGATCAGTGGATCGACCTCCCGGTCGGCTCCAACCTGATTGACCATCTCAACACCGATCTTATCTTGACTCACCCCGACGTCGTCTTCTATGACTTTTACGAGGCCTGGACTGCCCCCAATGAGGGTGACAAGGAGCGTTATCTCAACAACCGCACTGGTATCTTGACCCAGGCTGCCCCCAACATCGGACCCATGGTCTGGGAAGAGGTTACTCCTTCTGACGGCATCCCCCGTCAATTCCAATGGACTGCCCGTGTTGAGGGAGATGGTCGCATCACTGACTCCCCACGTATGTTAGCCCTTCTACAATGTGTAACACCCACAAGCTAACAGATTAGATGCCATGACTCTCAGCCAGTACCTCGGAAGAGGTGTCGTTTCCAGAGGCCGGATGACCATCACCCCTGGTCTCGCCACCGCTGTTTCCGAGCACCCCTATCTCCACAACGCTGGTGACAAGGAGGCCGTTATTGCTGGTATCAAGAAGCTTCAAGCCGCCCTTAACGTGATCCCCAACATCACCTGGGTCCTTCCCCCTCCCACCGGAACTGTTGAGGACTATGTCAATGGCGTAAGTCTTTTCCTCATTTACGCGCCATGAACAATGGCTAACATTGTCGATAGCTCCCTGTCTCCCCATCCGCCCGCCGCTCCAACCACTGGATGGGTACTGCCAAGCTTGGCACTGATGATGGTCGTGAGGGTGGTACTGCCGTAGTTGACTTGGACACCAAGGTCTATGGCACTGACAACCTCTTTGTGGTTGACGCCTCCATCTTCCCTGGTATGTCGACGGGTAACCCGTCTGGCATGATCGTCATCGCGGCTGAGAAGGCTGCTGAGAGGATCTTGGCCCTCAAGGCTTAAGTGGGAGTTAAAATGGAATGTATAAATAACAAGGTTTAGGTGGTAGGAAAGTAGCAAAAATTGTACATGAGCTCAATTAGTACATGATGTTGAATGGGACGTAACAAAGTGGGTTGCTGTACGGATAGAATATCGTGTAGAGCCCAAAGGGTGTATTGATACTATGTCGGGGCAGACAGGATATGCTGAACGATGTCGTTATGAGACTTGATTGTTGAGATACCTAAGACATACAATGAGGAGGGTGATGACTGGACGTAGGTATACAAGTATGAAGCCCTGAATACCCGCGGGACATACCTGTCTGACCTCGGTGCAATGACCCTCGGTAAGAATCGATACGGCTGATGGTTAAGAACTGGCTGGATTAATGAGTTTTTCTCAGTTGAACTTGCGTGTGACACCACGGTTGTAGCGAGTAATATCAATGTCACCGTTCTTACCTTTTTGCCTACCCACAACACTGTCTCACTCTACTATTACTCGACAACACCATTATCAACGACTATAGCAATGTCACACGCTTTGATGCTGAGAACCGTTACCGTGCTGCTTTGTCTGGCGGTAGGCTTTCTCTAATGAGCGTGGCTCAGAAACATCGCTTTTTCCCAACATTTATACTTGAACATCGCGGTTTCCTAGAAAACTGCAAAGGATCTTGTTAAGGTAGATATACATATAGCTATATTAGATCTGAATTTGGTCAGCTCCGGAGCCGCGCATCATTTGTATCTGAATTACGTGGATCCCAAAAAGCGTAGCTCAAGGTGCCCAACGGTGCCTAACCGTAGGGGTTTTCTGTGACACCCACAACGCACAACATTATCATTATGTACGCGTCTGCTACGGAGTGTAGATTTCTATATCAAGGCCTTAGCAAAAGAGCATAATAATATCTTTTGAATTTCCAAGACTACTTTTGGCTCGGAAGCTCCAACTAATCTCCCAGATTTCCACCTTCAATATTCATTCACTTACAGCCCCTGGCGCGTGCAACATCCGTCTCTTGGATGGTCGAGATGCAACATCTGACCCTTTCTCTTTGTTATCTGCGCGCTTCTCAACACGTTCATCCCTGTTCCTGTTCTTTTGATATTTAAGTACGCCGTAAAGTGAGCGGCGAGTTTTACGAGGGTCTTTTCCAAGTCAAATTTTGAATGGAGATATTCCCCAGCGTGACAATCATACTTAGTACTGGCCTTTGCCTCCTCGAGCTCATCCTTTGATAGTTCTCGAAATACTGCTGTTCTAAACTCTTCGGGCCTGGTTGCCCCTCGTTTTTCAAACTCAATGAAACCAATGAGCTCCATGGCATCGAGGTTATCCGTGTCATACCTAATGACCTTGTCAGGCTTAGATGGGCAATCAGGTATGCGCTCAGGGGTGTCACTAGGTTCGTTCGCCGGAGGAGTTTCTGGTTTGCTTGCGGGAGCGAAAAACTCGGAGATCGTACCAAAACTCGGCTTTCCCTCGACCTCGCGAGCGCGGTAGAGTGCGTAGCAGACAGGTTGTAAGATCTGTCCGTCCCACCAAGCGACCACATCAGCCTCGCTATGCAAGGCGGCCGTTGGATTATTTTGAGACATTCCGACTGTCTTGAGATGGTCTTTATGCGACTGAATGACTTTGAGGCCTATGTCAACTAGTAAGCTGGGTGGGACCTCGATCCATCCAACTGCAGGCTTTCCTCTAGCTGAGGGATCGCTCGGTTTGCGAATCTTTTTGCTTGTTAGAGGTAGAGGCTTGTGGAAGTGGCTTGACTGGTGATGGAAGGGCATCCAACACGTTGCTGGGGAGCAACGTACGGTTTTGACGGTGCGTGTACCATGACTGTTGTTTGGCCCTCTATTGTGCAACACAGAAAGTCTGACAGGGAGAATGCGCTGCAGGCGAATAAACGGAAGAGACAAAACGGAAGATTGAAAAGCTTTTGCAGGAATCTGTGTGGGTGCCATCACGGCTCCTGCCGGTTGTGCTAATTAAGCCCGTCACTCTTTCTTAATTCCGCCTCTCAAACTGCCCTCGCCTCGAGGTTTTTACCGTCCTAGTAGGAAGGGAAGGTGAAAGCGGTTAGGAAACCGGAGCGGCAGGAGTGGGATGGGAAGGTGGACGATAAGTTGATAAAGCGGGTTCATGGGGTTTGGATGAGCAGAGGACCTCGTCTACAGGATTCGGGGGGTTGCACGGTTGGGTGTACTAGCCTTTAAGAAGGGTACATTTACTTTTTATGAGGTGACAACGCCTTGGTATTGTCTAAAGTCAAAAGCTAATTTGTAAATATCACTTAGGTTATGTAGATTTTGAGGAGACCAGACGCTGTGCAAGTAGGGTTTACGTCGGCGACCGGCTGGGGAAGTAGATATAATAAATGCGGTAGAATAAGATGTTATAGTACCTTCGCTAGCCCTACATTAGGGGGATAGCAAAAGAAGTGTACTCAGAAATATTGGCATCCCCAATAAACTGTCCCATAAACATCACAAGATAATGGGGATAAGATTGTAAATGAGTCTATCTAGAGGGCCCTATGTGTTGCTTCTTGATGGGAGAGATTTACAAAGACAGCGTTATATAATTAAAGTTAAAGAGACGTATTATCTATCTAGGTCACCATCGGTTATAGCATAAAAGCCCATCAAGCCTCTCCTTCTTGCTCCTCTGGGAGCTTAGGCAGTTCGCTCCCCTGCTCACGAAGCGCAAGTGTAGAGCTTTGTGACTTTAAACTCGAGATGCTTGTGTTTGTTTCGCCGGATGAATGTAGAAAACACTATCTACCGTTATTGTTGTGGATTGTGAGGTAGTGCTTTGGTTAGAGCCGCGCTGTTGTTGATAGTGTGACGGATGCTTTCCGGCTTTTTTTCAACATCTTACGCATTATGTTGCGATTTTTGTGTTTCCGGTCTTGCTGATGCTTCTCTTGGAAGATCCATTCGCGTACAGGTGCGTATTTGTCATCGTTCCCCCAGATCTCTATTAACTATTGTGCATATTGATCCTGGTCACCTGCATGCCAGGCTTTGGATATCAACTCGCTCCAAGCACCAGTCGTGAGTTCATTGTTTTTCCAAAGGCTGGAAGGGGCAGTACTGTAGGATAGGCGACATTGGCTTCTTCTTTGGTGGCATTGGCTTCTTGGGCTGATCTACACAGTGAAGAGGATATACCTGCTTGTTGTAGTACTAGAACAAAAGGAAGGCTGTGAAGCCTATAAAAGCAACCTACGAGTTCTTGTCTTTGTGAATGATGATTTTATTCGGATCGAGATTGTCCAAGCCAATGAGACGCTGCCACCACGAAAGTCGCTCCGCGTCAATTACGCGTTTCAATACAGACCTGCACTCCTCCTTGCCGACGTCTTGCTTTTGCAGGATTATATCCTCCATGGTGTCGCTGGTGACCCGCTCGAGAAGGATCATACGCACCAAACGTAGACGGTCCGGAATATGGGTTTCGACCGCAAAAGTCTAGGCATCATAGTATTGGGGTGCTACTCTATCGGAAATAGTTGCTTCCTCCAGGTGATGTTCCATGAGAATGTAGGACCTGGCTTCGAGGGCATAATCCAAGTCTGCGCGGGTCATGCAGTGCATATCTTCATTGTAGTCTGAGTCGTCTTGGTCTGGGTAAGTTTGGTCCGGGTAATCAACCCCGTCGTAGATTTTGGCATGCGCTGCTCCGATGGGTTGCCTTTAAGGTGGTAGACCACCACAGTTGAACCACGTCCACGGTTTTTCTTTGATGGAATAAACTCATCAAATACAAGTATTTCTTGACCGTGGTCGATGGGTCTAACGTTTCCCAAGGACAAGGGTCCTGTGGGGGGTTATTTAACGCAAAGTGGAGGCGATGGTCTCGATGAGCGACGTCGACTTTGGGAGTATTTCCCCAGTACATCTGCCCAAAGGGCTCCGGTGGAATATGTCTTTGAATGTTGGACTCGACGCCGGCTGCATAGCGCTCGCTGGGAGGGGGATCTGTGTTGATCCCATTGCGCAAAGGTGGTGTTTGCAGAAAGCTGGTGTTCGTGAAAAAGAAAATCGAATGCCCAAAATTAAACAGGAGAGAAGTAGGCCAGCGCACACCACCGTTAACCTGCCACGAATGTGGCTTAGGGTTTGGAAGTGGCGCTAGGCAATAAAAAACACATGGGAATCTGGTGGTGGCAGCTGTAAGGAATTAGGCTTCACTTGGCGCTGAGCGCCACTCCCGAGTACATGATTTGTTTTCATGCTCAAGTATCCTCCTTAAACACTCTCCCCGCCCTGCCCCTAACCCTCTTTATTTCTGCAACCATCCTTTTACCCCTGACTGTTGCCCCGCCATCATTGGATATATTTTTGTAAACCGAGCACCTCGCTCTTGAGCATGCGGGTGCCTGATATTACCCCGCATTTGCCCACATGAAGAGCTGCTGTGCCGTGAAGAATGGGATAGTTATGCCCTTGTCCATCTGGCTTGCGGAAGTTGCTTTACTGTTCGGCATCATATACCAACCTGGGAGTTTCTAGGCGGCTTTCACCCTCTCCCACGCGACGACACACCATGTCACTCATAGAACTTCCAGCCGAGATCCTTCTTCAAATCTTCGACCATGTGGGCTTATCATACTTCCGCTCAGACCTATCACGCCTCAGAGTCTGTAAGCGATGGAACGGACTTGCCCATATCGTGTGCTTTCGCGAGGCCTGCATCACGACCAAGATGCTACGAAGAATGGCGTCGTCTCCATACGCGGAATCAAGTCTCCGCGAGATGGAGATTCTCGACCTGAACCTGGAAGGCTTCGGCACTGTCCGGCGGGGGACTGTCTTGGACCCGAAAGATTCCAGCTGGAATTACGTCCCGGATCAATCGTCATTGCAAAGGAGGACAATGGAACTAAACGACGATCTCGTCCACCTCGCCACCATCATCAAACAATCCCGAAAATTACGCACCCTGCGCATCAAAGCTATCAAGCCATCGAACCCTGTTTTTGAAATCCGAGAGACGTACCTCTTCCCATCCACGCTACGCGCCTTGCTCCTATCAACCAACAACCTTACCGCCCTGGAGCTAGACCTCTACGGTACTCGACCAGAACCAGAGGGTCATCCCCACCACGGCGATGACGGCCACGTCTGCCCGATGATCGGCGCGCTTCTCCCAACGTTGCAGCGTCTACGGCTGCGCGTGCGCACCATCTGCGCCGATGCCCTTAGACCTCCGCGAGATTTCCCCGGTCCTCTTCCTTTGCGTGTGCTGCTTGTTGACTTTGTATTGACCGAGGAGCTGGCAAACGAAAAGTCAAGGTTCACCGCACGCTGCGGTGGCCCGGGGAGATTTGTCAGGTTGGCCCAGGTGGTGAGAGGGGCTGTTCTGAGCCGGGCGCGGGCTCTTTTGCCGCATACGTCTGCTCCCAAGATGGTGAGGATACTGACGCGTACCATTTCGGGCGATGAGATTCAAGGGATTAATGTGTTGACTGGTAAGAATATTAAAGTCAGAAAGGGTGCGGAGTGGGATGATGATTCTGAGGTCATGATGGATTGAATTGTACCTAGGAAAGGGAGGAGTTCAAGATTCGGGACCTTAATTTGACCATGATCAGTAGCTACCGACCTACTTATTATGTGAGGACGCTAAAATCTCTTATCTGTGCTCAAAGTGGGTAGCTCGCGAGCAAGCACTGTGGCTGGTATTTTTAAATAGATGCTGTTGGCTTTACCTCTTGCCTTTGCCAGGCCCTTGAGCCTTTGACATGTATTTATTTGCCCTCTTTGGCGCCTTTCCCCAGGGTTTATCGCCTTTGTTCACCGCCTTGGGTTTGAGCCACTCAGGTGTTTCTACCGTCACCTTGGCTTTGAGCCACTCAGGCTTTTCTACCGTCACCATGTCCCTATCTCCTATGGATTTATCCATCGCCTTCATATCTTCCACAGATGCCGCTCCACGTGGTGACGGCCCTAGCCTCCTCAACTCCTCGCCATTCTCCCACTTGCGGAACTTGATATGGTGATACAAATTTTGCGTCCCCCTTGGGCACTTCAGCCCCAACTCCCTCGCCTTCTTGATAAGCCAGCCGCAGATGTAGTCAATCTCCGTCTCTCGGCCACCCTCCACATCTTGCAACATGGAGCTCCGGTTCTCACCGGTGCGATCGGCCAGCAGAAGAGCCTCTCTGAGCAAGGCTAGATCCGACCAGGCCTCGTCAAGTTTTGGGTTTCCCGAGGGTAGGTCGAGCACGGCACGGACAATGGGGCCGATTTCTGCCACTAGTGAAGACGGCCTATACTCGGCGGTGATACCAGTGACTGGATGGTCCGGCAGAGCCTTGAATCTTTCCAAACTCCGAAGCCAACCGTTGGGGCATCTATGTACGGCCGTCAGGGGGTTGATGACAGCGTTCATGACCAGCTTGCGCAGCCGGGCGAGTTTGATCTTTTCATAGTCCAGAAACTCGGTCCGAAGGGTTGGGTGACATTTCTCGAGGGCCCGGCGGAGGGGATGTTGCTTTTCTATCTCCTGACTCTCGCTGAAGGGTCCGATGTTGAGCGGGCCGGACCCAGCCACTTGGAAGGTGAAGGGGCAGACTGGGCGGCTAGGGTCGCCGCGGCCAAAGACGCCAGTGCTGCAGACGCCTGCCCAGTATGAGGGGCGGTGCTCTGGGGATCGGAAGGCGAGGATCTGGGAGTCGAGTTCTTCCTTGACACCCATGCCGTTCTGCAGCAGCAAGACGGTCGAGTTGCGATCGAGGCGGGGTGAAAGGAAGCCGACAGGAGTGAGTGTTTGCTGACCCTTTGTTGCGACGATCAGATTGCTGATGTGTGGTGAGCCAGGCCTGGACTGTCCGATCCACTCGGCTCTGAAGCCGGATTTGGAGTCTTGGGTGTGTTCATCGATCCATTTTGTGATTTTCCTGCCGCCGTCGACGAACTTGTCGTAGGAGTCTTTTTTGCGGAAGATCAAGGTCACGGGAAGTCTTGGGTAGTGTGTTGCCAGTGCGTGTGCGACATATTTGCCGAGGTTTCCAACCCCGAGGATATGGATGGCACGATCTGACAGCAACATGGTGGATTGACTGACTGCGAGTTGCGGTTAAAATCTGGGTCTTCGGCCACTTGAAATTTGCGCCGAGCCAGTTGATGCACTAACAATTTTGCCATTTATCTTCTTTTATAAACTTGTTTTTTGTCGTTTTCGCCAATCTACGACAGGTGTCAACATCTGTAAATCTTCCGTAGTATAGTGGTCAGTATGTGAGCTTGTCATTCCAACAAACGCTCGAGACCCGGGTTCAATTCCCGGCGGGAGAGTATGCCATGTTGTTTTTCCTCTATATCGTAGCTGATGCTATTTTTGCAGTTCTATGCTTTTTGGCTTTTTCTAGAGGCGCATGGCAGACTAATTCAGAACAGTAATATCAGGCACCCGCGTTCTCAAGAGTGAGGTGGTCGTAAAAGATATCCACTGTTGGCAGGGCAACAGTCAGGCGTGCAAACAACACAAAGAAGCGTCCAACTGAAAGACATGAATGACTTAAACATTTAGCTATCTGAATGATCCAGCGCATCTATAACTCTAACTGAATCAAATTCATCAATGTTTTGCATACCAAGAGAACAGTTCCAGACTGCTAAATCCAACCCCCCGAAAAGAAAGCACCAAACTAATTCGTCTCACAACCAGCACTGTCACATCCGAGAATCTCAGACTTCAAATCACGGCCCGTCACCACCTACTTTCTACCTCCCCGCCGGCTGTTGCCATTCTTCCTCGGTGCACCCCGTCGTCGTCACAGAAACCCCTTCGTAAGGCGCAGTCTTGAGTTGCACTTCAGGTGCAACCTGTGCGAAAGCCGTGGCGCCTTGCTTACGAATCCCGTAGGCAGTCAAATCTCTCCGCAGAAATCCATTAAACAGCGAGGGTTAAGCGCGATCTCGGTCCGGATTACCAATGGAAAAAGGCATGGCAACTTATTGTGTATAGTACGCATAACCTGACTCGGACCGCGAGGGATGTTTCTTTGGGGGTTCAGGGCGAGTATACGTTCCCTAAAGAGTCCACTGCGGTGCGATGCCGGGTAAGAATAGTAGCCCGCCATACACTGGCTGTTGCGGCGGATATAATTGTGGGGGAGGATATAATTGTGGGGGGATATAATTGTTAATCAGAATATAATTATTTCCTAATAGATTGGATAACCAGGAAATAGACTATATATGGATCTAGTCCACCACCACCACACTAGCCACACAACCTTATTAAAATTACCCCTAAATAATCACACTAGCTACAACAATATTAATATTAAGTTAATTTCTATAGGAGTTATACTAAAATATAGCTTAATTACTATTAAAGTAAAACATTATATCTCCTTCTCGCTTGCGCCTAATTTAAACCTAATAACTATCACGGTTCTGGAAGACAGTAGGGCCACGAGGACTAATTAAGACTGGACCGCGCCATCGGGCGGGGCTTACGGTTCAGGAAATTAGACAGACTAATAAAATAGGGACCGGAGACCGCGGCGGGGCTTACGGTCCACGGTCTAGTATCGGCTAATACGGAGCGGACCGAGGACCGTATACAAGACGACAGTCTACGGTTCACGGGTCTATATATATAGAGGAATTAGCTAGCGTAAATAAATAGTTCCGTAATATATAATTTAAATTATATTTATAGTATTTAATATTTAATATTAAAATATTTTATTATATACTATTTAGCTGCACCGAACTAAAATTATTTAAAAGTGCCTTTAACCGATATCCCTTTTAGAGGTTCTAAATAGGGGTTCGTTATACGTTATATACTTACTTTAACTTTATTATAAATAAGTTAAAGGCGTTTTTTTACTATTATAGCCGGACCTAAAAACGTTTAGATAGGAGGCGTCCCGTCTAGTCTAAGCGCCGAGGGACTTTCCGCTAGATTTATACCCTCTACCGTAAAGTAAGTTATTAAGCGTCTTAAAGAACTTAAAGATAAAGCTTAATAAACCCGGAAGTAGATTTTCGCTATTTTAATTACGTTTAAATCGACTATTAAGTTCCTAGTATCGGAGCGTTATAAAAAAGAAAAGGTAAAGTTTAAAGGGTTTTTAATTTAGCTTAAAACCTATTTTTATTAGTATTTAAATTAGTTTATTAACGAAAAGTCGAAAGTAATTTTCGCGGCTACTAGGTTTAAAAATAAAGCTTTTATATAATTCGAGCCTATTTTCGATAACTATTATAAGTAAAAGCCGGAAAATTAAAAAAAAATTACTATAAAATACTTTAAAAACTATCGTGCTTTTAAGGCCAAACTTAAAAAAGTATTTAGAGAATACAATAAAGTAAAACGCGTGTAAGGTAAACTCTTAAATTTACGCTAAACGCGTTTAATAGCCGATTACGCGGCTTAATTTAAAATTAATAACCTACGTAATACTATTAACGATAAAAGGTTAATATAACTTTTCTATTATAGCCTTAAAAATAAAATAAAGGATAAATTATATAAAGAAATAAGGCCTAATACTATCGATAAATATATCGTTATAATTATATAAATCGACGATCGGTAATTTAAGTATTATATAAAGAAAAAAGGAAGTAACGATAAGGGTAATTACGGTAATAGTTATAAGGGATACTTTAACGGTAATTACTTTAACGATAAATATAAACGGAAATACCTTAGTATTAATTACTCCGGTACTATATACTCGGGACTAATAAACGTCGATACTATATAGTAGTAAAGGCCGTAAGGCCGAAGCTAAAGTAAAGATAACTTTAAGTATTTTAATTACGGTAAAGTAAAATACTTTAAGAAGGATTATAGGGTACTTAAACGGTTTAAATAGAAAAAGGAGATCGTATTAATTACTATATCGAAAGGACCGAAGGTTATAAAGGTAATAATTATTGGGTATTAATAAGCTAAAGTAGTAAGCTCCGAAAAAAACTTTAATTAGTATACCGGATAAAAAAATATAAAGTTCTAAAAAGTAAAGGAAATATTAAAAAGGCTAAAGGTAAAGTATAAGGAAAAAAATCTTTAAATATAAACCTTACGAGATTAAATAGTATAAATTACTATAGAAATTATTACGGAAATCGCTAAGGACGAGGGTCTTGCGTAAAAACCTATTAAATAAACGATATTAAAAAAGTAATATAATAAGTACGGAATTATTATTTTATAGGATATATTATAATTTATAAAGCTTTTATATAAAAACTAAAAAAAGTATTCGAAAAGTAGGAAAGTCGCTAATATCGGGATCGTGAAGTTATTAAAAAATATATTAATATCTATATAATATATACTTTATAAGGAAGATATGGTATAGCTTTATTTTAGATATTTAAAGTATTAGAAAGTACTTTAGTTTTAGTATATTATATATAGATATATAAAGTATTATTAAAGTAAGTTACTATATAGCTATTAGCCGATACGTAAAGTAAGTAAAGAAAGTAAACTATAATTAATTAAAAGGATTATAGCTTAGTAAGAAAAAGCCTAATAAAAGGACTTAAATAACTATATTTTATAAAAGGTTTAGAACTTAATTAAACTAAAGGATAGCCTTTAAATAATATAGATTATATTAAAGTATATAAAGTATTACGTTAAATATATAAATAATTAGAATATAAATAATAATATATATTTGTAAAAGGAAATAATATTAAAATAGTACTAAAGCTTAAATTATATTATATATTTATAAGAAAAGGTTAAATAATATTATTAAGCTAAGATATTTAATACTAAATAGAAGAACCGTTATCGAGCGTAAGTACGAAAGAATATTAAAAACGGAAAATAAAAGGAAGCTAAATAAATATAATTAAAAAACTTTATATTACTAGTTAACTTAAAGTAAAAGGACGCTTTTAAACGATATAACCGCTTAGGAAACGACTTACGGCCCTTCGCGGAGGCCATTAACTTTTAACGGACTACGAACGGTATTTTCGAAAGTATTAATGTAAGGCGAAAGTATATGATAACGATCCGGCGCTCGTTAACGAGGTTATTACCGTATAAGAAAAAAATAAAAAAAATAAACGTCTTTAAATTACTATACGATAAAAAAATCTTTAAGTAGTAATATTAATAAATAATAATATAAAAACGAACCTAATTTTATTATAATTCGTATATTAAGCCTATATACCGTAAAAGAAAAAGAAAAAATAAATTATTATATAAAAACTATTTCCTATATAAAAAGTCTATAAAGAAATATTACCTTTAAATATTATAGTTAAAAGAAAAATAATATTAATTATATTTAATATTATAAATATAGGACCCTCGAAAGATATAATTTTAAAGTAATTATAATATAAAAATTATAATTTAAATATTAATTAAAGAGATAGTAAGTATTTACGACTAAAAGAGCCTTAAAAGTATTTAATTAATAATAGAAAATTAAAAGTACGTATAGAGTAAAGTATTAAATAAATACCCTTTACAGTACTACCGTAAAAAGTATAGAAAATAATAATGTATTTTATCGATATAGGCGGTAAAATCGAAGAAATAGGGTTAACGACGTTAGTAGAAATATCGGAGGTTAATAAATATATTTACTATAATAATATAGAGAAAAGTAAGAAAAAAGTAATACCGATAGAATATTGAAGATATTTAGCTTTTACGGCTAAATACTTAAAAGGGCTTTTAAAGTGAGGACCGTAGGATTATAAAATTAAATTAAAAAAAAGAGTTAAACTATAGTTATTTAAGGTTTACTATATTAATAATAAGTAAAGTAAGGAACTATAGAAATATTTAAACGAAAATCTAAAGAAAAAATATATTAAAAAGTTTATATTACTAGTAAAATACTTTATATTTTTCGTACCGAAAAAGGATAGTAGTTTATAATTATATATAGATTACCGCTAACTAAATAACGAAACGGTAAAAAATAATTATTTATTATTATTAATATTTAAATTATAAAGTTAATTAATAAAAACGTAATATTTTATATATTTAAATATACTTATCGAGTACGCTTATATATAAATTAAAGAAGGAAATAAATAGAAAATAGCGTTTTATATACCCTATAGTTATTTCGAGTATTTTATAATATTATTTAAATTAACTAATATACCTATAACGTTTTAATTTCTTATTAACTATATAATGCGGAAATACCTCGATAAAATAATAATATACTATCTTAATAACGTTCTTATTTACTTACGTACTTTAAAGGAATATAAATAGTACGTACGAAAGATACTCGACGCGCTATATAAAGCCGGACTTTTAATTAATAAAGAAAAGAGCGAGTTCTACGTATAGAAAATAATATATTTAAAATATTTAATATTATTAGGTAAAGTTTATATAGAGTTTAAGAAAATTACGGTAATTAAAAACTAGCCTACGCTATAATTATAAATATATATTAAAGAATTTTTAAAGTTTATAAACTTTTATCGGATACTTATTTAGAACTATATAGGTATTATAAAGCTATTTAACTATTTAATTAAAAAAGATATAAAGTTTTAATAAGGATAGAAAAAGGAGTAGGCCTTCCGGAAGCTAAAAGAAGCTATTTTAAAAGACCCGGTATTTAAATTATTAAACCTTAATTAACTATTTAAAGTCGAGACAAATATATTAAACTATACGATTAGTAAATAGCTAGGATAGTAAAACGATAACGGTAAGCTATACCCAATAGCCTTTTTTTTAAAGAAACTCGAGGAAGTACGTTAAAACTACCCGATTTATAATAAAAAACTACTTACTATTATCGAAGCGTTCGAAAAGTAAAAACTATATTTTAACGGTATTAAGTACGAAATATAGGTCTATATAGATTATAAAAATCTATAATACTTTATTATTACGAAGGTCTTTAATGTACGGTAAATATAATAATTAAAGTTTTTTTTCGGAATTTAATTTCTAAATTAATTATAAAAAGGGTTCGGAGAATATTAAAATAAACGTACTTAACCGGTAAACCGATTACTATAAAGATATACCTAAAGAGTTACTATTATTATTTAAGGAAGCGCTAAATAATACTTTTAAATATTTACTATAGCTATAAATAGAGTATTACGTAATATATTATAAAAAAATTACTTTTAATAAATATTAAAAGAAATTAAGTAATAATATTATAGAATAATATTAATAGGAAAAGCTAAAGCCGTAAGGTATTTAGAAAGATAATTAAGAAAGACTATAGTATAAGAATCGAGCGTACGTAAAGCTAAGTAATAAAATAATATTAATAATAAAAATTTACGTATCGAAGTTCGGAGGATATATAAGTATTATTAAAATTATAAAAAAAATTAAATAGTACTTTAATTAGTTAAAGATTAAAGACGACGTTAAAGAAGTTATTTAATTATACTATATTTATAAAAGAACGAGGGTTATAAGGTATAAACCTTATAGATTTTTAAAACTATTACCGGTAGTAAAACGGTTATAAAATTTCATTACGATAAACTTTATTATTAAATTACTAAAGTTTAAGGATATAATAACCGGTATTAAATATAATAATATATGAACGGTAGTTAATAAGCTTATTAAATAAATATATTTTTTATTTTATAAAAAAACTTAATCGGCAAAATAATTAATAAATATAGTACTATAATATATTATATTAATATATATATAGCTAAAGGAATTTATTATAGATTATAATATTAAATTCGTATCGAAGTTTTAAAAAGTATTAATAACGAAGTTAAAGGTAATAAATAAAGTATTTTCGGTTTACTACCTTTAAATAAATAATTAAACGAAATAGTTTAATTAAATTATAAAATAATACTTACGGAATTATATTAATTTTAAATAGGACGATTAAGTTAAATTATTATTTACGGTATAACTAATATATAATATATCGCTAATTAAAACGATTAAAGCTATATTATTTTTTACGAATTTCGGTTATAAAATAGACTTACGGTAGGGACTTACGGTTAAGGTATTTAGGGTTAAAGTTAAAGTAAATAAAATATATATATTTTACGATAAACTTAAGTAAAAACTAAAGTTTATAAGGGAAAGGATATAGAAATACTATAATATTAAAAGGCTCGAGGGACCTTACTTTAAGGGGGGAAATATAATATTTCTTTTTATATATAATTTATGTATTAAAAGATTTAATAAAAAGCTAGACTATAGGAGAGTAGGACTATTTAAGGTTAAAAGAAAGATATCGGAAACGGTATTCGAATTAAAATTACTTAATACGATATATCTATAGTTATATACCTTTTATATTTTACTTTTAAAACCCGTATTATACGTAAAAAAAGCTAATATATAGGTAATAGTAAAGGATAAAAAAGAGAAGTATAATATAAAAGAGATATTAAATTTACGGTTTAATAAAGGTTAATTAAAGTATTTAGTTAATTAATTAGGATATCCGGTTATAAATAATTCGTAGGAATTATAAATATATTTTAATTATTTAAATAAATAAAATGAATTTTATTAACGATATCCGGATTAACTAAAACCTAAATAAATAAAAAAAGACTTAGTCCCGGCCTATAGTTAAATACTATAAAATAAAGCTAAAATCTTAATAGAAATCGAACCTACGCTTTTAACGTAATAATCGACGTACTATATATTATACTACGAGGTTAAAAAGTATAAAGGGGATTAAATATAAATAATATTATACGCTTTAAGTATTTTAGGAAATAAAAGGCGTATTACTAACGGTATCTAATATAGCGAAAAAGGAAAAACTAATTACGTTAAAATCGAAGGAAAGATCGGAAGGCTAGTTAAGGCTTAAAGAAAGGTCCGAGACGTAAGGAAACTATAGAACGGTATCCTAAGTGGCGTCCGGCCGCGTAAAAGTACCTAGCGAAGAAGTAAGGGGCGCCGTAGCGGTAGACTATACTACCTAGGCATCCTCCTCCTAAATACCCCGCGTAAAGAGACGCTTTTCGCAGGTATGGAAGGAGTGGTATATTCGTTTTACTTAAATAAACTAGATAGTTAATTACGAAAGTTAATCTTTAAGCTTTTATTTTTTACGCTCGAGCTTATTTTACTCTTTTAACGTTTGGGTTACTATCGAACGGTTAATTATAATATAGGAAAGAAAGAAAAATATATTTATGGGCAAAGCTAATATTAAATCCGTTATATAAAATTTTACGGCGTACGTATTCGGCGTACCGTAAGGACTCGGGAGCTATAATATAAGGGGTCCCGGAAGTAAAATAGGTAGAATATAGTATTATAATAGTATTACGGTAGTAAATTCGAGAGGTAAAGGCGAAAAACTATTTAGTTTTATAATAACGTTTTTATACGCGATTAAATATAATAAGCGGTAAAATAAAAAAAGAAAGAAAGATTTACGATATCGTTAATAGTAAAAAAAAACTAAGTCGTAAAGGCTTCGGCCTAAAAATAGAGTATTATATTACGGTTCTAAAAAATAGTAGGGCTACGAGGACTAATTAAAACTAAACCGCGCTATTGGGCGGGGCTTACGGTTTAAGAGATTAGACGGATTAATAAAATAGGGACCGGGGACCGCGGCGGGGCTTACGGTCCACGGTCTAATATCGGTTAATACGGAGCGGACCGAGGACCGTATATAAAACGACGGTCTACGGTCCACGGGTTTATATATACGGAGGAATTAGCTAGCGTAAATAGATAGTTCCGCAATATATAATTTAAATTATATTTACGGTATTTAGTATTTAAGATTAAGATATTTTATTATGCACTGTTTAGCTATACCGAACTAAAATTATTTAGAAGTGCTTTTAACCGATATCCCTTTTAGAGGTTCTAAATAGAGGTTCGTTATAATAACGTGCGTTGCGCCGCATAGGCTAAGCTAACTCTAGCTACTCTATATCCTCCTTAACTAATACTTTTTCCTCCACTATCCTTCCTTTAATATAGGCCTCTTTTAGTTAATAAAACTTTATAGAATTCGAGTTTTCTTTATTTAACTTATATTTTTTTAAGCTTTTTAAATATTTTATTAATATTTTACTATATTAATTTTATAAATAAATATTTTAAATTTTAATATCAATATAATATAATTAAAGCTTCTATTATAAACCGTTTTCTGGCGGATATATAGTTTTTAAATAAATCTTTAACTTTTTTAGTTAGTTAAGAATCCTTTATAATATAAAAATAAATATTTTTAAAAAGAAATTTAATAATTTTATAAAAATTATTACTTAACTTAAAATAAGATTTATATTTATATATAAACTATAATTCTATCCTATATTAATCGTTAATAATACTTTTTTCTCTTAAAGCTTTATTATAAATAAAATTATATAACCAAATTAAATCTATTTTATTATTAAATATATAAATAATAGGAATATTATTTACAATTATAAACCCTTATATATTTTTTATATTAAAAAGTAAAAAAATAATAAAAAAATAAAAAATAAAAATATTATTTTTATAATTATTATAAATACAAAAATAGAGTTTTAAAAAATTTTGAAATTTAATTTTTAATATAAAATCTTTCTTCAAATTAATTAATAGTAAAGCTATTATTAATTTAATTATTTTTTAACATAATTATATATTGATTTTATTTAATTAATCTTTAAATTTTTATTTTTAAAAGTTTTTACTTTTAAAAATAATTTTAAAAGGGAAATCTCTTTCATTTTAAAAAATATATTTCAATATTATAATTTAAGTCCTTTTTTATTTTATTTAATATATATAAATTTTTCATTTTACTTCGAAAATTTAATAATTAAACTATTTTTTTTTAGCTTTTTATTATATTTATTTTATTATCATTATATTTATATTTAAATTTAATTTCATTAACGTTGAAATATAAGTTAAAGAATTTATTTATATTTATTAAAGTAACTTTATTAATCTTAATATAATTAGTTTTTTCTAATTTTTATTTTAATATTATATCACAACTCTGGTACAGGACGGCTATAGGGCCGCGGGAATAGGGGCCAATTAGGAGAACGTATAGGTAAGCCAATTATAGTAAAGGACGAGTAATTAGTGTAATTAAGGTACTAAGTAGACTAAGTAAAGTAATTAGTATAGTTAAGGCACTAAGCAGGCTAAGCAGAGGGGATTAGTAGCCTTAAGAGACTAATTACGGCTTAGTATAAAAACTATATATACGGAGGAACTAGCTAATATAAATAGATAGTTCTATAATATATAATATAAATTATAATCGTTAGTATTTAGACTATTATAATAAAGATAAACTATTACTATATATTATTTAGCTATACCAAACTAAGATTATTTAGAAGTACTTTTAATTAGTATTCCTTTTAAAGGTTTTAAGTAGGGGTTCGTTATACGTTATATACTTACTTTAACTTTATTATAGATAAATTAAAGGCGTCTTTTTACTATTATCGCCGGACCTAAAAATATTTAGATAGGAGGCGTCCCGCTTAGCTTAGGCGCCGGAGGACCTTTTATTAAACCTATACCCTTTACCGTAAAGTAGGTTATTAAGCGTTTTAAAAAAAACTCGAAAATAAAGCTTAATAGCCCCGGAAGTAGATTTTCGTTATTTCGATTACGTTTAAATCGATTATTAAGTTCCTGGTACCAGAGCGTTATAGAAAAGAAAAGGTAAAGCTTAGAGGGTTTTTAATTTAGTTTAAAATCTATTTTTATTAATATTTAAATTAATTAATTAACGAAAAATTAAAAATAATTTTTACGGTTACTAAGATTAAGGATATGGCTTTTATATAATTCGAGCCTATTTTTAACGACTATTATAAGTAAATGCCGGAGGACTAAAAGAAAATTATAGTAAAATATTTCGAGAGTTACTATACCTTTAAAACTAAATTTAAAAAGATATTTAAGAAATATAATAAAGCAAAGTACGCGTAAAAGAAGCTCTTAAGTTTATATTAAATATATTTAGCGACTAATTATATAATTTAATTTAAAATTAATAACCTATATAATATTATTAATAATAAAGGGTTAATATAACTTTTTTACTATAGCTTTAAATAAAAGGTAAAGGATAAATTATATAAAGAATCGAGGTCCGATACTATCGATAAGTATATTATTATAACTATATAAATCGACAATTAATAATTTGATTATTATATAGAGAAAAGAAGTTACAGTAAAGGTATATATAGTAATAATTATAAGAAATATTTTAATAATAATTATTTTAACGATAAACGTAAGTAAAGATATTTTAATATTAATTATTTTAATATTATATATTTAAAACCGATAAACGTTAGTATTATATAATAATAAAAGCTATAAGGCCGGGGCTAAAGTAAAAATAACTTTAAATATTTTAATTATAGTAAAGTAAAGTACTTTAAAAAGGACTATAAAGTACTTAAATAGTTCGAATAAAAAAAGATTATATTAATTATTATATTAAAAGGATCGAAGGTTATAAAGGTAATAATGTAACGAACCTCTATCCAGAACCTTTAAAAGGGATATTAGTTAAAGGTACTTCTAAATAATTTTAGTTCGGTATAGCTAAATAGTATATAATAATAGCTTATTTTAATTATAATAGTCTAATATTAATAATTATAACTTATATTATATATTACGGAACTGTCTATCTATATTAGTTAGTTCCTCCGTATATATAGACTTTAGAACTTTAAGGTACTTGCCTTATTATAACCTCGATTACTCTTAATATATTATATTCCGCAATATACTTATCGTGCTATACCTTTAATTACCCCTAGTACTTTATATTCTATAGACTACTTATAAACCTTAGTACTATAGTACTTTTATTTATACTTAATTAGCTATCCTTTAACTTCTTTAATAATCGGCTAGGCGCCTTATGCCTTATATATAGTATAGCCTATTATTAGTTTAACTATAATATAATACCCCTCCTTTTAACTTAATATCCCGACGACCGTATCCTTAAAATAATATTTATATCCTTACTTCCTTTTATATTTCTATAGTACGTTCTTTTTTTTTTTTTTAATTATTATATTTAATCGTATAAGGAAATCGACTTATACAAGTATCGACCGTCGTTATAATTAAATATAGTTTTTTACGAAATTTAATTTTATAATACTTAAGTATATTTATTATAAAGAAAATAATTTTTAATACGTAGCTTTTCCTCGATACGATCGGTACCTTTCGTATATTAATTTTAATTACTTTTACTATAATATTTATAGCGTAGATCGTAAATTTTTTTTCGACCCTCTTTTTTCCTTTTTAACTAGCTCCGTAGTCCGTCTTTTAATTAAAGAGAAAAAACGTTTAAATACCGAAAAGTAAATTACTTTAAGTAAGCTTTTTTATTTCGAAGCGTAATCGCGTACTTTTAAGGTTCGAGCTTTTACTATTTTTCGTCGCGAATCTCGGTTCTTTAAGGAAGAAAAGAAAGAGGCTTTCGCGCGGCTTATTATCCTATATAGGCTGCCGGTAACGGATACCTTTATTACTTTTTTTTTATTACCGCTTTTCCTTTTAACTTTTCTTTTCTAGATCCTTCCTTAAGCCTTAACTGGCCTTCGGATTTTCCTTTAAACCTTAATATTACCGGTCCTTCTTTCCTAACCGTATTAAATATTATTAATAACGTACTTTTTATTTCCCGAAATACTTAAAGCGCGTAATATTATTTAAATTTAATTCTTTTTATATTTTTTAACTTTATAGTATAATATATAGTATATTAATTATTATGTTAAAGGCGTAAGTTCGATTCTTATTAAAGTTTTTTTAATTCCGTTTTATAGTTATTTAACTATAATCCGGAGCTAAATCTTTTTATTTATTTAGGTTTTAGTCGGTCCGGATATCGTTAATAAATTTTTTTTTATTTATTTAAGTAATTAAAGTATATTTAAAGTTTTTATAAGTTATTTATAACCGGATATTTTAATTAATTAATTAAATACTTTAATTAATATTTATTAAATTATAAATTTAATATTTTTTTTATATTATATTTCTTTTTTTCGTCCTTCGCTACTATTTATATATTAACTTTTCTTATGTATAATATAAGTTTTAAAAATAAAATATAAAAAGTATATAACTATAAATATATTATATTAGATAGCTTTAACTTAAATATTATCTTTAATATTTTCCTTTTAACTTTAAATAGTTTTACTTTCTTATAGTTTAGCTTTTTATTAGGTTTTTTAATATATAAATTACGTATAAAAAGGAATATTATATTTCTCTCTTTAAAGTAAGGTCCCTCGAGCTTTTTAATATTATAGTATTTCCGTATTTTTTCCTTTATAAACTTTAATTTTTATTTAAATTTACCGTAAAATATATATATTTTATTTATTTTAACTTTAGCCTTAAATACTTTAACCGTAAGTCTTCACCGTAAATTTATTTTATAATCGAAATTTATAAAAAACGGTATAGCTTTAATTATTTTAATTAGCGATATATTATATATTAATTATACTATAAATAATAGGTTAACCTAATTATTTTATTCGAAATTAATATAATTTTATAAATATTATTTTACGATTTAATTAAGCCGTTTCGTTTAACCGTCCGTTTAAAAATAATAAACCGAAAATATTTTATTTACTATCCTTAGCCTCGTTATTAACGCTCTTTAAAACTTCGATATAAATTTAATATCGCGATTTATAATAAATTCCTTTAACTATATATATATTAATATAATATACCGTAATATTATATCCGTTAATTATTTTACCGATTAAGTTTTTTTATAAGGTAAGAAATATATTTATTTAATAAGCCTATCGATTACTATTAATATATTATTATATTTAATATTAATTACCGTATCTTTAGATTTTAATAATATAATAATAAAGTTTATTATAATTAAACTTTATAACCGTTTTACTATTAATAATAACTTTAAAAATCTATAGGGCTTATATTTCGTAACTTTCGTTCTTTCGTATATATAATATAATTAAATAATTTCCTTAACGTCGTTTTTAATCTTTAATTAATTAAAGTACTACTTAATTTTTTTTATAGTTTTAATAATATTTATATATCCTCTAAACTTTAATACGTAAATCTCTATTATTAATACCGTTTTATTATCTAGCTTTACGTACGCTCGATTCTTATATTATAGTCTTCCTTAACTATTTTTCCGGATACCCTATAGCTTTAGCTTTTCCTATTAATATTATTCTATAATATCGTTACTTAATTTCCTTTAATATTTATTAGAAATAGCTTTTTTATAATATACTATATAATATTTTATCTATAACTATAATAAACATTTAAGAGTACTATTTAGCGCTTCCTTAAGTAGTAGTAGTAACTCCTTAAGTATATCCTTATAGTAGTCAGCTCGCCGGTTAAATACGTTTACTTTAGCGTTCTCCGAACCTTTTTTATAATTAATTTAAAAATTAAATTTCGAAAGAAACTTTAATTATTATATTTACTATACGTTAAAAACCTTCGTAATAATAAAATACCGTAGATTTTTATAATTTATATAAACCTATACTTTATACTTAATACTATTAAAATATAGCCTCTACTCTTCGAACGCTTCGATAATAGTAAATAATTCTTTATTATAAATCGGGTAGTTTTAACGTATTTCCTTAAACTTCTTTAAAAAGAAAGTTACCGGGTATAATTTATTATCGTCGTTTCGCTACTTTAATTATTTACCGATTATATAGTTTAATATATCCGCCTTAACTTTAAATAATCGATTAAAGTTTAATAATTTAAATATCAGGTCCTTTAAAATAGCCTTTTTTAGTTCCTAGAAAGTTTACTCCTTTTCCTACTTTTACCGGAACTCTATATCCTTTTTAATTAAATAATTAAATAACCTCGCGATATTTACGTAACTCCGGATAAATATTTAATAGAAGTTTATAAACTTTAAAAATTCTTTAACGTATATTTATAACTATAACGTAAGCTAGTCTTTAACTACTACGATTTTCTTAAGCTCTATATAAACCTTACTTAACGATATTAAATATTCTAGGTATACTATTTTTTATATATAAAACTCGCTTTTTTTTTTATTAATTAAAAGTCTGGTTTTATATAGCGCGTCGAATATCTTTCGTATATACCGTTTATACTTTTTTAAAGTGCGTAAATAAATAAAAACGTCGTTAAAGTAATATATTATTATTTTATTAAGGTACTTTTATATTATATAATTAATAAGAAATTAAAATATTATAGGTATATTAGTTAACCTAAATAATATTACGAGATATTCGAAATAATTATAAGGTATATAAAACGCTATTTTCTATTTATTTTTTTCTTTAATTTATATATAGGTATACCCGATAGATATATTTAAACGTATAAAGTATCGCGCTTTTATTAATTAACTTTATAACCTAAATATTAACGGTAATAAATAATTATTTTTTACCGTTTCGTTATTTAACTAATAATAATTTATATATAGTTATAAACTACCGTCTTTCTTTAGTATAAAGAATACGGAATATCCTATTAGTAATATAGACTCTTTAATATACCCTTTCTTTAAATTTTTATTTAAGTACTTCCGTAGTTCCTTATTTTATTTATCGTTAGTATAATAAACCTTAAATAGCTATAGTTTAATTCTTTTTTTTAATTTAATTTTATAGTTTTATAGTTCTTACTTTAGAAACCCCTTTAAGTATTTAACCGTAAAAGCTAAGTATCTTTAATATTCTACTAATACCGCCTTTTTCTTACCCTTCTTTACGTTATTATAATAAATATATTTATTAACCTCCGATATTTCTACTAACGTCGTTAACCCTACTTTTTTAATCTTACCGCTTATATCGATAAAATATATTATTACTTTCTATACTCCTTACGGTAGTACCGTAGAGGATACTTATTTAGTACTCTACTCCGTACGTACTCCTAATCTTCTATCGTTAATTAAATACTTTTAAAGCTCTTTTAATCGTAAGTAACTACTATCCTCTAATTAATATTTAAGTTATAGTCTTTATATTATAATTACTTTAGGATTATATTTTTCGAGGATCCTATATTTATAATATCGAATATAATTAATATTATTTTTCTTTTAATTATAATATTTAAAGGTAGTATTTCCTTATAGACTTTTTACGTAAAAAATAATTTTTATATAATAATTTATTCCTTTTTTTTCTTTTACGGTATACGGGCCTAATATATAAACTATAGTAAAATTAAATTTATCTTTATACTACCGTTTATTAATATTATTACCTAGAAATCTCTTTATCGTATAGTAACCTAAAGATATTTATTTTTTTTACTTTCTCTTTATATAGTAGCGACCTCGCTAATAAGCGCCGGGTCGTTATCCTATACCTTTACCTTACGCCGATACTTTTGAAAATACTATTTATAATCCATTAGAGGTTAACGGCCTCCGCGAAGGGCCGCGAATCGTTTTTTAAGCGGTTATATCGTTTAAAAGTATCCTTTTACTCCGGGTTAATTAGTAATACGAAGTTTTTTAATTATACCCGCTTAGCTTCCTTCTATTTTCCGTTTTTAATATTCTTTTATATTTACGTTCGATAGCGGTTCTTTTATTTAGTCGTTTTAGTTTAATAATATTATTTAACTTTCTCTTATAAATATATAGCGTAGTTTAGGCTTAAATACTATCCTAATACTATTTCCTTTTATAAGTATATATTATCGTTTATATTTTAACCGTTTATATATTCGACGTAGTACTTTATATACTTTAGTATAATCTATATTACTTAAAAGCTATTTTTTAGTTTAACTAGGTTTTAAACCTTTTATAAAACGTAATTATTTAAGTCCTCCTATTAGGCTTTTTCCTACCGGGCTATAGTCCTTTTAACTAGCTATAGCTTGCCCTCCTTACCTACCTTACGTACCGGTTAATAGCCGTATAGCGACTTACTTTAATAGTACTTTATATATCCGTATATAATATACTAGAACTAAAGTACTTTCTAATACTTTAAATACTTAAAATAAAGCTATACCGTATCCCCTTTATAGAGTATATATTATATAAGTATTAATATATTTTTTAGTAACTTTACGATCCCGATATTAACGACTTTCTTACCTTTTTAATACTTTTTTTAACTTTTATATAAAAGCTTTATAGGCTATAATATATTTTATAAAATAATAATTTTATACTTATTATATTATTTCTTTAATATCGTTTACTTAATAGGTTTTTACGCGAGACCTTTATCTTTAGCGACTTCCGTAGTAACTTCTATAATAATTTATATTATTTAATTCCGTAAAGCTTATATTTAGAAATTTCTTTCTTTATACTTTACCTTTAGCCTTTTTAATACTTCTTTTACTTCCTAGAACTCTATATTTTTTTATTCGGCGTATTAGTTAAAGTCTTTTTCGGAATTTACTGCTTCGCTTTATTAATACCTAATAATTATTACTTTTATAACCTTCGGTCCTTTCGATATAGTAATTAATACGATCTCCTTTTTCTATTTAAACCGTTTAAGTACCCTATAATCCTTCTTAAAGTATTTTACTTTACCGTAATTAAAATACTTAAAGTTATCTTTACTTTAGCTTCGGCCTTACGGCCTTTATTACTATATAGTATCGACGTTTATCGGTTTTAAGTATATAGTACTAGAGTAGTTAGTACTAAGGTATTTCCGCTTACGCCTATCGTTAAAGCGGTTACTATTAAAGTATTTTTTATAGTTATTACCGTAATTACCTTTACCGTTACTTTCTTTTTTTTTATATAATATTTAAATTACCGATTATTAATTTATATAGCTATAGTAATATATTTATCGATAGTATCGAGCTTTATTTCTTTATATAATTTATCCTTTACTTTATTTTTAAAGCTATAATAAAAAAATTATATTAATCCTTTATTATTAATAGTATTACGTAAGTTATTAATCTTAAATTAAGCCGCGTAATTAGTTACCGAGCGCGTTTAGCGTAGACTTAAAAGTCTACTTTACGCGTATTTTACTTTATTATACTCCTTAAATACTTCCTTAAACTTAACTTTAAAAGTATAATAATTCTCGAAGTACTTTATAATAATCTTTTCTTAATCCTTTAGCTTCTATTCGTAATAGTTATCGAGGATAGGCTCGAATTACGCGAAAACCCTATCCTTAAACTTAATAGCCGCGAAAATTATTTTCGACTTTTCATTAATAAATTAATTTAAATATTAACGAAAATAGGTTTTAAACTAAATTAAAAATCCTTTAAGCTTTACTTTTTCTCTTTTATAGCGCTCCAGTATCGGGAATTTAATAGCCGACTTAAATATAGTCGAGATAACGAAAATCTACTTCCGGGTCTACTAAACCTTATCCTTAAGTTCCTTAAAACGCTTAATAACCTGCTTTACGGTAGAGGGTATAGGTTTAGCGGAAGGTCCCTCGGCGCTTAGGCTAGGCGGGACGCCTCCTATTTAAATATTTTTAGGTCCGGCTATAATAGTAAAAAGACGCTTTTAATTATTCGTAATAGAGTTAAAATAAATATATAACGTATAACGAACCTTTATCTAGAACCTTTAAAAAGGATATTAATTAAAAGTATTTCTAAATAATCTTAATTCGATATAGCTAAATAATATATAATAATAGTTTATTTTAATTATAATAGTTTAATACTAACGATTATAATTTATATTATATATTATAAAACTATTTATTTACGTTAATTAGTTCCTCTGTATATTATAACGAACCCCTATCCAGAACCTTTGAAAGGGATATCGGTTAAAGGCACTTCTAAATAATCCTAGTTCGGTATAACTAAATAGTATATAATAAAATATCTCGATATAATACTAAATACCGTAAATATAATTTAAATTATATATTACGGAACTATTTATTTACGCTAGCCAGTTCCTCCGTATATATAAACCTATGGACCGTGGACCGTCGTCTTATATACGGTCCTCGGTCCGCTCCGTATTAGCCGATACTAAACCGTGGACCGTAAACCCCGCCGCGGTCCCCGGTCCCTATCTTATTAGTCCGTCTAATTTCCTAGACCGTAGGCTCCGCCCGATAGCGCGGTTTAGTCTTAATTAGTCCTCGTAGCCCCACTATTTTCCAAAACCGTAATATAATGTTCCTCCTTTAGACCGAAGCCTCTACAGCCTAATCTTCTTTTACCGTTAATAATATCGTAAGTCTTTTCTTTTTTTTTTTACTTTACCGCTTACTATATTTAACCGCGTATAGAAACGTTATTATAAAACTAAATAGTCCTTCGCCCTTACCTCTCGAATTTACTACCGTAGTATTATTGTAATACTATATTTTACTTATTTTATTTCCGGGACCTTTTATATTATAGCTCCCGAGTCCTTATAGTATACTAAATACGTATGTTATAAGATTTTATATAATAGGTTTAATATTAATTTTGCCTGTAAATATATCTTGCTTTCCTTCTTATACTATAATTAATCGTTCGATAATAACCCGAACGATAGAAAAGTAAAATAGATTTAAACGTAAGGAGTAAAGGCTTAAAAACTAACTTTCGTAATTAATTACCTAGCTTATCCGGGTAAAATAAATACGCCGCTCCTTCTATATTCGCGAGGAGCGTCTCTTCGCGCAAGGTATTTAGAAGGAGGATATTTAAGTAGTATAGTCTGCCATTACGGCGCTCCCTACTTTTTCGCCGGATACTCCTGCGCGGCTAAACGCCGCTTAGGATACCGTTCCGTAGTCTCTTTATATCCCGGACCCTTCTTTAGGCCTTAACTAGCCTTCCGATTTTTTTTTTAATTTTAGCGTAGTTAGTCCTTCTTTCCTTACTACGTTAAATACCGTTAATAATATACTTTCTACTTCCTAAAATATTTAAAGCGTATAGTATTATTTATATTTAATCCCCTTTATACCTTCTAACTTTATAATATAGTATATAGTACGTCGACTATTATATCGAAAACGTAGGTTCGATTCCTATTAAGGTTCTAGCTCCGTCTTATAGTATTTAGCTATAGGCCAGGGCTAAATCTTTTTTTATTTATTTAAGTTTTAATCGGTCCGGATATCGTTAATAAAATTCTTTTTATTTATTTAGGTAATTAAAGTATATTTATAGTTCCTATAAGTTATTTATAGCCGGATATCCTAATTAATTAATTAAATACTCTAATTAGCCTCTATTAAACTATAAATCCAATATCTTTTCTATATCGTACTCCTTTTCTTTATCCTCCGCTACTACCTATATATTAGCCTTTTTTATATATAATACGGGTTCTAAAAGTAAGATATAAAAGGTATATAACCGTAGATGTATTATACTAGGTAGCTTTAATTCGAATACCGTCTCCGATATTTTCCTTTTAACTTTAAATAATCTTACTTTTTTATAGTCTAGCTTTTTATTAAGTTTTTTAATATATAAATTACGTATAGAAAGGAATACTATATTTTCTCCTTTAAAGCGAGGTCCTTTAAGCCTTTTAATATTATAATATTTCCGTATCCTTTTCCTTATAAACTTTAGTTTTTACTTAAGTTTACTATAAAGTATATATATTTTATTTACTTTAACCCTAGCTTTAGGTACTTTAATTATAGGTCTTTACCGTAGGTTTACTTTATAGCCGAAATTCGCGAAGAACGGTATAACTTTAATTATTTTAGTTAATAATATATTATATATTAATTATATTATAAATAATAGTTTAACTTAATCGTTTTACTCGAAATTAATATAATTCCGTAAATATTATTCTACGATCTAATTAAGCCGTTCCGTCTAACCGTCCGTTTAAAGGTAATAGGCCGAAGACGCTTTACTTATTACCCCTAGCTTCGTTATTAACGCTCTTTAAAACTTTAATATAAATTTAATATCGCGGTCCGTAATAAATTTTTTTAACTATATATATATTACTATAATATACTGTAGTACTATATCCGCTAATTATTTTACCGATTAGGTCTCTTTATAAGGTAAGAAATATACTTATTTAATAAGTTTATCGATTACCGTTAATATACTATTATACTTAACGCCGGTTACCGTATCTTTAGACTTTAGTAATTTAATAATAAAGTTTATTATAATTAAACTCTATAGCCGTTCTACTATTAATAGTAGCTCTAGAAATCTATAGGGTTTATACTTCGTAACCCTTATTCTTTTATACGTATAGTATAATTAAATAGCTTCCTTAACGTCGTTTTTAATCCTTAATTAATTAAAATACTACTTAATTTTTTCTATAGTCTTAACGATATTTATATATTTTTCGAGCTTCGATATATAAATCTTTATTACTAATACTATCCTATTACCTAGCCTTACGTACGCTCGATTCTTATATTATAGTCTTCTCTAATTATCTTTCTAGATACCTTATGGCTCTAGCTCTTCCTATTAATATTATTCTATAATATCGTTACCTAACTTCCTTTAATATTTATTAGAAATAGCTTTCTTACGATATATTACGTAATACTCTATCTACGGCTATAGTAAATACTTAAAAGTACTATCCGGCGCTTCCTTAAGTAATAGTAGTAACTCCTTAGGTATATCTTTATAATAGTCGGCTCGTCGGCTAAATACGTCTACTTTAGCGTTCTCCGAACCTTTCTTATAATTAATTTAGAAATTAAATTCCGAGAGAAACTTTAACTATCGTATTTACCGTACGTTAAGGACTTTCGTAATAGTAAAGTACCGTAGATTTTTATAATCCGTATAGACCTATATTTCGTATTTAATACTATTAAAGTATAACCTTTACTCTTTAAACGCTTCGATAATAGCGAGTAGTTCTTTATCGTAGATCGGATAATTCTAATATACTTCTTTAAGCTTTTTCGAAAAAAAGGTTACCGGGTATAACTTACCGTCGTTATCTTACTACCTTAATTATCTACCGATCGTATAGTTTAATATATCCGCCTCGACTTTAAATAGTCGATTAGGGTTTAGTAATTTAAGTATCGGGTCCTTTAAAATAGCCTTTTTTAGCTCCTGAAAGGCCTACTCCTCTTCCTGCCCCCACCGGAATTCTACGTTTTTTTTAGTTAAATAGTTAAGTAGCTTTATAATACTTACGTAACTCCGAATAAATATTTAATAAAAATTTATAAACCTTAAGAATTCCTTAACGTATATTTATAATTGCGGCGTAAGCTAGTCTTTAACTATTATAATTTTCCTCGATTCTATACGTACCTTACCTAGCGATATTAAATATCCTAAATATATTATTTTCTATACGTAAAACTCGCTTTTTTTTTTATTAATTAAAAGTCCGGCTTTATATAGCGCGTCGAATATCTTTCGTACGTACTACTTATATTTCTCTAGAGTACGTAAGTAGATAAGAACGTCGTCGAGATAATATATTACTATTTTATTAAGGTACTTCTATATTATATAATTAACGAGAGATTAAAACGTTACGGGCGTATTAATTAACCTAAATAGTATTATAAAATACTCGAAATAATTATAGGGTATACGAAACGCTATTTTTTATTCGTTTCCTTTTTTAATCCGTATATAGGTATATCCGATAGGTATATTTAAATATATAAAGTATCGCGCCTTTATTAATTAACTTTATAACCTAAATATTAACGGTAGCGGGTAATTATTTTTTACTATCTCGTTATTTAGCTAACGGTAATCTATATATAGTCGTAAGCTACTATTTTTCTTCGGTACGAAAAATATAGGATATTTTACTAGTAATATAGACTCCTTAATATACCTTCTCTTTAGATTTTTATTTAAGTATTTCCGTAGCTCCTTACTTTATTTATCGTTAGTATAATAAACCTTAAATAGCCGTAGCTTAGCTCCTTCTTTTAATTTAATTTCGTAGTTTTACGGTCCTTACTTTAGAAACCCTTTTAAGTATTTAGCCGTAAAGGTTAAGTATCCTTAATATTCTACCGGTATTACCTTTTTCTCGCTTTTCTTTACGTTATTATAATAAGCGTACTTATTAACCTCCGATATCTTTACTAACGTCGTTAACCCTATTTTTTCGATTTTATTACTTATATCGATAGAATATATTATTATTTCCTATATTCTTTACGGTAGTACCGTGGAGGATATTTATTTTATACTTTACTCCGTACGTACTTCTAATCTTCTATTATTAGTTAAATATTTTTAACGCTCTTTTAGTCGTAGGTAGCTACTATCCCTCCAATCGATATCTAAATTATAGTCTTTATATTATAATTACTTTAGGATTATATCTTTCGAGGGTCCTATATTTATAATATTAAATATAATTAATATTATTTTTCCTTCGACTATAATATTTAGGGGTAATGTCTCTTTATAGACCTTTTGCGTGGGAAATAGTCTTTATATAACGATCTATTCCTTTTTTTTCTTCTATAGTATACGGGTTTAGTATACGAACTATAACGAAATTAAGTTCGTTTCTATACTACCGTTTATTAATATTATTACTTAAAGATCTCTCTATCGTATAGTAACCTAGAGGCGTTTATCCTTCTTACCTTTTCTCTATATAATAATAACTTTACTAATAAGCGCCGGGTCGTTATCCTATACCTTCGCCTTACGCTAATACTTTCGAAAATACCGTTTATAATCTATTAAAGGTTAATAGCCTTTACGAAGGGCCGCGAATCGTTTCTTAAGTAGTTATATCGTTTAAAAGCGTTTTCCTACTCCGGGTTAATTAATAATATAAAGTTTTTTAATTATACTTATTTAGCTTCCTCCTATCTTCCGTCTTTAATATTCTTTTATATTTACGCTTAATAGCGGTTTTTCTATTTAGTTTTAAGCGTCTTAGCTTAATAATATCGCTTAACTTTCTCTCGTAAATATATAATATAGTTTAGGCTTTAATACTATTTTAATATTACTTTTTCCCACGAGCGTATACTATCGTTTATATTTTAACCGTTTACGTATTTAATATAGTACCTTATATACTTTAATATAATCTATATTACCTAAAGGCTATCCTTTAATTTAATTAGGTCTTAAACCTTTTATAAAATATAGTCGTTTAAGTCCTCTTATTAAGCTTTTTTTTACCGGGCTATAATCCTTTTAACTAACTATAGCTTACTTTCTTTATTTACCTTACGTACCGGCTAGTAACTATATAGCGATTTACTTTAATAATATTTTATATATCCGTATATAATATACTAGAACTAAAGTACTTTCCGATATTCTAGATACTTAAGGTAAAGCTATATTATATTCCCCTTATAAAATATATATTATATAGGTATTAATATATCTTTTAATAACTTCGCGATTCCGATACTAGCGACCTTCCTGCCTTTTTAGTACTCTTCCTAGCTCTTATATAAGAGCTTTATAGGCTATAATATATCTTATAAAATAGTAATTCCGTATTTACTATACTATTTCTCTAGTATCGTTTATTTAGTAGGTCCTTACGCGAGACCCTTATCTTTAGTAACCTCTATAGTAACTTCCGTAATAATTTATACTATTTAATTTCGTAAAGTCTATATTTAAAAATCTTCTTTTTCGTACTCCGCTTTTAGCCTTTTTAGTACTTCCTTTACTTTTTAGAACTTTATATTTTCCTATCCGGCGTATTAGTTAGAGTTTTCTTTAGAGTTTACCGCTCCGCTTTATTAATACCCGATAATTATTACTTTTATAACCCTCGGTCCCTTCGATATAGTAGTTAATACGATCTTTTTTTTCTATCCGAGCCGTTTAAGTACCTTACAGTCCTTCTTAAAGTATTTTACCTTACCGTAATTAAAATATTTAAAATTATTTTTACCTTAGCCTCGGCTTTACGGCCTTTACTACTATATAGTATCGACGTTTATCGGTCCCGAGTATATAGTACCGGAGTAGCTAGTATTAGGGTATTTCCGCTTACGTTTATCGTTAAAGCGGTTACCGTTAAAGTATCCCTTATAGCTATTACCGTAACTACCCCTGCCGTTACCTCCTTTCTTCTTTATACGATATTCGAACTGCCGATCGTCGATATATATAGCTATAGCGATATATTTATCGATAATATCGGGCCTTATTTCTTTATATAATTTATCTTTTACTTTATTTTTAAAGCTATAGTAAAAAAGCTATATTAACCTTTTATCGTTAATAGCGCTACGTAAGCTATCGATCTTAAATTAAACCGCGTAATTGGCTACCGAGCGCGTTTAGCGTAGACTTAAAAGTCTATTTTACGCGCGCCTTGCCTTATCGTACTCTTTAAATATCTTTTTAAGCTTAACCTTAAAGGTATAATAGCTCTCGAAATATTCTATAGTAATTTTCTTTTAATCTTCTGGCTCCTATTTATAATAATCGTTAAGGATAGGCTCGAATTATATAAGAGCCCTATCCTTAAGCCTAGTAGCCGTAAAGATTACTTTTAACTTTTTATTAGTAAACTAGTTTAAATACTAATAAAAATAGGTTTTAAATTAAATTAAAAACCCTTTAAGCTCTGCCTTTTCTCCTTTATAGCGCTTTAGTATCGGAAGTTTAATAGTCGACTTAAACGTAGCCGAGATAGCGAAAATCTATTTCCGGGTCTATTAAGCCTCGTTCTCGAGCTTTTTAAGACGCTTAATAACCTGCTTTGCGGTAGAGGATACAAGTCTAGCGGAAGGTCCCTCGGCGCCTAGGCTAGGCGGGACGCCTCCTATTTAAACGTTTTTAGGTCCGGCTATAGTAGTAAAAAAACGCCTTTAACTTATCCGTAATAAAGTTAAAGTAAATATATAATATATAACGAACCCCTATCCAGAACCTCTAAAAAAGATATCGGTTAAAGGCACTTTTAAATAATCCTAGTTCGGTATAGCTAAACAGTATATAATAAGATATCTCGATATAATACTAGATGCCGTAAATATAACTTAAATTATATACTGCGGAACTGTTTATCTACGCCAGCCAATTCCTCCGTATATATAGACCTGTGGACCGTGGACCGTCGTCTTATATACGGTCCTCGGTCCGCTCCGTATTGGCCGATACTGGACCGTGGACCGTGAGCCCCGCCGCGGTCCCCGGTCCCCATCTTATTGGTCCGTCTAATCTCCTGGACCGTGGGCCCCGCCCGATGGCGCGGTCCAGTCTTGATTAGTCCTCGTGGCCCTACTGTCTTCCAGAACCGTGACATATATATAATCCTCGCGCTAAGCCTAGCACCGTTCTAGATCGATTAACTCGACCCTCGATCCTATCGATACTATTACCTCTAGAATTAGCTCTTTTAAATCGATCCTCGATCCCACTAATCCTATCCTGATTAGTCCTTACTTATATACTAACGATTAGTCCGTAGTGCGCCCTGCGCCCTACTAGGTGTTAAGCCGTAACATTAGAGGTATAGCACGACGAGCACATTGCGGGATATAATGTGCTAGGAGTGATCGAGGCCGTAGTAGGATAAATATCTTAAAGTTCTAAGGTCTATATATACGAAGGAACTAGCTAGTGTAGATAGATAGTTCCGTAATATATAATATAAATTACAATTATTATTATTAAACTATTATAATTAAAATAAGCTATTATTATATACTATTTAGCTATACCGAATTAAAATTATTTAAAAATACTTTTAACCGATATCCCTTTTAAAAGTTTTAGATAGGGGTTCGTTATACGTTATATATTTACTTTAACTTTATTATAAATAAGTTAAAAATATTTTTTTATTACTATAGCCGGACCTAAAAACATTTAAATAAGAAGCGTCTTGCCTAACTTAAGCGCCGAAAGGCCTTCCGCTAAACTTATACCCTTTACCGTAAAATAAATTATTAAGCGTTTTAAGGAATTTAAGGACGAGACTTAATAAATCCGGGATTAGATTTTCGTTATTTCGATTACGTTTAAGTTAATTAGTAAGTTCCTAGTACCGGAGCGCTATAGAGGAAAAAAAATAAAATTTAAAAGGTTTTTAATTTAATTTAAAATCTATTTTTATTAATATTTAAATTAATTTATTAACGAAAAAGTAAAAATAATTTTCGCGGTTATTAAGCTTAAGGATAAAGCTTTTATATAATTCGAGCTTATCCTCGACGATTATTATAAATAAAAGCCGGAAAATTAAAAAAGGATTATTATAAAATATTTCGAGAACTACCGTACCTTTAAGATTAAACTTAAAAAGGTATTTAAAGAATATAATAAGGTAAAGCGTACGTAAAGAAAGCTCTTAAACTTATATTAAATACATTTAGCGGTTAATTATATAGCTTAATTTAAAATCGATAGCTTATATAATATTATTAACGATAAAAGATTAATATAACTCTTTTACTATAGCTTTAAAGGAAAGGTAAAAGATAAGTTATATAAAAGAATAATGCCCGATATTATCGATAAATATATTACTATAGCTATATAGATCGACGATCGGTAATTCGAGCGTCGTATAAAAAAAAAGCTACGGTAAAAGTATTTATAGTAATAACTATAAAAGATATTTTAATAATAATTATTTTAACGATAAACGTAAGCGGAAATATTTTAGTATTAATTACTCCGGTACTATATATTTAGGACCGATAAATGTTAATATTATATAATAATAAAAGCCGTAAGGCTAGGGCTAAAGTAAAAATAACTTTAAGTATTTTAACTACGGTAAAGTAAAATAGTTTAAAAAAGACTATAAGGTACTTAAACGGATTAAATAGAAAAAGAAAATCGTATTAATTATTATATCGAAGGGACTAAAAGATATAAAAGTAATAACTATCGGATATTAATAAAGTAAAGCGGTAAACTCTAAAAAGAACTTTAATTAATACGTTAAATAAAAAAATATAAAGTTTTAAAAAGTAAAGGAAGTATTAAAAAGGCTAAAAGTAAAGTACGAAGAAAAAGATTTTTAAATATAGGTATTACGGGATTAATTAATATAGATTAGTATAGAAAGTATTACGGAAGTTACTAAGGGTAAGGGTTTTATATAAGGACTTACTAAAGAAATAATATTAAAGAAATAATATAATAAATATAGAATTATTATTTTATAAAATGTATTATAGCCTATAAAATTTTTATATAAAAGTTAAAAAAAATATTAGAAAAATAAGAAGGAAGTTAATATTAAAATCGTAAAGCTATTAAGGAACGTACCTCTACTTATATAATATATACTTTATAAGGGAAATACGGTATAACTTTATTTTAAATATCTAAAATATCGGAAAATACTTTAATTTTAATATATTATATACGGATATATAAAGTATTATTAAAGTAAATTACTATACGGCTATTAGCCGGTACGTAAAGTAAGTAAAGAAAGTAAATTATAGTTAATTAAAAGAACTATAGTTTAATAGAAAAAAACTTAATAGGAAAACCAAAATAATTATATTTTATAAAAGGTTTAAAACTTAATTAAATTAAAGAGTAGCCTTTAGGTTATATAAATTATATTAAAGCGTATAAAATATTATATTAAATATATAAACGGTTAAAATATAAATAATAATATACGTTTATAAAAGAAAATAATATTAAAATAATATTTAAATTTAAATTATATTATATATTTATACAAGAAAGTTAAATAATATTATTAAGCTAAAATATTTAAAATTAAATAGAAGAACTACTATTAAGTATAAATATAAAAGAATATTAAAGATAGAATATAGGAGGAAACTAAGTAAATATAATTAAAAAATTTTATATTATTAAATAACCCGAAGTAAAAAAATACTTTTAAATAATATAACCGTTTAAAAAACGATTTGCGGCCCTTTATAGAGGCCATTAATCTTTAACGGATTATAAACGGTATTTTCAAAGGTATTAGTATAAAGCGAAAGTATAGGATAACGACCCGGCGCTTATTAACGAGATCGCTATTATATAAAGAGAAGGTAAGAAAAATAAACGCCTTTAGGTTACTATATAATAAAAGGATCTTTAAATAATAATATTAATAAACGATAGTATAGAAATAAACTTAATTTTACTATAATTTATATATTAGGCCCGTATACTATAGAAAAAAAAATAGATTGTTATATAAAAACTATTTTTTACGTAAAAGATTTATAAGGAAATACTATCCTTAAATACTATAATCAAATAAAAAATAATATTAATTATATTTAATATTATAAATATAGGACTTTCGAAAAATATAATCCTAAAATAACTATAGTATAAAAACTATAATTTTAATATCGATTTAAGGGATAGTAACTACTTATAATTAAAAGAGCTTTAAAAGTATTTAATTAACGATAGGAGATTAAAAGTATTAAAATGGTGAGAAAATACATAAACCAACTACAATACCACAAATATACCCTTAACAGGGTATATGAATAAACGTACCTGCGTGACAGTAGCTCGCTCGCAGGCCGCACTCTACGTAGGACAAAGAAAAGACTCTATGGGCTCGAAGACCACATAATGAGCACCTGATCCGCCTAATTAGAGGGCCAGAATTGCCTCCACGCGTGCAAGGCACAAAAATATGAAGAAATAAAAGTCGATGTCCTGTCTAAAACAGAATGTCCGAAGCAGACCGCTTATATACATAACCCCTGAACCTCCGAATCCTTCGAGAGCCCCACTTCCTTACTCAAACCCTCAGGCCTGTAGCCGCACCCTAAACTAATATATACGGAGTAAAATATAAAATAAGTACCTTCCACGGTACTATTATAAAAAGTATAAAAAGTAATAATATATTTTATCGATATAAGCAGTAAGATTAAAAAAGTAAAGTTAACGATATTAATAAAAATAATAAAGGTTAATAAATATATTTACTATAATAATATAAAAAAAGGTAAAAAAAAAGCGGTATTAATAGAATATTAAGGATACCTAGCCTTTACGGCTAAATACTTAAAAGGGCTTTTAAAGCGAGGACCGTAAAACTATAAAATTAAATTAAAAAAAAGAGCTAAGCTACGGCTATTTAAGGTCTATTATATTAATAATAAATAAAGTAAAGAGCTATAGAAATACTTAAACGAAAATCTAAAGAAAAGATATATTAAAGAATCTATATCGCTAATAAAATATTTTATATTTTTCGTATCGAAAAAAGATAGTAATTTATAACTATATATAGATTACCGCTAGTTAAATAATAAAATAATAAAAATAAATTACCCGCTACCGATAATATCTAAATTATAAAGTTAATTAGGAAAAGCGCGATACTTTATACACTTAAATATATCTATCGGGTACGCCTATATATAAATTAAAAAAAAGAATAAATAAAAAATAACGTTTCGTATACCTTATAGTTATTTTAAGTATTTTATAATATTATTTAAGTTAATTAATACGCTTATAACATTTTAATCTTTTATTAATTATACGATATAAAATTACTTTAATAAAATAGTAATATATTATTTCGACGACGTTGTTATTTATTTATATATTTTAGAAAAGTATAAATAATATATAAAAGAAATACTTAACGCGCTATACGGAATAAAAGTTTTAATTAATGAAAAGAAAAGCGAGTTTTAAATATAAAAAATAGTTTATTTAGGATATTTAATATCGGTAAATAAAGTTCGTATAAAACCGGGAAAATTATAATAATTAAAAATTAATTTATATTATAATTATAAATATATATTAAAGAATTTTTAAAGTTTATAAACTTTTATTAAATATTTATTTAGGGCTATATAATTATTATAAAGTTATTTAACTATTTAATTAAAAAGGACGTAAAGTTCCGGTAAAAGTAAAAAGAAAAGTAAACCTTTTAAAAATTAAAAAAGGTTATTTTAAAGGACCTAATATTTAAATTATTAAACTTTAATTAATTATTTAAAGTTAAGGTAAATATATTAAACTATATAATCGGTAAATAATTAAAGTAATAAAATAATAATAATAAACTATATCCGGCAACCCTTTTTTTGAAAAGACTTAAAGTAATACGTTAAAACTATTTAATCTATAATAAGGAATTACTTACTATTATCGAAGCGTTTAAAGAATAAAAGCTATACTTTAATAATATTAAATATAAAATATAAGTTTATATAGATTATAATGAAATGGTGAGAAAATATACAAACCAACTATAATACTATAAATATACCCTCAATAGGGTATATAAATAAACGTACCTGCGTAATAGTGGCTCGCTCGCAGGCCGCACTCCACGTAGGATAAAGAAAAGACTCTATAGGCTCGCAGACTATATAATAAATACCTAATCGGCCTAATTAGAGGGCTAGAATTACCTCCACGCGTATAAGGCATAAAAATATAAAAAAATAAAAATCAATATCTTATTTAAAACAAAATATCCGAAGTAAATCGCTTATATATATAACCCCTAAACCTCCAAATCCTCCGAGAGCCCCACTTCTTTACTTAAACCCTTAGGCCTATAACCGCACCTTAAACTAAACCTCCTTTCGCATTTAACTACTATAAACTAGTAGGCAAATACGTATATATAAAAAAAAAATATTCTTTTTAAAGTAAAAAGAAAATATTATTTAGTAAAAAAAAGAGAAAATAATTTAATTTTACTACTCTTTTATTTATTTTTCCTTAATTAAAGAAAGGAATATACTTATTTTTCGGATTTTAAAGTATACCTCCGTCCCTATAGAGCTATTATAACCGGCGATTTAACGATTTTCTTCCTTTATTTTTAAGGAACTCTAGAAGCTTACTTTTATCTTATAAAATAAAATATATAATTAGGCGAAAAGTATATTATTAGCGACCTTAAATAGTTATAAGTAAGGGGCTAGGTAATTATTAATTTAAAGAAAAGCGGCGAGTCTATCGTTATAGGAATGCGGAGCTTAAAAAGAATTATTACCCTATTTAATTATTAAGAGTCGCTTAATATATTATATAATCTAAACTCTTTATAATTAAAGGGAAAACCTATAATATATTTATTTCTTTTAATAATAGTAATTAAAGTTAACAGAAAATTAAAAAGTAAAGTAAATTAGAAAAGTAATAGGAATTTAAATAGTAATAAAAAAGTATTTAGTAAGTAAAATCCTTTTATATTTATTAAGTCCTTTAAGCCCCTCCTTCTCTATTTTTTATTACGTACCCTCTAATTAGGCTTATACCTTAAAGACCTTTTTATATAAATTATTTATAACTTTATTATTTTTTTCCCTATAACGCCTATAGTTTTATAGTCTTTATAATAATAATCTTTTTTTTAAGCCTTTATTACCGTTAAATCTTTTTCTTTACTATACGAAGTACCTCCCTAAAAGTAAATATAGTAATACTTTAAAACCTAAAAATTATATTTTTACGCCCCGCCCTATTTACCGTAAGCTAGCTTCCTTACTTTTACGTTAAAATTATATTAAAAAGTATAACGGATATAAAATACTAAATAAAAAATAATATCCGTTTAATACCCTTTTTAATCCTTTAACGAATTTATATAAATTAAAATATTAATAGTAACGTCGTAAATACTTATTACCTAATAGTTTCCGGTATTAATATAAATAAGAAGGACTTAGTATCGTCGGTTAAAAACGTTATAATTATCGTTAAGTAAGAAAAAGCGTATCGACGATTTTATTATAATAGGGTTTAAAGGTTTTTTAAAAATCTATATATAACGCTCGAGGATTTTTTAAAGAAAATATTAAAAAGTATAAGTAAGGACCGAACTAATAAACTATTATTTAGCCTTTAATTAACTTTAAAGGTTATATATTACGTAAGTAAAGGAAGTTATATAAATACCGTAAATATAAATCCGATTAAAGGGTATTATTATTTTTAAATTAAAAAAAAATATTTAATAGTATTAATCGAAAATTACTTTATAAAAGTAATATTAATTTAATTAAGCCGTCTTCCTATAATATAATCTTTTAAGTCGGTAATTAAATTAAGGCCGAAACGAATAAGCTAAAGAGTATTATTACCTTAAAGAAGGAAGATACCGCGCGGGGAACTAAAGCTATAAACCTTATTAATACCTTAAAGGCGCGCTTTCCGTATAATCTTTTTAACGAAATTATTAGGAGGGCCAAATTCCTTACTAATAATAAATTCTTCCTACGATATATCGTAAATAGACTTCGGAAAAAGCGTTAATAATATTATTTTATAAAAAATTAAAAAAGAGTAGCGTATAGTACGATCTATAATTAAAGGATTATCGAGAAAGAAAAAAAGCTAGCGTTCCTTTTCCTACTTTAAGCTATATAAATAGTAAATCTTTATTTTTCGTTATTTACTTAATTTATAAAGTACGATTATCTAATATTTATATAAATCGTTTAAAAAAAAAAGAGTACTCTATTAAATTTTCTTTTTATTAAAGCTTATAAAATAAATTATATAGTCCTATCCTCTAATTATAAATACCTATATTAGTTTTCTTTACTCCTATTTATTCCTTATCTTTTTTAATATTTATTAATTACTTCCTTATAATAACCTTTTCTTTTAAGGAACCTACTACTTTATTTAATTAAGTAATTAACGATCTTACTACTTAAATATCTATAACCTTTTTTATTAAAAAACTTTTTAGTTAGGTCGAGGGAGTTTTTAACCTTATAGCGTACGATTAATTCGAGGTTACTATTAACTTTAATTAAAAACCTTTATTTACTATCCTTATTTATCGTCTTACTAACCTTACCTACGCTCCTAATAATTAAAGTATTATATATAAAAAATATATTTAGGTCCGATATCCTACTTACGTTTATAACTTTATTATATTTAAAGGAATTAATATTTATTATAATATTTCTTTCCCCTATTAAATTACTTTTTAATACTTTAAGATTTTCCTTTTAAATCTTAATTACGTAACGGCTTTCCTTTACCTTAAATAGTTCCTCCCTAATTTAACGAAGAAGGAAAGTAAGAAAGAATAATAAATATTTTTTAAGGATATTAATACGGATAGAATTATTATTAATTATATTTTTAAAATATTATTAAGTAGTTTAGTTAAGTAGGTTTTTATCGAACGGTTTAACGGGTAATTTTTCGGGCGTTAGCTTTTTAAAATTATTAAATGAGCTTATCGTTTTAAAGGCTTATTTATTTAAATTACCGGGTTATTATAAATACTACCTTTTTAATTAGGCTTTAGCTAATACTAATATACGGGATTTAATTATATTAATCCTTACGATAAGTGCGATTAAAGCTATTATCGGTCTTTCGTAACGTTCTTTAATAGGACTAAGACTAAAGTAATATAATTATACTTTAATTACGTAAAAAGAAAAAACTTCGATTAAAAATATAAAAATTATTAATATAAAGGTATTTATTACTTATAGTTTAGTATTAATAAAGATAGTTATTATTTCGAGGATTTCGGTAATAGTAAATTATCGAAATTAGATTGTAGTATAATAAGCTTAATTTTTAATAATAAAAAAGTTAATTAAGATTAAAAGTAAGAAAAATAGCGGGTTAAGTATAAAGCGTTTAAGAAATAGTAATTAAATAAAAAGAAAAAGAAAAAAAAAAGGAATAATCTTCCTTTACCTTTAATTAGAGGAAGAAATATAAAGAGAAAAGGAAATAAAAAAAAAATAATAAAAAAAGAAAAAATAAAAATTAAAAAAATATAATATAATAATCTTTACTTTAAATAGTTACTTTTTTTAATATTTTTTTTCCTTTTAAAAATAGATAGCTTTAATAGCTTTATTTTTATAATATAAGCTTTAATACCTTTTTAAAAAATAATAACTATAATATCTTTATTATCGTTTTCCTTTAATTACTTAAAAAGTCTTTTAGTTTACCCTTCTTTAAAATTACCTTTATACTTTTACCCTTTTTAAATCTCCTTTATATTTTAATATTCTTCCGTTCTATCTTAGTCTTCCCCCTAATTATTACCCTTCTTAATATTTCTTTTACTATCTCTTTTTCTTTATTTTTATTTTCTATTATATCTATATTTTCCTTTACCCTATTTTTAAATACTTACTTAATTCTCTTTAATCCTAACTATATATCTATATTTTCTTTATTTATATATATATTTTTTAATTTAAAAAACTTCTTTACCCTATTTAATATATAAAAAGTTCGTAACGGTATTTTATTTAACGTTTTTAAGAAATAATAAATATTATTTAATTTAATCTTTTTTATTTTAAAAGGGCCGTCCTAATAATATTATGATTTCCTTACTATACTTATATCTAACTTTCTATCTATTTTATATACTAATATTAAATCCCTTTTTTTAATTATATTACTTTTAAGCTTAATACTATGAATCCCTTTTCTATTTTTTCTCGCTATAGCTTTTTATTTTACTATATTAACTTTCTTAATTACTAAAATTAAATTTATTTTTTATAATTTTAATAGTCTTACCTTTACCTCTACTAAATCTATAGCCGTTCTTTCTTTCTAATTTATCGGAATTAATTTTTTCTTATTAAACGACTTTTTATAATAATACGTTTTTTTCGATCGGCATAATAGAATTAAACTTATATATTAAATAGAAAGTACTATATTTATAAATACCTTATATTATAGTCTTATTAATAAATAATATATAAGGGAACTATTATTTTTAATTTTTTTCTATTTTATTCGTTATTTTTATTAATATTAATATAATTAGGATATAATTAAACTCTATTACTCTATTTACTTTTACGTTATAAAGTAAGATTATTATCCGGAAAACTCTTAACCTCTTTAAAATTTCTATAACTTCTTTCTTAAATTTCGATCCGCCGTTTATTATTATAATTAAAAGGTAACCCTATTTAAAAATAATATTATATAAAATAAAATTCTTTACCCTAAAAACTTTATTTAAGTTTAAGACTTTCGCTTTTAGATACCTAATTAAATTATCCCTCGCCTCTAAAAAGTAAGCTTTTTCTCCGGAAACCGTTAGTAAGAATTAAACGTCTAAATACTACTTCGTAAATAAAGTAATTAAAGGTTTAATATATAAGTATTAATCCTCCTAATACTTCGGACTTTATTATTAATATTATTTATATATTTTAATCTAAACCTCGACGTTAACGTATATACCTTTCTAATAATAGTTTTTTACTATTTAAACGTAAGTAGCTTCTCGTCCTTTATAGCTTATCTCGTTATAATATATATTAAAGACTCTTTCTCGCTCGATTAAAAAGTTAATAATTTTTTTAGAGAGAAAGCTTCTTTTATTTAATTTAAAGAATAAAATTCTATTTTCGAAAATTATTTTTAGGGCGTTATTTTTAATAGTCTAAACGTTAAACTTTATTTTAATCCTTAACTCCGTATTAATCGTAAGGAATTTAGCGATAGTATAAAAGTAAATAAACTATAATCCGTTTAAATAGGGGCCTTATTTAATAATTTCCTTTTTCTTTTTCTTAATATTTACCCGCTAAATATTTAGTTTTTAAACATCGTTTTTCCAAATCTTTACGTTAACTTTATTATTAATATTTAATTTTAATTTCTTTTCCTTTAGATTAAAGGAGCTAAATAATTTTCTTAATAGTATATTTATTATAAGGTTTTTACTCCTAAGGATATAAATAATAGTAAAGTCGAAGAGTCTAATTTATTTTAATTATTTTATTATTAAAGCGCCGGAAACGTTATTAATTACCCTTTAGACTTAGTAGATTATTATTTAAGTATCTATTTTTATTATAAAATATACCTTAAAAAAATATTTTTTAAATCTCTTTAAAGTATATAATAATCCTTTTAATTCTCTTTTAATAATATTATATTCTTATTTAACCGGGCTCTAAATACTATTTTTAAACCGATAAAGGTATTATTTTTTATTAAATTTTATTTATTTAATTACCGTTCCCTACCCCGTTAAGCTTATATTAAAAATAATAAAAATTTTACCGAAACGGTTATTATTAAATATTAGAAAAGCTAGATACGGTACTTTTATAATTAAAAAGATAAATTACTCTATTATACTTTATTAAGCTTCCGTTTATTTCTATTTCGTATTTTTCTTTATTAAAAAATATAGTAGGACTACGATTAGATTAAAAAGTAGTACCTATAGTCGATAATAGCCGATAATCCCTAAAAAAGTATAAATATCTTTTAAATTATAATAACTTCGTTATTTCTTTATCTTCGCTATTTTTATTTAATTAAAAAAGTATCCGTCCGGTATATAAAAATAATTAAAAATAATAGTTTTTTATTTATACTAAAGAGATTTTACGGCTATAATAATAGTTCTTATAAACTTATAGTTAAATAAAACTATATTAATATTCTTTAAGTATTTTAGGATTTACTTTTTAACTCCTAACCTTTCTTCTTTACTATTATAGTTTTACTTTAACCCTTTTACTATAATATCGTTTAAGTATAACCGATATACCTATAGGATAAAATTTTAAAAGACTTTAATTATAACTTTTTAAAATTAAGCTACCGAGTTAGTAACTCTTTAAAGTAAAATATATATCCTAAATAGGCTAATAGGTATCGTGAAAGTAATAAAGTTCCGGCTCGTTAAAGCTAATTTAACCTAATTGTATTTAAAGAAAAAGTCGAATAAAAAAATAATAAAGTACCTTCTAAAGTCTTCGCTAAACTCCTTAATATTTAAAAAAATAAAAGTATTTTATTATATAACTTTATTATATCTTTAAGTATTATTAATTAAATAAAGATTATTATCCTTTTTTTTTATTAAAAATTAATTATTATAGTAAGGATTATATATTTCTTTAATAATACTTTTTTTAATTTATTCCCTAAAGAATTTAATAACTTTTTCTATAAATAATTTTAGAATTAAAATAGACTTACTTTATTATATATTATAAAGGATAGTCCTAATATATTAAGTAAGGAAGACCTCTTTAAAGATCCGTTTATATTTAGTAAAATTCTAAACTAAAGTAATCTTTTTTATAAATAAAATTGCTATAAATACTTTAACTTTTTAATTTATTAAAATATTAATAATTTATTTAATTAAATCGGTTAACCGTTCCGAAGTAAGGTATAACCCTTTAATTACTTTAAAAAACTTAAAAATTATAATATTATTAAATTTTAAGCCGTATTATAGAGATTTCTTAATTACTGCCTATTTCCTTACTTTTTAGTTCGGGTTTTTTTTAGGAATATTACTATTTAACCTAGCGTTATTAATTAGCTTTACCTTTTTATTTACCTTTTTATATATTATTATAATAATAATAGTTTCTATAGGTATTAATTAAATTTATTTAAAAATAGTAATTAAATTAGTTTTAATATTATTTTTTTTTAAAAGGAGGTAGGGGTAAAGGCGGGCGATATTTATATAGCTATATAGCGAAGAGATTACGTTAATTTAGTTAAATAAGGGATTAATTAAATATCTTTAAATATATAAATATAATATCGGGCTTAAATAGGGTTATTATATTAATTATTTAATTAAACGGTAACGATATTTTTAATAGTAATAACGACGGTAATATTAATAATACTAAATATAAACCTATTATAAAGGTCGGCGGTAATAATCGTTCTTTTTTAAAGATTTTATTTAGAGTTAAAGTTTTTATCGTAATTTCTACTTTTCTAAGTTAAAATAAAAACTTTTCCTTTTAACGTCCTCTCTTTTTTTCTTTTTAATTACTAATATTCTTTCCTTCCTTACTCTTAACATTCCCCTTTTCTTTATTTTTATAAAAAATAATATTAAACGTTAAATAATAATTTAATAATAATAAACTTAACTTTTTTAAAATAAAATTAAATAAAAAATATTTAATTCCTTTATCTAGTCCTCTAATTACTTTATTCCTTTCTTTTAGCTCTTCCGTTACTTACTTAAAGATAGGTATTTTATTATTAACTAGTCCCTTAAATATTTATAAAAGTTAATTAGCGAAAGAAATATTACTTTAATCCTTACTATTATATTTTACTTTTATTTTATTAATTATTTTTTTCTTTACTATATAAACTTTAATTAACTTTCCTTTATATAATATATTTACGTTAATTATATAGCCTTTTATAAAATTAAGGATAAAGCTTATATTTATAAAAAACGGGATCTCTAATAATAAATTATAGAAATCTAAAACCTTAATATTATTAATAATAAAAAATAATATAAAATTAAAACTTTAATTAATATTATTAAAGCTTAGGTTTTACTTATAAACGTAACCGGATCCTTATAAAGGCCTTTAAATTATAGGTTAATTAATATTATCGGTAAATAAAATCTTTTAATTATAGCTTTATTAATTAAGTTATATTCGGAGCTTATATTTAATATTATTAATACTTTTTTTAAGGTTAGTAAAACGAAGTTATAATATAGTAATAAAATATTATAGGTACGAGTAACGGCTTTTAAGAGATTTCGCTTATTACCGGAAAGCTAGTTAATAGGCGTAAATAGTAAAGTTTATAATCGCTTTTTTAAACTATTACCCGGTTAAACCTTACCCTCGATAATTTTTTTTAAATATTTTCCTTAACTATACTATATTTATTATCCGTTATAATATTATATAAAGTAGAAATTATTTTCCTTTAATTAAATAAAGGTATTTCGCTATATTTAGCTATTTAAAAATTTATTCGGACCGTTAATAGTAAGGCCTCTCCCTTCTATAGGACCTTTTTCTTTCTATCTAAAATACTTTTAAAAGATTTACGCTACTTAATTACTTTAATATCCTCGGCTATACTCTTTATATAGTTTATTAATCGGTAAATAAATATAGGTAAAACCCTATAATTCTTTTTTAATATAAATTTAGTTTAACCGTAAATATATTTTTTAGTTTTTTCGGTAATATAATTTTTAAGGTCCTTTACCTTACTATTAAATAACCTTAAGCTACTCCGGACTCTATCTTTTTAATCGGATAAAACTTTTTCTTTAATTACCTTCGGCTTTTCCTACGTAAGGGTAAGTATTACTTTTAGATTTTTAATTAAGGCTAAGTTATCCGTATTCTTTTCCGGTATATCTTTAATTTTTATTTTCTTCGCTCCTTATATACTTACTTTTACTTTTACTTTTTAATTATAAACGATTATTAAAACTTTATCGAAATACTTTAAAATACTTCTAAACGATTACTTTTCTTTTAAATAACGTTATAAAGTATTTTTAATAATATAATTATTAATTAAATTTTAGTTAAATAGTCTATAGGGTTTAAAGTACTTATGAATCCTATTTAACCGGATATTTATAGCTTTAACTATTTAAGTAGCTATTTATTCCCTTTTTTTAATTAAAAAGATTTTAGGCCTATATCCCTTACCCTTATAAGCTTTTTAATACTTAATTTATTTCGTATAAACTTTATAGGCCCTATTTAGTTTTAATTTTAGCAAAATTATTATACGAACTAAATCGCTAACCTTCCTTTTACGCTATACCTTCTTTATATCCTTTTAATTAAATTACGCTTTTTTATTATCCGGCTATTCCTTTTTACCGATATACACTTTACTTCCTTTAATATAATATAGTCTCTATATTTTATTATATTTTTTTTTAAATATTTCGTCGATTTAACGTAATAATTAAATTTACCGTATTAAAAATATTTTTTTAATAGCGGAGGATTATCGCGGTATTATCCTTTTAATCTTTTAAACTAAGTTTTAATATTAATTATAGAAAAAATATTAAAGGACGAATTTATTTTTTTATTAGGGCTAGTACCGAAATCCGGAGAGTAAGGTATTTAGTTTTTTAAATATTAAATATAGGTCTTTATTATCCTAGATTCATTATTTCCCGGTATAAAAAAGCCGCCGTAAATATTTACTTTTAAATATTATAGTACTATTTTTCTATTTACTATAGCGTTAACTAATATATATTAATTAAATATTTCCGCCGCCTAATTAAAGGTAGTAAGGGAGGGTATAATAATTAATTTATTTTCTTTATAGATTTTTCCCTTTATATTATATTTATTTTTAATTATATTATTAATTTAATTATTTTAAATAATAGAATTTATAGATTTTAAATAACGTTCGGATCCTTTTTAGTTAATAAAAATTATTTTTATAAATTCGGAGAATTTTATTTAAAAGTAATTAATAACCCTAACTTTTATTACCTTTTTTTCCCTAATCGGTATTCGAAAAAGTAATTTAAAATAATTAAAAATAATTTTTTTTAATTTACTTACCCCTTTAAAAATAATTTTAACGTAAAAGTTATTTAGCTCCTTATAAATATCTTTATTTTACTAAAGGTTATATATTTTAAAGAGGCGTTTAAAGTAAATAATTAAAATAAATTAAATATTAGTAAGTATAGGTAGGTCTATATATTTATTAATTTATTTTCTTATATCGAAATTATATTAAAATTTAAATTTACGAACGTAAAAAGTAAATTCTACGATTTAATACTTTTTATAAATATTTTTAAAACGCTTTAAATATTCTGTAAAATACTTATTTTTAAAATTATTTTTAAAACCGACTTTTTTTGGATTAAAGAATTTATATTAAGGAAAATATATAGGTATTATAGGATAGAGGGTCGGCCGATTAAACGTAAAGGACTTTTGGAAATAACGGTAATCGGGATAAGCTTTTATAGGATAAAGATATCTGGGTTATTAAAATTAATACGCGAATTTAGGAAAAGGAATAGGATATTTAATATACCGAATAAAAGCCGCTATATAATTTTTAATAATAGGATTTAGGTTAATACGAAGTTTATTTAATATATTAGGAACGTTAGGATTTATAATTAAATTACTTTAATTAGAAAGAGGGTAAGGGATTTTAGTATTTTTATAGTAAGTATAGTTTATAATTAAAGAGAGGACGAATAGCAATAATTTTAAGAATTTAGTTATTAAGCTAACCGTTTTTATTATAGAACGAACCGTAGGAGCTTAATATAGTTAATTATTATTAAGAAAGTTAATTAAAGTAATAGGTAAAATATTATTAAATATATTAATAATTAATAATTATTATTATATTTATATTAATAATATAGCTTTTTCTTTATATATATTATTAGAAATAGGAAGACGGTTATCTTTCATAACTTTAGTAAGTAAAAATAAATTACTTTTACTTAAATTAAAAGAAAAGTATTTTTTTTCTTTACTTTTAAATCCTCGTTATTTTAAATTAAATTAAACTAGAAATCCCTTTAATTATTTACTACCGCTAAATAATATACTAAAAGGATTTTTTTTAATTAAAAATAAAAAAGAACTTTAATAGTTACCGCCGAAATAAAATCCGTTAATAAACTAATCTCGACTAATACTTTTAGTTTATTATTAAATCCTATCCGAACTATATATTTAATTCTCTATACGTAGGTAGAAAGCTTAGTATTTAACCTATAATAAAAAATATACGTTTAATTAAACGGATATAAATTATTTCTATCGAACCTCGCGGGATTTAATAAAGTTATCGGTACTTATTATTATTTGTAGCTTCGTACTTCCTTTAGTATTTAAGACTTCTAAGTTTAGTTTAAACCTTAAGCTTTATTTAACCTAAGCACGACTTCTATTTAAAATAGTAAGAAAATATATAAACTAACTATAATACTATAAATATACCTTTAATAAGGTATATAAATAAACGTACTTACGTAATAGTGGCTCGCTCGCAAGCCGCACTTTACGTAGGATAAAGAAAAGACTTTATAGGCTCGCAGACTATATAATAAGTACCTGATCGGCCTAATTAAAGGGCCAGAATTGCCTCTACGCGTATAAGGTATAAAAATATAAAGAAATAAAAGTCGATGTCCTGTTTAAAACAGAATATCCGAAGTAGACCGCTTATATATATAACCCCTGAACCTCCGAATCCTCCGAGAGCCCTACTTCTTTACTTAAACCTTTAGGCTTGTGGCCGCACCCTAAACTAATAAGAATTTATAATACTTTATTATTATAAAGGTCTTTAACGTATAGTAAATATAATATTTAAAGTTTCTTTTAAAATTTAATTTTAAATTAATTATAAAAAGAGTTCGGAGAATACTAAAATAAATATATTTAGCCGGCGAGCCGACTATTATAAAAATATATTTAGGAAGTTACTATTATTATTTAAAGAGGCGCCGGATAGTACTTTAAAGTATTTATTATAGTTTTAAATAAAGTATTATATAATATATTATAAAAAAATATTTTAAATAAATAGTAAAGGAAGTTAAATAACGATATTATAAAGTAATATTAATAGGAAAAGCTAAAGCTATAAGGTATTTAAAAAGATAGTTAAGGAAGATTATAATATAGAAATTAAATATATATAAAATTAAGTAATAAAACGGTATTAATAATAGAGATTTATACGTCGAAGTTCGGAGGATATATAGGTATCGCTAAAATTATAAAAAAAATTAAATAATATTTTCATTAATTAAGGATTAAAAACGACGTGAAAAATACTATTTAATTATATTATACGGACGAGAAAATAAAAGTTACGAAATATAAACCTTATAGATTTTTAAAGTTATTATTAGTAATAAAATAGCTATAAAATTGAATTATAATAAACTTTACTATTAAATTATTAAAGTTTAAAAATATAATAATCGGCGTTAAATATAATAATATATTTACGGTAATCGATAAGTTTATTAAATAAATATATTTCTTACTTTATAAAAAAACCTAATTAGTAAAATAGTTAATAAATATAAAATTATAATATATTATATTAATATATATATAGTTAAAAGAATTTATTATAAACCGCGATATTAAGTTTATATCGAAGTTTTAAAGAACGTTAATAACGAAATTAAAAATAATAAGTAAAGCGTTTTCGGTTTATTATTCTTAAATAAATAGTTAAATAAAATAATTTAATTAAATTATAAAATAATATTTACGGAATTATATTAATTTTTAATAAAATAATTAAGTTAAATTATTATTTACGGTATAGCTAATATATAATATATTATTAACCGAAACAATTAAAGCTATACCGTTCTTCGCGAATTTCGACTATAAAGTAAACTTATAGTAAGGACCTATGATTAAAGTACTTAAGCTTAAAGTTAAAATAAATAAAATATATTTATTTTATAATAAACTTAAATAAAAACTAAAGTTTATAAGGAAAAAAATATAAAAATATTATAATATTAAAAGGCTCGAAGAACCTTACTTTAAAGATGGAAATATAATATTTTTTTCTATATATAATTTACGTATTAAAAGACCTAATATAAAGCTAAACTATAGGAAAGTAAAATTATTTAAAGTTAAAAGAAAAATATTAAAAACGGTATTTAAATTAAAGTTACTTAATATAATATACTTACGGTTATATACTTTTTATATTTTACTTTTAAAACCTATATTATATATAAGAAAAGCTAATATATAGATAGTAGCGAAGGATAAAAAAGAGAAGTATAATATAAAAAAAATATTAGATTTACGGTTTAATAAAGGTTAATTAAAGTATTTAATTAATTAATTAAGATATTCGGTTATAAATAATTCGTAGAAATTATAAATATATTTTAATTATTTAAATAAATAAAAAGAATTTTATTAATAATATTCGGACCGATTAAAACTTAAGTAAATAAAAAAACCTAGCTCCGGCTTATAGCTAAATAGCTATAAAATAAAGCTAGGAAAACTTCGGTAGGAATTAAACTTACGTTTTTAATATAGTAGCCGACGTACTAAATATTATACTATAAAGTTAAAAAGTATAAAGAAAGTAAAATATAAATAATACTATACGCTTTAGGTACTTTAAAAAATAAAAAATATATTATTAACGGTATTTAACGCGATTAGGAAGGAAAAACTAATAATATTAAAATCTAAAGAAAGGTCCGGAAGTTAATTAAGACCTAAAGAGGGATCTAGAAAAAGAAGTTAAAAGGAAAAGCAATAGTAAAATAAAAAATAGTAAAGGTATTTACCGCCGGTAGGCTATATAGGGTAGTAGGCCGCGCGGAAGACTCCCCTTTTTCCTTCTCGAAAAGCCGAGATTTACAGCGAAAAGTAGCGAGGGCTCGAACCTTAAAAGTACGCGATTACGCCTTAAAACGAAGAAACTTATTTAAAATAGCCTACTTTTCGGTATTTAAACGTTTTTTCTCCTTAATTAAAGAACGGATTATAAAGCTAGTTAAAGAGAAAAAGAGAAGGTCGAGAAAAGGACTTACGATCTACGCTATAAACGTTATAGTAAAAGCGGTTAAAATTAATATATAGAAAGTACCGATCGTATCGAGGAAAAGCTATATATTAAAGGTTATTCTTTTTATAATAAATATATTTAAATATTATAAAACTAAATCTTATAAAAAACTATATTTAATTACGGCGACGGTTAATATTTATATAAGTCGATTTCTTTATATAATTAAATATAATAATTAAGATAAAAGAAAAAGGGACGTACTATAGAAAGGTAAAAGAAAACGGAAGTATAAATATTATTTTAGAGATACGGTCGTTAGGACGTCGACCTAGGAAGAGGGGCATTATATTATAGTTAAATTAATAATAAGCTACGCTATATATAGAACGCGGAGCGCCTAGCTAATTATTAAAGAAGTTAGGGAACGGCTAATTAAGTATAGGTAAATGCTATAGTATTAAGGCTCGCGAGTAGTTTATAAGATGCGAGATACTAAACGTAATTAAAGGTATAGTACGACGAATATATTACAGGATATAATATACTAGGAGTAATTAAGGCCGTAATAGAATAAATATTTTAGGGTTCTAAAGTCTATATATACGGAGGAACTAGCTAGTATAGATAAATAGTTCTGTAGTATATAATATAAGTTATAATCGTTAGTATTAAATTATTATAATTAAGATAAGCTATTATTATATACTATTTAACTATACCGAACTAAGATTATTTAGAAATGCTTTTAACCGATATCCCTTTTAGAGGTTCTGGATAGAGGTTCGTTATACGATAGCCTATAAGACCTCTGCCTCACACCTTATCTACTTTAGTATTTTTTAGTCTGCAAGGTTCAATTAATATATTAGTTTACTATACTTATTAGTATCTTACAAGCCTATATTACAGTAATTCTCTTTTATATATTATAGGGCACCGCCCCTATAATCCTCTTTCTTTTAGTGCCACAGCAACTGTCGAATACTGCAGTTAAAGTCTTCTTCGCTCTTAGTGTACTGCGCCGATAGCTATTTAAGCCTATATTTACAGGCCCTAATAGCACCTATTTCAATATTATCTATATATTTAATAATGAAATCGATTTAACTTAATTATATAATTTTATTTATATATAAAGCTTTAAAAAAAGAATTTTTCTTAACGATTAATATAGAATAAAATTATATTTTATATATAAATTTAAATTACTTTTTTTAAACTCAAATAATAGCTTTTATATTAATATTAAAGTTTTTTTTCAAAAAGATATATTTATTTTTTATACCGTAAAGGATTTTTAAATAATTAAAAAGATTAAAAACTTATTTAAAAACTATATAGCAGCCGGAAAACAGTTTATAAAAGAAAATTTTATTAATATTATATTTATATTAAAATTTAAAGTATTTATTTATAATATTAATGTAGTAAAATATTAATAAAATGTTCAAAAAACCTAAAAAATTAAACAAATATAAGTTAAATATAGAAAGTTCGAACTTTAAATTTATAAGGCTTTTTAAACTGAAAAAGGCCCGCATTAAAGAAAAAATAATGGAGGAAAAAGTAGTAGCTAAGAAGGATATAGAGCAGCTAGAGCTAGCCTAGCCTATGCGGCGTAGCTGTTACGGTTCTGAAAGACAGTGGGGCCACGAGGGACCAATTAAGACTGGACCGCGCGGTCGAGCGGGGCTCACGGTCCAAGTAGGCAACGGGCCAATAAAATAGGGACCGGAGACCGCGGTGGGGCTCACGGTCCACGGTCTAGCATCGGCTAATCCGGAGCGGACCGAGGACCGTCTAAAAGTTAACGGTCTACGGTCTATAAATATATATATACGGAGGAACTAGCTAATATAAATAGATAGTTCCGTAGTATATAATATAAATTATAATTATTAATATTTAGATTATTATAATAAAAATAAGTTATTATTATATATTATTTAGCTATACCGAACTAAAATTATTTAGAAATACCTTTAACCGGTACTCCTTTTAAAAATTCTAAATAAAGGTTCGTTATACGTTATATATTTACTTTAACTTTATTACGGATAAGTTAAAAGCGTTTTTTTATCACTATAGCCGGAACTAAAAACGTTTAAATAGGAGGCGTCCCGCTTAGCCTAGGCGCTAAAAGACCTTTTACTAGACCTATATCCTTTACCTTAAAGTAGGTTATTAAGCGTCTTAAGGAACTTAAGGACGAAACTTAGTAAATCCGGGATTAAATTTTTACTATCTTAATTACGTTTAATTAAGCTATTAAGTTCCCGGTACCGGAGCGCTATAAAGGAGAAAAGGTAAAGCTTAAAGGGTTTTTAATTTAATTTAAAACCTATTTTCGTTAATACCTAAATTAATTTATTAATAAAAAGTTAAAAGTAATTTTCGCGGCTATTAGGTTTAAAGATAAGGCTTTTATATAGTTTAAGCTTATTTTTAACGATTTTTAACGATTATTATAAGTAAAAGCTAAAGGACTAACAGAAAATTATTATAAAATACTTTAAGAGTTACCGTACCTTTCAGGCTAAACTTAAAAAAATATTTAAAAAGTATAATAAAATAAGGTGCGCGTAAGGAAAGCTTTTAAATCTATATTAAACGCGTTTAACGGTTAACTATACGATTTAATTTAAAATTAATAATTTACATAATACTATTAATAATAAAGGATTAATATAGTTTTTTTACTATAACTTTAAGGAATATTAACGTGTGGGTACTATTAAGTGCCCTACTTACTGCCCTACAGATTGATATTACAGTGGGCAGTACTGCTGTAAGCAGTAAGGGAACCTCTTGGCCACTATAGCCCAAGGCCCAGTTAATAGATACCAGAACTTTCTAAAGTAGCTATAAACTTACGTAGTAAGTTGCCACAATGGTGTGATTTATAGGGCACCTTTGCTACCGAAGATTCTATGGATTTCTATAGGATTACACTAGACCTACCTAAGCCCACTAAATACCCTAAATGGTATAGGGGCTTCCGGGGCCTACAGGACCCAGAGTAGGCCTACGAAGGCCTATATATAGACCTCTCCTCTCTCCTGTAAAATAATTCTCTTCTTCCTCTCCTTAAGGGACAAAGTTTAAAGTTACGGCCTAAAGCTAATAAGCTAAGGCCAAAGGCAATAAAGGCTATTTTATTCCTTATACCTTACTATATTATAGTGCTTTACCTTCCTTCGGCACTACCGTCGTATCTTCCCGCTTCCGTTTACGTACTGCTGTATTTTTACAGCAACCCTGTATAGGCTCTATATTATAGGCCTATCAGGACTTCGCAGCTAACAAAGAAAAAGTAAAAGATAAATTATATAAAAAATTAAGGCCCGATATTATCGATAAATATATTATTATAGCTATACGGATTAACAATTAATAATTTAAGCGTCGTATAAAAAAAAGAAACTATAATAAAGGTATTTACGATAATAACTATAAAGGATACTTTAATAATAACCGTTTTAACGATAAATATAAATAAAGATATTCTAATATTAGTTACTCCGGTATTATATATTCGGGACCGATAAACGTCGATGCTATATAATAATAAAGGCCGTAAGGCCGAAGCTAAGATAAAAATATTTTTAAATATTTTAATTATAATAAAGTAAAATATTTTAAAAAGAACTATAAAGTACTTAAATAGCTTAGATAAAAACAAAGATTATATTAATTATTATATCGAAGAGACCGAGGGTTATAAAGGTAATAACTATAAGTATTAATAAGGTAGAGCGGTAAGCTTTAAAAAAACTTTAATTAATATACCGGATAAAAAGATATAGAGTTTTAAAAGGTAAAGGAAACCCTAAAAAGGCTAAAGGCGGAGTACGAGAAAAAAGATTTTTAAATATAAATATTATAAAATTAATTAATATAAATCGTTATAAAAGTTATTACGAAAGTCATTAAGGGTAAAGATTTTACGTAAAAACCTATTAAATAAATAATACTAAAAAAGTAATATAATAAGTACGGAATTACTATTTTATAAAATATATTATAGTTTATAAAAGTCTTATATAAAAGTTAGAAAAAATATTAAAAAGGTAAAAAGGTTATTAATATTAAAATCGTAAAGTTATTAAGAAATATATTAATATTTATATAATATATATTCTATAAAGGAAATACGGTATAGCTTTATTTTATATATCTGGAATATCGAAAAGTACTTTAGTTCTAATATATTATATATAAATATATAAAGTATTATTAAAGTAAATTACTATATAACTATTAGCCGATACATAAAGTAAGTAAAGAAAGTAAGCTATAGTTAATTAAAAAGACTATAGCCTAATAGGAAAAAGCTTAATAGGAAAATTTAAATAATTATATTTTATAAAAAGTTTAAAATTTAATAAAATTAAAGGATAATCTTTAGGTTATATAAATTATATTAAAGTATATAAAGTACTATATCGAATATATAAATAGTTAAAATATAAATAATAGTATACGTTTATAGAAAAAAATAATATTAAAATAATACCTAAGCCCAAACTATATTATATATTTACGGGAGAAGGTTAAGCGATATTATTAAGCTAAAACGCTTAAAATTAAATAAAAAAACAGTTATCGAATATAAATATAAAAGAATATTAAAGACGGAAAATAAAAGGAAGCTAAATAGGTATAATTAAAAAACTTTATATTATTAAATAACTTAAAGTAAAAAAATACTTCTAAATAATATAATTATTTAAAAAACGACCCGCGGCCCTTTACGGAGGCTATTAACCTTTAATAAACTATAAATAGTATTTTTAAAGGTATTAGCGTAAAGTAAAAGTATAGAATAACGATCCGACGCTCGTTAATAAAGTTATTACCGTATAAGGAAAAAGTAAAAAAAATAAATACTTTTAAATTACTATACGATAAAAGGATCTTTAAATAATAATATTAATAAACGGTAATACGGAAACGAACTTAATTTGATTATAATTTATATACTAGGCTTATATATTATAAAAGAAAAAGAAAGAATAAATCGTTATATAAAGATTATTTTTTATATAAAAGGTTTATAGGGAAATACTATTTTTAAATATTATAATTAAAGGAAAAACGATATTAATTATATTTAATATAGTAAATATAGGACCCTCGAAGGATATAATTTTAGGGCAATTATAATATAAAGACTATAACTTAAATATTAATTAAAAGGATAGTAATTATTTATAATTTAAAAAGCTTTAAAAGTATTTAATTAATAATAAAAGATTAAAAGTATATACGAAGTAAAGTATAAAATAAGTACCTTTTATGGTACTACCGTAAAGAGTATAAGAAATAATAGTATACTTTATCGATATAGGCAATAAGATCGAAGGAATAAGATTAACGACGTTAGTAAAGATATCGGAGGTTAATAAATACGTTTATTATAATAATATAGAGAAAGGTAAGAAAAAGGTAATATTAGTAAAATATCGAGGATACTTAGCTTTTATAGCTAAGTATTTAAAAAGGGTTTTAAGGCGAGGACCGTAGGATTATAAAATTAAGTTAAAAGAAAAAGTTAAACTATAATTATTTAAAATTTATTATATTAATAATAAGTAAAGTAAGGAACTATAGAAATATTTATATAAAAATTTAAAAAAAGGATATATTAGGGAGTTTATATTATTAGTAAGATACTTTATATTTTTTATATCGAAAAAAAACGGTAATTTATAATTATATATAAATTACTATTAATTAAATAACGAAATAGTAAAAAATAATTATCCGTTACCGTTAATATTTAAATTATAAAGTTAATTAATAAAGATATAGTATTTTATATATTTAAATATACCTATTAAATATATTTATATATAGATTAAAGAAAAAAATAAATAGAAAATAGCGTTTTATATACTTTATAGTTATTTCGAATATCTTATAATATTATTTAAGTTAAATAATATATCCGTAACGTTATAATTTCTCGTTAACTATATAATATAGAAATACTTTAATAAAATAATAATATATTATTTTAATAACGTTTTTATTTATTTACGTACTTTAAAGAAATATAAGCGGTACGTACGAGAGATACTTAATATATTATTAAGAGTTGGACTTTTAATTAATAAAAAAAAATAAGTTTTACGTATAGAAAATAATATATTTAAAATATTTAATATCGTTAAGTAAGGTTTGTATAGAACTAAGGAAAATTATAGTAGTTAAAGATTAATTTACGCTATAATTATAAATATATATTAAAGAACTTCTAAGATTTATAAATTTCTATTAAATATTTATTTAAAGTTATATAGGTATTATAAGGCTACTTAATTATGTAATTAAGAAGGATATAGAGTTCCGATAAGGGTAAAAAGAAAAGTAAGCTTTTTAGAAGCTAAAAAAAGTTATTTTTAAAGACCCGGTATTTAAATTATTAGACTTTAGTCGACCGTTCGAGATCGAGGCGAATATATTAGACTATATAATTAATAAATAATTAAGGTAGCGAAACGATAATAGTAAATTATATTCGGTAACCTTCTTTTCGAAGAAACTTAAAGAAGTATATTAGAATTACTTAATTTATAATAAAAAGCTATTTATTATTATCGAAGCGTTTAAAAAGTAAAAGCTATACTTTAACGATATTAAATATAAAATATAGGTCTATATAGATTATAAAAATCTATAATATTTTATTATTATAAAGGTCTTTAACGTACGATAAATATAATAATTAAAGTTTTTTTTAGAATTTAATTTTTAAATTAATTATAAAAAAGGTTCGGATAATACTAAAGTAAACGTATTTAGCCGGTAAACCGATTATTATAAAGATATACCTAAGAAGTTACTATTATTATTTAAGGAAGCGTTAAATAGTACCTCTAAGTATTTATTATAGCTATAAATAAAGTATTATATAGTATATTATAAAAATATTAATTTTAATAAATATTAAAAGTTAAATAATAATATTATAAAATAATATTAATAAGGAAAGTTAAAGCTATAAAGTATTTAAAAAGATAGTTAGGGAAAACTATAATATAGAAATTAATTATATATAAAGCTAGCTAATAGGATAGTATTAATAATAAAAATCTATATATTAAAGTTTAAAGAATATATAAATATCGTTAAAACTATAAAAAAAAATTAAATAATACTTTAATTAATTAAGGATTAAAGATAACGTTAAAGAAGCTATTTAATTATATTATATATATAAAAGAACGAAGGTTACGAAATATAAACCTTATAGATTTCTAAAACTATTACTAATAATAAAATAATTATAAAATTTAATTATAATAAGCTTTATTATTAAATTATTAAAATTTAAAAATATAGTAACCGGCGTTAAATATAGTAATATATTAACGGTAATTAATAGGTTTACTAAATAAATATATTTTTTACTTTATAAAGAAACTTAATTAGTAAAATAATTAATAAATATAATACTATAATATATTATATTAATATATATATAATTAAAAAAGTTTATTACGGACCGCGATATTAAATTTATATCGAAGTTTTAAAAAGCGTTAATAACGAAATTAAGAATAGTAAATAAAGCGTTATTAGTTTATTACTTTTAAACGGACGGTTAAACGAAACGGCTTAATTAAATTATAAAATAGTATTTATAAAATTATATTAACTTTAAGTAAAACGATTAAGTTAAATTATTATTTATAATATAGTTAATATATAATATATTATTAATTAAAACGATTAAAGCTATACCGTTCTTTATAAATTTTAGTTATAAAATAAACTTATAGTAAAGACTTACGGTTAAAGTACTTAGGGCTAGGGTTAAAGTAAATAAAATATATATATTTTATAATAAACTTAAGTAAAAACTAAAGTTTATAAAGGAAAGGATATAAAAATAATATAATATTAAAAAGCTCGAAAGACCTTACTTTAAAGGGAGAAATGTAATATTTTTTTCTATATATAATTTACGTATTAAAAGACCTAATAAAAAGCTAGACTATAGGAAAATAAAACTATTCAAAGTTAAAAGAAAAATATTAGAAACGGTATTCGAATTAAAACTACTTAATATAATACGTTTATAGTTATATACTTTTTATATTATATTTTTAAAACCCATACTATACGTAAGTAAAGTTAATATATAAGTAATAGCGGAAAACGAAAAAGAAAAGTATAATATAAAAAAAAATATTAAATTTATAGCTTAATAAAGGTTAATTAAAGTATTTAATTAATTAATTAAAATATCTGGTTATAAATAATTTATAGGAACTATAGATATACCTTAACTACTTAAATAAATAAAAAATTTTTTATTAACGATATCCGGACCGATTAAAACCTAAATAAATAAAAAAACTTAGCCCCGGCCTATAGTTAAATAACTATAAGATAAAGCTAAAAGAACTTCGATAGGAATCGAACTTATACCTTTAACGTAATAGTCGATATACTATATACTATATTACGAAATTAAAAAATATAAAAGAAATTAAATATAAATAATATTATATATTTTAAATACTTTAGGGAGTAAAAGGTATACTATTAGCGGTATTTAACGTAACGAGGAAGGAAAGACCGACTATATTAAGATCGAAAAAAAAATCGGAAAGCTAATTAAGGCTTAAAGAAGGGTCCGGGACGTAAAGAGACTACGGAACGGTATTTTAGGCGGTGTCCGGCCGCGTAAAAGTACCCGGTAAAAAAGTAAGGAGCGCCGTAACGGTAGGCTATACTATCTAGGTATCCTCCTCCTAAATACCCCGCGCGAAAAGACGTTCCTCGCGGGCACGAAGGGAACGGTATATTCGTTTTACCCAGATAAGCTAAATAGTTAATTACGAAAGTTAGTTTTTAAGCCTTTACTTCTTATGCTTAAGCCTATCCTACTCTTTTATCGTTCGGGTTACTATCGAACGGTTAATTATAATATAAAAAAAAAAAATATATCTATAAGCAAAACTAATATTAAATCCATTATATAAAATCTTATAGTATATATATTTAATATACCGTAAAGACTTAAGAGCTATAATATAAAAGGTCCTGAAAATAAAATAAATAAAATATAGTATTACGGTAATACTACGGTAATAAATTCGAGAGGTAAAGGCGAAAAACTATTTAATTTTATAATAACGTTTCTATACGTAATTAAATATAGTAAGTAATAAAGTAAAAAAAGAAAGAAAGACTTACGATATCGTTAATAATAAAAGAAAATTAAACTGTAGGAGCTTCGGCCTAGAAAGAAAATATGATATTACGGTTTTAGAAAATAGTAAGGCTATAAAGACTAATTAAGACCGGACCGTACTATCGAGCGGGGCTTACGGTCCAAAAAATTAAATAGACTAATAAAATAGGGACCGGGGACCGCGGCGGGGCTTACGGTCCACGGTTTGATATCGGCTAATACAAAGCGGACCGAGGACTATATATAAAATAACGGTCTACAGTCCACGGGTTTATATATACGGAGGAACTAGCTAATATAAATAAATAATTCCGTAATATATAATTTAAGTTATATTTACGGTATTGAGTATTTACATTAAGATATTTTATTATATTAGTTTAGGGTGCGGCTACAGGCCTAAGGGTTTAAGTAAGGAAGTAGGGCTCTCGGAGGATTCGGAGGTTCAGGGGTTATATATATAAGCGGTCTGCTTCGGACATTCTGTTTTAAACAGGATATCGACTTTTATTTCTTTATATTTTTATGCTTTGCACGCGTAGAGGCAATTCTGGCCCTCTAATCAGGCCGATCAGGTACTTATTATATAGTCTGCAAGCCTATAGAGTCTTTTTTTTGTCTTACGTGGAGTGCGGCCTACGAGCGAGCTACTATTACGTAAGTACGTTTATTTATATACCTTATTAAAGATATATTTATAGTATTATAGTTAGTTTCTATATTTTTTTATTATTTTAAATAGAGGTCGTGCTTAGGTTAAATAAAGTTTAAGGTTTAAACTAAATTTAAAAGTCTTAAGTATTAAAAGAAGTGCGAAGTAACGAACGATAATAAGTACCGATAACTTTATTAAATCCCGCGAGGTTCGATAGAAATAATTTATATCTGTTTAATTAAACGTATATTTTTTATTATAGGTTAAATACCGAGCTTTTTACCTACGTATAGAGAGTTAAGTATATAGTCCGGGTAAGACTTAATAATAAATTAAAAGTATTAGTTAAAATTAGTTCGTTAACGGATTTTATTTCGGCGGTAACTATTAAAGTTCTTTTTTATTTTTAATTAGGAGGAATCCTTTTAATATATTATTTAACGGTAATAAATAATCGAGGAGGTTTCTAAATTAACTTAATTTAAAATAATAAGGATTTAAAAGTAAAGAAAGAGGGATACTTTCTTTTTAATTTAAATAAAAATAATTTATTTTTATTTATTAAAATTATAAAGAATAACTGTTTTTCTATTTTTAATAATATATATAAAGAAAAAGCTATACTATTAATATAAATATAATAATAATTATTAACTATTAATATATTTAATAATATTTTATTTATTACTTTAATTAACTTTTTTAATAATAATTAAGTATATTAAACTCTTACGGCTCGTTCCGTAATAAAAACGGTTAGTTTAATAATTAAGTTTCTAGAATTATCGCTATTCGTTTTTTCCTTAATTACAGACTATACTCGTTATAAAAATATTAGGACCCCTCGCTCTTTTTTTAATTAAAGTAACTTAATTATAAATCCTAACGTTTTTAATATATTAAATAAACTTTATATTAACCTAAATCCTACTATTAAGAACTATATAGCGGTTCCTATTCGGTATATTAAATATTTTTTTTTTTTTTTTAAATTCGTATATTAATTTTAATAATTTAAATATTTTTATTTTATAAGAGCTTACCCTAATTACCGTTATTTTTAAAGGTTTCTTATATTTAATCGGCCGACCCCCTATTTTATAGTACTTATATACTTTCTTTAATATAAATTCTTTAATCCGAAAAAAGTCGGTTTTAAAAATAATTTTAAAGCTAAATATTTTATAAAATATTTAAAACGTTTTAAGAATATCTATAAAAAGTATTAGGTTATAGAATTTATTTTTTACGTTCGTAAGTTTATATCCTAATATAACTTCGATATAAAAAAATAAATTAATAAATATATAAACTTATTTATACTTATTAATATTTAACTTATTTTAATTACCCGCCTTAAATATCTTTTTAAAATATATAACTTCCGGTAAAATAAAGATATTTATAGGAAGCGAAATAACTTTTATATTAAAGTTATTTTTAAGGGGGTAAGCGAGTTAAAAAAAGTTATTTTTAATTACTTTAAGCTACTTTCTTAAATATTAATTAGGGAAAAGAAAGTAGTAAAAGCTAAAGTTATTAATTATTTTTAAATAAAATTTTTTAAGTTTATAAAAATAACTTTTATTAACCGAAGAGGATCCGAACGTCGCTTAAGATCTATAAATTTTATTATTTAAAGTAATTAGATTAATAACGTAATCGAAGATAAGTATAACGTAGGAGGAAAAATCTATAAGGAAAATAAATTAATTATTATATTTTCCTTTATTACCTTTAATTAAGCGGCGGAGGTACTCGATTAATATATAGCGGTTAACGCTATAATAGATAGAAAGATAATATTATAGTATTTAAAGGTAAATATTTACGGTGGCTTTTTTATACCGGGAAATAGTAAATTTAAGGTAATAAAGACCTATATTTAATATTTAAAAAACTAAGTACCTTACTTTCTGGATTTCGATATTAGCTTTAATAGGGAAATAAATTTATTTTTTAATATTTTTTTTATAATTAATATTAGGACTTAATTCGGAAAATTAAAAGGGTAATACCGTAATAGTCTTTCGTTATTAAAAAGATATTTTTAGTACGGTAAGTTTAGTTATTATATTAAGTTAATAAAATATTTAAAGAAAAAATATAATAAAGTATAAGGACTATACTATATTAAAGGAGGTAAAATATATATTAGTAAAAAGGAGTAGCCGGATAATAAAAAAGTATAGTTTAATTAAAAAGATATAAAGAAAGTATAATATAAAGGGAAAGTTAGTAATTTAATTCGTATAATAATTTCGTTAAAATTAAAACTAAATAAAGTTTAAAAAACTTATACGAAATAGGTTAAATATTAAAAAACTTATAAAGATAAGGGATATAAGCTTAAAGTTTTTTTAATTAAAGGGAAGGAATAAATAGTTATTTAAATAATTAGGGCTATAAATATTCGGTTAAATAAAATTTATAGGTACTTTAAACCTTATAAATTATTTAATAAAAATTTAATTAATAATTATATTATTAAAAATATTTTATAATACTATTTAGAAAAAAAGTAGTTACTTAAAAGTATTTTAAAGCGCTTTAATAAAGTCCTAATAATTATTTATAATTAAGAAATAAAAGTAAGAATAAACGTATAAAGAGCGAAGAAAGTAAGGATTAAAGATATATTAAAAAAGAATATAAATAATTTAACTTTAATTAAAAATCCGAAAATAGTATTTACTTCCGCGTAGGAAAAGCCGAAGGTAGTTAAGGAAGGAGTTTCGTTTAATTAGAGAGATAAAGTCCGGAGTAACTTAAGGTTATTTAATAGTAAAGTAAAGGACCTTAAAGATTATATTACCGAGAAAGTTAAAAAGTATATTTACGGTTAAATTAAGTTTATATTAAAAAAGTATTATAAGGTTTTATTTATATTTATTTACCGGTTAATAGATTATATAAAGAATATAGTTAAGGATATTAAAGTAATTAAATAATATAGATTTTTTAGAAATACTTTAAATAAAAAGAAAGAAGTTTTATAAAAGGGAAAGGCTTTACCGTTAATAGTCCGAATAAATTTTTAAATAATTAAATATAGCGAAACTTTTTTATTTAATTAAAAGAAAATAGTTCCTACTTTATATAATATTATAACGGATAATAAATATAGTATAGTTAAGGGAGGTATTTAAGAGAGAATTATCGAGGGTAAGGTTTAATCGGGTAATAATTTAAAAAAGTAATTACGGATTTTACTATTTACGTTTATTAACCGGCTTTCCGGTAATAAGCGAAATCTTTTAGGAGCCGTTATTTATACCTATAACGTCTTATTATTATATTATAACTTTATTTTACTAACTTTAAAAAAGGTATTAATAATATTAAATATAGGCTTCGAGTATAACTTAATTAATAAAGCTATAGTTAAAAGGTTTTATTTACCGATAATATTAATTAATTTATAATTTAAAGGCCTTTATAAAAATTTAATTATATTTATAGGTAAAATTTAGGCTTTAATAGTACTAGTTAAGGTTCTAATTTTATATTATTTCTTTATTATTAATAATATTAAAGCTTTAGGTTTTTATAACCTATTATTAAAAATCTTATTTTTTATAGATATAAACTTTATTCTTAATTTTATAAAAGATTATATAATTAATATAAATATATTATATAAGGGAAAGCTAATTAAAGTTTATATAATAAAGAAAAAAGTAATTAATAAAATAAAAGTAAAATATAATTATAGGAATCGAGGTAATACCTTTCCCGCTAACTAACTTTTATAAATATTTAAGGGACTAATTAATAATAAAGTACCTATCTTTAAGTAAATAACGGAGGAGCTAAAAGAAAAGAATAAAGTAATTAAAGGACTAAATAAAGGAGCTAAACGTTCTTTATTTAATTTTATTTTAAAAAAGTTAAATTTATTATTATTAAATTATTATTTAACGTTTAATATTATTTTTTATAAAAATAAAAAAAAAAGGAATATTAAAAGTAATGGAGGAAAGAATATTAATAATTAAAGGGAAAAAAAAGAAAGGACGTTAAAAAGAAAAGTCTTTATTCTAACTTAAAAAAATAGAAATTATAATAAAAACTTTAATTTTAAATAAAATCTTTAAAAAAAAATAATTATTATTACCGACCTTTATAATAAATTTATATTTAATATTATTAATATTACTATCGCTACCGCTATTAAAAATATTATTACTATTTAATTAAATAACTAATATAATTACTTTATTTAAGCTTAATATTATATTTATATATTTAAGGATATTTAACTAGTCCTTTATTTAACTAGGTTAACGCAGCCTCTTTACTATATAGCTATATAAACGTCGCTTACCTTTACTTTTATTCCCTTTTAAAAAAAAAAATAATATTAAAATTAATTTAATTATTACTTTTAAGTAAATTTAATTAACGCTTATAAAAACTATTATTATTATAATAATATATAAAAGGGTAAATAAAAAGGTAAAGTTAATTAATAACGTTAAGTTAAATAGTAATATTCTCGAAGGAAACTCGAATTAAAAAGTAAAGAAATAGGCGGTAATTAAGGAATCCCTATAATATAATTTAGAATTTAATAATATTATAGTTTCTAAGTTTTTTAAAGTAATTAAAGGGTTATACTTTATTTCGGAACGGTTAACCGATTTAATTAAATAAATTACTGATATTTTAATAGATTAAGAAATTAAGGTATTTACGGTAATCTTATTTATAAAAAAGATTATTTTAATTTAAGATTTTATCGAATATAAATAGATCTTTAAAAAAGTTTTTCCTATTTAATATATTAAGACTATCCTTTATAATATATAATAAAGTAAGTCTATTTTAATTTTAAAACTATTTATAAAGAAAGTTATTAAACTTTTTAGAAAACAAGTTAAAAAAATATTATTAAAAAAGCGTATAGTCCTTACCATAATAATTAATTTTTAATAAAGAAAAAAAATAATAATTTCTATTTAATTAATAATATTTAAAGATATAATAAAATTATATAACGAAATACCTTTATTTCTTTAAATATTAAAGAGTTTAATAAAGACTTTAAAAGGTACTTTATTATTTCCTTACTCGATTTTTTTTTAAATATAATTAAATTAAATTAATTTTAATAAGCCGGAATTTTATTATTTTCGCGATACTTATCGGTTTATTTAGGATATATACTTTACTTTAAGGAGTTACTAACTCGATAACTTAATTCTAAAAAACTATAATTAAAGTTTTTTAAAATCTTATCCTATAAATATATCGGTTATACTTAAATAATATTATAGTAAAAGGGTTAAGGTAGGACTATAATAGTAAAGAAAAGAGGTTAGAAGTTAAGAAGTAGGTCCTAAAGTACTTAAAGAATATTAATGTAATTTTATTTAATTATAAGTTTATAAAAGCTATTATTATAGCCGTAAAATCCCTTTAGTATAAACGAGAAACTATTATCTTTAGCTATTTTTATATACCGAACGAACGCTTTTCTAATTAAATAAAAATAGTAAAAATAAAGGAATAGCGAACTTACTATAATCTAAAGGATATTCGTACTTTTTTAAAAATTACCGGTTACTATCGACTATAGGTACCGCTCTTTAATTTAATTATAATTTTATTATATTTTTTAATAAAGAAAGATACGAAATAGGAATAGATAGAAGCTTAATAAGGTATAATAAAGTAATTTATTTTTTTAATTATAGAAATACTATATTTAATTTCTTTAACGTTTAATAATAACCGTTTTAATAAAATTTTTATTATTTTTAATATAAACTTAATAAGGTAAAAAGTAGTAATTAAATAAATAAGTGTTACGGCTTAATACCTAGTAGGGCGGAGAGCGCACCACGGACCAATCGTTAATATATAAGTAAGGACTAATCAAAATAGGATTAGTAGGATCGAGGATCGATCTAAAAGAGCTAACTCCAAAGGTAATAATATCGATAGGATCGAGGGTCGAGTTAATCGATCTAGAACGGTACTAAGCTTAGCGCGAGGACTATATATATAAAGGAACTAACTAGCGTAAATAAATAGTTCTGTAATATATAATTTAAATTATATTTACGGTATTTAGTATTTATATTAAGATATTTTATTATATATTATTTAGCTATATCGAACTAAGATTATTTAAAAGTGCCTTTAACCGATATTCTTTTTAGAGGTTCTGGATAGAGGTTCGTTATACGTTATATACTTACTTTAACTCTATTATAGATAAATTAAAAATATTTTTTTACTATTATAGCCGGATTTAAAAACGTTTAAATAGGAAGCGTCCCGCTTAGCTTAAGCGCCGAAGGACTTTCCGCTAGACCTATACCCTCTACTATAGAGTAGGTTATTAGGCGTCTTAAAGAGCTCGAGGACGAAGCTTAATAAACCCGGAAATAAATTTTCGCTATCTCGGCTATATCTAAATCGACTATTAAACTTCCGGTACCGGAGCGCTATAAAGGAAAAAAGGCAAAGCTTAAAAGGTTTTTAATTTAGCTTAAAACCTATTTTCGTTAATACTTAAAATAGTTTATTAATAAAGAGTTAAAAGTAATTTTCGCGGCTACTAAGCTTAAAAATAAGGTTTTTATATAGTTCGAGCCTATCTTCGACGACTATTATAAGTAAAAGCCGGAAAATTAAAAAAAGATTATTATAAAATATTTCGAGAATTATCGTATCTTTAAAGCTAAACTTAAAAAGGTATTTAAGAAGTACGATAAAGTAAAGCGTACGTAAAGTAAACTCTTAAGTTTACGTTAAACGCGCTCGGTAACCGATTACGCGGTTTAATTTAAAATAAATAGCTTATATAATACTATTAATAATAAAGGATTAATATAGCTTTTTTATTATAGCTTTAAAGATAAAGTAAAAAATAAGTTATATAAGGAAATAAGGCCCGATACTATTAATAAGTATATTACTATAATTATACGGATCGATAATCGGTAATTCGAATATTATATAAAAAAGAAAGGAGGTAACGGTAAAAGTAATTACGGTAATAGCTATAAAAAATACTTTAACGGTAACCGCTTTAACGATAGGCGTAAGCGGAGATACCTTAATACTAGCTACTCCGGTACTATATACTCGGGACCGATAGATATTAATATTATATAGCAGTAAAGGCTATAAGGCCGAAGCTAAAGCAGAAATAACCTTAAGTATTTTAACTATAGTAAAGTAAGATACTTTAAAAAGGATTATAAAGTACTTAAACGGCTCGAATAGAAAAAAGAGATCGTATTAACTATTATATCGAAGGGACCAAGGGTTATAGAAATAATAATTATTGGGTATTAATAAGGCGGAGCGGTAAGCTCCGAAAAAAACTTTAATTAATACGCTAGATAAAAAAATATAAAGTTTTAGGAAGTAAAAGAAGTATTAGAAAGGCTAAAGGCGGAGTACGAAAAAGGAAATCTTTAAATATAGGCCTTACGGAATTAAATAGTATAGATTATTACAGAAGTTACTACGGAGGTTACTAAAGATAAGGGTCTTACGTAAAGACTTACTAAATAAACGATACTAGAGAGATAGTATAATAAATACGGAATTATTATTTTATAAAATATATTATAGCCTATAAAGTTTTTATATAAAAGCTAGAAAAAGTATTAAAAAAGTAAAAAAGTCGTTAGTATCGGAATCGCGAAGTTATTAAGAAATATACTAATACCTATATAGTATATATCCTATAAAGGAAATACGGTATAACTTTATTTTAAATATCCGAAGTATCGGAAAGTACTTTAGTTTTAATATATTATATATAGATATATAAAATATTATTAAAGTAAGTCGCTATACGGCTATTAGCCAGTATATAAGGTAAGTAAAAAAAGTAAGTTATAGTTAATTAAAAGGATTATAGCCCGGTAGGAAAAAGCTTAATAGAAGGACCTAAACGATTACGTTTTATAAAAGGTTTAGGATTTAGTTAAACTAAAGGATAGCCTTTAAGTAATATAAATTATACTAAAGTATACGAGATATTATATTAAATATATAGACGGTTAGAATATAAATAATAATATACGCTTGTAGGAGAAAGTAATATTAGGATAGTACTAAAGCCTAAATTACGTTATATATTTATAAAAAAAAATTAAGTAATATTATTAAACTAAAATACTTAAAACTAAATAAAAAAACCGTTATCGAGTATAAATATAAAAAAATATTAAAGATAGAAGATAGGAAGAAGCTAAGCGGGCGTAATTAAAAGATTTTATATTATTAATTAACCTAAAGTAAAAGGATACTTTTAAACGATATAATCGTTTAAAAAACGATTTGCGGCTTTTCGCGGGGGCCGTTAATCTTTAATAAACTATAAACAGTATTTTCGAAAGTATTAACGTAAGGTAAAGGTATAGGATAACGATCCGGCGCTTATTAGCGAAGTTATTATCGTATAGGGAAAAAGTAAGAAAGATAAACGCCTCTAGGTTATTATACGATAGAAAAATCTTTAGGTAGTAATATTAATAGACGGTAGTATAAAAACGAATTTAATTTTATTATAGTTCGTATATTAAACCTATATATTATAAAAAAAAAAAAAAAAAAATTATTATATAAAAACTATTTCTTACGTAAAAGGTTTATAAAAAAATATTATCTCTAGATATTATAGTCGAAAGAAAAATAATATTAATTATATTCAATATTATAAATATAGGACCCTCGAAAAATATAATCCTAAAATAACTATAGTATAAAAACTATAACCTAAATATCGATTAGAAGGATAGTAACTATTTACGACTAAAAGAGCTTTAAAAGTATTTAATTAACAATAGAAAATTAAAAGTACGTACGGAATAAAGTATAGGATAAGCACCCTCTATAGTACTACCGTAAAGAATATAGGAAATAATAATATATTTTATTAATATAAATAGTAAAATCGAAAAAATAAAATTAACGATATTAATAAAAATATCAGAGGTTAATAAATATATTTACTATAATAACGTAAAAAAGGGCGAGAAAAAAGTAGTACTAATAGAATATTAAAGATATTTAGCCTTTACGGCTAAGTACTTAAAGGGGCTTTTAAAATAAGGATTATAGGACTACGAAATTAAGTTAAAAAAAAAAGTTAAATTATAATTATTTAAGGTTTATTATATTAACGATAAATAAAGTAAAGAGCTACGAAAGTACTTAAATAAAAATCTAAAAAAAAGGTATATTAAGGAGTTTATATCGCTAGTAGAATATCCTATATTTTTCGTACCGAAAAAAGACGGTAGCTTACGACTATATATAGATTACCGCTAGTTAAATAACGAAACGGTAAAAAATAATTACTTACTACCGTTAATATTTAGGTTACGGAATTAATTAATAAAAGCGCGATACTTTATACGTTTAAATATATTTATCGGGTACGCTTATATATAGATTAAAAAAGGAGATAAATAGAAAATAACGTTTCGTATACCTTATAATTATTTCGAATATCTCGTAATACTATTTAAATTAACTAATATACTTATAACGTTTTAATTTTTTATTAACTATATAATACGGAAGTACCTCGATAAAATAATAATATATTACCTCGATAATATTTTTATTTATTTACGTACCTTAAAAAAATATAAGCGGTATATACAAGAGATACTTAACGCGCTATACGGAACCGAACTTTTAATTAATAAAGAAAAAAGCGAGTTCTACGTATAGAAAATAATATATTTAAAATATTTAATATCGCTAAATAAAGTTTATATAAAGTTTAAGAAAATCGTAATAATTAAAGACTAGCTTACGCTATAATTATAAATATATAGTAAGGAATTTTTAAAGTTTATAAACTTTTATTAGATATTTATTCGGGACTACGTAAATATCGCGAGGCTACTTAACTACTTAATTAAAAAAAACGTAGAGTTTTAGTAAAAGTAAGAAGAGGAGTAGGCTTTCCAGAAGCTAAAAAAGGCTATTTTAAAGGACCTAGTACTTAAATTATTAAACCCTAATCGATTATTTAAAGTCGAGATAAATATATTAAACTATACGATCGGTGGATAATTAAAGTAGCGAGACGACGACGGTAAGCTATACCCGGTAGCCTTCTTTTCAAAGAAGCTTAAGGAAGTATATTAAAATTACTCGATTTACGATAAGGAATTACTCGCTATTATCGAAGCGTTCGAAGAGTAAAGGCTATACTTTAGCGGTATTAAATACGAAATATAGGTCTATACGGATTATAAAAATCTATAGTACTTTACTATTACGAAGGTCTTTAATATATAATAAATACGATAGTTAAAGTTTTTCTCGGAATTTAATTTTTAAATTAACTATAAAAAAGGCTCGGAAAACGCTAAAGTAAACGTACTTAGCCGGCGAACCAATTACTATAAAGATATACCTAAAAAGTTACTATTATTATTTAAAGAAGTGCCGGATAATACTTTTAAGTATCTATTATAGCCGTAAATAAAGTATTACGTAATATATCGTAAAAAAGCTATTTTTAATAAATATTAAAGGAAGTTAGGTAACGATATTATAGAGTAATACTAGTAAGAAAAGCTAGAGCTATAGGGTATCTAAAAAAATAGTTAAAGAAGATTATAATATAAAAATTAAATATACGTAAAGCTAGATAATAAAATAGTATTAGTAATAGAAATTTATATATTAAAGCTCGGAGGATATATAAATATTATTAAAACTATAAAAAAAATTAAGTAATACTTTAATTAATTAAGGATTAAGAACGATATTAAGGAAACTATTTAATTATACTATACGTACGAAAGAATAAGGGTTATAAGGTATAAGCCCTATAAATTTCTAAAGCTACTACTAATAGTAAAACGGCTATAGAGTTTAATTATAATAAACTTTATTATTAAATTATTAAAGTCTAAAGATACGGTAACCGGCGTTAAATATAATAGTATATTAACGGTAGTCGATAAACTTACTAAATAAATATACTTCCTACCTTATAAAGAAACCTAATCGGCAAAATAATTAGCGGATATAGTATTATAGTATATTATAGTAATATATATATAGTTAAAGGAATTTATTACGGACCGTAATATTAAGTTCGTATTAAAGTTTTAAAAAGTATTAATAATAAAGCTAAAGGTAGTAAGTAAAGCGTTTTCGGCTTACTACCTTTAAACGGACGGTTAAACGAAACGGCTTAATTAAATCGTAAAATAATACTTACGGAATTATATTAATTTCGAGTAAAACGATTAGGTTAAACTATTACTTACGGTATAATTGGTATATAATATATTACTAACCGAAACGACTAAAGCTATACTGTTTTTTATAAATTTCGGCTACGAAGCAAACTTACGGTAAAGACCTACGGTTAAAGTACTTAAAGCTAAGGTTAATATAAATAAAATATATATATTTTACGGTAAACTTAAGTAAAAACTAAAGTTTATAAGGGAAAGGATATAGAAATATTATAATACTAAAAGGCTCGAAGGACTTTACTTTAAAGGGAGAAATATAATATTCCTTTTTATATATAATTTACGTATTAAAAGACTTAATAAAAAGCTAGACTATAAAAAAGTAAAACTATTTAAAGTTAAAAGGAAGATATCGGAAACGGTATTCGAATTAAAGTTATTTAATATAATACGTCTACGGTTATATACCTTTTATATTTTACTTTTAAAACCCGTATTATATATAAAAAAAATTAATATATAAATAATAGCGGAGGATAAAGAAAAAAAATATAATATAGAAAAAATACTAAATTTACGGTTTAATAAAGGTTAATTAAAGTATTTAGTTAATTAATTAGGATATCCGGCTATAAATAATTTATAGGAACTATAGATATACTTTAATTACCTAAATAAGTAAAAAGAATTCTATTAACGATATCCGGACCGATTAAAACCTAAATAAGTAAAAAAGATTCGGCCCCGGCCTATAGCTAAATACTATAAGACGGAGCTAAAACTTCGATAAGAATCGAACTTACGCCTTTAATATAATAATCGACGTACTATATATTATATTACGAGGTTAGAAGGTATAAAGGGGACTAAATATAAATAGTATTATGCGCCTTAAGTACTTCGGGAAGTAAAAAGCGTATTATTAATAATATCTAACGCGGCTAGAAAGGAAAGACCGGCTACGCCCGGATTTAAAGAAAAGTTAGACGGCTAATCGAAGCCTAAAGTAAGATCTAGGAAAAAGAAGTTAGGCGGGATAGGGGTAAAAGATTCTACCGGAGAACGGCTCCGGAAATCCGGAAAGGTAGGGGCCGGAAAAGGTAAAGGAACGTCGCTAAACGGTAAAGTAAACTATATAGCTAACGCGGCTTCCTTTTACTTAATACGCTTTAGCTTTTCTATATTATTAAAGTTACGGGAGATAATCGTAGCTATTCGTTTAAACTATATTCGTTTTTATAAATATAAACGGTTAATTTTTTAATTTAGGGTAACGCGCTAGGACTTAACCTTTACTATCTCTATCTTTATTTAATTATATTAAGTAATAACTTTATAGAGTTATTAAATAGATAATTTATAAGCGTTATAAAGAGATTAATTATACTATATATAAGTAGCGTAACGCTCGGAAACGAAGGGAGAAATTTTATAAAAGAAATTATATTTCTCGTAAAAGGAATAAATACGCTTTATAATAGTAGTAAATTATAATATTAAAGTAAGTAGCTTATTATAATCCGCTATTTTCGGATACGGAGGTTTAGTATTAGGTCGTACCTTACTTATATAGTTAGATATTATAGAGTATAGGGAAATAAAGGAAAAAAGAAAGAATTTATAAATGTTAGTAAATATAAGAAAGTAAGCTAGGCCGACGGAACTTCGGCCTAGAAAAGAAAGCATCGTGTTACGGCTTAATACCTAGTAAGGTAAAAAGTATATTATATACTAATCGTTAATATATAAATAAAAACTAATTAAGATAAGATTAATAGGATCGAGGATCGATTTAGAAGAGCTAACTCTAAAGGTAATAATATCGATAAGATCGAGGGTCGAGTTAATCGATCCAGAACGGTACTAGGTTTAGCGCGAGGATTATATATACGGAGAAATTAGCTAGCGTAAATAAATAGTTCCGCAATATATAATTTAAATTATATTTATAGTATTTAGTATTTATATCGAGATATTTTATTATACACTATTTAGCTACACCGAACTAGGATTATTTAGAAGTACCTTTAACCGATATCCCTTTCAGAGGTTCTGGATAGGGGTTCGTCACAGTAAAACTTAATAAAAAACGGTACCTTTATTAATTTAAAAATAGTATTTAAAGCCCGGCTAAATAGAAATATAATACTATTAAAAGAGAGTTAAAAGGACTATTATATATTTTAAAGAGATTTAAAAGGTATTTTTTCGGGGTATATTTTACGGTAGAAATAGATATTTAAGTAGTAATTTACTAAGTTTAGAGGGCGGTTAATAACGTTTTTAGCGCTTTAATAATAAAATAGTTAAAATAAATTAGATTTTTCGACTTTATTATTATTTATATCCTTAAAAGTAAAAACTTTATAATAAACGTATTATCGAAAAAGCTATTTAGCCCCTTTAATCTAAGGGAGAAGGAGTTAAAATTAGATATTAATAATAAAATTAACGTAAAGATTTAAAAGAACGATATTTAGAAAGTAAATATTTAGCGAATAAATATTAGAAAAAAAAAAGAAAATTATTAAGTAAGGCCTTTACTTAAATAAACTATAGTTTCCTTATTCCTATATTATCGCTAAATTCCTCGCGATTAATGCGGAGTTAAAGGCTAAAACGAAGTTTAACGTTTAAATTATTAAAAATAACGCTTTAAAAATAATTTTCGAAAATAAAGTTTTATTTTTTAAATTAAATAAAGGAAGCTTTCCCTCTAAAAGAATTATTAATCCTTTAATCGAATAAGAAAAAGTCTTTAATACGTATTATAATAAAATAAATTATAAAAGATAAAAAGCTACCTATATTTAAATAATAAAAAACTATTATTAAAAAGGTATATACGTTAATATCGAAGCTTAAATTAAAATATATAAATAATATTAATAATAAAGCCCGAAGTATTAAAAGGATTAATATTTATATATTAAACTTTTAATTATTTTATTTATAAAATAGTATTTAAATATTTAATTTTTACTAACGGCTTCTAGAGAAAAAGCCTACCTTTTAAAGGCGAAGGATAACTTAACTAGGTATTTAGAAATAAAGGTTTTAAACTTAAATAAAGCTTTTAAAATAAAGAACTTTATTTTATATAATATTATCTTTAAATAAGGTTACTTTCTAATTATAGTAATAAACGGCGGATCGGAATTTAGGAAGGAAACTATAAAGATTTTAAAGAGGTTAGGAGTTTTCCGGATAATAGTTTTACCTTATAATATAAAAGTAAATAGAGTAATAAAGTTTAATTATATTTTAATTATATTAATATTAATAAAAATAACGGACGGGACGGGGAAAAATTAAAAATAATAGCTCTTTTATATATTATTTAGTAATAGGATTACGATATAAAGTATTTATAAATATAATACTTTCTATTTAATATATAGATTTAACCTTATTACGCCAATCGAAAAAGACGTACCGTTATAAAGAGTTATTTAGTAAAAAAAGATTAGCTTTAATAGATTAGGAAAAGATTAGAAAGAGAAAATAGTTATAGATTTAATAAAAGTAAAAGTAAGATTATTAAAATTATAGGAAATAAATTTAACTTTAATAATTAAAAAGATTAGTATAGTAAAATAAAAAGCTATAGCGAGAAAGAATAGGAAAGGGATTTATAGTATTAAGCTTAAAAATAATATAATTAAAAGGAAAGACTTAATATTAATATATGAAATAAATAGAAAGTTAAATATAAATATAGTAAAGAAGTTATAATACCGTTAGGACAGCCCTTTTAAAGTAAAAAAGGTTAAACTAAATAATACTTATTACTTTTTAAAAACGTTAAATAGGGTACCGTTACGAACTTCTTATACGTTAAATAAAGTAAAGAAGTTTTTTAAATTAAAAGACGTATATATAAATAAAGAGGATATAGATATATAATTAGGATTAGGGAAAGTTAAGTAAATACTTAAAAATAAAGTAAAGGAAGGTATAAATATAGTAGAAAATAAAGATAAAAAAGAAAAAATAATAAAAGAAATATTAAGGAGGATAATAATTAAAAAGAAAAATTAAAATAGAATAAAAGAATATTAAAATATAAAGGAGATTTAAAAAAGGTAAAAATATAAAAGTAGTTTTAAAGAAAGGTAAATTAAAAAAAATTTTAAGTAATTAAGGAAAAATAATAATAAAGATATTATAATTACTATTCTTTAAGAGGATACTAAAGCTTATATTATAAAAATAGAGCTATTAGAGCTATCTATTTTTAAAGGGAGGAAAGATATTAAAGGAAGTAATTATTTAAAATAAAAATTATTATATTATATTTTTTTAATTTTTTTTTTTTTATTATTTTTTTTTCCTATCTTTTTTTCTTTTTATATTCTTCCTTTTAATTAAAGGTAAAGGAAAATTATTTTTTTCTTCTTTTTTTTTTTATTTAATTATTATTTTTTAAATACTTTATACTTAACTTACTATTTTTCCTATTTTTAATTCTAATTAACTTTTTTATTATTAAAAATTAAACTTACTATACTATAATTTAATTTCGATAATTTATTATTACCGAAATCCTTAAAGTAATAATTATCCTTATTAATATTAAACTATAAATAATAAATATCCTTATATTAGTCATTCCTATATTTTTAATTAAAGTTTTTTTTTCTTACATAATTAAAATATAATTATATTACTTTAATCTTAGTCCTATCGAGGAACGTTACAAAAGACCGATAATAGCTTTAATCGTATTTATTATAAAAATTAATATAATTAAATCCTATATATTAATATCGGTTAAAGCTTAATTAAAAGGGTAATATTTATAGTAATTTAGTAACCTAAATAAATAAGCTTTTAAAGTAATAAACCTATTTAACGATTTCGAAAAGCTAATACCTAAAAAATTACCCGTTAAACTATTCGATAAAAACCCGTTTAACTAAACTATTTAATAATACTTTAAAAATATAATTAGTAATAGTCTTATTTATACTAATATCCTTAAAAAATATTTATTACTTTTTTTTACCTTTTTTCTTTATTAAATTAAGGAGAAACTACTTAAGGTAAAGGGGAGCCGCTATATAATTAGGATTTAAAAAGGAAATCTTAAAGTACTAAAAAGTAGCTTAATAGGGGAGAAAAATATTATAATAATTATTAACTCCTTTAAATATAATAAAGTTATAAACGTAAGTAAAACGTTAGACCTAAACGTACCTTTTATAAGTAATACTTTAATTATTAAAAGCGCGGGTAAAGTTAATAGGACGATAAGTAAAAGTAATAAGTAAAGGCTTCTAAGTAAAGTTAATAGTAACCTTAAACTAATTATACGTTATAAGGTCGAGGATTCCTTTGACTTAATTAAGAAGTTTTTTAATAAAAAAGGTTATAGATATTTAAGTAGTAAAATCGTTAACTATTTAATTAAACGGAGTAATAAGTTTCTTGAAAGAAAAGATTATTATAAAGAAGTAATTAATAAGTATTAAAAAAGATAAAAAATAAGTAGGAATAAAGAGAATTAATATAGGTATTTATAATTAAAGGATAAAACTATATAACCTATTTTATAAGCCTTAATAGAAGGGAAACTTAATAGGATATTCTTTCTTTTTTAAATAGTTTACGTAAATATTAAATAATTATACTTTATAAGTTAAATAAATAATAAAGAATAAAAACTTATTATTTATATAGCTTAAAGTAAGAAAAAAAACGCTAGCTTTTTTTCCCTCTCGATAACCCTTTAATTATAGGTCGCACTATACGTTACTCTCTTTTAATTTTTTATAAAATAATATTATTAATACTTTTTCCGAAATCTATTTATAATATATTATAAAAAAAATTTATTATTAATAAGGAATTCGGCCTTCTTAATAATCTCGTTAAAGAGATTATACGGAAAATATATTTTTAAGGTATCGATAAAGTTTATAGTTTTAGTTTTCCGTATAATATTTTCCTTTTTTAAAATAATAATATTTTTTAGCCTATTCGCTTCGGCTTTAACTTAATTACCGATCTAAGAGATTATATTATAGGAAAACAGCTTAATTAAATTAATATTACTTTCGTAAAGTAATTTTCGATTAATACTATTAACTATTTTTTTTTTAATTTAAAAATAACGATATCCCTTAATCGGACTTATATTTATAATATTTATATAGCCTCCTTTACTTACGTAATATATAACTTTTAAAGTTAATTAAAGGATAAGTAATAGCTTATTAATTTAATTTTTATTTATATTTTTCGGTACTTTCTTTAAAGAATCCTCGAGTATTATATATAAATCTCTAAAAAACCTTTAAACTCTATTATAATAAAGTTATCGATACGCTTTTTTTTACTTAACGATAACTATAATACCTTTAACCGACGATACTAAGTTCTCTCTATTTATATTAATACCGGAAGTTACTAAATAATAAATATTTACGACGTTACTATTAGTATTTTAGTTTATATAAACTTATCGAAAGATTAAAAAGGATATTAAGCGGACGCTATTTTTTATTTAATATTTTATATTTATTATACTTTTTAATATAACTTTAACGTAAAAGTAAAGAGGTTAGCCTATAGTAAATAGGGTAGGGCGTAAGAATATAGTTTTTAAATTTTAAAATATTACTGTATTTACTTTTAAAGAGGTACTTCGTATAGTAAAGAGAAGAATTTAACGGTAGTAAAGGCTTAAAAAGGAGATCGTTATTATAAAAACTATAAGACTATAAGCGTTATAAGGAAAAAAATAATAAAATTATAAATAGCTTATATAAAAAGGTTTTTAAGGTATAAGCTTAATTAAAAGGTATATAATAAAAAATAAAGGAGGAGGGGCTTAAAGAATTTAATAAATACGGAAGGATTTTATTTATTAAGTACTCTCTTATCGCTATTTAAATCTCTATTACTTTCTTAATTTACTTTACTTTTTAGTTTTCCGTTAACTTTAATTACTATTATTAAGGGAAATAAGTATATCGTAGGTTTTCCCTCTAATTATAAAGAGTTTAGACTATATAACGTATTAAACGATTTTTAATAATTAAGTAAGGTAATAACTTTTTTTAGGCTTCGTATTCTTATAATAATAGATTTACCGTTTCTCTTTAAGCTAGTAATTACCTAGCCCCTTACTTATAACTATTTAAGGTTATTAATAATATACTTTTCGCTTAATTATATATTTTATTTTATAAAATAGGAGTAAGCTTCTAGAGTTCCTTAAAAACGAAGGGAGGAAATCGTTAGGTCGCCGGTTATAATAGTTTAATAGAAACGAAAGTATACTTTAAAATCCAAAAAGTAAATATACTCCTTTCTCTAATTAAAAGAGAATAAATAAAGGAGTAATAAAATTAAATTATTTTCTCCTTTTTTTATTAAATAATATTTTCTTTTCGTTTAAAAAAAATATTTTTTTTTTTTATATACGTATTTACCTATTAGTTTATAGTAGTTAAATACGAAGGGAGGTTTAGTTTAAGGTACGGCTATAGGCCTAAAGGTTTAAATAAGGAAGTGGGGCTCTCGGAGGATTCGGAAGTTCAGGGGTTATATATATAAGCGGTCTACTTCGGACATTCTGTTTTAAACAGAATATCGACTTTTATTTCTTTATATTTTTATGCCTTATATACGTGGAGGCAATTCTAGCCCTCTGATCAGGCCGATCAGGTGCTTATTATGTAGTCTGCGAGCCTATAAAGTCTTTTCTTTATCCTACGTGGAGTGCGGCCTGCGAGCGAGCTACTGTTACGCAGGTGCGTTCATTTATACACCCTATTGAGGGTATATTTGTGGTGTTGTGGTTGGTTTGTGTGTTTTCTCACCATTTTAATATATTATTTAGCTACACCGAACTAAGATTATTTAGAAGTGCCTTTAACCGATATCCCTTTTAAAGGTTCTAAATAAAGGTTCGTTACACTTAAGTACTTTAGGAAATAAAAAGCGTGCCGCGGACGGTATTTAACGTAGTTAAAAAGGAAGGACCGACTATACTAGGGTCGAAGAAAAGATCGGAAGGCCAATTAAAGCCTAAGGAAAGGTCTAAAACGTAAGAAGATTACGGAACGGTATCCTAAGCGGCGTCCGGCCGCGTAAAAGTATCCGGCGAAGAAGCAGAAGGCGCTATAGCGGCAGACTACGTTACCTAAGTATCCTCCTCCTAGATACCCCGCGCGAAGAGACGCTTTTCGCGAGTATAGAAAGAGCAGCGTATTCGTTTTACCCGAATAAGTTAGGTAGTTAATCGCGAAAGCTAGTTTTTAAGCTTTTGCTCTTTACGTTCGAGTCTATCCTACTTTTCTATCGTTCGGGTTACTAAAGGATAATTAATTATAATATAAAATAAAAAGGAAGGTTTATTTACAGGCAAAGTTAATATTAAATTTATTATATAGAATCTTACGGCGTACGTACTCGGCGTACCGTAAAGACTTAGGGACTATAATATAAGGAAACTCGGCGGTAAAATAAGTAAAATATAGTATTACGGTAAAATTATAGCGGCGGATTTAGGAGAAAAAGGTAGAGAACTATTTAGTTTTATAATAATATTTTTATATATAGTTAAATATAATAAAAGTAAGGAAAAGAGAGAAGGAAAAACCTACGATATTATTAATAGTAGAAAAAGACTAGGCCGTAGGGGCTTCGGCTTAGAAAGGAAGTATTATATTACGGTTCTGGAAGATAATAGGGCCACGAGGGACTAATTAAGATTAAACCGCGCGGTCGAGCGGGGCTTACGGTCCAGGTAGGCAACGGGCTAATAAAATAAGGACCGGAGACCGCGGTGGGGCTTACGGTCTACGGTCTAGCATTAGCTAATCCGGAAAGGACTGAAGACTATCTATAAATTAACGATTTACGGTCCATAGGTCTATATATACGGAGAAACTAACTAATATAAATAAACAGTTCCGTAGTATATAATATAAGTTATAATCGTTAGTATTTAGACTATTATAATAAAGATAAGCTACTATTATATACTATTTAGCTATACCGAACTAAGATTATTTAGAAGTACCTTTAACCGGTATCCCTTTTAAAGGTTCTAGATAAGGGTTCGTTATAGTAGCGCACGTTATCGGGTTTAAACTAGGCGCAAGCGAGAAGCAAAAGTAATATATAACTCTAATAGTAATTAAGCTACATTTTAGTATAACTCCCATAGAAGTTAACCTAATATTAGTCTTGTTGTACCCAGTATGATTATTCAGGGGTAACCTTAATAAAGTTGTGTGGCTTGTGTGGTGGTGGTGACCAGATCCATATGTGGTCCATTTCCTGGTCATCCAACCTATAACAATAGCTTATCTCAATTACAACAGTCTAAATCCTAACAACTGTAACTTGAATTACGTATTACAGAACTAAGCGTGAACCTGGATTACTTCCTCCAGCGTAGGCTTACCATGGATTACTCTCGTCACCTTAGGATCACTCAGATCACCAAGCTCCTCGCGCTCCCAGGCGCTCCACTTCCTATTGGTTCCCTTAATGATTGGCTGGGTACACCCCGTGGTGGTGGTGCCAAAACTTCCATTGTGGGGCCGATTCCATTGTTGGGTCCAGACGTCTAGAACATGAAGTTGGATAGTTTGTACTTCTAAAATTGAAGGACCTTGCAGTGTCTCCAAGAGCTTGAACTATTCTGTCGGCGAACCCGTCTTCTCGACGGATAAACCCACCCTTCTGCATGTTGATTACTTTTTCACGCGCAATACTTGCTTGTCTTCGGTGGCTGGCCCCAGGATAGCCCAAGGCGGGACAATGTGCGGGACCACCCGAAGATACCAGCTGCCGAGAGACCATGTCAGCCCACAGAGTTCCCAAATTTGAAAAACAGAATCTCTGCTCCAAACCTTGGTTTAACAACGTCGCCCGGATCTGCTCGGCTCTATCCATGAAGGGGCCAAATTGACCAGATACCAACCATTGTACCTGGGCCATTGATAAGTGACAGACCAGATCGGGGAACCCTTCGTCTACGATCAAACACTCCCGGGATGCTCGATATGCAAGTCCCATCCACTTAAACACCCCGGAGCGCCAAACAAAGGCTGGCCCCTTCGCTGCATGTGGCCGATAATGGCAAGACCAAAGCATGCGCGAAAGAAATTCCCTCTCGTCGTCTTACCAGACGGTACCAGCCCCTCGTAGTTACTAACAATACCTACAAAAAGATCCTTAGCCAAAGCAAGATCGCCCTCAAACCCGCAGAGAGTTCGAAATAGGAAAGGCTCGACCTGCGCCAGTCAGTGAAGCCGACCCTGCCGCTCACTCACAATCTCCGTCTTCGTGTTGTCCGCCACGCTTTGCGCCCTCTCCCAGAGTCCAAGCTAAGCATACACCGCAATAAGATGCAGTCGCGAGGAGAACCGAGCCCTGGGTAGAGGGTACTGGCTGGAAAGCGGTTCGAAGTATTGGCGTGCTGCTTCAAAATTACCCTGGAAACGATAAAGCTTGCCTTTCATATGATTGAGGCGGGAAGCATGACATTTTCAAGACTCGAGGGCTGGACCACGTGGAAAAATGTCCACTAACTAACAAACTTCCAAGCTTCCGAGACACGCCCGAGCTCAACGGATTGTTGGGCGTGGGATAGGAGCATCTCCGCGCGTTGGCTATTCCCTTTTCGGCCCGTCCGAGGAGATAACGACAAAGACACCGTTTGTCCACGCAGCAAGAATATAGTGAGTTGACGGAGATGGATGCTGAAAATTAGTGATGAGGGCGCTATTCGATCCGCTAGGTCTTGTGCCACTTCGAGAGCCTAGGTTTTCAGGAGGTGGTCTCCAAAGTGCGAAATAGAAATACACACTTCGATTACGCTGGGGATCTTGCTCTCCAGCAATTTATCCACAAGCAGCCTATATAGCACAGGAACTACGAAAGGAAGGTATGTGTGCCCTTTTTCAACAACACTATACAATTAATATCGACCTTGCCAGCTAGGAACTCCGGGTCTTCCTTAGTATCGAGGTCAGGGAGTGGAAATCCGTGGAAGACAAGCCTCATTGTATCCAGCTCCCCGCAAATATTGTCCTGGATCAGGGTGCCGCCAACAAGGGCAGCTCTGCGTGGGCTGAGTTTTCTCTATATTCACAGCGGAACAAAAGTGAGGAGCAGAGCTTTGTTGAGATTTGTTAGGGGAGCAGAAAAGCCATCTTCAAAAGGGCGGAATCCAACGGAGGATTGGGAGAAGAAGGGCAGCAGCATAATCACGACATCAAAGACTTGATATCCTCCGGATATCGTCAGTATACTCAGGAAATTGACCACGAGCGACTGTATGAAAGGTTCACGGAATGTGGATTTGAATACGGCCTGATATTTCAAGGCATTCAACATGCCTGCTTGGATGGGGGTGGACATGCTGTTGGGCGTGTTACCATCCGCAGAGGTTCCATCGTGCTTTGGCAACAAGATTCCACTCGCCATCCATCCATGCGACCTTGACTCTATTCTTCAGCTTTGCCTGCCGATTACGGGGGAGGAGACTCCCAAAGAAACCTGGGTTCTAACTTATATGGCCAAGTTATTCATTACAGCCAAAGGCTTTGGCAGTACTGAATTAGTTGAAGTCGATGTCTATGACACCACGGAGCAGAGTGGCCGCAGGTTGTGCCAGTCAGGTGTGCAAGCTGTGTTATCTAACGGCTCATGGGATACAGTTGTTCTACAGATCGAAGGTGCAGAGCTAACAATGATAACCGATATCACGAAAGAATCCAACGCCGAAACTTCCCAAAGCGAAGAGCGACGACTCTGCTACGACCTAACCTACACACCCGACATCACTTCCCTCACCCCACAGCAGCTACAAGACTACCTGCACAACCCCCCACCACCCCCCCAACTCGACCCCACCGACTTCCTCTCCTCCCTTAGAAGCTACACCGCCACCTGCATGTCCTTCGCCGCAACCACATCCCCGTCGCCAGCATCCCCCTCGCCAAACCCCACCTTATCCAGCTACACTCCTGGATCACCCACAACATCCCATTCCCCCCCCCTCCTCCAGTCCCAAAGAACTTCCCTCCCTCACAGCCACCTCTCCTCAACACATCTAGGCGAAATCCACGTCTGGTTCGCCGCCCAGCTCAAGTCCATTCTCCGCGGGGAAGTCAACCCCTAAGCATCCTCCTCGAAAACGACACGCTGAAGGAATACTACCACCACTTCAACAAACTCATGAAATACTACGACCCACTAACCAAGTACCTCGCTGTGCTGGGGCACAAAAACCCAGGGATGCGCATTCTTGAAGTAGGGGCTGCAACGGGGTCAACGACGGAGTATATCCTGAGTGCCTTGGTCACGTCAACTGGTGAGGTTAAGACGCGCTTTCGGCAGTTTGGACGATATGACTTTACGGATATCTCGCCTTTGTTCCTTGGTCGGGCGAGGGAGACGGTAGTGAGGAAGATGGGGGGTGAAAAGATGAGGTATTGTGTTTTTGATGTGGATGGTGATAGGAGACAGGGGTTGGAAGGGGGGTATGATTTGGTAGTTGTTGCTAATGTGAGTTGTTGAGCTCGAGAACAATATGGTCTGGTGGTGGTAAGATAGCTGCTGACGCAGGACAGGTTCTACACACTACCCCGTTGTTGGAGAGGTCGCTTGGAATCTGCATAGGCTTTTGAGAGGGTGAATGTGTTGCCTTTGCTCTTTCGGGTGGTATAAGTCGAAGCTGACTCAAGGTGAGGGGGAAAACTTATTTTGGTCGAGGTTACTAACCCGTCGAGTACCATCGGCCCGTTCATGTTTGAGAGGTTTGTCTTTGCCCACCTTTTCACGAACTGTTTCTAACCTCTTCGACAAACAGCTGCTGAGACTTGGCGCCAGAAGGGGCCGGTGGCTACCCCTACCGACTGGGACCGGGAGCTTCGGAGGACTTGTTTCCAGATGGAAACGATACTGCACGATTGTGAAGAGGAATAAAACCGTTTCAGCAGTGTCACCATCGCCAACAAGGTCAGTCCCCTTGTGGAAGCTGGTAGTTTGGGTTACTCGACAACTGCGCTTCTTGTGACCGGTTGGGAGGAGATTCCCGTTTCTGCAAGAAGACACCAAATTATGGTTTGGACTCGGGCCATCAAGGCCTGCCTTGATGAGCAAGGGATAGCAGCCACATGCTGCACTTTCTCCCAGGCGGTATCTCGGACACATGCCAAGACTACCCCTCAACAGCCCCTTATCATTATCCTCCAAGACAGCGCAACCTGGCCATCATTCGCATACCTCAACCCTGAACAATACTTAGCCTTTCACGACACCCTTTCCGCAGCAAACAACATAATGTGGATAGGGGAAAACACGCCTTTTTCCAACGGCCCAATCCTTGGTCTCGCTCGCGTGCTGCGCAAGGAACGTCACGGGCTGGTCTTCTCCACCGTCGCCCTGGATCCATCCTCTACACCCGAAGCAGTTCCAGCGTGTATCCGTCAAGCAGCAAACAATTTCCTGCAGGGTGTCTCAACGGGTGCCTGTCCCGAGTGGGAGCTCACCCAAATCGGTCAACCCGGCCTACTGGACACCCTCCACTTCAAGTCCCTACCCACCGCCACCACCACCTTCCCCCACGCAGCCGCCATCCCCATCAACTTTGTCCCGCGCACCACTCCCTCCTCCGCACTGCGCGCCTTTCCCCCGGGGAGACGATCCTCATTCACTCTGGCGCCGGGGGCACAGGGCAAGCAGCCATCCAAATTGCCAGCTGGATCGGCGCGACAGTATTGGTCACTGTGGGGTCGCAAGAAAAAAAGAGATATAATGGCGAGGTATGGGATTCCGAGGGAGATGGTGCTGTACAGTAGAGACCTTTCCTTTGCGGGGGAGGTCAGGAGGTTGACTGCAGGGAGGGGGGTAGACGTGGTGCTTAATAGTTTGGCGGGGGATGCGCTGGTGGTGTCGTGGGAGTGGGTTGCGCCGTATGGGCGGTTTGTCGAGATTGGGAAGAGGGATATCTTTTCCCATGGGAGATTGCCCATGTACCAGTTTGCAAAGAATGTATCGTTTTGCGCGGTGAATTTGAGAGCTGTGTCGGTTGATCGGCCTGAGGTTATCAAGGAGGTGCTGGGGGAGGTGCTCGGGTTGTTTGAGCGGGGGGTGCTGAGGCTGCCGGAGCCGGTGAGGGTGTTTGGGACGGGGGAGGTGGAGGAGGCGTTTCGGTGTTTGCAAAGTGGGAAGAATGCTGAGAAGGTGGTTGCTGATGTTGAGGGTGGTGGCGATGGGGAATTGACAGGGGCTGTTGTTCCAAGGGGGTGGCAGTTCGAAGGGGATGGGAGGTATGTCATTGCCGGGAGCTTGGGTGCCATGGGCCAGGTTATTGCGGAGTGGATGGCGGCGAATAGGGTTGGGCACCTAGTTCTGCTGTCACGGTCCGGAGCTACGTCAGCAGAGGCGTTGGCCTTCATTGAACGTTTGCAGAGCCAAGGGGCTGCCATCTACTCCCCCGTATGTGATGCTGTCACACGGCAAAAGCCAACCACCCACAACCACCACCAACAACACTGTCGATACCACCGCAAGGAGGGGTAACTGCACGTTGTGAACCAGTCGTCGAAGTGAGGCAGACAATCAGAAGGCAGGCGGTTATCAAAGGAAGCCCACTGGCCCTGAAAGATATTGAGGGACTTGGCAGTGGCCTGAGGCTAACAAGGGCACGGGCCAGGCAAGGGAGGATAAAATACGCGTTCAGGATCACCAAGACTGTATTTTCCTTCTTCATCTTTCAATATCACGCTCTTCGAGGCCATTGAAGATTATTAGCCTGAATTGAACCATGAGTTCCAAGCCCTGATATTGCAGCCCTTGTCACAGATGCTGCCGACGGAGAATCGCTCCGTGCGGTTTTGGATCGCTGTAAGGCTCACATGCCATCCATCAAAGGCTGTATCCAGGCAGCCATGGTACTCCGAGATGGCTTCTTCGAGGACATGGACCACGAATCTTGGTCTGTCCCTCTGAAACCAAAGATTGACGCATCATGGAACCTGCACGGACAGCTCACTGAAAACCTGGACTTTTTCGTCTTGTTCTCGTCAGTCGCCGCCATCATCGGCTCACAGGCCCAAGCAAACTACGCAGCAGGAAACACCTTCCAGGATGAACTGGCTCGCCACCGCATCAGCAAAGGCCTCCGTACACTCTCGGTCAACTTGAATCTTGTCGGCGGCCCTGTCGGGTTCTCGGCCGAGCATCCCAATCTGGCGCAGCTGTTCATCTTGACCAAGCACATCCTCGACATGTCGAGTGATGAGATGCTTGGGGTATTGGAGTTCTATTGCAATCCCGAGAATGTAGCCAGCACTAAAACTTCCCAAGTGGTGGTGGGCTTGGACCTTCCTCACCGTGTATTGGAAAGAAATATGGACCTTCCAGCTTGGATGTACCAGTCGACTTTTGCGAATCTTCATCAGATCACTGGGAATTCTCAAGCCTCGCTGTCGGACGCGCCAAGCAAAGACCCCAAGAGCTCGGGTGCTGATGATCTGCGCGCTCGTGCTGAACAGGCAGAGTCAGTGGTGGAGGCTGCCACTCTTTTGTCTTGGGTCTCATCCCAAAGTTATGCAAAGTGCTCGGACGGGGCCCAAACGACATAGACCCAATTAAGCCGCCATGTGTTTATGGTTGACTCACTTTATAGCTGTTGAACTGCGGAACTGGCTGAAAGATATGCTAAAGGTGGATGTGGCTGTTTTTGAGATCTCGGGGGGGGCTTAAGTTGCGCGACAATTGCACAGGAAGTTGCTGGAACAATATGGGAGTGGAAAGGCGTGAGAGCTCTATCTTGTGAAGAGGCGGGTGGAGCCACTTTTTAGAGAAGGCTTTGCTTGGGCAAGAAAATGCAAAAATAGATTGATGAGAGTGGGATTCGAACCCACGCCCTTTCGGACCACGGAATCCAACTAGTAGGATGGTGATTAAGGAAGGCCTTAACGTGGCGCCTTAGACCGCTCGGCCATCTCACCTTGATAATTTGTTGAGAAAACAACTCCGATCTACTGCACATGAAAAGGATTGTACACTCACTCCACCTAATACAACTGACAACTCTGAGCTCTATATGCCAACAGTAACTGTAGAAGAGATACTCCAAACAAATTTGTAAAATTAGCAAACCAGCCCCCAGTCTACACACTGCAAAGAGGTTGAATATGAATATTGTGAAATAATCGCCAGCTTCAGGACTCTGCCAAGTCGCCTCCGTTTCCGTGCCTATCTGCCTTCTTATCCTTATCCCCACCCCCGTTATCACTTCCATTCTTGTTCCCAAGCACAAGCTTCTGTTGACGCCACGCTACACGCTTGGCCACAGACTGCGGTAGGTATACCAGACCTCGGGGAGCGGACTTGAACCCATATTCCCCTCTCATCGCGGCTAGTGATATTGGCTTCCGCAGCTCGTAAACAGAGACAATCTTGTAGGCGAAATCGTAACCGGCCCAGTCTTTGTACCTGTTGTTGAACTCTGCGTTGCCAGATCGGTTTTCCTCGAGAGGGGCAACGCCGGGGTTTCGCGTCCTTGCTGGAAGAGTCTCGCAGATATGGGTGAGGGCCGAGTGCGGCGCGGTGCGGTAGAACCAGATGTGCTTGACGCTGGGCTTCAGGCAGTACTCGCGGAACTCGTAGTTTTTTGTCCCATTGATGATTTGGCTCATGTAGGGATCCTGCATGGGAAGGATCACATCGACAGTCAGGTTCTTAGAGTGAGCATCTTGGAGGTCGATCGACTAAGGTGGGCGAAAAGCTGAGCGCGGGTCGGAAGGCGGAACGCGTTTGTGGTTATTGGAATTTTGGGGGTCGTCCCTTGAGTAACCAGCCAGCACACAATAACTCCGCAGGTGATTTGGCCAATTAACATCGCTTTACAACAAGGAGGCGTCAATCGAAACATTGGCTCTGGCCGGGGGTGTTTTTTTACTTTGAAGACCACCCTGGTCAGGTACACATTTCTTTCCAATCCGGATATGCTTTTCCTACTGAATTAGTGTGATAATGAGCTTTTCTATGAACTTACCTACTACTAGTAGCATAACGCAAATAAAGTTACTACCAGAACAGCCAAAGTCAATAATAGATGGATACCTCTTTCATGATTTATCTGCCAAATGTCTTGTAAATTAACTCACTCACCGACTCCTGATGAGGGGGTGCACCTAGCAAGCTTGAAAGAAGATAAATACGTGTCCCTAATTTGAGTGCTTTATACGAGGCAGTGGTCGATATCAACTCCAGCTCCTCATTTCAATATTCCTTACTTCTTAGGTAACTTAGGCAATTTCACATACATCTGGGATTCGACCCCCACCAACTTCTCTCTCGAGACACTACACCTCAATCACTCTGTCTCGGGCTCAGACGCCTGGGTGTGAATAGTCCCGAGAAGTACCTTCTCCTGTTGAAACAAGAGGTGAAGGTAATGAAGGGTGTAACCACGGAAAAGCCGATAAGGTTGATCCACCCACAGCTCGATCTCCCACCAAAGCAGACTGATATCTTTCCCCTCGCGCCCAAGCACCTTGTAACTGAGCAAATACTCCTGGTCTGCTTTCACCCAGTAGTTCCATGCAGTTTTCTGCTGATACAGCGATTTAAAAACCTTGTTTCCCAACCAATCCGAGATCAGGTGGGTATAGACGATGATGGCGGGCTTGGAGAGAAACCGCCAGAGAAGCTGCTCCTGCCAGAATCCTGCATAGTCACTCCCACAAATCTCAATCCAGTTGTACGGAGCATTCTCGTAGAAATATCCCAAGATAAGATTGAGAAGCTGACAGTTGAAGAGAAACCTCTGTGGATCTTTATGGGTGCTATAGAGAATCGACCGTGGACCTGACAGTGGAACGAGACTTCTAGTCCGTCGGCCGAGTATCTGTTGTTCACCCCGTACTTGTCGACGAACCCACAGTGAGGGCAGCCAGCGCAGATGGCGAGAGAGCCAGTCGATGGCGCAAGGTGCCTTGCCAGACTCTCGCGATCCCGAATGACCTTTTGCAAGACCTGTGAGATGCCGTCCATGCTGAGAACCTCTTCCTCGAGGCAGACCTTGTACCGCATACCATAGAGGTCCGAGCGATCCTTCAGCAGTCTCTCATATCCATGAAGGTAGGTTTGGAATTTGCCCGTGCCGTGGAGGCCTCTCTAGTAGACGACGCCATCAACTGTCATCTGCTCACCCTTGGCACTGTTCCAGTGGTCGCACATCACTACCACTTCCATCCCAAGGTCGGCCATCCTCCTGGCGATCACAAACGCCAAGCCTACACTGCACAGGGTTCCAACATGAGGAGAACAATTGGGCTGAATGATGATGTTGATCTCGGTAGTTGAGTTCGGGTGCGGGGGCAATGCCTTGAGGTAGGCAGGGTAGTCCGATTTGAAAACACATGAACCCCCGCCGAGGGCATGATGGGAGGCGAGATCGTAGGCAATGGAACCAGCTCGCGACCTGCAGACTCGGAGGCTCTCGTAAGTTGCGACATATTTGGTTTGGGCCCGAACAAGTCCAAGAGAATGAATGCGTTGAAAGAGCAATCTGGGAGGTTGTTGAGAAAGCCCAGGTAGACAAGGCTTTCATAGACCTACGAATAGCTAGCAGATACTTTACATATCCAAATCGAGACGGCCCTCCCTGTAATTTACCGCTTCAGTAGGCTGACCGCCTGTGTCCAAAGAAAAAGGGGCGGTTTCTGCGGCATATATCATGCATGAGGTGAATGATTCTTCGTGAATTAGGTAACGCCGGCACCCCTACCTGCACCTTGACCAAATTGGCAGCTTGAGCTCATCAATACCTAATCTGCAGCCTAGCACCATCACACCATTGCCCGGTCCCTGTGATGTATAGAATGTTACGCTTAGGTTGGTAGGTCCCAACAACCTGGGGCATTGCTGGCAGAAATTCACGGAATGGATATCGAAGCTTTGGCGAACTCTATCAACCAACCACAACTCCAAAGTGAAGCCAGAGGTGAGAGGTAGAATAATACCTCCTTACCTATCTAGCCTAAATTGGTACATTAACAGGTACCTAATATATCCCCGACACCTGTCTACCAGGCCTGCGACCGACAGTTTTCAGCAAGACAGCCTGCCTCAAGTACATGCGATAGGGAAGTACCATAAGATGATGTATACTTCAGGTGACAAAAGAGTACCTAGCCTCAGATCTCCTGACCGGTCATTTTGTAATGCCTATGCCAATGCACGCAGTGAGGTAAGGTGTCGCGTAACGCGGTAGGAATTGAACTGCAGATTTCGAAGGCTTCGCAGTGAGTCAGGCTGTGCAGACTCGAGACATACCAAGCTCAATCAAGGCTTCGAAGCCACATCAAATGACCCTCATGTCACACCAATATGCATGGCAGGCCGGAAGTGGTTTTGTGTCACACTACAGGAGATCAGGCTCCCGTGGCTTCTGTTGACTCTGGGTTTTGGGGAAAGCAACCGAAGTCCCAACATCAAAACTTTTGCATTACATTTCATAGGCACCGCAAATATGCCCTTATCTATCTCTTGAATAGAACTGGCAGGTATGATACAATAATATAAACCGACACTTAATTGTCGACTGATCCTTGGGCGGACAATGTAACAAAGCTCGTAAAAATACCTACTTCAGCCAAACAACAATGGAAGTCAGTCAACGTCATATACAAAACATACGGGCATATCAGGAACTCGCGATTGTCGGAACGCTCTCATGACGTAGGTATGTATGTGTTGAAAACAAGCAGTCATCAGACGGATACACCTACATAGTGGTCACTTGAGAACATATAATAACGTCAAGTATCTCTTTATCACTTGTCGGTTGCGTAGGTATCCAGGCGAGGAGGCGGTGTTCTAATAGTTGGCAGTTATTAGGCAACGGTTAGCTACCGGTATCTTGACTTTCGAGGTGATGGGCATGGTGGGCGGACTCCTTCGGCGTACTCATGCCATAAGGTAGGTATCTTTTTGACAACCAATATATAGGCGATTCGTTTCTTGGACCGGTGTTATAAACCTGTCGATTGTTTATTTAACCTGTTTTGTTTACCGGAAATATACATGTCGCTCAATAAATGCTGTCATCAAACACCCCAAGCAAACCCAAGAAATAAAACCCAAAAGAACGCCCATTGATGCCCCCTAGTGTCTGCCTCATGGTAAATGACCTCGTCACGCCCCCTGAATTCTCCTCCTTTGCCCATTCGAAGAGGTTCCCTGAACCAGGTCATACACAACCTTCCCAACCTCAATCCCAACCCTCACTGTCTCCCCCGCAACAAAAGCAACAGGAATCCAGGCCAGCGCCGCCGTGACAATCCCCTCATCCCCTGAAAGCCAACCAAGATACGTATTCTTAGCACTTTCCATCGCGACCTTTGGTGCCTTCTCGAGCTCCTGCTCGAGCCATAGACTCGCCTCCTTTTGCTGCTCTTCCCTCAGTTGACTAACCCAGTCATTCGTCCTGGTAAGCTCGCCCTGCACCCAGTGCGAAGTTCGATCCAGCTCGCCGGCAACCCATTGTGACGTGCCATTCTGTTGCTCCTCACGAATCTGTGTCACTTGCTCGTTGACATGGGTGAGCACTTGATCAGTGCGGGAGGTGATGGTCGCCGTCAGTCCACTCAGCCCACGAGAGACTTGCTTGGGCGGTTTTTGCTTGACCAAGGATGTCCCTGACGCGGTGACACTTGCAGAAGGAGGACGCGGAGAGTGAGCGCGTCGTGATGAGGGTGGTGGTGGGTGGGGGCGGGAGTGGGCCTTTGGGAGCAAATTCGCTGGCGGTGGGGTGTTGTTTTTCTTGGATGATCGAGAGGATGAGGAGGTGAACGAGGGCATGGTGTCACGAGGGCCGCGGGAGAAATAGTATGTGACTTTGGGCTATACGTCCTGGGAGTTCATGGGGTAACACTGGAAGAGGAATCGCAATGTGAGTTGAGGGTGTGTTGAATTCAGATATTCTTTGTCATGCTGTTTGCTCGCTGCTATTGTGTTTATCGGGACATCCTCACCGCCGCTACCCCTGATGGGGTTGGCTTGGCATTATGTGTGACGTGGTCAAGCTCCGGTCCTCCACTTTATCAGGGCTGCAACCCAACGTGTGCCAATCAGAGACAATCATTTTGCAACGCTAAACCGGAAGAATTTGTCCAGCAAACCCCCCGGCCCAGAACAATTGGGCCCATACTCTCTTCACTCCGACTTCAGGTTCTTTGGGTTCGATTCTCCGGAGACATTTGTCTGGTAAGAGGTCAGACTCCACAAGTCAATAGAAGGAAGTGAAGGATTGTGTTTCCCTCCATATCCCGAACTTGTCTTGATTGTCAAACACTTTCCTTGTGGTCGATCCCATAGCCCAAGAAACGCCCTCGAGATTCATGAGTTGTTCCACCCTCTCCCGTGGTCGCATGTGCTCGCCGCATGCGCTTCAAAGCTTTTCTCCGGTTGTGCGCTTTGCTCGTACCTCTTGCGTAATACCACCAACCGAACACTGTGAATCCGATAAGGACAACAGACACAATTAGGTACACTCAGAAGTATGAAGATAGGACTGGCGGTTGATCGGAATCTTCCCCAGTCTCTGCCTTTCGGAAGTAGATATCTCTCCAGTGGTTTTGGAAATCGAAAACCGGCACAGCGAAAATTGTCTTGACGAGACGCATCAGCACTAAGCCCAAGATTACTATCAGGAAGACCTCTTACCGCCACAGCTGTTATTGGAAGATACAGCATAGCAACAAAGGCTATGACCGTACTCATCTTTGCTTGGTCCCTTGCTCGCTCGGCATCATCACTGAGGCGCTCATTCATAAACTGAAGGCAACTTCAGCCCCCATGTGGGCAAGAAACAATCGGAAGATATGATCGAAAAGACTCACCAGCTCCTCGAATAAGTCATGTCGTCAAACATTATCCGGCACCTAGCCATCAGGGCGTCCAACTCAATCTCAATCTCCGTAAACCGTTGTTTAAATCTCCGCGTGCTCGTGGCAAACTCGCCGTCGTATTGGAAGGATTGCAGCTGCTGCTCCTCCTCAACCTGCGTTATCATCTTCTGGAGCAAACCCTTGGTAGTTCTGGCCTCCTCCTCCGCCATCTTCGTCTTCAGCCGCCAGTTTCTCAGCTTCCTGTTCAGCTTGAAGTCTCGCTTCACCAACGGAGGCGCATCACGATCCAGCTTCAGATCTGTAATAGCTGCAGTGCACTCATAAATCGCCTTCTTGACAATCTCCTTGATCCTATCCTTGTGTAGTCCCGCAAATATCCCGACCGTAAGCAGGGGATGTGACTTGACCTCCGGACATGATGCAAGCAGCTCCTCAACCCTGGCTATTTGCTGTTCTGAACATCCGAATATGACCGCGGCAGTAAGCTTCGAAGTTTCAATATAGGTGGATGAAATTGCGAGGCTATTCGCCGAGGTCCAGCTCTGGTGATCCCATGACATGGCTGAGGTGTACATCCGGAGTGAGTTGCCGTGCATGAGGTAGGTCGCGCAGCCGCCTTCGTGGCTCTTGGTGAAGGCCCTGCAGATTTCAGCTTAGAGATGGAAGGCCTTGGTAATCCTTTGCCAACGAAATAGAGAAAAGGGGAGGTAGTACAGATCAGTTGGACATGTTCGAGTGCTGTGAATGCTGGCCCCACGGCACCGCAGAGTCTTGGGGGTGTTCAGCGTCAGCCATCAGAGATACGAAGGTGCGTTGCTTGTATGTGAAATTTACAGTATGTGGTAGCCAGATCGCTCCTGGTGTTTCGATGGTTGTTCCAAAAGGTTTTCTGCAAAGATTTGACTCTTGAGCCGTCGTGTGAGTTCCCTGTGCCATACCCGAATGTATTCTTATCCATGGAGATAAAATAACTGAAACCAGTGGCTCCAATCCCCATCGCTCTTCAGACCAATACTCTCGGTTTCTCTCCCCTATGAGATAACTCATCAGTTCCCATTTCAACACATCTATCACGCAAATGCATTCCCTTATCGGGTTACTTACATGGTTGCGGAGCACCTTCGACACGATAGTTGACGGGCAATCATACTCAAATAGACAGTCATTGTCTTCAATTGTCAATATTGGATTTACTACTCGTGGCCAACCCATGATGAATTCTTGTTTTTGAACATTGAGTAGAGTCTTTCTTCCCCACCATGTTTTTTCGTCGCGTTGGGCCCATAACAACAGGGCCCAGTGTGCTATTTTTTGGCTACCTTACCTTATACGTTTGCACACGGTGCTAAGCGCGCCCGCAAGGCCAAACGAGCACACTTGATTTTATGCATCTTCACCATGGACTTATGCAACCGTACAAATCATGCACAAAGATAAAGGAGCAGTCCAGCTCATGTGATAGGTAGGGATGAGTGCTTGTTTCTCAGTGCAAAGGTTTAAGGCCGTAACGACGGAGCAAAATGCTGAGCCGTCGTTTTACACTGTGCAGTATGCAAAGCTGACCTGACTGCACGTACCTTGCACCGCCACTTCTGAGCTGGTTAAGAAGCGGTCTCTTGTTGCTCCCACCAACTAGGATATTTTCCCCACCCTCCGAGTCAGCTCTCAACAGCTTGAAAGAGTTTGGAGGTTTACCTCTTGTTCACCTTACCGCCCAGGAAGAGCCAACCATATCTCCTCTCCCTTGTTCTACAGAGGATGAAATCCGGGTATCCCATCAGGGATCTGTTCCTGTTCCTGACGGTTATTCGTCTGACTCGCACCTATCTTCCTGCACGATCGAGGGCGGAGACATCCAACGCCTCATCCTGACTCTGCAAGAAATTTGCGGCAAGGGCAAATTCCACATAGATGTAAGTCTGTGGTTTGCTACCCTCACCCAACATCCATGGACAACTTTTAACAGACAATCAAAACAGAAACCCAGCAGTGACTTCGGTGGAGTTGCGCGGTACTGGTTTATCACACAAACTGTGTTGACAAAGGCCAGTTCTCACCATTCCGATTGGAACCATGGCTTGTACTCTTATCAAGGACCGTCTAGCACGGCAAAGGTTGATAGGACGATCTTAGATTGATACAGATTTTCTCCCAGAAGCCGTCATTGAAACCCTGGCTGAGACAGCAATCGCCTGCTTCTAGATCAGAAGGCAATCCAGTTCCCACCAAAGAAGCCACCAAGGGGCCAACAGAAGTTGAATACGAGTCAGGGATACTCAGTCTTCCGAGATAGAGCCACCGTCGCCATATACCCCGTATACGGCACCGTATGATCAGAAGGGATCGTCGAACGAACTGCTCTCAGACACACCTGAAGAACATTGCCCGAAGCAGGAGGAAGCGCCCGGCACTCTACCTAGTCAACAGTAAGAGAAGTATAAGGGCAGAGAAGTAATAGAAGATGTTCATGACAAGAATTCTATAGATTCATCTTGTTGCACCGGTGTCCTGTTTCCCTGCCTCTTCCCCTGCCCTATAGCTAAAGAACACAGAATGAGATCTAAACCATTAAAACCGCCTGAGGATTACCTGGATGGTTAGGAGAAAGGACGCTGGAGTCCGACGGCAAATTCCCAAGTTGATGTCTATCATTGGTGCTCCTTGCTTTTTTGATGGAGGTAAGGGATTTGATCCGCAACCATCCCGAGGTTATGTGAGACCAAATACCCCTGTTTCCATTCGCAACTGTCCCAACCGTTGAGGCAGCTGGTGAGTTTGGTCGTGAATGGGTACCGTTTGAGTTATCATCCGGGTCTGTTGTAGCTGACTCCTTGCCTAGTCTTTCTCGCTCCGAGTGGGCCGAAGCGTGAGATTTGTACCAGTAGTAGCTCCCGTACGTTGCCGTTGTCAAGAGAACTCCGAGTACTATATGTTTTGTGAAGTACCCGGAAAGCACATCTAACTTGTCAGCTTCGGATTTACGCCACCCTGCTTGTTCCATTTCATGTCTACCCATTTGTTTTCGAATTTGAAGACGGGAGTGGCAAATATTGTCTGATGTATCAGTTAGCATGTTGTTGGGACCAAGAAGCAGTTGATGTAGTAGTCTCCCGGCTCGAGACACTCTGCCAGGTCCAGCAGGGGATTTCTTACTGAAATAGCAGTCACTCGAAGATAAAAAATGGCGACCAGGGCTATATACTTGCCAATTTGCCCTTGGTTGGTGGCAGTCAATGCGATCGAGGCTGCCTCTCGGGCTTCGCTCCTTGCCAGCTGTGCTAGATACTGGATAACATTGTTAGCGGAATGAGCGCGTAGGTACCTGAAGCCTGGTATTTTGGACCAAGTGTCAAGTTGATCCGGCCGATTGTCCGGCCACTTACGAGATCTGACGTGGTCCTAAGCTCTTCAGCTTTGACGCGGGATTCGGCCGAGTGGTAGTTGCGGTCGAGTGCGACCTGAGCAATATAGCCAGTGTTTCATTACTATTGTTTTGGGGTGCCTATGTATTTGGTGTATCGCCCTTTTTAGCTTCAAGCCCTACGAAGTCTGCAGGCTCAGTATCAAGTGGCGGCGGCATAGAATGCTTCTTGCCTGCAAGGACGTAATATTGACCTTGATATCAGGAGCCTCGTGAGACGTGACCAGGTGGCTACAGATCACATTCGACTGCCATGATGGCGTTTCTGGGGCCAACATGGTGTCAGACGTTGAAATTTTAATTTGAAGCTCTGGTCACAAGGCTGACTGGTTGAGGCAGCCCGCTCCAGCTCCGCCCCGCAGAGTTGGGTGTCACGTTCTTGAACACGCCTCCGGCAATACCGGCTAATCAGAAGGAAAAGAGAGATAACCAATCAGGTAACAGGAATAGACCCGCTCAGGACGAGGAGAATGATCCTGAGGAGGATCACTGGCGTATGGCCATGATCCAATGATCCGGCGTACGGATTATTACCGGAGGATAATAATCTACGATCCCTAGGTCTATATATACGGACAAATTAGATAAGTATTAGATAGTAAATTCTGAAAAAGAAAAGTCTACATGATGTAACCATAGCATCCTCTATTCACTTTACAGTTTGGAGCAGGTCAAGCTTCAAGACATGACCCACCCTCGATTCAGCTCATGGCCCCGCTGGAAAGTAAATCTTCGAGGAGCAACGCTTGAGAGTGTTGATATTGATAAGGTATCTTGTTGAAAGGCGTGGCCAACTTGATTAAAAGCCACACACCAGTTACTCTAAGGGTTTTGTTGGTTATCGTCTTTTACCATGGCCACCCCTTGGCTTTCTTTGGTTTTATACAGTAAGTACGTTATTTGCATCGGAAGTTTCATCTGCCTCTTTTGAATCACCGATTGCTTGCCCCACACACCGTGAGTGAACTTGAAATCTTTTAGCAGTATGTGTAAAGGCTATGCCAAGACCTCTTGCGCTTGTGGGATGGGCTGATGGCAGAGCCACAAGAACGAGCTGATAACGTCTCATACCTTCCTACCCAAAAAGACTGGGGGTAATTTCAAAGAGCACACACTTACTCTACGGTCATGACTCAGAGTACCGCAGTTGCTAATAGCGACTATTTTATGAACCGAAACAGAGTCGGAACTGCATGTCTGCAGTGTTTCTAAGCGAATGAGTCGGGCATATATTTGCACGAAGAAAACATACATGTTGAAGAGATGTTGTGAATGTTTGAAGTAGGAATAACCCATTCTTAGTTTAATATGTCTATGGCCAACTTCCTAGCGAGTTATACCCCAGACTACAGACAGAATAAACAAAATCCTTCATACTCCTCACTATCCCTAAACCCTAAAAACAACCCTCTTCCAAGCAAGAACTCCCAAATGGGGGTAGCCTTCCGTGATCTCAGCCAGATCTTGGGCAGGTATCTTTTCCAAGTCGTCACGATAATCAGGGTCATCCTGGTCGATCATATTGGGCATGACAATCAAGTCATCCTCATCGCCATGACAGACATACCGCGATGTCTCCATTCGTTTGAACTCGTCCTTGAAATCGAAAGCATTTGCATGGCGGGAATCATCGAGTGGCCTACCGTCGTGGTACTCCTAGATGCCAGGGCGGACAGCAACTTGACGTTCTCCACCTGCCGCCATCCCCTACATGTTGTTTTTTGAAACCACTACTCATACTTCGGACCGTCAGCCCGGCGGCGAACTTCAACAAAACCACCTCACTTGGCGTTACAGTTCCGACGGTTGGGAGGGACTGGGATGCCGTGACTGGGTCTGCTGATATGCCGGTCGATCATCCAAAAGTTAGGAAAGTGCTGCTTGGCCACTGTTAGGCTGTACATGACGTCGAAATCGTAGAAGCCGTGGTACTCCTTGGGACCCCAGTCGAAGTCCTCGTTGGGTTGAACCCATTGGGGATTGAACTCGATGGCGATGTGCGTGGCAGAGAATGGCACGGCATGTGCCCACTTCGGTTCCGGCACCAAGAAACTTCTCGGCATCGGTATCGCTTTGAGCAATACATCGCCAATGACGACAATCAAGTCTTTGAACTTATCAATCGAGACCCGGCGGGTGCTCGGGCTGCCCAAGGGGTCAAGAGGAATCTCGATCTCCCGTGTTTCGCCCGCAACTCTGCCTATTGGCAACCTCCCTAGGCGGCCGAGCCGTGCTATCTCACGGCAAGCATCGGCGCAGCTTTCCTCGACTGTGTTCTCAAAGATGTAGGCAGAGAAGTTCCTGGTTGCTGTGGTCGACAAGGCATAGGCAAAATAGGTTGCTGTTTCTTGGGGGGTGACTATCTCGTTGGCGGCGGCTGGTGTGGCATTTGGCTTCAGAACCTGTATCTTGTCGACAAGATGGATGTAGCTCAGCTCTGTATAAATGATAGAGGTGGTGGTTCAGTAGGGCGAAAATATGCGCGCCCGGCTCTGGCTTCCTCAAAGCATAGCCCCAGATCTGATTCCTGAGTTCCTGAGGGAGATACGGGAAGTGGTCAAAGCGTTGCATTTTGGGAATAGACTATGGTAGAGAGAAACTCAGGATTACCAAAGAAGTTATGTTAGGAATGCTTTTCGTTGTTCTGCGTTTATAAGAACCTACTCTTGCCAAGATATTGAAATGAAAGATGTGATAGCTCTCATAAGATGTCTAAAAACGAGAAGGAGAGCGCGGATGTGTAGTTGGCTGGAGGTTCACAAAATCACAAGCTCTTGTGAGGTCTGGTATAGGGACAAAGGGGAACAAATCCATCGTTGGAAAGGAAAGAGAATCTATGGGTTGACAAGTCGACCCATTCACTTCAAGATGTGGGAAGATTCGATGATAACAGCCAGGCTGTGAGGCTCCTGAAATGACCCACATGCTGAGTTAATTGGCGAGGATATCGCAAAGAGTAGCAAGAGATCATCCCAAATTTACTACCATATGTCATTTAAGATGGACTTGGTATGGGTGTAATGAGTGTGCCGTGAATTGCTTCTAGGGCTCGACCAGCCTCTGCTGCAGCCAAGTCCTCAACAAGACTTCTTCAGGCTCTGAGATGGTTCAGGGAGGTGACCCCTTTATACCAGAATGAACATTGGTCTGACTGTCATCAAACGCTTCCTTGTAGTCATGGCCAAAACAATGTGCCAATGCCGATTTGCAAAGGAGACTTCTCAGGAAAACATATTGGGATACCTTGACGAAACCTGATGCCCGCAGTAAAACCATTTGGATCACGAAAGCAAGGTAACTATTCTGATATTGGTTACATCAGATACCTAGGGTAGGCACCAACAGCGCCACATCGCCCAAATCTCACCACCGCCTAGCATCCGCCAAAACATCCACACTTGCCTTCTCACTCAACAAAAACGTGCTCAGCACCGGGAACGCCCCTGGCGTCTTGGGAAACGCACTCCCATCAACCACCCTCAACCCATCCACGCCCCTAACCCTAAACTTGCTATCCAACACCGCCAACCGATCCCTATCCCCACCAATAGCACAGGTACTAGTAGCATGATGCCCAAAACTCTGATCCCTCGCCCACTCCTTATCCCCAGCAAAACAACCCGTCCCCCCGTGACAAGGCGGCTCAGTAGTCGTCATCGGCCCCGTCGGCCCCTCCACATTCCCATAAACCCTCCTCCCCCAAGCAGCCGCCTCAGCCAACGCTCCCAAATCTTGATCAGCCCCCGTCTGGAACATCTCAAAGTTAATCAAGGGAGTATCCTGCGGATTCGCACTCCTCAACCTAACAGTCCCCGCCTGGGAAATAGGATTGATCTTTACAACCGAAAAGCCAAACACCCCCAACGGATCAGGAGGGATAGCCACAACCGCATCATTGGGCCAATACCCCCTGAACGCAAAATTAGCCAGACTAAACACGAGAATGTCAAGCTCCCCATCACCGGAGTAGTTCGTCTTGAGCATAAAAGCGTTTGTGTTAGCCGCCGGGCGGGCATAGGGGCCAAGACCCTGATACCAGAGGTCAATGCATGGATCTGGGACGCCAGGGGGGCCGAAGCCGAAGAAGCAGTCTGGCTCGCCTGGGATGGGGATCGTGAAGAAAGGTTGGTTGTCTTTTGCGATGCCGACGACGGGGTATTCCGGGTTGTCTTGGAGGCGGGAGCCAACGCCGGGGAGGTCAACTAGGACGGAGATATTGAGCGAGCGGAGGTGTTCTTTTGGGCCGATTCCTGAGAGTTGGAGGAGTTGCGGGGTGTTGAAGACGCCGCCGGAGAGAATGACTTCTTTGCGGGCTCTGACGGTGCGTTTGGTGCCTGTGTTGGAAGGGTTGTGGCGGGCGTCGGCCGAGTAGAGGGATTGTCCTTCGAGGTACTCGACTCCGATGGCACGGGGCTTCTTGTTTCGGGGTCTGTCGAAGAGGACTTTGGTTACGAGGCTGTTTGTTTTGAGGGTCAGGGGGTAGCGAGGAGATCCACTGGGTTTTTTGGCAGCCAGAGTGTCAAGGACGATGGTGCGGGCACTGAAACGACCCCAGGTTTGGTTGGCGTGGAAAGGAAGGCCGAAAAGACCTTGGGTTGTGTCTCGAGATGGAGAGGGGTTGTTGAGATCGCGAGTCACATCGGTGAGCGCGTTGTTGGGGTTGCCGCCGATGGATGCAATCATAGACCTGAAGACGGAGAGAATGCCGGGACTGCGAGAGTAGACCTCGCCATCATTTCCGTTGATGTCGAGATAGCCATTGAATCCATGGCCCAGGGTTCCGGGTGGGAGATAATGGTTCCTCTCAACACGCGTGAAGATCTTGCGAATGTTGTCACCGCTGTGGAATTGTCAGTTCTCGACAAAGCCGCATATCTTGTGAGGGGATCACCAACCTCCAGCTGCGGTCACCCGTTTTCCTCCAAATTTCATCCCAGGTGCTCTTGCTGGGCAACACTGTAACGCCGGCGTTGATGACCGACGACCCACCGAGAGTCGCGCCGCGGGGGTAGAAAACACCCAAAGGCGTGGCATCAGCTGGAGCAGAGCTTCCATTGCCAACGAACAAGGTCCCGTCAGCACGTCTCCATGTCAGGTGGTTGTTCTTTAGCTGCTGCGTGTCGTCGCCATACTGCCTCACGTAAAATCCCCAGCGATTGGCATTGGACGTACTGCCGACATTGATGAGCTGTGTTCCAATATCGGCGCTCTGGTCATCGCCTGCCTCCAGGAGCAAGACAGAGTATCCGTCTTTGGCGAGGTTGGAAGCAAGTGGAGATCCGCCGGGTCCACTGCCTACAATCACATAGTCGTAGACATCTTGATTGTTGTTGTTGCCGCCACCTGGAATAGCAAGTGCGGGGGTGGCGCACAGGGCCAGAATGGCCGTCAAGCAATGCGTAAATTTGGCTGCCATTGTTGCGACTGAAGAGAAGAAAGAAACCGATTGTAAATGTCTGGCAAAGCTCTACCTCCTCTTATACCACTGCAGTCATCTTCACCTTACCAAGGAACTAAGCCATACTTAGGTTGATATTCTGCTCTCCAAGCCATGGTGCAATAGTGCTGATTTGGGAATCCGAACCAGCGCAACAGCAAGTCTGGAACCGTCATCAGTCATCACACCTTTACGTGGCATGCCAGGGGTGTACCAGCATTAGTCGAGGAAAGCCTTACCTGAACAGTCAGGAACTGCGTGATTGTGGTGGACAATATTCTGCGCCTCGTGGTAGTATTTGCTGCAATGCAACGCTAGCTTACGCCATGCAGCTCTGAACCAAGCTGATGGGCAGGCTCTTCAGTGGTTGGCTCTGGGAAGCAGGGTTCCGAATGTGCCGAGTCGATGATCACGTTATGCCAACGCTTGTCTTTTCCGTCTACTTACGACATGTGTCTTTTCAGCTGGACATGTCATGAATCGAGATGCACCTAGAGACACCTGCCGGGAGTAGGCCCTTTTACAGAAACCGAGTAGGCCTTCACAAATCTGAGTTAAAAGGGCTTTGAAGATGGTTAATAGGCGTTTGCAGATAGCCACCAGGCGTTGAAGGTCAGGTAATAAAGTTGTCTCGTATCTAAAAGGTCTCTCTAAGGAGTTGAAACAATACCTATCTAGAGCAATCTCGGGAGACATGCCTTCCAGTCTCAACCACCTTACACAGGGCAGCTAAGGAGGCGCCTGGGTGTCTCTTTGTTTAGCATGAGCCACTCGGGGGTTATATTTTCCTCTCGTTCAACGATAGCGAAGCAACTACCCTGCAACTTGCCTCAGTACTGCCACAGGCTACCAAAACCAGAAAATACATTTACCACCTGCGTACCCCCTCTACTCACCTTCCAAAGGTTCTGGACCCCGGGACACCATTGAAGTGCTCAATAAAACCGTGGAAATGAATGTATGATGTACAGAAAGGGCAGGAGATCTATGGACTTCTTGTATATATGATCTTCAGCGAACCCACTCTCATCCCCCATACTTAACTCCAGAAAGCATCCAGTACGAGACACCATAACTGACCCATGGCTCGGCATGTCCTGGTCGCTGATGTAGGACATCGCAGTAACTGCATAGTAATCGAAGCCGCTGTACCCTTCAATTCCACCGGTGAAATAAACCCGGTTCTCTGTTGTCCTTGACTTGGGTAACTGACCGTCTGCATCTTTGGCTGGTTGTGTTCAAGCCATTCATCCTCGTCTTCGGTCTCCCTGAAACGATACGTGCCGAGCCTTCCCTTCCCCCAGATCCCACAATCAAAACAGCACTTTTGTAGCGGGAGACAATGACGAACCAGCAACCTTTCCACACTACCACCGCTCGGTGCGCAGCGCAGCGTTGATCTCCGGAATAAAGTATGAGGCCAGTTTGGTGGTGATTAGCGTGACGATGACTTGGTTTCCAAACTTGGTAGCGAATTGACAGTCGGGTAGATCTGTGATCAGGTAGGTGTGTGTTTGTATCTCTTGACATCCTTTCGTGCGCTGATCATCTGGCATTGCCCTGCTTTGAAGAAAAGTAGAGTGATTATTTCGAGTCCTCCAAGACCCTACGTAGTGGTATTAGCTAAGTAATAATAAAGCTAATGGTAAGACGACGTGACGGGTGACAAAATGACACAGGCCACACTTTTAGATACGCATTCTGACTAGGTAGCCATGCAAGCATACATGGTTCTTGGACTCATGAAGGGATCTGCTATGCTTGGTTGGACGCCTATTACATCATCTAGCCTTCAACTACCTGCCTACCTGCCTTAGGTATATCAAATAAGGTCCCTGGCTAAGTGTCTTCTTGGCTGAGATCTGTCCACTCCGGGGTCTCGTCCTCCGCGGAATCCATCCATGAAATACAGCGGTTTTCGTCAATTCCAGGACATCAGCTAAGGGAAGGATAAAATATCTTCACAACCCGTCTACCCTCGTCACTGGCCTTCCACAACTTCTACCCTCCATGGCACCATTTAAGTGTGGCGCCAGCTGGGTTAAAATGATGACGACGAGCAGCTCGTCCCCGTAGGTTACTGTAAAGCGGGACTCAGGTTGGTGACCAGACTCCAGGCGCGACGGTTGGTACGCATAAACTGCAAGAGAGATGCGATATCGAGATAGTGTATAGCCTCATAGGTCAGCTCAAGTGGAAATTTCTCCAATGCTCCGAGGTTGGCATTCGGGGGGTTGACAGGAAACGTGTCGCTGCTTTCGGGAGGTGCGAATGGATGTGGATGTGATGTTGTTCGCTTCATGCCCCTGCTCATCAAGCTCCGGGTTATGCCAAGAAACAACACGGAGAATGGCACTCTTGTCCAAGTCGTCCATGGGATATGGTTTGCTGCGGCGCGATTCGGGAAAAGGCTCATGATCTGAGTCGGCGTCGTCGTCGGTCATGGCTGCTCCCCAAGTTGGGTGTTTGCAGTCGATTGAGAAGTATTTTGTCGGTGGGTGGGTAGGTAGGTGAGAAAGGCTGTTGGTCAAAAGAAAAATTGCAACGGGCAAAAGGCTGCATTTATAGGTACTGACTTGAGTTTGTCATCTGTACCCAAACCTTAACGAGCCTGTTGGTAACCTTTGAGAACTTTCGTGACGCCTATCAATGTAAGGTGAACTACGTACGTACCTTATCTTTGGAGACTTACGACCTAGGCAGGGATCGTCCAAAGCTTACAAGCCTAGAAAATGTTATGTCCATGAGTCCCGTACTCAAGATTGACCATATCAGTATTTTCAATCTTGGATGTCAGGCCCAGCCTTGCTACTCGAAATGGAAGGCATATCCCATGAGTTCAATGCACTTGAGAGTTGGGTACATACGTGACCAAATGGAGAAGCTGAGAGCCTATCTCCCTCAACGACCAACAAGTGGAAACGACTGAAACTCATCATCTCCCTAGACATGAAACGAAATCTCTTGGTGGACAGCTAACCTTGGAAGTGCTGCAACAGCCTTCTCTGCCCAGCATCGCATCTTGCCATTTTTCCCAGAATATTTGGCAAGAACCAGATGGCAAAATGTCTCTCTGCTCTCATCGTCCCTGAGAAGCAAAAAAGTCCTTCATCTGAGTCCCAACACATGATACAGCTCCAGGAAAAGCAGTCAAAAATGGGCGATCCTCAAACGAAGCAGGCCCCCGTCTCCACCTTCCCTAGCTTCTCTATGCTTATTTTCCCATCCTTCCACCGTATAATCCCTCAGCTATTATTTCTTCCACCCCGTCAGTTCAACCCAATGCCCCCCGGCCCTCGATACTCACACCACTGCCCATCATCGTCTCTTCAACCACCATCCTTTTTTCAACCACCATCCTTTCTTCCACCACCAATCTACATCAGCAACCCCAAAATGACCACTCTCCACAACCACCCCATCCTTTCCCTCTACCCCCCAATCGACCCAGTATGGGGTGACATAGCCCAACTCATCAAACCCCCTCCCACCGTCCTTCCAACCCTCTCTTCGACTCCCGATCTCACACCCTTTAATTTCCTCAACACCCAACACGACACCACTGCCCTCACCCACGCTCCTTCCTCCGACAACACTCAAATCGACAAGCAGCTCAAAGAATCCTGGAACAAAGGCCGCGAGTACGGGCTGCAGGAAGGAGCGTTGAAAGCCGCCAAGAACAAGGCAGCGGTCTTGACAGGGATGCAACTTTTCTTTGGGGTGGTGGTGGATAGTGCTCCTGTTGTTGAGGAAGAAGGTGATAAGGGGGGGGTTGAGACGGAAAGATCAAGCGGGATGGAGATGGTGATTTGGACGCCCGATACCAGCAACAAGGACACTGATGATGAAGAGGGGACAGAAGAGGGTGATTTACTTGATTTTGAGGAGATGGGCAGTAACAATGTTGAAGGGGGTCTGGGTATGGCTGAGACTACCGACAGTCTCAGTGATGAGCAAGTGCCCGTCACCATGGAGCAGTCTAACTCTCTCAATGCTACGACCGCCCCAATCGACGCCCTCTACGAATGGTTCGGCATACCCTCACTGTTCAATACCCAGCCTGTGGCACCCAACTTCCACAGCACCCGTACCATCCCACCCTACCCGTTTGATGGTGATGCCGAGCAGCCAGACGTCCTCCTCCTCGGCCCTCTCAGCGAGCCTACCTTTGAGGAGTGGAAAGGTGACCACGGCCGCGGCTATATAATGGGCAAGGCCATGGGAGTCTTCTCTACCACTCTCATTCACAAGAATCCTGACGAGACTTACGTCAGAGTCGAGTTTCACTCCCGCCGTACAAGAGATGATGCGCTGAGGGTGTTTGGTGGTGTTGTGGATGAGAAAGAGGGTCCGTTGTTTCAGAAGGGCGGGTATCCTTGGTAAGTGCATCAACACGACATCGCAAGGACCACCCATGATACTGACCAATGTGTAGCGGTGGAACCATCATGTTTGCCTGGAAGTGGAGGGGGGTGGATACAGACTGAACACCTCTCTATGGATTCCATGGCTCGATGTCGCTCTCCAGAGCTCTCACTGCTTAAACCGTTGGAAGTGGGCTGTAAAAATATCTATCTGAATATGTTACCCACAATGCGGCCATGAGGTACATACGGGTATCTGGTAGCTGGCCTAGCAAGATTTCATTTTTCTGCCATCTGGACTCAAGACCAATAACATGGTAATATTACGTCAAAGCCCAAGTGCTCGCACCCATCTTGAACCATTCTTGATCAGATATCCATCTCATTCCGCATCCTCCCACTGATCAATTAAATCCCCCATCCCCACACCCTGCACCAACCTCTCCATATTCACCCTCACACTCAACCTCACATACGGCGTCATCTCCTTATCCTTATTCACAAACCCACCCCCAGGCGCCGTGATATCCGAAGCTGCCCCCTTGCCATAGTGATGACTGAACAGCGGAGGCTGCACAGTAACGCAAACCGGTCGGTTCCCGGTCTCTCGAGGATAAAGTCCATCACACCAGTCCCCCAGCATCAAATCCCACCCTGCCGTCAACGTCTTCAACCCGAACTGGTATAGCAACTTCCGAGCACCTTGTTGACTGACAGCGTATGCTTGGGTGCACGTTGTCTTGTCCGAGGCATGCACGACTCTCGTGTGGGGTGCGTACTCTTTGGCAAGCGAGTCTTGGAGGGCAAAGGGATGCGCCTTCAGATGCTTGGCATCAGGCACGGTGACATCGCTGGGGATGGTAACTCGCAACAACGGGACTCTGTTCATTGTTGGCGTTTTGCTTTTGTGGGCGACAATAGTAGAGGCAGATGGAAATTCCGTGCCGCAATGACCCAACCACAGGACATCCCAGCTGTCCCCGTACGGTGTAAGGCGCGAGCGAAGATTTATCGGTATCTGAGAGACCGAGAGTTCGGAACGGCCCTCGGTGTCTGCAAGCGTCGATCTCGTTCTCGGGGCTGGTTGAGTGAAGGCTCTCGCAGCCTGAGCAAAAACTTGCATCTGTTCTTTGAGCCGGATGTCCCAGTCTGCGTCGTCTTCGAGGATAAGGGCGCTGGTTAAGTTATCTTGCACAACGCTGTCATCATATATCAGAATGAACATTTCCATCCAAGGGAAGTAATATAGGCCCACCGCTGCAACGCATTCATATGCGCCCTCCAGGACCCCTTATTTCCCTTTGAGATCTTCTTGTCCCAGCTGTCACCTGGTAGAACCCTCTCAGGCACGTCCTTGCCGTCAATACCGTCGATCCATTTGACGTCAAGCCTCGTCAAAGCAGCGGCCAAAGTCATGGCATCGCGTCTGTCTGATCTCTCTGGGAGGTTGATGACGAATATCTCCTGGAACTGTTCAGAATATCAGCCAGCTGCCCTGGGGGCAAGAGTGTCAGGTGGCAGTGCAATACTTACACCAAGTGTGGAATTCAGAACGTCGGAGAAGGCCTTGCCCTGTACTCGCGGGTAGTGAATGCCGCCATCAGACTGCAGACCCTGCGGCCCAAAGAACCAAAACACCACCAGGACAACAACAACTATGAGAGCCAGGTACCGGTGACCAAAGAGCACAGGCATGGTGGATCCATCGAAGCTGGGCTGTTGGGCGGAAATGTTGAAGTGTGAAGTTCTTGAGCCAAGATATGACGTTGGGATATAGTTTGACCAGCGGGCGGAAGCGACGACGTGGAGATTGGCGAAGGTGGGTAAATGCGGATAAAATCGCCGGTTTTCTTGATGGCGGGAAGGTGCCAAGCTACCGATCAGATCTCAAAGAGCCGCCTCCTCTTGATGATTGTCGTAATGCATTCCGAGTCCGTTCTATATCAAGAACAACGTCCTCGTCGGGATATGCTCAAAATAATCAGCCGCCGATCTTGTGTCCCACCAGCCCTCTCCATGTCCCTTCTCCATATTGACATAGCCCACCCTCATAAAAGTGCCCTGCTCTGTCGGCACAGGCAAGATGAGTAGACCTGCTGCATAATAAGCGCCATATCCTACGTTGCCGACACCAGCATAGACAAGCAGAACAAATAGCGCATCGAATGTTGAGGGGGCGACATCAAAAGTGGCCACCCCAATCTGCTCCCCACCATAACCAAAGATATTCGGTCCAACAATGAAGTTCTTCCCCAGACTAATTCTCGTCGCGTGACGCACAGGAAGAATACGCCCTCGTAGCTCCAGCTTTGCTCCCACTACATCGCCGTAGTTTCCCAGTGCACCACTCGCACGGAAAGACAGGTCGACAAACTCACAAGAGTAATCCGAAAACCCAAAGGTGGAATCGCGAGCGGCCCAAAAGCTGACCTTGCCACTGTAGCGCGCCCAAGACCAGGACGGCAGTGTACTCGAGGCCGGGGGATTCGTTGCCGTTTTCCCTCCGTACCAGAGAAGTCCCGCCAGAATGTCCTCTCGCCAGAGTCCAGCAATGTAAAACAAGTCAACAGACTTGGCCCATTCCTTGGCAATGCCAGCTATGGCAGGCAGCTTGTCGGTATGAAAAGAGAGCTGGCGCCCGCTGTACTCCTCAACTAAATTGTACCACTGTCTCATCCTCGCTGCGAGCTCATGCTTTGCTTCGGTCCAGTCTGGTGGTATTCTGTTGAAGTTGGGGTATACGGACTGGTATGGCGCAAATATGTCCATCCTTTCCTTCCACATCGCAGGTTGCACAGCGTCTTGTTGGATGTAATGGTATTTCCCATCTTGGCGGATCGAGGTATGTCTGCACTCCCAGTACAGCTGCTGAGCTCCGTAGTAAAGTATGCGAGGCGACAGGAGCTTTTCCTGCAGTACCCAACCACGGCTGTCAAGGGGTGTCTGTGTCAGACGTTCAATTTCGAATGTGGGATCCCGAACGTAGATGCTGCCCACCAACTGATCGTCCGGACTTCGGTACTCGAGTCGACATGCTGGGACATCACGGTGTCTTGTGATGAAACAGCCATCCCGGGCATTTCTGGCTGCTCTTGCGGCTATTGTCAGCACGCTGTGTTTGTAAATCTCTCCCATCATGGCTGATTCCTTCTCCCAGTCCTCTTTGGAGTCTTGGAGAATGCACAACGAGTCAATCCACAGATATCGAATTCCTAGCCTCCGCGAAATACGGGCTGCATCTCTGAAGGTCGGAGGCAGGTTGGAAATGGCTTTCGTATGTTCCTCAATATTGTCACTCGTCGTTGTGATTGGCACATGGCCACCCCAACAATGGCTCAATGCGCTATATTGACCCTGTCGACCAGCAGTATGTAGCAGGTAAGGCACCCGAGAACCATCAAATGGTCCGAGGTCAAGAACTCGAGTAGGGAGACGTGGAATCTCATCTCGTCGACCACACCCGGAGTGATTGCTCAGACATTTTTGAAGACATTGAGTGGCAAACGCAAAGTCATCGTTTGAACTGCCGTCTGTCATCGGCAACGGTCGACCAGTGACACCGCCGTGGTTCGCAGCAGGGTCATCTTGGCAGACAGTCAGTCAAATTCTCAGTTGATTGAGACACTACACTTTCATACCTGCATATGCGAAAATGTCAAGCACCCCAGACAAAGCGAACTGATGGTCGGGGTGCATGCTCGGATCAGCGGGCCCATCATCACCATCCTCATCGTCAGTATCCGCATCAGGAATCTCCCCAGATGTGATGATCTGGATGCGATCCAAATATCCTGTTGGGGTAACGCCCGGCCAAACGACAAGAGAGATCTCTCTGCCGGGATATTTCTCGGACACGTGAGCTAGAACGTCACTTCCTCGGTCCCCCTCTCGCGAATTGCTTTGCCCCAGGGCGTGCCAGATAAAGCGACAAAGCACACATCCATGGTCCATGGATTGTTTCAGGGCGAGGTAGGTAGGCTGGTGACGCTGCATCTTGCGGTCATCCGACACGCCCATTTGATCCAGTGATATTTCTCGACATATCCCGCAAAGAGGCCGGGAGCTGGAATGATTCGACTGTCTCATTGTTGATCGTGAGTATGAGCTTTCAGCGTTCATGTGGCTCGTTGCTATCGCCATTTGACAACCTCGAAGCTAAGGTACGCACAAATCGGCTGCCTCCAATCCCAGCCAATAAGAGGTTCCTCGATTCTGGCTGACAATTAGCTGAGGCTGAGCCCAACATTTCCATACGTGATAGAAGCGGGGGAAACGCTCCGTAAAATTCGTCCAGACCCCATTTTCCGGCCCATTCCCCCAACCAGGTTGACCTCTCAGATCCACTCGAGGTCGCGCCGGGCAAACAAACATGCGTCTCCTCAATACCCGAACCCTCGCCTTCAAGCAGTTCTTTGGCCGCCGGCCGCCCTACGCCATCTTGTCGCACACTTGGGACGGAGAAGAAGTCTCACATCAAGATGTCCGGGACCAGATACCTTCGCTGCAGTCGAAACAAGGATACCGAAAATTACAGGAGTCCTGCAGGATAGCAGCCGAACAGCGGCTCGACTGGGCATGGGTCGACACTTGCTGCATCGACAAGATGAACAATGCCGAACTGACAGAAAGCATCAACTCCATGTTCCGCTGGTATCAACAGGCCGCCGCCTGCTTCGTGTACCTTTCCGATCTTCCCGCCACCGGAGAGCTAAAGACCAATCTTCCAAACTGTCGATGGTTCCGTCGTGGTTGGACCCTACAGGAGCTGCTCGCCCCAGAGAAAGTGCAGTTCTACGACAAGGACTGGAACCTGCGAGGCGCCAAAGACGGTCTTATCGTCAAGCTCGAATCCATCACCGGCATCCCAGCCGACATCCTCACAGGCCATGCCTCCATCCGCCAAATATCCATCGCAGACCGCATGTCCTGGGCCGCAAACCGGCAGACCACCCGCCCCGAAGATGTCGCGTACTGTCTGCTCGGGATCTTCGACGTCAACCTCCCTATGATCTACGGCGAGGGCGAAAATGCCTTTCGACGCCTCCAAGAGGAAATTATCCGCAAAAGCAACGACATGACCATCTTTGCTTGGCAGAAAAGTAACAAACATGTCACTTCTTCTCTAGGTTCAACAACACCGCACAGGTCCGGATCCCCCTTACTCGCCACCTCCCCAGACGACTTCACCCGCCACAACAAAAACGAAACCATCTCCATCCTCAGCGTCCGCAACGCCGCCATGAGCGCCTCCATCAACCCAGAGTACATCGTCACCAACAAAGGCCTGCGCATCACCTCCTCCCTCCTCCGTCTAACACAAGAAGACATCGGCAAACCAGACCAAGGCCTGCATTATTTCCTCGGTCTAGGGGAGATAAAACCCCGATCCAGCCCGCCCGGCCAACGAGGAAGAATGATGGGAATCACCCTCAACAAAAACGGCCCCGACTTCTTCGTCCGCAGAAACTGCCCCTTACGAGTGCTATCCGAGCCAGAAGGTTCTGTTCTGCTGACAACCTGCAGAAGAAGCTTTTATATCCAGCTGGACGATACCGCTACCCAACCACTGAATATAACCTCACCGGTGGATGCAATCGCCTTTCCACTCCAACATCTCACCACCACCACAGACCCCCGGGCCCCAGAGAAAATCACGGTCTGGCCGGGAAGAGCTCGGCCAGAGAGCCACTGGGACGAAACCCGGCGTTTGTTCTTCCGTTCCAACAAACGGTTGCTAGTACTGGCGATATCAGCCTTTGCCATCTTCCAAGATGGTACAAGGGTGGAGTTGCTGATGTTGGTTGACCAGCGCGCCAAGAGGCCCGCTGTGCAGCTTTTTTTGCAGGAGAAGGAAGCGGAGTTGTATGAGTGGTTTCTTGGACGGACGGAGGCGAGCGATATTCATTATTGGGAGCAGCTGCCTGGGGAGTTGTGGAGGAAGGCGTCGCCTTGGCCGGGGAGTCAGGTTGAGGTTGTTGTGGGTGGGGGAAGGAGGTATGTGATGTCGGCGTGGATACAGGAGACTGATGATCCAGAGGCGGCGGCGTTGCATCAGGTTGTGTTTAGAGCTGAAAGGGCAGACGGTGTGACGGACGAAATCCGGGCGAAGTTGTAGATATCATGGATGATGCAGGTGTGTGTATAACTTGTTTCCAGTTGCTTGGCTGCTGCGCCACGACATTTGGTGCCATAGTCAGCTGCCTGGTCGGAGTTTGAGCCTCACCCACCCTGCTATGAGTCCCTCTTAAGGCCTTCGTTTCTCTTGGCTTCTTTCAACCTGCCTGCAACCTGTCAGTGCAGCGCAACGATGTTTCAGACAACCTTGGAAGCGACTCAGAGGCAATGGATTGGGACCACTTCTTTCTTTCTTCTCACGCACAACCTCCACATCAACCGTCGAGTACAATTGCCCCTCTCCTTGTTCCTTACCGCTTATCTGTGGTTTCTCCCAGTGCTCGCCACCGAAAAACCACCCCTATATGCACTGTCAATCCTCGTCGTCGCGTACGGACATGCATACTGGAGATACGGCATCAATCCCTTTGCCCAGATTGACAGTGCCGTCTCGCTGGCCGGCCGTATTGCTCGGGTGGCGTTCGTTACTATTAGCCACTGTTGGAGTGATTCGCTGGTTGGAAGGCTTTGGATCTTCTTTCACGATCTCGAAATCAAAGCGTATTGGACCTTTATCTTGGTACCCCTCGCTTACAAGCTGCGTCTCCAGCGGGTTTTCGAGTGGTTTCAGGTCGAGGTGTGCTTCTTGTGGAGGCTGGGGGCGGGGGGCGTTGAGTGGGATAGTTCCGGAGCATATCATTAACGTCTACTGGAGGTACAACAAGGCTCATCATCAGCGAAGAGCCCACGCTTATCGACCAAGTCAACCCAAATTGCCGCTATACACTTATACTCCCTTATCTCCAGAGAAGACCACCATCCGACTTTTATTGGTTCATCTTGGCCACCGCCACAAGGCTATGTCATGCAATTTGTTCGAAGGTGAGCTCAAATCGGCCCCACCTTTTGAGGCGATCTCATACAGATGGGCCCAAGCCGAGAGAGATGACGGCGAGCACATAATCGTCAGTGACTGCACATTGCGCGTCGCGCCCAATGTCTTTGAGCTTCTTGGAGACCTCCGATTTACTCTCCTCCCGCGATTGATCTGGATAGACTCAATCTGCATTGACCAGCTCTCGGAAAACGAAAAGTCGTACCAGGTGTACTTGATAGGAGATATTGACTCATCCGCATCCCTGGTCACCATCTGGCTTGGCTCACCTTCGAGAGAGATGAGCTGGACAACGCTGAACCGGGTCATTCGCTGGTTGCCGAAGCGGATCACGGAAGTTGATTCTTTCGACAGGATACTAAAGAGTGTCTTCGCCACCCTTGCCTTCCGCCTGATTGACCAGCTTCGCATCAACACTTCGTTTACAAGGGACAATCTCAAGGCATATTGGGAGGCGGGCAAGTATCGCTTCACTGCCTGCTGACTTCCGCTTATGCATCTCCTCGAGCATGAGTGGTTCGAGCGCATCTGGGTGGTCCAGGAAGCTGTTCTCGCTTCCGAGGCTCGTGTCATGTATGGACGGATGTGTTGCAACTGGGACGACTTCTATCGAGCGCTTGCGATTGTTGAATCAAATGTTCGTCTCCGGATAGCATTGGAGTGGACGCAGAGTACAGATTGCTGGAAGAACAAAATGACTCTGCGGAATTTTCCATGTTGGCACTGTATGTTGCATGCAGCACTGGAGAGTAAGACGCGTTGTGGGAAAGGGACTGCCGCAATTCAAAGATGTCATGTCGACGGCCCATCTACTCAGAGCAAGTGATCCGCGGGACAAGGTTTTTGGAGTCCATGGGCTCGCCGTCAAAGGCGAAGGCAGTCGTTTCACGCAACCCAACTACTCCAAGAACACCAATGAGGTGTATTTGGATGCTGCACTGCGAATGATTGAAGAGTGTGGTCTTTTCGAGCTGTTGTCACATGCAGGGACAGGGTGCATCGATGTCGATGCATTACAATGTCCTCAATCGTGGGTACCGGACTGGAGCCTTGCTCGTCATGCTGAACCCCTTGGGTGCATCTCTGGTCAACCCCCTTACCGCGCGGGTGGGACTCCCAACGTTCTGGATCTCCCCTCGTTTGCTAACGGTCCTTTGGTTCTTCGAGGAGTGGAACTGGACCTCGTCGAGTCAGGCTCTTGATAGGTACCGAAAGAGTGCGGAGCCCACCTCAATAGAGGATGTCTTCATCAGATTGCTGATTGGCGATCGCACTGAGACAGAATGGCCTGCCCCAGATTCAGTTCGCGGCCTTTACGACCGGTGGCTGCTAACCATGAGGCTGTACGAGAAGATGTATCGACTGGTGGAAACCAATCGAGGGAACCACCAGCTGAGGACGACTATATTGAAGGCATGATGGCGAGACGCAGATATAGTGAACTCATATCCAGAGCTTGGCGGGGAAGGAAGGTCGCGGTAACACGGAATGGCTATGTGTGTCTCATCCTTGAGACATGCAAAACCCGGTGATGCTGTGTGGCTGATCGATGGGGCCCCAACGCCGTATGTTCTTCGTTCGTGGGAGACGGTGGACGGCGGTTGGGAGTTTGTTAGAGATTGCTATGTTCATGGTGTCATGAATGGAAGCGCCGTTGTAGCTAGCGGCCCCAGGAAGATAGTCAAGCTTGTTTAGGGAACAAACCTTTGCTCAGTAGCTTACTAGCACCATCGATAGCCCCAGCCACAACTGTTGCTGTCATAGCAGGAGAGACGAGCAAATATGGCGTGATATTCAAGAGCACCTTCCTCGTTTGATATTCATCAAAGAACCTTCCTCTTCTCAATCTTTATTTGAATCTTGGTAAGAGCCCAAGGCTGTTGCCCCTCCCCTCCCTTTCAGCCACAAACCCCGCTGACCATGTATTTATGCGCCGGTCAATTTGGGGATTTACCTTGAAGGAAGTCGCAAATTTTAAGCCAACATTACTCTCGAAACCCGGAGAGTTTTCTCCGCACGCAACATGTCGTGACGTCGACGATTTGGTTGAAGATATGGATGCCAAGACAACTCCTGTCCATATGACGGCAGCATTGTTACCGTCGCCGAACTCATGTCTTCTCCCCACAAATCCACTGTCCGGTATCTCTCACGACCCAAGGTACCCTATTTACATCCATCGACAGATCATCCACCATGGTTGCAGAGAACATGACGGCCAGGCTGGCCGAGATGGCCCTCGGACACGGTGACCAAAACCGTGCGGCTCACACCGATATCTCTAACCCTGACCGCGACGGCGGCCGGTACACGGACGACAGCAGCGCGAAGATGAAAGCCCTCGCTTGGATGGGCAAGAACGACGTACGAGTCATCGAGACGTCCAAGCCCAAGATCGTCGACGACCACGATGTCATCCTCAAGGTCACTGGTTCCACCGTCTGCGGCAGCGACGTACACCTGATGCATGGAGTGGTGGTGCAGGTCGAAAAGGGCGATATTCTGGGACACGAGTTCTGCGGCGTTGTCGAGTCGGTGGGACCGTCGATCACCAAGCTCGCTGTTGGTGATCGGGTGGTGAACAGCTTTTGCATCTCTTGCGGCGAGTGTAGTTACTGCAAGGACAAGCTCCCTACTGCATGCGAAAAGACGAATGCCTCAACTCTTCACGCCAAGCTTTATGGCGGGCGCATGGGCGGCATCTTTGGTTACTCACACTTGACGGGGGGGTATGCGGGCGGACAGGCCGAGTACGTCAGGATCCCGCTGGCTGAGAACAACCTCCTCAAGATCCCTGACAACGTTCCGGATGAAAAGGCACTGTATCTCTCTGATGTGCTGCCCACTTCGTACCACAGCGTGGTCTACACCGGCGTCAACGAGGGAGACACAGTCGCCATCTGGGGCCTCGGTCCCATCGGCTTCATGGCGTGCTTTTGGGCAAAGAAGAAGGGTGCGACACGTGTTATTGGTATCGACAGCAACTGGCGGACCGAGTACGCAAAGTCCAAGATCCCGGGGCTAGAGACCATCAACTATGCAACATTGGAGTCTGGACAGACAGTGCCGACAAAGATACACGAAATGGTGCCTGGGGGTGTTGATGTCAGCATTGATGCGAGCGGAGGAGAGTACGCCAAAGGATGGGCGCACAAGCTGGAGATGGCGATTGGGGCGGAGCAGGATACAAGCGAGATGATCAATGAATGTCTGTACGCGACCAAGAAGTTTGGGAGAGTCGGCATCATTGGTGATTACGTCGGGTTCACTAACCATTTCAACGTCGGTGCGCTAATGGAGCTTGGTATTTACTTGATCGGGTGTGGACAGGCTCCGGTGCAGAGATGTAAGTTTGCTCATATCTTTAGTGACCGCTTCAGTGGCTAACATTGCTTTAGATTGGGAGGAGCTTCTCGAGATGGTTGAAAAAGGAGAGATCGATCCCTCCATCATGTTGACGCATCGGTTCAAGATTGATGATATAGCAAAGGCATATAAGTTGCAGGAGAAGAGTCTGGTGAAATGTTTTGTCGAGACGAGGTTCTCTGCCCCGCGTGCTGAAGGGACTCCGGAGCTCACGAGTTTGTAGTCTTCCCACTCCATCATGGACCTAGGTACCTTACAGGCCTGTATTGGGGCTAGCAATGGCGGCTCTTGCAAGCAAGAGAGTTGTATCGTGTTATTATTTGAATTCTCATGCACAGCCTTGTCTCATCGTGTCATCGCCATATTTGGAGTCTTCACCGAGCCGGGGGTTCATGACATCGACGGTGTAACCAGGTTAAAACATCATGGAACTGCAGGCCCCCCGACAAATTTTCCTTCTCAATTCAACACTCAACTCTTCGAGACGTAACGTCGTATCGTGTCTGGGAAGAAATCAGAATCGATTTTGGCATCCTCCCAACGTATGTCTTGGCAACAGTTCAGCCTCTGTTCTCACAACAGCAAGCCACGTCAGCTGTTGGGTTTAAGCCACCACGCATGTCGTCGTAGCTTTGCAGTGTCAAGTAGGCAGAGATACAACGCAGAATGCATGGGTATAAGGGTCCTCGTATTCTCGAAGGGTTACCGGGGAAAGTCGGTGAAGGATCAGGCGCCCGGCGGGCATCGACTTAAAGAGTCCGAAGAATGCCTTGCAGTTTCGAAAAGGCACATTGATGGCGTGCTTTGACAAAGGTTAGTCCTGGATTGGGTCTCAATGTTCAATCTCAGCACTGCAACCTTCTAAAGACCCAATCTCAGCTTGTGCTATTCCGCCCATTTCCTCCAAGAGCCAGAGATGCCGTTCATGGTAAATAGGTAGGTGACAGGAAGACACAACCTTCGTCTGCCCGCCTTTGAACCGCTGGATCGGCATTTTACTTCCCCTTAAAAGCCTTGCCCCGATCCGCGGATTGAGGTCACATTCTCGGCTTTAAAGCCACCTTACATGCTACCGAGCATGATATCGCAGGGAAATGCAAAGTCCCGGGACTTTGTTGTTGTCTGATTCATGCGGATCTTTACCCACCTGGCCGGCCCATATCCGACTGGATCAGGTCGGATTGGGGCACTGTGTAGGATCCGACTTCCCCCAATGAAGTGGCTCCAATTAGTCAAAGTGCAACCTGGAATACCACATTACAAACCTGGGCGAAGGAGGCTATGCTCGGGTTCGCATGATGTCGAGCCGCTTGCGCGTCCATATGCGCGGTCCGATGGAACTTGCCGTGCTACCCAAGATCCTGGTGCATGTCTGTAGAACGATCAATATAAGACGGAGCTTGTCGTGGCCAATGTTCAGATGAGAGGCAGGTAGGACAGGTTGACGGTTTTGTACTATCATTGTCATTCATCATGAGACTTGCAGCCTTTCTTTCTTTGGCGGTGGCCGCTGCGGCTGTCAATGTGTCCAACAGCGACCCCTTTGAGCAATGGCATGGGCCTAAGGCAGGCGATGGTGCGTAATTCTCACAGCGGGAGATCTGTGATGCCTGATTGCATCAGCTAACATTTTCATAGTCCGTGGGCCATGCCCATTCCTAAACACCTTTGCCAACCACGGCTTCCTCCCTCGTACCGGCAAATACATCACCCTCGATGACCTCACCAACGGCCTCTTCAACGCTGTCAACTTCGACGCCAACATCTCCGCTTTCCTCTTTGACTTTGCCATCAGCACGAACCCGGAGCCGAACTCTAGCTGGTTCTCTCTTGACCACTTGACCCGCCACAACGTGCTGGAGCATGATGCCAGTCTCTCGTATGTCACACCCCCATAAACTCCAATGGATTGCTCTGATATATGTCTTCACAGTCGCGTCGACGCCTTCCACGGCCACGCCGACATTTTCAACCAGGAAGCCTTTGACGAAACCCGCTCCCACTGGGGCGACATCGTGAATGTCGAGAGCGGTGCCGCTGCCATCGTCGCTCGCATGAAGACATGCAAATCAACCAATCCTCAATACTCCCTCTCCCAACTTGGCGAGGCTTTCATCCTCGGCGAGACAGCCGCGTTCATCTCCATCCTCGGAGACGCTGAGGCCCTCACTGTCGAGAAGACGCGTGTGGAATACCTTTTCCGTACGTTTAGCATCGTTCTATCACATCACACTCATTGAAGTTCCGGTTTCTGACTTGGTAAATATAGAAAACGAGCGTCTCCCGACCGAACTTGGCTGGAAGAGACCCGAGGCTCAGTTCACGACCGATATTCTGGTGCGGAACCTGCAGGCGGTGGCTGTCGAGTATCAGAAGAGGCTGAACTCGACTGTCTTGAGGAAGAGGGGGGTGGATTATGCTGAGCGGTTGATGAATGGTAGGGCGAGGGTGCTCTAGACAAGACGTCTGGTTTGTGCACAGATGAAAAGGATTGCAATATCTAGCTAAAGAACCAGGCTGCAACACCTGTAGAAGCCTTTGGCCACATTGCACATGTCTCCCGTCCAATGTTGGGGCTCTTACACACGTTACCCCTTCGCCTGGTGTTCTCAGCTGCTCCGGCCCGTCTGGGCTTCTAACATGGCGCCTGTCAGGAGCAAACTGCCCGCGCCGGGATGAGTGTCCCGAGCGACAGGGACGCTCGATAGGAAGGAAGTGACTGCCATTTTCAGAAGGGAAAGATGTCGCCAGCCCGGAACCGGGGCTCCGCTGATGAAGAAGCGGAGGTGAATAGGCGACTTCCAATTAAAAATGTGGTGATATCAATGAAGATGGGTGGTGACGTCATGAGCACTTCACTTGTCGTACCTTCACTCTCCACCACCACATGAACGCGTCATTGGACTAGATGTAAATGATTCAGAGGGAAGGAGCCGAGAATTGGTTGCCGATATTTAAGGACCTGTCCCAAAGCTGACGAACAGCCATTTCAAATCTCGCAGTCCTCATTGATCAATTTCTCGACTTGCTTTACCACTTCGACAAGCCACAACAACACTTAAACAACCACAACCACAACCACAACCACAACCACAACCACAACCACAACCACAATCACAACCACAACCACAATCACAACCACAACCACAATCACAATAACCATGATGCGTCTACGCCCTCTCGTATCAGCCCCTATCATGGGCGCCTGGAGGCAACAAACCCTCCCATGTGCGGCTCGTCAGTTCTCAGCCTCCGTCAAGCCCGGCACATCCATCTGCGAAGTCATCACCAAAGACCACCGAGAGCTCGAGCAGTACTACAACGAAGTCATCAACTCCAATGACCCCGATCACCAACAGCGCTTTGGCAACCAGTTCACTTGGGAGCTGGCGCGCCACTCGGTCGCCGAAGAGCTGATTGTCTATCCCGCTTTTGAGTCTCATATGGGCGACAAGGGCCACGCCATGGCCGAGGATGACCGCAAGCAACATCACAGAGTGAGCATCTCCATTTAGCGCTTCCGATACAGCACAGTCATACTAACAAAATTCAACAGGTAAAAGAGCTCCTCAAGGAATTCCAGAACATGAAGGCCGAGTCGGCAGACTACGTCCCCAAGCTGAAGGAGCTTTGGTCGGTCTTGTCGCAGCACATCAAGGAGGAGGAGGAGAATGACCTGCCGGCGCTCGAGGCGGCGTTGCAGTCGGCCAAGGGCGAGTCGGAGGGCATGGCGAAGAAGTTTGGTCTCACCAAGGCGTTCGTTCCATCAAGAAGCCACCCAAGTGCGGGGGAGAACCCTTACTTCGAGTCGGCCATGGGAATGTTGGCTGCGCCTATTGACCACATTGCGGATATCTTTAGGAAGTTTCCTGGGAACACCAAGTCCCCCAACCCATCTACCAAGTAGATGGAGACATGAGATAGGAAAATGGGAGTTTTTTTACATACTTTAATGCATAATTTGGACTTCTGTTTCGAGTGCGGTATGCCTGCCTACGTGCACGATAGCTATGGTCTCAGGCGCTCGACAGGTTCTGAGGAGGCCTGGTCCAGTAGACCCAACCACGCATAAATGGGTTTTGGAGAGCTTCATACCCAGGTATTTCGACGGTTTTGAGCTCCTTGAAGCCGATATTCTTAAAGGACAGCCTGTCTATGGGAGTCCCTGCCACTCCTATTCCAGTACCATCTTCCGTCCCCAAAGCAAGAAACCAGGTGGTGATGCTGGTTGCGTGTCCTCTGCCAATAGGCTGGCTGGGTGGGTGGCGGTCATTTTAATCACCTCTCGTCCTTTAAACGCACTGTAGGAACACATTTTAGCTCGCGGCGGCTTATATAACACTACCGAAATGGATCGCAACGTACGCGAGCTCTTCGGGATGAAAATCGTGTCGTCAAATATCTTAGCCCCCACTGGGTCTTTGTCGCGCGTCAAAACCGGATCGTCAGTGTTTGGTGGACCGTCCCTATTGGAGGCAAAAGATCACATCGTCAGTGATGCTGTTTGCAGCCACGATGAACCAACAGAGTGAGGTAGAGACTTTACCGTTGGGTTGGAACTGCCCATGACGCAGGGAGCCTGGCAGTAGGGGCAAGGTTGCAACTGATACAACGGCCTTCCCCTTGTTGAGAGAGTCTCGCGGAATTTGCTCCTCAAACGGAGGATATACCCCAGCCAACGCTTCATGCACGTGTTTGCTTTCAGATTGGTCAAGATTGTCTTGTACGACTAGGACTATGGAGTCAGGGTCGAGGATGGCATTGCGAAAGGAATTGCGGTAGCTTGAGAGGGTGTCTGTGGGATACTTGCCGTGATGAGATCTCTCATAAGTGAACCATGAGGAATAGAAGAAGGATGAGGCTGCGATCATGCCAATTTGGGGGATGTCTTTAAGGCGGGCAAGGCGAAGGGCGGAGGAGCTGGAAACATTGAGTTGGAGGTTGACCATTGCTTGTGTTTTAATTGTTAGTGTTTGGCGTTGAACTGTCCCCCATGGCTAACGAGCTTGGGGCCCGTGGACCCCGCGTGTTGCCAACGCAGAAGTTCAGGAACTTCAGATGAAGAGCCAGTGTTTGCAACTCGGGCACAAATGCTCCGGGCGTGGTCGCTTCTCACTGTAGTGGGTCGTTCACTACCTACGTACAAGCTCTGTCCCTGCTGATCTTCGGTAGTGACATCACCGCCCGTGGCTCCACAAAACTCCACCAAAGCTCTGTTGTTAACCTCACCTCATCAGCCTCCAATGCCAAGTCTTCCCTTTCGCACCCAAATCGATTTCTCCCACCGAGCAAAAACTGCGAAAATGCTTAGAATACCGAAAAGAATCCCTGCCCTACCACGGGTCTCAAAGTCGTCGGCCATTGAAATATATCTCCCTCATTCGACGCAAACACGCTCCATCCAACAGCAACACCACCAACCCAACCAGCAGCCCTCATCACAGCCATCCACAGAAACACCGCCGCCCAGCCCCCAAGAAGATGCCACCCCACCAAAAAAGAAGAAAACCCTCAAAGAACTAGACGAAGAGCTCCGCCTGAAAATGGAAGGCCTCTCAGGCGAAGGAGGCGAATCAGGCGTCGAGTACGAAGACGGGAAGCCAGTCGCGATGAAGAGAGGCGTGAGGGACAACATGTTTCGCTACATCTAACCCTCCTATCATGTATCTAGCTAAATACCAAGACCAAGCTCCCCAATAATAACACCCGCCGCCTTCTCCCCCACCGCCATGGCCATGTTATTCGTATTCGCAGCTACATTCCCAGGCAGGACGCTCAAATCGGCGATCTTGAGGCCTGTGGTGCCGTACACATTCAGGTTTTCGTCCACTACCGACCCGATTTTGCATGTGCCGAGGGAGTGCCAGGTCGTGCTGACATTTTGACGGATATGCTGCTCGATTATGGCGTCATCTTGGGGGGTGTAGGAGATGTTGTTGACCTTGCCGTTGAGGGGTTGGTTGAGGTGGACTGCGCTGGCTTTGGAGGAGGGAGGGAAAGGGGGGTGGCAGGGGGTGACTTCACCGCGGTAGAGGGGCAATCGTCGGGCGATTTCACGTTGGGTTTTGTACAACCAGATGTGCATTTTGATGTCAAGATTGTTTTTGTCGGTCAAGAAGCCGGTTTTGAAGTCTGGTGGGGAGGTCAGTTCGGGGCTGGTGATGTGGATGTGGCCGCGGGAGTAAGGGTGGACGGTGAAGCAGCTGATGGAGAAGTACTGTTTATCCGGGCCGAATGCGGAAACGAGGTCGGGGTTGTTGGGGAAAACGGCTACGGGGGCGATCATGCCGAGGGGCTTGTCGGGGGTGTTGGCGAAGTCGTTGTTCCAGGCGGCTTCAAAGGCCGGTCCTAGGTCGGTGATGTCTTTGTCGGCAAGAGGGCGGAGCTTGCAGGTTACATCCATAGTGTTCCACCCCAGGGTTGGGTCATTATTTTGGATCAGGGTGGCTGGATCTACGCGACCAAGGGCGACAGAATCGGCTGTCTCCGATGGGGATAAAGAGGAGTGGTAAGGGTACACGCAGAGTTGGTGGTCTTCGTATTCTGCGCCAACTCCGGGTAGGGGGACAACTACTTCAACTTTGGCGCGGGAGAGAACTTCGGGGGAGCCAATGCCAGATCGCTCGAGAATGGGCGGTGTGCCCAGGGCGCCGGAGGAAATGACTATCGTTTTGCGGGCTTTGACCGTTTGGGTGGGTGAATGAGTGTCGTGGTAAAGCGGGTTGCGGGTGAACTCTACAGCCCTGACGCGCTTGTTGTCGTCAAAGAGGACACGGATGACGCTTGTTTCGAGGAGGACATGGAGGTTGGGATTGGTGCTGGATTGGAGGCGGGGGTGGAGGTAGCGGTTCGCGGTATCTTGACGCGCACCGTCGGGAGATACATAGCGGAGGGCGGGTTGGGCTCCTGTGTTCCCGATTAACAGGTCGATGGGAGTTTAGCTGCAAACTGGCACAGAACATACCAATTCCATTCGAGGAGTCCAGGTTCTGGAGATCATCACTTGTGGGCCATCCCGTTTCTTCGACTACAGAAAGGAACTCATTTTGGAACCTGGTAGATGTGAAAGTGCCAGTAGAAACATTAATGGGACCATCATGACCATGCGTTCCATTGTGGTCCACTCCGTGATAAGTCTCCAGCTTTAAGTGTGTCAGTGAATCCAGTCTCTCAAAGCATCCCTTGGTTAATACTGACCTTCTTTAGATACGGCAACATCTCATCAGCAGACCAACCCGGCACACCCCACCCGTCGAAGTCGGACCTCTGAGCCCGAGTGTACATCATCAGGTTGATCGACGACCCGCCCCCGAGAACACCACCAGCAGGGACAATGATCTCTCGACCATCCAGCTGCTCCTCCGGCGCTGTTTGGTAAAAAATGCTTGCCTTGCTGCCTGGCACAATGTTTTGCATGAAGAACAGCGGATATGCGATTGTGGGCAGGTCATTATTGCTGCCGCGCTCAATCACCAGGATGGAAAGGTTGGGATCAGCATCTGTTAGTCTTGCGGCGACAATACAACCGGCCGTGCCACCTGCCCGCTAAGTTAGGCCTCTCGTTCACTGCTTGTCATTAATTAGAACGGTGAGAGTCTCACCTCCGGCGATGATAATGTCGACCTCGGTGAGGGATTCCGGTAGCTCTTTGTAGAGGCCCATGGTGATGTCCAACTGAGTCTCAGTGCAGAAACGGTCAAAAGCGGTAGTGAAATGCGTGACTCTGACACCTTTATGGGCGGCATTCAACCAGTAAAAGGTTGCACATGTTTACAACCTCAAACTCGGACTTATAGTCGCAACACAATTTGGAGGCATGCGAGCCACATCTTGCTTACTGGCTGGAGGGACTGTCATGCAACAGTTGATAGGTTGCATACCGACGCAGAGAATGAGCCGAGACTCGAACTTTGCATGTTGCTTGGGTTGTTGGTGGTATCAATGAGGGATCTGGCAACAGCCAAGTAAACCCTGCAGTGCCCAGAACTCCCCATGGACCTCGTGAGCATGTAGTAAGCACTGTTGCAGGTAGTAAGCTGCATCGGATGAATCCCTATTCCCATTCATCGATGGGTCCTTGTTACAAGAAGATGCAGGTTGAGAGTCAAGCAAAGTCTCTGCAAGAAATAGGGATGTCATTGCTCATGCATGGCTGGTACTCTATCTAGCCAGCTCCCTCAAAATTACCACCCAGTCCGATCCAGTAAACAAATATAATTCCACATTGAAGTTGTCCACCCTTGTGATGACATCAAGAAAGGGATTGAGAGCGCTTAGATGATGCAGCAGTCGCAGGGCAATGGGCAGGGAATGATGAAGCAGAAACGACCAGGGCAGCAGCCACCGCGATCACCACCTCTCAGACCGACCTCTGAGTCTTCGTGTGGCTTCTGGGTATCTGATTTGCCTGTCAGTTGATACAGTCCAATTCTGGGGGTGAAATGACCGAAACATACCCATCGGTTGAAATGTTGCCGGCTGGCTCGTCTGTAAGTTGCTATCCAGGTGCGCATTCTCTGGGCGCTGGACAGCAGCAGCATCCATGATCATGGGCGATTGAGTGGTGGGGCCTTGAGGAGACATGGTGATGCTGGTGAGTGTGTGGGGGTTGCGATGAACTGTGGAGAGAACCGTTGGAGATGTCGGATTAAGCTTTCTTGTGTTTCTTGGCTTGAGATGGGAGAAGGTTGAGTGTGCGGGAAGTGAGGAGAGATCTAGAATATTTGCTCGAGAGAAATGGAGACGAATGACGGAATAAATCCGAGGCGGGCACAGCAAGTCTCAGCAGGTTCCAGGTTGCGGCGGCGGCGGCGAGAGTGTTGCGTTGGCTGAGAGGTGGGTGGTTGGTGCGAAGATTTCATTACGTCACTGGACCAGTCGCACGGTGTCACCTTATCGCACATGAACTAGACGATATGAGCCCTAACCACTTGTATAACTGACCACCTCTTTTCCCCAATGCTGTCTGTCAGCGCCTTTTCCTCGCTTTCATGACTTGCTCTCTTTTTCGTCTTTTCGTGCCTCGCACACCCCAATCATGTTGATTGAGCCATTCGCTCCGAGTTATCCATCGACATTGAATCAGTATATCCGCCCCTAACAAGAGCACCTTAGACGTTCTGCTTGCAGTTCTATTGGCCGGCGGCCTTGATGCACCCTATCTTTAGTTCAGTCAGGTTTCAACATGCTTGAGAAAAATGAAGCTTGCCGTCGAACGAAATTGAATAGCATTCTTTCCGTCACTGCAGCAATCTACCTGCCTCAAGTCATCTTGGGTGCTAGTTGAACTACACTATCTACAGCAGTTTTGCGCACAGTGTCTTCCCAACCTCTGCTATTAAATGGGCCTGCTCTTTCCGCTGAAGTACTCTTTCTAAATACGCCGCAGACCTTTACAAACTTGGTGTCAGGTGTCATGCCAATTCCATAAATGACCTTTAGCATGATTTCATGCTTCAATAACAAGCTGTAATCCTGTTGAATCCTTTCCTTTTCCGGCCCTGGTTTGGCCAGGACCAAATGAACCTTCACGCAGCACAACATCAGAGCTGCTAATCCTGCACCTAGCGCCGTGGCGACTGATGATCCAGACGGTTTCCTGAAAGACAGACTGGCTCTTTCGCTTCCAGGCACGCTGACTCTTTCTCCTGGTAAAGTGAATGTTATCCGATCTAAACTCCCGACTGATGCAACGGCATTTCCCCAGACTGATGCTGCACCGATGGTAAAGATTCTTCCGGGGCGGCCTTGGAAGAGTATGTGACGTTCTGCTTTGCTCCACGGTCACTGGCAGAGTAAAACATGGGGATACCTCTCTGTGCCGCATCGGCGATTGTCAGTCCCAGGTTCTGGTCTCCTTCTGTTCCCGTAGGTTCGATAGTCCATGGCATGGAATTGATGTTCACCTCCTTGCGCACCGCAGCCCTGATGGCTTTTACGGCACTTCTTGCTGCTATCAGTCGAAGGTTTGGGTCCTCTAGGTGGTGGTAGTCTTCCAGCCGCAAGACGTATATTTCAGCGCTTGGACACATGTAGTAGATGTGTCTAGCCATGGCGGTCCCGTGGCCCACGCTGGAGACATAATGCGGATGGATCAGGTTGCGCTCTTTGTCTCGAGTAGAAAAGCTGTGTCCTCCGATGAAGGTGCGCTTGGGGAGATCTTTGTAGTCGACGCCGTCGTCTATAAGGGCAATTTTGATGCTAGCGCCCACAATCTGCCGCAGAGTGTTTGAGCCCCCAGCGTCGATTTCCCCATCAAAGTTTTTTCTCGGCTAGGTAGAGGAGGTGGTGGAACTCATTCATGCACTTGATCCATTCATCTTTGGTTTGTTGCTTGCCAACATTCCGCGGGGTACGCGGGTAGGCTAATAATTCTGTGTGGTTTCGGTACGGAGGACCTTGACTCCGGGGCAGAGTTCCTTCATGCGCACGACAAAAGTCCATAACATAGGTGTCAGTTCGGGCTTCTGATTCTGATCTCCGCCAGGTATTAGTTCCGCTTCCACTCTGTCTCAGAGAGCTCAGTAATCGCAAACAACGTACCTCTCCAATGGAAAGGAACACCTGCTTTAGCTTGCTCAACTTCCTGAGTCCGCCTGGCTTAGCCCAGCCTCTCAAGACGGCATTGTTGCCGTTCTAGTAAAGTTGAACCTCGCGCACATTCGGCGCAACATTCCAGATAACCTCGGAGAATGTATCTGTTTTTTTCCAATCCCAGATTTGGATCCCAAAGCCTTTAAGTGATCTCTCAATTGCTTCATCAGTGTGTGGTCAGGTATGTGAGGCTTCTGAGTTGTCGGATACGGTCGGCTCATCGTCCACCATGACGACAAGGATGGATTTGACTCCCTTGTCACGAAGGCAGTCAGACACAAAGAGGAGATCATTTCTCCCAATAGCACTGCCACGAGGCTCCCGACTAACAGCAGCTTTCCGATGGATGAGCGGGACTTTTGGAATCCCAACATATTGGAGCACATCACTGAACTTGAGCTTTCCTAGGAAGATCTTGAACTCCTCTTCGGAAACTGTAGAGTTGTCGTAGCCGGAAAGATCAAAAGAAAGCTCCACGTCTTTGATGTGTCAGTGGATGTGAATAGGAACGGGGGGATAAGCATACGGTACTCCAATGAGTCGAGGGCTTCATACCTGGTGGTGTGTCTAGTCCGTAGAGAATGTCCATGCACTTGTCGTATAGCCTAGAACGGACATAGTGTAATTGGAGAAACCGCTCGATTTCCTTGGCAGTCTCCTCATCGGGTCTTGGTCTCAGATTTGGATCTGACTTTTTCTCAGTGCAGTCTATGGGTTTCGACTCAGGCCTCAAGTGAGCCCCTGGCGCTGGCGCTGGCGAGAGGTCTCGCCCTTGGCCAGATGTGTAAGGAGTCATTGTCGCGGACTTTGCGGATCACGATTCCCGTACTTTGTCAGATCAAGCTTCAGGTTGGGTGTAAATGAATGCTGTCCGCTGATGCTATTCGGAATAATGATCGGCAGCTCAGCTGTTGCCTTGTCCTTGAGATTCATGCCAAGTTTCTGTTGATCGAAGAACCTGCTTTTCTTGTCCTTGTCAATGGAGGTGTCAAGACTGCTAGCCTTCGTTCAATGTGCTTCATTTTTTTTGCCGCTTTGTCGAAGGGCTTTTGTTTTGTGAAGATATAATAAAAATAAAACGATCGGCCGTCATTATTGAAGTCTCAATCTTGGATGGGATCGGAGGCAGCCAGGCCCTTGGAGGTGATAAGTTCCACAACAGCTAGTTGCCCTTCTCGACACCTCCTGTATTCAACGGCGTGGTGGACGTGGTATTGCCCTTCACATCCTTGGCCGTCAATGTCTCCGATTTAGCCAACTTGATGAGTTCGGGTAGGACTTTCGAACTTTTGTCAATTGCCACATGGATACTGTCAAGGCCCGAGTTAGTCTGGCCTCATGATAACGATGCCTGTATATCTTCAATGCTTGCCAGTTTTTCCTTCTCTTGATTGTCGGCCATGCTGAGCACAGAATCGCCTTTTTCATGATTGCTGTAAAGGCATATCCACCTTACCAGGTCTTCTTTTTTCTCCTCAATTGCACGAAGGAGGGGCGTGTAGCGATACCTGTTTGGTCAAACATGAGGCCGTTCTTATGTTTGACCAAAAACTCTATCATATCCTCCGGTTTTGTGTCTTTTCCCGGAAGCTTGCGTTTCATTGCCTTTACTAAGAGGTGAAGTGCATTCTCCTTGTCAATCGTATTCGGCACCTGTGCCAGGCGGTCCCAGTCGGCTCTAAAATTGTGAGTGGTTTTGTTGCCCCTTAAACATTGTCAAGAATCTTGTTCACGAGTTCCTCAACTGACTCTTTCTTATCATCGTCCGAGTCATCCTTCTCTCCCTCACCAGTATCGCTGTCACGAGTCTCATCTTCTGGCGGATACTTCATGGTGTCCTGGTGATATCTGAGGGGAAGGATTTCGATAGACCAATGGAACCGATATATTGGATGGGTGTTCTGTCAAAAATGAGCATGGCTGAACATGCGCCAAAAAAGAAGATCTGTGACGATGAAGACGTCCATCACATACAGCCAATCAAGTCGTGGGGATCAGAGCCTCGCCGGAATATCAAGGCCCGATTGTCGCAGTGTGTTGTGTAACACCGCTTCCAAACCAGGCCCTTTGCCTTGAACAGTTTCACTGGCTGGAAATTTGCGAAGACTGGAGTTGGTGGGGGCGTAATCTTGGATCTCGACAAACTCTTTGAGATCCAATTCACCCAGGTTCTCAGTGTCATAGCCCAACCTCCGGAGTTTGTTGGTAGGTTTCATTTCGGGGTTGAACCACACCGGGTCGTCAGGAGGTGTTGTCCCGATCAACCGACGACCCAGTTTTGACTTCCAGTCGGTCTCCGACTTTATAGTAACGTTGCACTCAAAGTGCAGATTGTCCTCGCGAACAAGGAGCCTCGCGCAGCGAAGGTGACTTGGAACCCCAAACTTTAGTGTCGGATTTTCGCTGAGCCTCCAACTTCACGATCATAGCCTGATTTGTCGCATAATGTGCCCCCTACCACACGGGCATCGTCACGGATCGTTTTTGATACTGTTTTCTCCATCCCTCTGGTCCCACCAGTGTTGGCAATACTGACTGGGCCGGTGTCTATTTTCCCCTCTATTCGGTAGGTGACTGCCTCTTCTTATTTTGATGATTGACGGCGGTCGAGGAGGGACGGCCGAATAGTTTCTCGTCTCAGCCCCTGTTTGACTGCCTTGAACCACATGCTCAGCCTGACAGCAAGCAACAAAGCTCTTTTCGTGTTACTGGACACGTTGTTCAACCGTTTTCCAGACCAATATTTCTTGAAGGCTCTGTTGACCTGGAATCTTTACGCCGCTCGGCCTCTCACAATCGCAGAGCTCTCAACTGCAATGCAATTGGATTCGGATAATCTTTCTTCGGGCTTCGAAGTGTAGAGGAAGCAAGACGAAGCCTCGAAACAAATCTTGCTGGAATCTTCGAAATCGACCACAACGAGGTGAAACTGGCCCATCCACGACTAAGAGATGTTCTGATGACCATTGGCGGTGACGATTCGGGCTACCTCTGGGACAAAGCCCGGAAGTCTGCGCATCAAAAAATTGCTACAGCCTGTCTCGACCACCTATGTCTCCCAAAAGTGCAGGAATTCCTGGCACCAAAAGCGGGCCAAGCAAGAGAACTAGAGTGATATCTCCCTACGGATGGCAACATGTGCTCATATGCTCTACGAGCGTGGGTTCATCATCTGGCGCAGGTTTCCAGTTTGCGGACCTGACAGTCGGTCCTCAAGAGGGTTGTTGGCAGAGAGATTGGTAATACTTTGACCAGAGGCTATTGGGCTTATTCCAATCCCGTGAATAAATCGTTCAGCCACCGAAAGCACTTCTTACTATATTTGCTAGTCATAGGACGATTGATGTACTGGGGCCTTCAGAGCAGAATGGTGCAGTCCCCGGGTTGCTGGAAGGAGCACATAAAGGCCATCGTCATGTGGTAAGAGATATACTGCACACGTTCGACCTTTCTAGCGACGTGCTGATCAACACCATGTCTGCCGCTGGAGCCTCTGGGAACGAGACATTGCTGATTGAGATCGTGGACCACATACTTGCGAGGTATCCCACAGATTGCGGTAGCCTCTGGCCAGCAGACGTGATGCGCAGGGCATCCTGGCTTGGTCTAGATCGCTTTCTGGACAAGATGCTCACCCTTGGCTGTCCGGTGGAAACTGAAGCACAGGTGATGACCGAACCGAGGCCCATTTCGTTGCTGTACCAGGCTGTCTGGAACTCGCAAAAGAAAGCCGCAAGGGTTCCATTGCAACATGGTGCCAATATCAACTACAAGACCATCCAGGACAATACAGCAATGCACCTTGCTGCACGCAATGGAGACGCCGACATGACAAAAATGCTTATCGAAACAGCAAAGCCTAACCTCCAGGGTTCCAGCACTAAGGTTAGCACCCCTTTACACCAAGCTTGCACCTGGGGACACCACAAAGTTGCCGAGCTGCTTCTGCATGCTGGAGCTGATCCAAACATGGGTCACCAGAAAGGGGAATGGTCTCCACTAGCATCGGCAACCTATGAGGGGCATCAAAGATGCGTAGAGCTATTGCTTCAGAATGGAGCCGATCCTAATTCCTCGAGTCCAAAGGGATCCGCACTTTTCTGCGCTGCAGCCTGGAGTCACACAAATCTTTGTCAAATACTACTTGAAGCTGGGGTAAAGCTAAACAATCCAGATGATGAGACCCCAATATCATCATAAAAATTGTATGCTCTTTCACCAACGAAACAACTCTTCTCGACACCATGAGGCTACTTGTTGGAAAGTGCGCCAATGCCGATTCACAGATATCCTCTTCAGGGATGACCGCTTTGATGTGTGCCGCCTATAACACCAGCGGCCCACAGGCAGAAATCGTTGATACACTCTTGTCTCGCAACGCCAACGTCCAGCATGTGGATAAGAATGGAGATCCTGCCCTTTATCATTTTGTTACAGCAAAAGGTTCCAACCCTCGTGCTCTCAAACTTCTACTTCAACATGGCGCAAATACCAACTACTTAGATCTTGATCAAAAGAACAGGATCTTGCACAATGCTGTTCAAACCAACCCCCTGAATTTGCCCGCATCCTTCTGGGAAATGGCGCAGACCCAAACCTGCGAGAAAAGGCTCCGTTCACGCCTCTAATGTTGGCTTGCGGCTAATCGACATGATACTAATTTGGACTTGCTGCTGGAACATGGTGCATCAGTCAACCAAGCAGTGGAGCTTGCAGATGGGCATTTTAAAGGCTGGACAGCGATAGCTTTTGCTGTCAAAATCGGAACAGCTCATGGAGTTAGATCTCTGGCGGAACACGGAGCCAACCTCGGCTGGACGGGCCCCTCAGGCGACTTGTCAACGCTGGTGCTGACATTGACCTGATTAATGACCAGATCATGGCTACGCCTTTTGGGCGAGCGGTTGAGGCGGGAGACATCAAAAAGGCAACGTATCTCCTCAAGCGGGGAGCGCAGGTCGATAAAGGCTCATGCCTATTATGGTTCACCTCTGATAGCGGCCTGCCGTCCCACATCTCACTTTGATATGGTGAAACTTCTCGTGGAACACAAGACCAATGTCAATCAAGCGTCTGATGTCCTGTAAGGTGTGCCTCTATCGGCAGCGTGTCTTGGGTATGAGTCTGATGACCCAGGCTATAATTCTGGAATGAGTGACAAAATTTTGCACTACCTCCTTGAGCACGGTGCTGACGTAAACGCACCAGGAGGTTTATTTGGGTACACCATCATTGCCGCCGCATAAAACGCACCGAGTCGTATTATAGACCTCCTCCTGCAGAATGGAGCTAAACCTGACGTGAGAAATAGCATGGGTCGCTCACCGATACATATGGCCGCAGGCCGTGGAGGTATTGGAAATATTCAAGCGCTTCTTCGAGCCGGGGCTGACATCAAGACTACGGACGGTCGTGATCGAACGGTACTACATTAGGCAGCAGCATCAGGCCTTGCATCGGTTGTAGAAATGCTCCTTTCTGGAGGCCGGATCGACGTCGACGTCACTGATCTGGACGGTTGGACTCCTCTTTGCTGGGCAGCCCGCGGTACAGAATCCTGGCTGGACGATATGAGCCTAGGGGAACCTGGAGATCAGCTCAAGGTGATCAGCCTACTTCTGAAGCATGGTGCAAACCAATCCGTCATTGTGTTTGTTGGCGATCAAAAATGGACACCCATAAAGATCGCTAGATTCTCTCGGGTTGTGCAAAGCGACGTTATTCAGGTCTTGTGCAGTAGTCTCCAGGAAGATCTCGGTCCAATACTCGAAGGGGAGGAACATGCCAGTGAAAGGGGGTTCGAAAGAGAAAGCGTGTGCGACTGTTGCCTGTGCGGAAGTTACCTGAGCTACTGCCTTGGCACCTCACATACATTTTACTACTCCTTACTCCTTCATGGTTTATATGATTTATTCTAACATGATGTTCATACTATTGACAATCCACGGGTACGGATACAATTACAAAACAGGTGTGGAGTTTGGCTTTTGTTGCAAAAGCTACCCAAATAGGCACCTCATACATGCACAGGAACACGAGTTTGAAAAGGTAGGGCCTGAGTATGAAGTAAAGGAGGATGCTTGAAGCGGTCAGCAGGTATCAGACAGGATCACACCTGAGACTAGTGACGATGAATCAGAAGATGAGTACGGCGGACTTAAAGGGCTTAGGGCTTAGCCAGTAAATAGCTGCATAAAATGCCTGGTACCACTCCAAAGAGTCATGCCACGAATCTTTCCTCCCCAAATCATCACAAAGCAATGATTTCAGTTAAAAAAAAGAGCAAGTCTCCCAGAAGGGAGAGAGAAGGTTCCAAAAAATATCAACGACTTGGCTATGATACACTACACCACCAACAGCTTCAGTCACCCATCCAAGATCCACCCAACTGCCCCCCACACTCGCATACACGATCCAAGATGCATATCCAAGTATGTGAAAGACCACCAGGTTTCTCGCCTCTTACCAAGGCACTCAGAGAGGTCAAGGCTCAAGTGATGGGGACCAAGAATCATGAGAAGAAAAAGAAAAGAGAGGGAAGTTTCTGACAGGAGAATTTTAGTTTATACTTGGATCAGGGCGCTCAGTGCACGCTCACCGAATTCAGAGAGAGTGTGTTTTGTCTGTGCTTTTGTCACGCAGTAACTCGATGACATCGCCCAGACCCGCGTGATGTTGGCATTGAGACATCTGAGTGGTTGATGAGTGAAGGCGCGGGTCTCTGAAGCCAGGCAACGAGGAAGGCAATGACTGTGGCCCAGCCGAGGAGGATGCCAGGGCAATACTGGAGAACATTCTGGAAGGGGCCACACGCGATGAAGAGAGTGCAAGTGAACTTTCACCTCACCATCGGTCTACGGATGTTGACCCGGGGTAGTTTTGAGTAAAGAGCACTTCAAGGATTTATTTGGTATTTGAAACGAAGAGGGGGTCGATATCTTGTGTGCGGATGTGTGCGGGTGCGTAATTCAATGGGGCTTCATACCAAGAGTCTTAGTTCCACCATTGGCTTTGAGGATGCGGCCCGAAAGGAAGTCTAACCAGAGTCTCTGCCATCTCAAAGCAGCAAAATAACCGGCCAGGGCAGATTCTCCAGACATTCAACAAGCTCCGCATCGGGCCAGCAGACCTTTTTCTCAAGACATCAAAATCGACCCAATTTTCCCAGATGTTTGGTTCTCTCCGACGCCAGTGGCTATGTTTGGTCCCAAACTCAATTCCATCCTCCGAAACTCGACCCCGTTTTGATCCGGGGATGATGTCAACAACACAGCAAGAACAACATTTCCAGCAGTCCTCCCTCGCGTGGACCCAGTTAACCGGAGTCCGCATCGATTGCAGCTTCACCTGACTGGATATCCAGGCAAGATCCTCGAATGGTCCCACTGAGTCTGTCTCAACTCTAACGGAACACTTCGCAGGTCCGAAAACATCCTCAAACCGCAGATAAGAACCCCGTCCTCCGCCCAAAAAATTCTGCCGTGATCTCTAGACCATTCCTCTCGTTTACCAAGCTAGACGAAGCTGTTCCCAGGGTGCTCACCCCCCTCTCTTGTCCTCGGCTGTTTTCACTCCTTTATATCAGCACAAGGAGCCCACGCATCAATCATGCATCTCCTCCTCCTGCTCCTCTCAGGAGCATGCTACTCCACCATTGTCGCCGCCGCGGCCGCCCCCGCGGCGACGGTATCCCCCCTCCCCGCCTTCAATAAACAAGACCTGAACGGGCCCGAGATCTGGGGCTCGTACAATGAAATCGAAGACTGCGAGATGCACCAAGCCATCGAGTGCCTCCACGACCAAATCTGCGCCCGCCGCAACGTGCCCATCTACGGTAAGATCCGCTGCACCATCGGCAGCTCGGTCGCCTACCTCTGCAACTACCGCAAGAAGGGCGACAAGTTCGAAGACGAAATCGAAGCCATCGTCCGCGAGGGCAACCGCAAGAAGGAGGGCGGCGAGCTCATCTGTGACCATCGCGAGATGTACGAGGCCTGGAGGCAAATACGCATTGCCAAGGGGTCCCACACGGGCTGGTGGTATGACGGCAAGGGAAAGAAGACGTACGGGTTTGACAGGCGGTGCAAGGACGGGGAGTGCGACAACGGGTGGATGACGGGGAGCGAGTGGGAGCAGTGCACGAATATCAAGAAGAGCAATAACGACTGGCTGTTTGACTATGAGGCGCCCGAGTACCTCAATTACACGGGGAGGTTTGAGCAGCACTTGCCTGATCCGGCGAATGATTTCGAGCCGGTGTACTTCAACCCTTGGTATGAGGGGAAGAGGCCAAAATGACGATTCACATTCTTTGTGAACAAGTTTGGAGAGCTGCTCAAGAATACTTTTCTGGACGCGGTGGAGCGGGCGTGGGGGCTCAAGGCGCTCAAGAGGAAGAGGGCGAGGGAGAAGATGGAGAAGGAGCTGTTTGAGCAGTTCAAGGGGGAGAGGGAACTGTTTGAGCAGTGGAAGGAGGAGAGGGCGAAGAAGGAGAGGGAAGGCGGGAGCTGAATGAATGGGGAAAAAAAAGGTGAAGCTGAGGAAAGGGGTATGTGTATTTAGTTGTAGTTGGTGATTGTACAAATATTTGATGATTGATCTACTTATGACCATTGTCATCGGATGACTGAATATACATATCCAACATATCTGATTCAGGGGACGTTTAATCAACATCGCATGACATTGCATTTAATGCAAGCACGAGGTTATAGGTCGGCATGGCCAATCAGCGGACGTAGCCATGATAAGCTGTGTGGCCTAATCTTATCAATCTTGCCCATCTTATCATCGCCAGCGCCAAGCCACCCATTGTTGATCAACAGAAGTGAACCCTGTTCAGCCACGCCGGCTGCGGCAGCATTCCTCTGGTCGTCTAGCCCGGAATCTCGATTGAGCGGTCTCTTTGTGCAACGATATCTTTACCTCGTTGTGCTTGTTCGACTCTTGTTGAGGGAGAACAGAAGCCCAAAGCTTCGTCCCCGGCAGTTGTCCAGGCCAAGGCAGCTGCCAAGACATCTGGCCACCTGGTGGGACAATCATAATGTCATCACTTTTTCCCTTCAACTCTGCCACTTCTGGGCCACTTTCAACCACGGCGGCAACCACAGATCGATGCAAATGTGGCTCCATCCCGCTCTCCCCATTCCCCTTCTCCGTGAGAGGACGCCCCGATCGGGGCTGCCCCTGCACAGGGTAGCACCCCGCCGGAACAGAAAATTGGATGACGACTTCGACAGACCATCCATATTTTCGACCACCTGCAGATCGTGCGTCATGACCTCAAATGTCTTTGAAGGACAGCCTCTCCTTTCCAGGAAATCTCCGCCGGATTGGGCGGGGGCACCGGGATGGGAGGATCAAGTCGATGATGGGACGGTTAGAAATCTCTGAGCAGGGCACACACACCGACGGCCTGATTTCCGGCTCAAGGCTCCGACAGCTCGGGCCGCCTGGAGGTTATAAGATCAGATTCACCCTCCTGACCACTGTGTTGCTCCACGCTGTGATACATCAGACACTGCTCACACAATCTGGCAAGCCGTCAGTCGCAAACATGGTCGCCTACAAGCTCTCCGTGGGCACTGCCCTGCTCTCTCTAACTGTCCGGTCTTTGGCAGTTCCTATCGTCTCCGAACCAACCACCACTTTTACCTCAACACCCGCCTTCACTCCTCCCGTCAGACCACACAGCAATGTTACGGATCACGGCCCATACACCGGGCCACCACCCACCACTACTGGAGCCAAGACCACCGATGTTCTTGCCCCCTCCATCCCAGCTTTGCCCCCTGGACCCAACGCGTTTGACTATCCAAGTGACGGAGAGCTACACGCTCCGCTCCCAGCACCATATACGCCTTCCGGCGGTGTGGGAACGAACGGATCCGCCCCTGTGTATCGCGTGCTCTCCGACTTTGACTACGAGTCCATTGCCCTGGCACTCTACCAAGAATGGATCGAGCTCGATCTCTTTCACTGGGGGCTTGCGACCTTTTCTGAAGAGGAGTTCGAGGAGGCTGGTCTGAAGGCTGAGGATCGCTACCTTCTCCAGTTCATGGCTGAGCAAGAAGTCGGCCATGCCACTCTTCTCAGCAACATGCTCGGCCCCTCTGCTCCAGTCCAGTGCAGCTACAACTACCCAGTCACCAATGTCCGCGAGTACATTGACTTTTCCCAGAAGCTGACCCGGTACGGCGAAGCTGGCGTCTACGGCTTCCTCAACCACCTCAATGCTCATGATGTTGGACAGATGCTCCTCCAGAGCATCACCACCGAGGCCCGTCAGCAGATGATCTTCCGCCAGTTCGAGGGCTTGTTCCCCATGCCCGAGTGGTTCGAGGTCGGCATCCCCCAGTCCTGGGCCTGGACCTTGCTGGCGCCTTACATCTCATCCTGCCCCGCCAACCAGACCCGCCTGGTCTGGCAGAACTTCCCTGCCCTTCACATCCTCAACCAGCCCAACCCCGCTCGCATCAATGGCTCCAACGCCTGGAATGAGACCACTGGCGGCTACACCAACACCCTCAGCACTGCTGATATTGAGGACGACGAGGACTGCATCAACAGCACTGAGGAGGGCGTGAACTGCTCCCCTGGCATCACCAACAACCGCACCAACCCTCTCTCCTACCCAGGCCGTCAGGTCTTCCTCCAGTGGGACGAGCCTGGTTTCCCTGTCGGCCCCAACAACAGCTACATCACCAGCACGAGTGCCAACCCGCCTGTCTTTGCCGCTTGGGTCAGTCAGCTCAACGTCACTTACACTCCCCTGGAGGAGATCCAGAACAACACCGCCTGGACTGTGCAGCCCAACATGGAGACGTTTGCTGGTGATCCGGCTGTCAACGGTACCATCTTTTTGGTCTTGACAGACTTGGATCTTTATGTTACTCCTTACAACCTTACCCAGCTGAACCCTCATGTGTATGCTGTGGGTATGTACCAGTCTGGTTAAGATCTTGAAGCACGGTGAATGTGTCGACAGTGTGGATGGACACTGCTGCCAGGCAGTGTTGCAATTATTGTTTTTGTTCCTATATACCTCTTCTGCTTAGTAATTGATTATTTCAACATATTCTCCATGGTCCGCTTCATTGCTTTTGCAAAGTTGGGAGACCGAGTCTTGTTCAGCATGATCAGGGACGGGTGATTGTGTACCTAGGTACTTTTAGTAAAGGTAGACCGTTCAATGGGTAAGCCTCATACTGTGTCCCGTAGCATTGGCCCCTAGATACGAACCGCTAACGTCATCCTGAACATGGCTCTTCTTTACGCCGGTGCGACGACCGGATGATCACTCCATCGCGGAGTCATGACAACGGAGGTATTGTTGGATGGACACAGCGAGTGAGATGGACACCTCTTCTCCTCCTCTGCACCCCCGAAATGCTTCGAGTAATGAAGTGGCTTATAAGGTCTAGAACTCTCTACCAAAGCTTTCTCTTATGAAGCATATGCTAAGACGATCTTGTCACTTCCCGCCGACTCTCATCTTGCGGTACGGCTGTATCCGGCCATCGTCAACATCCTTGAAGATGTCTACCGTCTTGGTTTGTGACTTTAAACATCTGGCACGCGGTGATGTCGCGCTGGTCGGTGGGAAAATCTCGTCCTTGGGCGAGATGATCAGCCGTCTCGCAAGCCAGGGCATTCCCGTGCCGCCTGGGTTTGCGACCACCTCTCACGCCTACTGGCAGTACGTTGACGGCAACGGGATCCGAGAGAAAATTGGTAGTTTGTTGGCGGAATGGCAGGCAGGGCGCGAGACCCTTGCCGAGACGGGCCGGGCAGTCCGTCGATTGTTCATCCGCGGCGAGTGGCCGGCTGATGCGGCGGCCGCCATCACCACCGCCTACAAGAAGCTCTCGGCCGAGGCTCGGATTGATAACCTGCCTGTTGCCGTCCGGTCCAGCGCGACGGCTGAGGATCTTCCTGACGCTAGCTTTGCCGGCCAGCTGGAGTCGTACTTGAACATTACTGGCGAAGACCGGCTTCTGGACGCCTGTCGCCGATGCTATGCCTCGCTGTTTACCGACCGAGCCATTAGCTACCGCCAGACCAAGGGATTTGACCACACCAGCATTGCCCTCTCAGTCGGTGTACAGCAAATGGTCCGCTCGGATGCCGGTGGTTCTGGCGTCATGTTTTCCATTGACACGGAGAGCGGGTTCGACAAAGTCGTGCTCATCAACGCCGCCTGGGGTCTTGGGGAGAACATTGTGCAAGGAACCGTAAACCCGGACGAGTATCAAGTCTTCAAGCCGCTTCTGAACGACACCGGTCTGGTCCCCATCATCCACAAGAAGCTAGGCGGCAAGGCGACCAAGATGGTCCTTGGACGGAGTCGCCACCAGCCCACTCGCAATGTTCCCACCTCCAAAGCCGAGCGCGCGGCGTTTGTTCTTACCGACGACGAGATTCTCGCGTTGGCACGCTTGGCTTGCACCATTGAGAAGCACTACGGCTGTGGGATGGACATGGAATGGGCCAAGGATGGCATCACAGGCGAGCTGTTCATCGTCCAGGCCCGACCCGAGACGGTGCACTCCCGTCAGGACCCTGCCGTCCTCAAAACGTACAGTGTCAAAAAGAAGGGGCGTGCTCTAGCCACGGGTCTGTCGATCGGTGATGCCGCGGTGGCAGGCCACCTCTGTCTCATCGAAGACGCCAAAGACATCGACAGGTTCATCGACGGCTCCATCCTGGTGACGGTGGCAACCGATCCAGACTGGGTGCCCATCATGAAGCGCGCGGCAGCCATCATCACCGACCACGGCGGCCGCACCTCCCACGCCGCCATCGTCAGCCGCGAGCTTGGTGTCCCAGCCGTGGTGGGCACAGGCGACGCCACCTACGTGCTGCACACCGACCAGGAAGTCACCGTCTCGTGCGCCGAAGGCGACGTCGGTTTTGTCTACGAGGGCGTTTCCGACATCACCACCACAACAGTCGACCTCACCGACCTCCCGCCCGTCCGGACAAACATCATGCTCAACCTTGCCAACCCCTCCGCGGCATACCGCTGGTGGCGCCTTCCCGCCGACGGCATCGGCCTGGCAAGGATGGAGTTTGTCGTCTCCAACGCCATCCAGGTCCACCCCATGGCGCTGGTACATTTTGACAGGCTCAAGGACGAGAAGGTCCAAGACCAAATCGTCAAGCTGACGGTTGGGTACCCCCACAAACCGGATTACTTTGTCGACAAGCTCGCCCACGGCCTGGCGGCCCTCTGCGCGACCTTTTTCCCCAGACCGACCATCATCCGCCTCAGCGATTTCAAGACAAACGAGTACGCGGGCCTGATCGGCGGCGCTGAGTTTGAGCCTTTGGAAGAAAACCCCATGCTTGGCTTCCGCGGCGCGTCGAGGTACTACTCCCCGCGTTACCGCGACGGTTTCGCGCTCGAGTGTCGGGCCATCAAGCAGCTGCGCGAGGTGATGGGATTCACCAACGCGGTGGTGATGGTGCCATTCTGCCGGACGGTGGATGAGGCGAAGAAGGTGCTGGATGTCATGGCGGAGAATGGGCTGCGGCGCGGGGAGGGAGGGCTGAAGGTTTATGTCATGTGCGAGATACCGTCGAATGTTATCTTGGCCGAGAGGTTTACGGAGCATTTTGACGGGTTTTCCATCGGGTCGAATGACTTGACGCAGTTGACTTTGGGGGTGGATAGGGACTCGGGGTTGTTGGCTGATTTGTTTGATGAGCAGGATGAGGCGGTCAAGTGGATGATTGCGAGGGTGATCCGGGTGGCGAGGGAGAGGGGGTCAAAGGTGGGCATTTGTGGGCAGGCGCCGAGTGATCACCCAGAGTTTGCGAGGTTTTTGGTCGAGGCTGGGATTGATTCCATTTCGGTGATTCCTGACAGCTTTCTTGCTGTCAAGAGGCATGTAGTTGATAGTGAAAAGCCCTGAGAATTCCTTGCGTAGGTATGTATGTGAAACATTGTATATACAGCTCATCTCCTTACTTCTTATCCGTAAGCTCTATCGTGCTCTTCAGCCGGTGCGCAGACCTAGCAATGGCGGCATTCTCGTCACTCCCCAGCGGCATCTCAATCGTCTTCATGATCCCCTTCCTCCCGAGAACCACCGGCAGGCTGAAACAGCAATCGAATTCCGGCTGGAAATGGCTAACGGGCCTTACCTCCCTCTTGTCGAAGAGGATCGAAGCGCAGATACTCGCCACAACAGACCCAGTCCCAAACGGCGTGGCCCCCTTGGCCGTGAAGATGGCCTCGGCTCTCTCTTTACACTCTTTTGCAAGCTCCTGATGTCCAAACGTGTCGGGCGAGAGCACCTTGTCGAGGGGGATGCCGTTGATGGTCGCCGACGACCAAGCAACCACCTGACCGTTGCCATGAACGCCCAAAACAAACAACTGGATCGAGCTGGCGGCCACCCCGGCCTTTTCCGCCAGCAAACCCCGGATCCGGACCGACTCGAGGAACGTCCCGGAGCCAAAGACCTGGAACTTGGGTAGCCCGGCAAGCTCTTGAGCAATCGAGGTGAGGAGATCGACCGGGTTGGAGACGACGAGGACGATGGCGTCTGAACGGAAGGGCGTCATGGCCTTGACCACGTTGCGGATCACCGAGGCGTTGCGGTGCATATGCTGGATGCTGGTTTCGCCTATGATTTGTTTAACAAAGGAGCACAAACCGTTTTTTGGTTTGGAATGTTTCCTTACCAAACCCATATCTCGACCCTGCAGTGATAATTACAATGTCGCACTGCCCTGCCTCGTGGTGCGTAGCTGCACGGACACGCATGCCGGCGCCGGTGGCGTAGGCGACGTCGGAGAGGTCGCGGACCTGGGCGTCTCTAAGGTCTACCTTAACATCGACTAGGAGGAGCTCTCGCGCGACGGAGCCGAGGATGAGCGCGTAGGCGACCGCGCCGCCGACCTGGCCGGCGCCGACGATGGCGATCCGGGTGGACGGGCTGGTGGTTTCGGGGGGCATTGCTAACAAGCAGGTAGGTAGTCATCCAACTCGCAAGATGTTGGGTGGACGAGATGTTTCTCTGGGGGTTGTTTTGGGCACTTCCACTGGTTGGTGATGACACCGGCGGGTGACCTCACCATGACCTCTGACAGGGACTGAGGATGGAAAAGGGGTCTTGTTGCCCACGATCAATCTTTCGTAGGACCGACGTCATGCAGGTAGGTAGTCCGTTTTACCACTGACCAGGACCACAGATTCTCGTCAAGAGCAAAACCGGTGTGATATTTGACCGGAGCTTCCTTCTGTTGAGAGCTAGTTCCAACAACGACGGGAGATTAACCTCTCCACCCCAACCCCAACCTCCTACAAGACCCCCTTCATAAAACCAAAACCAACCCAAAACCTCATCACCCACCATAATCCCCTTCATCACTCCCCCTCCCTACTCGGTAACCAACCCAACCAACCCCACCCTCGGCCCCGTCCCCAACCAACCCCTCCCCATAACCACCCCCCGTCTCCAAAACCCCTCATTCAACCCCTTGACAACCCAATCCCCCGTCCCGACCCCCGTCCCAATAACCCAAGCCCTGTCCTCCCCGTCCCCATGGACATCATACGCCTTCCTTTCCCCCCCCCGCCCGTCCCCCAACATTACAAAACTCTCCAGCACATCTGGTTGGTAGGCCTTGTTTCTTCGTAAAGTATCCGGGTGCGTGGAAGCGTCTGCCATTATGTATATGTCCTCCACATGAGGGAAGTGGAACGGCCAGAGGGGAAGCAGGTCTTCAGGAGTGAGAGTGGGATGGAACGGGATGGCGATCCGGCGGAAGGGGAGGAGGGGGGGGAGGAGGGTGGGTAGGGGGATGTTAGGGGGAAGGGAAGATAGGAGATAAAGGGGAGGTTGGTTAATAGGAGGATTGTGGTTGATGGGGGGAGGTGGAGGGTTGTTTGGGAATTACCAGGGAGTAAAATTGGGAGAGGGGAGAGATTGGGTGATGGTTGGGGGGTCGGTATTCGACTTGGGGAAAGGGTTGAAGGTAGGGAGAGGGAGAGGGTGGGATTGTAGGTGGGGGAGGAGGGCGAGTTCAGGGTGAGGGTTAGGGGGTAGATTTGGGTTGTTTTTTCTCGGGCGTTCATGGTTTGAGTGCTGTTTGGCTGGCTGGTGATGCTGTTTTGGCTTCTTCGTGATGCTGCTTGGATAGGCAATCATTGATTCTTCTGTGGCCTGTGTTGCGGTATCCAGCTGCTGTCACGGTCGACTTGGCGGTGGAAAAAATATTGCAACCATCGTGCTTGACAAAAGTGTAGAGTTTGGGAACTTTGCAGATACAAAGAAGGGGAAGCAGACAAAGAGCCATAGCCTACCTGTTGAACACTCCACTATTTTGAGCTTCTCGAATCACGGAGCTCCGCTAAGAGTTCCGCAATCAGGGCTTTCTTTGTGTTGGGTTGAACTCTGATAATTGCAGTTGCCCCATTATGAGGTATCGACACTGAGTCTTTGATGAGGATAGACATGGCGCCGAATGAACATTGCCCAATCGCGATGGGAGGAACTGCAGATTTGACAGTGCGATCGAAGAGGGTGTTCCTCAAGTAAAACAGCCGAGGTAGACTAGAAACTGCCAAGAGTATGTGATTGACGCTTTTTACAATTAAAAAATTCGTCTGTTGTGAAGATTAGCTTGCGGAACAAGATGATTATCTGCTCGTGCTTGATCACAGTATGTCCACATATTCAAGGGGATCGCATCTCCATGAGGAGAAATGCTCATGAGAAAACAGCAAAGCACCCCATGATACCCTACATCCTGAAGCAACCATACAAAGAGACCGAGTCAATAAACATTCTGGATGTCTCCTGCTGGACGCCTGACTCGTATCACTCGCAGCAGCGTACCAGGGACAATGCTCTCTCACCCAGGCTTCTCACACCTCACCACGTCACAGCAAATCCCATCCTGAAAGAGGTCTCTCATTCACTAGATAATGATAATTCAACCCAACAAATAATAATCCAGTCTCCTTTTAAAGCCCAAAGGTAAATTATATAACCCTCCGATGAATGATATCAAAAACAATACAAAATGCTCCCCAAAACCTCTAGATAACAGCCGGCGAGCTGAGCGTCAACGTCCTCGCGGACCCGCTCAGAGTGGTCCAGTAGATAGGCGGCTCGCTCCCCACAGCATCAACCGTCGTCCCCGACCCGGTAGCACCACCCCTCACGGTCACCGGCACGGGGACGCTGCAACTGTTCCCGTTGGCCGTGACAGTGACAGAGGTGATGGTGTTGCCGTTGGCGGCGTAGTTGTAGCGCAGCTTGGGGGCGCAGTTGCTATTTTGATGATGACAGTCAGCATTTAATCTTAAAACTTGGGGTGACACAGAAACTTACTCCAGAGTCTGGCGATCGACAAACAGCTTGCCAATGTCGTCGTGCTTCTTGGTAACAATCGGCCAGTTGGTCAACCGCGTCATCTCCTGCGCGATCACCTCGACCCAGATCTGCAGGAGAGAGAGGTTGCCGGTGACGGGGCCGACCGTGTACGAGTCCACGTCGCCGGTGCGCATGTTGGCCTGATGGAACATGAAGGGGTCGTGGTGGAGGCCGAGGAGGTAGCGGGTGTTGACGGCGCGGGCGTCGTTGATGAGGTTGGCAAAGGTGCCGCTGCCGCCCGAGGTGTCGATCCACTCCTGCGTGGTGCAAAAGGCCGTGTCGCAATTATAATAGATGGTGGTGGCCCAGCGTGGGATGATGGTCAGGCCGGCGTAGCCGTTGTCGGCGACGTTGGAGATGCGAGGCCAGAACGAGTTGGACGGGTGGCGGAGGGGGGGCCGGGTGTTGTCGCCGACGACGTAGCGGATGCCGTTGTCCCACCAGGCGCGGATGACATCGCCGTTGTGGAGGCCGGTGATAGCAGGAGGAACAAGGCCGGCTTGGGAGACCTTGCTGGCTGTCCAGAGGCCGAGCTGCTGGAGCCAGGCTTTGTTGAACTTGATCTCCTTGTCGGCGTCGGAGTAGGTGGCGTTGTTGAGCTCCAGGTGAGTGAAGGTGTGGGACAGGTGGGCAAAGGTGTTGGGGTTGGTGTTGAACCAGGTGGCGAGGGGATCCAGCTTGGCACAGGTCAAGGACCACGGGTAGGTCGTCCAGCTGCTGGGCCAGACATTGGTTCCGGTGCCGAGGGGCTTCTGGAACTCGAGAGGAGTGTCGGGTGGTGTATCGTACCACACGGGCTCGTTGGGATTGCACGTGGTGGTTCCGCCGGGCTGAGTAATGGCGTTTTCGATGTCACCGTTGCCGTTGTGAGCAATCTCGACAAAGTAGTTGGACCCGGCAGGAAGACGGGAGTTGAGGTTGGTTTGCCAGGTAGCATGCTGGACCATGTCGCTCACGCGAGCACGGAACTCGGTGTTGACTGGGCGGTACAAGCCCGTGGCCAAGTGCATGTCATCCACCTGCGTGCTTAGATAGATCTTGCGCTTTCCGAGGACTGAAGCATGACCGAGTCAGCATTTTCGGGCAGGTATCGACAAGAAAACGAAAGAGCACTTACAGACACCGCGGGTCAACCAGTGGATGTAGGCGTGCTGCAGGAAGTTGGGACCCTGGGCCCAGTCGGTAGCCCACGACATGAACCAGACCATCTGCTTCCGACGTCCATAGTCGTTGATGATGGCAGCAGTCGTGGTGGTGGTGAAGGTGCCATCCGAAGAAGGAGCAAAAGTAGCCACCTGCTTGGCAAGAGTAGAGTTGATGATGGTGGCTGGGTAGTGCCAGAGACCTTGTGTGCTCACACCAGCACCGCTGCTTGCATGGTTAGCAGGGCTGTGCTTCGTGATATCTCAAGGTTGGCAGGCACTCACGTCTTGATGTTGGCCGTGGGGAAATCAGCGGTCGAGCTGATGCTGACGAGCTGCTCGACACCCGTGTTGCAGCACCCAGCATTCGGGACGGCAAGAGTGACACCAAGATCGGTGCTGGGGAACACATCGAGACGCACCATGCGAGCTCCGAAGGTGGTCTGGTAGTTGTAGATGGTCTGCCATTGGGCGGGGGTGACGGCGCTGCCCCAGCCACCGGGAAGGTTATAGGCCAGCTCGCTGAGCACAATGAAGCCACCGTAGTTGCCGGACTCTGCTGAGGAGTTGAGCGGAGGCAGAGTGGCACCGGACTGAGGTACAAGGAGGACCTCGTATGGGATGCCGTAACCTTGGAGGCCAGAGGTGGCCGAGGTGGCGGAAGCGGCATCACGGGCCAGGACCAAGATGGTATTGGAGGTGGAGAGGGCAGCCTTCACACAGGCACCTTGACCTAGCGCCAAGATGCCTCCGAGAACTGCTGCAGCCCTACGGAAGATCATGATGGGGAGAGCGGGAAAGGAGCGAACAAGGAGCGAACGTCTGAAGGGCGACTGACTGGCCCAAACAATGACCGATACCGTGAGGCAAGGCAAACTCCCTGACCTGCCGGGTAACAAGGTGCGACAGGAACGAGTGTCGTTGGTGCTTGATGGTGGTTCCGAACAGGTTGGGTTGGATCTCGAATAAGTACTGGCGGCCAGCTTCGACCGAGACTACGCCCCTCTTTCTCAGCCTCTCGCTCGGATTGTGAGAAGTGAGCAAAGCTAGCGAACGTGGATGATCTGGACGGGCCCCCTTGCCAGCCACAAGCTGCCAGTATTGGATTTGTTACCCTACACAGTACGGCACTGACTGACCAAAAGGAAATGAGGTGTGGTCCTTGGTGGCCCTTGGTGTTCCGGATGGCTTTCGGGGGGCGACGTCGGCGAGGGCACAGACTATTGGATTTCTTCTCTTCCAACTCCAGTGCCTGAAGGCAAAGACATGTGGGATTCGGCTTGCACGGCGTGGACGCGCCGAGAAGAGGCGCTGACGGTGCTACACCACAGCGGACAACAAGATTACCCTATTTGGACGTTCAGGCCGCAATATCAAGACCGAGAACAAGAAAGAAAAGGAGCTAAGGGGAACACGAAGTGCGTGACATGTGGACGTCTGGTGTGGGCCGGACGTTTGAACGTCGACATGGACCCGGGGATCCGACACCGTCGTCGAAGGGTGCCTGCTGGGCCCGGGTGCATGCGAGTGCGATACGTGAGTGGCCGGCCGGTGGAACTTTGCTTTTCCAACTTCCAACGGACGGCAGTCAGCGACAGCCACGCTAGGCCCTATGGACCATGGATGTATGATGTTGGTCATGGGCCGGTGCTGGTGGGTGTCCAGTCGTTCGGAGCCTTGCGTACAGGAATGCGAAGAACCAATATTCCCTCGGAATGGCCCAATGAATGCGTCGGTGACAGCCGCGAATAGAGCCCTAATGCATGGCTGGCCGACTTTGAGCTGGTCTCTTGACTCACCTGAGTTCCCGGCAAGGTAAGACTTCCATGGCTGGAAGACTGGAAGAAGCCGTCGTTGTCGTCATCATCATCATCATCTTGACACTTGTTTGATGACTGAACAAGGGAGACGAAAAAAAACCACGCAAAAAACTGCAGAATTTGCAGAATAAAAGACATGGACCCATTTCAGCTCATGTAAGCCGTCGGCTATCACTCTAGAATCAGGGCACATTCAGGCTCAACAACAGCGCAACAACAGCCGGAAATAGAACCTCGACCCCAAAGAAAAGAAAAGAAAAAGCAAGTGTGGGGAAGAGGGAAAAGAGGGAGGGGACCCTTGACCGTCGAGGTTGCATCGGCCGTCATCTTTGGGCGTCTGGGGGGCGTCTGGAGAGATCGGCGTTATGCATCTATCGTGAAATACCTCGACTTCATGGGTGTTCGGAACGGACCTCTAGCTCTTGTGTTCCCCTGCCAGCCCGCCCCTCCCCTGCCCCTCCTCCCCTGTCAACGTGGAATCTTGGCAGCCATCTTTTCCGCTTCGGTGCCGTCGCAGGGCGGCTGGAGGGGGGGGGGGGGCAGCCACGAATCCTACCCCACCGGCCATCACAGACACGACTACCACCACCTCAGCGACAGTGGCAGCGACTTTTCTTTCTGTCTGTCGATCTCTCTCTCCTCGGTGACGCCCGCCAGTCGCAGCGCGCAGCGTGGACGAGATCGAGACGTCTCGAAGAGGGTCGACCATCGTCTCCATCACAAACACCATTTCCACCTTGAGCGCGTGGGCGTGGATGTGTCTCTCGGCAGGGCGCAAAGCCGAAACTCGTATCCTGATTCTCGAACGTCTTTTTTTGGCATGTCACATCTGCCGCCAAACCCGCCTGAAAGTGAGTAGTAGTGAGTCGCTGTCTGTCTCGTCTGGCCGCTGCCCGCATTCTGCCATCTCTATCGAGCCTCCATTCCTCTCTGTTGCCTGCTCCCCTCACACCCGACTCCGAGGGCTGCCAAGATCTTCAATCCGATCATTCCTCCGGCATTTCGCATTGGAATTCTTGCTGTTCCACGCGCGCCGCAGGCTTTGCTGATTGCCTCGTTTGTTGTCTGCTGTTTTTCCAGGCCAATACCTACCCCTCCCACTCTTTGTCCCTCCTCGTCTCGCCACCGACGCCATCTCCCCTCACCGCTCACACACCAGCAACCCTCTCACCTGTGGCCACCGGCACAACAGAGAATGGAGGGTAAGGAGGGCAGGTTGCGGGGGAATAGTAGGGAATCGAGGCTGTCACGCCGGCAGAAGCTGGTGCTGGCTGCCGTGGCCGCCGTGTTGATCATCGTCCTGATTGTCGGCCTCGGCCTCGGTCTCGGTCTCAAGAACCGGGGCGGCGGCGGAGGAGACGACGATTCACTACCACCGGCTCCTCAACCCACCGCCATCTGGCAGCCCAAGGTCAACACGTCATGGCAGATCATCCTCAACGCGAAGCTCGACATTGACCCCAACAACCCTGTTGTCGAACCCGATGTCGACGTGTACGACATTGACATGTTCATGCACCAAAACTCGCGCGCCGTGTCGAGTCTGCACAAGCTCAACAAGAAGGTCATCTGCTACTTCAGCGCCGGGTCCTACGAGAAGAACCGTCCTGACTCGTCCAAGTTCCCCGAGGAGGACATCGGCCTTGTCCTGGACGGGTGGCCGGACGAGAGATGGCTCAACATCAGCAGCCCGGCGATCAGGGAGATCATGGTCGGCCGCATCGAAATCGCCAGCAGGATGGGCTGCGACGCTGTCGATCCTGACAATGTCGATGGGTACCAGAACGAGAACGGGATGGACCTGACACCGGAGGATTCCGTCTCCTTCATGACCTTCCTCGCCGACGAGGCTCACAAGCGCAACATGGCCATCGGCCTCAAGAACGCCGGCGACATTGTCAAGACGATGCTGCCGCGGATGCAGTTTGCCGTCAACGAGGAGTGCGCCGAGTTCAACGACTGCAGGACCTTCTCTCAGTTTGTCGACGCGGGCAAGCCCGTGTTCCACATTGAGTACCCCGAAGGAGCTCCGTTCAACACCAACGCCGAGCAAAAGCAGGCGTACTGCAACGCCCCGGGAGCGAATGGGTTCAGCACCATTCTCAAGGGGATGAACCTCAATTTTGGGGCTGAGTACTGCGATGGAAGGCAGGTGAGGACAAAGGTGCTGCGGCGGTTTTCCTCTGGCTGATAATTACGATTGCGTTGAAGATCATCATCTCTCTTTGCTTTCTTGTTTTACTTTGCCGCACACACACACACACACACACATACACACACACCAGAGCCACGCACACCATCATCGTCCCTGGGGTGCCGCGTCCCTCCTCCCCGCTTTTTGCATCATTTCACATCATGTCTCCACCTTGGCTTTTTTTTGTGGTGCGGACATTTTTTTATTTTCTTTTGTTTTCTTAGATCAAAAGAGCTGCAATAGACCATTTCTCCCCACCACTACACATCACCACACACCACCACCTCTATTTTTTCCCCACCTTATCATTTACCCCGACTCCAACTCCCGCACGCGAATACAACCTCACCTCTCTCTACCTTATCTCACCAAATTAATATAAACTTTTTATTTTTTTGACTTATTTATTTTTCTTCCCCGTCAAAATGGGCACTAAAATGACCAAACTCTCCTCCCCCTCCCAAAACAACAACAAAGCCCTCATCCTCCTCCCCCTCTACATCTACCCCTCCCCCGACGCCTGGACCCCCCTGCTGCTCGCCGCAAACCGGCACCCCACCCTCCAGTTCCTCGTCGTCGTCAACCCGTCCAATGGCCCCGGGGAGGGCGACAGGCCGGACGAGAACTACGTCCGGGTGCTTCAACAGCTGAGGGATGTGGAAAATGTAAAGTTGGTGGGGTATGTCTACTGCAGCTATGGGAAGAGGGAGCAGGGAGAGATGAGGAGGGATGTAGAGAGGTATAAAGTTTGGGGGTGTGAGAAGAGGGGTTGCGTAAGTCCACAAACATACCAAAAAAAAACACAGTGCGGGGGGTGGTACACACTGGCTAATGATAATGAAAATAGGGCGTGGATATCAAGGGGATTTTCTTTGACGAGGCGCCTGCTGATGGGGGCCATGTGGGGTATATGGCTGAGGCCGCGGGGGAGGTGAGGAGTGCGCTTGGGGAAGAGGCGGTGGTGGTGTATAACCCGGGAGTTTTTCCTGATCAGGGGTATTGGGGAAAGGGGGATTACGTGGTTGTTTTTGAGAATGTAGCCAGGGAGTGGTGGGGGGGTTATGTGAGGGAGAATGTGAAGAAGTTACCAAAAGAGTTGAGGGAGAGGAGTGTGGTTATTGCGCATAGTTGTCAGGGAGACGAAAAAGAGAGGATATTGGCGGATGTGAGGAGGGAGCGGTGGGGGGCGCACTTTTTGACGGAGGAGGGGGGGTATGAGAGTTGGGATGGGGGTTGGGGGGGGTATGTGGGTGAGGCGGATGAGGAGTGGGATGGGGAGGAAGAGGGGGGGTGTTGTTGATGATAGAGAGAGATGGTTAGGTTGGGTTGGGTGGGCGATGATAGACCGGGGACAGGTGGAATATTCAGCGTCATCTATATTTTAGACAAAAGGGCTAGTTTCGTTTCGTTAACTTGTAGAAACCCCATCTTTTATGTCCACATGGCAACTTTTGGCGACAATTTCCCGCTAGTTCTAGGCTTGAGTCTCATTGTAATGATGGACCACATGGCCCTTGTTATGACGTTTTAGGGCTTGAGTCTATTGTCATGCATCCAACCTTTGTTGTAAACAAGCGAGAGCTGTAAGGTTCTAGACTTGAACTAACTGCCTGCTTCATTCTGTCTTTTTGCTGCAAGGCGAGGCAAACAATAAGCTTTCATGCAGTCATTCGAAACCCTCCATGCATTGTATTCTGTCGTTCTAGAACCCATCTAAGGTATCCATCATGAAGCATCTATCCACCCGATGGTTGCGAAGCCATATTGGATTCCTGCATCGACGACACACCTAACCCATCTGCAGCAAAGCCTAGACCTTGACGTCTTTTGATAACTGGGGCTTTTTGCTGCAAAGTTACAATCAATCCATTCCTTGCCGCCTCACTACCAGGTAAGGTTCTAAGGCAGAGATTCTAGACCTTGCACGGCCATCAATCGTGATTGGACGCCACGTTTTTCTCAGGAGATGCTACGATTGGTGATGGGGGAAGTGTACTGCGACTTTTGACTTCAGCTGGTGTGTGTTGGTGAGGGATTATTGAGATCTAGAATTCCTCACTGCTGGGCAAGCAAAAAAAAAAAGGGAAGTTTTCATGATGAGGGCTTGGAGGCGAAGTTTACCTGGTCCATCCAAGCTAGGGCCGCGCACTTCGTGTTGGTGATGATGGCTTGTAGCTCAACCCCCCCGTATGTTCCTTGTTTTGTGATACTGTGATGCAAAGTTTGTATTCCACCACATGGTTTCGAATTGCGTGTTCCCTTTACGGTGTTAGTCTGGTGGTGTGGTTGAACAAGGACGAAAACACACACACAGCACACGCGCCCCGCGCACAAACTCGATGCGGCGGGGATGGAAGTGGACAAGAACCTGTTTCTCGGGACGGGGTTGTGGTGTCTGTGTTTGTGTTTTTGGTTACTATTGGTTGTGTATCTTGCTAGCAGGTAGCTAGGTAGGTAGAAAGTGTTCTGTTTTGCAACACTCCAGAGGATTGACGACCACCAAGTTCACCGCTGTCATCTTTGCACACACAAACATAAGGCTCGAACGCAATGAGGTCATCTTCAAGATGGTGGTGTCATGGCTCATGCGTGTGATGGGTATATAGTTCGGTCCCAGGGAATGTGTTGTCACCTTTCTCTCCCGGTACCAGGTAAAGCAGCTGAGAGCACTTCGGCAACCAAGCCTCCATTGATCTTCTCCGTACATGTCTTTTGTGTCTGGTGACCGGATAATTTTGGGAGCTGAGTTGCCTGCTTTCCTCATCACATCTTTCGCAGCTTGCATCTACAGGTACCTACGTACAACATGTAGCTCTCAGGTCTGTACAATAAAGTATGCATGCATTCTGCAAGAGGGCTGGCTGGGGTGTGGGATGCAATCTACTCTTCGTATTTCACATCTGCTGTGTGTGTGTGTGTGTGTGTATGCGTTGTTCGTTACCGGCCCTTTTTCAGCCAATCCTGTTGTTACGCTGTTGTTACCGGCCTCGAGGTTGTGTAATCACGGGCCCCTTTTCGACGTTGATGATGACTGGACGAGGTGAATGGTCTGACCTGAGAGCGAGGAAAAACTGTTTCCGTGAATCACGACAACTGAAGAAAACAAAAAGTGAGATGTGAGAGGTGGGGAACTCTCCCCGAAGGATTCTGCTACAAGTGGAAAGATCTTTGTGTGATGACCAATTTTTTGTTGACGTGGTCAACAGTTGCTCCATAGGGCAGACGTCACCACCACCGATTGGCATCGGGTCCTGGCCTGCCCGGCTGTCGAGATGCCGAGGTTCTCATGAGGTGGTTTCGGGAAACTCGGTGAAGTGGTGATTATGATGGGCGAACAAGCATTCGAGTGGCTTTTTGGTTTACGAGGTGCAATGCATGAGCTGGGGGCAAACCTGCTTTAAACCTGGAAGGCTGAAGTGCTGGAGCTTCAATAGCGCCATGTGTGTTGGTGAATTTGGAGACATGTCGATCATGAGGTTTATTTTGGGGTAAGGTGTGCGGAGGTGGAGGCCGGCGAGTGGAGGTGAGGTGGTGAGGTTGGATGGCCATCAGATCGCCGTAGTTCCCGTTCCCACGGCCGAATGCGCCCCCCATGTTCGCCTCATTGTTTTTCTCCACAATCTCTGTTCCTGGATAAATGCAAGGGAAATGTGACGAGTCACTTCTGTACCCCCTGGCTCATTCACACCCCTTTAATTGCAAGAGAGGGGTGCCGCGCGGTTCATCCACGATTTTGCTTTCTGTGGTTGGAGGGTCCGAGGACCAGGGAGAGAGGAAGCGACAGGACAGGGGACAGGGGACAGGGGGCAGGGGGAGCTTCAGGGGGGGTTGGATATTCGGGTCGGTGGGTGGATGCGGTGGGCTACCTTACACCAGGAAGGAGGAGGGGGGGGGTGGGATGTGCCGCAAGAAGAAAACGTTGGCGTGATTCCATTTTGACGTACCATCGAAAACGGAGTTCCGCTGTACTACGCCCGACGTTCGATTACACAGGGTGATGGGTTGATTCTCGGAAACTTTGGGCTCCCAGCCTGAGCTTTGTCTTACCTCAGCCATAAACACTCAAAAGTTCTCGTCATTGATGTGTCAATCGGTCTCAGTCCAGTAGAAATGGGAGGGGCAGCGCGGCAGCGGAAGAGTGGGAACATGTCCTCTGTGCCTTGTGCCTGGCGTCGTGCCTGGACTGTTCCGTCAGCCGCCTCTGGCGCAGAAGCTCGCGTCAGAACTCAGAAAAGTAAAAAAAAAAAAATAGAAAAAAAAAAAAAGGTGGTGTTGTAGGGCGGGAGCAGCCACCACCGTCCACGGCGTTAACTAGTCGCCACGTCAAAAAGCAGAGCTGAGGGCGAAGGCGGGGCTAGAACTTGGGAGCTTACTCTGATGTGCTTGGATATATTGATCCCCTCATAGCCAAGATTTCTTGAGCAGCAGAATTTGCGCGTCCAAAACCACACCACCATCTCATCTCATCGCCCCAAGTGCTGCTGCTACCTCGGCCTGATTCGCTCGCTTGCCCAGCATGAAGCTCTCATTGGTTGCTGTTGCAGTTGCTGCTGCCTTCTCGTCGACGGTGCTGGCTCACTCGAGCTCACCGGCCGACGTGAACATGCTGGAGATGCGAGCTGCCAAGGGCAAAGGCAAGCACAACAAGCACGAACACCCCAAGCATGACTTTCGTCTGGCTTGTGTTTGCGAGCCCGACCGGTGTCCGACGTTTCTGCAGGGCAAGTCGGTGAGTTTGCTCTCTTACATCTACACTGTTCTGCCGGCAGCGTCAGAGTCGTAGTATGGTATCCATGCTGACTTATCTCGATTTTGATATTACCGTAGCTGTGCGAGTGCAAGGCAGCCCACCTCGAGGGATGCTACTTGAAATCGCAGAGAGGATGCCCAAAGCCCTCGGCTAACGTAAGTTTTTTTTTTTCTTTCTTTCTCTCTTCGTTGTGTTGACGTGGCCGGTCGCGTGCCTCCGTCAGGGTCTCGTTCGCTCAATCTATCCAAAGTATTCTGCGCAGAAATCGAACAGTTGCTGACGATCATGGCCTTGAACAGAAGTGTTGAATGCAGGAGGATCGCTTGGCATGTGAAGCTAGCGGCCTAGGGCTGCAGGGGTCGAGGGAGGAAGTTGAAGGGGGAAAATATTTCAACAGAGGAAATGTAATTGGTTAAAAAAGTTGGAGAGTGTGTTCCCCGGTGCCGTTTGTGCCGAGGCCAGCCGTGTTCGCATGTAGCAATTGACAGCAATTAATCTCTATTTCTTGGGGGACGCGCAACCAGGAAGCTTCAATATAAGCTTCCCCAACACTACCGGGCACATTTCTTCAAGAAATACAAGCTCTTGACAAGAAAATGACAAGAAGGGACAAGCCCTGGGCGAGATCCACACGCAAGAGAGTCCAAGACAACGCCAAGGTGTCGTATATGGTGTAGAAAAGACATGGGACGGGAGCACGGGAGTTGAACAATTGCATTGTTTATTTCAGTTTCCTTTATTGCTTTGCTAAGTAGGTATAATGTGTATCCTTATTCCATAGCCTAATGTACTGTAAAAATGACAAAAGAAAACAAAAGACAGTCGCAGCCGTTTTTAGGAAACCTAGGAAATCCCAATGCAAATCCCTTTCCCTGCTTAGACAGAAAATGAACTGAAACAGAAAATGTGTGTGTCTGTGTGTGTGTTTGTGCCCTTTTCAGGTGTGTGTGAGGTGAGGTGTGTCAGTTGAGGTTGCCCTGGGTCTGCCAGGTGGCAGAGGGCAGAGATGTGTGTGCCGCGTCCCACTCACTCAGCTGTCGACCCTTGTCCGCGACTCCAAAACACCGCAACGTCAAACGACCACCTTGACCGACCCTCCATCAAACAGATCAATCAAATCAATCAATCAATCAATCAATCGCCAATTTTACCCATTAGCATTATTACCCCATCGAAGAAAGAAAAAAATACCGACATCCACCCGATCCCGAAACGAAACCACATCCTCGAAGGGAATCAGTCGCTTGGCTTGGCTTTGGCTTGGCTTGCTTTGGCCTGACAGGACGGGATGGACATCATCACACCTTGACTGACTGCTGCTGCTGCTGCTGCTGCAGCCCCAAGGTCCTCTCGACAAAGTTCCACAGATCTGATGCGCACTGGGCGACGCTCTCCCGCGGTGACCACCCCAGCTCCTTGCTGGCTCGCTCGGTAGACGCCACGCAGACGCCAACGTCTCCTGGTCTTCGTCCGGCCCAGTCCAGTGAGACAGTCCTTTTCGATGCGGCCTCGAGGCTCCGGACTGCTTCGAGCACAGTGGTGCCCGTGCCGCTCCCGAGATTGAAGGCGCGGAACCCTGTCCCCCCGCGATCGCCGTTCCACCCGAGCGCCGAGATGTGGCCCCGCGCCACGTCCAGGACGTGAATGTAGTCTCGAACCGCCGTGCCGTCCCGCGTCGCCCAGTCTGTGCCGAATACGTTTAGCCTTTCCCTCTGCCCCGTCAGCACCTGTGTCAGCACGGGGTACAGGTTGGTCGCCTCCCCCCGCGGGTTCTCCCCCAGCAGTCCCGACGGGTCGCAGCCAACGGGGTTGAAGTAGCGCAGTGCCACGATGCGCCAGGCCGGGTTCGCGGCCGCCACATCTGCAAGAATAGCTTCGCTGAAGTACTTTGTCCGCGCGTAGGGGCACGACAGGCCCACCGCCGACGGCTGCGTCACGATGCGCTCGCCCGTCGACTCGTCGACTCGCTCCTCGGCGTGGTGGATCAGGTCCGACTCCCGCAGCGGCTCGCCCGTGTTGGCCTTGGACCCGTACACGGTCGCCGAGCTGCTAAAGATAAAGTTGTGGATGTTGTACTTGTCGAGCTGCTGGAGCAGCGATACGAGCCCGCAGACGTTGTTCTGGTAGTACTGCAACGGCCGCCGTATCGACTCCTCGACCGACTTGTAAGCCGCAAAGTGGATCACCCCCTCGATGCGGGACTGGTACGTCATGCGCTGCCTGCCGCTGCCGTCGATCGACATGACAAGGTCCGTGTAGCTCTCGATGAGGAACCGCATCGATCGGCTGCGATAGTCGAGACGGTGGAAGTGGATCAAGGGCATCCTCCTGCCATTGGCTTTGCAGTGCTTGGCCGTCAAGGTCTTGATGCTGTCCAGGATGGTCTGGTAGCTGTTGCTGAGGTTGTCGACAATGATGACTGCAAGACGGCACGGTTAGCATGAGACGGCAAAAAAGGTGGGGGGAGAGAACAATACCATTGTGCCCCTCTCTTAGGAGCTCCAACACGGTGTGTGATCCGATATACCCAAGACCCCCGATGACGAGGGTGAACTTGGGGCTGCCAGCTTCTTGTTCACGACCACCAAGTGGTGATGGGGAACGATCAATGTCGAAGCCATCCTCAGATAAGTCGGGACTAGTGAGCGGCGAGCTCGCGGCGGGTGAATCCGACGGCGAGGAAGAGCTCACCGAGTCTGCGTAGTGGTCGTTGTCCATGTCGTCAAGTCCGCTGGGAGGTTGAACAGGTAGGTTGTCGATGGAATCCCCGGGCCACATGCTTGCTGCTTCTAGTTGTGTGTGTGTGTGTGTGTATGGTATATATGGGAGGCTTGATAGGGCTAACGAAACATGCAAGGACAGAATAGGGATGTCAGGCTTGGTATTTAAAAACACGGTACCGGGGCTGCCGTGACTGCGGAAGAAAGCTCACTGATGAGACATATGAATCACGGCAAAGGGAAAAATTAGGCCGGCTTTATCAGCCTGACTCTGCCAGCCAGCAACAAGGTACTATTCTGGGCAGTGGAGTCCTCGCTTTGCTCCATGTGTCCCGGTACTCCGGGAGCCCTACTTCCACGGCACCATGCACGACCACTGCGGCAATGGTTCAAATGGAAGCATTGGCCGCAACCGGATGGGCAAGACCTTCTGCCAGACTGTCCAGAACTGTCCAGGGGGGACCCAGGAGGGGGGTGGAAGGTTCCTGAGGCCCGGGTCGGGCTTACCGCCTTGGGGTCTCGACTTCATCCCACTCAGTTTCGTTTCACTGGCCACAACACGACGGAACACAAAACACAGGGCTCCGCAGAAAGAGACAATCACATCAACTACTCAGCCTATTCACGAAAGCAACTCCACGGCCGGAATTCTTTCCAATTCGGGCTGACGTCTTTTGCTCCTCAGCTCCACAAGGGCCGGGAGCACCCGACAAATATGCCCTGATTGCCATGCGGTGCGGGATGGGACTGGACTGGACTGGACTGGACTCGAACTCGAGATACACAGGCACACCATCAGGAACAGCAAGCTCCTTTCAGCACAGCTCACATCCTGCCTGTGCTGTGCGGCGTGGCTTTGCCCTCTGCGATTGTGCCCTTTGTGAGCCATTTAGGCTATTGACTGCTATGGAAGAAGCCGGGGCCCCGCTGTGGAAAAGAATAAACAATGCATCAAAGGACGGGATTCAGGAACAAAAGGTGGAAGAGAGGCTCTTCTTAGGCAGAGCCTTCCGTGCCGGGTGCGTAGCTTCTTGGCTGACCTAACCGTGACATCCGTTTAAAGGAAAACTCTTACGACTTTTCTCAAGCTAAGCGAGTTGGCGCTGACGGCCTTGGACACAGTTCACCGAAAACAAAACTGTACACACAGTAGATGGTGATATTCTCGCCCGCCTGCCCTGTTGGGCACGACGGAATCCTTGGCGAATACTCCGTATTGCTTCTCTTTTTTTTCTTTTTTTTCTCTCTCCTTCTCAGGCTTGTCCCACTTGAGCGTTGCGGCTGACGGCAGTCACGTCATTGGAAGTGGTACTGGGATGATTCCGGTAACGTGCTCGGACAAGACTTGATCTGACAAGCTCTGTGGTACCAGCACAGCGTTCCCTCACAGACATGACAACCTGACATGGCGCCAAAACGCCATCCAACCCACGCCCAAAACCAGACCAGATGGTTTGCCGATGGGCGAGGACTCAGTCGAGGTCTGGTCATCAGGGCGAGACTTTGTGAGTTGAGGTTGGGGAAATATTGGGGATGTGATGGACGGTCCTTGCATTGCATAATTGTCCAGACTGGACTATGAGGTTGGATGGTTGGATGTACCTTTGTATCGTATCCGTACCTGTTTTTCTTTGACCTCGAGGGAGCTTGGCAAAGAATAAGGCGATTCGCCTCGCCCAATTCGATTCGAGCATTTCGGAATTTGTCCCGACCTGGGGAAAATCTTGCAGGACGCCCAAAAGCCAACACGAGAAAATTTCTTTCTTCTTTTTCTTTTCCTTCCAACGAACGAACTCGACGGCCGCGTGGAGAAACAAGTGGTTGACAGTCACAGACAAGGCTCGACGTTGGCCGGGCGGGGTTACATACGGCGAGTACTGTACAGGAGAGAAGCTGCATCTCGTCTCGTCTGGAGCTGCAATGTCACTCGAAAACGGAAGACAGGAACGCCAACAAGTCACCAAGTCAACAATCAGAGCAACCTTGGGCTTGGCAACCACGCCACAAGAAGTGATCTCCGTGGGGCTTCGATCTCGCCGTGCGTTAGCGCGTATATGGCGGAGAGCGGCCTATCAGCTTGACCCCTTGCTCCCCGATCAGCTTTTGATGACAGGCCGGCAACTGAGGTGCCGATCCTTGCCCAGGTTCCGGAATATTCTTATTGTGGGAGCACAAAGCCCCGGTAAGCGCCCAAGCGCCTCCCCCCCGATACTGTCACACACACACAGCTCCAGCTCCCATCGACTCTTCTCTCATGGACGGGAGACTCACAGACGTTCCACGCAGGGAGCCGTACCGTTAACCGACAACCGAGCGCGCGCAATCTCCCATCTCACCCATTCTCATCGTATTTGCTTTCTTTTCTAAAAAAGCCATCAGCCGCTCCGATGCCAACGTCGGCGCCATTTGTCGTACACTGCCGGCCGTTTTTGCTATGACAATTCGGGCCTAAAGGATTATGGGGAACCTGGAAGTGTTGTTAGTGCGCAGCAGCTAGCTTACCAGTGCTTACCTAGCGGGAAAGCTAGCATATGCCCAAGCAAGGCAGGCTGAACTAGCTGACAGCGAGCGTTGGTTGTCCACGTTGGATCTTGGCCCTACCAGAAACGAAGCTCACCGACACCACGTTCACAAAGAACTGTCCACACCTGGACTGGACAAAACAATAGGGCCGTGGGGGCGAAACCTCGACAGATGCATATTATGTTATTTGCCTATTATCCCCTTGTTCCCTTTGTTCCCCTTTGGGAACATCCGTTGTATTTGCGTCCCATCGACAAAACCAACACCATACATTAGCGAACGGCAAACGTGGGCACAGCGGAGCTTGGCCTCGGCCAGCTCACACAAGACACACAAAGAAGGAGGGAGAGCAAAAAAGGCACACCAGACAATTTCATTCGGAGCCCGTATTTTTATTTTTTATTTTCTCTGACGTTGTACCAAGTCAAACTGTGCAACTTCAAACCCTCACCGTGTATCCACGTGGACATGCGCTAAAAGGGTTGCAGATCTAGCTCCGTACCCGTACCACTCTCTGCGTTATTTTGGGATGCGACTCAGTCTGAGTCGACTCTCCCTGAAGTTGACCGGCGAACAGACCCGCTGTTACATTGCAAGGGGCAAGAGAGATATGTATGTTCGGTGGGGTAGGGTAAGGTAGGTAGGTAGTGTAGGTAGGTGGGTGGTTGTGTGGTTTGTGTGCTGTGGTGGTCCCCGAGCGAGGACGGACACAACCAAGCCCCCCCCTCCTCGCTTTTTTTCTCCCTTTCCCTCCTTGGGACCTGGACTCGGACGCCGAACTCGAGGTTTGCATTTGCCGCAAAACTGTGGGATATCGGATTTGGGCACCAAGAAAACCAAGAACCTTGCTGAGACAGCTTTCTCTTTGGCACAGCTGCTGTCTTTCAGTAGTGAGGGCGCCACACCCGCATCCCGCAAGCTTTGCCTTAACCAAGCAGATGTTACATCACATTTTGTGTCTCAGCCTCTTTTCGAAACCGGAAGTCGTCCAAGAGAACAACAACATGTCCGGGATGGATAACGGACTGCTTCTTCTTTCTGACGAGTCTTTGGCGCCTGGCCATTCGGTGGCCGCCACCGTGGTGTGTGACCACAATGAACGGCCGGGGTGTCCGGCAGCCCTAGTTCAGCCAGGAGGCTTTTTTTTCTCTTCCTTTGACTCTTTCGGCTGGGGGAAAAAAGAAGGCTTGGGTCTCCCTCGGATGTTGTGGCTGGATAGATACCCATCCCGGGTCCATGCGAGGCGAGACGAACAAGCTCATCAAGCTCATCTTGGAGCCAAGTAACCAAGCAGAAAGAGGGCCAAGAATTTGCCGTGGGTGGGTTTCGTTGTCATTCGTCAAACAAACAAATGGGGATCTGCTCACACTGATCACCACATCCCCTTCCCTTAATATCCATTTTTTTATCTCCTCTCGTGGCTTGTCTAGACCCCTTGGCCCCTCCCCCCATTGTCGGCCAACCCCATCTTATCTCTTCACCGTCATCTTGTCTTTCGTTTCTGCAGGATCGTCGTCGTCTTCATTCTCGTGGGCCACCTTGTTTCTGGCATTGGGGAATGTTCTACTTTCGTTTTCTTGAACATCGTCGCCTGCGTCGTCTCCAGTGATAGGCAACAAAGTGTGTGGTGGGTTTGATGAGGTTGAGGTAAATTTATACCTTGGCGTCGTCGACAATCAACACATAGTACGAGAAACACACGCACACAGGGGTCAGGTTCGGCAACAATCTCGTCGTCGATTGTTCTGGATATCCCGTCGGAAAGGGCGGTTATTGTTCTCTTGGGGGGGAATGTGGAATAGGAGGAAATAATACTGGTGTGTACACATGATCCATCCTACCCTCTGTCATGCAGGTGTGAGAGCACCGCACCAGCAACCAGCACCGAGACTATCTTGCCTTGCCTTGCTTTCAGCATCCCACCGTTCCCTATCATCGTGTGTGTCATTTTACCTAGTCTAACTATTCATTCATGACTTAGTAATCCCTAATCATCTGTTAGCGTCGTCGGTGTGTGTGTGTGTGCGTGTGTGTGTGTGTGCGTGTGCGGGATACCTACCCATCTCCAAGTACGCACCCGCATCGTCACTAGTGCTAGTTTTTTTCTTGTTACTTTCTCTTTCTGCTTGTCACACCCTCCCGCCATATCGCCATCATGGCCTCATTCTTTCAGTTACCGACGTCGGGTGACCCGGTGGTCAAGGAATGCAACCCGGACGGGAACCTCACCGACCAACGCCAGGTCTACTGCAACAAGGTGATACCGTCCGAGGACCGGCTCAAGACGCCGCTGCAGGTGTTCACGCTGGTGTATGGGGCCGTGTGTCTGGGGCTGCCGGTGCTGTACTTTGTGATCAAGCAGTTGGTGGTGTTGGGGAGGAGTTGGAGTCGTCGACGGAGCGGGACAGAGAGGTATGTCTGCCTCCATCGCCACCTTGGTTTTGATATCAAGCTAACATGCCCTAATAGGAACATACCCCCATCAATACCGGGAAGTAAAACCAAGAACAAGTCGAGGTCGTTGACGTCCCTCCCGTCGACGAGCACTACGGAAGCGAAGCTGCTGTCGTCGGTTCAGCATCTTCACTTTCTCGGCGAGGGCGAGGGTGAGGACACTGCTGTCATCTTGGCGGATGGTGGTGGTGGTTTGGGGAGTGAGAATGAGCACCCCTCTCATCACGCTTACATTGTCCCCCTGAGATCACTGGGTTCGACATCCTCTCCCATCAGGACAAACCCCCCCAGGATAGGACTTGGCAACTCGCATGATAAACCTGTGATTCTCGGCTCTGTCGCCCTGCAGCACATCACAAGAGCTACCCTCCCCAACTGGGTCCGGTACCTGACCAAGCTGATCAAAGATGACTTTTCCGCCTCCGGGGTCGTCATCTCCCTCTCCTCCCCTTCTACCACCACCTCCGACAACAACCAAGACGTAGTCATCCTCCACGACCTCCTGACCCGCCTCCAAGAAATCGACATCCCCACCCTCATCACCCTCCCCCACGACTTGGCAGACTCCCAACCCCTCTCCCACGTCGACCTGTCACTCGTGGCCGGTCTGATCATCCAAAACGCGTGTATCCTCCCCAACGGAACAAGACGTGACTTCTTCCGGAGCTACCCTCTCCGCAGCCTCATGTCCCGCGTTCTTGGGGAGAGGTCCGACCGGCCCTGGTTTTTCGTCGGGTTTTGGGATCGTTGGGATGTCAGGCCCAGCCCGGCGGTGGTGGTGAGGGGGGAGAAACTGGCCAGGCATTTTGAGGGGGTGTTGGCCCATGGCCCCAACGGGGGAGAAATGGGGAGGAGTGTGAGCGGGTTTGAGGTTTTGAGGAAGCCGGAGACGACGGACTTGCAAAAGGTGTGGATGGGGCAGGGGAAGGGGGTTTATTTTGGAGAAGGGGCAGAAGAGGTGGCGGGGTTGGATTTGGAGGAGATGAAAGATTTTTTGCCGGAGATAGAGGTGTTGTTAAAGGGGGTGGAGGTTGGGGAGGGGGATGACGACAAGGTGGGGGAGGTGGACAGGCATCGGTTGTCGCTGCTTTCCTCTACGGCTGGGAGGGGTGGTGCTGGGCGCGAATATGAGATGCCGGGTTCGTTGGTGGGGTTTTGGGACGGGACGGGGGCGGGGGAGGAGGTATCGTGTTTGGGGTGTGTGCCGCTTCATGTTGATGCTACTGCTGAGCATTACGAGGCGGTGCTGGCTACGCAGGAGCACCTGAGGGAGTTGGAGATGTTGGAGGTGGTGGATGAGGTGGTTATCAACAAGATTGTTGAGCAGCTCAGGGCTTTTCAGGAGAGTTCCGCCGAGCCGTACTTGGTCAATGCGCTTTATGAGGGGTTGAAGCAGCAAAAGGTTGTTGTTTACAAGGGGCTCGCGACGGGGTTTAGTATCCCGGACAATGCGGCCGAGTTTTGGGGGGTGAGCAGCGAGTTTTTGGTCGAGGGGGAGGAGAAGGTGGGGGTGAGGTTGTACATCTCGCGGAGGTGTCCCTGGGATGTCAGCACCATCCTTCACACCTGGTTTGCCCACCACGGATTGACCCGTATCGAGCGGTTCGAAGAGGAGCTGAGGTTGGAGAAGGCGTTGGATCCCACCTCGACGGCAGAGGCACCCCTGAGCATCAGGACAGCCATCCAGGGCTCGACCCCAGCCGAAGCCCTCAGCCTGCTGCAGCGACTCCAAACCAGCAAAGTCGAGCACGCCTTCAAGCGGCCCATCCAGGACGACTGCCGGGTTCTCCTCCTCGACGAGACCTCCGTCGCCTCGTGGAACGACGCCCACTCCCGCAAGTATCAAGAGGGGACCATCACCATGGAGCAGCTCCTGCGAAACCGCCTCTCCCACTTTGCCCGCTTGGGCGCGAAAAGACTTCCCTCCCTTGGCAACCTCCTCAAATTGCACGAGCTGATGGAAAACTTGGTCGACCACTGCCTCTTCGTCGGCGACATTGAACCCCTCAACACGATCAACTCGGCCCTCACCCTCGCCTACGACCCCCTGGACTGCCTCCACGACAGCAAGCACGTCGACCCCAACGCCGAGTTTGTCATCCTCCTCTTTCTCTGCGCGCTGCGAAAGTCGGCGCTGGAAGACGTCTACATTGAAGCGACGGACCACTGCCCCGTCTTTTCCCAGCCCGACCAGGCCGCCGTCTTCTCCGAGCTCTGGGTCCTCGGGTCGCAGTGTGAGCTCTACTTTGGCATGCCGCCGCGTGCTTTGGGTCGGATCATCTACGCCCGTCACCGGGAGTTCCTCGCGGCTGACCCGCCGCCGCCGTTGACCAAGGAGCAGAAGGGGTTGATGACGGTGTATGCCAAGCCGGAGCCGTCCACCGGGATCAGGAAGATTGACCCTGAGGGGCCGGCGAGGCAGGGGTTTAGTGTGTTCAAGGCCGTGCAGGGGATGAGGAGGGCGACGTCCGAGTTTGGGGCCTTGTCGATTTTTTGCCTGCCGGCCATGTTGGACATTGTGCTGCTGACGTTTTTGGGGAGGGGGTTGTTCATGACGGCGTACATGGGGGAGAAGTATTTGTCGGCGGCGTGTTATGCCTTGTTGATCAGCTTGTTGCTTTCGGCGGGGGTGACGGGTTGGGTGGGGAGTGTGGGAAATTACTACCTCTACAATGTGAGTTTTTTTTTTGTTGCTGCTTGTGATGATTGAGTGGCTGACATATGAGGTGTAGTATGCCTACAACAACATGGTCTTCTTCCACGTTCAGCGTCTTGCTGGCGGGTTTGCGTTGACCTTGCTGGTGGGTGTTGTCGGGACGGTGATTCACATTGTCAAGGTCGGGGTCGCGCCGGCATTTACGTATTTTGCGTACCTTGTGCTGATCTCGACGTATCTGAACGTGCTGGGAATCATGGCCACCATGCACCAGCACGGCACCCCCCTCACGTCCGGCCGCACCGTCCTCTGGCGCACCCTCCCCCTCCTCTTCATCTCCCCCATCGTGTCGACCTACTTCAACGGCCACGACCTCGAAATCTACCTCTCGGTCGGCTTCGGCTTCTTGATCATCCTCCTGATCCAATACCGCAGCCTCTGCCACGAGTGGATCAACTGGCTCGACAACGTGCCCAAGTTTACCGAGAAGGACATTCTGACTTGGTACACGACCCGGCTGGAGAAGCAACAATCATCCGGCAATCAGAGCAGCAGCAGCACCTCGTCGGTGTCTGACTCCCTCTCGGAAAACCCAGACGACTTCAAGAAGCTCGCCCTGCAGGCCTTTCGCGAGATAATCACCCAAGGCAGCACCAACTTTGGCCACCTCAAGAACACGGTTATCACGCCTGACCCTCTGATCAGAAGGGTAGTCAAAGGCCTGCCCTACATCCTCTGGCTCATGAAGAAGGACGCCACCGAGGATAACCAACCGGCCGAGATGTTTTCTGTCGCCTGGTTCTCGCAGCTTTCCCAGGCTCTGAAGCGCCAGCAGCAGATGGCGCAGGGGTTGAAGGAGCACAGCATCTTCATGCTGTTTCGGTACGGCAAGCTGGATATCGGGCATAATGTGGGCTTGTTTCTGATTTGTCTGATGGATCGGTGGGTGAGCATCGCGATGGCGGCCAACTCGGCGCCGATTGACTACTTTACCACGTTTACGTCGAGGTACGCGATTTGCTTCGCGATCCTGTACTTTTGCGCGAGCGTGATGATGCTGGATAGCATGTTGAGGGAGTACTGGAAGGCAAAGTATGATTTGAGCGACGAAAGGCTGGGGAGCTTGGGGGAGGCGGAGGGCGTGAGTGGGGAGTGGGAGAGGTGAGTACCTTATCTGCCGTGCTCCGGGAGTGAGAAAGAGTGGGAAACTGACCATGAGATCACAGAAAGCGGAGAGGGCTTTATTTCTCCGCGCTGTTTCGGCTGGTGCGGAGACTGATGCTCATCATGGGTACCGGGACGATGCTTGTTTGGACCCTCGTCGACGATGCGCAGATGCTCGAACTGTACTACATTTACCTGTTGGGCTATTCAGGCGTGATTCTGTTTCAGGTACGTTTCCCCATAGGCGGGACAAGTGTGCAACAACATCCCGAGACCTCGTCTTTTTGTGCATCGTTTAACCGGCTGGGGTGTGTATATATAGTTCAACCGCTGCTTCACCACGGATCCCTCGTCTCACTTGGCGGCTATTCTCGTCTCTGCCATCTTTGGCTTCATCACTGGGTGCATGCTCCACGCTGTCTTTCATGGCAACGGCTTGTTCTTCACCGACGCCATCGCGCTCAACGTTGCCTCGCTTACGGCGGCAGCGACGACGACCATTTGGGCCGTGTATGACTTTGGCAGACCCAAGTTCAAGGATGGCGAGGGTCGAGTTGACGAGGCTGACACGTTGGTTCAGCCTCGCCTGGGCGCACCCCCCGCCACGTCGGAGAAGACCCACTGGAGGGACCTGCCTGGTACTCCCATCTTCACGCAAGCTACCGCTGGGTTGCCCGAGAGAGTCTTTGCCTTCTTGCGGTCGAGTCTTGACCGGCCCTCGGCGAACTTTGACAAGGCTCCTTGGGCTAGGCAACTGCTTGAGACGACGGTGCAGCTGTGGCAGGACAAGCAGATCCAGGTCAACATGTGCTCTCGCTCGGCGTTTATTGAGGGCGGGTTCGAAGATGCTGTGTCCATCGGCAAGCAGGTTGGTGAGATCCACTACATCGATGTCGCTGGCCTTGGGGAGATGGACTTGGGCAATGAGGCGTGGGAGTTGTTGGCTGCTCAAATCATCGCCGAGGCTACCCTGCATCACATTGCTCGCGCCTCCCTTGGCTTGACTGCCGACCAGGCCATCCAGGCTGAGCATATCCTGTTTGGCACCGAGTCCTTATCCAAGCGAATCGAGCTTCAGCTTGCTGGCGATGATTACACTAGTCTCCTCATCGTCAAGGAGACGACCCAGCGCATGCTGATGAAGCACCTCTGCTTTGGCGTCGAGATCGACTCTGAGTGGGAGCTCCTGCCACCTGCTGTTCGTGCTTCCATGTTCCAGCGCATGATGGGCGCGGAGCTCTCACCTTCCAACGGTCTTTTGGAATGGCTCAATGAGAGGGGTCTCGACATCTCCTCCGTCAACTTCCAAGTGGAGCTCTGCAACCTCATCTTGAGCAAGACTGAAGAGGTCTTGGGTACTCGCACTCCGCCCAACTATGGCAATGACATCCTCGCCGGCCCTGGCTCAGGCAAGACCAGACAGCCCACTCCCTTCTTTGCCCGCATCATCAATCTCCCCGTCACGCTGGCAAAATGGGTTGGTATCATCTCCGGAGGTGGTTCCCACCTTGAGCGAGAACTCTGGTACAACCTGCGGCACTACCCCTGGATGCGCACACCTCTGATGTACCTTATCACGCTCATCTGGAGAGGATGCCGCTGGGTCAAGAACGCCATCACATCTCTGCTGCTCATCTACCGCCATGCCGCCCTGGTCAACATCTCCCGCCTCGCCAAGAAGGGTGTCTCCAGAACCCTGGTCAAGGACCGCATCACCGCCGAGCTTCGCCGCAAGGTCGTGACTGGTTTTGCGTCCCGACCTGGTGAGAACTCGATGACGTTGGAGGTGTTTGAAGGCGCGCTCAAGACCAAGCCGGGAGAGGAACACAAGCCGCTTGCCACTGCCATCTACGACAACGCCTCTCGTCTCATCACCCGGCGCGATATCTCCAAGAGTGGTGACACTGTCACCACCTACACGTATGGCGACAGCACCAAGTCGCGGTACCCCAGCTGCAAGGTCGTTTCCGACCAGAAGCACACCAAGCAGTGCTTCTACGACAAGAAGGGACGCGTCACCCACGGCACCATGGCCTACGACGGGATCGAGTACTCGTTCCAGTACTTTTACAAGTCCAGCCCCAAAGGCAACCACGAAATCCTCAAAGCCGAATTCAAGCCGGCCACCGCCAACCACCACCACCACCACAACAACGACAACTCGTCCTCCGACAGCATGGCCGTCTTTTGGGGCACGCCCCTCCGCGAAGACCTCTCCTCGGAGAAGCTGAACTGGGTTCCTTCGGACCGCGTCTGCCGCGTCGTCAGGACCATCGCTGGGAAGAAGTACGTCACCACAAGCGACTACCAACACCGTCGCGACCCCGTCATGATGACGGTGCTGCTCTCGGAACAAGGGGACAACGCCAAAGCAGCAGCAGCAGCAGCGGCAGCCGCAGCCGTCACCAAGCCCCCCGTCGTCTTCCAGCACGAGGAGATCTTCCTCCAACGACCCAACGACCACTACTTTGAGAACGACGACCTGCTGATCCACCACCGGGTCGACCACGTCCGGCGGATGGCGCGCTTCTGCGGGCACAGCATGTCGTGGATCTCGGTCCTGAACCCGGCCGCGTGGCTTTACAGACGGCAAAAGACCATCTACCGGCCCGTGCCGACGTGGTGGTTGAGAACCGAGCTCTGGGACCACTGGCGCAAGGGCGGCGGGGTTCTGGACGCGATCGCGGCCTGCTGGATGGACGAGCTCATCCTCCGGGAGGAGCCCCTGCTCAAGAAGTACTGGAGCGCGAGAAACGCTGGTCAGCTCGACAAGGCAAAGGCTGCGCTGGACGGGGCGATTGAGCAGATTGTCAGCGCGATCGAGATTGAGAAGGACGTCTCGGAGGTTTGTCTGCTGCCGATCAAGTACTCGGATTTGTATGCTATGGGGTTGGGGAGGGATGCGAACCAGCTCACGATGAGGCCGGGCGATTGCTTTAGGGACACGCACGAGAGGATATCGGTTATTTTTAATGACATAGGGTGCTGGCCGGATTCCCCCGGGGGGGTGAGCAATTGCAGGAGGGATTTGGTGAATGGGCACAGCACGATCCGGAATCATGTGTTGGCCGAGTCAGCGAATGAGTATGGGATCCCGAGGTTTCAGGTGGAGAAGAGCGTGCAGAGCTTGAAGATGTTGCCGCTGTGGGGGCTGGACGGGAGGACGCCGAATCATGGGGTTATTGACAATCTGCTTGAGTCGGAGGTGGACGCCAAGATTGCTGTGACGGATACATATCGGGACATTGCCGGCACGTTTGTCCCTTTGATCAAACTTTTTGTCAAGGGGGCGAGGTCGAGGCATATTCCCAAGCAGGATATGATCCACTACAGCAACGCCATGCTGGGCATCTTTGAGTTCTTTGAGCACAAGGACTACAACAAGGCGTGGAAGTCAAGGGAGGTGGCGTCTGCGTGGGTGGAGGCTTGGTTGACAGAGTACGACGACGACAACATTGTTGATCCGAGCTCCTACTTTGAAGTTGAGAAGCCGTCCATGACCGACTTTCGCGCGACGCTCGAGATCTTCTGCTCGTACTTTTTCATCTTTTCGGTCCAGACCCCCGAGGACTGCCCCAAGGTCTTCCAGTCGACACATCACGGCATCAGCAGCCTGTTCGGCATGCTGCTCAAGTACAAGCGGGGGGCCACCTTTGGTATCTGGGACCACGCCATCCTCTGGAGAGAGTGCTGCCTCAACATCTCCCCCGCCCAGTCCACCCTCCCGCTTCCCGTCCAGTCCATGCTCCTGTCCGGCATCGGCCTCGCCATGAAGCTGGCCTACTTCCACGCCGACGTCGTCCTGCCTTGCACGCCCGTCTTCAACCCCATCTGGGAGCAAGACCTCGGCACCGACGGCAACCGGCTATCGCACAAAAAGACGTTTGCCCGCAAGATCGACCCCATCGTCAACGGCGTCAGCAACATGGACGCTTTCAAGCCGGTCGAGCAGGTCGGCACCGACACCCCCACCGTGGTGATGCTGTCAAACGTCCAGTTCATCAAGGACATCAAGACGGCCATCCTGGCCGCCGACGTCATCGTCAACAAGTACGGGTTTACCGAGTACAAGCTTTTGGTCTACGGGGCGAGAGACAGGGAGCCGGGGTACGACATTGACATGTGCCGGCTGATCGAGTCGTGCGGCCTGACGAACCACGTCACCCTCAAGGGGTTCGGCAAGCCGGACCAGGCGCTGAAGGACGCGTGGCTGTTTATGAACTCGTCGCTTTCGGAGGGGCTGCCGCTTGCCATCGCCGAGGCTGCCCTGGCGGGTGTCCCCATTGTGGCGACGGCTGTCGGCGCGACTGCTTTGGTGCTCACAAACCCAGATGACCCGTCCGTGAGGTACGGCGAGGTTGTCCCGCCTAATGATCCGACTGCTTTGGCCAGGGCGCAGATTGCCATGTTGGCCATGTCTGGTCCCTGGGCCAAGTTCGCGGGTGATGTTGACAAGCGGGGCTCGGTGCCGCCTCATTTGCTCATGCCGGATAACTTGACGACTACAGATGTCAAGTGGCTTACCAAGCGGATGTATGATAAGGCCGAGGACCGGAGGAAGCTGGGGTTGCTCGGGAGGCAGATGGTGCTTAGGGGGTTTCATGGGAAGAGGTACCTTAGGGAGCATGAGCAGATGTATTGGATTCAGTGGCATTTGGCCGGGATGAGGAAGGACAAGGCGCTGTTTGACGCCAGGAGAGTTGGGTGGAAGGGGGAGTTGTGGTTGAAGAAGGGGGAGAAGAAGGATAGCTTGAAAGCGAATAACCAGGGGGGGTTGCAGAGGAAGAAGAGTGCGAGGTGGCAGGAGTTTACCAGTGGGAGGACGCCGTATAGGGGGAAGAGATTGAGCAAGGCACCCAGTAAGCAGCGGGAGGAAAAGGTGGTGGTGACTAGGGTGCAGGAGTTGGTGTAAAGATTTTGGGTTTTGAAGTTGTGTATATGCCCTGAGAATGATGGAAAAGCCAAAAAAAAAAAAAAAAAAAAAAGAAATAGAAATGTTGTCTATATGGGTTGGACGTAATGTTTGTTGGGTTGGAGGAAAAGTTATTATCATGCCTTGGATTCTTCCCTTTGTTCATGGTGTGCTTTTGTTAATGATTGAATGGCTTATATAGATTTATGGCCTTAACTTGTAGTCGCTAGTTTGTTAATAATATTCCATCAATTGAAGATACCCCCCGCCACCTGGTACATGAACGCGAGGTTCGACTGCAGGTTCATCCTCCTTCCATCTCCGTCTCGGTGAGAATCCAAGACCCAAATCCTGCTCCCTGACATCCTTGAAACTCCCATCATCCCTCTCTGTCCTGGTCATCCCTCTGTCGTGATTCCTCCCCGCGGACTGCGAGCGGCCGACAACTTCCAAAACCTTGGCCGTTCAAGCCTCATTCATTGTGTCAGCAAATACCACCTTGGGTCAGGGATTCGACACTGAACCACGGATCTGGGATGACGGGGCGTGGGATATATACCTCGCGCGGTCTCAACTCACTCACCCCCACGCTTTCTCTCCCCCCATCATCACAAGGACCCGACATCTCGGACTCTTTTGCTTCTGGAAGGTTTTGACAAATCAAAAATCGGGAACACAACATCGTTGTCTGAGGCTCAAGTGACTGGTTTACTGATGTATGCGACGTCAGCCTGCGCCACCAAGTGTTGGGGTGATGAACCAGAGTTCAGGCTGAGCTCACTGTTACACGTGGATTTAGGCCGGTCTGGTTATAGAGGAAGTGGATGATGTTTCAAGGCTTGACTGGTTGGTTCCTGTGATTTGGGGACGTAACGTTGTCCTGGAAAAGCTTGTTTCCTGATCTCGTGTGCTCAGTATGAGGGCGTAGTTTGGTTTGTGGCACCTGAAGAGTGTCATTCCAGAGAGCCCTAGAGACCGGGCAGTTATGTCCGCCAACATGCCCGGGGAAATGGTTAGAAGATTCTCAACTAGGTGATGTTGATATTTACTTACCTGTCTCATCGTGGATGGTGCAATAAGGAATGTACCTAGGATATGATGCTATTCTTTCGACAGTATTCTCATTTCTTGCTGGAAGTTTTTGGAATCGTTGGACATTTATCCACAGTTTCGTCAAGCTCCTACCTGCTTAGAGCAGCTATTCGTCACCCATGATGATGACCTACTGCTCGGACTCGTTGAACCATCAATATCCACTGTTCTAAGATCTCGTCCACGGATGGTTTCGGTCTGTCGGTGTGAGACAGACAGTTGATGAAGTGTTCAGATGTCTGGCTCTCATCCCATCTTCAAAGCTGACGAGACTAGTCTACACTTTCGTGATCAGATGAGCTGTCATTCCGGATACTAACGGCCAAAAGGAACCCTTCCAAATTTTGGATGACGCCATTCTCACGACGGGACCTCCGGATTGCTTGACTGATGGAGCGTGGGCCGAGCATCAGCCATGCTCACCGAGATTTTGCAGTGCTGCTCATCGATATTCTATGGCTTTCACATTTCTGACAATCACGATTCATGTAAGCTGGGACTTGTCAGGTTCGGCATGACACTCGGACTGTGATGCTTGTTACAGATCATGTGAAGCGTACGAGTAAAGCGGGCAGGCTTCGAATGCCGCTGATATTGTGGTGATCTTTCTGTTTGGAACCCCGCGGGTCTCGAGCATAAGTAGGAGCACAACCCTCGGCCCTGGAGGAATTGTTTCACTCACACTCACACTCACACTCACACTCAAAACCCAAGACTAGTTCCACTTACTCAAGTCCTCAAGATGAAGTTCCTCGGTATCACCACTCTTCTTCTCCCCGCCACCGCACTGGCTCAAGGTGTCGTGTTCACACGCCAAATCATTGCCACTGGCGATGGGTGCAACTCGGCCACCATCCGCCCTGTCTTCAGTGCCGACAACAGGTCCGTGGAGGTCACACTTGACCGCTTCTTCGCCCAGCTCCCCATCCCCCGCGAGACCTTCTGCTCTCTCGACTTCCGCGTAACGCACCCCGTCGGCCGTAGCACCGTCAACGCTGTCGCCACGCTCATAGGCGATGTCTCGTTGCCAGAGGCGGGTGTTTCCGCCTTTGTGCAGCGCAACTACGTGATCTCCCCCACCACCGTGGGACGTCCCACTGGCGAGACCGACCCTCCCGCGCTCGAGTTTGTCGGACCTACCGCTGTTGGCTTCAACGAGGTGGACCGGTTCACCTACAGCCAGAGCTTCACCGCCACCCAGGACCGCACCGTCAGCATCAAGCTCAATGACGCCCGGCTTCGCCTTCAGCAGTCTACCGGGGATGAGGGGTTTATCCGCCAGTCCGTGTTCATCCTTGACATTCACGATCAGTCTTCGTCTTGAGGAAGTAGGTTGTTGTTGATGGTTTGATGTTTCGGGGGGAGGGTTTGCAGTGGAAGAGGATGGGCACCGTATGGAAACAAAGTTCTTTGGCTTAGATTTTCTTACTTTTCTTACTTTCATTTACGCTCTTTATATATCTTATGTTTCGATCAACAGACCTCGTAGTCTTCTTACAATAAACCCCTTGCAAGGAAACTGTACCTGGTTGCGTCAGCGATTATCTCTGTTTTCCAAAAGAAGCATGGTTGGTCAGAAATTCATCGATCCGGGAGGATTCTGGCATCCTCGAATTAGCAATTTTCCGACATTTAGGAGGCGGACGATGCATTCGAAGCATTCCACAACCTCCGAGACCTTCCGTAGCCCCACAAAAAGACTCCTTTCTTCCAGTCGATCAACTGCTTTTCGCTGATGTCTTGAAGCCAAACATGTCTTGGCCTGCTTTGCTACACCAATTGCCAGCCTTCCGGACACAGCACAGCATAATTAGCGCAGCCACCGCCTAGGCTGGTTTATTTCATGATCCTCGGCGGTTGCTGTAGGCATTAGCAGAAGGCTGGCTCCCTATCAGCAGCATTTTGGAAGTCAAATATTGCGGGATTTTCATGACTTGTTTTTCCTTGGAAATACACATCATCTACCTCCTCCATGATGTCGCGGATGGCTCAGCTATACTCGGCTCTGTCTCTGCCGTACTGATGCTGCATGTGGTCGATCACGGGGGCTGACGAACAGTAGCCTCCCTACGTGGAAGCACCTACCCGCGTCCATCCCGCGCTTTTCCACAGCAAAGGTGCCGTCTACATCAGAGGAGCCCGCCGCTCCCACCACTTCGTCATTGCTCCGTTTGTCCCATCCTTCTCATCCCATCCATACCGCCATCAATATGGCATCCATAAATCCGTTGCAAAAGCTCTCCATTTTCCAGCACAACACCACCAGCCCTGTCGACAGCAAGGCGATGAATGATGCCTTTGCATTGTTCTCATTCTTACCTGCAGAACTGCGGGTCAAAATTTGGAGGACCTCTCTCCAACGCCAACGAATCATCCAGGTGGTGCTCACACCACTCCACGAAGCCAAAAGCCGCTACGCCATCGAGAGCAACATCGACACGCCAAATGGCGAGGAGTTCATCGCTGAAGTTGGCGGTGTCCAAACCATCAGCAAGCTGATGCGCGTCAACAGGGAAGCTAGGCACGAAGCACTGCTGTTCTATCGCGTACACCTTCCTTGCAGATTCATCAAACCCTGGGAGATCAAAGCCCAACCAGTCGCCCACCCCCGTGGGGTCCTTTACTTCAACCCTGAACACGACTTCCTCCACATTTTCCACACCAAAGGCAACGACGGGGAGAACCCGGCTTCTCTTGTGACGCCGTCGAATTTCCTCTACCATCTCAAAACAACTCATGACCGCCGACATGTCGGCTTGCTCAACCTCGCACTTGACAGAGACCCAGCAAAGGCGGACTGGAGGGCCGGCGCAGTGCGGTTTGACGCCTCTTTTGAGGCGTCCAAGCTTGTTCCAAAAGTCAGGAAGGCCTTGAAACAAACACTTGCCCAACTGAGGGAGGTTTTCTTCGTTTTCCGCACGCCTGTCGTCCGAGATGGCGGCCGGCCTGACGAGGATCAGCTCGGATTGCTTCATGGTAGCCCTCTGCCCATCTGGTCAGCGTCCCCTGGCTTTGACCGTATCGCCCACGATCCGCGCCCTGGTGTCCTTGATGCTCTGAGAGAGAACGCAAGCTTCTACTGGTTCGGTCTCGACAGCACGCTCAACGACTGGAATCGCCTTCTCGATGTGCTCGGGGTGCCGTCGTTGGGGTCGAACCCGCCTCCCCGGACTCGGTATTCGTGCGGCTTGACATACTCGGTCGACAGCGCTCTGACGTGGGAATCTTTTGTGAGGGAGGCAGTGCCAAAGCCGCAGAACTACGTGTTTGATGTCGAGACGGCGCAGAACTATCTCAGTTTGCAGCAGAAGAGAGCTGGGGGTGCGAGTGCTGCTGGGTGGATGCCGACATTCGGGTTCTGGTTGTTCCGGTTGCCCGAGGGGATTGAGCATATCTCTCGGTTTCGCAACAGTTATCATGATGATCAGGGCCGTCTGCTGCTGCGCCAGCCTATGCCGGACCTGACAAAGGTTTGGCCGGAGCTGCTGGTTTCGAATTTGTAGCGGTAAGCTGTGAGCTGAGTGAAGCCGAGCACGTCTTACATTATTGCTCAGTTTGTTCAATTCGCGAGGAGAACATCACAGTTCCAACCCAAATTTAGGCCTTGGTGTGTTAGTCATACGTGTTGATTGAATGACGTCTGATGTGACACCTGATAAGGTTAGGGTTAGGTTCTGATTTCAAGTCTGATGGATGTCTTGTTGAAGGTGGCGGTAAACTTTCGCCCGTTATGATCTTTTCCCGCAACGCTTCTCCAACTCCGTTATCGACTCTTGTCCACCCTCATCGAGCGCACCCTCGGCTGTCAAGCATTCATCATGGCCCGTATTAAGTCAAGAGCTACCGGCTGCCAGGCTCTCATGACCTGGACTCGATTTTCCCTGCCGCCCAAAACAGTTTTGGCCAACATGGTTTACAACCGACAGCGATGTAACAACCCCGAAGACAGAAAAAGACAGGTCTGAGTTTCCTGTGCGATATGGCGCTGCGAGCAAGTTTTATCCTTTTTGTTATTCCGGCACCTACCTGTTGCCATATGTGGGCCTTGAACTTAGCCCGAGCAGGTATTCGAACCGCCTCCAGGTGCCGTGGTTTTGTCATCTGTGTGGTTTCCATGGTTGCGGCTGGCGGGCTACTCTAAACTTAATCCAAGCCAAAGGGAAAGCCAAAGAGCAACTATTGTGGTCTCTCCGGATTGGGGCTTGTATTTCACACACTTTTTGTAGCTTCTCTTTTCCCTGTTAAAATCTCACCATTCGTCACTTTTCTCACCACCTTTTCCCTCACTTTGCGCGCCAGTGAATCATTGCCGCTGTCCCACAGCCATTCATGTTGCAGAAAGCCCGGACTACGCCGAGCATGTCAGTCAACACTGGAGATATGCGCGCAGCACACCATTTCAACAGCTTCTGTGACGCCACTATTGAGTTCCACCTCGATCAGAGAGCCTGCCTCGAAGGAAGGATCGAATGGCAGCGGTGTCGAATAGATGCCCTGGAGGAAGAAAACATATAAACGCAACGGATGTACGAATCCGGCACGGATAAGAGGTGGATGCACATCATCGTCGGCATGTATGTTACGGGATTCAAGACTCCCCATTCATTCCTCTGCGTGTCTTCATCTCAAGTGGAAAGAGCTAGCTGATATAAGGTAAGTATAGCCACGTTCACTCTGGAAAGTTCAGAGAGGCAAAACAAGAGAAGGATTACGACGAGGGAGAGATGAGTAGGTGGAAGGAGTTGAGAGGCCTGTGATTGGAACTACTGGGACCGGGCGGCTGCGTACCTTAGTAGCTAAGGTATGATGGATAGGCTCAGGTGATTTGCTGGCGATTTACAAGCTCAGCTTTTTCGGGAGTGATATCAATCCGTGCTGTTTGGGGCCTAGACGACATGCAGGATACCTGGTATCCAGGGTGAAGCGGTTGCAATCCTGTCGGTGATGTGTTGGGTGCTAGTGGTGCAACTTTGTGCCTTGGCTCAGGTATTTCTGTGATACGTTGGCCGACAGAAACATGTCCCAGCGACCCACGATGTTTTGATTGATACCATCGAGGTTGAATTCGAGGTGATCAGTCCTCTTGATTTGCTTGGTCGACACATCTCATTCGAGCACTCACAAAGCCATGAGGCCATTCAGAGATTCAATCACAACCACCATGCCAAGGCAGTGTGTCGCACCAACATCGAACGCGCCTCACTCGATAGCGCCGTTCCCCGGCCTTGGCATCACCCCCTTGCCCGTCTCTTCAGGAATGGTAAGCAGCAAGGGTTCAATGCGAGCTTTCTTGGCTTTTAAACAAGACAAAATAACTCCCATTCCTACCCCATCTTTTCCTCTCTCCACTCTCACCTTCTCTCTTGTCTCTCAGCCTACCGGGCACCCTTCAAAATGGCCACCCCGACAACCTACGCCCAGTTCACGCCCCCGGCATCATGCGGCATCGGCAAGGACCTCTACGCAGTAGAAAAGACCTGCTGGGTGTATGACCCCCGCCCCTCACCCACCTTCACAGTCAGTCCCCCAAAAGTGCCCGAGTGCACCGCCGTCCAGCTGGGAGACCCCTACGACAAATACAACCCAGACTGCTACGCCGCCTGGTCCTTCCGCCCCGGCGGCGACACCGGCGTGAGCTACGTCGGCTGCCCAGTCAGCTATACCGTCGCCACCTCCACAACCTGGCACCCGTTTTGGAGGACAGTCGACGGCACAAGCACCCGCGCGATCGACGTCGTGGAGAAAATCGTCCACTGCTGTCCTGAAGGTGACGTCAAGTTCACGTACTTTGACGAAGGGGGTAGAAGCAGCACGTTTGTGCACGAGGGGATCACCTGGAGGGCAGATGCGTATCTCATGCCGCGGTGCAGGGGGACCATGAGGGGGGGGAGGAGGACGGTCACCTTGACCGAGTACACCGATACTCAGGGGTGGGAGAAGAAGAAGCGGGACGTGGGGTTGCGGACGGAGGTGTGGGAGGGGGGTAAGGAGGTTTGGGCTGGGGAGGAGAGTTATTCCGCGACTTACTTTGCGGATGGGCACACTTGTTATGGGAATTGTACAAAGTATTGGCTGGAGAGCTATACCTCTCCGGTTTATGTGCCCACGACCAAGGTGGAGGAGAGTGAGGTGGTCACGACGACCACTCCGGATAGGGATGACGCTACTACTACTGCTGCTGGTGGCGGCACTGTCACTGTGACGATTCCTCCTACTACTGGGCCGGGGACTGGTGGGTTGTTACCGACTCCTACACAATCTAATCAGGTACCCGTGCCTGCGGGCGGAGTGGTGGGTAGGGGCAGCGTGAGAGCTGGGCTGTTGGTGGGTTTGATGGGGGTTGTTGCTGGTCTTGTGATGTAGGAAACGGTGTGGATAAAGGAGGCGCCTTCCAAGACCCTTCGTAATCATTGATCGGAGGCTGACGCCACTACCCAACAACTTGAGATGGTATCAGAGTTCTTTCGTTTGTTATGATAAGGCATTATACATTGTATTTCATGGTGCTTTATGGTCTGTGCTGCTGGTACACCGCAGGGAGCTCAACGGGGTCTGTGTTCTGTGCGCCATGGTGATGCGCCGGCAACTCCTGAGGGCCCCAGCCAGCGTTGTTGTAATGTGTCCATGTCGCCACTTTGTGGTCCGCTGATTTCTGATCGACATGTTCAGGGGTAGAATTGGTATGCGGCTTGGAACTTGGAATAGCAGATTTGTTGCGGTTTCGTCTCAGTAGCCAGACTATGGCAATGCCTGACGCACATAGCAGTGCGAAGGAGCCTATCACGCCGCCTACAATGGCACCAGTGTTGTTTGGCTGGGTGTTCCCGTCACTTTTCGTGTTAGACTGGCTCGTCCTTTCATTTGAAGAGGTCGGAAACCCCGGATCGGAAGTCAACGAGTCAACCAGCGTAGGGAGGATAGCGGAGCTAGCCGACGTCGACGTATCTTGAAGCAGTCTAGTCATAGACATAGTCGAAATGGTAGTGGTTTCACCTCTTGTCGTGAACGCGAAATAGTTGTCGGTACTGGGACCCTTCCCGCATGCCAGATAGGTAAATGGACCAACGTTGTTGGGGAGAGTAAGCAGCGCTGTAGAGCAAAATGGCGCCAAGGCACCAGAGCTACATCAACGAAATCGTTAGCTCTGTGTAGGGCAAAAGCAGTGCAGGCAGAACAAACCAAGTAAATGTTGTCAGAGCAGCGTTGGTAGACCCGCATCCTACAGAACAGCCATGCTTGTCAACACAGCTGCCTGCCAGGCCGCAGTCAGTGGCTGAGATGACAGAGGTCGGACAGAAACCCCAGAGGTCGTGGATCAAATCGACGCGGCAATCGAAACCAGTGTTGGCTGTCCGAATGCTCGAGGGGTTGCTTGTTGAGAAAAGGGTGAAGTATTTGGTGACCAGAACGGTTCCCTGCCTTTTCTGCTGGATGAGGGTTGTTGCATTTGTGTGGCGTGAGAAGAACGACGCTTGGCTTAACCCGTTGAAAGCGTGAAAGCAAAGTATGGATAGAAGAGGGATGGCCATTGCAAAGGAGGCTGTAGATTTGACAAAGAAAACATGATGATAAAAGGAGGGGTAGGTGGATAGGCAGAGTAGGTATTAGAGGCGGCGACGAAAGATTGGTGAAGATTTGTATAGGTACCCGAACGGCGATGTTCAACCAACGATGATCATCTACATCTGTCTGATGTTGGCGAAGGTCTCGAGCGTCTACTTGCATCTTGACCTCCTGGCACAAGGATAGGCCTGTGGTCGAGTCATGTGTTGGGTGTAACCCTTGACGTCTCAGCAAATCAGGGGACGTTCTAAATCCCGACAGAATGGTACCGGCTTTTAGCTGTGACATCCACCTCAACACAGGGGAAATCTTGCCATTGCTTATATCTCGCTCGGAGTCAGTGCAAACGAGAAGCGGGGCATATGCACAAAGGCGCCTTTCCCCATTGCTTTTGAACAGTCAGTTGCGACCTCTTCCCCTTCTGCCCAAAAAAATGCTTCGACATTCCACCCACAGTTCGGACATGACGCGGCGAGCTCTCATCTTCATCTTGCCCGCAGGCGGGCTATTGCTTTTGGCCCTCACTCTTTGGCTCGGCCGAGAGCAGATATCAAGCATACCGCGTCCGTCCTTATGGCGCCCTTCAAAGACGATTTCAACGCTTCCAATGGAGCCAGCATCGGCCTCAAGCTCCGCCACATCAGTTCCAACAGCGGCAACAATAACCACTGCAACACCACAAGCCTCTGACATTCTACCACAAGAGTCAAAAGCGGCCTACGTCGACGCCATCATGAACCCAGAAGCTACAACCTTACCTCGACTGCATTGCCCCCAACCCGACACATCACGCTACGATTATCTCGTCGCACCGGAAAACGCAGAGACAGGCTCAATCCGATACTTCATAGCACTCGATCTTCGACAATGTGCATCGCTTCTTCCCCGACTCTTGGGGAGCGTCATCGAGGCAATTCGATTTCTAGGTCCACAAACCTGCGCCTTGTCCATCATCGAGGGGAATTCGGATGACGGTACCGGGGAGGTCCTGGCTGCCTTACGACCCGAGTTGGATGCTTTGACAACCACCTATTACTTCAAGACGAGCGACATCAACCCAAAAAAGGGGGACCGAATCCAAAAGCTTGCTCAACTGAGGAATATGGCTCTTCAGCCGCTGGTAGACGACACCGAGGCCGTCAAGTTCTCCGCTAAGAACACAACCATTGTCTTTTTGAACGATGTGGCAATCTGTTTGGAAGATATTCTTGAGCTCTTACATCAGAAGCGCATACTCGGTGCCGACATGATGTGCGCTATGGACTGGACCTATGTTGGCCCAGACCCAACATTTTACGATGTTTGGATAGCGCGAGGGATGAACGGAGACTCCTTCTTTGAGATTCCGCCAGATGGAAATTGGAACTCGGCCTGGAATCTCTTTTGGAACAATCCAAGCGCCCAGCAACGTTTGCTTTCGCACCAACCATTTCAGGTGTTTTCCTGCTGGAACGGAGCCGCGGCGTTTACAGCGACACCCATCATGGATCGAACCATTGCATTTCGAGCCCATAGGGAGGGCGAATGTCTTCAGGGTGAGCCACAGTTGCTCTGCAAAGACATGTGGTTCCACGGCTACGGAAAGATTGCTGTTGTTCCTGCCGTCAACCTCGAGTACTCGAACGAGGATGGCAAACGGATCAAAGAGGCAAAAGGCTATGTTTCCCGCTGGGCCAGCACGCCTGGACACCGGGACGAAACTATCGAGTGGCAACTTGAACCACCTGAGAAGGTCAAGTGCATACCAAAGTACGAGAACCAGTTCTTTGAAGCCTGGAACTCGACACAGGCTGGAACCTGATTTTCTTTCAACACGAGACCTGGTTCCTTGGCATGGATTGTGGCTCGTTCCTGCAGGGGCCGTGTTTGCGGGTCTCTGACAGGCTCCGTGCAACACCAGCGAGTTCATGATTCGCCAACCAAAGGATTGGTAAATTATGCCCAGGCAGCAGCTAGCAGAGTGCCCACAGGATTTAATGCAAAGGTGCAATTTAAACATCAGGTCCTTTTGAACCCCTAGCTCCCGACGCCGCGGCTCCTCGATTCTCACCATCATCGAAATGGCAGAAATGGCTGAGACGACGACCGACCCGGCGACGGGGTCAGTACCAACGCCAACACCTACAGCAGCACCCGCAGCAGCATCTACAACAGCACCTGCACCAGTGCCGCCACAAGCATCGGACCCCGCACAGTCAACACCACATTTTACTCCAGGCCATTTCGTGCCTGCTCCGCTGAACGCGCCGCCACAATATGTGTCGCCGAGATCTTATCGGATCACCAAGTTGGCTGGCAGGATATTTTCAATTGTTTGCTGCATCGTCGCCATAGGTATTTCGGCCGGCCTGATGGCTGATTCAAGAACTGATGGCGTTTATGGCTTTTACGGCATCATCATCATACCGTCGGTGAGCTGGATCTGATGCCCATGTCGACAACATTGACACGTACTGACAGCTCACAGACCGTCGTCTGCATGGTTTGGGACGTTGCCGAAATCATCTGCATCATGAAGCGTGAGGGCAACAGGGGCATCCACCCCGGCGCCATTGTTGGTGTCGACCTGATCCTCTGGCTTGGCCTGGTCTTTTTGACCCTCTTGACCGTTACACTCTCGGCGACACATGCAGAACGGCACATTGAGGGGTATTACGAAACCTGGGACTCTGAAACTAGGAGGTGGACATCGTCTATCGACCTCGATTCGCCCGAAATGAGGGCTCTTGTGAGAAAAATTAGTGGACTCTCACAGACATTATCTGCCTTTGTTGTCTTCTTGACGTAAGTTTATTCATCCTTGCCGTTGGTGTTTGAGGGATGCATCACTTCTGACAAGACACATGGAATGTAGTCTGACGCACCTTGGTCTTTTTATCATTGGGTGTATCGAGACGAATTATCGAAACAGGCGGCCGAGGATTGTCTATGTGATGGCACCGCCTCCAGCGAATGCATACGCCCCTGCCGCTCCTCCGGGCGTGTTGCCTGCACCGTATGGAGCTCCGATGATGCGAACTCCTCCTCAGGTGATACCTATGATGCCAATCCAGCCTGTGCCCCTGCATGTGCCTGTCCGGGAGACAAAGCCGGTTGTTGCGCAGCAGGAGAGATATGCTTGAGAGGGGTTTATGTGGTGTTTACGGGGTAGATTAATCGTAATGTTTAGTGGTTTTGTGTTGGAATAAATCAGCTTAATGTCTGCAGTCCCGTGGTGGTCACTAAGGTAGCTATCCACATTTGCGGTATCTCCAGTGGTTAGTACGCCTTCGGCGTCAGGGGGCATCTCCTTGAGCGCATGCATGTGACTGGTGAGTACGATTGGGAATACTCCCTCGCATTGCGTGATTTTTTAATATCTCCACGGGAGACTCGCCATGTTGTATATCTGAACTTAAAGGGTGGTACCTAGTCTTGTTGATCTTGCCTTTACGTACTTGGCTCACGGTGTCTGGTTCTGATCAATGCTGGCCCCTTGCGTTTATATGTACCCATCTATCTACCTGGTTCCTAATATTACACGAAAAGACTCTCGCAGAGATCATTCACCCAGCTATTCCCTGACAGCCCAGTGGCAGTGTCAGAGCCTACAGCTTGATCGGGAGAATGGTCCCCGAAAGAGCCCACGTTTCCGCCTACGGCTCCCCTTGGGCGCGATTCGTTTCGGAACTATGCTGACATCATCCATTCCCCCATGGGGAGGCCACATGCCATGTTCTGAGGCAATGGTGCTTCCCGGGACCAATCCACATCACGGCACCAGAACACCGCATGTGGCCTCCCCACAGACGAATGTCAGAGTAACCAAGGGGACAACCGTGGCCTGCAAATGATGCAGCCTGTTCCGAAACGTCGCGTCGAGTGAGACCCAAAGAGAGCCATAGGCGAAAACGCGTGGTTGTCCCCTGTCCCGCCAAAACCTTACTGATCCATGTGTGCCCAAGTTCTGTCCTCGTGTGTTCTTTTTTTTTTTTATATATATCAATTTTCTTCCTGTTGTTTCTTGAGATGCCGATGATAGTTGTCTTTTCTCGTGAACCTCTTTACACACCACTGACAGTGAAACTTCCTCTCGCCTCCATGCTTGACCGTCTGGAGATGCCTCTCGCGGTCCAATCTAAGACTGAAACGCTCATTGCAACCAGACACTGGACACGCGAAACGCCTTTTATGGTATCTCTTGTGTTTTTTCGCGGTGGAGGTACGCCTGAAGCAGCTGGGCTGTTTACGTTTCTCTTCCAGCGGTGCTGCTGATCGACAGTTGCTCTCATCCGAACTGGTCCAGGTGGACGAGGAGGCAGGGCTCAATAGAGTGGGTGATGGTGGCGTTGATTGGCTGTCTGTCGTGTTGAGTATTTGGCTCACCATGACATCAAGCTCCGCGGCCTGAGATTCCGGAAGCTGAGGAAACTCTGCAGGCCCAGGCAATCCAACATTGAAGCCAGTGTAGTCGGTCGGTGAGAAAATACTCGCTTCGCCGTTGATATAACCACCGTTCCTGACTGCTCCAAATACACCCTCCACCCCTCCATCTCCCATCCCCAAGGGCCAGAAACCAAACCCAACGCCATTCCACTCCTCACCCAAGCGACCTGGAAGCGAGAAATCTTCAACGAGAGGGCGCGAGCCAGACGATGCATGGAAATCCAAGGGTCCCGAAAACAAGGATTCACCAGCACCGCACCAACCGCATACCTCGCCTTGAAGAAACCCCGCATCGTGATCACTAATACATTGCTGCGAGATTTGTTGAGCGCGGGGACTCGGCGCGTCCCCGCCGGCGCGGGCTTAACTTTGTTGAGACCGACCTGTCTTCTCAGTCAGTATGCAGCATCCAGTGATGCAAGAGTTGTTTGTTAGAGACGCACCTCTGAATGACCGGCAAGTCAATCCTCGTGAGCCTCAACGGCTTGAAGTTGTGTCCGGGGGACGTCAAGGTTTGTTGTCTGACTCTTTGGCTGTTCGTTCGTTGGGTGGGACAAACAGCTGCCTTAAGTACCCGGAGTCCCCTCATCGAAACGAAATCAGAATCAGGTGGGTGACTTCGTATTATCTGGGAGGCATGCCTGCATGTGCAGATATGCCTCTTAAGCAGTTTCTAATTGGCTTCCAGTATGCATGGTACCTTTCTTGCGGCCAAGTGTCTCCAATAGGCTTCGTGCTCCCCGCTGTCTTGTTGATAGGGGCGGCACACACTCTGTGTCTGACTGGACAACAGGTATCAGATGAGTGATGCCTCTCATGTCGCGAAGGGAGGCATCATTTTGCTGGGCAGAACAGACGTTGAACTTTAGGAGATTTCCCGCCCTAAACTTGAGGTGTTTTGACGAAGAAAATAGATCCACTCCATTGGCCGAAAACAAGACCAAAAACAACAGGGCGGACAAAAAACAAAGTGATGACGTCATATTTCCTCACCATATTGATCTGCTGCTGGGAGGAAGGGCAGGTGGAACTCAATTGCTAGCAAGGCACTTATTTGCCTTTCATCATCGCCTCCATTGGCGCGTCATTCATTGTGTTTTAAAGCAGCTGTCGATTTGGACCAATCTTCCACCTGACTTCTCCCCCCCCATCATCAACACAACAAAACATCAAACCATCACGATATCAACAACGACTTAAATCACAGCAACTACATTTACCTACATCACAATACTTCCTCAACAGCACACATCACCATGTCAGCCGCCAGATCTCTCACCACCCTCCCCGGTGTCCTCAGATCCCGCCTTCCTCAACGAACCATCCTCCCCGCCTGCCGCCAACAAGTCCGCCATGTCAACACCGACCGCGAAGAGCTAGGCGGAGTCGGGGGCTCAGAACCCCCAAGCCCAAAGAAGAACCCCGTCAATTGGTATGTAATTCGCTTTATTCACCGTCACTCCTCTCTCTCTCTCTAACACCTTATTTACAGGAGAGCCGGAACCATCACTGGTGTCGGAGTAGGAATTGCCTGCGGGTTGATGCTCTGGTCCAAGAAGAAGGACGCCAAGATATAAATCCACCGCTGCATGTGTCATCATCACTCAGGCGCTCTGAGCTGAAGCCAAAAGTTGCATAATATCATGTCCATACAAGGAATTGGCCTGCGCCGCCTTGACGACCTCGTCAGAGATTGGTAGGCGCTTGCCTCGCTTCTCGAGAAGCAGGAGCATAATCTCATATCCGTTTCCTCCATTCTCTGCCGCGGCCTTGACCACGTTTTCAGATATTGCCAGGTCTTTGTCTCGCGCGAAAAGAAAGCGCATGATATCATGACCATGCCGGGGGTTTCCCGCTGCTTCTGTCACCACCCCGTCTGAAATTTGTAGACTTTTTCGTTGCTGGAGGAGAACTTTCACGGTCTCGTATCCGCATCGAGTATTTCCCGCCGCGGTCTCGACCACGCGTTCAGAAATTGGGAGGTTGTCTCCGCGCTGTTCAAAGAAAAGACGGAGGATTTGATGTCCAGACCAATAGTTACCTGCGGCCGCCACAACCGCTTCTTCCGAGATGACAAGCCCCCACCCCCGTTGCTCAAAGAGAAGACTCATGATTTGACATCCCTTGTCAGTGTTCCCTGCGGCGGCTACGACTACCTGTTCCGAAACCGGGAGGGATTCCCCTCGCTTTTGGAAAAGGAGCTGTAGGATTGGGTACCCCAATCGTGAATTTGCCGCCGCAGCCCGGACTATGGATTCTGTTATGGGGAGTTTGTCGCCGCGTTTTTGGAAGAGAAGTTGCATGATTTGGATCGGTTCGCCGGTTGGGCATGAGACGACGGATTGGAGGAGTTGTTCAGAGATGGGGACTTTGGGGCTGCATTGGGAGATGAGATGTTGCAGGGCTGGGGACATGTTGCCGTTGTAGTGGAGGGAGCGGACGAAACGGTCCTCTAGGAGGGCTGCTGTGTCGTGTAGTCTTTTTGTTTCGGTTGAGGGGTCTTCGTGGTAGGATGGTGTTATGGTGAGTAGTTCGGTGGATTGTTCTGCCTCGTCATAATAGCTGTTGTTTGAACTCCCTGGGGGGATTGTGAACGTGAGGGCGATATTGGATAGGTGATCCTCTGATGGATTAGATTGTCGATCCGGTTCCCCGGGTGATGCAGACGGTGCCGAGGTTTTGATGACGGTAAAGTGATCCTGGCAGAGTCGAACGATGCTCGGCCTTGCCGCACCCTGCAGATGGCATACGATATCCCCCTCCCGGACCGACTCTGAAAAAGGCGGGAAAGCCCAATCCCATCCATGCTCGCCGTACCCGAGTGACTGCGCGGCCGTGGTGCAGTGGACCCATACGTGCACCTGGCCGTCTCCATGATTGTTATCCTGATCAACAGATGTGATTTGCCCCAAGAAGAGACACTTTCCTGTGATGACTGCCGTGTGGCTTTCCGGCCACGTCTTCACCGTGCATGACGCGCCAAAAATATGCGCAGTGGCCCTTTGGAAAACTTCATGCCACGGCAGGGAGTAATCTGGCTGTAAGGCAGGAGCATCGAGGCCGTCGAGACTTAGGCCGAGCAATGCGTATATCTTGTCGTGCTGGAGGGTGGCTCTGCAGGAGCGGTACATGTCCAGCAACTCGCCCATGGAAAAGACACCCCGTGAATGGAGCTGGTATTTTGGTCGGTATGGTGCGCCGCGGATGAGCTGGACGACGGGGTGGATGATGGGGTGTAGATCAACCGGGAGGAGATGATCCATCCCAGCAAGACCCTGACAGAAGGCGTGCCCGTCTATCTGGACTGATCCACACATTACAACCACCGACCGTGCAACGCCTACTTCCTGGAGGATCTAGAGCCGTTCCCGGCAGGTCCGCAGGTTAGTGTTATGCAATCATTCGTAACCTTTTTCATCGCATGCTTACCCACATCCGGCGAAACCAATCCCTCCGCAATAACACCATCACAGACGTATAATCATCTTCCATCACAGTCAGTCCCTCCCCGCCAGCCTGCCGGATACTCCCCAATGCCTGATCACCATGACCATCCAACGGCAATCCCAACCAGACAATCACCCGTCCGGCCTGCGCGTAAATGGTGCGCATAAGCGGGATCTGCCTCTCCTTCTCCTTGTTATCATCCTGGTTGATACAGACGGCGTCAACCCACAGCACCCGCTCCAGCTGTCGGTCTCGGAGGTGCCAGAGGGCCGCGTGGAGATTTTCTGTCACGGGAAAGGCGCAGTTGTTGAGCGTGATGGAATGGCATCTTGGGCCTGTCCCCCAGACGTATGAGACGGCTTCGTAGAGGTGTCTTTCACCGCTTTGTTTTCCCGAGAGGTTGTAGGTGAACAGCTCGCATTTTATTTGGGTGGTGGTGGGTTCACGTTGTGGTAGCAGTCGGATCACGCGGGTTGTGTTGGGTGTCAGCGGGGTCGCGGAATAGACATCATGAGGCTGGAATTTGGGGTGTGGTTTTGCTTGACGGCGGATGCGGGCTTTCCATTCTGTAAAGTTGGGCATGTTGATGAGACTTTTGTCTGGGAGTTGATGGCGGTGAAAAGTCTTGAATTGATGCCTAAGAGATATTTAGGGGCCCGATTGTCGGGTTAGGGTTATGTACGCTCAAAAGCTCCCTTTCCATGATTATCCACCAGAGCTAAGCTAACATAGGCCACCTAAGATACCACCGTTGTGCACCTCAGTAAGCCACTACCCCATCACTCAAACGCTTTCAGAAGGGTGTATTCCGGCCGACTGTTGGATTCAACGCCAGGGCCAGGTCTTATCTCGCCCGCGTATTCCAGCTGTGATATTAGTTTAGATCACGGCAAGGTCAACAAGCCAGAGGCCAAGTTTTCTTACCGTGCAAAGATATTCCATTTCTCCTGGTGTCCCACGTGGTGCGGGCACGGCGGGGTGGTGAGGGCGGGATTGATCTTCTTTGAACAATGTTGACTTCATGGACTGCTGGATAGTTTCGGACCCTCCGATTCCCAGGTTGGCGAGGGCGGATTGGTGAAGGGACCTCGAATCTGCACCCTGCTTGGACTGTGGGAAGAAGCTGAGCAACAACTTTGACGGAACATTCCCGCCGTCGGCAGGCCCCCAAAATTGTACCGTGTCCACAGTCTCGTAAAACTCGGTCTTGAACTCGGCAACATCAAGGATGCTGCTGTTGTCACCGGGTAGGATCTTGCTGTGGAGCGGGATTTTCCAGAATTGGCAGTTGTCTTGGTGCAGCCAGTTCATGTCTGGCAAGTGATAGACAACAAGAAATGGCATCGAGTTATTAGCTTCGGGCGATGTGAGGCGGTATCTTGCTGCGGAGCTCACATGTCCGGTTGCTAGTACATCAGGGATGTGGATGTTCTCGTACCATGTTTGAAAGACAATAGGAGGCAAAAGTGGAGATAAGGGGCGGGAGTGCACGACGATGATGCCTGGTTTGTGGGACATTTTTTTCTTTTTTCGTTTTCTACCTTAGGTATGGTCAAAGAAAGCTTCCATGGAAAAAGATGGTTTCACTGGTGATGGAGATGACAAGCCTGGACTTTCCCCTCCGAATGTCCGGCGCTTGGGTGTGACAAGGCTGAGAAGCTTGAACTGTGTCATTCTATGGAGTGTGGTACAAATGAAAAGAACCTGTCGACAAAACAATGGGTACCTCGTCTAGAATTCTTTGTGTGAATTTCCGGATGCATCGCGCAGCAAGGGGTGGTGGTCTTTGCACAAGGTGCTTCTTTGTACTGAGTGCTTGGGATATATACATCGAGAAGGTCTATCATAACAAATTTTGCTACTTGCTTGTGCAGACGAAAGTGACCCATCGCGGGTAGTAAAGGATTTCAGGTGTATATCGAGGCTGCAGCCACAACACCACAAAATGGACCAAGAAGCTCAAGATAATTTCGGAGCACAACTATGGGCGCAGCAGCAGGCGCAACAGGCGCAACAGGCGCAACAGGCACGACAGGCACAACAGGCACAGTATGCACTGCAGGTACAAATGGCACAGCAACACCCGCCCATACTGTACCCAGGTGGTCGGCCACCCGTATGGATAACAAACGGCATCGGCAGGCCGATACCGGCAGGGCACATGTACCAGAGATATAGAGGGGGGCCAGTAAAGGAGGACACAAAAAGGCTGTGTCGCTTTGGATTTCAGCAATTCCGAGAGACGGGTCATCGTGTCTCCTTGAACGAAATCGACCTTCCAGCCTATGCAAAGGACATGCCCCCAACCATTTCCTGGCCAGCCACGTACACGGGCCCGAAGCCTTCCACCCTTTACCCGAACATCCTCTGGCGTAAGCCTTTTGAGAAGATTTTTGGCGGTGCCTTCCAGCCGGGAAACACGGCGCCGGCGTTCCTCGAGAATGCGGAAGCGGTGACTGCTCGGCAGGTGATGAAAGATTACCTCCAAACCTACTACAAACTCACCTACGTATCCGTGCTCGGATGGGGGGGGAACGGGCTGGCGTGCCTGTTCCGGCATCACGATGACGAGGGTCGTGAGAACGAGATCGTCGTCAAGACGTCCCTGAGGAGTAGGAACGAGAACATGATCAGGGAGACGAATTTCCAAGACAAGTTCAGGGACGCCACGCATATTGTCCAGCTGGAAGACTTGAACGAGTACCTCAAGCCAGGCGCCATACCTCCTGTTCCGGGTTCGCCGCTGCCTGGGACACATCCCGTCCAGCAGGCGCCGCAGGTGATTCTGCTGGAATATCTTAGCCATGGCAGTCTGGCACAGGTGATATCCAGCTTGCAGCATAGGAAACTCACAGCCCCTAATAGGTTCCTGTGGGAAATCTGGAAATGCAGTAGGTTCGAGACGTGCTTTCTACTCCGGTAATTTTGGTGTTGTGACAGCTAACAAAATGTGTCAAGTGCTGAGGGGATTGCTCGAGTTTGAATACCCCCCCGATCTATACCCCTATGACGATAATGGCCTTATAGACTGGGCCGACATGGCTCTCCCGGGCGAAAACAATGTCCACTTTGACATTGATCCATCCAACTGTGAGCTGCATCTCGAGGTTTTGTCGGAAACTGATGCACGTGTGCTGACCGGTTTACTTTTAGATATGCTCGGTGACATTTTTGACGGCCATGAAGATGACAACCACCCCACCGTCCCTGTTCTCAAGATGTCGGACTTTGGTTGTTCGACAACCATGGATGACGAACAATTCGAGAACCCGTAAGCCAATCCTGGAACCCAAGGTACATGCTGCGTTGACTGCATAGATTAGCTTACTTTTTGTCACAGGAAAGCAATGTGGAAGTACAGAATGTATGGGAAGTCCATGTTTTATATGCCAGAGCAGTTTACCGAAGAATGGGACTACGTTCCCCAGCTGCCGGGTGAACTGGACACTCGTGTGGCCGCAGGTAAATTCACCTGGAAGTCAAACCTTTTCCAGGCTGCCCAGGTACGTCACTTCACACTGCCCGTTTCCCTGAATAACACCGATGACTAACCCCTTGCCAACTAATCAGTCGCTGGTGTGCATCATGTCTGGAGACTATCCCCAGACGCCGCCCCATCCAACAAAAGTGCCTTGGACGCCGAGCATGACCGGTGTTGACAAAGATGGCAACGACGAGCCGCTGGAAGAGCATTGGTCGTACGGGGCTTACATCTATGGCCTAGAACAACACATTGATGGCCACTTGAAATCAGTACTGGTACGTTGTCTGATGGAAAACCCGGATCACCGCCCAAACTGGAGGGAGTTGTTGGAGGACGCAGACACCGAGTGCGAGAGATACAGGACTGATGGAGATGAAATCGGCGACCACGACAACCCCGACTGGCCTAGAGGCTGGGAAAAAGATGACTGGAAGGCTCAGGTCCCGTGGACAGATGTTCAACTGGAGTCTTGGATCAAGGAGGCAATTCTGGAGCCGCCCGTACTGACCCCAGACCCCGCCGATATGCCTTCACCGCCTGAACTTCCCGCAGTGTGGGAGAGGAGGATGGCGATGAGGAGACAGCACCAGCGTCAAAGGCTCTTCATGCAATGGTTGAACACCCGACAAGCGAATTTACAAGCCCGCGTCAGAGCCATGGGTCAAGAAGAGTACACCAACTACTTCAACGTGTGGTGCAAGCGCCGCGACATGGAAGAGCACATCGAGAAGTGTTACAAGGCCGTGGTCAAGCTCAGGGCCTGGGAAGCCCAGTTCCAGATGCACGAGCTCCTCAGACCGGCAGACCAGCAGGGTAGGGCCTGGGCCGACTGGACGGCGCAGGCGAACGCCATCCACCAAGCCCACCCGTTCATCTCGTTAAAACCCGCCGACCGCGGCCCCTACGTCCGCAACATCCAAATAGCAATCGAAAACTTCCGCAAGATGGAATTCAACACGTTTGTCCGCGAGCAACCCGAAAAGATCAACCGCTGGGTCCAAGGTCAAATCCAACGGCTATCCCAAAACGGGCAGTTTCTCAGCCCCGCCGAGATCACCAACATGACGCTTCAAGCCCAAGCGCAACCTATCTCTATCCCCTTCCCTCAGACCCCGATCAGGAAACGGATCCGTAAGCTACAGCTGCAGGTGTACGGACCACACTGGCACCACGGCCTGATGATCGGGCAGGTAGCTGGTCTCGATCCCTGCCCTGGAATGGTGCCCGTAGGCAACAACCACGACAACTTTGTCGGCCCGCCCAATCTCAGATCTCAGGACGGCCCGTTCACGCCCTGGCAAAGCCAAGCGGAACTAGACAAGCTGGAAGAAATGCGCAAAAAAAACAATATAGTCCTCCCGCCAAAGCAGCAGATCCGAGCCGTGCGGGAAAATCCCCTCAACCAGCAGGAAATGGCGGATATCGACAACATCATCGCTGCGCAGCCACCCGATCCGGTGCAGCAAGCTGCCGATGCCAACGCGGCTGATATTGCGCAGAACTTTCGCGGTCATCCTCCTGGACGTGACCTCCCTGATCCTAATGCTCCCCCGCCGCCACAGGCGGCGGGAGCGAAGAGGAAGGCGGAGGATAATGGTGAGGAGGTGAGGAGGGCTAATCCTATACAGAACCAGGGACAGGTGGGGAACGCCCAGCTTCAGGAGGCGAGGGATACGCTTACTAGGCGGGTTTTTGCTTTGCAACAGATGGGGCAGCAGGTTCAGCAACAGTTTCAGCAGCAGAACCAGACGCAGGCTGGGCCGGCGGGGGGAGCGGCGTCGGCATTGGCGAGGGCAAAGGGGGGGGATGCTGGTGTGAGGGGGGCAGCGGAGGGAGGTGATGTTCAGATGGGGGGGACGGATGATGAAAATCATGGTATATAAACGGACGCCCTGGATTATTCCGTGAGTTTTGGTGGATGGTTTTGGTTGTGGAGGGGTTTTTGGGTTTGTTTTTCTCGTTCTTTTGGGGTGTGTATGTACTGAGATTTGATTTGTGCAGGTAGACGTAGGCGTAGAGATAGGATCGCGAGGTGGTTTGCGAGGTTGGCGTGTTGGCCACCTAGGGGTGGGGCGGCGTCCCCCTAGGTGAAATAGGGGTACTTAAGGGGCGTATCGTTGACCCTAACCCTCTCGAATCAATTCACATCTTTCAGCTGAGATATCTGCCTCTCGGAAAGCCACACCAACCGAGGTGGTGTGGCTGCGTGCTTGGCTGCCGGTGCCTTGCGTGAGCCCATCTGCAGTTACTCTGTTCGTTTATCTGCATTTAGATTGCTACTAGCCAGTTTTGTCGTCAGGCTTTGATCGATAACGCATGGATGCTTTTGCCCGACCAATATTCACCTGTTGTTAAGTTCTTGGCCAGCTAGTGAGGAGAGTTTATTTGTAGTAAACGAGAGTTGGGAGCCAGCCTGGTGAGGGGTTGATAACTGGCGCCTTTTTGGCGCGGTTCATGTCCCCCAGGTTCCACAGACTTATCAACAACACCACACCCTGAAAGTCTAGATTATACTCCTTTGCTCCGCCCACGTTTCACGTGAGTACCACAATGCGCCTTCTCACTGTTGGTCCCGAAGCCAGGAACACGCAACCTCCTCAGCTAAAAGTCGTCAACTTCAGTGATTGCAGTCTCGACATTCCCGAGTACGCCATCCTCTCTCACACCTGGGATGACTCTACCGAAGTTGCTCTACAACAGTTGCCGCTGTTTCACCGCCATGCTGCTTCCTCTCGGCGGCTGAGACAGGTCAGAATCATCATACCGATACTATTCGCCGCCAGCTTATGGTCACTCCTCTCCTACACGGTCGGTGAAGTCCCACTATATCTAGCTTTTCTGACGACGTGTCTGCTGGTGCTATCCCTGATGCTGGTCTCCTGCTATCTAGCCTTTTACCTCTATTTCGTTTCAACCCAGGACGAACAAGACACCTGTCAGCTCGTCAAGAAGAAGCAGCCGGGCTATTCCAAGATTCTGCAGACGTGCATCAAGGCCCGTTTCGATCATAATGTCCGTTACGCGTGGGTGGACACCTGCTGTATCGACAAGAGCTCCTCCGCCGAGCTCACCAAGTCGATCAATTCCATGTACGATTACTATGCCAAAGCAAAGGTCTGCTTCGTCTACCTCTGCGACTTGGAGCCTGCTGGGGATGACCTGGGAAAAGCCCTCCCCAAATGCAGGTGGTTTACCAGGGGCTGGACCCTCCAGGAGCTGATCGCGCCCAAACACGTCATCTTCTTTGACAGGGAATGGAATGAGCGCGGCACAAAGGCCAGCTTGAGTGAGTTGCTGTCGGAAATCACGGGCATACCGGAGGAGCTATTGAAGGGGGAGACAACGTGTGGTGATTATGCTGTTGCTAGACGCATGAGCTGGGCTTCGAAGAGGCTAACGACAAGGGAGGAGGACATAGCGTACTGTCTGCTTGGGATCTTTGACGTGAGGATGTCGTTGTTGTATGGGGAGGGAATGGGTGCGTTTCAGCGGCTGCAAAAGGTTATTTTGGAGTCGACGGCGGATCGGAGTATTTTCATATGGACCGAGGGCGAAGATGAGCGGAAGGACTGTACCGGAAACGACAGGGGCGGCAACGAGTGTCGTATCAAGGCAGCAGGCAAGCCGCATCCTTGGTCGGCTATTCTTGCAAAGTCTCCGCGGCCGTTTGAATGCGCGAGGAATCTCGAGGTCAGTGTGACTGACTCTATCTATCGCGATTTAAGCATCGGGCCGAGGGGCATCAAGATGGTTGTCAGTCTGGTATATCTCGTCAGCAAAGTCGGCGAGGACGATGGGAACAAGTGTATCCTGGAAGCTTTTAGCTCTTTAAACAGCGAATTTGTTGGTGTGATGGTTCGTAAGATATCCGGTGGCCGGTATGTGAGATACAAACCCTGGAAGCTGGCTTACTTTGGACGAGCACTCACCCGCGAGCCGTGGAACGACATACACAGGACCCTTGTGGAGACTGCAACATTGGCGACCAAATTCGAGACAGTGTTTCCATTCAGTAAGGGCTGCGATCCTGTCGTTGGAAATAGACATAGCGCGTTGAGACTGCGGCTGGATCCGTCCTTGATCGTCAACGAGTGTCGAGCCATGCCTCGAACACATTGGGACATCCACGACAACGTCTTTTTCGGCACCAACGAGACAAGCAAGTCTTGGTGCGGCTTCTTCGTCCACGGGCAGTTGGTCGATACTCCCACCACCTGCATTCCTATCAATTTGTTTGTGGGGTGTATTCGCTGGAATATCAAAAGGCCCTCCATCATTCTGGCAAGCTTGGAAGACCTGGATCCTGGCTTCAGAGTGTTGCTGGAGTATCAGCTGGATAGGCTTGAGTTTGAAAGTTGCCGTAAGGCCGAAGCAGTCATGATGAGTGTATTGGATGGGCGGCTGAGTGGTGCGGCAACTGTGGTGGAAACATGCGCGGTGGACCAGAGTCAAATTCCGAGTTCCAACGGTGGAGGGACGGTCTTTGATAAGCGGAAAATCTTCCAAATCAACGGACCGGCCACCTCTTCACCCGGATGGCATTATCGGGTTCCCTCTACTGGGGAGAAGGTGCGAGTCGAAGTGAATCTCGAGCTGGAGGAGGAGGAGGACGATACTGTCTGTGTCAATCCGGTTACCATGCTGAATCTTCGGTTGAAGCCGCTGGAAGAGGAGAGCACTGTAGAAAGCGTGGGGCTATGGGATAGCTGAGAATGAGCATTCGATCGGCACCTAGTAAGGAATTCATCTGTCTGACAATTGAGGGTGCGGCAACAACACGATGTATCTGGTCCTCCGGCAGCTTATGACTGTATGCCAATCGTCATGATTGCGAAACAACGGCATATTAAGACCTGTTCTATGGTGTGGTTGTAGTGCAGGGACAAGCAGTACTGGCTAAATCCTTCTACCACCAACACCAACATCATGCTGAGATTGATCAATACCCTGCCGGATTTGTTGATAGTTATAGGACTTGCAGACGGGAAGATCACGGTTGCCACCTTCCGCGGAGTCCGCCTGATCTTTACAACAAAAATATAAGTATTTTGCGCACTTGAGCCATACTTCACCACTGGGTCTGAAAGCTCCAAGATACCTAACCCGAAAGATCGCACCGACTTCCCTAGCGGACAGATGAGGATGAGATACGTCGATTTTCTTGCCATGGTCGGGCTGGCCACGGCTCGGAGGGAATACCGCCCAGCATCCCTCAAGATGTCGTGTTCCCAGCTGGTCAGAGACCGCATCGATCCGTAAGACACATTTTCCCTAGCCTCCAAAACGATACTGCTCTGACCTCCACAAAGTCTCGTCAACCCCGGCGTCCTCGGCACCCCCCACATCCACCAAATCGTCGGAGGCAACTCCTTCAACACCACCATGGACCCCCTCACCCACGACCCAGCCACCCTCTCCACCTGCACCACCTGCACCTTCACAGACGACTTCTCCAACTACTGGACCGCCATCATGTACTTCCGCGCCCGCAACAACACCTACCACCGCGTCCCCCAACTCGGCTCCCTCTTCCACGAGTCCGCCCGCGAAGGCGGCATGACAATCTACTACTTTCCCCAATTCATCAACCCCAAACCCGGCACGATCAAAGCCTTTGCCCCGGGCTTCCGCATGCGAGTAGGCCACCCCGATCGCGTCCACCCCGTCAACGAATCCGGACATCCACGACCAGAACACAAACCCACGGCTCTCTACGACGGCATAACCTACACCTGCCTTGAAACCGAAGGAACCCGCTTCACCAACCTCACCTCTTCCTTCCCACCCCACCCCTGCCCCTCCGGAATCCTAACCACCCTCCCCTTCCCCCCCTGCTGGGACGGCAAAAACCTCGACAGCCCCGACCACCAATCCCATGTCTCCTTTGCAGAGGGCGGCACGGTAGGGTACACCCAAGGGGGAAAATGTCCGGCTTCCCATCCGGTGATGATACCGCAAATCATGCTCGAGACACGATGGGACACCACCCTTTTCAACGATCCCGATCTCTGGCCGGAAGAACAAGGGAAACAGCCGTTTTTGTGGAGCTTTGGGGATGGGGTTGGGTATGGACATCATGGGGATTACGTCTTCGGGTGGAGGGGGGATAGTCTGCAGAGGACGTTTGACAGGGTGGATTGCTCCGGGGATCAGATTTGCGGGTTGCCGGTGCAGACGATCGAAAGGGCGAATGGGTGTTTTGGGGAGAGGAGGGTGGTGGAGGGGGTGGATGGGTGGTTGGGGGAGATGCCTGGGGGGGTGGTTGTGAGGGATTGATGGGGTTGTCACTTTGTACCTCAGGATGATGCGGTTGAGAAGGTGAATTTAAGCTGAATAAATATTCGAAGAAATGTCATGGCTATTGAAAATGCCCGATACGCGTCCCATGCATTTGTTTAGACCGGTTGCCATGCCCGCCAAGCCAATCTGTCGTGTCCATTACCATGCATCCCATTATCAATTCCATCATCACATGCCTTTGTGTCCCAAAACGCCCATCCCACGTCATTCACCCACCGTCTTCTCTACCTTCTATCCTTCTGCGCCCTCTTCGCAAACTGCTCAGCCACAAACCCCCCAACCATATTCCCAATAGCATCCAGGTTACTCCCCCTCCTCTGGCCCCCCGTCGGCCTGTTCCTCTCCCTGTCCCGATCCCTCCCCCGGCTCCTATCCCGGCTCCTATCCCTCTCATAACTCCTATCCCTCTCATAATCCCTATCCCTCTCATACTCCCTATCCCGTCCCCTCTCCTTATGCATCTTACTGCTCGCCAACCCAGCCGTAAAAGCCGCGGTGGCAACCTTGACCCCCTTAGCCCCAACCCAATCCCCCGGCTGCTTCCTCGCCTGAAACGCCGCCAACCCCCCCGCCTGCACCGCGGCCTGCGCAGCCTTTTGCCACCTCGGGCTCATATGCTGCACCTTTTCCAACCCTGTCACCAAGAACTCCTTTGCCGAAGTCGACTTTGACCTCGTCAACGGCGGCCGTTGTTGTTGACCGTGTGATGTTCGGCCGCGGTGGTGGTCAGGGTTAGGGTTGCTGTTGTTGAGGGGGTGGTCGTGGAAGTAATCTTGGTTTGCGCCACCACCACCGGTACGAGGGCGGGGGGAGTGGTGGTAGTCGTCATTGTAGGGGGGTGGCGAGGGGGTGAATTGTCTTGTTCGGGGAGGGTAGCGGTTTGAGGGTCGCGAGCGACGGGGGGAGGGGGAGCGTTGGCGGGGCATTTGATGAGGAGGAGCAAAACCGTCGTCCCAGGCGTCGATGCGGCGGTTGGGGTTCTCTTCTCGTTGGGGAAAGTCACGACGTCGGGGCATGGTTTGACGGGAAGGTGACTGCGTTGGTTGTTTATATATACCAAGTAAAAGGTTCTTGAATATGTGTAAGGTATGATGCGTTGGCACTTGTGGAAAAAAGGGAGAAAAGTAAACCAAGAGAGGTAGGGGGGTGGGTTTGCAAGTGGCAATAAGTAGGTATGTGCCTGTCACCCTGTGAATGGCCTCAGTCAAAAGCTACCTCGGGCAAAAAAGAGGCAGCTTTGTGGTCGTGCAGAGTTACGTCAAACAACTGGGCACATTTGGGCAATGGGAACAGTCAGTGAAAGGAGCACAAGACAGCTGACAAGAGTGGCAGGACAGGCAGTGTTTGCTAACTCCCATTCGCTGTGTTTTCGTCTCTTTGATCAGACAGGTGCAAAAATGATGGGGGTGGAAAGGCCTCCGCCACGATTTTATCGGCGTTGAGCGGCACCACGGGGTTGGGGCGACCAGCAGACTGGCACTTCACTTTTTGCCCCAGTGACTCAGACGATCCGGCATTCATAGGCCGGCCCAGATGCGTGATTACGCCAGCACACATCACCCGGGCCTATCATGTGCGGTGTGCCTGAAGAGAGCGAGATGGTTGGCCTCCCGGCCCTCTTCATCTCAAGGAAACTACTTCCAGATTCGGCCATTTTTGGGCTTATGTGCAGATATAACCTCAGAGAAGTGAAGATCTGACATGGCCGGCAGAAGCGGTGTTGTGTTGGTACATATGGGAGTGATGACGATCATGGCCATTCCGACGTCAAACCCGCTGCCGAGAAAACAGGGGGCCTCCTACGCTAAAACCCCACGCCTATGACGCACCAAGGGTCCTCGGGTTCTAGCTGGGTCCACCGGCATCCACCACCAGCGTGTCCCACAGCAAAACACCCATTGACGCTTGGCACACTCTCACATGCTTGCTAGGTATTCATCAATATTAGAAGCATCCAATAAAACACGCCATTCTATTTACATTCAAGTTTCCAACCGTGATACCCCGTCCACATTAACAACCTTCTCATCATCTCCAGGTTCAAACACGCCCTTCAAAAACCTATACCACCCCCCTCCAGCTCCCTCCTCAATATCACCATCCATATTCCCCAAAACCCACTCCCCCAACCCCGTCACCCCAATCTTGTTGCAGTACTTTTTCCAAACGCCACCTAAACTCATGGTAGACATACCGAGCCTGGTAATGCTGTACCCTCTCCTGGATATCCTCTGGCACCACCCCCTCGGGCCCAGTTACGCCATGCTCGAACGGTGACTTGAGTTCTTCTCACCGGTTGACCATCTCCTCCTTTGTCGGGGTCGTTGCCAGAGAGGTAGTCTGTTAGGTTGACATCGAGGGCGAGCATCCGGAGGTCGATGTTCCAGAGGGGCCCGTCGTCCGGGTTGGAGCGGGGAGGGAGTATTTTGCGGGGGCGGGGGGAGGAAAGGGCAGCCGCGGTTTCTTCCGGTTGGCTGGCCATCTTGGGCTATGTGAAGGTGTAAGAAATGTTTTGATCGTGATAAGACATCAAGGAGAGCGAGCGTTTCGAGCGTGTTTATGTGTTTTATCAGGTAGGTAGAAGGGGGTTGTCGGGAAGACAACAATCTCGCAATGCCTTCCTCATCCTTCTGGTCGTGGTTAGCCCCTTGGCAAGGATATAACCCAAGGCAGCAGCACGGACACTAGCCATCTCTTGACCTTGATCAGGAACATCCGTCGTGAGTGCCAGGTAGGTATGGATCACGTTCATATCGGTCATGTCATACAGAAACCTCGCCTGATTAAGGTACTTACCTCCACCCCTTACCTACTTTTCTTCTGCCACCCCTGTCACCCACCATACCATCTCACCCATCAACCCAATATCAAACCATGCTCCGCGCCCCCTCCTAACCCTAACCCACCTTCAACTAACCCACACCCTGAACCTCACCATCACCCTCCACCTCATCACCCAGCTCGACCCCACCCTCTACCCCCCAGATCCCTCCACCGAGGCGGCGCCGTGGGAGGAGGAGTTTGGGGGTGACGTTCGGGATGAACCCGGCTGGGGAGCGTTCTCCAGGCGAGGGTGAGAAACATTTTCCCGCCTGGGGCGGCTGAGGGAGAGGTAAAGGGGGTGGTGGTTAACAACGATGGGGAGACTGATCCCGAGGATGGACAGACTGAAAAAGAGGGTGAGCAGAGTAAGGGACAGAGGGAAACAATGGTCCTTCCGAAAAGAATGAGCATGACGAGGGATATTGTCGTAGACGACTTGCCCGACTATGATGACACCGAGGATGAATCGAAAAGCATAACATAAACATCATCATGTGCCTTTCGTTCGATGTGGTAATTTGCACAATATGTTACATTTCTCATGATGCAGGGTGCACAAAAGCTCACTTTGTCAAGAACTTCTGGAACGCCGACTGGTCAATCACGACGTTGCCCACAGCTCGTAACCTCTTGCGACCGGCCTTTTGCTTGTCGAGCAGCTTTCTCCTTCGGCCAATGTCGCTGGCGTGCAGCTTGGCCAAGACGTCTTTTCTGAAGGGTTTGAGCGTCTCTCTGGCGACGACTCTCCTGCCTGCCGCGGCTTGAATGATGACCTCTGCAAGTTTTGTTGTTAGCACTCCATCTGGAGCCAAAAGACAAAACAAGACCTACCAAACATCTGCCTGTCAACGTGCTCCTTGAACTTGGTCACCCACTGCCTCCCCAACCTCTCCACCTGGCTGTTGTGCACCACCCTCGCGATTGCATCCACCGGCTCCTTGTTCACGAGCAAGTTCAGCTTCACCAGGTTGCTCTCCCTCCACCCCGCATCCTCATAATCCAGCGTCGCATACCCCTTCGTGGCCCCCTTCAACTTGCCAAACAGGTCATCCACCAAACTCGCCGTCGGCAACTCATACTTGAGAATGACCTGCGTGGCATTGAAAAACTCGACGCTCTTCTGCACCCCCCTCACGCTCTCACAAAGCTCCATCACCCGCCCCAAGTACTCCTCCGGCAGCGTGATTGTCGCCGCCACAACCGGCTCATACAGCGTCGCCCTTTTCAGTCTGTGATCCTCCCCATCCGGAAACTCAGCCGGGTTAGTGATGATCTCCTCCTTTCCATCACTCCAGACAATCCTGACCGGCACCGCCGGCTCCGTAATAATGATATCACTCCCATACTCCCCCCTCAACCGGTCCTGAAAAACGCTACAGTGCAAGCTCCCCAAAAACCCCAACCTCCACCCCGCCCCCAGCGCGTCGGAATGGTCCTTTTGCAGAGTGATACTCCTGTCATTCAGCACCAGTTGCCCGATACTATCCTTCAACTTCTCGTAATCCCCCTGATCCGTCGGAAAAGCCGCCACAAAAACCATCGGCTTCGGCTCCTCAAACCCGGGATACGCCTCCACCTCCTCTTCTTTCCCTTTAACAGTAAACGTATCCCCTATTTTCGCGTCTTGTATCCTCTTCATGCCCGGATTAAAGAACACATACCCCACCTGTCCCGCCCTCAGGCACCTCTGCGGCACCGCCCCAGGATACTGTATGCCCACCTCCCCAACAGCATACTCATTCCCAGTCGCAAAACTAACCAGCCGATCCCCCGCCCTCACCGTACCGTCAAACACCCTCACCAGAAGCACCACCCCCCGAAAGGTGTCATACCAGCTATCCACCAACAACATCCTCAGCGGCTTGTCCAAATCCCCCTCGGGTGCCCTCACCCTCTCCACCACAGCCGGTAGGATATCCCCCACCCCCTTCCCCGTCTTCGCGCTGACTTTCACAGCATCCTTGCAATCCAACTCAAACACCTCCTCCATCTGCCCCAACGCCCTGTCCACATCAGCAGTGGGCAGATCGACTTTGTTGACCACCGGCACTAGACTCAGCCCCTGGGCAAACGCCAAATAAAAGTTCGCCACCGTTTGGGCTTGAACCCCCTGGCTGGCGTCCACGAGCAAGATCGCTCCCCCACAGCTGGCATAACTCCTCGTAACCTCCGCCCTGAAATCAACATGCCCGGGTGTGTCAACTAGATGGAGCAAATAATCCTGGCCATCCTTGGGGTAGTTCCATATCATCGTACACGTCTGAGCCTTGACCGTTATCCCCCTTTCCCTCTCAACATCGAGTTTATCCAGGACCTGTTTGTTGTCTTGACCGGGGAGGATGGTGCCCGTGTGCTCGAGCAGGCGGTCGGAAAGTGTTGATTTCCCGTGGTCGATGTGCGCGACGATGCAGAAATTGCGATACCGGGATATGGGGATTTTGGAGATCCGCTCCTCGAGGGAGGCAGATTTTCGTTCTAGGGGGCCGTCTTTGGTTGTGGGGGTTGAGGATGCCGCCCGGCGGAGTTGGGGTATTGGTGGGGGGAGGAGAGGTTGTCGAAATGGAGGAAGGGAGGATATTCTCGTCGTTATCGGTCGGGTCGTCGTCGTCGTCATCGTCGGGGAGAGGGAAGAAAGAGTTCGAAGGCAGAGGCTACCTCCAAGAGCTGCCGGCCTCGAGGCCAACAGACATTGCCGCTGCACCAGCCATGGTCGCATTCGCATTCGGCTGCTGAGGAGACCACCGGGGCATGTGCACCTCATTCAATTGTTCTGGTCTATTCACTCGGTACTGTTGAACCTGACCCGCAAAGATTGGAATCTGTCGAGCAGATATCGTCGAAAGCGCCGTGTTTTTGGCGTCGCTGTCGTTATAGTGGGATGGTGTTGAAGTCAAAAGGTCCGGAGCGACGCGCGCGTGCCAAGATGGACCGTCCCGCTAAATTTCTCCAAATTCCCCTTATCTTATCAGCCACAACTAGTCCACCATCAAATCAAGGGTCTCAAACTCAGGGTTCAGAAGGCTCAAAAAACGTGAAAAAAGAAACTCACCACCAGGGGACAAGAGAAGTGGTATAAAATTATATACAGGTCTTTTTCTAGATCTGACCCTTTGTCCGCCGGCTGACTGGCTGACTGACAATCCCTCCTCCATTCATTGTAACCTGACCCTCCTCCCTCCCATACCCTACCCTTCCTATAAACAATCTCCTCTATGCAATTGCTCTAATGCCATCCTACACAAGCACCCACTCAGCCCCCCTCTTCACAAACTTGTCCAACAGCATCGTCAAGTCGGTCAGCACAAAGCGGCAGATGTAAAACGCAAAAAACTCGGCCGCATGCCGGGTGCAGAGCTCAAGCCCAACCTGCGTCTTGTCGGCGTGACGCAGTCCGGGGTCGTCGACCTGTCGCGCAATCTGATCTGTATAAACATCATCATTAGCCATCTTCCATGCCCTGAGACCAAAAGAAAACTCACCGATCGACTGCGCAGCATCGAACAATCTCGCCAACGAGCTCATGTAACCCGCATTCGGCCCCGTAAACAACACATTCCCAACATCCCTCTTCGCCGGCCTGCTCGTGGGATGACTCGTCATGGGCAAGCTCGCCAACAACGCATCCTTTACCGTCGACTCGTGGCTAACAGTAGAAGCATTCGCCCCTCCTCCACCACCACCACTCCCCCCCTTCCCGCCATACGAACTCGCCAACCCAGGCAGATTCGCCGAACTGTTCTTGCTCCTCAGCCTCCTCCAAGAAAAACTGCTCCCCTTGCCGGCCACGCTCCCCGACCTAGGCATCGACGCCGCCTCCGCCTCCATCCCGCTCGCGTCCTTGAACATGGTCCCGCTCCCCTGAACACCAACCTCACTGCCCAGCTTCCTCGACAGCGCAGCCTGGATTTGCTCCAACACATTCTCAAGCGATTGCATCTCCTCCAGCACCAAGTCAGCATCGCACGTGTCCACCCTCGCCAGCTTCTGAAGCGCCGCCGTCAAGAGATCACAATTGGCAATCTTGTCCTCCACGTTCTTCAGCTTGACCCCCTTCATCTGCCAGACACCCCTCGGCACGAAAAGCTTGTTGCTCACGTACCCTCCTCGCGGATGGCACAGCGTCTGATACAAACACCTCATCAGCCAAAACGGTCTCAGCAGGGTATCATTCGGACACGGCTCCAGCGCGACAGGAGCATCGGGCAACAAAGGGTTCGGCGACCCAGGCGCGTCAAAGCTGTGAAGGTGGCTGTCCAACAGATGCATCCCCCCAGCAGCAGTGCTGTTGGCTCGGTCCTTGTACGCCTCGGGGAGTGCCGGGATTGAAGGTAGGCGTGTGCTGGAGCCCCCCATGCCGAACTGGTTGCTCGAGGGTGTCCCGGGCGACATGTCTCCATCGTCCATGTGCGAAATGGACAAATTGCGCGACTTCATGCTCTTCAAACTCGCCGACGAGAAGTTGCTTCGTAGCGTCGGGCGCGTCAAGGCTGGCGAGGCAGAACGAGAGGCTTCGTGCTCGTGGACGAAACCCAGGGGCAACGGCGGGGCATCGTCATCGTCCGGCCCCGCGGGACCGGGAGACGGTGTGGCTCTTGACGAAAAAGCACCCATCAAACGGCTGGGTCCCGCTGACAGAGCCTGCCGTTGCTGAACAATGTAATTCCCGGCCGACTTCGGCTGTGATGGGACAGCAGAGGAAGCCGTGGCAAGACCGGTCGGAGGTGCAAGCTTCGACGTCTCGATCTTGAGCTGCGCTGCATTTTGTCCCGAAAGACGTCTGTTTCGCACCGTCTGGTTGGAGCCTTGAGAACCGACAGTTTGCGGGGGCGGAGGCGGCAATGCGTGAGAAGGGGGCGGCGGCAGCGAGTCGGGCAAACGAGGCAGCGCCGCGTTCTTGTCACTGATGGGCGTCATGACGGTGGTGGCCGTGTGCGGTGGGTTTGATCCCATGGAGCTGTGCCACGTCCGGCTCGTCAGCCCGCTCGAATCCGACTCTCGTGGTATCGGCGGCCCTGTCCGGTTATTGTCAAACGAAAACTGGTCCAAGGCGTACCCTCTGGTCATCTCATCCAGCATGCGTTCTTCTTCTTCGGCCTCGTGATCCTCCCAAAACTCCTCCCCTATCGCTTCCTGCCGTCGATATTCCTCATCTTCCCGTTGCATCTCCAGTCGCAACCTCTGCTCTCGCTCCGTGGCCAGCGCCAAGGCGTCTCGTTCCTCGTCCCTTATTCTGTCTTGCGCAAGCTCAGCTTGGCGTCGTTCCTCATCAGCCCTGCCACCATCCTCCCCGCACCCTTGGTTTTGACCTTGATATGTTTGTTCCAGTTCGTAGCCATCATCGTACGCGGCCTCGATGGCGTCGTCCAGCGCGGCATCAAACTCGGCCTCCGTGTCTCCGCTCGCAGCTCGGATGTGTTTTCGAACAATCTTGGACGATGATCTCGAATGGACAGAGGACACACTAGAAGCCTCGGACTCGTCGATCGGATCAAGCCACGATACTGACTCGTGGCTGTTTACTCTCTGGTGACCCACCTGAGCATCATATGCGCCAAGACGAGCGCCCGACATGAGATAGTCGGGCTGTTGTTGTGTGCGGTCGGAGTGCCCATTGTCCGGTGGTGGAGGCGGGGGATTTGCTGGAGATGACGGTCGCCTCAAAGGTGACAGCGGACGTGGCATGAATCCATTTTGTGATTGCCCCTGGACCGGTGTCCCGCTGCCAGTCCTGGCTCTCGAAAAAGCAGACTGCAGAGAATACTGCTCGGTAAGGTAGCTTGTCGTGCCGTTTTGGGGGCCGGCCCTCGACGTGTCCACGGATAAGTTGGGCGGTGGCGCCCGCGGAGTGAAGCTTGGTCTGGGTGCGTGTCTCGATACTGCAGACGTCGGCTCTCTCTCGTACTCCCTCTCTCTGCCGTTGACCTGCGCGTGGTATATGGGCTCGTGGAATTCGTAGCTCTCCGGTCGTTCAGGTAGCTCCTTGCCCTCCGGTTCAATGTCGGCCAGCTGTTCGTCCAACTCTTGTATTCGGTTTGTGTAGGTTTGGTGCTATCGGACAAAGGGTACATGTGTGAGCACTGCTGTTTGGCTGTCTGCAAGCCCCGTGACATCGGCTCAAGAGTCAAACGGGGCCACGACTGGGGATTTCAAAACTCACGATGGCATCCAGCTTCCTCCTATCCTCCTCGCCATTCGTTCGCATCAGCACCTGTTGGAGCACGGTACACGCCTCGGCGTATGCCCGTCTTGCAGCTTCGAAATTCTGGACGTTGTCAAGCTGCACAGCCGTGTTCGCCTTTTGCAACGCTCTCGATAGCATGGCCTTTTGGGACGGTGGCTTCCCCGCCCTCTCTCGCTCCCTTTCTTTCTCTCTTTCTCTCTCCTTCTCCCGACTCCTCGAGGACCCATTCGTGTCTACGCTCCCCTTGGCCCCGGTTGAGCGGTTTCGCGAGTGGCCCCTGGGCTGCCCATTCTGTGTGTAGGGCATGGTCATAACGGTAGTATCGGTCGGCGTGATGGGATCAGCTGGGCGCAGCGTGATCGCGGGCCCTAGCCGCTGCAGCGACGATCCTGACTCTTGCTCGGAAAGCTGCGGTGTACCATCCCAGTCAGGGTCAATTTCTTCGGCCGGTCTCGCAATGCGTCGTCGCGGCGGTTCGATTGGCGCAACAGAAGACTGTGTCAGCACATCAGACTCAAAGACCTCGTCCTCCAGCGACGGCCCGGTCAAAATGGGCGGCAATGTCTCCAAGGGCGGGATCGGCGCTGGTACGGGGGAGTCGCTGCGGGGCCGGCTTGCAGTGCGGGTGGCTCCCGAGCGTGGAGACTCGTCCGCTGTCGACGGCCTGCTCTTTCCAAAGGCACCGCCGAGAAATTCGGTGCTTACCCGCTTGGTGAAGCCGGCAAAGTTCGATGCACGACTGGATGCTGTGGACGCTGACCACCGATTGAGGTTGCGAAACCCGTCGCTCAGTCCAGCGCTACTCGACCGAGAATGGCCCCTCTTGTGGATTGTTTGGGGTTCGTTTCTGCTGGCAGGGGTGCCCGTGGGCTGAGGGTCATTGAACACGACGTCGCGGAAGACGGGAGGCGCATGCGCTGTTGCTCGAGTTGGTGATCCTGATCCTGATCCTGATCCTGTGGCTGCCGGTCCAGGAAAAAGCGAAGAGCTTCGTGGAGGGTTCGGCTTGATCGACGCGGCGGGAGGGAAGGTGGTGTAAATGGAAGAGCGACGCTTGTTGTGTGTGACTTGGGGGGGAGGGTTGTTACTATTGACAGGGGCTCTGCTATTGTATCGGTGGTCTCGGCTGTCCAGCCGGGTGCGTGGCGACAGCGACGAGAGCGAGTTGATCGAGTCGTTTTGTTTGTGGGAGTGATGGTGGGAGGAGGAGGAGGAGGAGGACGGATTCGATGCGGACATGGTCTGCCGGCTCTCTCACTCTCTCTGTACTCCCAAGCAGCTAAGGAGTCGTCCCAGGGGAAGCCGAGACAGAGTCGGGTTGGGGTGCGACTGGGCGTCGAGCGAATGGGGGTGGTGGTGTGCAGCGCGCGCAGGGGGGAACACTGGGAGGATGTGTATGGTATGATTGATCCTCGGGCTGCCGTTGGTGGGCGTGGCCGACGCGATGGGCGCTGGGGAGCGCTGGGAGCGCTGGGAGCGCTGGGAGCGCTGGGAGCGCTGGGGGTCACTGGGGTAGCCCAATTCGTGACTTTTCCAATCGATATTTCCCCACCGACCAAATAAGCGTCCAATCTTGCAGAGCCGGCGCCAGTTAGCTACCAGGGGTAACTCTGCTAACTCTGCCTCTGTTTTCTGAATTCTGATGTGGATGGTATGGAAGGACAAGATGGCGGGTGTCACGGTCACGATGGTGTCGATGGTGTCGCTGGTGTCGCTGGTGTCGTCGTCGTCGTTGGTGCAGGTGGTGGTGGGTGGACGAACGTTGGAATTGCCTGACACATGACGGTATGTTTCTCTCGTGTGCAGCAGCAAATAAACCATCAAGAAAAACAAAATGTCAATGTTGGAGATGTCATGTTGGAACAGACAAACTGGGGCGGGTGACGAGGGGGGCGCTCGGGCGTTTCTCAGCCCAACACAGCAACAACCCAGGACTCAGGGCGACGGTTCCCTTTTGTCTTTTTAGTATTCTATTTGTTTTCTGTCGAATCCAGTCAGAGAGAATCAATCAATTACCGGAGACTGCCTCCCCTTGGCCTTGCTGCTCTTCCTGTGTCTCTGTGCCTCTCTCGGCGCCTCGCCATTGCCTGCCCTCCCACTGAAAAGCGGTTCCCAGAAAGCAACGCAGGGGCGTTGGTACGGTGCAGGGACGATGCCAGCAGCCCACACGGCAACATGCCCCACCGAGTCCACGGCGACGTGTGATTGGTCAGACTTTTTTCAAATGAAAATGCCCCTCATCTCAAAGTTCGGTTCGTGTTGTGTGATTTGGTACCGCCCGCCGTTGCCTTAACGGCCGACCCCATTGTTTCACCGTTCAGCCTGATAGTCTTGAGGTCCCACGGTACTTCGCTGCTATCATTGTGGAAAAGGGGGTTTTTCTGGTCTTTTCACAATAACATCATCACCGAGTCTGCCGTTTGTTGCTTGCTGAAAAGAAACATTGGCCAAACATTGTTCAGATGGCACGCCAACGTCGCATTCTCGACATCGCCATGAGACAAGTCCCCAGCTTCATTGTTTCCCTCGAGTTGCCCTCGCTCCCTCGACAAACCTCCAAACGCATTTCGTTTCATGCTCATGCTCGCGCCTGACATTTGGCATCTTCCACCGCAGGACAATATTGGATGCTGTGGCGTCATCAGCCGCCATCCAAGATGATGCAGTGCCGACACGGCTACTCGCAGTTGCACCTCACCTCAACCCGTCATATTCCATTTGAGCAAGGCTGATGATGTTTACGGAGTATGCCCGCTGACAAAGTCATTCCAACAGACCATCCGTCAACCTCCCAGCCCAAGTTGATGTTTCATTGCCCCTCCGGCATCTTTCTTACCGACGAACCCCCCCAAAGTCTGGGCGTTGACGATCCGGTCCAGGCCCGGAGCTCACAGACGTTTTGCAGTGGATTCACCGTCCTTTAACCTCCGTTCCTGTTTACATCACCTCGTAGCTATCTGAAGTGGTGTCGTCATGGCTCGAAAAGTCGACATATCAATGGGCTGGTTCTCGCTATCACGCATAAATGCACATCATCCCACCACTTCCTTCCGAGTGCCGCACGGGCCATTCTCGCACTTGGTGGAACAGAAACAACAAAACAGCATTGATGGTGATGACAACTCCATCAGTCGCCGTCCCAGGAAAAGGAGTCATCTTTTGGGTCGTCTGAACTTCTTGGGAGTCAGCAGCCCTGGAGGTGGCGCGGGTGACACAGTTCCCTCGTCCCGACCAACAGGGCTGAGGCGGCCCACCATCGTCTGTATCCCGCTCGATTACCGAGTCTCTCGCCGCAAGAAAGGAGATAAATCGTGACACCTTATAAGATATACATGTGTGGTGAGATCTCGCCTGTCTGTTGTGCTCATGTGATCAAGAGCCAGTAAAGCGGTGCCCAAGTCTCGACTGATCTTCATAGGAGTTGGAGATACATGTCAGAATAGTCAATGAGGCCCACTGTTAAGGATTTAATATCTTGGCAGTGGGGCCAGAGACACCAGGTTCGGCCTCGCTGGGCCACCTGGGAACCAGAACTGACACTTTTGACCACCCCTTATCTTATTTGACAATATATGGCTTCTTGTTATGTGGTGATTTTGTCATTCCTTTGACCTAAGGAAATCCTTTCTTATGCCTCGGCCGAGGTTGTCCGTTGTCTGGTGGTAAAGCTCCATGCTTGGGGGCTATATGCAGGCCACAATATTTCCGGCGGAGTATCTCGCAAACATATCTGCAGTCAGGAAAGATACCCATTTGGTAATTGCCATGTTCATTTATCACCAGACAGAACTGGTAATGACGGAACAAAAGGCAAGTTTGGTAGCCCAGGGGCGGTTTCTGTATGCAGGGCTAACATCGGCCTGACCGTTAAGATGCCCCTCACTTGATTCGTGAAGAGTCTTTCTGGTGTTAGTCGCTCCCTTGCAGAAGTGACGTAGAAGAAGAAACATCAAAGGTGGTGTATTAGATCTGGTAAGACACCTGTTGAGGACGTGTCCATTCAACGTTGGCTTCTTGTCTGAGCCAACCTTGGCCAGCAACTTTGCATATTCAGAGCTGGTGCCATAGTGTGGACAACCTCATTATCACTGAGTGAGCATTCAGTGAAGCCACCAAATGTTTACATTGGGCAGATTATCTGTAATTTTGCGAATCTGTGCCGGCATTTCCTCAAGTGCGGGCAGGTATCACAAACTAAGCTGAACAGGCGCCACAGTCAGCCGCCCATTTGAAGCTGTGATCGTTGTGGGATTGGTTACCCTTGGGCCGGCCTTGTCTGCTGTGGCTCAAGGAAGTCAGCTGAAATCTGCCTGAAACCTCTCGACAGCAAGCAGCTGACTTCTCTTTCTCTCGATCCACGGTAGGTGAGTAAATGGAACCGTTTTGAACCGGGTTCCCTCACAGTAAAGATTTGTACCACTTTTAACTCATCTCAACCACTTCGACTCAAGATGCCATCTCGGCGATATGGCAACTTCAACTTCTTGATGAGACCACTTGCTCCCGCTCGAAGTAGGTCTCAGTCTACCATCCCATCCCTGTACTGTCGCCAGTCTTCATGTCCAGCCTAACAACATGAATCGACCCCCCTAACCCAGAATGCCAAACCGACCTACGAGAGATTGTTCACCACTTTGACTTGACAACAAAAGCAATCACTGCGTCTGCCCCACCGGCAGCAGCGAACCTTTCCAGTTACTCTGTGTTCGAATCATCCCATATGCAAAGGGTCACGTACTGCTTGAGCAACTACACCGACTGCGTCCAACACTAGCAATATGTCTTTGACGATCGGACCGCTCGGCTCTCGCCAAAGAGTACTGTTCTGATATTCCCCGTGAAGGTGAAGGAGATCAGAACGATTCAACGCGACGCAAGAGCATTGTACGACGGCATCAAGGGCCACATGCCACAGACAAAATTTGGCCAACTGGTTTGAAGTGGAAGAGGCCATCTTAAAGCAGTTTCAGGCTTTTGATGACTCTTCTGAGGTTTTGACCGAGTGGAAGCCTGCTTTTGGTATAATAGTCGAGAAGCTGCCCATTTGAGGGCGTTGGGTGTAAGGACTGAGCACCTACAGTCGATTTCTTGATGGATCAATCGGTGCTGACATGAAGAGCCTTAGCCGGGCGATACTCCTCAGAGGAACCAACTCATGGGACCGCGATTCCCTAACCTCAACGCCATCGTCCCCATCGTAACGCTAGCAGCTGGCTTACGCTCATTCCATCATGACACCACAGCCTCCCCGGACACGGCTCAACCGAGGATCCCAACTTCTGGGTTGCGATCCAGAGCTCCATCATGTTGCGGCTTGATCTGTTCACAGCCTTGTTGCCGGTCTACAACCGGTAGGTACGTGGAGCGGCGTGGCACTGGTCGATAATATTCACCATGATCGGAGCTCTCAGCGCAGGTGCCGCGCCATCCTAGCATATCCATCTCTCCCTACGTGCTGGAGTGGACTGTTCTCTTTTATCGGGGCAGCAGCCCAGGCGTATCTGGCGCTGCAGCTTTGTTTGCTTGCTGCTTCGCGTAGCAGGCGTGAGAGGACGGGGTGAGAAGAGGTTGTATGTCCGGGCTCAGGTACCTACCGCTGGAGTCAAAAGCTAGCAAATCTAGGGTGCTGACTTTCTGGGAGTTACCCATTGTTTCAAGGCACCAACTTGTACCTATGGTTGAAAATGTTTCGTGGTGTGGGGGACATGAGAGCACATCAGACCTCGGTTATGTGCTCGGCGTTCACATAGTATCTACCTCACTTGAGGCGGAACGTTATCCCTCAGCTAAGAGCTGTTCTGATTAGCTGATATAATGCCCTAGTTATTCTTTTGAAATTGTGGCTTGCTATAGTGGGAATTTGCCCCTGATGTGCAATCGGCAAGTTTGAAGAGATGATTGGGGCGGTTCTGTGGACAAAGCTGAGATAGTAAATTATTTGGTGCTGGGTACCTAGCAAGGTACCTATCTCGCACGACCGTGCCACTGGTGGCTATTAGGTGTTGGTAGTATGTTGGTGTTACCATGCAACTCTATGAATTGTTGCTGGGGGACAGTATGAGTTGTACAAGAATTTAGGCGCGAGCAGCTTGGGCATGTGGTAGGTTATGAACTGTTGATGCCAATCAGGATTATCCAAGCGCTGTGATGTGAATCGTGGGCTTGGACATTGAAGGATTAGCCATAGGATTATGTCTGCTGTGCGGCTGATTTGTACCATACGGCCTTCTAGTCTGTTGGTTGGTTGTGAGCCTTTAAACCAATGATTGGGGGGGGCGGGCAACCTCTTTGTATACCTCAGTATCCCTCTGAGGTCTCCAAGACAAGATATCAACTAGGTATCGAGGAGTGGTTGATTTTGGCAACGCGGCCTGCCTCAAGCCATATTAGAACCGCCCGGGAAATCGGCACCAATTCTACTTTTAGGACAGAACAACCCGTCGTGCTCGAGATTGCTATTTCCTTTGTTTAGATTGAAACTCCCGTCGTTTTGAGTGTTTGCCCCTGAAGTCGCCCGATTTCCAGGACAGCAAGTCTCTGTAAAGCACATCACCGGGTGTCCAGGAACAAAATAGCATCCTGTATGCCCTTCCCCTCAGCTCACCCGCCATGGGATTCTCACCTCTGTTGCATCCCGGCGAATCGGGATCGTTTGGGGATATTGGCAGTTATATGACAGAGGTTGAAGGGATGACGAACATGGCTGTGTGTAAGGCGGGCTGTTGGAGAAGACAGAATGCAGGCTGTCAAATGAACTATAAGCCACGCGCTACATGGGTTTTGGAGAGCAACGGAGAGCACTTAACCGCTGGTGTCAGTAATTGCCCAGCGATCCCTTGTGATGATGTCGCGGAGACGCCCATCCGGCAGATGTCGTTCGCGTGGCTTTCGCCGCATTTTACCACCAATTGGGAGTGGCCGTAGATTTTCTGGGGAGTGTCATTCGCGCGCATCTTGCAGTTGGCACGGGGTTCTGGGGTCCACGGCCAGCAGGGATCAATATTGTCTTGAATATGGCAAAAAGGAGTCGAAGCCGCACCTGGGCCCTTTAACCGTTCCGTTCAGCAACGCGGCTAAAGATGGGAGTTGGGGGGAGCAAAAATGCCCGACCGAGATCGTGTTGCACTGCGTCGTGGGGCCCCGCAAAATGGCATTCGGGGCTTTTTTGCTCCTGTGCGGAAGGAGAATCCTGGTTGCATGGAAGGGGAAGGCGTGGGTGAAGATCGGGGAGCATGGCCTATGATCTTCAGGTACGTCTTGGACTGATGGAGCATGGTTGGCCGAGAACAATATCATGTAGTCAACAGAGGATACATCGAATCGGAACAGTGGGACCCAAGGGTAGAGATGCGTGGGTAATCCCGAGCAGCCATCATGGAATCTGAGACTAGGTATATAGGAGGCTGGCCCTTCCAACCTAACCGCTTCTTTTTCAGCTACCCAGTCATCCCAGCCGAGTCTCACCCACCGTCAAAGATGAAGGCCAGTCTTATGCTTCTGTTGGCACCGTTGGTGTCAGCGGCTCCCACCGTCGAGCACCGTCAGGCTTCCCAGAGCATCGACGCGCTCTTCAAGGCCAAGGGCAAGGAGTTCTATGGCACTGCCACCGATCAGGGCCGTCTTCAGGCTGGCCGGAACGCCGCCATTATCGAGGCCAACTTCGGTCAGGTCACTCCCGAGAACAGCATGAAGTGGGAGAGTCTCAACCCCCGCCAGGGCCAGTACAACTGGGGCCAGGCTGACTACCTCGTCAACTGGGCCACCGAGCGCAACAAGACCATCCGTGGCCACACCTTTGTCTGGCACTCTCAGCTCGCCGGCTGGGTCAACCAGATCAACAACCGTGACCAGCTCACGCGTGTGATCCAGGAGCACATCCGCACCGTCGGTGGCCGCTACAAGGGCAAGATCTACCACTGGGTATGTCATGTGTTGTGATCATGTTGTGAACAAGGAAACTGGAGAGCTGACACAACTCGATAGGATGTGATCAACGAGATGTTCAACGAGGATGGCTCGCTCCGCAACAGCGTCTTCTCTCGTGTCCTCGGCGAGAGCTTCGTCAAGATTGCCTTCGACGCCGCTCGCGAGACCGACCCCTCGGCCAAGCTCTACATCAACGACTACAACCTCGACCAGCCCAACTACGCCAAGGTCACCCGCGGCATGGTTGCCAACGTCAACAAGTGGCTGTCTCAGGGTATCCCCATCGACGGTATCGGTACTCAGGGCCATCTTCAGTCCGGCCAGGGCAATGGTCTTGCCCAGACCATCAAGGTTCTCGCTGCCACCAGCGTCAAGGAGGTCGCCGTTACCGAGCTCGACATCCAGAACAACAACAGCAACGACTACGTCGCCGTGACCCGTGGCTGCTTGGAGGAGCCCAAGTGCCGTTCCATTACCGTCTGGGGTGTCCGTGACCAGGATTCGTGGCGCCCTCAGGGCAACCCTCTCCTGTTCGACAGCAACTACAACGCCAAGGCCAACTACAACGCCATTGTGCAGTTCCTGTCGCAGTAAATGGATGAGAGGAAGGGAAAGGGCGAGGTAGAATGAGAACTCCTGGGTTGTAAAGTTAGCTCAACATCAGGTACCGGCACAATGTAAATACGCACCCTACGATACCGAGGTATCTTTCAAGAGACTTGAATGCTTCCACAGTTCTCATTTTCTACTGCAAGGTATTGAGTCCTCGGAAATCGGCATGGACTTTGATCCTAGATAGGAGGCCTACAGCTGACAACGAAAAGCGGAAGTGAGTACCTAGCATAAATTCGTGATCGAAAACCAGTATCACTGTCCGCGATCAGGGGTCATGTTGTGGTATGACTGCAGGGTAAGCTCTGCCCAATCGCGACTCTTCGGGGCCACGTCAGATGCATCACGATTCTCGGCGGTCAGCGTACTACACGGATGGACCAGTGGTATGGATGTAAAAGTGGCGTAACATGAGAGTGACACCAAAATCTGACATGCGGAGTTAAGGCAGCAGTTTAAGCTCTCGCCCCACAGTCAACCAATCAGAAGCGTCCATTTCTCAGCTGGTGCTTACCTAACATGCTTGCTGGCCTTAGCGTGACTGCCCGACGAGATGAGACCAGCGACTTCAGTGGACCTCGATGAAACGAAGCAGCGAATCCCTTCTTTTGATCTCTCTGACTTGCAGATCTCCAAGCCACACGCAATGATGCCCACTACCCCAATACGACCCCGCGCCCTTCTGCTTCATCCCTATCGCACCGTAAACATGGAGCCACGCAGGAGCCAGGGACAGACGGGGCTTGGGAGACTTAAATCTGACGACCATTTTTCCAGTAGCTATAATCATGCCCACTTCTCCAAACCACGTCGTCAGATCAGTATCCTCCGTCAGGAACCTCGAAGCCCGTCACGCCCATCCCTTCGACGTGTGGAATCAACGAGACTCCTCAAATCTCCGATGGTGGTTTGGCAGCTGCATGTCAGGAAGTAAGTCGATTACACATCTTCGGCATTCCAGGTATCACAACTAACTGCTTTCCTGGTTAAGTTCTTCAGACCTCACCCTGACCTGATCAGTCTCTGCTTCCAGCTCGTCGATACCCGTCTCCAACTCCACCACTCTCTCACTCTCTCCCGCTCTCTTCGGCCACCCACGTTGTGGACAATACAATTGGCACCGCAAAAATAAGTAAACGCACACCATATTTTGGACCACACGTCAAATATAGTCTATAGGCCTATTGGCTATCATTTGAGGCCTATTTTCTTTTTAAATAGGTGTAAGCTGACGATCATTAAGGTGTCATCATGGGTTCGCCACCCCATCGCAGTCTCTACGATGAGGCTTTTGAGCGGTTCAAAAAGTCGAAGCACGAGCGTTATACCGATCCAAAAGAGGTGGCCGTCCTCAATGAGTTCCTGCGTGAATATGCCGGACCAGAAGACGCCAAGGAAGCCGCCCAGCAGTTGCAGGCAGCTACTGGCAAGAAGTATGGCAACAAGAAGCTGGCCGATGTGGAAATTCCAGAATCGTGGATCACCAACATCATGGAGAACATCGACAACTTCATCACGGCCGGAGACTACCTGACGGAAGGGGCTCCAGAAAGCGTCGGGCTGGCCTGGTACGCCGTCAAGCTAACCCTGACAGCCATCCACAGCAACTACGAGCTTTATAAGTTTTTTGGCACGGCCCTCAGCGATATCAGTGAGATTATGATCATCGTTCGTCATTACGACCGACTCTACGATGAACGCGGCAAAAAGCCCGACTGGAAGCCCAGTCCGCTGGTGGAGAAGCTGTTCCAGGATGTGACGGAAACCTACGTGGCCGTCCTCGATTTTTCGTTTGCTGTGAAGCGTCATATCACGGCTGGGTCGTTTGCTCGGCTCAAGCATGGCCTCAAGGACTTTTTCGGGTCTAACAAGGTAGGTTCGACCAGCGCCAAGGACTGTGCTATAGATACGGCCACTAACCTATCCATAGACCAAATTCGAGGAAAAGCGCGAGACAATTGCTATCCTCAAAAAGAAAATCCTCGAGGGCAGCCAGGGTGCCTTCCAAGACAAGACTCTTTCCCAGCTCCAGGGTGTGTCGTCAGTTGTGGCCGATATTGCCAGCTCTATCAAGCAGTTCGAGACCTTCCACCACAAGATTGACATGATTACCCAGAGAATGGACGAGCTGGCCAGCAATACCAAGCGCAAGTCTCCGTGGGACTTTGCCCTGGAAGACTACAAGGCATACCAGGAAGCGCTGCAACCGCTAGAAGGGTGTCGGAGAGTTTTGGGTGACACCATTGATGCGCTTGTTGCGATGCCTGAAGGCACTTGCAGCTGGGTCTTCGAGGAGCCGGACTATGAGACGTGGGAGCAGTCGGACGAGTGTGAGATGTTGTGCATTACGGGCGAAGAAGGAACTGGAAAATCCTATGTCATGGCGTCCATTATCAGACAGTTCCTCCCAGGCCAGGGTGATGATGACGAGGACGAGGAGGATGCATGGAACCCGGATACCGCCTACCTTTACGTCACCTGCAATCCTGACGCCAAGGAAGGCAAAGATCAAGTCATCACAGCCGAGACGGTTCTGCACACACTGCTTTCTCAGCTCTATGAGTTGGCCCTGGAGACAAAGAACGCGAGTCTTCTGGAGAGCTGCACTGCGGTGTTCAAGGCCGCAAAAGCAAACTTGCAAAATGCCCAGCCCCACGAGAGAGAGCGCATGTCCGAGTTTCCGCAGTTCGTTGGAGGATTTTGCAAGCTGGTCCGTCTTTTGCAAAGAGATGTGGTCGTGGTGGTTGATGGAATCAGCAAGTCAACCCTCGAGGGTCAACACCAGCGAACGCTCCTTCGGGAACTTCGTTCTCTTCGGGGCCAAGTCGACGAATTGGTCAAGAATCACATTCTCATTCTTGTTGGGTGCAGCTCTCCCACAACGTTTCAGAACGACTATCAGCATGACGAGGAGTTTCCCAACCAGTTGATCATTGATGTTGGCGAAGGCAATGGGAAAGATCTCCGAGCGTTCCTGGCGGATGAACTCGGCAACATCCCAGGCCTCACCTCCAAGGAACGCGAGGAGGCTACGGTTGCTATCCTGGACAAGGCCCAGTCCAAGTTCTCGTATCTTGTCAAGACTGCCATCCCGTTTATGAAGGAACCGTTCCAGCGACCGCTCTCCAAACGGCTTTTGGAGCTCCCGGGTGGTCTGGGGGATGTGTATTCCAAGGCCCTACGCAACCTAAAGCCCAACTACGTCGGTCTTCTCAAGACTGCCCTCACGTGGGTTGTGCTCGCCAAAGACAACCAAATCTCAGCACGAGAAGTCATGGACGACTTTCAGGGTACTTACACCAGCCCCGTGGTTGATGTCTCCAGCGACAACACAGAGGATGACCTCGCCTTTGAGCACATTTCAAGTCTGGAAAGGGAACAGCTCCTGCAGGCAGTGGAAGGCATTCTGAAACTCAGCTCTGTCGAGGGCAGGTTCATGGTTCATGCGCCCATCGGAGAGCTTGACGATATCGAGGATTTCTTTTGCAGCTCTAGCGGTGCGACTGCTGAAGCGGATAACGAACTGGAAGCCGCCGAACTCTGCGCAAAGTGCAAAACGAGTGATGCCATGCACAAGGCTCTGAAGATCGACGCTCGCGAAGGGCATTTGCAGCTGGCTCTGGCTTGTCTGCGACATCTCAACCACCCTCTGTTCCAGAAACACGCTGGCTTGTCAAGCATTCCGGAGTCCAAGGTTCCAGATTTTCAAATGGAGGCTCTGCCCCCAAAACATATGCTGACTGAGAAAATGGTGCTGCCGTTGGAGAATTCCGATGACGAGGAAGATGTTGTTGATCCCAGTCTCTTCGATCGTGAGCATTTCAACTCCTGGGAAGACGAAGAAGACAGCGACTCATCTTCTGAGACGGAACCTACGCACCACTTGAGATACGAGCTTCTCAATTGGGCATACCATGTTCGCAAGGCTGAGGAGCTGTTTTCACCAGAGGAGAGGACTTACAGCAGCCTGTGGTCCCAGCTGATGACAGAACTTGACGCCTTTTCCTCCAAAACTGATCTCTTTTTTGCTTGGCAAACGAGCCAGCCGACCTCGAATCCGCCAGAGGAACGCAAGTACACTCTTGCCAGCGGCTCCCACAAGCCGCTGCATGTTGCTGCCTATCTTGGGCTGACTAGCTGGGCCGAGCGTCTACTTGAGGCTGGTGCCGATGTCAACGAAGTCTGCAATGGTTTCACCCCAGTCCAGGTGGCAGCTTCAGTTGGGAATAGGTTGGATATGATGAAACTTCTGCTCGAGAAGGGCGCAGACCCAAATTCGAAATCCAAATGGGGGTTCAACGCTTTTCACTACTGGATCAGAAATGACCAGCAGCTTGAGGGCGTCCAGTTGTTGCTTCAACATGGCGCTGATGCTCGCATCAGGAACGAACCCTACGGCTGGACACCGCTACATCTGTTTGCCCGAGAGGGAACAGATCCAGCAGTGTTGGCTGCCCTGTTGGAGCATGGCGCAGAGATTGACGCCCCTGAGGGAGTGCTAAAACTCACCGCGTTCCACATTCTGCTTGCTTTCAGGACTGCAGCACCCGAAGATCTTTTGCTTGCCTTCATTAGACACAAGGCTGACATCAACGCCGAGAACCTTACCTCGGCCCGTCCTCTGCAGATGCTCGCAACGCAGGGCCAGGTTAAGAACATGGAGATTCTTCTACGTGAGGGTGTTGTCGAGATCGATGACACGGATATTCAAGGGACAACTGCTTTGCAAGAAGCCATTGCCAGCTTGCATATTGATGCCGCCCGCTTACTGCTTGAGCATGGTGCTGATCCCGAATTTACCGACACGCTCAAGAGGACTTCTTTGCATCTGGCGTGCCGAAGAGGAGCAACAGATATTGCCAAACTGCTTGTTGAGCACGGCTGTGACGTGAACATCGTCGACGTCCATGGCTGGACGCCTTTTTTCATTGCCCTTCTGGGGAAACTAGAAGGGAGCCACAAGACTGCGTCCCTGATTCTCGACGCGCTTGTGCAGCGTGAAATTCCCCTTGCGGACATCAACAAGGCTGGACGTAGCGGCAGAACTGCCCTTCGACAAGCGGCATCTCGCGGGTTTGATGACATTGTGTCAAAGATGATTCAGGTATCTATTGAGCGCGACGACGCTGCCGCTCTTGCCATCGACGTCAAGGACGAAAAGAAGGGAATGACGGCTCTGCACCGTGCTGCCCTGGGAGGCCACGTCGAGTGCGTCCGCTTGCTGTTGGAGGCAAAAGCGGACGCCTCTATCAAGGACACCTCCTCTCGAACTGCTCTCGTGTTGGCTTACGAACAGTGGGCAGTAGTCCACACTCCCGCCTTCGAGGACACGATCGCCCTCCTCATCTCGGCCGATCCCACCGCCGCGATTCAAGACTCCTCCTTGATCGCGACCTGTGCCGCCAACGGAAGCGTCAAGCTCCTCAAGCAACTCTGGTCCCTCAACGCAGACTTTAGCCGCCCAGACCACTTCGGCTGGCGCCCCATCGAGCTGGTGCGCAACTCGGGAAGCGAGGAAGCGGAAGAGTTTCTCCAGGAGCAGAACACCTGGGTGAAGAACCTGCCATCTCGGTGGTCGACCTCTTTACCTGGTGCCACTGCCATCGGCGCCAAGAGCGTAGGAGCGGATGGTATTACGATACGACACCTCTCCGCGAAGGAGGTGTCCGTTTCGGCCGACAAGCCCCTTCCTCCGGGGTTGGATCGTTACTACTACGAGATCACCATCAAGGACACTCCTTCTCTCCCAGAGTCGGAGACTCTGCTTTGGCACAAGGCTAGGCCACCGAAGCCAATGGTGGCACTTGGATTCAGTTCTGTCGGGGCGGCGGGTGTGAAGTTCCCTGGTGAGACCGTCATGGAGAGTGACGTCAACCCGAACGCCAAGTCGTGGGCTTACAACTCGCGGGCTGGGGAGATTTATGCTTCTGATGGGTCGGGGACGAATTTTATTGGGATGGCTTATGGGGAGGTGGGTGATGTGATTGGCGTTGGGGTGGATTTGGCCCAGAGGGAGATGTGGGCTACGAAGAACGGGGTCAAAGTGGGTGTGTATGATGATGAGGATGGAGACATATCGGGGAGGTTGTTTCCTATTGTTGGGTTTGGGGGGTTTGTGCAGTTTGAGGTTAACTTTGGAGGGCCTGGGAGGGAGTTTGTTTGGAAGGGCGAGCAGGAGGAGGAGGAGGAGGAGGAGGAGGAGGAGGAGGAGGAGGATGAGGGCAGTCAAGGGGATGATGAGGGAGAAGATGGGGTCGATGGGGGTGACGGTGACGAGAAAGAGGAAGAGTAGGGGAGTTTTGATATTCTCCAGCGTCCACATTGACACTAACAATGCACACGTGCCTAATAATTATTTACAGTGAATTTAATTTGGTTGTCGACATGCACAACATACCTAGTCCACAAAAAATGCAGTTCAGGGGGTTAACCAGGGCAGCAAAACATCATCCCAGACTTGCCTTGTGACAAGGCATGTGTGCTTTGGACGAGTTGGGAATCGAACCCAAGACCTTTCGCATGCAAAGCGAACGCGCTACCAATTGCGCCACACGCCCTAAGAGATGATGCTGGTTACGTCGGCGTCAGCATTTCTAAGGTTGATTTGGTGCAGCCACAATACAATCAGTCGACTTGGTGAGGTTTGAACTGAAGCTTTGTTGACTCCACACGATATAAAGTGACAGTCAGGGAGGCCCCTGAGAGGACAAAGGCATGGTTCTTGGGTTGTGGTGATGTGGGGCTGGGATGGGAGGATGCTTCAGTGCTTTGTGTAGATATTGGGATGAAATGGAGGTCTCTGGCTGTTATTTGGGTCTGAGGGGAATGATTGCGGCAAGTTCAGACTTGGGAGTGACTTGATTGCCTGACGTGTCGTTGGTGTTGCAATGCTCCTCTCTGACTGTGTGCCTGTGGGCAGCAAAATGTCGTGATGGCGGGAATAGTTATGACATCATTGTGCATGGTTGTTCGGTAGTTGCTTGAGCAAAACAGTACTGTTATGGCTCTCACGAAATGTGCATACTCAGGCTAACAGACCTGCTAGCTAGGTTCTCGGTTGTTCTCTTCAGAGAGACACCAGGGAGAAACATATTCTTGCTTCTCTTATTCCCATATCTCAAACTTGGCATCTCCATCAGTCTGCAGTGCCCAACCATGTGAGATCGCCCAGCGCCCCCCCCGCCCCGCCCACCAATACCCCTGAAACACGCCCGAAGCCATTCCCAATCCATACAGCCTCACCACACCTCATGTACAATTACATCATCACCTCAACCGCCCCATAATCCTGATTGACAGCCACGCAGTAAACATGGTAGAAAATTCAGCGTCTAGGATCAGCACTGTCATCCCTTCCTCCTTTTCATCCATCTCTCTCTGTGTTCTCTCCATTATCACCAACAGGACCATCATCACAACCAAAACAACCCCCCAAAAATGGCCCCAATACTATTCACCCACCTCCCAACCCTCACAATAAACCTCCTCTCACCTCGCCAAGACAACAACCCCCCAACAGTAACAATAATCACCGGCACCAACGATGACCCCCCCGTGACCGCGGACCCAGATGAAACCACCACCCTCACCGGCGGGGCCATCGCCGGGATCGTAATCGGCTCAATCGTCGGTTTGCTTCTTCTCATCTGGATTATTAGGTCGTGCACCAACTTGGGGGCACCCCCGAACAAGCCTGCGGTGCCGGGGAAGCCGTGGTATGGGAGTGTGAGGGAGGAGTATCCGCCACGACATACGTCCAGGAGCAGGTCGAGGCATTCACACAGGGGACATTCAAGGACGAGGACGGTTAGCAGGGAAAGAAGGGTGGGCATGACGGAGGTGGAGCCGGTTTATGTTAGGAGGGAGGGGTCGAGGAGTAGGAGTCGGGGGGTGGACGGGGGGTATGCGGTTTATGGGAGGGAGGAGGTTAGGGGGGCGGGGGGGAGAAGGAGTAGGAGTCGCGGGTATTAAAGGGAGATGATGGAAGAGGGGGGCGGGTTGGTTTGGACAGCATGTGGTGAGGGGGAAACAAGGGGCGTGGTGTTTTCACTTTGGGGGATTGACTGGGAATGATGACGAAGCTCGATATGTAATGGAATGTACATGGTGAATGATGATTGTGAGATTATACGGGCTGGAGTTTGGGTGTCAAGTGTTGTTTTGGTGGTGTTTCTTTGACTTGCTGGGATGATGACATTATACCTACTTACTAGTACCATCAACATGAAAGAAGTTATGAACAGCGTTGCATTCAAGTTGCGCATATATTCCTCGTAATCTCATGAACGTGAGCAAGAAAAGACAAGCCCTCAATGTCTCTCACCTATGAATACCTATAAGGTTCCTACCTACGCAAGCCACACCACTACCAGGCCGAAAGAGGCGCCATGCCGGTGACCGTGAATCTATATCTACGCCTCAAGTTCACAAAACCCATATTTCCACGGCAGCCACTTGCACGTTTCTCTTTTCACTTTGCCGCTCTCATCTTCATTCTGGAACCGACATACGTACCTACCTCGATCAACACTCGCTCGTACATACCTGACTTTCGCGATGGGTGGTTCGATGGTTGATTTGAGGTACGATGACTTCCCGCCTGTTTGATCTTGGTACTTGCCAACCTGGAACTTCGCAACTGGACAGAACGCAACGTGCAAAGGAAACGTTCCAAGCGGTCTTGCACACCCGGGGGTAAGGATGCACGATACCCTCTTGGACGCCGATCTCTTATCCTGACATCGTACTGCAGTCATGAAGTTGGAGCCGATTACGCTTTAACGGCGGTACTTGCCGTCTATGGGGTTGGAATGCTCTTCATGGGCATTAGAGCGGCGATAGACGGTCTCTACCCTGCATGGTGGTCGATCAACGATATATGCTCGAGGGCGTTGCTCTTTTTTGGCTGGCTCCTCCTTGTCATCCTGTGGCCAACCTATCTCTTGAGGAGAGCTGGGTCAGCGTGATGAGGTTGAGCTCCCGCCATATCCTGGGCATGTTTAGGTAGTCGGAGAAAAACTGGAGGTAGTGGTGGTGATTGAAGGACATGGAAATGAGGTAGCTATGGCTTCAAGCCTCAACCCAACTGGAAAAAGCTTTTCTGTGCGCGAGTATCAAGCCCCCAAAAATGTGAGTGTACCAACTTTAAACACACTTCAGCCACCCGCTGCCTGGTATGGTGGGTACCTACTTAGATAATCCAGTCTCCTCAGAGTAATTACCTTCCTTTCATTCACACCACATCAAAATCGCTACCGTTGCTCAGCCCAGTCTCAGGATCAAGCACCATAACTTCTACGACTTCAGGAGAAAGTCTCGCTCCACACTTAGGAGTCCAGCGAGAGAGAAACAAGATGATTTTGCAGAGCAGAGAGTATGTGTCAGAGCCGAAAGTTCTTCCTGCCTTCAAGAGCGCTAACTCCCACAGCTGGCTAGGAGAGGGCAGAAACAGGGAAGTCGCATCGACGTTCCTGGTCGTCGGGTGTCACTTTTACGCGCCGATTTCTCTTTTTAACATTGGTTTCGTCCACAGAGAAATAATTCGAATGTACCCACGGCTGGTTAATGATGGGTGCGAACAACTTCTTGCCATCACTGTATCCTTCTTCCTGGCTCTCTTTTGGCCGTTGTGGCTTGTTTTCTGCGGTATTCCTAGCATTCTACAATGTTTTTGCATAGACACAGAGTCATGCTGCGGGTGTTCGTGGGAGAGGAAAAGGCAAGAATTCGCCAAAACTAGTTACATCACCAGGCCGGCGAGCGGGTCAACAGTTGGATGATGTGGAAAGACAGGCTGGTACCACCGACACCAACACCAACACCAACACCCGCACCAACACCAGCGCCAACCCAAACACCGTTGTCAACCAGCAGCCTAACCTTTATGATGACATTGAACTGCCACCATATTCTGGGCCGCCTCCAGTTGCCTATCGGTTAGGAGGTGGACTCGGCAGAAAAACGGAGACGGATGGGTACCGGTAGCCAGCGACTGGAGAGTGATGAAGGGCGTCGATGGTGTTCAAGCGAGGCTTCAGGGATGCTAAGAACTTTGGATTATTTTGTCGTACATGTTTCTCAGCTACGATGTTGATAGTTCCGGAAAAGCAACAATTACAGGGACTGTTGTGCGGCCCAAAATACTCTCCCCTCTTTACATCGCAACCTCAACCCCAGGAGACGTGACCTCCAACCCTTGTTCCCACCAATCACTGTCCTTCTGCTCTTCCTCTTGCTTCCCAGCAAGAAAACCCCTCCTCATCTCAGCCGTAACCGCATCCTCCACCCCAGCATTAGGATCAAACCCCCTCTCATCAGGATGATACCTCGGGCACCTCAAACTCCAAGCCACATTCCCACTCACCTGATGCTTCAACCCTCTAAAATACCTCTCCCACATATCCTTCTCACTCCGATCCCCCTCCCATCCCCTCAGAAACTCTTCTGACCGTCTCAAAAACTCCTTCTCATACCCATTACACGCCTCCCTCACCATCCCCTTCGCAACCTCCACCGCTACCCCATACCAATTCATACACAACCACACCGCGTTGATCAACCTACTCTCCTCCTTATTCCTCTTCTCCCCACAGCAAAACTCAGCATACTCCCTATCAAAGCTAAAATAATCATTCGCCAGCGCCAAACTAGCAAAACACGGCCGTGTAACCTCATCAAGTTTGGCTTTATCATGCTCAGGCAGGATAAGCCCCATACCAAAAAGCATTGTGGCTTCGACAAAGGGCGCACCGGTGTCGACGATGCGAAAGGTGAGGTACTCCTCGAGGTTGGAGAAGTGTTTTGATTTCTGCTTAAGGGTGGTGGCGAGCATGGCTTTCCAGGTTTGGATGATGCGTTCGGCGCAGGGTTTATCGGTGGAGAGGAGCTGCCTCATTGTTTTAGCTTGGAGGTGTTTGCGGTCGGATTCGATGTCGTTACGTCGGCCGAGGGTGAAGGCGTCGGGGTGGGGGGTCGTGGTGCCGTTGGGGGTTGTGGGCTGGGATAGGGGGCTTAGCATGGATGGGGAAGGGGTGCGTGGGGGGGGGGGGGCTTACAGCTGAGACTCCTTCTACGACGGTGTCGTGGAGGAAGGCGTCTAAACTTGTCAGGTTGATCAACAGGTGTGAGTGACAGTGAGAACGTACATTCGAGAAGATAAGAAACCAATCTCAACCGCTCCGGCTTGCACATTGGCAGAACCAGAGCACAGAAATGGCCGTCAGCAGGGTTGCAGCCGCCGTACTCACCAACAGGTCCGCAACCAATGTGCTTGATCCAGTCCTGTCTGGCTTCGTGGCCTCCCTTGTTGGCCTCGCTTTCTGCGTCGTGCCGTGCCAGGGGGTAGCCATGGCAGAAACCTGCCGCTTCGGTATGGGCATACTGCGAGAGACGGAGAGTTTTGGCCGTCGGTAGAGCATCTTGCTGGTGGAAGTAATCGTTGGGGGGCATGTTTGTTGTTGTTGAGATGGAGTGCTGGGAAGAGCTTTGGGTTGTCTGAAAACAAATGGAATGGAATGGTCTTTCTTGCTTTCGTAGAGATTGATGATGAGATTGGGATGTAATGAGAGTTCGGGCAAGGTAATTAGAGACGATGTCCTCCCTTTTATGCTCTTTTTTCGTCATCGTTGCGATTTTCTACATCGGTAATTCTGACATACATCCTGACCTCACACTTCGTCATGCTTTCCAAAACATTTTGACGAGCAACAGAGCACTTCAAAGAGCTGTCCACAAAAACCCATCGACACCTAAGACAGCGACATCATTGATTTCGGCATCACAGGTTGCAGATTCTGAGTGCCGACCCTGGTGCCGATACCTTATCCAATGCGAAATCACACAATGCCAAGTCATGAAATTGTTCATGGCCCCTTTCAAGACACCATGATGCAACCCGACGCTCTGGTCAGCATTCGGACCATCGGCAAGGGGGGAGACATGATCTTCGCGTTAACCATCACAGCGGAGCTGGCTAACGATTCGAGTGAGTCGTTTATCCAAAAGACCCACTTCGACATCGAATAGGAGTTCACGATAGGCTGTGATAGATCCTCGGGCTTTGTTCTAGCGCGATGGAGCCATGCCGAAGGAATGAGTCTTGACGTAGCACAACTGGCGTGTCGAAATGCATCGGAACGGAGATTTTTCTCCGGGAGATGCAGAGTTATCGAATCAGTCCCGTCTGGAAAGGATTTCTCTCCGTGGAGACATTGTTGGTAATCTGCAGATTCTTGCTATCAGTGGTGCGGATGATGATCACCAAGACTGCCCGTCGAGGGCATGACAGATGAGAGCAATCTGATAGACCTGGGGCAGCCATCAACCGCTACATGCCTACCTGGTATCTGAGCTATGTTAGATGACCGATTACATCCGGTACAAAAGGTAAGTTGGTAGGTATTTGTGTGCTTTGGACTCCGTATTGCACGACTGCTGGAGGCCCTGAACAAGCTTCCTGTACCTTAGGTACTTCATCCGCCTAGGTATCAATGAAAATGGAAGCTACGGAAGCTATCAGTCAACGACTTTTCAAGTCGCCTTCTCCAACACTCGACCTATTAATGCTAATACCATCGAGAACAAGCTTGATACAGCCTTGCAAACGCTCGCAGATGTGGTTGACCCAGAAGCTACCCCCCTATCGTAGCACCCAAGAACACAACCATCACCGCAGCGTAGGCTGATGTGGCTGAAAAGACTTCAACAGCCTTGTTTGAGAAGAACGACACGAAGATGGCAAAGATTAAAACTGCGCCCCCTGATATCTGAAGCATGTTTCTGGCGTTGTCATAACCACTCTGGTTGGAGTTTTCCCCGTCGCTTGGATTCTCCGTTTCCCCCGACTTTTCGAAAGTCTGCATCATGACAAACATTGGAAAATAGATCAGAATTCCCCCAACAATTCCTGGCAAGAGCCTGTGGTAGATTGAACCCAAAAGTGTCGCTGTTCGCCCTATACTCCAGCTTACTGCCTCGCTATATTTCCCTTGATCTTGCTCAACCAATGTGCCAGACTGGGAACTGACCGTGCGAAAGCGTTCTTGTTGATCCTTGAGCAGAGTGCGCAAAAGATCGGCGTCCGCCGAGGTGAAAGAGTGGATGCGTAACCAACGACTTGAAGCAGACCTTGTATCGATGGCCTCCTGGATAAATTGCATGTCTCTAACCGCTGTCACTGTACGTAAATATCAGTCTCTCTTCTTCCTCAAGTGAACTGACGAACCTACGATAATCATGCGCCCTACTGTCAGTGTATCTAGCATCTGGGTCTGCCCAATCTGGGCACTTCTCCGAGATGGAGTATCGATACCCAAGCGCCTCTGTGGCAAGCTTTATTCGAAGATGGCGAAGCTTGAGAATGTAAAGCTCTCGAAGTTCCAATATCATGGCTGGACTCTTATATAGCCCAAACACTGGCATATCTCCATCCCTGCTGAACCTTGGCTCACGTTTGAACGAGAGGAGATCGGTTCTGCAATCTCGGGCGGCGGCATCTTGACCCTTCTGTAACTCGTCGAGCACTGGTGCAGGGGTTCTTGAGAACTCAGATTCGGGCGGCATGTGCCCGAGCTCAATGTCAGGATTTGGATCGGTTGCGGGCGTTCCTTGGCCCATTGTGATAAAGCGTTCTAGAGACAGGTTAAGGATGCCACGCCTCGATCGGGATGATCGGATGGACAAAACCAAGTCAAGCAGCAAGTTAGCACTCTAAAAGCCGGTCATCGAACCCCTTTTATCACAAGCACTGCCCTCCAGACTTGAGAAATGCCCCGCATTGGTATCAACCATCCAGGTGAAACTATACTATTACTACGCCCAATTAGGAGCTCTTGTTACGCGCTGTGGCTTTTGATCTTTGAGCCCAATCTAATTGCGAGGTACCTAATTTCCATCAGGCCGATTGTCGTGTTTTATTCTCTACCTACCTTAGCTCACAAAACGACGCCCCATACCACAAAAACTATCACAGCCTGCTGCAGAGCTATCTCAATATGCGAATCAGAAGCTGCACACTGCTCCGAAGCTTTGCATATGTCAGTCGCAGGATCAGCATCAGAAGAGTCTAGCCTCCTGCACCTTCTTATGACAGATTACGCAGGGAATTTGATCTGTCGTTACGTCAGGGGCGTCAAAGCCACAGCTGAAGTCTCCGATAAGATATTCTGGAGAATGCTGATTGGGAGTGTCGTCCATTTCACCCGGCGTTTTTGGCAAGGTCGAGAAGCAATGATCTGCGATGGTCTTGTAGAAAAGAATGTGGGAACCGCTTCACCTCATCTTTGGAAACTTGCCGAATCTTCCCGCACTTGTCCTTCAGTCTTGGGACTGCTAAGATTTGTCTTCAACACCACCCCCAAAGACCTACGCTAAGCCCGAAACTGCTTTACGAGACAGGATGAGCATCGACGGAAGCACCATCGCGGCCATCCTGACGGGCATTCTCGCCCTGGTAGGCGCCGTCACGACAGCATGGATGTCAGGATTAAACCAGCAACGTGTCGAATCGCGAAAGAACCGAAAAGCACTTGCCCGATCATCAACGCCTCTTCTCATCGCGTCTTGGGACTTGGCCAACTGGTTATACGACATTCTGGAAGACATGGCCTACAGCCCACGACGTTGCGCAGCGTACGGTAACGGCTGGCCCAGCCAATTTACATCCTACCTGTTTGGCCAATATTTTGCTGGCGTTCACATTATCCGGAAGACGACACAGTTCTTTGCTCATATGCAAGGTGGTCGAACGGAGCAACTGAAGAAGTTATTGTGGAAGATTCAGGATGAATTCGTCTCGATGCACTATGAAGGACGGGAAAACCTCAGGCTGCGTTGGGCAGAGAGGGATATCCTCGAGGTGCAGGAGTCCATGACCGTGGTGGATGGCGACGGAAGTCTCCGGACGATGCGTTGGGTCGAGTTTCAGAAAGACTACGCGGGGGGAAAGGGGTTGGAAAAGGTCTTCAGACGCTATGAGAACGAGTTCCAAAGCATCATCTACCGCCGATTCAAGTACCTGTACTCAACCAACGAAGGATGGAAACGGCAGGGTAACCCCCAAGACAGACGTGAGGAAGAGGAAAAGGAGATTGAAAAAGAGCGGGCAGATGATCCAACGAATATTGTTGTTGTGATACCGGATCATCGGGCACGGCGTCTTCAGCACCTCCTCAGCGATCTTGTGGGGCTGCTGGATGAAGAGTCGGGTATGAGGTTCAATCGCCCCGTGCGGAGATGCGGGATGGTAGTCGACAGAAAAGCACTGGCTTATGGAAGTGCGGATATATTCGAGAAAGATCCTGAACGGACTGACCACTATCGCATACCCTGCGACTGTCAGGACCTCGATTCCGGCTGCAACAAAACACTGAAAGATTTTAAACATCGTCAACTGAAGGATACCAGCGGGAAGGGCTTTGGGAGGAGGGAAACCTCTTACTGGGAGTCTCGGAATCAGCCTCCGGTATCAGATGTATCTGCCTTCCGGATGAGGGTTACAGGCCCCGGAGATAAGTGCTAGAATAAGACGAGGTTGATTTCATGGTCGTGCAAGAAACTGGAGAATATCAAGTTTGTATTGGAGGAACTTACATGTCTACTAGTCTCTGCCTTTCTCCATGTACTGCCCCTCTACCAAAACACTGTGGTTGTCTATCGATATTGTCTTGGGGACAAATCTCAAGCCCCCAGCGCCGCACCCAAGAAAACAACCATAACCGCTGCATACGCCGCTGTAGCGGAGAAAATCTCCAGCGGCTTTCTCGAGTGATACGACACAAAGATAGAAAATATAAACACCGCAAATCCAGAGATAACAAGCATGTGATTGTCCGCCGCACACACATCGTCTCCCGCCTTTGCCTTTTCGTTGTCGAGAACCAGAACCATGACTATCATTGGCCATATTATCAGTCCACCTCCCATGAACCCTGGCAACAGCTTCTTCAGAAACCTGGAGATTTTGCGGAGACCAGGGGATGTCGGCTCGGAGGCATTTTCGGTCCAGACTCCTAGTGTTTGGCTGTCTTGATGGATTAGGGTGATGCCGGTGACATTTGTTGGTGGCTGGTTCTCGAGCTGGGTGTGGAGTAGGCATTTGAGGACTTTGAGGTCGTCTGGCATGCTGCTGTGGAGTTGGAGATTGTCTGCTACTGGTGATTTGGTTTCGATGAGTTGATGGATGTACTCCAGGTCGCGGACCGCTGTAACTATTTCTAGGCGTTACCAGCCGTACTCGTGGAGTTATGGGAATGCTTACTATAATCATGGAGAATACTGCCCCTGTAGCTTGAGTTTGGATTTCCCCAATGTGTCGAGTCTTCGGTAGACACGGAGTATCGGAACATCAATGCCTGTTCAGCTAGATTCACTTGACGTTGACGAACTTTGAGTGTGTAAAGTCGTTGTAGCTGCAGTGACGCCCCGGCCTTTCGTGTTAACAAGGTGGACAGGTCTGTTCGGGCTGCGAAAAGGTTGGCTTTGCAATGCTGGATGACATCGTCAAGGTGGTGCTCTGGCGAAGAACTCGTCGTTATGTCAACCCCCTTTTTGTCTGATGAGTGGCATTTAGCGCCGGGTGCGATGGACCCGAACTCGATATCCGCTGGATGAGGTGATAGTGGTGTGTCAAAATTCATGAGGGGCATGTTTTAGACGCAACGAACCACTTCTTTTGAGCCACACGGGGGATTGGATAAAGGCGAGGTTAGACAACAGTGAGATCTTTAGCTGCATGTTTATATGGGCGTGCTGGATTCATAGGCTAGGTAGTAAAAGGTTTTTGGGTCGTGTAACGCGACTTAACATTTCGACGCACGTGTTGGCTGCTGTTTTTAGACTGGCTCGGTGAGACGAAGCATCGTTGTGTTGGAAGCCGGAACTCCCGGAACAATATATTCCTCGCGTTGCGTACATTTATATGATCTCCTGGCTCTCATATCCAATAGCAATAATCAGATCAATGCCGACTTGAGTCAGGGGTTAGACTGCGGCACGGAGCGCCAGACAACACCCCCAATGTCCGCCGTCCACACAAATCCCGTGTCTTCAGTCACGCAGACCTCCATATCCCGAAATGTCTCGCAGTTGAAGTCACTCTTGATAGTTGTCGTTGTCAAACCGCTGAAGTTCACGCTATCGTTTTTGTTAACAATCTTCCCGTGAAACAGACCTGAAGAGAACATGGAAGGGAAAACTCACGGCTGATCCCCATCCAACTCCCTACACTGCCAATCTGCCTTGAGCATCAGCTCCTTCGTCTCCGGATTAAATTGCACCAAGCAGGCATACGGCCAGAGCGGCTGATCGTTCGCCCCGTCGGCTCCGATGACGCACTCGAACCAACCCCCTTCCCTTCCAGCCGCTCTGCTAACTGTGACTGGAATGGGGTACTGAAACCCCGAGTATGTCGCCAGGATGATCTCAAAGTTGATTGTCTCCCACTCTTCCTTCTCTGGTGTGTAGACAATCTCGAAGGCCGAGAACTGCCATTTTGGGGCGAGGATCGAGGTGATGGTGCAGGTATTGTCCCGCAGGATTGGCTCAGTCAGAGAATAGGGCGGGAGGGTAGTGGCGCTGTCCACTTTTCCTGCGAGGACGAGAGTGGGATTGCGGTCGCAAACTGTCTCGTTGATCGCAGAGCCGGCCGAGAGGGGTGTTGTGGTGCAAGTGAGCGGGAGGATTGTGCTCGCGGAAGCTGTGAATTGGAGTCTTTGGACATCTTCGTCAGTGATGGGCAAATGGATAAGAAGGGAAGCTGAACTGACGGCTTTGATGGATTCTCGTCATCACAAAACCAAGTTTGTCTGACTGTGAACTTGAAATCAAAAGGGTCGAAGCTGGCCGTGGTGCTGATTGCATATCTGCTCCCTCCGAGATTCCCGAACTCGGACCCGGCGCAGATCAGGCTCGTTTCCCCAGCTGGACCTACAAGGGAACCATGCACGCAACCACCCTCGTACCCATTGGCCGTGTTTGTAAATAAAAGATTGAAGGTGCGGGAAGGCGACTCGACGTTGCCATCCGCTGGCCGATCCGTATAGTAGATATGGGTAATATTCCATTCTGGCTTCTCTGACGCTGCTTGACAACCTTTTTCGTCATGACCTTGCGGGCCTGCCGCCCTGTCTGGGGTGATGAAGACTGGTGCGTGGAGCGTCCCTTGAATCAACAGTGGGGGGAATGTAGAGCTGGCTTCTGGTTCCGGTACATCGTAAAGAGAGATACGAGCCCGGCCTGATGCCGTGAATTGGACTCTACATGTATTTGTGTCAGTGAAAGCCTAAACACCAAAGTAGGTACTGGGAGCTTACGGAGTGCCTCGATCGTTACAGCTCCAGGTTTGGTTCACAGAGACCTGAGCCACAGTTCCCTCAACCAAGGCCTTGATCTCAATTGTGCCGTTCCCAGGGGCTGACTGTCCAGACACAGAGCAGAGATTGTACCCTTTCCTATCGATGCCGCATGTTGCTTGGGCAGTATAGTTCGTTGCCCGGTTTAGAATACCAAATGCCACCTTCCTCTCGTCGTCGACCAGATCCTTGAAATCGGTGATAAACCAGCTGGGGATGTTGAAGGAGTTAGTGGTGCACCCGCCTCCGACAGCGGGCGGACCCTGGGCTGTTACGAGCACAGCTGCTGACAGAATCTTGAAAAGGAAAAGAGCCCACATTTTGACTGCAGCACTGGTCAAACAATGCCATAGAGTGTACAATTGGAAGGTTGGACTGCTTGGTTATAACTCAAAGGTTGACGTCTGTTATAAAAACTGTGTTGAGCACCGGCCTGGCATTGTACGAGCGGAAACATGTGAGGGGCGTTCCCTTCATCAAATAGCCATATTAAGCTCGATTGGAGACATATTGACTGACAACCTGTAAGATCTTCAGCTGACATGCCGGGTTATGTTCCGGGAGAAATGGATCGGCAGATTTCATCTGTCCTGCTTTTTTTTCCCGTGCCAGTCCCCAACATCTGGTTACACCCCTGAATATTTGGTCCGTATTCTTGTTCGTGGTCTGTAATATGCCATAGCCAAGACGGCTCGAGATATGGTGCAGCGGGTGCAACCAAGGGCGATATTAACACTGTATTCTATCCATACTGGTATTTTTAAAGGGCTTCTAGAAGGATTTGGGAAACAACATGTTACAAAACGTGCAAGTCGACTGCTATCTAAGACATGTTCTGATTTTGAACAGCAGCAGACCCTAACCCCTGAACCCCTGAGTGATGGCGGATCGACACTAACATTGACGTCCGTAAAAGGCTTAGTCTATTTTAGTTGCTGTGCCACTGCTGCAGTACCGTACCTGCAGCCACAACTGGTTTCTGCGGCTGAGCAACGCGCTTCAGGCACTCAGCACCACTTTCACCGCTCACCGCTTGCCAAGCATCACCATCAGGTTCAACCAAGAAATGTATTACAGACTTTCTCGTCACCGAATAACATCTCCTCTCCAGTGTAACGATGTATGTCAACAAGATCGAGGCACAACCCCCCCCTCCACCTCGACATTACAATCCACCACCCCCAGCTCGGCGCCCAACCAACCCTTATGACGTCGATGAAACAAGATCCAATAATGTCAAGTTTCCGGGAGAGTATTATTCCTATGGCTATGGAGCACCACCCCGGCCTTCGACTGAATATGCTGGACATGGACCCCGTGGACGTAGTCCGCCTCCGCCTCCTCCTTCGACCTATTCTCGCCCAGCCGCCGGCCGTACCAACTACACGCGACCATCAACTCGTAGGACACACCACACAGTGACACATACACGGTATACTTCACCTGTTCGTGAGCGTGATAGACGCGATTTCTCACCAGCCTCGCCAACATATTCCCCGGCGTATTCACCTACTTCGCCTGTCCTGGCACCAGCTCACCCTAGACGATCATCCATTGAGTATATCCGCGTCCCAGAATACCCGGTGGAACAACGAAAAACCGAGTTCATTGTTGAGAAGAGGAGAGATGCTGCTTCAAGTGCCGAGGAAGCTGAGTGGGACTACAAGAGGCCGCCCAGGCGAAAAAGAACTCAGGATGAGAGGGATGATGGGAACCTGGATGAGGAAGACTTGGTTCTTATGGGGATGTGGGAGACTGATGCTGCATTTGAGTCCGGGCCGACGAGGAATCCGGTTGCTACAGGTCCTTACTCCTTCGTGCCACCAAGTGCTTCCAAAGATCCCCTGGGAGATGTGAGCAAATTGTCAGACGACGACTCTCTGGATACAACAGAGCAGGATATTGAAGCCGCTGAAAGTTTAACTGGGACTGCGTATCAAGTGCTCGAGTCCGGCTACACAGGCGACGGAATGATAGGTGGACAGCATGGTGCGCAGTTGGTGATAACTCCAGGGGAACGTGTACAGCACCAGCCTGTCTTTCGGTGGATTCACTTTACCCATAAGTCCATGGACTTTGATAACTTTGCAGTACGTCACACCATGCATATCTTTCTTCTTCTTTCGCTGGCTAATGTTGGCTTGTTGCCATTCCACTTAGACCCAGACAACACGCTTGCTTGGCCTGACCAAAAGCGAACGGAAAGGTGTCGCCGATCTAATCGCACGGGTCAAGCGTCAAGGCATCAAGCAAATACAAACCTCGAACGGCTCCTACGTGCGACATATGGAGCCAAAGTTCCTCCAAATGCCTGTTCCTTTTGACCCCAGTCTCAAGGAGCAAAGCTTTGCCAACCGGACCGTCACATGGATCTGCCTACCGTACTTTTCTCTAGAGAAGTATTCCGGCCTTCTCGCCGCCGAAAACGCCAGCAGCTTTCCCGTTCAAACGCTGCTCCAGGCTCAGTTTTCGAGAGCCACCAAGGACCGTGATATGCAACAGGCTGTGCGTCAGCTCAAAGGAGCGCCTGCTGAGCTATGCTTCCATATAGCACAACTCTGGTGTATCGTGGTAGACAATTGTAGGTCACATACTTTGTCACGCAGCAGTCAAGAATGCGATTAACAGGTTTTATCTAGCTCTTCTCCTGACATGTGGTCGAATGCCGTTTAGCGCCCTCTGCGGCAACAATGTACACAGGGTCACAAAGACAGCCCAGGAGATATCAACGCTGAAGCCCGCCGCCAGAGTCTTCATTCGTTATCAGAACAATATTGTCTGGGCACTACCGACTGAAGAATGCGGAAGCTGGTTTGTACGTCATTCGTACCCCATGAGACAAACATGACTGAGCCCCTGAATGCTAATTGCAATACATCTACTGCAGTCCTTCATGGCACACTTCCTCGAGTTTTGGCCTCGCACTCTCAGTTTCTTCTACTACAAAAGACCCGTCAAACCTGATGAGTGGCCGTGGATCACAAAGCTGGCTTCCCGTTCTCGTGCTGGAATCTTGCTCGAAATGCAGATTGGGTATGTTGCACCCTCTTGGACACAGGTTGTAGGAAGGCCACTAACAGTACAAAGACACAAGCCGGCGCTGCCATCTCCTATGGGCCTCTCATCTCTCAAACGGGAGGAGTGTGATGACGAAGTACAATTTTCGGCCTCGAAGCAGCCTGATGACTCGAGTCAGAGAAAGACAGTTCGGATCACCATTCCCCGGGAGGGCAAGAAAACTGCAGAGTCAAAGCCGAACTCTGCCTTTGCCGTCTTCACCTGTCTGGACGGTGTATCAAACTCAGGTATAGGCGGGATCAACTATGACGTCTTCAAGGACTACTTTGTGCAGGTTGACGAGTATTTGCTTAACAAAACCGCACGCCAGGATCAAAAAGCCTACAGCGAGTTGCGGCAGTCGAAACGCCGCGATGTGTACAAGCTTCTTGAGGAGGAAGGAGAGAAAGCGAAAGAAGAATCACCGCCCTCGGAACGTGAGAAAAAGATATACGAGAGTCGAGTGAGCTTCTTCAACAAGGCCGACATCGTCTTCAAATTCTTTTTTCCGTCCGAGTTGGAGGTTCCGACTGTTAATAGGTTCTGGGGTATTGTTTTGAGTCTAATAGAGGTATGTACCAAATCTCCAAAGGACACAAAAAGCAGCATGCTGGGCTAACACATCTAGCACCCAACGTTGGAGCCTGACGATCCTGTTGAACCTCGCTCCAAAGAGATAAACAAAGCAAAACGGTCCTTGCAAGTGGAGAAGCTTTCCCGCCAGCGAAACGAAGTCACCAAGACTCTCGACCGACAAATTGCTGCCCTCTCCTCCTTCAACGCCACATTCAGCGCCGCCTCCCCAGAAGACCTCGAAAAAGTCCACACCCCCTGGCTCCTCGTCGACGCCTGGATCCACATCCTCCTCGGCCTCGCCATCTCCCCCAAAAACACGACCCGCTCCGAATTCCTCCTCGACTCCGGCCTCTCCTCCCTCCGCCAAGGAACCGACACCATGATCCAATCAGTCGCCAACTCGTTCGAACGAACCCTTTTCGATAGATCAGTCATCCTCCCAACGGACCTCTTCTCCCTCATAAGCATGCAGCTTCTCAAAGACATCACCCCCGCCCTTCCCGACATCAGCGAGACCTACTCTTCCTATCTCGACACCATCGAATCCGACATCACCACCAAACCCTCCACCCGCACCCACGAGTACAAACTGGGGAGGCTCAAACAAGAAGTGTCCATCGTCCAATGGACCGTCGCGTGGCAGAGGTCAATCTTTGACGCAATGTCGCAGAGTTCAACGCGGAACTGGAGGATGCAACCCCGCCACCCCCATGCGAGTCACAGGGGGATGTACACCTACACGCAACTCCCCTCCCCAGACATAACCGTCAGTACCCACGGATACAGACAACTACTCATCGATGAGATAATCAGCTTTACCGACCGCCGCGACAAGGAGTTTAGTGAACTGCGGAGCCATGCTTCGCATTTGGAGGAGTTTAATAGGAATAAGCTGGATACCACCCGTGACAGGCAGGAGAGGGCGATTTACGCGTTTACGATTGTGACGATTGTTTTTCTGCCGTTGAGCTCGATTGCGAGCATTTTTGGGATGAATTCGGCTGACGTGAGGGATATGGAGGTTGGGCAGTGGGCTTATTGGGTTACTGCGGTGCCGGTGACGGTCGGGGTTGTTTTGATGGGGTTGTGGTGGACGGGGGAGTTGGGGGGGGTTGTTAGGACGGGGATGGAGTGGGTGAGGGGTTGGGGGGAGGGGGTAAGGTGGAGGGAGAGGGAAGAGGATATGGTGCCTATGATGGGGGGGTATGATGGTGGTGGTGAGAGGGTTGGGTGGAGGGAGAAAGGGGTGTATGTGGTTGGAGGGGTGAGGAAGAGGAGGTGAGAGGTTTGTTTCGGGGTATCTAATCAGATGTCGTAAAAAGTAGGGTTTTACCCAGCCGAAGACTATGTATGGTAATAAGTCTTCATTATCTCTCTGGCCAGTCACCAGATTTGCTCCAATGTGTGGACTGTCATGCATGGCTTGTAAGGTGGTTTCCACCGTCGTCGTCTGTTTTCCTACAGCTCACGGGATGGGAATCGGCATGAACATCGTGGCAACCTAGCCTTCAGAGACGGTCAATTATACGCTATATTTCGACTAGGCTCTGCTGCCCAATGTGTCTTGCATGATGGCTGCAACATAACTACCCCCTGAGGTTGGTAATAGGGGCTAAGCCGGGAATAATTAGGACCGTACCTTAGGCAGAGAGAGCTTTGACTGGACCAACGGAGCTGCCGCCTGCTACGAGAATGGTTTAGTGAGCATTGCTCCTTGAACCCAACATATGCGGCGGCTGCCTGCACATCCAATTGATCTTCATGATTGATAAAGAACCGACTTTTCCCCTGATTCTCCAGCTCATCTCAGCACCACCTCCATACTGTTCAACATGGGGATCGATTCCATTCCAACAGAGGTCCTGGATCTCATTTTTGACTGCCTTGAAAAGGAAAAGCCTGACAAAATGAATCGATACCGTCATCTTGGAGCAGCGGTGAGGCCAGAAAGTCTTCGAAATGCCCGTCTAGTCTGTCGCCAATGGAACGCTCTCGCAACAAAGCATCTCTTCCGAACCATCGCTCTCATGCACAACGGAAACGACAAGGCGTTCGACACGTGGAAGCAAATTGTCAACAGTCCGGCCGTACAGCAAGCTGCCCGTGAAGCCGAGGTTTACAGTGTCCGCCCGCCACCGCGCAGCTATTACCGCCAACTAGAGCGCGATTATGAAACATGGTGTTCGTGGGACTCGGGAGACTGGCCCGAGTTCGTGACAGCGATCCAAGGCCTCGGAAGCTTGCCCAACCTCCGGGCTGTCAACATTCGCTTCACAGAAGGGTGTGAAGGCGTCGAGAAAAGCGGCTACCGCGAAGAAATCGTGGAAACCTTTTCTACCCGGATGCACACAATTGAGAACGTGTTCAAAGCGATCCAACGGCGGAAATCCCGTGCCAACCAATTCATCACCCCCATCACATCTCTCACCATCGAGAACCTGCAAAATATGCCGTTCACCGAGTTTTTGGAAACCGGCCTCTTCCGCTCGGTCATCGAGGACATCACAGAGCTGCGTCTTTTGGTCGCTCAGGAGGATCACGACGACGGCCCCGACTACGACCTGTACTATGACGAGCGTTTCACCTTTGAGCCCTGGCTTCAGGAGGAGTTCCTCCCCTGTTTCGCCAGCCGGCTCACATCACTCAACATAACTTTCGGCGAGTGCTGGGGGGTTGCCCCCGGGTATTTTGATGGAAAGGGTCTGCATTTCCCCAATCTCAAAACGCTGATATTGGGGGAGTATGTCATTGGCCACCACGACCAGTTCGACTGGGTTCCAGCCCAAACCACGCTCGAAACACTCTGCCTGAACCGATGTATGATTGTCTCGTACTTGGAATACGCCAGCGACGACATCGAGAAGTGGAACGACCTTACCACCCATGACTGGAAGTTTATCGCGGATCGGGGAAGAGGTTGGACCCTTCACAAGTTTGACGGTGCTTGGAAAGTGGTTTTCGATGCCATACGGACAAGACTCCCCAATCTTGTTCAATTTCGTATGGAGCATGCAAAGTTGAATGATGTCGCCGGCCGAAGTTTACGTTCGGTAGATGATATGGACTGCTGCCTCTCGGCTAAGAGATATGTCCGTTTCTCATCTGGTACGATCTCACCCTGGCAAGAATCAGACAGCGATGGCCACATGGATATCGAGTTGGGGGGTGAGGACGAGGCGGAGTGTTCCGGAGTTAACCGGGCAATGGAGACGCAGGAGGGAGACATGAGGGCATTCAAGGAGCTCGTTCAAGCAGTTGAAGAAAGGGCGAGGAGGCGGTTGTGAGCCAATGTCGTTCACTGAAAGCACCAGTAAGCAGCACAATGTACGGACAAGCATGCGCTGCCCTACTACCTACATGCTACGTACCTGCTAACTACCTGCTCGATGATAACATCATCAATTTCTGAGCATACCGGTCCATCCAGGCAATGAAACGAAACACGCAAAGGCGTTGGGTTAGCCTCGTGGTTATCGTTGGTCTGAGCCTGATGTTATGGGATGATATCCGGTTTAGGGTTATTTGGGCGATTCACATAGGAGGCTTGCGCTTGACGTGGGAGGCGGGAGGCTAAGAGAGACACGAGGAGATACGAGGAAGTTCGGACGGTTCTAGTGGACATTTCGCATGCTTTGTAGGGGAGGTCCGGAGGTTTGAGAGGTGTAAGAAGGCGTCGTGGGCCGTGTTTTTCATTTTCCTTTCTTTTCTTCTTTATCCGACAATTCAATCTTTTATCTGTGACCCACGCCTGTACCCAGTTGTGGGCCCTTAATACCTGGTGAGAACCTACACAATTGCTGTAACATATTCGGTCATACTAAAGATTTCCAGGCTCTTGCATTAATCCTGGGCATATATAGGTATTGAGCTTCAGCTCTGTTAATGCTGTCTTTGTCTTGAGCTGGGGGCTTACAAACTGTTGAATACAGTATAGGATCCAAAAAGGCATTAATTCTGGTATTACACGAGGGAAAGTCCCTAGGTAGCCCGATAAAGCCGAACCTCGTAGCTTAGGTCCCACTGCCAAGGTGATAATTTGCCTAATAGCGGGTCCGGTTGACCAATTTGACACAAACCCAGGGTTAGCAGTGAAACGCACGGTCCAGGTCATTCCGAAAGACACTCCAACCCTGAGACAAATCATCCAATCGGACTTATTCAACCGGTTGATCGACATGGAACGCCTCCAACGTCGCATACCTTGTTCTCAGCAACATATCATCTTGGAATTAGGCCCCCAACTCGCAACAAAATGGCAGCCATAGCCCGGATCACGGCGTTTGCAAAAACCACTCGACTTGCGCCTTGTCCTCCACGAACCATGGCAACATCAACCACAAGTACCAAACCCGACTGGTCCCCGGAGAAATATCTCCGCTTCGAAGCTCCCCGCGGCAGGCCCATCAACGACTTGATCTCATTCCTCTCCCGCTCCGGCCTATCACAACCGCAGAGGATCATCGACTTGGGTTCCGGGCCGGGAAACTCGACCATTGCCCTCAAGAAGCAATGGCCTGGCGCACAAATCACCGGCGTTGAGCTCTCCCCCGCCATGGTCACCGCTGCCAGCGAGAAGAATGGCGGCGAAGGCATCGACTACCAAGCCGGCGATGTGAAGGACTTCATCGCGTCCCCAGACACCGACCTCATCTTTAGCAATGCAGTGTTCCACTGGCTGCGTAGCAGTGAAAGAATCGCAACGATTGTGCAACACCTCAAGCGACTAAAGCCAGGGGGTTTGTTGGCGTTCCAGGTGCCGGATAACTTTGCTGAGCCATCTCATCGTTTGATGAGAGACACAGCATACCACTCTCCGGGACCGTGGGCAAAGTACTTTATGGGTCAAGACCAAAAGCCGGAGCTTGACCCGATCGAGTCGGTGGGGACATGGTACAACTCACTGAAGCCTCACTGCGAAAGCGTCGAGATCTGGCACACGACATATCACCATATCCTTGAGGGACATGAGGCGATTGTCAAGTGGTTTGAGACCACGGGGCTGAAGCCGTACCTGGATTTGTTGGAGCAGGATGAGGCAGCAAAGAAGGCGTTTTTGGAGCAGTATGTGAGAGGACTGAAGAGAGAGTATCCGACATTGGCGGACGGAAGGGTGGTGCTTCACTTTCCCAGGTTGTTTGTAGTAGGCTTCCGAGGTAAGGCATGAGTCTTCCGCCGTGCGACTTCGGTGATGCCATGACGTTTGCAGTGGAAGTGAGAAATTGAGGACGGATTCTGATGCGGGGTATCAGTCAGACCGGTGGGGTTTGGTCAACACTAGCCACACATTGTATCTTAAAGGCGGGGGGTATTTAACTACTGTGTTGCGCATAGGGAAACTAGAAGATGAGGCTTGTGCTACTTAATTGACTCTTGAAGAACATAGATGCAATTGGGAATTATCTGTGACCTGATGTACCACCTTGTCCCATCGGAAACGAGGTCTCGTCCATCGGCGTTGAGCCACAATTGAGGACATCTTCTGGGGACAGTGGGAAATCCGTCCTCAGTGGGGCACCGTCTCATCCAGTGGCTCTGATTGGCCACTTATAGGTTAACCGAAATCAGCCCTGTGAGGGCGCCGGATGCCTGAGGCGCAGTCGCCGCACCAGACAGCCGGATTGGCAGGGATGCAGCTGCGCGGGCTGTCATTTTTGCGCGCTGCGCCTGAGGACGCTCTTAAACCCATCGTGACCCTGACTGCCGCCTCCTTTCGTCCTCTCTTTTTCTCCTTACCCATTTTCTTACTTTCGCTTCGATACCATACCCGTCAGCCAAAAATTATCACCAAAAATCCTGAAAGGTCACTTCCAACGCCCTATTGCGCGCGTCTACGCGCCTTTGTTTCAACACCCTTGTCAGCGTCATGACTGCCTAGATACTGCTTACCTAGCCGTCGAAGAATCCAAATTGTGAGCTCAGATCTCGGACACTACTACCTAGCTGCCTGCATGTGCAACCCGTGAAGTTTGTTTCTAACACTCCAGATTTAGCATCCCCCTGTGTTCATTGAGCAACGTCACCATGGATTTTCGACCTTGGAACCCTGCGCCCGACGATCCACAGCCCACCACCCTCACCATGGCTTCCTTCCCCCGCAATCGACATCGAGGTCTCTCGGTAGGAGCTGGACGGAATCTTGAACGTCGGTCTGAGAGTTGTCTCAGCTCCCTCGGGAACAAAGATACCGCGTGTTCAGGGTTCAAGCCAGTGCTTCAAAGAAGCGCTTACCTGGACGGTCCACTTTCCAAAGGTCGAGGTCTCGAGTTCGAACGCCAACCTCTTTGGTTTTCTGGATTGCCGCGAACACACCCGACCTGGTGGTCAACCCCCGCCCAGATATGCGCTCCCATAATGGTGGGTCGTCACGACCCAACACCACACCTACTTCTCTCAAGCACAGAGAGCACTCAATCCTGGGCATCCCGGACTCCTGTTCAACGCACCTCCCACGACTTCTGCTATGTCAAGATGAAACCACGGCATGAAATTGCGACTCGGCAGACTCGTCAAGAATATCATTTTTGGGGTCTCGGAGGAGACAATTCTTCCCTTCGACTACTAGTTGAAGATCCATTTTGCGGTTCTCCACATCAGCGTTTGGATGGAGGCAACGAGTTGGACACGGCGACCTCAACAGGATCAGTCCTGTTCGGGCAGACGATAGCACTCACCAACATCTAAGGATGCGGCAACTAGAGGCCTAGAAGGCTTCGCGACCTAGAACTACGTCGTTAAACTGGTTCCTGCCCGCTATCGCCAACCTAAACCTGCTGTCTTGACAAAAGAATTTTGCTCGCCGCCACCAATCAACAACGCTCATCAATCGCAACTGCAACCAACCGAAACCAAACAATTTCAACCCCACCAAATAGCATCTCCAGCTCACGGCACATCAACCGTGAGTTGGGTCTTCACGATGTCCACCAACGCTTACTCCCCCCAACCCCACTCCCCCTGCGTCCCATCTGAGGAACAGGGGGAGTGGGTGTGGGTTCCGAAGACGGCCATGCCTTCTCCTCAGGCTGGTCAGCTCGACTACCAATTCACCACCACACCACTCTTTACACCCGCCTTCGGCGACTCCTCCGTTTCACCCAGCACACTCTCCGCCGACCCGTGGGACTCGTTGATGATGACAGGTCAAGTGGATAACACATTGTTTACTTCGCCCTCGTCCTCCATGATTAACGAGTTTGGTACCCCTTTCACAGGCAGCCCTGCTGAAGCCCTTCTCGAAGACTTTGGCCATGTGAGCCGGTCGGATCTCTGTCCCGAAGTTGTTCTGCCCCTTCAGGACTTCCTTACGGACGATCTCCTCACCCCCTTTATGGACGCTACGCTCTTCCCTGCTGTCGATATGAACTTGAACCTGAACACCTTCGTGCCTGATGTTACAACGCCTTTTTCTCACTTCGGCGTCGCCCTCAGCCCCACGTCGTCTGTTCACGAGAGCTCTCCGACATTCAGCTACAGCCCTCCCATTTTCGACTCACCCTTTCCGGCTACCACTGGGGCTTCTCCCGATATCACCTCTCCCTCTACTCCTCACATCCACTCGTGCTCCGAGTCCAACTGCTCCAAGACCTTTGACAAAGTGTCTGATCTCAAGAGACACGAACGTAAACACCGCCAGCCATTCCGATGCGAGCTCTGTGGCAAGGGACACCTTGACAAGCGCGCGCTTGGTCGGCACTTGTGGGCGAAACACCCCGAGTACGCTCAGCAACACAACACCAGGTCGGAGCGGATAAGGTGCACCGAGTGCGACTACGAGGGGAGGGCAGATAATGTTGCCCGACACTCGAAGCGACATGCCAAGAAGCGGTAGGGGGTTGAAGTGGTGTGTGAGCGCATGTGTGTGTGTGTCATGATACCCGTGAAGTCTTCTCCTTTTGTGTTTTCTTACCTCTTTTTGTTTCAGCGTGCATATATTGTTTTGGAGTTTTTTGGAATTTGGAGAGAAGGATAAGGCCCGTGGTGAGTTAGGGTTTCTCTGGGTGGCTTAGATGATTGCGGTGGATAGGGACTTGGGTCAGTCTTTTTTGAAGCCAGTAGCGATGTCTCTTTACTTGCACAATAAAATCAGTAAAAATTTACGTATGGTGCCTTTTCTGTGATATATGCTATGACACCGTTGGACACATCAACAGACCTCGTAGGGCATCTTACCTCGACGCTTAAGATCCTTCCGGCGGATAAAATGTACTCTTGTCCACTGCTTCGAAGGCATTTGACCTTGATCCTGCGCAGCAACTCACAATGGAATTGTACGACGCCAGGCTAGAAACAAAGCACCTCGGTTTTGACATGCCGGCGAAAAAAGGCACCGAATTGTACCATGGTTATTCATTGCGCCGCATCCCGCGCGGAAACTTGTTAGCCATATGATTCGTCCGCATTTGGTGTAACGGGTTGGTTAGAACCCCGGAGCCCGAAGATCCTCAACATTACGAGTGCTGAAAGAGCCCTGGTTTGTTTCCACCACCATGGCCTCATTTTTCAGCTCAGAAAGTTAAACTGAACGTATATGTCAACTAAGGTACCTTACAGTCAGAGTTTCATCTCGCAGAGCACCTGTTACGCCTTCTTCCCGATGGTCTCCTACACCGAAATCCTCTCCTCCAACGCCCTCATCACCACCTCCACCACCCCCCTCCGCGTCGCCGTTTTCGTCGGGGGCACCTCCGGCATAGGCAAGCTCACCATCCGCGCCCTGGTCGCAACAGGCACCCCCATCAAAATCTACCTCCTCGGCCGAAAACCCTCCCAATCACGCACCCTCCCCTTCATCAAAGAACTGCACACCCTCAACCCTAAAGCAGAAATCATCTTCACCGAAGCGGAAGTCTCCCTCCTTGCCGACGTAAAACGAGTGTGCAGCCTCATTTCATCCGTTGAATCCAAAATCGACTTGTTGTTCCTCTCCGCCGGCTTCGCACCCTGGGGGGGACAGCGGAAAGAAACTGCCGAAGGGCATGAGGTGGCGCAGGCGTTGGAGTATTACTCCCGCATGCTCTTCATTCTCCACCTTCTCCCTTTGTTGGACAGTGGAAGGGTGGTTAGTGTTTTGGGTGGGGGGATGGAGACAACCTACTTTCTCGATATGGAAGACTGGGAGTTGAAAAAGGAGGGGAATTTCACTATTTGGAGGGCGAGGCCGCAGTATATTGGGATGAACACCATTATGCTGGATAGGTTAGCCAAGGAGAACCCCAACGTGACCTTTGTACATTCATTGCCTGGGGCGGTGGATACAGGGAATGTAAGACGGGGTTGGGATGGAAAGTCAATTTTAGGATGGGCTTTTATCCGGTTTATCGAGGGGGTGAACTGGCTGGTGGCCTTTTCTGACGAGGAGTCTGGACAGAGACATTTGTTTCAGAGCACCAGCGCTGCTTTTGGGGGGCGCGGTGTGCCGTGGAGTGGTAAGGCGGGTAGAGCTACCGTGGGAGGGTTGTTTCTTGTTAGCAACAAGTGCGATTGTACGCCTAATACGAAAGTGGTGGATCAGCTTCGTGACAAGGGGCAGGAGAAGTTGTGGGGGCACACGATGGAAATTCTCGGGCCATATTTGTAACTATTCTAATGTTGGCAAAAAGAGGGTGAATGGACTGAGTGAGAGAAGGGCAAAAATGGCAAAAATGATATGGTGGTTTGACTCTCCCGCCGGGAATTGAACCCGGGTCTCGAGCGTTGTTGGAATGACAAGCTCACATACTGACCACTATACTACGGAAGATTTACAGATGTTGACACCTGTCGTAGCTTGCTGTTGGTGGAGAGGCTGGGACCTAAGAAGGACAGTGGAAATTGCAGCTGAGACACCCCCCCTTTTGACTCGGTATCTTAGCGCAAAACTGTTGGACCAGGCGTCAAAGATTTCCTACCACTCTTGATTCCTGTTAGTTATTGTGTCCCTCCGTTTTACCTGAATGAAGACCTTTTGCTCTGCTTATCGTGAAAGTGAACTTGAAGTCTGCGCCAAGCAAATAACATCCTGATGCAGAACCAACATTGTGCTGTGCTGAAAAGGTGGTCTGATGGTGACGAGGTAACTTCGCTCGCTGTAGAAACGCCCACCTTTCCTTTCCAGGAAAAAGATTGCCACTAGATAGGAAGACTTGCAGGATCTGGCGTTGCTCGAGCATGGGGCGGGACAGACCTTCTTTTTGAACATCCACGGATTCAGAACTGATCATCGCAAGGAACGCAAGCTAGTCGGTTTTTGCAGCTAGAGCTGAAGATTTCTGCCAACGTCAAGTTGGGGCCAAGCCAATCACATCCTCCCGGCAACTCAGACGAGCTGGCTCAAGGTAACTTTGGGTAACACCAGATACACCAAAAGAACCAAGCCCTGGAGAAACAGGATTCTGTGGCCGAAGTACGCAGAAATGCAACTGTTCTGCTCCTCTCAGCCCCACATGTCACAGCTGTCAGTTGTTGTCAAATGGATCGAAGAACGGTTATACCCGCTGATCAGGGCCTAATATGGCGATCATATTGTGGGACCTGACCATTCCGTCGTATCGTCAACCTCAAAAGAAAGCCATTCTTGATTGAAGTCGCCAGCTCAGGTCAGTTCGTAGCCTGCACGGGACTTTGGGTAGTGATAGGACACAGCAGCCAACTGCCGCCGTATGGTTGAGGTAAGTTCGGAGAAAAGGCTGACAATGCGGTGGGTTCATGGCAGACTTACCAAGGCTTTATACCCTAAAACCAGGTTCTAGTATCGCCCTGCATGTAAGCCAGCAGTTTTCATGCTCGCTACCGACTTTTCTCACCATTTCACGCCGTTATTGTCTCACTATTGACTGCGTGTTCCATTCTCCTTATCCAAACTCCCGCCAGGGGGGCATCTGCCCGTTTTGGGGGCTCGAATGCAAGATGACGGTGATCTTGCCGGAATACAGGACGGAGAAAAATCCGTTTGGGGATAGCACTGGACGTCACGTCATTGTTGACTTTGTCTAGACGATAACAAGAGGGTCAAGTAGAACACAGCAAGGATAAAAGGGTCAGTGAAACCAAAAGCATTTAGGATCTTAGTACCATTTGGCCCATCGAGTCTTCTTCAAGTCAGAATTCAAGATGCAGTCCCTCGTGGCTTCCCTCGTGGCCGTTGCCTCTTTGATCTCGGTGGTGAAGGGAGATACTTGTTCTGAGCTTCGAGCAAACACCAACATCGAAGTCTCGGCACCCATCTCGCCGACATATATTGCCGAGCAAACCGAGTACTGGTCCGCATCCTGCAGCGCCCTCAAGCCGTCCTGCATCATCTTCCCAAAGTCTGCAGCCGAAGTATCCACCATCATCTCGGTTCTCAACACCAACGACGAGCACTTTGCCGTGAAATCCGGTGGCCACTCCCCGAACAACTACTACGCTTCTGTTGACGGCGGTCCCTTGATCTCGACCCAGAACCTCGACCATGCCAACCTCGATCCTGCAACCGGCATCCTCGACTTTGGTCCCGGCAACCGTCTCGACGGCCTGGCCCAGAAGCTCCAAGGCACCGGCTGGACCTTTGTAGGCGGCCGCATCGGCAACACGGGCACAGGCGGTCTCATGCTCGGTGGAGGTCTTTCATACATGTCCGCCCAACACGGCTGGTCTGCTTCCTCCGTCCTCGAATACGAACTCGTCCTCCCCAACGGCACCATCACCTACCCCTCTGCAACCAACCACCCCTCCCTATTCAAAGCCCTCAAAGGCGGCGGCAACAACTTCGGCATCGTCACCAACTACAAAACCCAAGCCTACCCACAGGGCAACGTCTGGGGCGGTAACCTCCTCTTCCTCCGCACCCCAGCCACAGACAAAAAGATCCTCCAAGCCGTCCGCGACTTCACCGAATACAACACCGACGACCGCGCCGCCGTCATCGTCACGGCCGAGCGCGCACAAGTCAATCTCGTCGACTCCTGGATCCTCTTTCTCTTCTACGACGGCCCTACCCCACCCGCAGGAACCTTCACCAACTTCACCTCCATCGGCCCCATAGCCAACACCGCCCGAACCCGCACCTACGCCGACCTAATGACCTTCTCCAACTGGGTCGTGCTGAAAGGATTCCAAGTCCAAATCGGGACAGAAACAATCCCCTTGCCGTCCACGACTCACTCTGTCGAAGTGTTGGAGGGAATCCACGCCCACTGGAGAAACATCTCCCTCACCACGCTCGCCGTTCCCGGGATTGTGGCTAGCATAGCCTACCAACCGTTCCCTAAACGCATTGCTGCCGCGGCGAGGGAAAAGTCCCCTGATTTGATCGATGCTGATCCTGATGCGGATAAGCTGATTATTGAGATGAATTATGCTTTTCTCAACCCGTTGGATTACCCCCTTATGGATGGCAAAATGCAGGAGACATATACCGGGATTCGGGAAAGGGTCTTGAGCTGGCAGGCGGAGGGGAAATTACCTGATAATGTTGACTTGCCGGTGTTTATGAACTATGGGTTCTACAGACAGGATTATTTCGGGAGGTTGAAGCCGGAGAATAGGGCGTTGGCGAGGGAGGTGGCGGAGGAGGTTGATCCGGAGGGGTTGTTTAGGAATCGGACTGGGGGGTGGAAGCCATAATCGGTGAGATGTGAAGTCGATGTAGCGTCTGTGTTTGGTAGTAGTTAATTACACTCCCCTGTCATCGTCATAACAAAACTCCCTCCACCTCCTATTCCCTACGTCGCTTGCCTGTTCGAGATCAAGACAAAACTGCCAAACCGGCACCTGGTACTGCTTGAGTCCCATATCGTACGCCTTGACAGCGTACACCACTGACGCAACCCCAAGCGCGATGCTCGCCAGCGTGTATATCCCGACCGCGGTGGCTATCCAGAATGTGGCAAACTGCAATAGGTTCTCTCCTGCCCTGTCCAGTCGTAGCTGCTGGATTCTCACTGGTGAGCCCTTTGAGACATGTTTGGATTCAAATAGGTAGTACTGGTAGTTAATTCTTTGTGCAGCTCTTGATTGTTCGGGGACGTGGGTAGTGGCGCAGGACACTCACAGCTTGGTAGACATGGTCATTGCTGCTCATGAGAACGAGCCATATAATCCACATCGTGACTCGTGAAAAGCTCTTTGCCGATATCAAGGCAGCTCTGCTCGCAGGTTTCGATGCCACTCTTCCCTCCAGGGGAGAGCCGTCCATATCATCAAACTCAGACCACCAAACCAAACTCCCCTCCACAGCACGAACGAGCAGCTAAGATCATGAAAGCAATCACAATTACCCAGAGGCAAAAACTTTGGCAGAAACCAGCCTTGACGTTCCACATGACACTTGGAGCGAGGCATAAGAACTTGGAACAGCTTGGACTGGCCATTTACAAGGCTCACCAAATTCCGCAAGACTTTTTTCTCTGGTGATGAAGAACAGGTTAAAGACATGGTTAGATTTGTAAGTTTACCCATACACATGGCCCATTTGGAACAAAAGGCTGACAAGCCGAAGCGGCTTCAACTTGGTACGCAGTATGCCATCACACCAGGTGGCACGATCCTCCTCAAGGACCAACTCTCTATCACGGAACAAGATCTTGCCAATGGCATTGCCTTGATTGAGCATATTCTATGCCGCATCCCACTGTCCGGACGCCCCAACGTTTACCCCGGCGGTACTGAATGCCATTCTCAATTACTGGACTGGGCCAAAACTATGACATCGACTCAAACTGTTCGAACGTCAACTCGTCCAAAGACACCAACTAGTAGTATCACATCGCCACGAGGAGTCTCCAAGCGCCCAAGAAACCCCGGTGATGATTTCGAGGTGTCAAAGGCGAAGTGCCGACAGGAAAAGCAAGCGGCACATGATGACTGCCTCAAGTCGATGAAAACATGGAAACCAGGTGCTCGCAAGGACATCCGATTTATTATCATTCGTAGCTTCGCATTTCTTTTAGTACCTAGGGCTTTCAAATTTAGTTTAGATACAAAGCTTTGCTTAACCCGGGCACGACCTCCATTTAAAATGGTAAGAAAATATATAGAAATAACTATAACACTACAAATATGCCTTTAATAAGTCCCTAAATAAATATACCTGCGTGATAGTGGCTCACTCGCAGGCCGCACTTTACATAGGATAAAGAAATGATACTATGGGCTCGCAGGCCACATAATAAGCACCGGATTGGCCTGATCAGAGGGCCAGAATTGCCTGCACGCGTGCAAGGCTGCCACAGTTCTGGGAGACGGTGGGGCCACGGGAGCCAATCAGGGCTGGACCGAGCGATCGAGCGGGGCTCACGGTCCAGTTGGACGGAACGGACCAATAAGGTGGGGACCGGGGACCGCGCCGGGGCTCACGGTCCACGGTCCAGTATCGGCCAATTATAAGTGGACCGAGGACCGTCTGTAAGTCAACGGTCCACGTTCCCCAGGTCTATATATACGGAGGAACTGGCTGGTGTAGATAGACAGTTCCGTAGTATGCAATATAAGTCACAATCGTTGGTATCTAGACTATTGTGATTGAGACAAGCCATTGTTGTACACTGTTTAGCTGTACCGAACCAGGATTGTTCAGAAGTGCCTTCAACCAGTATCCCTTTCAGAGGTTCTGGATAGGGGTTCGTCACACGGTTGGTTCGAGAAAGCATTTGAGTCCGGAATCCAGGAATCTGTTTTCTTCAACCTGGCATCCATTTTCTGCTCCCCAGCAAAGGGCGTAAAATGGCATCCCTCACCCTTCCCTTCGTTCCCGGCATGTCGAGCACCATCGTCAGAGCCGGTCGCCCTCGACACTCAACACCAGACACTCGCAACCTCAGACACCCAAACCCAAAAACTCAACGCCATCGCCATGCCAGGACGTTGCCAGCCACAGCCGCGTGACCGCAATGCCGATTCCGTCCGGCGGTTCACCGCGAAACAGCGAGCAGCCCACGACGACCAGGTTGCAAAACAGGCAAAGGCCCTCACGGCCGACCAACATGCCGCTTTCCGCAAGCAGCTCGAGATGGTTCACTTCCTTCCACCTGCCTATGCCGACACGACCAAGATAAACATTGTCGGCATCCTGCCAAAATGGAAAGGTAAATGGTTACATGCATCGTATTCTATCGGCATTCATGCTAACGAACATACAGCTACTGTACCTTCAACCGCTTCCAAGACTGGCGAGATGCCGTCAAGGTCGCAACCCGAGCGACAGCAGTCAGTTTCCTCGAATATCTTTGTCAGACATACCGGATCGCGACGTGGGGGACGTCGCGGCAATATTTCCGCCAGTACAAGCAGCTATACACTAGCGTCACAGGCCGCTATATGGACACGAACGACACCAAAGAAATCAAGAAGGTACGTCCTCCAGCCTCCACCCACCAATGTAATAGCTAACGCGCCTCGCAAGTGGCATGACGCCATCCTGGTTGCCAGGTATAAACTACGAGCGCCAAACATGCTCGGCAAAGACGTTGCGAACGTGGACACTTTGCTTGTCTTACTGACCTTCAATATCCAGTACGGATACTGGCATCTTGCCCTGAGAGGAGCATCGCATCCAACTGCCAGGGTGCTACCTCGGCCTCGCCTTGACAGGAGCACGGCCGGCCGAGTTTGTGGACGGGGAGACGAAGACCGGCAAAGACGAGTACACGAAGGAAATCTTGTCCCAGATCGCCGCCACGAGCATCCCTTGCGATGAAGACGAGGCGCCCGACAAGGATTCCAGGCTGTTGGAAAGCATGATCTTGCAAGAGTTGGAGGGTCGTGGCCGGCCAAAGGCGCTCTGTTACGAGGACATTTTACTGATGATCGTGTGCCATCCGGAAACCGGCGAGGACATCCTTGCCATGTACGTCAAACTTGCGCACCATAAGGGGATGGACAACAAGCCAAGGCCATAAGTGACTGCCTTGTTGTTTGATATCTCAGATCTAACTATGTTTCCTCTAGGACCATCTTCTACTTTACTCCTACTAGGAGGTTGATCTTTTGTTTCATCACCATCATCGTCAGCCTCGCAGTACGCGATCGTGCATTTGCCGTATCGAAGTTTACCAGCGTGAGAGAGATCTTCCAGGCAAAGAACCGGGGACCGGTCAAGTGTACCGCCTTACGCTGGAAAGAGGAATGGCTCAAGCGGCCCGTTTTCCGCCAGTATGACGAGCCCATTGTTGAGGGAGAATCCGACGAGGGAGAACCCGACGAGCGAGAGTATCGGCCTCTTCCGTACCACAGGCTACTCTATGACATGGAGTGGCAGTCGCTCGACGCCGGAGAGGAGAAGAAGATCGAACCAAAGGCCTGGCGTAGGGGAGCGGCCAACGCAGCGGACGGTACGTCCTCTCCATCTCCAGGATAGCCTTGTTCTAACAGCGTGTAGGCAAGGCCTCGGATGCCGTTCGCGATCAGATTATGCGCCACGACCCGAAGTGGGTTACGTTCAACAGCGCATACATCAACGAGAAGGTCGGGTTCCATCTCCAGAATGTAGTCTTGGACGAGCTGACCGAGGACAGCCTTCTCGCGATGCTTTCACATATCGGCCTTATGCGCGACCCCCGCGCGAGCAAAGACATGGCTCCCGACGAGGTGTGGGAGCTGCTGCCGCCCGATCCGGTGATCGAAGCGCTAAGGATGGAGAGGGCACGGCTCAAAGGCGGCCGGTACCGGATCAAGGGCTCGGAACACGAGGGCAGGATCCGAGAGCTAACCAAGCTAATCGCGACCAAGGAGCAGAAGCTGAAGACGGCCGTCCAGCGAGTTTACCGGAAGGATTACTTTTAGAACCGCCCGACCTGGGACATGGAGGCCGACGGGGAAGAGGAGGAGGAGTACGTCGAACCGGCCGTCGACCTGCAGATCCCTGAGCGCGCTCAGCTCGCTGAGATCCTCTACGACCAGCCGGACAACTTGAGCTCCGCAGAGCTTCTCGAACTCCGCATCCAGGCTGCCGAGCTGATGGTAATTCTGTGCGGCAAAAGGGAGCCGGCGAGGCCGGACCGCATCCGACGGAGGGCGCGTGCGGAGGTGCAGGCCGATGTCACAGTGAAGTAGGAGTCTCCTGGACTGGGCCCCTTCCCGCTCCTGATGGACAGGAAGCAATGCCCACGCTGCATCGGTGATGACACGCTGTCCCGGGAGGAGAGGACGTTCAAGTACTGCCGACCGGCGGTGATGTTTGGCCATTTCGACAAGAAGCACGCGCGAGAGCTAGGCGGCGCGAAGCGGATGCTGTGCAACTACCCGAAATGTAAGGAGGAGGCGCTGGAGTTCAAGCACCTAAACCATTTCAAGAACCATGTAGAGAGTGTCCACGGCGTCAAACTCCGGGCCTGAACGGGGAAGGGAGGGGTTGAAGGACCTGGCAGCAGGGGACAGGCAGGGAGCAGCAGAATATCGGATGGAAACATATTCCTAGGTTTTAAGGCAAGACCCAAACACGCAGCCTCACGTCTCCCTCCTCTTGCAACGCGTTTTCCAAAGAGCGACATCATCTACGGCAGCCCTCGGCAAAACTACAGCCTCCACTCTCGAGCGTTGCTGCGTGGAAAGATCAATGCTCAGCCAGACAAGGCAGTCGCGATCCCAGCCCAACCGACCTCATCCGCGTAAGTTGCAATCCCAGCCTGCTCCGTATTTTTCTCACCAAACTGAAGTCAACAACAGCGCCAGCCTCTGCCGACCGAACGAGACCCCATCACAAATACTCCCTCCGTTGCTCGGCATATTCCCTCCGATATGGGGTCGCTGGGGTGATATTGCCGCTAAAGAGACAGACAGGAAGCAAGGTCTGTTTTAGTACGGTTGTCTTCAACGTCCATAGTGTCACGCACATTAACAGCAGATTTTAAAGAAGTCTATGAGATTAAATATGAGCATTACAGCGGTAGAGGAAGCCGCCAGAACAATCGCAGTTTGGACTGGAGGAATCATCGACACGGACAGAATAGTAGAGGAAGCTTGGAGGGAGAGGTGGTTAAAGGAGCGGAATGGCCGGGCAACGACGAGACCGGCTGACGACCTCAACCACCAACAGGAGACGCTGTTCAAAGACAAAACGCTGAAAAGGCATGAAGGTCTCAGCAAAGCGAAAAGCTCGCTACTGGTCCAAAATCGAACCGGAGCCATAGGGCTCCGAGACTTCCTGTTCAAACAAGGAGTCCCAGAGGTACCAACACCTCAATGCGAGTGTGGGGGAAGGCGGGCTGGGTGCTGCTCGTCCAAGGTTCCTGCATGCCAATCATGGCCGAGGAAGAGCAGCAAACGGAGGGCGTTGGCTGAACACTGCTACGTGTTAATATCCCGATGGCTCGCGAAGGCTCCTAGAGGCGGCGAGATTCGGTGTCGTTGAGGGAATGCTACCCAGTCGCCGAGGCCACAGATGAGCTGGCTTGGGGGCCGCCGTAGGCAAATTTTCACCTCCCACCGACGCAGGAACGCACATTGTCAGGCCATCATCCCTGGCCAATTTTCGGCTAGCGTTTGTCAACAAACGGGCATGGGTGCTCTACTGTCTTTTAAGCCTGTTTACTTGCTATTTCCACATTGAGTTTTTAGGGATTTATCCTCAAATGTCCCCGCTGGAAGTGTTTTGGTGCTTCTAGACGCTATATATAAGACACTTCTCAACTTGGAACCGTGTAGGAAGAGGCAAGTGTAGAAACTTCTCAAGTTGCTGCCTAGTAGGCTGGCAAGGCAGCCTGGATCGTTGGGTGCGGATACGTCATGGTGCTGCCGCTGGCCGACAGACTTCACCTGACGGCTTGGTCAGAAAGATAACGTTGGACTTGTCCTATTAGCGTTAAGAATAGCCAGGATACTGCAGTAACAAACGGATAAGACACACCGGTACTGCAAAACACATTCCATGGGTCAGAAGATTAAGACTCCATGTCTCGAATCGAGGAGAATGCGGTCGATGCGTCCTAACCGGCTTCTATAATAACGAGCTTGACTGTTACAATGCCCTCCAACTAGAGAACTCTACCACGTCCGTCTTCGTGCTTCATTCTATTGAGAAACTTGCCTACACTTAGCGACAATCCTAGGGATCATTCCCCACACGTACGTTAGCCGTACCTGCCCATCAGAGTGGCAACCTGTCACTAACGTTTATCTCTTAGAGCCAAGAAACATGTCGACTTCTGCCTCTGTTCAGAATCCGAACAACGAGCGAAACCTGCTGATACCCTCGGAAAACATGAGTACCGACACCCTAGATTCCGGCAATCTCATCGACACCGCTACGGCCATGTCCGCTCTCGTGGATATCTTTGACGGCCAGCCTACTACGCCGCCCTCCCTCTACATCGACCTCGAGGGAGTCAACCTTTCTAGACACGGCACTATATCCATTCTTCAGATCTGCGTTCTGCCCCGTCGCCAGGCATACCTCGCCGACATCCACATCCTCGGTGAAAAAGCGTTCTGCGCCCCCAGTTCGGCCACAGGTCGTACCTTCAAGGACATCCTAGAGTCAGAGACCATCCCCAAGGTCTTCTTCGACGTCCGAAACGACTCAGATGCGCTGTTCAGCCACTTCCAGACCCGTCTCGCCGGCGTCCAAGACCTGCAACTGATGGAACTCGCCACGCGCACGTTCCCGCGGAGGTTCGTCTGCGGGCTGGCCCGGTGCATCGAGCGCGATGTCTCTCTGAGCGCAACGGAGAAGAGTCCCTGGCTGGCCACCAAGGAGCGAGGCACCAGGCTTTTTGCGCCCGAGCGTGGGGGAAGTTACCAGGTTTTCAATGAGCGGCCTCTCCATGTGGAAATCCGGCTCTACTGCGTTCAAGATGTCCATCTCCTCCCTAGGTTGTGGGCGCACTATGACGGTAAGCTCACAGGAGTTTGGGAAGGGAGAGTGCGTGAGGCTTCGCGGGATAGAGTGGCACTGTCTCAGACGCCTGGCTTCAACGGCAAAGGACAGCATATGGCACTGGCACCAGCTGGTTGGTCTTGGCTGTAATCTGGTTGGTTCTAAAAGCTGTGGGCATTCCGGCAATCTTCTGTAGCACTGTCGCTGTCAGGCACTGCCGGGGGTCCAGGGGCTTGACCCCGGTGTTGTCCTGCAAGCAGGGAGCCGTCTTCCCACCCTCGACTTGAGTACAACGACGAGTACAGCGACGAGTACAGGGTGCGGGTTGAGCAGAGGCTTGGAGAGATGGGATTCCCAGAGGTCACCGCGGCATATCAAATGTTGCGTGACGCCCGCGAGGTGGAGTGGAAGAAAAACCGGCCCTGGCTTCAGTAAACGGCTCGCGGGAATGATGTACGTAGAGGGAGACACGGTCACGGAGTAGCGGAGTGGGCTCGGCGGCGGAGCGAGGCGTGCTCACCCGGGGTCGTCACAGCAACAACGAGGATGACACTGCCAGTGTGATGTTTCGTGTTACGATCAATTAAACCTTATGCTATCCACCCACCAACCTCACGGCTCTTCCGGGCCTTATCCTTTCCTCCTCTTCGGCTCACTCCTCTTCGGCTCACTGAATGAGGTACTTGGCCAGTCGCTCCTGGGCACGCCTGCCCTCGTCGTACTCTCCAAACACCTCCTTGATCTTCTCCTCAAAGCCTTTGTATGACTTGAAGCATTTTTTGGTGACATCCTTTTTCTCGTCGTGCTTATTGTCGAAGTAGTCTCCCAAGATCGGCTCGAACCAGGTGAGTGCTTTGTCCTTGAGCCTGGACGCAGCGTACACAACCTTGGATTCCTCGTCTGGAAAGCGGGAAGGGTAGTACCAAAAGTATGCCTTGAGTTGGATCAAAAATCCTCCCAGCTCTCCCTTTGCACCTTCATAACGGTCGGGTGCCTCGAGCTTAGCACGCTCCCCTTCCTTGCGCAAAGTACCAATCTCCTGGTGGAGCATAGCGTTCTCCTGCGTGAGGGTATCGTGGGAAAGGCGTGACTTATCCTCAAGCTCTAGGATACGAGCGAGAAGCTGGTCGATGGTGGGTTGGGTCGAAGTTCCCCCCTGAGTATTGACGTTCCCGGCCATGGCGTTAACTTAGCGCCTTTAACTTATCCGTGACAGAGTTGAAGTGAGTATGTAACGTGTGACGAACCCCTGTACAGAACCTCTGAAAGGGATACTCGGTTGAAGGCTACTTCTGACAATTGGTTCGGTGCAGCTAAATAAATTGAAGGGTATTAGTACTTCGTAGTACTTGCAAGATTGTGGCGGTTCCAGAGCCCAGTCTCTCTAAGAGTGATTCTCTAAAGGTTAGTCTGGGTTGTAAAAGGGTGTAGCCAAACCAGTGCACGGCAAGGTGCTGTCTCAACGAGTTACCTTCACAAGATAATTAGTTCTGATTGGTTCGGAACGTCCCGTGTTTTTGCGTGCGCTGCCTAGCTGCCAATCCATCAACGCCCAACATGAGGGGTCGAAGAAGCCCAACGCCGATTACGATAGCAACATCAATCACTTCAAAGCTTCGAGCCCACCGAGACTCGCAATACCATGGTCAACCGTCCCGTGTCTCTCTCGAACAGCAGCTGGATCTCTGAACAGCTTGCGTTCTCCTACTCTACCCTTGCGCGCCCCTCATCACGATCAGTCGAAGCCCGCGATAGTTCTTAAACACATTACAAAGGGTCTTCCTCATACACTATAACTACCCAGTAAGATAAATTCAACACCAGACAATGGCGGCGCGCTATTTACTTCAGTTTCTAATTATTTTATTCCCGCAGATCGCAATTATCCTCGTCTATCTATCGCACCTACCGCTCTGCCCTTTCACCTTTCCGGCCGAGCCTCGGCGGTCCCGAACCATGCGTCTCCTGGAACGTGATGATGCCGGCGAGATCCGCCTGACGAAGGACCTGCCCAGCGACAAGATTCCACCATATGCGATTCTTTCACACACATGGGGGCCCGATGAGGAGGAAGTCAGCTACAAAGATTTAAAGGACGGCAGAGCCGTAAGCAAACTCGGCTACAACAAGATCCGGTTTTGCGCAGATCAAGCTTGGCGTGACGGGCTGAAATTCTTCTGGGTAGACACATGCTGTATCGATAAGTCCAACAGCACTGAGCTTCAGGAGGCGATCAACTCTATGTTCAGGTGGTATCGCGATGCGGCTAAGTGCTATGTCTATCTTACAGACGTCTCAACATACGAGCGACACGCCGACGGCGATCCTAGTTGGAAATTGGCTTTTCAGAAATGCAACTGGTTTACTCGAGGATGGACCCTCCAAGAGCTTATTGCCCCGACATCAGTCGAGTTCTTTTCAAGGGAGAAGGCGCGTATCGGAGACAGGAACTCTCTAGAGGGAATGATCCACAACGTAACGGGAATTCCCCTCGAGGCCCTCCGAGGTAGTCCTTTGTCTGATTTCAGTGTCCATGACCGAATGGCATGGATGAAGCAACGCAATACAACACGTGAAGAAGACATGGCATACTCGCTTTTCGGTATCTTCGACGTCCATCTGCCTCTTATCTACGGTGAAGGAAAAGAGAAGGCCCTTGAGCGGTTGCGAGAGAAGATTGGGAAGGATGACGGCTGTCTGGCCGACCTGCGTGTCACCGACCCTCGCCACGATAAGAAGCGGATCGAAGCTGCCAAGGGCGGCCTCCTGAAAGACTCCTACTGTTGGGTTCTCAGCAACGTCCAATTCCAACAATGGCACGACGGTGACGATCAACGGCTGCTCTGGATCAAAGGCGACCCCGGCAAAGGCAAGACTATGTTGCTCTGCGGCATCATCGACGAATTAAAAAAGTCTACACCACCTGGCCTTCTATCCTTCTTCTTTTGCCAAGCCACCGACTCGCGCATTAATAATGCCACTGCCGTCCTCCGCGGTTTAATCTACCTTCTTGTCAGCCAACAACCAGCACTCATCTCACACGTACGACGACCTTATGATCATGCAGGAAAAAAGATGTTTGAGGATCCTAACGTATGGATTGTCCTGTGTGAGATCTTTACTAGCATTCTAGAAGATCCCGGCTTGAGAATGACATATTTGATCATCGACGCGCTTGATGAATGCGTGACAGACTTGCCGCAGCTTCTCGAGCTGATCACCCGGACCTCATGCACATCCTCCCCAATCAAGTGGATCATCTCGAGTCGCAATTGGCCAGATATCGAAGAGCAATTGGAAACAGCTACGCAGAAAGCGAGGCTAAGCCTCGAGCTCAACGCCGAATGTATCTCTACTGCTGTCAACGCATTTATCCAAAACAGGATAGATCAACTGGCACCGAAAACGAAACACGATGCCAACATGATAGGCAAGATTCAGGATTACTTACACTCCAACGCAAATGGCACGTTTCTGTGGGTGGCGTTGGTCTGCCAGGCGCTCGCGGATCCGAAGGTTAAGAAGCGGCATATATTAGCAAAGTTACAGACATTTCCGCGCGGACTAGACTCTTTATATGCGCGGATGCTAGAGCAGATTGGCCATTCCGAGGATGCAGAGCTTTGCAAGCAGATTCTTGCCGTCGCCGCAGCCGTTCGCCGACCTATCCGCCTTGATGAACTTGCCTCTCTTATTGAGATGCCGGATGACGTTTCCGATGATCCGGAGTCCTTGGAAGAGATTGTTAAGATTTGCGGCTCGTTCTTGATCATCCGAGAACGAACGATCTATTTCGTCCACCAATCGGCCAAGGACTTTCTCTTCGGCACGGCTTCGGACAAAGCCTCCAACAAAGCTTCTCAAGAAGCTTTCAAGCTGGTTTTCCCTACTGGGATAGAGGATGTGAGCTATATCATCTTCTGGAGGTCACTGAATGTTATGTCTCAGAAGCTGCGACGAGACATATACTGCTTAAATGCACCGGGATTCTTGATTGACAACGTCCGAGTGCCAGACCCGGACCCGCTAGCAACGGTACGATATTCATGCATCTACTGGATTGACCATTTACGTGATTTGGTCTCTAGCACAAGCTCAAAATGGGTCCATCTTCTACAAGATGATGGGGATATCCACAGATTCCTTACAACGAAGTATCTTTACTGGCTTGAAGCTCTTAGTCTACTCCGAGCTTTACCAGAGGGCATCAATGCCATACGACAGTTAGAGAGCTTATTGGTAAGTATGAGACCACTAAATGCTATAAGCTGGTCTAACAGTAGTATAGGGACATACCATTCGAGGGAGGTTAATAGCTATCGTCCGGGATGCATATCGGTTTGCGCTGTCCTACAGGATGATAATTGAGAAAGCCCCTCTTCAAGCATACACATCAGCCCTTGTATTCGCACCGACTAACAGTATCATAAAGAAATTCTTCAAGAAGGAAGAGCCTGGCTGGATTAGCACAATATCAGTTGTAGAAGCGGAATGGAATGCCTGTACACAGACGTTAGAGGGCCATGGCGACCGGGTCTGGTCAGTCGTGTTCTCGCCGGACGGCCAGCGAGTGGCATCGGGCTCGAGCGACAACACCATCAAGATCTGGGATGCGGTATCGGGGACCTGTACACAGACGTTAGAGGGCCATGGCCACTGGGTCCGGTCGGTCGCGTTCTCGCCGGACGGCCAGCGCGTGGCATCGGGCTCGGACGACAACACCATCAAGATCTGGGATGCGGTATCGGGGACCTGTACACAGACGTTAGAGGGCCATGGCTACTGGGTCCAGTCGGTCGTGTTCTCGCCGGACGGCCAGCGCGTGGCATCGGGCTCGAGCGACCACACCATCAAGATCTGGGATGCGGCATCGGGGGCCTGCACACAGACGTTAGAGGGCCATGGTAGCTGGGTCTTCTCGGTTACGTTCTCGCCGGACGGCCAGCGCGTGGCATCGGGCTCGGACGACAACACCATCAAGATCTGGGATGCGGTATCGGGGACCTGTACACAGACGTTCGAGGGCCATGGCGGCTGGGTCCAGTCGGTCATGTTCTCGCCGGATGGCCAGCGCGTGGCATCGGGCTCGAGCGACCACACCATCAAGATCTGGGATGCGGCATCGGGGACCTGCACACAGACGTTAGAGGGCCATGGCCACTGGGTCCAGTCGGTCGCGTTCTCGCCGGACGGCCAGCGCGTGGCATCGGGCTCGGACGACAAGACCATCAAGATCTGGGATGCGGCATCGGGGACCTGCACACAGACGTTAGAGGGCCATGGCAACTGGGTCCACTCGGTCATGTTCTCGCCGGATGACCAGCGCGTGGCATCGGGCTCGAGCGACCACACCATCAAGATCTGGGATGCGGTATCGGGGACCTGTACACAGACGTTAAAGGGCCATGGCGACTTGGTCCAGTCGGTCGCGTTCTCGCCGGATGGCCAGCGAGTGGCATCGGGCTCGAACGACACGACCATCAAGATCTGGGATGCGGTATCGGGGACCTGTACACAGACGTTAGAGGGCCATGGCCACTGGGTCCGGTCGGTCGCGTTCTCGCCGGACGGCCAGCGCGTGGCATCGGGCTCGGACGACAACACCACCAAGATCTGGGATGCGGTATCGGGGACCTGTACACAGACGTTAGAGGGCCATGACGGCAGTATCCAGTCGGTCGCGTTCTCGCCGGACGGCCAGCGCGTGGCATCGGGCTCGAGCGACAAGATCATCAAGATCTGGGATGCGGTATCGGGGACCTGTACACAGACATTAGAGGGCCATGGCCACTGGGTCCGGTCGGTCGTGTTCTCGCCGGACGGCCAGCGAGTGGCATCGGGCTCGAGCGACAACACCATTAAGATCTGGGATACGGCATCGGGGACCTGTACACAGACGTTAAAGGGCCATGGCGACCGGGTCCGGTCGGTCGCATTCTCGCCGGACGGCCAGCGCGTGGCATCGGGCTCGGACGACAAGACTATCAAGATCTGGGATGCGGCATCGGGAACCTGCACACAGACGATAAATGTTGATTTAGCTGCTACCTATCTATCGTTCGACCATACTAACGCTTACATCAATACGAATATCGGGCGTATCCAAATAGCTACGGCTACTATGGAAAGTCCAAATCAGCTTAGTAGTCCGGTATGTTATTCGTATGGTTTAGGACAAGATTACCGCTGGATTATTTGTAATAACCAGAACGTGTTATGGTTACCACCAGAATATCATGCAAGCGCTTTTGCTATACAAGGACGCAAAATGGTTCTTAGCTGTTATTTAGGACGTGTTATAATATTTTTATTTTCTCGAGATATTTAATATTTCGACCTTTATTTTGTTTCTCCTACATTTCTTTTGTTTTATTTACTACTAAAGGGGTGTAGAGAACGGAATATATTTATAGACCCAATAATTCTTGTATTTTCAATCCTATATCAAGACAATATATATTTCCCCGTTTAGGTAGCAATATCATGGTATGCAGCTTCTTCCAAAACGACAGGTTAGTTAATAATGTAAAATAAGCTTATGGCAATAGGAATTGGGCCCAGCAGTAGTTCGAAGGAGGCGTAGCATTATCACGCGCTCCAGCTAGCTTACCACAGAGATTTGGAACTAGTGGGTTAGTGATAAACCGAGGTCCTGCGCTCTTTGAGGTGTTCAACTATGGTAGGGATATAATTGGTCCGTATAAGATCTTACTAGTGTTCCCTTAGTAACCCTTTTGGGTGTGGGGTCTTCGTTGCCGCGCAGCAAGTGTCACCGTCTTATAAAATGCATAAGAAGTCGATGAGTCTAGAGAGGCAAAGGTTCAAGGATCTGGGATCTGTGACTGGGCTTGAGGGCGTAACCAAGTTTATATTTATCCAATACGCGGTGAGGCGAGGTCGAGGGGTTCCGATATGCCGCCGGGATCAATAAACTCAGCCGAATCTTCGGCAAAGGCGTGATTTAAGGTAGCATAGTACGATCATGAAAACGAGCTGGCAAAGTTAGTACCTATCCAGTCATAAAAGAGTAGAATTGGGCAGTTGACTATCACGCCTCTCGGGAATGCATTCTCCATGTATGCCTCATTGGCACTTGGATCCCGAAATTTATTTTGCCGCCCCGTTTTATTTTCAAGTTTTATTTTCTGTTGGCGATTATGCGCCTGAGGCCACTGGAAGATGGGGGGGAGTAAATGTAAAAATGGGAGAGAAATCTTCCTTAGGTTTTGGCAGTATGCCTTCCAGAATCAGCATTGGATTTCCCTCGAAATGATAGTCTGGATGTTCTCCACCGCCAGCGAGTACATGTAGTTCTATCAACTTTCAAAACCTACTTACCTGTAGACATCTAGTTCGAACATGCAAAATTCATATAATCCCAGTCCAAATCCTACATCCCATTGCATCAATCTCAGATTCCCTATGCCCATGCCCATGTCCGTCCCATTTCAAGTCGTTTTGTTCCCCACATACTTTAACAATCATGCAGCCTTTCAATCCCGTACCCTCGCAGCAGCAATAAAATATGAATACAAAAAGTCTCATGACGCCATCCTCATCTCCGGATCCCTCCCCCCAAATTACCTCAGCTCAGGGAACCACCCCCCAGACTCCCCCTCCCACAACGCAGCGTAGGAATCTGAGACGTCCCATCCGGCACCGCAGCCGAGCCCAACACCCACGGACAAACCCTGCTCATCAACGGCTTGAGCGTGGGTGTACAAGCTAGAATAATCGCCACATTCATCTCAATGGTAGACCAATACGCCATGTGAGTTCCCTCGAATGGTTTGTCCGGTGACTCGGTGACATACCACAGAAAATGAAGGCGGATGCAAGAGACAATGCAGACACTGCATAACAGTCAGCGAACCACCTCGCCCAGTTCAACCCCCCGGTAAGACTTACAAAAACCCCAGGGCAAAAACCAAATACAACCACAACTTCTCCCTCCACGGCAGGGTAGTCATCCCCCTAACCACAGGGATAGGGATGCAAAATATCGAAAAGTCAAGCGCGATATTCACCGCCGCGTCGGCGTAGTATTTCGCGTCTGAGGGGAGACATCTCTCTTTCGAAGCGGCTAGTTCCCAGAATGAGTGGATGGGGATGCAGAAGAGGATGTTGGAGGTTAGTAGGTAGATGCCGTAGCATATGACAAGTGTAAGAAAAAAGTACGTCACTTTTCGTGCTGTGGCGATGACGAAGACGTCGAGGAAGAGGAGGAGGATGGAGATTTTGGTGAGGATGAGGCTTGTTCCACCGATGATGATGTTGATGTACATCCACTTAGGGGGTTAGCGGTGAAGCTTGAGATTGATGGTGGAGAAAAGGGGGGTCTTACGAAGCGGTAGCCCTCGATTTGGTCTCGGGTGATGGTTGTTCGGTGACGACCGAGTCCGTAGGTGATGTCTGGAACGCGTCAGGATTGGTGCTGAGAAAAAAAAACAGGGTGGACCAACGCATAGCAACGCCGACGGTGTTGGCGATGGAGAAGAGTAACGTGATAAGGATACAACAGTCTGTTAAGCCTAGCCTACGAAGGACATAGCCGCGTGAGATGAAGCGAAGGACGACGGCTGTGGCAGCTAGTACGACCATGGTAGTGGCACACGCAAAGAGCGCAACACCCCGTTCTGTCCACGCCATCTTTGCGCCCACGGCCAGGTCGGCATTCTCTAGAGCAAACCAGGGGGAAAGAAAGTACGAATGGTGTCCCGATGGGCTGGTAACGAACAGCAATGAGTGAGCGGTTAGTGGCGATCATGGAAGGGCGCGAAGAAGGTGGGATTCATGCAACAAAAAAAAGCCATCATGGTGTTGACTGTCGTGAAAGGGATCGCAACGGTAGTCGAGCAAATGAAACCTGATCGAGTTGAGTCGGGACGAATGGGCGAGCCAAGCCACCGAGAATTCGTGGGGCGCCCAATGAGATTTGGTGATGGAGGCAGGGGAGCAATGCTCATGAGGCGCTAACGATTGTGACGTGACAGGGATGGGAAAAACTTGGACCAGATGGCGGATACGAGACGCGGACGCGTGATGGGAATCCATGATGACGAATTCTGAAGAGGTTAGGATGACTTGTTTAATGGCAGCAGAGGGTAGGTCACCTCCAGCGCCCTTCAGTGAGGCCAAAATTACGGGGTAGAAAGGAAGTTTCTAGACAGTGTAGTCCGATTTGAGTTGTATCTATGTATGATTGATCATGACAGGTCGGCGCGCACAAGATGTTTGAACCCCTGAGCCCCTGAAAGCCATCCCCAAAGTAAACAATGACCCCGATATCTTTCCTGAAGTAAGACCGGATTGTTGCTGATATCCCTGCCCCCAGGATCGTAATGCCGAGAATCATCTCGATCAAGAGGATGCTTGCATCCATTGCCACCCCATTCGGCATCCTCGCGTGCGATTACCAGGTCGTGCCACACTTGAACTTGGCCCAGGTAGCCTTGGGAAGGTATCCTCTCTCGATCTTCAAAGCCTGTTCGAAGCATCCAAAGCCCTGGTTGCTAGGCAAGGTTGGACATCTGGTGCCATAAACGTGGAATCCCAGGCCGGGGTCATCGCGGTATTTGCCGTAAAAGTCCCACTCGTACACTTGGGCCTGGGGGGACTCCTTGAAGCCAAAGGATATCGAACCAGGGAATGTCTTGCTGGTGGTCGTGCGGTCATTGTGGTAGATGGTGATGGTGGTTTCGGGGGCGTTACAATCGTTTCTGCCGCAGGGGATGGTGTAAGCCCAGTCGTCCCTGAAGACCTGGATGCCGATAGCGGGCTTGCAGAGGGCGGCAACGGGGTTGGCAAGAGCAATGAGGCCAAGGCTGGCGGAGAAGAGGGTGGTGAAGGAGACCATTCTCAAGTACTACGCGTGCTGCGGCCAGAACTTGACAAGAGGATGATGTTTGATGGGTTGAGGGTGACAAAAAATGGGAGGGAAAGTGAGCGAGGGGAAAGGTATATATACCTTTCTCGATAGTTTTATCATTCCATTCAAGACCATTCAGGTCTCTTCACAGAAACTGGATCTTCGCCGGAGGTTTGATGATGTGTAAGACGATCATAGCTAGCTCTTACTTTAGTCATCATGTCAGCTCAGGGACCTTCAACGCGATCCCACTCTATTCTGAGATGATAAATGGCAAGAATGCCCACCTTGGCCTCTAGCCTGTTTACAACTGCCCGATTCGCCATCGTGCTGACGTCGGCTTCATGCTTCCACCACAATCATGCCTCACGACATACTAGGATTGTACGAGTCAACCAATCCGCCAGCATAGTGAAGGCAGGGCTCAGCTAGCAGTAACCTGATCATCATCTTTCGTACACTTGTTTTGCATTTTTATTGCCTGAGATCTCGAGGCGCTAATGGAAGGGAAACTGGACCATCTTCCAACCCCTTCACTTGAGCTCTGCTGGACCTTTCATGATGATGGGCGTGCGAACGAGTCTAGAATGCAAGGGGTGAACGATGAGGGGCGACAGCCCTTCAAAGAAAATGAATAACCCTCCATTGCATGCGTCTTCATCTCCCCAGTTCTAAATGTTATCAAAGTAAAAGGCATCAAAAAATTCGTTCGAAAACCTCCTCTTCAAGTCCTGCAATGACCAGCCATGCTTCCTTCCAATCTCAGCCAACAGCTCCTTAAACTCCTCCTTTTCCAACCTGTAATCCTCTGCCTTCATCTTCTCCACCCAGGGCTTCCCGTCAACATTGATCCCATCCCACTGCTTTGCCCAGTGAGGTCTCGTGTTGATCTTCTTCCCTCCCCTATCACAGTAGGACAACCACTTCCCAACCACCTCTTCCGCATAGGGCACCCAGAAATTCTTCGCCGCCTCCAGCGTCAGCACCTCAATGGCACACGTTCCCAGCTTGTTCCCCTTCTGAGGGGCCATGACGATATCACTGCCCCCCATGATCCTCATTTCGAGCGGCATCCTCTGCGGGCACCCCTTACTGTTGTGGGCATAACAGGTCAAAATAGCATCCCACCACGCCCTTCTTACAACCGCATAGTCAGGCTTCGAGGGATCAGTTTCCGATGGTTGAAGCGGAATTTCAACCTCCACATCCAACACTCTGACGTTCTGAATCCCTCTCTGGAAGTGCAACGCATCCGGCAGGTAGGTCTTGACCGGCTCGTCCCAAGCCGGAAGAGTAAACATTGCCGCTTTGGAGATGAGCGTCACCGCTGCCTCGTCCATATGCAACTTCTCGACCAGCTCGTTCAATATCTTTGCATTTTGCAACACATTCATCGTGAACTGGCTGATGAACATGAAGAACGTCTGCGCATTCGAGGGGTAATCCTCAGTTCCGGATGGATCAGCAGTCGCATCCCAGCAGTTAACCCAGCACAAATCCGAGTACGGAAACCAGAACCACTCCGAGTAGAACCCATTCGTCGCCAGCTCTTCAAACCTCTTGATGTCGGCCGCCCTCTGCTCCGGCGCCCAGTTCGGCAGTCTCAAAGCAGGGGGAATCTTATCCATAGCCATATCATCCGGCGGAGGAACAGCCCTCAAAACAGGGATCTTCTCCGGCTTCATCAGCGCGTAGCTCATGGGTTCAAACTCCAGCGTGAGATGGGTTACGACACCCATGAGACCAAAGCACCCCGCCGCCGCCCGGAGAAGTCTCGGGTCATCGACAGTTTGAAGCTTCCCGTTGCAGTCGACGTATTCCACCTTCCTGACCAGGTCACTCAAAGTCTGATGTCTTCTCCCAGCCCCGTGACAAATAGGTGCATTCGTCCCCCCGACCGTCATCTCCACCATAATCACATTAAGCGGGTACGAGTACTTATTATTCTCGATGCACCACCGCCTCAGCTGCTCATTTGTCGCGCTGGCGCCAATTCTGACAAGCACATTGCCTTTGACTCGTGGCGTGCCAGAGACTACTTCCAGCGTTTGCAGCTCGGTCTTGCGAAACAGCCACTCCGGCAGGGCTTTGGACATGGCGGTGAAATTAGGAATTCTGGTAGCCTCCGCCAGGGAGAGAAGAGAGATGGTGATTTGCCCCTGGCGGCCAAAGATGGGCGCCCAGGAGTGGCGGAAGCCCGCACAGCGGACAGACATGTCGTGATCGCGTGCAAATCTGACAATGTGCTGGACACCGGCGACAGAGGAGGGGATGCAGGTGTAGTGGGGTATGTAGTCGACGACCATGCCCCAGTTTTTGAAGGGCACGTTTTCGTAGACCTGGAACCGATGGTTAGCCTTGTGTATCTCTGTCAAGGTGATAGAGGCAGGCCTACTATGACGTTGCTCTCCTTTTTGTGACCAGAGAACATATCCTTGAGTTTCCGGATAAAGTTGTGGAGGCGGCCGTTCTTGTGTAAAGCATCGAGAGTGTCGTCTCCAGTAAGGCCATCAACGTCCACTGGAGTAAACGAACGGGCTTCTAGATGAACGCTCTCGCTGTCGTTGGCCCCAGTGGCTGCAGGAAACCGCACTGCTTGAACTCCACTGGACGAAACGTGGAAGCCAGAGACTCCCGTAAGGTCTTGAAGGTGCTCACGAACACCCAGACTGACGCTCATGTCGAAACCATCCGACACCTCTTCAAGAGGCTTGTCATCCGCGACGAACTTTTCCACGCGGTCTCTTTCATCCGCATTCAGTCGCTCCAAGCATTTCTCGTAGGCAGAGTCGTACTTGGATTCGCGAAAGACACAAAGCAGCCGCTTGTGGAAGTCTGTTGACTTAACAGTGACGTCTGGGTCAAGATAGTCTCTGAGGAGGAGGCCAAGACCGGGAAGCTTCTGTCCAAGAGGGGTACTATCTTTGGTAGGGAGACTGTTTCTCGGGGTGTCATCGTAATCGGAAAGCCCGTCTGCAATGAGACAGAGGCGCTCGTCAACGCTTCGGTGCCAGGAGCTGGTCGAGGGCGGATGAGAGTGTTGGGACATGGCGGCTGAATACTGGATATTGGGTATGTGAGGGGAATTCTGTGAAGGTGATTCTGTGCTTGGAATGTATACTCAAGGTGATTCATGAGGCAGAAATAGGCAGGCCATGCTACCTTGGAGAGAGGGAGAAACCCAGAAAGAGAACACGGGGTATTAACACCTTAAGTACCTACCGAGGTACTGCTTCCGGCCATCAAAGATACCTATCAATCTGAAACCGAACCGTACAGCGGACAATCTCCAACTTGTTATGGAATCCAATTTGATCATGAAAATTCCGAGGTGTCAAAGGACACTCGTTGGGCCTCAACGGATAACGGAACTTCTGTCGAGCGTGGCCTTCATCCAGTGGATAACAAAATATTGATACATGGTCTGGAAAAGTGGGGTTGGTCCCCTTGGTCTAGGCCCTGCCGAGCTCACTAGAGCGCGGTTCAGCTGTCCAGGTCTCACCAATATTATGTGCACGAAGAGCTCATCTTAGCGGCTCACAACGTGGAATGAAAAGGGATAAAGATTTCTGGGTAATGCCGCGCCCTGCGGAGAACCCCGAAGGCCTACGGCCTTCCCCAGTGCTCGGTGTATATGTGACGACTTTCCTACCTACACTTCATGTTGTTTGAACAGTCTGATTTTCTTTCATAAGACTTCAATTAACGCTTTACTGCAATGGGTTCTTTGTTCCACATATGGGATGAGTAGGTAAGGTAGGATGGATGGTGGGGCTGTGGTTGGGCGTTCAAGTCCACATTCTCTTCCTCGCTTCAGTAGGTAGGTGGTTCATCACGCATTTCGCGCTCAGTCGGTTCAGGTTTTGAGCCCGAGACGCACGTTCAGATACCCGACCTTCTTGTTATCCATTTCAGCCAGCCACGAATGACTGTGTTTTCGCCAAGAGGTCACAAAGATCGCCAAATATCCAATGATTTGTGGAGAACTCTGCCATATTCTTCTGGTCACAGACATCCACAAAATTGGTGAGGTGGGAGTAATGGGTGGACTAACCCGAGCTTGGAAATTGCGTGGTCGTTCATTGGCTCAGCCCCTGGAAGAAAACCGCTGCTGAGGTGTGCATATACATGAGGAGGACTTCGCGGCCTTGAAAATGGTGCAGGATAAGCCAGATTACGCCCAACACTGCATGGAAAAGGAAATCATGGCAACGCTCAACTGAACTGATCAACAGGTTTGTCGAATGAAGCTATATCAGGCTTGAGTATTCAGAATAAAGAACTCCGGAACCTGGGTCTGGTAGCATTACAGGACAGCTCCAGCCACTCGGACCGAACGCGAAAAAGTCCGAGTTGGGTATCTTTGTCAAAAGGTGGGTTGCATTGCATCTAGGTAGCCTTGTCTTCTGTTCGCATCTTTTTGCATATCGCGTTCACAGCTTGGAAGCTGGATACAACTGTATGAGTGCTCCTTGTCAGGCTATGCCCAAGTGACTGTCACCTTTTCTTCCTGACAAGCTACATGGAGGCAATCTGAGTCGGATGAGATGACCCAGGAACAAGATAGTCAATACGGCTCTCGACCACTTTAGTTTTGTCTATGCGCGGTAGTATTCTACACAATGACAATCTGCTGAAAAGCCTCGTCACGGTTCATTTGCAACAACGCCAGCGTCTTGTAGTGAAACTCTTTCCCGTGAGAGTCGACCATGGAAGAGCACAGCGGACAGGTATTCCGGCAAGTCACCCCTCTATATGTATGTCTCGGAGCTCGGCCAGCCACTGGCATCCGGCCCGGAGACTTGATCCACAGAAGTCCCAACCTCTGGTATCTGACCTTGCCATCGTCTTCCACAGTTTGTACAAGAACTAGAGCATAAACGTCTAGTGTGTTGCGCATAGAGGTTGCTAGGATCCAAACATCCCGGACTACCAACCCATTGGAAGCTTTGACGTCAGCCAACTCATCTGTTTCTTCGTCAATGTCCACGCTACCGATGTCCACTGTCCCATGGTCAAGCTCGCCGTCCGGTGGTATATCAACAAACACCCGCCACTCTCCTGCATTAGCATCACCATGATGATAATACCCCAGTTTCCCCTCGATAACGTTCCCCTCCAACGTGATCTCGCACTCGCCCACTCCACCAAAGGGATCAAGAGGGTTCAGTAGCGGCACATTCCACTTCACCAGCCTGGTCGCCTCAATATATCCATAGAAATGCTCCACCGGCCCATCAACAGATACCCAGCTAAACGTGTTGGTCCTCTTCCGCCCATGCCCTGCCACAGGTTTCTTTGTCCCCTTCCTTCTCCTCCAGCTTAGCCCATGACCAATTTAATGACCCCATATCCCGGCAATGTACGTGCTATTCTCGACCAGATCATATTGCTTCACCTTCAGACGCTCCACCCACCCCTCAACCCAGGTTTGTGTCTCCGCGTTCCTGATCCGCTTCTCCGCTTGGGAGAGCAGGTGAGCGTACACCCTGGCCACCCCTCCAATGGCAGGGAGTCGATCAGTTTCTTTCGTCAGACTCCTCCGGCTGTAAGGCGCCACGATAGACTTGTACCACGTTCTCACGACGTGCTCGGGGCGAAACGTAGGGTCGTATAGTTGGGCAAGCGCGCCCGGCATGGTGCCCCATGGCTGGCCTTGGGTATTGTTGATGAGGTCCTCAGACTTGAAGTCCTGGCGGCATTCCCAGTAGAGTTGCTCCGAGGTGTAATGGAGTGTTCTAGGGGAAAGGAATCGCTCTTGGAAGCACCAACCTCTGGTGGAGATGGGGGCGTCGGAAATGGGGGCTTGGGAGTTGGTGGAATGGTGATGCCGGGGGTAGATATACAGACGACTGATTTGCGAGGTAGATGCAAGTATGGATGGGATAATCAGAGGTGCGGCTTCCTTTCGACGGGGATGCTGAGGGGAGTGGTTGTGGCTGTTGAAGCAGCCGCCTTCAGCGACGGCAGTGGCATCAGCAGCGATGCAGAACCTGGAAAGGGAGTAAATGTAGGGCATCTTGGCCGACTCAATCTCCCAGTCATGCAGAGAGTTTTGGATGATACAGAGGGCGTCGATCCAGATGAAGGGAGTGCCAAGTTGCGTGGTGATCAAAAACGCGTCCTTGAAGGTTTGAGGAAGGATGTTGAAGGGGATCTGGGTGAGTGAGGAGGTGAGGTTGGCTGATGTGGTGTTGTAGAAGGGAGAGATGCCCCAGCAGTAGCTGAGTGTGCTGTAGAAGCCAGGCGTGTTGGTAATATTTCCAGGAAGAGCAAAAGTTTCCACCAATCGTATGATCGGAGTCGTGGGTGTGAACGACCGCAGGTCTACCAATCGACCGGGCAAAACATAGGTGTTGTTGGGCCCAGGTATCGACAAGTTGTTGCAGTCATGTTCGACTTCACACTGCTTCAACCAAGACAGAGCTGTTTCTTGTGTTTCTGGTGAGGCAGTTTCTGACAGGGCTCTGCAGACTGGAATTGGACAGTCATCAGGAGCTAAGTCACCTGTAGCTATGGTCAGCACTGTGTTTCCATTCAAGAACAACATGGTCGTCAGACACATACCCTCAAGACGACACACCTCGAGGCCTGTGGTTTGATACTCCCCTGTCTCGTCGGTCAAACAAATGTGACTTTGACCAAGATATCCGGGCCCAACGGGTCGCACATGGAAGCGATCTGTGGACTGTCTTCCTGCAGAAGTAGGCGGTTCAACTTCGCGCATTTCGTTGTTGATTTCTTTGCTCCAAGTGAGTGTTACGAACCAACCACAAAGCGCGCAGCCTTGTTGGACGCTCTGCTGAATAACTGCCAGACTATGGGCATGTGCATGTCCACCAGGTTGGCTGATAGTTTCCACATTGATGCCCTTGCAGTACTGACAGAGGCTTCCGACTGGTACTGGTGACATGACGGCAATGATTTGATGAGAGAAGTTGTGTCTGTTGAGGCTCTAAATAAACAGGGAGCCAAATATGGCAGAACAGAAAACGGGGCTGTGTTGCTGTCCTGCCCCTTCAACCGACCTGAGTGTGTTCAGGCACCAGCGCTTGGGCCGCCTTGCTCAACCACACATCTTCCTTTTCTTCATCGGGCTACCTCGTCGATTATCACGTCTTCAGCAATCGCTTTGTAAACAAACACCAGCCACGGAATCATGGAAGTCAAGTCTTTGCCATTTCGGTATCGAGCCCTACCAAGCGTGCAATATGGATGTCAGCATCACCGAATGTTGACGGGATACTTCGCGATGTCTACGCCCTTGGGCTTTCGCTACCGAGTCAGGCGCATCTGGATGAACCCTACAACGCTACCGTGGATGATGGATCCCACCTTGGCGACTGACTGGAACCTGTATGATGGCAGTTTTGCTCTAGAGCCTCATTAATACCCACGGCTGGGCACAACAGGGCTGTGTTGCTCTGACCGACAGCGCATTCAGCTCGGTGGGCATCAGCGCTCGGACCACCCTCCCTCAGCAACACCACCTCTCTTATATCCATCGCTCTGGGCTTTTTCACCTAGCACGTGTTCAAGCCTGGCCCCCAATGGAAAAAAGGTACTTCTTGAGAACATCCCATCCAAAAAACAATACAGCCCAATTGCTTCCCCAACCTCATCTCCTAACCCCAAAACTTTTTGGAATACAATACCATTTATCAACTACCCCTACCCAATCAACAACCACAATGCTTGACGGCCCTCCCTGGTTTTTGCTCATTACAATCTCCTACTCATTCATAACAATCGTCCCATTCTTCGCTATTGGGGTTCCAAATGCCCAGAAACAAATCATCAAGTGGCTCCCCTTCATCGAGAAAGACGGCTGCCTTTGGCTTCTCTCCTGGCCAATGACCGTCCTTGCGTTGTACCTGTGGCCGGTGTATTTGACTGTCCTTCTATTGAGCACCAAGTGGGAAACGATCATGAACTATTGCTTCGCCGAGGGACAGACTTGCATGGGATTTGACCTGAGCGGATATTTGAAACGAAAAAAGCGGGATCCATATGATGAAGAGGAGCAGAGGAGCCATCTGCTAGATGACGGGGCGGGGGCGGTGCCTGACGATGATGCAGAAACACTCTATGGCTTCAATGGAGAAGATACCCAGGCAGTCTGTGATCTTGAGTTCACGCTTTCTTCACCCTATTCGCCCTCTTCGTCCACCTAGCCTACCTACCCAGCACTGAAACATGTCGGACTGAGCCAAGAAAGAACTCGCATAACAACTACGGTACACCCTGGCTGTGTTGCTCTGATCGACACTGCATCCAGCTTGGTACCTCCCATTCTTATTCATCGCTCTCTCCGGCACGTGTTCACCGAATCCTCAGGACGATCCTCTCGGCTAGTTCACCAAACAAAACCATACATCCAACCTCCCCCTCCCCCTCCCCCTCCCCCTCCCCCTCCCCCTCCCCCTCCCCAACCTCACCATCCTTCTCTACACAACCACCTCTCCATACCGTACAAAAAAATGCAACCCACCCACCACTACCACACCACAACCACTAATACCATCCCCTGGTTCTCAATCCTCACCTTCCTCTACTACACCCTCACCTTCTTCCTCCTCTTCGCCCTCCCCACCGCCCACCGCCAAATCATCTCGTCGTTCCCCCTCCTCAGAAAAGACGGTTGCCTCTGGTGTCTAACCTGGCTCGTCGCCCTCGTCCAAATCTTACTCTGGCCTGTACTGTTGTTTCTTTTTCTGTTTTTCATGGGCGCTACAACCATCGCCAGAAATTGCTTCGGCGAGGGTCAGACGTGTGTGGGGATCGATTGGAACAAATCTCGGGGCCGAACAAGAAATGCACATGATGAGGAGGAGCAGAGAGGCACTCGGGAGTTGGCGGAAGACGGGGAGGAGGGGCCCGTGTGTGACGATGACACAGAAACACTTTACGGCTTGGAGGAGAGCGAGGGGATGGAGTTGCTTTCCTATCGACAGGATGACCAGGCGTGCAAAACGGGGGGTTCAACTAAAGCAAGTCTGCAAAAGTGATACTAACTATTTCTGTGGCGGGGGGGTTGTGTCACGCTTTATGAGTAACAAGTAGCGAGGTCCTGATGTAACAGCTGAGAAGGCAGTATCGTGAGCATTCTTGTCTACCTCTTTAGACTGTTTAATACTTAAGCCCCAGCGCTGGTGGTTTGAAGGCTGGAGTAATACTCATCTCCCTTTCTCCTCTCGTCGTCGATGATGTCCTGAACCGACTTCGTGCCGGCTCCATCACCATAGTACTTCTCAGCCTGCTCGATACACCTGAGGTTAGCCGCCAACTTGTTCATAGTTTCCATCCACTCCTCGGTCTTTTCGCTGTCAAAGACAATACCGCCACCGGCCTGGAGATAGGCGACACCCTTCTTGACAAGCATGGTACGGATGGCAATGCAAGTATCCATCTGCCCCTCATCCAGCTTAAACCCCTTGCCCTCTCCCAGGGAACGGACTACATCGTAGGCGAACCATCCGGTAGCGCCGGCGTAAATGCCTCTCTTCTCCTTCTCCAAGTCGTAGATCAGCTCCATAGCCTTGATCTTGGGAGCGCCAGAGACAGTGCCAGCGGGGAAGATGCTGCGCATGGCATCCCAGCGTGTGCATTCTGGCCTCAGCAGTCCCGATACCTCTGACGTCAGATGCTGAACATGAGAGAAACGGTCAATGCGCATGAGGCGGTCAACCTTGACAGTAGAGGGGTGGCAAACGCGGTTGACGTCGTTGCGGGCCAAATCAACAAGCATGACGTGTTCGGCGCGATCCTTGGTGCTATTTTGGAGAATGGCGGCAAGTTCATCATCCTCGGCGGGGTTGGCGCCGCGCTTGATGGTGCCTGCGATGGCATGGTTGACAATCTTCGGGCGGGAAAGGGCGTCTTGCGCAGAGTAGCCAAATCTTTCGTCTTCAGGAAGGTCAGCGTAGCCGTCTGTCTTCATAAGACATTCTGGTGAAGCGCCGATAATGTGGAAGTCGGAGCAAGACAGGAAGAAGAGATAGGGGGATGGGTTCAGGGACCGCAATGTGCGATAGATGTTGAATGGATGCAGGCTGGTGCTTCGGGAAAAGCGTTGTGATGGGACAGCCTGAATGATGTCGCCTTTGATGATGTGCTTTTTGAGCTCAGTGACAAAGGTCTCATAGCCATGACGGCCAACGTTTGATGAATATTGCTGCTCCGAGGCCGGCTTGCTGGGTGTCGCGGGTGGAAGAGGAATCTCGTTCTGTTGAATAAGGTCGAGAGTGGACTTGATTGTGGCAGCGGCCTCGTCGTAGGCAGCTTGGAACTCATCCCCGACGGTTTCTGGTAGTCTCATGTGAGTCACAATGGTAACGGTCTGGTAAAAGTGGTCAAAGGCGACGATGGTGTCGAAAAGCATAAAGAGCGCCTCGGGGATCTGTAGGTTGTCCTTGAGAACTCTGGCCGTCTTGGGCTCAAAGTACCTGATGCAGTCATAGGACAAGTACCCGACAGCACCTCCGGTCAGACTGGGGAGTCTCAGTGATGGGATGCTGAGAACACGGTCCTGACCGAGAGTACTCTCAAGAGCACGGAGGGGGTCGCCGACATCTTCATATCCGGGGCCGGTGGCCAGCACTTTTCTGGGATCTATCGATCGTGTCAGAAGTTAAACATGGCGAAGTGTCACCTTGTGGCCGGCTCAAACTCACTGGCACCGATGAAACTATAACGGCCAATCGTCCCAGTGCTACCGGTGGCGCTCTCGAGAAGGAATGAATACTCAGTGGTGGCACTGTGTTGTCATATCAGAACTGGTTCAATGACTTATTCCAACCGACTCAATTGACACAGCTCCACTCAATCGTTCGCATGCATCACGTACCCGTTGGAGAGCTTGAGGTAGATGGCAGATGGCGTCAACAGGTCCGAGGGAACTGAGTAGCAAACGGGAAGGAGGGTTGGCCGTGGACTGGCTTGGCGGGCCTGCTCAAAAACAGAGCGGGCCTCTTCGGCGGATGGCCGGATGTCGAGTTTCGCGGTGGAAGCCATCGAGAATTGGGCAGGTGGTTGGTGATCTTGAGTGAGATATCAATATCGAATCCTAGTACAAGAGAATCTCCAGCGAACCAGGGGGTGTCAGTGACTGGCAGCAATGGACCCTCGGCCGTTGTCACCAAGAGCCAAGCAGCAGTGGACAAAGCTGGCCAGATTGAGATTTTGGCTGCTCACCGCCCGCCCCCACCATCCGACTTCGGTGACTCATGGTGGGCTCATATTGATGGTGGGGTTCTTCAAAGAGAGCACGTCTAACCCAAACCCTACAGCACACCCCAGCATAACATTATGTATAGCTGCATAAGTCAGTGCCATCAGAGCTCATTTGCACCAATGGAGAGTTTTGGTTTCTCATCAACGTCAACAAGTTTAACAATTGTCCACTGTTTCTCCCCGCCAGAGGAGAAAAAAATGCAATTGTTACAGCTGCCTTTTTCCGTATCTTCAATACTTGACTTCTTTCACAGAGCAGTTAATTTCTCACTTCCTGAAGTGTAAAGGAAATTCATGACTCATCTGTAATGGCACCTACCTTCACTTGCACTTCACACGCCTCAGATTACTCCCTCAATGCGGAGCTTTCTCTTTGCACTAGGTACCATTCGAAAAATGAACTTCTACTAAACACTTTGTAGACTCAGAAAGCACTCAAAGGAGACCCTCCATAACGACCATTACCCAACCAGGCAAGCTTCACCCGCTGCCAATTCTAGCCTCACCACAAAAGAATCCCCGCCGCCTACTCGCTCAATCACCAAGGAATAACCCCCCCATCCAAATCCAACATCCCATTCTCCTCCCACGCATCCCCGTCCCTCTTCCCCTCCAACACCTCAAGCAAAGCCCTTGCCGGATCCTCCGCCGACCTAGCCCCCGCCTCCACCCTCTGCTTCCTGCCCTCCTCCCCAGTCAAGTTGGTCACGCAAAACCCAGGATTAAAAGCAGTCACCCTCCCGCCCCACTCCCGAAAGTCATACCGGTCGCAAGCCGCCAGCATATTCAGCGCAGCCTTGCTCATCCTGTATTCGATCCCCCTCGTGTGTTTGTACTCGTACTCCGGGTCCAGCTTGAAAGTGATACTCCCCTGCACCGAGCTCACATAAATTACGCGCGCGTTCCTCGACTTTTTCAGCAGCGGCAGCATTGCCTCTGTCAGGACCTTCGGGCCAAAGGTGTTTGTTTCAAACGTCTCGCGGAGGTTTTCGAGGGTGGAGCAAGGGCGGTAGACGATGACACCCGCGTTTTGGATCAGGACGTCGAGGCGGCCAAAGGTGGATTCGATGTATGATGCGGTGGTTTCGATAGTGGGGAGGGAGGTGACGTCCAACGTGACGACTGAGACGGGGGATAGGAGAGCAGCGCCGTGCTCGGCTTGGATTTTGGCGAGGGCGGCGTTGCCTTTGTCGAGGGAGCGGGCGGCGAGGAGGAGGTGGTAATTAGGGGAGGACTTGGAGATGGTGACGATGGTTTCGAGACCGATGCCGCTGTTGGCGCCTGTTTTGCTGAGTTAATTTGGCAAAGTTCAAAAAGGGGACAGTGATAGAGGGGGACTAACCGGTGATGAGAACGATGGTCTTGTCGGTGGAGGCCATTTTGAGTTTGACTTGATGAGAGTAGCTGAGAGATACTGGTGAAGTGCTCGGTGTGTGATGATGTCGAGTTCATACCACACAAGATCTCACGAGACCAAGGCCCCTTTTATACACAACTCTCATCCATCAACGATCATCGTGATCCCATCAGAGAGCGGGATTACCGGCCTTAGTGTTAATTCCCATGATTGAGATATTCTTGAAACATGCGATCGGTGTCACTTGTTTCCCGGTCCGAGATGGTGTCTTAACTGCGTCTTCATGGGGATAGAGAAAAGGGTGCGCCAAGCCATACTGGGCGGCAGTTGTCAGCAAAGCACTTGTGTCTTGTTACACAACGCAAAGTCCGCCAAAGTCCGGCCCCACAAAAATGCCCTTTTGTAACTGTTCATGAAAAATATGTCCATTTTCGGCATGTCTATTCAAGTTGTTTTTGACATCTATTTTCAGCTTCATCGAGTTTCCATATCCTATCATAAGGCCATACCCTGTTCACCGATGCATCCAAGTTCCAAGGTCCGCTGGCGTAATGGCAGCGCGTCTGACTACGATTACCCAATCAAATAATCAGGAGGTTCCAGGTTCGACCCCTGGGCGGATCGTTTTTGCACCTTTTGCCTCCACCCTTATCTTTCTTTTCCACGCAACGCCCACAAGCCTAGACGTCTTTGGCCCAGCTTCCGGGACCTCACACAGCTACGACAGGTGACAACATCTGCAAGTCTTCCGTAGTATAGTGGTCAGTATGTGAGCTTGTCATCTTCAGACGTCAACGCTCGAGACCCGGGTTCAATTCCCGGCGGGAGAGTCCACATGTTCTTTTGCTGAAGAAAAGCTTTCCTTTTTACTTCACGTTTTGTTGACAAGGTCTTGAGTTACCTTGCGATTAAACAACTTGTTGTGGGCTGACTTAACACCTGGATCATAAAATACTGGGCACGAATCGACAAAACGGCCATGAATGAAGTGGGCTAGATTCCCTACTGCTATCCATGTCTATCTTCCAGAAACCATTTTATGTTATGATCCTTGACTTGCATCACTTCCCTTGCTATCTAGCAAGCAACGACGAATGACTTGAGCTCGACAACACCGCTGCTACCGCGCAACCGCATACACATCTCTTCGTCCTCGATGTGAACGGGGCCAACGGAGCAGTTCTCGTCTTGGAATAAGGTAGCTGCATATTATGGTCAGTCAACTGGAAAGATATTCTCTTGCGGGGAAAACAAGGCAAACTTACTGCTGCATCCGCCCATCATGCCTTGTGGAATTCTTGCGCTGGTGGTGCCGGCTGGCGTCTTGAGACAGAATGTCCCGTACCGGAGGAGCGAGATGGTGGAGTAGACACCACGGGGACACCAGGTGTCACCTTGTGTGAACACGTCTAGAGCCCATTTGGGAACGGTGTTGGGTGCTTGGGTGGCCCCGGCCGGGCTCGGGGACTCACCCACGAGGGTGCTGACTATGGTGGTGGCTGTGGAGGAGTAGCTGGTAGCCGTGTCCACAACGAATATCGTCTCGACCGTGACAGTAGACATCTTGTCATCCCTAGCCTCAAGGCCGCCGCCGGGGATGTGGCCAATGATGACATCGGAGGGGTTGCCGCCTTCGACCCATTGAATCTTGAATTGCTCCGAGACATCATCAACGCCGGTGACGAAAGTGGCATTGCCGTAGTCTTGCGCAGTTGCGACCCAGGACCGGCTGGCGGTCACAGTACTGATGCTGCTGAGGAGCAAGGCGAGGGTGGTCGCGAGATACATGGCGAGAGTTGGGAAGACGGTTTGTTGGGTTGCAAAGCGATGATGGGCTGAGAGGGAGAAGGATCGTTGAAGACGTATAAATACCAACTGGCCAAGGCAGGATTTGCGGCCGCGATGACCCGTGGGCACCTCAAGATCCATAGTACCAAACCCGTGGAGAAGCGAGACGGCCGTATCTTTGGTGGAGTTCTCATTTGGAGGAAGGTGCGCCGTATCAAGAGCAATCGTTCTTTATGAGACGGCATCACGTGTGGAGAGTCGCTGACCTTTCAGTTGCTCCCGTTGCTCCTGCTCTCGATGCAGCAGTTCAAGTTTCCGCCAAGTCAAGAACTTGGGTTTGAGATGATATTGTTCTTCAGAATTACTTCGATAACAAAGCATCACCCAACTAAACATAACGGATGACATTCATCTCTACTAAAACGTCTCAAATCTATCAATATGCTTCATATCATCCGAAATGTCAGTTAATACCGTCAAGAGAGGGTAAACCAACCAACTTTCAGCTATGCAGAAAATGTCCTTGATAGGTATCATCCCAAGCCTTTCGTGTAGTTAGGTACCCTTCTTCAGTGTGACTAATCCCCTTCAGGGCATATATTGAGAAGAGACCAATGCAAGCAATGCTATGGAGTCGAAATGATCCCATGATGCCTTGAGGCCTACCGCGTCCGAGACTGTCTACTGGTCAACTTTTGGCACGGTCCTCGTTACCTAACCTGAAATTCAACAGCCTGCAGCATACCCCGCTCGATGGCGCACCTTTCCTCCACAGATGGAAAACTTATCGGAAGGAAGGTATTCGCCACTTCAACTGGGCCATGTCATTCCTTCTCCATCATCTCCGGAATCGACTGGGTTATAGAATGGTAGCCCAAGAAAATCGGGCCTCGCCCTCGGACAACAACCGCGGAGACAGTGACGACGGCCGCCATCTTCAAGATGAATCGCTGCTCCAGAACGACTTTCGAAGTTTTTACGCTGGTGCACTGGTTTTCAACACAGCCTCGTTCATTCTTCCTGCTCTTTACGGCACACTTTCCAAACTATGGGTCGCCAACATCGACCGCAGCATGGTTGTCACAACCGATGTGTATACATACATTGGAGTTCTTGCCGAGGTGCTCAATGAAGGGCTACCGCGAGCTGCTTGGTACCTTTGCCCTTTTGTTCCCTTATGCCTGGGAACTGAATGCTAACATACCTCAAGGGTCATCATTGGGGACAAATCTTCTCGCTCTCTTGCCGCCCGACTCTCACTCTCGCACACCCTCATCCTCTTCCAGACTATTCTCGGCCTGATCATGAGTCTCGCCCTCCTCGGTGGTGCCTCCACCTTTGCCAAGGCTTCGTTCCAATCGAAGTTCGCGGCGCCAGCCTCACGTACATCCGTATCAGCGCCTTTTCTGCCCTCAGCTCGGCTCTCGAGACAGCTGTTGCATCTGCCACGCGCGCCCTAGACAAGCCCGATGTTCCGTTGGTCATCAGTAGTGCCAAGTTTGGCATCAACATCATTTTGGACCTTCTCCTCATTTCAACTTTTCACGTTGGCAACCACACACCGACCGTAAACATGCAGGCCGGCATTCAGCTGGCGTGCAACATGGCTGCCGCGATTTGTGGCTTGGTCTATTTTCTCTGGAGGACCAGCTGGCCACAATACAAGGCGCAGGAAACGATAGCCCCAAGCGTGAGGGCACTGGCTGTTCTCATCCGTCCAGGCATTCTCACGCTTATTGAGTCTGCCGTCAGAAATGCGCTCTACCTCTGGTTGGTAAGTAATATTGTGTCCATGGGGTCTACCTACGCCACTGCTTGGGGCGTGTTTAATACCATTCGATGGGGTCTTGTCATGGTACCAGTTCAGTCTCTGGAAGCCACAGCTCTCGCCTTTGTTGGTCACCGGTGGGGTGCGTGGAGACGAGAGATTGGGACAACGACACGCAGACCTGGAAAAGTGACATTTAAGCCTGTGGTATTCAGGGTTGTGAAGCCAGCCCTGACATCCTTTGGGCTGGCCATGCTCGTGGAGATCCCGCTGGCGATTTTCCTCTCCATCTGGGGTGCTGGGTCATTTGCAAAGTATTTGAGTGCTTCAGACGAGGTTGCAGAGGTGACGGCGTACATGTGGCGCACGATAGACTGGTGCTACATCTTTTATGCAGCGTCTACTCAACTGGCCACTGTTTTGCTTGCTACAAGGCCCAAGTGGTACTTGTACCAGAGTCTTGTTAGCAACCTTTTGTATGTCTTACCTTGGGCTATTGTATGTCAAGTCAAGGAGCTGGATGAAGGCAATGCTTGGACGTACCACAGTTTTGTGTTTGGCGGTAGTCTAGTGTTTAGCTTCCTTGATGTTTTGGTTGTTGATGGCCTCTGGCTTTGCACCCTGATGACGGGAAGGGCGAGGTTGGAGGTGTTTAGGGAGTGATAGCGATTCACAGTCATTGCACCATCCTTCCTGCTCTGTACAGCGCACTTTCCGAACTGGCAGTAGCGCATATAGACCATGACATCCAAGTTTCAAACTGCTGTCACCGAATTACTGTCTGCTCCTTCCGGGAGCTTTCGACACTCTGGGTCTGTTTGCCTCCAGCTTCAGTTCTTCTCCAGTTGCCTTGTTCGCTTAGTTGATCAACAGTTTCGCTGCAAAGTCATTGACTACGAGAGCAGTGCTTCATCCCTCATTTGCCAGAACGACCGACCGCTACTTATCATCACACACACACAGAAATTATGGAGGAAAGGGTTCACTCGTTCAACAACCTCCCGGGCCCGGCGGATATGGAGTTACCCAACCTGTTTGGTCGCAACCACTGGGTTTTTGGCGTCTGCCATGTTGAGATCAAGAACCCCTCCGACATTTTTATAGCCGTCAACCCAGAGATTGATTTTATGAAGCAGGCCAGCCCGTGTCAAATACTTTCAATGCCAACAACACAAGGGAAAGCTGAAGCGACGGTTCCCCATCTCTTGGACGCCTTTCTCATACCCGAGGGATTCAACCCTAAAGCTACGGCCCTCTTACCTGGCTCATGGTCCACCTTGGAACCCGAGATGGCGCAGGCGATCGAAGATGAGCTGAAGAAGCACGGTGTGACACCGGCGCTTTGCAAAGTGGGCGTCTGCACCCCGAAGGAGCGGGTGATCTTGGAGAAGCGCCGAGAGGATTTCTTTCTCCCGCTCACTCCGGCGTTGGAGATGGTTTTTCGAGAGCCGGTTAAACTGGGCGGTTCTACAAGGTGTCATGGCTGCCGGATGGGTCAGGCGTCGTTTTTCGAAGCCCTCAAACGGTGTGCGCAGTGCGGCCGGGCGTGGTATCACTCAAGAGAGTGCCAGAGGGCGTACTGGATAGTGCACAAGGAAACATGTCGCGCACCTGCTGCCACCGCTTCACCTGCTGCCGTCCCTCTTCCAAAGCTCGACGCCCATGACTATTACACTACAAAGGCGCCTAACGACCCGGAGGCCCGAGATTTGATGAAATCGCTTTGTCTTGAAGACGGTTCAAAACGTAGTGGAATAGGGTGCGCATCGTTCCCGTCCGCTTGCAGACTTTTATGGAAAACAATGGTTGCTGATACAGTGTTTAGCTTGCCTCTATACCGCCTCATTATCACAGGTCAGGACACGCCAGAAAAGATGCGGCTTCTATTTGGTCCAAACTATGGAACCAGCCTGGAGGAGCAACATGAAGAAGTCCGTCTGCAGTGCCTACTCGAGCCGCCCCCTGGATCTCCAGCGCACGTTATGATTACCTAGATGAATATGAATGATTCTTGTCTTGTTCGAGTTTTGCGGCCGGCGACCGAGGACGAGGAGGGGAAGATTGCTGAAGTCAAAGGGTTGCAGGCTTTGATTCAGGGTAGGGTGGGTGTTGGGAACCGCCCTTCGGTAGCGGATATGCAGGCTATTCTCAAGATTTATGGTGAGGACTGGCCTGGGATGTTGCTGAGTTATAGTTTGGCGGTGAGAACCATGGATCAGAGGCGTTTTGGTTGGTGGTTGCCGTAGTTTGTGGATTGTTTGAGGGTTTGGTTGTTGTATCTTTTGGATTAATGTTTTGATCTCAGCGTGAGGCTTTGGGTGATAAGAGAGTGAGGGGGATCAGGTTTATACGATGGATATATCGATATGTTTGAGCGATATGACAATCCATCGGCGTATCAAGGTGTCAACCCATACCGTCCTGCTTTTTTTGCCTCCCCACTTTGGTAAAAGGTTTCCATCTCCACAGCCTGACTCTCATCCTTGTAATACAGCGTCCCTTCATCCTCGTCACTTATCACCCCCTCCTCCAAGCCCTTGTAACTTCTGCGCTGCTGTACCCCATTTCGTTGTTCCTCCCTGACCAAAGACTATACTAGTTGATTCCCAGACAAGTCTGACCCTCCCCAAAACAGTTCGTTGCAACATGACCACCAATAAAGTGGATGAGATAGGTTGGATGACAAGGAAGTGGACCACATATGGATGTGGCCCAGGTAAGTTTGAACTAGCCAAGCCATCTACTCACATTACGCCCTCCATAACCCTGGACCCCTCGGTATCAACACACACTTTATATTCCACCCACAGGGCCAAAAATAAAGCTTTTCTTTTACTTTTTTTTGCTCCAGGTACCCACCAATGGCCAAATATACCGAAGAGGATGTTAAAAATGCCTAGAAAGACATTGCCGCTAGTGTAAGCCAGCGAAAAGCGTCTAATAAGTATAGGATTTTACGTTTTACCCTAAAATACCGTATTAATAATACTTTACTAAGGAACTTTATTTATAAAAATTAATAGTAACTTTTTTATAGTTAAAAAACCTTTATTATTTAATAATTTTTTTATTAAAAAAGCTTTAGTTACGCTTTTACTTATATTAATATAAAAGCTTTAGCGGCTACTTTACTAGTTAAATAAAGTGATTTTAACCCCCTTAATAAGTATTAAATATTTTATTTTATAAATCGTTATTCCGATATTAAAATAAAAGTTAAAAAGAAAATTAATTATATTAAAGTTAACGAAATTACTCCGGAGAATATTAATAAATTCTTTAACCTATATTTCACCGTTAATTAAATTAAGTTTAAATATAAGTATAATTATAATAAAGTAAATATAATAAAAAGTTAAAGAAAAAACAATTTAATTATTAGGTTTTCGAAGTAAAATAAAAAAATTATATACGTTAAATAAAATAGAAAAAGGATTTAAACTATTATATTTAAATATATTTTATAAAATAAAAAAGTTTTTCCCTCCGAAATTATTTTTAAAAGTAAAGACTTTTAAAAGTAATAGTTTAAAGATTAATTAAATAAAAATTAATATATAATTATATTATAAAATAATTAAATTAATAATGATTTTATTATTAATTAATTTAAAAAGATTTTTATATTTAAAATTAAATTTAAAGATTTATAAAAACTTTATTTTTTTATTTATAATAGCTATAGTTTATATATTATTAAAATATAATTTTTATTTATAGATTTTATAATATACTTAAGCTTTATATATTATAGAGCTTTAAAAGTAATATAATAGTTTAAATTAATAATATTTAAAGATTGCGGTATTATAGTTAAACTAATAGCAGGCTACGCTATATATAGGGCGTGGGGCGCCTAGCCGATTATTAAGGAGGTTAGGGGACGGCTAATTAGGTATAGACGAAAGTGCTATAGTGCTAAGGCTCACGAGTAGTCTGTAGGATGTAAAGTGCTAGGGGTAATTAGAGGTATAGCACGACGAGCACATTGCAGGATGCAATGTGCTAAGAGTGATCGAGGCCGTAGTAGGGCGAGCACCTTAGGGTTTTAAGGTTTATATATACGGAGGAACTGGCTGGCGTAGATAGATAGTTCCGTAATATGTAATTTAAATTATATTTACGGCATTTAGTATTTATATTAAAATAAGCTATTATTATATATTGTTTAGCTATACCGAACTAAAATTGTTTAAAAGTGCCTTTAACTAGTATCCCTTTTAGAGGTTTTGGATAGGGGTTCGTTATATACGGTTACTGGAGCGGAGGTCTGGTTTCCGAAAGTAATTTAAAGTCCCGGAAGGCCGAGCGTTAAGGCTAGTATTTTATAATAATTAAACGGTAACGATAATATAGTTTATAGTAGTTAAACGATAATAATAATATAGTTTATAATTTTATATTTAAATAGCGTATTTAGTAAGCGTTTGGGCTCCGGAAACGTATATTTAAGCCCGGAAACGGAATTACTTTCGGGAAGTAAGTAAAAGGCTAATAGTTTATAAACCTTTTACTTTATATTCTATTTACTATAGTATTTTTTAATTTATAAAGTTTAATTAATATATTAATTTACTATATTTATTAGTACTTTATAAGCCTATATTATAGTAATTCTCTTTTATATATTATAAGGCGCCGCCTTTATAATCCTCTTTTCTTTAGTGCTACGGTAACTATCGAATATTTCAGTTAAAATCTTCTTCGCTCTTAGTATACTGCGCCGATAGCTATTTAAGCCTATATTTACAGGCCTTAATAGCACCTATTTTAACAATTTTCTTTTATTTTAATAAATTCTTTATTATTAAAGCTATTAATAAAACGACGTACGATTACGGCACCTAAATATATATAGAAATCGACTACGTTCGGACCGTTATATAGCTTACTTATTTAAACGTAGTTTAAATAACGGTTCGACCCTTCTTTTATAATATAGGGCCTTTAGGGCTTCGCGCGTTAATAGCAGGAGTAAAATATAATTTCGATATCGTTTTAGTTAATCGAATTAAAAAAAATTATTTTTTTATAAGTAATATTACGGTAGCGTTTCTCTACGCGCCCCGACATAGTTAGTAACGCTAAAGTAAAAGAGAGAAAGGAAATATATATATAATAAAAGAAAAGGAAGAAGCGTTAAGGTATAAAGAATACTAATAGCGTATCTTTCGGGACGAAAAATAAAAGAGGAGGCATTATATTATAGACTAACTATATAGTAAGGCAGGATAAAGACTATAGCCGGTCGTAGTAGCTAATTAGGTAGAAAGAAACGACGGACCTATAAAATAGTAAGGCGCTTACTCTTAATAAAAGTAAGCCGGCTTACCTAGCTCACTAATTAGCGTAGTAAGCTAGGACGGATGACTAGGCTTACTAGTAAGTATAGTAAGCTAAGTACGGAGGTATTTAGAGAATAAGGGTCTATATATACGGAGGAACTAGCTAGTATAGATAAATAATTCCGTAGTATATAATATAAATTATAATCGTTAATATTAAACTATTATAATTAAGATAAGCTATTATGTGACGAACCTCTATCCAGAACCTCTGAAAGGAATATCGGTTAAAGGCACTTCTAAATAATCTTAGTTCGGTACAGTTAAATAATGTATAATAAAATGTCTCGATGTAAATATTAGATACCGTAAATATAATTTAAATTGCATACTACGGAACTATCTATCTACGCTAGCTAGTTCCTCCGTATATATAGTCCTCGCGCCAAGCCTAGCACCGTTCTAAATCGATTAACTCGACCCTCGATCTTATTAATACTATTACCTCTGGAATTAGCTTTTCTAAATCGATCCTCGATCTTACTAATCTTATTCTAATTAGTCTTTACTTATATATTAACGATTAGTCTATAATACGCTTTACGCCCTATTAAGTATTAAGCCGTAATACGATACTCCTTTTCCTAGGCTAAAATCCTATCGGCCTAGTTTATTCTTTTACGTTTACTAATATTTATAAGTTCTTTTCTTTTTCCCTTATTTCCTTATACTTTATAATATTTAACCGTATAAATAAGGCGCGACCCGGTATTAGACCTCCGTACCCGAAAATAGTAGATCGCGATAAACTATTTATTTTAATATTACGATTTATTACTATTATAAAGCGTGCCTATTTCTTTTACGAAAAACGTAATTTCTTTTATAAAATTTCTCTCTCCGTTTCCGAGTATTATATTACTTATATATAGTATAATTAGTCCCTTTATAACGCTTATAAATTATTTATTTAATAACTCCGTAAAGTTATTATTTAATATAATTAAATAGAGATAGAGATAGTAGAGGCTAAGTCCTAACGCGCTACTTTAAATTAAAAAATTAACCGTTTACGCCTATAAAAACGAATATAGTTTAAGCAAATAGCTACGGCCGTCTCTTATAGCCTTAATAGTATAAAAGAGCTAAAGTATATTAAGTAGGAAGAAGCTGCGTTAGTTATATAGTTTACTTTACCGCTTAATAACGTTCCTATATTTCCTCCGGCTCCCGCCTCCCCGGATCCCTAGAGCCGTTCCCTAGCGGAGTCTTCTACCCCTATCCCGCTTAATTTTTCTTTTCTGGATCCTACTTTAGGCTTCGACTAGCCGCTTAACTTTTCTTTAGATCCGGGCGCGGCTGGTCCTTCTTTCCTAGCCGCGTTAGATACTGCTAGTAATATACTTTTTACTTCCCGAGGTACTTAAAGCGCGTAATATTATTTATATTTAGTTCCCTTTATACCTTCTAACCTTATAGTATAGTGTGTAGTACGTCGACTACTACGTCGAAGGCGTAGGTTCGATTCCTGTCGAGGTTCTTTTAGCTCCGTCTTATAGTTATTTAGCTATGGGCCGGGGCTAAGTCTTTTTACCCGTTTAGGCTTTAATCGGTCTAAATATTATTAGTAAAATTCTTTTTATTTATTTAGGTAATTAAAGTATATTTATAGTTTTTACGAATTATTTATAACCGAATATTTTAATTAATTAATTAAATACTTTAATTAACTTTTATTAAACCGTAAATCTAATATTTTTTCTATATCGTACTCCTTTTCTTTATTTTCCGCTACTATTTATATATTAACTTTTTTTACGTATAGTACGAGTTCTAAAAGTAAAATATAAAAAGTATATAACCGTAAATATATCGTACTAGGTAATTTTAATTCGAATACTATCTCCGATATTTTCCTTTTAACTTTAAATAATCCTACTCTCCTATAATTTAGCTTTTTACTAGGTTTTTTAGTATATAAATTACGTATAGAAAGGAATATTATATTTCCTCCTTTAAAGTAAGATCCTTTAAGCCTTTTAGTATTATAGTATTTCTATATTTTTTCCTTTATAAACTTTAGTTTTTACTTAAGCTTACCGTAAAATATATATATTTTATTTACTTTAACCCTAGCCCTAAGTACTTTAACCGTAAGTCTTTACCGTAGGTTTACTTTATAACCGAAATTTATAAAGAATAATATAGCTTTAATCGTTTTAATTAGCGATATATTATATACTAATTATACCGTAAATAATAGTTTAATTTAATTATCTTACTCGAAATTAATATAATTCTATAAATATTATTTTACGATTTAATTAAGCCGTTTTATTTAACTATTTATTTAAAGGTAGTAAGCCGAAAATACTTTATTTACTACCCCTAGCCTCGTTATTAACGCTCTTTAAAACTTCGATACGAATTTAGTATTACGGTCCGTAATAAACTTTTTTAACTATATATATATTAATATAATATACCGTAATACTATATCCGCTAACTATTTTACTAACTAAGTCTCCTTATAAGGTAAGAAATATACTTATTTAGTAAGTCTATTAACTACCGTTAATATACTATCGTACTTAACGCCGGTTACCGTATCTTTAAACTTTAGTAATTTAGTAATAAAGTCTATCGTAATTAAACTTTATAGCCGTTTTATTACCGGTAATGGTTTTAGAAATCTATAGGGCTTATACTTCGTAACCCTCGTTTTCTCGTATATATAGTATAACTAAATAATTTCTTTAGCGTTATTTTTAATCCTTAATTAGTTAAAGTACTACTTAATTTTTTTTATAGTTTTAACGATACCTATATATTCTCCGAGCTTCGATATATAAATCTCTATTATTAATACCGTTCTATTATTTAGCCTTACGTACGCTCGATTTCTATATTATAGTCTTCCCTAACTATTTTTTTAAATACCTTACGGCTTTAGCTTTTCCTATTAGTATTATTTTATAATATCGTCGCTTAACCTTCCTTAGTACTTACTATTAAAAGTAACCTATTTACGATATATTATATAATATTCTATTTACGGCTATAGTAAATACTTAAAAGTATTATCGGGCGCTTCTTTAAGTAATAATAGTAACTTTCTAAGTATATTTTTATAGTAATTAGCTTACCGGCTAAATATATTTACCTTAGCGTTCTCCGAATCCTTTTTATAGTTAATTTAAAAATTAAATTCCGAGAGGAACTTTAACTATTGTATTTACCGTACGTTAAGGACCTTTATAGTAATAAAGTACTGTAGATTTTTATAATCTATATAGATCTATACCTTATACTTAGTACTGCTAAGGTATAGCTTTTACTTCTCGAACGTTTCGATAATAGCGAGTAGTTCCTTATCGTAAATCGGGTAGTTCTAACGTACTTCTTTAAGCTTCTTCGAAAAAAAAGTTACCGGATATAGTTTACCGTCGTCGTCTTACTACCTTAATTATTTACCGATCGTATAATTTAATATATCCGCTTTAATTTTAAATAGTCGATTAGGGTTTAATAATTTAAGTATTAGGTCCTTTAAAATAGCTTTTTTTAGCTTCTGGAAGGCTTATTTCTCTTCTTACCTTTACCGGAACTTTACGTCTTTCTTAATTAAATAATTAAATAGTCTCGCGATACTTACGTAGCCCCGGATAAATATCCGATAAAAGTTTATAAACTTTAAAAATTCCTTAATATATATTTATAATTACGGCGTAGGCTAGTTTTTAACTACCGCGATTTTCTTAAGCTTTATACGAACCTTACTTAACGATATTAAATATCCTAAATATACTATTTTCTATATATAGAACTCGCTTTTCTCCTTATTAATTAAGAGTCTAGCTCCGTATAGCGCGTTAAATATCTTTCGTATATACCGCTTATACTTTTTTAAAGTGCGTAAATAAATAAAAACGTTATTAAGGTAATATATTATTATTTTATCGAGGTACTTCCGTATCGTATAGTTAATAAGAGATTAAAACGTCGTAGGCGCATTAATTAGCCTAAATAGTATTACGAGATACTTAAAATAACTATAAAATATACGAAACGCTATTTTTTATTTATTTCCTTCTTTAATCCGTATATAAGCGTACCCGATAGGTATATTTAAGCGTATAAAGTATCGCGCCTTTACTAATTAACTTTATAACTTAAATATTAACGATAGCGGATAATTATTTTTTACCGTTTCGTTATTTAATTAGCGGTAATCTATATATAATCGTAAGCTACTATCTTTTTTCGGTACGAAAAATACGGGGTATTTTACTAATAATATAGACTCTTTAATATATTTTTTTTTTAAATTTTTATTTAAGTATTTCCGTAATTCTTTACTTTATTTATTATTAATATAATAAACTTTAAATAGCTATAGCTTAGTTCCTTTTTTTAATTTAATTTCGTAATCCTACGGTCTTTACTTTAAAAGCCCTTTTAAGTATTTAACCGTAAAGGCTAGATATCCTTAATATTTTACCGGTATTACTTTTTTCTTACCTTTCTTTACGTTATTATAATAAATATATTTATTAGCCTTCGATATTTCTATTAACGTCGTTAACTTTATTTTTTCGATCTTACTACCTATATTAATAAAATATATTATTATTTCCTATACTCTTTACGGTAGTATCGTAAAGGATATTTATTTTATACTTTACTCTATACGTATTTCTAATTTTCTATCGTTAATTAGATACTTTTAAAACTCTTTTAATTATAAGTAGCTACTATCCTTTTAATCGATATTTAGGTTATAGTCTTTATACTATAGTTACCTTAGGATTATATCTTTCGAGGGTCCTATATTTATAATATCGAATATAATTAATATTGTTTTTCCTTTAACTATAATATTTAGAAGTAGTATTTCCCTATAGACCTTTTATATAAGAAATGGTCCTTATATAACGATTTATTTTTTTTTTTTTTACGGTATATAAGCTTAATATACAAACTATAACGAAATTAAATTCGTTTTTATATTACCGTTTATTAATATTATTATTTAGAGATCCTTCTATCGTATAATAATTTAAAAATATTTATTTTTCTTACTTCCTTCCTATACGGTAACGACCTTGCTAATAAGCGCCGGGTTATTATCCTATACCTTCGCCTTACGTTAATACCTTCGAAAATACCGTTCATAGTCCGTTAAAGGTTAACGGCCCCCGCGAAAGGCCGTAAATCATTTCTTAAACGGTTATATCGTTTAAAAGCGTCCTTTTACTTTAGATTAACTAATAATATAAAGTTTTTTAACTACGCCTACCTAGCTTCCTCTTATTTTCCGTCTTTAGTATTTTTTTATACTTACGCTTAATAACGGTTTTTTTACTTAATTTTAAGTATCTTAACTTAATAATATCGTTTAACTTTCTTTCGTAAATATATAATATAGTCTAGGCTTTAATACTATTTTAATACTATTTTTTTCTATAAATATATACTATCGTTTATATTCTAACTATCTATATATTCGATATAATACTTTATATATTTTAATACGATTTATATTACTTAAAGGCTATCCTTTAGTTTAATTAAATCTTAAACTTTTTATAAAACGTAGTCGTTTAAATCTTTTTATTAAGCTTTTTCTTACCGGGTTATAATCCTTTTAATTAACTATAGCTTACTTTCTTTACTTACTTTATATACCGGCTAATAATTATATAGCGACTTACTTTAATAATACTTTATATATTCGTATATAATATATTAAAACTAAGGTATTCTCCGATACTTCGGATACTTAGGATAAAGCTATACCGTATCCTTTTTATAGGGTATATACTATATAGGTATTAATATATTTTTTAATAATTTCGCGATTCCGATACTAGCGACCTTCCTACCTTTTTAATACTTTTCCTAGCTTTTATATAAAAGTTTTATAAGCTATAATATATCCTATAAAATAATAATTCTATATTTATTATATTATCTCTTTAATATTATTTACTTAATAGGTCCTTACGTAAGACCTTTATCTTTAACGACCTTCGTAGTAACTTCCGTAATAATTTATACTATTTAATTTTATAAAGCCTATATTTAAAAATCTTTTTTTTTATATTTCGCTTTTAACCTTTTTAATATTTCTTTTATTTCCTAAAACTCTATATTTTCCTATCCGGTATACTAATTAGAGTTTTTTTCGGAGCTTATCGCTTTACTTTATTAATATTTAATAGCTATTACTTTTATAATTTTTAGTCCCTTTAATATAGTAATTAATACGATTTCCTTTTTTTATCCGAGCCGTTTAAGTGCCCTATAGTCTTTTTTAAAGTATTTTGCTTTACCGTAGTTAAAATATTTAAAGTTATTTTTATTTTAACCTCGGCCTTACGGCCTTTACTGCTATATAGTATTAACGTTTATCGGTCTTAAGTATATAGTGCCGGAGTAGCTAATACTAAGGTATTTCCGTTTACGTTTATTATTAAAGCGGTTACTATTAAAGTATCCTTTATAGCTATTACTATAGTTACCTCTACTGTTACCTCCTTTCTTTTTTATATAATACTTAAATTACCGATCGTCGATCTATATAACTATAATAATATATTTATCGATAGTATCGGGCCTTATCTTTTTATATAATTTATTCTTTACTTTATCCTTAAAGCTATAATAAAAAAGCTATATTAATCCTTTATTATTAATAGCGTTACGTAAGTTATTAATTTTAAATTAAGTTACGTAGTTGGCTACCGAACGCGTTTAGCGTAAACTTAAGAGTTTACCCTATACGCGCCTTACTTTATTATACTCCTTAAATACTTCCTTAAGCTTAACCTTAAAGGTACGATAGCTTTCGAAGTATTCTATAATAATTTTTTTTTAATCCTCCGGCTTTTACTTATAATAATTGTCGAGGATAGGCTCGAATTATATAAAAGCCCTATCTTTAAGCCTAGTAACCGCGAAAATTATTTTTAACTTTTCGTTAGTAAATTAGTTTAGGTATTAACGAAAATAAATTTTAAATTAAATTAAAAACCCTTTAAGCTTTACCTTTTTTCTTTTATAGCGCTCCGGTATTAGAAACTTAATAATCGACTTAAACGTAATTAAAATAGCGAAAATCTATTCCCGGGTCTATTAAGCTTTATCCTCGAGCTTTTTAAAACGCTTAATAATTTACTTTACGGTAAAAGGTATAGGTCTAGCGGAAGGTCCTTCGGCGTTTAGGCTAGACGGGACGCCTTTTATTTAAACGTTTTTAGGTCCGGCTATAGTAGTAAAGAAACGCTTTTAATTTATTTATAATAGAGTTAAAGTAAATATATAATATATAACGAACCCTTATCTAGAACCTTTAAAAGAAATATCGGTTAAAGGTACTTCTAAATAATCCTAGTTCGGTATAGCTAAATAATATATAATAAAATATCTCGATATAAATACTAAATACCGTAAATATAATTTAAATTATATATTACGGAACTATTTATTTACGCTAGCTAATTCCTCCGTATATATAGTCCTCGCGCTAAGCCTAGTACCGTTCTGGATCGATTAACTCGACCCTCGATCCTATCGATACTATTACCTCTGGAGTTAGCTCTTCTAGATCGATCCTCGATCCCACTAATCCTATTTTAATTAGTCTTTGCTTATATACTAACGATTAGTCCGTGGTGCGCTCTACGCCCCACTAGGTATTAAGCTGTGATATATTATTATATATTATTTAGCTATATCGAACTAAAATTATTTAAAAATGCTTTTAACTAGTATTTCTTTTAGAGGTTTTAGATAAAGGTTCGTTATACTTTAGCTACTCTATATTCTCCTTTGCTACTACTTTTTCCTCCACTACCTTCCCTTTAATGCGGGCCTCTTTTAGTTTATAGAGCTTTATAAACTTAAAATTCGAGTTTTTTTTATTTAATTTACGCTTTTTTTTTACTTCCTAAGCCTTTTAAGCGTTTTATTAGTACTTTACCGTATTAGCTTTATAGATAAATACTTATAACGAACCTTTATCTAAAACCTTTAAAAGGGGTACTAGTTAAAGGCACTTTTAAATAATCCTAGTTCGGTATAGCTAAATAGTATATAATAATAGCTTATTTTAATTACAATAGTCTAATACTAACGATTGTAACTTATATTATATATTGCGGAACTACCTATTTATACTAGCTAGTTCCTCCGTATATATAGACTTTAGGACCCTAAAGTGCTTGTCGTGTTATACCTCCGGTTATTCCTAGTACATTATATTTTGCAAAGTGCTTATCGTGTTATGCCTTCGATTATTCCTAGTATATTGTATCCTGTAGAGTGCTTATAGGCCTTAGCGCCGTAGTACTCTTTAGATAACCTTAATTAGCTATCTCTTAACTTCCTTAATAATTAGCTAGGGACGTCCTGCGCCCTATATACTCCGCGGCCTGCCGTTAGATTAACTGTAATAATATTTTAGATTTTAATATAAATATAGTATTAGTAAAAGTCTTTACTATAAGCCGTTTTCCGGCCGGTAAGTAAGTCTTTAACCTTTTTAGTTACTTAGGAATTCTTTACGGTATAGAAAGTAAGTATTTTTAAAGAGAGATTTAAAGGTATTATAGGGACTATTACTTAGTTTAAAAAAAGCGGTTTACGTTTATATATAGGCTATAATGCTATCCTACTTTAATGGCTAATAATATTTTTTTTCCTAAAGTCCTATTTACGGGTAAAGTTATATAGCTGGACTAAATCGACTTTACCGTTAAACGTAAAATTAATAAAAACGTCGTTTATAATTATAAGCCTCTTATACACCTTTTTTATATTAAAAAAGTAATTAATATTAAAGGGTTATAGACCGTAAAAGTAATAGAAAAGTAAGAAAAAAAAATATTATTTCTATAATACCGGATTATAAAGTCGTTAATAATATATATTAAAATAGGTGCTATTAAGGCTTATAAATATAGGCTTAAATAGCTATCGGCACAGTATATTAAAAGCGAAAAAGACTTTAACTGCAGTATTCGATAGTTACCGTAGCATTAAAGGAAGGAGGATTATAGGGGCGGCGCCCTATAATATATAAAAGAGAATTATTATAATATAGGTTTATAAGGTATTAATAAATATAGTAAATTAATATATTAATTAAACTTTATAGATTAAAAAATACTATAGTAAATAAAGTATAAAGTAAAGGTTTTATAGGCTATTAGCTTTTTATTTACTTCCCGAAAGTAATTTTATTTACGGGCCTAAACGCGCGTTTTTAAGGCTCGAACGCTCGCTAGATATATTATTTAAATATAAAGTTATAAACTATATTACCGCTACCGTTTAATTACTATAGATTATATTACCGTTACCGTTTAATTATTATAAAGTACTAGCTTTAACGCTCGGCCTTCCGGGACCTTAAATTATTTCCGGAAGCCGAACCTCCGCTTTAGTAATAAAATAGTGAGAAAACACACAAACCAACCACAACACCATAAATATACCCTTAACAGGGTATATAAATGAGCGGACCTCCGTGACAGTAGCTCGCTCGCAGGCCGCACTCCACGTAGGACAAAGAAAAGACTCTATAGGCTCGCAGACCACATAATAAGTACCTGATCGGCCTAATCAGAGGGCCAGAATTACCTGCACGCGTGTAAGGCACAAAAATATAAAGAAATAAAAGTCGATAATCTATTTAAAATAGAATGTCCGAAGTAAACCGCTTATATATATAACCCCTAAACCTCCGAATCTTCCGAGAGCCCTACTTCCTTACTTAAACCTTTAGACCTATGGCCGCACCCTAAACTAAATCTCCCTTCGCATTTAATTATTATAAACTAGTAAGTAAATATATATATAAAAAAAAATATCTTTTTTAAGCGAAAAAAAAATATTATTTAATAAAAAGAAAAAAAAATAATTTAATTTTACTACTCCCTTATTTATTTTCCTTTAATTAGAGAAAGAAATATCCTTACTTTTCGGATCTTAAAGTATATTTCCGTTCCTATCGAGTTATTATAATTAGCGACTTAACGATTTTTTCTCTTTATTTTTAAGGAACTTTAGGAACCTACTTTTATTTTATAAAATAAAATATATAATTAAATAAAAAGTATATTATTAGCGACTTTAAATAATTATAAATAAAAGGCCGGATAATTATTAGCCTAAAAAGAAGCGGCGAGTTTATTATTATAAAAATACGGAGCTTAAAAGGAATTACTATTTTATTTAATTATTAAAAATCGTTTAATATACTATATAATCTAAATTTTTTATAATTAAAGGGAAAACTTATAATATATTTATTTTCCTTAATAGTAATAATTAAAACTAACGGAAAACAAAAGAGTAAAGTAAACCGGAGAAATAATAGGGATTTAAATAACGATAAAAAAATATTTAATAAGTAAAATCCTTCCATATTTATTAAGTTTTTTAAACCTTTCCTCCTCTATTTTTTATTATATACCTTTTAATTAAGCTTATACCTTAAAAACCTCTTTATATAAACTATTTATAACCTTATTATTTTTTTCCTTACTATACTTATAGTTTTATAGTTTTTATAATAACGATTTTTTTTTAAACCTTTATTACCGTTAAATCCTCCTTTTTACTATATAAAGTACTTCCCTAAAAATAAATATAATAATACTTTAAAACCTAAAGATTATATTCTTATATTCCGCTTTATTTACCGTAAATTAACTTCTTTATTTTTACGTTAAAATTATATTAAAAAGTATAACGGATATAAAATATTAAATAAAAAATAACGTCCGCTTAATACCCTTTTTAATCCTTCGATAAGTCTATATAAATTAAAATACTAGTAGTAACGTTATAAATATTTATTATTTAGTAGCTTCCAGTATTAATATAAATAAGGAGGACCTAATATCGTTAATTAAAAGCGTTATAATTATTATTAAGTAGGAAAAAACGTATTAACGATTTTATTATAATAAGGTTTAAAGGTTCTTTAAGGATTTATATATAACGCTTAAGGATTTCTTAAAAAAAGTACCGAAAAATATAAGTAAAGACTAAATTAATAAGTTATTACTTAGCTTTTAATTAACCTTAAAGATTATATATTATATAAATAAAGGAAGCTATATAGATATTATAAATATAAATCCGATTAAAGAATATCGTTATTTTTAAATTAAGAAAAAGATATTTAATAATATTAATCTAAAATTACCTTACGAAAGTAATATTAATTTAATTAAACCGTTTTTTTATAATATAATCTCTTAAGTTAATAATTAAGTTAAGGTTAAAACGAATAAATTAAAAAATATTATTACTTTAAAGAAGGAAGATACTATACGGAGGACTAAAGCTATAGACTTTATTAATACTTTAAAAGCGTATTTTCCGTATAATTTCTTTAACGAGATTATTAGGAAGGCTAAATTCCTTACTAATAATAAAATTTTTTTACAATATATTATAAATAAACTTCGGAAAAAGCGTTAATAATATTATTCTATAAAAAATTAAGAGAGAGTAGCGTATAGTACGATCTATAATTAAAGGGTTATCGAAAAGGAAGAAAAGCTAGCGTTCCTTTTTTTACTTTAAACTATATAAATAGTAAATCTTTATTTTTCGCTATTTACCTAGCTTATAAAATACGATTATTTAATATTTATATAAATTATTTAAAAAGGAAAGAGTACCCTATTAAATCTTTTTTCTATTAAAGCCTATAAAATAGATTATATAGTTCTATCCTCTAATTATAAATACTTATATTAATTTTCATTATTCTTACTTATTCTTTATTTTTTTTAATATTTATTAATTACTTTCTTATAATAGCTTTTTTTTTCGGGGAACCTACTATTTTATTTAATTAAATAGTAAAATAATAAAAAAATATACAAACCAACCACAACACTACAAATATACCCTCAACAGGGTGTATAAATAAACGCACCTGCGTAATAGTAGCTCGCTCGCAGGCCGCACTCCACGTAGGATAAAGAAAAGACTCTATAGGCTCGCAGACTACATAATAAGCACCTGATCGGCCTAATTAGAGGGCCAGAATTGCCTCCACGCGTGTAAGGCACAAAAATATAAAGAAATAAAAGTCGATATCCTATTTAAAATAGAATGTCCGAAGCAGACCGTTTATATATATAACCCCTGAACCTCCGAATCCTCCGAGAGCTTTACTTCCTTACTTAAACCTTTAGGCCTATAGCCGTACCTTAAACCAAACTTCCCTTTGCATTTAACTACTATAAACTAGTAGGTAAATATATATATAAAAAAAAAAAAATATTTTTTTAAATAAAAAAAAAATATTATTTAATAAAAAGAAAAGAAAATAATTTAATTTTACTATTCCTTTATCCATTCTCTTTTAATTAAAGAAAAAAATATATTTACTTTTCGGATTTTAGAGTATACCTCTGTCCTTATCGAGCTATTATAACCGGCGACTTAACGATCTTCTCCCTTTATCTTTAAGGAACTTTAAGAGCTTACTTTTATTCTATAAAATAAAGTATATAATTAGGCGAAAAGTATATTATTAGCGACTTTAAATAGTTATAAATAGGGGGCCGGATAATTATTAGTTTAGAGAGAAGTAGCGAGTTTATCGTTATAAAAGTACGGAGCTTAAAAGAAGTTACTACCCTATTTAGTTATTAAAAGTCGCTTAATATACTATATAGTTTAAACTTTTTATAATTAAAAGGAAGATTTATAATATACTTATTTCCTTTAATAATAATAATTAGAATTAACGGAGAATTAAAGAATAAAGTAAATTAGGGAAGTGGTAGGGATTTAAATAGCGATAAAAAGGTATTTAATAAGTAAAATCTTTCCGTATTTATTAAGTCCTTTAAGCCCCTCCTTCTTTATTTTTTATTACGTATCCTTTAATTAAATTTATATTTTAAAAACCTTTCTATATAAGCTATCTATAACCTTATTATTTTTTTTCTTATAATACTTATAGTTTTATAATTTCTATAATAACGATCTCTTTTTTAAGCTTTTATTACCGTTAAATCCTCTTTTATATTATACGAAGTACCTCCTTAAAAATAGGTACGGTAATATTTTAAAACCTAAAAACTATATTCCTACGCCTCGCTTTATTTACTATAGGCTAGCCTCTTTACTTTTATATTAAAGTTATATTAAAAAGTATAACGGATATAAAATATTAAATAAAAAATAGCGTCCGCTTAATACCCTTTTTAATCCTTTAACGAATTTATATAAACTAAAATACTAATAATAACGTCGTAAATACTTATTATTTAATAGCTTCCGGTATTAATATAAATAAAGAGGATTTAATATTGTTAGTTAAAGGTATTATAATTATCGTTAAGTAGGAAAAAGCGTATCGACGATTTTATTATAATAGGGTTTAAAGGTTCTTTAGGGATTTATATATAACGCTCGAGGATTCCTTAAAAAAAATATTAAAAAACGTAAGTAAAAACCGAATTAATAAATTATTACTTAACCTCTAATTAATTTTAAAGGTTATATATTATATAAATAAAAGAAGTTATATAAATACCGTAAATATAAGTCCGATTAAAGGGTATCGTTATTTTTAAGTTAAAAAAAAATATTTAATAATATTAATCGAAAATTACTTTATAAAAGTAATATTAATTTAATTAGGCCGTTTTCCTATAATATAATTTCTTAGGTTAATAATTAGGTTAAAGCCGAAGCGAATAAGCTAAAAAGTATTATTACTTTAAGGAAAGAAAATACTGTACGGGGGACTAAAGTTATAAACTTTATCGATACTTTAAAAATATATTTTTCGTATAATCTCTTTAATAAGATTATTAGAAAAGCTAAATTCCTTATTAACGGTAAATTCTTTTTACGATATATCGTAAATAGACTTCGGAAAAAGTATTAATAATATTATTCTATAAGAAATTAAAAAAAGTAATATATAGTACGATTTATAATTAAAGGGTTATCGAGAAAGAAGAAAAGCTAGCGTTCCTTTTCTTACTTTAAGCTATATAAATAGTAAGTCTTTATTCTTTATTATTTACTTAGCTTATAAGGTACGATTATTTAATATTTACGTAAACCGTTTAAGAAGGAAAGAGTACTTTATTAAATTTCTTTTTTATTAAGGCCTATAAAATAGGTTATATAGTCTTATCCTTTAATTATAAATACCTATACTAATTCTCTTTATTTTTACTTACTCTTTATTTTTTCTAATACTTATTAATTACTTTTTTATAATAGCTTTTTCTTTCGGGAAACCTATTACTCCGTTTAATTAAGTAATTAACAATTTTACTACTTAAATATCTATAACCTCTTTTATTAAAAAACTTTTTAATTAAGTTAAAGGAATCCTCGACCTTATAGTATACGATTAATCCGAGGTTACTATTAATTTTATTTAAAAGCTTTTACTTACTATCTTTACTTATTATTTTACTAACCTTACCCGCGCTTTTAATAATTAAAATATTATTTATAAAAGGTACGTTTAGATTTAACGTCTTACTTACATTTATAACTCTATTATACTTAAAAAAGTTAATATTTATTATAATATTTCTTTTCCCTATTAAGCTACTCTTTAGTACCTTAAAATTTCCCTTTTAGATCCTAATTACGTAACGGTTCCCCTTTACTTTAAATAGTTCCTCCTTAATTTAACGAAAAAGGGAAGTAAAAAAAAGTAATAAATATTTTTTAAGGATATTAATATAAATAAAATTATTATTAATTATATTTTTAAAGTATTATCGAGTAGTTTAGTTAAATAGGTTTTTATCGAACGGTTTAACAGGTAATTTTTCGGGCGTTAGCTTTTCGAAATCGTTAAATAGGTTTATTACTTTAAAGGCTTATTTATCTAAACTACCGGATTATTATAAGTATTACCTTTTTAATTAAACTTTAACCGATATTAATATACGGAATTTAATTATATTAATCCTTACGATAAGTACGATTAAAGTTATTATTAGTCTTTCGTAACGTTCTCCGATAAAACTAAAATTAAAGTAATATAATTATACTTTAGTTACGTAAAAAGAAAAGACTTCGATTAGAAATATAGGAATTATTAATATAAAGGTATTTATTATTTATAGTCTAGTATTAATAAAAATAATTATTACTTCGAGGATCTCGGTAATAATAAATTATTAAAATTAAATCGTAGTATAGTAAACTTAATTTTTAATAATAAAAAAGTTAATTAAAATTAAAAGTAAGAAAAATAATAAATTAAGTATAAAGCGCTTAAGAAATAGTAACTAAATAAAAAAAAAGAAAGAAAAGAAAAAAAATAATCTTCCTTTATTTCTAATTAAAGGAAGAAATATAAAAAGAAAAGGAGATAGGAAAAAAGAAATAATAAAAAAAAAAAAATAAAAACTAAAAAAATATAATATAATAATTTTTACTTTAAATAGTTATCTTCCTTAATATCTTTCCTCCTTTTAAAAATAAATAGCTTTAATAGCTTTATTCTTATAATATAAACTTTAATACCCTTTTAAAAAATAATAATTATAATATCCTTATTATTATTTTTTTTAATTACTTAAAAAGTCCTTTAGTTTACCTTTCTTTAAAACTACTTTTATACTTTTACCCTTCTTAAATCTCTTTTATATTTTAATATTCTTCCGTTTTATTTTAATCTTCCTCTTAATTATTATCCTCCCTAATATTTCTTTTACTATCTTTTTTTCTTTATCCTTATTTTTTACTATATTTATACCTTCCTTTACTTTATTTTTAGGTACTTACTTAACTTTTCCTAGTTTTAATTATATATCCGTATCCTTTTTATTTATATATATATCTTTTAACCTAGAAAACTTCTTTACTTTATTTAATATATAAAAAATTTATAACGGTACCCTATTTAACGTTTCTAAAAAATAATAAATATTATTTAGTTTAACCTTTTTTACTTTAAAAAAACCGTTTTAATAATACTATAACTTCCTTACTATACTTATATTTAACTTTTTATTTATTTTATATATTAATACTAAATTCCTCCTTTTAATTATATTACTTTTAAGCCTAATATTACGAATCCCTTTCCTATTCTTTTTCGCCGTAGCTTTTTATTTTACTATATTAATCCTCTTAACTATTAAAGTTAAATTTATTTTTTATAATTTTAATAGTTTCGCCTTTACTTTTATTAAATTTATAACCGCTCTTTCCTTTTAGTCTCTCTTTAATCTATTAGAACTAATCTTTTCCTATTAAACGACTTTTTATAATAGTATATTCTTTTCGATCGGCGTAATAAAGTTAAACTTATATATTAAATAAAAAGTATTATATTTATAAATACTTTATATCGTAATTCTATTAGTAAATAATATATAAAGGAACTATTACTTTTAATTCTTCCCTATCCCGTCTATTATTTTTATTAATATTAATATAATTAAAATATAATTAAACTTTATTACTCTATTTACTTTTACGTTATAAAGTAAAATTACTATCCGGAAAACTTCTAACCTCTTTAAAATCTCTATAGCTTCCTTTTTAAATTCCGATCCGCCGTTTACTATTACGATTAAAGGATAATCCTATCTAAAGATAATATCGTATAAAATAAAGTTCTTTACTTTAAAAGCTTTACTTAAGTTTAAAACCTTTATTTTCTAAATACTTAATTAAATTATCCCTTACCTTTAAAAAATAAGTTTTTTCTTTAGAAACTATTAATAAAAATTAAATATTTAAATATTACTTCGTAAATAAAATAATTAAAGGTTTAGTATATAAATATTAGTTTTTTTAACGCTTCGGGCTTTATTATTAATATTATTTATATATTTTAATTTAAGCTTCGATATTAATATATATACCTTTTTAATAATAGTTTTTTACTACTCGAGTATAGGTAGCTTCTCGTCCTTTATAACCTATTTTATTATAATATATATTAAAGACTTTTTTTTACTCGATTAAAGGATTAATAATTTTTTTAAAGGGAAAGCTTCTTTTATTTAGCTTAAAGAATAAAACTTTATTTTTGAGAATTATTTTTAAGGTATTATTTTTAATAATTTAAACGTTAAACTTTGTCCTAGCCCTTAACTCCGTATTAATCGCGAGGAATTCGGTAATAATATAGAAGTAAGGAGATTATAGTCCGTTTAAATAGGGGCCTTACTTAATAATTTCTTTTTTCTTTTTTTTAATATTTACCCGCTAAATACTTATTTCCTAGATATCGTTCTTCTAGATCCTTACGTTAATTTTATTATTAATATTTAGTTTTAACTTTTTTTCTTTTAAATTAGAGAAGTTAAATAGCTTTTTCGATAGTACGTTTACTATAAGGTTTTTACTTTTAAAAATATAAATAATAATAAAGTCGAAAAATCTAATTTATTTTAATTATTTTATTATTAAAGCGCCGGAAACGTTATTAGTTACCCCTTAGATTTAGTAGACTACTATTTAAGTATCCGTTTCTACCGTAAAGTATACCCCGAAAAAATACCTTTTAAATCTCTTTAAAGTATATAACAGTCCTTTTAATTCTCTCTTAATAGCATTATACCTTTATTTAACCGGGCTCTAAATATTACTTTTAAACCGATAAAAGTACTGTTTTTTATTAGGTCCTACTTATTTAATTACCGCTCTTTACCCTATTAAGTTTATATTAAAAATAATAAAAATTCTATTAAAACGATTATTATTAAACGTTAAAGAAGTTAAATATAGTACTTTTATAATTAAAAATATAAACTACTTTATTATACTTTATTAAACTTCTATTTATTCTTATTTCGTATCCTTCCTTATTAAGAAATATAGTAAAACTATAATTAAATTAAAGAGCGGTACCTATAATCGATAGTAGCCGGTAATCCTTAAGAAAGCGCGAATATCCTTTAAATTATAATAAGTTCGTTATTTCCTTATTTTTACTATTTTTATTTAATTAGGGAGGTATCCGTCCGGTATATAGAAATAATTAAAGATAATAATTTCTTATTTATATTAAAGGGATTTTATAATTATAATAGTAGCTCCTGTAAGTTTATAATTAAATAAGACTATATCGATATTCTTTAAATACTTTAAAACCTACTTTTTAACTCTTAACTTCTTTTCTTTATTATTATAGTCCTACTTTAACCCTTTTATTATAATATCGTTTAAGTATAGTTAATATATTTATAAAATAAAATTTTAAAAGACTTTAATTATAGCTTTTTAAAATTAAATTACCGAGTTAATAGCTCCTTAAAGTAAAATATATATCCTAAATAGGCTAATAAGTATCGCGAAGGTAGTAAAATCTTAGCTCGTTAAAACTAATTTAACTTAATTATATTTAAAAAAAAAGTCGAGTAAGGAAGTAATAAAGTACCCTTTAAAGTCTTTATTAAACTTTTTAATATTTAGAGAAATAAAGATATTTCGTTAAATAACTTTATTATATTTTTAAATATTATTAATTAAACGGAAATTACTATTTTTTTTCTTTATTAAAAACCAGTTATTATAGTAAAGACTATACGCTTCTTTAATAATATTTTTTTTAACCCGTTCCCTAAAGAGTTTAATAACTTTCCCTATAAGTAGTTTTAAAATTAAAATAGACTTACTTTATTATATATTATAAAAGATAATTTTAATATATTAAATAGGGAAAACCTTTTTAAAGATCTATCTATATTTAATAAAATCCTAAACTAAAGTAGCCTTTCCTATAAATAAAATTACCGTAAATACCTTAACTTTTTAATTTATTAAAATATTAATAGTTTATTTAATTAAATTAATTAATCGTTTTAAAGTAAAGTATAACTTTTTAATTACTTTAAAAAACTTAAAAACTATAATATTATCGAATTTTAAGCCGTATTATAAAGATTTTTTAACTACCGCTTATTTCTTTGCTTTTTAGTTTAGGTTTCCTTTAGGAGTATTATTATTTAACCTAATATTATTAATTAATTTTACTTTTTTATTTACCCTTTTATATATTATTATAGTAATAATAGTTTCCGTAAGCGTTAATTAAACTTATTTAAAAATAATAATTAAATTAATTTTAATATTATTTTTTTTTTAAAAAGGGGTAAGGGTAAAGGTAAGCAACGTTTATATAGTTATATAATAAAGAAGCTATATTAACCTAATTAAATAAAAGATTAATTAAATATCTTTAAATATATAAATATAATATCGGGCTTAAATAAAGTTATTATATTAATTATTTAATTAGATAGTAACGATATTTTTAATAGTAGTAACGACGGTAATATTAATAGTATTAAATATAGACCTATTATAAAGGTCGGTGGTAATAATCGTTTTTTCCTAAAGATTTTATTTAAAGTTAGAGTTTTTATTTTAATTTCTACTTTTCTAGACTAAAATAAAAACTTTTCTTTCTAATATCCTCTTTTTCTTTCTTTTTAATTACTAATATTTTTTTTTCCTTTACTTTTAATATTCCTCTTTTCTTTATTTTTATAGGAAATAATATTAAATATTAAATAATAATTTAATAATAGTAAACTTAACTCTCTTAAAATAAAATTAAGTAAAAAACGTTTAGTTCCTTTATTTAGTCCTTTAATTACTTTATTTTTTTCTTTTAACTCCTTTATTACTTACTTAAGGATAGGTATTTTATTATTAATTAGTCCCTTAAATACTTATAAAGGTTAATTAATAAAAAAAGTATTACTTCGATCCCTACTATTATATTCTACTTTTATTTTATTAATTACTTCCTTCTTTACTATATAAGCTTTAATTAGCTTTCCCTTATATAATATATTTACGTTAATTATACGGCCTTTTATAAAATTAAAGGTAAAGCTTATATCCGTAAAGAACGGGATTTTTAATAATAAATTATAAAAACCTAGCGCTTTAATATTATTAATAATAAAGAAATAATATAAAATTAAAACTCTAATTAGTATTACTAAAGCCTAAATTTTATCTATAAACGTAACCGGATCTCTATAAAGGCTTTTAAATTATAAATTAATTAATATTATTAATAAATAAAACCTTTTAATTATAGCTTTATTAATTAAGTTATACTCGGAACCTATATTTAATATTATTAGTACTTTTTTTAAAGTTAATAAAATAAAATTATAGTATAATAATAAAACGTTATAAATACGAATAACGGCTTTTAAGAAATTTCGCTTACTATCGGAAAGCCGGTTAATAAACGTAAATAGTAAAATCCGTAATCGCTTTTCTAAACTATTATTTAGTTAAACCTTACCCTTAATAATTCTTTTTTAAATACCTCTTTTAACTATACTATATTTACTATCCGTTATAATATTATATAAAGTAAAAACTATTTTCCTTTAATTAAATAAAGAAGTCTTATTATATTTAACTATTTAAAAATTCGTCCGGACCGTTAATAGTAAAACCTCTTCCTTTTATAAAACTTCTTTTTTTTTATCTAGAATATTCTTAAAAGATCTACGCTACTCGATTATTTTAATATCCTCGGCTATATTCTTTATATAATCTATTAACCGGTAAATAAATATAGGTAAAACCCTATAATACTTTTTTAATATAAACTTAATTTAACTATAAATATACTTTTTAGCTTTCTCGGTAATATAATTTCTAAAGTTCTTTACCTTACTATTAAATAACCTTAAGTTACTCCGGACTTTATTCCCCTAATCGGACGAAACTCCTTCTTTAATTACTTTTAGTTTTTCCTATACGGGAGTAAGTATTACTTTTAGATTTTTAGCTAAAGCTAGGTTATCCGTATTTTTTTCCGGTATATCCTTGATTTTTACTCTCTTTACTCCTTACGCGCTTATTCCTACTTTTACCTTTTAATTATAAACGATTATTAGGACTTTATTAAAGCGCTTTAAAATACTTTTAAATAATTATTTCTCTTTTAAATAACGTTATAAAATATTTTTAATAATATAATTACTAATTAAATTCTCGTTAAATAATTTATAAAGTTTAAAGTATTTATAAATCTTATTTAACTTAATATTTATAGCCTTAACTATTTAAATAGCTATTTACTTCCTCCCTTTAATTAAAGAAATTTTAAGCCTATATCCTTTACCCTTACGAGCTTCCTAATATTTAGCTTATTTTATATAAACTTTATAGGTCCTATTTAGTTTTAGTTTTAGCGAAATTATTACGCGAATTAAATCGCTAACCTTCCTTTTACACTACGCCTTCCTTATATCTTTTTAATTAAGCTACGCTTTTTTACTATCCGGCTACTCCTTCTTACTAATATATACTTTACCTCCTTTAATATAATATAGTCTTTATACTTTATTATACTTTTTCTTTAAATATTTTATCGATTTAGCGTAATAATTAGATTTACTATACTAAAAGTACCTTCTTAATAGTAAAGGACTATCGCGGTACTACCTCCCTAATTTTCCGAACTAAGTCCTAATATTAATTATAGAAAAGGTATTAAAAAATAAATTTATTTTTCTATTAAGGCTAGTACCGAAATCCGGAAAGTAAAATACTTAATCTTTTAAATATTAAATATAGGTCCTTATTATTCTAGATTTATTATTTTCCGGTATAGAAAAGCCGCTATAAATATTTACCTTTAAATACTATAATACTATTTCTTTATTTACTATAGCGTTAACCGCTATATATTAGTTAAATACTTCCGCCGCCTAATTAAAAGTAATAGGGAAAGGTATAATAATTAATTTATTTTTTTTATAAATTTTTCTTTTTATATTATATTTATCTTTAATTATATTATTAATTTAGTCGCTTTAAATAATAAAATTTATAAATCTTAAATAACGTTCGGATCCTCCTCGATTAATAAAGGTTATTTTTATAAACTCGGAGAATTTTATTTAAAAGCGGTTAATAACCTTAGCTTTTACTATCTCCTTTTTTTTAATCGATATTCGAAAAAGTAATTTAAAATAATTAAAAATAACTTTCTTTAACTCGCTTACTCCCTTAGGAATAACTTTAGTATAAAAGTTATTTAACTCTCTATAAATATCTTTATTTTATCGGAGGTTATATATTTTAAAGAGGCGTTTAAAGCGGATAATTAAAATAAATTAAATATTAATAAGTATAAGTAAGTTTATATATTTATCGATTTATTTTCCTACGTCGAAGTTATATTAAGATTTAAATTTACGAACGTAAAAAGTAAATTCTATAACCTAATACTCTTTATAAATATTTTTAAAACGTTTTAAATATTCTATAAAATACTTACTTTTAAAGTTATTTTTAAAACCGATTTTTTTCGGATTAAAAAATTTACGTTAAGGAAAGTATATAGGTACTATAAAATAAGGAGTTAGCCGATTAAACGTAGGGAACCTTTAAAAATAGCGGTAGTCGAAATAAGCTTTTATAAAATAAAAATATTTAGATTATTAAAATTAATACGTAAATTTAGGAAAAAAAATAGGATATTTAATATATTAAGTAGGAGCCGCTATATAGTTCTTAATAATAAGATTTAGGTTAGTACGAGGTCTACCTAATATATTAAGAGTATTAGGATTTATAATTAAGTTACTTTAATTAAAAAGAAGGCGAGGGGTTTTAATATCTTTATAATAAATATAGTCCGTAATTAAAGAAAAAATAAATAACGATAATTCCGGAAATTTAATTATTAAGCTAACCGTTTTTATTACGGAACGAGCCGTAAGAATTTAATATATTTAATTATTATTAAGAAAATTAATTAAAGCGATAAATAAAATATTATTAAATATATTAATAATTAATAATTATTATTATATTTATATTAATAATATAGTTTTTTCTTTATATATATTATTAAAAATAAAAAGACGGTTATCTTTTATAACTTTAGTAAGTAAAAATAAATTACTTTTATTTAAATTAAAAGGAAAGTATCCCTTTTTCTTTATTTTTAAATCTCCGTTATTTTAAGTTAGGTTAACCTGGAAACCCCTTCGATTACTTATTACCGCTAAATAATACGTTAAAGGAATTCCTTTTAATTAAAAATAAAAAAAAGCTTTAATAATTACTACCGAAATAAAATTCGTTAATAAATTAATCTCGACTAATACTCTTAATTTATTATTAAGTCTTACCCGGACTATATACTTAACTTTTTATATATAAGTAAAAAGTTTAGTATTTAACCTATAATAAAAGATATAGGTTTAATTAAATAAATATAAATTATTTTTATCGAACTTTACGGGGTTTAATAAAGTTATTAATATTTATTATTATTTATAGCTTTATACTTTCTTTAATACTTAGGACTTTTAAATTTAGTTTAGACCCTAAGCTTTACTTAACCCGGGCACGACCTCTATTTAAAATAATAAGAAAATATATAAACCAATTATAATACTATAAATATACTTTTAATAAAATATATAAATAAACGTACTTCCGTAATAGTAGCTTACTCGTAGGCCGCACTTTACGTAGGATAAAGAAAAGACTTTATAGGCTCGCAGACTATATAATAAGCACCTAATCGGCCTAATTAAAGGGCTAGAATTGCCTGCACACGTGTAAGGCATAAAAATATAAAGAAATAAAAGTCGATAATCTGTTTAAAATAGAATATCCGAAGTAAACCGCTTATATATATAACCCCTGAACCTCCGAATCCTCCGAGAGCCCCACTTCCTTACTTAAACCCTTAAGCCTGTAGCCGCACCTTAAATTAATAACCGTAATCCTTAAATACTATTAATTTAAATTATTATATTACCTTTAAAGCCTTATAATATATAAAGCTTAAATATATTATAAAATCTATAAATAAAAATTCTATTTTAATAATTCATAAGCTATAACTATTATAAATAAAAAATAAAGTTTTAATAAATCTTTAAATTTAATTTTAAATATAAAAACTTTTTTAAGTTAATTAATAATAAAATTATTATTAATTTAATTATTTTATAATATAACTATATATTAATTTTTATTTAATTAATCCTTAAACTATTATTTTTAAAGGTCTTTACTTTTAAAAATAGTTTCGGAGGGAAAAACTTTTTTATTTTATAAAATATATTTAAATATAATAGTTTAAATTCTTTTTCTATTTTATTTAACGTATATAATTTTTTTATTTTACTTCGAAAACCTAATAATTAAATCGTTTTTTCTTTAACTTTTTATTATATTTATTTTATTATAGTTATACCTATATTTAAACTTAATTTAGTTAACGGTAAAATATAGGTTAAAGAATTTATTAATATTTTCCGGAGTAATTTCGTTAACTTTAATATAATTAATTTTCTTTTTAACTTTTATTTTAATATCGGAATAACGATTTATAAAATAAAATATTTAATACTTATTAAAGGGGTTAAAATCACTTTATTTAACTAGTAAAGTAGTCGCTAAAGCTTTTATATTAATATAGGTAAAAGCATAACTAAAGCTTTTTTAATAAAAGATTTATTAAATAATAAAGGTTTTTTAACTATATAAAAGTTACTATTAATTTTTATAAATAAAGTTCTTTAGTAAAATATTATTAATACGGTACTTTAGGGTAAAACGTAAAATCCTATACTTATTAAACGCTTTTCGCTGGCTTACACTAGCGGCAATATCTTTCTAGGCATTTTTAATATCCTCCTCGGTATATTTGGCCATTGGTGGGTACCTGGAGCAAAAAAAAGTAAAAGAAAAGCTTTATTTTTGGCCCTGTGGGTGGAATATAAAGTGTGTGTTGATATCGAGGGGTCCAGGGTTATGGAGGGCTTAATGTGGGTAGATGGCTTGGCTAGTTCAAACTTACCTGGGCCACATCCATATGTGGTCCACTTCCTTGTCATCCAACCTACAGATCTGCACCCTGGTAACCCACGATTTGACCATCTACCGCGCCCACCCACTTCCGATGGAGCCTTCAACTGCCTGGCAGCCGGTCTGGAGCGGGAGGGCGTGGTTGGTCCTCGAAGAAGAAAAATGGTGGGTTTTCAGGCTTCAGCACGGCCGTGTCTCGCCGAAATAGGCCTCGTCGCACACAAAAGGTTTAAGCACATGGTTGGGACGGCTTCCCGCGGCCTTGGATTGCTCGGTATTGTGTTAGACACAATGGATCGCGAAAAAGACGATCATAAAGCGCACGAAGACCTAGTCGTCGCCACTCAGCCTCAGATAGTCGTAGATGGCGCCCTGCAGAGACTGGAATTGGGACTGCACTACGACTCCGCACGCTGCTCTAACCGCCGTCGTAACCCAACAGAACGGGATCGAAAGGAGGGCAGACAGGATCCCATGCCTTTTGTGGGCGACTTTTTGGTGAGGGATAGTCGGGATGGGGATAAGGATCCTCCCCCGAATCTGGTCTGGACTGAGATCTGGGGAGGCAGGTATAGCAACATATATGGAAACGTAATTCCACAGCTCTTGTTAGACAGGGGTTACGTCTTCTGGGATGCAGAGAGATTGAGACGGACTGCCGGAGATCGGTTGTGCAAGCTACTGTGGGATAAGAAGCACCGTAATAAGCATGATCAACGGGACGACTATCGGGTTAATGAGACATGATGCTTGTGGTTTTTGTGGAGAGTTTAGGTTGTGTCACTTGTGTGTTTGATGTAGGAAAGGCTACGGGATTTCACATTCATTCATGACATGCCATCCTCAAAGAGGATAATCAGATCACATGACGGAACATTCGCTCAAGCAAAGTCTTGGTTTGCAAAGCCACTCGTGAAAATCTAACTGAGGTAGTACGGAGGTCATATATTCCCAAACAAGAAAGCACCCCGAACTGTTGCGTGTTGCTCAGCCGCTGCTTGTGGAAATTGATGTGCTTGGCAATCCTTTTATGATGCAGGTCGAGGATCGATAAAGAACCCAGCCGCAACAGCCACTGGTAAAATCCGAGAACAAATGAAAGCTCTCAGCATGGTAGGTAAACCATGATAAATACCTCGGGATTCTGTCAGCTCAGTCGTTTTGGTCCACGTAGGGACGTTCCCTTCTGGTAGAGTCGATCATGTTGTTGACACGCTCCAGCTCCACAATGCCTACCGTCTCTTTTTTGCAGCTCACCTTCCAATTGATAGTCATGGCATTGGCTTCAGCCTATGCCCATGATGCTCGAGCAGACACCGATTTGCTCAACACTCGTCAGCAGGGGAGCTTTGTCCGGTACTCTGGCTGGTAGGCGTGTCCGTTCTTTTTCTCCTCCAAGTTCTCCCGATTAACATACCTACACCGTCGTTGTCAGCTTTGGAACCATAAACTGGCAATCCTCCCCCACCTCGTTCAACCTCACCGTCGCCTTTTCCAGGCGTCCCGACAATGGGATCATCCCCTGCTCGGCAGCCTGCTCAACATCGCGGCATTTTATTCTGTGGGATCAGGAATGTTTGTAAGTTTCCACTTCTCCAACCCCTGACCGAACCCCTCTATTACCAACCGCCATCCCCCCTTACACCTGCATTGCCTACTACCTACGCCTAGGTATCTCTGACAACCTACCCACCCCAGCTGCGCCCCCTCGATAACAATTAACACCACCACGGGGTACATCCCCCAGCTATCCGAATGGGAAGCCACCGAAGGCGACTGCTGGCGCCTCTGCCGCGACGAACCAGGCGTGACATGCGGCGGCTCGGCCCGCGCCGCGTTCTACGAGCACACCGACCCCCCCACTGTTCAAAACCCTGGCATCGAACCCGTCCAGGGTTTCCACTGGTGGGGGTGTTTCGCCGATTTCACCCCTGATCGTGTTCTTAGACGGTTTGCTGGTGCGAGTAACGATATGACGCCTACGAAATGTGCGGGGATGTGCGGGGCTGAGGCGAGGTGGGTGGGTGTGGAGTATGGGAGGGAGTGCTTTTGTGGTGCGACGATTGATAATAGCTACAAGACGTTTGGGAGGAGGTGCGGGAGGGTTTGTGAGGGGGACGGAAGGTGGTTTTGTGGTGGGGGGGGGCATTTGACGGTTTATGAGAGGGACGGGGCTAGGGGGGATGGGGATCCGGTTGGGGGGTATGATTATCTTGGGTGGTGAGTTTTGTGTGTTTCTTGTGTGGCAGGATGGGGGCTGACGGAGGAACAGCTACCGTGATCGGGTTAATGGGACGAGGACTTTGGCCAACGGACCGAATAGCGCTGCGGATATGACGCTGGAGAAATGTGCTGAGAGGGCTGAGAGTGGGAATTGGAAGTATTTTGGGGTCGAGTTTGGTAGGTCTTTTCTCCAGGGTTAACCGAAACCAACTGACAAGGGACTCTTCAGGACGGGAATGTTGGACTGGTAACTCCCTGTCGTCCGAGATCATCACCGACCGTTGCAACCAGCCCTGTGCTGGGAATGGAGGACAAGCTTGTGGTGCCTCAGACAAGCTGAACCTCTACATTCAACGAAACCGCCCGTCCAGAGTTTGCTCGGCAGCTTCGACTCCGGATGTCGATTCCCTAGCATGTGGGATCCGGGGGTTCCCGGTGCCAGCTGGAAGCAGGCCAGTCACCTCGACAGAAACTACAGCTGCGAGATGTGCTGCGGCTTGTGCTAGCGCTACAGGTTGCTCCAGCTCAGTCTGGGACAAGCTTTCTGGAGTGTGCCGACTTTATGACACGGGCGTGTGGGCTAGTATTGGAGACAATGTTTCTACAGCAGGTTCTGACTTCAAGCATGTGATCGCCCATGATGCCGGATGCTGGGTCTGTCAGGATACATCTTAGGCTCTCGATATATTCTGGTTCTTTCTGTCGTCCTTGCCGAGGCCCACGACACTTGACCTTTCAAGACGGTTCCTTTACTTTTTTTTGGATACCCTAGCTGATGCTCATCTTCTTGTCAGCTGGTGAACCATCATGTAAATACAGCGCCAACGGTTGCCTTGGGGCCTCGCCAAGCCCACCAACACCAGACACAACAGACCTAAGCAACAGGGCATGTCGTTGTGGCATTGGCTCGCTACCTGCGGCGCAGTCAAACCTGACACAGCACCAAATAGATCCCGCTTGATAGCTACGTCTTCAGTTTCGGTTTCCAACGTCCAGTTTACTGAACAACCCCAACGCCTGTTATTTTACCTTCTCTATCTCATCTTGCATGTCCGGGGTTTTCTATGGATTTTTTATCTTAACTTTTCACTTAAATTATCTCTCATCTACCCCTTCGCCAAAACCGTTTCTTTCCACATCACCACCCATCAACCCACAAGTCACCATCCCCACCACCACCACATCCCAAATCCCACATGTCAGCCCTCCTCCTAAAAGAAGACACCCACAACCGCATAGTCTGGTGGCAAATCCTCCTCATCGTCTGGGGCGTCTTCCAGGGTATTATCACCCTCTGCATGCTCCGGATGGGGCATCGACAATTTCTCACTCTATTTCCCGAGAACAAAAGAAAAAGGGGACACGTCATGTGGTTTGTCAGTTGGCCAGTAGGGCTTATTCTGACACTGTTCTGGCCGTTTCTTCTTGTTTGGGGGCTTTTTGGAGTGGTGGATGGGGTGGGCAAGGTGGTGATGGAGTTGACTGCTGACAATGGGGGTGGGGAGGGGAATTTGAAAGGCGGGGATTTGGAGAAGGGAGATAAGGAGGGGAATGAGGGGATAGAGGGTGGGTGGGGGGAAGAGGGTGATGTAAAAGGGATGGGCGTGGATGGTGCGATTGGGGGAACCTTGGCTGTGAAAGGTTCATGAATGGGTGACAGCCAAAACGGTGTTGTTTTCGGTGCTACGGTGAGAGACATGATGATTCCAATATAAGACAGCTTTTGATTTTGTATATGTATGTCCAGTCCCCAGGCGGACCTTCTTATTTTCCTTTTCAGTTATATGTTTCACGTCTTCATCTAGATCCAGTAGGATAGGCTCTATCACCTCACACTTCCAACACCAATCTCCCCTCGCAACTCTTCTCCGCAACAGCCTCACTCCCGCTTTCTTCGCACCGACCACCAAAAACAACCTCCCTCCTCACCTCCACAGCAGACCCCACAGCTAAATTGTAAAACACGCCAACCCGCACTTCATGCCTTCCTTCCCTTGCTGGAGCCTTCAAGCCCCGAAACACGAAGTGAACAGTCTCCCCCTCGTTCGCGGTAACTGCCCCTGAATCTCGGACATGCTGAACAATCTCATACCCCGGACTTTTGTTGTCATTGTCGAAAATTTTTGCCTCGGCATAGAACCCTCCGTCCAACATTTCTGATGGTATACCGGCGAGTGACACTACGAATGGGTCGAGGGTGTGGTTGGTGCTTTGGTGGGTTGGCGGGACTTTGAAGCTGGCTGAGAGGGACTGTTGGGCCATTTTGAGTTGTTTGGGAGCGTTGAAAGTGTCTTCTTCGACAGGCAGTGGTTTGGTTTACGACTGGTCGTGGAGGGTGATGGATGTCTTTACGCTCATGGACCGTGCGTGTTTTTCCAGTAAGACAATAGGTATGTAATAGAAAGACTGGATAGGGGAAATATCCTTTGGTCAGCAGAAGGGCACTTGATACTTTATCAAACTCCCAATCTGTCAGGCATGAGCATCGAATCCTCTCACCTTGCGCTCAGCTGCCAAGACTCGACCTATTTGCTGACATCAAATGCCTGGTCGAAGCTGAAATCCGGGATGAGATAAGCCTCGCTGCGCTTCTGGTGCCTATTGGCTCCCAAAAGCAAGCCATGTGGCTGAGCTAAACCAGAAGAAGGGGCACCGTAAAAGTTCCGGGCTCAGAATCCGAGTCTGAGATCAGCCCAATGTCGCGACAGGGGCAAAATTGGGGTTGTTCATCTCTTGTCATCATTCACAAATTCATCTCTTAGTCCTGTCTCGCTGGATCCAACTCAACACTCCCAACCACCTCATCAATTTCCTTCATAATCTCTGGCGTCAACAAAGCCATACTCTTCAACGCCTTGACATTCTCAACAATCTGCTCCGGCGTTGACGCGCCAGTGATAACAGACGAAACATTGGGATTCTTCAACACCCACGCCAGAGCCAACTCTGACTGGGGAATGCCGACCTTGTCGGCGATAACCTTGAGCTTTTTCACCTTTTCGATATCATCCTGCCAGCTCTTGTTCCCGTAGTTGTCTCTCATGTAATTGACAAACTTGTCGTCGCCCTTGGCAAAACGGCTCCCCGGCGGAGGCGTATCAGGCGAATCGTTGTACTTTCCACTGAGCAGACCAAACTTCAAGGGACTGAACGTCGTCAATCCAAGACCGAATCTGCTGTACAGCCTCTGGAACTCGCCCTCGACCTTCCTTCTGTGCAGGAGGTTGTAGAATGGCTGTTCAACAATCGGCGCGATAAGTCCGAGCTGCTTGGCGATGCCGCATGCTTCGGCGATCTCGTCAGCACTCCACTCGCTGGTCCCCCAGTACATTGCCCACCCCTTGATCTCGATGACGTGGTTGAAAGCACGAACGACCTCCTCCATGGGAGTGAGACGGTCCGGGCGATGGGCGTAGACAATGTCGACGTATTCGAGGTCGAGGCGTTGGAGGGAGGCACAGAGGCCTTCGACGATGTGCTTGCGGCTCAGGCCGTGGTTGTTGACGAGGACCTCGCCGTTGTGGCCGCCCCAGTTGAGCTTGGTGCTAATGACGATGTCGTTGCGCTTCCAGCCGAGCTGCTTGATGGCTTGGCCCATGACGACTTCGGATTGGCCTCCGGCGTAGCTGTTGAGACAGTTTCGGTCAGTTTTCGTGGGCTGAGAGCACAGAGACGTTCTTGTATGCGGTTCTTACCTTTCCGCAGTGTCAAAAAAGTTGATACCCAAATCATACGCCTGCTTCAAGCAAGCAACAGTGCCCTCTAGTTTATCCGTCAGCTCTTCCTTCTTACTCTAAATCCCAACCTGAACCAAACATACCATTCTCAACCTGCCCCCCAAACGTGAGCCATCCTCCCAAGCCAAGCGCAGAGACATGTAATCCAGAGTTGCCCAAACGGCGATACACCATGCCCGTCTTCCGTGGTTCTTCCCAAGCCATCTTGACTGTGTCGTTTCGTTTCGTCTCTCCTGAAAAAAACCAAAAAACCAAACAAAAAAAATCCCTGACAACGTTGACGTGACCACAAAAACCCCAGATGTGCCGTCCTTTCTTACCCCCAAACCTCAAGCGGAGAATATCTCGGAGAAAGTCCCAGATCGAGTCTAGCCAAGACTTGTACAGCTGAAGGGACAACGAGCCCCGCCTCGGTAGAGCAAGGTAACCCCACAGGCCGATCCCGGCCCCGGACCTGCTCCGCTTTGGACTTCATTCACCTCATCCCCCGTATCAATGACGTGCTCGCAGCTAGATGTTGGGGCTTTCTGGAGCAAGAAGCCAGTCGTGATTATCGAGCAGGCCGACCTGTTGAGCATAAGACGATAAGGACTGCTCCTGCTCGAGTTCAGCCGCGGCAACGAGGGAGAGCCATGGGGATAAGAGTGGTGGTTCGTCGCTGTCGGCGTCGGTGGCTATCTCTTCGACAACAACCGAGGGCGGGGCTGGGTCGAACGACTGCCGTGGGATGGATAGGGACATTTGGCTTTGGGAGATGCGCGCGGCTAGGAGGCCTAGCAGGTTGATGTTTCCGCCGCGGCAGGTGGCTAGGAATCTTTGTAATCTGAGAAGAATGTCGCCTGGATGTCGGAGGAGGATGTCGCCTGGTCGGGGGGTTGTGTAGTAGTTGAGGGAGTCTGCCACGGCACTTGCAATCTCGTAAACTTTGAATTCTATCCCTGGGCCGTGGGCTTCCAGGGCCGTGTTGGGGAGCTTTGATATGTCGTCTAGTAGCTGCTGGGCTATCTGAATGGGGCCAGCAAGGCTTGCTGAGGTGTCGTCGGAGGACCAGTATGCGTGGCCTTGAGTGGCGCGCCAGATGAGGATTTGCATCCATTGTCTTGTGATGGAAATGTCCGCTTTCTGGATGTCGTTTGCATCATTTTCAGTTTCGAGTCGTGCTTTTTGTAAGCGCTGTTGCAAGGCTCGGAGGGCTTCGTGGTTGGGTGATGAGGAGCCGTCCGTGTCGTCTGCCGCATCTTGAAGAATGTCAAAGGCTCTGGATTGGTCGAAGATCCAAAACAGGTTGACCAGTTTCTTGAATGCCGGCAACACGTGTGGTCCGTCGTCGGGTTCGTAGATGGTGTCCAGTGGCGGGAACTTCTCGGCTGAAGTCAATGCTACTGGAAGTCTGTGTAGCATGGCCACTCCTCTCTCTGTAACAAATAACAGCCACAAAATGCGGCGTCGAAGGCGGTCCTCGGATGGGGGTAGTCCTAGGTATGAGGAGGGCCGGTGTAATCCCATAATTTGTGCCACCGTGATGGCCTCGCGCAAGTGCAACAAAGACTCGGCACCGCCAGGAATCTGGTTCTCGTGGTAGATGTGCAAAAAGAACGAGGTCTGAAGTCTGTTCAGACTGGCAGAGGCAGCGTTGAGGGTCCGCCGTTTCCTTTGGCACTCCTCGTGGAGAGCGCTAGCGGACAGGCTGTCCGTGATGTTTGGGTCTTTCAACCGGGACAGTTTCAACTGGGCCATGGTTGCAGCACCAATGGCCACTGCCAAGGTGTAGGTTCCGACATCATGGGAATCGCGGTGTAGGGCTGCAATGACCTGTTCCACAGCCACGATCGGCCAGACTGGAAAGAGGCGCAGTCGATAGATGCACAGTCGAATGACGAGTGATTCGACCGAAATGTTGGAAGGGTCCGCGGTGCTCGACGAAGAACTTGGCTCTGGGATATGTGAAGGTGCTGAGGCTGGTTGCTGAGCTCGTGTGGCATTTTGGATCTGCTGTAAGGTCTTTGTCCTCAGATTCCGGGGTCCTCTCGTCGACTGGGTTTTGTTGAAGGTGCAGTCGAGGCCAGCGGTGAGACATCGTTGGCAGGGGGCTGTCTCTGTACACTTGACCTTCCGGATCTTGCAAGCATCGCAAGATCGAGAACCAATCTTCCTCTGCTTCGAGGGTCGTGACGTGCCACCAGGAGACATATTGCCGTAGCTCTGCAGCCAAGTGGCATGGGAACATAACATTGAAGTATCTTGGTGTTGGACGTTGGAGAATCTAACCCCACAATGGCGCAATGGCGCCAATGGGAAGCAACAGCTATCTCCAAATGGCACATTGCCGAGGTGCATGGCAGGGTGACATTAACCTCACTTGCGAGCAAAATGTAGACACACATGTTCAAATATGGAAACTTCTCAGCTTCCAGAAGGCGAGAGTGTAAACATTCTAAAGCTTCAGGATACCGCAACACACAACTTGTAGTACCAGGAAGATCAATAATGTCTGGTGTCAACTTGTAACCCTAGAACTATCATTCAAGACATCTCCAGTGCTGGTACTGGTGTCCCTCTAGTATACAAACCGGAAATCTAACCGCTTATTCCCATCCAACTCTCTGGCCGTCACATCATTCTGATAAGCCAACTGCTCCTCCCTCGACATCTTCTCCCACTCCTTCTCCTTCTTCTTATTGAGTCCAACCAAGACGAATCTCTGAACAACAAATGTGATCAAAGCCAACGCGCTGATAGACACGAGCGTGGTATTACCAATCTTATAATACGGCTTCTGGTAGTCGCGATAAATCTGACTGCCAATCAGACTACCAACTTGCACAATAACATTATACGTCGCCGCCGCAATAGCCCGCTTCTTGACATCAAAAGTGTTCTCTGAGATCCAAGAAGTGACAATAGGATGGAAGTAAGGGTACCCGCTGATGAGCGTGATCAACGAATACCGCCCCCACTCACGACCTCCGTCAGGCAGCGTGATCAAGGCGATGAGCAGCGGCATGACCCAGAACTCGCCCACGAAGCAGTGGAAGGTCCGCTCGTTGAAGTACTTGCTCGACCGGGCGAGGATCAGCATGGTGATGATCTGGAGGACGGCCGACGGGATGGTGAGCATGTTGATCTCGAAGCTGTCGGTGAAGCCGAGGTCGCGAAGGGTCAGGGTGAGGTAGCCCTGGACTGGGGTTGCGGGAATGTAGGCGATGAGGCCGATGAAGAAGAGTCCCCAGAGAGACTTGTCTGTCCAGGTAGCCTTGACGTCTTGCCAGGTGGCCGGCTCGTTGAGCAGAGTCAAGCCCTTAGCGGGATCGTCACGGAGGATACGGTTGACCATGATCACCTCCTGGCGCTCAGTGTACCAAGACTCGCGGAAGAGAACGCCCGTGGTCTTGGTAGGAGCCGCGGGAAGGTAGATGAAAGACTAGTAACATCGATTAGAATACTGGCAGGGGTTTTTTAAAAGATGGGCAGAACTTACGATGAAAGCCAGAAGAACAGTAAGAAGACCCTCAAGCAAAAACAGCCAAAACCACCCCGGGTGGCCACCAATACCACGCATCTTGAGAATACCAGCCGCCAACAAAGCCGAGATGACGCGTGCAACGTTCAAAGTCGACCAAAACACCGCCAGACGAGTCGACAATTCGGAGGAGGTGTAAAAGTAGGTCGCGTAGAGAATAGCACCCGGAATGAAACCACCCTCGCAAGCACCAATAAGTGCACGGGTAACATAAAAGCTTGCCCGGTCGTGAATCCATGCCTGACCCCAGGAGACAGTTCCCCACGCAAACATCATGGCCGGAAGGACATAACGGAAACCATAACGCTTGGTCAGAAACTGAACAGGGAACTCGGCGCTCAAGAAGGCAACCAACTGGATGGTGTTACCGTTGTTAAGGTCGTCGCGCGAGAGGTTGAGATCGTCCAGGAATTCGTCAGCCAGAGCGTTTGCCAAGTTACCACGGTCAAGTTGAAGACCGAAGAACATGACACAGAGCCAGGAGAGCAACCAGATGTCGGTCTTGCGCACCACGGCCTTCTCCTCCTCAGGGGTCCATGTCGCCAATGGATCCCACCGGTGCTTTCCCTCATAGCCATCATCAGGAGGGATGACATCGCTCAGCTCAGAGCGACCGACATGAGGCTCGGAGTCCTTGAGTGATGCTTTGCCGTCGTGGCTGTCACCGCGGTTGAGGGTCGCTGTTGGCGAACCCTTGGTGTGGTTCTCGATGTCGTCGATTTTGCCCATGTTGAAGAGACCGGTTGTCAGGCAGACAACTCGGGTCGAATGGAATGAGATGAGGACGGGTGATCAAGAGATGAACCATCGTGACCGACAACATGCGGATGGAGGTCACTATTTAGAGATGCTGACCCCCGCCATCGCGTTACATGTTGAGGCTATCACAAGTAACGTGTGCGGAGAAACGAGCGGAGAATTGAAGTCGGTAAGGCCTCTCGGTGTGCAGCTACGGCGATGGCGTCATGAAGTTGGCAAGAGGTAGTATCACCACACCGATTATGCCGGGTGCGGGGCCGGCCGAGATGGGGAGGTCGCTTCGACATTCGCCTACTTAGCGCCGGTTGACGCCATTCACAATTCTCCGATATTTTCTCCGCCGCCAAGTAATTCGTCCAAGCGTCGAACCATGGTGGTTAACGACATCCTGAACAAGTATCTGAGGCCGAATGGTTCCCAATGCTGCTTGTGCATTGCATATTAATAAGAGACCCGAGCCTGTCAATATTTACATTCCCAATCATTTCGCTTGCTTCCATCCCATCTACATGTGATTGTGCCTTTTTCCGTGCTTTGAACCACCACTTCGTTCGCCATGCCGTCCGCTATCACATCAACGTCATCTCAGACCGACGCCACCATCTTTGGTGGCCATGACATAGCCCGACCACAACTCACCAAACCGCTCTACGACTCTGGATCCCTCCAACAATACTCGTACAACGACCCAACCCCCGCCATCGGCCGCGAGTTTCCCACCCTCAAAATCCGCGACCTCCTCAAAGCCGACGATCAACTCTTCCGCGACCTCGCATACACAATCTCCTCCCGCGGCGTCGTCTTCCTCCGCAACCAAGATGTCACCCCAAACGAGCTAAAAGACTTCATGCTCCGCCTCACCACCCTCGCCGGCTGCCCCTCCACCTCTGGCCTTCACGTGCACCCCTTGACAGAAGAGGGCTCCGAGCTAGGCGATCAAATCAGCGTCATCTCCTCCGAGAAGCAAAAGAAGGGCGGCGGTCTCACTCACCAGCTCTCCGACGTCAGTAGGTATGCCTCCAACGCATGGCACAGCGATATCACCTTTGAGCCTGTGCCCAGTGACTACGCCATGCTCAAGATCCACACCCTTCCCGTCACTGGCGGTGATACCCTCTGGGCGAGCGGATACGAGGTCTATGATCGTCTGTCAGAGCCGATGAGGGAGATGCTCAAGAAGTTGACCGCCACACATGACGCCAAGTTCTTTTTGGATGAGGCGAGGAATTTGGGGAATCCGCTGAGGGAGTGCGAGAGAGGGTCGCCGTTGAACAAGGGGGCTGAGTTGGCTGCTGTGCATCCTGTTATAAGGACAAATCGTGAGTTTCCACATCTTTGTTTGTGTAGATCATTGCGCGTAAAACTGACATTCATGGTAATAGCCGTTACCGGGTGGAACTCGGTCTACGTCAACAAGGGCTTCACCAAGCGCATCAACGGCGTCACAAAAGACGAGTCAGACATCCTCCTTAAATACCTCTTCAACATGGTAACACAGAATCACGATGCCCAAGTACGATTCAGATGGAGTAAGAATGACGTCGCTATCTGGGACAACAGGAGCACATGGCATTGTGCGACATATGACTACAACGACCCGAGAGCGGGCGACCGTGTTTGTTCGCTGGGCGAGGCTCCTTATCTTGATGTACAAGGGGGCAAATCGAGGAAGGAGGAGTTAGGTTTTTGACGTCTTCACATAGCGCTTTGTATGATAATAAATGAATGAATGAATAAAGTTGTACATATGGGTCTAATGACGGCCAGCCTCAAAGTGGCTCAGTTTTGATGAGCTACATGTACCAAACTAGTCTGTTCCTACTTGCCTTGTTCGATGTTCGTTACCCTCCAAAATCGACTGACGGGGAGACCTCTGATGGAATATGAAGTCAGTGTTGTTTTGGAAAAGCCTGGGTTATAAAGGTATAGTATTTCTTATAACCTGAGATAGTAAACATATAAGCTTGGATACAGTCATTCGCATGTTTATGTAATGTCGGTGTAGTTTCTATCAAAAGCAGGGATAACAGTATACATAAGCTTGGACAGAGTCTTTTAGACGCTTAGATGATTAGGTGTAGTGTCCTTTATAAGCTCGGGATGGTATGTATAAGGTATGCTCAAAGTCCGATCCAGAAGATGATATATGTGCAAGCGAACATCAGTCATTTGTCTCCTAAAGCCATCATGTTACATACACTTTTCAAGAGTCAAGTACCCACTCAATCAATACCACGCTACCTGGTAAATAGTTGCGCACCCTCCCCCCCAGCCCCCTCCCCCCTCTTGTACAGGTTATTAATTCATTTCCCCAAGCAAGCTTTAATAGATGCTTTGCCTATCCAAGTCAAGAGGCTCAGACTGAACCGTCTCGCTCAACACCCATCAACAAACGAACAGCCTCGCAATCCCCCGTGATGTGAATAGTCCTTGTATCACATTTAGTATTGTCAGGTGTTTCCCTTTCGATTTAGCGGCGAAGTATTATATAGCTAGTGTTATAAAGTATTATAAGGCATACAGATAACCTAGCAAGCGAAAGTTCAGTCACTAGGCGGTATCGGGTAAGCTCAACGCAGTCGGGCTATCATTGGGCCGTATTATCTTGCAGGTCTAGAACCCCTGTAACTTGGTTTCACTGCGATCGTGAAGCAAGGCACCTCCACCTCCCATAGATGCGTGATTTCTCTTGGCTCAGACATATCTGTTCAGCTATAAAGTATCGCCAACCTGCTCACCATGTACAAATACCAACCTCTGCCACCTGTCTCCAAAACCGGCCGAACCCCTCCCTTCACCCGCATCCTGACCCTCTTCCCCTCCACATCCCCTCCTTCCCCCTCCCCGGACGACTCAGAACCCTTCCACGGCACCCTCGCAATCACCAACCTCGAATCCACCCAGCCCTACGAAGCCCTCTCCTACACATGGGGCACCGCCGACCCGGAAATTTACATCTGGCTCGATGACCTTCCCCTCCCTATCAAACCCAACCTCGCGGCGGCACTCCACTTCCTCCGACCATCACCAGGCCAGCCCCCGCGACGACTGTGGATAGACGCACTATGTATTGACCAGTCCAGTCTAGAGGAGAGATCCCGTCAGGTGCAGTACATGCGGTTGGTTTACAAATACTGCCAAAGAGTCATCGCCTGGATCGGGCTAAAGCAAGAATCAGAAGCGACAGAGGTTGCGTTCGAGGCAGGGAAGGTCCTGAGTGATGTCAGTCGGCTAGTGGCTGACTTGAGGAAAGATGCCGCCGCAATGGAGGATGGTGTCGTGCGTGACGTCGTGGGTAATGCTCTAGGTGGTCTGCCCGAGGGGGCACTGCTCAATCTCCAAAAGCTATTTGACCGGGAGTACTTCCACCGCACGTGGGTAGTGCAGGAAATCGCCGTGGCCAACGTGGCGGTGGTCAAGTCGGAAGAGCTGGAGATGTCCTTCTTCGACTTGGTTTCGACGCTGCTGTTCGTCTTTGGGAACAGGCCTGGGGGCAAAATCGAGACGAACACCTCGTTGGACGTGTGGTACCTCATATTTACGCGGCAGTCAGGGGCCCACAGCGGTCACGTTCGTCTGACTGAGATTCCGGGTAGCTTGGGGCCGTTGCTGGACTTGCTTGAGCAGATGCGTGCGTTCAAGGCGACTGACTTGCGGGATAAGATCTATTCGGTTTTGGGCATCTGCGACGAAGGCCTGCAGCCCATTACGACGAGAACTCACATCACTCAACGGTCGGACCGGTGGCTGAGAGGTTTGACAACCGCCATCACGGGCGTCCAGAACTTTGTCAACGAGCGCAACCCCGATCTAGGTTGGGGTATCCCGGCGGCTCTGAAGCCGGACTACACTCGCCCTGTTCCGGAGGTTTATACCGGCCTAGCGAAATTCTTGATCAGCAAGATGCCCATGTTCCTGGACGTTCTCAGTTATGTCCAACATCGCACGACTCCAACCCCAGATGACCCCTACCCCTCCTGGGTGCCGAAATGGTTCGAGACCAAGTCCGTCACTGTATTCCGCGGAGGTGATTTCACCGCCGGTATCTGCACCCCACCCCTCGGAGACTTCTTCCAGTCCCGTATCCAACGCGCCTTCTCCTCGCCGATCCCGGGCACCTTGATCATGGACGGCTTCCATGTCGGCGTCGTCCACCGCGTCAGCAATGTCATGAACTTTGGGTCAGATGGACATTCCAAGACCGAAGCCGTCCAACGCGCTTGGACGGAGCTTCTGCCCAATATGCCATTCCCGGGGGCTAATGGATCGAGGTATATCACTGGTGAGCCTCTCGACGGAGCATTTTGCAAGGCACTTTCGGTACATCCGGTGGGCGCAGTGGTCGGGCATGTCATGTCCAATTCGATGGATGGGTTTCACTTCTCAGCCTCGGCGAGCGAGATGAACAGGCAGATAGCTACTGGGATAAGTGACGCTGCTGTAGGAGCATTCTTATCTGGGCTTGCTGGAGAGGGAGATGAGGTGCTGTCGGCCGAGAGCGAGAAGGCGAGGGTCACGTTTCGAAATGCTGTTGGGGTGTATTGCTATGGTCGACGGGCATTCCTGACGAGGGAAGGACATTTGGGTATCGGACCGCCGGTGATGCAGGAGGGGGACGAGGTTGTCGTGCTGTTTCGAGGCAGGATGCCGTACGTGTTGCGTCGTGGGCCGACTCACCATGTGTTTTTAGGTGATTGCTATGTGTGCGATGACAATATCATGCGTGGGCTCGTGACGGAGAGTGTCAGACATGGAAGGGGCGGGCCGCCAGCTGGTTTGTACGAGATTCGGTGACTGTTGCTCCCTGTTCATTCAATGGCAAGCCTGGTCCTGATCATGACAAATGTCAGGTCTGATTGGTGATGTTGACCACAAGCAATTAGCAAACAAATGTGGGCCCTGATTGGAAATCAGATCCGTGACATCATCATAAATATCACCTCGCCTCTCCCACAGCAATGATCCTTTCAACAGCTCCCACGTTCACTAGAGTGGCAGGCAAAACCACTCACAATGAAAACCATCGGCATCTTCCCAGCATCAGGGGGTCTAGGCACTTCCACCTACCACCACCTCCTGGCTCTGGTCCCCAAGGACAATGTCATCCTCATTAGCCGCCAACCCCACAAAGTCCCCAGGAACTACACCCAAGCCGGTGTCCGAACGCGAGAGGCATCCTACGAGACAGCGCCCTCCGACCTTGAAAAGGTCTTCACCGGCATCGATGTCCTGTTTCTAATATCCTACCCAAGCCACGTCAAAGACTACCGCATCAAAGTCCAGCTCCCAGCCATCGACGCAGCCCGCCGCGCTGGTGTCAAGCATGTCTTTTACAGCTCTCTGGCTTTTGCTGGAGAAAGAGACTCTACCAGGTCAGTGGCTGAGGTGATGCAGGCTCACCTTGCCACCGAGGGGCACTTGAGACATTTGGCGGAGACAGCACCTGGTTTCACCTACACGGTGATCAGGGAGGGGATCTATTCTGAGTCGACACCCATTTACACCAGCTTCTTCGATCCGCACTTCCCTGATGCCTCGCTTGTTGGGAATGAGGTTCTTGTCCCGCATGATGGGAAGGGAAAAGGGGTGGCCTGGGTGAAGAGGGATGAGCTTGGAGAGGCGTCTGCGAAGCTCATTGCACAATATTCATCCGCGCCGGAAAGCTTCCAGTATGTGAACCAGGTTGTATTGCTGACGGGCAACAAGGAGTGGAGTTTGGAGGACACGGTGAAGGTGCTTGGGGAGGTTGCTGGGAGGGACTTGAAGATAAGGGAGATACCTGTGCATGAGTGGGTTCGGCTTCCACAAGTAAAGGGCTACTTCAAAAATGAGGAGGATGCCAGGACTTGGGCTACTGCTTGGGAGGCTGTCAGACAAGGTGCTACAGCGCCAGTGACGGGGGACTTGGAAAAAATTCTGGGAAGAAAGCCAGAAGAGTTTGATGTGACGCTCAAGGGGGAAACACGCGCAACCACAGAGCAGTAACATGTACAAACGGGGGTTGGATATTGACCAACTGATGATAGCGGGATATTATTACGGTGCAAATATAACGTTGTTGAGGTCCATTCAACTCGCTTACCCCTATTTGTGTTGATCCTGTACTTGGCGCAGCAGTGCCTCTGGTACCTACCTTACCGCGTAGAGCCGCTACTGATTCCCCGCATTTTCCCACTGAGATCAACAGCTTCACGTTCCGTTTCTGTTGGTTCAAACATCAGGTTGCCCTATCCACCTTCCTCGACGCACCTGGACACTGTTTTACCGCCGGGTCTCAGGCAGCCTTCACTCCAATGATCTCATTCTTCGAACCCAACATATCCATTTTGAACCTAAGCAATTTACATCATCAGTCCTAGCATCCTAGGTCCTTCTTCCCAACGTTTCCCGTCCTCTTCCCAACCATTGTCTATCCTCTATCCCAACATCGTATCCTCTATCCCAGCATTCTCTGTCCCCTATCCCAATATTTTCTATCTTTTATCCCAGCCACCGTTACCTTTCAGATCCATACCAATGCTTACCCTGTGGTCCCGCATCGTACTGTATGTCCTCCTTGAAAACGGTGATGACCACATGTCCAGATAGTTGATTTTACTAATGTCAAACAGGAATCCAGGTTGCTAAGATATGCTCGCCTGATTCTAGCTATGTCTGAGCTTTGGGGCTATAGACGATTGGCTCCAGTTCGGTATCCCGATGTAGCAATATCCCAGAACAGCAGATCAAACGGTACAGTTGTTGCGATGACCCTAGGAACTGAACCTCACTTTCGCCAAGTCATACAGGGATGGCTGAGAACAGAGCCGAAGTCAATAATCATCACGACAATAGAAGCACGCCGTACAAACATTGAGGGATTGGTGGAGGAAATCGGAGACTCTCGAATCATGGTAATGGCTGTGGAAACCGCTTCGTATCGAGGACAGTGTTACGAAGCCATCTCCAAGGTCACGACCGCATTCTTCGTTGTTGTGGATGACCGGTCACTGTGGGGTGTCTCCACGCTTGACGACATCCTCGCGCCGTTCCGTGACCCCAGAGTCGGTGGCGTCACGGGACTACAAGCGATAAAGCCTCGAAATGGGAACACCTTGACCCAGTGGGAAACATTTGGTGCTTTGAACCTCGCAAGGAGAAATGTCTTGCACTCAGTTTTGGCATTCTTCAACAAAGGCCAGGTTCTAAACCTTTCCGGCCGGCTTTCTGCTTACCGGACTTGCATCTACAAAGACCAAGGATTCCGTGATCCATTTCTACACGAGTTGTGGCTCAGATGCTTTCCTATCACGACTGGAGACGACAATGCCTTAACCACTTGTTTGCTGCACAAAGGCTGGAGGACTGCGTTCCAAAACTCGCCGGGGGTTATGATCGCTGCCGGTGTATCTCCGAACTGGCTCTACACAAGACAGCTGCTCCGATGGCTGCGAGACACCCTTCGATACTGTCTCTTGGACATCACGTTTGCGTTCAAAACGCGGGAGAAAGACCATATTTTGCGTGCCGTTCTCAACATTGTTGTTTATTTCATAACCGATTTTGCGATGATATTTTGAGTTGGCATTTCTGCTGTCTGTGTCCACAGCTTCTTGGTTGGGACAAGGTGAAATCACCGGGAAGAGGTAAGTAAACCCCATGGTTATAAGTGGGATGGATGTTGCCAGTGCCCATTAATAGCATGCAAATCCCTCATCAGATAACGGATATGCGGACGCATGCCTCGGCACCGTGGAGCCTCCAACCATGTAAAACCGGCGTTAGTCCCTTTGACATTGTTGCTGTTGGGGGTTCCTCAAACACCCTTCCAATCCATGTATTGAGCACAACTTGAACATCGTCAACTCAACCGTCAGAACATTTCCACAAGGACGTCCCGACGTCACTGGCACAACTCCCACTGAATCTGGTGTGTTTTGGGCTTAATATGGCCTGCATTATTGAGACAGGATGAAGCTAACAACCTGGAATGGAAGCATACCGCAGTCAACATGAACAACCTCGTTAGCTTTCAAGCCATAGCCTCGTCGCCAGCGTCGACACAGGGCGGAAACCATAACGGCAGAATGGATGCGTATTACCTGCATATGCATTGCCTAATGTTGTCCTCGGTTGGACGATCAGTGAAAGGCCTCATCTATGACATTCCCCTCTTGCCCCAACCCCCCACCCATTGCCCGTGTCTCAACGGGTTCACCACGGCTCATACACTCTTCATTTCACCCGACATCGGTCTTTTGAGAAATGGCCTCCGAGATTTCGTGTCATGCCACACTGAAATTCCAGCTTGGGGAACGGTGATATGTAACCTACAAGGAAAGTTCGGTGAGCAAACCCAAAGACCCGGTGATCACTGGAGCGAAAATCATTTCTGATCAACCGTCGGCTAAACGCAGGACTTCCGTGTTTCATACCACGGCCAGTGGCTGGTGTTTGTGACACCCGTGATCCCGATATTAACATCGGTGCTGCCGCTCTTGAAATGCTTCATAGAGCGTGCGATCGCTGAGGATGATGTGTGGGGCACCTACAAAGGGTCTGCGTTTCACCAGAACCAGACATTATCGCTCTTAAAGGCTGGAATTGGCTTACTGTTTACTTTTTACACCAAACAACAACAACCAACTGTAATATGAATTTGTCAACCAATTTCTCTGCCTTTTTGGCCTCTATTTTGCGGGCAGTGACTAGCCTTGGCCACCACCCTACATGATGTCATGACCCCTGGGTTCCCCCTCCGGAGTGTTGGTGTCTACTGAGAAAAGCGACCCTGCTACCATCGGCGAGATACAAAATCTGGTAGGGAGATGGACCTCAGTCTTGCCCTGGTGGAATTCATTGGAACGGAAAATGTCCCAACTGTTGGCCCGTATGTCTTGGACGGTCAGACAATCAGTCCGGCAATGAGAGTCAACAGCGACACTGCGGCTGCATTTTCACTACCTTTGCGCCAGAATGCCACAACGGCGGGAGAGTAAGTGTTTGGTAATGGCTTCCTATGTGTCGATGCTGGCTAGCTAGACATGGTATGGTGGACAGCCTCATAACGAGCTCCGTTGGCAAGAGCAGTCGATACGGGCCTTTTGTTACACCTAGAACAATATCGGAATCTGGACATGAACGATTTCCATTTCCGTTCTTGGACCTGAGCACTCGCCGCTTTAACCTGAGCAGAAGTGGAGAAGCCCTGAGCAGGGATGAGCAAGGTCCTGAGCAGGGTGAGCAACGCCTGAGCACGGTGAGCAAGGCCCTGAGCACGGTGAGCAAGGCCCTGAGCACGGTGAGCAAACCCTGAGCACGGTGAGCAAAACCCGGAACTTCGGAGAACATAGATATTATCGGTAGCTTAGGACCTTAGAAACCACGAATATTATCGATAGCCCGGAACTACGGGAATTGCGGTAGTAATGGAATTGGAGGAAGTAAATGTGAGGACTGGATACCTATAATAGGCTCCTTTTACAGTATATTCGAAGTATTTTATTTTTTCTTTTTTTAAGTTAAGCTATTAAGTTAAGGTTAATATACTAGTTTTCCACACTCTTTTCTAAAGCATAGTCCTTTATTATTAAGTACTTACTATTTTATTTATAGGGTACAGTACCCTATACTTTCCTTTTATAGGGCACAGTTCCCTATACTTATCTTCCTTTAGTGGCACTATATATTGTCGTATAGCGTAGTCTAAGGAACTCTAGAGTTTTTATGTTATTACTTTTATTTACTCGGTAGGACCTATTTAATTAACTTACTAAAGTTATAATTCTTAACAGTATATAACTAGCCTGCTAACGATATATTTTAACAGCACTTTTAGTATTTTCTAAGTACGCGGCTTAGTATATATCTAATATATAGTTAAGCCTTACAGTGCTGTGTGTGGACTTAGCGTAATATTAGGTAATAAAAGGGGCTAAGAGCTTTAATTCGTTAGCCCTATAGTGCGATATTGCGGCGTTTAGCTAAACTAATAAGCATACAACTAGCATTTCCGGTCCTATAAAGCTAACTAATCGATTACTTTATTGGAACTTAATACTTAGCTATATAGGTGGAGTTTACAAATAACGGTTTGTATTTTCATAGAAAATAAAGAACACTTTATTTCTAAAATATAAAACCTAAGCAAAGAAAAACTATTAATTAATATAAAAAAAAGATAAGAGTCCCCGACTTAACACGGTTATAAAGAAATTTATAGTTAACCCTCCATTTTAATATCTTCGTTTTCTGCTAGGGCGGTTTCCGAAGGGTTTAGCCGAAAGGCATTTACTTTAGGATCGGCTAATAGAGACCTTTTAGACCCCAGTCGTTTTCCTTCTAGCCACTTTCTATGTCGTTCCTCGCATTCCTTTACTGCTATTATAATTGCAAAGTCCGCTCGTCCTATTTTTTAGCCTTTAGGGACTACGATATTGCTCTCTATTTTAAAATCGGCTAATAAAGTTATTTTTTAGTTACCTTATAGCCGATGGATATTGCTCCTCGTCTCCTAACTTATAATTAGCGACTTATTAAATAGCTGTAATTTCACGTATACATTTACAAATAGGCGCGTTTAGTAGTTTTTAATAAGGTTTAATAAGCTTATCGGGTATAGGTGGTTATCGGGAAAATCCTACGCTACTTCTCGAATAAAAATAATATTACCCTTTTAGAAGTTCTATATGTCGTGAGTTTTTTGCCGACTATATCTTACAAGTCTATTATTTCCGTTTTCTGTATATAAGGAGTCGACTTCGCTTCCTAGCTTAAGTCGGAACTTTGCAGAATTATTTGGCCTATATTATACGAAAACCCATTTACGCCCGAAACCACCCTACACCCAGCCAAAAAGCTTACTAGCAGTAGTTTCGTCATTAGCAGTAAGTATTAGCATCGCCATCTATTGCTGCAAACTAATTATATCTTCCGAGTCTTCATTTTTATTAGAGTGAAGTAAGAGCGGATTGTGTCCAGTTACGACTATTAATAGTGTAGGATTATCGTTATTTTGTTTATTATTATTCTTTTATTTAACTATATTTAGCTATATAGGATTACCGTCCTCTTTTTTAGCTTATTTATTTGCTAACTAGTCTTTAATATCCTTTTAATTTTCAGCTTCTTCTAATTCTCTCGCCGCCTTTTTAACTTTATATATTAAGTCTTTATCGCCTAGCAATATGTCTAGGAGGCTCTTATATGCTTCAAACTGCAATCTTTTCTTTTTAATGTCGTTTATATTATATTTATAGATAGAAAACTGGAAGGCCCGAGAGGTCTTTGCTTATACTTATAGAAATTTTGGAACTAGTATCCACGAAACGTGGAGCAAATTTTGGCTACAGTATAATATATCAAAATATCTAACTTAGAGTAAAAACATTAAAAAGCCGCTTCAGGCGCTTTAAGCCAAATTCCGCCGTTATTTAGCCCAATATTTATTCGTAGTTCTTAGCATTGGTCTTAGCCGACGTAGTACTTGCGGGCAGGCTTACGTTTCCGGTTAGCATATTCCTTCTGGCGGGCCTAGGCTATATAGATTTCTAATTTAAGGAACTCGTGAATCTCTTATATCCTTAATGAAAATTATTCGGCATTTCTAGCTTTTAGAGACTTATCGGGTACTATAGGCTTAAATCCTATACGAAGGTAAAAACTATAGTTAATAAAGAATAGCGTCGTTTTAATACTTTTATTTAAAGCGTTATTTAAAGCAAACTCCGCGAGTAATAGCTATATCGCCCAATTGTTTTATAAGTAAAAGACGTGTCCTTTTAGGTATTATTTCAGAAAGGAGTTAGCTCTTTCGGTCTAGCCGTCGGTTTCGGGATAGAATATAATTAATAGTAATACCTTTAAGGCTAGTCGGCGGGTTAGATATTTCTAGAAGTTAGATATAAATTATAGTCCTCTATCGGATAATATAGTTATTAAAACTTTATATAGCTTTTAAATATACTGTAGGTATAAGCGGGAGACTTTTTCGGTATCGTAAGTATCGTTATAGAAATAAAGTATTTTATTTTCGTTAAATAGTCAACTATAATTAATATTATATCGTAACCTTCGTTCTTTAATAAGTATATTATAAAGTCTATTAATATATCTTTCTAGGATCTTTCGGGAATCGGTAGTAGTTTTAGGACTTTTTAATATGCTTCGCGGGAAATAATAATCCGGATATAAATATAATAGTTAAATACCTAACGTTCGAGGTAAGTAAGTATATTAAATTAATAATAATCGCGGGATAAGGCTTTATATATACGTACTCGCTTTATATATCTAGTAATTATACTTTTATAATAGGAGCAGACTAATTTAATATATAGATTAAGGTAGTTTAGAATATATAGGCGGTCTCGGTAATATAAATATCTTCCTCGGTCCTTATATTCGGTAAGTATAATACCTAAGTAGTAGCTCTTTAACTTCCTTAATACTTTTAGAATAGAGTTTAGCGTTTCGTCTACTTCGTAGCCCTTAATAAATAGTTCTTAAATATTTAATAAAAGTAACGGTGCGGTTCTCTCGGTTAGTAGAACGGAGCGGAGAGATTTTATTATAATAGGCGTCTCTATAGTCGGGATTTATAATTTCGGTTAAATTTAAGATCGGGTAAAGGCGTTAAATTATAAAGGTTTATCCGCGAACGGGGTTTTTTTTTGGGTAAATAGCTTTTTAGCTAGTGGGGACGGTAATTCGGGGGTCTAAAACGGTATCGGTAATAGTATTATAAGATCTTTATAGACTTAGGGGTCTAGGATAAAAGGCTTTAGAACTATTTAATTTATATATAATAAACGTTTATCCTCTTCTTTAAATAGGTCCTCTAACCTCCTAGTTAGCGCGTTTAGGTTTACGCCCTATTTTCTAGGCCGGTAAATAATCGTAAAGTTAAATCGAGATAGAAACTCGGACTATCGGGCTTAGCGGCGGTTTAGAAGCTTAATTATAGTAAAGTATTTTAGATTACGGTAGTCGATAATAACTTTAATAGAGGAACTTATACCTTTAAATTCGGGTCTTTATTCTTTAAAATAATAGATAATTACTAAGAGTTCTTTATTATAAATATCGTAATTATACTTTATCGTAAAGTGTTTTTTAAAAAAAAATACGATAGGTCTTAAGATACCGTTATCTCTATACTACGATAAAATATTAACGGAGATATAATTAAAAGCGTCGGTCTCTAAGATATTTTTTTTTCCTAGTCGAACGGGGCCGAAATAAGCGCGGAGGTAAAGGCTTTTTTTAAACGTTAGAAAGACTCCTTATAGCGTAAATCCTATCGGAACTTTACGTCTTTTTGGGTTAGGTTAACTATCGGTACGATAATTTTAGAAAAGTCGCGTATAAAACGCCGATAGAAGTTTCTAAATCTAATAAATACTTAAACGTCGGTTAGGTAGGTTAGGGTTTTCCAATCTTTAATTTTTTTTACTTTTTTAAAGTCTATCTAAATACTATAGTAACCAATAATAATTCCTAGGAAGGCTATTTCCTCCTTAAAAAACTTATACTTTTAAATTTTAGTAAATAGGCTAGCTTTTCTTAGAGCCGTTAAAACCTTACGGACGTAATTTAAATATTCTTCTCTTATACGGCTATAAATAAAGATATCGTCTAAGTATACGATGTAAAAAACATTTAAATATTCTTGCAGGGTATCGTTAATAAACCATTGGAATATAATAGGAGCTCCAGTTAACCTAAACGGTATAATTAGTACTTCGTAAAGACCAAATCTCGTTCGAAATATAGTAAAATACTTTTAGCTTTCCTTAATCCGAATATTATTAAACGCGGAAATAATATCGATTTTAGTAAAGTATTTTATTCCTTTTAGGTTATTTAGGGATTTTTTAGTTAGGGGTAGCGGGTAGCGGTCCTTAATCGAAATATTATTTAGACTTCGGTAATCGATATAGAAACGGAGGCTCCCGTCTACCTTTTTAATAAATAGTACGGGTAAAGCGGTAAAGGAGAAACTCGAGCGAATAAATCCTTTCTTTAGGTTTTCTTATAGCTAAACCTTTAGGGCTAATAGTTCGTTACGGGATATAACGTATAATAGTCTAAATAGTAGGGTCTTACCCTTAATTAATTTAATATTATAGTTATATAGTCGATATAAAGGTAACTTATCGGCCTCCTTCGGAGAGAAAACGTCCTGTAAATCCTAGAGTTTAGGCGGGAGCAGTTTCTTCAGGTTTAGTTATTCGGGTAGGAATAATTATTAGTCGATATCTTCGATTATAATAGAAAATACCTAATATCCTTTACGGATATATACTAAGTAGGCTCGGAGAGATATAGCGGTAATATTAATATTTTTTAATCCGGTAGGGCGCGGTAGTAAGTATCGCGGGCGTGCCCTCTTCGGTACGTCGTATAAAGCGTTAATTTTAGTCGGTCGACTCGAGGTATTATAGTTCTTTCGGCAATAATCGCTTTTAAAGGTAAAGGTATAGTTTATAAAGCTGACTTTCGGGTCGTATTCCTTTAGCCACGGCATACTTAAAACGACAGGGTAATAAACTAGTTACGTTATATAGAGTTTAATTTCTTTCTTATAGTAGTCTATAACCCTTATATTAACGGATACGTAGTAAGTAACTTTCTTACTTTTAAATAAACGGCCGTCGAAGACTTTTAGCGTAAACGGTTTCCGTAGCTTCTTTAGGGGTAGTTTGTGGGCCTCGGCCTAGCTCTAACTAAGGAAGCCCTTCCCTTAGGCTCTAGAGTCGGTTAAAGCGTAAATAGGCAGCCGTTACTATTTATTTTCTAGGGTAACGGGTAAGATTATTAAGTTCGATCGGAAGTCTTTTCCCTTACAGATAAAAAGTCTTTATATAAATGCGGTAGAGATTCGTAATATCCGGGTAGCTTTATTCTTTTAAGTATTTCTAATCCGCTAGGAAAGCGTAAAGTCCAAATATCTATTATCGTTAAGTACCGGTACTTTGTCCGCGTAGGAAATTAAAATCTAGAAGCGATTTAGCTTAGACTTATATTATTTATTAATTATAGAGGGCTAAGTAGCGGGCTTAAGGATCTATTAGTATTAAAGCTAAAAGCGCGTTTGGTTCTAGCTATACGGCTTTAGATATAGAGGCAGGTATTAAGTTCTAAATATAGAGCGACTCGATAGTCTTTAAACTTATACCGGTAGTACTTCCCTCGCTTCCTCCGTCTTTTTAGTCGGGCCGTATATTATACGTTTAAGTTTATAAGATCGCCTTAATGTTAATTCCTTATAGGATCCGGGAATTTACTTTATTAAGTCGGTTCGGGAGCTATTTTACCGGGGACGGTCTAACCGTAATTAACGGAGGTAGGCGCCTGTAAAGCACGGTTAGGCCTAATATAAATAATTTATTTTTAGTATTAGCGGTATCGGTTATCGAGGGTTTAGAGGTACTAAGTATAGGTTCGAAATTAGCGGGATAGGGACGGGTTATATAAAAATATATTCTATAGCTTTTACGAGATATTTTAAAATAGTAGAGGCGTTAAGCTTTCATCGAGTATCTTTTTTTCTAGGATAAAGCGTTAAAATTCGGAAAAATAAGTACTAAAGTTATCGTTTCTCTATTTAAGTTAATATAGTTTATTTTGCGCGTTTTAAATACGGTCGGGGTCGCTAAAAGCAGCTTCGAGGTAATCGAGCATATTAGAATTATCGGGGAACTAAAGGAGTCCGCGGATAATCTTAGGAAGGATCAGCTAGTATACCTTCCTAGCTAGGCGGCCAGTAACGTAAGTTAAGCGGCTAAAGGCGGTTAGGAATCGGTCTACGTTAACGATTATTTTACCGTAGATTTATTACGTAAAGCGTCGAAGGTCCGCGCGGGATCCGTTAAACTCTTTTAAATCTAGAAGTCTCTCGCTAATAAAGGTAGGTTTAATACGTAAGGCAGTAGCAGATATAGGTATTTCCGGAGTATATTCTATAAAGGGTTTAATAAGAGGTTTTGCAATAGGCGCGGGGCTAGTTGGTAAGATATATACGGCGGGAGTAACGGCAGCTAGAAGTTAAGCTTTCTTAACTTTAAGTTATAAAATTTTTTAAATAATATTGAGGTTCCGTTCTTTTAGTTATTCCTTTTAATAGTTAATAATTGCGTCGCGATTTAAGACTTAGATTCGAAAAGACGAGATAATAGAGTTATAGGTATTAATAGCGGTGCAGAGGGCAGCAACCTCTTCTTCTAACGCAGTAGTATATATATCTATATTCCTTAGGTAAATAATCTAGTCTTCGGAATATTAATTAACGTTTTCGACTAACTTTTACGCCGTGACGGGGTACGCGGGGGGTTTTAGGCAAGTAGCTATCGTATTAAAACGATCGGCTAATAGGGTTAGAGCTACGTAATATCACAGGTAGCACAAGTTAACAGGTTAATAATAATAGTATTTAGCTAAGCTACGGTCTAGGCTCTATTCCGTCGGGTATAGGCAAGCTTTATTATTAAAACGTAGCTTAAAGAGCTACAAACAGGTCTCGCGGCAGCGAGATATAAAATCTTTTTAGTCGCATTAGCCCGTACTCTGCACGTACTAAGCTCCATTAGTGGATTAACGATAGTTACGGTACGACCGCCGTAACACATAATTCCTTTAAGCTAAGCCCTAGCCACAGCAATAGTAAGTCCCTAAATAGCATTAAAATGATTATTAAATGTAGTAAACTGGATAGGTAAGTAAGTATCCACCTATTTAGGGACCCGCCCAAGCTATAAATCTAAGTTAGACTAGTGCCAGACTTTAACCCAGTTTCCACAAATACTACTATCCTCTACCCGCTAGTTATCTACAGCGCTGCCGTCAAATTAATTAATTAACTTTGGACCTCGGATTTAATTTAATTAAAATATTTAGTTATTTTATCTAATTTAGTTAATTTAATTAAACTAATCTAACCAAATCTAATAACTATAGTACCCGATAAAGCTATTTCCTATAGTATACCTCTTTAACCCTAACTCCTTTAAGCTTAATATAACTCTTCCGCGTCCAATTTTTTATTAATTAAAGTATCTCGATTATAGTATCCTTTAGGGAATACCGTTATAATATTATCGTTAACTTCGTTATACTAAATACCTTTTTATAGTCGTTTACTATTATAAATATAGTTAGGATATTTAATAAAAATCTATTAAGCCGTAAAAACGAGCTCTTATAATTAACATACTATTAAATAAGCTTAGAAACTTCTTAAGGCTTAAGTCTATAATATCTATTAAGCTCGCTATTTACTCGAGTAGGCCGCGGATATTTATTTTTAATCTATTAAATAAATTTACTTAGATCTTTCTATTTAATAGGCGTTATTAGTAATAACGAAGGTATAAAAGACTCTTCCAATATATCTTTATTCTTAAAGGTAAAATATTATTCCTTAAGGAATTACTTTAGCTATCGTTTAGTATCTCTTAACTAAATTAACTATACTATTAAAATCTAATTAACTTTAAGAAAGCTTATACTAAAGCTAGGGTATAGAATAATAAATACTATATAAAGAAAGGACTCTCTAAGTAAAGTATAATACTCGTTAAGCTTTACTTAAGCATTATTAATGCAGGCCCTTATATATATCCTTTCGTCTACTACTAAGTTCGAGATACGGCTAACTAACCGCGCCGTATAAGTCGAGCGAGTATAATTAGGCAGGGCGTCTTTACCAAACTAAATAGCAGTAACAGTAGTAGCATGTTGCCGATTCCTCTGCTGCTGTTGCTGCAAGGGTGTTGCGACCTTAAAGCCTTAAAGATGCTGAGGAAGCCTCGACTGCCGGGCAGGGCGATCTCTTTAGTTTCGCTAAAAGAGTTTCCGGTGATTTTGTATTCCTAATAACGGTTAGTAATATATTAAGGAGGCTAGTAAATAACTTACTTCTTTAAATAGTTAATAACTAAAAATATTAATTAAACCTTAAAGAACGTAACTTTCTTTCGCTTATTATATAGCCGGTATATTTATCGATATTCCTTAACGGTATAGTCCGGGTTTAATTTAGTTAAAAAGAAGTGTTACAACCCTAGTATAGGACGGTTATGGGGCTACAAAAATAGAAGCTAATTAGGAGAACGTATAAGTGAGCTAATTACAGTAAAGAACAAAAGTAATTAGTATAATTAAAGTACTAAGCTAACTAAGTACGGTAATTAGTATAATTAGAGCACTAAGTAGGCTAAATAAAAGTAATTAATATAATTAGGGTACTAAGTAAACTAAGCAAACTAAACAGAAAAGATTAGTGGCCTTAGGAAACTAATTACGGCTTAGCACGAGGACTATATATATACGGAGGAACTAGCTAGCGTAAATAGACAGTTCCGTAGTATGCAATTTAAGTTATATTTACGGCATTTAGTATTTACATTGAGATATCTTATTATGCATTGTTTAGCTGCACCGAACTAGGATTATGTAAAAGTGCCTTTAACCGATATCCCTTTTAAAGGTTCTGGATAGAGGTTCGTTATAAGAAGCCTTATATTCTAATCTAGCTCCGACGGCCTTTACTTTTTTTCTTTTATATATATAACTCGAGAAAAAAGTAGCGCTATTATTAAATGATTTTCCAGACGTTAAATATCGTCGAATTACCTACAGGCGCGTTTCGGCTAGCCTCCTCGACTTACTTAGTAATATTAGGGCGCAGGAGGTTTAGTTAGTGCTGTTTAAGTAGGGAGAAAGCCGAAGGGAGTTATCTGCCTGTTAAGGCGCTTAATGGAGCCGAGAATAATATCGAAGAGAGTTAGGAATAAAAGTTTCGCTGTAATTAGGTAGAATCTACGAATATCTTTAATTAACACGGAGGTATTACGGTAGTTGCACCGTCGATCTACTAGTGGAGCTTGGTACATGCCGAGCACGGGTCAATGCGACCAAAAAGACTCTGCATATCGCTGCCAGGAGATGTGTTTTGCACCACACTTTCTACCAATTAGGCCCGGCGATTAGTATGCCGGGCCCGGATTAAGCTGTTAATCCGGGGGACCCAGAGGGGCCGGGAGCCGGAATATTATTTATCTGGGGTCTGAAGGTATTTAGATATTTATAAATATGGATTTTTAATATTTGATTTAATTGATCTGAAGTCTGCTTGGAATTGAATTGAATTGATTGAAATTGATTGAAATAATTGATCTGTAATCTGATCTGACGGCAGCGCTGGTCCTCCACACGTTCATCCTCCATATACTCATCCTCCATATACTTATCCTTCATATGCTCATCCTCCACACGCTCGTCCTCCGTATGCTCACTCTCTATAGGTTCAACCTTTATACGCACATCCTCCATACGCACATCCTCCACTGCCTCCATCCCCTCAACCCTCTCGTTCCTTTGCTGTCCCTCATCAGACTCCCCACTAACCCCACCCCCCAGCCTCACCCCCAAAAACACAAACTTCCCCCCCAAAACGTCCCTCAGCTTCCCCTGATCAAACGCACCCCACTTGTCCATCCCCTCCTGCGCTCTAACTCCTCACCTCGCAAGCTTATCCTCGAAATCCTTAAAGCACTTCGTGATGACCATCCCGTCCTTCCCAACATTAACACGGCCCAAATCCGACCTCGAAGCCCGATAGCCCATCTCCCGGTGCAGATGCCTCCTGTGCTTCGGCTTCATCCCCCTGAACTCGAGCACCTCCCTCGTCGCGTCCGGCAAGAAGCTGTTAATCGTCACGCAGAACTGACACTGGCATTTCATGACAAACCGCTTCCGCGGGTCACGTACGGGAGCGGGGCCGACGTGTTTCTTGTCATAGATGGTGAATACCTTTGTGTAGATGGCTCGGCAGACGCCCTCCTGCGGGCCGTTGGCGCGGCACTCGTTTGCTGCAAAGTCGAGCAGCAGGTGGAGGAACGGGATCCAGAGTGCACCGGCGTTGTAGGTATGAAATTCGGGGCTGTGAACGTGATGGTTGACGGCTTGGAGGAAGAGGGCGCCGTTTTCGGGGGAGCCCAGGTTCAGGTCGTGGAACAGGTTGAAGAGCTGTTCAGGGATGTGTTTGGGCAGGGTACATGTACGGCCGTCGTGGTTGAGGTGATACAGATATTTGCTAAACTTTCCGGATGTGAGGAATAGTTTCATGAGACTGTTGGATAGGGCTTTGGTGGCGGTTGGGGGTAACAGTTTGTTTTCGGCATGTTCTTTGAGGCGTGAAGCGAAGGTTGAGAGGAAGGGTGTGAAACCCTCGTGGCATCCACTTGGGAGTGGTTTATCAAGAAGCTGGGTGATGTATGGTGCGATGCTGGAAGAATGGTGAGTAATAATTAGGTTGTTAGGACAGATAAAAAGAAAACACATACTGCTGCTTGAGACCGTCGAGTGGTGTCTGGAAATAGAAACACGCATCTGCCAGTGAACTGCCGGCGAGATGATCGAACATCTGGCTCTGCTTGGGATCTGTATTCGAAAGGACTTCCAGTACCAATGACTGACCTACATGAAGAAGCGGGAGGGGTGCCACTGCCGTTCTGGGCATGACAGGAACAAGAGTGGCCACAGCCCCGAGTTGGGCCACGAGGGAGGATGTTTGAAATACACCCAGAAGACTATGAAAGTAAGGTCATCATCTAAGCAGTCCGAAAACTTAAAAGCATGGTGAAAACGTACACTTTCTGAAGGAGACATAGACGTCGGAGTGCTTCCTTTTCGTCGACACCCAACCACTCGCGCAACCATTGCGCCATCTCTGGGTCGAATAGGTCTCGCCCGAAGACGCTGGACTCGCTGGCAACTTCTTCAAAGATACCAAACTCCCCATATAGAACAGCAACCTTGCAAATGGCCTGAAAAAGTGTCTTACCATGAAATATCGCTGACCTATCCCGTCCCCGCGTGTGGAACCCAAGATATAACTCGACCCAAAACTCCTTGAAGTCCATTATGCTCGACGCATCTGGGTCGGGCTGCAAACAAGGACTGACAAAGCATGACTGCAGCAACAACAAATTCTCCCGACCATATCCATCCCACCACCCCAGATCAGGGCGGAGAAGGTAGGTCATGAACCTATCGCGTGGAAACACAACAATAGCCTGGCACGAGGATCAATACCACCACCGGTACCACACGTGCTACAATGAACCGGGTTGAATTTGTACATACCGCACCTTGGGACTCGATAGAATCCTCCCATGTAATTCTGTTGTAGAGCATTTTGGTTGGGAAGCCATCAAACGGCTTGTCCGCCAAGAACTCATTGTCGTGCAGCTGAAGCCCGCGGACAAGTAGCCGTCCATCCAGATTATACAACGCGCGAAGTTTGAAATGCTCCTGGCCTTCGTTGTCGACCTCCTGTTCTGGCTCCGAATCGGAGGCATCCATGTAGTCGTAAGAAAAGAGGAAATCGTAGGGAAAACGCTCAACATTGTGCTTGCGGACAGGACGGCTCTGTATGCTCTTTGAGCTGCTCACCAGGGCGAGGCAAACCACGACCTCAAGGTCCTCAGACAGGGCATCAAGGGCCTGGAGACGGGCATGATCTTTGCCTTTGAGCCCATGCAATGTCATATTCTCCAGCGTGTAATCTTGATGGTCAAGCATCATGTAAAAGTGAGGGGCGTTGTCGGATTCCAGCCATCGTTCCAGCGCCACACACAAGTCTGTGGTATCGGAATGTCTCAAACCGGACGCGGTTGGTTGTGGGACACTTGGGTCGAGGATGAGGTTGCAGGTGAGAGCCCAGCGGTAGCCGGACGTGACCGGGAGGACTTGGTGTGGAACGTCAGAGTACCAGGACAAGAAAGACTGGGCCTCTTGAGAGGGGTCGTAGGTGATGGTCTCGCCGTCGTTAAAAGTGAAAACAAAGTCGCCGCCCGTGTGGGCTGAGGGAAGCGTGATGACCAGTGTGCCAAATGTGCCAGGACTAGGCTCGGTACCTTGACGTACCGCCATACCGGTACGTTGGATGTAATCCTGCTCCACCCTAGACAGAACCCCTTCCTCATGAAGGACCATCTTGCATATCTCAGTCTTGATGGGCATTTGGATGCCCATGTGTTTCGCCGCCAACTCTGCATAGAATTTAATGTGCGAGGACCACGATTCCGGATCCCGAATGAATAACTGGGAGGCTTCGAGTTCCCAGATCCTTTGCGCGGGTGCCTCGACGTTGGTTTCGTTGCCGCTGGCATATGACGCGTGGCGGCATCTTGCGATGATGTCACAGGCTTGTCGCTCGCTCAGAGGGATAGCTATCTCGCCGAGGCCCTTTATGTAGAGGCCTGATAGTTCTGTTTCGTCAAGACAACTGAATGAGACGGACAGCCCGGCAAATTCGATTTGTTCATAGGCCTTCAGGATATCCTTCTTGAGGGCATGGCGGTGTTTCCAGTAGTCTAGCTTCTCTACCTCGTTGTTTTTTTATGCAACTAATCAGACCAAAGATCACCATGAAAACTCAGTGTATTATTTTCTTCTTATTTGTCCACACTCTCACTTGATGATACAGGCAAGATGGCTAGGAAATACCTACTAGGGTACCTTGCCTTGAAGTTGACAAAAATGTGAGAAACAAGGCTGGCGGATATCGTGACAAATTAGAGGGCCAGTTGAGAACTTGAATAATCCCACCCACCATCTCTGGAAAATGCATGGTGTTAGTAATCCCCGAGACCTACCCGCAGCTATTGTGGGGGTTTGATTCCACATCCGTCTGTTTATTGTTTGCCCTGCATGATTGAAGTGCCCGGCTACCTGCAGGCTTTCCTGCCTGAAGATTAGGATTCTATCTTTTCGTCCACTCTTCTTTATCCCTCGCCATGATATTACGGTAATTCATTTCCTTCTTCAGGTAGGTAACCCGCGGGATGTGGCCTTGGCCTCATGTTTATTGGGCGGAGGTGTAAAGTGCACTTTACCTTACCCCGAAACTCTGGGAAGTAAATTGCCTGATTCGTACATGCGATATGCATCGGAGTGTAGCGCCACAGCCTGGTGGATGGCACTTTCAGAGACGAAGGCAGTGCGGCTTTGCTCGACATATTCTGTGCGGCAGGCGACTGCAATGCCTCCCTCCCTTCCCAGACGGGCTTGCTGGTCTTGAGGTTCCCTTGATGGACTCCGAATGCGTATATAAGATTGATCACCCCACTCCTTAAACGTGAAATTCATGTTCCCTTTCTCAAACACACCCACCAAAGCAGTCCAATCCTGTTCTATATCTATAGTGACCGTTCACTTTACTCGATACCGTTTCTACAAACCAATTATAAGTAAGTATCTTCCAGACAAGACGCTAAAAGAATGATCACTTAATGGCTCCTCCTTCCCTGGCAGTGGCCGCCACTATCGACACCCCTCTCGTCAACGAGAACACCTGCGGCGTCTGCGGCTTGAATTTCAGCGGCGCGAGCAAGACTTGCCAGGGACATTAATCACGATGTCCAAGGTCTGGAGGCAAGGAATCAAGAGAAACTGGAGGCGGTTTGGACTTTTGGGGGGGATGGCGACTGGATTGAGAGTGTTTCGTAACAAAGCGGCTTCTCTTGCTTTGAGACAGTACTACCTTCAGTGCAATGAATTAATCTTATCGCTGGTTTGATAATCTGAACGGGAAATACCCACTGTTTCAGGCCCTGGTGTGTTTGTGAAATTCACGAGTGTCACTGGGCCAAGGTAGAAGGTACCTACAAATCTCAACACTGCATAGGTACCTTGTCATTTGTGTAGGTAACCAGCCGGCCCGCTGACATCTGTCTCTCCCCCAGCCGCGCCCCTCAAGCCACACCCCGTGCAAGCTGCAGTTACCCTCTTTCCAAAGTGCGGGGTAGCGCTTGGGAGTGAGCCTGAGGCCCCCCCCCGTTCGTTGGGCACATTCCCCCTTATAACATTCGACAGACCATGACTTATTCAACCTGATCTTGCGCTGCCATTTCCATCCCTATTCTTTCCAGACAGCAAACCCCGTTGGCATTATCCAGCAAGTTCCAGTCATGGCCGAGGACCGAAAGATTGTTCCCGACGAGGTAATTCTGCGTGGCATCTTTCCAGACATTCCCAACATTCCTGAACGCGCCTGCCACATCATCTCAAACAATTTTGATCGTTGCAGCTTCCGCCTGTCTCTTGATACCAACCCCAAACCTGGATTCCCTAAGGACCTTCTTATTCGACTTGAGATCTGTGGAAGTCACCTACCGGCTGTCTCTGTGCTCCAACGACTGGCTCACAATCAAATTCCTAGCCTTGTACCGGCCACGCTAGAGGTTGGGACCGTTTGCAACAAGGTCGGCAAACAGTTGGATTACTCTGTCATTCCCTTCCTCACTGGAACCACCGTACTCGAGGATGTCTGGAACAATCTTGATGCTAGCAACCAACAGTCATTGATGGATTCCATCTTTGAGGCCATCAAGAATCTCCAAGACTCACCTATCACACCTCCCGACATTCAACAACTCCTCGAAAACTACCCCGGCAACAAATTAGAAGGGAACTCGTCTGAAGGCCTCCTGTTCGGAGGTCCAGACTCTGGATATTTCACTGGTATCAAAGACCTCTTGGCGGGACAGATCAAACAGAGAGCCGCCCAACTTGGTTGCCAAGTTCTCAGCATTACAGAGGGAATTGCCGTCCACTCTGCTACCGATGGCACGAAGAATGTCGAGTTCACACAACAGGAGCTTGCTAGCATCGCGAGGAGCATTGTTCTCTGCCACAACGATTTAGAGCCTCGGAACATACTCGTCAAGAAGAAAGGGGCCGACAAAGAGGGGTGGTATGAACTGGCTGCCATCATTGACTGGGAAATGGCGGGCTTCTACCCGTTTGCCTACGAGTACGGGCTGAAGGATTCCCTTCTTGGATCTTCAAATCTCTACTACAACTGGTATTCGCTTTTCAAACAGCGAACTGCTGCGTTGCTCCCCGCTGGGATAGGCCATGTAAAGTTGATCAAGGCACTAGGGGTCATCGCCGACTCCAACTCTCATGCCATGCCAAGAGTTGTTGGCATCAGGGTTCAGAAAAAATGGAGGGAACGAGAGAGACTCACGATGTCGACCGACTACATTCGTGGCTGGGTCCGTGAGGATGGTGTCACCGATGCACCTGTTTACACGAAGCAGGACAATGAGAACTTGGAGCTTGAGGTCCTCAAGGAGCTTGGATACATTTGATGTGGTGTCCCAGATAGACCTAGATTGCACAATTCATGAGTTCCTCTTTCCCCCCCTGAACTACTCAGACCTACATGTCCTCTCTTCTTTATGCGGCAGACTTCCACTCTTATTAAGGGATGGACGTGACAAGTGTTTTATGCCCTGCTGCCTGAGTATAAATATGTTTCTGCCTGATACATTAAAGCTCAAGGTAAGGTAGGTAACCATTGAGACTTCACGGTGTAGGCTCAACGAGTTTGCATAACTCTATGCCCTTGTGATACAACCCTCTCAAGAAGAATCTTCAATAAAGGGGTGACATTCTCTTGCTGTATCATTGCCACCATCATAAACTCTCTCTTTTATTGCACGTTCATGGGCAAGCAATCTTCAAAATTATGTCTTCTAGCCGCAGCAACAACCTGAAGCCTTCCCGGGGGCAATCGCCAAGTAACGCTCCGGGATAAAGATTTATGCATGCCATACCCAATAATTACCAAGACCTTCTCTTTCTGTGGCTCACCTTACGTAATCCTTGGGGTCCCCCACAGATCTGGTGGCCTGGCGCTATGCAGAATTGCCTCAGTGGTACTCAGGCCTCAAATCCAACACCAACCGCCTAACCAACACAGTCATACCACAGAAGCTATCTACCTAGGGAGATAATTGGTTGGTGCCTAACGAAACGTTCGACTATTAATCACCTGCAATGTGGCTTGCCCATTGGCAACATCACATCCAATCCGTTAAAATCATAGCGACAAGAAGAAGAAATGGGACACAACAGCGGTTACCCTGATCAAAATCCTAGCCCACTCGTTCCTTGCTTAATTTACTTTTATAAAGCAAATCCGAATCTCGAGCACCTCGCCGGCAAACCTCCCATACTCGACGAACTTTCCGACAATAAGTTAACAACATGGACCGCTTCGAATACAACAATGTTCCTTTGCCCGACCCATCCCGCTACATCCGTCTCTTGCATCTTTACCTGTGACGATCCCCTGTCCAGAACCTCTGAAAGGGATACCGGTTAAAGGCGAACTTCTAGATAATGGATCGGTGCAGCTAAACAGTGCACAACAAGATATCTCAATATAAACACAAGATACCGTAAATATAAGCTGTAATTGCATACTGCGGAACTATCTATAAGCTATTTAGTTCCTCCGTATATATAGATCTTCTTTTTCCTAGATTATTCCTTTCTTCTAACGATTTAGGCGTGAATCGTTAGATTATCGCTATAATCCAATAATCCCTTATTTTCCCTAGATCGTTAGATCATTGCTATGGTCCAATAATCCTTTCCTAATAGGTCCGTCTACCCTATTTTCCGATTAGCTACATTCCTCTAGACTCTAATTGGCCCTTTCCGCCGGGTCCTCACTTTAATATTATAACATTACCCCCTCCTAGATGCCGATGATGCTGTTATACGGCAATAAGCTAACCGGCCACACTACGGCCCAACTGCTATTTACCTGCACGTCGAGGGCTAGTAGTTAGATGTAAGGTAGGTAATTACCGGTTACGCGGTTATTTAAAGAATAGTATTGGATTAATAGATATATTAGAAGGCTTAGAAGCCTTAGCAATAGCTTTAAGCTATAAAGGCACGGACTGTTACGGCCCTAGCTTATAATATATAGGTCTGCAATGCAGGCTACGTGAGAGTTACGTGGGTGCTTTTATAGATCTAAGTTTAGCTATATTTAAAGCCCTACTTGTAGCCTAACTTTATTTACTTTTCTTTTTCCCTCTTTAGCTTACTATTTAATTAAATTGGTTAGACTTATCGTAGCTTGCCTTGATTATCTACCTTTCCCGTAACACGGACTTTAGGATAATAGATAAATACGCGTTCGAAGAACTAGTTGTATTTTTAGTCTTCTTCTTTTTTCTTTATTACGCTCTTCGAAGCTATTAAAGATTACTAATTAAATTTAACTACTATTATAAACCTTAATGTGACGATCCTCTGTCTAGAACCTTTAAAAGGAATACCGGTTAAAGGCGAACTTCTAGATAATAGATCGGTGCAGCTAAACAGTGCATAATAAAATGTCTTAATGTAAACACTTAGGATGCCGTAAATATAAGCTATAATTGCATACTACGGACCTATCTATAAGCTATTTAGTTTCTCTATTATAACGAATTCCTATCTAGAACCTTTAAAAGAGATATTAGTTAAAGGCATTTCTAAATAATCTTAGTTCGATATAGCAAGATAGTATATAATAATAGTTCATTTTAATTATAATAGTTTAATACTAATAATTATAATTTATATTATATACTACGGAACTATTTATTTATATTAGCTAGTTCCTTTATATATATAGACCTTTATCCTTTAGGTACCTCCGTATTTAGCTTAGCCTACTTACTAGTAAGCCTAGTAATACGTCCTGGCTTATTACGCTTATTAGTAAGTTAGGTAAGCCGGTTTACTTTTACTAAAAGTAAGCGCCTTACTATCTTATAGGTCCGTCGTTTCCTTTGACCTAATTAGCTACTACGGCCGGCTATAGTCTCTATCTTACTTTACTATATAGTTAATCCGTAATATAATACCTTCCTTCCTTATTTTTTATCCCGAAAGATACGCTATTACTATCCTTTATACCTTAGCGCTTCTTCCTTTTCTTCTATTACGTATATATCTTCTTTCTTTCTTCCATTTTAGTATTATTAATTATATCGGGACGCGTAAAGAAACGTTACCGCAATACTATTTATAAACGAACAGTTTTTTTTAATTCGATTAATTAAAACGGTATCGAAATCATACCTTACTCCCGCTATTAGCGCGTAAAGCCCTAAAGGCACTATATAATAAAAGAGGAGTTAAACTGCTGCTCGAACTATATTCGAGTAGGTAAACCGTATAACGGTCCGAACGTAGCCGACTTCCGTATATACCTAGATACCGTAATCGTATATCCTTTCCTAATAGCTATAGTAATTAAGAATTTATTAAAATAAAAGAAAATTAATAACGAGATAACTGTAAAAAAGTATTTATTAGCCGAGACGTTAAGTGCCTTAACTCGCCTACGTAAGTAGCGTACGTTAATATATAATTAAAGTTCTAAGCTCTTCCGTCGAGGTATAGAGTCTCTAGATAAGGCCGATGGTATATCGTTTCCTATAGACCCTTCCTAAAAATAATATTTTATTAGCTAGGCTTAGTTAATAAGTATTTTTAAAGTAATAAACTAGGAGGCGATTAAGGTCGCTTCCTTAAATCTTAATATAGCCTTTAACTTCCTTACTAGCCTTAACTAGCCGCTTAACCTTTCCTTAAATCCGGGTACGGCCGGCCCTTCCTTCCTCACTGCGCTAAATACTACTAATAGCGCGCCTTTTACTTCCCGAAGTACCTAAGGCGCGTAGTACTATTTATATCTTGCTTTCCTTATACTTTTTAACCTTATAATATAGTATATAATACGTCGATTATTACGTTAAAGACGTAGGTTCGATTCCTATTAAGGTTCTCCTAGCTTTATTTTATAGCTATTTAACTATAAGCCGGGGCCGGGTCTTTTTATTTATTTAAATTTTAATCGGTCCGGATATCGTTAATAAAACTTTTTTTACTTATTTAAGTAATTAAGGTATACCTATAGTTCCTACGAATTATTTATAACTAAATATCCTAATTAATTAATTAAATACTTTAATTAACCTTTATTAAACCGTAAATCTAATATTTCTTTCATATTATATTCCTTTTCTTCGTCCTCCGCTACTACTTATATATTAACTTTACCTACGTATAGTACGGGTTTTAAAAGTAAAATATAAAAGGTATATAAACGTAAACGTATCGTACTGGGTAGCTTTAATTCGAATACCGTCTCTAATATCTTTATTTTAACTTTAAATAATTTTACTTTTTTATAGTCTAGCTTCTTACTAAATCTTTTAGTATATAAATTACGTATAAAAAGGAATATTATATTGAAATGGTGAGAAAACACACAAACCAACCACAACACCACAAATATACCCTCAACAGGGTGTATGAATGAACGCATCTGCGTGACAGTGGCTCGCTCGCAGGCCGCACTCCACGTAGGACAAAGAAAAGACTCTATGGGCTCGCAGAGCACATAATAAGCACCTGATCGGCCTGATCAGAGGGCCAGAATTGCCTCCACGCGTGCAAGGCACAAAAATATGAAGAAATAAAAGTCGATGTCCTGTCTAAAACAGAATGTCCGAAGCAGACCGCTTATATACATGACCCCTGAACCTCCGAATCCTCCGAGAGCCCCACTTCCTTACTCAAACCCTCAGGCCTGTGGCCGCACCCCAAACCAATATTTCCTTCCTTTAAGTAAGGTCCCTCGAGCCTTTTACTATTATAGTATTTCCGTATCCTTTCCCTTATAAACTTTAGTTTTTACTTAAACTTATTATAAAGTATATATATTTTATTTACTTTAACTTTAGCTTTAGGTACTTTAACCGTAGGTCCCTGCCGTAGGTTTACTTCGTAACCGAAATTCGCGAAAAATAATATAATTTTAATCGTTGTAATTAATAATATATTATATATTAATTATATTATAAATAATAGTTTAACCTAATCGTCCTACTCGATATTAATATAGTTTTATAGGTATTATTCTACGATCTAATTAAACTATTTCGTTTAATTATCCGTTTAAAAATAATAAGCTAAAAACGTTTTACTTACTACTTTTAGCTTCGTTATTAATGCTCTTTAAAACTTCGATACGAATTTAATATCGCGGTTTATAATAAACTTTTTTAACTATATATATATAAATATAATATACTATAATACTATATCCGTTAATTATTTTACCGACTAAATCTCTTTATAAAGTAAGAAATATATTTATTTAATAAGCTTATCGATTACTATTAATATATTGTTATATTTAACGCCGGTTATTATATTTTTAAACTTTAGTAATTTAATAATAAAGTTTATCGTAATTAACTTTTATAACCGTTTTAATACTAGTAGTAGCTCCAGAAATTTATAAAGCTTATACTTCGTAACTCTTATTCTCTCGTATATATAGTATAATTAAATAGTTTCTTTAACGTTATCCTTAATCTTTAACTAATTAAAGTATTATTTAATTTTTTTTATAATTTTAACGATATTTATATATCCTCCGAACTTTAATACGTAAATCTCTATTATTAATACTATTTTATTACCTAGCCTTACGTATACTCGATTTTTATACTATAGTCTTTCCTAACTATTTTTCTAAATACCTTACGGCTCTAGCTTTTCTTACTAATATTATTCTATAATATCGTTACCTAACTTCCTTTAATATTTATTAAAAGTAGCTTTTTTATAATATATTACGTAATACTTTATTTACGGTTATAGTAAATACTTAAAAGTATTATTTAGCGCTTCTTTAAATAATAATAATAACTCCCTAGGTATATCCTTATAGTAATCGGCTCGCTAACTAACTATATTTACTTTAATATTCTTCGAACCTTTCTTATAATTAGTTTAAAAATTAAATTCTAAAAGAAACTTTAACTATTATATTTACTATATATTAAGGACCTTCGTAATAATAAAATACTATAGATTTTTATAATCCATATAAACCTATACCTTATACTTAATACCGTTAAAGTATAGCCTTTACTCCTTAAACGCTTCGTTAATAATAAATAATTTTTTATTATAAATTAAGTAGTTCTAACGTACTCTTTTAAATTTCTTCAAAAAAAAAGTTACCGGATATAACTTACCGTCGTCGTTTCGCTACCCTAACTATTTACCGATTATATAATCTAATATATCTACCTTAACCTTAAATAATTAATTAAAATCTAATAATTTAAATACCGGTCCTTTAAAATAGCCTCTTTTAGTTCCCGGAAAGCCTACTTTTCTTCCTACTCTTACCGGAACTCTACGTCCTTCTTAATTAAATAATTAAGTAGTCTCGAAATACCTATATAGCCGCGGATAAATATCCGATAAAAGTTTATAAACCTTAAAAATTCCTTAATATATATTTATAATTATAGTATAAGCTAGTCTTTAATTACCGTAATTTTTTTAAACTCTATACGAACTTTACTTAATAATATTAAATATCCTAAATATATTATTTTTTATACGTAAAACTCGCTCTTCTCTTTATTAATTAAAAATTTAATTCCGTATAATATATTAAATATCTTTTATACGTATTACTTATATTCCTTTAAAGTACGTAAGTAAATAAAAATATTATCGAGATAATATATTATTATTTTATCGAGGTACTTCTATATTATATAGTGGTTTGGGGTGCGGCTACAGGCCTAAGGGTTTAAGTAAGGAAGTAGGGCTCTCAGAGGATTCGGAGGTTCAGGGGTTATATATATAAGCGGTCTGCTTCGGACATTCTGTTTTAGACAGGACATCGACTTTTATTTCTTTATATTTTTATGCCTTGCACGCGTGGAGGCAATTCTGGCCCTCTGATCAGGCCGATCAGGTGCTTATTATGTAGTTTGCGAGCCTATAAAGTCTTTTCTTTATCCTACGTAAAGTGCGGCCTGCGAGCGAGCCACTATTACGTAGGTACGTTTATTTATATACCCTATTAAGGGTATATTTATAGTATTATAGTTAGTTTATATATTTTCTTACTATTTTAAATAGAGGTTATACTTAGGTTAAGTAAAGTTTAGGGTCTAAATTAAATTTAAAAGTCTTAGATACTAGAGGAAGTACGAAACTACGAACGATAATAAATACCGATAACTTTATTAAACTCCGCGAGGTTCGATAAAAATAATTTATATTTATTTAATTAAACGTATATCTTTTATTATAAGTTAAATACTAAACTTTTTACTTACGTATAAAAAGTTAAGTATATAGTCCGGGTAGGACCTAGTAGTAAATTAAGAGTATTAGTCGAGATTAGCTCGTTAGTAAATCTTATTTCGGTAATAATTATTAAAGTTCTTTCTTATTTTTAGCTAGGAAGAATCCTCTTAATATATTATTTAGCGGTAATAAGTAATCGAAGGGGTTTCCGGGTTAACTTAACTTAAAATAACGGGGACTTAAAAGTAAAAAAAAAGGGATACTTTCCTTTTAATTTAAGTAAAAATAATTTATTCCTACTTACTAAATTTATAAAAAATAACCGTCTTTTTATTTTTAATAATATATATAAGGAAAAAGCTATATTATTAACGTAAATATAATAATAATTATTAATTATCGATATATCCGATAATATTTTACTTATTACTTTAATTAGCTTTTTTAATAATAGCTAAATATATTAAACTTCTACGGCTCGTTCCGTAATAAAAACGGTTAGCTTAATAATTAAATTCCCGGAATTATCGCTATTTATCCTTTCCTTAACTACGGACTATACTTATTATAAAAATATTAAAACCCTTTACCCTTTTTTTAATTAAAGTAGCTTAATTATAAATCCTAACGCTCTTAATATATTAAGTAAACCTCGTATTAACCTAAATCCTACTATTAGGAACTATATAATAGCTTTTATTCGGTATATTAAATATCCCGTTCCTTTTCTTAAATTTATATATTAATTTTAATAACCCGGATACCCTTATTCTATAGAAGCTTACCCCGACTACTATTACTTTTAAAAGTCACTTACGTTTAATTAACTAACCCCCTATCCTATAATACCTATATACTTTCTTTAACGTAAATTCTTTAATCCGAAGAAAATCGGTTTTAAAAATAATTTTAAAAGTAAATATTTTATAGAATATTTAAAGCGTTTTAAAAATATTTATAAAAAGTATTAAGTTATAGAATTTACCTCTCGCGTTTATAAGTTTAAATCCTAATATAGTTTCGACGTAAAAAAATAAATCGATAAATATATAGACCTACCTATATTTATTAATATTTAACTTATTTTAATTACCCGCTTTAAACGTTTCTTTAAAATATACGATTTCCGGTAAAATAAAGATATTTATAGGAAGTTAAATAACTTTTACGCTAAAGTTATTTCTAAAAGGGTAAGTAAATTAAAAAAAGTTATTTTTAATTATTTTAAATTACTTTTTCGAGTATTAATTAAAGAAAAAGAAGTAGTAAAAGCTAAGGTTACTAGCCGCTTTTAAATAAAATTCTTTAAATTTATAAAAATAATTTTTATTAACTAAGGAAGATCCGAACGTCGTTTAAGATTTATAAATTTTATTATTTAAAGCAATTAAATTAATAACGTAATCGAAAATAAATATAACGTAAGAAAAAAAATCTATAAAGAAAATAAATTAATTATTATACTTTCCCTTACTACTTTTAATTAAATAGCGGAAATACTCGATTAATATATAGCGGTTAATACTATAATAAATAAAGAAATAGTATTATAGTATTTAAAAATAAATATTTATAGCGGCCTTTTTATACCGGGAAATAGTAAATCTAAAATAATAAAAATCTATATTTAATATTTAGAAAATTAAATACTTTACTTTTTAGATTTCGGTATTAGCCCTAATAAGGAAATAAATTTATCTTTTAATATTTTCTCTATAGTTAATATTAAAATTTAATTCGGAAAATTAAAAGAGTAATACCGCGATAGTCCTTTACTATTAAAAAAATACTTTTAATATAGTAAATTTAATTATTACGTTAAATCGATAAAGTATTTAAAGAAAGAATATAATAAAATATAAAAACTATATTATATTAAAGGAAGTAAAATATATATCGGTAAAAAAAAATAGTCGGATAGTAAAAAAGCGTAACTTAATTAAAAAGATATAAAAAAGGTATAGCGTAAAAAGAAAATTAACGATTTAATTTATATAATAATTTCGCTAAAATTTAAACTAAATAGGGCCTATAAAGCTTATATAAAATAAGCTAAATACTAGGAAGCTTATAAAGGTAAAAGATATAAATTTAAAGTCTTTTTAATTAAAGGGAAGAAATAAATAGTTATTTAAATAATTAAAGCTATAAATATCCAGTTAAATAAAATTTATAAGTATTTTAAACCTTATAGACTATTTAACGAAAATTTAATTAATAATTATATTATTAAAAATATTTTACAACGCTATTTAAAAGAAAAATAATCGTTTAAAAATATTTTAAAGTACTTTAATAAAGTTTTAATAGTTATTTATAATTAAAAGGTAAAAGTAAAAATAAATACGTAAAAAGCGAAAAGAGTAAGGATCGAGGATATACCGGAAAAAAATATAAATAATTTAACTTTAATTAAAAATCCGAAAGTAATATTTACCTTTATATAGAAGAAACCGAAAGTAATTAAAGAAGGAGTTTCGTCCGATTAGAAAAATAAAGTCCGGAGTAACTTAAAGTTATTTAATAGTAAAGTAGAAAACTTTAAAGATTATATTATTAAAAAAGCTAAAAAGTATATTTACGGTTAAATTAAGTTTATATTAAAAAAATATTATAAGGTTTTACCTATATTTATTTACCGGTTAATAAACTATATAAAGAGTATAACCGAAGATACTAAAGTAATCGAATAATATAAATCTTTTAGGAATACTCCGAATAGAAAAAAAGAAATTTTATAAAAGGAGGAGGCCTTACCGTTAACGGTCCGGATAAATTTTTAAATAATTAAATATAGCGAGATTCCTCTATTTAATTAAAGGAAAATAGTTCCCGTTTTATATAATATTATAATAAATAATAAATATAATATAGTTAAGAAAGGTATTTAAAAGAGAATTATCGAAAGTAAGGTTTAACCGGGTAATAGCCTAGAAAAGTAATTACAGACTTTACTATTTACGTTTATTAACCGGCTTTCCGATAATAAGTAAAATCTTTTAAAAGCCGTTACTCGTATCTATAATATTTTATTATTATATTATAACTTCGTTTTACTAATTTTAAAAAAGGTATTAATAATATTAAATATAAGCTTTAAATATAATTTAATTAATAAAACTATAGTTAAAAGGTTTTATTTACCGATAATATTAATTAACCTATAGTTTAAAAACCTTTATAGAGATCTAGTTACGTTTATAGGTAAGACCTAAACTTTAATAATATTAATTAAGGTTTTAATTTTATATTATTTTTTTATTATTAAAAATATTAAGGCTCTAAGTTTCTATAACTTATTATTAAAAATCTTATTCTTTATAAATATAAACTTTATTTTTAATTTTATAAAAAGTTATATAATTAATATAAATATATTATATAGGGGAAAGCTAATTAAATTTATATAGTAAAGAAAAAAGTAATTAATAAAATAAAAGTAAAATATAACGGTAAGGATCGAGGTAATACCTTTCCTACTAATTAACTTTTATAAATATTTAAGGGATTAGTTGATAATAAAATATTTATTTTTAAATAAATAATAAAGGAATTAAAAAAAGGGAATAAAGTAATTAAAGGATTAAATAAAGGAGTTAGGCGTTCTTTATTTAATTTTATTTTAAAAGAGTTAAGTTTATTATTATTAAATTATTATTTAGCGTTTAATATTATTTTTTATAAAAATAAAGAAAAAAGAAATATTAAAAGTAAGGGAGGAAAGAATATTAATAATTAAAGGGAAAGAAAGAAAGGATATTAAAAGGAAAAATCTTTATTTTAATTTAGAAAAATAAAAATTATAATAAAAACTTTAACTTTAAATAAAATCTTTAAAAAAAAATAATTATTACCGCCGACCTTTATAATAGGTTTATATTTAATATTATTAATACTACCGTCGCTACCGCTATTAAAAATATTATTACTATTTAATTAAACGATTAGTATAATAACTTTATTTAAACCCGATATTATATTTATATATTTAAAGATATTTAATTAATCCTTTACTTAATTAAATTAACGTAGCTTTTTTACTATATAGCTATATAAACGTCGCTTACCTCTACCTCCGCTTTTTTCTAAAAAGAAAAATAATATTAAAATTAATTTAATTATTACTTTTAAATAAACTTAATTAACGTTTATAAAGACTATTACTACTATAATAATATATAAAAAAATAAATAAAAAGGTAAAATTAATTAATAATATTAGGTTAAATAGTAATATTTTTGAAGGAAACCTAAATTAAAAAGTAAAAAAATAAGCGGTAATTAAAAAATCCTTATAATATAGTTTAAAATTCGATAATATTATAGTTTTTAAGTTTTTTAAAGTAATTAAAAGGTTATACTTTATTTTAAAATAATTAATTAATTTAATTAAGTAAACTATTAATATTTTAATAAATTAAAAAGTTAAGGTATTTATAATAATTTTATTTATAAAAGAAACTACTTTAATTTAGAATTTTACCGAATATAAACGGATCTTTAAAAAGGTCTTCCTTACTTAATATATTAAAACTATTTTTTATAATATATAGTAAAGTAAGTTTATTTTAATTTTAAAACTATTTATAAAGAAAGTTATTAAATTCCTTAAGAAACGGGTTAAAAAAAATATTATTAAAGAAGCGTATAGTCCCTACCGTAATAATTAATTCTTAATAAAGAAAAAGGATAGTAGTTTCCGTTTAATTAATAATATTTAAAAATATAATAAAGTTATATAACGAAATACCTTTATTCCTTTAAGTATTAAGGAGTTTAGCGAAGATTTTAAAGGATACTTTATTACTTTTTTACTCGACTTTTTTTTTAAATATAATTAAATTGAATTAGCTTTAATAAACTAGAACTTTATTACCTTTATAATATTTATCGGCTTATTTAGGATATATACTTTATTTTAAAGAACTATTAACTCGGTAACCTAATTTTAAAAAACCGTAATTAAAGTTTTTTAAAATTTTATTCTATAGATATATCGGTTATACCTAAACGATATTATAGTAAAAGGGCTAAGGTAAGACTATAATAGTAAAAAAAAGAAGTTAAGAGTTAAAAAGTAAGTCCTAAAGTATTTAAAAAATATCGATATAGTTTTATTTAATTATAAGCTTATAAGAGCTACTATTATAACCGTAAAATCCCTTTAATATAAATAAAAAACTATTATCTTTAACTATTTTTATATACTGGACGGACGCCTTTTTAATTAAATAAAAATAACGAAAATAAAGGAATAGCGAACTTACTATAATTTAAAGGATATTTATACCTTTCTAAAGATTACTGGCTATTATTGACTATAAGTATTATTCTTTAATTTAATCGTAGTTCCATTATATTTCTTAATAAGGAAAGATACGAAATAAAAATAAATAGAAACTTAATAAAGTATAATAAAGTAACTTACCTTTTTAATTATAAAAGTATTATATTTAACTTCTTTAACGTTTAATAATAACCGTTTCGGTAGAATTTTTATTATTTTTAATATAAACTTAACGGGGTAAAAAGTAGTAATTAAATAAGTAAAACCTAATAAAAAACGGTACCTTTATCGGTTTAAAAGTAATATTTAAAGCCCGGCTAAATAAAAATATAATATTATTAAAAGAAAGTTAAAAAGACTATTATATACTTTAAGGAGATTTAGAAAATATCTTTTCGGAATATACTTTATAATAAAAATAGATATTTAAATAATAATTTATTAAGTTTAAAGGGCGGCTAATAACGTTTCTAGTGCTTTAATAATAAAATAATTAAAATAAATTAGACTTTTTAACTTTATTATTATTTATATTTTTAAGAGTAAAAACTTTATAATAAATATATTATCGAGAAAGCTACTTAGCCTCTTTAATCTAAAGGAGAAAAAGTTAGAATTAAATATTAATAATAAGGTTAACGTAAAAATTTAAAAGAACGATATTTAGGAAATAAGTATTTAGTAGGTAAATATTAGAAAAAAAAAATTATTAAGTAAGGCCCTTACTTAAACGGATTATAGTTTCTTTATTCCTATACTATCGCCGAGTTCCTCGCGACTAATACGAAGCTAAGGGCTAAAACGAAGTTTAACGTTTAAACTATTAAAAATAACGTTCTAAAAATAATTCTTGAAAATAAAGTTTTATTTTTTAAACTAAATAAAAAAGGCTTTTTCCTTAAAAAAATTATTAATCCTTTAATTAAGTAAAAAAAAGTCTTTAATACGTATTATAACGAAATAAACTATAAAGGATAAAAAGCTACTTACGCTTAAGTAATAAAAAACTATTATTAAAAAAGTATATATATTAACGTCGAGGTTTAAATTAAAATATATAAATAATATTAATAATAAAACCCGAAGCGTTAAAAGGATTAATACTTATATATTAAACCTTTAATTACTTTATTTATAAAATAATATTTAAATATTTAATTTTTATTAATAGCTTCCGGAGAAAAAGCTTACTTTTTAAAGGTAAGGGATAATTTAATTAGGTATTTAAAAACGAAGGTTTTAAATTTAGGTAAGGCTTCTAAGGTAAAAAACTTTATTTTATATAATATTATTTTTAAATAAGGTTACCCTTTAATTATAGTAATAGACGGTAGATCGGAATTTAAGAAGGAAGCTATAGAAATTTTAAAAAAATTAAAAGTTTTTTAAATAATAGTTTTACTTTATAATATAAAAATAAATAAAATAATAAAGTTTAATTATATTTTAATTATATTAATATTAATAAAAATAACGGACGAGATAGGAAAGAATTAAAAATAATAATTTCTTTATATATTATTTACTAATAAAATTACGATATAAGGTATTTATAAGTATAATACTTTTTATTTAATATATAGGTTTAACCTTATTACGCCGATCGAAAAGGATATACCGTTATAAAAAGTCGTTTAGTAAAAAGAAATTAGTTCCGATAAATTAAGGAAAGACTAAAAGGAAAAAGTAACTATAAATTTAATAAAGGTAAGGGTAAAACTATTAAAATTATAAAAAATAAATTTAACTTTAATAGCTAAAAAAGTTAGTATAGTAAAATAAAAAGCTATAACGAAAAAAAATAAAAAAAGGATTTATAATATTAAGCCTAAAAATAGTATAATTAAAAAGAAAGACTTAGTATTAATATATAAAATAGATAAAAAGTTAAATATAAATATAGTAAGGAAGTTATAGTACCGCTAAAACAGCCCTTTTAAAGTAAAAAAGGTTAAATTAAATAATACTTATTATTTCCTAAAAACGTTAAATAAAATACCGTTACGAACTTTTTATATGCTAAATAAGGTAAAGAAGTTTTTTAAGTTAAAAGATATATATATAAATAAAGAGGATATAAATATATAACTAAGATTAAGGAAAGTTAAGTAAATACCTAGGAATAAAGTAAAGGAAGGTATAAATATAGTAAAAAATAAAAATAAAAAAAAAAAGATAATAGAAGAAATATTAAGGAGAATAATAATTAGGGGGAAAACTAAGATAGAACGGAAGAATATTAAAATATAAAAGAGATTTAAAAAAGGTAAAAGTATAAAGTTAATTTTAAAGAAAGGTAGATTAAAAGACTTTTTAAGTAATTAAGGGAAGATAATAACTAAAATATTATAATTACTATTCTTTAAAAAGGTATTAAAGTTTATATTATAAAAATAAAGCTATTAAAGCTATTTATTTTTAAAGGGAAAAAAGATATTAAAGGAAGTAATTATTTAGGGTAAAAATTATTATATTATATTTTTCTAATTTTTATTTTTTTTTTATTATTTCTTTTTTCCTATTTCCTTTTCTCTTTATATTCCTCCCTCTAATTAAAAGTAAAGGAAGATTATTCCTTTTTTTTTTCTCTCTTTTTTCTTATTTAATTACTATTTCTTAAATACTTTATACTTAACCCGCTATTTTTCTTATTTTTAATTTTAATTAACTTTTTTATTACTAAAAATTAAGTTTATTATATTATAATTTAATTTCGATAATCTATTACTACCGAAATCCTTAAAGTAATAACTATTTTTATTAATATTAGACTATAAATAATAAATATTTTTATATTAATAATTCTTATATTTTTAATCGAAGTTTTTTCTTCTTACGTAATTAAAATATAGCTATATTACTTTAGTTTTAATCCTATCGAAAAACATTACGAAAAACTAGTAATAGCTTTAATCGCACTTATTATAAAAATTAATATAATTAAATCCCGTATATTAATATCGGTTAAAGCCTAATTAAAAGAGCAATACTTATAGTAACCCGGTAGCCTAAATAAATAAGCCTTTAAAGCAATAAGCCTATTTAACGATTTCGAAAAGCTAACGTCTAAAGAATTACCCGTTAAACCGTTTAATAAAAACCCACTTAACTAAACTACTTAATAATACCTTAAAGATATAATTAATAATAGTCTTATTTATACTAATATCCTTAAACAATATTTATTACTTTTTCTTACCTCCTTTCTTTATTAAATTAAGGAGGAACTATTTAAAGTAGAAAAAAGCCGTTACGTAATTAAAATTTAAAAGGAAAATTTTAAGGTATTAAAAAGTAATTTAATAAGGAAGAAAGATATTATAATAAATATTAACTCCTTTAAATATAATAAAGTTATAAACGTAAGTAAAACGTCGGACCTAAATATATTTTTTATAAATAACGCTTTAATTATTAGAAACGCAAGTAAAGTTAGTAAAACGATAAGTAAGGATAATAAGTAAAGGCTCCTAAGTAAAGTTAATAGTAACCTTAGATTAATCGTACGTTATAAGGTTAAAAATTTTTTCGACTTAATTAAAAAGTTTTTTAATAAAAAAGGTTATAGATACTTAAATAGTAAAATTATTAATTATTTAATTAAATAGAGTAATAGGTTTTCCGAAAAAAAAAATTATTATAAGGAAATAATTAATAAGTATTAAAAAAAATAAAAAGTAAATAGGAATAAAGAAAACTAATATAAATATTTATAATTAAAAGATAGAACTATATAACCTATTCTATAGGCTTTAATAAAAGGGAGATTTAATAAAGTACTTTTTTCTTTTTAAACAATTTACGTAAATATCGAATAATCGTACTTTATAAGCTAAATAAATAGTAAAGAATAAAAATTTATTATTTACGTAGCTTAAAATAGGAAAAGGAAAGCTAGCTTTTTTTCTTTCTCGATAACCCTTTAATTACAGATCGCATTATATACTATTCTCTCTTAATTTTTTATAAAATAATATTATTAATGCTTTTTCCGAAGTCTATTTACGATATATTATAGAAAGAATTTACCGCTAGTAAGGAATTTAGCCCTTTTAATAATTTCGTTAAAGAAATTATATAAAAAGCACGCTTTTAAAATATTAATAAGGTTTATAGCTTTAATCCCCTACGTAATATTTTTTTTCTTTAAAGTAATAATATTTTTTAATCTATTTACTTCGGCTTTAATTTAATTACCGATTTAAAAAATTATATTATAGGAAAACGGCTTAATTAAATTAATATTACTTTCGTAAAATAATTTTCGATTAATACTATTAAGTATTTTTTTCTTAATTTAAAAATAACGATACCTCTTAATCGGATTTATATTTACGGTATTTATATAACCTTTTTTACTTACGTAATATATAACCTTTAAAGTTAATTAAAAGCTAAATAATAATTTATTAATTTAATTTTTATTTACGTTTTTCGGTACTTTTTTTAAAGAATCCTTAAGCGTTATATATAAATCCTTAAAGAACTTTTAAACCTTATTATAATAAAGTCGTTAATACGCTTTTTCCTACCTAACGATAATTATAATACCTTTAACCGACGATATTAGGTCCTCCCTATTTATATTAATACCGGAAGTTATTAAGTAATAGGTATTTACGATATTATTATTAGTATTTTAATTTATATAGACTCGTCGAAGGATTAAAAAGGGTATTAAGCGGACGTTATTTTTTATTTAATATTTTATATCTGTTATACTTTTTAATATAACTTTAATGTAAAAGTAAAGAAATTAGCCTGCGGTAAATAGGGTAGGGCGTAGGAATATAGTCTTTAGGTTTTAAAATATTACTGTATTTACTTTTAGGAAGGTACTTTATATAATAAAGAAAAGGATTTAATAATAATAAAAGTTTAAAGAGAAGATTGTTATTATAAAAATTATAAGAATATAGGTATTATAAGGAAAAAAATAATAAGGTTATAAATAGTTTATATAAAGAGGTCTTTAAAGTATAAGCTTAATTAAAAAATATATAATAAAAAATAAAGGAAAAAAAGCTTAAAGGATTTAATAAATATAAAAGGATTTTACTTATTAAATACCTTTTTATCGTTATTTAAATCCCTATTATTTTCCCGGTTTATTTTATTTTTTAGTTCTTCGTTAATTTTAATTATTATTATTAAGGGAAATAAATATATCGTAAATTTTCCTTTTAATTATAAAAAATTTAAACTATATAATATATTAAACGACTTTTAACGATTAAGTAAAGTAGTAACTCCTTTTAAGCTCCGTACTTTTATAACGATAAACTCGCCGCTTTTCTTTAGGCTAATAATTACCCGGCCCTTTACTTATAACTATTTAGAGTCGCTAATAATATACTTTTTATTTAATTATATACTTTATTTTATAAAATAAAAGTAGGTTCTTAAAGTTCTTTAGAGACGAAGGGAGAAAATTATTAAATCGCCGGTTATAATAGCTCGATAGAGACGGAGGTATACTTTAAAATCCGAGAAGTAAGTATACTCCTTTCTTTAATTAAGGGAGAATAGATAAAAAAATAGTAAAATTAAATTATTTTCTCCTCTTTTTATTAAATAATATTTTTTTTTCGTTTAAAAGGGATATTTTTTTTCTTATATACGTATTTACCTATTAGTTTATAGTAATTAAATACGAAGGGAGGTTTAGTTTAGGGTACGGCTATAAGCCTAAAAGTTTAAGTAAGGAAGTGGGGCTTTCGGAGGATTCGGAGGTTTAGGGGTCATGTATATAAGCGGTTTGTTTCGGACATTCTGTTTTAGATAGGATATCGACTTTTATTTCTTTATATTTTTATACCTTACACGCGTGTAGGCAATTCTGGCCCTCTAATTAGGCCGATTAGGTACTTATTATATAGTCTGCGAGCCTATAGAGTCTTTTCTTTATCCTACGTGGAGTGCGGCCTGCGAGCGAGCTACTATTACGGAGGTGCGCTCATTTATATACCCTGTTAAGGGTATATTTGTAGTATTGTGGTTGGTTTATATATTTTCTTACTATTTTATTATAACCTTTATTACTATATAGTATTAACGTTTATCGGTTCTAAATATATAATACCGAAGTAGTTAATATTAAGATATTTCCGTTTATGTTTATCGTTAGGACGGTTATTACTAAAGTATTTTTTATAATTATTATTATAAATACCTTTACCGTAATTTTTCTTTTCCGTACAAAGTTCGAATTACCGATCGTCGATCCGTATAGCTATAATAATATATTTATCGATAATATCGGGCCTTATTTCCTTATATAATTTATCTTTTACCTTTTCCTTAAGGCTATAGTAAAAAAACTATATTAATTTTTTATCGTTAATAGTATTACGTAGGCTATCGATTTTAAATTAAGTTATATAGTTAGCCGCTAAACGCGTTTAGCGTAAGCTTAAGAGCTTTCTTTACGCGCGCCTTACCTTATTATACTCTCTAAATACTTTTTTAAACTTAACTTTAAAAGTACGGTAACTCTCGAAGTATTCTATAATAATTTTTTCTTAATCCTCCGGCTTTTATTTATAATAATCGTCGAGGATAGATTTAAACTATACGAAAGCTCTATTTTTAAGCTTAATAGCCGCGAAAATTACTTTCGACTTTTCGTTAGTAAATTAGTGTAGGTATTAACGAAAATAAATTTTAAGCTAAATTAAAAACCTTTTAAACTTTACTTTCTCTCTTTTATAGCGCTCCGGTACCGGGAACTTAATAGTTAACTTAAATGTAATCGAGATAGTAAAAACCTAATCCCGGGTTTACTAAGTCTCGTCTTTAAATTCCTTAAAATATTTAATAACTTACTTTACGGTAAAGAGTATAGGTCTAGCGGAAGGTCCCTCGGCGCTTAAGCTAGGCGGGACGCTTCCTATTTAAACGTTTCTAGGTCCGGCTATAGTAGTAAAAAAACGCTTTTAATTTATCCGTAATAGAATTAAAGTAAATATATAACGTATAACGAACCCCTATTTAAAACCTTTAAAAAAGATACTAATTAAAGGCACTTCTAAATAATCTTAATTCGATATAGCTAAATAATATATAATAATAGCTTATCTTAATTATAATAGTTTAATACTAACGATTATAACTTATATTATATATTACGGAATTATTTATCTATACTAGTTAGTTCCTTTATATATATAGACCTTTATCCTTTAGGTACCTCCGTACCTAACTTACTCCGCTTATTAGTAAACCTACTAATCCGTTTTAATTTACTACGTTTACTAATAAGCTAAGTAAGCCGGCTTACTTTTGCTAAGAGTAAGCGCCTTACTATCCTATAGGTCCGTCGTTTCCTTTTACCTAATTGGCTACCACGGCCGGCTGTAGTCTCTATCCTGCCTTAGTATATAGTTAGTCTGTGATATCCGTATATATAGACCTGTGATTCTTATAGACCGTTAGACTATTTATAGTACGTTAGTTTATCGGTTCCCTTGTAAATAGTTATCCTAGACCGTTAGATCGACCTTTACGTATCGGTCCATCGGTTTAGCTTTAATTAGCTATCTGCGAGGTTCCCTTGTATTATAATGTTCTCCTCCTATTAGTTCGTTTACTAACTCTACGCCCACCTATATTTAAGGTTGTAATATCTATCTTTCTTTCTTCCAATTAGCTACCGGGTCCCCGCTTTCCTAATTAGTTATTCCCTTCGAAAGTCCGCATTATATTCGTAATACTAATCTAGCGCCATACAATAATACCTTAGGAATTAAAGCCTTAAACTTAATAAGTCTCCTATGGAGTTTCCATTTGTGGGTCTTAACTAAATTAAGTAAGTATAATTAAAGCGTTTTTTATTATATTATTTTGTTTGCCTAAAAACCCCGAAGGAGACCCTTGAAACGGTAATAGTGGAAATCATTTAATACCCCAAAATTTGCTAAGATCTTTCTGCTATGTCCGCTCTGCGACTATGGCGTCTGTTGGCTTAGTGCGCTGCATTACTGCCTTAGAAATTAAGGCATAAATCCCAACATCTCTTCGGCCACAGTTGCGGCAACGTGTTGCAACCTTGAATACGGGTGGGCGCAAAGTCAGTGGACGAACCAATGGGAGAAGAACATTACGGTGCCAGGGAACCTTGCAGATAGCCAATTAGAGGTGGACCGATGGACCGATGCATGGAGGTCGGTCTAACGGTCCGGGACAACCATTTATAAGGGGACCGATGGACCGACGTACTATGAACGGTCCAACGGTCCATAAGAATCATAGGTCCATATATACGGAGGAACTAGATAGCTTGTAGATAGGTCCGCAGTATGTAATCACAGCTTGTATTTACGGCATCCTAAGTGTTTACATTGAGACATCTTGTTGTGCACTGTTTAGCTGCACCGATCTATTATCTAGAAGTACGCCTTCAACCGGTATCCCTTTCAGAGGTTCTGGAAAGAGGATCGTCACACAACGGTTGACTGCAGCCCCAGTTTGACGGTGATTTTGGCGATCTGTCTGACGACGCCAATAACGCCTATAATCCCGATCGGGTCAGCCATATGTGTACGGGCTGAGCCCTGGCATGGACCTCGGCAACTCTCGGCCTTGATGAAGCTATTCCCAAAACAAACACGCACAGAACACGATTCCAGAACGCCATGTCGTCCAAGACCACCGTCAGCATCCCGTGGCTGCAAAAGGACAAGGTCTGCATCCGTGGAACGGACGTAAACGACTTTGCGGACATATGTGCTTTCTCCTGCTTGTACGGCTACTGCCCTATCGGGGCCTGTATGTTCCTCGTCATGGGCACCGAGAGGAAGAAGCCGCCGTACACGGGGGTCGTCGCCTTCCCAGTGGCTGGCCGCGGTGCTGATTACTCGGGCCTGTATTCCTTCAACTGCTATCTCGGCAAGATTGGAGACGGGGCTTCCTATCTGACATTTGTGGGACGGCAGAGATGCCGCCGGTTATCCCGATAGTGCCCCCTTTCCTGCCCTTTGCCTGCACAGGTGGTCAGGGGCTACCGGGCTGGGAGGGTCTCTGTTCCTACGTGCGCAACTTTGGCTTCTGTCCCTCCAACATTTGTGCCTGCACCCAAACCGGAGCGCTGAACGTACCGCCACCAAAGATCAGGGACACCGTAGCAGTTCCCTGAACCCCAAGGTGAACGACTGGGCCTTTGTGATTTTGCCTGTCCCAGAGGCTACTGCGCCGAAGAGTCCTGCAACCAGAGGCCAGCTTCAGGAGGGGGAGCGGCAGCACCGATTGCTCCCGACATCTGGACTGACCCGGATGATCCCACCCCCTTAGTTGGGGATGTTGCAAGTGTCGGTTCAATCGGCTCGGTTCGGAACAGGGATTTCTGATCGCTCTTAGGACCGATGAACTTCCAGACGTTACCGGTAGCCGCTTCTGCAATCAGGCGGTCGTTTCAGGTCCTCTAATTGTCGGGATTGGTAAGGTTGACTTGTTCGGTAGTAGCCATGTTTGTGGCTATGTCGGTCGCTATGGCGTTCGATGTTGCTTCGATTGCTACGCGGAAGCACTGATGCTAACTGGGCTTATAACTGTTGGAAAGACCAATAGCAACGTATCCATAGTATCATAGGTTAAAACACTTATAATTGGAGCATGAGAAGCTGTAGAGCGGGCAATGTATTGATTAAGCTGCAGATGTTCGATGTCCCGCTCAAAGTCGGTCGGGCGACGCCCAGACCCTAATAACCCTGATACTCCTATTCTGCCAGTCACTTAATACCCCTAAATTTACCACCCTAACCGTCCTAATAATTCAACACCACCTAATATACCCCTTTTTTACCCAATCTATCACATACGACCATATGCAGTAGAAAGCTCGGGATCCCGTCCGCTCTCCCCTAAATAAACTACTAACAGCCGGACTAGTACTCAGGTGGGTGACCACTGGGGAATCCCTAGTGTTGTGTATGTTTGCTATTTTTTTAACTTCTTTTTATTAACGTCTTCGTTGTGAAGGTGCGGAGATTATTTTATTGCTGTAAATTAGCCTAGACTTTAACTATCTAGTAAGCTTTTTATCTTAAAATTAAAAGTTTAAACGTATTAAAAAAGGCTTTTTACTTACTTTTTTAACTCGAACTTACTGCGACGCCCTCCCAGCTACGTTAATTATCTTAGTTAATATAGTTACGTACCGTAATAACGGTCTTAAACCTACTCTTCCCGCCTATAATCCTCTCGAATAACTATTACCGTTACTAATAATACTATACGCGTAGCTTTACGGATAGGAAAGTCTAGGCTTACTAGGAGTGCTATAACATCTTCGACGTAAAGGTAATAACTTCGTTAGCTAAACACCTCTAATAAAGATACGGTATTACGAAGGATGGCAAGCGTCTTAGAGAAAATACTGCGGGTAAAAGATTAAAATTAACGAGCTTTTCCGAGCCACTAAAAAGATAAAGCCCCCACAAAGACCTAAGGCCGCTTCCAAGAGCTCTTATTCTGCACCCGAGTCGCAGGATAAAGTTAGCAAGTATTGAAATACAGCACTTATTTGTGGATTTTATAGTATATTCTTTCTCGTAGCTTATAATATTTAAAAGCTTTAAGCTATAACGCCTATAACGCCCACAGTAGTTATAAGGAGCTACAAAGTTCTTATATAAACCACTATAGCTAACTAAACCGATGGAAGTTATGGGGATCGATAAGGAGGAAAACGAGGTCTTTGATGCTTATAAAAGGCTCCCCTCGCAGTATATTTAGAATAGTCTTTTCTCTCTTAAGTCCAAGTTAAATAGTTAAAGTTAATATACTAGTTTACCACACTCCCTTTCGGGGCTCGTTTCCCTATAGTTCAGTATTTACCATTCTATTTATAAAGCACCGTTCTTTATTTCTTTTTCTTTTATAGGGTATAGTTTCCTTTACTTTTTTTCCTTCGATATTACTTCGTAACGTCGTACCTTATAGTCTAAGGACCCTATAATCTTTAAGTAATTACTTCCGGCTTAACCGATAAGGCCCAGTTAACTAGCTTACCGGCTATATATTTAATACGGATAATATAATATTGAAACTAAGCCTCTAAAAATACCGAGCTATCGCAGGAGAGTTTAATATACGTTAACCATCAGTAGTCCGGACTATAACTAATAATATAATAAACTAAAATTTTTAGGCTAATTATAAGAATGTAAAACAAGCGACGGATTATTAACGGTAATAATAAAGGTATTATTAACTCGTTTATAATTAAAGGGAAGCGCTAGACTTAGAAAATACTTAAGGTTATTATAAGCCTAGACTATTAAAAGAGATAAATATATAAGTAAAAAAGTAAAGTAGTAAGACGAAAAATTTATTAAAATAAATTTTATTTATATTATTTTAAACCTTAAATACTAACCTTTATTATAGGAAACTCCCCTACTATTATATAATATAATTAGTTTAAGCGACGCCGTAAGAATCCCTTTAACTTTTTTACGAATTAAAACGAATATAGTTATATACTTTTTATTTATAAATAACTTCTCTTATTTATTCCTTCTCTTAAATTAATTATATTACTTTAGTAAGCCTACGAAACTTAATAGATATAACTAGCCGAGTTTTAATAGGCTAAGGTTACCGGCGAGCTAAATAGCCTAATAAACGAAGGATCTTATAAATATAATCTAGATAATAGTATAATTAGTATTAGCTAAGGAAGCTAGTAAGCGGAATTCTATAATACCTTTATTACTATTAAGGCTAGCTATATTCTACCGGAATATATAGTATTTAAAGTCGGTCTTCGCCCTTACGGTACGCCCCGTCGGTAAGTCCTTAGCGCACTAATATATACGTTCCGCAACTTTCTTAATAGTTAGTTGTTTCTAGATTTCTTAAAAAATTTGGGCCATACTCAGAGGTTTAAAGTAATAATTCCAGCGGTTGCTCTTATACTAGTTGTTGATTCTGCGACTAACCGGTACAAGTACATCAAGGCACCGCTCGTAGTACACGGCGGCCATGACAATACCCTAACCTGGGCCAGAGTCCAAAGTACCCTGAGCTGGAGACAGGTGGACGTGGGTGCTACATTGTGTCGTGGTCTGGATTTCAAAACCCTTTTCCAGCATTAACCAAACCGAGCGAATCTGGCTTAGCTAGTGTGGCTGCTGGGTGAACATCAGGATCGGAGAGATGAGGGCGGGTGTGGCACGGGTATCACTGCCGGCGCTTACTGTCAAATAATAATATGGGGTGCAAACTTGGTCAATTCGTTGGTTCTTCGGAGGGAAGAGGGCCAGGTGGCACAAGCTCTCCTGACTGGGTGGTCTAGGTCCCACTGCCAAGATATTAATTCCTTAACAGTGGGCCTCTCAATGTCTAATTCAACACACCCCCCAGCCAACGCCCTGCGAAGGGTCGTTGGGTGCCTCTATTCCAAATTGATGCCCTTCTTTCCACTCCTTTTCCTCATTTGTTCACCCGTGTCATTCTGTCAAGTCCATTGCCTGTGGGCCGTACTCATCATTACTCTGATCTTCCTCTGCCTCGGTTTCCATGCCTTCCGCAAGCCTTGGCTCCTTGAGCTCCCTTGAACTGTCTCCTTCATCCGCTCCAAACCAGTCTCCCAAAGGCTCCAAATCCATTTCCTTCAGCTTTCTTTCCTCCAGAACATCCTTCACATCCTGTACTCCCACAAGGCACCTGAACTGCGTGAACTTTTCCTCCGTGAGGGCCTTCGTCAACCCGTCGGCCAACATCTCTCCTGTAGCCTTATATTCCACAGATATTTCTTTTCTTTGTTGCTTTTCTCGCAACCAGTGGCTGTGGATGTCGACGTGCCTCAACTTGGTTTGTAGGGTGTTGATGTCTGCTGTGATAAGTCGGATGGTTTGGGCGTTGTCACACCACACTTGAATTCCACCTTGCTCATCTAACTCCACGCCTAACTCCCGTATCAGCCGGATCTCGTACATGGCTTCCTTGGTGGCCTGTGACAGAGCCAAAAGCTCTGCTTCCGTGGTTGAGGTGGTGACAGTATCTTGCTTGTTCGCTCTCCAGCCCACCACTCCACCGAATAGTCGCATGACGTAGGCTTGTGAGCTCTTCCTGTCGGTCACGTCGTCGGCAAAGGAGGCATCGGAGAAGACTTCAAACTTGTCTCCACCCCCTAGCTTCAGCGCGTAGGTCTTGGTGGCCAGAAGGTAGGAAAGGACTCTCTCTGCGGCCTCTTGGTGTGTGTTGTTGGGGTTCATGTTGAAACTGGCTAGCTTGAAAACCGCAAAGGCGATATCTGGCCGGCTGATGACTGCTGCATAAAGGAGAGACCCCACAAGTCTCTGATATGTGACTCTGGCTGTGTAGGTGGCGAAACCCTCGTTGGCGACTAACTTGTGCTCTGTGGCTATCGGGGTTTTTGGTGTTCGCTTGGGTGGATTGGTGATAAATCGTGAAAGCTTGCCAGTATACTCGGACTGTGAAAGCCAAGCTAATCTGTTCTTCCGATCTCTCAGGACTTCCATACCCAGGAACCATTGAAGTGGCTCCCCTCCTTGCAGTGCAAATTGCTTTTTGAGTCCCTCGACCAGTTCGTCTACCAGGTGGCGTTTCTTGGCCGGGAACGTGATGGCAATATCGTCCACATAAAAGAAGATGATCACTCCGTTCTTCATATAGCAACAGGGTTCGTGTGGCACGGCCACGTAGCCGAGTGTTGAGAGGACGCTTGTGAAGTTCTTTTGCCACAGTAATGGAGACTCCTTTAAGCCGTACAAAGCCTTCTTCAACAGCAGCACCTTACCTGGTGTTCTCCCTGCTCCGGGCGGGATCCTCATGAATATGGCGTATGGAAGGTCGGTGTGGACAAAGGCGTTGACAACATCGTGTTGTATCATCTCTAGGTCGAAGCGGGCGGCGATGGAGACCAGGGTCCGAAACGACTTACCAGCTAGCGTGGCGGCGTAGGTGTTTTCCATTACCGTACTTGCTTGCTGATCTCCTCGCACAACCAACCTGGCTTTGGCTTTCTGAAGGATGCCATGCTTGTTAAATTTGTAGGTGAACACCCACATGCTGTCGAGGATCTGGTGCCCGAGGCCTTTTCTTGCCCAACCACCTCCCACGACCTCATTTCCTTGTGACTCTGAAGATGGTCTTGGATTGCCGCTAGGAAGAGGTCTCTGTGAGGATGGCTTTCGAGCTGCTTGTAGTTCTTGGGAGGCTCTGGAAGCTGGCGCCGATGGATTTTCTCTGTGGGCGCTGCTCCACTGCCTTTGCCCTTGGCTGACTTGCCTTGGTCTGGCTCCTCAATGTCTTCCAAATGGTTGACGTACCTGTGGTTCTTTTGCCTGCCTACTTGGCGGCCAGCGACAAAAGCTGCTTCCCATGGCCCATGGCGGTGCCTGATTCTTCTGAAATCGTACCTTGCTTCTGATGCTTGTTGGGTAATCGACTCAGTTGGGAGGATGCCTAAATTTGGCTTTCCAATCAAATATGTGGCTTTTGGAGGGGTGTGGCCAGGCGTAAGGAGAGCGCTCACAGGTTCCGGGGACATTGGTCGATCAGACCTCCCGGACCGGGCTGCTTCTTCCGTATTTCCCACCCCCGGGAAATGCTCAGGGTAAAGCTGCTCAGAGGAATCCTCCGGCGCTGGTGGGGCTCCCACCCCCGGGAAATGCTCAGGGTGAAGCTGCTCAGAGGGGTCCTCTGGCGCTGGTGGGGCAACTGCTCTAGGTCCATCTTCGTCCTCATTTTGCCTGGTTTGTGTATGTGTACCGTGGTCTCCCCAGTATTCGCCAGCTTGCGACTGATACTCGTCAATAATGCTGTCAATGATAGGGTCTTCAATGTGAGCCCGCGAAAGTAGGTCGGAGAGTTCCGCTACTGTGATTTGACTAAGTCCGTCAACAAGATCGTCTTTCTTGCCAGTGAAGCCTTGGTCTTCCTGGAATATCACGTCTCTTGCTCTGATGATTTGGTTTGACTCAGGACGCCAGATCCGATAGATCCGAGTACCCTCGTACCCAACCAGGAAGCCCACAAGTGCTCGAGCTTGAAGCTTCTTGTTCTTGTTGGTGTTCTTCCTGGCATCAGGGCTCATGTAATACGTCTTGCACCCATACACTCCCAGATGACCTGCCCAGGGAAGAGGTGCTTCGACCGGAGTCAAGCCGTCTCTCTTTCTCCTCACTGAGTGGAAGACCTGGATGGGTGTCTTTTTCTGTAGTCTCTGCTTGGGAGTTCTGTTGTGAAGGTACACTGCTGCTCTTGTGATTTCTCTCCAAAGGAATTGCGGTAACTTAGCTGATGCTCTCATCGCGGCTGCTCTTCTTTTGATATCACCCCCTGAGCGTTCCGCGCCGCCGTTCTGGTCTTGACGGTCAGGAGCGGAAGGCTCACAGACGATGCCAAGGTCCTCCATGATTTCTTTCATCTCTGTGGACCTCACAATCTCATTGTTGCTCTCGAGAACCCTTACCAGCATTGTATATTGGCGCCAGAGGTACTGGAAAAGCTTGGTGACACAGGTAACCATGCCTGACGCCTTGCGTTCTTGGAGATAGTAGGCGAAGGTCATGCCGCTGTATCTGTCGACGAAAAGGACGAGGTGTCTGTAACCTTGAGGGTCTTCTTCGTATTCGAATAGGTCCACTGCCCATCGTTCACCAGGATAATGAGGATTCTCCCTTGGAACAGTGCTTCTGTTGTTCTTGATCTTGGCGACTATACACGCCTCACAATCTTCGATTGAGGGAGGCGGGGGTACTGTTGCGATGATGACGTCACCACCCCCCACGATAGATGCTTTCTGTCGGATGCCGATCTTCACACCCTGTGCGTGGCTTTCGAGTTGTAAGACTGCTTGCTTGTTGGCATGGCCGAGCCGAAGGTGCCAGATCGTTGGTGAGGCAACCGACACTGGTCGTTTTCCTTGAATGTAAAAGGCGTTGCGGCGAGTAACCATCTCTTGATCTATTGCTTCAGGTCGTATGTATTCGATGACTGTTTGCCCGTGAATTTCTTCCATCAATGCCAGTACTAGCCCGGAGGACAGCCTCAAGCAGTTCTCTGGGAGTCTGTTGTCCCACCAAATGCCTCTCTTTCTGAGCACTCTGAAGGACACAAGGTCGGTGGAAAAGCCGGAGCAGTAGCCAACGTCGTATAGCCGAAGGGTTCTTTTTCCGGATGGAGTCCGAACTGCCACGTCGACTTCGCCATAGCCAATGATGGGTATTCTGGCATTTCCAGAGAGCACGTAGTCGTCTGGATCGGCTAGACGGAAGTAATTGAAGCGACTGATATCGTTGAAGATGTGGAAGGTTGTGCCAGAGTCGAGAATGGCTGACCGATATAAAGGGTAGTCTGCTGTTGAGAAGCACGCGTGGGGAATTGGCTGGGCAGATTTTGCGGTAGAGGGATTCTTTCCGAGTAACAAGAAAGCCGAGCTAACCGATTCATGCTTGATGAAGGTCTTGGTTCGGTACACCTCCAATAGGGTCCGGGCTTCTTGCTCCTCAAGTCAACTTCTCTGCTTCTGCTCGTTGTCATTATCTCTCTCCTCTCTTCTCACTATCTCGATTTCTTCACTTAGCTTTGGATCTGTGCTCTGCATTGCTTGAACCAGCGATTTTACCGAGGTGTTGGGTCGAAAGCGTGACTGGCGAGGGACCTTCTCGGGGAAGACATAAAAGCAGTTGCGAAGTTCATGTCCCGCACCGTGACACGCCTTGCAAGTCGTACTTTTCTTGCTTACCGGTCCTGACGCAGCTCCTGAGTCCACTCGCTTTCTCTTGGTCGACTCATCTCTGTAATGGCTACCTCTTCTTCCTTGGGCGCCTCTGTGGGAGCTTCTTCCTCCTATCAATGGGTCCTCTCCCTCTGTTTCTTCTCCCTTGAAGATCGGGAAAGCAGCCTTGGGAGACCGCTTAACTTCGTTATTGACGTATATCATGTCGTCTCAGATATCCTTGGCGACTTCTCGAAAGGTCATCTGGCCGCTGAGCACTTGGCTCTTCTTGTTCATTCTGAAATTGGATGCCCAATAGCCGAGGAGCGGGTTTCCTCTTGCAGCCGTCAAGAGACTTCCCAAACAGGTTGCCGGATCCATAACGTCTGACGCCTTGTACCTGAGTGCCAAGTGGAAGATCCTTTCCCACTGCTGAGTTCATTCCACCACCTTGTTGGGGCTGTTTGCTGTCTTCAAGGCGAAGACGTGTTCTCTCAGCTTGTCTTGGTGCTTCATTCGATATTCGTCAACATCAGGAATCATGGCATTGCGAGTCGCGTCGTAGGCGTTGACGATGCCTTGTTGACCAGTGCAATGAATATTCCAGAGGTCAGCGGACATGGATTTCGTCATCCACGTCATGAGGTTGCGGCAATCATCGATAAGGGTCTTGTACTTTGCTTCGCGATAGGCGTACGACTTGGTGTCAAACGCGTACAGCTGAGCTGCGGCGCCGGTGAGGTCCGCGTCGGTGTACACGGGCTCCTGGACCTCCTCGGGCAGGACCAGAATGGTGTCTACCGGAGAAATGGCTTCGTTATCGCGTTCGGTCGCGGAGGACGCGGATATCTCGCGTTGGGCTCTCGCCATGTGTTCCTTGAGTTGGGCTTTATAGGCTTCGTGGGCCTCGTGTTCGGCCTCGTAACGCATCACCGAGACGCGTTTCTTCGTGTATTTGTTATCGTTGATATTGGGATACGACGGTTCTTCAGGGAAAGGTAGTCGATTGATGGGATTGAGATAAAGCCACAGCCTTTCGGTGGCCTGGAATTGAAGCGCATAGTCGAAACCTTCCCAGTCGTCTGGACTAGTGAGGAAGACGCTGGTCTTCGAACTAGCAATGAGGAGTTTGTTCAAGTCGATGGACATCGGGATGGATTCTTTTGGTGGTTATTGATAGGTGGGTATTGCGTATAGCTTCGAATAATCGTTCAAAACGACACTCTGACTGCGAATTGTCAAATAATAATATGGGGTGTAAACTTGGTCAATTCGTTGGTTGTCCGGAGGGAAGAGGGCCAGGTGGCACAAGCTCTCCTGACCGGGTGGTCTAGGTCCCACTGCCAAGATATTAATTCCTTAACAGTGGCCTCTCAATGTCTAATTCAACACCCAGCCACTCTCGATTCAGATCCCAAGTCCAGCAGTAGCCAAGTGAGGTGGTCTTCTAGGGTCTGTGCCAGCCCACAAAAGCAACCTTGAATGCTTCCCCCACATTTGGTTATCGCCTGTTCCTCCCCTCTTTCACCCTCCTCACCTTGAACCCCCGCCATCTCCCATCACTCACCACAATGACCTCCACCACCAACAACAATGATGCCACCGACATGGAAGCTCTCTATCGCTGCGCCATCGCTGACGCCTCCTCACTCACCCAAGCCGAAACCAACCTGGTCTTCGGCTGGGCCTCGCCCGAGGAGGACGAACGTATCTGCCGCACAAAAGCGAATGGAAAGACGCGCGCCGAGCTTATCGCCATCGCCGCGACAAATCCGGAGCAGTTAACAAAAGTCGAATGCCAACTTGTCCAGCGGAGTAAGGCTTTTCTCGCCGATTTCCGGAGAGAGGAACAAAACCCAAACCAGCCGACACCTGACTTGCTGGGGTTGCTGGAGGTGATCGACCGCGGCCGAGATAACCTAAGAGCGGCTATTAACCTGAGGTCGATCCCCTTATATAAAGAGGCCCACAAGGCTGTTTGGGATGCGCTTGACGACCGGGAAAGACTTGCGATTATTGCGGCAAAGAATCGGTGCGTGCAGATTCTGGATGAGGACCGGGCTGAGGATGATCGTATATATGAGCTCCAGAAAGCGCAGCAAGCCGAGCATCGGGCTAGCTTGGGATTTTCGAGAGATTAAGGGCTTTAGGGGATGTTCTGGGGTGCTTATGCAAATATTGGGTGAGATATCGCGGCATAGTTCGGTTATAGCTTATTAACGAGACTGTGATCCTGTGCTAAGAAGTTCACTATCTGAATAGCAAATGCCTATTATTTCGGATCTGTCAGTGGAGGTCATGTTGGTATGGAAATTCTAGGATCACCTGAACCGCTTGGTGTGCGTACCTTACCTAGGTATGCGTTCCAACAGTCCGCCACCCCCCTTTGCAAACAAATTCCAAAAGCAGCTCCCTATACCTGCCTTCAAAAGCCCCGACCGCAGAGAGTCACCGGTTGGCATCGCTGAGGACAACGGCAGACTGTGAACCTACCGTTTTGAATGGGAGTATGCCTGGCGAGAAGCCTTATCAAGTTTGTCACGTTGGCATCTTGTAGGAATATTGATTCCACAAAACGGCCTTCCCCCAGTGAATGATATTGCGGATGTACTTGCGGAACTCAATGTAGTCCGCAGACTTTTGAAGCAAGAAATTCTCGACTCGCTATGCTTCCACGACACATAGAGTCGTGCCTCTGTGCCGCCCATGGTGATGGAGAAAGCGGCACTGTCAACTGGCTCGATCACGTCGCTCCCGCAGTTCCTCTACTGGTGGTTTAGGCGCTCGGCAGTGTTAATGCACGATGTCGGTGTACCGAGGCATTGATTCATCGCCACCCACATAGTTTCACCACCAGATGGTCCATCGCCTCTGCTTTCGTGGCTAAATCCCCGTAAAAACTGGGCCCCGTATCGGTGGAGGTTACGTCCAACCGCTGTCTTAAAAGATTATTGTGGAGGCGAGGGCGGATACCGTGGCGCCAGGTATCATATGCGTCTCGTTCTAGTCAACAAACGTCCCGGGAACATGTGGGACATTTCCACGCGGTCCCCCGAGAACTAGCGGTTTTCGCTCCGGTAGTGGTCTCGCGAGAGCGTTAGCTTTAGATTCGGCGCGGCGCTTGGTAACACCATCCCTGTGCACGCGAATCGGCAGTGTTGCAGCGGGTTGCGCGAGGTTGCCTCCTCGGTTCGCGATGACTGGCGGCATGCGAGCAAAAGGCCTGCTGGGCGTTGCCAGTGGAAGGCGCAAGTCGCGTGGTGGATATATGTCACAACCTTAACAGCGGGAGCGGTGGGGCCGTCGAGGTTAATAGCCAATCAGGATAACGTCGAACGGACATAGCCAATAGGAAAGCCTAGAAGGATCATTGTGATCATTGTGATCATTGGGATCATGGGCAATGATCGCAATGATCATGATAATCAGGGACTTGGCAGGATCCATATATACGAAAGAACTTGCCAGTGTAGATAGTTCCGCAGTAAGCAATACAAGACTGTAGACCCTACCTGCTAGTGTTTACAAGAGACCTTGTGTTATCATTGTCGTGCACCTTTTGGCTGCACCGAACCATTTGTCAGAAGACGCCTTCAACCAGTATCCTTTTCAGAGGTTCTGTTCAGGGGTTCGTCACACCCGCATGGCATAATCCTCAGGCAGTGGTCTTTGAGACTCTGATTTGGGAAGAGCGTTTGACAGCGCCAAGTATGCATGGCCGCTGCCGTTTGGCCTTCGGAAACCGATGGCGTAACTGGACACGCTTTGGGGCTGCCTGCAACGCCGTAGATGATACTTTTATGATGCCGATTATTTCCATTTTGGTATTTGTCTAGACTTCCGGGGTGAAGAAGAAGCCTTCATCCCGTCTTTATACTTGTTCTAGGCACCTCATCCCCCTTTTCGGATCTCCAGCCAACCTCTCGGATTAGAAGAAATCTACCTCAAGTAACCTCTCTACCTCTTTCTTCCAGGAACCCTTCTCTGGGCCTAAACTTTAAACCGATTTCAGTGATACTAAGGTCACAGGGAGAGCCGGCCGAGGTACTTCGTCAGCAATTGAAGGGACAGGTAGACTCTCTTCCCTGAGGTAGCTGATGGGAGACAGAGCTTGATATGGTATCGTCGGTGTGCGTTTTGGAGATATAGAAGCTTGACGGCGCCGGGGCCTGTGTGGAGGAGTTGATGTCGGGTCAATTTCACCTGGCTGGAGGCGAGTTTTGACTTTTATATTGATTCCCAAATCCTGGAAAAACTGATCGTCTGGCTCAAAGCTAAAGGTTTCCCCTCTCTAGATACCGATAATGGTAACCCTCGTGTCTTATGATAAACGGTTTAGATCGCGTATCTTACGTATGATAGAAGATCTCCGTTCCTTAAATAACCTTTTCTCACGTTGGTCTGGGGACCTTTGGAACTTTTTGGATGTTATGTCGAGATAGATGTTCGCCTTTCGTAGTGTCGATTTGTCTCAGTCGTCCATAATATTTAATATCTTCCGCTCAATGTGAGCACCTGTAGGCTCTCTAAGTATAGCAGCGTGCGATTAATAGAATATGGTTCAGTGACCTGGCTGGCCACACCGCGAAGGCCTAGGCTGGCCGCATTATCTAGGCTGGCCACACAATGACCCTGGTCACCTCAATAGCGGGCCGCTCGTAGCCGGAATCCAGGATTTCGGAACAACCTCTGTGCGCTGTGGGAGCGTTGCCGCGGATTAATCGCGGCATCGCGTGGGCACGATTGGTATGGTCCCCTTCCATCCGAAATGGAGGGTCGTGGCAACTGGAGTCGCACACGTCCCTCTACACACCAACTTTGGAATGGCTGGAATGACTAGAATCGGGTAGTACAAGCAATCAGTCCGGCAATCACGTGAGGCTACTGCGACTGGACAGTTTCACCTTCGAGCAGACCGCAGCGAAAGCAATTGTTCCCAGCATTGTGTTTGCAGTCCTTTATCTCTACGAAACGACGCAACCCATCGTTCCTTTCCATTCCGTCGCACAATGGCCTCATACAACAGTAACATCCTCTTGTCCGCCAAGTATTAAAGCTGACGCTTTGTTTTCGACAGTCTCCACCTTTCTCCGCCTTACTCCTTGAAGTCCAGCCAGGGCCGGGTGGCGACCCGCTGCGGCCCCACGATCGACTCTTACCACTCCTGCCCGCGTCCTACCGCACCGATACCGACGACATTGCTGCAGCAGGTCGGGATGTATGTGCCTGCATCGCGAAAGAACTCGACTTGAAGAGGTTAGACAGGGTCCTCAGTTGGCTGTGGGTTGCTGGTCGCCCCATGCCACCGCGCCCGCTGCACCGCCAGCTCCTCCTCTCCCGGGAGCTCTTCGTCACGGAGCAGATGGACATGCACCTGGTCTGGACAAGCGGCCAACTATTTGTCAAACCAATCACGCGTTTTCTGCTCGATCCTGCTTTCTGGATGGAGTATCTCTGTTGCCAATCGGGTTGCAGCTGTTCCGTTGCGAGCGAATGCAATCGGCCGAAAATTGCTGCACGCAACCCGGATATCAGTTCAAAAGATACAAAGACCGTGTCATCCCCCACACAGTTATCCAATCAACGGCCACCACATCCAGACTCTGGTACTGCTGGCCTCGGTGCACCAGCAGAACGACCCAGCAGGAGGTCGACCCCAGATTCAAAGCGACAGCCATCGAGGTCTTGCAGTCCTTCCCCGCCAAAGAAGTCCAAGGCTCGGGCAGAGTTTGACCGACCATCCCCTGTGAAGGGCACCCTATGGACACCTGATGCCGACACCATGACGTCTCAACGCCCTTACGAAAAGTCCAATATTACCTCACAAGTTTTATCTACACCAACATCTAAGCCGCACCATTGTCAACCACGTACCTCTACGTCTCGAAGCTCCACTCAGGTCGAGGAAAACGACCCGACTGAACTCATCAAGCAGCCCGAGACTAGACCCATTTCTCAGGACCAGCTGGTGGCTGAAGTGAAAGGAATCTACGCCGGGCTGGTCATGGTGGAGAGCAAATGCATAGAGATTGACAACGCCCAAAACTCGCAAAATGACCCAACGAACAAGCTCAACAACGAGCAGTGGCAAGCCTTGATGGCACTCCACAGGACCCTGGTCCACGAACATTATGATTTCTTTCTCGCATCTCAACACCCTTCTGCGAGCCCTGCCTTGCGAAGATTGGCGTCCAAATATGCCATGCCCGCGCGCATGTGGCGGCACGGTATTCATTCGTTTCTTGAGCTACTCAGACACCGGCTCCCGGCGAGTCTCGAACACATGCTGATGTTCATCTACCTTGCGTATTCGATGATGGCTCTTCTCTATGAGACTGTTCCAGCTTTCGAGGACACTTGGATCGAGTGTCTTGGTGACCTTGGGCGTTACAGGATGGCCATCGAAGATGACGATATTCGGGACAGAGAAAACTGGACTGCTGAGTCGTCACTGGTACTCCAAGGCCTCTGACAAGGCTCCGACTACTGGGCGACTGTATCACCACTTGGCCATTCTGGCCCGCCCCAATGCGCTTCAGCAACTCTATTACTACACCAAGTCCCTTTGCGTCGCAATTCCCTTCGGTTCTGCTCGCGAGAGTATCATAACTATGTTCGACCCAATCATGGTTCCGACCCCCAATCAGCAATCCAGGCTCTCGGTCGCCGAGTTCGCCTTTGTCAAGGTTCATGCCGTCATGTTCAGTAGCAAGCAGATGGACAAGCTGCAGTCAACCATGGATGATTTCCTTCGACCCCCGAGACAAAATATACGGCTTACTGGGCATGGTTGAGATTAATGAGAGCTGGATTAAGATTAGTTACCACGACAGTCACAAATATTCGGTTCTGTACCACGATGTGGTGGTTGGGTTGCTGAAACAAAACACGGCACCGCTCAAGGCCATGCTCAACTCGATCGACCACCGGCCCCTCGAGGGGTGTCCCTCTTGGGTTCCAGACTGGAGTAAGCCTCGAGAGACGACTGTGTTGGGGTACGAGAGCTCGACGGCAAACGTGTACAACGCCTCTGGTGTGTAAAAGGTATACAAATACCCCAAGCACCCGGCTGACTACCAAGTCCTCGGGTCCAACAATACAGAACTGCACATTGGCGGCAGGGTATCTGATACCATTGCCGTTATGAGCGATGTCCTTTCAGACCCAGATATTGTTCAACCCCGGTCTGTCAACAAGGTCTGGATTCATTGTATCGAATTTGTTTCCTGACATTTTCAAGCTGCCTACCCCGCCTCTCATGGCTCAGTTTTCACAGCCCTGTGGCACACAATGGTTGCAGGCAAAGACTCAAGCGGAATGCACCCATGTACGGACTCTTTCGCCGAGATATTCTCGCTATTACTGGACGAGAATACTGGGCGGTCGCCGTCCCTGCCAGGACAGACGTATTCACCGAGGCAACTGCGGCCACTAGGGAAGGGAAAGCTCACCATGGCTTCCCTGGAGTCGAGGCAGCCAAAGAAGACTTTTGAAGAGATCACAGTGGCGATGAGAAAGCCCTTGAAGGGGAGGAGGTTGGTGAAGACTGAGAGGGGGTATACGGGGTTGGTTCCGAGACAGGCGAAGGTGGGAGATATGATTGGGATTGTGAAGGGGTGTTTGGCGCCTTTTGTTTTGAGGGGAGAGGACTCGATTGATGAAAACAGGTGGAAGGTCGTAAGAGAGGTTTTTGTGGAGGGGGTTACGAGGGGAGAGGGGGCGGGTGGGATGGGGAAGATTGTGCTTGTTTGATGGGCAGGGGTGAGCACAAATCTATTTATACGTGACATATCAATCGCAAAATATGGGTCTTGAAAGTTCACTTCAATAACAAAGGAGATTTTATTCGTTGTCCTATACCGAGCAACCTGTATCCAAAAACTCCGAAGTCCAATCCACGCCACTTGTTCAATCCCAAAAGAAAATCTACCCATCAAGAGCTCCGCCCGCAGAACCTCCGGCTGCGATCCATTATACTACAATCTTGCCAGGATTAGCGGCGATACCCTGGACCCGGGCGTAATCAGCACCCTCCAGTGTGTACGGCTGGAGCTTCGACAGCTGAACAATGAAGTTTTTCAAAGCGGGATCCCCATCAATATAGTGGGGGTTCATGGCTGCCCTCTTGTCTCGCAGTTGCTTTGCCGTCGCTGGGCGTTTAAGAGGCTTTGGGCCTGCAGGGACATGGGCGAAGACTGTCATGGTAGGGTTGTTAGCATTTGGCAATATCATGACTATCGAAAATGAGCAACAGACCTCCAGCAAGCATGTTCTTCACCCAGGGATGCGGGACCAGGTGCGATTCCAGGGTACTCCCCTTGGTACGCTGGATATCAGCCCAGAGAGTACCACCTTGTGCCTCCTTCCGGATATCCTTGTCGTCGTAAAAGGCCCACACGCTGTACCCAACGAACTTGGTTTCCCAGTACCGGCCGGATTCGCCCAGACTGAGGGCCATGCCAGTTTTCGGAGGTACATCGATTTTTGGGGGTGTGTCGGCGTCGTTGACCCCAGTCAGCCTACCAACAAAGACGTGCACCAGTTCATGGGCGATGGTGAGACTGGCCACGATCAGATGCTTCTCAAAATCATGAAAATCATCTGCGGTCTTGGTGGTGAGAAATTTGTTGGCGGCAATACCGGCATTTTCCATCATCTGCGTAACTGGACGTTAGTGGATGTGAAGCTGCAGCACAAGGAATTTTGGGGAGCTAGATACTGACCCCATTGTCAAGGAATACGACACCCGAGTTCTTGACCGAGTACGTTGACTTGTTGTTGATATACCAGGATACTCGGCGGGTCACTCCAACACCTGGGCACCGGGTGCTCAAGATGAGATTGGGAAAGTCAGCACGGACTGCCTGGAGCCAAGCGGCGACGAACGTGGAGTCGATCGACGTGGCACCCTCTCCGACTGCCCAACTCTTTCTGTAACGAGGCTTAACAGCATCTAGGATGTCGTTTCCTGTCTCAAGCAGAGCCTTTCTTCCTGCCGTTGACTCGAGCATGGCCATGGCGAGCGTGATGCAGTACAAAGTCACCTGATAGACAGGGCTTCGAGGGTCCACAAGAGGGGCAATTGTAGGATCGGTTTCATGCTTTTGCCACACGATGCGGATGTTGGAGATCTTCGAACCTGAAGGGGATGGAGCTCTGGGGGGAGATTTAGAAGGAGGTGCACCGCCAGTGGGCTTTGTAGGCGGCTTAGGAGGCATATTGACGACGTGAAGTGGAAGGGAGGCGATTGAAATGACAAAGGATCAGAATATACAGGGACAAAAGCACCGGACTTGAAAATAACCAGCTGAGAATGAGATAGTTGATGAGAGGATAGTGGCATGCTGGATCGTGACTTCATATCAGCTTTATACATCATTTGATTTCTGAGGTCAACCTAAAAGCCATATCAAGAAACCACTTCATGACGCAAGTTCCAACAACCAACAATTGTCCGCTCTAAGTCCCAACCGATGTTTCAGGCCAAGTAGAGATATCACCCGCCGCCGCGACCTTCGACAATATTGCCCCTTTTCTTGTCAAAGGCCTTTGCAGAAGAACAGTGTCTGCGTATCGCGGCAGGGGCTGGCCAACGGCAGGGGCTGGCCAACGGCGATCGTGTAGCTTCATGCCAACTCACACACATAACCACCCTCATGAGGTTGGCCATGCCCCCTCAGCCCTGCAACCCGGGATGGGGAGCAAAATATGTACGGATGAGTGATAGTGCAAGTTAAATCGGTAGCTGTTGGAGTCAACAGGTACTTGTGAAACAGCACGTCTTCAAGGGGAACCAACCTCTCTGTTTACATGTGGCGCAGCCCCAATGTGGGGCTCCTCGTTGTCTCCAACTGCAACCTCTTGATCAACCTGGTCTTCCGCTTCACATCATCCCCTTAAACTTTCACGATCACGAAACAACAGGAAAGTATCGACAGGTATATACTCAACAAAATGGACGAAGCTACGTTACAGTCACTCTCGGCGAAGATGAAGCGGCGCGCACGCTTCGACCATGCTGCCCGCCGTCCCTTCCCCAGGAAACTCAAAAGCACAACCCACTACAGTCTGTTTATCCGCGCCATGAACAATATTCTCTCAACTGAGCTAGCTCAGTTCACCTACGCTCAAATCATCGACGGTCTTCCCATCGAAGACGTAGCCTGGGACCGCCGCATCCCCGCTGTCTATGGCAATCACCCCATCGAGCACCACCCCGACCTCTGTCCCGGCGCTCTGGATTGTGCCCGCAAACAAAAAGACGAGATTGACTTTTCCATCCTCTCCTTCGACCCTGGCTTGATAAACGCCTACATTCAATCCACACCCGGGACCAAAGCTTTCAACACGCGCCTCATCGAGCTCGTCGCTGTGGCGTTGAATGAAATAGGGGTGATTCTATTTCAGATGGATATCCGACTCCATCAAGGACAGGGAGACCTCTCGATTGAAGCGATCACCAACTGGAAGGAAGACCCCGATGAAGAAACACTTCCCACCATGTTTCATCACCCCTACTATTTACATAGTGACATCTACCCCCTCGGTGTGGCCAACATGGCAGGGTACTGGGCCGAAGATCGGATTCTTGGAGGTGTCGTCACATTTGACCGAAAGGCTGAACAAGAAGATTGCACCCACCCGCCCAATGTGTACATTGTGCCTAGCCGTGCGGGGACTACGCTTCGGTACTGGCAACTGTTGGATGGTCAACAGGAGGAGTTGATTGGTGTTTTTATTGGGGATGGTGAAACTAAGGGGGATGGTCCACTTCCACTGAAGTGCACAGATGAGAATAAGGTCAGGATTGATGAACGGTTTGCGGTTGTGCCGAGGGGGGTGTATAGGGATGTTTGGGAACGGTTGCCGCCGTCGATAGAGCATATGAGGCATATGGATCGGAGGCCGAGAAACGAGGGGGATTATCCGGAGGATGGGATGGTGGAGTTGATGAGGGCTATTGAGGAGGCTTATGGGGAAATAGATCGGGATGATGTACGGGATGACGTGGGAACGGGGAGTGTGGAAGGGGGTCAGGACAGAAAGGGGGAGGAATGAATGTGTAGCCGTAAGTGCTGGAATTCAATGTTGGGGCAAGCGATAATAAAAATGGCTACGTATCAATGGAACTATTGACAGAATAGGATTGGATATCAGAACTAGGATACAGATACAGAAGAACCCCGGAGTCGTGTCGGTGATCAAACCTGTTCAGTGCTGATTTCAATTTTTAACAGTCCCTACCGCACTGTCTTGCTCAGTAGGGCATCCCATTTTCCCTTCAAAATATCCGGGCACACATTCAGCTTTCTTTCGAAGCCAAGTTGGTAGGTGAAACAGAAGAGGTACAACTTGATGCCGTGCTCCTAGCATCATGGTTCAGGCTCTGTATCTTGTCTGTCTCTGAACATCCCGGTTCACGGTGTTGTAAACCGCCTTGATCTCCTTGCAGATTTTCTTGACTTCGCAATGCAAGGTGTTAAACTGCTCCAGCAGAGCCTCAACGATGTTACCGCTACACCATACCCGATTATTGAGAGTGTGGTTTCCGGTTTGGATGGCAATTGGTGATGGAAACAGGGTATATCAAGTAATGAGAACTGGATATCATGACTCGGATCATCATTCTCTTCAGAGTCAAGGCACCCCTGGCTCAACATGCTCTTTGATTATTTTAGAGAACTTCCCAAGTCAATTTAAAACCATATAATTCCCACCCTCTGAAAGAGTAACAAACACCACCAACACCGCGGCATATGTCGCTGTAGCAATCATTGTTTCCGTGTTGCCCGCTTTGAAAAAAGCAGATAAAGCGCCTGAGATAAGCAGGTTGGAGACTGATACTGTCACCAGGCTCTTCACCAGGGCGACTTCCCGCAGTCTCATGATGAGCATGGGTACCACAAGCATTGCCCCTCCTCCCAGGAATGCAACAAGGAAACGTGCAAGGATGTTCACAAAAGGTCATATTTCTTCGGGAGGATCGCCGGCGATATACTCCTCCGTTCTCTTTCGCATGTCGTTACGCATGTATGTGAGGGATCGCGGTTTCAAGAAGTCACGGAGATTGTCACTGTGCAAAAGTTTGGGATCGGCAAAACAGCGATAACCATATGAATCGTCAATGAAGGCTCCGGTGTCATCACCAAAGGCCTGCTCAAGATCTAGATGCCCAAGCCTAGCTTGTGGCCCAGTTATTGGCACGAGTCTGCTGAGGTATTAGTAATCCCGTATGGCGTTGGCTTTGGGGTTAAATAGTGAACAAAAAAGATCTGTAATTCGCTGCCTAGGTAGTTCATGTGGAACCCTGCGATCCTCTTGGTTCAGATTTGGGCTCTTGGTTTCATGTTCGCTCTCCGCTATTTCGTTGTTGATTTTAATTATCGAAGCACACTCATGTACTAGGTAAGGTAATGTAAGGTATGATACGCTTCGGAACCGGCTCAGGCCTATCCAAGGCACTCGTCCTATCTGCATTCCCGAGTCCGATAGTGTATCTAGGTGAAAAAGTCTGCATAGTGGCTGGAAAATCGATATTCAATGATTTGGACACTATTGGCTGGATGTTCAGCCTCACAATTCCGCAACCACTTCGGAACCTTCTCGTTTCTATACTAAACTGGAATGTTCTTTTGTGTCGGGCTCGACTCTCTTGGCCAGATCAACTATTTCGAATCCAAGAGAAAGAGACGGTTTCATGAGACATACTGAGCGAATAGCATGGGCCTAAGCCGACTTTTGGCAACACTGGCAAGATATCGAGGATCTAGCGGTGACCAGGAAGTCACTGACGTTGTATCCATGGTTCCAGTCACTGGCTTTCTTGCAATCTCAGATCCCTCAGGACTAACAACTGCGCCAAGCTTACCAACCTATTGAACCCGGAGAAGTTTGGAAGCGCCCAAGGGTCTGCCACCGCCAACAAGCAACAAGCAACAAGCAACAAGCAACAAGCGAGCGCCGACTTTCGAACAGCATCTCTTCGTCAGTGCTGAAGCGAAGGTTTTGACGGTTTTCGATGCAACAGATGCTCTCAAACAAAGCCACTTGCTCGCGCGGTGTGTGATATATGAGACTGCTCGACGCCCCACCTTCTTCAGGCGTTCGGCCAAGCTCCCACCAGTCGAGCAAAATCCAGACCGGGCATTACACTCGGCAGGAGAGTGGTTGGAAGGCCGGCCAAAGATCGTAAATTACGAGTTTGATACCATCCTCGATGATCATCAGCTGCGGGTTGTGGGTGATGAGAGGTTTTGGCAAGTGGGGAGTTTGGCAAAGAAGTCAACACTTCGGCTAGAGAAAAAGTTCTGCGACACAATTCTGCATGAGCTCCAGGCGGGGCCGTTCTGCGGAGCCCACCCCTATCACCGCGGGGTGTCAGCTTGCGCACCCCCGCTTGGCGAGCAGGGGACGCAAGTCTTCCTGTAACCAAATCCGCGCACAAAATTGACAGATACGCACGGTTCTTGCAAGGTGGGAATCGGCGGACGGGGTATGCTGCCAGTGAGGACACATGGGAAGCGAGTGGTATGGGCCCCTATCTCGACACTGAGGATACCGAGCACGATCTACATTCTACGACCCACACCACGTCCACGGCCTGCACAGCGTCAGTCGCCAGGAGAATACTCGGACGCGCCTCACCCCTTGCCGTCCCGAGAGGCTGTGGTTTGCGATAGGCTCCCGGACTGGATGGTCACCGGGATCTTACAGGTTCTCGGGCTGCTTTCGACAACCTAGTTGCAATTACTCTAGCACTCAATGAGGGAAACTGTGGTACTCTACACAACGTGTCTTCTGCAGCTAACTTGATCGATTGATATTACCTAACAAATTTATTTTTCCAATGTGCAAGGCTATCGTATTTCTCCCCACCATATCCATTGGTTGCATTGGGCGGTGCTGAAGGCGTGGTTCCAAGTGGCGGGGTTTGTGGCGGTCGATTATGCTGTCTTTGCTCTGGGGCAGTTCGTGTTGCTGTGGATGGCTGTTCGACATAGTCGTGGTACGGAGACATGTCTGCTGGCGAGACAGAACCCTTGCTGGGGAGCTGAACGTGTGTCTGAGGGGATATTTATGCATACTTCAGACATTACATAATTGCATTGTCAATCAACGAATTTAAAATCTATCTCATTCCACAATCCTAAACTCCATCCGTTCGGCGTGAGGCACAATCAACTTCGGCCGTCCCCCGTTATCGCGCGGAGCAACAACCCTTCCGGCAATCCAGCAGGGCAGCATGACCACCGTGTCAGCATGTTCCTCGACACCACCCCAATCCCACCACTCCACCCTGGCACCGCGGAAGCCGTAGAGAAAAACGTCGCCCACCGCTGTGTCGACAGGGAGGTGACTCCAGGTCGGCGCATGGAGGTATTGGGTGATCGTCCAAGACTCACCCGGCCGCAGCGTCGTAAAGCCCTTGCCCTCAACCACATGGACTGCCACGTCGGGGGCGTCGTAGATCCTGAACCCCTCACACCCATCGCTACGCAAGGCACACAGTTCCCAAGGCTGTTCCTCGCTGCCGCTGCCGCCGCGCCGGCGAAAGAAGTCAAAGCCTTCGCGGAAGTCCTCGCCGAGGTCGGCTATGACGGACCATGAGCGGAATGTGATGGGTCGCGTTGTTGTTGTGTGGCTTGCGGAACCATCGGGCCCGCAGACTTGGCCCGTGTAGGTGACCGTCAGTTTGACCGCGCAGACTTGGCCCGTGTAGGTGTGGGCCTTCACTTTGACCGCGCCCTCGCCCATGAGAGATATGGTTGGCGCACACTCCAGCTCAACGGTAAGGATGGGCGCTCCTGGGCTGTTACTAAGGTGTCAGTTCTGTAGGCTTTCCAAAAGGTAGACGATGGACAAGGTGAACGTACACTCGATCTTCAGGCCCAAAAGGAGCAGGCCACCCCTCCATGATCCTCATGCCTTTCTGCGCCTCGTCCTGCCGCCACTGCTGCTCGGCAAGATTTGCCATCTCAAACCCGTGCTGCGCTTCATACTCTGAACGTCCCGGCCACGGCGTCTCCTCGGCACGCGCAGTGAACGAGACGCGAGCGCCGCTAGGAATCATGAGGGCAGGCCGTGCCTTCATCTCTTTCCCCAGATGCTCCTCTTTTGTACCCCAGTCCCACATAGCCACCTCGGCCCCGGGGTACAACACCGTGTACATCTCCCCAGCTTGCAGCGCCTGGTAGTACCGTGCCGGAAGACTTGCCGTGAAGCGCGCTTCGCCGCCTGGTGCGAGCTCACAGAGATGGCCGTCTTCCAGTTGTCCATCTACGAGAATAGAATCCTCATTGGGAGACTCCAGGGGCTTGGGGTGATCGATGTCGCATGTCTCGAGGCCGCCATCCGAGTCGCTGGAGTCAGCGTGGCGCAGCAGGACGACGCCCGAGGCGGAGAAGCTGTCGATGCCTGGACTCAACCGGAAGATGCATGGTCTGTTGGAACCGTCTATTTTTGCCCGGCGGAGGATGAACTCGATCTTGTAGGGTAACGTGAGGGATAATTCCGGTTTTGCTTTCACCTCGAAGAAGAGGCGGGGTGTTGCGGGTCTCGTGCAAAAGTGAGCAATTTTTGCAGGTTGGAAATGGAATGTGGTGGGCAGCGGGTGGTGGGCACTCACGTCAGGTCATTTTTGCCGGTTTTGATGAAAGGTGACAAGTTATCGGCTTTGCTCATGGTGTTGTATCGGTAATAGATGGTTCATGGGAATCTAAAAACTTATGCACATCAGGTTGAGTTGCCTATTGCCTAGTTATATGTGATTTCCTAAGTAAGTGCCCAGATGGACGTGGTGCTGACGTACATGTATGTATTAGTACAACAACAAAATGAGTCACCCCGATGGGGCGGGGACGAGGAGAGGGTCAGGAACGAAAATAGGGAATGCGTCCGAGACCAGAGAGGCACCGCCAACACGGGACGCACATTCGAATGCGCTAGCCTCTGATCCAGCCACCACCCAGAAATGAAAACTTGTGACTAGTTACTGTTAGCTAGTTATCCGCTGCAAGATTATCACCGCCTGAAGCACCACCAGTGTCACGAATGAGAGGCATAAGTAGGTTAAAGGCCAATACCATTGCCAGTTGTTGAATTATCAGGGTGGTCAGGCGGTAATTTCAGGGGTATCGAGATTGGCAGAATAGGGCTATTAGAGTTATCAAGGTCTGGGCGTGGTCCGACCAACTTTGAACAGAACATCGAACATCTGCAGCTGAATCAACACATTGCCCGCCCTACAGCTTCCAAAGCTCCAATTGTGAGTGCTTCAACCTGTGATACTGTGTATATGTGGCTGTTGGTCTTTTCAACAGTACAGTGTGTTGACATTGAGACAAGTCTATTGTTGTGCACTTTCTAGCTGCACCGTACCATAATGATCAGAAGTCACCTTCAACCAGTATCCCTTTCAAATGTTCTGTCTGGGGTTCGTCACAAATAATAATAACATAGCTAGCGAGCGCCGCACTTTCCACCACCCTACCGCAAGACATAAGAGGGGTCTGGCCAGATAAAAGTGAATACAAGCTCGATCAAAAAAAGGCAAGTTGTTTTCGATCCATTTATGGTCAGTTATTGTCTGCACCAATCAGCATGGTCGTGTGGCAATACATCTCGAGACTGTGAGGCGGAGTCACAAACCACTGCACTGTGAGCCAAAAGCGTCAAATCAAACAAGCTGTCAGGGCTTGCTTGATTCAGTGGTTATATACGGTCACAATGGCCACTGCTGCCACAGCTGCCCTTCCACGGGTCCAACCCGCCAGACTGCCAGCCAGTGCCGTGACAGAGACAACTATTTGTGTCCAAAGTGTAAGGTGCCGGTACAGTGTGACAAACCCCTGATCAGAATCTGAGAGGGATACTAGTTGAAGGCTGCTTCTGAAGAATGGTTTGGTGTAGCCAAAAGGTACAGAACAATGATCGCACAATTATCTCTCGATTGCAATGGTATCATAATCCTGTAAGCAAATTTGATGACTTGGCTACAGCTGGTGGTTTTCGGCTCTTAAACTTGGTGCGCATGGTTGTGGTCAAAACCTCAACCTCATTGCAAAACCAGCCTTGTGTAACCTGTCTCATAAGCCTCATTCTCCACCGCTAACATCACATACGACCATACCCAGCTAAAAATACGGCATCCCGTCCGCTCTGCCCTAGTCAAATAGCTGAGGGCCGAATTAGTACTCAGGTGGGTGACCACTGGGGAATCCTCGGTGTTGTATGTTTTTGCCCTGCACATATTAATTAATAAATAGAAGGTTAACGTTATTTTTCTTTTGATCTTCCAAGAGTTGCCGCAAGGGGATGCTTTCTCCTGTAAAATCATGAAATTGGCAGAGGGAATGGTGTCATTTAAGAGACTGCGTATCTTGTGATCATAAAACCACAGCCAATATCTCCCGTGAATCACCAGTAAATTAATACAGAGATTTCTCGAAACAGGGCGACCAGTGTCACGCTAGAAAGTTCTCAACTTATCCACCTCTCCGCCAACACTCCCCTCCCACTTCCCCTTCGGTTGTCCAAAATGCAGAACACAGTTTTGTGCCGCGGGAGATGCCATGAAGCGCTCAAGTATTTCGGAACCAAGAGATTGTTAAATATCAGACAAGCAAGGTGAGCCGAGTTGATGTCTCAATATAACTTCCACATTTACATATCGCCCCAACAAGGAGAACGCAGTCACCGACGCCTTGTCAAGAAAATCAGAAGATGCGATGACACAGCGAGAGAAGAGAGAAGTTTAACGCACAATGCATATGAGAAATACTGCCGGACCCAGCCCTTAGCAAACCAACGAATTGATGAATTCGATTGACTTGGTGTCCCCCACGGAGATCGATGGACAAGGAAGTCCCGTTGCTCAGCCTTCTCAATGATGGAGAGAACCGTCTCACGGACTCCAGAGTTCCCCTTGTGGACAATTTCCTGCAGAAGAACGTCGAATATCCCAAGTTAAACGATTTCCGAGTCAAGGCGAGAGTGGAAGCCGATGGCTTCATGATGCTCGATGGCAGACTACTTTTGCGGGGCGGAGCTCGTGGTCCCTGCTGCAGGTGGTCTGCGAACCCGTGTCATTCGCGAAGCTCTACTACGACGAAGGCCCGTTCCGATTGATGGAATTGCCAGACGAGATAATCAGCGATCAAGGACCACAATTCGGCTATGACTTTATGGACGAAATATCGAAGATCACTTGCCGCCTCACAAAGTTTTGTTCGGCTTCCCGACGAGGATGTAGTTTGACTGGGAAGCGCGAGTCAAGGAACGGACTGATTTACCTCGAAGTGAACGCAAGACCCGAGAAGACGCTCAGAAGTTCACCCAACAGATCAGAGGATGCGTGAACTTCGCCAAGGACAATATCGTTAAGTCTCAACACCGACAGGCAGCTCAAGCAAACCGTCACCGACACGAACCTGACTTTAAGCCCGGCGACCGAATAATATTTTCAAGCAATCTACAGTATTCACGGCTAACTACCTAAGAAATTCCCGAATAACCTATTGCTCGGACAAGCGTTAGAAAACCCGCCAGGAGAGCCAATGGAACCTGCTGGCGGACCCGAGCATGAAGTCTCCAAGACCCTCGCCACCGCACCCACCGCGGGAAATTGCAGTACCAAACTCAATGGAAATGCTAGGACCTGGACCCAGAATAGTACCCGGCAAGCGAATTTAAATATTCGCCAAACCTTTGCGGCGGTTTCACCACGAGAATCCGAATAAAGTTGGCCCGCCCCGAACGCCGAAAGCATGGCTGCAAACAGCAGAGAACGACGAATTTACGGAGGTTTTATAAAGTTTTAACTAGACAAGGCAATTACTTATTTATAAACCTTTCTAATTATCGGTCGTTAAGCCATTTCTTCCTTTTTTTTTATAACTTAAAATTAATAATTATACTATAATCTATTATTAGTAACCTTACCCTTTATAAAATATTCGAGGTTTACATTATTAAATCTTCTCTTTCTCTTTTCTTCTCTAAGTTCAGTGTATTTATAGAGTAGCTAAAATCGTTATAATACACTCCCTTAAAACCGTTATATTCTATATTTATAAAGAATATTGCCTTATTAAAATACCTGCCTATCGCTTCTTCTCCCTTATAAACCCCTATAAAACTTATTATATTAGGATAGTAATTAGAATACTAAGTAAAAGGGCTCCTATAGCTACCTAACCTAGTATTATAATAATAAAAAATACCTAGAACGCCCGGCTAATATTTTATAGTTTCGACTCTCCTAATCTATAAAACTATAGGTCGTTTATTAATACCGAAAATATAATTTATATAGATAATAAAGCGAGGGATATATCGGTAAATAAGAATAGTAAAGGTACGGTCGCTCTCGCTATAAAACCGGTAATAAATTAATATGGGACCTCGTAGAACTATAAAGTTTACGCGTATTATAGGCAGAAAACGTAGACGGCCTAGTTTAGTTATAAAAGGCGTAGCTATCCGTAATAATATTACCTCGCAACGCTTTTATCAAAAAAGTAGTAGAAATAGCTAATAAATTTTAATCATTAAAGCTAGTTCTTTACGTCGCTAAGGATAAGGTAGGCCTTTTTCGTTAACTCGAAATCTAAACGGTACGGCACGAGTAAAGTATATATCTGTAAAAATCTAATTATAATCGAGCTATTAAAGCCCCACTCTTTAGGTATTTTAAAAAATAAGTTTTACGTCGAGGTCCGTAAATACGTTATCCAAAATTAATAATTAAAAACGGATACTAGAATAGGCTTTATATAGATCCTATTCTAGTACTAAGTAAGATAGAGCCTAGGATCCTCGGTAAGGATAATATTTTAGCCTTTAACCTTTTATATATAGAGCGGGTCGATATTTCGGCTATATTTCTTTATAATAAACTAAAGATTTTCGTAAAGCTTATTAAAGAGTAGAGTATCTAGATAACTCGAGATATAAATAGGGACTTAGTCGGGGAATAATTTAATAGCAGGCTCTCCTAGAATATACGTTATAGGCCACGCTTTATTATCTAGCTCGGATTGCGTATTCTAAATAGTTAATTTATCGTAAGGGCTAAGACGATCTTTATTTAGAGCGGAGGATAGAGTAAAAGGAATATAAAAATAATTAGATATTTAGTATTTTTAACGGTTAAGCTAAGCGGCGTCTTTATAAGGAATTTCACTAAAACCGTATATTAAGTAGGGCTGTGTATATTGCAGGCCTTTACCGGATTGAACTCGTAATACTTTATTATACGGCAACCTTTAGTTAACTAAAGACTTTTATTAGCTTATCCCTCTCCCTATTCTTATTATTTTATTATCGGCCCTACTCCGCTCGCCTAAACTACCCTATAAAATATAAAACAAAATTATATCACAGACTAACTATATAGTAAGGCAGGATAGAGACTGCAGCCGGCCGTAGTGGCTAATTAGGTGGAAGGAAACGACGGACCTGCAGGATAGTAGGGCGCTTACTTTTGGCAGAAGTAAGCCGGCTTACCTAGTTTACTAGTAAGCGTAGTAAGCTAGGACGGATCACTAGGCTTACTAATAAGCGTAGTAAGCTAAGTACGGAGGTACTTAGAAGATAGAAGTCTATATATACGGAAGAACTGGCTAGTGTAGATAGATAGTTCCGTAATATATAATATAAGTTATAATCGTTAGTATTAAACTATTGTAATTAAAATAAACTATTATTATATATTATTTAGCTATACCAAATTAAGATTATTTAAAAGTATCTTTAATTAATATCCCTTTTGGAGGTTTTAAATAGGAGTTTGTTATACGTTATATACTTACTTTAACTCTATTATAAATAAATTAAAGGCGTTTTTTTATTACTATAGCCGGACCTAAAAATATTTAGATAGGAGGCGTCCTGCCTAACCTAAGCGCCGAGGGACCTTCCAGATATATATCCTTTACCGTAAAATAAATTATTAAGTATTTTAAAGAGCTCGAGGATAAAGCTTAATAAACCCGGGAGTAGATTTTCGCTATCTTAACTATATTTAAATCGATTATTAAGTTCCCGATACCGGAACGCTATAAAAAAAAAAAGGTAGAGCTTAAAGGGTTTTTAATTTAGTTTAAAACCTATTTTCGTTAATACTTAAATTAATTTATTAATAAAAAGTCGAAAGTAATTTTCGCGGCTATTAGGCTAAAAGATAAGGCTCTTATATAGTTCGAGCTTATCCTCGACGACTATTATAAGTAGGAGCCGGAGGATTAAAAGAAAATTATTATAAAATACTTCGAGAGTTACCGTACCTTTAAGGTTAAGCTTAAAAAAAATTTAGGAAGTATAATAAAGTAAAGCGCGTATAAAAGAGGCTCTTAAACCTATACTAAATACGCTTAACGGTTAATTATATAGCTTAATTTAAAATCGATAGCTTATATAATACTATTAACGATAAAAGATTAATATAGCTCTTTTACTATAGCTTTAAAGAAAAACTAAAAAATAAATTATATAAGAAAATAAGGCCCGATATTATTAATAAATATATTACTATAATTATATAGATTAACGATCGGCAATTCAAATATCGTACGGAAAAAAAAAGTTACGGTAAAGGTATTTACGGTAATAACTATAAAAAATACTTTAATAATAACCGTTTTAACGATAAACGTAAATAGAAATATTTTAGTACTAGCTACTCCGGCACTATATACTTAGGACCGATAAACGTCGATACTATATAGTAATAAAGGCCGTAAAGCCGGGGCTAAAGCAAAAATAACTTTAGGTATTTTAATTACAGTAAGGCAGGATACTTTAAAAAAAAACTATAGGATACCTAAACGGCTCGGATAGAAAAAAAAGATCGTATTAATTACTATATTAAAGGGACTAAGGGTTATAAAGGTAATAACTATCGGGTATTAATAAAGCGGAGCGGTAAGTTCCGAAGAAAACTTTAATTAATACGCCGGATAGGAAAATATAAAATTTTAAAAAGCAAAAAAAATATTAAAAAAGCTAAAAATAAAATACAAGGAAGGAGATCTTTAAATATAAATATTATAGGATTAAATAGTATAGATCGCTACGGAAGTTACTATGGAGGTCGCTAAAGATAAAGGTTTTATATAAAGACTTATTAAGTAAATAATATTAAAAAAATAATATAGTAAGTACGGAATTACTATTTTATAGGATATATTATAGCCGATAAAGCTTTTATATAAAAGTTAAAAAAAGTATTAAAAAAGTAAAAAAGTTATTAATATTAAAATCGTAAAGTTATTAGGAAATATATTAATATTTATATAGTATATACCCTATAAGGGAGATACGGTATAGTTTTATTTTAAGTATCCGGAATATCAGAGAGTACCTTAGTTCTAGTATATTATATATAGATATATAAAGTACTATTAAAGTAAATCGTTATATAGCTATTAGCCGGTACGTAAGGTAGGTAAGGAGGGTAAGCTATAGCGAGTTAAAAAGATTATAGCCCGGTGGGAAAAGGCTTAATAAAAGGACCTAAACGATTATATTTTATAAAAAGTTTAAAACCCGGTTAAATTAAAGAATAGCTTTTAAATTATATAAATTATATTAAAGTATATAAAGTACTACGTTAAATATATAAACGGTTAGAATATAGATAATGATATATATTTATAAAAAAAAGTAGTATTAAGATAGTGTTTAAGCTTAGACTACGCTATATATTTACGGAAAAAAGTTAAACGATATTATTAAGCTAAAACGTTTAAGACTAAATAGAAAAACCGCTATTAAATATAAATATAAAAAAATATTAAAAACGGAAAATAAAAGGAAATTAAGTAAGTATAGTTAAAAAACTTTATATTATTAGTTAACCTAGAGTAAAAAAATATTTTTAAATAATATAATTATTTAGGAAACGATTCGCGGCTTTTCGCGGAAGCTATTAACCTTTAACGGACTATAAATAGTATTTTCGAAAGTATTAGTATAAAGCGAAAGTATAAAATAACGATTTAGCGTTCGTTAATAAGGTTATTATTATATAGGGAGGGGGTAAGAAAGATAAATACCTTTAGGTTATTATACGATAGAGGAATTTTTAAGTAATAATATTAGTAAATAGTAATATAAAAACGAATTTAATTTTTTTATAGTTATATATATTAGGCCTATATACCGTAAAAGAAAAAGAAGGAATAAATCGTAATATAAAGACTATTTCCTATATAAAAGGTTTATAAAGAAATATTATCTCTAGATATTATAGTTAAAGGAAAAATAATATTAATTATATTTAATATTATAAATATAGGACCCTCGAAAAATATAATTTTAAAATAATTATAGTATAAAGATTATAATTTAAATATTAATTAAAGGGATAGTAATTACTTACGATTAAAAAAACTTTAGAAATATTTAACTAACGATAGAAGATTAAAAGTATATACAGAGTAAAATATAGAATATATACCCTTTACGGTACTACCGTAAAGAGTATAAAAAGTAATAATATATTTTATCGATATAAGCGGTAAGATCGAAAAAATAGGATTAACGACGTTAGTGGAAATATCGGAGGTTAATAAATTTATTTACTATAATAATATAGAGAAAAGCGAGAAAAAAGTAATACTAATAGAATATTAAAGATACCTAGCCTTTACGGCTAAGTATTTAAAAGGGCTTTTAAAGCGAGGGCCGTAGGATTATAAAATTAAATTAAAAGAAAGAACTAAGCTACGGTTATTTAAAGTCTATTATATTAACGATAAGTAAAGCGAAAAACTATAAAAATACTTAAACGAGAATCTAAAGAAAAGATATATTAAGGAGTTTATATCGCTAGTAAAATACTTTATATTCTTTATATTAAAGAAAGATAATAACTTATAATTATATATAAATTATTGTTAATTAAATAATAAAACGGTAAAAAATAATTATTTATTACCGTTAATACCTAAATTACGGAATTAATTAGTAAAGGCATAATACTTTATACGTTTAAATATACCTATCGGATATACTTATATACGGATTAAAGAAAAAAACGATTAGAAAATAACGTTTCGTATATTTTATAATTATTTTAAATACCTTATAATACTATTTAAATTAATTAATACGCTTATAACGTTTTAATCTTTCGTTAACTATATAATATAGAAATATCTCGATAAAATAATAATATATTATTTCGATAATATTTTTATTTACTTACGTACTTTAAAGGAATATAAGCGGTACGTACGAAAAATACTCGACGCGCTATACAAAACCGGACATTTAATTAATAAAGAGAAAAGCGAGTTTTACGTATAGAAAATAATATACTTAAAATATTTAATATAGCTAAATAAAGTTCGTATAGAATTAAAGAAAATTATAATAATTAAAAACTAATTTAGGCCGCAATTATAAATATATATTAAAGAATTTTTAAGATTTATAAACTTTTATCGGATATTTATCCGGGGCTATATAAGTATTATAAGGCTACTTAACTATTTAATTAAAAAGAATATAAAGTTCCGGTAAAGGCAGGAAGAGAAGTAGGCTTTTTAAAAGCTAAAAAAAGTTATTTTAAAGGACCCGGTATTTAAATTGCTAAACCCTAATCGACTATTTAAGGTCGAGATAAATATATTAAACTATACGATCGGTAAATAATTAAAGTAGTAAGACGACGACGGTAAGCTATATCCGGTAATCTTTTTTTTAAAGAAGCTTAAAGAAATATATTAGAATTACTTAATCTATAATAAAGAGTTACTTATTATTATAAAAACGTTTAAAGAGTAAGGGCTATACCTTAGCGGTATTAAGTATAAAATATAGGTCTATACGGATTATAAAAATCTATAATACTTTACTATTACGAAGGTCTTTAACGTACGGTAAATACGATAATTAAAGTTTTTTTTAGAATTTAATTTTTAAATTAATTATAAGAAAGGTTCGAAGAATACTAAAGTAAATATAGTTAATTAGCGAGCTGATTACTATAAGGATATACCTAAGGAGTTACTATTATTATTTAAGGAAGCGCTAAATAATATTTTTAAGTATTTACTATAATTATAAATAAAGTATTATATAATATATTATAAAAAAGCTACTTTTAATAAATATTAAAGGAAATTAAATAATAATATTATAAAGTAATACTAATTGAAAGATCTAGAACTATAAAGTATTTAGAAAAATAGTTAGGAAAGATTATAATATAGAAATTAAATATATATAAAGCTAGGTAATAGGACGGTATTAATAATAAAAATTTATATATTAAAGCTCGGAAAATATATAAATATCGTTAAAATTATAAAAAAAATTAAATAATATTTTAATTAATTAAAGATTAAGGACGACGTTAAAGAAACTATTTAATTATATAATATATATAAAAGAACGAGGATTATAAAGTATAAACTATATAGATTTCTAGAGTTACTATTAATAGTAAAACGGCTATAGAATTTAATTATAATAAACTTTATTATTAAAATATTAAAATCTAAAGATACGGTAACCGGTATTAAATATAATAATATATTAACGGTAATCGATAGGCTTATTAAGTAAATATACTTTTTACTTTATAAAGAAATTTAATCGGTAAAATAATTAATAAATATAGTACTATAGTATATTATATTTGTTAGATGCGAAGTCCTGATAGGCCTATAATATAGAGCCTATACAGGGTTGCTGTAAAAATACAGCAGTGCGCAAAGGGAAGCGGGAGGATACGACGGCAGTGCCGAAGGAAGGTAAAGCACTATAATACAGTAAGGTATAAGGAATAAAATAGCCTTTATTGCCTTTGGCCTTGGCCTATTAGCCTTAGGCCGTAACCTTAAACTTTGTCCCTTAAGGAGAGAAAGAAGAGAACTATTTTATAAGAGAGAGGAGAGGCCTATATATAGGCCTTCGTAGGCCTACTGTGGGTCCTGTAGGCCCCGGAAGCCCCTATACCACTTAGGGTATTTAGTGGGCTTAGGTGGGTCTAGTATAGACCCACCGAAATCCATAGAACCTTCGGCAGCAAAGGTACCCTGTAAATCACACTATTGTGGCAACTTACTACGTAAGTTTATAGCCACTTTAAAAGGTTCTGGCATCTATTAACTGGGCCTTAGGCCACAGTAGCTAAGAGGTTCCCTTACTGCTTACAGCGGTACTGCCCACTGTAATATTAATTTGTAGGGCAGTAAGTAGGGCACTTAGTAGTACCTATACGTTAATAATATTAATATATATATAGTTAAAGGAGTTTATTACGGATCGCGATATTAAATCTATATCGAAGTTTTAAAGAGTATTAATAACGAGGCTAAAGGTAATAAATAAAGCGTTTTTAGCTTACTACCTTTAAACTGTAACGAACCTCTATCTAGAACCTTTGAAAAGGATATCGGTTAAAGGTACTTCTAAATAATCTTAGTTCGGTATAGTTAAATAGTGTATAATAAGATATCTCGATATAAATACTAAATGCCGTAAATATAACTTAAATTGCATATTACGGAACTATTTATTTACGCTAGCTAGTTTCTTTATATATATAGACCTATGGACCGTAAACCGTTATCTTATATATAGTCCTCGGTCCGCTCTGTATTAGCCGATACTAGACCGTGGACCGTAAGCCCTACCGCGGTCTCCGGTCCCTATCTTATTAGTTTATTTAATTTTCTGGACCGTAAGCCTCGCTTAATAGCGTGGTCTAGTTTTAATTAGTCCTTATGGCCCTACTATCTTCTAAAACCGTAATATAATACTTTTTCTTTAAGCCGAAGCTTCTATAGTCTAATCTTTTTTTATTATTAACGATATTATAAGTCTTTACTTTTTTCTTTACTTTACCGCTTACTATATTTAATTACGTATAGAAACGTTATTATAAAACTAAATAGTCTTTCGCCCTTACTTTTTAAATCCGCTATTATAGTATTACTATAATACTATATTATATTTATTTTACCTTTAAAACCCTTTACATTATAGTTCCTAAGTTTTTACGGTACGCCGAATACGTACGCCGTAAGATTTTATATAACGGGTTTAATATTAGTTTTGCCCGTAAGTATATTTTCCTTTCTTTCCTATACTATAATTAACCGTTCGATAGTAACCTAAACGATAGAAAAGTAAGATAGGCTCGAGCGTAAAAAGTAAAGGCTTAAAGATTAACTTTTATAACTAACTACTTAGTTTATTTAAGTAAAATAAATATACCGCTCCTTCCGTACTCGCGAGAAGCGTCTCTTCGCGCGGGGTATTTAGGAGGAGGATACTTAAGTAATATAGTTTGCCGCTACGGCGCCTCCTGCTTCTTCGCCGGATATTCCTACGCGGCTAGACGCTACTTAAGATACCGTTCCGTAGTCTCCTTACGTCCTGGACCCTTCTTTAAGCCTTAATTAGCCTTTTAATCTTTCTTTCGATCCTAGCGTAGTTAATCTTTCCTTCCTTATTACGTTAAATACCGTTAATAATACGCCTTTTACTTTCTAAAGTACTTAAGGCGTATAGTATTATTTATATTTAGTCCCTTTTATACTTTTTAACTTTATAGTATAGTATATAGTACGTCGATTACTATATTAAAGGCGTAAGTTCGATTTTTATCGAGGTTTTAGCTCCGTCTTATAGTATTTAGCTATAGGCTAAGGCCGAATCTTTTTTATTTACTTAAGCTTTAGTCGGTCCGGATATTATTAATAAAATTCTTTTTATTTATTTAAGTAGTTAAGGTATACCTATAGTTCCTATAAGTTATCTATAGCTAAATATCCTAACTAATTAATTAAATATTTTAATTAACTTTTATTAAACCGTAAATTTAATATTTTTTTTATATTATACTTTTTTTTTTTATCCTTTATTACTACCTATATATTAGCCTTTTTTATATATAATATAGGTTTTAAAAGTAAGATATAAAAGGTATATAACCGTAAATATATTATATTAAATAATTTTAATTCGAATACTATCTCCGATATTTTCCTTTTAACTTTAAATAGTCTTACTTTTCCATAATCTAGCTTCTTATTAGGTCTTTTAATATATAAATTACGTATAAAAAAAAATATTATATTTCTCCCTTTAAGGCGAGGTCCCTCGAACCTTTTAGTATTATAATATTTCTATATCCTTTCCCTTATAAACTTTAGTTTTTATTTAAATTTATTATAAAATATATATATTTTATTTACTTTAATCCTAACCCTAGGTACCTTAACCGTAAATCTTTACCGTAAGTTTACCTCGTAACTAAAATTCGTGAAAAACGAAATAGCTTTTATTATTTTAATTAACGATATATTATATATTAATTATATTATAAATAATAGTTTAACTTAATTATTTTACTCGAAATTAATATAATTCTATAAATATTATTTTACGATTTAATTAAGCCGTTCCGTTTAACCGTTTATTTAAAAGTAATAGGCCGAAAATACTTTACTTACTACCCTTAGCTTCGTTATTAATACTCTTTAAAACTTCGATACGAACTTAATATTATAGTTTATAATAAACTTTTTTAATTATATATATATTAAAATAATATATTATAATACTATATCCGCTAACTATTTTACCGACTAGGTTTCTTTATAAGGTAAGAAATATGTTTATTTAGTAAGCCTATCGACTACCGTTAATATATTATTATACTTAACGCCAGTTACTATATTTTTAAACTTTAGTAATTTAGTAATAAAGTCTATCGTAATTAAATTCTATAGCCGTTTTACTACCGGTAATAACTTTAGAAATCTATAAAGCTTATACCTTATAACTTTTATTTTCTTATACGTATAGTATAATTAAATAGCTTCTTTAACGTTATTTTTAATCCTTAACTAATTAAAGTGCTATTTAATCTTTTTTATAGTTTTAATAATACCTATATATCCTCCAAACTTCGATACGTAAATCTTTATTACTAGTACCGTCCTATTATTTAGCTTTACGTACGCTCGATTCCTATACTATAGTCTTCTCTAACTATCTTTCTAAATACCTTACGGCTCCAGCTTTTCCTACTAATATTACTTTATAATATCGTCGCTTAACCTTCCTTAGTACTTACTATTAGAAATAGCCTATTTACGATATACTATATAATACTTTATTTACGGCTATAGTAAATACTTAAAAGTATTATCGGGCGCTTTCTTAAGTAATAGTAATAACTCTTTAGGTATATCTTTATAATAGTCGGCTCGCCGGCTAAATACGTTTATTTTAATATTCTTTAAACTTTTTTTATAATTAATTTAGAAATTAAATTCTAAGAGGAACTCTAATTATCGTATTTACCGTATATTAAGGACCTTCGTAATAATAAAATACTATAGATTCTTATAATTTATATAGACCTATACTTTATATTTAATACTATTAAAGTATAGCTTTTATTTTTCAAACGCTTCGATAATAGTAAATAGCTTTTTATTATAAATTAAGTAGTTCTAATATACTTTCTTAAGCTTTTTCGAAAAGAAAGTTACCGGGTATAGCTTACCGTTATTATCTCGCTACCTTAATTATCTACCGATTATATAGTCTAATATATTCGCTTTAACCTTAAATAGTCGATTAAAGTCTAGTAATTTAAATACTAAATCCTTTAAAATAGCTTCTTTTAGCTCCCGGAAAGCCTACTCCTCTTCCTACCCCCACCGGAACTCCACGTCTTTCTTAATTAAATAGTTAAGTAGGATTATAATACCTACGTAGCCCCGGATAAATATCCGATAGAAATTTATAAACCTTAAAAATTCCTTAATATATATTTATAATTACGGCGTAGGCTAGTCTTTAACTACCGTAATTTTCCTTAGTTTTATACGTACCTTATTTAGCGATATTAAATATCTTAAGTATACTGTCTTCTATACGTAGAATTCGCTCTTCTCTTTATTAATTAAGAGTCTAGCTTTATATAGCGCGTCGAATATCTTTTATATATACCGTTTATACTTCTTTAAAGTACGTAAATAAATAAAAACGTCGTTAAAATAATATATTATTATTTTATCGAGGTACTTCTATATTATATAATTAATAAAAGATTAGAATATCGTAGGTATATTAATTAATTTAAATAGTATTATAAAATACTTAAAATAACTATAAAGTATATAAAACGCTATTTTCTATTTATCTCTTTCTTTAATCCGTATATAGGTATACCTAATAGATATATTTAAATATATAAAGTATTATACCTTTATTAATTAATTCCGTAACCTAAATATTAACGGTAGCGGGTAATTATTTTTTACCGTTTCGTTATTTAGCTAACGGTAATTTATATATAGTCGTAAGCTACCGTCTTTTTTCGGTACGAAGAATATAAGGTATCTTACTAGCGATATAAACTTCCTAATATATCCTTTCTTTAGATTTTTATTTAAATACTTTTATAATTCTTTACTTTATTTATTATTAATATAGTAAACCTTAAATAACCGTAATTTAGCTTCTTTTTTTAACTTAATTTTATAGTCCTACGATCCTTACTTTAAAAGCCCTTCTAGATACTTAGCCATAAAAGCTAAATATCCTCGATATTCTATTAATACTACTTTTTTCTTGCTTTTCTCTATATTATTATAGTAAGTATACTTATTAACCTCCGATATTTCTACTAACGTCGTTAACTTTACTTCTTTAATCTTACCGCCTATATCGATAAAATATATTATTATTTTCTATACTCTTTACAGTAGTGCCGTAAAGGGTACTTATCTTACACTTTACTCTATATATATTTCTAATCTTTTATCGTTAATTAAATACTTTTAAAGCTCTTTTAATCGTAAATAGCTACTATTCCTCTAATCGATATTTAAATTATAGTTTTTATATTATAATTACCCTAGGATTATATTTTTCGAGAGTCCTATATTTATAATATCGAATATAACTAATATCGTTTTTCCTTCGACTATAATATTTAAAGATAGTATTTCCTTATAGACCTTTTATATAAAAAATAATCTTTATATAACGATCTATTCCTTTTTTTTCTTTTATAGTATATAGGCCTAATATACGAATTATAATAAAATTAGGTTCGTTTTTATACTACCGTTTATTAATATTACTACCTAAAGATCTCTCTATCGTATAATAATTTAAAAGTATTTATCTTTCTTATTTCTTTTTTATACGGTAGCGACTTCGCTAACGAGCGCCGGGTCGTTATCCTATACCTTTACCTTACGCCGATATCTTCGAAAATACCGTTCGTAGTCCGTTAAAAGTTAACGGCTCCCGCAAAAGGCCGTAAATCGTTTTTTAAACAATTATATCGTTTAAAAGCGTTTTTTTACTTTAAGTTAATTAATAATACGAAATTTTTTAATTATACTTACCTAGCTTCCTCCTATTTTCCGTCTTTAATATTCTTTCGTACCTACGCTCGATAACGGTTTTTCTACTTAATTTTAAGCGTCTTAGCTTAATAATATCGTTTAACCTTCTCTCGTAAATATATAATATAGTTTAAGCTTTAATACTATCCTAATATTACTTCCTCCCATAAACGTATACTATTATCTATATTTTAACTATTTATATATTCGACGTAATACCTTATATACTTTAATACGATTTATATTATTTAAAAACTATTTTTTAATTTAATTAGGTCCTAAACTTTTTATAAAACGTAATCGTTTAGGTCCTTTTATTAGGCTTTTTCTTACCGGGCTATAGTTCTTTTAATTAACTATAACTTACCTTTCTTACTTACCTTACATACCGGCTAATAGCCGTATAGCGACTTACTTTAATAATACTCTATATATTTATATATAATATATTAGAACTAAAGTACTTTCCGATATTCTAAATATTTAAAATAAAGCTATACCGTATTTCCTTTATAAAGTATATATTATATAGGTATTAATATATTTTTTAATAATTTCGCGATCCCGATATTAACGACCTTTTTATTTTTTTAATACTTTTTTTAACTTTTATATAAAAGCTTTATAAACTATAATATATTTTATAAAATAATAATTCCGTACTTACTATATTACTTTTTTAATATCGTTTACCTAATAAGTCTTTACGTAAAACCTTTGTCTTTAACGACCTTTATAATAACTTCCGTAATAATCTATACTATTTAATTCTATAAGGCCTATATCTAAAAATCTCCTTCTTCGTACTCCGCCTTTAACCTTTTTAATACTTCTTTTATTTCTTAAAACTCTATATTTTCCTATCCAGCGTACTAATTAAAGTTTTTCTCGGAGTTTACCGCTTTACTTTATTAATATTTAATAGCTATTACTTTTATAACCTTCGGTCCCTTCGATATAATAATTAATATAATTTCTTTTTTTTATTCGAGCCGTTTAGGTACTCTATAATCTTTTTTAAAATATTTTACTTTATTATAATTAAAATATTTAAAGTTATCTTTACTTTAGCTTTAACCTTATAGCTTTTATTACTATATAGTATCGACGTTTATTAATCTTAAGTATATAGTATTAAAGTAGTTAGTATTAAGGTATTTCCGCTTATACTTATTGTTAAAGCGGTTACCGTTAAAGTATTTTTTATAGCTATTACTGTAATTATCCTTACCGTTACTTCCTTTCTTTTCTATACGATATTCGAACTACCGATCGTCGATCTATATAATTATAATAATATATTTATTAATAATATCGGGCCTTATCTCTTTATATAATTTATTTTTTACTTTATTTTTAAAGCTATAGTAAAAAAACTATATTAATTCTTTATCGTTAATAACGTTACGTAGATTATTAATTTTAAACTAAACCGCGTAGTCGGCTATTAAGTGTGTTTAGTATAGATTTAAGAGTTTACCTTACGCGCGCTTTACTTCGTTATACTCCTTAAATACCTCCTTAAGCTTAACCTTAAAGGTACGATAGTTCTCGAAGTATTTTACGGTAATTTTCTTTTAATCCTTTAGCTCCTACTTATAATAGTCGTCGAGGATAGGCTTAAATTATACGAAAGCCCTATCTTTAAGCTTAGTAACCGCGAAAATTACTTTCGATTCTTCGTTAATAAACTAATTTAAGTATTAACGAAAATAAGTCTTAAGCTAAATTAAAAACCTTTTAAACTTTACCTTTTTTCTTTTATAGCGTTTCGGTACCGGAAGCTTAATAGTCGATTTAGACGTAGCCGAAATAGCGAAAATCTACTTCCGGGTCTATTAAGCCTCGTCTTCAAGTTTTTTAAAACGTTTAATAACCTATTTTACGGTAAAGGGTATAAATTTAGTAGAAAGTCCCTCGATACCTAAGCTAAGCAGGACGCTTCCTATTTAAACGTTTTTAAGTCCGGCTATAATAGTAAAAAAACGCTTTTAACTTATTTATAATAGAGTTAAAGTAAGTATATAACGTATAACGAACCTCTATTTAGAACCTTTAAAAGGGATATTAGTTAAAGGTACTTCTAAATAATTTTAATTCGGTATAACTAAATAGTATATAATAAAATATCTCGATATAAATATTAAATACCGTAAATATAATTTAAATTATATATTACAGAACTATTTATCTACATTAGTTAGTTTCTCCGTATATATAGACCCGTGGACCGTAGACCGTCGTCTTATATACGGTCCTTGGTCCGCTCTGTATTAGCCGATACTAAACCGTAAACCGTAAGCCCCGCCGCGGTCCCCGGTCCCTATCTTATTGGTCCGTTTAATCTCCTAGACCGTGAGCTCCGCCCGATAGCGCGGTCCAGTCTTAATTGGTCCTCGTGGCCCCACTATCTTCCAGAACCGTAACATAAACGGATGGTTAAACAGAACGGCTTAACTAAATCGTAAAATAATATTTATAGAATTATATTAATTTCGAATCAAATAATTAAATTAAACTATTATTTACGGTATAGTTAATATATAATATATCGTTAACCGAGATAACTAAAGCTATATCGTTTTTCGCAAATTTCGACTATAAAGTAAATTTACGGTAGGGACCTACGATTAAAGTACTTAAGGCTAGGGTTAAAGTAAATAAAATATATATATTTTACGGTAAATTTAAGTAAAAACTAAAGTTTATAAAGAAAAAAATACGGAAATACTATAATATTAAAAGACTCGAAGGACCTTACTTTAAAGAAAGAAATATAGTATTCTTTTTTATACGTAATTTATATATTAAAAGACCTAATAAAAAACTAAACTATGAGAAAGTAAGACTATTTAAAGTTAAAAGGAAAATATTAAAAACGGTATTCGAATTAAAGTTATTTAATATAATATATTTACGGTTATATACCTTTTATATCTTACTTTTAAAACCTAAATTATATGTAAGGAAAGCTAATATATAAATAGTAGTAAAAAATAAAGAAAAGGAAGATAATATAAAAAAGATATTAAATTTACGATTTAATAAAAGTTAATTAAAATATTTAATTAATTAATTAGGATATCCGGTTATAAATAACTTGTAGAAACTATAAATATACTTTAATTATTTAAATAAATAAAAAAAATTCTATTAACGATATCCGGACCGACTAAAATTTAAGTAAATAAAAAAACTCGGTTCCGGCTTATAGTTAAATAGTTATAAAACGGAGCTAAAAAAAACTTTAGTAAAAATCGAACCTATACCTTTAACGTAATAATTAACGTACTATACGTTATATTATAAAATTAATAAAAATAAGGGAATTTAGGCCTAACTAATACTATACGCCTTTACCGCTATAAGGAAAAATTAAAAATATACTACCGTAAAAAACTAAAAATATATTTAAATTTAAAAAGACTTATTAAGTTTTTTTATATTTAAAAGAACTTTGGCGGAGATCGAACCCGCGCTTTTAACGTAGTAGCCGACGTACTATATATTATATTATAAAGTTAAAAGGTATAAGGAAAGCAAAATATAAGTAATACTATGTACCTTAAGTACTTTGGAAAGTAAAAGGCGCGCTATCGGCGGTATCTAGTGCGGCGAGGAAAGAAGGACCGGCCGTACCTAGATTTAAAAAAAGATTAGGCCGTTAGTTAAGGTTAGCGAGGGAGTTAAAAACTATATTAGGATCTAAAAGAGCGACTTTAACCGCCTCCTAATCTATTACTCTAAAGATACTTATTAATTAAACCTAATTAATAAAATATTACTTTTAAGAAAGGTCTATAGGAAATAATATACTATCGGCCTCGTCTAGAAACTCTATATCTCGATAAAAGAACTCGGAACCTTAATTACGTATCGACATATACTACTTACGTAAATAAGTTAAAGTATTTAACGTTTTAACTAATAAATTTTCTTTTTAGCTATTTTATTATTAATCTTTTTGTATATTAATAAGTTTTTAATTACTATAGTTAGTAATAAAGGACGTACGACTATAATACCCGAATATATACGGGAGTCGGCTACGTTCGAACTATTATATAGTTTACCTATTTAAATATAATTCGAATAGCAGTTTAACCCCTCTTTTATAATATAACGCCTTTAGGGCTTTACGCGTTAATAGCGGGAGTAAAGTATAATTTCGATACCGTCCTAATTAATTGAATTAGAAAAAACTATTCGTTTACGGATAGTATTATAGTAACGTTTCTTTACGCGCCCCGATATAGTTAGTAACGCTAAAGTAAAAGAGAGGGAGGAAATATATACGTAGTAAAAGAAAAAAAAAGAAGCGCTAAGGTATAAAAAATAGTAATAGTATATTTTTCGGAACGAAAGATAAGGAGGAAAGGCATTATATTATAGACTAACTATATAGTAAAGTAGGATAGAGACTATAGCCGGCCGTAGTAGTTAATTAAGTAAAAGAAAACGACGGACTTATAAAATAGTAGGGCGCTTACTTTTAATAAAAGTAAGCCGGCTTATCTAGCTTATTAGTAAGCGTAATAAGCTAAAACGGATCACTAGACTTACTAATAAGCGTCATAAGCTAAATACGGAGGTACTTAAAGGATAGAGGTTTATATATATAGAGGAATTAGCTAATATAAATAAATTGTTCCGTAGTATATAATATAAATTATAATCGTTAATATTAAACTATTGTAATTAAGATAAGCTATTATTATATACTATTTAGCTATACCGAACTAAGATTATTTAAAAGTGCCTTTAATTAGTATCCCTTTTAGAAGTTCTAGATAGGGGTTCGTTATAAAATACTATAGCCTATAACTATTAAAGATTATTTTATAAGTTAAATTAAGCTTTATTTACTTATTATTATAAGCCTAATGCTAGTACCACTACATTTTTTATACCTATTATCCCTACCGTAACCGCACGGGTACTAGTCCTTTAAAACGAAGCTAGCCGAGCCGCGATAAGCCTAGCTATATACCTCGTTATTTTCTTACTTTCGATTATAGTCCTTTACTACTAAGCTATGAAGAGCATCCCCAGCTGACTTAACTCCGACTAAGCTCCGAAATTAAGATTCGGGTTCGTTTTAGCGTACGCTATTAGTTTACCGACGAAAGCCAACGGAATAAAGTAAATATATTTAGCGCTACTATAAGCGAAGCTTTCTAATAAAGGTAGTATCGTTTTCGTACACGGCCTAAAGTCTAACCCCGACTCGATATAACGGGCGACTTAATATGCAACGAGATAAGCGATAACGGCCGATATACCCGATAAAGCGGCAATAGATAATAAGCGGTTCGTAAATTAGGTTAGCGACTTTCTCTTTAGTAACCTCCGTCCAACGGTTAGCAGAGATATCTACCTATTCTTTTATAACTACGACTCGTACTAAAAGAGGGACGCGGTATATATATAGTTAATAACCCTTAAGAATAAACTGCTTAAGTATATTAATAGAGGGATGCGGATATTTAAGACGGTAGGTGCTAAAGATAGACTTAGCTTTGGTTTTAACTTTTGGAGTACTGCTAATACGCTCCGACTCTAGGAGCGAAGCCGGAGCCTAATCTTTATAGTATATAGTTTTAGGAGGCTTATAGTTAAATAGGTAAGCTAGAACCTACTTAAAATAATAATGCGCCTAACCGTAGTAAGCACTTATTTAAGCCTGGGCAGGTCAGGACTTTAGCCACGTCGCGGAATATATTAAAGTAATTCTCTTCCTAAATACGCTGTATCGCGGGACTAGTTTTAGCCTATAGGGTTAATTTACGGTAAAGGGTCTCTAGCCTTTCGGGTTACATCCGTTAATCTTAACTAATTTAAAATATAATTCGCTTTTACTATACAACTTATATAAGGACTTTATAGTAGTAACTTTAAACGATTTACGTATATTTAATTTCTTTAAAAAGCGGCCGATATAAATTTTTTAATTATAATTCGTTTAACTAAAGCGATTTATAAATATATCGGATATTAATATAGATAAAGCGCGTTAATAGTAAATATAGTATATCCGTAAGTAATCCGCTATATATAAAAGCGGAAACGTTCGAAATATTAAACTATCCGTCGATTATTATAAGCTTAATAAGTTTACGTCGAAAAGCGAAAGCTATTAGTTAATACTTTCGAAACTTATTAAATTAATAAAAGCCTTTACTCGACCGGTAAAGTATTACTACTCCGTCCTACTCAGGAAGGTAAATACCTATACGGAGCGGGCCGAGCTATCGATAGAACTTAAACAGAAGTTATATATAAGGCATAAGAGAGTAAGCGTTTTATATATAGTCTCTTTTTACGGATTAAGCGGTATTAATAAGTCGTAGTTAACGCTTAACTACGTTAAGAAATATAAAAATAATTATAATCCGATTCTCTAAATAGACGCGACGGATAAAAAAATAGTACGATCTAGCTTTAAAATATATACTATAGAATTGAGACTCTTAGTAGAAGGCGGCGAGAATTAAGGATCGATTAATACGGATATAAGGGTTAAAGTAATACTCTAATAGTTTAGCGACCGAAATAAGGCGGATAGCGAATAGTTAATAATTATAGATAATACCGACGATTTTAATTAGGAAATCTAAAAGGTTATACCGAGGAGGAGCCGAGGAAAGATTATTATTATTAGCTAAAACGAGTAAAGTATTAAGTTAGTCGGCGGGATCTACAAATTGGTCTATATTAGCGATATATCGTTATTAAAAGGGAAAACGCTTTTCCTCCGATATTTATAACTCGATAAAGAGCTGGCCCCTATAAATATTAAAGACGACTATAATAAAATAATAAAAAAGCTAGAATTCTTAATACTTACTATTAATCTTATTAGTATCTATATCGGTAGCGATTTTCCTTTTAATAAAGCTTTATAGCGATACCTCGCGAATTATAAAAGGCACCGCGATAAGCTCCTTTAAATAGACTTTTTTAGAGGATTATTAGCGTCGGAAAAGACGGTATAGATAGTATAGGATATTACGCTCGAGAAAATTATAAAGGAAAATTATAGTCTGCGACTTAATATATTACTAACGTTTTTTATATATTTTAAGGGTAGTATTATCTAGAATAAAATATTTCGTTTAACTAGTTTTAGTATAAAAGTGGTTAAGGCTAATTTAGAGGAGGAGGGGAGCGAAGTAATATCCTTTAAACTCTAGTAATTCCTTATACTCGTTAGAGATAAATAGGATAATTTTCGATATTAGTAGTGCTATTATATACTACTCCGTTATAGCTTGTTATAGCGTGTTAACGGGGAGTGGGCTAGCGTAACGATATATAGTCTAGTTCGGTGGTAGGCAATGCTAAACGACTATAGCTAGTTACTATAGCGGTGGTATATAGTATTTATTTTAATAGCGTGCTATTAGAATATAATAGGGGAATAGCTTAAGTTCCGTCGATATCTAGTTAGATATTTACTATATATTTATAAGGATAACGGCTAGAAAAGAAAGGATTTATTAAAATATCTAAGCTTTATCGGAGCGACGTTAGGAAAAATATATTATAACGAAGGCCGGTAGATAGAGGCTAAAAAACTATATATATAGGTAATGGAGACTCGCAAGATCATACTTAGGGCTAATCACCTTTCTACGCTAACGAGTATAGCTAACCTAGCGTTAACATACAGGAACTAAGGCCGGTAGGAGGAGGCCGAAAAGTTATTTATGCAGGTGATGGAGACTCGTAAGACTAAGCTTAGGGCCGATCACCCTTCTACGCTGACGACCATAGCTAACCTAGCGTCGATATACAGGGACTAAGGCCGGTGGAAGGAAGCCGAGAAGTTGTTTATATAGGTGATGGAGAAGAGCAAGACCAAGCTAGGGGTCGATCACCCTTCTACGCTAATAAGCATAGCCAACCTAGCGTCGACATACAGGAACCAAGGCCAGTGGAAGGAGGCCGAGAAGCTGGGGGTGCAGGTGATGGAGACTCGCAAGACCAAGTTTGGGGTCGATCACCCTTCTACGCTGTCGAGCATGGGCAACCTAGCGTCGATATACAGGAACCAAGGCCAGTGGCCGGAGGCTGAAAAGCTGGAGGTGCAGGTGCTAGAGGCGAGCAAGAACAAGCTTGGGGCCGATCACCCAGATACGCTGACGAGCATGGTAAACCTAGCGTCGATATATAGGAACCAAGACCGGTGGGAGGAGGCCGAGGAACTGGAGGTGGAGGTGATGGAGACTCGCAAGACCAAGCTTGGGGCCGATCACCCAGATACGCTGACGAGCATGGCCAACCTCGCTTTTACTTGGAAAAGCCAAGGTCGACACCCAGATGCTTTAGTACTGATGGAGAACTGTGCCCAGGCTCGGCAGCGAGTGCTTAGCGACGAGCATCAATACACGCTATCGTCTTTGGCCACCGTCGCTAAATGGAGTAGCTAGAATGGGTTTTATTTCATTTGTATGGTTTAATAGAATACTTCTTCCTGGGAATAGCTGTGCATTCTTGAAGCCTTTGAGTGCTTTCAGAGGTTCTATACTTGTCTTTATCTCCTTAAGTCCTGTTGAAACCAGTGCTTGCAACTTGATCCGGTTATATTGCGTGTATTTCAAGCATGTATATTACTTGTCTGGAGAAGCCCAAGACCAATGGAATTGTAACACTGGGAACTCTTAAATACCCCATTCTTGCTAAGAACTCCATGCCCTCTGGACCACCTTACGTAATCTCCTTGTCCCCCTGTGACGATCCCCTGTCCAGAACCTCTGAAAGGGATACCGGTTGAAGGCGAACTTCTAGATAATGGATCGGTGCAGCTAAACAGTGCACAACAAGATGTCTCAATGTAAACACAAGATACCGTGGATACAAGCTGTGATTGCATACTGCGGAACTATCTACAAGCTATCTACTTCCTCCGTATATAGTCCTTTCTGATTCCCTAAATCGATGGTTCTGCGCATAGATCCCTTGGATCTACGTTCGGTCCCTAGATCCCCTAGATCTATGTTCTGTCCTTAGATCCCCCGGATCTACATCCTAACTCCTAGATCTATGTTTAATTCCTAGATCCTAGATCCTTATCGTGTTCCTTATCTCCCGCCTAGTCCGTGCCACCCTCGTGTCTTTCCGTGTTTTATGACACACAGCTGTTGTCGCTTTGAGAATCTGTAACCTGACAGCGAAACCTATAGAGGCAAAGACGAACTCGGTGCGATGCTAACATAGCTTATGTTATAGAATGGTTGGTTGCTACGCAAATTTCGGATATGTGCCGAGTTAAAGTCTGAAGCCAGAAGTGAATCCTTTGGTAACGTGTCGCGTAGGAATTTTAAGGCGGCTCAGCTCCTGTCTTTCTTTCTGCCCCGCGTCATATCGATGACCACGCTCTTCTTGTGCTCTTGCGCCTAGCTACGGTCGCGCTGCTCCTCTGCTTTTCCATTTCTAGAGATATACGCTCCACTCCAGCTCCCTGAAGTGACAACCAAAGTGCCTGGGCCACTTTCTACGCACCGGGTGGGTCGTCTTCGTATTCCAGAAGCGTGAAGCCGCTTTTGGAGTTTTGTAATTAGCCGTTTCCGGATCTTCGTAACGCTTAAGGTTCCCACAGATTTCCATATCCGTCCGCATGCTCACCCCTCACTTAGGGCACCGCGGCAACCCACAATGCAGTCACCACCTCTTGTACTCTGTCTGCTATCCTACCTTACGTGGCTTACCCACGCACAAGATTCCTCGCCAGCAGAGATCCTATCCCAGGCCCCTCCGTGTACTGTAGGTATCGGCCCTGCTGCATTTCATACTCATCTAACCCACATAAACAGCACAGCTGCATCATTGATGCTCTTGTTGGTTTCAGCGGCGACCTGGCGGACGTAGCATCCTATGTCTGCTCAAACATCACCCTACAATCTGAGCTATCAACGTGCACGCAGACGAACTGTTTATACGCAGATCAAGTAAGTAAGTAGTGGCTATATCACGGCTGTGAAGAAAACTCTCTGACTGTCCGCAGACGCAGCGAAACTAGAGACTGAATTATGTGCAGATTTTCCCAAGGCATCAAGGAGCCGGGAGGTAACGCGGACGGTAATCATTGGTTGCTCCATAGTCTTCCCGGTTATCGCGCTTCGGTTGTATACTAGAATGGCTTATACTAAGAGACTATGGGTCGATGACTATGCAACGATCTTCGCTGCCGTTGGTATCTTCCTTGTCCGGAAGGTCCAGGTTTGGCACTGACGGCTTTTCAGATCTTGCTAGTTGCGCTCGCCATTATCGATCTCTACAGCGCACATCTAGGCCTAGGCATGCACTACTGGACAGTACCAACCGGCCACGGCATTCTGATTCTCAAGGTGAGGTTCTACGTACCCAGCCCTCTACTTCTTCGCTTACAGACCAGCTATTCTACGTCGAGTCGATGGTCTATATGATCCTCCTCGTTGCTGGCAAGATCTCCATCCTGCTTGTGTATGGGCGCCTCTTTCCTGCACCGAGGTTCCAGTATGCCGTCAACATATTGAGCGCCTTTCTTGCCTGCCATGGCATCTTGTATACGCTTCTTACTGTCTTGCAGTGTCTCCCGGTCTACTCGATCTGGGATCGTTACGTCGTCAGTCGCAAGTGCCTAGACGCGACTGCCATTTCCTATAGCAGTGGCGCGCTCAGTATCCTAGAGGACGTTGCCATTCTTCTCCTACCAGTCCCACAGGTGTGGAAACTGAATATTGATCGCCGTCAACGACTAGCGGTGTTGGCAATATTCAGTATCGGCTCATTGTACGTAGTTCCCACTGCGCCACCGTCTCCACGTAGGCTAACCTATCGTAGCGCCTGTTTCACCTCGATGATACGGATGAAGTACGTTGTGCAATACAGCGCCACGTATGACGCGACCTGGGACAACGTTGACATTGTCATCTGGTCCGCCATCGAGCAGTTCTGCGCCATATTTTGCGGGAGCCTGCCACCCCTGCGACTCCTACTAGTCAACGCGCGCCGCAGGATTTCCCAGGAGATGAATGGAAATAATGCTATGCCATCACGTACCCAACTACCTAACGGGATTACCCCGTTTCAACCGCAAAGGCAGTTATCAAATATAAGCGCCGGGCCCACAGGTAAAGATGTAAACAAGCCCTGCTCTACGATTCAGAACGAGCCGGGGGAAGGCAACATTCAAATCACTACGACTATCCAGGTTAAGTGGGAGGGAAGAACGTGGTTTGAAGATAGCGATGATGTCGAAGAGGGACCGAGCCAGCCACCGGTTTCCTCAAGCGACATAGGTAATTTAGAGAAAGTTGTAGACGGTCGCCTACAGACAGGGACAGTTTCGTCGTAGTCAAGGTTGGTAGGTGTTAAGATATGTCGCCGGTAGGCTAGTTATCTGAAGACTCTGGGTCCTTGGACTGCGAAGTACGACGGTGCGAAGTAACACCGAAGGAAGGCAAGTATAACTATGCCCTGGAAGAAAGTGTGGTAAACCAATATATTGACTTTAACTGTTTGACTTGAGCTTGAACTTAAGAGAGAAAAGACCATTCCAAATCAGGGAGTGAAGGGCACCACCGTCAGACCCTGCGTACCAGCGTCATGGGAGCCTGTATCAGCTCTGGCGATCCGACTGCCGATGGCCCTCATCTAAGAGGCCCCCAGAGCTCCAGCATACGTTTATTCTTCGCTATTCATTGTCCTCTACAGCAAGTATACATTCAGACAGAAAGGGGTTCTGGTCAACCAAGCTGAGTGGATCTCAGGGGAGCTGAACTGACGTAACCAGTTTAGCGGGGGGAGGAGGCCGAAAAGCTGGAGGTGCAGTGATGAAGACTTTCAAGGAGACGACGGCATCCTGAGACCTGTTGCATTTTTTTCCAAGAAACACTTCTACGACAGAGTGTAATAGATTTGGCCTCGAGGTGTCACCTACCACTATTTCTCGAACCCTGAAGACCGAAAGATGGACCAAGCAACGGCCGCGTAGCGAAACAACGGAACCCGGACCTACGGGAACTATACAGCGAGAATCTGAAGCCTTTGCTAGCAATTGAACTCGTCAACATGCACGGGTGTTGCTCCCCTTGGGGCCCATCCACGGCGTCGATGCCCACTCCGTTTATCACAGCCAGACTCGTCGATAAAACCAGTTGATATGAGTGGCAATCAGAGAGTTTAATACGCAGAAGGGCGTTGAGCTAGCCTCTTTGCAAAATACCAATGGAAATCACCAAAAAGTGGAACCAACACCTTCAGGGGCCATTGGAATAGTATGTGCCTTCACAGCCCTCGCTACTTTTCTTTTTTTCCCAAGATCCGCAGCTTACACATACCAGTTCGAAAGATTAAACACCGTGTCATCCTCCAATCAGACACCCCTAGATCCAGATTCTTGCAAGAGGTCAACTTCAGACTCAATGACACAGTCATCGCGGTCTTGCAGCCTCTCACTTCCAAAGAAGTCCATAAGGATGGAGAGCAGGGTGAACCACAGCCAATCATTAGCAAGATAAGTGTGGTGGCGACATTATCACGGTGGGACTAATGGGCAGCACCACAATCACTGGTGACAATAGTGATAATGGTGATAGGAGAAGGTCTGTATATAGAGGAAGTATGTGGTATTAGATAGTCCCGCAGTAAGCAATATAAGTGAAAGCTCAATACAAGTTCAAGTTATTGAGACTGAAACCATTGATCCATCCCTGTTATGTACGTTTTGGCTAGCCAAGGAAACTGCTGCAGGAGCCGATTCAGTCTGTCCAATCCTTTAGCCAATACCAAGACTTCCGTTGTTGTATATGTAGACTAGAGAACATTTGAAAGATAATCCAGGGGGTACAAGTTTTAACTGGCAGTGCAGCGGAAGGTCGCGACCAGAGCCAGATGATGGTGAAGAACTCGACGGTAAAGAGAAAAAACCAGGATCCGAGATAGATGCAGGAGACGGAGAATTGCACTTTCTCCAGTGTAGCAAGTTTGTCCAGTTGAACAGCGCTAGTGTATCGGAAAGCGGCCTCTTGTCTGATCAGCTCGCTATCACGCGCGTTATAAGAAACTCAAATTAATAGTGATGATTGGTGTACGCCCAAGGCACCACCACCATATTACGTGACAGCGCCGTCGGGAGTCTGCAGTCAAGAACGTGACATCTGATCAGGGGTTCGTCACAAGTGTAATAATGCTAAACTAGCGAATAACTTAACGGGAAGTATAATACAGACGTATAAATTGCTCAATCTTTTTAAAATCCATTTTAATTATATATAAGATACTAATAGCCTAACCCCACTGCCGATATCAATAGCTAGAACAAGTCGGTCCAGTCTTTACTTTCACAAAAAGTTGCAATGATCTCCGCGAGATGATCGTCACCCATATTCGTGTCCTAACTCTCCAAAAGAGTGCATTTAGGGAGATCAGGACATATTTTGAGGAATGTATGCTTCAATCGGTAATGGTTGCCCTTTTGGCTTCGCCGCCGGGTGTTACATTAATAAATTGACGATATGCAGTACAGTATCTGAACTCTTCTACCTCTCTTTCTGCAACCTCCGAACCCACCACATCCACTAGCCCTGGGCATAGCATGTAAAGCCTAACGATAACATCACTACATGATGAACCGGAATAAGCCGGTTTTTGAGGGGTCTGGCCTCTTCGAGCGGCGACTACAGTTCCATCATTCCTTCAGTCGTATCAAACGATGGCAATTTATCTACGTCCAACGAGCCTTTATGGAAAAAGGGTTATTGCACGGCGCTGTCACCTACCTTGGACGAAGCCCTACCTCCATCCCAGGCTTCCGATGCGACAATTGATTATCACACGACCCAAACAAATCTCAGAGGGGGGAGACACACAGATCGACCGTGGTTCAGGATCTCCCCAGAGGAAGACCAGCCATGACCGTTAAATACATGTACATGGCGGGAGACGTTCCAAGGTTCGTGGTCTGTTTTGCTTCTCCAATCTGGCGGAAGGCCAAAGAGCTGGAGGGCGAGATGTGCTTCGTGAGTTTCCTTGAACGTTACAGCGGATGGAAGCACTTCTGGCAGTTGAAGGATACATCGGCTATTATATACTTCCCACCATACTCTTTACCAGGAAAGATTTTGTATAAAAAGGTGATTAGTATGAAGCTCGTGGGCGAGGCTTATGTAGAAGCTGAGACGGACATAGGGCCGAACGATCAGCTGTACTTACGATAGGAACGTCGAGTTACAATGGGACGCCAAAAATGGCGGGCATTCCGTCTGTTTTGTAATAGGTGGGTACTGTATGACTAGCGTGTAAATGCGACCCCGTACTCGATCAAGTTAGTGTTCAGTGATCCCGGATGCAAGAACGATATTTGGAGGAAGACGACTTGCCTGATTTGCACTAAGTCAAAAATGTTCCTGCCACGCTGACCTGCAGACATCCATTACCTATGATAACGTTGGAAAGTAATGACACATTGGATTCTGCGGCCATAGGTGCCTGGAGTTCAGCATCATCTCGACTACCGCCGTGTCACGAAGCTTTACCAACTATGTAGGAACTTACTGTCTCCCCAGAAACCGCCCTGACACCACCTTTAGGTCAGAATACTTGGAAATCGTGAAGAATAGGTACAAAGAAGAACGCGGTTCCTGTGGCATCCAAGGCCAGTCTTATAGATGGGGAAGCAGGCAAACATTCCACAAGATATGGAGATAAAACTGGATGTAGTGTGTGAGAACCGGGAGGGTGCAATGTCATCATTGCTTTACATTGAAGGTTCTCCTCGGTAACACCGGTACAAAAAATCCCGTGCCAGATGCAGTTGAGGCATTGGATAGTAGAAGTCCCCAGAGATGCTATCGCCGAGCTATTCATCGTGGTCAAACGGTGCTACAATGGATATATTTGGAGGCGCGTGTTAGGGCTCCTTGAAGTCTGACTAGTAGGGAAGTTACCTGGCAAAGCGCATTCCTGATCTCCAGAGACATTTTGGGAAACGAGGGCGAAGCTGTAGTAAAATATGCCTCGAAGGATTATTATTTACAACCTAATTTCTTATATACCAGACAAGACGTCTATCCTGAAGCTTAGTTCTAGGCCTCGGCTAGCTCAGCATCGAAAGCGTCTACAAGCTTCCGGCTGAGGTCGCCCTTTTCCACCCAGATGTTTTCAGTAGTCGGCTGCCCTTGCCACTTGGCCTCATACTCGATGTACCCCTCAGCCTTTCGTCGTGTGATCAGCTTCTCAAACTTGAACAGTTTCTGGACGGGTTCGGATCTAAATTGGGCAACAGCTCCGAGACCAACATTCTCGTTTTTTACCCAACTGTTATCACTCTCCGGGTATCCTGCCCACTTCACTTTATACCATACCCTCTTCCCGATCTTGCCTTTTGCAATTAACTTCTCCACTTCATAAACGTCATTATTAACAGTCGTTAGCTCCTCATCATCAGATTGCGTTATATCGCTGGCCGGTAGATTTCGAGACCTTTGTAATGTAGCATCGATGACCTCACAGCCCTTATCAGACCATCGTCCTGTAGCGGATTCTGCGGTGGTTGCATGCGTAGAAGTGCGCGCAGCAGAGCTGCCGATGGACGTCAGGTCGCCCTCCGTCCGTATATTCGGGTCAACCAAGTCGTCGCTGCCGACAGGCGAACGCAAACTATCAGGTAAAGACTGGCGATCAAGATCCATAAACATGTCATCAGGTTGGGACGAGAGCGGGGTGTCTAAACTGGGATAGCTGTCATCCGAGACGCTGCTATGTTGAGTGCTGCAATGTGGAGAGTGTATGCTAGACACGGTCAGCGTCTCGGTTGCGTTGAATTGGCTGAAGTCGGCTTCTGAAGTATTAACAAACTTATGGCCAATTGGTCGGGAAGAACGACGTCTAGTGGTCCGTTTCCTGTCTGGTTATTCGCATGCCTGATCTTCTAACTGGGGGCGTGGCCGCTTTCTTTGTAAAGCAACAGAAGCTCCAATCCCATCAACCTGGCTCTCGCCTAGCACGATTCCGGTGCGAGGTTTGCTACTCCTATGGGCGTCGCATATGTGATGCTAGAATTCTGACTCCGATTGAACTTCCGTATTGCACAGGAAATGCGGGCATGGAATGGGGTTCTCGATACCGAAGCCTTGAATATAAGCCGTGTTGCATTCCCAAATATGTCGCTGCCAGTTGTTTCGATCCAGAAATTGCTTCATTCGCTTGTCCGCTGGAAGGCCTTTGTTCCCGAGATAACAGGGACAATATCCGGCATACACAGTGGCATGACGGAACGTCACTAGGTCGCACCAGAAAGGTACAGTACCATTGCTGATGTGATCTTGACAATGGTCCTCCCAATCCTTTTTGCCGGCTACCCACTTGCTGCATTGGAAACAGAACTCTGCAGAACCAGATTCAGCTTCATAATAGCTTTTAAAGCATTGGAACACATGCTTCCATCTATCTGTGGCAGGGAAGCTAATGCAGTTGTTAGCGGTCACAATGACTCCACTATATCTGGGACAGGTTGTTCTTACCTTGCAATATCTCGAGTGCAAGAAGGAACTGGACATTGGCCACCCATGGGCCGTAATACCTCCTGGTACGTAACGCGGGAGTCGTTTGTTCGAAGAGCAATAAGGTCTTGTAGCGCAGAGATACCTTCTTGACTCCGTAGCGGAACGGTGAGCGGCAGAGTATGAGCAAGGCGATCACGCTCAGGTACCATGCGGCGGATAACGCGGTCAAAATAACTGCGGTGCCATTTACCCTTGCTAGGTGCTTCACCTTTAGCTTGCCCCTAGAGTCTCCGGAGTTTTCCCAGCTCTTCGTCGATTAGCCGTTAGCGTAGATCGTAGAGCTGGCGCCGTTGAGCTTGAAGCTCTTCACGCCCATCGGTCGGGGCGGCATTAATCTGAATAGATAAATTGTTAATCTGCTTGCAAAGTTAAACAAAGTCCTCGCGGCGTTGCAGTTCTCCGAGGTCCTTGGAGGGGAGCGAGAACAGAATATCTAAGATTTTTCTTATAGACGCAGAACGGAAGTCTTCTATAAGATTCTACTTTGGTTCTAGGTTAAGGAAGGCTGCAGCCCCGTCCACATTACTTATATCGTCCAAATAGTGGCCGATAAGAGTCTTTAGGTTTTTATGCCTAGCGAACTTTCTTACTTGACCAAGCGAATAGCCGCTATCTATCGTAAATTAGTTTAATATACCGTAGACCTCACGAGAAAGTTCCTTACCGTTAACCTTAATAAGTGATTCCTTCCGGGAGGTATATAATCCTATCCTATCTATGAATCCCGACCGTACTGCCCATGCGGAACACTGGGCACCCCACGCGGTCGCGTTTTTAATCTTCTTAGTTGGTCCATTTACAGACATCTCCGGAAAGACTGGATCGTCCAAAACCTTATCCCGCTACCCTATGATCTGGAAATTGCTGCGAGGGTTCGGCCTCGCATTAAGGACATTATCGATAGTCTTATAGTCTTTAAAAGCACCCGCTAAAATTATGATTGCGAGTAAAAATAAGAGGCCATTTGCGAAAAGTGGAGGGGTGGGTTCTAGTCTCTCGTACAGTGGATGTTTCGGTCTGCATAAATCCAAGAACTATCAGCAACTCGCCAAGTACAAGGAAAACGATGGAATCCTGTGACTTACTTCTTTGGAGTGTCTTGCATACCCTTAGCAAGATCTTTCTTGAAACCTATCTTAATCTCGGGTTCCCTATCTTGCCATGCAACCATGCAAAGAAGATCCTACTTACTAAGGTTAGTAGAGATCTTGTCTATTCTGTTTTCAAGTGAACTGACTTTGTACTTCGCATTGCATATCTCCCGTAATCTCGCACCGGTGTAGGCATGCAACTTCAGCAGGGTGCTTTGATCTACCCGGCTCCCTTCGTGCACATAATTATGGTGGTCAATCAACTAGAGGTGCTCTTCTATAGCTGTGTAATTCTCTATCGTTAAGTATTTCGGTGCTTTTTCCTCTACCGATAGAGGAATTTTATATCTAAGTACATTTTGGATATACTCTATTATATTAGATTAGCGTAAATAGAAAAACAAGCTATTTATTTATACTTATATAGCATATGCTTTTCCGGACGGTTTCGGGAATAGATATATTAATTGCTTTTTACTATTGTAATATAAATCTTTACATTTTAACTCGTATAAATTTAACTATTAGCCTCCCCAGAAACTTATTTAACCAGTATTTAATTAAACGTATAATAGTTTCGGTAAAATACTTTATTATTTTTATATTAAACGGGTCTAATACTTTAAATATTACCGTGTATTTAACTTATATTAATACTTTAATTAAATTTAATAAAATAATTTTTATAATATATGTTTCTTAAATCTTTATTATTTCGTTATACCGCGGTTTAGTAATATCGCTAAGCGTTTTTCGAACTAAGTTATTATTAATTTTAGATTTATCTTTAGTAAGCCTATCCTATAACGCTACATTAATTAAATCGTTTGGATCTATCCCTTTCCTCCTTTCTCGATTCTAAATACTTTAATCGGACTTTAATTTTTTCTTAGCTCGGCTACCTTTACTAAATTCGTTATTATTTACGTTTATTTTAAATAATTATTTAAAAAGTTTAAAGTATATAAATAAATAAGTTAGAAGAATATAAAAGGCTTTTTTAAATTCTTAAATAGAAACGGAAAGGGGAAATGTAAAAAGTAAAAAAAAATATAAAAAAGAAAAAGAAATTTAAAGAGAAACGTTAACTATTTATAAATAAAATAAATATAGTTTCCTCTAACCTTCCTTATACTAGTATTATAAATATATAGTATATAGTTTTAAGGGATTAATAAAGATTATTCGCTAGGTTAGGTTCGGGACTCCGGTTAATATCTTTTATAAATAAGTAAGTAAATACGTAAATAAAAAATATTTTAATTATTTTTAAAGGTCTTATATCTATATTTAGGTTTAGCGTTAAAATTTATATATATTAAATTATTGGCCCCCCGGTTCCTAATAGTCTAAGACCTAATCGGTTTAATAATAGGAATATATATTAGCTTTACGGCTATAGTCTATAACGTTTATTACTTTATTATTTAAATAAAGTAGGAATATATATTTTCGAAGAAAGATCGACTATATTTTTTAATTTATAGATTAGCTCCGCATTAGCTATATTAAGGAGCTACTTTTAACGCTTATAAATGCCCTTTATTATTTTAATATCTATAGGGTCGAACGACTCTAAAAACGGCTCTAGCTAGCGGCTTAGATTACGGAAAGTTTATAATATTTAATTTAAAATTTTATATACTCGAGAGCCTAAAAATAAACGAATATATAATTTTTATTTTATAGATTAGCTCCGTATACTAGCTATATTAAGAAGTTATTTTTGGCTCTGGCAAAGGCTACTAGTTATAACCCTTAATATCTAAATTAGAACGACTCCGAAAACGGCTCCATTGTTTCTACCCCACCGCTCTAGCAGTTAACGAGATTCTTCTCCTTGGGCAGTGTACAGGTAAGACGTTAAGCATAGCATACAATCTGTATGTTGCCAGAGGCATTTAAGTTAAGGTAGTGGATGAGCTAGCATATGTTTAATGTTGAGTAAGGAGGAGGTCAAGCTGATAGGCACAAATTCAAGGTTCTTGAGAGAAAACTTTCGAAGAGCACCTGATCTACCAACGTCACGTAGTAAATAGGGTGAGCATACCCTAAGCAATCCCTGTACAGGATGAGAAATCGCTGAGCAATCCCTGAGCAGGATGAGCAAACTCTGAGCAATTCCTGAGCAGGGTGAGCATACCCTAAGTAGCCCCTGAGCAAGGTGAGCAGACCCTGAGGAAACCCTGAGCTGGGTGAGCAGACCCTGAACAAGGTGAGCAGACCCCGAGCAAACCCTGAGCTGAGTGAGTAAACCCTGAGCAAACCATGAGCTGGGTGAGCAGACCAGAGCCGAAGATGAGCCGGTCCTGAGCTCCGCCTGATTTAGTTTGGATAAAGCGGCGAGGAGTCACGTGGCGAATTGAGACCAGATTCCGGTTATGTTACAGTTTCTTCAACGTCTCGAACCATCAAGGAAGCCGTTAGCTGGAGTCAGAATAACAGTCAAGGACATGTTCAATGTCAAGGGGCTCACCACATTACTGGAAAGCCGTGAATATTTAGCCCTTAGCAAACCAGCCACGGAGACAGCACCAGCTATTCAGAAGCTTATAGATCAAGGCGCCGAGAATGTCGGTCTTTCGAAGATGTGTTCAATGGCTGGTGTCTACCCAACTACCCGCTTGCCCATCTCGTTCTCGACGGACTGAGCTCTGCTGTTTGCTGCCATGGAGGTCACGCATGGGACCAAACAGAAATGATACAGCACGATTTTATACGCCGTGTTTACGATAGGGCGATGCTCAACGGTGACACTAATACATACAAACTATGATTGGAACTATCGTGCACTTGCTCCTTTACCAAAGCTCACAAGTGGGCTTCTTGCTCATGCACTGGAAGCTCTCCCTGAACTCCCGGCTGTTTGCCATGGTACCCAGGATCCTCGCCCACTTTGGCGCATGGGGATCGGTATATATGCGATTAATGGCAGTGTCACGACGCGACTTGCCGCACCACCAGTTAGAGTAACTGACAAAGAAAAGCTGGCTTTGTGTGAAATGCTCCAGGCCAGGGAGGTGAGCGTTGGGCTTTTGGGCGGAGCGGCGCTTCCAGGCCTGGAAAGATGCCGAGAGGCCGCCAGCATCGGCAATGTTCTCGCCCAGTGTGAGTCGACCGTTGACGTGAAGAGGTTTGTCGTCAGGACCGGGAATGCTGAAGTTGCCGTACTGCTCGATGAAACATTTGGTACGTTCTTCAAATGCCTTGACAGTTCCGTCAGACCACCAGTCAGTGTAGTTACCGTTCTGATCATAATGGCGGCCGGTCGAGTCAAACGCGTGTGAAAGTTCGTGTCCTGCGACGGAGCCAAAGGCACCGTACGAGATGTAGGCGGGAACATCAACGTCAAAGACTGGAAACTGCATGATACCAGCGGGGAACACAATCTCGTTTCCAGGGGGGTTGTAGTAGGCGTTGACCGTGGGGACCGTCATGCCCCATTGATCCCGATCCACGGGCTTGCCCAGTGTTGACCACTCATCGGCGACGGCAAAGGCAATGACCGAAAGAGAATTGGAGAAGAAAGTCTCGGAGCTGATATTGACAGTTTTGTAGTAAGAGGCCAGGTTATCGGGATCCATGATGTCGGGGCTCTTGGTTGGGTAGCCGATCTTTTGCACAATATTGTGGACCTTCTCAATGGCTTTCTTGGTCGTGTCGTCGTCCATCCACTCGGTAGCCTTGAGCTTCTTGACAAACTCGTCCTTGATGTCGGAGACAATCAGGTCACCAAACTTCTTGGCTTCCGCCGAGAAGGCCTTCTCGACGAAGAAGCGAGACAAGATCCAACCAAGTCCGTCGTCGACGTGGTTGACACAGGTGCGCCAGCGCTCGGGGGCAGAGTTGGGGTCCTTTCCTGCGAGCTCATTGACGAAACCCTTGTACGGCTTCACTACAGGAGAGTCCACATACGAGTAGAAAGCCTGGACAACCTTCCACACAAAATAGTTTTGCACAATGGCGGGGTCGGTTTCGTCGAGGATCTTCTGTAGCTCCTTAAGATACTTGGGTGAAGCCACAATCAAACGCTCAACCTTGTTCTTGGAAGCGAGGGTGGAGATGATGTGATCGAGGTCGATCTTTGGCGCCAGTTCCGATGCATCCTTCAGCGACATTGGATTGTAGTATTTCTAGCAACAGTCAGTATGGTGAACGGGCTGGGAGCAGCAGGGCACTTACGGTGACGTCCTGCCGCTCCTCGGTCGATGGCGAAGCGGCAGCAAGCTTCTTCTCAAAATCGACAACGGCAGCGAGTACGTCCTTGTTCTCTTTGGGACCGAGCTGGGAGAGTACATCAACAACGACGCCCTGGTACTTCTTCACCAGGGCATCATCGTCGTAACGCTCCTTGGATGGAAGGCCGATCCTCCAGGGTGGCGCGACAGAGACAGCAACAACATCCGGATCGGCATCGTCAGCCCCCGTGCCAGAAGAAACGAGCCCAGAAACTCCATACTTGGACAAGAGGAGGATAGTTTCGCTGAGGGCGTTGCCTGATGAGCTGTCGGAAACAGGGAACGACTGCTTGACCTGTTCGACAATCTTGGCGAGGGGAGCAATGCCAAGCTCCTTGATAGTGGGTTCATCCAAACAGGCCTTGTAGGCATCGGTCAGTTTGTTGAAGTTTTCCTCATCAGCAGAAAGGCTGGTCGAGTCAAGCTGCATTGGGGAGAAGTATGAGTGTTTGGAGGACTTTGGATATGGGGCCTCGAGGATGTGACGGAGGAGGAGCTGTGAGTTTTCGGACATGATGGTGCCAGTGAAGGCATCGCCCTGGTCGGGTCGGAGATCATGACGCTCTCTCCAGCCCCCACAGACGAGCTCCTCAAAGTCGGTACATGGGTCAAGCTCCTTGAAGTTTGGGGACAAATTGTACAAGATTTCGGAAGAAGCGTGGATGCATGCCGGCGTCAAGCAGACGTCGCTCTTGGCGGGCTCCACCGGATTCGTGATGACAGCCGGTGTGGTCCTCGAGCAGACGTGCAAGACCGTCAAACCAAGAGAGGCGAAAAGGAAACCGCGTAGGAACCGGCGACGGCAATTGAGCTGTTTGTGATTTTGGTTGTGGTGAGTAGTAGAGAGCTCCTGGGGAGTGCTGGGCTCCAGGAAAGGCATCTTCTCCGAGACCATGTTGGGAGTCGCGTGACATGCACGCCTCGCAAGTCACTGTAGATGGAGGCTTCGATCAAACCACCTGAATAGAATAGGGGCGCCAACCAAACAACAATGACAGACCAAATAAATGAGAAAGCACCAAAATGGCGCAGGAAGACGATGTCTTTTTGTTTTTGATGATTCAGAGTTTAAAATGATGATGTTTTGATACAGGCAGCGCAAGTTGACGCATGACCGTATGACGTTTGTCCAGGCACCGGCTAATTCCGGACCCGGGGCAACAAAACTCCGATCCAAGCGACTTTCCGTTAGCGCCCTGTTGCAGTGGTTGGCGCACTTGTCATTGGCTCATCCGTTCTCGATTCTTCTTCTCTCCAGTTAATCAGTGACATGTGTTTCGAGTTATCTTCGAGGACGCAATCGCCGTCATCAAACGGCGGTGACCTGGAATGCATGCTCCTCAGTTATCGGAACCAGCCGTTACCAATCCACGAATAGCCCCCCTTTCTTTTGACTGGTTGGCTTCCCGTGTTTTCTGCTTCAGCATAAACACCATTTTCATGCCCATCAAACACAGCTTCTGAGGAATCCGGATATCAGCCTCTCAGTATACACGGAACCCAACTGCAGAAACTATCCTGTGACCATCCAAGAGTTGATATATGTCTCAACAACTCTGCTCACACGGTAGGTGTTAGGTAGGCACCTATGATATCCAACCTGACATGGCTGACTGCCGCCCTTACACGTGTTTCTCCCAGTGCTAGTAAACAGGAGGCTCATGCCAGGTACTCTTCTTGTCGTAAAACACATCACGATCCGTTGTCATCGCTCGAAGTACACTTGTTGGATGCCTTTTTGCCGGCCGCTCGGGCTACAAGCATCCTCGCGGCGGGTTTGTCAACTTCATGCCTAGCTGTCTTCAGCCAACTGCGGTGTCAAAAGGTCCAGCAACGAACAGGAAATAAACCATTCAGCTTCAAGAGGAAGTAAGATGATTGATATCTAATTTCTTAAATATAGCTATCCAGATCTGATCAGCATGAGTGAGGTGTTGGTCCTGTCATCTTCGCACATTTGTCCATGGCCAACAAGGAAGTTTGCACAGCCTCAACCGATGCCTGCTTCTATTTCTGACAAGACATCCGACGAACCGCAGTTCTGCAATTTTGTGGCTGCTTATCCCGGATCGTCCAAATCCCGATACTCTGGTTCCGGCTGCAGCCCTATAGCGACTGGTGAAAATGAAAGAGGAATGCTGCACTGCCGGCCGAAGCCTTGCACATGGCCTGCGGTGAACACAGGTGCGATGCCAAAAACAACACACGGTGAGAAGTGCCCACTGCGGCCGCCGGATGCTCTCACCTCCGCGCAATGCCATCTCCTAATCCATCACCAAGTTATCCATAGCCACGGAATTGTTGGCGACGAAATCCGTAATGGATTTGATATCTCGCGTATATAACACCATGGACAATCCGCCTTCACTGATGCCTTTTTCTCATCATCATCATCATCATCACCTTCATCAGCTTCACCAACCATCCAACCATCAACACATCTGACTCAAACGCTTCCACTCTTCCTCTCCAGATAACATCAGTCTTTACTCTATCCATCAAAATGCACTCCTCAACTCTCTTCATCACCCTCACCACCGCCCTCGGCCTCGTCTCCGCCGCTCCCACAGACAAGACCTACAACCCCACAAAAACCTCCGCCGCCCCCCGCACAACTCACACCGTCATCGCCGGCCGCGGCGGCCGTCTAATCTTTGACCCCGACAACGTAGTCGCCGAAGTCGGCTCCATAGTCGAATTCCACTTCAACCCCCTGAACCACTCCGTCGTCGAGTCCTCCTTTGACACGCCCTGCCAGCCCAAAGACGCCGACTCCTTCTTCAGCGGCTTCTTCCCCGTCCGCGAAGGACAGAGCGACGAGGTGTTCCAGATTGAGGTCAAGGACACCCGCCCGATCTGGTTCTACTGCGCTCAAAACAACAACGCTCACTGCCAGTCGGGTATGACTGGTGTTATCAACCAGAATTTTGACCGCCAGGAGTTTTCGCTGAGGGCGCATAAGGAGTTGGCTGCTGAGGTAGAGGGGCCTAGTGGTGTGCAGGGGGGCATTCAGGGGGGGTGGAGGATTCCTAACCCTAACCCATTGGGGGGCTTTTAGATGGGGGGGTGATGGGGTGTGATGGTTGTTTTTTGCACTTTTGGGTAGAGCGTTTGCATTTACATGTTGCATGGTTTCCTCTGTCTTTTGGAGCTAGATGGGTAAATGGAAAGGGCTAGAGATGGCTTGTATTGGCTTGCAAGCCTAGTTGTCTGCCTTTTGTATTCAGTTTTCTTCTTCTTTTACACTCCTTTAATTGAACCTTTATACTGTTAAAGATACATACCACCAAGCCTATCTTGTGGGTAAGATTTCCTTTTGGTTCCACAGATGGTGATAACAGGATGGATCTTGTTTGCGTGGTCCCAGGGCATAGGGCATGGGCTGGTCAAAGCAGCAGCAGGTTGGTGTGTATTGTACTCACCTGAGGAGGCAGCTGCGTGATCCGCAGCGAATGTGCATGCGTATTGTTTGATGAAATGTGTTTATGGGAGAAACCCGGCATCGGCAGCATAATATGCAGTCGGTGGGATACCGGCATGTAGAAAATTCGACAGTCCTATTATACAGTTACCGAGCAGGACACATGATCCCCCAACCTGGAAGTGACGTAGCAATACATAGTTCAAGATCAACACCCCATACCAGAGCCTGAAAAGCAAACCCGTCTAACCCTGACACGACACACCCTTCCTTGATCATATCCAACTCCTTCTTGCCCAACGGGTCTTTCTTGTCAAAGTGAGCCACCTTCCTCTCAGACGAAGTCCAAGACGTGATATCCAAATTATCACCACCCATATTCGTCTTCGGCTTCGTCTTCTGCTCACGGCCGTGGATGCTCATAAAATGAGGAACGTTTCCATATCTCTCCTTGTATCTGGTCAACTCCCTCTCATAGTGAAAGACATCGGACTTTGATGTGCTGTGCACAAGCTCACGCAATTCGCCCTCTACTTCTTCAATCTCCTGCACAAGTTCGCCCAGGTTGGGAAGTTCGTTCAGGGTAATGTTGTACTTTCTGGCATAGGCCAGTATTTGTTGGTCAAAGGAGTGAGGCCGCCACTTCTTTACCTCGCGGCTTGACAGGTCCAAGGGGCTCGGGCCTTGACTCGGCCAAGAGACTGTAACCACGCATATCAGAGGGGATAGACATCCACACGGCCTTGATGAAGCCCAGGTTCTTCACCGGGCAGTTATTGGGGAGAAGACCGTCTCGCTCAAATTGGGCCAGCATGAATAAGAACATACGGCCCATGAGACGCCCAAGTGGCATCGGCTCCCTCACTATCGTCGATTCTAGCATCATTGTTAGCCCTAATCGCCTTGAACATCGGCAATGCGGTCAACATACCGACTAGCAAGCGTGCCATAAGAATCGTTCTTCAAAAAGCACCCCAGAGCCTCACACACAGCCCACTTCTCCTGCCAACTATCGGTCTTCCTCAAATCCAGAATGAGATTCTAGAGGATCTCCAACGCGCCATACGCCGAATGATCATTAAAGGTATACATCTCAAAATTGTCCGGATCTCTGACCTCGCAGTGGGAGGACAAGTCCACAAACATCGACTTGGCTGCTTTGGTAAAGACATAAGGATGCCCAGGATGGTCATCGTACAGCTGCGTGCAGTAGCACTTCTTCCCATCATCGAACTTCGGTCTGTCCCCATGATCTTTATTCTTGCTGTTATTGCTGGTCTCTTCTTCATCTTCCTCCTCATCATCGCTGTCGCCGCTAGGGAATGGAGGGTCGCACATGAGCGCAAAGACAAAGGGGTCTTGCTTTCCATCCGTGAGGAAGGCCTGGTATTGAGCGGCGATATTGGCCGAGACTGACGGGGTGCTCCATCGGCTTGGACGGCCTTCTTCTTAGGTGCAGGCTTGGTGGTGGTAGCGGCAGCGGGTTGCTGTGCCTTGGAGGTTTCTACCGTTGCAACTGCTGCTGCAGGTTCGGCTTCGTTAGAGGGACGCGACTTTTTGGCGGCAGGGGCCGCTTTTGCGGCGCTGGCAGCGTTTCTTCTGAGGGGCATTGTGACTTTGCCGGATCTGTACACAGGTGTTCGATGAAGTTTTGGGTCAATAAGGAAGTTTGGAGAGTTAAATCGCCGTGTGAAGCGGTGAGGATGAAAAAAGGACAAGCCTCACGCCAAAAGAAGGCCGCTGACGAGACGCGTCGAAAATTGATGGTGATGCGAACCCCTGTGTTGGGTTGAACATCGGTATTAAGGAAGCGTTATCCACAATTCCTCATCCTGAGAGTGTTCTCACACTACAGTATCAGTCAAGAGACAGCACAAGTTAGTGTCGACAAACAATCGATTCGTGTACGTAAAGAGCGAGTTAGAAGATCCTCCAAAAGAAAACTAAGAAGTGGCCAACTTCCTACACAAGTGAAAGACTTGAGAAATGAACCAGAACCCCCCCAACCTCCTCAGTCATCTCTACCCATCCCCTCAAACCCCTGATCTCGACCACTCAAGAGCGGTCATGGCACTGCCAGTCCCACTTGGTGCCACCGCCGCAGCTGGCATAGGCCTCACCACCGTGGTGGCGGACGCAGTAGCTGTCCATGTTGACGCTGTATCGGTTGTTGTTGATCACACACTGCCAGGCACCGCACCCGTTGCCGTTGTCAATAGCGACGTACTCGTTGGTGTACTGCTCCTTGCAGGCAGCCTGGACGTCGATGTTGCTGAGCCAGACTCTCTTTGCGAGAGGGGCAGCGACCTCCTCCGCCGGCGCGGCGATGGCCGGAGCGACGAGGAATGTGGCACCGAGGATGGCGGTGAAGATGGTGGTGGGGTTGAACATCATTTTTACGGCTGAGCTGGAGGTTAGCAGTGTCAAAAGGTATTGGAGGTGTAAGGTTGGCTGACTTGGTAGTTTGTCTGGCGACTGAAGTATTGAAAGTTGGTTTTGACTGGTTGGTGTTGCTGACGACTGTGAGGGTCTGAGGATGATGAGAAGAAACCTGATGAGAGAGACTTCCATCCTCTCTTTATGGACAGTTTTGATCTATGATTGCTCTACCATGTCACGGAGCAAAGCTGTCGTTGCCGATCTCTGCATCCCTCAGAGGATGAAGGATTCTGACTTTGATCTCTTCAAACCTCCTTCTGGTGATGGATCTTCACGGTCTCTCGCATGATCTTCCATAGTTGTTCTTCATGTGGTGAATGCTCTGGTAATCGATGCAAAGAGGAGAAGGAGGCCTTACCTTCGCCGCTTGTTGGAAGTTCTTCAGGAGCAAAAAATCTCGGTTTATCCAATGAAACTTCAGATAGAGAGCTTACGAAACTGCTGGCGATTGACCATGGTTTACAAATAGAGCAATGTTTGTGTTTTTCAACGAGGATCAAGAGCCTTTCCACAATTCGGCGTAGAAGAAGTTCCTACTATAGGTAGGCATTGTAAGAGGCTGCTCAGCTGGGGGCTGTCCTTGTGCAAGTCCAGCTGCCCTTCTGACTACCAAAGGAAGCGATGATCAACAACTAGCCTATTCCTTCTACCAAAGTCTTCGGAGCCCCTGGGAACCACCCATAGAGGTGAGGTGGAGACATTCACCCAGCGAAAATATCCCCAACCAGACACAAAGGGTGGGGCTTGAAAATGCACAGAACTTGATTTTAATATGCCTATCTACCTACGCAGGCATTGACTGATTGTTTCATAAATACAGTCAATCCATCGTTGTTATTGTCTTGTGGTGAGAATTTGCTAGAAGACTTATTACACTTGTGCTTAGCTTACATTACCATTCATGTTTCTTCTTTCCCAGTCTTTAACATGATCCTGTTTCGTTGGATAGGCCAGTTTAGAGTAATCATTAGCGAGTCCTCACTCGCAACATGGTCCCGTTTCTCGTTAGAGCATTACCCAGCTCCCTGGCCAGTGGCCACCACCAACAGCTGTTACACACGAACCTCACAGGACTGTGCCTCTCATGCCTACCTAATAACCGTTAGCCTGACTGCCTCGCTAGCCAGGGTCGCTGATCATAAATCCGTACCAACACCATAACTCCGGCTCCGCACGGCATCCATCCAATACTTGCTGGATCTCATTAGGGGATTGTCGCCGTGCCTTGCTTTTTACGATCTTGTGCGGATCCATCAGCGTTTGGACGTTTCCAACCATCTTCAATACTATCGGAATGGGCGGAAGAAACGGAAGTTGGCCGTGCTGACAGTACTGCAATCGCCCCTGAATGGAGATCATTATCCAGAAGTGCCGGGTAACATTGGTTGGTCGATAGCTGTTATGGATAACTTGTCTCCTCGTTTGGGCATATCATCCCTGATGTGATATCAGCTGTCAACTAAACCACCCGCTCTCAGTTTCGGTCGCAGAATTTGCACTGTATCATTACAAGGGTAAAGCAAGTGTTCTGCAGAATGCGAATGGCTCACTCTACCTAGGCATCCAAGGTCGGTTTTGTGGTGAAATGCAGACTGAATTCCTCCCTAGGTAGGTAAGGTGCCTAGTGCATCATTCACGAGTGGTACTTCTATTTGTTCTTTATGTTACAATGGGTTGCTTTAACTAGTATCTCCTCGAGTCACGTTTCAAGTCAAGTCTTGACAGTTGGAATCCCGTCAATGGCCACTGTCACAATGTCATTGACTGGGACTAATGACGCACCATTACCGTCTGCACTTCTGGGAAGAAGGATGAAGAATTCATCTTTGAGGCCCTGGTAGAGCTCATCAATGACCTACCAGCAAATGTTATCAAAATCAAGGTCTCGGACGACTTCGAACTGCTGTCTTCCTCGACGGCAGCTGACGACGACAACACCATCATCCCCTTCTACACTTCACCAAACGACCTCCCACTACACCTTCCAAAGGTTCGGAGCTCAGGACTCACTGAAATTGAACCACTTGGAGTTCAGACCGACCACGTCACGTACGAATCCTCACCGGGCGACACGAAACATGTGGTCTTCAAGTACTACATCAACGAAGGCAACATTCCCATGTTCTGGCACGAAATGAACTGCGCTCTGAGAATTCCGCCGCACCCAAATATCGTACCCATCGACCGCATAGTCGTGGAATCAGTAACACCTGATGGGCCCGAAAACGTCGCGGGATTTACCACTCCTTTTGTTCCCGGGGACACCGTTCTGGACAACTTCAATCGGATCTTTAAGCTGAAGCATCTGAAGCAACTCATGACAGTATATCCGCCAACTTCATTCTCCATTACTGTCACTGACATTTTCAGACCATCGATCATCTCAATCTCAAACTCAGTATCGTCCACCGCGACATCACCACGTGGAACCTCCTCATCGATCCAGAAACAGACGACCTCCAAATCTTTGACTTCAACATGGGCACCAAGCTTACCTGGGAAGGTGACAATGACCACCTCAACACCTTTGGCTACGACGAAGACCGCAACGATGTCAAGCTCGCCGTTTTCGCCGTGTATGAAATTATCACGAGTGGCATTTCCTACCGCGAGGAAAACGAGCTGGAAAATCTAGATGTTGCCCAAGTACTGGATCAAGAAGAGTGGGAGCAACATCCCGATGTGCAGCTTGAGGAGGGGGTACCTGTGTCCGAATATCGACGTGTTCTTATGGAGTGGGTCAGTTCTCGGAAAAAGACCGAGAAGGAAACTACGTTCTATAAGCAGGCTCCTGAGTTTATCGACTCACCGGGCCAACCGGGGTTCCCGCTGGTCGACTTTGTGGGGAGCGTGACGCGGAAGGCATCGCAAATGCGGTCGGAGATGATCAGGAGAGGGGAGCCGTTTATCAGGTGGCAGCTTTCCGCAACAGCGCAGCTCCCGCTTCCAGAGGGTCAGCGTTTGCTTGCGACTGGTAAGATAGTTACGGAGAAGTAAGATTAAACCACATCTAGAGCCAAGAGCGAGTGGGAATCGAAGCTGAGACCGAAGGAAAGAGATAATAGATATGTCCCGGCGGTCATTGACGTATATACTTTCTCTCGAAATCCTGGACAATCCTGGACCTCAATGAGCTTTGTTTGGGAACCTGTACAGTTTGGTTCCATGAAGCGTCTCATGAAACGTTTGGTCAGGGTTTGGGCGCTTACAGGGTGATTATCGAAGATGTTCTGCCAAGAGAAGCTTTAACGTGGCCATCAAGCGAAGTGCATTAAGTCCATGAGCTGAACGCCAAAAAAAGACAGGTTTCTACTTGGCGATTGCCAGCATGGATATCCAAGCCAATAGCCGCAGCCTGCCACGCGCCGGCTTGAGCAACAGACACAGCCGTTTATGACAGGTTGACAACTCCTTGCCTCGCATGCTTCCACTCTAGAATCAACACCGACTCTGTCGACTCAACAAATTCTCACCATTGTTCCAGTCTCTTGGCTAATCGAGAAAGAAATCTCGTATCTCAAATCAGCAAGATGGCACAAATTGTGTTTAACGGGGACGGAATAGCCACATTGTTTCGCCAGTTTGACGAGAAATCCTACTCCATCGCGCTGGAAGCAGACAAGAAACCGCATATATCCCTCCATTTGCACAAGGATAGGCTTCATGTCGAGTCGAATGCCGATGACACCCAATCCATTGTCCAGCCATTTTCCAGGGTCCAGAGCATAGCAGGGGCCGAACGGGACTGCCTGGATGAAGTGCTTTGGGCCTTGGATCCAAAAGGGTTGCTCTTTCTGCGAAATATTCGGTCCTACGACGTGATCATCTGGGATGATTCTGGAAAACAACAGTGGAGACGAGATGCAAAGATAATCTCGCGTGTTGATCTGGTCATCCTTGAGACCGTCAATTACGTATCAGATGTCTCGAGCTTGACGCGCCCTAGTCGCTTTCTTGTTGTTGGGGGGGAAGAAAAAGAGGCAGGCAAAGAGCGCGTCATGGCCGCTTTCCCTGTTGATCAGCTCGGCAACCCTCTGATCGAGGATCAAGATGTGTTTTGCTTCATGTCTAAAAGGCCAAGGAAGTATAATGTACGGGTTATCCGTCTGGAAGAAGTTTGAACAGCCGGCTGACGATCTGTCTCTGTCATACAGTTTTTACTCCATTTCGATAACTGGGAAACACTCGACAGCACACAACTCGAGTTGGTGGCACACAGCATTCTGCTTTGCCTACACGCAATATCCACACTGCCATCACTCAAGTTTACTTGGATGCGCTATATACCTCATCGGCTGTGGCCAGAGAAGCTGGCTTCGCTTATTCGAACATGTCTATCATCGGACCCTTTGCTGGTCTACCAAGCAGGGCGCTATCGATCTATTTCTCAGCTGTGCACGTACTTCAAAGACCAGCTGGATTCCCACGGAAACCCCTTATTTCCAGACTCTGATGATACATCTGGCCAGCTTTCGTCACAGTACCAAAGTCAAGACCAAGAGATCTTGTTGGATTATGGACTTCACATAGTTAGTGCAGATGATATGATCGCTCGGGTGCGATCGTTGATGAAAAGCCGGGATTGGCAGAAGTTTCTCGGCAACCAAGATAAAGACTGGCGGTCTCGCATCAGAGCTTGGGCGTCGGGTGCCTTTAGAGACGGACACAGCATCGATCTCAAGACCCTTGGATTACTCTCTCTCGTTCCTGGTGGGTTGAACAGAGCGGTTGCTTCATGGAAGAGGCAAGGAGGCAGCATTTATATGCCTGACACTGACGGCCCTGTTGTTCCCGATGACCTCCCACTTGCGGTCCTAGATACAGACTTGTCTTGTGACCCCGATAATCGTGCGCTCTATGAATCGCTAGGTGCTGTGACCGCAGAATGGGAATTTGTTCAGAAGATTATCCTACTCAAACATAATGCGTGGAAGATAGGAGATTCCACCGACTCGGATATCAATGCTTCCAACAACCACCTTCGTTTCCTGTTTTGGGGTTATCAAAAGGGACATATCTCATCACCAGAGGATTTCCATCTTGTGATGTTTGACCAGCGTGGAAACCCCAAAGTGCCAAAACGGGACGCTCTTTATTTTTCGGCATTGTCTGGTTGGTCTGAGGAAGGCGGGCTATCAAGTCTTAGTGGTAAAGCTGGATACAAAGCTATCGCGGCAACCACCTCGTTCATCCACGATATATACACCAAAAGCCCGCCCCCTTTGATCAACAATCCTGCCACCACAGCCACCTGGAAGAATTTTCTCCTTCAAGTAGTGGGTGTCAGCTACAAACTACGAATCTTCGATCGCCAACACAAGGAACCTGTCCTAAGTGAAGAGTTTCTATTCATGGCCAAGCATAAGCCAGAATGGGCGCTCGATCGTCTTTATGAAGCCTACCACACAGACACGGCCAAATGGACGAAAAATACCAAAGCAACACAGTTGGTCAAGGAGATCAAGATCACCTGCCAAGATGGGATAAGCCTTCCGCTCAGTACAACAGTCCTTCCACTCCCTTCGGTCTTGGCCGCCTGCGCGTGCTCGAGCCTTTTCGGTAGCAAAACTTGCAAATCGCTGCCTCTGCTCCGGGTTCGAAAACCGCTACTCAAATCCGACGAACACCCATCCTCACGGTGGAAACTCTTCGCCGCTCATTTTGGAATAGACCACCCGGGCAACCCCAGCCTGACATGCCTCGTAGCTATCCTGAAAGCCTTCATCATCCGGGAACACTCCTACTTGGTTGTTAAAGGGGCGCTCACGGACTGGGTTGTGAAAATTTACCTCCTAATCTGGAAGCAGCGAACCTCCAACCTGGAGTCCATCCGATCGTGGTTCGACAAAAACCCAGGCGTGCTTTACACCCCACAGCTGGAGGCCGAAGGGCGGCAAGTGCCGCCGGTTTGGGGCACCCGTCAGGGTTCGGAGGGATACCCTGCCGCGGTGGTGACCCAGGCCTGGAACCCCGTTCTTTATCGTCTTGGGCAGGATGATCGGGAGAGTTTGAAGGGTTTCTTTCGAGATGGGTTGGGATTGTGGGTTGATATCTGTCTGCGGGCATCAGGCGGGTTGTTGCCTGTGAGATGTATTGCTATACCTGTTCCTGTAAGGGTGTATCCGAAAAAAGGAATCAGGGTCAGCCTCCCTCCTCCTGGGGCGTATGAGGATGTTGCGAAGAGATTAGGGGGCAGGTCTGTTTGTGTGGAAAAGGCAAAAGATGACAAGGTGGAACCTGTGAAGGTGCTCTTGTCTGCGAGAGAAAAGCCGATCCAGGACAAAAAGGCGGGACCTGTTAACGTGCTCTTGTCTGTGAGAGAAAAGCCTTTGGTTGTGGAACTCTGCAGTAAGGTTGAGGAGCTGGACGTATTTGTGTTTAAGGGGGTCTGAGTTTACCACTGTTGCTCGGGTAATGCTAGGGGGGTAGAGGTACTAATAATTTGTCCACATTGTTGTTATTTTCTATGATTAGGCTGCACGGTTAGGTACTCTAGCTTTCATTAGCAATCCGAAGTTGTTTGAAATATTCTATAAGGAGACTACCCAGTGCACGGTAAAAATCTTGACGTTTCGGACACGTGATGCACCGAGCCAGAGGCACATTTGGCGACTGTGAGGGCATCAATGAGATAAAGCTTGTGATGTTGGGCGATTTTTCTGAACATCCATCAATGTCGGGCTCGGGCAGAACCTTGAACTGCACAAAGCCGGAACCATTCTCAAAGAATTGTCTACCTCGACAAAATGACGCGCTGGCATGAACCCGAGTGCCTAACGCCAGATATCAATCTGGATGGCGTCACCTGCTTCCATCATGTCGCTCTTGCGATTATGCCCCAGACCTGGAAAGGCTACTGGGCGAGCAAAAAAATCACAGCCCGTTTCCGGCCCCTCCACCCGATGAACCAAAAGGGAGAATGGACCTGTGGTGGCCTCCTTCTGTCCCTTGGATTGGAGAAAGTTCTAGAGGCAGATATACGCGCGAAGACGAGACCAACAATGACGGCAATGGCCTCGACACTTCGACGAACTCTTCGATCTATCCTGGCAAGCTCTGTTATGGGGAGTTTCGCCTGGCCTGTATCACCAGTCCAGGTCATGACCAGCCAGTCCATCTTGATCTTGAAACACACTCAATCGACAACTGTCCTGAATACGAAACGGCATCCTACACCTGGGGCGGGGAAGAGGACGACAACACCAAGAAGTATCCCGTGTTCGTGGGGCCATATGGGGATGTCAGCTTTCAGACTCGCAATTGTTGGGAGATGCTGCGGTTTTCTTCATCCCGGGTGAGGGATTCGACTGATGTGGATTGACGCCATCTGTACCAACCAGGAAGATGCCGTTGAACGAGGTTCACAAGTTTGCAGAATGGGGGCAACCTACCGCCAATATATCCAAGTCGTGGTGTGTCTCGGTCCAGATATTGCATGGCTCCTCCCTCCCGGTCAACATGCTAAGCGAAGAACCGTGGAATCAATCGACGAGCTTCGGTTGAAACAAGATTTGAATGGTCTTCTTGTTTTCGGCCACGAGACCGTATCCATACTTTGCAGACGATTTTTCACTCGACTCTGGGTTGTTCAGGAAATTGCTCTTGCATCTTGTGTGCTGATGAGGGTGGAAAATATTGACTTCTGAGCTGACCGGGCATCGGGACAAGATCGTGCTAACTGGGTAGATTCATTCAAGCAAACCGAAGGATTATAAAGTAATAAAATAAATCCTTTAACGATATTTAAAGGTAGCGTTAATAATAACGTAGTAAATATTAATAAAGGAAGAAAGTAAAGTAAATAGTAATAGCGTTATAGTATTATAGTATGTTAGTTATTATTTTCGGTTATTTAAAGATTATATATAATAAGGGCTATAATTTTAGGGCTTGGAACTTATAGTTTAATTTAGGCTAATAATCTTTAATAGCTTCGAAGAGCGTAATACTGAAAAATAAAAAAGAAAATACAGTCTTAGTGATCCTGAACACGTATTTTATCCTCCTTTGCCTGGCCCGTGCCTTTGTTAGCCTTAGGCCGCTGCTAAGTCCTTTAATATTATATAGGGCCAGTGGCCTTCCTTTGATAACCGCTATGCCTTTTGATTGTCTGCCTCACTTTAACGACTGGTTCACAACGTGCACTTACCCCTCCTTGCGGTGGTATCGACAGTGTTATTAGTGATAGTTATAAGTAGTTGGCTTTTGCCGTGTAACAATATATAATAATAGCTTGTCTTTATTATAATAGTTTAAATACTAACGATTATAACTTATATTATATAGTGCGGAACTATCTATTTATATTAGCTAGTTCCTCCGTATATATTGTGACGAACCTTTATCCAGAACCTCTAAAAGGGATACTAGTTAAAGGCATTTCTGAATAATCCTAGTTCTATATAGCTAAATAGTATATAATAATAGCTTATTTTAATTACAATAGTCTAATATTAACGATTATAACTTATATTATATATTACGGAACTATCTATTTACGCTAGCTAGTTCCTCCGTATATATAGACTTTAGAACCCTAAGGTACTTACCCTATTACGGCTTCGATTACTCCTAATATATTATATCTTATAATATATTTATTATACTATACCTTTAATTACCTTTAGCACTTTATATCTTATAAACTACTCGTAAACTTTAGTACTATAGTACTTTTACTTATACCTAATTAGCTATCCCCTAACCTCCTTAATAATTAATTAAGCGCCTTACGCTTTATATATAGCGTAACTTATTATTAGTTTAAATATAATATAATACTTTTCTTTTTAAATCGACGTCCCGACAATTATATTTTTAAAATAATACTTATATTCCCGCTTCCTTTATATTTCTATAATACGTCCCTTCTTCTCCTATTTAAATTATTATATTTAATCGTATAAAGAAATCGACTTATATAAATACTAACCGTCACCGTAATTAAGTATAATTCCTTACGAAATTTAGCTTCGTAATACCTAAATATATTTATTATAAGGAAAATAACCTTTAATACATAGCTTTTCCTCGATATAATTAGTACCTTTTATATATTAATTTTAACTGCTTTTACTATAACGTTTATAGCGTAAATCGTAAATCTTTTTTTAATTCTTTCTTTTCCTCTTTAACCGGTTCCGTAGTCCGTCCTTTAATTAAAAAAAAAAACGCTTAAATACTGAAAAGTAAGTTACTTTAAGTAAACTTCTTTATCTCGAGGCGTAATCGCGCGCCCTTAAGGTTCGAGCCCTTGTTACTTTTCGTCGCGAATCCCGGCTCCTTAAGGAAGAAGAGAAAAAAGCTTCCGCGCGGCCTACTACCCCGTATAGCCCGCCGGTAGCGGATACCTCCGCTATTCCTTCTTTTACTACCGTTTCTTCTTTCGACTTTTCTTTCCTAGATCCCTCCCTGGGCCTTAACTAGCCTTCGGATCTTCCTTTAGACCTTAATACTACCAGTCCTTCCTTTTTAACCGCATTAAATACTACCGATAGCGCGCCTTTTACTTCCCGAAATACCTAAGGTACGTAATACTATTTATATTTAATTCCTTTTATACCTTCTAACCTTATAATATAGTATATAGTATATCGATTATTACGTCGAAGGCGTAAGTTCGATTCCTATCGAGGTTCTTTTAATTCCGTTTTATAGCTATCTAGCTATAGGCCGGAGCTAAGTCTTTTTACTTACTTAAGCTTTAGTCGGTCTAGATATTATTAATAGAATTCTTTTTATTTATTTAAGTAATTAAAGTATATTTATAATTCCTATAAATTATTTATAACCGGATATCTTAATTAATTAAATAAATACTTTAATTAACCTTTATTAAACTATAAATTTAATATTTTTTTTATATTATACTCTTCTTTTTCGTCTTCCGCTATTACTTATATATTAGCCTTACTTATATATAATACGGGTTCTAAAAGTAAAATATAAAAGGTATATAACTATAGACGTATTATATTAAATAGCTTTAATTCGAATACCGTTTTTAATATTTTTCTTTTAACTTTAAATAGTTTTACTCTCCTATAGTCTAACTTTTTACTAAGTCTTTTAATATATAAATTACGTATAGAAAGGAATATTATATTTTTCCTTTTACAGTAAGGTCTCTCGAGCTTTTTAATATTATAATATTTCTATATTCTTTCCCTTATAAACTTTAGTTTTTACTTAAGCTTACCGTAAAATATATATATTTTATTTACTTTAACCCCGGCTTTAGGTATTTTAACCGTAAGTCCTTACCGTAAGTTTGCTTTATAGCCGAAATTCGCGAAGAACGGTATAGCTTTAGTTATTTTAATTAGCGATATATTATATATTAATTATACTATAAATAATAGTTTAATCTAATCGTCCTATTCGAAATTAATATAATTCTGTAAATATTATTTTACGATTTAATTAAACCGTTCCGTTTAACTATCCGTTTAAAGGTAATAAGCCGAAGATACTTTACTTACTACCTTTAGCCTCGTTATTAACGCTTTTTAAAACTTCGATATAAATTTAATATTATAATCCGTAATAAATTCCTTTAGCTATATATATATTAATATAATATACTATAATACTATATCCGCTAATTATTTTACCGACTAGGTTTCCTTATAAAGTAAGAAATATATTTATTTAATAAACCTATTAACTACTATTAATATATTATTATACTTAACGCCGGTTACCGTATTTTTAAACTTTAGTAATTTAGTAATAAAATCTATTATAATTAAACTTTATAACCGTTTTACTATTAATAGTAACTCTAAAAATCTATAAGGTTTATACCTCGTAACCTTCGTTCTTTTATATATATAGTATAACTAAATAGCTTCTTTAACGTTATCCTTAATCCTTAATTAATTAAAATATTATTTAATCTTTTTTATAGTTTTAGCGATACTTATATATCCTCCGAGCTTCGATATATAAATTTTTATTATTAATACCGTTTTATTATTTAGCTTTACGTATATTCGATTTTTATATTATAGTTTTCTTTAATTATTTTTTTAAATACCTTATAACTTTAGCTCTTTTTATTAGTATTATTTTATAATATCGTTACTTAACTTCCTTTAGTATTTATTAGAAGTAACTTTTTTACAATATATTACGTAATACTTTATATACGGCTATAGTAGATACTTAAAAGTATTATTTAGCGTTTCCTTAAGTAATAATAGTAACTTCCTAGGTATATCTTTATAGTAGTCGGCTCGCTAGTTAATTATATTTACCTTAGCGTTTTCCGAACCCTTTTTATAGTTAATTTAAAAATTACATTCCGAAAGAAACTTTAATTATTATATTTACCGTACGTTAAAAACCTTTATAATAATAAAGTACCGTAGACTTTTATAATTTATATAGATCTATATTTTATATTTAATATTATTAAAATATAGCTTTTACTTTTTAAACGTTATAATAATAGTAAATAGCTTTTTATCGTAGATCGGGTAGTTTTAATATATTCCCTCGAGCTTCTTCGAAAAGAAAGCTACCGGGTATAACTTACTATCGTCGTTTCGTTACCCTAATTATCCACCGATTATATAGTTTAATATATCTACCTCGACCTCGAATAGTTAACTAAAGTTTAATAATTTAAGTACCGGGTCCTTTAAAATAGCTTTTTTTAGCTCCCGGAAAGATTATTCTTTTTCCTGCCCCTACCGGAACTTTATATTCTTTTTAATTAAATAATTAAGTAGCCTCGTAATACTTATATAGCTCCGGATAAATATTTAATAGAAGTTTATAAACCTTAAAAATTTTTTAACGTATATTTATAATTATAGCGTAGGCTAGTCTTTAACTACCGCGATTTTCCTAAGTTTTATACGAACTTTATTTAACGATATTAAATATTTTAAATATATTATTTTCTATATATAGAACTCGCTTTTTTCTTTATTAATTAAAAGTCCGGTTTTATATAATATATTAAATATCTTTTATATATACCGCTTATATTCCTTTAAAGTACGTAAATAAATAAAAATATTATTAAGATAGTATATTATTATTTTATCGAGGTATTTCTATATTATATAGTTAACGAAAAATTAAAACGTTACGAACGTATTAATTAGCTTAAATAGTATTATAAAATACTTAAAATAGTTATAGGATATATAAAATACTATTTTTTATTCGTTTCTTTTTTTAATTTATATATAAACGTACCCGATAGGTATATTTAAACGTATTGAAATAGTGAGAAAACACACAAACCAACCACAACACCACAAATATGCCCTCAACAGGGTCTCTAAATGGACACACCTGCGTGACAGTAGCTCGCTCGCAGGCCGCACTCCACGTAGGACAAAGAAAAGACTCTATAGGCTCGCAGACTATATAATAAGCACCTGATCGGCCTAATTAGAGGCCAGAATTGCCTACACGCGTGCAAGGTATAAAAATATAAAGAAATAAAAGTCGATAATCTATCTAAAATAGAATGTCCGAAGTAGACCGCTTATATATATAACCCCTAAACCCCCGAGAGCCCACTTCCTTACTTAAACCCTTAGGCCTGTAGCCGCACCCTAAACTAAACCTCCCTTCGCATTTAACTACTATAAACTAATAAGTAAATACGTATATAAGGAAAAAAATATCCCTTTTAAGCGAAAAAAAATATATTATTTAGTAAAAAGAAGAAAAAATAATATAATCCTACTATTCCTTTATCCATTCTCCTTTAATTAGAGAAAGGAGTATCTTTACTTCTCGGATTTTAAAATATATTTCCGTCCTTATCGAGCTATTATAACTAGCGACTTAACGATTTTCTCCTTTCGTCTTTAAAGAACTTTAAAAGCCTATTTTTATTTTATAAAATAAAATATATAATTAGGCGAAAAGTATATTATTAACGACCTTAAATAATTATAAGTAAGGGGCCGGGTAATTACTAGTTTAAAGAGAAGCGGCGAGTCTATCGTTATAGAAGTACGAAGCTTAAAAGAAATTACTACTTTATTTAATTATTAAAAGTCGTTTAATACGCTATATAGTTTAAACTTTTTATAATTAAAGGGAAGACTTATAATATATTTATTTCCCTTAATAATAATAATTAAAGCTAATAGAGAACTAAGGAAAGAAATAAACTAAGAAAGTAATAGGGATTTAAATAATAATAAAAAAGTACTTAATAAGTTAAATCCTTCCGCGTTTATTAAGTCCTTTAAGCCCCTTTTCCTTTATTTTTTATTATATACCCTTTAATTAAGTTTATACTTTAAAAACCTTTTTATATAAGTTATTTATAACTTTATTATTTTTTTTTTATAACGTTTATAGTTTTATAATTTTTATAATAATAATCCCCTCTTTAAGCCTTTATTACTATTAAATCCTTTTCTTTACTATACGAAGTACCTCCTTAAAAGTAAATATAGTAATACTTTAAAATTTAAAAACTATATTCCTATACCTTACCCTATTTACCGTAAATTAACTTCCTTACTTTTATATTAAAATTATATTAAAAAATATAACGGATATAAAATATTAAATAAAAAATAGCGTCCGTTTAATACCCTTTTTAATCCTTTAACGAATTTATATAAACTAAAATACTAATAGTAATATTATAAATACTTATTATTTAATAATTTCCGATATTAATATAAATAGAAAAGACTTAATATCGTCGGTTAAAAATATTATAATTATTATTAGGTAGGAAAAAGTATATTAATAACTTTATTATAATAAGGTTTAAAGGTTCTTTAGGGATTTATATATAATATTCGAGGATTCTTTAAAAAGAATACCGAAAAACGTAAGTAAGGACCGAACTAATAAGCTATTACTTAACCTTTAATTAACCTTAAAGGTTATATATTACGTAAGTAAAGGAAGCTATATAAATACCGTAAATATAAATCCGATTAAAAGGTATTATTATTTTTAAATTAAGAAAAAAATATTTAATAATATTAATCGAAAATTCCTTTACGAAAGTAATATTAATTTAATTAAGCCGTCTTCCTATAATATAATTTTTTAAGTCGGTAATTAGATTAAAGCCGAAGTAAATAGGTTAAAAAATATTATTACTTTAAAAAAGGAAAATATTACGCGGGAAATTAAAGCTATAGATTTTATTAATACCCTAAAAGCGTATTTTCCGTATAATTTTTTTAACGAAATTATTAAAAGGGCCGAATTCCTTATTAATAGTAAATTCTTTTTACGATATATTATAAATAAACTTCGGAAAAAGTATTAATAATATTATTTTATAAAAAATTAAAAGGAAGTAATATATAATATAATTTATAATTAAAGGGTTATCGAGAGGAAAGTAAGAGGGAAAAAAAGTAAGCGTTTCTTTTTTTACTTTAGGCTACGTAAATAGTAAGTCTTTATTTTTCGTTTTTTACTTAACTTATAAGGTACGATTATTAAATATTTACGTAAGCCGTTTAAAAAAAAAGAGTATTTTATTAAGTTTCTTTCTTATTAAAGCTTATAAAACTAATTATATAGTTTTATCTTTTAATTATAAATATTTATATTAATTTTCTTTATTTTTACCTACTCCTTATTTTTTTTAATACTTATTAATTACTTTTTTATAATAACTTTTTTTTTCGAGGGACCTATTACTTCGTTTAATTAAATAATCGACGATTTTACTATTTAAGTATCTATAACCTCTTTTACTAAGAAATTTTTTAATTAAGTCGAAAGAATCTTCGACCTTATAGTATACAATTAGTTCGAAATTACTATTAACTTTATTTAAAAGCCTTTATTTTTTACCTTTACTTATTATCCTACTAACCTTACCCGCGTTCTTAATAATTAAGGCGTTACTTATAAAAGGTAAGTTTAGGTTTAACGTTCTACTTACGTTTACGATTTTATTATACTTAAAGGAATTAATATTTATTATAATATTTTTTTTTTATTAAATTACTTTTTAGTATTTTAAGATTTCCCCTTTAGATCCTAATTACGTAGCGGCTCTCCTTTACCTTAAATAGTTCCTCCTTAATTTAACGAAGAAAGAAGGTAAAAAAAAGTAATAAATATTTTTTAAGGATATAAGTACGGATAAAACTATTATTAATTATATTTTTAAAGTATTATCGAGTAGTTTAATTAAACGGGTTTTTATCGAACGGTTTAATAAATAGTTCTTCGAGTATTAACTTTTCGAAATCGTTAAGCGGGTTTATCGCTTTAAAAGTTTATTTATTTAAGCTACCGGGTTACTATAAGTATTACCCTTTTAATTAAGCTTTAACCGATATTAATATACGGGATTTAATTATATTAATTTATACGATAAATGCGATTAAAGTTACTATCGGTCTTTCGTAACGTTCTTCGATAAAATTAAAACTAAAGTAATAATCTATACTTTAATTACGTAAGAAGAAAAGACTTCGATTAAAAATATAGAAATTACTAGTATAAAGGTATTTATTATTTATAATTTAATATTAATAAAGATAGTTATTACTTTAAGGATCTCGGTAATAATAGATTATCGAAATTAAATCGTAATACCGTAAGCTTAATTTCTAATAGTAAAAAAGTTAATTAGGATTAAAAATAAAAAAAATAGCGGGCTAAATATAAAACGCTTAAGAAATAATAGTTAAATAAAAAGAAAAAAAGAAAAGAAAAGGAATAATCTTTCTTTACCTTTAATTAGAGGAAGGAATATAAAGAGAAAAGAAAATTAGAAAAAAAAAATAATAAAAAAAAAAAATAAAAATTAAAAAAATATAATATAATAATCTTTACTCTAAATAGTTACCTTCTTTAATATCTTTCTTCCCTTTAAAAATAAATAGTTTTAATAGCTTTATTCTTATAATATAAGCTTTAATACCCTTTTAAAAAATAATAATTATAACGTCCTTATTATCGTCTCCCTTTAATTATTTAAAAAGTCCTTTAGTTTACCTTTCTTTAAAACTATCTTTATACTTTTACCCTTTTTAAATCTTTTTAATATTTTAGTATTCTTCCGTTCTATTTTAGTTTTCTCTTTAATTATTATCCTCTTTAATATTTCCTTTATTATTTTTTTTTCTTTATCTTTATTTTTTACTATATTTATACCTTTCTTTACTTTATTTTTAAGTACCTACTTAACTTTCTTTAATCCTAGTTATATATCCGTATCCTTTTTATTTATATATACGTCTTTTAATCTAAAAAACTTCTTTACTTTATTTAATATATAAGAAGTTCGTAATAGTACCCTATTTAACGTTTTTAAAAAATAATAAATATTATTTAGTTTAACCTTTTTTATTTTAAAAGGGCTATCCTAGCGGTATTATAGCTTCCTTACTATATTTATATTTAACTTTTTATTTATTTTATATATTAATATTAAGTCCTTCCTTTTAATTATATTACTTTTAAGCTTAATATTACGAATCCCTTTTCTATTTTTTTTCGCCGTAACTTTTTATTTTACTATACTAACCCTCTTAACTATTAAAATTAAATTTATTTCCTATAATTTTAATAGTTTCGCCTTTACCTTTATTAAATCTATAGCTACTCTTTTCTTTTAATATTTCCTTAATCTATCGAAACTAATCTTTTTTTATTAAATAATTTTCTATAACGGTATATCCTTTTTAATTAATATAATAAAGTTAAACCTATATATTAAATAAAAAGTATTATATTTATAAATACTTTATATTATAATTTTATTAATAAATAATATATAAAAGAATTATTACTTTTAATTTTTTCCCGTCCTATCCGTTATTTTTATTAATATTAATATAATTAAAATATAATTAAACTCCGTTATTTTATTTATTCTTACGTTATAAAGTAAAATTATTATCCGGAAAACTCCTAACCTCTCTAAAATCTCCGTAGTTTCCTTTCTAAATTCCGATCCGCCGTTTACTATTATAATTAAAAGGTAACCCTATTTAAAGATAAATATTATATAAAATAAAGTTCTTAACCCTAAAAGCTTTACCTAAATTTAAGATTTTTATTTTTAAATATTTAATTAAATTATCCCTCGCCTTTAAAAAATAAGTTTTTTTTCCGGAAACCGTTAGTAAAAATTAAATATTTAAATACTATTTTATAAATAAAGTAATTAAAAGTTTAGTATATAAATACTAATCCTCCTAACGCTTCGGGCTCTATTATTAATATTACTTATATATTTTAATTTAAGCCTTAACGCTAACCTATATACCTTTCTAAAAATAATTTTTTACTATTTAGGCGTAAATAGTTTCTCGTCCTTTATAGCCTATCTTATTATAATACGTATTAAAGACTTTTTTTCGCTCGATTAAAGGGTTAATAATATTTTTAAGGGAAAAACCTATTTTATTTAGTTTAAAGAATAAAACTTTATTTTCGAAAATTATTTTTAAGGCGTTATTCTTAATAGTTTAAACGTTAAATTTCGTTTTAGCCCTTAACTCCGTACTAATCGCGAGGAACTTAGCGATAATATAAAAGTAAGGAGACTATAGTCCTTTTAAGTAAAGGCTTTATTTAATAATTTTCTTTTTCTTTTTCTTAATATTTATCTATTAAATATTTATTTTTTAAATATTATTTTTCTAAATCCTTATATTAACTTTATTATTAATATTTAATTTTAATTCCTTTTCCTTTAAATTAAAAGCGTTAAATAATTTTCTTAATAATACGTCTATTATAAAGTTTTTACTTTTAAAAATATAAATAATAATAAAGTCGAAGAGTTTAATTTATTTTAACTATTTTATTATTAAGGTACCGGAAACGTTATTAGCCGCCTCTTAAACTTAATAGACTACTATTTAAATATCCGTTTCTACCGTAAAATATATCCCGAAAAAATACCTTCTAAATCTCTTTAAAGTATATAATAGTCCTTTTAACTCTTTTTTAATAATATTATATTTCTATTTAACTAGGCTTTAAATATTACTTTTAAACTAATAAAAGTACCGTTTTCTATTAAGTTTTACTTATTTAATTACCGTTCCTTATCCCGTTAAACTTATATTAAAAATAATAAAAATTCTACTAAAACGGTTATTATTAAACGTTAAAGAAGCTAAATATAATACTTTTATAATTAAAAATATAAATTACTTTATCGTACTTTATTAAATTTCTATCTATTTTTATTTCGTATCTTTCTTTATTAAAAAATATAGCGGGATTATAATTAAATTAAAGAAAAGTACTTATAGTTAATAGTAACCGGTAATCTTTAAAAAAATATAAATATTCTTTAAATTATAATAAATTTACTATTCCTTTATTTTTATTATTTTTATTTAATTAGGAAAGCGTCCGTTTAGTATATAGGAATAGCTAAGGATAATAGTTTTTCGTTTATATTAAAAGGATTTTATAATTATAATTATAGTTTTTATAAACTTATAGTTAAATAAAACTATATCGATATTCTTTAAGTACTTTAAGACTTACTTCTTAACTTCTAGCCTTTTTTCTTTATTATTATAGTCCTACCTTAACCTTTTTACTATAATATTATTTAGGTATAGCCGATATACCTATAGGATAAAATCTTAAAAAACTTTAATTACGGCTTTTTAAAATTAAATTACCGAGTTAATAACTCCTTAAGGTAAAGTATATATTTTAAATAAACTAATAAATATCGCGAAAGTAATAAAGTTCCGGTTCGTTAAAGTTAATTTAATTTAATTATATTTAAAGAAAAATTTAAGTAAAAAGGTAATAAAGTACCCTTTAAAATCTTTATTAAACTCCTTAATATTTAAAGGAATAAAGGTATTTCGTTATATAACTTTATTATATTTTTAAATATCGTTAATTAAACGGAAATTATTATTTTTTTTCTTTATTAAAAACTAATTATTACGGTAAGGACTATACGTTTCCTTAATAATATTTCTTTTAACTTATTTCTTAAAGAATTCAATAACTTTCTTTATAAATAGTTTTAAAATTAAAATAAATTTACTTTACTATATATTATAAAAAATAGTTTTAATATATTAAGTAAGGAAAATCTCTTTAAAGATCCGTTTATATTCAGTAAAATCCTAAACTAAAATAACTTTTCTTACGAATAAAATATTAAAAATATTTTAATTTTTTAATTTATTAAAATATTAATAGTTTATTTAATTAAATTAATTAACTATTCCGAAGTAAAGTATAACCCTTTAATTACTTTAAAAAACTTAAGAATTATAATATTATTAAATTTTAAATTATATTATAGGGATTTTTTAATTATTATTTATCTCCTCGCTTTCTAGTTCGAATTTCCCTTAGGAGTATTATTATTTAACTTAATATTATTAATTAACTTTACCTTTTTATTTATTCTTTTATATATTATTATAATAATAATAATCTCCGTAAACGTTAATTACGCTTACTTAAAAATAATAATTAAACTAATTTTAATATTATTTTTTTTCTTAAAAAGGAGTAAGGGTAAAGGCAAATAACGTTTATATAACTATATAGTAAAGAGATTACGTTAACTTAGTTAAATAAAGGATTAATTAAATATCTTTAAATATATAAATATAATATTAAACTTAAATAGGGTTACTATATTAATCGCTTAATTAAATAATAATAATATTTTTAATAATAGTAGCGATAGTAATATTAATAATATTAAATATAAATTTATTATAAAGGTCGGCAATAATAATTATTTTTTCTTAAAGATTTTATCTAAAGTTAAAATTTTTATTATAATTTCCACTTTTTTAAGCTAAAATAAAGACTTTTCCTTTTAACGTCCTTTTTTTCTTTCTCTTTAATTATTAATATTCTTTCTTCCCTTACTCTTAATATTCTTTTTTTTTTATTTTTATAAAAAATAATATTAAACGTTAAATAATAATTTAATAATAATAAATTTAACTTTCCTAAAATAAAATTAAGTAAAGAACGCTTAATTCCCTTATTTAGTCCTTTAATTACTTTATCCCTTTCTTTTAGCTCCTCCGTTACTTACTTAAAAATAAATACTTTATTATTAATTAATTCCTTAAATATTTATAAAAATTAGTTAGCGGGAAAGGTATTACCTTAATCCTTACTATTATATTTTACTTTTATTTTATTAATTATTTCTTTCTTTATTATATAAACTTTAATTAACTTTCCTTTATATAATATATTTACGCTAATTATATAGCCCTTTATAAAATTAAAGGTAAAGCTTATATTTATAAAGAACGGGATTCCTAATAATAAATTATAAAAACTTAAAGTTTTAATATTATTAATAATAAAAAATTAATATAAAATTAAAACCCTAATTAGTATTATTAAAGCCTAAGTCTTACCTATAAATATAACCGGATTTCTATAAAGGCCTTTAAACTATAAGTTAATTAATATTATTAATAAATAAAATCTTTTAGCTATAACCCTATTAATTAAATTATATTCGGAACCTATATTTAATATTATTAGTATTTTCTTTAAAATTAATAAAACGAAGTTATAGTATAGTAATAAAACGTTATAAATATAAATAACGGCTTTTAGGAAAGTTCGTTTATTACCGGAAAGCCGGTTAATAAATATAGATAGTAAAGTCCGTAATCGCTTTTTTAAACTATTACTTAATTAAACTTTACCCTCGATAATTCTCTTTTAAATACCTCCCTTAATTATATTATACTTACTACCTATTATAATACTATATAAAGCGGGAACTATTTTCCTTTTATTAAATAAAGGAATTTCGTTATATTTAGCTATTTAAAAATTTATTTAAACCGTTAATAATAAAGCCTTCCCTTTCTATAAAACTTCTTTCTTTTTATTTAAAGTACTTTTAAAAGATCTACGTTATTCGATTACTTTAATATCTTTAATTATATTTTTTATATAGTTTATTAACCGGTAAATAAATATAGGTAAAACCCTATAATATTTTTTTAATATAAATTTAGTTTAACCGTAAACGTACTTTTTAGCTTTTTCGGTAATATAATTTTTAAGGTCCTTTACTTTACTATTAGGTAACTTTAAGCTACTCCGGACTCTATCTTTTTAATTAAACGAAATTCCTTCTTTAATTACCTTTAGTTTTTTTTACGTAAGGGTAAATATTACTTTTAGATTTTTAATTAAAGCTAGATTATTTATATTTTTTTCCGGTATATCCTCGATCCTTATTTTTTTCGCTCTTTACGCGCTTACTCTTACTTTTATCTCTTAATTATAAACGATTATTAAGACTTTATTAAAGCTCTTTAAAATACTTTTAGGTAATTACTTTTTTATTAAATAACGTTATAAAATATTTTTAATAATATAATTATTAATTAAATTTTTATTAAATAGTTTATAAAGTTTAAAGTACCTATAAATCCTATTTAATATAATATTTATAGCCCTAGCTATTTAAATAATTATTTACTCTTTTCTTTTAATTAAAAAGACTTTAAGCCTATATTTTTTACCCTTACGAGCTTCCTAATATTTAATTTATTTCGTATAAACTTTATAGGCCCTATTTAGTTTTAATTTTAATAAAATTATAACGTAAATTAAATTATTTACTTTCCTTTTACGCTACGCTTTTTTTATATTTTTTTAATTAAACTATATTTTTTTACTATTTAATTATTTTTTTTTATTAATATATACTTTACTTCCTTTAATATAGTATAGTTCTTATACCTTATTATATTTTTTCTTTAAATACTTTATTAACTTAGCGTAATAGTTAGACTTACCGTATTAAAAGTACTTTTTTAATAGCGGAGGACTATTACGGTATTACTTTCTTAATTTTCGGAACTAAGTTTTAATATTAATTATAAAGAAAATATTAAAGGATAAATTTATTTCCCTATTAAAGCTAATACTAAAATCCGGAAAGTAAAGTATTTAATCTTCTAAATATTAAATATAGGTCTTTATTACCTTAGATTTACTATTTCCCGATATAAAAAAGCCGCCGTAAATATTTACCTTTAAATATTATAATATTAATTTTTTATTTATTATAGCGTTAACCGCTATATACTAATTAAGTACTTCCGCCGCTTAATTAAAGGTAATAAAGAAGGGTATAATAATTAATTTATTTTCTTTATAGATTTTTCTTTTTATATTATATTTATTTTCGATTATATTATTAATTTAATCGCTTTAAATAATAAAATTTATAAATTTTAAGCGACGTTTAGATCCTTCTCGGTTAATAAAGGTTATTTTTATAGATTCGGAAAATTTTATTTAAAAATAGTTAGTAACTTTAGCTCTTACTACCTCTTTCTCCTTAATCGGTATTTAAAAAAGTAATTTAAAATAATTAAAAATAACCTTTTTTAACTCGCTTACTTTTTTAAAAATAACCTTAATATAAAAGTTATTTAATTCCCTATAAATATTTTTTTTTTATTAAAAATTATATATTTTAAAAAAATATTTAAAGCGAGTAATTAAAATAAATTAAATATTAATAAATATAAATAAGTTTATATATTTATCGATTTATTTTCTTATATCGAAATTATATTAAAATTTAAATTTATAAATATTAAAAGTAAATTCTATAACCTAATACTTTTTATAGGTATTCTTAAAACGCTTTAAATATTCCGTAAAATATTTATTTTTAAAGTTACTTTTAAAACCGACTTTCTTCGGATTAAGGAATTTACGTTAAGGAAAGTATATAAATACTATAGAATAGGGGGTCGGCCGATTAAACGTAAGGGATTTTTAAAAGTAATAGTAATCGGGATAAGCTCCTATAGAATAAAAGTATTCGGGTTATTAAAATTAATATACGAATTTAAAAAAAAAAAAGCGAGATATTTAATCTATTAAATAAAAGCCGCTATATAATTCTTAATAATAGAATTTAGATTAGTATAAGGTCTACTTAATATATTAAAAGCGTTAGAATTTATAATTAAATTACTTTAATTAAAAAAAGGGTAAAGAATTTTAATATTTTTATAACGAATATAGTCTATAATTAAGGAAAGGATAAATAATAATAATTTTAAAAATTTAATTATTAAGTTAATCGTTTTTATTACAGAACGAGCTATAGGAGCTTAATATACTTAATTATTATTAAGAAAGTTAATTAAAATAATAAATAAAATATTATCGGATATATCGATAATTAATAATTATTATTACGTTTACGTTAATAATATAATTTTTTCTTTATATATATTATTAAAAATAGGAAAACGGTTATCTTTTATAATTTTAGTAAGTAAAAAAAAATTACTTTTATTTAAATTAAAAAAAACGGATCTTTCTTTCTTTATTTTTAAATCCCTATTATCTTAAATTAAGTTAAACTAAAAACCCCCTCGATTATTTATTACCGCTAAATAATACGCTAAGAGGATTTTTTTTAATTAAAGATAAAAAAAAACTTTAATAATTACTACCGAAATAAAATCTATTAACGAACTAATCTCGATTAATATTCTTAATTTACTTTTAGGTCTTACCCGGATTATATATTTAATTTTTTATACGTAAGTAAAAAATTAAATATTTAATCTATAATAAAAAATATAGGTTTAATTAAATAAATAATAATTATTTTTATCGAACCTTACGGAGTTTAATAAAGTTATTAGTATTTATTATTATTCTTAGTTTTATATTTCCTTTAATACTTAAGACTTTTAAATTTAGTTTAGACCTTAAGCTTTATTTAACCCGGGCACGACCTCTATTTAAAATAATAAAAAAATATATAAACTAACTATAATACTATAAATATGCCTTTAATAGGGTCTCTAAATAGACATACCTACGTAATAGTAGCTCGCTCGTAAGCCGCACTCCACGTAGGATAAAGAAAAGACTCTATAGGCTCGCAGACCATATAATAAGCACCTAATCGGCCTAATTAAAGGGCCAGAATTGCCTACACGCGTGCAAGGCATAAAAATATAAAGAAATAAAAGTCGATAATCTATTTAAAATAGAATATCCGAAGAAGACCGCTTATATATATAACCCCTGAACCCCCGAGAGCCCTACTTTCTTACTTAAACCCTTAGGCCTGTAGCCGCACCCTAAACTAATATAAAGTATTACGCCTCTATTAATTAACTCTATAACCTAAATATTAACGGTAACGGATAATTATTTCTTACCGTTTCGTTATTTAGCTAACGGTAATCTATATATAGTTATAAACTACTATTTTTTTTTAATACGAAAAATATAGGATATCCTATTAGCGATATAGATTCCCTAATATATCCTTTCTTTAAATTCTTCTTTAAATACTTTTATAGATCCTTACTTTACTTATTTTTAATATAGTAGACCTTAAATAGCCGTAGTTTAGTTTTCTCTTTTAATTTAATTTCGTAGTTTTACGGTCCTCGCTTTAGAAACCCTTTTAAATATTTAACCGTAAAGGTTAAGTATCTTCGATATTCTACCGGTACTACCTTTTTCTTACCTTTTTCTATATTATTATAGTAGGTATACTTATTAACCTCCGATATCTTTACTAACGTTATTAACTTTATTTCTTCGATCTTACTACCTATATCGATAAAATATACTATTACTTTCTATATTCCTTACGGTAGTACCGTAGAGGGTACTTATCCTATACTTTACTCCGTACGTACTTTTAATTTTTTATCGCTAATTAGATACTTTTAAGGTTCTTTTAGTCGTAAGTAGCTACTATCCCTTTAATCGATATTTAAATTATAGTCTTTATATTATAATTACCTTAGGATTATATCCTTCGAGGGTCCTATATCTATAATATTAAATATAATTAATATTGCTTTTTCTTCGATTATAATATCTAAAGATAGTATTTCTTTATAAACCTTTTACGTAGAAAATAGTTTTTATATAACGATTTATTCCTTCTTTTTCTTCTATAGTATACGGGCTTAGTATACGAACTATAGCGAAATTAAGTTCGTTTCCGCACTACCGTTTACTAATACTATTACCTAGAGATCCCTCTATCGTATAGTAACCTAAAAACGTTTATTTTTCTTACCTTCTCCCTATACGGTAGCGACCTTACTAACAAACGCCGGGTTATTATTTTATACCTTTACCTTATACTAATACTTTTAAAAATATTATTCGTAGTTCGTTAAAAGTTAACGGCCCCTGCGAAGGGCCGCGAGTCGTTTCCTAAGCGGTTATATTATTTAAAAACGTTTTTTTACCCCGGGTTATTTAGTAACGTAAAGTCTTTTAACTATACCCGCTTAACTTTTTTTTATTTTCCGTTTTTAATATTTTTTTATATTTATATTCGATAGCGGTTCTTTTACTTAGTCTTAAGCGTTTTAGCTTAATAATATCGTTTAACCTTTTCCTATAAATATATAGCGTAATTTAGATTTAGGTACTATCCTAATACTACTTCCTCCTATAAGCGTATACTATCGTTTATATTCTAACCGTTTATATATTTAACGTAGCACTTCGTATACCTTAATATAATTTATATAACCTAAAGGCTATCCTTTAATTTAACCGGATCTTAAACCTTTTATAAGATATAGTTATTTAGGTCCTCCTATTAAGCCTTTTTTTATTAAACTATAATTTTTTTAATTAATTATAGTTTACCCTCCTTATTTACTTTATATACCGGCTAGTAACTATATAGCGATTTACTTTAGTAGTACTTTATATATCTATATATAATATATTAAAAGTAAAGTACTTTCCGGTATTCCGGATATATAGGATAAAGCTATACCGTATTTCCCTTATAGGGTATATATTATATAAGTATTAATATATCCTTTAATAACTTTGCGATCCCGATATTAGCGATTTTCCTGCCTTTCTAATATTTTTTTTAGCTTTTATATAAAAGCTTTATAAACTATAATATATCTTATAAAATAGTAATTCTATACTTATTATATTACCTCTCTAATATCGTTTATTTAGTAAGTCTTTACGCGAGATCCTCATCTTTAGCGACTTTTATAGTAACTTCTATAGCGATCTATATTATTTAATCCTATAATATTTATATTTAAAGATCTCCTTCCTTATACTTTACTTTCAGCCTTTTTAGTATTTCCTTTACTTCCTAAAACTCTATATTTTCTTATCCGGTATATTAGTTAAAGTTTTTTTTAGAATTTATTATTCCGCTTTACTAATACCTATAACGAACCCCTATTTAGAACCTCTAAAAGGAATATTAGTTAAAGGCACTTCTAAATAATCTTAGTTCGGTATAGCTAAATAATATATAATAATAGCTTTTTTTAATTATAATAGTTTAATATTAACGATTATAACTTATATTATATATTACGGAACTATCTATCTACGCTAGCTAGTTCCTCCGTATATATAGACCTTAAAACCCTAAAGTATTTACTTTACTATAGCCTCGATTACTTTTAGTACTTTATATTCTATAAACTACTTATAAACCTTAATATTATAATACTTTTATTTATACCTAATTAGCCGTCCCTCTAACCTCCTTAATAATCGGCTAAGCGCCCTATGCCCTGTATATAGCGTAACTTATTATTAATTTAACTATAATATAATACCTTTCCTTCTAAGTTAACGTCCCGACAACTATATTTTTAAAATAATATTTATATCTTTACTTCCTTTATATTTTTATAGTACGTCCCTTCTTTTTCTATCCTAACTATTATATTTAATCGTATAAGGAAATCGATTCGTATAAGTAGCGACCGTCGCCGTAATTAAATATAGTTCTTTACGAAATTTAATTTCGTAATACTTAAATATATTTATTATAAAGAAAATAATCTTTAACGTATAGTTTCTCCTCGATATAATCGGTACCTTTTATATATTAATTTTAGCCGCTCTTACTATAACGTTTATAACGTAAATCGTAAGTCCTTTCTCGACCCTTTCTTTTTCTTTTTAACCGGTTCCGTAGTCCGTCCTTTAATTAAAGAGAAGGAACGCTTAAATACTAAAAAGTAAATTACTTTAAATAAGCTTTTTTATCTCGAAATATAATTACGTACCTTTAAGGTTCGAGCCTTTATTACTTTTTATTATAAATCCCGGCTCCTTAAAGAGGAAAAGAAAGAGGCTTCCGCGCGGTTTATTACCCTATATAGCCCGCCGGTAACGGATACCTCCGCTACTTCTTTTTCCACTACCGCTCTTTCTTTTACTACCGCTCCTCCTTCCGACTTTTTTTTCCTAGATCCCTCCCTAGGCCTTAACTAGCCTTCGGATTTTCTTTTAAACTTTAGTATTACCGGTCTTTCCTTCCTAACCGCGTTAAATATTATTAATAGCGTACCTTTTACTTTCCGAAGTACCTAAAATATATAATATTATTTATATTTAATCCTTTTTATACTTTTTAACTTTATAATATAGTATATAGTACGTCGATTATTCCGTTAAAGGTATAAGTTCGATTCCTATTAAAGTTCTTTTAGCTTTATTTTATAGCTATTTAATTATAGGCTAAGGCTAAATCTTTTTATTTATTTAAGCTTTAGTGGGTCCGAATATTATTAGTAAACTTCTTTTTATTTATTTAAATAATTAAAGTATACCTATAATTCCTATAAATTATTTATAGTTAAATATTTTAATTAAGTAATTAAATACTTTAATTAACCTTTATTAAACGGTAAATTTAGTATTTTTTCTATATTATATTTCTTTTTTTTATTTTCCGCTATTACCTATATATTAGCCTTATTTATATATAATATAGGTTTTAAAAGTAAAATATAAAAAGTATATAACTGTAAACGTATTATATTAAATAGTTTTAATTTAAATACTGTTTTCGATATTTTTCTTTTAACCTTAAATAGTCTTACTTTCTTATAATTTAGCTTTTTATTAAGTTTTTTAATACGTAAATTATATATAAAAAGAAATATTATATTTCCCTTTTTAAAGCGAGGTCCCTCGAGCCTTTTAATATTATAGTATTTCTGTTTTTTTTTCTTTATAAACTTTAGTTTTTACTTAAATTTACTGTAAAATATATATATTTTATTTACTTTAACCCTAACCTTAAGTACTTTAACCGTAGGTCCCTACCGTAAGTTTACTTCGTAATCGAAATTCGTAAAAAATAATATAGTTTTAATTGTTTTAATTAACGATATATTATATATTAATTATACCGTAAATAATAATTTAATTTAATTATTTTATTCGAAATTAATATAATTCCGTAAATATTATTTTACGATTTAATTAAGCTATTCCGTTTAACAGTCCGTTTAAAGGTAATAAACCGAAAACGCTTTACTTATTACCCCTAGCCTCGTTATTAATATTCTTTAAAATTTCGATATAAATTTAATATTACGGTCTATAATAAATTCCTTTAGCTATATATATATTAATATAATATATTATAATACTATATCCGTTAATTATTTTATTAATTAAATTTCTTTATAAAGTAGAAAGTATATTTATTTAATAAGTTTATCGACTACCGTTAATATATTATTATATTTAACGTTAATTACTATATTTTTAAACTTTAATAATTTAATAATAAAGTTTATTATAATTAAATTTTATAGCCGTTCTATTACCGGTAATAGCTTTAGAAATCTATAGAGCTTATACTTCGTAACCCTCGTTTTCTCGTACGTATAGTATAATTAAATAACTTTTTTAATATTATCCTTAATCCTTAATTAATTAAAGTACTACTTAATTTTTTTTATAATCTTAATAATACCTATATATCCTCCGAACTTTAATACGTAAATTTTTATTACTAATACCGTTCTATTATTTAGCTTTACGTACGCTCGATTCCTATACTATAGTTTTCCCTAATTATCTTTTTAAATACTCTATAGCTCTAATTTTTCCTATTAGTATTACTTTATAATATTATTATTTAACTTCCCTTAATATTTATTAAAAATAACTTTTTTATAATATATTATATAATACTTTATTTATAGCTATAATAAATATTTAAAAGTACTATTTAACGCTTTCTTAAATAATAATAGTAATTCCTTAAGTATATTCTTATAGTAATCGGCTTACTAACTAAATACGTTTACCTTAATCCTTTCCGAACCCTTTTTATAATTAATTTAAAAATTAAATTAAAAAAAAAAACTTTAATTATTATATTTACTATACGTTAAGGACCTTCGTAATAATAAAGTACCGTAGATTTTTATAATCTATATAAACCTATATTTTATATTTAGTACCGTTAAAGTATAACCTTTATTTCTTAAACGCTTCGATAATAGTAAATAACTCTTTATCGTAAATCAAGTAGTTTTAACGTATTTCCTCGAGTTTCTTCGAAAAAAAGGTTACTAGGTATAGCTTACCGTCGTTGTCTTGCTACCTTAATTATTTACTAATTATATAATTTAATATATTTACCTCGACCTCGAATAATCGATTAGGGTTTAATAATTTAAGTATTGGGTCCTTTAAAATAGCTTCTTTTAGTTTCCGGAAAGCCTATTTTTTTTCCTACCCTTACCAAAACTTTATATCCTTTTTAATTAAATAATTAAATAATTTTATAATATTTATATAACTTTAAATAAATATTTAATAAAAGTTTATAAATCCTAAAAATTCCTTAATATATATTTATAACTATAGTATAGGTTAGTCTTTAACTATTATAATTTTCCTAAACTCTATACGAACCTTACTTAATAATATTAAATATCTTAAATATATTATCTTTTATATATAAAACTCGCTTTTTTCTTTATTAATTAAAAGTCCGGCTCCGTATAACGCATTAAGTATTTCTCGTATATATTATTTATATTTCTCTAAAGTATATAAATAAATAAAAACGTTATTAAAATAGTATATTATAATTTTATCGAGGTACTTCCGTATTATATAATTAATAAAAAATTAAAACGTTATAGATATATTAGTTAGCCTAAATAGTATTATAAAATATTCGAAATAACTATAGGGTATACGAAACGCTATTTTCTATTCGTTTCCTTCTTTAATCTATATATAAAGATACCTAATAAATATATTTAAGTATATAAAGTATTATACCTTTATTAATTAATTTTATAATTTAAATATTAATAATAGCGGGTAATTATTTTTTACCGTTTTATTATTTAATTAACGGTAGTTTATATATAATCGTAAGTTACTATCTTTCTTTAATACGAAAAATATAAAGTATCCTATTAGCAATATAGACTCTTTAATATATCTTTTCTTTAGATTCTCGTTTAAATACTTCCGTAGTTCCTTACTTTACTTATCGTTAATATAGTAGACCTTAAATAACTATAATTTAATTTTTTTTTTTAACTTAATTTTATAGTCCTACGGTCCTCGCTTTAAAAGCCTTTTTAAATATTTAACCGTAAAAGTTAAATATCTTTAATATTCTATTAATATTACTTTTTTTTTACCTTTCTCTACGTTATTATAATAAATATATTTATTAACCTCCGATATTTCTACTAACGTCGTTAACCTTATTTCTTCGATTTTACTATTTATATCGATAGAATATATTATTACTTTCTATATTCCTTACGGTAGTACCGTAAAAGGTATTTATTCTATACTTTACTCCGTACGTATTTCTGATTTTCTATCGTTAATTAAATACTTTTAAGGCTCTTTTAATTATAAGTAATTACTATTCCTTTAATCGATATTTAAATTATAATCTTTATACTATAGTTACTTTAAGATTATATCCTTCGAGGGTTCTATATTTATAATATCGAATATAATTAATATTATTTTTTTTTCGACTATAATATTTAAGGGTAATATTTCCTTATAAACCTTTTATATAGGAAATAGTCCTTATATAACGATTTTTTTTTTTATAGTATATAGGCTTAATATACGAATTATAGTAAAATTAAATTCGTCTTTATACTACCGTCTACTAATATTATTACCTAAAGATCCCTTTATCGTATAGTAATTTAGAGGCATTTATTTTTTTTACTTTTTCCTTATACGATAGCGACCTCGCTAACGAGCGCCGGGTTATTATTTTATACTTTTACTTTATACCGATACTTTCGAAGATATTATTTATAATCCGTTAAAGGTTAATAGTCTCCGCGAAGAGCCGCGAGTCGTTTCCTAAGCGGTTATATCGTTTAAAAACGTCCTTTTACTCCGAATTAATTAATAATATAAAGTCTTTTAATTATACCCGCCTAGCTTCCTCCTATTTTCTATTTCTAATATTTTTTTATATTTATACTCGATAGCGGTTTTTCTATTTAGTTTTAAACGTTTTAGCTTAATAATATCGTTTAACTTTCTTTCGTAGATATATAATATAGTTTAGGCTTTAATATTATCCTAGTACTACTTTTTTCTACGAACGTATACTATCGTTTATATTTTAACCGTTTATATATTCGACGTAGTACCTCGTATATTTTAATATAATTTATATTACTTAAAGGCTATTCTTTAATTTAATTAGGTTTTAAACCTTTTATAAAATATAATCGTTTAAGTCCTTTTATTAAATTTTTTTTTACCGGGCTATAGTCCTTTTAATTAACTATAGCTTACCTTCCTTACTTACCTTACGTATCGGCTAGTAGCCGTATAATAACTTACTTTAATAGTATTTTATATATCTATATATAATATACTAGAACTAAAGTACTTTTTAATACTCTAGATACCTAAAATAAAGCTATACGGTATTTCCCTTATAAGGTATATACTATATAAATATTAATATATTCCCTAATAGCTTCGCGATCCCGATATTAACGACCTTCTTACTTTTTTAATACTTTTTCTAGCTTTTATATAAAAGCTTTATAAATTATAATATATTTTATAAAATAGTAATTCCGTATTTACTATATTATATTTTTAATATCGTTTACTTAATAAGTCTTTACGTAAGACCTTTACCCTTAACGACTTTTATAATAACTTTTATAGCGATCTATACTATTTAATCCCATAATATTTATATTTAAAAATCTCTTTCCTTATATTCTACCTTTAGCCTTTTTAATATTTCTTTTACTTCCTAAAACTTTTTATTTTCTTATCCGGTATACTAATTAGAGTTTTCTTCGGAGCTTACCGTTCCGCTTTATTAATATTTAATAACTATTACCTTTATAACTTTCGGTCCTTTCGATATAATAATTAATACGATTTCTTTTTTCTATCCGAGCCGTTTAAGTACCCTATAATCCTTTTTAAAGTATCCTACTTTACTATAGTTAAAATACTTAAGGTTATCTTTACCTTAGCCTCGGCTTTATAACCTTTATTATTATATAATATCGACGTTTATTGGTCCTAAATATATAATACCGGAGTAGTTAATGCTAAAGTATCTCCGTTTATATTTATCGTTAAAGCGGTTATTATTAAAGTATTTTCTATAGTTATTATTATAATTACTTTTACCGTTACTTCCTTTTTTCTTTATATAATACTTAAATTACCGATCGTCGATCCGTATAGCTATAGCGATATATTTATTAATAATATTAAGCCTCGACTTTTTATACAATTTATCCTTTACTTTATTTTTAAGGCTATAGTAAAAAAGCTATATTAACCTTTTATTATTAATAGTATTACATAGGTTATCGATTTTAAATTAAGCCGTATAGTCGGCTACCGAGCGTATTTAGCGTAGATTTAAGAGTCTATCTTACGTACGCTTTGCTTTATTATACTCCCTAAATACCTTTTTAAGCTTAACTTTAAAGGTACGATAGTTCTTAAAATACTTTATAGTAATTTTCTTTTAATCCTTTAGCTCTTATTAATAATAATCGTCGAGGATAGGCTCGAATTACGTAAGAGCCTTATTTTTAAGCCTAATAGCCGCGAAAATTACTTTTAACTTTTCGTTAATAAATTAATTTAAATATTAACGAAAATAGGTTTTAAATTAAATTAAGAATCTTTTAAGCTTTACCTTTTCTCCTTTATAATACTCCGGTATTAGGAGCTTAATAGTCGATTTAAATATAATCGAAATAACGAAAATTTACCTCCGGGTTTACTAAACTTTATCCTCGAGCTCTTTAAAACGCTTAATAACCTACTTTGCGGTAGAAGGTATAGGTCTAACGGAAAGTCTTTTAGCGCTTAAGCTAGGCGGGACGCCTTATATTTAAACGTTTTTAAGTCCGGCTATAATAGTAAAAAAATACTTTTAATTTATTCGTAATAAAGTTAAAGTAAGTATATAATATATAACGAACCTCTATTTAAAATCTCTAAAAGGGACATTAGTTAAAGGCACTTTTAAATAATTTTAATTCGGTATAATTAAATAATATATAATAATAGTTTATTTTAATTATAATAGTTTAATATTAACGATTATAATTTATATTATATATTACGGAACTATTTATTTATATTAGTTAGTTCCTCTATATATATAGACCTTGGAACCTTAAGGTGCTCGCCCTGCTACGGCCTCGATTACTCCTAGCACTTTGCATCCTGCAGACTACTTGTAAACCTTAGCACTATAGTACTTTTGTCTATGCCTGATTAGCCGTCCTCCTAACCTCTTTAATAATCGGCTGGGCGCCCTACGCTCTATATATAGCGTAGCCTGCTATTGGTTTAACTGTAATAATACCCGATAGTTACTACTTTTATAACCCTTAGTCTTTTCGATATAATAATTAATATAATTTCCTTTTTCTATCCGAGCCGTTTAAGTACCTTATAGTCTTTCTTAAAGTATTTTACTTTACCGTAATTAAAATATTTAAAGTTATCTTTACTTTAGCCTCGGCTTTACGGCCTTTACTACTATATAATATCGATATTTATCGGTCCTAAATATATAATACCGGAGTAACTAATATTAAAATATCTTTATTTACGCTTATCGTTAAAGCGGTTACCGTTAAAGTATTTCTTATAATTATTATTATAGTTACCCTTACCGTTATTTCCTTTCTTTTTTATACGATACTCGAATTAACGATCGTTAATCCGTATAGCTATAGTAATATACTTATCGATAATATCGGGCCTTAACTTTTTATATAACTTATCTTTTATTTTATCCTTAAAGCTATAGTAAAGGAACTATATTAATCTTTTATCGTTAATAGCGTTACGTAAGTTATTAATTTTAAATTAAGCCGCGTAATCGGTTATTAAGCGCGTTTAATATAAATTTAAAAGTCTATCTTACGTATACTTTACTTTATTATACTCCCTAAATATTTCCTTAAGCTTAGCTTTAAAGGTATAATAATTTTTAAAGTACTTTATAATAATTTTTTTTTAATACTTTAACTTATACTTATAATAGTTGTTAAGGATAGGCTTAAACTATACGAAAGCTTTATCTTCGAGCTTAATAGCCGTAAAAATTACTTTCGATTTTTTATTAATAAACTAATTTAGGTATTAACGAAAATAAGTTTTAAATTAAATTAAAAATCTTCTAAACTTTATTTTTTTTCCTTTATAGCGTTCCGGTATTAAAAGCTTTATAGTCGACTTAAATACAGTTAAAATAGCGAAAATTTATTTCCGGATTTATTAAGCTTTATCCTTAAGTTCCTTAAGACGCTTAATAACTTACTTTACGGTAAAAGGTATAGGTTTAGCGGAAAGTCCTTCGGCGCCTAGGCTAAACAAGACGCCTCCTATTTAAATATTTTTAAGTCCGCCTATAGTAATAAAAAGACGCCTTTAATTTATGTATAATAAAGTTAAAGTAAATATATAACGTATAATAAACCCTTATCCAAAACCTTTAAAAGGGATACTAGTTAAAGGTATTTCTAAATAATTTTAATTCGGTATAATTAAATAGTATATAATAATAGCTTATTTTAATTATAATAGTTTAATACTAACGATTATAACTTATATTATATACTACGGAATTATCTATCTACGTTAGCTAGTTCCTCCGTATATATAGACCTTAGAACCCTAAAGTGCTCGCCCTACTACGGCCTCGATCATTCCTAGCACATTGCATCCTGCAATGTGCTCGTCGTGCTATACCTCTAATTACCCTTAGCACTTTATATCCTACAGACTGCTCGTGAGCCTTAGCACTATAATACTTTTGTCTATACTTAATTGGCCGTCCCCTAACCTCCTTAATAATCGGCTGGGCGCCCCACGCCCTATATATAGCGTAGCCTGCTATTAGTTTAACTATAATATATATAGACCTTATACTAAGCTTAGTACTATCCTAGATCGATTAACTTAACTATCGATTCTATCGATACTATTCCTTTTGGGATTGACTCTTCTAGATCGATCCTCGATCTTAATAATTTTATTTTGATTAATCCTTATTCCTATACTAACGATTGGTCCGTAGTGCGCCCGCGCCCTACTAAGTATTAAGCTATAATAAAATACTAATTATTAATCTTCGACGGTTACGAAAGTTACTATTCGACCGAATTCGAGCGTTACTATTAATAGAATAATATTATTACGCTCTATATACTTCTATATTCTATATACTACTTTTAACTACTCGATATCGGCTATTTTAAGCTATTAAAGCAGGCGTATAGCCGCTAGATCGAGGACTTAATATATATATATATATTAACTACGTAAGTAAGCTTGAGTTTCTCTATACTTTCCGCGAGGCCTTCTTCGCCTTTATAACGGAGAAAAATATATAGGGTAGCTTTGCGGGTACTAGCCTTATATTATACGATCTAGAGAAGGTACTTTCTAAGCTAGATATGAAGCTTCGTACGCTAATACCCTTATCCTCAAGGCCGGGCACGGCACTCCCTTGGCTCTCCTAAACACTATATAACCCTCGAAAAGCTACCTTATAGTTAGAGCTTATTAAAACTCGGATATTAAACTACTAGAGTAGCTCTCCAAGATCTATATTGGTTACTGTGGATCGATTGGCTAAAGGTACGATAACTGTAATACACGAGGTAGCTCTTCTACGTATGGAGCTCTCGGCACTGCGAAAGGCCAATAAGGCACTTAGTAAGAGACGGAAAGCCAAAAAAAACACGTGTGAGGCTTGAAGGGTCACTTGCCGTACAAGAAGTACAGGATCTACTGGATTAGAAGGCTGTGGGCGAGCAGGTAATCCAGGAAAATCGACAAAGTAGTGGTGGTACAGGGGGGTCTCGTACGAAGACTCAGTGCTGTGGTATATGCGGCAAGCCTGGCCATAATGCGCGCACTTGCCAGGAGGCTGAAGAAGCCTCAGATTCAGCTGCTTCTGATGTAATTATAGTCGGTTCCTAGTGTTGTGGTCTAGCAATTGAGGATAGCTGTTGTAGGGTGGTGGAGACTGTACGACTCGCTTATATGTACGACTCGCTTATAATATACGTTACCTATGCTGGAAACTAAACGCAGTTGCACGCCCACTGGTTCTGGCATGGCTCTCTCAGAGACGTCTCCTGTCACACGGCAAAAGCCAACTACCCACAACCACCACCAACAACACTGTCGATACCACCGCAAGGAGGGGTAACTGCACGTTGTGAGCCAGTCGTCAAAGTGAGGCAGACAATCAGAAGGCATGGCGGTTATCAAAGGAAGCCCACTGGCCCTGTATGATATTGACGGACTTGGCAGCGGCCTGAGGCCAACAAGGGCACGGGCCAGGCAAGGGAGGATAAAAATACGCGTTCAGGATCACCAAGACTGTATTTTTCCTTCTTCATCTTTCAGTATCACGCTCTTCGAGGCCATTGAAGATTATTAGCCTGAATTGAACCATGAGTTCCAAGCCCTGATATTGCAGCCCTTGTCACATCTCCCGCACCAGTGACGACCGGAAAAGTAGAACTAGACCATTAGTCACGTCTCTTCAACTTTCTTCTCAGCCTCCTTTGCGCCTATTATTCTGTTAGCCTCGAATCCTTCCAACGCATTCATCTTCACTTACATGAGGGGCAATCCTCGTCGATCAAGTGAATCATGTTATGGTCTGAGCACAGTGTCTAGTGTGCTGTGCAGTAGCCTTTTTTCTTATTATGCCGACAGTTTCCCTTCCTCTTCTTCGGGCAGTGATGTGTTGTGGTCGCCCCTTTCTTCGGCATGTCTGCGTGTGTCTGGTGTGGGTTGCGCTTTGGTGGGGAGCAAAGAGGAGCGAGCCGGAACTTGGAGGCAACACAACCTTTTATCGTTTCGCGGGCTAATAGCCTAATAACGGCGAGGAGGAATGCCCAAACGAATGCCCGCTCCGGGATCCCGGCCTAGGCAGGTAGCAATGCAAGAGCAGTCATGTGTAAATCATTCGACCGATTAGCCTTCAACCGCCCCTCCTCCCACCCCCTCCTCCTCCTCGTACCCCGCCAGATCTGCCGCCGCGCGAACCTCGGCCCATTCTTGGAGCATGGCTTCTGCTTCCTTGTAATCCTCACTGGACCGGATGCCGTCGACGGCGAACCGGACGAGCCGCCGGGCAAGCCGGTACGGGGCCCCATAGGCAAGGCGAACATAGTCGGTCCCCGCCGCCTCCTCAAACTGGGCCTTGAGTTCTCGTCCCTGGGCTGTGCCCGGGTCGTCGTTGGCTGCCCGCTCGTCCTCGTCCTCGTCGTCCTGCCAAGCCCAGATCCAAAGCGGTGGGTAGCACGACAGGAAACGGGGTGCGAGAACGGCACTGTCCCAATCCAGGATGCCCGTGATCACACGGCGTGACGGATTGGAGAATGCGGTCAGATCGACGAGGATGTTACGGGGAGCCAGGTCAAGATGGGCTAGCGAGTACTGCAGGTCATTAAGCCACCCACCAAGAGCAAGCTCCCGCGCCATCCGACCAAACTCGGGCCAGAATGTTGTCAAGGGCGGCCGAGCATGCTTGACCGAAAAGAAGGCCGAGAGCCATTGGCCGGGGGGGACCTCCGACGGCGTCTTCTCGTTCTCGCCGAGTGGTGTTGCTGGCTGTGGGATTGGCGCGATGCGAACCGCCCCGTTCTCGCCGTCCAGAACAAAGCGACCCGCCATGCTGCCGCGTGCCTCGAGCATTTGAAGGAAGACGTCGCCGAGCTCGCGAGCGATGCGCAGTTTTTGGGCATGGTCGAGGGTTGGGAAACAGGAGTAGAGGTCGGTGCCGGGGATCCGACCTTGTATCATGTACGGCAGGCCGAGTGCATTCTCCTCGGTTGCGTCGAAGGTGATGGCGGCAGGCGCTGGGATTGTTGTCCGGGCGACATAGTATAGGATGGCGACCTCCTCATCGACCCGGGCGCTGTCGAATCGGGGAATTCGTACAATGTAGCGCGTCTCCCCAACAGCGGGCTGCCGTCGCGTCAGGCCGATGACGCGATGGAAACCGCCGCCTCCGAGACGCTCAACAACAAACTCGCCGGCATCCGAACCAGGCCACAGGCTGAGGGCGAGGTCCAGCACGCGCGCGCGAAAAGTAGCAAAGGGTTCGTGATCGTAAACAATCGAGGAAGAAGCCGAGGCGTCCGAAGGAGAAGAGCCGGAACGCGACATTTTGAATGGTGGGCGTTGGAGAGGGGAGGTTTGGCGCGCGAGAGCAAAGCACTTTGTGGCTGGAGGGTTCGGTGAGGGGACAAAGAGCATGCGGGATGCGGGCAAATAAATATGCGTGATAAGCCCTCTGGTATGGGGGACCCGGATTGGTTGAAACACGAATCTAGCAAAACAATTGAACGCAACGATACAAATGCAAACAAATTAAATCTAGCCCTATTAGAATGCGCTTGTCGTTTGTCTTGGGTCGCGTTTGCTTTATTATATCAATAGAGAACTCGGTGAACGCTACCTATATGTTTACTCGTGTGGTTCAACGCTTAATTACTAGCCCACCCATGAGCAACTAATGTACAAATATATCTACCAATAATAGCTAGAACATGTGTTCAAGGTAAGGTAGGTCGCTTTGTGCATTGTTTGCCCGTGGAAGGCCAATCCAATCCCGCCCTAAGCTGCAGAGAATCGGTGTCTTCACCAGCCAACCCCGCTTTCTTCACGCAAAATCTTCGTTGAGGTTCTGAACAACCGCCCTGATGCGCCGCTGATAACCTGATTCGGTTTTGGCGTCCAAAAAGAACGAGTCGTTGTAGCTGCCGCTCACTGATGCCTTGACAAGCGCCTGGAAGGACCCGTTCAGGTGGAACAAGTACAGTCGTTGTTGCTCCTGAGAGCTTGCTCGTGGATCCCCGAGTCTTACAAGTTGGTCACGGCAGTACTTGAATTTCTGATCAATCTCATGCATCAAGCCAGAAAGCTCCGCAGCAATCTGCCCAAGGAGGACCTTGCTGAGACGGCCGCGCAGCTTTCCGATTCCGAGAGAGGAGAGCGGTAGCGCCTTCCTGACTCCAGAACCGAAGAACTCGCGCATCTGCAGGCGAAGCACCTTGTCGCCGGATCGAGACTCTCCGCCTTGCTCGAAGACATGTGGAAGGCGAACCCCACCATGGCAAAGTCGACTAAATCAGCACCGGGATTCCTTCACCAAGGGTGTGAGAACGACAGGCTCTTCAAGGCATCCTACAAACACACCGGGGGCCGCGACTGCCGTGATGCGATCCCCATAAAGAACTCCAGCGCGACGCACGGGACTCGACCGACCTGGAAATCCACTACGGCATCATCGCGTCTGGAAACACGCTGGTGAAGGACGCAGCTACGCGGGATAAGGTTGCTAAGGATGTTGGAGAAAAATGCCTTTGTGTCGAGATGGAGGCGGCCGGGCTGATGAATCACTTCCCATGTCTCGTGATCAAGAGCATTTGCGACTACGCAGATTCTCACAAGAACGACCGGTGGAAATGCTATGCTTCCGAGTATAGCACTGTCTGATGCGGACGCTCACTCATCGAATAGGTTCAGATGGGCAGCGTGCCAGCTTGATACACTTGAGCGTTGCCTGGATTACGATGAGCTCGAAAGCACCCTTCATTCTCTACCACAAGATTTGGACGAAACATATTCCCGAATCCTTATCAGTATTCCGGAGGGTCGGAGAGAAAAGGCGATTCGAATCCTCTAATTCCTTACCTACTCAGGCCGGCCCTTGACAGTCCCAGAAGCGGTGGATGCAATCGCCATCCCCCTTGACGCCCATCGCCAATTTGACCCAAAATATAGACTTCCATGTCCTAACGAAATCGCAAGGTTCTGCTCAAGCTCGTCACGAGATAGTTTGGTGGGAAGACGGTGACGGAGCTTAAGTTGGCCTACTTTCCGTCAAAGAATATTTAACCTCTAAGAACACCCCAGAGCCTTTCCGATGCAGGCTTTCCGAACCGCACGCAAGGAGTTGCATAACACGATGTTGCCTAACTTACCTTTCTTGTCTGAGGACCGAAGAGCCAATCGACAAGCTTAGGGCGCAATTCCCGCTGGCGCAGTACTCGGCACAGTATTGGATGGACCACGCCAAACCTGTAGAGAGCGTGGATAATACTGCAGTGGCCAGAATGGATTTCTTCGAGAATCGCATAGCATTTACACTCTTGGGTCGTCTATTCAACGCTGACCGCCCTTGGGAGAACTCCCCTAAACCAAATACCGCATGTCCACTTTATTTCGCATCGTTGGAGGGGCTCAATACCGCTACACAGATGCTGCTGAAGAAGGATGCAGATGTCAATGCACAGGGTGGCTACTACGGCAACGCTCTCCAGGCCGCTGCCTCTAAAGGCTACAAGGAGGTCGTCCAGATGCTGCTGAAGAAGGGTGCAGACGTTAATACACGGGGTGGCAGGGATGGCAACGCTCTCCAGGCCGCTTCCTCCGAAGGTCATAATGAGATTGTCCAAATGCTGGTGGATAAGGGTGCTAGGATGAGGACGAAGGGTAGATACGTTGGTTGATATTTCGGCTGAAGGTGACTCGATGTGGCACACGAATCTAATCTAGCTGGGATATGGCGACCGGCGCACACCGGCAGACTCTAAGGGGTCAGAGAACTCTTACTCGTCTATCGTTCTCCAAGGATAGCCAGTATCTCGAGACAGACCGAGGGCTGCTGAGCATAACCGTAAACTCCGACGCTTCAAGCAGCTCTGGAGACCAGAGACCCGCCAGCGGTTTTCTCTTCGTCCGCGACGATTGGGTCACAAGAAATGGAAAGAGTGTTCTTGGCTTCCCGCGGACTATCGGGCAACATGTGCGGCGGTTCATAGTTGTACACTCATCCTAGGGCATGCCTCTGGCCAAGTAACGTTCTTTCGGTTTGCTTTTACAGAGTGATGGATTTCTGTAGTTATCGTTGCAATAACATTGTTCCCTCGTTAATAATATATTTCTAATCTTTTTATACGATAGCAGAGGCGTATAGTGGTTTAGGGTGCCGCTATAGGCTTAAAAGTATAAATAAGGAAGCGGGGCTTTCGGGGGACTTAGCAGTTTAGGGGTTATGTATATAAGCGGTCTTCTACGGACATTCTATTTTAAACAGGACAACGACTTTTATTTTCTTCGTATTTTGTGCTTTATATACGTGCGGCAATTCTAGCCCTATAATTAGGCCGATCCGGCGCTTATTATATAGCCTGCGAGCCTATAGTGTCTTTTCTTTATTTTACGTAAAGTGCGGCCTACAAGCGAGTTACTATTACGCAAGTTAATTTATTTAGAGACCTTATTGTCACAGTTAAACCAATAGCAGGCTACGCTATATGTGGGGCGTGGGGGGCCCAGCCGATTATTAAGGAAGTTAGGGGACAGCCAATCGGGCATGGACAAAAGTGCTACGGTGCTAAGGCTTACGAGCAGTCTGCAGGATGCAAAGTGCTAGGGGTAATTAGAGGTATAGTACGGCGAGCATATTGCGGGATGCAATGTGCTAGGAGTGATCGAGGCTATAGCAGGGCGAGTACCTTAAAGTTCTAAAGTCTATATATACGGAGGAACTAGCTAGTATAGATAAATAGTTTTATAATATATAATATAAGTTATAATCGTTAATATTAAACTATTATAATTAAAATAAACTATTATTATATATTATTTAGCTATACCGAACTAAGATTATTTAGAAATACCTTTAACCGATATTCCTTTTAAAAGTTCTAGATAGAAGTTCGTTATACGTTATATACTTACTTTAATTCTATTATAGATAATTAAAAGCGTTTTTTTACTACTATAGCCGAACCTAAAAACGTTTAAATAAAAAGCGTTCTATTTAGCTTAAATACTATTACGGCTTAACACCTAGTAGGGCGCAAAGCGCACCACGGACCAATCGTTAGTATATAAGTAAAGACCAATTAAAATAGGATTAGTAGGATCGAGGATCGATCTAAAAGAGCTAACTTTAAAGGTAATAGTATCGATAGGATCGAGGGTCGAGTTAATCGATCTAGAACGGTGCTAGACTTAGCGCGAGGACTATATATATAGAGAAACTAGCTAGCGTAGATAGATAGTTCCGTAATATATAATTTAAATTATATTTACGGTATTTAATATTTATATCGAGATATTTTATTATATACTATTTAGCTATACCGAACTAGGATTATTTAGAAATACTTTTAACCGATATCCCTTTTAAAGGTTCTGGATAGGGGTTCGTTATATATTATATACTTACTTTAACTCTATTACAGATAAGTTAAAAGCGTCTTTTCACTACTATAGCCGAACCTAAAAATATTTAAATAGGAAACGTCCTGCCTAGCCTAAGCGCCGAGGGACTTTCCGCTAAACTTATACCCTCTACCGTAAAGTAAATTATTAAGCGTTTTAAAGAGCTTAAGGACGAAGCTTAATAAACCCGGGAGTAGATTTTCGTTATTTCGGCTACGTTTAAATCGACTATTAAGTTTCCGGTATTAAAGTACTATAAAGGAGAAAAGGTAGAGCTTAAAGGGTTTTTAATTTAATTTAAAACCTATTTTCGTTAATACTTAAACTAATTTATTAACGAGGAGTCGAAAATAATTTTTACGGCTATTAAGCTTAAAGATAAGGCTTTTATATAATTTGAGCCTATCCTCGACGACTATTACGAATAGGAGCTAGAGGATTAAGAGAAGATTACCGTAAAATACTTTAAGAGCTATTATACCTTTAAGGCTAAGCTTAAAGAGGTATTTAGGGAGTACGATAAGGTAAAGCGCGCGTAGGGTAGACTCTTAAGTTTATATTAAACGCGCTCGGTAGCCGATTACGCGGCTTAATTTAAAATCGATAGCCTATATAATATTATTAACGATAAAAAGTTAATATAGCTTTTTTACTATAGCTTTAAGGATAAAGTAAAGAATAAATTATATAAGAAAATAAAGCCCGATACTATCGATAAGTATATCGTTATAGCTATATAGATCGACGATCGGCAGTTCGAGTATCGTATAGAAAAGAAAAGAGGTAACGGTAGGGGTAGCTACGGTAATAGCTATAGGGGATACTTTAACGGTAACCGCTCTAATAATAAACGTAAGCGGAAATACTTTAATATTAGCTACTCCGGCACTATATACTCGGGACTAATAAACGTTAATACTATAAAATAGTAAAGGCCGTAAGGCCGAGGCTAAAGTAAAGATAACTTTAAATATTTTAATTACGGTAAAGTAAAATACTTTAAGAAGGACTATAGAGTACCTAAACGGCTCGGATAGAAAAAGGAAATTATATTAACTACTATATTAAAGGGACCGAGGGTTATAGAGGTAGTAGCTATCGGGTATTAATAAAACGGAGCGGTAAACTCCGAGGAAGACTTTAACTAGTACGCCGGACAGAAAAATATAGAGTTTTAAAAAGTAAAGGAAGTACTAAAAAGGCTAAAGGCAGAGCACGACGAAAGAAATTTCTAAATATAGGCCTTACGGGATTAAATAATATAAATTACTACGGAAGTTACTACGGAGGTTACTAAGGACGAGGGTTTTGCGTAAAGACCTACTAAATAAACGATACTAAAGAAATAGTATAGTAAGTACGGAATTACTATCTTACAAGATATATTATAGCCTATAAAGCTCTTATATAAAAGCTAAAAAAAGTATTAGAAAGGCAGGAAGGTTACTAGTGGTTTAGAGTACGGCCATAGGCCTAAGGGTTTAAGTAAGGAAGTAGGGCTCTCGGAGGATTTGGAGGTTCAGGGATTATATATATAAGCGGTCTGCTTCGGACATTCTGTTTTAAATAGGATATCGACTTTTATTTCTTTATATTTTTATTCCTTACACGCGTAAAGGCAATTCTGGCCCTCTAATTAAGCCGATTAGGTGCTTATTATATAGTCTGCGAGCCTATAAAGTCTTTTCTTTATCCTACGTAAAGTGCGGCCTACGAGCGAGCTATTATTACGTAGGTACGTTTATTTATATACTCTATTAAAGGTATATTTATAGTATTATAATTAGTTTATATATTTTTTTACTATTTTAAATAGAGGTTATGCTCGGGTTAAGTAAAGCTTAAGGTCTAAACTGGACTTAAAAGTCTTAGGTACTAAAGAAAGTACGAAACTACGAACGATAATAAGTACCGATAATTTTATTAAACCCCGCGAGGTTCGATAAAAATAATTTATATTTATTTAATTAAATATATATTTTTTATTATAAGTTAAATACCGAGCTTTTTATTTATATATAGAAAGTTAAGTATATAGTCCGGGTAAAACCTAATAGTAAATTAAAAGTATTAATCGAAATTAGTTCGTTAATGGATTTTATTTCGGCGGTAACTATTAAAGTTCTTTTTTATTTTTAGCTAGGAGGAATCCTTTTAGTATATTATTTAGTAATAATAAATAATCGAAGGGGTTTCCGGATTAATTTAATTTAGAATAATAGGGATTTAAAAATAAAGAAAAAAAAATATTTTTTTTTTAATTTAAGTAAAAGTAATTTATTTTTACTTATTAAAGTTATAAAGGATAACCGTTTTCCTATTTTTAATAATATATATAAAAAAAAGTTATATTATTAATATAAACGTAATAGTAATTATTAATTATCGATATATTTAATAATATCCCGCTTATTGCTTTAACTAGCCTTTTTAGTAATAGCTAAATATATTAAGCTCTTACGGCTTATTCCGTAATAGAAACGGTTAGTCTAATAACTAAGTTCTCGGAATTATTATTATTTATTCTTTCCTTAATTACGGACTATATTCGCTATAAAGAAATTAAAACCCCTCGCCCTTTTTTTAATTAAAATAGCCTAATTATAAATCCTAACGCTCTTAATATATTAAGTAGACTTTATATTAACCTAAATTTTATTATTAGGAACTATATAGCGGCTCTTACTCGGTATATTAAATATCCCGCTCCTTTTCCTAAATTTATATATTAATTTTAATAACCCGGATACTTTTATCCTATAGGAGTTTACCTCGACTACCGTTACTTTTAAAAGTCCTTTATATTTAATCGGCCGACCTTTAATCCTATAGTACCTATATACTTTCTTTAATATAAATTCCTTAATCCGAAGAAAATCGGTTTTAAGAATAATTTTAAAAGTAAGTATTTTACGGAATATTTAAAGTATTTTAAAAATATTTATAAAAAGTATTAAATTATAAAATTTACCTTTTACGTTTATAAATTTAAATTTTAATATAACTTCGACGTAGGAAAATAAATCGATAAATATATAGACCTACCTATACTTATTAATATTTAACTTATTTTAATTACTTACTTTAAACGCCTTTTTAAAATATACGACCCCCGGTAAAATAAGGATATTTATAGAGAGCTAAATAACTTTTATATTAAAGTTATCCCTAAAAAGATAAGCGAATTAAAGAAAGTTATTTTTAATTACTTTAAGCTACTCTCTCGAATACCGATTAGGGAAAAGGAAGTAATAAAAGCTAGGGTTATTAACCGCTTTTAAATAAAATTTTCCGAATTTATAAAAATAATTTTTATTAATTAAGGAAAATCCGAACGTCGTTTAAAATCTATAAATTTTATTACTTAAAGCAACTAAATTAATAATATAATCGAAGATAGGTATAACGTAAAAGGAAAAATTTATAAAAAAGATAAATTAATTATTATATTTTCCCCTATTACCTTTAATTAGGTAGCGGAAGTACTCGATTAATATATAGCAGTTAATACTATAGTAAATAGAAAAATAGTATTATAATATTTAAAAGTAAATATCTATAGCGGCTTTTCTATATCGGGAAATAATAAATTTAGGGTAATAAAGACCCGTATTTAATATTTAAAAAACTAAATACTTTACTCTTCGGATTTCGGTATTAGCTTTAACGGGGAAATAAATTTATTTTTTAATATTTTTTTTATAATTAATATTAGGATTTAATTCGAAAGATTAAAAGGGTAGTACCGCGATAGTCCTTCGCTATTAAAAAGGTACTTTTAGTATAGTAAGTCTAGCTATTATATTAAATCGAAAAAGTATTTAAAGAAAAAGTATAATAAAGTATAAGAACTATATTATATTAAAGAAAGTAAAATATATATCGGTAAAAAAGAATAGTTAAATAATAAAAAAGCGTAGCTTAATTAAAAGGATATAAGGAAAGTATAGTATAAAAGGAAAGTTAGCGATTTAATTTATATAATAATTTCGTTAAAACTAAAATTAAATAGGGCCTATAAAGCTTATATAAAATAAATTAAATATTAGGAAATTCGTAAGGGTAAAAGATATAGGCTTAAAGTCTCTTTAATTAAAAAAAAAGTATAAATAACTATTTAGATAGCTAGGGCTATAGATATTTAGTTAAATAGGATTTATAAGTACTTTAAACCTTATAAACTATTTAACGAAAATTTAATTAATAATTATATTATTAAAAATATTTTATAATATTATTTAAAAAAAAAATAATTGCTTAAAAATATTTTAAAGCGCTTTAATAAAGTTTTAATAATCGTTTATAATTAAAAGATAGAAGTAAAAATAAGTATATAGGAAGTAAAGAAAGTAAAGATCGAGGATATATTAGAAAAGAATATAAATAATTTAGCTTTAGTTAAAAATCCGAAAATAGTATTTACCTTCGTATAGGAAAAGCCGAAGGTAATTAAAGAAGGAGTTTCGTCCGATTAAAAAAATAAAGTCCGGAGTAATTTAAAATTATTTAATAGTAAAGTAAAGGACTTTAGAAATTATATTACCGAAAAAACTAAAAAGTATATTTACGGTTAAACTAAATTTATATTAAAAAAGTATTATAGGGTTTTACCTATATTTACTTACCGGTTAATAAACTATATAAAGAGTATAGCCGAGGATATTAAGGTAATTAAGTAATATAGATCTTTTAGGAGTACCTCGGATGGAAAAAGAAAAGTTTTATAGAAAGGAAAAGCCTTACTATTAACGGTTTAAATAAATTTTTAAATAATTAAATATAGCGAAACTCTTTTATTTAATTAAAGGAAAATAGTTTTTACTTTATATAGTATTATAACGGATAGTAAGTATAGTATAGTTAAAGAAGGTATTTAGGAAAGAATTATCGAGGGTAAGGTTTAACTAGGTAATAGCCTAAAAAAGCGATTATAGACTTTATTATTTATATTTATTAACCGGCTTTTCGGTAATAAGCGAAATCTCTTAAGAGCCGTTACTTATACCTATAACGTTTTATTATTATATTATAATTTTATTTTATTAATTTTAAAGAAAGTACTAATAATATTAAATATAGGTTCCGAGTATAACCTAATTAATAAAGCTATAATTAAAAAATTCTATTTACTAATAATATTAATTAACCTATAGTTTAAAGGCCTTTATAGAGATCTAGTTATATTTATAAATAAAATTTAGACTTTAATAATATTAATTAAGATTCTAATTTTATATTATTTTTTTATTATTAATAATATTAAAGCGTTAGGTTTCTATAACCTATTATTAAGAATTCCGTTCTTTACGGATATAAGCTTTACCTTTAATTTTATAAAGGGCCGTATAATTAACGTAAATATATTATATAAGGAAAAACTAATTAAAGCCTATATAGTAAAGAAGAAGGTAATTAATATAATAAAAGTAAAATATAATAGTAAAAATCGAGGTAATACCTTTTTTACTAGCTAACCTTTATAAATATTTAAAGGATTAATTAATAATAAAATACTTATTCTTAAGTAAGTAACGGAGGAGTTAAAAAAAGGAAATAAAGTAATTAAAAGACTAAATAAAGGAATTAGGCATTCTTTACTTAATTTTATTTTAAAAGAGTTAAGTTTACTATTATTAAATTATTATTTAACGTTTAATATTATTTTTTATAAAAATAAAGAAAAGGGGAATATTAAAAGTAAGGAAGGAAAGAATATTAATAATTAAAGGGAGAGAAAGAAAGGACGTTAAAAGGAAAAGTCTTTATTTTAGCCTGGAAAAGTAAAAATTATAATAAGAACTTTAACTTTAAATAAAATCTTTAGGAAAAAATAACTATTACCGCCGACCTTTATAATAGATTTATATTTAATATTATTAATACTACCGTTACTACCGCTATTAAAGATATTATCGCTATTTAATTAAACGATTAATATAATAACTTTATTTAAGCCCGATATTATATTTATATATTTAAAGATATTTAATTAGTCCCTTACTTAACTAAATTAACGTAGCCTTTTTACTATATAGCTATATAAACGTCGCCCGCCTTTACTCCCGCCCCTTTTTAAAAAGAAAAATAATATTAAGATTAACTTAATTATTACTTTTAAGTAAATTTAATTAACGTTTACAGAAACTATTACTATTATAATAATATATAAAAAGGTAAATAAAAAGGTAAAGCTAATTAATAACGTTAAATTAAATAATAATACTCCCGAAAGAAACTTAAATTAGAAAGTAAGGAAATAAGCGGTAGTTAAGGAATCTCTATAATATAATTTAGAATTTAATAATATTATAGTTCCTAAGTTTTTTAAAGTAATTAAAGAGTTACGCTTTATTTCGGAACGGTTAACCGATTTAATTAAATAAACTATTAATATTTTAATAAACTAAAAAGTTAAGGTATTTACGGTAATTTTATTTATAAAAGAGGTTATTTTAATTTAGGATTTTACCGAATATAAATAAATCCTTAAAAAGGTTTTCCCTACTTAATATATTAAAACTATTTTTTATAATATATAGTAAAATAAGTTTATTTTAATCCTAAAACTATTTATAAAAAAAGTTATCGAACTTTTTAGGGAATAGGTTAAAAAAAATATTATTAAAAAAACGTATAATCCTTACTATAATAATTAATTTTTAATAAAGAAAAAGGATAATAATTTTTGTTTAATTAATAATATTTAAAAATATAATAAAGTTATATAATAAAGAATCTTTATTCCTTTAAATATTAAGGAGTTTAGTAAAGACTTTAAAAGGTACTTTATTACCTCTTTATTTAACTTTTTCTTTAAATATAATTAAATTAAATTAGTTTTAACGAGCCGGGACTTTACTACTTTCGCGATACTTATCGGCTTATTTAAAATATATACCTTACTTTAAAGAGCTACTAATTTAGTAGTTTAATTTTAAAAAGCCGTAACTAAAGTCTTTTAAAATTTTATCCTATAGGTATATCGGCTATATCTAAATAATATTATAGTAAAAGGGTTAAAGTAAGATTATAATAGTAAAGAAAAGAGGTTAGAAATTAAAAAGTAAGTCCTAAAGTACTTAAAGAATATCGACGTAGTTTTATTTAATTATAAACTTATAAAAGCTATTATTATAGCTGTAAAATCCCTTTAATATAAATAAGAAACTATTATCTTTAGCTATTCCTATATACCGGATAAACGCTTTCTTAATTAAATAAAAATAGTAAAGATAAGGAAATAACGAACTTACTATAATTTAAAAGATATTTATACTTTCCTAAAGATTACCGGCTACTATCGACTATAAGTACCGCTCTTTAATCTAATTGCAATCCTATTATATTTCTTAATAAAAAAGGATACGAAATAAAAATAAATAAAAACTTAATAAAGTATAATAAAGTAATTTACTTTTTTAATTATAAAAGTATTATATTTAGCTTTTTTAACGTTTAATAATAACCGTTTCGATAAAATTTTTATTATTTTTAATATAAGCTTAATAGGGTAAGGAGCGGTAATTAAATAAGTAAGACTTAATAAAAAACAGTACCCTTATCGGTTTAAAAGTAATATTTAAAGCCCGGCTAAATAAAGGTATAATACTATTAAAAGAGAGTTAAGAGGACTATTATATATTTTAAAGAGATTTAAAAAGTATTTTTTCGGGGTATACTTTATAGTAGAAACGGATATTTAAGTAGTAGTTTATTAAGTCTAAAGGGCGGTTAATAACGTTTCTAGCGCTTTAATAATAAAATAATTAAAATAAATTAAACGCTTCGACTTTACTATTATTTATATCTTTAAAAGTAAAAACCTTATAGTAAACGTATTATCGAGAAAGCTATTTAGCCCCTCTAATTTAAAGAAAAAAAAGTTAAAATTAAATATTAATAATAAAGTTAATATAAAGATTTAAAAAAACGATATTTAGGAAGTAAATATTTAGTAAATAAATATTAGGAAAAAGAAAAAAGAAATTAATAAGTAAGGCCTTTACTTAAACGGACTATAGTTTTCTTATTCCTATACTATTACTAAGTTCCTCGCGATTAGTACGGAGTTAAAAGTTAAAATAAAATTTAACGTTTAAACTATTAAGAATAACGCCCTAAAAATAATTCTTAAAAATAAAGTTTTATTCCTTAAGCTAAATAAAGGAGGCTTTCCTTTTAAAAAAATTATTAACCTTTTAATCAAGCGAAAAAAAGTTTTTAATATATATTATAACGAAATAAGCTATAAAGGACAAGAAGCTACCTATACCCGAATAGTAAAAAACTATTATTAAAAAAATATATACGTTAACGTCGAAACTTAAATTAAAATATATAAATAATATTAATAATAAAGCCCGAAGCGTTAAAAGGATTAATATTTATATATTAAACCTTTAACTACTTTATTTATAAAATAATATTTAAATATTTAATTTTTATTAACGGCTTTTAAATAAAAAGCTTATTTTTTAAAGGCGAAAAATAATTTAATTAAATATTTAAAAGCGAAAGTTTTAAACTTAAATAAAGCTTTTAAAGTAAAGAACTTTATTTTATATAATATTATCTTTAAATAGGATTATTTTTTAATTATAATAGTAAATAGCGGATCGGAATTTAGGAAGGAAACTACGGAGATTTTAAAGAGGTTAGGAGTTCTTTAAATAATAGTTTTACTTTATAACGTAAAAGTAAATAAAGTAATAAAGTCTAGTTATATCCTAATTATATTAATATTAATAAAAATAACGGATAAAACGAAAAAGAATTAAAAGTAGTAACTCCTTTATATATTATTTATTAATAAAATTATAATATAAAGTATTTATAAATATAATACTTTTTATTTAGTATATAGGTTTAACCCTATTATACCGATCGAAAAGGATATACCGTTATAAAAAATCGTTTAATAAGAAAAAATTAGCTCCGATAGATTAGGGAGAGACTAGAAAGAAAGAGCGGCTATAGATTTAATAAAAGTAAAGGTAAGACTATTAAAATTATAAAAAATAAATTTAACTTTAATAGTTAAAAGGGTTAGTATAGTAAAATAGAAAATTATAGCGAAAAAGAATAGGAAAGGGATTCGTAGTATTAGGTTTAAAAGTAATATAATTAAAAAGGAAAATTTAATATTAATATATAAAATAAATAGAAAGTTAAATATAAATATAGTAAGGAAGTTATAATACCGTTAAGACGGCCCTTTTAAAGTAAAAAAGGTTAAACTAAATAATACTTATTACTTTTTAAAAACGTTAAATAGAATACTATTACGAACTTTTTATACGTTAAATAAAGTAAAAAAGTTTTTTAAATTAAAAAATATATATATAAATAAAAAGGATATAGATATATAATTAAGATTAAAGAAAATTAAATAAGTATTTAAAAATAAAGTAAAGGAAAGTATAAATATAGTAAAAGATAAGGATAAAGAAAAAGAGATAGTAAAAGAAATATTAGGGAGAATAATAATTAGGGGGAAAATTAAAATAAAATAGAAGAATATTAAGATATAAAGGAGATTTAAGAAAGGTAAAAGTATAAAGGTAGTTTTAAAGAAGGGTAGACTAAAGGACTTTTTAAATAATTAAAGGAAGATAATAACGAAAATATTATAGTTACTATTTTTTAAAAGGGTATTAAAGCTTATATTATAAAAATAAAGCTATTAAAGCTATTTATTTTTAAAGGAAGGAAAGATATTAAGGGAGGTAACTATTTAGGGTAAAGATTATTATATTATATTTTTTTAATTTTTATTTTTTCTTTTTTTATTATTTTTTTTTTTTTATTTCCTTTTCTCTTTATACTCTACCCTTTAATTAAAAATAAAAGAAGATTATTCTTTTTCTTTTTTCTCTTTCTTTTTATTTAACTATTATTTCTTAAGCGCTTTATACTTAACCCGCTATTTTTCCTATTCCTAATCCTAATTAATTTTTTTATTATTAAGAATTAGGCTTATTATATTATAATTTAATTTTAATAATCTATTACTACCGAAATCCTTAAAGTAATAACTATTTTTATTAATATTAAACTATAAATAATAAATACCTTTATATTAATAATTCCTATATTTTTAATCGAAATCTTTTCTTTTTACGTAGCTAAAGTATAGCTATATTACTTTAATTTTAGTCCTATCGGAAAACGTTACGAAAGACCGACGATAGTTTTAATCGTATTTATCGTAAAGATTAATATAATTAAATCCTATATATTAATATTAATTAAAGCTTAATTAAAAGGGTAATATTTATAGTAACCCGGTAACTTAAATAAATAAACTTTTAAAGTAATAAACCTACTTAACGATTTTAAAAAGCTAATACCCGAAGAACTATCCGTTAGACCGTTCGATAAAAACCCGCCTAATTAAACTATTTAATAATACTTTAAAAATATAATTAATAATAGTCCTATCCGCACTAATATTTTTAAAAAACATTTATTACTCTTTTTTACCTCCCTTCTTCGTTAAATTAAAAAGAAACTACTTAAAGTAAAAGGAAGCCGTTACGTAATTAGGATTTAAAGGGGAAATCTTAAAGTATTAAAGAGTAGCCTAATAAAAGAGAGAAATATTATAATAAATATTAACTTCTTTAAGTATAATAAAGTCGTAAATATAAATAGGACGTCGGACCTAAACGTATTTCTTATAGGTAACGCTTTAATTATTAAAAGCGCGGGTAAAGTTAATAGGATAATAAATAAGGATAGTAAGTAAAGGCTTTTAAATAAAGTTAATAATAACTTCGGACTAGTCGTACGCTATAAGGTTAAGGATTCCCTTAACCTAATTAAAAAGTTTTTTAATAAAAAAGGTTATAAATATTTAAATAGTAAAATCGTTAATTACTTAATTAAATAGAATAGTAAATTCCTTAAAAGAAAAAGCTATTATAAAAAAATAATTAATAAGTATTAAAAAAGATAAAGAGTAAGTAAAAGTAAAAGAAATTAATACGGATATTTATAATTAAAGGATAGGACTATATAACCTATCTTATAGGCCTTAATAGAAGAGAGATTTAATAAGATACTTTTTTCTTTTTAAACGGTTTATATTAATATCGGATAATTATACTTTATAAACTAGGTAAATAACGAAAAATAAAGATTTATTATTTATATAGCTTAAAGTAGGAAAAAGAACGCTAGCTTTTTTTCTCTCTCGATAACCCTTTAATTATAGATTATATTATACGCTACTTTCTTTTAATTTCTTATAAAATAATATTATTAACGCTTTTTCCGAAGTCTATTTACGATATATCGTAGGAAGAATTTACTATTAATAAGGAATTCGGCCTTTTTAATAATCTCGTTAAGGAGATTATATAGAAAGTACGCCTTTAAGGTATCGATAAAGTCTATAACTTTAGTTTTCCGCGCGGTATTTTCTTTCTTTAAAGTAATAATACTTTTTAATTTATTCGCTTTAGCTTTAACTTAATTACCGACCTAGGAGATTATATTATAGGAAAATAGTTTAATTAAATTAATATTACTTTTATAAAGTAATTTTCGATTAATATTATTAAATATTTTTTTCCTAACTTAAAAATAACGATACCCCTTAATTAAATTTATATTTATAATATTTATATAGCTTCCCTTATTTACGTAATATATAACTTTTAAGGTTAATTAAAGGCTAAGTAGTAGCTTATTAGTTTAGTCCTTACTTACGTTCTTTAATATTCTTTTTAAAAAATCCTCGAGCGTTATATATAAATCTTTAAAGAACCTTTAAACTTTATTATAATAAAGTCGTCGATATACTTTTTCCTACCTAACGATAATTATAATACTTTTAACCGACGATACTAGGTCTTCCCTATTTATATTAATACCGGAAGCTACTAGGTAGTAAGTATTTATAACGTTATTATTAATATTTTAGTTTATATAAACTTATTATAGGATTAAAAAGGGTATTAAGCGGACGCTATTTTTTATTTAATATTTTATATACGTTATACTTTCTAATATAACTTTAATATAAAAGTAAGGAGGTTAGCCTATAGTAAATAGGGTAGGGCGTAGGAATATAGTCTTTAGGTTTTAAAGTATTACCGTACTTACTTTTAGGAAAGTACTTTGTATAATAAAGAGGAGGATTTAACGGTAGTAAAGGCTTAGAAAGGGGATCGTTATTATAGAGACTATAAGACTATAGGCGTTATAGGGAAGAAAATAATAAGGTTATAGATAGCTTATATAAAGAGGTCTTTAGGGTATAAACTTAATTAAAAGGTACGTAATAAGAAATAAAGGAGGAAGGGTTTAAAGGACTTAATAGATACGGAAGGATTTTACTTACTAAATACCTTTTTATCGCTATTTAAATCTTTATTACTTCCCTAGTTTACTTTATTTTTTAGTTCTCCGTTAGCTTTAATTATTACTATTAAGGGAGATAAATATATTATAGGTCTTTCCTTTAATTATAAAGAGTTTAAATTATATAGCGTATTAAGCGACTTTTAATAATTAAGTAAAGTAGTAACTCCTTTTAAGCTTTATACTTTTATAATAATAAACTTGCCGCTTTTTTTTAGGTTAATAATTACTTAGCCCCTTACTTATAACTATTTAAGGTCACTAATAATATATTTTTTACTTAATTATATACTTTATTTTATAGGATAAAAGTAGACTTTTAGAGTTTCTTAGAGATAAAGGAAGGAAATTATTAAATCGCTAATTATAATAGCTCGATAGGGACAGAGGTATACTTTAAAATCTAAAAAGTAAATATATTCCTCTCTTTAATTAAAGGAGAATAAATAAAAGAGTAGTAAAATTAAATTATTTTTTTCTTTTTTTATTAAATAATATTTTCTTTTCGCTTAAAAAGGATATTTTTTTTTTTATATACGTATTTACTTATTAATTTATAGTAATTAAATGTAAAGGGAGGTTTAGTTTAGGGTACGGCTATAGGCTTAAGGGTTTAAATAAGGAAGTAGGGCTTTCGGAGGATTCGGAAGTTTAGGAGTTATATATATAAGCGGTTTACTTCGGATATTCTGTTTTAAATAGGATATCGACTTTTATTTCTTTATATTTTTATACTTTATACGTATAGAGGCAGTTCTGGCCCTTTAATTAGGCCGATTAGGTGCTTATTATATAGTCTGCGAGCCTATAGAGTCTTTTCTTTATCCTACGTAAAGTACGGCCTGCGAGCGAGCTACTATTACGCAGGTACGTTTATTTATATACCCTATTAAAGGTATATTTATAGTGTTGTGGTTAGTTTATATATTTTCTTACTATTTTACTAATATCGGGATTATAAAGTTATTAGGAGATATATTAATATCTATATAGTATATACTTTATAAGGAGGATACGGTATAGCTTTATCCTAGGTATCCGGAGCATCGGAAAGTACTTTAGTTCCAGTATATTATATACGGATATATAAAGCACTATTAAAGTAAATCGCTATACGGCTACTAGCCGGTACGTAAGGTAGGTAAGGAGAGTAAGTTATAGTTAGTTAGAAGGACTATAGCCCGGTAAGAAAAAGCTTAATAGGAAAACCTAAACGACTACGTTTTATAAAAGGTTTAGGACCTAGTTAAACTAAAAGATAGCCTTTAAGTAATATAGATCGGACTAAAATATATAAGGTACTACGTTAAATACGTAAACGGTTAAAATATAGACGATAGTATACGCTTATAAAAGGAAATAGTATTAGGATAGTACTAAAGCCTAAACTACGCTATATATTTACGAAAGAAGGTTAAGCGATATTATTAAGCTAAAACGCTTAAAACTAAATAGAAGAACCGCTATCGAGCGTAAGTGCGAGAGAATACTAGAAACGGAAGATAGGAGAAAGCTAGGCGGGCGTAATTAAAAGATTTCGTATTATTAGTTAACCCGGAGTAAGAGGACGCTCTTAAACGATATAACTACTTAGGAAACGACTCGCGGCCCTTCGCGGAGGCCGTTAACCTCTAATAGACTATAAATAATATCTTCGAAGGTATCGGCGTAAGGTAAAGGTATAAAATAACGACCCGGCGCTTATTAGCGAGGTCGCTACTATATAGGGAAAAGGTAAGAAAGATAAACGCCTTTAGGTTACTATATAATAGAGGGATTTTTAAGTAATAGTATTAGTAAACGGTAATATAAAAATAAACTTAATTTTATTATAGTTTATATACTAAACCTATATACTATAGAAAAAAAAAAAGAAATAGATCGTTATATAAGGACTATTTCCCACGTAAAAGGTTTATAGGGAAATACTATCCTTAAACATTATAGTTAAAAGAAAAATAATATTAATTATATTTAATATTATAAATATAGGACCTTCGAAGGATATAATTTTAAAGTAACTATAATATAAAAACTATAACTTAAATATCGATTAGAAAGATAGTAATTACCTACGACTAAAAGAGCTTTAAAAGTATCTAATTAACGATAGAAAATTAGAAATATATACGGAGCAAAGTGCAAGATAAGTATCCTTTACGGTACTACCGTAAGGAATATAGAAAGTAATAGTATATTCTATCGATATAGGCGGCAGGATCGAAAAAGTAGGGTTAACGACGTTAGTAAAGATATCGGAGGCTAATAAATACGCCTACTATAATAATATAAAGAAAGGCGAGAAAAAAGCGGTACCGGTAGAATATCGAGGATACTTAGCCTTTACAGTTAAGTACTTAAAAGAGCTTTTAGAGCGAGGACCGTAGAACTACGAGATTAAGTTAAAAGAAGGAGCTAAGCTACGGCTATTTAAGGTTTACTATATTAACGATAAATAAAGTAAAGAGTTACGGAAATATTTAAACGAAAATTTAAAGAAAGGATATATTAGAGAGTCTATATTGCTAGTAGGATACCCCGTATTTTTCGTGCCGAAAAAGGACGGTAATTTATAATTATATATAAATTACCGCTAGCTAAATAACGAAACAGTAAAAAATAGTTACCCGTTACTATTAATATTTAAGTTATAAAGTTAATTAATAGGGGTATAATACTTTATACGCTTAAATATACTTATCGGGTACGCCTATATACGGATTAAAGAAAGAGACGAATAGAAAATAGCGTTTCGCATACTTTATAGTTATTTCGAATATCTCGTAATACTATTTAAACTAATTAATACGCCCGCGACGTTCTAATCTCTCGTTAATTATACGATATAAAAGTACCTCGATAAAACAATAGTATACTATTTCGACAATATTTTTATCTATTTACGTACTTTAAAAGAATATAAACGGCACGTACGAGAGATACTCGACGCGCTATACGGAACCGGACTCTTAATTAATAAAGAGAAAAGTGAGTTTTACGTATAGAAAATAGTATACCTAGGATATCTAATATCGCTAGGTAAAGTATATATAAAACCGGGAAAAATTATAATAGTTAAAGACTAGCTTACGCCGTAATTATAAATATATATTAAGGAATTTTTAAAGTTTATAAATTTCTATTAAATATTTATCCGGGGCTACGTAGGTATTACGAGGCTACTTAACTACTTAACTAAAAAAAATATAGAGTTTCGGTAGGAATAGGAAAAGGAGTAAGCCTTCCGGAAGGTAAAAGAGGCTATTTTAAAAAACCTAGTACTTAAATTACTAGACCCTAATCGACTATTTAAGGTCGAAGCGGATATATTAAACTATATAATCGGTAGATAATTAGGGTAGCGAGACGATAACGGTAAGCTATACCCGGTAGCTTTCTTTTCGAAGAAACTTAAGGAAGTACGTTAGAACTACCTAATTTACGATAAGGAGCTACTTACTATTATCGAAGCGTTCGAAGAGTGGAGGCTATACTTTAGCGGTATTAAATATAAAGTATAGGTCTATATATATTATAAAAACCTACGGTACTTTACTATTACGAAAGTCCTTAACGTACGGTAAATATAATAGTTAGAATTTCTTTTAGAATTTAATTTTTAAATTAATTATAAAAAGGGTTCGGAAAACGCTAAGGTAAACGCACTTAGCCGGCGAGCCGACTACTATAAGGATATACCAAGAGAGTTACTATTATTATTTAAAAAGGCGCCCGATAATACTTTTAAGTATTTACTATAGCCGTAAATAGAATATTATATAGTATATCGTAAATAGGCTACTTTTAATAGTAAATACTAAAGAAAGTTAAGCAATAATATTATAGAGTAATATTAATAAGAAAAGCTAAAACCGTAAGGTATTTAGAAAGATAATTAGGGAAGACTATAGTATAAGAATCGAGCGTACGTAAAGCTAGATAATAAGATAGTATTAATAATAAAAATTTACGTATCGAAGCTCGGAGGATATATAGGTATCGTTAAGACTATAAAAAAAATTAAATAATACTTTAATTAGCTAAGGATTAAGGACGACGTTAAAGAAGCTATTTAGTTATATTATACGTATAAGAAAATAAAGGTTATAAAGTATAAACCCTATAGATTTCTAGAGCCACTACCGGTAATAAAACGGCTATAGAGTTTAGTTATAATAAACTTTATTATTAAATTACTAGAGTTTAAAAATATAGTAACCGGCGTTAAGTATAATAGTATATTAATAGTAATCGATAGGCTTACTAAATAAATATACTTCCTGCCTTATAAGGAGATTTAGTCGGTAAAATAATTAGTAAATATAGTACTACGGTATATTATATTAATATATATATAGCTAAAGAAGTTTATTACGGACCGTAATACTAAATTCGTATCGAAGTTTTAAAAAGCGTTAATAATAAAGCTAAAGATAGTAAATAAAGTATTTTCGGCCTACTACCTTTAAACAGACGGTTAAACGGAACGGCTTAACTAGATCGTAAAATAATACCTACGGAATTATATTAATTTCGAGCAAAACGATTAGGTTAAACTATTATTTACAATATAATTAATATATAATATATTACTAATTAAAACGATTAAAGCTATATCGTTTTTTACGAATTTCGGTTATAAGGCAAACCTATAATAAGGACCTACAGTTAAAGTACCTAAAGCTAAGGTTAAGGTAAATAAAATGTATATACTTTATAATAAACTTAAATAAAAACTGGAGTTTATAAAGGAAAGAATATAGAAATATTATAATATTAAAAGGCTCGAAGGACTTTACTTTAAAGAAGGAAATATAATATTCCTTTTTATATATAATTTATATACTAAAAAACCTAATAAAAAGCTAGACTATAAAAAAGTAAAACTATTTAAAGTCAAAAGAAAAATATCGGAAACGGTATTCGAATTAAAGCTACCTAATACGATACGTCTACGGTTACATACCTTTTACATTTCACTTTTAAAACCCGCACTATACGTAAAAAAGGCTAATATATAGGTAGTAGCGGAAAACGAAAAAAAGGAGTATAATATAAAAGAAATACTAAATTTACGGTTTAAAAAAAATTAATTAAAGTATTTAGTTAATTAATTAAAATATTTAATTATAAATAATTTATAAAAACTATAAATATACTTTAATTACCTAAATAAATAAAAAAAATTCCACTAACGATATCCAGACCGACTAAAGCTTAAGTAAGTAAAAAAACTTAGTCCCGGCCTATAGCTAAATAGGTATAAGACGGAGCTAAAAGAACTTCGACAGGAATCGAACTTACGCCTTCGACGTAATAATGGACGTACTATACACTATACTACGAGGTTAAAAGGTATAAAAGGGACTAAATATAAATAGTGCTACGCGCTTTAAACACTTCGGGAAGTAAAAGGCGCACTACTAACAATATCTAACGCGGCTAGAAAGGAAAAACCGGCCGCGCCCGAATTTAGGGAAAAGTTAGGCGGCTAGTCGAAGCTTAAGGTAGGATCTAGGAAGGAAAAGTTAGGTAGGATAAAGGTAAAAGACTTTGCTAGAGAATAGCTCCGGTATTACGGCTTAATACCTAGTGGGGCGTAGAGCGCACTACGGACCAATCGTTAGTATATAAGCAAGGACTAATTAAGATAGGATTAGTGGGATCGAGGATCGATCTAAAAGAGCTAACTTTAGAAATAATAGTATCGATAGGATCGAGGGTCGAGTTAATCGATTTAGAACGGTGCTAGGCTTAGCGTAAGGACTATATATACGGAGGAACTGGCTAGCGTAAATAGATAGTTCCGTAGTATATAATTTAAATTATATTTACGGTATTTAATATTTATATCGAGATATTTTATTATATACTATTTAGTTATACCGAACTAAGATTATTTAAAAATACTTTTAACCGATATTTCTTTTAGAGATTTTAGATAGAGGTTCGTTATACGTTATATACTTACTTTAACTTTATTAAAGATAAGTTAAAGGCGTTTTTTTATTACTATAGCCGGACCTAAAAACGTTTAGATAGGAGGCGTCCCGCCTAGCCTAAGCGCCGAAGGACCTTCCGCTAGACCTATACCCTCTACCGTAAAGTAAATTATTAAGCGTCTTAAAGAGCTCGAGGACGAGGCTTAATAGACCCGGAAATAAATTTTTGCTATTTTAATTACGTTTAAATCGACTATTAAGCTTCCGGTACCGGAACGTTATAAAAAAGAAAAGGTAAAGCTTAAAGGATTCTTAATTTAATTTAAAATTTATTTTTATTAATACCTAAATTAATTTACTAACGAAAAGTCGAAAGTAATTTTTATAGTTATTAGGCTTAAAGATAGGGCTTTCGTATAGTTCGAGCCTATTCTCGACGACTATTATAAGTAGGAGCCGGAGAATTAAAAAAAAATAATTATAAAATATTTCGAAAACTATCGTACTTTTAAAACTAAGCTTAAAAAAGTATTTAAGGAATACGATAAGGTAAAGCGCGTATAAGATAGACTTTTAAGTTTATACTAAACGCGTTCGATAACCGATTACGCGACTTAATTTAAAATCGATAGCCTATATAACGCTATTAATAATAAAAAGTTAATATAATTTTTTTACTATAGCCTTAAGGATAAAGTAAAAGATAAATTATATAAGGAAATAAGGTTCGATACTATCGATAAATATATCGCTATAGCTATATAGATCGATAATCGGTAGTTCGAGTATCGTATAAAAAAAAAAGGAAGTAACGGTAAGGGTAATTATAGTAATAACTATAGGGGATACTTTAACGGTAATCGCTTTAACGATAGGTATAAATAGAAATATTTTAGTATTAGTTACTCTGGCACTATATACTCGGGACTAATAAATATTAATATTATATAGTAGTAAAGGCCGTAAGGCTAAGGTTAAGGTAGAAATAACTTTAAGTATTTTAATTACGGTAAAGTAAAATACTTTAAAAAAGACTATAGGGCACCTAAACGACTCGGATAAAAAAAGGAGATTACATTAATTATTATATCGAAGGGACTAAGGGTTATAAAAATAGTAATTATTAGGTATTAATAAGGTAGAGCGGTAAACTCCGAAAAAAACTTTAATTAATACGCCGGATAAAAAAATATAAAGTTTTAAGAAATAAAAAAAGTATTAAAAAAGCTAAAGGCGGAGTACGAAGAAAGAAATTTTTAAATATAAACTTTATAAAATTAAATAATATAAATTATTATAGAAATTACTATAAAGGTCGTTAAAGATAAGGGTTTTACGTAAGGACCTATTAAATAAACGATACTAAAAAAATAATATAGTAAATACGGAATTACTATTTTATAAAATATATTATAGCCTATAAAGCTCTTATATAAAAGCTAAGAAAAGTATTAGAAAGGTAAAAAGGTCGCTAATATTAAAATCGCGAAATTATTAAGAGATATACTAATACCTATATAGTATATACCCTATAAGGGAGATACGGTATAGCTTTATCCTAGGCATCCGAAATATCGAAAAATACTTTAGTTTTAATATATTATATATAGATATATAAAATACTATTAAAGTAAATCGCTATATAGTTACTAGCTAATATATAAGGTAAGTAAGGAGGGTAAACTATAATTAATTAAAAGGATTATAGCCCGGTAAGAAAAAGCTTAATAAAAGGACTTAAACGACTATATTTTATAAAAGGTTTAAGATTTAATTAAACTAAAGAATAGTCTTTAAATAATATAGATTATACTAAAGTATACGAAGTATTATATCGAATATATAAACGGTTAGAATATAGACGATAATATACGCTTATAGAAAGAGGTAATATTAGGATAGTACCTAAGTTTAGATTACGCTATATATTTATAAGAAAAAGTTAAGTGATATTATTAAGCTAGGACGTTTAAAATTAAATAGAAGAACCGTTATCGGACGTAAATATAAAAAAATATTAAAGACGGAAAATAGGAAGAAGCTAGGTAAATATAATTAAAAAACTTTATATTATTAATTAATCCGGAGTAAAAAGACGTTTTTAAATAATATAACCATTTAGGAAACGACTCGCGGCTCTTCGCGGAAGCCATTAACCTTTAACGGACTATAAATAATATTTTTAAAAGTATTAGCGTAAAGCGAAGGTATAGGATAACGATCCGGCGTTCGTTAGCGAAGTCGCTACCGTATAAGAAAGAGGTAAAAAAAATAAACGCCTCTAAGTTACTATACGATAAAAGGATCTTTAAGTAATAATATTAATAGACGGTAATATAGAGACGAACCTAATTTCGCTATAGTTCGTATATTAGGCTCGTATACTATATAAAAAAAAAAAGGAATAAATCGTTATATAAAAACTATTTTTTACGTAAAAAGTTTATAGGAAAATACTACTTTTAAATATTATAGTCGAAGGAAAAATAATATTAATTATATTCGATATTATAGATATAAGACCCTCGAAAGATATAATCTTAAGGTAATTATAATATAAAAACTATAATTTAAATATCGATTAAAAGGATAGTAATTACTTACGATTAAAAGAGCTTTAAAAGTATTTAACTAACGATAGAAGATTAAAAGTATATACGGAGTAGAGTATAGAATAAATACCCTTTACGGTACTATCGTAAGGAGTATAGAAAGTAATAATATATTTTATTAATATAAGCGGTAAGATCGAAAAAGTAAGGTTAACGACGTTAGTAAAAATATCGGAGGTTAATAAATACGCCTACTATAATAATATAAAGAAGGGTAAGAAAAAGGCAGTACCGGTAAAATATTAAGGATACTTAGCTTTTATAGCTAAATACTTAAAGGAGCTTCTAAAGTAAGGACCGTAAAACTACGAAATTAAATTAAAAGAAAAAGCTAAGCTATAGTTATTTAAAGTTTATTATATTAACGATAAGTAAAGTAAAGAACTACGGAAGTACTTAAATAAGAATTTAAAAAAAAGGTATATTAAAAAGTTTATATCGTTAATAAAATATTTTATATTCTTTATACTAAAGAAAGACGGTAGCTTATAACTATATATAAATTACTATTAATTAAATAACGAAACGGTAAAAAATAGTTACCCGCTACTATTAATATTTAGGTTACGGAGTTAACTAGTAAAGGCGCGATACTTTATACGCTTAAATATATTTATCGGGTACGCCTATATACGGATTAAAGAAAAAAATAAATAGAAAATAACGTTTTATATACTTTATAGTTATTTCGAATATCTCGTAATACTATTTAGGCTAACTAATATACCCGTAACGTTTTAATCTCTCGTTAACTATATAATACGGAAGTACCTCGATAAAATAATAATATATTATCTCAACGACGTTCTTATTTATTTACATACTTTAGAGGAGTATAAGCAATATATACGAGAGATACTCGACGCGTTATACGGAGCCAGACTCTTAATTAATAAAGAGAAAAGCGAGTTTTACGTATAGAAAATAGTATACCTAAAATATTTAATATCGCTAAGTAAAGTACGTATAGAACCGGAGAAAATTACGGTAATTAAAGACTAACCTACGCCGCAGTTATAGATATACGTTAGGGAATTTTTAAGGTTTATAAATTTCTATTAAATATTTATCCGGAGTTACATAAGTATTATAAGGCTATTTAATTACTTAATTAAAAAAGATATAGAATTCCGGTAGAGGTAGAAAGAAAAGTAGGCTTTCCAGGAGCTAAAAGAAACTATTTTAAAGAACCTAGTATTTAAATTGCTAGACCTTAATCGATTATTTAAGGTCGAGGCGGATATATTAAACTATATAATCGGTGGATAACTAGGGTAGCGAAACGACGACGGTAAGCTATACCTAATAGCCTTCTTTTTAAAGAAGCTTAAAGAAATATATTAAAACTATCCGATCTATAATAAAGAACTATTCGCTATTATCGAAGCGTTCGAGGAATAGAGACTATACTTTAGCGGTACTAAATACGAAATATAGGTCTATACGGATTATAAAAATCTACGGTACTTTACTATTACGAAGGTCCTTAACGTACGGCAAATATAATAATTAAAGTTTCTTTCGGAATTTAATTTCTAAATTAACTATAAAAAGGGCTCGGAGAACACTAGGGCAAACGCACTTAGCCGGCAAGCCGATTATTATAAGGATATACCTAAAGAGTTACTATTATTATTTAAAGAGGCGCCGGATAATACTTTTAAGTATTTACTATAATTATAGAGGGAGTATTACGTAGTATATCGTAAAAAAGTTACTTTTAATAAATATTAAAAAAAGTTAAATAATAATCTTATAGAGTAATATAAGTAGGAAAAGCTAGAGCTATAAGGTATTTAGAAAAATAATTAGGGAAAACTATAGTATAAAAATCGAACGTATATAAAGCTAAATAATAAAATAATATTAATAATAGAAATTTATATATCGAAGCTCGAAGGATATATAGGTATTACTAAAACTATAAAAAAAATTAAATAGTACTTTAACTAATTAGGGATTAAGAACGACGTTAAAGAAGCTATCTAGTTATATTATACGTACGAGAGAACGAAAGTTATAAGGTATAAGCCCTATAGATTTCTAAAGCTACTATTAATAGTAAAACGGCTATAAAGTTTAGTTATAATAAACTTTATTATTAAATTACTAAAGTTTAAAAATATAGTAACCGGCGTTAAATATAATAATATATTAACGGTAGTCGATAGGCTTACTAAGTAAATATACTTCCTACTTTATAAAGAGACCTAATCGGTAAAATAACTAACGGATATAGTATTATAATATATTATAGTAATATATATATAGTTAAAGAAATTTATTACGGACCGCAATACTAAATTCGTATCGAAGTTTTAAAAAGTATTAATAACGAGGCTAAGGATAATAAGTAAGGCGTTTTCGGCCTATTACCTTTAAACGGACGGTTAAACGGAACGGCTTAATTAAATTGTAAAATAATACTTATAGAATTATATTAATTTTAAGTAAGATAATTAGGTTAAACTATTACCTATAGTATAATTAGTATATAATATATTATTAACCGAAATAATTAAAGCTATACCGTTCTTTATAAATTTCGGTTACGAGGTAGACCTACGGCAAGGACCTACGGTTAAGGTACTTAAAGCTAAAGTTAAAGTAAATAAAATATATATATTTTACGGTAAGTTTAAATAAAAATTAAAGTTTATAAGGAAAAGGATATAAAAATATTATAATACTAAAAGGCTCGAAGGACCTTGCTTTAAGGAGGAAAATATAATATTCCTTTCTATATATAATTTACGTACTAAAAGACTTAATAAGAAATTAGACTATAGGAAAATAAGATTATTTAAGGTTAAAAGAAAGATATCGGAAACGGTATTCGAATTAAAGCTACCTAATACGATACGTCTACGGTTATATACCTTTTATATTTTACTTTTAAAACCTATATTATATATAAAAAAGGCTAATATATAGGTAGTGGCGGAGGACGAAGAAAAGAAGTACGATATAAAAGAAATACTAAATTTACGGTTTAATAAAAGCTAATTAAAGTATTTAATTAGCTAATTAAGATATTTAGTTATAGATAATTTATAGGAACTATAAATATATTTTAATTATTTAAATAAGTAAAAAGAATTTTACTAACGATATTCGGACCAATTAAAATTTAAGTAAGTAAAAAAGATTTAGCCCCGGCCTATAGCTAGATAATTATAAGACGGAGCTAAAAGAACCTTAATAGAAATCGAATCTGCGCCTTCGACGTAATAATCGACGTACTATATATTATACTATAAGGTTAAAAGGTATAAAGGGGACTAAATATAAGTAGTATTACGCGCTTTAGGTATTTCGGGAAATAGAAGGCGTACTACTACTAGTATCTAACGCGGCTAGGAAGGAAAGACCGGCTACGCCCGGATCTAAAAAAAGGTTAGGCGGCTAGTTAAAGCCTAAAGCGGAATTTAAAAAGGAAAAGTTAGGCGGGATAGGGGCGGAAGACTCCGCCGGAGAACGGCTCCGGGGATCCGGAAAGGCGGGGGCCGGAGGAAATGGGGGAACGTCGTTAAGCGGTAAGGTAAACTATATAGCTAGCGCGGCTTTTTCTTATTTAATATATTTTAGCTTTTTTATATTATTAAGGCTACGGGAAACGGCTATAGCTATTCGCTTAAACTATATTCGTTTTTATAAGCGTAAACGGTTAATTTTTTAATTTAAAGTAGTACGCTAGGACTTAACTTTTACTATTTCCGTTTCTATTTAATTATATTAAGTAATAATTTTACGGAGCTATTAGATAGATAATTTACGAGCGTTATAAAGGGACTAGTTATATTATATATAGATAGTGTAACGCTTGGAAATAGAGGGAGAGATTTTGTAGGAGAAACTACGTTTTTCGTAAAAGGAATAAGTATGCTTTATAATAATAATAAATCGTAGTATTAAAGTAAATAGCTTATTACGATCCGCTATTTTCGGGTACGGAAATCTAGTATTGGGTCGCGCCTTACTTATATGGTTAAATATTATAAAGTATAGGGAAATAAGGGAAAAAGGAAAAAACTTATAAGTATTAATAGATATAAAAAAGTAGGCTAGGCCGACGGGACTTTAGCTTAGGAGAGGAAGCGTCGTGTTACAGCTTAATACTTAGTAAGGCACAGAGCGTATTACGGATTAATCGTTAATATATAAGTAAGGATTAATTAAGATAAAATTAGTAAAATCGAGGATCGATTTAAAAGAGCTAACTTTAGAGGTAATAATATTAATAGAATCGAAGGTCGAGTTAATCGATTTAAAACGGTATTAGGCTTAGCGCAAGGACTATATATACGGAGGAACTAGCTAGCGTAAATAAATAGTTCCGTAATATATAATTTAAATTATATTTATAGTATTTAATATTTATATTAAAATATTTTATTATATATTATTTAACTATACCGAACTAGGATTATTTAAAAGTGCCTTTAACCGATATCCCTTTTAGAGGTTCTGGATAGGGGTTCGTTATATTCGGGGATCCGGAAAAGCGAGAGCCGGAAGAGGTAGAAGAACGTCGCTAAGCGATAAAGCAAACTATATAGCTAGCGCGGCTTCCTTTTACTTAATACGCTCCAGCTCTTCCACATTATTAAAGCTACGGGAAATAGCTATAACTATTCGCTTAAACTATATTCGTTTCTATAAACGTAAACGATTAATTTTTTAATTTAAAGTAGCGCGCTAAGACTTAGCCTCTACTATCTCCGTCTTTATCTAATTATATTAAGTAATAACTTTACGGAACTATTAAACGGATAATTTACGAACGTTATAAAAGGATTAGTTATACTATATATAAGTAATATAACGTTCGGAAACGGAAGGAAAAATCTTATAAAAGAAATTACGTTTCTCGTAAAAAGAATAAGCACGTTTTATAATAATAGTAAATCGTAATACTAAAGTAAATAGCTTATCGCGATCCGTTATTTTCGGGTATAAAGGTCTAGTACCGGGTCGCGCCTTACTTATACGGTTAAATATTATAAAGTATAAGGAAATAAGGGAAAAAGGAAAAAACTTATAAATATTAGTAAACGTAGGAAAGTAGGCTAAGCCGACGGGACTTCGGCCTAGGAAAGGGAGTATCGTATTACAGCTTAATACCTAATAGAGCGTAAAGCGTACTACGGACTAATCGTTAATATATAAGTAAAAACCAATTAGGATAGGATTAGTAAAATCGAGGATCGATTTAAAAGAGCTAACTCCAAAAGTAATAGTATCGATAGGATCGAGGGTCGAGTTAATCGATCTAGAACGGTACTAGGCTTAACGTAAGGACTATATATACGGAGGAACTAACTAGCGTAAATAGATAGTTCCGCAGTATATAATTTAAGTTATATTTATAGCATTTAATATTTATATCGAGATATCTTATTATGCACTATTTAGCTGCACCGAACTAGGATTATTTAGAAGTGCCTTTAACCGATATCCCTTTCAGAGGTTCTAGATAGGGGTTCGTCACAAATACCGAAAAACTTTTCGCTAAACCTATATTCTTTACTATAAAGTAGGTTATTAAGCGTTTTAAAAAATTTAAAAATAAAGCTTAATAAACCCGGAAATAAATTTTTATTATTTCGATTATATTTAAATTAACTATTAAGTTCCTAGTACCGGAGCGCTATAAAAAAGAAAAGGTAAAGCTTAAAGGGTTCTTAATTTAGTTTAAAATTTATTTTCGTTAATATTTAAATTAATTTATTAATAAAAGTCGAAAATAATTTTTACGGCTATTAGGTTTAAGGATAAGGCTTTTATATAGTTTAAGCCTACCCTTAACGATTATTACGAATAGGAATTAAAGGATTAAAAAAAAATTATTATAAAATATTTTAAAAGTTATTATATTTTTAAAGTTAAGTTTAAAAAGATATTTAAAGAGTACGATAAAGTAAGGCGCGCGTAAAGTAAACTTTTAAGTCTACGCTAAACGCGCTTAATAGCTAACTACGCGGCTTAGTTTAAAATCGATAGCTTATATAGCGCTATTAACGATAAAAAGTTAATATAATGCTTTTACTATAGCTTTAAGGATAAAGTAAAAGATAAATTATATAAAAAGTTAAAGCCCGATATTATTAATAAATATATCGCTATAGTTATACGGATCGACGATTAGTAATTCGAGTATCGTATAAAAAAAAAAGGAAGTAACGATAAGGGTAACTACGGTAATAACTATAGGAAATACTTTAATAATAATTACTTTAATAATAAATATAAACGGAAATACTTTAATATTAATTATTCCGGTATTATATATTTAGGACCGATAAATATTAATATTATATAATAATAAAAGCCGTAAAGCTAAGGCTAAAGTAAAAATAACTTTAAGTATTTTAATTACAGTAAAGTAAGATACTTTAAGAAGGACTATAGGGTACTTAAACGGCTCGGATAGAAAAAGGAGATCGTATTAATTATTATATCGAAGGGACCGGAAGTTATAAAGGTAATAGCTATCGGGTATTAATAAAGTAAAGTAATAAGCTTCGAAGAAAACTTTAATTAATACGTTAAATAGAAAAATATAAAGTTTTAGGAAATAAAAAAAATATTAAAAAAGCTAAAGGTAAAATATAAGGATAGAAATCTTTAAATATAAATATTACGGAATTAAATAATATAAATCGCTACGGAAGTTATTATAGAGGTCGCTAAAAACGAAAGTCTTATGTAAGGACTTACTAAATAAACGATATTAAAAAGGTAATATAGTAAGTACGGAATTATTATTTTATAAAATATATTATAGCTTATAAAACTTTTATATAAAAGCTAAAATAAATATTAAAAAAGTAAGAAAGTCGTTAGTATTAGGATCGTAAAGTTATTAAAAAATATATTAATACTTATATAGTATATACTTTATAAGGGCAATACGGTATAGCTTTATCCTAAATATCTGGAGTATCGGAAAGTACTTTAGTTCTAATATATTATATATAAATATATAAAGTACTATTAAAATAAGTTATTATACGGCTATTAGCCGGTACGTAAGGTAAGTAAGGAAGGTAAGCTATAGCTAATTAAAAGGACTATAGCCTAATAAGAAAAAGCTTAATAGAAAGACTTAAATAACTATATTTTATAAAAAGTTTAAAACCTAATTAAACTAAAAGATAGTTTTTAAGTTATATAAATCGTATTAAAGTATACGAGGTATTATATCGAATATATTAACGGTTAGAATATAAATAATAATATATATTTATAAAAGGAAGTAGTATTAAAATAGTATTTAAGCCTAAACTACGTTATATATTTACGAGAGAATATTAAGCGATATTATTAAGCTAAAACGCTTAAGACTAAATAGAAAAACTATTATCGAGTATAAATATAAAAGAATATTAAAGACGGAGGATAGAAGGAAGCTAAGCGGGTATAGTTAAAAGACTTTATATTATTAATTAATCCGGAATAAGAAAATACTTTTAAATAATATAACCGTTTAAAAAACGATTTACGGTCTTTCGTAGGGGCTGTTAACCTTTAACGGATTACGAATAATATTTTTAAAGGTATCGGCGTAAGGCGAAAGTATAAAATAATAACCTAACGTTTATTAGTAAAGTTATTATCGTATAGAGAGAAGGTAAGAAAAATAAACGCCTTTAAATTATTATACGATAGAGGAATTTATAAATAATAATATTAGTAAACGGTAGTGCGGAAATAAACTTAATTTCGTTATAATTTATATATTAAACCTATATATTATAAAAGAAAAAAAAGGAATGGATCGTTATATAAAGATTATTTCTTACGTAAAAAGTCTATAAAGAGATATTACTTTTAGATATTATAGTCGAAGGAAAAATAATATTAATTATATTTAATATTATAGATATAGGACCCTCGAAAAATATAATCCTAAAATAATTATAATATAAAAATTATAATTTAAATATCGATTGGAGGGATAGTAATTACTTACGATTAAAAAAACCTTAAAAGTATTTAATTAATAATAGAAAATTAAAAGTACGTACGGAGTAAAGTATAAAATAAGTATCTTCTACGGTACTACCGTAAAGAGTATAGAAAATAATAGTATATTCTATCGATATAGGCGGTAAAATCGAAAAAGTAAAGTTAATAATATTAATAGAGATATCGGAGGTTAATAAATATACTTACTATAATAACGTAAAGAAAAGTAAGAAAAAGGTAGTACCGGTAAAATATCGAGGATACTTAACCTTTATAGCTAAATACTGAAAGGGGCTTTTAAAGCGAGGACCGTAAGACTACGAAATTAAATTAAAAAAAGGAATTAAGTTACGGCTATTTAAGGTTTACTATATTAATAATAAATAAAGTAAAGAACTATAGAAATATTTAAACGAGAATCTAAAAAAAAAAATATATTAAGGAGTCTATATCGCTAATAAGATACCCCGTATTCTTTATATTAAAAAAAAAAAAAATTTACGATTATATATAAATTACCGTTAGCTAAATAACGAAACGGTAAAAAAAAATTATTTACTACCGTTAATATCTAAGTTACGGAGTTAACTAATAAGGGTACGATACTTTATATATTTAAATATATTTATCGGGTACGTTTATATATAGATTAAAAAAAAAAATAAATAGAAAATAGTATTTTGTATACTTTATAATTATTTCGAGTATTTCGTAATATTATTTAGACTAACTAATATACTTATAATGTTTTAATTTCTCGTTAACTATACGATACGAAAGTATTTTAATAAAATAGATAATATACTATTTTAATAATATTTTTATTTATTTACGTACTTTAAAAAAGTATAAGCGGTACGTACGAGAGATATTTAACGCGCTATACGGAGCCGGACTCTTAATTAATAAAGAGAAAAGCGAATTCTATATATAAAAAATAATATATTTAAGATATTTAATATTGTTAAATAAGGTTTATATAAAACCGGAAAAAATTATAGTAATTAAAGATTAGTTTATACCGTAATTATAAATATATATTAAGGAATTTTTAAGGTTTATAAATTTTTATTAGATATTTATCCGGGGTTATATAAATATTACGAAGCTACTTAATTATTTAATTAAAAAAAACGTAGAATTCCGGTAGGGGTAGGAAAAGGAATAGGCTTTCCGGAAGCTAAAAGAAGTTATTTTAAAGGACCCGGTACTTAAATTACTAGACCCTAGTTAATTATTTAAGGTCGAGGTAAATATATTAAACTATACGGTCGGTAGATAGTTAGGATAGTAAAACGACGACGGAAAGTTATATCCGGTAACTTTTTTTTTAAAGAAGTTTAAAGAAGTACGTTAGAACTACTTAATTTATAATAAAAAACTATTTATTATTATCGAAGCGTTCGAGGAATAAAGGTTATACTTTAACGATATTAAATATAAAGTATAGGTCTATACGGATTATAAAAATCTATAGTACTTTATTATTACGAAAGTCCTTAATATATAATAAATATAATAATTAAAGTTTTTTTCGGAATTTAATTTTTAAATTAATTATAAAAAAGGTTCGGAAAACGTTAGGGTAAATATATTTAGCCGGCGAACCGATTATTATAAAGATATACTTAGGGAGTTACTATTATTATTTAAGAAAGCGTTACACGATATTCTTAAATATCTATTATCGCTATAAATAAAGTATTATATAATATATTGTAAAAAAGCTATTTTTAATAAATATTAAAGAAAGTTAAATAACGATATTGTAAAGTAATATTAATAGGAAAAGCTAAAGCTATAAAGTATTTAGAAAAATAATTAAGGAAAACTATAGTATAGAAATCGAATATACGTAAAGCTAAATAATAAAACGATATTAATAATAGAGATTTACGTATCGAAGTTCGGAGGATATATAAATATTACTAAAACTATAAAAAAAATTAAATAGTACTTTAATTAATTAAAAATTAAAAGCGACGTTAAAGAAACTATTTAGTTATACTATATATATAAAAGAATAAAGATTATAAGGTATAAGCTTTATAGATTTCTAAAGCTATTACCGGTAGTAAAACGGCTATAGAGTTTAATTATAATAAACTTTATTATTAAATTACTAAAGTCTAAAAATATAATAACCGGTATTAAGTATAATAATATATTAACGGTAATTAATAGGTTTATTAAATATATTTTTTTTTTTACTTTATAAAGAAATTTAATCGGTAAAATAATTAATAAATATAATACTATAGTATATTACTTTAATATATATATAGTTAAAGAAGTTTATTATAGATTACGATATTAAATTTATATTAAAGTTTTAAAAAGCATTAATAACGAGGCTAATAGTAATAAAGAAAGTATTTTCGGCTTACTACTTTTAAACGGACGGTTAAACGGAACGGCTTAATTAAATCGTAAAATAATATTTATGGAATTATATTAATTTCGAATAAAATAATTAAGTTAAACTATTATTTACGGTATAGTTAATATATAATATATTATTAACTAAAACGATTAAAGCTATACCGTTTTTTACGAATTTCGGTTATAAAATAAATTTACAGTAGGGACCTATAGTTAAAGTACTTAAAGTTAACATTAAAGTAAATAAAATATATATACTTTACGGTAAGCTTAAATAAAAATTAAAGTTTATAAAGGAAAGAATATAGAAATATTATAATATTAAAAGGCTCGAAGGACTTTACTTTAAGGAAGGAAATATAATATTCCTTTTTATATATAATTTATATACTAAAAGATCTAATAAAAAGCTAAACTATAGAAAAGTAAAACTATTTAAGTTTAAAAAGAAAATATCGGAAACGGTATTCGAATTAAAATTATTTAATACGATATATCTATAATTATATACTTTTTACATTTTACTTTTAGAACCCGTACTATATATAAATAAAGCTAATATATGGGTAGTAGCGGAAAACGAAAAAAAGGAATATAATATAAAAAAAATATTAAATTTATAGTATAATAAAAGTTAATTAAAATATTTAATTAATTAGTTAGGATATCCGGCTATAAATAATTTATAGGAACTATAAATATACTTTAATTATTTAAATAAATAAAAAAAATTTTATTAACGGTATCTGGACTGACTAAAGTTTAAATAAGTAAAAAGATTTAGCCTCGGCCTATAGCTAGATTGTTAGAAAACGGAGCTAAAAAAACTTTAATAAGAATCGAACCAACGCTTTTAACGTAATAATCGATATACTATATACTATATTATAAAGTTAAAAGGTATAAAAAAAGTAAAATATAAATAATATTACGCGCCTTAGGTACTTTAAAAAGTAAAAAGCGTATTATTAATAGTATTTAACGTAGTTAGGAAGAAAGGACCGGCTACGCTCGGATTTAGGGAAAAGTTAGGCGGCTAATCGAAGCCTAAAGTAGGATCCGGAAAAGAGAAATCGGAAAGAAAAGCGATAGTAGAAGAAAGAGCAGGGGGGGTATCTGTAGCCGGTAAGCTATACGGAGTAATAGGCTACGCGGAAGCCTCTCTCTTTTCCTCCTTAAAAAACCGAGATTCGCGATAAAAAGTAGTAAGGGCTCGAACCTTAAGGGCGCGCGATTACGCTTCGAGATAAAAAAACTTATTTAAAGTAATTTACTTTTCGGTATTTAAACGTTCTTTCTTTTTAATTAAACGGCGGACTATAAAGCCGGTTAAAAAGGAAAAGAAAGGGTTAAAAAAAGAATTTATAATCTATATTATAAACGTTATAGTAGGAGCGGTTAAAGTTAATATACAGAAAGTATTAATCGTATCGAGGAAAAGCTATATATTAAAGGTTATTTTCTTTATAATAAATATATTTAAATATTATAAAACTAAATTTCGTAAGGAACTATATTTAATTATAGCGACGGTCGGTATTTATATAAATCGATTTCCTTATATAATTAAATATAATAGCTTAAATAAAAAAAGAAAGGATTTATTATAGAAATATAAAGGAAGCGGGAATATAAATACTATTTTAGGGATATAGTTATCGGGACGTTAACTTAAAAGGAAAAGTATTATATTATAGTTAAATTAATAGTAAGCTACGCTATATATAAAGCGTAGGGCGCCTAGCCGATTATTAAGGAAGTTAGGGGACGGCTAATCGGGTATAGATAAAAGTACTATAGTACTAAGGCTCACGAGTAATCTGTAGAATATAAAATACTAAAAGTAATTAAAGATATAGTACAGCGAGTATATTACGGAATATAATATACTAGGAGTAATCGAGGCTATAGTAGGGCAAGTACTTTAGAGTTCTAAGGTTTATATATACGGAGAAACTAGCTAATATCGATAAATAGTTCCGTAATATATAATATAAGTTATAATCGTTAGTATTAGACTATTATAATTAAGATAAGCTATTATTATTTACTATTTAGCTATACCGAACTAGGATTATTTAGAAGTGCCTTTAACCGATATCCCTTTTAGAGGTTTTAGATAGGGGTTTATCACACTTATTAAAGGTACATTTATAGTGTTGTAATTAGTTTATATATTTTCTTATTATTTTAGTAGTGACCCTGGACCTAGCGTTTGCCGTAAAAGGTCCTTCGATAGTTAGGCTAAGCGGGACGCTTCCTATTTAAACGTTTTCGGGTTAAGCTATAGTAGTGAAAAGACGGTTTTAATTTATCCGTAATTATTACGGCTTAAAACTTTAGTAGGGCGCGGAGCGCACCACAGACTAATTATTAGTACAGAAGTAAGTACAAATTAAAATAGGATCGATAGGATCGAGGATCGATCTAGAAAAGTTAACCCCAAAAGGGATAGTATCGATAGGATCGATAGTCGAGTTAATCGATTTAAGATAGTACTAAGCTTAGCATAGAGTCTATATATATAGAGGAACTAGCTAGTATAGATAGACAGTTCCGCAGTATGCAATTTAAGCTTGTATTTACGGTATTTAGTATTTATATTAAAATATTTTATTATATACTATTTAGCTACACCGAACTAATTATAAAAAGTTACTTTCAATTAGTATCCCTTTTAGAGGTTTTATATAGAGGTTTATTATAGTAATAGAGTTAAAGTAAATATATAATATATTGTTAAAATAAGTGCTATTAAGGCTTATAAATATAGGCTTAAATAGCTATCGGCGCAGTACACTAAGAGCGAAGAAGACTTTAACTACAGCATTCGACAGTTACCGTGGCACTAAAGGAAGGAGGATTATAGGGGCGGCGCCCTATAATATATAGAAGAGAATCACTATAATATAGGCTTATAAAGCACTAATAAGTATAGTAAACCAATATATTAATTAAACCTTATAGACTAAAAAATACTATAGTAGATAGGGTATAAGGCAGAGGTTTTATAGGCCATCGGCCTCTTATTTACTCCCCGAGGGTAATTTCGTTCCCGGGCCTAAACGCGCGTTTCCTGGGCCCAAACGCCCGCTAAGTGCGCTATATAAATATTAGTTTGGGGTGCGGCTATAGGCCTAAGGGTTTAAGTAAGGAAGTAGGGCTCTAAAAGGATTCGGAGGTTCAGGGGTTATATATATAAGCGGTTTACTTCGGACATTTTATTTTAGACAGGACATCGACTTTTATTTCTTTATATTTTTGTGCCTTGCACGCGTGCAGGCAATTCTAGCCCTCTAATTAGGCCGATTAGGTATTTATTATGTGGCCTGCAAGCCTATAGAGTCTTTTCTTTGTCCTACGTGGAGTGCGGCCTGCGAGCGAGCTACTGTTACGCAGGTATATTTATTTAGAGACCCTGTTAAGGGTATATTTGTGGTGTTGTAGTTGGTTTGTATGTTTTCTCACTATTTTAATATAAGGTTACAGGCTACGTTGCCGCTACCGTTTAACTACTATAGGCTACGTTACCGCTACCGTTTAACTACTGTAGGCCACGTGCCGCTACCGTTTGACCACTGCAAGGCACCGGCCTTAGCGCTCGGCTTCCTGGGACCTCGGATTGCTTCCGGAGGCCGAGCCTCCGCTCCGGTAACCGCAGTCCCTAAACACTGCTGATTTAAGCCATCGTATTACCTCTAAGGCCCTGTAATATACAGGGCTTAAATATACTATAAAATCTATAAATAAAAGCTATATTCTAATATCCCCTCTATAGCTATAGTACGTAAGTATTAATTAGAAGGGCTTAAAGAGGTTTAATAGCTAAACGAACCTACTAAATAGTGCTGCGGGTAGAGCCTTAGTAAGGCCGTTAGCAGGTATTTGTTTTATAGGGAGGTAGGTTACAGTAATAACATTATTAGAAATAGCTTCTTTAACCCCGAAGTAGTGGATAAGGGTGTGTTTAGTTCGGCGATAGTGCTTATCGCTATATGCCGTAGCTATAGCGCCTTCGTTATTATACAGAAGGGGGGTAGGCCCTAAAATAGGCCTAGCTATTTCTTAGAAAAGGCCCCGAAACTATATTACTTCTTTAAGGCCTTTTATAACTCTAGTATATTTAGTTTCCAGAATACTAAAGGCTATAGTTAAAGCTTTTTTTTAATTTCCAGCTTATAGGCCCTCCGGCCAATAGAAAAACCTAACCGTAAATAAATTTAGCTATAGCTTTATAACTAGCCTAGTTACTATTAGAGGCTCCAATAAGCGTTAAATTACTATTCGAGCCGTAGCTAACTACTAAGTAAAGGTGCGAGTATAGGTAAGAAAGTAAGGATTTAGAGGCCTTAAAGTAGGTTTCCGTAGGGTCTTTTAAATATAATAAAAGCCACTAAATAGGGAAAGTTACTTTAGGCTTTGTTTATACTATAGCGTATATAGCCGTGCTAACTAGCTATTAAAATAGGTAGATATCGCTGGAATTATAAAAGGTTCTAGGCCTATTACCTTTACCGGTAATGCCTAGGCTTAGTAGAAAAGCAATGGTTTTAGTAGAAATACCGAAGTGCTTAATAGCCTCTGTAATATAGGCTGTTTAGTAGATCTAGAAGCGCCGTTAGGCCCTATTATATTCGATTTAAATACCTAGGAAATAGCGGGCAGGGCTAAAGTCTTTAATATTATAATACTCTTCTATAGCCCTTTTAAGGGCCTGGAGCCTGGAGGGGTTAGGGCCTATAAATAAATAGTTATTAATATAGCTAATAATAAAGATCCTATATTCCGGGTAAAAATAAGTAACGGTATCGGAAACGAAAGCCCTAAAGCTAAAAGCTTTAGTTATCGCTAGAACCTTTTATTGCTAGAGGTAAGAGGCCTATTTTAGGCTATATAGTAACTTCTTTAGAAGGATAATTTATTTTTTAGTGGGGTCCTAGCCGGCTACCTTTAGTAGTATTATAGTAATTAGGGTACTATAAGTAAATTCGGTTAAGCCCTATAGAATTTCGGTATATATATTAAAGTCGGTTTCTAAGTTAAAGAAGGTACCTATAAAGTTAACTTAATAAATATCTAAGTTAAATATAGTAGCTATAGCTAGTATAATCCTTTAAGTAAGTAATTTTATAGTAAAGGCGTAGGTCCTTTTAAAATCGATTTTAAAGGCCTATTAAAATCCTCGGGTAATTAGCCGGGCTTTATATTTTACTATAAAGCCTTATAGATTCTTTTTATCCTTAAAGACCTAGCGGCTAATTGTCACAGTTAAACCAATAGTAAGCTACGCTATATGTAAGGCGTAGGGCGCCCAGCCGATTATTAAGGAGGTTAAGGGGACGGCCAATTAAGTATAGACAAAAGTACTATAGTGCTAAGGTTCACGAGCAGTCTGCAGGATACAAAGTGCTAAAAGTGATCGAGGCCGTAGTAGGGCGAGCACCTTAGGGTTCTAAGGTCTATATATACGGAGGAACTAGCTAACGTAAATAGATAGTTCCGTAATATATAATATAAGTTATAATCGTTAATATTAAACTATTATAATTAAAATAAACTATTATTATATATTATTTAGCTATACCGAACTAAAATTATTTAGAAGTACCTTTAACTAGTATCCCTTTTAGAGGTTTTAAATAAAGGTTCGTTACACGTTATATATTTACTTTAACTCTATTATAGATAAATTAAAGGCGTTTTTTTACTACTATAGCTGGACCTAAAAATATTTAAATAAGAGGCGTCTTACCTAGCCTAGGTACCGAAGGACCTTCCGCTAAACCTATACCCTTTACCGTAAAGTAGGTTATTAAGCGTCTTAAAAAGCTCGAAGACGAGGCTTAGTAAATCCGGAAGTAGATTTTTGCTATTTCGACTACGTTTAAGTCGACTATTAAGCTCCCGGTACCGGAGTATTATAAAAGAGAAAAGGTAAAGCTTAAAAGGTTTTTAATTTAATTTAAAACCTATTTTCGTTAATACTTAAATTAATTTATTAATAAAAAATTAAAAATAATTTTCGTGGCTATTAGGCTTAAGGATAGGGCTTTCGCGTAATTCGAGCCTATCCTCGACGACTATTATAAGTAAAAGTTAAAGGATTAAGAGAAAATTACCGTAGAATATTTCGAGAGCTATCGTACCTTTAAGGCTAAGCTTAAAAAGGTATTTAAGGAGTATAATAAGGTAAAGCGCGCGTAGGGTAAACTCTTAAGTCTATACTAAACGCGCTCGGTAACCGACTACGCGGCTTAGTTTAAAATCGATAGCCTACGTAACGCTATTAACGATAAAGGGTTAATATAATTCTTTTACTATAGCTTTAAAAATAAAGTATAAAATAAATTATATAAAGAGTTAAGGCTTAATATTATTAATAAGTATATCGCTATAATTATACGGATCGACGATTAATAATTCGAGTATCGTATAAAGAAGAAAAGAGGTAACGGTAGGGGTAACTACGGTAATAGCTATAAAGGATACTTTAATAATAATTACTTTAACGATAAACGTAAGCGGAAATACTTTAGTATTAACTACTCCGGTACTATATACTCGGGATTAATAAACGTCGATACAATATAATAATAAAGGCCGTAAGGCCGAGGCTAAAGTAGAAATAACTTTAAGTATTTTAACTATAATAAAGTAGAATACTTTAAGAAGGACTATAGGGTACCTAAACGGCTCGGATAAAAAAAAAATTATATTAATTACTATATTAAAGGGACCGAGAATTATAAAAGTAATAATTATTAAATATTAATAAGGTAAAGCGGTAAGCTCCGAGGAAAACTCTAATTAATATATTAGATAAGAAAATAAAGAGTTTTAAAAAATAAAAAAAGTATTAAAAAGGCTAAAGGCGAAATATAAGGAAAGAAATCTTTAAATATAAATATTACGGGATTAAATAATATAGATTGCTATAAAAGTTACTATAAAGGTCGCTAAGAGCGAAAGTCTTATATAAGGACTTACTAAATAAATAATATTAAAAATATAATATAATAAGTACGGAATTATTATTTTATAAAATATATTATAGCCTATAAAGCTCTTATATAAGAGCTATAAAAAGTATTAGAAAGGTAAGAAGGTCGCTAGTATTAGGATCGCGAAGTTATTAAAGGATATATTAATACTTATATAATATATACTCTATAAAGGAAATATAATATAGCTTTATTTTAAGTATCCGGAGTATCGGAAAGTACCTTAGTTTAAGTATATTATATACGGATATATAAAGTATTATTAAAGTAAATTATTATACGGTTACTAACTAATATATAAAATAAATAAAAAGGATAAATTATAATTAATTAAAAAGATTATAGCCCGGTAAGAAAAAGCCTAATAGGAGAACCTAAATAACTATATTTTATAAAAGGTTTAAGACCTAGTTAAACTAAAAGATAGCCTTTAAATAATATAAATTATATTAAAATATATAAAGTATTATATTAAATACGTAAACGGTTAAAATATAAATAATAATATATATTTATAAAAGGAAATAATATTAAGATAATACTAAAGTTTAAACTACGTTATATATTTACGAAAGAAAGTTAAACGATATTATTAAGCTAAAACGCTTAAAACTAAATAAAAGAACCGTTATCGAGCGTAAATATAAAAGAATATTAAAGACGGAAGATAGGAGGAAGCTAGGCGGGCGTAATTAAAAGATTTTATATTACTAATTAATCTAAAGTAAAAAAACGCTTTTAAACGATATAACCGCTTAGGAAACGACTCGCGGCCCTTTACGGGGGCCGTTAACCTTTAACGGACTACGAACGGTATTTTCGAAAGTATTAACGTAAAGCGAAGGTATAGGATAACGACCCGGTACTCGTTAATAAGGTTATTATTATATAAAAAGGAAGTAAGAAAAATAAATATTTTTAGGTTACTATACGATAGAGAGATCTCTAGGTAATAGTATTAGTAAATAGTAATATAAAAACGAATTTAATTTCGCTATAATTCGTATATTAAACCCGTATACTATAAAAGAAAAAAAAGGAATAAATCGTTATATAAAGATTATTTCCTACGTAAAAAGTCTATAAAGAAATACTATCCTTAAATATTATAGTCGAAGGAAAAATAATATTAATTATATTTAATATTATAAATATAGGACCCTCGAAGGATATAATTTTAAGGTAACTATAATATAAAAACTATAACCTAAATATCGATTAAAGGGATAATAGTTATCTACAATTAAAAGAGCCTTAAAAGTATTTAACTAACGATAGAAAATTAAAAGTATATATAGAATAAAGTATAGGATAAGTACCCTCTACGGTATTACCGTAAAAAATATAAAAAGTAATAATATATTTTATCGATATAAATAGTAAAATCGAAGAAGTAGGGTTAACGACGTTAATAAAGATATCGGAGGTTAATAAATATACTTACTATAATAACGTAAAAAAAGGTAAGAAAAAGGTAATACCGGTAAAATATCAAGGATATTTAGCTTTTACGGCTAAATACTTAAAAAGGCTTTTAAAGTAAGGACTATAGGATTACGAAATTAAGTTAAAAAAAGAAATTAAGTTACGGCTATTTAAGGTTTATTATATTAACGATAAATAAAGTAAGGAGTTACGGAAATACTTAAATAAAAATCTAAAAAAAGGATATATTAAGAAGTTTATATTATTAATAAGATATCCTATATTTTTCGTACCGAAAAAGGATAGTAATTTACAATTATATATAAATTACCGCTAATTAAATAACGAAACGGTAAAAAATAATTATCCGTTATTATTAATATTTAAATTATAGAATTAATTAATAAAGGTACGATACTTTATATATTTAAATATATTTATTAGATATACCTATATATAGATTAAAGAAAGAGACGAATAGAAAATAACGTTTCGTATACTTTATAATTATTTTAAGTATTTCGTAATACTATTTAGGCTAACTAATATACTTATAACGTTTTAATCTTTTATTAATTATATAATACGGAAGTACCTTAATAAAATAATAATATACTATTTTACTAATATTTTTATTTATTTACGTACTTTAAAGAAGTATAAACAATATATACGAAAGATATTTAATATATTATATAAAGCTAAATTCTTAATTAATAAAGAGAAAAGCGAGTTTTACGTATAAAAAATAATATATTTAAGATATTTAATATTATTAAATAAGGTTTATATAAAGCTTAAGAAAATTATAGTAATTAAAAATTAATTTATATTATAATTATAAATATATATTAGAGAATTCTTAAGGTTTATAAACTTTTATTAGATATTTATTTGGGACTATATAGGTATTATAAGGTTACTTAATTATTTAATTAAAAAGGATATAGAGTTCCGGTAAAGGTAAAAAAAGGAATAGGCTTTCCGGAAATTAAAAAAGATTATTTTAAAGGACCCGGTACTTAAATTACTAAACCCTAATTAATTATTTAAGGTCGAAATAAATATATTAGATTATATAAATAGTAAATAATTAAAGTAGCGAAACGATAATAATAAACTATATTCGGTAACTTTTTTTTCGAAAAAGTTTAAAGAAGTACGTTAGAATTACCCGATTTATAATAAAAAACTATTTATTATTATTAAAATATTTAAAAAGTAAAAGTTATATTTTAACGGTATTAAATATAAAATATAGGTTTATATAAATTATAAAAATCTATAATATTTTATTATTACGAAGGTCTTTAACGTATAGTAAATATAATAATTAAAGTTTTTTTCGGAATTTAATTTTTAAATTAATTATAAAAAGGGTTCGGAGAACGCTAAAGTAAATATATTTAACCGGCGAGCCGACTACTATAAGGATATATTTAAAAAGTTATTACTATTATTTAAGGAAGCGCTAAATAATACTTTTAAGTATTTATTATAGCTATAAATAAAGTATTACGTAATATATTATAAAAAAGCTATTTTTAATTAATATTAAAGGAAGTTAAATAATAATATTATAAAATAATATTAATAAGAAAAGTGAGAGCTATAGGATATCCGAAAAGATAGTTAGGGAAGTCTATAATATAAAAATCAAGTATATATAAGGCTAGGTAATAAAACGGTATTAATAATAGAAATTTACGTATCGAAGCTCGGAAAATATATAAGTATCGTTAAGACTATAAAAAAAATTAAATAATATTTTAATTAATTAAAGATTAAAAACGACGTTAAGGAAGCTATTTAATTATACTATACGTATAAAAAAATAAAAGTTATAAAGTATAAACCTTATAGATTTTTAAAGCTATTACCGGTAATAGAACGGCTATAGAGTTTAATTACGATAGACTTTATTATTAAATTACTAAAGTTTAAAGATACGGTAACTAGCGTTAAATATAATAGTATATTAACGGTAATCGATAGGCTTATTAAGTAAGTATATTTCCTGCTTTATAAAGAAATTTAATCGGTAAAATAATTAATAAATATAATACTACGGTATATTATATTATTATATATATAGTTAAAGGAATTTATTACGGACCGCGATATTAAGTTCGTATTAAAGTTTTAAAGAGTATTAATAACGAGGTTAAGGGTAATAAATAAAGTATTTTCGGCCTATTACCTTTAGACGGACGATTAAACGGAACGGTTTAATTAAATTATAAAATAATATTTACGGAATTATATTAATTTCGAATAAAATAATTAAATTAAATTATTATTTACGGTATAATTAATATATAGTATATTATTAATTAAAATAATTAAAGTTATATTATTTTTTACGAATTTCGGTTACGAAGTAAACTTACGGTAAGGACTTACGGTTAAGGTACTTAGGGCTAGGGTTAAAGTAAATAAAATATATATATTTTATAATAAATTTAAATAAAAATTAAAGTTTATAAAGGAAAAAATATAGAAATACTATAATACTAAAAGGCTCGAAGGACTTTACTTTAAAGAAGGAAATATAATATTTTTTTTAAATATAATTTACGTATTAAAAGATTTAATAAAAAGCTAGACTATAAAAAAGTAGGACTATTTAAGGTTAAAAGGAAAATATTAAAAATAATATTTAAATTAAAACTATTTAATATAATATATTTATAATTATATATTTTTTATATTTTACTTTTAAAACCCGTATTATATATAAGTAAAGCTAATATATAGGTAATAACGGAGGACGAAGAAAAGGAGTACGATATAGAAAAAATATTAGATTTACGATTTAATAAAAGTTAATTAAAGTATTTAATTAATTAATTAAAATATTTAATTATAAATAATTTATAAAAACTATAAATATACCTTAATTACTTAAATAAATAAAAAAAATTCTATTAACGGTATCCGGACCGACTAAAGCCTAAGTAAATAAAAAGATTTAGCTTTAGCCTATAGCTAAATAGTTATAAAATAAAGTTAAAAGAATTTCGATAAAAATCGAACCTATACCTTTAATATAATAATCGACGTACTATATATTATATTATAAAGTTAAAAGGTATAAAAGGAATTAAATATAAATAATATTATATACTTTAAATACTTCGGGAAATAGAAAGCGCGTTATTAATAATATTTAACGTGGTTAGGAAGGAAGGACCAGTAATACTAAAGTCTAAAAGAAAATCCGAAGGTTAGTTAAAGCTTAGGGAGGAATCTAAAAAAGAAAAGTTGGAAGGAAGAGCAGTAATAGAAGAAAGAGCGGTAATAAAAAAAAGAGTAGCGGAGGTATTTACTACCGGCGGGCTATACGGGGTAATAGGCCGCGCGGAAGCCTCTCTCTTTTCTTCCTTAAGGAACCGGGATTCGTAACGAAAAGCGATAAAGGCTCGAACTTTAAAGGCGCGCGATTACGCTTTAAAATAAAAAAGTTTATTTAAGGTAACCTACTTTTCGGTATCTAAACGTTCTTTTTTCTTAATTAGAGGACGGACTACGGAGCCGGTTAAAAAAGAAAAAAAAAGGTCGAGAGAGGACTTACGATTTATACTATAGACGTTATAGTAAGAGCGGCTAAAATTAATATATAAAAGGTACCGATTATATCGAGGAGAAATTACGTATTAAAGGTTATTTTCTTTATAATAAATATATTCGGGTATTATAAAATTAAATTTCGTAAAGAACTATATTTAATTACGGCGACGGTCGATATTTATATGAATCGATTTCCTTATACGATTAGATATAATAATTAGAATAGGAGAAGAAGGGACGTATTATAAAAATATAAAGGAAGCGGAGGTATAAATACTATTTTAGGGATATAGTTATCGGGACGTTAACTTAAAAGGAAGGGTATTATATTATAGTTAAACTAATAGTAGGCTATATTATATATAGAACGTAAGGCGCTTAACCAATTATTAAAAAGGTTAAGGAGACGGCTAATTAAGTATAAATAAAAATATTATAATATTAAGGTTTATAAGTAGTTTATAGAATATAAAGTATTAAGAGTAATCGAGGCCGTAGTAGTTTGGGGTGCGGCCACAGGCCTGAGGGTTTGAGTAAGGAAGTGGGGCTCTCGGAGGATTCGGAGGTTCAGGGGTCATGTATATAAGCGGTCTGCTTCGGACATTCTGTTTTAGACAGGACATCGACTTTTATTTCTTCATATTTTTGTGCCTTGCACGCGTGGAGGCAATTCTGGCCCTCTGATCAGGCCGATCAGGTGCTTATTATGTGGTCTGCGAGCCCATAAAGTCTTTTCTTTGTCCTATGTGGAGTGCGGCCTGCGAGCGAGCCACTGTCACGCAGGTGCGTTTATTCATACACCCTGTTGAGGGTATATTTGTGGTGTTGTGGTTGGTTTATGTGTTTTCTTACCATTTTAGTAGTAAGGTAAGTACTTTAGGGTTCTAAGGTCTATATATACGGAGGAACTAACTAGCGTAAATAAATAGTTCCGTAATATATAATAGAAGTTATAATCGTTAATATTAAACTATTATTATTAAGATAAGCTATTATTATATACTATTTAGCTATACCGAACTAGGATTATTTAAAAGTGCCTTTAATTAATATCCCTTTTAAAGGTTCTGGATAGAGGTTCGTTATAACTATTTAACTGCACCGAACCAAAATTATTTAAAAGTGCCTTTAACCGATATTCCTTTCAGAGGTTCTAAATAGGAGTTCGTTATACTAAGTCGAATAGAAGGAGATATTTTTATAATTCGACCTACCCCACTAAATAGTAGGCCTTACAGGCTTATTTTAGTAGACCGTAAAACCCGGTATAGGCTTATTAGGCTTTTAAAAACTAAGGACGAAGTCGCTATAGAAGCTCGTTCCGCTATCGAGAGCCTATATAATACCTATAAGCAGTACCCGGTACAGTTCCACTACGACGGGGGCAAAGAAGTTCGAAGGCTACTACCTTACCTTACTGAAAAAAGTATAACCTTTAGTAGGTCTAGCCTATACGCTTACTACTAAAACGGCTTAGCCGAGCGCTCTATTTAGGTAATTTTAAAGCGTTTACGAGCTACTATAGTAGCCTCTGGCCTACCACTTACCTTCTAGTGCTACGTAATTAGCTCTATTGTAGACATTATTAACTATATAGCTACTTCTACTAAGGAATTTCCGCCCTACCAGCTATTCCTCGACGAATTAGTGCCTTTATAGGCCCCTTACGTCCCTAACCTCGGACTTTATAAAGCTATAGGCGCTAAAGCTTTAGTAGTTATACCGCCTGAAAAGCGTATTACCGCAAGGAAGCTAGAGCCTAAAGCTACTAAAGGCAAGCTTTTAGCCATACTAGGTAATAACACTTACTTAGTATAGCTAGGCCACCGGCAAGTAATCCAAACGCTATTCGTTAAACTGTATAAAGATTATAGGCCTTATTTAGAAGGGCCTATAGCCTCTACATCGCAACTAAGGCTTCTAAAACTAAAAGATATCAAGCCTTCAGAAGGGGAACCCTCTGTAATTACAGAAGAGGGACCTACTGTAACAGTACCTCCTAGGCCTACCAATATCGAAATACAGCTTCCACAGGCCACTAAGTTACAGAAGGAGGAATTTAAAGTAATAAATAACGATACTATAAATACTACAGCCCTAGTAAACTACTTTATTAACTAAGCTGCCGCAGCCGTCACTTATAGCACTGCTTTTATCGGCACAGAACCTAGGACCTTTAAATAGGCCTTAAAGCACCCACTAAAGGACTAGTGGCTACAGGCCTCCTTTAGTAAGCTATAGTAGCTACTAAATTCTAAAACCTTTTACTTTATTAACCGCTCACAGGCTCCAAAAAAGCCTATTACTAGCCGTTAGGTCTATAAAACCAAAAAAGACCCATAGGGCTAAATTACTAAATTTAAGGCCCGGCTAGTAGTTAGAGGCTTCCAACAGATACCCGGAACCGATTTTACCAAGACCTTTGCAGCTACGACAGCACCACCTACCTAGCGGGTTTTACTAGCTATTGCAGCCGAAGAAAACCTAAAAATCGAGCAAATCGATTTCGTTAGGGCCTTTCCTAACGCTAGCGTAGACTCCGATATATATATAGAAGTCCCGGAAGGCCTATACGAATACAGCCTTAGCAGCCAAACCGCGATAGACCTTCTAAAACAGCACTGCTAGGACCCTTCAAAAGACCAAGTTATAGTGCTAAAAAGGTCCTTATACGGCCTAAAACAGGCCCCCCACCTGTGGCAGAAGAAGGTTACGGCACTAGCCAAATCTCTAGGCTATAGCCCACTAGTTTCGGATACGGCTACTTACTATAACCCTCTCAAAAGCATCTTTATAGTAAGCCACGTCGACGACTGCCTACTAATTGGACCCTCTATAACTGCTATTTAAGCCCTAAAGCTACAGTTAGCTCAGGCCTACGATATAAAGGACTTAGGCCTTACCAAGTTCTTTCTCGGGGTCCAAATTAAAAGAAATAGGCCTAAAAGGCTACTTTAGCTCCACCAAAAGGCCTATATCCAAGAGGCTGTTAAGCACTTCAAGGTTAGCACTTACGCACCTGCCTTACCGCTCTCTCCAGGCCTTACAGGCCCCGAAACTCCTTCTAATCCACTAAATAAAGCCGAAACTAAGCTATACCAGAGCCTACTAGGTACTACTACCTACCCTATAACCCAAACCCGGGCCGATATTGCCTACACCGTCCAGTAGCTCTCAAGGCACCTACAAGCACCTAAGGTAGCCCACCTAAAAGCAGCTAAAAAGCTGCTAAGCTACCTATATAGCACAATGGACCTAGCTATATAGTTAGGAGGTACAGGTAGTATTAGGCCTATAGGCTATACCGATAGCGATTTCGCTGGCTGCAAAACCACTTCTCGGTCTACTTACGGCTATTTATTTTTAGTGGGAAGTGGCCCTATAAGCTAGAAATCTAAACGAGCGCTTACGGTTGCCTATAGCACCCTCGAGGCCGAATATACGGCCTTAATCGAAGGCAACCGAGAAGCCCTGTGGCTTAGAGGGCTATATAGTAAAATTCAGCGCTCTTTACAGAGCACTACCCCTCTAAAGTGCGATAACCAAGGCGCTATAAAGACAGCCCACAACCCAAGGCACCATAACCGTACCAAGCACACGCTCCTTAAATTCCAGGGCGTTAGGGAGAGCGTTACAGAAGGAAATATCACTATATCCTTCGTGCCTACAGAGGATATAGTAGCCGATAGCCTAACTAAGGCCCTACTAGCCCCTAAATTCCAGCGCTTTTTAGAGCTAATAAACTACCGAAAGCCCAATACTTATAAAGGCTCTACGGCCTAGTAAGTGGGCACCTAGCACTCCCACAGAAAGGGTGTTAACGTGTAGGTTCTACTAAGTGCCCTACTTACTGCCCTACAGATTAATATTACAGTGGGCAGTACTGCTGTAAGTAGTAAGGGAACCTCTTGGCTATAGTGGCCCAAGGCCCAGTTAATAGATGCCAGAACCTTCTAAAGTGGCTATAAGCTTACGTAGTAAGTTGCCATAATGGTGTGATTTACAAGGCACCTTTGCTACCGAAGGTTCTATGAATTTCCGTAGGTCTACACTAGACCCACCTAAGCCCACTAAATACCTTAAGTAGTATAGAGGCTTCCGGGGCCTACAGGACCCACAGTAGGCCTACGAAGGCCTATATATAGACCTCTCCTCTCTTCTGTAAAATAGTTCTCTTCTTTCTCTCCTTAAAGGACAAAGTTTAAGGTTACGGCCTATGGCTAATAGGTTAAGGCCAAAGGCAATAAAGGCTATTTTATTCCTTATACCTTACTATATTACAGTGCTTTACCTTCCTTCGGCACTGCCGTCGTATCCTCCCGCTTCCGTTTGCGCACTGCTGTATTTTTACAGCAACCCTGTATAGGCTCTATATTATAGGCCTATCAGGACTTCGCAGCTAACAAATATATTAAAACTATCCTTTATAATACGTAATAAAGTAAATCAATTTTAATCTTAAAATTATTTATAGATAGAATTATTAAATTCTTTAAGGAACGAGTTAAAAGAAATATTATTAAGGAAGCGTATAGTCCTTACCGTAATAATTAGTTTTTAGTAAAAAAAAAGGATAATAGTCTCTATTTAATTAACGATATTTAAAGATAGAATAAGGTTATATAACGAAATACTTTTATTCCTCTAAGTACCAAAGAATTTAGCGAAGACTTTAAAAGGTATTTTATTACCTCCTTACTCGACTTTTTCTTTAAATACGATTAGGTTAAATTAGCTTTAACGAGCCGGGACTTTACTACCTTCGCGATATTTATCGGCCTATTTAAAATATATACTTTACTTTAAGGAGCTACTAATTCGGTAATTTAATTCTAAAGAGCTATAACTAAAGTCTTTTAAAATTTTATTTTATAAGTATATCGGCTATACCTAAACGATATTATAGTAAAAAGGCTAAAGTAAGACTATAATAATAAAGAAGAGAGGCTAGGAGTTAAGAAGTGGGTTCTAGAGTATTTAAAGAATATCGATATAATTTTACTTAATTATAAGCTTATAGAAGCTATAATTATAGCCGTAAAATCCCTTTAATATAAATAAAAAACTATTATCCTTAACTATTCCTGTATACCGGACGGACGCCTCCCTAATTAAATAAAGATAATAAAGATAAAGGAATAGCGGACTTACTATAATCTAAAGGATATTCGTACCTTCCTAGGGATTACCGGCTACTATCGACTATAGGTACCGCTCTTTAATTTAATTATAATCCTACTATATTTCTTAATAAGGAAAAATATAAAATAAGAATAGACGGAAGTTTAATAAAGTATAATAGAATAAGTTACCTTTTTAATTATAAAAGTATTATATTTAGTTTCTTTAATATTTAATAATAACCGTTTCGGTAAAATTTTTATTATTTTTAATATAAGTTTAACGGGGTAAAGAGCGGTAATTAAATAAGTAAAACCTAATAGAAAATAGTATCCTTATCGGTTTAAAAGTAATATTTATAGCCCCGCTAAATAAAAGTATAATACTATTAAAAGACAGTTAAGAAGGCTATTATATACTTTAAAGAGATTTAAAAAGTATTTTTTCGTAATATATTTTACGGTAAAAACGGATATTTAAATAGTAGTTTACTAAGTCTAGGGGACGGCTAATAACGTTCCTGGCGCTTTAATAATAAAATAATTAAAATAGATTAAACTTTTTAACTTTATTATTATTTATATTTTTAAAAGTAAAAACCTTATAATAAACGTACTATCGAGAAAACTATTTAGCCCCTTTAATTTAAGGGAAAAGGAATTAAAATTAAATATTAATAATAAAGTTAACGTAAGGATCTAAAAGAACGATATTTAAAAAGTAAGTATTTAGCGGGTAAATATTAAAAAAGAGAAAAAGGAAATTATTAGGTAAGGCCCTTACTTAAAAGGACTATAGTTTCTTTATTCCTATACTATTACCGAGTTCCTCGCGATTAGTACGGAGCTAAAAACTAGGACGAAGTTTAACGTTTAGACTATTAAAAATAATACCTTAAAAATAATTATTGAAAATAAAGTTTTATTCTTTAAGCTAAATAAAAGAAGCTTTCTCCTTAGAAAAATTATTAACCCTCTAATCGAGCGAAAAAGAATCTTTAATATATATTATAACGAGATAGGCTATAAAGGATAAAAAGCTATTTACGCCCGAGTAATAGAAAACTACTATTAAAAAAATATATATATTAACGTCGAGGCTTAAATTAAAATATATAGGTAATATTAATAATAGAACCCGAAACGTTAAAAGGATTAATATTTATATATTAAAACTTTAATTACTTTATTTATAAAATAATATTTAGACGTTTAATTCTTATTAATAGCTTCCAAAGAAAAAACTTACTTTCTAAAGGCGAAAGATAACTTAATTAAGTATTTAAAAGCAAAGGTCTTAAACTTAAGTAAAGCTTTTAAAGTTAAAAACTTTATTTTATATAATATTATCCTTAAATAGGATTACCCTTTAATCGTAATAATAAATAGTAAATCGGAATTTAAAAAGGAAATTATAAAGATTTTAAAGAGGTTAAAAGTTCTCTGGGTAATAGTCTTACCTTATAATATAAAAGTAAATAGAATAACGGAGTCTAATTATATCTTAATTATATTAGTATTAGTAAAAATAATAAACGGGATAAAGAAAAATTAAAAGTAATAACTCTTTTATATATTATTTATTAATAAAACTATAATATAAAGTATTTATAGGTATAGTACTTTCTATTTAATATATAGGTTTAACTTTATTACGCCGATTAAAAAGGACGTACCGTTATAAAGAATCGTTTAGTAAGAAAAAATTAATTCCGATAAATTAAGGAAAAACTAAAAAGAAAAAGCGGCTATAAATTTAATAAAGGTAAGAGCAAGACTATTAAAATTATAAAAAATAAATTTAACTTTAGTAGTTAAAAGGGTTAATATAATAAAATAGAAAGTTATAGCGAAAAAAAATAGAAAAGGGATTTATAATATTAGGCTTAAAAGTAATATAATTAGAAAAAAGGATTTAATATTAATATATAAAATAAATAGAAAGTTAGATATAAGTATAGTAAGGAAGCTATAATATCGTTAAGATAGCCCTTTTAAAGTAAGAAAAGTTAAATTAAATAATATTTATTATTTTTTAAAAACGTTAAATAGGGTATCGTTACGAACTTTTTATATATTAAATAAGGTAAAAAAGTTTTTTAGGTTAGAAGACGTATATATAGATAAAAAGGATATAGATATATAGTTAAAACTAAGAAAAATTAAGTAGGTACTTAGAAATAGGGTAAAGGAAGGTATAGATATAGTAAAAGATAAAGATAAAGAAAAAAAGATAGTAAAAGAAATATTAGGGAAGATAATAATTAGAGGGAAGATTAAAATAAAACGGAAAAATATTAAAATATAAAGGAGATTTAAGAAAGGTAAAAGTATAAAGGTAGTTTTAAAGAAGGGTAAACTAAAGGACTTTTTAAATAATTAAAGGGAGATAATAATAAAGATATTATAATTACTATTTTTTAAAAAGATATTAAAGCTTATATTATAAGAATAGAGCTATTAGAGCTATCTATTTTTAAAAGGGAAGAAAGATATTAAGGGAAGTAACTATTTTAAGGTAAAAATTATTATATTATATTTTTCTAATTTTTATTTTTTTCTTTTTTTATTATTTTCTTTTTCTTATTTTTTTTTCTCTTTATATTTTACCTTTTAATTAAAGGTAAAGAAAGATTATTCCTTTTCTTTTCTTTCCTTTTTTTTATTTAGTTATTATTTCTTAAGCGCTTTATATTTAGCCTACTATTTTTCTTACTTTTGGTCCTAATTAACTTTCTTATTACTAGGAATTAGGCTTACGGTACTATAATTTAATTTCGATAATTTATTATTACCGAAATACTTAAAGTAATAACTATTTTTATTAATATTAAACTATAAATAATAAATACCTTTATATTAATAATTTTTATATTTTTAATCGAAGTTTTTTCTTTTTACGTAACTAAAATATAACTATATTACTTTAATCTTAGTTTTATCGGGGAACGTTACGAAAAACCGATAATAATTTTAATTATATTTATTATATAAATTAGTATAATTAAATCTTATATATTAATATTAGTTAAAGCTTAATTAAAAAAATAATATTTATAATAACCCGGTAACCTAGATAAATAAGCCTTTAAAGCGATAAACCCGCTTAATAATTTCGAAGACCTAACGCCCGAAGAACTACTTATTAAACCGTTTAATAAAAATCTATTTAACTAAACTACTTAATAATATTTTAAAAATATAATTAATAATAATTCTATCTATATTAATATCTTTAAAAAATATTTATTACTTTTTTTACCTCTCTTTTTTATTAGATTAGGAAGGAATTACTTAAGGTAAAGGAGAGCCGTTATATAATTAAAATGTAAAGGGAAAATCTTAAGGTACTAAAAAGTAGTTTAATAAGGGAGAGAAATATTATAATAAATATTAGTTCCTTTAAGTATAATAAAGTCGTAAATATAAATAGGACGTCGGACCTTAACGTACCTTTTATAAATAATACTTTAATTATTAAAAGCGTAGGTAAAGTTAATAAGATAATAAGTAAAAGTAGTAAGTAAAAGCTTTTAAATAAAGTTAATAGTAACCTCGGACTAATTATATATTATAAAGTCGAGGATTCCTTTAACTTAATTAAAAGTTTTTTAATAAAAAAAATTATAAATATTTAAATAGTAAAATCGTCGATTACTTAATTAAATAAAGTAATAGATTTCCCGAAAGAAAAAATTATTATAAAAAAGTAATTAATAAGTATTAAAAAAGATAAGGAGTAAGTAAAAATAAAGAAAACTAATATAGGTATTTACAATTAAAGGATAAAACTATATAACCGGTTTTATAGGCTTTAATAAAAAAGAGATTTAATAGAGTACTTTTTCCTTTTTAAACGGTTTATATAAATATTTAATAATCGTATTTTATAAGCTAGGTAAATAGTAAAGAATAAAAATTTATTATTTATATAGCTTAAGGTAGGAAAAGGAACGCTAGCTTTTTTTCCTTTTTATTTCCCTCTCGATAATCCTTTAATTATAAATCGTATTATATATTACTTCCTCTTAATTTTTTATAGAATAATATTATTAATATTTTTTCTAAAGTTTATTTATAATATATTATAGAAAAAATTTATTATTAATAAGAAATTTAGCTTTCTTAATAATTTTATTAAGGAGATTATACGGAAAGCGCGCTTTTAAAGTATTAATAAAGTTTATAATTTTAATTTCCCGTATAATATTTTTTTTCCTTAAAGTAATAATACTTTTTAGCCTATTCGCTTTAGCTTTAACTTAGTTACCGACCTAGAAAATTATATTATAGGAAGACGGCTTAAATAAATTAATATTACTTTTATAAAGTAATTTTCGATTAATACTATTAAATATTTTTTTTTAATTTAAAAATAATAATATTCCTTAATCGGACTTATATTTATAATATTTATATAACTTTTTTTATTTACGTAGTATATAACTTTTAAAGTTAATTAAAAGCTAAATAATAGTTTATTAATTCGGTTTTTACCTACGTTCTTCGGTACTTTCTTTAAGAAATCCTCGAGCGTTATATATAGATCCCTAAAGAACCTTTAAACCTTATTATAATAAAGTCGTTAATATACTTTTTCCTACCTAATAATAATTATAACGTTTTTAACCGATAATATTAGGTCTTTCCTATTTATATTAATATTGGAAGCTATTAGGTAATAGGTATTTATTACGTTATTATCAATATTTTAGTTTATATAAACTCGTTAAAGAATTAAAAAGGATATTAAGCAAACGCTATTTCTTATTTAATATTTTATATTCGTTATACTTTTTAATATAACCTTAAGGTAAAAGTAAGGAGGCTAGCCTATAGTAAATAGGGCAGGGCATAGGAATATAGTCTTTAGGTTTTAAAGTATTACCGTACCTATTTTTAGGAAGGTACTTCTATTAACGTATAGATACTACTAAATACCCTACTTACTGCCCTACAGATTAATATTACAGTAAGCAGTACTGCTATAAACAGTAAGGGAACCTTTTGGCTACTATGGCCTAAGGCCCAGTTAATAGGTGCCAGAACCTTCTAAAGTGGCTACAAGCTTACGTAGTTAGTTGCCACAATAGTGTAATTTACAGGGCACCTTTACTACCGAAGGTTCTATAAATTTCCGTAGGTCTACACTAGACCCACCTAAGCCCACTAAATACCCTAAGTGGTATAGGGGCTTCCGGGGCCTATAGGACCCACAGTTGGCCTACGAAGGCCTATATATAGACCTCTCCTCTTTCCTGTAAAATAGTTCTCTTTTTTCTTTCCTTAAGGGACAAAGTTTAAAGTTACGGCCTATAGCTAATAGGCCAAAGCTAAAGGCAATAAAGGCTATTTTATTCTTTATACTTTACTGTATTACAGTGCTGGTTTGGGGTGCGGCCACAGGCCTGAGGGTTTAAGTAAGGAAGTGGGGCTCTCGGAGGATTCGGAGGTTCAGGGGTTATATATATAAGCGGTCTGCTTTGGATATTCTGTTTTAGGGAGATTATCGACTTTTATTTCTTTATATTTTTGTGCCTTACACGCGTGTAGGTAATTCTGGCCCTCTAATTAGGCCGATTAGGTGCTTATTATGTGGTCTGCGAGCCTATAGAGTCTTTTCTTTGTCCTACGTGGAGTGCGGCCTGCGAGCGAGCTACTGTTACGGAGGTGCGCTTATTTATATACCTTATTAAGGGTATATTTATGGTATTATGGTTAGTTTATATATTTTTTTATTATTTTAAATGGAGGTCGTGCCCGGGTTAAGTAAAGCTTAGGGTTTAAACTGGACTTAAAAGTCCTGGGTACTGGAGGAAGTACGAAGCTACGAACGATAATAAGTACCGATAACTTTACTAAACCCCGCGAAGTTTAATAGAAATAATTTATATTTATTTAATTAAACGTATATTTTTTATTATAGGTTAAATACCGAGCTTTTTACTTACGTATAGAGAGTTAAGTATGTAGTCCGGGTAGGACCTAATAGTGAATTAAAAGTATTAGTCGAGATTAGCTCGTTAGCGGATCTTATTTCGGTAATAATTATTAAAGTTTTTTTTTATTTTTAATTAGGAGGAATCCTTTTAACGTATTATTTAGCGGTAGTAAGTAATCGAAAGGGTTTCCGGGTTAATTTAACTTAAAATAATAGGGATTTAAAAGTAAAGAAAGAAAGATACTTTCCTTTTAATCTAAATAAAAGTAATTTATTTTTACTTACTAAAGTTATAAAGGATAACTGTCTTTTTATTTCTAATAATATATATAAGGAAGAAGCTATATTATTAACGTAAACGTAATAATAATTATTAATTATTAATATATCTAATAATATTTTACTTATTACTTTAACTAGCCTTCCTAGTAATAGCTAAATATATTAAGCTTTTACAGCTCGTTCCGTAGTAAAAACGGTTAGTTTAATAACTAAGTTTCCGAAATTATTACTATTCGTCCTTTTTCTAACTACGGACTATACTTACTATAAAGATATTAAGACCCTTTACCTTTTTTTTAATTAAAGTAGTTTAATTATAAATCCTAACGCTTTTAATATATTAAGTAAACCTTATACTAACCTAAATCCTATTATTAGGAACTATATAGCGGTTCCTACTTAGTATATTAAATATCCTGCTCCTTTTCTTAAATTCGCGTATTAATTTTAATAACCTAGATACCTTTATTCTATAGGAGCTTACCCTAATTACTATTACTTTTAAAGGTTCCTTACGTTTAATCGGCCGACCCTCTATCCTATAGTACTTATATACTTTCTTTAATATAAATTCCTTAATCCGAAGAAAGTCGGTTTTAAAAGTAACTTTAAAAGTAAATATTTTATAGAATATTTAAAGCGTTTTAAAAATATTTATAAAGAGTATTAGGTCGTGGAATTTACTTTTTATATTCGTAAGTTTAAATCCTAATATAACTTTAATGTAAGAAAATAGATTAATAAATATATAGACTTACTTATACCTATTAATATTTAACTTATTTTAATTACCTGCCTTAAACGCCTCTTTAAAATATACGACTTCCGGTAAGATAAAGATATTTATAGGGAGCTAAATAACTTTTACGTTAAAGTTATTCTTAAGGGGGTAGGCGAGTTAAAGAAGGTTATTTTTAATTACTTTAAGCTGCTCTTTCGAGTACCGACTAAGGAAAAGAAGGTAGTAAGAGCTAGGGTTATTAACCGCTTTTAAATAAAATTCTCCGAGTTTATAAAAATAACTTTTATTAACCGAGAAAAATCCGAATGTCGTTTAAAATCTATAAATTTTATTATTTAAAGCGACTAAATTAATAATATAATTGAAAATAGGTATAACGTAGGAAGAAAAATCTATAAAGAGGATAAATTAACTATTATACCTTCCCCTACTACCTTTAATTAAGCGGCGAAGGTACTCGATTAATATATAGCGGTTAACGCTATAGTAAATAAAGAAATAATACTATAGTATTTAAGGGTAAATATCTATAGCGGCTTTTCTATACCGGGAAATAATAAATCTAAAATAATAAAAACCCGTATTTAATATTTAAAAAACCAGGCACCCTACTTTCTAAATTTCGGTATTAGCCCTAACGGGGAAATAAATTTATTTTTTAATACCTTTTCCTTAATTAATACTAGGATTTAGTTTAGAAAATTAAAAAAGTAATACTACGATAATCCTCCGCTATTAAAAAGGTACTTCTAATACAGTAAGTCTAGTTATTATACTAAATCGACGGAATATTTAAAGAAGGAGTATAATAAAGTATAAGGACTATATTATATTAAAAGAGGTAGAGTATATATCGGTAAAAAAGAATGGCCGGATAATAAAAAAGCGTAGCTTAATTAAAAGGATATAAAAAAAGCGTAGTGTAAAAGGAAGGTTAGCGATTTAGTTTACGTAATAATTTCGCTAAAATTAAAATTAAATAGGGCCTATAAAGCTTATACGAAATAAGTTAAGTATTAGGAAGCTCGTAAGGGTAAGAGATATAGGCTTAAGGTTTCTCTAATTAGAGGGAAAGAATAGATAGCTATTTAGATAGTTAGGGCTATAGATATTTAATTAAATAAGATTTATAGATATTTTAAACCTTATAAATTATTTAACGAGAACTTAATTAATAACTATATTATTAAAAATACTTTATAACGTTATTTAAAAGAAAAATAGTTATTTAAAAGTATTTTAAAACGCTCCGATAAGGTCCTAATAGTTATTTATAATTAAGAGGTAGAAGTAAGAGTAAGTGCGTAGGGAGCGAAAAGAATAAGGATTAAGGATATACCGGAAGAGAATACGGATAACTTAGCCTTAATTAAAAATCCGAAAGTAATATTTACCTTCGCGTAAAAGAAACCGAAGGTAATTAAGGAGGAAGTTTCGTTCGATTAAGGAAATAAAGTCCGGAGTAGTTTAAAGTTACTTAATAGTAAGGTAAAGGACCTAAAAGATTATATTACCGAAAAAGCTAAAAAGTACGTTTATAGTTAAACTAAGTTTATATTAAAAGAATATTATAGGGTTTTATTTATATTTATTTACCGGTTAATAGATTATATAAAGAATATAGTTAAGGATATTAAGGTAATCGAGTAGTATAGATCTTTTAGGAATACCCTGAATAGAAAGAGAGAAGTCCTATAGAAGGGAGAGGCCTTACCGTTAACGGTCCGAATAAATTTTTAAATAGCTAAATATAGCGAGACTCCTTTATTTAATTAAAGGAAGATAGTTTCCGCTTTATATAATATTATAACGGATAATAAGTATAGTATAGTTAAGGAAGATATTTAGGAAAGAATTATCGAGGGTAAGGTTTAACCGGGTAATAGCTTAAAAAAGCGATTACGGACTTTACTATTTACGCCTATTAACCGGCTTTCCAGTAATAAGCGAAATCTCTTAAAAGCCGTTACTTATATTTATAACGTCCTATTACTATACTATAACTTTATTTTATTAACTTTAAAAAAAGTATTAATAATATTAAATATAGGCTCCGAGTATAACTTAATTAATAGGGCTATAGCTAAAAGGTTTTATCTATCGATAGTATTAATTAACTTATAGTTTAAAGGCCTTTATAGGGATCCGGTTATATTTATAAGTAAAATCTAAGCTCCAGTAGTATTAATTAGGATTTTAATTTTATATTATTTCTTTATTATTAATAATACTAAGGCTTTAGATTTCTATAACCTATTATTAGGGATCCCGTTCTTTACAGATATAAGCTTTACTTTTAATTTTATAAAGGGCCGTATAATTAGCGTAAATATATTATATAGGGGAAAACTAATTAAAGCCTATATAGTAAAGAAAAAAGTAATTAATAAAATAAAGATAGAATATAACGGTAGAGATCGAGGTAATACCTCTTCCGTTAATTAATTTTTATAAATATTTAAGGGATTAGTTAATAATAAAGTACCTATCCTTAAATAGGTAACGGAGGAGCTAGAAAAAAGGAATAAAGTAATTAGAGGACTAAATAAAGGAGTTAGGCGTTTTTTACTTAATTTTATTTTAAGAAAGTTAAGTTTATTATTATTAAATTATTATTTAGCGTTTAATATTATTTTTTATAAAAATAAAAAAAAGGGGAATATTAAAAGTAAAAGAAAAAAGAATATTAATAATTAGAGAAAGAGAAAGAAAGGACGTTAAAAAGAAAAGTCTTTATTCTAGCCTAAAAAAATAAAAATTACGATAAGAACTTTAACTTTAAATAAAATCTCTAGGAAAGAACGATTATTACCGCCGACCTTTATAATAGATTTACATTTAATACTATTAATACTACTGTCGCTACCGCTATTAAAAATATCGTTACCGTTTAATTAAACGACTAATATAATAACTTTATTTAAGCCCGATATTATATCTATATACTTAAAGATATTTAATTAGTCCTTTATTTAATTAAGTTAACGTAGCTTCTTTACTATATAACTATATAAACGTCGCCCGCCTCTACCCCCGCCCCTTTTTAAAAAGAAAAATAATATTAAGACTAACCTAATTACTATTTTTAAATAAGTTTAACTAACGTTTACGGAAATTATTATTACTATAATAATATATAAAAAGGTAAATAAAAAAGTAAAGCTAATTAATAACGTTAGGTTAAATAATAGTACTCCCGAAGGAAACCCGAACTGGAAAGCGAGAAGATAAGTAGCAATTAAGGAATCCCTATAATATAGTTTAAAATTCGATAATATCGTAGTTCTTAAGTTTTTTAAAGTAATTAAAGGGTTACGCTTTACTTCGGAACGGTTAACCGATTTAATTAAATAAACTACTAATATTTTAATAAATTAAAAAGTTAAAGTATTTATAGTAATTTTATTTATAAGAAAGGCTACTTTAACTTAGGATTTTACCGAATATAGATAAATCCTTAAAAAGGTTTTCCCTACTTAATATATTAAAATTATCCTTTATAATACGTAGTAAAGCAAATCTATTTTAATCCTAAAACTACTTATAGGGAGAGTTATCGAACTCCTTAAGGAACGGATTAAAAAAGATATTATTAAGGAAGCGTATAGTTCCTACTATAATAATTAATTCCTAGTAAAGAAAAAAGATAGTAATCTCCGTCTAATTAACGATACCTAGAGATATAATAAAGTTATATAACGAAATACCTTTATTCCTCTAAGTACTAAGGAGTTTAGCGAAGACTTTAGAGGGTACCTTATTACCTCCTTACTCGACTTTTTCTTTAAATACGACTAGGTTAAATTAGCTTTAACGAGCCAGGACCTTACTACCTTCGCGACACCCATCGGCCTGTTTAGGATATATACCTTACCTTAAGGAGCTACTAACTCGGTGGCCTAATTCTAAAGAGCCGTAACTAGAGTCTTTTAAGATCTTATCCCATAGGTGTGTCGGCTATATCTGGACGATATCGCAGTGAAAGGGCTAAGGTGGGACTATAATGGTGAAGAAGAGAGGCCAGAAGTTATTATATAGGATAAGCGTTAACTGTAATAAACTATTAAATAGTATAGTAAATCCGTTAACCGATATTATTTTAATTTAATAATTTTCGAAAAAAAGGTTAAAAAGTAAAAAAATTTTAATTAATACGTTAAAAAGTTGTTAGCTGCGAAGCCCTGATAGGCCTATAATATAGAACCTATATAGGGTTGCTGTAAAAATATAGCAGTGCGTAAACGGAAGCGGGAGTATACTGAAATGGTGAGAAAACATATAAACTAACTATAACACCACAAATATACCCTTAACAGGGTATATAAATGAGCGTACCTCCGTGACAGTAGCTCGCTCGCAGGCCGCACTCCACGTAGGACAAAGAAAAGACTCTATGGGCTTGCAGACTATATAATAAGCACCTGATCGGCCTGATTATAGGGCCAGAATTGCCTGCACGCGTACAAGGCACAAAAATATAAAGAAATAAAAGTCGATGATCTCCCTAAAACAGAATGTCCGAAGCAGACCGCTTATATATATGACCCCTGAACCTCCGAATCCTCCGAGAGCCCCACTTCCTTACTCAAACCCTCAGGCCTGTGGCCGCACCCCAAACTAGTGCTTTACCTTCCTTCGGCACTGCCGTCGTATCCTCCCGCTTCCGTTTACGTACTGCTATATTTTTTTTACAGCAACCCTGTATAGGCTCTATATTATAGGCCTATTAGGACTTCGCAGCTAATAACTTCGTATAGTAAAGAAGAGGATTTAACGATAGTAAAGGCTTAAAGAAGGGATCGTTATTATAAAGACTATAAGACTATAGGCGTTATAAGGAAGAAAATAATAAAGCTATAGATAGTTTATATAAAAAGGTTTTTAAGGTATAAGCCTAATTAAAGGATATATAATAAAAAATAAAGGAAAAGGGGCTTAAAGGATTTAATAAACGCAGAAGGATTTAATTTACTAAGTACCTTTTTATTATTATTTAAATTCTTATTACTTCCCTAATTTACTTCCCTCTTTAGTTCTTCGTTAACTTTAGTTATTATTATTAAAAGAAATAAATATATTATAGGTCTTCCCTTTAATTATAAAGAGTTTAAACTATATAACGTATTAAGCGAGTTTTAATAATTAAATAAAGTAGTAACTCCTTTTAGGCTTCGTACTTCTATAACGATAAATTCGTTATTTTTCTTTAGGTTAATAATTATCTGGCCCCTTACTTATAACTATTTAGGGTCGTTAATAATATACTTTTCGCCTAATTATATATTTTATTTTATAGAATAAAAATAAACTTTTAAAGTTCCTTAAAGACGAAGTGAGGAAATCGTTAGGTCGCCGGTTATAATAGCTCGATAGGGACAGAAGTATACTTTAAGATCCGAGAAGTAAAGGTGCTCTTTTCTTTAATTAAGGGAGAATAGATAAAGGAGTGGTAGGATTATATTATTTTCTCTTTTTTTTATTAAATAATATTTTCTTTTCGCTTAAAAGGAATATTTTTTTTTATATATATATTTACTTACTGGTTTATAATGGTTAAATGCAAAGGGAGGTTTAGTTTAGGATGCGGCTATAGGCCTAAGGGTTTAAGTAAGGAAGTAGGGCTTTCGGAGGATTCGGGGGTTCAAGGGTTATATATATAAGCGATTTACTTCGGACATTCTATTTTAGACAGGATATCGACTTTTATTTCTTTATATTTTTATACTTTACACGCGTGTAGGCAATTCTGGCCCTCTAATCAGGCCGATCAGGTGCTTATTATATAGTCTGCGAGCCCATAGAGTCTTTTCTTTGTCCTACGTGGAGTGCGGCCTGCGAGCGAGCTACTATTACGTAGGTGTGTTTATTTATATACCCTATTGAGGGTATATTTGTGGTGTTGTGGTTGGTTTGTGTATTTTTTGACCATTTCAGTATGCTCCCGCTTCCGTTTACGCACTGCTATATTTTTACAGCAACCCTATATAGGTTCTATATTATAGGCCTATCAGGGCTTCGCAGCTAACAACTTTTTAACGTATTAATTAAAATTTTTTTACTTTTTAACCTTTTTTTCGAAAATTATTAAACTAAAATAATATCGGTTAACGGATTTACTATACTATTTAATAGTTTATTACAGTTAACGCTTATCCTATATAATAACTATAATAGTTATTTAAATTTAGTTTACTAAAATAATATTAATTTTTTTATCTATTAACAGAAGTATTTAATTTATTAGTTTAAAGTCTAGACTTTAAACTTAATTATATCGGTATAAATAATATCTTACTCGCGGATATATTTATATTAATATTTAAAGCATATAAAGTTTTATTAATTAATACGATTTTTATATTATTATTAAGCGAGCTATTATATGTTTTTATAAGCTTCGCTTATATAATAATAAAATTCGATAATTTAAAGTACCGGGTCGTAAATAATATTAAATAACGGCTAAATATTAAAAGGATCGTTTATAATAACTTCGAATTTTTAAAGTAAATAAACATAAACTTTATATAATTATTAACTTAAACGGGCTTAGCTAATAGAAAACGATAGTCTAGTATATTATAAATAAAAATAAATACGTTATCGAGTTTTTTTTATAGATTTTAAGTAATCGTATATATAAGTAATACTATAATTAATAATATCGGAAAAGAAATATAGGTTACGTAATTAAAAATAAAGGGTTACGGAATAAATAATATATTAAAGGAATATTCTCCTATAATAAAGTTAGAGTTTTCGTTATCGTTAATTCAAAGGTTATAATGTAATAAAATAAATCCTTTAATAATATTTAAAGGTAATATTAATAATAATATAATAAATATTAATAAAGGAAAAAAGCGGGGTAAATAGTAATAACGCTATAGTATTATAGTATATTAATTATCGTTTTCGGTTATTTAAAGATTATATATAATAAAGGCTATAATATTATGGCTTAGAACTTATAGTTTAATTTAAGCTAATAATCTTTAATGGCCTTAAAAAGCGTAATATTATAAAAAAGAAAAAGAAATATAGTTTTGGTAATCCTAAACGCGTATTTTATCCTTCCTTGCCTGGCACGTGCCCTTGTTGGCCTCAGGCCGCTGCTAAGTCCTTTAATATCCTTTAGGGCCAGTGGGCTTCCTTTAATAACCGCCATGCCTTTTGATTGTCTGCCTCACTTTGACGACTGGTTCACAACGTGCACTTACCCCTCCTTGCGGTGGTATCGACAGTGTTGTTGGTAGTGGTTGCGGGTAGTTGGCTTTTGCCGTGTGACAAAGAAGTTCAGAATTGGGGTTTCAAACGAGACAATCGGCAGTGCTGATAGCAATAGCATTTTTACCCGCCTTGAGAGTGTTCATTCTTTTTTTTTTTTTCACCGAAAGACTGAGATGGGGGAATCATCAGGAGCTGCAAGGTATAAACATTATGGGTTTGGAGGATGATGACCTTGTTCTACTGGATTTTCGTGTAGGAGACATTTACAAGGAGCTGCTAGGAGATTTTGGGAGCTGGATGATATACATAATCCGTTTGGCAGAGACAAGGATCGGTAAACAAGAGGATGAGCTACTCAGGGACTGGTGTAATGGGTGGTCAGCCCCAACAAATGAAGAAAGGCTGATGTGTGTGCCAACAGGAGAGACATCAAGATTTCCGATGGAGACATTCGGGGCCAGCAGAAAATACGGAGACGGTAGTCATTTCCCGAGGGCGCTTGGATGGAAGATAAAGAGCTAACAGGAGCGTGTAACACTTAAAACGAACACTCTTTCCTGTGGGTTTTCTTCTTATTCTTCATTTACATTATTTACACTATAAACACGCACTGCTTTGTGAACAATGCACGGCGTCCACTGTGTGATAGTTTACATTGTATAGAATAAGCCTTCCAATGTACGGGTATGGATAATGGCTAAGGTAATGATGAACTGTTTTGTTTGAAAGAGAAAAGAATAAAAAAATAAAAAGGAAACCGACGCAGCGTAGGCCGAAATTGCTAAAGTAAGATATCATATATACCAAGAAAAGAATTTTTCAACCCCAACCAAACCCTTCCACAAAGACAAGAATGATTCATCAAGTCTCTGCCCACCTCATCCAACCAAGTAACGAAGCTCGGCTCCAGGCCTCTACCGCTTATAGGCACTGGGAATACCACTGATTGCTAGCAGTGCAAGTGCTCCCCGCCTCACAAGTAGTGCACCCCGTAAACCCCTGCCCACCACACTGCGCATACTTCGCAGCCCTGCACCCACCCGGCGCCGCGCTAGGAGTCGGGTTCGGGTTCTGCGCCGCACTGCTAGTCGGCTGAGGCTGGGGCTGGCTGCCGCCTCCCGGGGGAGAAAATACCGGGAACCGGGAATCGTCATCCCGCTTGCACCCGCTCCTCGCCGTCAACTCAGACGGGCACTGGACTTGTCTGAAGGTAAACGACGGGTTATCCGCGTTCTTGAACCAGTCAAACCTCCAGTTGCACCCGGGCTTGAGGGCGTCGGGGAACGAGGCGCACTGGCTGCGGTCGGAGATACCGCCGTAGGTGGCGCCGGGGAGGCCGCCGAATTGGGGCTTGCAGCCGTCGAAAAGGCCGACACCGCCGCCGGGGATGTTGAGGTCGAAGTGGTTGCTTCCGAGGTCGCCGCCGGTGGAGGTGGACTGGACGACCATTTTCTTGCCGGCGACGGGGCCGTCGGTGAAGGTGAGTCTGGGAGATGTTAGTGGTGAGGGGTCATACGGCGGGAGAGGGGGAGATGCTTACTCGTAACAGGCACAGCACCAAGAAGCTTCGGATCCCCCGCTCAGAGCAGTGGCAGCGAAGCCATAGGAGAGGTTGTCGTTGATGGCCCAGGCACTGTGGTCAGCGCACGAGTAGGCAGAGCCACCATTGCAGCCAGAGGCAACACCAGAGTCGGAAATGCGCTGAAAGTTGGCGTCACAGGCAAAGACGGGTCTGTTGACCGCCGCCTTACCTGGCCAGGCACATGATGGCTTGCAGCAGTCCCAGTATCTGGTAGACTTGCCAGACCCAGAGGCGCCCTGAGCCTGAACGGCAAGAGGCAGGACAGCAAGGAGAGAAGTCTGAAGAACAGCTGAGGAACGCATCTTGACTACGGGTCAAAAGAGGATAGCAGGAGAATGGGGGCGGTGATGACGAAAGGGAAACGGCCAAAACACCGGGCAGGACCATCTTGATATACTTGCTCACCTCCTTTCCCCCCCGGTCTTAGCTCATAGAACTCAGGACCAAGCGTAACCCACGCCACGAGCAAGGTCTCTCAACGGCAGATTGGACGAGCCATCCGATCGACGGGAACAGGCGAGCCTGTGTCACCGAGTAAACATCACGGAGCAGGGCTCCATGGGGTAGTCACCCCACCGAAAATCTCGGGTCGAGGTTTCAGGGCCAAGTCAGTGCCGAGCCGCCTCCCAGTTTGACTGAAACGGTGGCGCTCCGCATTCCCGGAACCTGGGCCGTGAGCAAGCCCGGAAGGGGATAGCGGACGATGGGTAATGTAACGCTGCGGGTCGCTGCTCCACGCAGTCGGAATGCCGGGAACGATTTCCCCCACGGGACGTAGGCCGCGCAACGACTTGTTTTTCGACGACAAGAACTATGCTGCTTGGTTTTAGCCATGATGTAATGCTTGATTGCATATGAAAGGCATTGGCATTACGGGCGAAAATTGGTGTGCCAAGCTGTTGGAGGGTATAATATTGTTGTTAAGACACTGCATAAGGTATGTCCAGAGATAATCTTCTTGTCCACGGGAAGCCGCTGGCAAAGTTGTAAAAGTGCACAAATAGTCTCATTGAGCTGGATGGCCGGTTGATTCCGTCCTCGGTCAAATAGAGGCGGCAATGTAGCACCGAGTACCACCGAGCACCACAGAGTTGTTTGTTTCGACGGTGATACTCGACTCAGTTGACTGGCTCTCTGTAACGGAATGAGGAGGGTTTGCCCGGTAGAGACCAGAGTGACAGAATTGATAAATGTGATGGTTTTGAGGGAAATGAACTGACAAAGGATGATTGCCCAACATGCTTGACCCGAGAGACACCAAATCATGAGAAGTCAAACGTGCAACAATGACACAGACAGTAGTTCTGATCAACACCGACCCCCAAGGTGAGTGGAGCCCATGTAATGACAGATGCACCGAGGTCAATGTAAAAGAGCCTCAGAAAGAAGAAAGTGGCTCTGGTTGCTCACTGGAAAAAAGATTGAAAACGAATCAGTTGATTGACCGAGGAGGGAAGCTCTCACTCAGTGACAGATAGAAATTCGAGGAAGAGACTGGATGCTGTTTTATTCTCATGCAGTTCGATATTGACTGGACACACATTGAGGCTTTGCGCCTCGATATGGCAACATGGTAGATTGTGTTCGTGGACCGACACGTCAATGATGGGTTTCTCGGCTTCTGACTGCATTTGAGGGAGCAGGGGCCAAGGCGACAGGTTAAGATAAGACGCGTGAAAAATTCGCGGTTTTTGGTGGGGCCAAGGATGAAGTGAATTTGATGCGTGATCACGTGCGGCACAAAGAGCTGTCGAGGTGGTCCCGGCGCTTTGACCCAACCGGGATTAGCGGTGTGCCTGCCGCACCTTCAGCCTCTCCAGCCAGCAGAAATTCCACTGGGGAAGGCGACGACGTCCAGCAACAAACCATCACCAGTCGCCGCCTCCAAAGCCCAGCGACTCACGAATCGCGATTTTTCCATTCTTTTCGCCATCACACACACACCCACTCTTTTCCGCATCCAGGAGAATAACTATCGACTTGCGAATATCTTGTTTTTGATGCGTTGAGGGCCTTGCGCTCCTCCCAAGTTGATGCGCGCGCCGCTTCTTTGTGGCGATTTCTAATCCGTCGCTCATCTTCTCTTTTTTGCCCACCACTCGGTAGCTGGCTGCTGGGCATCTCTCCCACCAATTCTAACCCGACCACAATCATCAAACCATGGCTGATTACGCGACCCAGAGTCAGTCGTATGGCGGCTACGGCGACGAGTTCGACGATGACAACAACTACGAAAATGGCGACGAGTTGGGCGTCGATCAGGACGAGGCCGCCATCACACCGGAGGACTGCTGGGATGTCATCTCGGCCTACTTTGATATGAAGGGTCTGGTGTCGCAACAGATTGATTCTTTTGATGAATTCACCAGCAGCACCATCCAGTCTCTCGTCGACGAATATGCCGATCTCACACTCGACCATCCCAATCCCGGTGACGACCAGGGCAGAGATATCGCCCTGCGGAGATACGACATTCATTTCGGCAACGTCATGATCTCGAAGCCCACCCTCACCGAAATTTCAGGCGAGACAACCAGTCTCTTGCCCTACGAGTGCCGCGACCGTAACCTCACATACTCTGCGCCCATGTACTGCAAGGTTTCCAAGCGCGCCCGTGTTGCCATCAACGAGCCCGTTCCACTAAACGAGCTGGATGATGAGCAGCACGAGCTTATGCGGGAGACGGGCGAGCACCCGATGACGATTCGATGGGAGGAGGAAGAGAGCGACATGCCTGGAGAGGGCTCCAAGGGGGAGAATGATAGGGGCGATCTCATTTTCCTCGGCAAGCTTCCCGTCATGGTCAAGTCGCAAATCTGCCACTTGTACGGCGAGGACGACGAGTCGCTCTTTGTGCTCAACGAGTGCCCTTACGACCAGGGTGGTTACTTTATCATCAACGGTTCCGAGAAGGTCTTGATCGCCCAGGAGCGATCGGCGGCCAACATTGTCCAAGTCTTCAAGAAGCCACCAGGAGGCAGTGTCTCGTACCAGGCTGAGATCAGGAGTGCTCTTGAAAAGGGCTCTCGTCTGATTTCGTCGCTGCAGATGAAGTTGCACACCAAGGCATCCAACGAGAAGGGCAGATTGGCCAATACTGTGAGCGTTACTCTGCCCTACGTCCGTGAGGATGTCTCCCTCGCCATCGTCTTCCGTGCTCTTGGCATTGTGTCCGACGAGGATATCCTGAACCACATTTGCTACGATCGCAAGGACACACAGATGCTGGAGGCTTTGCGGCCTTGCATCGAGGAGGCTTTCTGCATCCAGGACCGAGAAATTGCTCTGGACTTTATCGGCAAGCGTGGCAACGGGAATATGGGTCAGAACCGCATGAACCGCATCAGGGCCGCGAAGGATCTTCTTCAGAAGGAGATGTTGCCCCACATCTCACAGACAGAAGGTTGTGAAACGAGGAAAGCCTTCTTCTTGGGCTACATGGTCAACAAGCTTCTTCAATGCGCGCTCGGTCGCAGGGATACTGACGACCGTGATCACTTTGGGAAGAAGAGGTTGGATTTGGCTGGTCCGCTTTTGGCCAAGCTCTTCCGTGGCGTTGTTCGTCGCATGACACAGGATCTCATGGGGTACATGAAGCGCTGCCTCGACACCAACAAGCATTTCACTCTGGCCCTTGGCATCAAGGCCAACACATTGACAAACGCTCTCAAGTACTCGTTGGCCACCGGGAACTGGGGTGATCAGAAGAAGGCCATGAGCTCCACGGCTGGTGTGTCACAGGTGTTGAACCGTTATACCTTTGCCTCCACGCTGTCCCATTTGAGACGTACCAATACGCCCATCGGGCGTGACGGCAAGCTTGCCAAACCCAGACAGCTTCACAACACTCATTGGGGTTTGGTCTGCCCAGCCGAAACGCCTGAGGGACAGGCTTGCGGTCTGGTCAAGAACTTGTCTCTGATGTGCTACGTGAGTGTGGGTACTCCGGCTGACCCAATCGTCGACTTCATGACGGCCCGCGGCATGGATGTCTTGGAGGAGTACGAGCCGCTTCGCGCGCCCAACGCGACCAAGGTGTTTGTGAACGGCACATGGGTGGGTGTGCACAACGACCCCAAGCAGCTCGTCACGTTGGTACAAGATCTGAGGCGGAAGAACGTAATCAGTTTCGAAGTGTCCCTTGTTCGGGACATTCGCGAGCGCGAGTTCAAGATTTTCTCTGATGCCGGTCGTGTCATGAGACCGCTCTTCACTGTTGAGCAAGAGGAGAAGGGCAACCACGGCGTAGAAAAGGGGCAACTTATTCTCAACAAGGACCACATTGCCAGGCTCCAAAGGGACAAGGAACTTGGCAAGTATCACCCGGACTACTGGGGTTGGCAAGGTCTCCTTAAATCGGGGGCCATTGAATACCTGGACGCCGAGGAGGAAGAAACCACTATGATCTGCATGACCCCTCAGGATCTGGATGATTTCCGCATGACCAAGCTAGGATTCCATATCGAAACCACCTCTGGCCAAGGCAACAACAGGATCCGCACCAAGGTCAACAAGACGACACACATGTACACGCATTGCGAAATCCACCCCGCCATGCTTCTCGGTATCTGCGCCAGTATCATTCCGTTCCCCGACCACAACCAGTCGCCCCGTAACACATATCAGTCTGCCATGGGTAAGCAGGCCATGGGCTTCTTCCTTACCAACTATTCCCGCCGCATGGACACCATGGCCAATATTCTGTACTACCCACAAAAGCCGTTGGCTACCACGCGGTCCATGGAGTTCCTCAAGTTCCGAGAGTTGCCTGCCGGTCAGAACGCCATTGTGGCCATCCTCTGTTATTCTGGCTACAACCAGGAAGATTCCGTCGTCATGAACCAGAGCAGCATTGATCGCGGCATCTTCCGCAGTCTGTTCTTCCGTTCTTACACGGACTGCGAGAAGCGGGTGGGTATCAATATTGTGGAGATGTTTGAGAAGCCAACCCGCGGTGACACGTTGAGGTTAAAACACGGGACGTACGACAAACTGGATGCTGACGGAATTATTGCTCCTGGCATCCGTGTGTCGGGCGAAGACATCATCATCGGAAAGACGTCGCCCATCAACCCTGACAATGCCGAACTTGGGCAGCGGCAGCAGCAGCATGTCAAGCGTGATGCGTCGACGCCTCTTCGCAGCACCGAGAGTGGTATTGTGGACTCGGTCGTGCTCACGACCAATCAAGATGGCATGCGCTACGTCAAGGTCAGGGTGCGGACAACCAAGATTCCTCAGATTGGCGACAAGTTTGCGTCTCGCCACGGGCAAAAAGGTACCATTGGACTCACCTATCGGATGGAGGACATGCCCTTTACGGCCGAAGGCATCACGCCAGACATCATTATCAACCCCCACGCCATTCCGTCCCGTATGACCATTGCCCATTTGGTCGAGTGTCTGCTTTCCAAGGTGGCCACACTTAAGGGCCTGGAAGGCGACGCCACCCCCTTTACGGACGTGACGGTCGACTCGGTCTCTGACCTGCTCCGCGAGCAGGGGTACCAGTCTCGTGGCTTCGAGATCCTGTACCACGGCCACACTGGACGCAAACTCCGGGCCCAGTGCTTCTTTGGTCCCACCTACTACCAGCGTCTCAGACACATGGTGGACGACAAGATCCACGCGCGTGCTCGTGGGCCGGTCCAGATCATGACCCGTCAGCCAGTTGAGGGTCGTGCCAGAGACGGCGGTCTCCGTTTCGGAGAAATGGAACGTGATTGTATGATTGCCCACGGCGCCGCATCGTTCTTGAAGGAGCGTCTGTTTGAGGTGTCTGATGCGTACCGCGTGCACATTTGCGAAATTTGCGGGTTGATGACGCCTATCGCGTAGGTCCCCCCTTTTTATTTTTCATCAACAAGATGCTAACGATGATTTTTCCAGGAACCTCACCAAGCAATCCTTCGAATGCCGGCCTTGCAAGAACAAGACCAAGATTGCACAGGTACACATGCCGTACGCGGCCAAGCTGCTTTTCCAGGAGCTCATGTCGATGGGCATTGCCTCGCGCATGTTTACCAGCAGGTCGGGTATCTCGGTCCGCTAATCGCGCTGAGGGGTTGGGCACCGCAAAGGTGTCTCGTTGAGAATGGCGGCAAGCAACCATACCCAGCAATCAAGCTAGCCGTCAAGAGGGGAGCAACAAAACAAATAAAATTCACATGCATCCGTTTTGGGCAAGGGAACGTTTTTGGCGTTTTTGCAAGAGGTTTTGTCATTAAAAGGTAGCCTGCCAGGTAGGGATGGGCATTATTCTGAAGTGGGCTTTGGTTTAGGAGCCGGCAACGTTTCTGCGTTGAGAGGCAGCAGCGAGACTGGAAGCGGGGGAGATTATCTTTTCGTCTTTTGCGTTTGTTTGTTTGCTTGTAGATATAAGCACCAACAATATGGTACGTAAGATGATGTGTGAGAAGTGTAATGATACATATTTTATACATGAAGCCATCGTGGGTATCTATCTCTCTGTGTTTTTTTTCTTCCCTTGACCACTACCAATGCTACCTGGCTACCGGCACGTTCAACCCCCCTCTTTTTGACAGTGCTGGGTCCATCTCGGCGGTTGTGTCCCTGACGCTTTGGTCCTTTTTGTACTCGGCCTCGAGGGCGCGCTGCATGTCGAAGTCGGCTTGTCGCTCGCGTTTTAGGCGTTGTTGTTCCATGTCGCGGATTACGCCTTGGTGCATGGCCTGTTCTCAGGTCAACCACCTATCCTGGCCATCAAGGTTGGAGGTTTGGGATGAACATACTTGTTGCTCGGCCTTTTGCTGGTAGTGCACGAAGACTACTGTGCCCAGCGCGAAGAGGGAGGTTCCCAGGAGGGTGAGTTTGGAGGCTTTTGACATTTTTTGGTTTGTTTTTGTGACGATTCGTTTTGGGAGAGGTTATTTCCAATCGATTTGTCAGTCGCATTGCGATTGACACATGGGATGATGGGAGGGCGATCAATTCTGCCGGTTCTGACCGCCTGTTTGTTGGGTTCTGGCGGCAGGCAAAATGTACGTCAGCGTCAGCGGCAGGGTGAACCCTGGATCCCTGCCTTGCGGGGGGAGCTGTGGTGTGGGAGCTGCTGTTGGTTGCGCAGCAGCGACAACATCGAAACAAAAGCATTGAATCCATCCATCGACCTATCTAGACATTGACATCAACTCAGCACGACTTGTAATCACGCCAGCCAGTGTCGCTTTTTCGTCCTTCCCAACCAACCAGCCAACCAACCAGCCAACCAACCTTGAGATAACTACAGACCCCATACATTAAAGATGGTCTGCCTTGCCATTGCCCCCCGTCGCATCCATCACCGTTGCTAACAGGTTGCTCTGTCTACAGTCGGCCCAAAACTCCGCCGGGATCCAGACCCTTCTCGACGTTTGTCGCCCTTTTGCCAACATGTATTCCATGACGTGGTAGTTGACATATTGGTAGGCTGAGAGAGACGCCAGCAAGATTGTGCAAAAGGGTATTCTCCCCCCCCCAACCGCCCGACTGTTATCCCATAAACAAAGCTAACACCCCTCTGTCCGTCCTGTCTAGCTCGCGAGTGTACGTTCCCGTCCCCTTCCCATACCACCACCCCGATGGAGCAACCACTCACAAAAAAACAGACCGCACCAAGCGCGTCCGTGAAGCCCGCGACGAAGCCAAAAAGGAGATTGAAGCCTACCGCGCCAAGAAGGAGGAGGAGTACAAGAAGTTTGAGGCCGAGGTTTGTCTTCTGGAGAGAAAATAGAGGGGGACTGGGTGCTAATGGAAAGTACAGCACACCCAAGGCAACAAGGCCGCCGAGGAAGAAGCCAACAAGGAGGCCGACGATCAGATCGCCAAGATCAGGGAGGCGGGCAAGAAGAACCAGGACGAGGTCATCAATGATCTGCTCGAGGCTGTGTTTAACCCCAGGCCGGAGCCTATTGCTGCTTGAGGGGGTGGTCTTGATACAGGGGGGGGTAAGTGAGAGGGGGATTGACAGAAGATAGAAGGGGGAGCAGTGTATTATTTTTGCGGGCGTTTAGTCACCTAAGATTCACATAATCATTTTGCCGTCGCTTTACATTCTTTCCACTGTCCCGTGTGGTTTCTTAATTTCTTATTACAACTTCACACCAAAAATCTGACCAACGTACTCAACATCTCCTTCGTCTCCCTCCCATCCTCGCCCCCCTCATCCACCCCCTCAATCTGCTCTTGTATCGTTTTCCTCAACACCCCAAGATCCTCATCCCGGTCGGCCAACAACTGTTTGATTTTGTCCCTAGCGCCATCATCCTCCGCGATGAGCCAGGCAAGAACAACATCTATACTCTGCAGGCAAAACAACCCCGCATCTAGCCTCCTGGAGAAGAACTCATCCTCCATTTCCTCCCTCTCTTTCCTATCCAGCGTGTTATTTTCTTCTTGAATAGCAGCATCCACCACCCCCAGCCTGGCAGCGTACTCCCTCCTCAGCTGCACCGTCTTTTCCAATTTCTCATACTCCTTCTCGACAAACTTTGCCAGCGTCCTGATTCGTTCAGGGGACTCGGCTGGTAGGAAACGAAGCATCGAGGCAAATATCCCGATTAGATGCTCCGTTGTCTGCCCTATAGAAGTCTTATTCTTCATAAACATCGTAAACAAAGTCTTCAACCCCCCCTCTGTCACAATCTTGGTTGCCATCTCGGGGGAAAACGCGCATGCGTGGTCGAGCAGTCGTAGTGAGGACGGTTTGGTTATCTTTGGGCCCCCGTCCTTGAGCATAATGAGACAGAGCTCCACCCCTTCTGCTTCGATAAAGGCTTTTTTCCCTTCGGGAGAGGAGACAAGACTGGATAGACACTCGAATGAGTTGCGGATGAATTCGGGGGTGTAAGATGATGAGCTCTTGTCTGGGTCGCGTTTGCGGTAGGGGGCGATCTGTTGAAGGAGAATATCCACCGCGTTGAGGGATACGAGACAAGTCCGGTTGGTAAGGGAGGAGGAGACGAGGATGGCCAGGATTTCGGCGGAGTATTGTTTGTTTTGGGAGGTTTCCTTCTCTTGGGGGGTGGAGATGCGGTTCAGGAGGTATTGAACCAGGGGCTTGTCAGAGCCGAGTTTGTCGCATATGGTTGGGGAACTAGAGAGGTTTTCGAGGAGGGAGAGGGCGTGGTATACCCCCTCGCGGTCGGACTCGTTGGTTTCGTCTAGGCGGGAAAAGTTGGAGGTTAGGAGACCTAACAGATCGGCCTCGAGGCAGGCGTTGACGAGGGAGGACCAGTCGGGTTCGGAGGCGGAGACATCTTGGTCTGTGAGCTCGGAGAGGATCTCTACTGCATCGATGGCGATGTCGGTGTTTTCGTGGGCTAGCAAGGAAACGAGGCTGGCAGCGCTGCCGAGCTGGGCGAAGAGGGGGTAGAGGGATGGGTGGTCGGAGAGGATGGAGAGGGACTTGATTGCCGAGTCGAGGTCGGCTTCCGAGTCGATGAACTTGCTGGGGTCGTTTTCGAATTTGGCGCGGAGCTCGGCGTTACGCGAGATTTTCTTCTCGAAGGAGAGCGCAGTTTTCTTGAGCCAGGAGCCGTCGATCGTTTCGGGGCCTGCGTCGAACGCGGTGGATTGTTGATTGGAATCCATAAAGTCGAGGACTTCTTTTTCTGTTTCTGTTATCCCGCCGCCAAAGAATCGGCCTTCTTCGTCGTCGCCATCGTCATCCTCTGGTGGCGCTGATGGACCGTAGTCACCATCGTCGTCTTCTGGTGGGGGAGCTGGACCAGCTTCGAGATCGTCGTCTTCTTCTACGTGAGCATGTCGGGAGCCATTGGAGGCGAGTTTGGCTGCTTTGTAGATTTCAGCCGGGGGAAGATCCAGCTTCCGTTTGCTGGGCATGATGACGATCAATTGCTTGCTGAGAACCTTGAAGGCTTGATGATGGTGCTGGAACGTGTTGTGCCGGCAAAAAGAAAAGGTCAATCGCGCGTCCCGTCACCGATAGCTTGGCACAAACAGTTTGCGCTCTAACGATGCGCACTGTGCTGACGTGGGTGACCGCCAAGTGCCAGCACAGTGTTCATCTCACCCCTGACTCACGGTCCAGGAAGCCCAACCTCTCTCACCTTACGCCACAGACATGGAACGATACTTCTACAAAGTCATATTTGAACTCGTCTTGTTTCCATCCAACTTTGACTTTGGCAACCTAAATTTGTAAACTCACCATGCCACCAACTATCATCTTAGTCCGGCACGCCCAGGCCCTTCACAATGTTGACAATAAGTGCCCCTTCTATCTTCCTAATACTACGATGTATCATATCAGAACATATTCAACTAACACCCCTCCCAGCAACACAAGACTACACCATCCCCGACCCAGAACTCTCCGTCCTAGGCCGCTCCCAATGCAACTCCCTCAAACAAAACCTCGTCCCCAAAATCACCGGCCCCAACCCCGAGCTCGAAGTAGGCCTCATCATCGTCAGCCCCATGCGCAGAACCATCGAGACAGCCCTCCTAGCCTTTGGCGATTTAGGCATCCCCTTTGAAGCTCACGCCGGGTGGCAAGGTATTCCCCGCCCCCTCCTCTTTCATTACCCAACAATATGACTAACTTCCCCCCAGAAAACTCAACCCAACCCTGCGACACAGGCTCCCCCATCTCCTCTCTAAAGTCTGAATTCCCTCAGGTAAACTTTGACCACGTCGATCCAGTCTATCCCGACAAAACCTCCCCGTCTGGGAAAAAGTATTTCAACACTAAACAAGCCATTATGGCCAGAGGGCAAGCGGTTCTCAGGGATTTGAAACAACGAAAAGAAAAGGCGATCATCGTCGTGTCACATTCGGGGTTTTTGCGAGCGGGGGTTACGGGGAGATGGTACATGAATGCTGATTACAGGGTGTTTGATTTTGCGGATGAGGTCGAGGGAAATGTGAAGATCCAGGAGAGGGAGTGGACTGCCAAGGAGGGGGGTTTGGGGTGGAGTTTTGAGGAGAGGGTCGAGTTGGGGGATGGGTTGGTGGATGAGATTGAGGAGCCGGTTTTGGATTAGGTGAGACAGATAGGAGGGTTTATGAACGGCAGTAAAATGAAATGGATTCAGTAGGGTATAGTTCTGGTCCTTTTTAGTGAGCGTCTAGGCACCGTTGAGCAAGCGTCCCATCTCTAGGCCTTCCGCGTAGATCCCAACTTTGCTGTCAATGGCGAAACCTTCCTCGGCTAGCCTTCTGATTTGGGAGTGTAGATTGGCAAGCGGGACCCAGAATGGCTCGATGAACTCGCCGTCTTCGAGTTCGGCGACGGGGGTCTGGTTTTCTGGTTTGCACGTGTCGATGGTGGCGTGGATGAAGACTGTTTTGGCGCTGGGTGTTTGTTAGTATTCTGTCTATTCATATTGTAGAAATTAACCTACGCCGAAGATGCGGGTGCTGTTCAATGTTAGCGTATCCTTCTTCACATAACAACAGTTAGAAGAGAGAAACTCACATCCAAACATCACCATACTCCCCCCAACCTTGCCCATCACCTCCCCGACATACCCCGTCTCCTCTCTCAGCTCTCTCAGCGCACACGTCTCGATGCTCTCGTTGGGATCGACCAGTCCGGCGGGGAACTCGATGCAGACCTTGCCCGCTGGTGGCCGGAATTGTTTCTCTAGGAGAATCTCCTTCCTGCTTGGGTCTGATGAGCAAGAGCGGACAGCGATGATGTGGACAGAGTCGACGCCGCCTGGGCTGGATTTAGGGGTGGTGGTGCGGTGGATGGCTTCCCATTGGCGGGTTTGTCCGTCGGGGGTGAGGTATTCTATTCTAATTTTGGGTTATTACTTTGAGTTGAGTGTGAGGAGAGTGAATAGCTCACTGGACTAGGTTGAGCCAGCGGGCGTCTTTGTTTTCCTGAGTGAGATGTTAGACATGTGAGAAGGAGGGGAGGTGGTAGTATGGGATACAGCAGATGGGATAATGAGGATAGGCTTACCAGTGGTTTCACGGAAACAATTCTCGCGGCTGATGGATTGGTTCCTGAAGACATGATGACTTTGGCCTACACTTATAAGTGTGGTACGTGAGAATTGCCGAGCATCAGATGAACTTCAATGACGTCGAATTAAGCGTGTGGGGAAGACTGTGCGGGAGATGGAGGCACTGTGTCGGACACTGTTACCCACACCCCTAACCGTGATAGACTCGGGGATAAAAGGGGGCAGTCACCTTGACAAAAGGATAGAAAGAGTTTACATGTATCTAGAGATCATGAGGCGTCGTGAGCAAGTTTTAGTTGTAAATGTAAACGTTCATCGAGCCACAGCGATAACCCCAATCATTACCGCTCAAACACTACCTTATCCACATGCCTTAACAGGTGGCTTTCCAGAGCAAGATTTCAGGAAATTTAATGCCCTTAAGTTCGAATAGTAAGATTGTATGAGTGTAGCGAAGGCGTTTAAAAGTGTCAAACTTTTAGAGGCTCAGTTTCGAATGCCCTTTCGTTAGATACTCTTTCTTGACAACGTGATCATCACGACAAGAGCAATGCACTAGGCATGCTCAACTCAACGCTGCCTGCCTGCTTTTATTCTAACTTTACTTCGCGCATATGAGCTTCCGTCCAGTTAAGCTCTCTTGCAGGATGAGATGAGTGTAGTGAGTTAGGTCTTTATGTGGAGATCTCAATACTTACCTAAGAATATCCCCCATGACCCTCAGACACGCTTGAGGCTCATCTCGTGTGACACCATGCCGTGGTGAAACGCCGCCGATCTCACGACGGTTCCTCTTTCCAAGTCTGCACTAGATGTTGAGGACCGATAATTCCGCTCGTTCATACTTCCTCTGTTTCCATGTCAGCTGCCAGACTGTGAAAGCTGCACGTGGAGCTATCTACCTCGTATCTATTTAGGTACCAGCAGATCTTGAAGCCCCAACCAAAGTCTCTTTGCCTCCACAGAGTTAGGGTACTGATGCCACTTGGAGTGGTGGTGGGTGGTGGATGGCTTTCTCGAGACTTTCGGGGGTCTTGATGTCATGTCTCACACGGATAGCCACCACGTATATCCTTTTATATTCCATATCCATGTTCTTTTCTTCCATTTCGAAGTTGTTATTTTCATTTCCGTGTTTTTCTTTTCCATTTCGATGTCAACCTGGCTGTGTTAGGTAACCAGGCCACGGTCCCCTGATGTTATTGCTCCCAGTCCTCTCCACAGTTTCTCGTCTTCCTCACGGATATTTGAAATTGCCCATCATTCAAAGCCCCTCCCCGTTGGATTTCTCCACTCTAGGCGGGTGCGCTTGTCCAAGATCTTCCACCAAGTCTCCGCATGCGGCGTTGCTCTGCACTTGAGTAGAGTGAACTTGCGCGCCATCAACCATGCCCATTTGTTCGTTTGCAGCCGGATTGCACGCTTGAAGTTCTTTTGGCAAGTCGAAATAGAACCCATCATCTAGTGCAGTCTGTAGAGGTGCAAGACGGAGATGGTGGTGCTCTCCTGGTCCAGTCGTAACGGGACCAATGTTCGATATTATCGCTGATGGAACCGTTCGCGGTGAGATGGGCTCCTCATAGAGATATGACGATGCCGGCCGATTCCACTCAACACTTCCAAATGGAACCTGGGGGAAGTCTATACCCCTCTGACCTTGGTCCCACATGTCCTGTTCTAAGTCTTCGCTTGCCGAAAGTGCCCCTGTGACGGCTGAAACAAAGGTGTTAATAGTCCGCCTCACCTCGCACTTGCCCTGAGGTATCCAACGATGTTTGAATAGCCGAGGGAAGACTTCTTTCTTGTGGAATTCGCAGTAATCAGTCGCCACTCCTAGATGCCCCCTTCTCGGGGGCGGCTCAGGCGTGAAACCATTAGGACAGATCACGTAGGAATATGGTGGCCATTTCCCCGGGCTTTCTCTCACTCTCGCACGATAAACGTCGCACTGGAGGGTCCATGGCTTTTCGGTGTTGAGACACACACAACCTGGGTATGGACAAGTCGCGCGTTGCAGGTCACAGCACATGTGGATAGATAGCGCTCCCAAGAGAACGAGTGCGTACCTGGCGAATAAAAAACTGCTTTTCATGCTGATGACTATCAAGTCGGCAGCGATGAGGTAGATGAGGAATGGTTGCGATGTTTTGATTGTGACTCAGCGGTAAATACAAGGAAAGGCAAGAAAACCCGACACAAAAAGAAAACTTGATTTATAGTGAGGCTCTGCAATTTAGTGTTGCCTCATCCCGCCACGCACCAGTAAGTGATTTGAATCGTGCATCACCACCGTAAATAATTTTCCACAAGTAGAATTGAAAGAAGGTGCCTTCCGCCTGGCGCAGTCATGTTGGCGGCAGCTACCAACTCTAGGACCCTCATCTATGATATGATCACTGTTGCCAGGCAGCCCAGCATGTAGAAAACCAGCAGCACCGAACTTGGCCTTTAAACATCTCAAAATGAGGGCCATATGTAACCCTAACCTCTGTAGGGGGCAATGTACGGTGATAAAGTCTCTACCTTATGCATGACGAACATTCTCGATCACATCCATCTGGCGTTTAGGTGGGTACGGGTAGGCAAACAAGTTAAGCCCCTTAACTCAACAGCTGATTCAACGTGCGGAGGGTGGCGTTTGTGGGAGGTGTTGCTCCCGGTGGATATTCACTCAGGTTGCTCCCTAGGGCTTCTGCCCTGTGGGCCGCCACAGGTTCTGTTGATATAGATAGGTCTGGAGTGGGTGTAGACCCTGCCTGGGAGGGGGTGTGGGAGGTAGGATTTTGCTCTCCGGAGCTGATTTTCCCATTGTTGTACAGTACCATCGCTTTTCTCACAGTTCTGTTGGCACGCTTGACAGCGTGCCACAAGCTCATCAGAATGTTCACCAGATTTTGGGTTAAAGTTTGACGAGGTGTTCGAGCACCATAATTCCTTCATCAGACTTGAGCGATGGTTTTCAAACCTTCTTCTAACCTTCCTTGGTATCGACAACCTTCCTCTGCCACTGAAAAAAAAGCCACCCAGAAATAGGACAATGTCCATCAAACTATACCGTCCCATCAGCCCATCATCTCGAAGCAGGTGATGATGCATTCCCGTCGCTCCCTGCCGTCGCCCCACTCCTCGCAAGACAGACGGTCGTCCGGTTCGCCACGTAAATAACTCCTTCCTTCGTCTTCTCCCGACATACAACATCGCCAAAGAAAGTCTCATCCCCCGTTGCGGGATCAACGACAACGACTTTCATCCCATCCAACACCAAGAACTTGTTAAGGTCAGGCATATCGGCATATACAGACGACACAACCATCGCGATGACCGCCGCAGAGATTAGTACTACCGCCGACACGATGAAAGCAACCACAGTCCAAGTAGCCGGGGCGACATAGCTCGACTGGATGGCTGGGGACCCTCGAAAGGTGTTCTCTGGTGGCAGCCCAGGTACTGTCTCGCTGGGTCTCCACGGCACGGAACCATCGATGGAAATAGCCCGATAGACTGGGTTAAACATATACAACACCGTTGCAAAGAGATTACGAAGCATGTCCATGGAGAGTTGGTTGTCAAAGTACCTCTCGCTGTTGGCCAGTTGGATTCTCCACGCGAGCGAAGCTGTGAGCTGTTGGTTTACGGCGTTGGGGGCGCACCATCGGGAGATTTGGGTCGAGTTTGTGGGGAAGGGGCAGAGAAGGAGGGCGAATGCGTCGAGGAAGTCTTCAGGGGCGATTATCTGCTTGATTGGACTAGCTTGGTTGGACAGCTCGATGATGGTCTGGGTGTGACGGTCTGTCACAAGGTCTACGTTCAGTCGATACAGTTCGATGACAGATGAGAAAGCCGGGAAGGAATCCCACCCTGGATAGGCCGGATCAAGGGTGCAATTGCCGGTCTTGTCCACGTTGCTACCACATTCTCGGATGCCTTAAGGACGGGAATAAACGTTAGCATGTCGACGCGCTGAAGACTTTGGAAAACCCGGAGCTACTCACCTGCCAACAACCGTCCATCATCTCCATCGTTCTTCACACAAATTTGAAGCGAGCCATCAACCGCACCCAGCGGGCTTTGAGAGGTGAACACCCGACACTGGTCGTCAGTCCAGGAGGCATACGGCAACGAATGGTTGAATGAGGTCTCCCAGCCATCGATTTGATACGCCGGCACGTTCTCAATTACATAGGCGTGGTTGTCAGTCAATTGCCGCGGTACAAAAGCCCAAGGCTGAACAAGGGTTGTCCCCCCGGACAAGATGTACGACTGACAGCTATCCTCCCGACTACATTCCTCACCTATTGGCGTGGTAGTCACCGTGATGGTTGGGTCTTGAAGCATACCAAAAACCTGTCGATAAGTGGATGGGTCACCAGGCTGGAACCAACCCGCGCTCACGTTGAACGCCCCCAACCCACCGGTGACGTCCGCCCATGCTGTTGGGCGGAAGGAGTCTTTGTTCTCGATCATGGCCATGAGAATCAAGCCTGGGAATTGGACAAACAACCAAACGAAGATGCGGATGAAACTCCAGAACCGAGCGCTGAACCGAGGCCGCCATTTCCATTTCGTCCTGACTAACCTCCTCAGCCTCATCAACTTCGTCTCCTCCCCCGGCTGTACCTCCGAAGAAAATAACACCCTGCACCAGCTCCCGAACCCGGAACCCATCACCAGGAACGTCAACATGTTCCCTCGGCCTCGCTGCAGTAATGGACCCCATTGCAGTCGTTCCCAGGCGTCGTCGGTTACGCCGGCGAGTGCCCAGTCTGTGAACTTGGCTACTATTGTCAGGAGGAGAATGCCGGAGGGGATCGGAATTCTGGCGAGAGGCCAGTCGAGGTTGTGGGCTTGCCAGGAGATGAGGGTGACGAAGATGAAGAGGAGGAGGGTGATGAGGAGGATGGTGGGGACTTTGAGGTGTTTATGGAGGTGGGTGATGACGGGGGGTGTTGGGAGGGTTGATAGCCGGGTGAGGAGTTTGGTGAGACGGGTTGAGAGGTTTGGGGAGGAAGGAGTGAAGGTGGTGGAAGATGGGTTGGATGGTTGCTGGTTGGGGATGGTTGAGATTGGGGAAGTGAAGGGAGGTTGAGGGGTTGCGGAGTTGGTGAGAGGTGGTTGAGGAGGGGTTGTCGGTGGTGGGACTGGTGGTGTTGGTGCCGCTGGATTATGTTGAATGTTTGGTGGGGAGGTCGGGATGTTGCTCGTGGTGTTTGGGATTAATGGAGGTGTTGGTAATGGGTCGTTGTGATGATCTGAGTCAATATTGGGGGAATACGGGGCGGTAGCTGAAGCATGAGGTAAGAGGTCTTGGAGCAAAACTGGAGCATCTTGGGCATTTCCTCCAGGTCGATCTGGAGCTCGACTTGCTCGCCGCATGGTCGATCACGGACTTGACACCACACGACCAACTCAAGCAAAAGCCTCGACCTTGGCTCCATCCAGAGAAGAGCCACTTTATAACCAGCCATTTTAACTCACGGCTTTGGATTCCTGTCTCTATTAGTCGCCAGCACGCGTCAGGTAACTCCCCACGCTTCTTCACACCCACTTCATGATGGTGGTCCAGCTTCAGCCACCACGTTGCAATCTCGCCATGATAGCACCTGTCACATAATAAGCATTTCAGATATCAGCCCCTATATCGAACGCCACTTTCTCGTGAACTTTGATCGACTTGAGCTATCCGGAGGTAGTGTTTCAAACAGGAAACTCGGTCTATCGCAGGCGGGGTCGGATCGACGGTTACACCAACTCAAGGTGTATGCAATCGCACGATCGCTGATAGCGGGCAGCTTTGGACGATACCTACTGAGTGGAAAAGTCCCAGAAGGCACATATATAGGTACCTAGTTCCCCTCATTCGAAAATGGCACTCATCCATCGTTTCGCCTTTCCCGGTTTGCAGCCTCCCACCCACAATCAATCCGCCTCGGAACCGAAAATGAAGCTCTCAACCTTTCTCTTCCTATCCCTTACCACCCAAACCATCGCCTTAAACCCTGCCAAACCCCTCCGGCGCCAGGACGGACCGTCCCTCCTCTGCCCAGTCCCGTGCGACTCAACATGGTGCTGTCTAACCGGCCAAACCTGTCAAGAGAACTCAAACTCTGACATTCCCTACGCATGTGACGACCCCCTCCTACAAACCACAGAGGAGCCCTTCGCACTGGAGACGTTCATTTCGGTGATAAGCTCGATTGAGTCGGATGTCGTATCGCTCGGATGCAGTCTGGAGGGGGTGCTGAGTGGGAGCTCGTGCAGTATCACCGTGACACCGTTGACGAGCTACACGTTTGAGACTGGGCTGCCCACTGAACGACCGACGCCGAGGCCTGACAATGTCGTGAGTAGTAGTACCAGCAGCGCTAGGGTTGGGGAGAATGGAAGGAGAGGGGGAATGGATGGGGGTTTGCTGGGTGCTGGGTTGGGGATGGTGGTGGGGTGGTTGGTTTGAAACTTGGGGGGTGATTTTGGTTGTGGCGCTGGCTTTGTACGGGGTTGTGATGCTGACGGGAGGGGAGGGTGGTTCTTGATGATCAGTTGCATGGGTTGATGTAGGTAAGTTTGAGGGCGCTTGCTGGAGAGTAAAGCGAGGCCTTGTGTGGTACGACATGTAATAATAAATGTTCTGAAGATACCCACATCAAACTGATGAAAGTATATCCGCCCACATGGTTTTTGTTTCCTGATTTCGGGCAAGGTACAACCCCTCTCCATGTCCCATTAACAATGTGTGTCTTTTAGGAAGTAAATACATGTATAGATAAGTACCGCAGGCATGAAAGCACTCGAACATACTTCAAACCACACCTAATCTAGCAAACAGTCTCTCTTCTTGCCTTTGCCTCCCTTCTTCGGCTTCTCATACTTGACAGTCTCGAAACCGGCCAGAAGCGTTCCTCTTGATCCATCCACATACCCCGCGGCAGCAATCTCCAACGCAATCCAGGCTGGGTCAGTGGTCAAGGCGCCGAGAACAGAGGGATCGCTGACGTAGTAAGTCGAGATGGAGTCATACTGCGGCACCGTCCAGCCGGGAGGGATGGCGCCTGCGGCAATGGCTCGTGCTGAAGGTGGCGTCAAGGTCTATGGTGGAGATGTTAGCCCGCTGATTCGATGGTGGTATATTTTACCTAGGTATCTATCCCACCTCGGTCCAAACAGCAACGCCATGCTTGGCCACAAGTGGCTTCACCTTGGGATAGCGAGAGTTGACGAGAAAGGCGGCGAAGGCGTCCCACGTGACGTTGTTTCGCTTGTAGATTCCAACCTCAAACTTGTACAGTTGGTTCGATTGGCCTCCCTGAGCGTTGATCTCGTCGCGAAGATGCAGCTCCTGAGCGGGTGGAATGTTGAGACTGTGTACTGAGCTTTGAAGTCCCAGCAGGGGCACCACGAGAGAAAAGAGTGTCTTGAGCTGCATTGTGGATAGCCGCAAGTGTGTTGGAGAAGATGCAAAAGAGAGTGGGATCTGGTGACTGCGGCGAGACAGGCAATCGACGAGCTTTTGTACTCCCTGGCCCCGTGGATAGTGACGCCCTGGTCGTTGCTGATCGCCCCAACCTCTTGAGAGAATCGATAGTGTCGACAAGTATGATCATGTTTGGCTCAAATGGGGAACAGTATTTATTCAAATGCAGCTCAGCATGCAGCTGTGAGTGGGTGATCGGCGTCAGCGACGTGGCCCTGCGGCGAAGCAGCCTGGCTGACAGTGCTCCTGGCACTGGACAACAAACACAACAAAGCGGAAATGTTATTACACTTTGACACTGTGCGAGATCGATGTCCTCGGTATTACCTACTCATTCACTCCTGCCACGCAACTTCAATGATGCCCAGAGCTGATCCCTTGGGCTCAACCACGCGCGAGACCACGAATCGCAGATCGGCATCGACGATAAGTGCCTCCCACTCCTCGGCTGTCCTCTCTTTTCCATTAAAAAGGTTGGCCATGTGGACATCGCTCGCCCTGGTCACCACCGCCTTTGGTCAGCCTCGAATGCTTCTTTTACCGGACATGCAAACAATGGGGCATCGCTTACCTCAAGTCCTGTTCCCGCCACTGTGCTACTGTTCCTGGCTTCGGAAAGATGACATCCTGGATGACAAGCTTTGTTCCAGTTCGCATCAGAGGGATCTGTGCTCTCAGCAGACGGACACAGTACTTGTCAGGCCAGATATGCAGCACCCAACGGAGCAGTACGACATCAACTGGCTGTGTGCTAGACATCTGGGGAGCAAAGGTATCTTCTACGACCGCGACGTTCAACCGTTCCTCCACATCGGCTGGCACTGCTCCAGCCGCCGGAACAGGCAGGGCTTGTGCCGTGTCTTGCACCGTGACCTGCAAGTTGGGGAATCTTCGAGCAAGTTCAACGGCGACTTGGAAATAGGAGGCCCCCGCCACCGCCAGAACGCGCGCCGATTCAAGACTTGCCCAGTCGAAGTATTCTGTCAGGTAAGAAGGCGAGTACTCGGGCTTCATGGCGTAGATGCTCATGGCGCGACCGAACCTGGCGGCCCGGGCGGGGTCGCTGCCGAGGATCTCAAAGGCGGTGGCAACTGTACCATTCGCCAGGGCAAACCCCGTCTCTGACGGCTCTGAGGACTCGGGCCACTTTTCTAGGGCGTCAAGCATCTTGACCGCAGCCGGCCACATCTCATGGGTTCCGTTCCTCAACCAAGCGTTCAACACCGGGTTGGTTTGAAGGGCTTTGGAGGCTTTGGTATGGGCGACCATGCCGGGTTGGGGCTCGTGGAACACGTGCATCGTCATGGCATGTCGCAGTAGACGGCCGACGATGGATTCAGTCAGCCCTGGGACCTTTGCAGCAACATCACCAAAGGAGATCTGTCCGCCCGCCGGCACCATGTCGGCGACACTGAAGCGGGTTATGAACTGGAGGCACACCATATTGTTGTGCTGGTCTGCATCAGTGTCTAGTTCTGCCATTCATGACATGGTTTGGGCTGTTCGGGGTGCGAAATCTTACTCCCGTCTTTTTGTAGAGCAAGGCCATGGGCTCGAGCAACAAATCATACAGCTCGGCGGCAGCGTCGACGATGACGTCCCGGACATCATCCGTTTCTGGCGGGTAAGGAGCAGGGGCATCCTCCGCAAACGAGGGTGAGGGAACATCCTTGGCGCGCAGAATACTGTCCAGGTGGGCTGCCGAGTGGCTGATTCTATCTGCGAGCTCTAAGATTCTTGGCTTGGAGCACGACGGCGTTGATGATCCAGGCATACTGAAACGAGATGGGAAAGAAAGCGATGAGTGAACGGTAGATAGGTAAGGTATGCACTCCTGCAAGTCAGCCTCCAGCTGGGTGATGGCGCCCAGTATAAGGTAGGTCAGCACATATACCTACCTGCGTTTTGCGGTTGTTGTCTTGGTGACACACGATGATACCCCAATATAGAGATATTGCTCCAAGCCGAAACGCCTTTCCATTGATCACGAAAACAAGGTAAGACGGCACCGCCGCCCCGATGCATGTCAGCGGTGCACCATGCGTATCGAATCACTAACTATCGCTTTTCGGCTTACCCAACGGGGTACCACGTCCTGGCTGCATGTCGATGCGGAAAGGAGGAGGGGTACAACAAGCACGGTGAAAAGGGGTGTGTGCAAAAGCGGGTGAACTGGCGATTCGGCCGATCTCACCATGGTTCGTCAGATTTCGGTCTCGGTCAAACTGACCTCGCCAAGGCGTGGCGGCTTCACGTTTCGGGTTCTTTACCAGATAGCAGGTGTCTTGTAGGTTGAGTAGGTACCTACCTACCTAGGTATGGATATGAGACAGCTCCCTGCCTACTTTAATCACACCCTCAAGGGAGACCAGAGAGCATATCAAAGCAAAGACAATACCGCCCTCCAGTCTACCCATCACTTTGCGCATATCAAGATGAAGCCCTCGCCACATCACACCGGAATAGCGACCCTAGAGGACCTCTTGCAAAGCCGAGCAAGAAGCAGCCCGTGCCAACGCCTTCTGTTCTACGCCCCGGGAAACCCCAGCACTCCGACGGACATATCATATGCCCACCTGCTGGCTCTGGCAACCTCAAACTCGCGAGCCGTCCGTGCTCTCCCATCATTCCGAGAGCAGAAGCCAATCCTGCTTCATCTGGACAACCACCAAGACACAATCCTTTGGTTTTGGTCCATTCGGATGGCCAGAGGGCTCCCCGTACTTTCTACTCCATTCAGCAATGCCCCAGGTTACCGCAACAAGCACATCAAGGGCCTTTCAAACCTGCTAGAGTCTCCGATCTGCATTACACGGACTGTAAATGTCTCACTCTTCGACGGCGTGGATCATGGCCTTGAAATCGTGACTGTTGAGCAGTTGGAAGAATGCAGCAGGAAAGGACACAAAGAAGATGGATTGGATCGGAACGGCCTACCACGAGCACAAGGAGATCCAAACTCCCTGGCCATGCTGATGCTGACATCGGGGAGCACGGGCAACGCCAAAGCCGTGTGTCTGACTCACAGCATGGTGTTGGCATCAGTAGCAGGGAAGTCAGGGGCATGTGTTCTTCCGCCCGGTCGCCCGTTTCTGAATTGGATCGGCCTCGACCACGTCGGAGCCTTGGTCGAGATACACATTCACGCCCTGTGGGAAAACGTTGACCAGGTTCACGTCGGAACTACCGATGTTGTATCGTCACCGTTTCTCTTCCTGGACCATCTGAGTCGCCATCGTGTCTCCCGGTCCTTTGCGCCCAACTTCTTCCTGGCCAGTCTCGTATCAGCCAGCAAGAGGCAGCCGGAACAAAACACCAATCAGTGGGATCTTTCAAGCCTGGCATTTCTCGTGTCTGGGGGAGAGGCAAATGACATGCAGACATGCGTGGAAGCCTCGGCGCTTCTCGAACGGTATGGCGCGCCCAGGAATGTTATAGCCCCCGGGTTTGGAATGACCGAGACATGCGCTGGCTGCATCTACAGTACAAGCTGTCCAGACTATGATCTCGAGAGGGGCTACCCCGTTGCCTCACTCGGCACATGCATACGTGGCATGGAGATGCGAGTCCGAGTCAGCTGGGGATCTGGGCCCGGATCGGATCGGCAACGAAGAAACGCCTTGCCAAATGAGCCGGGCGATCTCGAGGTACGGGGCACCATGGTCTTTGGATCGTACTACAGAAACCCGGCGGCTACGGAGCAGGCATTTGCGGAGGATGGGTGGTTCCGCACCGGGGACCGCGCTCTGTTGGATTCTAATGGCCGCCTATGTCTGGTAGGACGTGTGAAAGAACTGGTCAACATCAACGGGGTGAAAACGCCCATCGCCGATATCCAGCTGCTCCTCGAACAGGCTGTTCAAGGGAAGGAAGTTGTCTCGCGTCTTTTTGTCTTTCCATCCAATAATGCTCACACGGAGCAAGTGACAGTTGCTTATGTGCCGGCCAAAATCGAATGGGAAGCCGAGGACGTTGCCATCCGAATGGCTGAGGTTGACAAAAGCCTAACGGAAGCCTGTCTATTGGCCACCGCCTCTCGCCCACTCATCTTTGCCTTGACTCCTGAATCAATGCAACTGCTGCCAACAACAACATTGGGAAAGATTTCACGAGTCAAGATGAGATCTCTTTTTGAGAGAGGTCTCTTTGCCGTTGATGCTGCCCGACACCGCAACCTGGTAAACGGTGTCAGCAGAAAGGGGACGCCCAGGAACTCCAAGCTGACGGATGTGGAGGCCGGCATCCTCCAAGACTTTACCAGAGAACGACGAGGTAATTTGGAGAGCGGGTGTGACCTCGATACTCCTGTATGGGAGCTGGGCTTCACGTCCATGGACCTCATCCGCCTGAAACACGCCCTCGACAAGCGGTTCACCATGTCATTACCCGTCATCGCCATCATGAAGAACCCCACCGCTCGTGCCCTAGCAGCAGTAGTCGAGGACATCCTCCAGCAAAACAAAAAACCCCAACCCATCCCAACCCCCCTTACCAACCGAACCACCTCCCTCCCCAACTACGACCCTGTTATCATCTTCCGCCCACCACCCGCCAACCCTCCCTCTCCCGAAAACCAAACCCCCACCCCCCTCTGGCTCATCCACCCCGGCGTGGGCGAAGTCCTCGTGTTCATCCCCCTCATCCACCACCTTTCCCTCTCCTCCCCCCAAAGACCAATCTACGCCCTCCGCGCCCCCGGCTTCGAGCCGCCCAATCCCCATCACGAGCCCTCCTCCCCCCAGTTGTTCACCTCCATCACCCAAGCCGTAACCTTTTACGTCTCGGCCATCAAACGCCACCAACCCAAAGGGCCGTACTGCCTGGCGGGTTACTCCTACGGCTCCATGCTCGCCTTCGAGATGGCCAAGCTCCTCCAGCAAGCCGGCGACAGCGTCAAGTTCCTCGGCGTCCTCAACCTGCCCCCGAGGATCAAGGAGAGGATGAGGTACCTGAACTGGAACCGGTGCCTGATCAACCTCGCCTACTTCCTCGGCCTGGTCGCGGGGGAGGAGGAGATGGAGGAGCTGGACCGGATGCTGGCCCGGGAGGGGGACAAGGGCAGGGCTTTGCGGGGGGTGCTGGATGTGGCGGATGTGGGGAGGTTGGCGGAGCTGGGGCTGGGCGGGGGAATTGGCTCGGTGGGCGGATGTGGCGTATGGGCTGCAGAGTATTGCCGTGGATTATGAGCCAGTGGCTGGGGAGGTTGATGGGGGGATGGATGTGTTTTATGCTGTTCCGTTGAGGGCTGTGGCCGAGACGAGGGAGGTTTGGTTGAGGGATCATTTGATGGGGTGGAGGGAGTTTGTCTGTTTGCGTGAGGGAGTTGGTGGCGGCGGTGGCGTGAGGTTTCACGGTGTTGGGGGGGCGCACTACACCATGATTGGGCCTGAGTTTGTGGAGGGGTTTGCCGAGGTGTTTGTGAGGGCTATGAGGGAGAGGGGGGTGTAGTCTTTGTCTTTTTTTCACACGCTTAGTGTCTCTTTTATGTGTTTGGCTTGTGATGCATTGTTTAGTACCTGGGTGTCTAGGTAGGTAGGCGCTCATATCCCATGGGGGCTTTCTGGCAGTTTTGAAGGAAAAGTAAGGTATGCAAAGTGTCTATCTCTTGCGCCTGACGCGGATCTTGAGATCTACGTTGGGCACGTTCACGTTCAACAGCGTTTGCCTCTTCCCTCTCAAGGCATGCCCCCCATCAGCATCGACTGGGCCAACCAACGCAACATCGTAATTGAGCACCAGATATGCCAGAGTCTGCCTCAGCGTCTGCATAGCGTAGTGCCTGCCTGGACAGGCGTGCTTTCCATACCCAAACACCAGCAGACCCTTACACATATCATCGAATCTCCCCCCTTCTGTCTGAAACTCTCGATAGAACCGGAAGGGATCAAACTCCTCCGGGTTACGCCCATACACCCCCTCATCCCTATGCATCTCCTGTGTTGGAAAGACGATGCGGGAACCGCGTGGCAACGTGTAGGAAATACCGCCAGCATCACCACCCGCCTTTTCAACACCCGGGATATGAAGGCTATCAACGGCCACATCCCGTGCCAAACTGGTGACGCTGATATTGTTGAGACGCATGGACTCGTTCAAGGTTGAGTCGAGAAGAGAAAACGTGACACCTTCGTCTGGCCTGGCTTCCCGCTTGCATTCCGCCTCGAGCGCGGCGAGCAGCTCTTCTCGCTTGCGGTCAGGCATTCCGTACACATCAGCAACGCAGTGCGTGAAAACGTACACCATGCCCATGATGGACATGGTGGCCAGGCCGAGGAGCCTAAGAGCGATGCGCTGGGGGTCCATCTGCCGGGGATCTCCCGTTCGAGAGCAACGCAGGATGGTCGACTGGAGGAAGTCATCCACATCCTGCCCGGCACCACTCTGGAGCTTCCAGATCCTCTCCTGTATGACGGGACCCATTATTCGGAGGCAGCGAGACTGGTAGTACCTTGCTTGGATCCCAAACAAGGGCCCTGCACTTGATCGAATCCAGCCCGGAGGGAGGCAGTTGATAAAGGCGGTACCGGTAATCACCGAGCTGGCATATTTGCGGGCCCAGTCGAGTAACCTCTCGTCATGACCGAGCGGAGAGCCGACGAGTGATAGCATGGCTACACGGGTGAAAACTTTACCACAAGCCTCCCAGTTGTCAAGTGTTGCCCAGTCCCGGTCATGCTTGACTGGGGCGGACCAGTAGGTCGAAAAGGCATTCTGCAACTCCTTTGCCGTTGTTGCCGCAAGTGAACCAACATGCTGGCGGGACATGGTCCGGCGGATAACGTCATACTGGATTGGATTGTTGTAGACATCCGAGTCGCTCATCATGTACGGCAGCTGAATCGTGTCGAGCTGGGCGTGATGTGCGGCAAGCTCGGCCTCTGGTCGGTTGAGAACAGATGCGAGCAGAGCCGGAGGCAGCACCACCACGTCAGATCCCGTCCACATGCTGGGTAGTGCAAAGGCCCTCTGAATAGGGGTCTTTGAAAAGCGTTGGTACCCATTCCGAGCCCACTCTGATGTTGAAGTGAGAGAGCGAAGAAGCGCTGACGTCTGGCTAATGATGCCATTTGTGTTGTTTTTGATGTTGACACCGATCGTCACGATGTTCTCTCGCTTGGTTCGTAGCTTTCGGTTCGAGACCACCCGTGAGATAACCAGAACAGCTATCAAGCAGAATAGAACCGTAGCCGGCGAGGATACTGGAAATGGCACCATCATGACCGCAACGCAAGCTAAGAGCTCAATGTTGAGCTTGTCTGGGTTACTTCGGATTCATGAGCACAGGGTATGTATGCTCTCCCCTCTTCCAGTTTGGGCTGTTGCTAACCCGCAACCAAAATCGATACTAACAACATACATGATTGCATCCCACGTCGGATTCTCGGCTAATAGCTACGCCGCACGGTGTGGCGCTTCGTGGGCTTCCAGTCCAAACCGGGAACCTGGGGTACTTTCGTGTTACATACACCCCGTTACCGTACTGTGCCGCTTGTGCTGACACACATTCATTTTTCAATGGTCTTGCGGCACAGTCAGTGATAGCGTGGTAGAGCCCTATAGGAGAAGCATTGGCCTAGACCGAACCAATTACGAAATCCCAGTCCGGAAAACCTCACTAAGGTCAGTTTCTTCCGATACCTCCTACCTTGGTCGGGTGAACCATCACCTGCGCATGCATGATGAATCCAAAGTTGCATTGGGAGGCTCTCGATGCGTTTGTTGAAGAAGCCGAGGTATGGCCAACGACCTCGAGCATGGAAGTCAATTAACGTTCTCATCTACCTACTCAACAACCATCCAAGATACCTACCAGCAGTCAACAATGGACGCAGCCATTGAGAACATCAAACAGCTCGCCAGCGAGGCAGGCCACAGTGCCCGACAGCCAATCATTCTTGCTCTGACCAAGCTCATATACTCTCTGGAGACTCCTGATGACACAGTCCAGCGTATTGGAGGTCTTCCTCTTCAGACATCTGTTGCCCTCACGGCCGTTGACCTGGGCCTCTTCCGGCTCCTTGTTGAAGCCGAAGCAGGGTCCACAGGGTCCCTGACTTTGGCCGAGCTTGCGGCAAAGACGGGCGCTGAGGCGGCACTTCTACTCCGACTTCTTCGCTATCTTGCCTCCATCGGACTCGTCGACCAGGTGTCAAAGGACGCTTTCAAGGCAAACCATGGCTCCAGAAACATGACAGCCAAGGTGGCCGAATCGGGTCTGAGGCATTACTTCTACACCTGCTGCCCCGAGTATTTCGCCCTCCCGGACCATCTCAAGCGCACGGGCTACAAAAACGCCAACGACGAGACGCAAACGGCCTGGCACGATGCCTTCAAGACCGACAAGGGCCCCTTCACTTGGTTCGCCGACAAACCGGACAACATGTCCTACTTCAACGACTACATGGCCTTCCGCCGCGGGCCCGAGCTCGGCTGGCTCTCCGTCTACCCGGTCCGCGAGCAAGTCCCCGAGTCCTGGCCGGCAGACCGGCCGCTCTACGTCAACATCGGCGGCAACATCGGGCACCAGTGCGCCGAGTTCCGCGACAAGTTCCCGGCCGATGTCCTCCCCGGCCGGGTCATCCTGCAGGACCTTCCGCACTCCATCGCGGCCGCCCTTGCGACGCCCGGTGTCGAAAATACGGTCCATGACTTTTTCAAGCCGCAGCCCGTCAGGGGGGCCAAGTTTTATTTTTTGCGGGGCGTGTTCCACAACCACCCGGACCACAAGGTCAAGCTGCTGCTGAAGCAGACAATGGACGCGATGACGGAGGAGTCGATCATGTTAATTGACGAGATCATCCCCCCTGCGATCGGCACAGGGCTGGACGCGGCAGCTCATGATATCACGATGCTTGCGGCGTTTGCTGGTGCCGAGAGGTCCGAGGAGCAGTGGAAGGGGCTGTTTGGGGAGGTTGGGCTGCGGTTGGTCAGGACATATGTGTACAATGAAGCTAGTTATGAGAGCGTGATGGATGTTCGGTTGCTTTGAAGCGGTTGGCACAGACAAGCTCATGACGAGGTGATTCTTGCTTCAACAACATGGTCATTATTCATAACAGAAGGTTGGTATAGTTTAGATAAGGTGGGTGGTCGCTCTACCATGAAGGATACATGGTAGGTAAGCACTCTCAATAAAGATGAGGTGCCCATCACTGCGCCTTTCCTGGACCTTGATATGACTCCTGAACCGAAAACTGATCTGTCCGCACAACGTAGTTCCCACCACCCGGCGGCACAAGATGATCGGTGCTGCCTCCATGATGCCCTCCGCTGGAAGGGGGCGTTGGAGCCCCGGGGCTGCCAACATTGTGGCTGACAGACATGACCACCGGGACCTTGGTGCCGAACCTGTCATGGTTCCCGAGACTGTGCGTTCCGAGTTCCAGATCCTGGTAGACGCCCCCGGCATACGTCGCGTCATGATCATACCTCGACGCCACCGTCGACGAGCCAAATGATTTGAGTTTGGAGCTGACCCCCCCGCTGCCGCCGCTCCCGGTCCCTTTCTGGAAGGACAAGCCGCTGCCCTTGCTTGTGGCCGACCGTCGGCTTCCCAGCAAACTGGCCACCGACTGGCCGAGGCGGGACAGCCCAAACGGCAATTCAACGTTGACAATGGCGCGCAGGGACGGGACGCAACCCATGATGATGACGCTGGTCTGCTCGAGGTTGGCATATAGCACCTGCAAACTGTTGCGGTAGAGCGGATCCGTGATGGTCGGGTCTCCCTGCCAGTGGATGGTGTAGGTCTTGAGGATGGACATGGCGGCGGTGAAGAGCATGGCGGCCAGGAGGGCGATCAGGCCCAGCCGGCGGTGCAGTGTCATGTTGAGCCGCCAGATGATGGCGACCGGGATGACGACATAAGCCACGTCGGAAAAGGTGTACACAGACTGTGTGAGGTAGCCGAGGTTGATAAAGTATTTTGTGTCGAGGCGCCAGACCTTGGCAGGGTCCATAAACACATTCCACAGGGCCTCCAGCGGGCGCACCTGAGCGTACGAAAGAACGAGCATGGCGGCGCCAAGCATGGTTTGCACTGTGGTGAGCACAACCAGGAACCACTTGAACCATCGGTGGACGCCAAAGAGGGTGATGAGCGAAATGGTGATGGACAGGCGCGCCACGATCGACGTGACCTGACCGAACCCCTGGGCAATCCAGGCCCACTTCATGATCTCGACAAACTGGTCTGGCTTCTGGATGCTGTAGTCATGCTTACCGAAGCCGTGCTTGAACGACAGTGCAAACAGGCACTCGCAGACGACCTGGAAGATGACGGCGACCAGCATCAGCCAGTCGTCCCACCCCCATGCCCGGTTCCCAACCTTCCTGCGCACGTAGAAGCGGAGGGCGACGGCCATCATGGCCACAATGGTAAAGCCGTAGTTGAGGCCCATGACCAGCGGGCCACGGCCGGGATCATCCGGGTCGATGGGCGGGGGGAACTGAGGGGGGCCGGTTGGTACAGAGTCGGACATGGCGATACGCTGATGCAGACAAGACAAAATGAAAAATGAAAAAAGAAGTCTGAAAGCGACAAGTCAAGACGTGGGAGGCAAGGTTCGGACGACCCAGAGATTATCAATGTGGGAATCTAGATCACTCTCGAGACAACACCTACCTACCTACCTTACCCTCGGCGTCCTGTGCCTCATGAGACGGCGTCTACTATTTTTGCCCAGAGCGCAAACATGGTCGAGTTGGGCGCGTGCTGGGACTGCTGGGTGTGCGGCAAAGCCATCAGCTTGCTCGGAGGAACGGACTACTGGATTACTGTCATACAATTAAGAAGCACGGGATTGAAGAGCAGCAGCTCGGTGGCACGGTGCTGTGCTGGCCACGCCGCAGCTTTAAGCCAGAGGTTGGACGTGCCTGCAGTCTCCAGCCGCGTCCATGGTGGCGCAGTGCGGCAGGACTCTGGATAAGGTAAAGCGCCGAGCACTCAAAGATCTGGCTGTCTCCTGCTGCTGTGAGATGGTGAGGAAATAGTGCCCTGTCATGTAAGATCTTCCAATTAATCAGCTCTTTGCAACATACCCCTCAGAAGGCTGTGACCTTGATGAGACGTCGCCAGGTTGCCTATCACTGGTTGGTGGGAGGTAGGTGTGTTGGCTTGTCGATGCTACCTACCTACCTACGGGCTCATTTATTGCGCCTCACGATACACTCGAGCCGTCCAAAACGTCTTTCGATCCATGTGCGGATCTGGGCCCTATAGTGTTCCAGCTGTGTGGCACGCCGCCGAAAGAAGAGCCGAGGTGTGGCACCCGCGCTCCCTCCCACCTTAGCCTGCCACGAGTCTGCTACTCCCGTAGGTGATAATGCGGGGTTGCCTGATGTGTTCTAAGCACCGTTGAATGATACCTACCTTGGGCACTCTTAAATGCACAGGCCGCACTCTCCATGTTGGCCATTGCCAACGGCCCTGTCCGGAGTTAAACGCTTCTTCAGGCACCTCAAAACTGAATGCGTAGGTATATCTGGGAATAGCAACACGATCCTTTCACTACTACTTGCCAAAACAAGACAATTGTCCGCGTGATAAGTTCCCCTTATCCCCTACACGGCACGGAGAGGGCGCTCAACACCGCATTATCTTGCCTCAAGTACCAAAAGATATCCCACCCTTGTGATGCTGTTCAGCGCAATATGCGGACCATCAATGGACACCATACCATTACATAGAGTTATGGATACCTACCTCAGTAAAACGTTCCCATTAACATGACCATCAAAGGTAGGTACTCTCTACTGGCCGATCAAACGATATAGCTACCTAGCCACCTAGCTACCTGGACAAGGTGCTAAACAATTGAGAAAGAAATGTGCGAAGCAGAAGTTGGGCGCGATCCTGATGGCTCTTTAATTACCTTACCTCTCTACTCAACACCTTTATTGTCACCCCCTGAAACCTGGCTCTCAGGAGCTCCCATTTCCTCATCGGCAGTCTCACCATCACCGTCCGGCTTCTTCCGTAGATCTTTCCACCCCATTCCCCACAGAACTAAGCCGCAAGAAGCTGCTATGGCGGCAACCAAGTAGAATACTTTGTTAATACTGTTCGCATATGCCTCAAGCACACCCGGAAGAACGTCAGGCGGTACTATCGCGCGGAACCCGGTGGCGCCTGCGGCAATGACCGCTTCCGTGTCGGCGTTGGGCGCCTCCCTGGGGATTTCCACCCGTAGACTCGAGTAGAAGATCAGTTGACAGAGGGTGAGCACGATGGCCGGGCCCAGCGATTGGGTGAAGACGATGAAGGCCATCGCCGAGGAGAGTTCCTCCCCGGTCACGACGGCTTGGATCGCGATGATGGCCTGGATTCCATTGCAACACATCGACGCAGTTAGCAAGAGATCAGCGAGGCAAACTCAAAGCTGCGGGGAGGGGTGATGACGAACCACCTGCAGTCCCAGACCCGACCCAACACCAGCCAGCACTTGGAAGCCGACCCACCAGCCTGTCGGGCTGCCTGGCCTGAGAAGAGAGTACAGCCCACTGGCTACGGAAAGCAAGACTGTGGACATTGTGGCCAGAGGTATCACGTACCCGATAGCCATGACTGAACCGCGGAGAAAAGGTCAGCGCATACCAGAGCATGGGGAGCCAGGCCAAGTCAATGGTTACTTACTCAACGCTCCCGAAGACGCCGCCATGAGCAGCTGCGGCAAGATGGTCGGCAAGAGGTACACCCCGCTCAGGAGAGGCGAGGCGTTGTTAATGGCCTGAAAGTATATGGGCAGAAAGAATATGGCCCCGTACACTGCCGCCATCAAAAAGGCCTGGTACAAACCCGAAGTCCAAACTGCTGTGCGTGCCAGCATGGCGGGGGGCAGTAACGCGTCAGGTCCTTTGTGTCGGTTCCACAACAGCCAGACAAGAAACGTTGCCGCCGCGCCACAGAAGAGCCCGATGACTTGGGAGGAGTTCCAGGGATATGTCACCCCGCCGAAGCTGAGTGCCAAGATCAACTGCAGGACTGCTGGTGCAAACAGACAGAAGCCTACCAGGTCGAGATATTTGTGAAGCTTGACAAGCACCTTCATGGCTGGGGGTTTGGCACTCTGTTCGGGAACGGGGAAGAGGAACAGCGCGAGAACAACCAGGGCGCCGATGGGTAGGTTGATGTAGAAACCTGACAGTAGGCCCTTGTTAGCAGCCTGTGCCGAGAGAGGTTGTGTGTTGGCTTGTTACTGACACCATCGCCATGTGGAGTAAGAGGTGAACGCTCCCCCAATGAGAGGTCCGATTACCAGACCAAGTTGGTTGACTGTGGACAAAATTAGACTAGGTACTCAGGTAGCTCGCATGTGGAATGGGTGATTGCTCTCGTACATCCCATGACAATTCCAATGAGGCCTGTATACGTGGTAAGAACATGTTGTTAGTAAACAATCCCTCTCTCCCGCCTAACGGACCAACGTACCAGGGCGTTTTTCCATGGGAACGGAACAAGAGATGATGATCAGTGCACCATTGATGATCCCCGCAGCCCCTACACCAGCGATTGCGCGGCCAACAATCAACATGGTCGAAGACACCGCTGCACCACAGAGGGCCGATCCAAGCTCAAAGATGAGAAAAAAGGCAAGAAACGAGAATCTGTTGTTGAAGTGTGCAAAAACTTTGCCTGACAGAGGCTGTGGAGCTGCGCTGTGAGCTTGTTTAGCCAAAGCAGGTCAGGTCCACAGTCGAAGAGAGACATACCTCCCGAACTGGTACGCCGTCGCATACCAGCCAATGTCTGCGAGCGAGTTGAACTCATCTGTTATGCGAGGTATAGCCTGCATAGGTAGGTGGCTGTCGGTAAGTTTCTGAAAAGCTATTTTCCACTGCCCTGGAGACCACAGAGTGGAGTAGTGATAAAAAGGGGGTTGTTTACTTACGGTGCTAACCACCATTGTATCGATCAACATGAGAAAACACGCCAAACACATACAAGAAACCACCATAACAAGCTTGAGGCCTGTTAGATACTGACTTTTCTCATCCCATGGTGTGTTGTGATTGTTTTCGTCGGCCAAAGAAGGTGGTTTGGAGCCATTGTTGGCCAAAGTCCCATTAGCGACATCAACTGTCGTCATGTCTGGAGACTTGTCGCCAAGTGACGGGTCGGTATGTGGCTCGGCGGAATACTCAGGGTCCACCATGACATGCTGCTTCTCCATGATGACGGGGCTGCTACTCTCAACCTAGTTCGCATTTGGCGTTTGTGGCGTTTTGTTTGCAAGATGCGGGAAACAACCGATGACAAAGGGTGAAAGAGGAACAGGAGGGAGAAGGGGGGGGGAGGGGAGAAAGGGGGGAGGGGTTTGCCCAAGATTCGGACTGAAAGCCCTACGATAGAACCTCTTGGAACCAGCTGCGGTTGTGGTTGATTGGAAACTATTGACTGGCGCTTAATGTGCAGGTGGGTTGTTGGAATGCATGATATGTGGCGTATTCTACCGGTCCGCGCCGCTCCAACGCGTGAAGCCGAGAGTCAGCCAGCATCTGAAGAGTGAAACTCGCATATTACCACCCAACGCCGTCCCCATACGGCAGGTCGGGAGGAAAGTGCAGAGCCGGTTCAGTAAATACGTGCATTTTCCCCGCTGTGATATCCTCTTGACCGGTTCAAATCTCATTCAGCGTTGTTCCACTGAGTGGCACAGTCGATTCTCAATGTATTTGCTGGATCGGATGTCATCGTGGCCGATTACAGCGACCGCTACCCATGCATGGTGCTTACCAGCGAGAATGCAAGGTAACCGTGCTGAACCGCGCCACCCACTCTATCTACCGACGGCGTTTCTATCAGGGTACAAAATCGCCTGGAAAGGTACTTGGGTGAGGGGTGTGTGTGTTTCAGAGCGATGGCCTTTGTTTGGTAAGGCTGGGATGCACCAACGGGGCACCCTGATAAGCCAACCATCATGCGGTAGAGTCCAGGCCCCTCCTCGGTGGTTAGTGTTCCTCCTAACCGCATATCGATTAACCTGGAAGCTTACCTACGGTATTGAATGCAACCAACCCGCTATATGTTGTAGTCAGTGGAAAAACAGAACACAATACCTCGGGCACTCTTGTTCTAGACACAACGCATACCTACCCTTTACAAGCTGCACCATGGCATCACAGAAACATTCCGTTTTTGTTTCCGGCGTCACCGGCAATATTGGAGGCGCTGTGGCAAAACTGCTGCGAGAACAGCATGGATGGGACGTCAAGTCCACAGTTCGCGATCCCGATTCTCCTGGAGCAAAGGCTCTGGCAGCCCTTGGTGTGCAACTTCTTCCAGGCAGCTGGGACGATATTCCCTCTTTGGTGGATGCCATGTCTGGCATCGACAAGTTGTTTGTCTGCACAGCCACACACGTTGAGGATCCAGGCCTGGAGCAGGTCCACGCCGTCAATATTGTGCGCGCTGCTCAGTCCGTCGGCAGCATCAAGCAGGTTGTCATATGTACATCGGTCGGTGTCTTCTCTCACCAGGAGGGGGACAAGGCGCAGCACAGCACATTCTTCGACAAGGTCATGACGGCAAAGAGGGCCGGCGAGCGAGCAGTCACCGAAGACTCTCCCTGGAAGTGGACGATACTTCGTCCAGCCATCTTCATGACCAATTTCCTCGCCCCTCAGGTCGACTATTTCAGTCCAGGATTCCGGGCATCGGGTGTTTGGCGAAGCACCATGACATCGGAAACACCACTTGCCCTTGTCCTCCCCGAAGATATTGCCAAGATTGCCGTCGCAGTGTTTGGGCAAGACGAAAAGTATCATGGCCGAGTCTTGGGTATTGCGGGCGACGTGCTCACGGTGGAGGACGCGTTGGCCCAGCTGGGGGGCAAAACAAAGCGGTCTTACACGCCATATTACATGTCAGATGATGAGATTGAGGAGCAGAAGGAGTCCCTGTGTTTTACCGTTGCTGAAAAGTCTTTGCGTCACATGGCCGATAACATTGACCTTGATGAGTTAAGGTCCATGGCCGACCTGACTAGCTTCAAGGGATTTTTGGAGAAGCAAGAGGAGCTGGTGAAGCTCGCCTATAGCGGCTAGGAGGCGGGCACGTAGGTAATGATAGTTCAACATGATGATATGATCAAACCGCAAATCAATATCAGCTACTTCGACTCTCAGTTTCCGAGACAAAACCAAATTCCTGCAGTCTTTGCTGGCTTTGCTTTCACCCCGTCCTTTTCCACTGCGGCCCCCAAAGAGAAGTGGGACACCGGCCACAGGAACGTCGCAACGGCCAGAGCAGCTGCATGCTGTACAACACACCGATAGGCAAGAAGTAACCGCCCGCACAGTGAGAGATGCTCATACCCCCCCAGCCGCCCAACCCCGCTGTCCTTGCACCACACTGCCCCACGCTTACCTATTTAAGACTCCTGGCCACCACCGGTAGCTCCCTCCCACACACCTCTCCACGCTACACATAAACACATCATACACATATACCTACACATACCATATCAGCATACCTACACTCACAACCCAAGTGACATCCCTCAAGCCCACCCACCACCCAAAATGTCATCCCCCCTCCGCGAGCAAATCATCACCACAGCCAAAGCCTGGGTAAAGGCTCATAACGACCGTGACGCCCAGGCCATCAAGTCCCTCGCCTCCCCCGACTTCACCGCCCACTTCCATCCTGCCTCGCTCCCTCCCCAGGGCGACAAAGACGCAGAAGGGTACGCCGCCTTCCAGGCCCAGGCCTTCCCTCTCTTCGCGACTTACCACGCCGAGCTCGTCGACACTGTGGTTGACGAGACCCAGCTCAAGGCGGTGGTCTACCTCAACAGCAACGGCACCGCAGCCGTGCCCGGTGTCACCGAGCCGTACAAGAACCAGTATGTGCACAAGCTGACCTTGACCGAGGACGCCAAGTTGGTGAGGGTGTTTGATTCTTTTGTTGATAGCGCGGGGATGTTGGGTTTTATGGGGAAGGTGTTTGCTGCCACTGGGGGGGCGCCTGAGGGTGGGAAGTAAAGCGAGGCCGAGTTGTTGGTGGCTGAAACTGGTGAGGTTGTTGTCAAGGCTTCTTTGTGAGGCGGGGTTCGGAAATAAACATGTTGGTTGGTTGGCAACCTACCGCCAAGCAATACCAGATGCCGGCAGCTGCGCGTGATATCTATGCAGTTGGTCAGGCGGTGGTCGCTGTTGCTTTTTGATCAATACTCCAGGCAATAGTAAAGTGGAAACACATATATACCTGTGTCTGGAATATCTCTCGAGTCCCACTCACCCGCGAGATATGTGCTGTCAACAATGTCCTCAGAACCATCTCTTTGCACTGCCTGTAAGGGCCTTGTCCATCGTTTGGCCACCGAGCCTAGGACTGAGCCCGAGGACTACGCCGTGGTAGCTGAAAGCTTCCTCAAACTCGAAGACTCTTGCGCGGCCGGATGCCCACTATGCAGACTTATCCGACAAAAGCTTGTGCATGACGCATTCACGACCACCAAAAGCTTTCAGGACTTTCGCTCTGTCTCTGCGCCGATTCATGTCGAGTTTGATGAAAATACGATCTGGGTGTACTCACCGGCCCAAGATGAACTTGGTTACACGGTACAGGCTACTTTGTACCGCAGGCCAGAAGAAAAATCCGATGATGGTGTGGACGATTTCCGTCTGAATCCTAAAAGGGAGATTGATGATACGGAAAACGGCATGATACACTCGCTTCAGAACGATGAGGGGCTGGAAGCCGTGGCTGCTATAGCGCGTGATTGGATATCGAACTGCTTGAACCGTCACATGCGCTGCTCTATGCTTGCTACCTTGGATCAGTCCGGTCACCGTGCTGTGCCAATACTCCCTACCCGGGTGATCGATGTGGGAGGTAAACCAGGGGCTCCAAAGCCTCGACTGGTAGTCCAGGACGGCACTCCGATCCAAGCGGAATACTTTACGTTGAGTTACAGTTGGGGTGGTGGAGTAGCAGCCGGGACAAAACTGACTCCAAGTAATCTCGAGACCATGCAGCAAGGGATCGATATGGCAAGCCTCCCCAAGACCATCCAAGACGCCATCATCTTTACAAAGAAAATGGGTCTGGTACGTTACCTATGGGTTGATGCTCTCTGTATAATTCAGCAAAGCAACGATGCCTCAGACGACCATACTCATAAAGCAGATTGGGCGTTGGAATGTGCCAACTTTGGCCGGTATTACACCGGCTCCTTGTGCACGCTGGCCGCCACGGGCTCATTGTCATCAGACGAGGGCTTGTTCTTGGACAGACCGGGCCTCGACTACCCGGCAAACACCTACACAATACAGCGTCACACCCAAACTGGTCAGCCGGAGTCATTGGTGATTGAACCATCGCTCCCCAGCTGGATCTCGTGCATCAGTAAGGGGCCCTTGACATCGCGTGGGTGGGCCATGCAGGAACGCGCCATGTCACCGAGAATTCTTCACTTCACAGTACATGCCGTTTTCTGGGAGTGTGCCGAGCTCAGCGCCAATGAATTTCAAACAGAAAAGTTGAGCAACCGCATTGGATGGCCACGTCTTCCGGGTGAGGAACTCCTCAGCCAGCGTTGGCTATCAGAGCAATCAGCCGAACAGCAGCTCCACAACTCCTGGTACGATTTGGCTGTTTTTTACTCTGGTTGCCAGTTCACCTTTCCTTCCGACCGGCTTCCAGCACTTTCTGGCATGGCAAAGAAAGTCTGGGCCATGTGTGCTGAAGGTCCCGAGGCGAACCTTTGTTTACAGCAACCCAAGTACTATGCTGGGTTATGGGAAGGCACTATCCAGCGCGCCATTGCATGGTACAGCGTTTGGCGTGTCAACCGTACTCTCAGATACACGCATCGTTTACACCAAAGAGACGGATATATTGCCCCCTCCTGGTCCTGGGCTTGCCTTCGGGATGACCACCTGCAAGTTCGCTTTGCCCAAAGCCATCAGCCTGGCTTTGCTGTGTACGATGACGAGGGCCCACGTAAGATATGTACAGAGTGGAAGTTTCCACTTGAAATCATGGACATCAAGGTTGAACATACTGGGCCTGATCCAATGGGAGGCGTGAGCTATGGACAGCTCCGGGTCAACGGAATGTTAGCCCGTGTAAATGGGGTTGAAAGGGAGATGACTCCCTCTGATCGCGGCCATATTTTTGAATTTTTCAGGACAAGTAGCTCGGGCGAAGAGCACAAGCTTCGGATACATCTCGACAGTCTGGTCGACCGCCATGCCGACGGTGAAATATACATTTTCCCATACAAACACTTTCACTGTTTGTTGGTTGCGTTTGCGGACGAGGACACGTCGGGCGACGAAGACTTGAAGTTGGTCGGCACTCAACGCGTCACGACAGCAGCATTGGCACTGCGAGCCACGGGAATCACCACGGATGGTGTTGAGGAATATACTAGAATAGGGTTGGTGTTTGCCGAGAGGGAAGTGTTATTCGGAGAGGCGGTCAAGACAGTGGTGGATATTGTTTAATTTTGTTAGACAACGTACTTGTTTTGTTACCCCAAGTGCACCCACTTCCGATCTGTCCTTTTCCTTCCCTATAAGCGGCATCGTTTCTCCATTTCAACCCATCCTAGCTATTTCCTTTGCTGACCTGATGTGTTTCCGGCCTTTGGACCTCTCACGTGCCCCTTACCAACATTATCACCACCCACCTTCCTCATCTTCTGAGTCTTCTCTCCCTCCAACTTGTTGCTGCGCCCACCTTCTTCATGCCCGGCCCCGTTCGATATCATGCCCGTGCCTTAGCTTGCTCCTCACCCCAGCGCATCAACCACTCTTGAACTTCCACCCCCAAAATCAGGTAAAACAACTCCACGACCCCTTTCGCACACTTGAAAATCAAACTCCTTCCGAAGTTCCACCCTTCCGGGAATTACAATTGCAAACTCAACTGCGCCTACCACGTCTACCGTTGCATCCTCTCCATACGCGGTATACAGCGGTTTTCTCTTCTGACTGCTGTCTGGTCGCCACCCCAGTTGTTCTGCCAGGTCCACCGAGATGGTGTTGATCTTTCTATCTGAGTGGAGGTGTGCATTCTGGAGGTATTTCTCAGTCTGGTTACTAATGTGGCCATAGACAGGCTTGTTGGCGCGGTGGCGGGAAGTGAGGATTTGGGTGTGTGGTGATTCCAGTTCGAATTGTAACCTGAGCTTTGTTGGGGTGGACTTTGAGCTGGATGCTGTTGTCTCGCGTTTCTCTTTCACTGCCACTGTCTTTCGCTTGTCTTCCACTTGCCGTGAAACGCTGGATTTCACGTCTATTTGAGAAGATGGGTCGTTTTGTATGCTAGATATGTTGTCCTTCCGTGATGGTCGTGCTGCTGAGGGAATTCTTTTGGGCGGAGGAGGCAGATTCGCAGGGATGGAACAAGCTTCTTCTCTCGATAAAGTTTCTGGATATTCGGTATGGAGTCGTGAGGAGCTGGACTGATATGGGTCTTTTCTCCGGGGTGATATCATTTGGGAGCTGGTTGAGCTCGGTGTTGGTGGCTCGGACGAGGGCGGTGTTGTTGGCCCTGATGACGGTGGCGATACCTCCATGTCTCCGTATCGATGCGGGATGTGGTTATAGGTATTGTTTGCGCGGTGCCCTGACCGATGCCCGGGATCTAGAACTGGTTGCTTTGGAATTCTGTAGTCTCTTGGCGGCGGGGACCCTGGCATAGTGCCCTTTGCAATCATGGAATCTGCTAAAAACGCCAGGACTTGATTCTGGCTGACACTCCGCCTCTTCCTCGCGTCGGTAATATCAGGATGCTCTTGAGTGTCATGGATCATGGAAACCAACTGAGCCATATGACCTTTCTATTTCTCTGCTGTTGGATATCCTTTTCGTTAGTAACCGGCCCGACAGTGAGAAATAGATGGGTGGGAGGAACATACATGTCTTCCTCAATGAACATCATTTCACCCCTCAGTGCCCGTGCATATTCTTCCTTTCCGGTTTCCAGTCTTGCAAAGAGGGACTCCAGCTTCAAGGTATTCTGAGCCAATATCAGGTCTGACTTGAGGGTTTCCATGAATGGCAAGAGGGCAGTGAATTCGGCTTGAGGAGATGCCATTTGAAATTCACCATCAGCTGCAGACTGCTTGGGAGTTGTGCGGTCTTATCCGCAAGATCATCAATCTTGTGTCTTATCGCTCGAGTGAGACGTCTGATCTCGCGCAGGGAATTGTTTTTCCTCAAGTACTTCATGGCGGGCGTGCAAGAAGACTCATCTTTGGCCAGCGCGCCTCGAGAGAGTTTTGCGCAGATTCAACAGCCGTGAAACATGTCGTCAACATAAGGCCGTAGTTTCTGATCTCCCTCTCTACCGTCTCGGGGGTCTCTCGGCCTATTTCAACCATCAGCTCCAAGTTTCCAAACAGTCGAACAAGTCTTTACAAGAAAGTTTGCGGCAACCACTAGTTCTACAACTTCAGCCATGGCGTTGGAAAAATTAAGCAGACGCTGGCATGTGCCTCTCTGTGCTGTCAAACTCTAGGGAAGCAGTGATATATCACAGATAGACAAGTTGATTGATTCTTTACAGGAGAATCGGCAGATTTGCTCCAAAATCTGCGAACTTCGGGGTCGCGCGGACAAGGCAAAACAAGGGATCCAGCGAGGCAGTATGCAGAATGCTTTCCGCGCTTAGGGCGCTAGGTGTTATTTCACTGCGGGATAGATGCGTTCGATATGATAGGAGACCGCAGATAAACGTCACTCTTGACGAATGAAACGCCAAAGCGCTACACCCATATCACCGGGCAGATAGATAGTAAGACAAAGAGAATTCTAATTTTTTTCTATCGAAAATCAACATCTATCTTTTGAAACCGCTGTAAATCTGTGCCCTCCAAACGCCTACCCGCATTAGTTTATTTACTCATCACAAGGATTCACAAGCCAAAATACCAATGTTGACTCGGTCAACATACTCCTCATCCTTGTAAAGCAACGCCTTTGCCCTTTTGACGCAGCCACGCACTCCATTCCTAGAGAACATGGGCTTGTTGTTAAAAGGGTGCCAGCGGTCTGCCCCAAAGGCGTCATTCCACTCTCCATCTCCAGATTCCCCTGAATCCTGCTCAGACACCTCCACGTAGCGACAGCCATTCCCATAATACACTCTCGGCTCCTCCCTTTTACTCTCGGCTCGAAGTTGTTTCTCGGTTGGAACGCGGTTTCTTCTCTTGAGGCGGTAGTCGATGAACCACACATGTGTCGGCCCGGAATCCAGCTCGGCGCGTGACGGGCCTAAGAGTAGGTCCACAAACCCGGTGAATTCTCCCCAGTGAAGTGACATGGAGTCCCAGGCGCGATTGTACTCCACGGCAATGTGTCGTGCTGCTTGGCTTGTCACGTTCTTCATTGCTGACCAGAAAGCGCACGACGGTAGCTGTGACTGGCGGTAGGTGGACTTGTCCCAGTCAAGAGACCCAGGCATCACCGTCCATCGAAAAGGAGTGAAAATTTGAGACTGGAGGATGATGAGATCTCGCGTGGGGAAGAGGGCGATCTGCCGATTCGTCCAGCATTCAGGGTTAATAGGCGGCGGCCCATCACTCGAGTCGCCCCAAAACAAGATCGGACGATCCTCGCGCTGTAGCAACTTTCGTTCCATGACATTCCTGGACTCCCTACACGCCGTCCATAGTCCGCTGTCGGCAATGTAGGTTGACGGGTTGTTGAGTTGTCCGTCGGCTTTTCCACCCCGAGTTTGATCGCAACGCGGCTGGCAAACTAAAGCATGACCTTTATTTTCTCGAGAATCATCCGAGGTTATGTTTGTGCTGTCGGAGATGGTGAAAATATGCGCTCCAGGTGCGGCCGGTCGTATGGCGAATTCCCAGATTATATGCCGAAGCTCATAGGGTAGCCGAGGGAAGCGAGGGAATGTTTCAGCCATTGCTGTGAGGTATACCGAAACGGTGTCGGTGCTGTGAAATGTGGTGTGTGAAATTTGGTGTGAAAAAAGAAGAGAAAAAAAAGGTGTAAGTGAAAAGGTTTCTATTTATAGCAAAGCGCACCCATGTAAAAAGTCTGTCTCCAGACCCACTTGCTCCTGGCGAGGATTCGTGGCTCAAATGGCTCGAAGCTTGTTTCCACGACGACTTGCTCGCCAAGATGGCCACTCAACAAAGTGAATAAGAGCTCAATGAGTGTCGAAAATTCTGAATCGGCCACAACGGGCACGCATCTCTCACCGCCTCCATAGTCAACCTACCTGGGGAGCAACCTCCCTTACTTAAAACTTATACTCCCAGACAACATCCTCCCACCCCTCCCTCCTCCGAACCTTCGCCCCAAAACCCGCCCCATAATCCTTTGGCCTGGTAGCCGCATCAACAATACTCGCCGTCCCCCTCTCAGGCTCCCTCCACTCCCCCTCCCCATCCAAACCCCCAACCTCAAACCCAACCAGCAATGTCGTCATGACAGCCATCATCTCCGCCAAGGCAAAGTGCCTCCCCGGACAGAGATGCAATCCACCGCCAAACGGCTGATGAGCCACCTTGAACGCCCTCTCCTCTTCCTTCGTTAACCCCAAAAACCGATCAGGCTTGAAATCTAGGTACTTCTCTCCCCAGTATTCCGGAAGAAAGTGAGATGCCCCAATCGACATTTGAACCACGCTTCCCTTTGCGAGAAAATATGTTTGTCCCGTCTTGGGGGACGTGATAGTCGTGTCTTGTATCGCCGTCCTCGTGGCGATTTGGTGGACGGTGAGACGGAGGGTTTCTCTGTAGCAGCTCCACAGAAAAGGTGTTTTCTCTTCGAGCACAGCTGACGAGACGGCCAGTTTTGCTTTGGGGCCGTCTCTGGTGAGCAAGTTATCTTCTACTTCTTTCCTGAGTTGCTCGGCGATAGCCGGCCGCGTAAAGACATGGCTAAAGAACCAGAACAGAGTCGGGACGGTGTTGGTCATTGCTGCGAGAGGGAGGAGGGTTTCAATCTTGGCGATGTCCTCCACTGGGAGACCGGCGTTGCGCATTTCCTGCGCACGAAGACGAACAAGGGCAGAGGCGGCAGGGTGCTGTTCTGCCTGGGAGGAGTAGTAAGGAGTCAAGGCTTGGGCTAGCCTTATACGCCCGAGGTGGCCTTTCTTGGCGATGAAGGACGGCAGGATGTCCATCATCAGCGCCATGATGGACTCGTTGTAGTCCCAGAAAGATTGTAGTAGGCTCGGGTCCTGGGAGAAAGGGTCCTGGTGCTTACCATACACCGGTGGTGTCGTGGCCTTTGCGACAATGTCCCTAATCCAAAGCCAAACACTGGGGATGTTTTGTTGTTGGTTGGACTTGGAGAAGGAGGTAAATTGCCGGGATACTTCTTGCAAGGCGGCCTCGATAAAAGTTTGCTGTAGCTGCCCAGAGAAACTAGTCGGGATGGCGTGCAGCATCATGCGGTCTTGAAGCACGTCGCCCTGCTCGCTCATCATGAGGTCGACGGTGCCTTTGCTGGCTTTTATCAACGGCGCGACGGCAGCTCTGACCTGGGGTTTCGTTGAGAGGTGCTTGTTCTTGAGGCCGGCTGAGATCAAGGAGGGGTCAAAGATGGCGTACAGCTTTCCTGTGAGCATAGGAAGTGTGACGATTGGCTGCTTGGATTTGCGCTGTAGAATTCGGTGGTAATCTGCCTGGTGTCGGATTAACCCGATGATGTGTCCGATGAACGGGATGGTGGGTTTCAGAAGAGGTGGTTCCCGCGGGTCTGCTCTTCTTGGTGTCGCAAGCGTGTTGATGAACACGGCGAGGATGATGGCAGCTATCGCCACGGCAATGGGGAAGCTGGGTGGCAGCCAAGTAAGGGCATGTCGAAGTGCCATCATCATCGTTGGTTGAGTTTGGGGACGACCAGAAAGAATTTGCGAGGACTTGCAAGACTTGGGAGTTGGGTCTGGACACTGGGAAGCTGTTGGTTCAGGTTCGCATTTTCCCCCGCCAAGCACCAACAAGTCCAAAGAGGAAGACAAGATGATTGGGCCATGACACGCCCAAAGTTAAGCTGGGAGCTCTAGGGCTGACTTCACCTTGAGGTTACACGTAGTGGATTTCTTCGGCAATAACGCTCACCTCGCGGCAATATCGGTGAAGCCAAGGTGAGCGGCCAGCACAAGGCCGATGCTGCCCCTTGGATGGCAATTGGCAAAAACACGTGCCTCATCCATGCATCGGATCTGCCCCTCTTCGTCCCCCACTCGACCTGGTTCTCGGATTGGAAGGTGGTGTAGCTCCCCTGGCATGTCTCCATCAGAGGTGAAATTTGCACACATTTGGTGTGATCGGCGTGGGCAGCAATGAATTCGCTGCCGGCCAGCACGTGGGCGCAATAACTGGAAAACTGTCGATGGTATCACGGATAGGAACTGAGGCCCGGAGATGATCACTCCTGAGTTTGTCAACATTTCACCATTGACGCAGGACGGGTTGCAAGATCTCTTGCATACCAAGATAGAATTACCCGGCCAATAAACTACATTTCTGAGAGTGCGTGTTCCTTACAATGACGTACCAGCACACGATGGCTACCATTCTCCTATGGTTCCCAGGGTTGTTAAAAGGAAACATGTTTCTTCCCAGCATAGATCCATCACGGCTTTCGTCTTTGCACTTTCCAGACCGAGCAAGTCGGAGATCAATCAGTCGTCATTTCGATCATGAAAGTCGTCATTCTCTCCGCTCTTGCGGCCGTAGCGACCGCCGTTGAACTCTCGACCAACCTCAACTACCACAGTCCCTCTACCCGTCACTCCGACCTGGGGATCGACCTCCCCACCGTCCAGCGCCGCACCCTCAAGCGCGACTCGGTCCCGTACTCTCCCGATGATCTGAACTTCACCCACGGTATAGCCTCTGGAGATCCCTACCCAACAAGTGTCATCCTCTGGACCCGCGTCGCTCCGTCTTTAGCGTCCGACCTCGGCAACATCACGGTCGAAGGCAACGTCCCGCTCTACTCTCACGAGACAGAGCGATACATCATAGCTGATCCCAATCCCATCTGTGTCGATTGGGCTGTTTGGCCTGCCACATCCTCCAATGCCACCAGGTGGAAGCGTCAAGGGAATGAGACTGTGGTTGCCAGCGGCAGGGCGTACACCACGAGCGACATTGACTTCACCATCAAAGTCGAGGCTGGGGGTTTGAGCCCGTTTACTGAGTACAACTACCAGTTCACTATTTGTGGGTCGGACAAGGAGAGTAGGATTGGCAAGACAAAGACGACGCCGGATAAAAATGATAATGTTAGCGAGGTGAAGTTGGCCGTGTTCAGTTGCAGCAACTTTCGTGAGTGATGGTTTTCTTTTAGCTTTGTTTACCTTTTTGTTCAGGGGTGAAAAGGGGGCTAAGTACCTACCATCGATAGCAAACGGGCACTTCAACGCGTATGGGAATGCTGCGAGGAAGGGAGGGTTGGACTATGTGGTTAGTGCTTGTAATCCTCGCATTTGGAACGGGAAGAGAAATGCTGAAGGTTCTAGATCCATCTTGGAGATTACATCTACGAGAGTGCCGGTGGCGGCGAGAGGGCACATGATCCCCCGCGCGTGACCTTCACGTTGGGTGACTATCGGACTCGTCATGGCCAGGTAAGCGCCTGGTTAGATCAAGTTTCTCGAGTGTTGCTGACAAGGAGTCATTAGTACCGAACCGACCCGGATCTCCAGCTCTTGGCAGCAAATCACCCCTGGATTCCTACATGGGATGATCATGAAGTGGCGAACAATGGCTACCGAGATGGGTTCAGTGCGCTCAACAACACCGAGGCTTCGTTCCGCCAAGGTGGCCGGATGGTTAGTGTCGACCAGAGAAAGATGAATGCTGTCAGGGCGTATTTTGAGTGGATGCCTATCAGGTGAGAAGTGGTGTTACCATGTCTTACCCTACATGTGCTGACCTGAAAATGATAGACAGGTAGATCTAGACGACAATCTCCGCATCTGGCGGTCGTTTGAACTGGGCAACCTCGCAGATCTCATCATTTTGGACACGAGAAACTACGACCGGAGCATCACTTCCCTCGGCTGGAACGACGCCTACATTGAGCTCATCCGCGATGAGGCCTCCCGGTCTCTCATGGGCGGAAGACAGGAGAGCTGGTTCTATCGTACTCTGAAAGAGTCCAAGGATCGGGGTGCCAAGTGGAGGATTATAGGCAGCCAAGTTATTTTTTCTGGTGCGGACGGAGCTGGTACTGACACTTGGGGTGTGAGTATATCTCCTTATGGAAGCGAATTACAATCCTGCCTGACTGACAATGGCGGTTGGACAGGGATATACCGCCAACCGTAACCGCACTCTGCAAACTCTCATCGACAATGACATCGACAACAATGTCTTCCTCGCCGGTGATAGCCATCGTAATTGGGTGAGTTTAACCCCGGCCACGTCCGTTGCTCCGAAATTGACACGGGAGGTAATCAGGTCGCCGACGTCACATGGCTAGGCGAGTTGGATTACAACCCTGCCACCGGGTCAGGCTCCCTGGGTGTAGAATTCGCTGGTACAGCTGTCAGCTCAAGTGGTCGGGCCGGTCCGATCAGTGCTGCCAACACTTACGCCCGAAATAGAGTGAGGGATACCGACGTGCTTCAGTGGCATGAGGGGTACTACAGGGGATATTTTGTCTTGTCTGTGCACAAGGACAAGGTGACCGCTGGTTTCTTTGGTTTGTGCAACCAAACTTTGAATCTCCTCGGTAACGCCAAGTGCTGACATTGGATGGCTAGGATCACCCACGGTTGCAACGAGGAATCCTTGGGAACTACCCCTGGCGAATTTGACTGTTCTTTCGGGAGAAAACAAACTCTCCCGCCCTGTAGCTGGCGGGAAGGTAGAGGCTGGGTTTGCAAAGGGGGGAACTACCACGGGGACCAACCTGACTTTGAACACTGAGACGAAGAAGTGGGAAGTGATCGGCTTCGATGAGATGTTTATTTCTCGTTGATAGACCGGGAAGGGAATCCTGTCAGCTTTTTGTCTTGAACTCCCCATGTCAATTTGGACCAATGGGGATAAGCACATATTGGCATGTCATATTGCCACTATAGAAACTTCAACTAATGCAAAGGCAAGGTATGGGAAGATATGTCGTACCAGGCACCTGTAGATAATTACCAATGATTGATGATCATCTTAGTCAGAGCTAGTCGACACCTCGGGCTCTAGAGGAATCGCAACTAAAGACCTTTGGGTGAGAAGCCCTGGCAACACAAAGCCCTCGCATCACAGAGACTCGGACTTAGAAAGCCACCTCGCACTAGAAGCATGGCCTGACATTGTGTGACTTTTCCTGCCGCGGGATGCGAACCTACGTAGCATAACCACTGAAGCAAGGACTAAACACAATCTCCTTTAGGTTAAGCGATCTAGATCCTTGTTGTTAGACGCGGCGGAACGTCGTGAGCCCGAAATGATTGCCCAAAGAGTCTTCAACTGGGCAGAACCGTAACGCTAAAGGTTGCCGGTTCAAAGAGCCAATACAACTTATAAAAAGGGGCTGTCTGCCCCATCAAAGCCTCTTCATTCACTCCATCACCGCAACCTTGACTCTTGTCTTCACCACCACCTTGCCTCCAGCCCACAGACAAAATGTTCAACCTCAAGAACATCATCACTCTGCTCGCCGTCGGAGTTCTCTCCGTCAGCGCTGCTCCCGCTGCTGATGTCCCGGTGGCCGAGGCTGAACCCGCGCTTGTCGATCGCCAGATCAGTGCCCGGGTGTTCGCCTGCGAGCACATCCGGAGTCAAGGTGCCTGCATCACGTTCAATGCTCCTATCGCTCAATGCTGTGAGTGACACCAACTTTCTGGGGGTGCCAGGGCAGTGCTGACATACTGATCCCATCACTTAGTCAACGTCCCCGCAGCCTGGAACGACAGGATCAGCACGATCATCAACCAGGATAGAAACCTCTTCCGCTGCGTGTGGTTCGAGTAAGTACTTCCCCGTCTTGCGAACACTGCTTTGACAGCTCTAACAAAAGACATTCAGGCATGGCGGCTGCAGTGGTCGCTCATACGCCAACCAGGTGGACGACCATCTCGGTGACGGCGACGGGTACTTCAATGACCGGATCAGCTCCATCAGGTGCGGCTAGAGCAAGGTCGCGTCGGTACGGTCGAGCCCAAAGCCACGGTTGGTGAGATTCTTGGCGTTGCTGCTGCTGCTGCGGCGGCGCCGTAAGAAGATATGTGCCAACGGGTATTGAGGATGACCAAGCTACTGGGCGTGATGATCTGAAGACAACGGGGTAGCATGATGGACAACAACACTCTCTCTCTTACTTCTCTTTCTTTAGCCGACCCGAGGGGGGGAGATGGGAAGGGCATGAAGCCGGCCATGTCCGCTATTCCTGTTTCTTGCCTGGCGGTCGGTGACTCTTTACTTCCCTGTCTGTTTCAACCGATGATACCTATTGTCAGGTTGGAGAGATTTTGTGCCTAGCAGAAAAGATTACGGGTTCAAAGAACATGATGAACTGTCGTTCCTTGGGCCCTGCAAATGTGAAATTTAGTGTCTGATACCACTTCAAATTACCTGAGCTTCGATCCTTTTTAGGTTACAGCGGAACGAGATAGCCCATGTCATTTAGACTGCCGTTCTGCCTGCTAGCCTGGTTTTATTCCAGCTAGTAACTTGATCTAGTTCTCTAGGACGTAGGACACTGGCCCAAAAGGTGAAGCAGAATATGGTGAAAGTGGTGATAATGAACAAATATAAGCAGCAGAGAGTAACCACAGAAAAGTGTGCAAAATACAAGCCCTGGGAGCAACCTGTGTACGCGGGCCTGGAAAAGGTGGGACCAGAGCCCTGAAAGCAACCATATGTTTCAAGTTGTTTGGAAGATAACTGTAGAGAGCTTCTATCCAATACCATCTAAACTTTGACTCAATGAAGGTACCTTGTCTTCTCCAACTACGATTTCAGAAGTGAGGATGTTTCCACGGAAAGTAACCCGCAGTAAGTTAGCCGGCTCTTGGCATCGTCTCTGAATTGCTTCTTTTCCAGCACGCACCACCATTGATGACCAGGGTTCTACCTCCAAGCTTGATTTCTCATCTTGGCTATTGTCACTTTCCAATCACAACCCCGGCGAAAAACAGTAACAGGTATGGTGCGATAGCTTCTCTCCTGATATGGACTGGGGTCATGTCGGCCTGGCCTTCGACCCCTCATTTCTCTCTCAACATCACAACCACGCAACACCGTAACAAAGTTTCACCACTCTCCGTGAACTTGCCACACCAATCCAGGTTGTTTCCAACTTCCCGACTCGGATAAACCAGCATTCGCACAAGTTCAAACTCGAAGCCAAACTCAACCTAGCGTCGTTAACAGCAGGCGGACCTCGCCGATCACCACGGAGCACTCCTTGTTTATTCCCTCAAACCCACCATTTATTCTCCCACATCGACTCCCTCTTTTTTCAGACTCATCCTTCCACTCTCGCCATCAATCTCATACGGCCCCGAAGCCATCATGCCCGTCACCACAGTCGGAATAGCAGGCATAACCGGCCGCCTCGCCCGCCTAATAACCCATCACCTCCTCGCCCTCTCCCCCACCCTCACCATCAAAGGTTACTGCCGCGACCTCTCCACAGCCACCTCCTACCCAACCCTCAAAAACATCACCATCACCCAAGGCGACCCATACGACCCCACCGCCCTACGTCATTTTGTCTCGGGATGTGACGTGGTGATCTGCGGCTTTTTCGGCGACCCCCGCCTCATGACCGAGGGGCAGAAACTCCTCATTGAGGCGTGCGAAGCTGAAGGGGTGAAAAGGTATGTCGCGGGGGATTGGACGCTGGATTATGATAAACTTCAGTATGGGGAGCACCCTCAGAAGGATTGCCAGAAGAGGGTGAAGGAGTTTCTCCAGGAGGACGGGAGGAAGGTCAAGGGGGTGCATATGTTGATTGGGATTTTTTACGAGACGTTTTGGAGTGATTATTTTGGGGTTTTTAGGCCGGGGGAGGGGGAGGGGGTGGTGATGAGGTATTGGGGGACTGGGGAGGAGGTTTGGGAGGGGTTGAGTTATGATGATGCTGCTAGGTATTCTGCCAACGTGGCGCTGGATGAGGAGGCGGTGGGGGTTGTGACTTGTGAGTGATGGCAACTAAGCCAGTTGTGTGTGTATGTGTGTGTGTGTGTGCGTGAGCAGGTGGCTAATCATGGATCAGTTCTTGGTGACAGGAAGAGTACAAAGCAGCTTGCGGCCGAGTTTGAGGAGGTTTATGGAGTAGCTCCGAGGTTGGATTGTTTGGGTACGGTGGAGGAGTTGCAGACCAAGATGGAGACCACGCGCGAGAAAGAGCCGCAAAATATCTTTGCTTGGTTGGCTGAGTATGTTTTTTATAGACGTTCCAGTTGTGTGATGGGTGGGAAAGCTAACAGTGTTGTAGTAACTACCAGACTTATATCATGAACGGACAGACCTATGTTCCAACCAAACTGGATAATGGGCGCTATCCAGATGTCAAGCCGCTGACATTCAAGGAGTTCCTTCAGAACCACAAGGTGGAAGAGTTGAACGGCTTGTATACTAAGGCGGCTGCAGATCTCTGAGAAAGCAAGATCACTGAATAACGACTGTACGAGAAACGAAGGGAATATCATAGAAATAAGAAATCGAAACTTGCCCAAAATCTATCAGATTGACCGGCCCCGAGTCATCTGATCGGATGCGATGACATGCAGCTTGGACCCTGATCCTCCCGGCCCCGAATCGGCTCGGTGCGGTCCCTTCGTACCCGGCCGGGACTTTGTCAATTCGCCCGAGGCAGCCGTGGCCGGTGGCTGGGCATGTCTGCATGCCTGTGGCGCACGTGGAGGGCTTCTGCAGTTCTAATCATCACGTAATACCAACGGGCTATCATCACGTGCCAAGACACCTAAGGTACGCAGCGATTCTTTCGCTGCAACATCTCACCGAGGATTTCACGAATTTCCTCTTTCAGGCCAGCAAAGCGTATAGGAATAACATCCGCGCTGTTGTGTTACTCCAAGTCCAAAGTCTTGAAGAGGCACGAAGGGGGGGCATGGCCTTAAAAAGTTAAAACAAGTCCCAAAACCGGGACTGCTAAGGGCCAACCGCATCTTGAACAGACCAATAGCGGCCTCGCCCACCCACCCATCATTCACTGACATCCCGTCTGTTTTCGGGGGCCCAGACATGCAGAATGGCACCTGTTCCACTCCCCATCTGTCTCGTCCCAAGTTTTCGTTTCTGCCGTGTCGCTCTCGGGCGGGAGACTGCCGAACCTTCTTTTTCTTTAATGGATAGGGTAGCAAGTCCGCTGAAATCCGTGAAGTCCGGCTGGGAGGGTGCTGGCTGTGCCTCCCCACGCTATGCCTCGGGGGGGTTCAAGGGTCGACCCGCAAGTGGATAGCACTTGTGTGTATGCAAGTAACTCGGGGGCGGGGAGGGACGCTACGTAAAATCCTTCCCGAACTTTGGCAACTTGTGCTATCGTTCTTGTGCCCCTGTGATATTAACCTCCAATGTGATGGCCTACCTACTGTGAGATGAACTCATGTCTGCATGTCATCGGGAATGTCATCTCGATCTCCCAACATGTCACAAAGTTCCATGATTTGGTGTATCACAGAACCATCTCTCCCCAGCTGGGGCAGATCCTTCAAGCAAGAACAGCCAGAAAAGACAGAAGGATCGCGGCTGTCCGGTAGTTCTGGCGATTAGTACTACAACCTTACACCAGAAATTAGACGCCAACAGGATGTCACAAGCTGACAGGCGGCAGTGTTTATTTGTGCCACCATTACATCGCTTGGGAAAAGAACATGCTGATCTGCATGTTGACTTGCTGACCTTGTGTCTCTTGGGACTAAAGCAACGCTTTTCCCACACACCACCAGCAGCTTTCTGACTAGGACTATCGTCTTGTTGGTCATATTTGGCTCTTGGCCTTGCGGTCTGACTTGGCCCTACAAGGACTTGGCCACCAATCTGGTCCACCGTTGCTGCTTGATGTACACCAGGGGCCGCGATTCCTCTCCTTTCTTTGCAGGTCTTGTGTAACCAACCTTCTACACCCTATTGCTGCAATGGGATCCCCGGGATCCTGGTAACCGTCGACCCCTCCCCTGTCATGCCCCAGAAACCTCAGTGGCACATCTGCCGTTCTTGACCACCATGAGGCACGTACAACTTCACTTGATGTAGCACTGAAGCACGCAAAACATAAATCCTTCCCGTTGGTACCAGAACACAGATAACTCCGGGGTCCCAGCGTTCGTCTTCCAGGTTCACCTTTCTCGTTGTCAAAGCTTTTCCCTCTTAATTCTCCGCGTTCATCCTCCACAGATCCTACTCTTCGGTTCCGGCGCAATTTATCCACCTCACCCCAGCAATCGTTTGAGATGCCAGTGAATGGCAAAGGATTTGCTTCCCATCCTTGACCGCTAGATTTGAGCACTGCCCTACAAGATCGCCAAGATGGTCCAACTGGACAACTTCAGCACGGAGCAAAAACAACAGTACATCCTCGCCACCGTGGTCATCGGCCTGATCCTGTCAACTGGGTCACATGTAGCGAGAATATACGCGCGGCTAAAGATCATAAAGGAGTTACGAAGGGAAGACTGGTGCATGACGGGTGGTCTACTACTGAGCTATGGAACAGTGGCATGTTTGCTCTACGGTACGACATCCTCTTTCCACATACTTGAATTAGGTATGCTTTAATCACACTCTGGGACTAACAAAAACAACAGGTTTACCCAACCAAGGCGTCCCAATCCCTGTCCTCGGGAAAGAACGCTTCAAAGAATTCCTCCTCATGATCTGGATCATCCAGAAACTCCAACCCCCAACCCTCTTCCTCATCAAACTCTCGTTCATCATCTTCCATATGACAATCTTCCAAGGCGCCACCTTCCGGCGCATCTCCTGGATCGTCGCCATCCTCACAGGCTGCTGGGCAGTCGCCAACGTTTTGGGCACAACCCTCCAGTGCAAACCCCCTTCCTTCTTCTGGGATAAGGACCAAACAGGCTCCTGCCTCCAAGACCCAGTCCACAGGATGGGTGTCCCCAACGCAATCATCAGCTCGCTAGGGGACGTCATCATTTTCGTGATGCCCATCCCGCCGTTGATGAAACTTCGGGTGCCGAGGAGGACAAAAATCGGTTTAGTGGGGGTCTTTAGTCTCGGTGTTTTGTACGTCGTTCCCCCTCCCTTTCCACCACCACTACTCCCAGGAACTAACCAAACCAGCGTCCTCGTAGCCAGCTTCTTCCGCTGGATAGCCCTCATCGGCTCCGACAGGGACATCTTCAACTCGTCCCAGGTCCAAACCGGCGTGTGGACCTACCTCGAAATGTCGGTCGGCATCACCTGCGGGAACCTCCCCTTCTTGGCTCCCCTGCTGGGGTGTGTCGGGCCAACGAGGAAGTCGCATATGCCTGCTTTGTCGACGAGGGAAGAATACTATGCTAGGAATCTGAAGGTTGATCCACTTGCTAGTGGGACGTCGCAGAATACCGCCAGTACTATCACCAGAGGGCAGAAGCCGCTGCCGATGGTGCCGGGTCAGCACCGGCCGAAGAGGGAGGGGTTCACGAGGTTGTATGATAGGGGCGGGCAGGGGAGGGATGGAAGCTTGAGGACGCTGCCGAGTGAGTTTGACATGGAGATGCAGGCTATTGATGCGATGGGGTTGGAGAGGGAGTCTGGGGAGGAGTTGGTGGGTGATAGACAGGGGGAGAGGGGGAGGGGGGAGGTGGATGGGGGATTTTCTTGAGTCGAAAGTGGGAGGGAGGTGTCTAATATGCTTTTGTTTCTTTCTTTCGTGTGTGATGATATCCTGGGGCTGGGGGGCGATGGTTGTACACCACGGGTTTTGTGTATGTATGATGAAGACATGCAGCATGTATCAAGTAATGTTAAACACGATATTTACTTTTTGATGTAAAAGTCCAGGAATGCCAACGTTTTATTTCGAGTCTCGGAGTTGGTGTTGAACCCGAGGAAAGGCATACTTTTTTGCCCAGCCCCTAGCAAGCGCCGTCCTTGGCACCAGGACCGCTGTAGTTCTGGCACGGGGTCTTGGCATCAGTGCAGACATTCACCAAGGTGGCCTTGTCACCGTTGGCCTTGGTGATGCCGACAACCTCGCCACCCTTGCGGGCGGTGACACCCTCGACGTAGACTTCGCGGGCGCACTTCTGGCACTGCGAGGCTGTTAGTACACGTCTCGCAAACCATGCCGAATCGGGTTAACCTACTGTTCCGCACGAGCGATAGACCTTGCCGTAGTTCTCGGCATAGAAGTTGATGATCTACCGAGGATGTTAGAGTTGGACGTTCCATGAGGGGTGCTTTGTGGAACACTCACGTTGACACGGCCGCAACCGTTGTGCTGGATCACCTTGTCAGAGGCGTGGTAGGCACCACCACCAATAATGTTGGTGACATCTCCCGGACGGTCGTCCTTCTGTAATTGGGGTTAGATCGGACCGTAGAACTCTGGCGGTCGGAGACCGGTTCACTTACGATGGAGATGGCATCCTCGCAGACGTCCTCGAACCAGATGAACTCGAGGTTGCAGCCGCCACCTTTGCAGTAGACACCCTCACCGACGGTCTTACCGATGATGACGTTGCGGAGAGTACCACCACGCTCAACAACGAAAGCGGTGTCCTTCTCACCACCTTCACTCTGGCCATTGCAGCTGCTGGGGTTTCTGTCAAACTTGCGCCAGCCACCGTCGTAGACCTGACCAGCCTTGACGTAGATGGGCGCAGTCAGAGCCACATTCCCAGTGGCCTTGGGAAGGCCGCCGGTGTAGCCCAGGCAGGCCAATGCCGTAGGGGCAGTGGCGAGAAGGGTGAGAGCGATCTGTCCGGCGTTGGAGAACATTTTGGGCTGTTTACTGTCGATGAATGATTGACCGACCACAATCTCGAAACATATGGGCTGTTGACAGTTGCTTTATAGATCAGACGAAACCTGTCATTCAACTTGATTCTCGCAAGCATACCTACCTTACGGAACAACCCGTTCTACCTTTCGCCGTAACTCCATGTCATACGAGCCATATCTCGGTCAGAAAAGGACTAGAGTCTGCATACAGTTAGGTGCAGGTATTGGCAACCGGCGATGCTCCCTGTTCCGATCCACGGAAGGACGGAGGTCCTCCATACGCTCAGAGAACCCCGGGATAATTGTGAACGGGAGATCCACGGTGTTTCGTATTTTCCTGCCATGTGTCACGACGATACCGTTACGATGGAGACCATCTCGGCCTCGTCCAAGAATGAGCAGTGGGCCGAGGTGCGGCCCTGCTTCCTTGATGAAGCTGTCACCGACATGGCTTGGCAAGTGTCGACGTCAAGCTGCACCCCGGATTTGATTTCTCCGCCTGGGTTGGCGTCGGGAGTTGAGAGCCCCTGAGCTTCCTAGCTCCTAATCCGGAAAGTCCTCCGCTACCGAAGATCAACTAGGCGGACAGTGAGAACGTACCGAGGGGTAGGATTAGTTGAGAATATTCACTTTCCAAATTCTAGTGAACGTCCAACCCCACCGGAAGGCCGCTTTTAGCTTGGTGGAAAAAAATGCTACCAAGTCTTCGACTACCTAGTTCGATGGTATCAACAACGCCGCCGTCAATGTCTGTGCAAACTTACCATTCATCAACCCTGCACCATGATCCCCGCGAACCGGAGCATCTCAAACCATGGACTCGGGGCCGTTCTCCGCATGGCACCCCCGCAGGTGGGCCCCGTGCTGTCTCAGTTGGATGGATTTTATCCACCAAACAAATGCCGCTCCAGCCACCCTCTCTCCCCACATCCTCCGTTGCATTCCCATGAAACAGACTCCTTAACTTTATAATACGGCATCGTCCTCTTGTACTCCATCTTTTCTCTTCTTGAATCCAACATTGATGGCAGTGAAAACCGGTTCCAAAGATCACGTGAGCCAAGCTACCCCTGAATCCCTTGACCCATCACCGCTAGTGGCGTCGGAGCTCGACCTCTCTCTTTCTTTATCAAGTTCACATTCTGAAGACTGTGCCTCTGCTCAAAAGCCACCTCAGTGATCGCGGGAACCACGAAAACTGCTGAGACAGATCTTCACGGCGAGAGTGTTGTCGCCCTCCACCTCCCCCAGACATCAAGGGGGGCTTGTCTCTGCCGCGTGGGGTAGGTAGCTGTGTTCCAGGTTGTTATCTTAAAGTTACACAAAAGACGGGAAAATGTGACGTTTGTTTTTAGCTCGTACTTCGCCCAACCAGGTGAAGCTCTACTATCCTATGATCTGTGGCGCATAAGCGGTCAATATATCATTCAAACATTGATCCTTCACCATCAACATGATGAACCATGGTCCCTCTCTACTGCTGGTGAAAAGTCTTTGGTGTGAATGTGACATTTCACCCTACCCCTCTTGCCAAAACGCACCGAGAATCAATAAACAGTGCGCCAGGCAAGCCACGGCAGGTAGCATTGGTCATGAGCGGGAGTCAACCGCATAGTGGCTGCATAATGTAGCATTCATCAACTCAGCCCTACGCATGCCCTCCACCAGTACCGGGCACGTTAACGATCTAGACCCCTCCTCTTCTGCATGTCTAGCCGTGAAATGTTTGGTTCCAGCTGGACTTTGGCAGCATCTTGGCTTCTGTTTGGCTGCCGCTAGAGCAGAGTGTCGGTACAGGGCTGAGTTACGCAAGCCATTGCGATAAAGACGAAACGCAGATCCCAAGAAACGACGAATGATCGTGGAGGTGACGGTCGAGAGACATGGCTGCCTTGGCCTTCCTGTCCGCGGCGACATCCGTGGTGTCTTTGCGGAATTCGGTCAGAGGAGATGACGCGGTGGATAAATAGCTGGGTTGGTGTGTCGTTGAAAGGCTCCATCTTCTACATCCTGTGTTCAAAGATTTGACTTCACCCTTCAGATCTGATCAGAAACAATAACGAACCTAGCACCTACCATACCTATCTCACGTTCCACAACACCAAAAATGTCAACCTCCAACGAACCCCAAATCGTCCCCGGCCAATGGATCGTCACCCTTCGCCCCTACGCCACCTCGGCCATCAAATCCTCCCACGTCTCCCTCCTCCACAATCTCACTGACGACAGCTCCTCCCCCGTCAACGTCTCCATCAACTCCGAGTTCGACCTTCCCGAAATCAGGGGGTACACCGCCGCCTTCGACGAAGCTACCAAAGCCGAGCTCGAAGCCCTCCCCGAAATAGCCGACATCGAACCCGTCCAAATCTTCAAGCACTGCGCCGCCGTCACCCAATCCAACGCCCCCTGGGGCCTCGCCCGCATCTCCACCCGCTCTAAGCTTCCCCCCGCCGGTCCCTACACCTACAAGTACACCAACACCGGCGAAGGCGCCATCGCCTACGTCATCGACACCGGCATCAACGACGCCCACGTCGACTTTGAGGGGCGCGCTTCAAAGGGCCCAAAGTTTGTCACTGTTGCTGCTGGGGTGGAGGTTAGCGATGAGGATTTGAACGGGCATGGCACGCACGTTGCGGGGACGATTGCGGGGAAGACGTATGGGGTTGCTAAGAAGGCGCAGGTGATTGGGATCAAGGTGTTTGATGACTCGCCTGAGCCGGGGGCGCAGACGGGTGATATTATTAGTGCGTTGGATTATGTGGTCAAAGAGTTCAAGGAGCATGGGAAGCCGAGTGTGGTGAACTTGAGTCTGGGTGGCGGTGCGTCCCCTGCGATGGACAAGGCGGTTGCGAGCGCGGTCAGGAGCGGTGTCACTGTGGTTGTGGCGGCTGGTAACGAGGCAGTGAGCTTTTTTCTATGAGATCTATGTTTGGGAGGAAGGATTGCTAACACATGGACAGAGACAGGCCACCACCAGCTCTCCGGCTAGAGAGCCTCTCGCTATCACTGTTGGTGCGAGCGATGTTGGTGACAAGGTATGGCAAACCACCGTGAGTGTCGAGTCACTCCAACATGCTAACGCATTCGTCATCTAGGCCGCCAACTTCTCCAACTACGGCAAGATGGTCGACATCTTTGCCCCCGGAGTCCAAATCCTATCCACCTGGATCGGGGGCACCGAAGCTACCAACACTATCAGCGGCACCTCAATGGGTATGTCCCCAACCGACCTGAAATCTCTACGTCGACCTACGTCGCTAACAAGCTCGTGAAAAGCATCCCCTCATGTGGCTGGCGCAGTTGCCCAGATCATCGGCGCCGAGCCCACGGAACCTCTTCTTGTGGTTCCCAAGCTCCTCCAGTGGGCCGAGAAGAATGACCTCAGCGGTCTCAAGGAGCGGACCATCAATGCCCTTTTGCAGATTTCTGACGCTTGAAAGTTTGTAAAAGAAACTGAAGTGGCAGAGTGGCTGGTGGAGATGGACGTCAGTGTTGGGTGCGGGGGAGAAGCGGAGAGAGTCGTAGCCGAGGCCTTGGCTGAGCTATGTCAAGATGTTTTTGTGGCAAAGATCAGGAGAAAGATTGCTCCGTATGATGAAGATCTTAAGATAACCTGGAATCAAGTCTGGTGCTTATTTTTATGTAGAGCAGTTTTGAATCTGATGATTGCTCTCACACGAAAGAAGAAGGTAAATCAGGTGATGCTGCTTGCTCGTGAGACGTTCACTTTTGCTGTTTCGGGCTCCAGGGAGAATTCCTCCGTGTGTGCTCCCGCACAAATCAAGCGACAAGCGCCTGCTTCTCGCTTAATTCCCTCGGCTGTGGCACGATCAACACGCGCTTCTCCTTTTCTTATTCACTCCAGTTCCTCCGTAGACTGGAGATGTTTTCGAAGGCGGGGCGTACCAGCCCTATCTAGGGCAAGCTTCAACACAAGTGCTACGACATATCGCAGTCTAGATGGCGTTCTGACATCGACTACGGATAGATTTCGCCGATCCAGGGTCCACTTCCCGTGTTCCTTCCCGTCAGACAAAAGGACGATCTGGGGGAGGCTTGTCGTAGTTGCTTCAACGGGGTTAGCGCACTCCACAGTGCTGACGCCGTGACGGTTACAATATCGAATGGGGATGGCGAACTGTCAGGAACAAAACAACGAGAGATACGACGTCAATGATCTTGACCTGCCTGATACAGAGAAGTGTATGTTTATATGCGCCGATCATTAAGGGTCTACGCGCTGTCCTATCCCGCAACCAGCCACTGTCAAGGTTTGGCGAGCAGCTTGGAGAGCCCCTTGACGGACGCTTTGATGGACAACTTGACAGGCTTCGAAGCACATGGAGAGACCTACAACAGGCAACTGCAAACGAATATGTGTTCTCGATAGGTATCAGTGAAACTTCTTTTGTATGAACTGGGTGTACGGCACAAGCTTCTTGGGCTACTACGATCTAGATCTCAACGGCGACGCCATCGACCAAATCGCTGACCGAGAGCCATTCCATTTTTGACGTTCCTGCATATAGCCGAGAGCCTCAACGGGAGAAGCCCACAATTCCCTGGGAAAAATAAGGTAGACAACGACGGTAGCCAAGACCATGCTCCCGGAGGCTCTCCGCCACCCCTCCACATCATTCGATGGCCTCCGGTTACCCGGTTTGACCGTGCGATTCAGGAGCATAGATCTGAGCAGCAATCACTTCTAACGTGAAATTGACTTCAGATCAAGCCAGTGCTTTGTAATAGATGCCTTGTAGATAGCTGAAATATCCATACGAGTAGATCAACTCTAACACTTCCAACATCAAAGTTCTCGATCAGTTCAGAAGAGGCACTCGAATCTGGAGAGGGGTCCAGGTCGCCCGATTACACCCTCTGTACGCATGATCTCAACCACTTTGCAGATCCTGCGGTTCGGTGCAACCCCAAAAGTGAGGCTCTAGCTGAACAGAGACAGCTTGCACCCTCAACGTTACAACGGCTACACAGCTACCCGCCCGCCTCAACCATTGGCCACTCACTCCCATCGAATCATCTCACACAACATGCACCTGTAGCAGGTAGTACTGATGACAACAGCATCCAAAAACACATCATGAGCTCCACAGATCGACTACACCGAGGAGTAAGACGGAAAGACTCGAGACCGTTTGCTTGTGAAGGATCATCTCGAGATTTTGTCTATAAAAGAGAGCCATCGTCACGACATCGAGACGCCTTTTCTCATCATCCTCACCATCAAGCCTTCAGACAAGCCATCTACTCAAGACAAATCTTCACTTTCCAACCAACCAACCAAAACCATCAAAATGCAGCTCTCCACCCTCCTCGTCGCCGCCCTCGCTGGCACCTCCTCCGCCTACACCCTCTCCGTCTACAGCGCCGACAACTACCAGGGCACCCAGAAGAGCTACTCCACCGCCGGCTCCCGCAACGTCGGCTTCACTGTCAAGTCCTGGATCTGGGAGTCCAAGCTCGGTGATGGCTGCTGGTGAGACGAAACCCCCCTCCAAAGAGACCAGCTCGGCTTCCCCTGTGCTAACACAAATGATGCCACAGCGTGAACTTCTGCAAGGGCTCCACCTCTCAGGGCCGCTACTGCGGCAGCGCCCGCAAGGCCGTCTCCTCTGCTGGTGTCAACAAGGTCGTCACTGGCTGCGGCAGCGCTGTTCTCAACTGCTAAATGTAGTTGCATGTGAGGGATGATGGAAGAATGCGATAGGCCAAATGTATTGCAGATGGATGATATTGAGGAGGATCTTCGCTACCACCTTGTCAACTGTGGGATAAATTGACTATCGTGATGTTCACCTTTTGCTCTCTTTTTGTGACATTGAGGTTCCTGCACAGATGTGATGTGGTGTTATGAATGTTTGAGATCCAGTCCCGCGAGGTGAGTCCTTGTCACTTGTCCTTGGTGCCGGATTGAAAGCTTGCCAACAGCCTTGCCCACACAAGTATGAAAACCACATGAGATAAATAGGTGTTGTACAGATCAGGTACCCATCTAGCTTGACATTATGATTTCCACGGAACCTTTTCCATACCTTATTGATGTTACAGTGCATCACAGTTTATGCAATCTGGACTATGCATTTCACAAGATAATCACAAGTTGTCATGGTAACACGGACCGTTGGTTCACCAAACATTGACATTCCATTTGGTTATCTACACTCCCCAAGCTAGCAGTAAAGACTATCCCCTGACTCTAAAGCCGCCCCGTTCGGTCTTCTCCTTACGCCCCAACGCAAACAGCAAATCCCAACCACAAGTTGGTGCAAGTAGAGTTGATCTCGGGATTCCAAGCATAAAACTGCGCAAGCGTGACCCCATAGCTGGCAGCGATAATCTCGCAAGTATCCCCGGTCTCAACAGTGTGGAACAGCCAGCAGGTAGAAGGCAACCCGGGCATCTGAGGGGAGGTGTTGGTAGGGGTGCTGGTAGGGCCACCAGAGGTGGTGGTGGTGCCGCCGTTCCCAGCGGTGCTGGTAACAGTAGCGGTTGTTGTTGTGCCGCCATTGTCATTGGTGCTCGTGACAGTGTTGGTTGTTGTTGTGCCGCCGTTGTCAGCGGTGCTGGTCACGGTGGCGGTGGTGGTGCCGCCGCTCGAGGAGACGCCGGTGCAGACAAAGTAGTTGAGCCAGAGGTTGGTGCAGCCCGCGTTGACTTCGGAGTTCCAGGAGAGGAACTGGGCGACCGAGATGCCGTTGGCGGCGGCGATAACGGCGCAGGTGTCGCCGCTTTGGACGTAGTGGTAGCGGTTGCAGTTGGGGGCGAGGCCGGGCATTTGAGGGGACTGGGCCGAGGCCAGGGTGGCGAACCCGGTGAGGATGGCGGTGGAGAGAGTGAACTTCATCTTGAGGGTTGAAGAGAAGAAGATTTGAAGGTGGAAATGAAGTTGATGATGCTGGTGAGGATGGAGATGAGATGCTGGCGAGGGTGAGGAGAGAATCCAGATGGTTGAGGGTCGATGGCCTCCCCTTTATATTTTTTTCTCTCTCTCTCTCTATTCACGACGACAGTTGATGATATCCTCAGCCTTGTTCACATCTGTCCCCATCCGCCAAGGCGGATGGCGTGGCTCTTGCCCAGCAATATGCCGACGGGGATACAACGTGTAAGCGAAACGAACTATCGACACATCTAAACCCACTTTCCAGGATTGTAGTGAGCATGGCAGCAGCTATCATTGGGTGCACTCGGCACCGTTCCTGTGCCGAGTCTCATGCTAGAAGTTTCTTGTACAATTTTGCTGATGCCTAGCATGCAGGCTCGTGATAACCAAGCTTTTCATGTAGAGACAAGCATAGGACACATGCGTCCACGTCGCATCGCGACGACACTCTGCTGACATCTTCCGGTTCGCCTACGCAACACGGGAAAGGCTCGTGTTGAGACGGCTCGTAGGGCTTACCTACACTTCCGGAATGCGACATGCAAACAGGTTTCTTGCATAACCGAACAGATCCCCTATTCAGCTTCAACCTTTGCAACTCACCGCCGTCAATGTTAATGGACTCGGAGGTACGGATCTGTGAAGCCTTGACAAATTGATTGAGGCTAGCTGCGCGGGGGCCAAACTGCTCGCGATCCAAAAGTCATATTGGCTCCATTGTATGCAAGCCGGCAAAGGCCGTGACGGGATAGCGTGACTCTCACGCCGATTAACGGACCTTATCAGACAATCCATGAAGCTACGGTTGAGTCAAATCAAGGCCAAAACGAACACTTCGGCGTTCGCCAAGTAGATAGTATCTTAGGCAACCCGTTTTCAAGTGTTGGCGAGCTGGTCGCATCTCCAAACGTCCTCAGTGTCCAGGTCGGTTAGCGAACAGGCGGGGGTTGGGACAGTGAAAGTGGTCACTGGCGCGCAAAGTGAGGCAAAAGGTGGTGAGAAAAGTGATGATGGTGAAATTTAACAGAGAGAGAAAAGAAAACTACAAAGTGTGTGATATACGCAACAAAATCCCAATCCAGAGCAACCAACATGTGGACCTGACAGAAAAGGTTGGACCAGGTGAATTGGGAGCAATAACACGGAGACTGTGATGTCAAGGTTCCATGCGTCATCATGCTGGTCTTTTGGATGAGGAACATGCCCTAGCAAGCTTTCTTCTCATGAGGCATGTTGTAGGGAGACGCAAGTCATCCGGCCACCTATATTCTAGCTTGACTGAAAGAAAGAATAGCACTCTCATGTATTGTAAAGTTTTGGCTCGTAGTCAAGGCCTTGGAAAACACAAATCCAGAGGGAGGGCGGTTTCCTGCTGTGCTTGAGATTCGACCGATATCGAATACACTCAGGTATTACTCAAGATGAGCCGTTTCACTAGTCCCTGTGCCCATGATATACTGTTGTTTCGTGCGGATATGTGGTGATTGTTTTGATCTGCTGCTCCTTTTCTAGAGGTGAAAGGTTAAATAGGTATATAAGAAATGGCTGTTGACAAACGGAGGTCTTCGATCCCATATTCATGCTGACTGGTGGTTTCTCTTGATTGCTGAAGCTTTCCTTCCATCCGGTGAAAGTCTTGCATCTCTTCTTATCATCAGCACACCAACTTTTCTCCTCCATCTCGATCATATCTATCAACGCATATTGTACGGGTAGGGCTGTTGGGGATTTCTTGTGATGTCATGTCAGTATTCCTCGGAGGACAGCTGTGATATTTCGGGCAGGTTGCTCCTAGGGCTTCTGCGCTGTGGGCCACAGGTTAGCTGTTGATATAGATAGATTTCTACTCTCCGGAGCCGATTTTCCAGTGCCGTACAATACCATCACTTTTCTCACAGTTCTGCTGGCACGCTTCACAACAACTCAGATGACATCTATGATTCACGATGATGGGTTAGGTATCCTGAGATGACAAGGATTCTCGGACCTCAGCTGGACGCTAGCAGATCATCGAGCATATTTCGGGTTGCGGCTCAAAGGATGCGGCAGCATGGAGTTCAGCTGAGGAAAGGGGGCCAATCAGACATGACCATATCGATGCGCAATTTCCACACAATTCCAACCAGTTCAGACCATTGACAGCGCCAAGGAGATCTCGAATCATGGTAGGAACATTGAAAAGCAAAATGCCCCCGTTGCGGGCTGGCCAAAGGTTGTTGTTGTCTTTTGCCACACTCACTTTAGTCACTCTTTTCGTCCCATCATCATTATCGTAAACGATGAAGCAGGGACTTGCGTTCGTTTCGGCCTTTGGGTTACTTCAACTGGCATCTGCCGCCTGCTGCCGCACAAACAAATGCTTCAAGGCCGTTGCTGATCCCTTGGTTGATGGCCTACAGGATTGCTCATTGGCTTTCGAGATAGTCACAGTCACGCCCCAAGTCACCACTGTTACCGAGACTGTGACGGAAGTTCCGACCGAGTATGTCAGCGTGGTCGAGACAGATGCCACGACGGCAACAGTTTATTCGACTGTCGAGACCGAAACATTGCTCAACACCATCAGCACCACGGTGACTGGCACGACGACTCAGCTCTCCCTGGTCTACGTTACCCGCGCATATAACACCGTTACAGTCTTGGTCACATCCACCACGACAGTTCTGCCGAGTGCTGCGACTCAAATCGTGGCGCGCGCCGCCGATACCGACCTGGCACACACTAGGGGCACCCTGGCGCCATTCATTCCAAGCTACGCCTCAGCACATTGTCCATCATGGGAGAAGTATATTTCGGTCTGCAAGTGCGCAGGAGCCACCCAGGAGACTATTACCGTTTCACCCTCGGCCGCCACAGTGACCGTCACCTTCACCGACAACGTGGCTGCCACAACGATCCCGATTCCCGTTACTCTTTCCACCACCACCACGGTCATCGACGAAGTAACTGCCACAGAATACAACACCCAGACTGAAACGGCCTCGGTCACTGCCACCGCCGTGACTACGGCAACAGGGAACGTCTTGGTCATAGGTTCAACAACCACCGTTACATCAACCATCACCTCCACCGTGGTCGCCCCAGCAGAAAGATGCAGTAACGTCGCCAACTTCAACGCCGTCGCGACTGATTCCGCCAACAGCCAGCGCTACCTCTTTTCCCAGCTGATCAACGGCATGGCCGGCTTGTACGGCAGTATGGATTGGGCATCAGCGCCAGTCGAGCCTGGCATCGACGTCTACAAGATGTACAAATGGGTCTTGGACGAGGAGGGGTACCTGGCAACTCTTTACCTTGTTGGGCAGTCTACCTACAAGGTCAGTGCTTGGGTGAGCCCAGGGAGCGCTGCGTCTGTTCGGCTTCAGGTGAGGACGGGTGCCGAGTATAGTCCTGCATATTCTATCAGGGTGAAGGGGTGTGTTAGCACGGCGACTGGCGAGCTCACGCTTGATGTTGGCGGCAGGAAGAATATTTTGTTGTGTGGCAACAATCAGGTGTTCCTGTCGAGTGGGGATGGGTCCGACACTGGGTTGAGCTGCACGAGGATGTATCCCAAGGCTATTACTGTGTAGTTTATGTGTCGGTTTATCTGTCGGGAAGGAAACAAAGTATGCCTATAGATACCTAGCAAGGTGCCTTAATTTGTAAATACTTAACAGTAATCACATCCCTTCTGTCAACTCCATCAAGACACACACACACCCAGGGCAGTAAGATTCAAACTACCACCAACAACCAACAGCATCATGCACCTATGGCACGTCATGAACGTTGACACTTTTCGCCCTCAAAAGAGGGGTAAAAGCATGATATAACTCAACATTTCCTGTAAAAGCAGATCTTTGTTGACCTTGCCCGCCATTCTTCCTTGTTGACACCACAAACACCCCCCAATCCACCACAATGGCAACAACCCCCAACCTCCACCAAACCCTCCACCTCACCCTCAAAACCTTCCTCCACGGCCCCATCGAAGCAACAACCCAGAAAAACCCCTCCCTCCTCTCTTCCGTCCTCTCCCCCGACTGCCTCCACTACATCGCCCCCGCATCTTTCCTCACTAGCATAGGCGCACCGCCAGACTTTGCCTTTGACGTGGCGACATGGGAGGCTCAATACGCGAGTGAATCCCGGTTCGTCGGGACCAGATCGGTAGATATCATGCCTTTGGTTGTCGACGCAGAGACAATGACTGGGGCCGCGAGGACGGTGTACGTTGACAATTTGCACCTGGCGAATGGGGAGAACGAGGAGGTAAAGCTGGATGTCTCGTGGTTTGTGAAGTTTAATGAGAACGGGAAGAAGATTACGGAGGTGACGGAGATTTTGGATGGGTTGGTTTTTGTGGAGGTGCATAGGAGGATTCGGGAGTTCAAGGAGGATGGCAAGGGTAAGGCTGGTGCCTAGGAGGAATTGGAAGGGCTCTGGATGTTATTCTCACCGACAGATGCTGTGCTTTGACTGGCACTGATGAGGAGTTGATAATATACATTCAAGATATTTATTATTAGCTGTATTCAAGTTCCTGTCCCCCTCGGCTTCAACCCCTCTTTGAACTTGTGTAAATATTACCGTCGCCAAATGCCAGCACGACGTTCTTGTACCTTATAGCCGTGTCTTTTTTGAACAAAAGTTCTCATATACTCGGTAGGGCTGACATCTCCTTGTTTTCCCCTTCCCCTGCCCACAGCCGCCTTGGCCTTGCTGCACCCATAAGCTCACCCCTGTAGCGGTGACGAATCACTCGACTCTCCTTCCAGACATATTCCTGCCTTCTCCCAATGCACCCTCGTATCTGCACACCGCGCGTACCTTGTGAGCAAATATCAACTACTCGACATGCATCTCTTTCAACTTGGTAGGGTAAGATCCTTTTGGCTCGTATAGCGACGCGGACAGATACACCATCTTCAATTATCCAATCACCTCCCATGTTGTTTTGTTTCAGGCTCCCCAGTGTAAGCATGTTCGGGGTTTATACGTTCGGCGGTATGATATGCTGTTCAGGGATCTTAGGTGCAGCGAGATACTTGGCGGTATGACTTCGTTGCTGGTTAGGTACCTAGGTAGGTGATATGATGTGATTCAAGGAAAGACGGAAGGGGGTTATTCTCGTCAAGTGAAGTACTATAAAGTCATCATTCCCTCCCGAATCAAAAGTAAACAGCATCCTCACCATCATCATCATCATCAAATCTTCATATCAACAAGCCCTCCATACTACCCTGACAATGAAGCTCTCCACCATCTCAACCCTCGCAGGCCTCGCCTCGACCGCAACGGCAGCTGCCATCCCCATCGGCATCAGTACCGGCTTCCCCATCAATCTCCCCATCGCAACCAGCATTCCTGTCGGCTTTCCTGGTACCCCCGGCACCGTGACGGCCACTAGGGGCACCACCAGTGTCCGCGACACCGTCACAGCTACTAGTGTGCCCGGCACCGTCACAGCTACCAGCGCTGCCGGCACCGTGACCGCCACGAGGGTCGCCACCAGCGTTCCGGGCACTGTCACAGCTACCAGCGCTCCCGGCACTGTAACCGCCACTAGGGCCGCGACCAGTGTCCCCGGCACGGTGACTGCAACTTCTGTTGTTCCTGGCACCTCCGCATGTGCAGTTCCCGGTGTCCCCGGAACAGTCACTGCGAGCGCTCCCGGAATCCCCATCTCTGTGGGAAGCACCCTATCCGTTCCGGGCGGTACACTGACAACCAGCAGGTTGTCTGCTCCGGGCGTGACCGTGACGTGGACTGCTACCAGCATCCCCGGAGTGACAACCACCTGGATTGCCACCAGCGTGCCAGCCGTCACCACCAGAAGGGTTGTTACCACCAAGTGGTAGTTCCATTCATACCTCCACTGTCATGCCGTGACTTGTCGACAAACTCACCCTTTTCCGGTCGCTCTGTGGCTGCGTCGTGAGGTGGGGGATGGGATAAAACAAGTCTTGGTCCGGATCTGCTGCTTCATAGAGGGGATTTCTAAAGGGAAAAAAAGAGCTGGAATTTTTATGTAGCATTCACTCATTCATCAAGAGTCTATCTCACTTCATCGCTCAAACTCGAATTAAATTTTATCAAAACTTATCACTAGCATATATCTACACGTGTACCCAAATCTATACATGTACCTCGCTTTTCCAAGCAAACAAAAGAACTTTCCATCACGCCCCCCCCAAAAAGCTCAATGATGATGCAACAGATATTCCGCCCAATAGAAAAAGAAAAAAAGAAACACCAAAACCGACCATCAAAACGCTGAATAATTGCTCAGAAAATGGGGTGCTCTGGGGTGTGGGGGGGGTGAGGGGGTATCCATCCGTATCCAAGTCGTCATCACACTTCCTTTATGCAAACATAAAAGAGACTTCTCTAACATATTGCCAGCCATCATCATAGTGACTCCCTCTCCCTCGCCTTCACAACCCCATTCATGCTCTCCTTGCTCTCATTGTCCCTATCCCCCCTCAGCGTTGCATCCGTATCCTTTGTCACCGGCCTCAACTCCTCCTCGCTCGTGTTGCCGTAGCACTTGGCCGTGTACCCCGACAACCCCGGCTGAAGCTTCAGCTCCCCAGCCGCCTGCTGCTCACGATAGTTGGCGCTTGAAAACAAATCGGTTCGTCGGGTAAAAGATCGCCTCACCGAGATATCGCCCGTCATCTTGAGGTTGCTCCCCCGCCCCCCAGATTTGGAGGCCGTCGTGAAAGCCGCGAGACCAAGCTTCACACCAATCATCTTGACGAGAGGCTGCAAACAAGCAAGGCACCCAGCCGTGATAGCAAGCGCAGCTTCGACAGACGACCAAATCGCAATCGGCGCCGTATCCCACAAGAAATCCTCACTCCCCATGTGTCGAAGATACGGCCCACGAACAATAACCGCCGCGCTGGCCACGCATCCCATCCCCATCAGACCAATCACCGCCACTTTCGACTTTTTATCCATGTTGAGCTGAGCCACCACCCACGCGGGCAGCAGGGCGTACGTCAGATCGGTGACGACGGAGAAGATCGAATAGAGGATAGCCAACGCCGTCAGGATGTTCATGTTGATGCATCTGCCGTCCTGGTCCTTGTTCCAAAAGAAGCTGATCGGGTAGCACTGGAACATGGCGAGGAAGAAAAACGTCAGGCAGCTGACGCACGTGATGGCGCCCGCGGCGTAAATGATCCATTTGTGAAGGCGGGTGATGGTGACTCGGAGCAAAAAGTAGCCGATGGAGAGCTTGACGAGAATCATGGACCAGGCGTAGAGGAGGTAGCAGTAGTACCATCTGAGAGTCAACAATCAGCCAAACAAACATCCTGTCACGTCAGACAGTTTCGCGCATTACCGGTTCATTGCAATCATGTAATTCTCTGGGTCGACATCCGACTTGTGTTTCCCTGTGCCATGAGTGACCCCCACGTTTGAAAAGCAGCAGAAAGCGATATATGCACCCTATGCGTGACACAATCAAGATGGTCAAGGGGTTAGCCGAGCGATTCTCTCGTTGCTTTTTTGTCTGGAGAGCCAAGAAAATGTCCATACCGTTGAAGCCGCCATCAACCAGTCATCCAGCCCAAACCCTTTCACAACTCTGGTTCGAACAAAGCATCGTAGCAGGCAAGTGATGCCGGCGAGGACAGCACCCGTCGTGTTAACGGCCAGCAGGACCGGGCCACGATTTGGTACATCGGTCATGGCGTATATGTGCAAATTGGCTGCGAAGGACAGAAACGAGTGTGGTGAAGGATGGGGATATCTGTCGGCGGTCGAAGAAGGGGGAGGGAAATCTCAGATTCGCTTAGTCAAAATGCCACCAGCTTGCCCATGTCCCCTGGCCTGTCCTGCCTAATAGCTGGTGGGAGGAGGGGGTGAGGTACCGTGTCAACCCTCACAGGCTGGCACGCTGGGACGAAAGGGGGGTGGTGAGGTGACGTTGGAGGTTCACTTGACGAGCGAGGGAGGTCGGATCGCGCGAACCGAGGAGACATGGTTGCTGGCCGGTGGCGCACTCTTGAAGGCGGAAAAAGCGCGCGCAAAAGGCCAAGGATGATTTTTGCCGTCTCCACTCCCATAAAACCGCCATGCACGCTATATGCTCGCTGTTTCCGCAGGGAAGGTCGATCATTGTTTTGGCTAGCTTCAGGGGCCAAGCAGTGGGCCGCCTGGCCGAGTCTGGATGTGTTCGGTCGATAACGGCGGGAATGTTTGGCCCGGCCCCCTTGTTTGACATCCACTCGGGCGGAGCGTTGTGAACCAGTCCCCCACTTTCAATCCTGCCTTCAGATAAGTCTTTCATGTGCGAGTGGAGAAACCCGCCAAGCAGTGATCCACGTGCTTTTGTGCATGTTCCCCTTCGGCGGAGCCGCTACCAAGCTCGGTTGCTTCTCCTGCTGCAGCGCAGCATTCCATGCATTGCGATCTTCACTCCTGTTTGTGCAGTGACAAAGAGCCTTTCCTCAACCTCCCATCAGCTGCCAACTCGGGAAATTTTCTTGGGAGATCTCGTTGCTTCATGCCAGACCAGACGGACCTTGATCCTGGCCGCCATCTCGAGTGGGTTTGGCGGGCCACTTGAACGCCCATCGCAGTTGATTCAGGTCAAAGTGTCCCCTGATGATGTTCCAGTCGACGCGCACAAGTGCTTTTTCGAGGGCGTACGCGAGTATCCAGGTGCCAAGGGAGAACAAAACAATCATGACGCCAAACTGCCAGTCTGTGGCCGAGTTCATGAAGGTGCCATGTTGTACAGAATACAGACCCTGTATGTGTTGTTAGTGAGGCCTTTGCAAAGCATTGTCAACGCTTACCGTGACAAATCCAAGCGGTAAATAGCCAATCGTGATATAGGTCAGGGTCCTGATGTTGTTCCCTTGCTGTATTGTCGTCTTGTTGTCCTCCAAGGCGGTTTGGGCGTCAACCACATTGGTGATGGTGGAGATGCCGTCGCGTAGACCGGTGACCTGTTTGATCTTCAACTGCGTCTTGTCGTGGACGTCAATAAGCAAGCCATGCCGTTTTCGAAACTCATCCACGACAGTATTCGCCTCTTGGACAAGTTCTGCATCTTGATACGATGTCTCCTGACCTAATGTTATTACTCTACGGTCTTAGAGTGCGACTGCGGTCAGAACATACCTGCTTGATAATATTATCCATGGTGTCGTGTGCCCTCTGGATTTGTGTCAAAGAGGCGGAGAGCTTGTCATTAAAGATTCTGAGTGCGTCCCAACCCCAGAGCATCTTTTTGAGCTTGTTGATTGCTTCCGCCGTTCCCCACCAGTCTTCGGGGCCTTCAAACAGCGTACGGTCCTGCAGGTTCATCCTTGTTAGCCGATTCCACATAAAAAGCCCCGCTTGACTCAACAACGCACCCTGATTTCGATTATGCCATCGAGTTGCAAGAGAAGCTTCTCATACTCATCCGCCAACGTCTCGCACAGATGTCCTAGGAACATCAGGAACACCAGACACCTTGCGGTCGATGGCTGATGAACAAAGTTGGCCAGGAGTGGTTGGGTGTAATTGGAGATGAGACTTTCGAGATAATTCCATTTGACCGTTGGTGAGATGATCGAGCAGACCCACAGACGACCAGAATGATGTCCCGTAAAGATTATGGATGATGATCTCTCTTCGACCATGTATTTTGTGTCGATACCAACCCCGAGCTCAGCAATGTTGTCAGGTGGGAAGTTGCCGTGCTGGCGGTGACGTTCACGATACGGATCTTCTTTCACTTCAGCCTGAGACCGAAGAGTCCAGCTTTGCCCTGTTATTAGTGACACGAGTACGACAGCCAACCTCCAAGGGGAATTAACGTACTGCGAGATATTAATGCTTGTAATCCACCCCGTCGGTCCCTTCTTACTGTCAGTGAACCGTGACACTGAGCCAAAGTGATCTCTCAAGTGAAAAGCCGCGGCATCGTGCCAGAGATAGCAGAGTCCAGCTGCGTTAAAAAGTGTAAGTATGGGGAATAGACTAGGGAGATTAGCAACCATCTTGACTACATGATCCTTGAGGTGCGGGGTCCTACAGGATTCTGTGCCTTATTCCTAGATCGACGAGCTGAGGTCCCTCGAATAGCACATGATTAGCCGTGTCTGCTTGCAATCTGAGCTGGGCGAGGCGAAAAGAGCTTACACGACTGTTTAGACGCTGTTTCAAGGATCTGTCCCGAGATGAATAGGTTGACCTGGGGATAGTCGTCCAGGTGACGGGTTTGACTTGGAAGCTGAAATCTAACGGAGACCCATGGGTGATATCCCACAAACAAATCATACGCAAGGCTACACAGTCGTCATCAGAGGTCATCGTGTCGGTCACTACTTTTTGAATGGATGACAATTCGGGCCCATGGTCAGGAAGATAAGCCTTTAGCTCCGGTATCAGGGTAACAAGTGGAAGTTGTGTTGTTGGCGAGGAAGGTGGTGAACGAGGTAAGGTATACCAGGCCTACAATATGAGAGGGAATGTGAGAATGTAAACCAAAAGAAAAATAAAAAATTTAAACGCCACGATATTTCAAGAATAACAATGTGCATATGAACTCATTGACGACTCGGAGCTCTTCAGACAATAAAAACAAGGTAGGGAGGTAGACATGGGGAAGCTTACAGGAAAGCAAGGGTTTGGTGGTCGTTGCGATATCCAGTCAAAAGACTTGGCCATTTCACTTCCACGGGACTCCTCCACCGACTGAATAAGCTTGAATAACATGGCTTCCATGTTAACAATCTCGCCGGATATTTTGGGCTGTCGTGGCAAAATCTCGCTGCTATTTAGATCGTCGGATCTGAGTGTGTCCGTTCGGCGGTCGAGAGACTGAGGGTGCTCATCATCCCCGACTGGTTTCTTGGCTTGCGCAGCCTGCAGCTTCCCTAGCAAAAGTGTCAGCAGATCAGCTAACCCGTTGGAAAACGGCTTCTCAGAGTTGGAGATACCTTCATATTTCAAATCCAGCAAGGTGGCGCATATCATCGCGATAGGCTGGATGTCCCACCATCGGCCTACCATGTTACCATCTGCCCAGTCCCAAGAGGTCATGAAGGAGTAATCCGACAACAGAAATTCAAACAGCCTGTCTCGGGCAGATGGGACGTTGGTGATATCGGCGACTCTCAGGTATGCTTCGTGGTTGGTGCTGTGTAGCTCCCATGGCCCGTTGCCAAGTCCTCTTATAGCCATCCACGGCTTTGGTCCGGGCAAGAATTTTGCCGTCCGTTTGCGGTCGCGGATCCTTTGCCTGGTTTGTTTGGCTCGAGAAACCGCTAAATTGTAGGACCGGCTGCTGTGCGTCAATCGGTCCAGCTGCATCTCCTCGGCCAGGAGGAGAGCCCTGTCAAGCTCGTCATGATGTGCTTTCCACCCACCGTGCTGGTTGGTTTTGAGACGCGAGACATTTTTTTCAGCTCTTTCTTGGGTCTCTCTTACCTCGTCAACATCAATGTCGAGATCGTATTCCGCACAACCCAGCTCGTCATAGAGCAGCAAGATAGAGCTGAGATGTAGCCATTGCAGCACATTGCTTTTGGGAGTCGGTTGCTTATCGCGATTTGCCCGCTCCATGCCGAGGTGGTATGCTACAGGTAACCTGGGGACGATGATCTCGCTTATGAACCTTGTATGAAATGCAGAAGGACATGCCCTGTAGGCGTACCAGGCGGCCATGGTGGCATAGCAGCCACGGTTGTATGTCGTGTCCCAGCTGAAGGCGGATCGTTTCCCAGCGCACCTTTTGAACCTTTCAAAAACTGGGCCGTCAGAAATATTGGAGGGCTCACTGTGGACTGCGAGAAGGAGTCTCCCTGGCTTGAGATCTGTGGCGAACAACCAGGCAAGTGCACCCTGAATGGCAGCTGTGAGCTTGTCAAGGTAGGCCTGCCGGATCTTTTCCAGCTCCAGATACTGGTTCAAGAAATCCCTTTTCAAGTCTCTAGAGTCAATGAATCTATGCAGTTTGGCGAGAAGCCGTATTTGATAACTATAACGGTGTTAGTCTGGATATCGAGTAAATCAGAAGGATTGGATTGAGATACAAGGCGCTTTCCACGTCGACAAACTGACGTGTCATGATATTCCCTATCAGAGCTTTTTCTCCTAGTTCATGTAAGAAACTTGGGCTCGTGGGATGCGAACTCGAGGTCGGAATTGATGTGACACCCAGTATCTGTTCCACGCCCCTGCCGATGACGCAAAATTCCACCGCTTCAATCGCTTCGTAGTTCGCTGCGCATAGGCTTGTGAAGAGTCTGTCGGTCATATTGACCGACCCACGGCTGACGCCCAGATAGTCTGCGAGGTCGGCCGGAAGCGAAGGGTCGTGCTCAACCCCATCCTCAGTACGTATGGCGTAGGTTGACACAACATATGTGGGCTCTCCGACTCGAATGTCAACCTCGACCTCACTCGTCATGTCAACCCATTCAACGTCTGCAGCTGTGTCGCAGGGGTTGAGGAAGGTGGGAGGTTGGAGTATGCCATTGACCGAAAATGTCATTTCGATTCTTGTGCGATAGTTGCTGCTTCTGCAGGACACAATGTTGGCATTGTTCGTGATAGTATATGTGTCAACTTGTCGATGAATATCATTCTGAGAACATGGGCACCCGAATCGAACTGGTCCTCCTCTTTTGAACCTCGCACGTGCCACGTCATCTTGGTGGTCATCGCTGGTGGCTGAACTGCCAACCCCCAAACTCAGACGGTGAATCTGAAAGAAGATTTTGTCTTTAACAAATGATATGGTGTCCCAGCTTCCAATCTCACGATAGAAACCCTTGGCAGCATCCAGATGAAAAAGCACATATTGGGCGTAAGGCCAACGAAAGTTGACCCATCCCTGACTTTTTCGGTCTGCGGCACTCACGGCCCAGGGCGAAGATGGCGTCTGGGGACTCTCTGGAACCAGATTGGTTCCAAAGGTGTCGTTGTTCTGAGCCTCATGCAGCTGCTGGTTTTGAGCTCGGGCTAGCATGGAGGCTGCGCTGTCAGGATAGTTTCCTCTGACGAAAATGAGACCACAAGTAGGATCTGGCCGAGTGAGTTGGAGCAGCTCATTCCCTTCTGACAGAGAAGCAGTAAAGCCATCGTCTCCGAAATCGAAAGTCTTTGCAGATTGGGATTGTCCAAAGGTTGTAAATGATTGACCTGATATGTGGGTTAAACATTAGATGGAATATTGGAGTATATGGTATGTACTTACCTTTGGACAAGTCAGCAAGCCATTCCAAGTCTATCGGTTGTTCACTCTCCATCACAGAGTCGTTGACGCGAAGATTTTACTGGGGATGATGAACACGTTCAGCTCGAAAGCCGGACCAAGCAGTAGATATTAAACATGTTTGCGCAGGTTGGCAAGGCTCGACCCCCGGTCATGGCCATCGCCCAATACCATGGGTTGCATAGCGAGCTGCATTCTCGCACCGTTGTGCGACACCAGACTGGAAAATGCGAAGCTGAGCATCATGGCCGATTTATCCGTGGGTTGAAATCATGGCTTTCAAAGGGTTAAAAATCGATTATTATTGCTGGCAAGGAAGGGAATTCTACTTCAATGACAGCGAAAGAGTAGATAGGTTTTAATGGCAAGAACAAAGTGCATTTTGTCCTATCTGTCGTTGGTCCCGGATTCCAAGTTGGTGGCAGAGTCAAGACAGTTGAAGCTTTCTGCCAAGATCCAAACGGCAATCACCCCACAGCCCCACCACCCCTCCTCGGGATCATAGCCCCACCTTCCGACTCTGTACTAGCGCTTTTCCGGACTAATTCCGAATTTCCTCAAAGATGTGGCTTACGGAGTACACGCTTGCCATCTACAATATGATATTCCGAATTAGCATTCGTGGTTTTCTCCCAATCTCACTGCAAATTTAATCTTTCCATTTAAAGGACTCTGATACGGCGCGTATACAACAAGTCGGCCGTGTCGCCCGCAACCGAAACGCCACGGGCTTCTGGATTTGAGCTGCTCATGGTGATCTGATCGTGGGCATAGAATACCGACATTCTAGCACCTGGTTGGACACAGCGGCCATACTCCAGGGAGCTGAGAGGGATCTCTCTGGTCTCGCTGTACGATTTGCCAGGTGCTTTGCCGGTCTCACCACCATCGAATGTTGCCGTCGCGACCACGTTGAAGGGGCCCAAATCATGGGTGTAGTATGTGCTGTGGTGAAGAGCTGTCACTCCATCATCGAGCTGAGTGTAGTATCCTTCATATACGCTGTCCGCAAGCGTGTGCTGCACCCCTTGAACCCCTTGAGGGAGATGGTCGACGCTCGGGGCAATGATAGCGAGATAAACATGACAGGTCTTACCCCTCTCCGCTCGAGTATAGTCTGGCCCAAGGTAGGTTCGAAATTGGCTGTAGGTAATAGTGATCCACTCACCTGTTTCTGAGATTGTTATGTTGCTCGAGCCTTCCGGGCAGCCAGTGCCGGAGTATCTTGTCAGCCGGAAATGCGCTCCTGTTCCCAGGGTTGTCTCCTGGGCTATCACGAGCAAAGGAAGTAGAAGAGAAAATGAAAGCTTCATTTTGCCGGCGTTTGCCTATGTGTGTCGGACAACACGTCGTCTTTGGTTATCGACTGGTTCTCGATACGGAAGTATGTGGGACTTATAACCTTCGTCGAGGAAGCTCTGAACCTGGTACATGCCACATCTAGCACCAGAATTATCGCGGTGCATCGAGAGGTATTCATGTGGAGGACCAGGTACCGCAAAGACAGGTGGAGGATAAATAGTTGAACAAATTAACCAGCATTTCCCCCTCGATTCTCACTGGTTGCTTCTTTCGAGATATCCACAGGTTGCATATCTCATGCTATTCTCGCAGCTCAATGCGAGGGTGGAAAGTGCGATGGAAGGTTCTTGACACTGCTATGCCCGCCTTCCTCCGCTCCTCGGACTTTCAGGTCGCCATCCAATTTTGCCGACGACTGACGGCCGACCACCGACCACCGTCCACCGTCCACTGTAGTATGACTCTCCCGCGTCCTCCATATTTTCAGTTCCTTGCCCTTCGATTTACGGTGCAAGAAGCAACCGCTCTGCTCGTCCATCACGCGAGCCATGATGCATCTCGCATATCTTTCGAAGCCTCCCAAGATCAAGATCGAGGAACGCCTTGTCTGCCACGTGGTCGCAATCTCGGTACTGCGATGATGGCTGCCTCTTCATCAAGATGATAATAATCCATCCAGTCACCATTGCCCGGAAGATTGGCAAAATAAGTCTTCTACTATCAACCGGGCGGCTCGGCGCGCACACAACAATCCATAGGTTGGAACCATCCGAACAATTGATTAGGTATCTGCAGCTTGCTGATCCATCTACTGAGAGTGTGCCATGATGGTCAACAGATATCTACAGCCTCCCTCCACTCACCGCCCTCCCCAACTTCACCGACCGATACTCCACTGATCTAGCAACCACGATGCTCCTCCTCCTATCCCTCCTCTCAACTCTCGGCCTCGCCGCCCCCCAACTGGGCACCTCCCCCTGGGGCCCAAACGTCTCATCAACCATGCTCCGCTTCGGCTGCCACCAGCTCGTAATCGACCGAATCGACCCCCTCGTCAACCCAGGCTCCCTACCCTCCCCACACCTCCACCAAATCGTGGGCGGCAACGCCTTCGATATCTCCATGCCACACAACACCGACATCTCCTCCCTCGCCAACTGCACCACCTGCTCCTACTCTGAAGACCTCTCAAACTACTGGACCGCCAACCTCTATTTTCGCGCACGAAATGGTTCCTACAAACGCGTCCCCCAAATACCCAACAGGCTATTATTCGGCGATGATTTCACTACCAAAACGGATGGTGGCTTCGTGGTGTATTACGTCAGCGGTGGGATAGGGGACGTGACTGCCTTTCGGCCTGGATTCCGGATGTTGGTTGGGGATGCCGGGAGGAGGGAACCGCAGGGGTTGAGGAATCAAACTTGCTTCCGGTGTTATACCGGGCCTGACTTTGGAGGGGATGATAAAGCGCCTTGCGTGGATGATGCGGTGGACTTTGAGGGGTTACCCAATAAAATGTGCTGGGGGATTAGGAGTAATGTGCTTTATCCGACTTGTTGGGATGGGAAGAATTTGGACAGTCCTGATCATAAGAGCCATGTGGCGTATCCGGTTGAAACCGGGCCGCATACGTTTACTGGGTTGGGGACGGGAGGACAGTGTCCGGAGAGTCATCCTGTTAGGATACCGCAGTTGATGCTTGAGGTGGGTTAACCGCCTTTTGGGAGTGTGTGCTGTTTGGGAAATGCTAATGGGGAGTAGATTGTGTGGGATACGAGTTTGTTTAATGACCCGGATGAGTGGCCGGAGGATGGGTCGCAGCCTTTTGTTTTGAGCACGGGTGATACCACGGGGTATGGGCAGCATGGGGACTATGTGTTTGGGTGGAAAGGGGATTCTCTGCAACGGGCGATGGATGGGGTGTGCTTTGGGGCTAATTGTCATGTACTGGAGAGCCAGTCTTTGGGGGAGGCAAAGAGGTGTAGTGTGTCTTCGAGAGTGGGGGAGGAGGTGGATGGATGTGAGTCTTTGTTTCGTGAGAGGGGAATGTGAGCTGACATGTTTATAGGGCTTGATACGCTTCCTGGGAATCCAGATATTCGGGAGAAGAAGTGAGTGCGGCTTATGCACTGGGTGAATGGTCTAAAGGGAACGGAGGATGCCAGAAGTGATCTGGGGTCGACCAGCTACAGCTGGCTGAGCCGATGGAGCCAGCAAAGAGGAACAGGGAAGCTCTACTGTCGAGGTATGAAGACATTGATGAGAGAATATGGGTAGCAATAGTGGTCTATTGCTATATAACGAAACATCTAGACGACTCCCACAATCGACACAGCTGGGTATTCACGTCTTTGGCATGTAGTGAGCCACTCCATCGGAACAAGCCCAATCCGAACATCACTGCCGCACTCAAACTTTGATATCATTGCAGCCAAGATCAGCTTAATGATCGATAATAGCATCAAGTCTAGCGCTTGTCCCAGTTCCGTCATCATAACAAAGAGTAGCATCCGCGACTGGACACTATACCGAGACGCAGTTCTAAGCCTCAGTCCTCCTTCACCGGATCCTCGCGGCCAATGTCCAGCCATAAGCCAACACAGCGCCCAGTGTCAACAGGTTGAGGTGGATGCACATTGCGTGGCTGAATGAAAACCGTCTCTTCACCACCACCATCCCCGACGATGCGCTGACACTAGCGCCCTCCATCACCTTGTTCTCATCATATTGTGTTAGGTTGCAGCTAAGCCCATCTCTCGTTTCTAAGGTCACGGCTATGTTAGCAAAGACCATGTCCGAAAGTCAGAGGATATCGAATCATGATGAGATCAGACGAACCTTGATGAGTAACTTGAACCATGGCCTTTCGTGTAGCAGGTTCACAGATGAATGTATTCAACATTGCTGAGGTGAACGCAACGGCGTGGGGAACCCAGCTCATGAGGCTTGCCTCGAAGGGAACAAGATCATCTCGAGGGATAGTCACAGCAGTGATAACGACCAATAATGATTGAGATCGGAAATAAAACGGCCAGGCCTGTTTCTGAAGGCTTCGGAAAGCGGCCTTTGGGAGGGCTCGGTAGCTGATCTTGGTCATGATGAAGCTTTGGTATAGGGTTGCCCCAAGCAAAAAGGAGAAACACAGTAGGTGAAGAGGCGGCAAAGCTGACAGGAAATGAGCGCAGTTTGAACTCATGTTTGAAAGGGTTGATACTTGTGCAAGATTTTAAATTGAGCGCTGGGATCGTTTCAAGGTCAAGGTCCGCGAGGAAAAGAAGAACAGCAGACATATTTCAAGTCCTGATGATGGACGGCTTTTCAAGTAGAGCATTTTACTGAGCACCGGTCTGACTCGGAATCACGGTTGGCGCCTACCATCGTTTTGTAGGGCTTGGCGTTTAGAGCTGAGGTTGGTATAAGAGTTTGGTGCTTTAACTCCGAAGCTGACCGGACCGCAGATACTTTGCATGAAGAGGGGATCACATGATACAGGCATGACTGTGAAACACAACTTCATCAGCAAGTCAGAAATGCGGTCCTTTTGCTGAGAAAATGCGCACGTAGATCGTTTGAGGGACGTGACGTTGAGCGTGGAAGCCGGACTCTGAGCCTCGCACACCGAAGTAGGTAAGGTACTTGAGGTGTATTCGCATGGATTCCAGGCACCTGATTTGCGCGGGTCGAGTGAGGTCCCATTTGAGGTTCGGTATAGGAGTGGTTCTAGTAGGCTCGGCATGCCGAAACAAACAAAGTAATATATCCACACCTTTCTCTGTGGTGTTGTCCAGCCAAGATTGTTGTTGACAGGCTGAGAGAAACATCGGCCACGTGAGAAAGACGGCCGGACATTAAACATGTCTGCGAAGCTTTGTAAGGATGTCTTTCCGATGCCGACATTACGTCAGGTGCACTCATCTTGGTTGATGAAGACGATGCGCTCCAGTCAAGTCTTATGTCGGAGCCGATGAGTATTGCCGCCTTGATATATTCAGCTATCACCAAAATAACCAAGAGGTTCGGCCGAGCCATCCTGTTGGACAGAGGATCGGTTAAAAGCGAAGGATTGACAAGTGCTATCAACATGTCGTGCATTTGATAGGCCGTGGTTAATCACATTTAATCAACCCCACAATCAATGCACGGTATGCCCGGCACTTGACTTGCCACAGCATTGCCTCCTTGAGCTTCACTCTTTCCAAGACGGGAGAGGTGAGGTTGGCATGGAGTACACGCGAAACTTTTAAAAGAGCGCGACGGCCCGCCGACGACCCCAGGCCGCCTCGTGGTTCTCAATCCGTCCTGCAAAGCCAAGATCGACGAAGCTATTCGTTGTCTCTCACTCCACCATGAAGGTCTTGTATGGCCTTTTTTCTCTCCCGGCCGTTTACGGCCAGGGCTTTAGCACAACCATGCTTCGATTCGGCTGCTCCGAGGTAAGCACCTCTTCCACTCGCCACTGAGTTCAGGTTCCTTCCAGAATACTGACCATCTTTATCCCAGGTCGTCCTCGATCGCATCGATCCTCTCGTTGAGCCCGGCGGTATTCCCTCTGCTCACGTCCATCAGGTTGTTGGAGGAGTGCGTCGAATCATATTTTCAACGAAACGCCGTCACCCTCGCTGATCGTTGCTCTCTAGAATGCGTTCAACGTTACCATGCCCTACAGCGATATTTCCAAGCTCGCGACATGCACAACATGCTCGTTTGATCAAGATTTGAGCAACTACTGGACTGCCAACGTGTACTTTAAGGCTCGAAACGGAACCTACAAGCGTGTTCCCCAGATGGTCAATGATGTGGGTGCCCCGTTCACTTCCTCGTGCCGGCTTTTAAGTTTTCCAACACCAAACATCGATCAACAATGAGACATGATGCTGACATCTTTGTTCTAGGCCATTGGAAATGCCAACGGTATGACGAGTTTCTTCGCAATCTCCGTCTCGACACATTATATCATCATTCTAGGGTTAGGGCTATACGGGATCCCTGAGTGACCCCTGAGCCCGAACCAAGCATCATCCACCACATCGTTTCTTCGTGACTCTTTGAAGACAAGGCAGCTAACAGAGCTTTTACAAAGCTGGCATCACCGTATACTATACGGCTCCTGGTCCTAAAACCGTTACTGCCTTTAAGCCAGGCTTCAGAATGTTCACTGGCGATGCAGCACGCCGCACCTCGACTGGCCTTGGTCGCAAGATGCAGAGCTGCTATCGTTGCTACACAGGTATGCAGGGGCAAAGCATAGGCCTGGTTTCTGGTCCATTTGGTCTTTAAATGACAGTATCTCACCTTATACAGGTCCCAACTTCCAGGGCAACACCATGAGCCCCTGCATGGATCCCAAGCTTGACACCGAGAGCTTTCCAACAACTCCATGCCCCGGAGGCATCCGCAGCAGTGTTATCTTCCCCATGTACGTTGTTTCTTAAGCCTACGTCAATTTACGTTGACAGTGCTGACAACCACGAAGCTGCTGGGACGGGAAGAACCTCGACACTCCGAACCACATGGACCACGTTGCTCACCCTACGTCCGGGCCTGCCACCTTTGCCGTTGTCGATGCTGCCTGCCCTGCGAGCCATCCGGTCAAGATCCCACAGGTCCACTACGAGGCAAGTGGTTGTTGTCGTGGCTTTGATGTCTGCCTTACGCTGACGCTGTGAATAGATCGTCTGGGATACCCGTGCCTTCAACAACAAGGCTGAATGGCCCGCCGATGGCTCTCAGCCTTTTGTACTGAGCCAGGGAGACCCGTAGGCCCTTTTCCCCATTCTAAAGGTTGCCAGCAGTGCGCTAACATCAAATAGGACCGGCTACGGCCAACATGGCGACTATGTCTTTGGCTGGAAGGACGACACTCTCCAGCACGCCATGGACAACCGCTGCTTTGCTGCCACATGCCGTGGTTTAACGACGCAGACCTTTGATAAGGCTAACCAGTGCCAGGTCAAGAGAGTGGTTAAGGAGGATATCGACGGCTGTAAGTCTGCGTTTTGAATGGCAGGCATAGATTGGTTACTAATTTTTGCGAAACAAACAATAGGGCTCAAGGCTTTGCCGGGTCATTCACACGAGTGAGGGGTGGAATTTTGGAGTTGAGAGGGAAATATGGTGACATGCTTTGGATGGACGCTGTGACAAGACTGGATGGCTTGTATCCAGAGGCTATTGTCCGAAGAAGATAGCGAACTTGACGTATTACAAGTTATTTTCGAGGCTTGTTGATCGCCTTGTCTCGGGACGCCTGTAGACTGCCATTTATACACACAATACCATCTTTTTCGGATTGGGGTTCCCAGAAGACGCAGCTGGCCTCAGTGAATAGAAAATATTTCCAATCGTTCGCCAGCAACAAGCACGTTCTGAATCCTGCAGCGCCGATCCTGGACAACACCCGCAAGGGGGATCTCGTGGAGCGTTCACTGGAGTTGGCCAAGGCTTACCTGGATCAGGAAGACTGTCACACGCCTTTTGGGCCCTGCCAGCCATTTGCCAAACAGTAAAGCTGCTTATTCTACTCTTGCACTCTTGATAGTCTCCGGTATCCTCCAAACCTGAAGTCTCTGATAATCTACGGCAGTTCCTATCATGGCCACTTAACCAACCTTGGCCCTATATCTGAAGATTGACGCACTTCCTCGCTCTCCGTGACAATTCGAACTTGAAAGATTTTCCAGAGGTGCAAGCGGCTGCCAAGGAGTATGGTTTTGCGGTCAAGTTAAAAGCTAGGATAAAGCTGGAGCTTTTAAGTTTCTGCAGAAAGTTGCTCGACGGCGGTAATGAGTTGGAAGCTCATGCGGCAACAAAAGAAGGACGTTTGCTGAAGTATGCAGAGGAAAGAGGGCTTGGCAAGATGGACGATGGCGTGAGGAAGGTGATGGCCAATTTGTCGTGAATGCTTCATGATGTAGTGGTAATACAGAAAGTGGAAGATGCGGGCCTACCGCGGATATCTTCCCTGATTCTCGGACTTAGCATTGTTTGATCAGACCTTTGATCTAGGTAACTTGACAACAATGCAAATCTTAAGATAATTGTTGTTGTATGCCGGATACTCTAGGATGCCCCTGGACGGGCTTTCGAGGAATGCCTTAACAACACGGCATGAAAGTCTTTCATTTGATTGATAGGTCTCGTAGGCTAGGGATCATGGTGGTCCAGATAATGGCTCACATGATGGCAGTTATTGCCAATCACTGTCACCCTTAATGGAAACTATCGTAATATGTGGGTGCCTGCCCTATGAAAGTCATACAATATATCTACAGCACAATCCGCAATCATGGAAACCGCACATGGGGACCTGGTTGCCGTCCCCTCACACCAACATCTTGTGTCTCCAATGGCCTCGCGTACACCTCCAGCTGTGGATTCCCATACCGATCAAACAAGTAATCACCCAAAGACACCCCCCCTGCAATGGCCCTTGGAGCAGGCTGTCGCCCAATAATTAACCCCCCCTGCGTCCAAGCATTAGACGAGGGTGTCGCCTCCGACGAGAACCCAGAGCTAGGCCCCAGCTGACCAGCCAACGTCGTAGGTGATGTCGATATCCCCTGGTGAAACTCTGCATATATCTCGTTCTTTATTTCCTGCTTCATCTGGTTCTTTTGTTCGAACAATTTATACCTTCTCAGCTCCTCCTCGAGACCTTTTAACCTTTGGAACTCGGCCTCCTTTTCCTTGGCCTCCCTCTTGGCCTCTTTCGTCTTTGCCCTCTTGAGTTCTTCTCGAAGGACCATGTTCTCATGCTCCTTTCCCTTTAACGCCGCTGCTATTTGGGGGTCTAGCGGACGGGGCTTTCGGGTCTCGGACGAACTGCGCTTTCGCATGTTGCTCCGGGAGCGTCGAAACTGTAGTGTAGGCCCGGGAGACCGGTTTCGGTGAGGGCGGTGTGGGATGGGGTCTTCATCGGGATGTGGCATCCAACGATTATTGGGTAGGTTTGGGGCATGGGGAACAGGCCTTCTTGGTTCGTTGAAGGGGGTGTTGGGTGTAGGAGGATAGGCTGGAGGAAGAGTCCATGTTCCCCACATAGAAGCAATCGGGTACGGTTGTGGTTGCTGATATGGGATGTTTGGTCTCCCATAACCTGCCGGGGGAGGAGGTGGCGGCGGCCCCGGCCGGTATCCTTGGTGAGGTCGTGGTGGGAATCCGCTCATAAAGCCTGGACTGGACAAGGGTGTCCCTGCCGGTGGGAGGCGATAAGTGGGAGACGGCGGGATGGTTGAAGCTGTGTATTCTGTACTGGGTGAACGTAATGGGGTCTTTGGAAGACCAGGCCCGTATGGTGCTGGTTCTCTCTCATATACCATGGAGTGCCCCCCGTGAGGGTCGTCCTCGTCCTCGCTATAGTAGACAGAATCTTCTTCACTACCGTCTGTGACATACGCCGAGTGAGGCTGATGTGCGGGAGGTCGGATAGATAAGCCGGGACGGAGGGGCCGCATCTCCTCTCAGTTCAATGCCCAGCACAAACCAACGTGGCCAGTGTGGCACAGTCAAAATATTTGGTATGGTACTGTGGACAATGATCCACACCAGGATTGTTAGTCGGGAAGGAAACAATGAGGGATGGAGCAGGGTGCCTGATCAGAGGTAACGTACGAACTTGCCGGGGTATCTAAAAGATTGGGCGTTCTTGATGATGAAAGTGGTTGACAGGTTGGCTGGCTTGAGAGGCTTTGCAACCAGCAAAGTGCGCGAACCACCTGCTTTGGGCTCGAAGTTGGGCGCCTTATGGCCTGGTATGCCAACCTTGGGACCCCGCATATCTAAGCCCGTTCTACCCACCAGGAGCCCCAAGCCACACCGACTTCTGCTGTCAAGCTGTGCGTCGATTATGGGAGGACTGTACTGCGTCGAATAAAAAGGAGGGGGTGGCGCCTGTTCATGTCCCCAATCAGAACTGTTTACCACTCATAGTTGAGCCGCAAGTGCGGGGAATTTGTTCTCGAGTGGGAGCGACTTCGGTTGCTGCATTTCAGTCTTCGCCAACACCGACAATGGACCGGCTAAGACAGAGAAGAAAGTGATTGGTCCAGCTGGGGCACAGAGAAAGTGAAATAATGTTGGTTAACTAACACTGGAAGCAGAGGTTGATGCGATCGACTAACCCACATGACTCTATATGAGACAAAACTTAGATGTCTGATATCGACCATTGGGATCCCTTTTTCATGGCTTTGCAACCTAGGTGTCTACCCGTGGTATTCAGTTTTTGAGCCAACCTCGGTCTTCATGTTTGAAGATATGTGGGACATGTCGTTGGCAGCCGCTTCTGTTGGCCCAACAAGTACCACAGGTCCTGACATCACATGGCTTTCTCATTGAAGCACGTTGCGACTTGAAAGCCGCTGAGTTGTATCTCTTATCTTTGTTGTCCTGCGGGAAGCATGGGACAACATCGTGCATATCGCATCTCGAGGCTCTTCCGAAATGAATGCCGAAAGGGGACGGAGGGAGCGGATAAACCGGCTTAGACTGTAATGTCGCGCAATCTGCTGCAGTCCCTCCCAATCATCGTGGGCCGCATGCACTGCGCCCCTCACGCCTACATGTACAGACCAAGATCACCCCACACATGCACCTAGACCTTCACCGCCTACTCTCCAATTCCTGGTGCGCCTACAGATAAACCTTGAGCAATCGTGAGCTTGGCAATCGTAGCCTGCTGTGCGTTAACGAGAGGAGGGTGATACGGCATAGACAAGATATATCCTACTGGACTGTAGTTAATAGACCTTCAGCTAATACGACGGTAAACATCTGGAACAGCCGAGGATATCTATGGCTGTGTTTTAAAAGCAAACTCGGTCTATAAGTCTATGAAGTTAAGAAAATGGAACTACACTAGTCTACTGGATCATCACTCGCGTAGGCCTGCCGATGATACATTCCCCAGACACAGAACCAGCACCAACTCGCTCTTACATCTTCTCCGCCACCGTTCCCCCCGAGCTGCGCGAACAAAAATAACATAGCACACCCCCTCCTCAAGCATCACGGACCTCGTTGACCCTAAAACCACACACTTCGTCTCCTTCTGCTCCGAACCCCCAGGACTATCCATTTCAATCCTCCTTTCCCCATCCCCCGCACTTGAAACGTCATAGTCCCTAGCTTTAGCAAGTAACGACCCTTGACTGTAAGCCCCCCTCCCATCGCTAGCCGGAGATAGGCTCTGCGCGTCGCCAAACCAGAGACTCGTCAGCTCATACCACTGGATCTCCCCAAACGGCGGACTGATGTACTCTATCCCTCCTTCATAAAGCCATGCACGACCAGGAAGGCACAAAGCTAATGGCTTGCTCGACACCAAACTTGATCCTGACCATCTTCTCCGTGTCCCTGCTGTGAATCCATAGTAAGCTCCTCCTGAGCAGTCCCTTCTTCTCAGGTCCCTCATCAAACACACCAAAGCCACCCATTGCCTTGAGCGCGGATAAGATGCGGTCTTGTAGGCCATCGATAGCGAGAAGACGGTCAAAGCTGTTGGTTAGTGACAAGTGCGAGTAAAATACATGCAGCTTTTGATACCGCTGTATTTTCTCTTCCTGTGAGTCTTTGGAGATTAGGTTGGGAAAGTTGGGGTTACCAAGAAACATCGCGAGTTGGCTGTGAAAGAGTCTTGATAGCAAACAGGGGGGAAGTGGGTCCGAAATAGGGGTTCAGGGGTTGCTTGGATAGTGGACTCACTTTTTCATCATCGTCATACACTGACACATGACACCCTCACCACACTCCCAATAAGTCTGCTTCTCAGTAAAGAATATCGCCCTCCTCGCCAGCGCATGCTCCTGGAGCACCCATCCGCGTTGACTCAGCGGTCCCATGAGAACATCACCATTGAAATCATCCATGGCCTCGCGAATAGAAAAACACCACTTGTTTTCCTTCTTCATCGCCGGGTTTGCTCAAGACGACGTGATTGCTTGCCGGCGCTGTCCGTTTGAGAAAGCCGGTCCCGTGCCCACCTTTTTCGCTGCTGAATGCCAAAACGCAGTAGGCACCACTGTATACCTGCTCCATCTTCTGTGCTTCACTCCGAAAGTCACCACCTGGGCCTTGAATGATACAGAGGGAGTCGATCCAAAGGTACTGAATTCCCAACTGGCGAGTAGCGGTGATGGCGTCTCGGAAGGTGGCGGGGAGGCCGGAGGGAAAAGGAATACCCAAGCGACGGCTTGGAAGGATTTGAACGGCAGTGCAGAAGTGAGGAGGAGAGTCCTATTGATGGGATAAGGTAAGCTACCGAGCTGATGACAACTTGGTATTTGCGATGAGTCTGACCGCAGGGTAGTTGACAGATCCGACGTCGATGAGGCGTGTGGGGAGGCTTTGGGTTTGGGTCAGAGTGAGTGAGCTACTGTCTCCCTTGCAACCTGGGTGGTGGCTGTCGCAAGTTTCAAGCCAATGGTTCATGTGATCAAAGTGAAGAGTGCTGTGGGAGACGAGGAGCTCGCTGGTGTATCCGATTTGGACCTCGTGGCTTGCGCGGGTGTTGAGATCAGGGCTTCGGAAAATGTTGAGAATCAAGTCGGTGGATACGTTGATCTTCAGCCTGCTTCCGTCACGTTTGATAAGCAATGTAGAGGGCATTGGACGGTCTTTGAGATAGCGACGGGAAATCTAGGCTCCAGAATAATGCGCACAGATTGCAAATATTCTCGTTGGACGTCATTTTAACCTGAGCGAGACTGTAGGTCCTGGAAAAGCCAGGATTTCACAGTGCCTGGCGGAATTCTTGGTAGTTTTGACATAAGTTGTTGGTTGCTTTGGTACGAGCTAGTAAATCTAGTGCTTCGGACTTTCGCCTTGTTGGATAGCTTACTTACAAACCATTTGTCGATCGAGATGACCTAGTCTGTGCCTAGTAGATTACTCCTACAATCGACTCTTTTAGTTCGTGATACAATAAGTGTACTTGTCGCTGTTCCTCGAGTACCCGACACTGATTGTCTGATCGGGAGATTGACTGGCTCTATGGCGGCGACTGGCTCTATGGCGGTAGCTGGCTTATAGTAGTTACTGGTCGCAGTTGAACTCTCGACTGTGGGTTGTTTGCGCTCCTGAATGTCCGTAGCCCAATATGCATCTTCTCGTGCTGAATGCGCAATATGCGTTTGGGTAGCTCCTGGGACCGCGCTCTGACCCCTAGCAATCCGTTCCGTTCGGCCTGACTCTGTGTTGCATCGCCTGGATGGGGTGATGCTCCCCCTGAAGACAAAACTGGTTTGTGGACTACAATTTCAGGCGCACTCCCTTCAGGTAGGCCTGAGATCATCCGGCTAGCAAGGCCTGGGCCTAATTCCAGCATGAGAGAAGCATCCGAGACCGTCGAGCTGACAAATGGCGGTATGGATGGATTCGACGATGGGCGTGGCGAGGCCAGGTGCGTAAGGTGCGGGATCTGCACCACCAACAGGCGCTGTTGAATAATTTCAAGCAGGTCTGGCAGTGCTGTCTTACCAGGTCTACATCTCGGGTCCCGCGATATTTGTTTCATCCATTTCAACACTTTCTCGTGGACTTTAGCGACCTTCTTGGAGTTCTGGGTTGTCACATCATAAAATAGTGTACATTGGAATTTCTTCTGAGTTCTCCATGAAACCTTTCGCGTTCATTTTCACCATAAATCAGCCAGATGATGAATTCTATTATGATGCATCCCGTTGACTAAATATCCTACACGCGGGGCTTTTTGTTCCCTGTTTGGTTCCCACCGGGCATTAGCTGGGACCCTTCCTTGGAGTGGACGGCAGTGCAGTGTCCAGTCTCCTCCTCGGGAGGTTCATACGTTCTCGTTCCCCATTGGGTTGCCGTCTTGTTGCTCCTCAACTTTGTGAAAATGGCATGCTCTGTGGCAAGTCCCCAGTTCGGCATCTTCAATGTCCCAATGTGGTCGTCACTTTTGAGCCACAATATATTCTCCGGTTTCAAATCTCCATGGCGAAACGTTGTATCAGGCTTAGAGACGGGGCTTTGTGCCCTGTCTGGAGCATCTGCAAGGCCCCATAGCTGCCTGACTGCTGACTTAAGAAGATATGGTGTCAACCGGTGTGTGGACTTCTTCCAAAGAGTTCAAAGATTGGTCCCATCAGCCCACTCAAACATCAAATGATGATCTTCTGATTCTGCATCTCCTCGACTGAATGCCGTGATGAATCGCATCTTCTTGAGCACACGGGTCTCGGTCTCCCAGCCTTGAACTAGGCTGTGACGATCTTGTCCAGTAAGCTGAAGTTCCTGAAGTTCTTTCACTGCGACATAACCCCAGACTCGTTTGGATCACGGAGGTCGATGAGATGGTTCTCATGAATCTGATATTTGATGACTTTGCCGAAGGAACCGGTTTGCGTGGCTTGACTGTCACTTTTGACGAAGGGCAAAATAAACCTTCGTTTAAGATGGTAGGAGTACTGAGTGGAGGTTGCCGTTTCGAACACCGGCGCGATGAAGCGCCATTGTTCATCGCAAAATTTAACCATGCGTGAGTGATTCCAGAGCGGATTCCGGTCTGTCTCACTGTTGAACTCCACGAAAATATGGTGCTGGCTCGATGAACACCAGCGCGTGGTGTCATGCTGAAGAATAAGATTGTGATCCACCAATTAGGGCTGGCCAGAAGTGCTATGGCGCCAAGACCCACGAGCACTCTGCAGGATGCAAGATGCTCGGGGTGATCGAAGGCATAGCACGACGAGCACGCTGCAGGATGCAATATGCTAGGAGTGATCGGGGCCATAGCAGGATAAGCACTTCAGCGTCCCAAAGTCTATACATACGGAGGAACTAGCTAGTGTAGATAGACAGTTCCGCAGTATGCAATAACAGATTGTATTCACGGTATCTTATATTTACATTAAGACATCTTGTTGTGCACTGTTTAGCTGCACCGAACTAGGATTGTTTAGAAGTGCCTTTAACTAGTATCCCTTTTAGAGGTTCTGAATAGGGGTTCGTCACACTTACCCCTCGTGGCTTCTGAGCGGTATTAAGTACTACTTGCCGTGTCCATTGAAGTTTGCTGTGCTCCCGCAACTGATTTAATATTTTCCAGGAGTAACGTAATATTATCCGTAGCGCAAAACACCCCAAATGCATATATACTTACCTAGCTATTTTGCTAAGGGTAACGAGGCTTTAGGGCTTCTACGGATAGTTTCTTGTGCTGTTATGGATTAGGCTGGTTCTATGTGAGGATTTTCACGTTATTTTCGCTCTCTTGGTGGTGGTTCGAGCAAGGTTCCGCAAGCTATCGGATTACCTTGTGAACTCTAAATTTATATTAAATGAAGGTTATGGTTAGTATGGAACTCCAAACGACAGCCTTCAGGGCTTAGTTGACCTTCAATTTCAGCAACGATCCCTGTGTCATAGCTCATTGCTGTACTCCGGTTCGTTAGCCTGTTACACTGTTTAACCTGTACGTCCTTTGACGAACCGATATCTTTCGTCCCCTCGCCACAAGGCCTTTTCAGTTTACCAGGCGCGATGACACATTAAACGCATCCGTTACTGTTGTACACCGTATCGACCCTTGTGCTTCTACCTAACTATTGTGGCAGGCCCTGCAGTCTTGTCTTAAGGAAGAATGGCTTATGAACCACCAAACCGACATGTGCTCTCCTCTTCCACTAACTAGCTGCTTCCATTTCGACAGCCGCTTATTGCCAGCCTTGAGAAACCTCACATGAAGTCGGACCGACGGGAGTCGGTTGTCAAGCCTTGCTCAGGTGCCTGTTCCAAGGTATATACGTAGCAACCTCGGAACTATGTTTGTTTCATCGTAGCACATGGAGATATAAAGGTAAGTGTGACAGCTGTGTTACCCCCGTATCCCCACAGGTTCGCACCTCGAGGTCTCGCCTCTATTTCGGATTTAAAACACAGCCTCACATCCCCATATCGTTGCCCGCAGGACTTCTGCTTCTATCCACTCTAAGCACAGTCAGGTTTCAACGCAAATATGTCTTTTGGAGCCAAAAAAACCTACCCCCTATCTCGTCACATGTGAAACGGCGGTTGGCCTGCCTGGTCTCACAATCACCATGCTTACAACTTAGAAGTGTGTCGGTAGGTAACCTAAACACAAGTCAATGGATGTTCACCAAGTCGGCACCGAATTCTTTCAGGTCGCACTTTAGGCACTGAAATGGCATAATGTGAGAACCAAAAAGGATATGTCGAGCGATCCGCTGTACAGGCACTTGCAGATAGGTGGAGGTCGTACCCAGAAGTTACCTACGGGCAGTTTTGCTCAGATGCTCAACGTCTTGCACGTGCATTCACAATCCACTAGGTTGTTTCGCGAAATGATTGACCTGATTCAACCTCTGTATGATAGTGGTTGAAGATACTGAGTTCTTTTTGAGATTGAAAGCCTTCCAGGTTGCGGAAGCATTGAGACTTTCGCTCTATGGCGACCCAATTTGAAAATTTGGCCGTCTTGGGCAAGCCTGCTTACTAGTAAGAGCGGCTTACAGTCCTTGAGTCACTGATGGGGAATTTATAAACTATCATGTATAAGACATGTATCTAAAAGAGCACAAGAGGCATCGCTGGAATTACAACACCCCAAGAATCATCGACAATGAGATCAAGATTAAATATTGAGTCATTATCACCTCTAGCATATCTCTTTCCTCCCCAGATTATCTCCTTCCTCCCCAAAGTAGCTGTTTCTTCTTTTCTTGTGACTCCTTTCTTGTGACTCTTTTCTTACCTCATCTCTTCATTCTTTCACTAATCCCCGTGCTGTCTTAGCCAAAGTTGACACCACCTCAGAACCAACAAAAACCCAAACAAAAAGCTTAAAAAGAGAGCTCATCGTATTCCTGCAGTCTGATCTACAAACTATCAGGTCTTTACATCGGTAGCTCAGCCTTAGAAAAAACACACACACCAAACCGAGCATCCATCTATCTGTAAGTTGCTGTCTCTCCTTTCCTTCCTCTGGATTCACAAAAGAGCGACGTCCCCCTCTCCCACCGAATTACCCAAAACTTCATTCATAGTTTTATCCAAAATGAGCGTCCAGTCTACCCACCTCACGTCCATTACTCCTCACTCATCCTCAAGTTCTCCATCAACGCCCTCTTCTCCTGCCTCCAAGCCTTCCTCTCATTCATCAACTCCTCCAACTTCTGCCTCGCCATGTCCAACAATTTAGCCTTGTTGATAGACCGCCCCTTGACATTGATGTTCGGACCCTCGGTGTCGGTGTCCTCCCCATCCTCATCATACAGCCGCAAAACAAGCTGCAGGTTCTCAAACTGCTCGTTCAGCTTAGTCCGGTACTTCTTGCCAATCTGGTTGTGCCACAACCGTCGACTGCTTTCGTATTCCTCCAACGTCTGCGTCTGGCTCGGCGCTGTCAGCGGGGAAGCTGCAATCACGCGGCTGCTGGGTTTGAGAGGGATTTGCTGGGTGGTAATCGAGGAGACATTGCCGGCATCCATGGGGACGATGGTGGCGGTAGAGGCAAAATAATCATCACCGCTCTTTTCACAGGGTGGTGGTGGCGACGAAGCACACGATGAAGCGGACCATGAGACATTTCTTACTCCGGGACTCGCGGTAAAAGTCGGTGAGTGCAACGGGCTGTGGGTTGAAGCCGACGAGAAAGATGAGGCGTCGGTGGTGCGAATGGTGGTGTCACCTGGCTGCAGCTGGTGCTGGAAAGAGAAGAGGCTGCGCTCGCGCTCGCTTATGGTGGTGGTGACTTTGTCGGTTTCTGCCGTCCACGTGACAGGGGCGACAGGGTTGTGATGGGCAAAATAGCCATTTCCGGACGAGTTGTTTCCAAACTCTCCGGTGGTGGAGGACGAGGTGGTGGTGGGACAAGAGGGGTGGCTGGTGATACCAGGCGATTGGAAGGCGGGGAGCGGTGGTGTTGTGGTGAAGCAGCCTCCAGGATCGTCAGGGACATAATGGAAACCAAAGGGTGCTGTGTGCGGATGCGGGCCCGAAAAACTGGGAATCTGGCATGCAGCTGGTGCGAGACCCCATTCATCAGTGCCGGCTCCCACCGTGGCAAGAGTGGAAAAGTACAAGTTGACGTTGGGCGCTGTCTGTCGGATTTCTTGTCAGCCAAATTCTCTCCCCGCATTCCATGGATGGGACACCACCAGGATGATGGACTCACAGTTGGGCATCTGGTTGAGAGCCCGTGCACCCCCATCATCGGGGCCTGGCCCCTCTCGGGATCAGTACCCCAAACAGCCGTCGGGTTCATGGTCGCCATTCTTCCTCTCCTTGGCTCTTCCTTGAGACGAATGTTCCTGACGTAACGGGCAACTGTCTAGAAACAGTGCGGGCGTCAGAATACAGTCCCTCCTCGACCAAAAACGACAGCGTTTGGGTGTGTGTGTGTGTGTGTGTGTTTGTCTAGTGAGAGGCGTGATGCGGGTTGGGAACCGGCACGCCTTATAAGGAGCAATCACTGCCGGAGACCTGGAGCCCTGTTTGTGTGCCAGTCGCGCTGGCTGGCGGCGGGCATGGGGGCAACCCACGTTGCTTCTGCTGCTTCCCCGGGTCCTTTCATTCTGGGGCACACAAAGACAGCCACAGCCAATCACGGGCTCCGAAATCGCCGGTCTGTCTCTGACAAGTCACTTGTGGGCTGATCCACGTTTGACTGACAGACATGTCTTGAACCCTGCCTTGGCATCTCGACGTGCCACTCGTGCCTGGCATTTTCAAGAAGTGTCTTTTTTCCTTTTTGCTTGTTGGGTCCTGATATGGGTTAGGGTTGACGCAGGGATCGGACGAGAGACCGTCACCGCCACCGGACTCGGTTACGTACTCGGCCTCTGGAAGATCTGGCAGTGAGGTGCCCGAGAAATGGGGATGTGTAGTCGCCGCCGAGACCATGAACGCGGGGGCCGATTCCATCCGAGCCAATTGGGGATGCATCTAGTGGCACATCTGCATGGTGCAAAACGAAAACTAGAGCTGCACGACGACGTTGTTGATCGCACGTCTCTGTGAGAAATCGCAGTTTGACATGTCCGTTCATGCAGCTTGCCATTAGCGCATCCTGCCCGCCATCAACTGATAAGGTAAGAATCACGTTGACCGCACGTGACACCCTGGAGAGCCACCATATATTTGCCAAAGAGGGAGAAGGAAGAGAGAATAGCAAAGGCGCGCGTCATCTTTAATTTTCTTATAGTGTTGGTCTGCCCTATTTTACCGCTTCTCATTTGAGTCGCAATGCTTTCGAGCATCTTGAAGAGACTTTTCATCATCCACCAACTAGTATCTCTTTCTCTCTCTGAACGACTTTAAGACATCTGTTCAAGCATCCAAGTATCTGGAAAGGTTTTCCTTGAGGCCCCTAAATCTTCTACTCAAGGATGAGCACTTCTCTCGCCACTGTTCTCTGTCAATCCCAGGCAAACAGCTCTTACACCTTCGTGGAGATCCAAGTAACAAACCAAGCTGTCTTGTAACCTCATGCTCCCATTTGCATAGATCTGGCTTGTTTCCCAACACCATTATCTACCGAATCCCACAGGTGTCACCCAGCGAGAAAGCCTCCACCGTTAGTGGCGGTGGTGCAAAAAGTGATGATTGCTGTGAGATTCGAACTCACGCCTCTTTCGAGAGTAGAATACCATTCATTTCTGAGTGGAAGATGTTATCTTGAGTCTACCGCCTTAGACCGCTCGGCCAAACAACCGGTTCGATGGTGATCTGGGCGCAAGCTATGCATCATGATTGAGATGCGATGGGACGCAGAGCTGCAGGTGCAAGATACTTCATATCAAATGAAGATAGATTTTTGTCATTAAGGGCTGCATGTTTTTTGGTACAGTCATTTGAACTCAAAGTCGTTTAATGATTTGGGGCTAGAAATGCCTTCACTTCACGATGCTTCCAGACATCACACCTCACAACACCAATCACCATGTCATAATTAAGTCAGGTGGCACCACTGAAATCGCATATTCCCCATCAAAAATTGCAAACTAGGGTATAAGTACATCCATGTTCAACAAGCACAGTATCACAATACCGACCGACATCACACCGCGAAGAAAAGAAAAAGATGGTTCTAAAGAAACAAAAAGATAATTACCAAAACTACCACCAGGAACGAAACGAATAAACAACCCCGCTCATTTTGTCTCCCATCCGTCTCAAACTATCCACCTCGGACTCCTGGGACTCCTCAACGACCTCAGCGACATCAGACTGGTCCCGCTCTACGAGCCATCTGAGTTTCTCACCTCCGCCGCGCTCAAGCCGTCCCTCTCCACCCTAATCTCCCTCTCAACCATCACACCCCCGTTGTTACTTTCCTGCCCAGCGGCATCTGGCATCCTCAAACCAGCGCCTCCCTTCTCTCCAAACGTAGGTGACAAAGGCGAAAAAGGGCTGTGGTGCTGACTGCTCGGCTTCTCCACCTCCGTGATCAAATCGTCAGGGTGGTCCTTTCTGCTGTGACGGCGGGGGCATTGTTGTTGGTCAGCAGAAACAGTAACGTGGTTCTTGCCTTGGAAGCCGTGGGCGTTGTAGGAGGCTGCGCTGCCACGACGGTCGTGACTGAGGAGTGGACGCTGGGTGGCCATGCTGGAGGTTTGGTTTCTCGATCGGGGGTTGGAGCCCATGCTTGAGCTGCCGGTCATGCCGGTGGTTGTGCCAGTCGGCGAGGCGTATCGTGACGGTGCCGCAGCAAGCCGTTGCGCGACCAACACCCCAAGAGGAAGAACAACAATAACAGACGTCTGCGTCAAAGAGGCCGATTCAAAGTTGGTGAAGGAGGCGAACTCCAATGCTGCGAAGACCACTATTTCTTTTGTCAGTCCCGTCCACCCACCCAAAGACAAACAACCACAAAAGACTTACCGGGCACAAACATCAACACCCCGTTACAAATAACCAACACATCCATCGCCTTCAAGCCCTTCCACCCCGGCAGCACACTCCTAGTCTCCCACATATGCATCACCAACCTAACATTAAACAAGAAGCAAAACCAGCAAATCCCCCCCGTCATCATCCCCAAATACACCTGCCTCACCCACACCCCGTCCCTTGGCACCGTCATCCCCAACACCCCCCTAGCCTGAATAACCGCACCCGCAAAGTTGAACCCAACAGTGACCAACCCAACCCCGATACTCACCCCAATGGCAAGCCACTTCCACACATCCCTCCACAAACTCAACATACTCCACGCCTGCACAAACAGCGCGGCATAGATCAGCATCGTGACCGGGACAGACAACAACGTGGCAGCAACAGAGATATTGATATCGTTCTGCGAGACGGCCGAGTAATCCCCGAGAAAAAGCGCCGTCAGCGACGCCCAGGAGGACGGGTAAAACAAACTGAGGAGTACCATTCTCGTCGTGTTGAGCGCGAGGGCAAGGATGGAGATAATTGTCGGCCAGCGCTTGAATCGTGGGAGGGGGGTCATGAGGAGGACGACGGCGAGGATAGAGATGCAGGCCCCGATTTGGGAGCCGTAGAGGATCGACAGGGAGGAGGCGTCGGCGTAGATTTCGGAGACTTCCTTTGGGGTGAGGGGGACGGGCGCGAGTTCGCCTGATGGGGGGGCCGGGGCGAGGAGGATGAAGGTTTGGGTTGAGGGGTTGAAGTTTGTTGGTGGAGGCCCCGGGGCGAGGGTGGTGGAGGTTGGGGTGGACATCTTGAAGAGAGTGTCCTTGATCTCTCTGATCTTGGGGGCTGTTGATGTTGCTAAGGCGCACTTGCGTGGGCTTGGCTGGATACCGTGAAGCGATCGTTGATGTCGAGGCGGCACAGCTCTAGGCAAAAAAAAGATTGAGAGAGTTGTCGATTTGACTGAAGTCCACGTTGGCTGTGGTGTTTAGTGGAAAAGAAAGAGCTGCTTGAAACCCATGCTGGAGAAGTATTTGAGGACCGAGGAACTGCTGACGGTGAATGGCAAAGTAAATAATGGATGGTGGGTAGGCTGTATGTAAATACTTCTCCTTTTCCATAGGATTGTTGCTTAGTAGTAAACAATCGCAATGGATCTGGTGGAAATGGAGCAGGAGCAAGCCTGGCCACGAGGTTGCTGCTTGGTCATAATTTGGAGCCCATCATGGCTTCTAAGAGGGCGCGGATCGGGCGGGATAATGCTACCAGAGTTTAGGACAATGAAAGTCTGGTGGTGAAAAACAGGCCATTGATTTGGGCGCAGTGGTGGCCGCAATGGTGTGTTTGGGGTGTGCTCTTAGGATTGTCGTCTTAGCATTGTTGTTGACCCAGACCCACATTGTGCTTCACCACCGCAAGTCGATTCAATTTAGGACCAGGTGAAGACTGACAAGTCGCTTCAGAGGTTTGATGAAGATGATAAAACTGGAAGTCTCGTCTGCCTTTTGCTACTGGTCCGGGTGATGTGACTTCATTTGGTGCCATGGATTGCCGGTGGTGAGATGAATGGCGACACGCTTTGTCAGCTCTTCCTCCAGCTCATCAGTCAAAGCCGATTGAAAAAACTTCTTTCATATTTGCACGCGACTGTCCAGGCAATGATAAAGGGGTAATGTTGAAGCAGTGGTGCTGAGGTGGCTGAGGGGGCTCATGTCGTCGCCCTTCGCAGTGTGATGCCAGGCCCCGACCCAAAGCTATCCCAACTGGGGGAGATAATGGCCAGTGTCTGCACCGCAAAACTGATGCGACAGAGTAATCTCCCCCATTACTTTCACCATGTTTGGTGTTCAACAAAATGACGCCATCTCCGGAGCCGAAGAGGTCGCTATCCGGGCCGGCCCCACAAGTCCGATAACGGGGCGAGCTCCCCCACAGTGCCCGATGCTTGCTCTCTGTCACTCTCAACATCGACACAAACAGCTACTGACTGAGAGCCTCATCTCACTATTCATATTCGGCCTGTACTCAGCCCACGGGATTGGTTTTCTTTACCTTCTTCCTTCGTGCCGTCCTCATTTCACACCTGGAAGTCTTCTAAAAAAATGTCCCTCATAGCCATCGGCCAACTGACATCCACCTCCTCCCTCCCCCACAACCTCACCCAATGCCGCACCCTCATCGCCCGCGCCGCCTCCCTCAACTGCAAAGCCCTCTTCCTCCCCGAAGCCTCCGATTACATTGCCTCCTCCCCCACCGAGTCCCTCTCCCTCTGCCAGCCCACCAACAAATCCGAGTTCGTCACCGGCCTCCGCGCCGAAGCCAAAAAACACAAACTGGCCATCCACGTTGGCATCCACGAGCCAAGTTGGACAGACCCCAAGACCAAGATCCGCAACACGGTGATCTGGATAGATGAGAACGGCCACATTGTTCATACATATCAGAAGGTGCACTTGTTTGATGTTGACCTGGGGGAGAGCGGAGGGCCGGTGTTGAAGGAGAGTGCAGTGGTTGAGGCGGGGGAGAAGGTCGGGGAGGTGTGGGACGTAGAGGGGGTGGGGAGGGTGGGGAGCGCGATTTGTTTTGATGTTTGTCTTCTCGTCATATGCCGGAGAGTGATCATTTGCTGACAACGTGCAAGATGCGCTTTCCAGAGATGAGTTTGGCGTTGCGACGAAGGGGCGCAGAGATCATCACCTATCCTTCTGCTTTTACAGTCCCAACAGGAAAGGCACATTGGGAAGTGCTTTTACGGGCGAGGGCGATAGAGACACAGTCTTATGCCGTTGCTGCTGCGCAGGTCGGGAGACATAATGAGAAGAGGGTTAGTTACGGGCACAGCATGATTGTTGATCCATGGGGCAAGATCGTGGCCGAGATCAAGGGGCGTGAAGGAGAAGACAATCCAGAGCCAGAGATTGCTACTGCTGTGATTGATAGGGAGCTGCTGGCCAAGGTGAGGAGGGAAATGCCGTTGAATCGGAGGATGTGAGTACTTTCCTTGCTTTGTGTCACGGTGGAAGTCGCTGACGATGTGCAGAGATGTTTATCCAGAGATTTGATATCAACGTCGGTGAATGAGAAGCACAAATGAAGAGTTGATAACTCAGTGAAACTTCAATAGAGGCTTGGCCCTCCAAACCATCAACGCTTGCTCCATCGCAGGGGGCTGTGCCGCATTTGCTCCGGGTGTTTAGCGCGGGTTGACTACCATTGGTGCCAATGAAACACACCACGACTTCTGTGGCTTCGGCTATGCATGCGCTGGGTGCACAGAGCCTTGCGAGATCTTTGAAGACGGCCTTGATTCTGTGCGAATGGGTGAGATCGTAGGTGTATGAGAACTGCAAAGTCGGTCTGCATAATGAGGCATGCAGCTCAAGTCAAATTGGGCAAAATGCCTGGCAATTCTGGCCGCATTTTGAACATCACCCACCTTCAAGGGAAACCTCTGGTACCACGTCATGAGGCTCTCTTGAGCCCCTGGCGCCCTCATGCAGACAGGCTATCCCAATACCAATACCAAGAGGCAGCCATCTCCAGCTGGACGGGAGCTGTGTTGTTTAAAACAACACCATCCCCAACTTTGGATGCGTCGTGCCATCATGCTTCATTCTAGAAAATACCAAAAAAAAAAATGTCAAGAGTACCAATACGAAATCTTTTCCTCTTCTCTACAGCCCTCCTCATTCGCCCATGTCAAGCGTTCAGCCTGAGCGAATGGCTCTCCAAAGACCCCTACGAGGACGGCGGCACCGTCCAGGAGCAAATCCAATGCTACGCGCTCCCCTACGGCGCCATCGGAATGGCCAGCCACATTCTCACCTACTTCACTGTGTATATGCTCTCCCGCGGCAGAAACCCAATTCTCGTCTGGAAACGGCTCAAACATCGACGGTTCAACCTCTCTGTTGCTGCCGTTGGGTTTGTCATTACACTTGTCTTGACATCACTGACCATGGCGAGATGTCGATGCACATGGCCGTTTATCTTGGTCGCATTATGGAAGCTGGTGTTGTCGGTCACATTAACGGGCATGACCATCCAGGCGGCATGGGAGACACATGATGAGCCCAAGAAAGAAAAGCAACCAAAGGTTGTGGAGGAGGAGCAAGGGTACGTTGCGTATGGGCATGGTGGATACGGCTATGATTATCCCGAATCGACGTATCAGAGGACACCAACGGATGACCGTCCTGGACCGAGGACTTCGGCGGCGGATGTGCATTTGGGGCATTACTACCCTCTCAAAGCGCCGATGGGAACGGGGAGTAGGGTTAGATTGACTCAGCGGGAGGACGATGGTGATGACGACGAATGGCATGGGTATCATTTGCCAGGGCTGAAGGGGAGGTATCATCGGGTGTGGTATTGGGTCCCGTTTTATGTGCTTGGGGTCGTCGTCGGGTTTGTGGGCATCATGAATATCGTGTCGAAGCATATCATGGGGAACCAGCAGTTGAGGATCATTACTGGGGTGTTTGGGGGTGTTGTGCTCCTGATGGTCCTGGTGGTGATTGTCCTGTCGTGGCTGATGATGAGCGGAAGTGGAGGATGCGTGGGGATTGTGGGAGTCGGTTGTCTGACAGCGACAGGAGTTGCTGTGTTCATGTTGAGCGTTCTGTTTGCCTTTTACACTGACTGGGTGTTGGCTGCGCTGGCTGAGGATTTGGTGGGAACGCCATCGCGGGACAATGCTGTGTTTTACTGGACGTATTTTGCCGCGAAGAGGTTACCAATGGTGTCTTTCTGAGTGGGACCAGGAAAGCTAGAAGTGACGTTACCTGATATTAGATGGAAGGAGCGATGCCCAGCTGCTGGGACCCGAACGTGATCCTGGAAACTGGTCCTTCCATCCTCAACCACCTGGGCGCTCGGATTAACTCCATCACAGAAGCAAAACCAGCCTCAGTCATCCATCTCTGCCCGCATCTTCGTTACTCCTACACTGGACCCTTTGCCACAAGAACTGCGACTGAAACCGAAATGGCCACCCAAATCCCGACACTGACGCTCAACGATACAGGCCTCCCAACAAGAAGCACCAAGCGAGACTACTCCGATTCCAAACTCAAACCAGAGCCCCTCCGACTCCCACGCAAAAGTTATGGCGACAGTAGCATCAGCACTCAAAGCTCCTTTACCTCGCCCGCGAAGAGCGCCCACGCCCACGAGACACCCACCCTTGCAACCCGCCGCCCGAATGTGCACCGCGGGATGGAGGGCATGGCCTTCCTGGAACTAACACCCCCGGCTCGAAGCACAGCGCCCGGCCTGGCCAGCCTGGTGTCCAAGTTTGAGATTGCCGACGCAGTAAGCAAAGTCAATGCACAAGAGACTCGCCACGGCCCGTCGCCGTTGAAACCAGCGGCAGCGACTGCCCTGAACACCCAGAAGCAAAACCGAGCACGACCACGAACCGAGCCTCGACCCATCTTTACCGAGGGCTCGCCTTTCACCAAACCCCCCCGTATCGCCATCCCATTTTCCCAAGCAGAGGGACCAGAAAGGGAAGCAATATCTCCAAGAACACCGACGCCAGCTGCTGGACCCAAGCTTCACGATCCTGACGGCCTGCCAATGTACCCACAGTCGAGCTCGCCGATCAAGAAGGTTTCCCGCCTGGAAGCCAGTCGCTTCATAATCCGCCATCAGCAAAAGTCGGGAAACACGGAAGATTAGGTACCTTCCACGCAGTTCCAGCTAAAGCAGCAGAATGATGGACATAAGCGAGACAGTGGTGTTGTGCCCGAAGAGAGGAGGGGTTGGGACCCCAAGCTTGTTGCCGAGAGACGAAAGATGTTTGAACAAGGAGGTGGTGACCCTTTTACCTTGCCCATCATCACTCGTGCAGCAGTGAGTTCTTCCAAGCCGGTCTTTGTCGAGCACCCCAAAGCTGTTGCAAGCCTCAGAGCGTCGAGGACGAGCGAGATGGATCCCAAGGCAGGCGGCAGTGTCTCGACAGTCAGAGGCAAGCAACAGAGCCAGTCATCCATCGAGGTAGGACGAGAGATGGAAAATACCGTCAAGAGAAACAGACACAGCGTGGCGGATTTGCGCATGGCATTTGAGCAAGCTGTGTTGGCTGGGTCGTCAGGCAAGTCGTCCGTGTCAAAGCATCCCAAGAGCGAGTCTGCCAGTCCAAACAAGAAAGCGATTTCAGAACGAACCTACCAAGCCGAGCCAGGTCAGGCAAACAACCGCAAGCACCCGAGCTCCGAAACACCGCCGAGGGCACGCAACAGTGACCACACGGAAGCGCCAGCCAGCGAGCCCATCAACAGAAGACGCACTCGAGCCCTCGCCGAAGCCTTTGAACACGGGGGCAAATTGGGAAGCACCCCATCGAGGCCGCTGCTCCAAGCACGAACACTCTCTGTCAAAATCTCCACCGTCAAGCCTCCTCCCAACGAAAGTCCCACCAAGCAGTCAAAGGAAAAGGCGATGGCCCGCCTCAGTGACAGTGGTGTCGGACGGAGGATACTACCAGGACCACCACCGTCGCCTTTTTTACAACACTGGAGAACCAGACGGGAGACCGCTCCTGTCAAATCCGGACCCAGTCTTCCCATCATGGTCTCCACCACGGTTGCTGTCAGGACACACCGCGACTCGAGCAGCACTACTGCTTCTTCTTCCTCCTTCTCCCGACGGTCTACCACCCCTTTTCCGGCAAAAGTGGAGGAGGCACTTCGCAAGTCGTCGAGAGGGTATGGAAACTTGTCCCAAGATGGTGCTGGGGAAGGTACTGCTACCAAGGAGTCTCCTGTCAAGGATAGGATCGGCATGTTTGAACACCTTAGTCGTCCGAGAACGGTGAGCTCGACCTCGGGGTCTCAGAAGAGCAGAGGGTCATCGTCGAACAAGCTGGTGAAGTCTCGCAATTCGGTGAGACGGCCTTCGGTGTCTGAGTTGAGACGAGGAGCAAGGGCGCTGAGAGCATTGTCGTTGACGGGACGGAGGGAGAGCAAGCCGGTGGCGGCTGGGATGAAGACCGCTGAGGGTACGACGAAGGTGACCATCACAACAAGACACAGCGTCGGGGTTGTCCAGCAGAGCACCGCCGGCAAGCCTCTGGGCAGCAGAGTCTTGCGTGCGAATACCACCACCACTGCAAAGCCAGACGGGCTGTCTCTCACTCCTAGGCGTGACTCGAGCTTTTTTGTCAAGGGGGCCATGTGGAGGGTTCCGCGGACGAATCCTGCGCCGGCGGGGAAACAACAAGAGCCCATCTCTTCCAAGCCAGCACCACAACCTAGCTACGAACCGCCCTCTTCCGCCGAACTCGTCAGCAAGACTGCCACCACCAAACCGACGCTTTTCCACCCCACCAGCGCAAGAGATGGCCGCATCCTCCCCGACAGGAAGAGCTACGGCACCCTCGAGACGAAACACAGCTGGGAGACGAGCACGACTGCCCCCACCATGGTGGTTTCTGATCCATTCTTGGACAAGACCTCTTTATCCAAGACGAGGGATATAATTCCAGTCACAGGTGATGGCAATTGCTTTCACCACCACCGCGATTCACCGCCTGTTGTGAGGGGTGGTGTTGTTATTCACCAAGCTACTACCACCTCGATCATTAGCGTTAGTCCCACGGCTAGTCATTACTCTCCTGGCAATGTCACGCCCGGCCATGAAACAGCAAAGGTACAGCATCCTGTAGCTGTTACAAAGAAGCATTTTCAGCAGAGTTTATACCCCTCCTCCTTGGGCAAAAAGGGGGGTGAAGCGTGGAGGAATAAAGCTGGCGGTGTGGGCCCGGTCTTGAGTCCAGATCTGGTGCACGCGGTGAAACAGGGAGGGGGGAACAGACGTTCCAGTTTGAGCTGGGGTAAGAGGGCGGCGGCGGCGGCGTTGGGGATCGGGAGACGGTTGAGGGAACGGAGAGCTAGTTCGAGTGCTGCTAGACATCAGGCGGGAGGGGGGAATTTGATCAGTCCGAGAAAGATGATGCAGGAGAGGAGTAGTCGGGAGGGGATTGCGGTTGGGGGAGGAGGAGGAGGGAATAGAGAAGAGGATTGGGATGTTGTTGTTGCTACGCCGAATTGTAGGTTGCAGCATCCTAGGCCGTCGAGGGTTGTTGATTGGAGGAGGTGGGAGGAGGAGGAGACTAGGGGTGGTGGTGGAGAGGCTGGAGAAGATGGTGGTAAGAGGATTATTTTGGGGCAAGGACAAGGAGAGAGAACCATGGGTTGGCCCAAACTGTAGCTTTTTATTTTTTTGTTTGAGGAGAGAAGAGAACTCTTGGGGAGGATTAGAGACATCTTGGATCATTGTTAAGACATGTTTAAGACGAAAGACAGGACACACAAAACAACCGATAGTTGGCCTTGTGCTGGAAAGTACCAAGTAGCATTAGATAAATGATAGATGAACGCTTCTCTTCTTATCAACTGCCTGTTCTTTTTTCCATTTATCTTGCGACAGTTCAGTACCCAACACCGGTACTCAACCCCATCCCAACCCCAATCTTCTTCACCAGCGCCTTCTTGAGATACCACTCCCGCGCCAAACTCCTCGTCAACCTCGCAAACGTCTGCGGCGCGATCCGTCCCCGCTCCACCGCCCTCCCAAGCACAAAAATCGCATCCGCCAACGCCCTCTCTTCGGCGACAAGATCGTAAAGCTGGTTCCCCACCACTGTCGGAGCCACCAAAAGCTCGTCAATATTCGGCTCTGGAAGACGAGACGAGCTCTCAATCACTGCGTCTGCCTTTCTGAGCGAGTCCTGTAAGATGGATGTGTTGGACGTCAGGAGGTTCGAAAGCTGAGTCAGTTGCGCCGACTCAGCTTGCATTCTTTGGCTTGCTGCCGCCATGGCTTGCCGCTGCGATTGCAGACCTGCAAGGGAGGAGTTGTTCTGGTCGCGGGCCTGTTGCCGTAGTGTAAACAGTGTTGAAGCGAGCTGGCGGAGGAGCGCGTCTTTTTCAGGGTTTGGAGGGATGGGTGGCGCCGAGGTTGTGGTGGGTGGAATGGAAAGAGTTAGGTCTTCCGAGTCCATGATGTCTGGGACGGGGGGGTTGGGTTGGGGTGGTGGGGGTTGTTGGATGGGAGGTTGAGCTTGGGGTTGTTGCCATTGTTGTTGGTGGAGGGGGGTGAATTGTTGTTGTGGAGGGAGGGAGCGGCGAGTATCGTTGGGGAGGTAAGGGGGTTGAGGTGGTCCCGGGGAGTAGTTGCTTGGTGGAGGGGGAGAACGTTGGTATTGGGGGCCTGGTGGTGGTGGTGGTTGTTGTTGTTGCTGGACTGGAGGGTGGAAGGGACGTGGTGGTACCGGAGGAGACTGGGGCGCTTGGGGTGGTAATGGGGGTGCTGTGTCGTATCGTGATCGACCCGGTCGCGCTTGTTGCTCATGGTGCAGTCTTGGATCTTCACCGGCATACTGGCTTATAGGACGTCCTGGCTTTGGTGGTAGTGGAGGTACTGGGGGACCGGCTCGAGGTGACCCTTGGACAGGAGGTTGTCGTGGGTCGACTTGCATGCCGGGTTTTGGTGGAGGGGGTGGTGGTCTCGGCGCATTTTCCGGGCTGTGGTGTTGAGCCTGACTTGATGGCCTGGAGGCGAGATCAGGCGGGAGGGGAGGAACAGGAGGTGGTGATGCCGGTTGCAATTGCTGAGCTGGTGGAGGCGGCGGTCCCCCTGGCTGTCGAGCCACTACTGGCGGCTCTTTGGCAAAGACATCTCGCAGAATGGCGAGAAAGTCGAGAATGCTAGACTTCTGCAACGGGATAATCAGCTTCGAGTCCCAGATAACCCCATAGTATCGTCCGGAAGAGAACATACGTCCCAAAACCCAGCCCAGCCCGCGAGATATGGATGGTAGACCTGTCCCTGCGGATCAACATGCTGGCCGGGGCGCACCATCATGTTCTCGGTCGGGGTCACGTAGACCAGGGGCGCTTCCTGCGGGTAGGCATGGGGAACCCATAGTGATATCGGGAATCGATATGTTGTGCCGCGAAACAGGACGGGAATGGTGCCGGTCAGGCGAACGAGGAGAGCTGATGAACCGTTGGGGAAGGCTGTCGCAGCGCATCGTCAGTGAGCTGGCCATGCGCGCGCAATCATTCATCGAGGCAGCATGAGCATACTGTGGACATCGGTCCTCGGGGAGAGGGAGGGGTATTGCGCGAGGGCCTGGGCAACATCGCTGTAGGCACGGTTGACATCTCGATATTCCTGTTGGCGGAGAGGGGTAGCAGTTAATATGGCTCTATCACGATATCGAGGTAGCAATTGGACATACACTTGTCAAGACACTGTACAGCCAGTTCAGGACATGCTGCTGGACTGCCATGTTGGGGTCCTCGAAGAAGCAGCTGTTTGTAGTTATCGGACTGTTGTTGTCGTCAGCGTCGTCGTTGCGGCCGTTGAGGTGCCGCCAGAACCAGGCTGGGGCGTGCTGTGGGACAGCGGTAGCCTTGGCATTCTGATGACGAGACAGGGCACCATTTTGTCTTGGCATTTCAGCCTTGGCACTTCTTCGAAGTCTCTCAAACACCAGTTGGCCCGAGCTTGAGGCCCGGGTGTGCACGGTCCTCGGCTAATGGCGGGGTAAGACAAGATCTTTTTGTGCATTTTGATCGATTGCAGCCGCATACTTCAGTGCTCTGCTGACTTCCAGGTTTCTTGTTGAGGGAAAAGGTCCTTCCATTCCTTTCCTCGGCTCATCTGTCATTCAAATGCCACCCTCGCCCACATCCCATGTCTGACGGAACAGGCCGGCATAGTGAAGTGACAGCAGGCCGGGGGCAAAAGGAGGGGCCGGGGTCGGCGCAGTTCCAACATGAGCCTGGAAGAGAAAGGCACACGGCGTCTCGAGTGCCCAGGGCAAAAGGGCGCGCCCTTTGAGGTTCCAGGTTGCGATATTTTCCTTCAAGTCTCCACTGTGCCTGGCCATTGTCTTGCCATGATTTGATCCGAGATGCCAACGGCGCAGTGTTTGACGTCTTGGCACCGTCCCATAATAACTTTTTCAAGAGGGGCAAACTTTTTCGCTCATTGGAAGTGCCGCTTACAAAAGACAGCGCCTCCCTCGCAAGTTGTCTTACGACTCAGCAACCAGTTGATCTCGACTCTGACTCTTTTCTATCTATTACTTGACTATCCCGTCCCAACTCGTCCCACAAGTCTTCTGGTCCGAACACTTCAAACGTCTTAACTCTAAACATATGCCCACGCCTCAACCGAGTTTTCGCACGGCTGAGGAGTATTACAGAGACAATTCTGTATACTCCTTGCGTCAGGACTGTTTCGACTGAAGCGATTATCACTTCGATTCTCAACTTTACCTTTACTCTTTTTAACGAAAAATACATTCCCGCCGTTATGTTGGCGCCCATCCCGGACCTGGCCAATTATGGAATCTCTCCAACCCACGGCTTCCTCCCGGACGTCCTGCCGTTGACGAGGCTTCCGGATCCCTACTACAACAAATGGGAGGCCATCGCGGCGAACCTGCAGGCCCTCATTCTCAGCAAGCGGCTGCGCGGGGTCATCGACCGGCTCCCAGTGCTCTCCACCATCGGTCTGGAACACGACGCAGAATGGCGCAGAGCCTACGTGCTGCTCTCCTTTATGGCCCACGGCTACATCTGGGGCGGTGATAGTCCCAGTGACCGCCTGCCGCCTTCCATTTCAGTCCCGCTGTTGAAGGTGTCTGAACACCTCGAGGTGCCGCCCGTTGCCACCTACGCAGCTGTCTGTCTCTGGAACTTCAAGCCCCTTTTCATGGACGAGGATATCGACAATCTCGAGAACCTCGCCAGCTTGTGCACTTTCACCGGTGGCATCGACGAGTCCTGGTTTTACCTGGTCTCTGTCGCCATGGAAGCCCGTGGTGCACCCATCGTCCCCCTGATGCTGAGGGCTATTGCTGCTGCCCGGGAGGACGATGCAAAGGCCGTCACCAGCTGCCTGAGCACGTTTGCTGAGCGTCTGGATGATCTGACCACCCTGTTGGTCCGCATGCATGAGAGCTGCGACCCCAACATCTTTTACAACCGCATCCGTCCCTTTTTGGCCGGCAGCAAGAACATGGGCGAAGCCGGTTTGCCCAACGGCGTTATCTACGAGGACGGAACTGGAACCGAGACTTACCGCCAATATGCCGGTGGCAGCAATGCCCAGAGCAGTCTGATCCAATTTTTCGACATCGTCTTGGGCATCACCCATCGCCCCACTGGGGAGAAGCCGACCAAGGAGCGCGGACGTGAAGGTCACGCCCCTGCGCCCAAGCACAACTTCATCATGGAGATGCGTCAGTATATGCCCGGACCCCATGCTAGATTCCTTCAGGATGTTCAAGGTGTTGCCAACATTCGCGAATATGTCGAGCAGAACAAGGACAACAAATCCCTCTCAGTTGCCTACGACGCTTGTTTGTCCATGTTGCGCGCTCTCCGCGACAAGCACATTGCTATTGTTACGCGGTATATTGTCCTGCCCAGCCGGGAAGTTCGCGCCCGGAGCCGCAGTCGGAGTCCCGAGGTCGCCCGTCGCAAGGTCAACCTCGCTACTGCTTCTCGCCAGCAGCCTCAGGGGATTGCTTACGATGCCCGTGGTGCTGCTGCCACTGCTCAAAAGGCTGCTGATGACGGGAAGAAGAGTGCTCTCAAGGGAACTGGCGGCACAGCACTCATCTCTTTCCTCAAGCAGGCCAGGGATGAGACGGGTGAACCTGCTATTGAGGAATGGACCAAGCGGTTCATGAGCAGAGTGCACAAAGGCCCGGGTCAGAACGACTTCTTTGCTGGAAAACCCGAGGAGGGGGCTGGGTTGCTGATGTCCCATACTGTCACTGAAGAGGTGGAGATGCCTGGTTTGGCAGGTACTTGGACTATTGATGATGATGTTGGAGGTATCTGCAACTATTAATGAAGTTCATTATCGAGCGTGCATGGCGATTTGGCTAGCGTTTTGAACGATTAGGCACATAGTGTTTAAATGAACCAAGTGAATACCAAGGGTCGCTCTCCTCTACTGATCCAAGAGTGTAAGACGTTTCTACTTCCGGCCCTAACTGAGAAAACAAAGTCCCACTTGGTTGCCAGTCTCCAAATCTGCATGGCTACGAGGATGGTCGTGCCTGGCAAGAGTTGCGACGTCTGCCAGGATTGCCAACTCTGCCAGGCATCTCAATTCTGCAAGGCATGTCAACTCTGCAAGGCATGTCAACTCTGCATGCCTTCTCTGTACACCAGGACCTGCTCAGATAGCATGTCTTGTCTATACAGCAAGCCTTGCAGAAGAAAATGTGTCAATAGGAAATCGCAAGCTCTGGAGAGCGCTAGACAACAGCAGTTCGCCAGATAGTTCCGCCAACGTGTGAGACAAAGCGAACTATCATCATCTCTGCACAATAGGATTGTTGCTCTTCAGTCGCGCAAAAAAGTGGATGGATCACAGGGCCCTTGTTCCCAACATTTGTTCTCTGGCCTAGAGGACTGGCAGCTTGTTTCCAAGTTCATGAGCCATAACAATACAAAACAACTTCTAACAGATGTGCCCAACAATCCAGCTGCTCTGTCAACACAGCTGTTGTGGTCGAAAGTTATAGCACTGAGTCTCTCACCTGGCCCTCTGAATAACCCCCCCAGTCAACCATTATTTAAACAACTTGACCCATTCGAGTCTCCCCCATCCTTCATCCCCATTCCTCGTCACCATCAACTAAACACTCACAACAAACTACACCCCTTCCGTTCGTACAAACAAATCCACAACCCACAACAACAAACCAAAATGGACTCCCACTTCACCAACCCCACCATCTCCTCCAAAAACAAGGAGAAGGGAAAACAGCCCGCTAAGGCTTCTTCTTCTTTTTCTTCTTCTTTTTCTTCTTCTTTTTCTTCTTCTCACCACCACCAACATACTTCCCCAACCCACGACAACTCCCACAAAACCCCCAACTTCAGCCCTGATCACCATACTGCATCATCTTCATCCACCATCCATGCTATATCCTCCAAAAAGGAGAAGAAGAACAAGAAGAACAGCCTTTCAACAAAGATGGGGCTTTGGATTATGGGGACTTCGCTGGAGAAGGTTGAGAGGGTGAAGGAGAGGAAGAGGGAGAGGGAGCGGGGGAGGGAGAGGGAGCGGGAGAGGGAGGGGAAGTGAATTTTGTTTTTGATGTTTTAGGTAAACTTCAAGTAGCTAACGGGGCTGTTAAGGGAAACCGATGGGGAGTGGGGGTGATGACGTGGGGATAATAGTGGTATGAGAGTTGGTGACGGGAGTAATGATCTATACCTTTTTTCTTTAGAGAAATATAAACTCTGTGCTTTAACTTGTGCAAGGTACCCAAGTAAAATGTGAATGGTGAACTGTATGTATTGTGTGTAATTCTTCTGAGTCAGAGGGTCGATTTTGTCAGGTGGTGTGGTGACATGTTCTTTGTCTGTCATGAATACATCTATCTCAATTGTAATAACAGACTCAGATGCAGATTGTTCATTGAACGACACATTTTTGAGCCGATATCATCCAGCCGCCTGGTAAATGCTACAATAGGGTGAGTGATAGCCCCGGTGGCACCACGTCTTGTTCTGCAGTGTAGCATGCCTAGCGCAACATTGGAGGAATAAACAAGCCTGTCACCTTCCATGCTAGGAGAGTGATGTAAGCGAGGTGCATGTTTTGTTCCAGGACTAGCGTGATGGTCGGGGGCAAAACGCTGCGCTTCAACTTACCAAGAGTCTTAGTCATTGTCGTCAGATATGTTACAGTCAACAACCTATCACAGTTGCAGGCCGATTGATGAGGCTCATGTTGATGTAGCTTGGAATGCTTGTGCCTTTGATTTCGCCATAGCATTCTTGGATTTCTTGGGTGGGTAGCAGGTCAAATCCCAACTGAAGTGTTGGTTCACCTACTAGATATACTAGAAACGTCATTATGTTTCTAGCTAATATTCGAGTTGCCTTGCCTAACACCTCATGAGACTTTGAGGGGGCCATCTTTGTGAAATAAATCTCGTCATATAGCCAATGCGAAATCCGTCAACAACTTGAACTTTGAGTCTGTGATAACGCGATGAAGGGGTGGCAACTGAAAGGATTCTGGACCCCCTCAGTATACATCCGCTGGCTTAGTCCGCTGGCTTAATCCGACATCGTCAAAGTTCCTCGAGTCCATGTATCAGCAGCCAGGGAGTTTAGTGATGCATCTGGTAAGCGGTATCTGCTCATGCTTTGGGCCTTGCTATGTTCCTGTTTCAAATTCCAGTTCGGTGAGTTGATGCGCCTGGAAAAAGGACAAGAAGAAATGTATAAAGGGAGGAAACATGTCGACTCATTTTCTTTCACTCAAACACATCATCAAGTCTCAAGTCAACAACCCCAAGCTACTCCAGTGAACCAATTCTCAATCTCAACAATCAAGATGTTCCAACTCAAGACCCTTATCACCCTCCTCGCTTTGGGAGGTTTCTCCGCTATGGCTGCCCCCACAGAAAATGTGCCTGTCTCAGAGCACAGCGGAATCTCTCGCCGAGAGGATGCCTCCGTCTATGCCTGTGAGCACATCAAGTGGGGTGTACCCTGCCACACCTTTGAGTTTACTCCCAACAACTGTTGTGAGTGTTCTATATTATCTCATTGACATATCATTGGCTGCAATAGCTACCTACTGGGACTAAACACTAAATTAACAGCACACCATGAAATCAACTTCCCCTCCAACTGGGACAACAAGATTAGTGACATCAAGAACAACAACAAGAATGCCTTGAAATGCAGATGGTACGTGTAAGCAGCTCTTCACCTTCCGACAGCCTTTCAGACAGAATTCTAACTTTGTGATGTAGGAATCGAGACTGCCAGGGAAGCAGCTACGACACCCAGGAGAACCAGAAGCTCAACGATGGAAACGGCAACTTCAACGACTCGATCAGCTCTTGGAAGTGTTGCCACAAGGGAGGCTGCTTCGGCAACCGTGTAGCGGGCAACAGCACTGAGATTGAGAACAGCAACGCCGAGATCAAGGCTCATGTGTAACGGAAATCTATCCGTGCCAGGGGCAAGGAAGTGCCTGTTGATGGTCAATGGAAGAGGTAAGGGGATTGCGTTGGTTCCGGAAACCGTTCTATCAATATCATTCACCAACATTCCCAACTGTTGGCAACGGTGGTGTTTGTAACCGTGCAATAGGTCATGTTGACCATCAGCTTTTCTATTTGACAGTCATTCGTTCTAGGTACCCTGGGTCAGATGGCCGTCTAAAAAGAAATATTTTCTTCTTTCTCACTGTACTGATAACAGCGGAGATAAGTCAGGTTGAGGTTGCATTTCTCTCACTATGATAGCCATCTTGGGTATCCTTCCCACCGTCCCATCCCATCCTCCCTGAACTGGGTGGGCAATCACAATTTCGAATCCTTCTACCCTAACAAAACAGCACCTCCAAAATCTACCACGTGCAGTCCACCTCCTCCCACAGCTCGATATAGCAGGAATGGTCGTAAGTATCGCGGAAGCATTTCAAAGCAGATTTGGAGCCGCGCTTGCCGCGGTCAAGAAACATGCACCGCCTCTGGCCAGTCCCGCTGACGATGAAGTGGGCTCTGGTGCGCACAATGTCGACGCAGACCTCAGCGATGGAGGGCACGCCGACGTTCTTCCAGCAGCCATCTTCGTTCTCAATCTTGAAGTTGTGGGAGCCAAAGTCTGTGTGCCAGAGGCCGCCATCCCAGTTCGGTTGAAAGGGCTCCATGTCGATGAACGAGAACAAGGTCCAGGCTTCAGCTGAGGCGAGGGTGGCGGATTGGAGCAGAGTTGCTGCCGCTGCTAAGGGAGTGCTGAGGCGCATGATAGATAGGCTAGAGATTGGGGGTTAGGCGTTTGTTTCATAGGGATTTCAGGCTGAGAACTCGGCTCGGAGTGGACTTACTCGGATAAGGGGTGACAAGGTTGTGCGGCTAAGGTTGAGATGGAGATGATAGCAGGCTACGGCGATGTGGGTGGAGTGGTGTTTGACTTGGAACAAGGGAAGCATGGAGATTTATAGTCCTGGATCTCCTGCTGTCCATATGGTATCTTCTTGGGGTCACGTCCCCATACACGGATTGGGAAAGGTAATGCGTGCTGTCAATCCAACATCACGATGCCGGTAGATGCCGGGGTCAGTGACAACGCGTCAGACCGCCATCAATGCGTACCTTGATGAAATTGGAGAATGATTCACCACTCGGATAAAATATTTCTATATCCACCTGGTCGCTAGTAAATTGTTGGTTGCAAACAATGATAGAAAGTCCCCAACCAGGGTACCTTCCCTCGTCGAGTAAAGTGACATCACAGGCTTCAGTGATGTGGGCTTGAAGTATCGTGAATTTAGTCAAGCTGACTTGTTGGCGCTAGTCAATCGCGATGATGGGTCTTCAAGACTTTTCATGCGGCTTACCAACACAACTGTAGAGATTTGCTATGATTAATCCATATCCAAAGGTCTGTTCTACCAACAGCACCACCACTAAGAAGTCTTGGGTCCCAATCGGTAACCCATGCTCGGCAACCTTGTAGCCCCAGTAATGAAGTGCACTAGCAACCAACAACATAGAAATTTCCAAGCAACATGGTTAAACCAAACAACAATCAAACAATGTTCCGGTAACTCCGCCACGGAGAGTCTTCACCGCTGCCGCTGGGTCCAAGGCATACGTAAACCTCACTCCTCGGCAATATCTATTATGTCACGAATATTGGTTCTATTTGCGGTAGCCTCATCCACCAACGTTCCAACCTTTGTGATTTTTCATACTGATAGCCATGCAGCCCATCACCAGCTTCATCCTCTCAGTCGTTTGCCAATCGGACCCTTGACAGGCCTAACCGTTAATAAATACCGTCCTCTATCCCTTCCATCCCCCTCATTTTCCATCATCCATCTAACCTCAACCGTCCTCCTCCTCACGCATCTCCATCGACCTTTTCCTCCACGTTGCTTGCCACCGCTAGAACTCACCAAAAACAAGCAACAACAATGCATTTCCCCAGCCTAACCGCCATCCTCGCCGGCTTGATCACCACTGTGACTGCCGACGGCATGTCCGTCTACTCCAAATGCCCTCCCGGCTCAGGGATCAACTGCCCGGAGCGCGTGGGCCTCTGGTATACCGACTTTGGACTGCACAGGATTGATGCCAGGGGAGGGTGCTTATACAACGACGTTACTGGAGTGCCGGGGATTTATGAGCTTTGCATTGACTGGGCGGGTGGCCGCGGTCATTTTCTTGCTAGCAACCAGCCGAAGAGGTGTATCAAACAGCGGGGCGCGCGAGGTATGCAGTTTCTCTCTTCTTCCACTTATCCCGTGTGATTCAAGCCAGAGGCTTGGTCTTTTCAAGGCTCTTGTTAAACACCTCGTTCTTACTTCATTTCTCTTCTTTATCTTTGTTTGGGACTGTACTAACTCGGACTTGTACGACAGAGCTTGGAGGAGGACACTGCACGGCTGCCATGAAGCCTTGCTTTTTGGACTCGTTTCATGAGGTTCCGTGTACTTGGTGAGAGCCGGAGCGAAGGTAGTTGACGATGGGGGATTGCGGACGGATACCTGTATCTTGAAATAGGTGTAGGATGGAAGTGCCCATGCTGGAGGTTCAGCTACCTATGATGAGGTAGATGTACGTTCTTCCGTGAAAGGGAATCAAGATTGGGATGCTTGGGTGTGGATACGAATTTTATGGGTCAAATGCAGGTTCATGACATTATGCGTGCAGGTGGCGGACCAACAGAAATTGACTTCTCTGAACTACCGTTCGTGTCACCTTTGTGGGCTATTGAAGGCCTTGCCATCGACCTACTTCCTCACCTACATATTACCATCAGAGTGCATTAGACACTGGCGGCGACGCCGAACTCACCAGATTCCTGATTCTGTTCAACTAACCGCCAACATGACTGACGCACAACCGGCCCTGCCCGCCATACCAGGTCCCAAACTTGCATCGTTAACGCCAACGGCCCGAGCTGATATCAAGTTCTTAGAGAATCTGGGACACACCAAAGATAAAGACGGTTATTTCTGGAAGGTCGAAATTGAAGACAAGGGGACTTTTGCCCTCAAGCTGTTTTCATTCATGCACTGGGTCACCACCCTGAGAGACAGCTGGGCGGTATTTCTAGCGCGCCCACTCCAGACTCCCCAATTATACTACGACTGTTTCCTCCCCTCCAACGCAGAATCCCGGGTCTACGGTCGGCTTAAAGAGGAAAATCAGGAGGATCTTGCGGTCAAGGCATTCGGATACCTCGAGCTCACCCCGAAGACGTGCCGCAAATGTGGGAGGATCTCCAAGGTCTCCAGCGATTAGGGATTTTTGCATCGAGATATACACCTGCGCATTTACGTCGCCGGAAAGCTTGTAGACTTTGGCAAGGCATGGACAATGTACCACTCATGTCTTGATTATATCTACCCATACCACCTGAAGAAAGTGCGAGAAGGTGATCGGTGTAGGTTGACGGTAAAGCTTCCAGTGCCCGCACACCGCCTTAATGGCGAGCTACTGGCAGATCATTTCGGTTCCGTCTAGGAAGATGCAGAGCGCAAGCTACGAATTATCGCAGATGCTGTGGCCGAGGCTAAATAAGTCTGAGTGGCCACGGGGGCTGGGATTAGCATGGCTGTCGGTAATCCAGTAAGTTAGTTGAATTTCACTGCCTTGATATTTGCTAACATGTCCAGGACTACCGCTCCAAGAGTGGTATATATGCTATGGGTGGGGTCTTTCACGAAACGGCCCCGAGAAATACGCAGTGACAGGTGCGAGGCCTGGCGCTCGCACTCGCGATCCACGGCACTTCTTGGACTGCATGGTCTACTCGTCCGACTTGGACTCCTTGAAACTAAGACAGCGCAGCGTGTCAACGTCCAGGACAGCCAGACAAGGACCAGGGAAAGCTTATACGATGGCACCCTTGGAATTTGAACAGGCTCGAACGTGCAACCGGCCTCTCGTTGGGTGAAGATGCTACCGCAAATCGCATCCCACTACATGGCAGTACTGAATCCTTGCGATTCCTGGCCTGCTGTGAAACGTACTTGTGGGATGAGGAACTGGAGGGAGATCTTGCGGACGAAAAGGGTATGCTGTAGTCTCCGATAGCTGGTGACAAAGGAACCCAGAAAGCCGGGTACAAGGTACCGGACAATAGGGGTTCCATGGGAAGGTCTTGTTATCCGGTTCCATCGGCGGGGCTCCGAGTTCGTGGACACCTCTGGCGCCCCGGAGCCGGGATCTCGGGACTCGCCGAACCATTAGACTGGTACCACATCCTTGCTATTGATCTCGATCGTGTTATCTTCATCTCCCCTCGTGTTCCAATATTCCTATATTCTGTAAAAACCCACTGATTGGTTGCAGTTTATTCGTCTCAAAGCTCTGTACTACTTCGAGCAGGTCTCGATGATGCAGATCCGAGAAGCTCGCACGACTATCGAGTGGGTCTCGAGGACGCTGATCCGCGCAGTGCGTACTAACTTCGATCGGGCCTCGAAGTCCCAGCTGCGCACAGCAGTCGGAATCCTCATCACACCCGTGACGCTCGTGCTCACTGGGCTGGCCCTAACAGCTGGTGAGAACCCCGGCTTCATGGAAGACTACCACATTCTCACGTTAAACACCTCCACCCTGGGCCAAACCTCGTCCCATCACCGATAAGCGGGAGGGTGGTCCCTCGCCCACATCTTGTGGGCCTCTCGGAGGAGTCCTCGGTAAGCTGTGTTCAGACGTAACCGCGGCGATTGGGTCGGCCGTTAGTTCTGGCCTTGCGCAGCTCTTAAGCGTCGAGGACGATATCGCTAATAAGCTCGCGAAGGAAATAGGGGTTTAGCAATGGTATTTCCTCTATGTTAGGGACGTTTGCCAGGGTATATTTACCCTAAATATAACGACTCCCGGGGCTAGATACAACGTGACCAGTTGTACGTAGCCTCTGAAATTTTGTAGGCACCGTTCCCGTTTATATGCCTACAAGTACCTCGTTGTTGACCCTTAAAAGCCCTTTTCAACATCTCCGCGCTCCTCAATCGCCAGTTAAATATTGGTCCTTTACACTTGAACCTGACCAGGCTTGGCTTAAAACAGGACTTCTTGAATGAGTTGGACAAGATCCCGGGGCCGTTCCAAGCTCTGGCTGGCTGTTATGTCTTGGCTGTTGCCTTTTCGGGCTTGTCTCTGATTCTCTTTATTGGTTGGCTCTTTCGGCCTACCTTGTTTATGTCTTGGGCAAATCTTGTCGTTGGCTGTAAATTCTAGTGCCCTGTATTCGCTCGTCTGGAAACATATCTATCCCCGATTTCCAGTCATGTTCGACAGAGTACAAGCGGAAGCGATATTTTTGGGATGCTGGCGCGAAAATTCTGCCCAAGTTATTTAGGACAAGGCCGATGAATTAAAGGAGTATAAGCAGTTGGTGGCGTCCTTGTTCACTTCTCATCCTGCTTCCGCTTCTCCTCCCGCATCTGCCTCTCCTTCTCCTTGATCTCACGCTTCATTTCTACAATTTCCTTCTCTTCTCCAGAGACTCCTTCTTCAAACATTCCCGAACTGCCAGAGGCGATAAGTAAATCCATAGTCTTTTGGTCATTAATATGTACTTTTGCCTCCTCAATGATATGGCCTACTTGGAGTGCTTCTGCTTCGCCTGAAGTATGACTCCATAGTGTTAGATCTGGATCGTCGGCCATTGCTGAGGCCTGTGCAGTGGCCGATAGAAACTCGGAGTGGCAATAGAGCTTGAAATGCCTCGAGTTGAGATTAACTGTGTCGAGACGCAGCTTTGGGGCCCGCTGCACGACTTGTTGGCGAATCGGGCGAAACTGATGAACGGGCTGTCGAAGGTGTCGTGGCGGCTTATAGCTCGAAGGACAACATTCAAGTCGAGTTTGGAGACCATGCTGCCAAACCACAGAAAAGCACTCAGGACTTGTTGCTTACATAAGCATTCGCTATCATATGTTATTCACAACCTAGCAGTAATGGGAGCCAATGAGAACTAGCAAAAAGGAAATGCGTCTTTGCCAGAGGTCCCTGCTCGGCGCATGTAGACAGTCGTGTTGTGAATGGGAAATCCATTAGCTCGACCCGAGGCGGGAGTGTGCGTTGGCGCGCAGAGCAGCTCCAAGACCCCGCCATCTCCTAACCGCAGGAAGCTCCCGCTTTTATTTCTTAAAGCACGTCTAACGCGTGCTACAGCGCCCGAAATCGCAATGTTGATGGTCAGGCTGCACGAACTGCTTTCATATCGTCAGTCAGTCTGGATGCCAACTAGCTGTGCCCAAGCTGAACCACCCTGGTGAACGAAGACAAAAATTCTCTCTCACTGTCTCCACAGTAATGTCATTTACCAAAATTCACATTAATTCCCCGGAGGTGTCTCCGTTCACCCAACCACATCCGATTCTGGACCCCACTTAGACGTAACTCTCGTGTAGAACTTGTTCGAAAAGTGACTTCTACGTTGAGGCAGTGGGGGAGTTTCGCTCGTACCCTATTGGGGAAGATTGAGGGGCAGGTGCGGGGTTATTTTTGATAACGATAGTTGGGTCTCATTTCATTCTGTCCCAAAATTTTCCAGACTATCGCCATCAGGCCTCTTTCAATTCCAAACTCAGTTTACTATTTGATCTCGTCCGTGAGCCTGCAAGCATCTAACGCCGTGGGACTCGGTATATTCCAAACCAAACCTGCGACCGTAATCAAGTCTCAGTGCCGCTTTCGAACACATCTCACCAACACTCAGGCAGACACCGAGCCACGGCTATCACATGCCAGTGCCCGACGTAAGGTAGATTTATTATCAGTCCTAGCAACTTGGTAATTCCAGCAATCAGGGCGGTCAGATCAACGACCGTAGTTACGAATATATTTCATACCACCTTTGTGCTCCCGAGTTTTCCGCTGGATATGGTCGTATGTGAAAGGATCGAATGGTCCTACGCCTCACAAAGGTCTGGGGATGTCATCGTAGTCATCGAGGCAAGGTGGCTGGTCAGAGGCAAGACGGGAGCCACTCACATCGCATCACGGCCCAACACCTCTCGCGAATCCGACAGTGTCAGAGGTTTGTATTCTCTACCTCAAACACCTCATCGTTTTACTTTGATATTATGGAGAACCCCGAAAAACCAGCTGGTGGACAGGCCAACGATCTTCACTCCATGCCATGCGTACTGAAGCTTCCCTTCGAGTCCCTTTCCACGGCCCCCATTTCCCTCGACCAAGTACCCGCAGCTCGGTACCGTTTCATCGACGCCAAACCCTTCGCCAACGGCAGTTATCTCCGAGTAGTCGAAACAGACATCCTGCCCAAAAACCGCTACGCCGCCATCTCCTACGTCTGGAAAGGCGTCCCCCCCTTAAACCCCACCGCCAACCCACCCCCAACAATGACCATCAAATCCGCCTTCAACGCCGACCCCATCTCCCTCCCCGCCCTCCGCACCGCCTGCCGCGCCGCCCTCCAGCTTGAATGCCCCCTCCTCTGGCTCGACGGCCTCTGCATCAAGCAAGGGGACGAAGACGACAAGGCCTGGCAGATCCAGAGAATGTTCTCCATCTATGAGCACTGCCACGTCTGTCTCATCCTCCCTGGAGGTTTGTCACGACTTGTCGCCCTTGAGGAAGAAACCAACTGGGTCTCCCGCGCATGGACTCTCCAAGAAGCTATCGCGCCGCCCCGTTGCAAGGTGTTATTTTCATGGACCCATGGCACTTGTTATCTAGAGTCGCTGTTCTACTTGCATGTTGAACAAGTGGAGGGTGACGAGTCAGGGGCGGGAATGACGGAGCTGGTGTCTTTGTTGGCGGCGTCTTCTAGGGCAACTTATCTGGTTACGAAATCGGAAGATGATCCCACGCAGGAAAAGAAACAGATGTTGGAAATGAACTTGATAGTGGGGGATAAACGGCCCGGGGACAGGGTGCAGAGGAATGCGCTGATTGGGGCGCTGGATCTGAAAGGGAAGGAGGGGATGGCCTCGGCGATTTGGCGGGCGGCCATGATGCGTGTTGCGTATCGGCCTGTGGATATGATTCTCAGTATTATGGGCATGTTTGGAGTGTCTTTGGACGCAAGGCAATTTGAACACGATGACAGGCTAAAGGCAGCACTCGCTCTCATGAGAGAGATTTTGGCTCGAGGTGGCCGGGCTGAGTGGCTTGGAGTGATTCCAAGCCTGCCGCCAGGTAAGGTTTTCTCAACTGCACCAAACATTCTGGAGCTTGGGGAAGGTGTTGAGGCGCATTTGGGGGATGAAGATGCCATGGAGAATGGGTTGCTTTGGTGGTTACAGGGTGCCCCGACCGGTTTTGTCGATGAAGACGGCTATGTCAATGTCACAGCACCAGTTGCCTCTGTGATTGTGTCTGCTTCTGGGGAATCTGAAAACACCACGGGCAAGGGGGCTCACAGTATACGGGATCATGGACATCAACAATGGGACATAATCGACGTGCAAGGTGGATCATCGTTGCCACCATACGTGGTTCACATTGGAGAAAAGAAAAACTATCTCAACGGAAGCTACCCTACTTGGTCTGACCCTGAGAATAACCTATTTATGTTGGTAGAACAAGAGAGCAACGGAGGGCTACGAGTCGCAGGATATGCTGTTGGAACAGCCCAGGTGCTTTCATCTTCTGGATGGAGCACAAATGAGACAATCAGGGTCAAGTAGGAATTTATCTCTAAAAGTCTATCTTTCTGTAGAAATTTCATATACTTACAGGTAGTTTGAAGATTAGATCAGTATACTGACCAAGATCCTTATGAGAACTTGAAGCATACGTATAATGTGAACGGGCCAAATCATCCAGCGATATTTTCCTAAGCACTCCCGTCTTCATTCACTCGTTGGTCTCTCATATACCATCACTTCTCGCCGGTCACCAGCTGGGAATCTGCGCTGTCACCAATGTCCTGAATTTGAAGCTGGAGGTTGGCTACTGGAATGGCACTGCCTTCCTCTTCCGACGATAGAAACACATCTTCCGTTTCAGTAAGTACCGGTGTGATCCTGGCGGGTCCCCTGTCTGTGGATACAGTTACAAAGCTTTCCAAGCTGGTTTCAGAATCATTCAGATGCTCCAAGTCAGCCAGCATCATCGAATGCTCTTTCGACATTGGACCGAAGAGCTTTGAAACGAGCCTGGGTGCCTGCGAGGCTTGGAAGATAATAAGGCTCGGTAGATGTGAGGATAAGTCAAGGAGTACAACTACTTCAATGGCACTGAAGTCGCCGATCCCTTTGAATCTCACACCAAGAACCACATTGTAATGAATGCGGGCATGTGGTTGCCAGGCGCTTTCTCGGAGAAAGATCTTGTCTGCGTCATCCCACAGCGAATGCGGAACTGCATCTTCCACGTGGAACGTCTTGTTGACTTCGACGTGGAGTGAATGCTTCCGGTATCCAACGTAAATGTCGTTTATCTGACTGGGAATATCTGTAAGAAGATAGTACTCGGACTGATGATGCTGAGCATATAGAGCGTCTACAGGGACCTCGGTATCCAGCCCTGTTCTCAGAAAGATTCCCGGCCCTATCTTTGACAGTCGAAGAGCTGAGACCGATGAAGACTGCATGATGCTGACACGTTCAGTCCAGGGACTGAAAGCACCCACAATCAAATAGTAGGTTGTACCATGAATCCAGAGGGGCATCCAAGTGTTTCGGGACACTCTGAGACCTCTTGTCGTTATGGTTATATCGGGAAGACTTGGGAGGCAATTGATGACACCCGGGATCCAAAACGCATCTGGGGAGGGTGCAAAAAGACCCTGGAGGCCCTCTGAAGAGCCTTGGCCGCCCTGGACAGAGCCCCATGCCAAAATGGTCATATCACCAATAGATTTGACAATTTCCTGCTGGAGCCTTTGGAAAGCCTGGAAGCCCTCTCCATAAATGAGAGGCATGTGAATGCCGAATATGCCAAGTAGACAGTACGCCTCATCTTCTATGCGCGTTGTCTCCCTGAAGGCCGCCCATGACATCCGCTGTGCCACAGACTTTGTGGTGAGCTCCTGCTCACGCTTTAAAATTCCTATTGGTATGCGTGTAATCCCTTTGAGTGTGACTGCAAGATCGTGCTTGGACCCCCGATAGACCCAATTCTTATCGTAAAACTTGAGCTCTGTTGGGGCGATGAGCTCTTGAAGAGTCCAACCGCGCGTAAACCAGCGGCATTTTGCAAAGTCTGAACTTGCGCTGATTTCGGTCGTTGACTCCAAATCTTCCAAGAATGCGTAGCACGTTTCTGAAGCCCGATACCAGGCATACATGGAGTTTATCGCTTCGGTAAGCTCGGCACTGCTAGACTTATCGATGCAGCAGGTATCGACCCAGGCAAAGTTCAGACCGTCAATCCGGGCAAGCTCACAAGTCGCTTTGATCTTTGCAAATCCTCTCTTTTCGGAAGGTAGAGGTTCCGTCATCATGTCCTGGAAGGTGACCTCTTCGTCACCCCATGTATGAGAGAGCACTGCATACTTTGGATAGTCGGAAGTGGTGTACGCCGTGAACTCGCGCAACTTCAACGTTGAAGTGTCAATGAGCCTCATTATTGTTGCAGGACGAAACTAATGTTAGGGTGTCTCAGTCTCGAAGCATCGTATTTTCGTCTTTGTTCGAGCAGGTGGGTAACCGTGGGAGCATGCCTAAAGGGAGAATGGATTAAGATTCAGGAACAGGACCACCTCCAGGAGGGAATTCGAACCAACAAGATGAAGCTGAAACTTCCATAAATGTCACGTGGTAAATATCATGAAGGCGCCAAAGTGAGGGGGTAGCATCGAGCTACAAGTTACTAGGTAGCACAAGAGCTATATAATTGACTAAGGTAAGGTAGCCAGCTCCATAACTCAAGTTCGTGTCAGCGAACTGTTAAACTGCTGTTCGGGATACTGGCCGTGTCTTGTGTCGTACACCTAACCCATCATACCTACAATTAATTCCCTCGAGCTGAACTTGTGACCTGTTGTTGATGGCGCGCTACTCGGACTGATATTTGCCGAGACTATTACAAGTTGGGACGTACCGCGGGGATATTGAACTGAGTCCGAGCACCCCGCCATGCACACAGGAATTGGGTCTCACTTCTTCATTCCATAATGCTTGCCTCAAACCCTGAACACATCGTGAGCAGGCTATCTATCAATTCGCCATCCAATCCAACTGTTAAATTCACATAGAGACAAACTAGACATCAAACACACCACAATGGCCACTGCCCCTTGGACATTCACCCCCTTCCCGCCCCTCCCCCCAGCCTTCCTCCCCAACACCCTCTTCTACAACGCCACCTCCTCTCCCTCCTCCAACGTAACCTACCAAATCTCCCTCTCCTACCCCTTCGAATGGGGCCCTTCCTCTCTCCCCACAGCAGAAATAACCAACAAAACCGCCTTGACAGTCTACGTCACAGACGGCAACGCCCTAGCCTCAACAGCAGCCGACCACCTCAAACGCCGCAAACCCGTCGACCCCTCCCAACCCGATGCTTTGGTCGTCGGTATTGGTTACCCACTCACAGACAACGTCTACGCCCTCACCCAACGCAGCATCGACTTCGGCGCCCCCATCCCCGGCGACCCCGTTCCCTGGGGTGCAGACACCTTCATCGACTTCATCAACCTCACCCTCCGCCCCTGGGTGCAGGACACCATCTTCCCCAACGTCAACTTCACTCGGGACGCTATATACGGCCATTCAAGCGGGGGTCTCTTCGTTACCTACGCCTTGATCACGAAACCCGACTTATTCGATACATTTATCGCCGCCAGTCCATCACTCACGTTGATGAATCAGACGGTCCTAATGAATGTCACGCGGAGGTTGGGAGACGGGATGGACATCCCTGGTGACATTGAGTTTGGGCAGAACCAGACCAAGCCAGCGGTCTTTATCGGATATGGCGAGTTGGAGGATTACCCGCTGAGGAGGAGGACGCAGACGGAGTCCCAGTTTCAGGCGAGGAAGAATCTCTTGCAGAGGTTTGGGCCGGGGAGGTATAGTCATGAGCTGTTTGATCGGCTTGTGGGGAGCGGGAGGATGAGGGATGTGGCGGTGAAGGAGTATGCGGGGATGGATCATGCTGCTGTGGGGGGGAGTGCGTTGTTGGATGGGATTGCGTATTTTTTGGATTGGTAGGAAGCCAACCGGTGGGACCAAGACAGGAGTTTTGATGGGGTGTGTCAGGGGTCATTACTCAACCAAAAGCGAGGCAGTCAGTTCTTGACATCGATACTACAGCGCGAGACTTCCGTGGCTTAAACAGCCTCAAGGTGGATCCTTCATTGTTGCTGGTATTTACGTGCCTATCAGTCCTATGTACTCATCGTCCCTTTGTTCACCGCGAGTGGCCTAGTTACCAGCCAACGACTCTCTGATATAGTTGAGAAGAGGCGGTCCAATCTTGGTGGCGAGGAACTGATCACCAGCAATGCTAGGGTGGACACCGTCACGCAGGTCGGAAGTCTTGTAGCCGGTGTTGCAGTCAGCAATGACGATGGGGCTCTCGGTGGTGTTGAGGCCAGCAGCCCAGGCGGGGATGCGGGCGTTGAGGGCCTGGATACCCGAGTTGGAGCCAACGCCGAGGGGGATGACAAGATCGACCTATGCTGTTAGTTTTCCCTTTTCTCAAAAATTCAGCGTCAAACATACAATTATCTTCATCTTGGGGTTCGCCGCCCTCATGATCTGAACCATCTTGGTGTAGGCAGCAATGATATCATTGGTGCTTCTTCCCCTGAACACATCGTTGGTGCCAAGCATGAACTGGACGATATCGGCCGGTGTGCTCCGGAGCCAGTTGGCGAGGTAATTGTTGGCGATATCAATCGCGAGCCAGCCGGAATGACCCTCGTGGCGCTGGTCCCAGTTCGTGGTCGTAGGACGGCAGCCCTGGGGGTTGGAATTCTGAGAACCAACGTATTGGACCTGGTTGGCGAAGCCGGCCGCAGCGATCTGATCCCAGACGAAGGCGCGCCAGCAGGCGATTTCGGTGATGGAGTCACCAAGAGGCACTGTTTTTGTTAGTCAAAAAGGGAGGGGGAAAATAGGGGTAAAAGGGGGGTCCGCACTGATGCGAAGCTTTTGCTGACGCTCGACCAGCTGAACAGGGGAGGCAGCAGCCAACCCGGCGAGGGCAATGGTGAGGAGGTTGTAGAGTTGCATCTTGAAGCTTTGCAGTGCCTGTTTGAGTAGATGATCGTAATGAATCGGTGCTAACAAAGCCAGGAGATCAGCCTTCTTATCACCCTCCCAAAGCTCGTGCCCAGAGTCTTGCGTGGCTCGATGCAACCGAAGAGAACTGTCAATCTGCGTGGAAGGTTCTCCTGCGCAAGTCTTCATCAGCCCGGGGAATCCGCTTAAAACGGTTCATTATGGTTCTGGTTTCTGGAACGCCCCAATAACCGGTAGTTCGTCGTGGGGTACAAGCATAGTGGTGCATTCCAATCCCCCGGACGCAACGTTATTGCCATGAACGCCAACCACAGCAGCTGATCGATATACGTCTGTCATCTATCTCTCGTATGGATGAAGGGAAGGTTTTATACATCTGAGGCCCTCTGAGCAAGGACCAGGACTGACTACAAGCGTCAGGGAAAGATTGGGGCGCTTGCTAACCCGCGCAACAAGAGGCTGAGACTTTTTTACACTTGGGTCGTCAGGTGGCCCCTGTCTTGCACCTGCGCTCTGATTGGGATGATGTTTGGTATACCCGGGAATGATAGATTGCCCGTGCGGAGACGGAAGTGCTTGGTTTCATCTACGGTTAATTTACCCCGTGCCTCGGGTCTAAAGACGGGATATCGAGCAGGTTGGAGTGGGTCAAGGCGGTGCAGAGGGCACGGATTTCGACGTTTCGGTCTTCGAAAACCGGCGGAAGAGAAGAAGGTATTCCCATCCCAGAGCGGAGAGGGTGTCCGCTGTTGGTGAGAGCTCCACTGACGTTATATTGATATGGTTTCGCTTCGTGGGCCGACGCAGAGTTCATCGGACATTTTCCACGTGGAGTATGATGGTGACATCGTATTCCTCAGTCTCAGCGCAAAGCTGTTGCATCTGCCTCAGCCTTGAGCTGCGAGCAGGTACCATTGTAGGATTCTGCATTTGCGCCTTTGGAATGTCTGTTCCAGTGAAAACCAAGTTTGGGACTCAAGACAACAACCAAGATCTCACCAGATGATGAGACAATCCAGCAATAATACTGTTACAGTGGGAGAGCTTGACAGTTGGAGCGCAGCACGTGGCTGTTCCATCTCACGGTACTTGAAGAGGGGCTTTCTGCACTGTTGAGTGCTTCTATGCGTCCAGAGCCTCTGAATCACACTTCCTGTCGTCCGGACCCACAGTGATGAGTCCTTATATGCACCGTTGTAGGCGAGCGAATGAGGCAACTAAGACCGGTGATGTTGAGACCGAGGGTTAGCTTTACACCGAGATGCTTTGAAGAGGCACTGGGCATGGGAACTGGTGTAGAAACACTACAATGACGGGGTATGGTCTCGTTAGCTTTGGTTGTTTGAGAATGGAAATGCTTGACCAAGGTAGAAGCTCCAGTGCTTCTTCACCGTATGCTCGGGTCTTGCGGTATCTGTTAGTCGAAGAATGTTCAAGATGACCGGAAACTACCCCTTGAGATTACGATGAATTCGAGAAGCTGTTCGCGATGTAGGCAATGAGCCAGGCTCTCCGACCTCGGCGTTCTAACAACAAATCCGTCTTTATGATATCCTTCCGTCCGAAATACGCGTATCTCCGTGCTGTCTTGACATGAGGAAGCCTTTGTAGACTCAGGCTGTTTGCTAACCGAAAGCGAGTCTTGTTCCTTTCCAGTGTGAGTGGGACACGAAAAGGTCTGAAACCTATCAACAAACGCTTCTTGAACCTCGCCCAAGGATATCCTAGATAGGTATTCTATCCCTGGCAGAGTCTCTGAAGTATGTGTTCAAAAGGCTGCTCTTATAGAGCGCTGCAGAAATATCCAAGGGAAGTCATAGCATAAAGTAAGTACCTGCTCTGAATATTCTGAAATTCTGTCTCGGAGCCAGATCCAGACAGTCTCGTCTGTTCTGCCCAAGTCTCCACACACCAAAGAAAAATGGCCAGACAATGTCAAAAATTAGCCCGTTGCCCTGACAGCCAACAAAAGACCTCTCCAGACTCGGAGCAACACCCTGGATCGAGCAAAAATGCTGCCACCATCATCAGATGGTTGGAACGTAATCGACTCCGGTACGGGGAATCGAACCCCGAGCTTCGCGGTGAAAACGCGATATGTTAACCGTTACACTATACCGGACTGCTTTGATGAAGACTAAGTGAGGGATTTGCTTTGATGTGTCAAAGAGGCGCAGCTTTGTGGGGACGTTGGGCGTTGGTTGGGCTGGCGCGAGTCAGGCTTCACCACCATCCAGAAGAGGATCACCAGTGACGAGTCAAAGTGGGGCTTGGCTGCAAGGACAAATGTCTGTGGGTGGGTGGCTTGGCATGTGAACTTGGGAGAGCCACAAAAGCTTTTGCAGACTCTGGGATGCAGTTTCTGGTGGAAAGGGAACTTGAAGTGTTTGGGTCAGGTCAAAACCAATCTGCTATGAATTGTTTCCTCCACAAAGACATTTTACCTGTTCAGAATGAGTGTGTCGTTTGGTCTGCGGAAAATTCTTGTTGGGTTAGTTGTCTCAGGGTGTGGGGGCTATCCACCGGGTTAGGGTTATATCAGCGTAAGTTCGTCTACGAGACATCCAACTTCCATTACATCCCAGGTTAATGGTTCTGCAACCCCTGAAAGCCTAGAGAGTGTATGACATTGTTTTTTGAGGGTCACTTGAAATAACGATGTTCACAATTGACCCTCCAACAATGGGTTATCGTCCCCGTGTATTTTGCTTTGCGTCCGGCTAGTCACCGCTAGATCAGTCCCTCTACTCAAACTTGTCAACTCGATGCTTCAGTCTAAAAGCCAGTAGAGCTGGAAGCTGCGTAAAGTTTGTGCTCGACTCTACTCTCCTCTCATCAAGATCATCCTCGGTAAAAGCTGGCTCTTCGATTGCATCCATGACAAGCTTCCCATCCTTGAGAAAGATAGACAGAAGCTCATGAATGGGGCGATGGTAGTACGTCTGTTTGACTGGCTGATTCGGGCAAGCAATTCCTTTTGCCGGCGCAACATCGAGATACTCTGTGATGACTTTTGACCGCGTCGTCACTTGCTCACCGGTGGCGGGGTCGAATGAGATGGAGATCGACTTGGTTGCGTTGGAGGTGAAAAAGACGGGATGAAGAACAGTGGCGACGAATCTATGGAGAGGCATTAGTTCAAGAACGGAAGGTCCAGCACGAATGCATTACATACACTCCACCAGGATTAAGAAGTCGGGGCAGGGCAGCTGCGAGAACATCCAGTCTTTCGATATCCATGAGAGCCATGTTTATGACAATGACATCAAAGAGTCTTCCGTGCCAATGAAATTCTTCGAGGGCTCTTATGTCCTGCTCTGAAGTAACGTCGGTTCTGTGGCATGTAAACCTCTTGGGATCACACCCTCCGGAGGCAAAGTTGCGCTTAGCGATTTCCAGCATTTCGCCGCTGGCATCTGTTGCCAGGACCCAGCCCGCTCCTCGATCAAGCATCCAGCGGGCAACCACTCCATTGCCAGTCGCTAAGTCTAAGCATCTCACATCACGGTGAAGATGCTTAGCAAGAAAGCGGTGGAGGCAGGGAGCCTGGAGACGGTGGAAGTATTTGTTGCCTCCGGGGGTGATGGCTTCATCCCAAAAAGATGCAATGCTGTCCCAGGCTTGAACTGGGGTTGGCTCTGAGAGCTTGGACATATTGTGTTTGTGCTGTGGTAGGTCTCGAGAAATTTGGGGGATTAATAGTAGGCCGATGCAGTGTGGAAACTTTCTTAACTCTACAGCTTGTACGGGGTAAATGATAATGAATACTTGCCAGGCTGTGCTAACGGACTTCAGTGACTCACGTTTCTACCGGTACATGCATGAGACAAACATCGAGCATCATCATTGGCTTATACTTTTAAGAGTATCCATTGCACTGCTTATGTCCGTTTGTAAGATGGACAAAAGACATGCCGAAGATCTTCTGAAGGTCAATGCCCAGTTCCAACTTCAAGTCTCGTGATATGTGGGGCGTGTTGGTGATCGAGGCATGAGTTGCCTTGAGGTCGGCCACTTCAAACTTGATTGGTTAAGGGGATTCGATATCATAATCAGTGGGACCAACATTGTCGACAAGCCTATAAGAGCCATTTCTCCCCGCTCACAGTTTGCTTCCCTACCTACCTACCTGAGGTACTTCTCACTTCTCCTCATATCGCCGCCATCGCATCTGAAATCATCATGCTCGGCCACCTCCCCGTGGAACTTCTGCATGACATAATTAGATGCCTCTTATTGGAAGACGTCAAATCGTTGTCCAGTGTGTCTAAGCTGTTCCACTCAGTATGTGCACCGAAACTCTGGAAATCGATCCGCATCGATATACCTCGTGTTAAGCGTAAGCGATGCATCTTGGACATCGACCGCGTTGCTCAGTGCGCATCGGCTCTCCAAAGTGCCACTCCCGCGTTGCGCAACGCCAAACACCTCACCTTTAGTCGGGATTTGCGATGGTCAGCGTGGCAAGCTTTGCATGTGGACACAAAACCTGAAGAAGAGATTGGAGAGAAAGCAAATGAAGTGGAACCCGAAAAGATACCCAATGTGCCTTGCTTGCACGTCCAACCTCATGACGGAGCAGACTCGATTGGACAAGAAAAGGGGGTGATTGACGGAGCTCTTGTCGAAAGAGACCAACTGCCAGTTGATGATCTTTCTCGTCTTTGTCAAATGGCGGACTCTGTCCTTGAGCGCATCCCTACCGGTCAATTAGATGGCTTCAGCTGGGACCTTGCTACATGTATCTCCAGCAGTGTTCTGGATACCCTACATGCTAGGCAACCCCAACTGAGGTATCTCCGGCTCATCACAGATGGGGGGTGCTTGGATTCACACAAAGAAATCCCAATAGCTTTTCGTCATCTGACCCACATCAGCTGGCATCAGCCCCCCAATGTCTTGCTTGGCTCATTGGGAGAGTGTTTGAAGAGGAACCGAGAGCATCTCACCGAGCTGGAAGTCACATTGGCATACCCCTGTGTCACGGAGGATGACATGGATGTCGACCCTGATCATGGCAACCTTGACACGCCGTGGGATTGGCTTGATACCACTTTGACACCTTTCAGTCGGGTCCTTCCAGAGACACGGCCTCTGTTCCCAGTGTTAACGGTCCTATCACTAAACAATGTCTCCCTTGGCGGACAGATGAAAGAGGCCATTGATATCACGACGGTAAAGACTCTTACGATACGCAATTGCCACTTGTGGGAACGACTTCTAGAACGATCCGTGGCCACAACAACTCCATTGTGTCTTGAGCAGTTCGAGATTCAATCACACGAGGACGATGAAGAAAACCAAGAAGAAGAAATCATCCTGTTTCTATCATCTTTCCGAGGATTGAAAGAGCTGTTTCTCGGGTTCACCAAGGCCGTCATACCGTGCAGTCTTCCATCCCCAACTAGGCTTGATCCATCAACAATGATTCCTTTATGGGATGCTATTGCCCACCATCATGCCACCTTGAAAAAACTGGTCGTGCACCAACGCGGAGATCGCCCAGGGCCAGGTTATCGCTCAAGAAGGGCCGACCCTATTCATGATGGCTGTCATTTTGACATCCCAGAGTCAGAGAGAGACAGGTGGAAGATCTCTCCTACTTTCCATCCCATGTCACTGCTTGATCTTGAGTGTCTCGGCTTTCCGTATGATACAAACGAGCATTTTGAGTCATTAGTGAGTAGCCTGCTAGTAATTCCTGTCGTTGATCACCTCTGATCTAACATATTTTCATCATCTATGCAGAAAGAGATACTGGGGCCTTTCGCCTTGAAGTCCACTCTCAAAATCTTGCATTTTAGGCAAACTGGGTCCCACCTCAAAGCCAGAGGATCACGGGCACTTGAATATCCCCAAAAGACATCAGGTATTGGTTCCAGTTCTAGGATTCGTTCCACGTTTAGGTTTGACAAATACTTGGCTGTCGTGCCCCCTGACGAACTTGAAAAAATGGTCCTGCCTTCTTTCGCTAGGCATCTAGATTGGATATTCGGACCACGGGGCATCTCTTCTCTGGAAGTTGTGGCATTCGGGGATTTCGCTCACGGTCGAAACGGTTGGGCAATGCACAATCTATTCGTCTGCCGCCAACCAGGAAAGAGGTACCGCGTCTTTGACGCCAGGGATAAAATCAATAGACACGAGTGGATCGACACGGCGCACAAGTATAAGAGCTTTCTCGAGTCTTGTCCTATTGGGCCTCTGGTCGACAGTCTCGAGGATCGTACGCTGAAATGGTGGAGGTTCTAGAGCGTCATGACTCGGAACGATAGCTTACAGTCTAGGACCAGGGGGTTTACTAAACGAAACACAACGAAGTCGACACAAACATTATAATAGCTTGCTACGTGCAAGACTGCAGCAATAGCCTATAGCAGGTGCCAACATCTGCTCAGTCTTCCATAGTATAGTGGTCAGTATGTGAGCTTGTCACCCAACAACGCTCGAGACCCGGGTTCAATTCCCGGTGGGAGAGTCCTATGATCTGATTCATTTTTGTGATCTTTTTGAAAAATATGGCTTTGCAAACTTCCATGTCTTTGAACAAACGCTCGTCATCAACTTCATAACTTCATCACTGTTGAGTACCACCTTCTTATTTCCGCGTCGTGTTTCTGATTCCGTCGTAGGCATCACTGTGATATTGCCCTATCCACCATGCCAACTGGTCAACAACCCCATCCACTAACCCATCCAGCTCGGCGTTCGCTTCCCAGTTCAGCCCAACCAAGTCGCTGCAGTGAGTCCCCCCTTTCACCAACCTCACCTGCAGCCCATCCTTTTCCATTTCGGTCACTAGACCACCAGGTCGGAACGTGCTGCTCAGCGTCGCATCCCTCCATGGATCATACTGCCCGTTTGTATTCATCGTTCTCGTCACGTTCGACGTCAAGTCCCAGCCACCTGTTCTGACGTTGACATCGCCCGCTGTCTTGCCTTCCGCCAAGGTATAGGTCGTGTTTGGAAAAAATCGCGGGCACAGGGAAGCCCAGTACTCTGCTGTCACGTACTCGGAGATGACTCTTGGGTAGGACGATGACAGTGGCGGTGCGCTTTGCCACCACTCAAACGGTTCGTTGCAGAGAAGCCACCACCATTGTCTGTTTCCCCAGTTCTTTACTGACAAGTCGGTGAAGGCCAGAGAGGAAGCGTTCATGTTTTGGAGGCAGAGGGTGCTGTTTTCATCTTGCCATTCAGGGTAGCCGGACTTGGCACAGACTAGAGATATTGTTAGCTTCAATGCGACGTCTAGAAGAAATGGGAGACACACAACCAGGAACGACATCCTCCTTGATGTACCTCGCATACCCCTCCAACGCCTTCTCAAGCCCAACCCCGTCCTCTCCAGGAACGGTTGCATTGGGGTCCACTGGATACATCCCCTCGACATAATCGCAAAACCGATAAAACGGCGAGTACCCTATATTCTTCTCCGAGTAAAACTGCGTCGTCTGCAACGATGCCAAGCCCCAAGTCAACTCCCTGTCTTCTGTTAGCACACCATCCATCCAACCAACCCAGATAGCAACAAGAAACTCACGCAGCAAAATCCTCATCCTCCAACCCCCCCAACCCAAACTTTTCCTTCAGTCCCTCCTTCTCCCCCTCCGTCCCACCCCCCAAAACCTCATCCGCAAATACCACCACCCTCTCCACATCCCTCGTACAATTCTTCGGCATAGCCTCCAAAACCGGAACAAAATACTGCCAAAAATCCCCAATAGCCTCCACAACAGCACTACTCCCATAATAAGCAAAAAACGCCCTCTCCTTCCCTTCCTCCCCTTCTTTCTCCTCCAATCTACTCAGCCAAGTCGCCAAACTCCCCGCATAACTCCCCCCAGTATAAATCCACGCCGGCCCCCCTTCCCCCGTCCCATTCCCGGCCCCTTTCAGGACATCCCACTCCCTCGCAAAATACTGCATATCCCTCAGCGCATTCTCCAGCGTCAAATGCCGCAAGTTCTCCTCTGTTAGCTCTTCAAAGGGGGATGACTCCCCGTAATAGCGATGTTCCACCACCACGACGGCACCCCCGACGGCTTGTGCTATGCGGCCTGGCAACCGCTGGTTGGAGAGGTAGGCTTCGTCAAAGTTGGAGGCGTCTTGTTCGCCGGGGTTGAAGAGGATGATTGGGGCGCCTGGGCCGGAGTACCATTCTGTTGAGTACCAGTATCGTTGGCCGAATGTGCCGAGGGAGGGGGAGGGGTGGGAGAGGAGCTGGGGGAAGAGGCCTGAGCCGTGGTGGGGGGAGGAGCGGCGGGTGTGGGAGGGGTTGTAGGGGCCTAGGTCGACTTTGGGAGGGATGAGGGGGTGGGGGGTGGAGGGGTGGGAGAGGGTGAAGGGGAGGAGGGAGAGGAAGGTGGTGGTGATAGTTGGGGGTTTCATTATGTGTTGAGAATAGAAGGAGAGACGATAGCGAGGGAAAAGAGAGGGACTGGGGAAAGAAGGCGGTGGTGGTGATGTGGGAGCTCGGGAACTATCAAAGGTGCAGCTTGACCAGCTTTTACCTATTGGTCATGAATAAGCATGCATACTTTTTGATCTACAGCATCAGGGGTTTAGGCCAGGATACACAATGGATCGACAGGTCCTGCTGGGGCGAATGGCAACAACACCGGATCCGTCAGCTTCCACTTGTGCAGGTTGGGAACCCACAAAGGACACCCACTGATATGCAGCTCGCCATCGTCATGGACTATCTGCCGCCGCCAAATCAGCAAGCAAAAGCCGTGCATTGACAGCCGCCATTGGTGGTTGGGTGCCTACATGCAGAAGAGGTCGAGGGCAGTGTAACCAGGGCAAAGAGGATGATCCCAGCCCATCTCCCGAACCACCCGGTTCTGCCAGCGGAAAGGTGCCTGACAAGCTCAATGCTGTACCTGATTTTTGTGGAGGAAGTGCCGGGTAGGTGCAGCGTGCAGTAAGCCACTGCGTTTCAAAGCTGCCATTGCTATCGATACCGGATGTAAGTTGTCTCGGCCTTCGGGAGCGGCCAAGGGCAACGTGGTGGTGAAAATCTGGGACGGACTGTGGGATTCGGGGAATATATTGGGCGGGGTTGTCGTCAGCAACCCGCCCAAGAACGCCTCACTTGGGACAGTTCATTGGATGAGATGTTGTTTACAGAAGATCAGCCTGCGGAAAATGTCGATGAAACGTTGAGGTTGGCAGTGGTTGGTGGGGTTCGTCCGATCATTGTTTTCGCCAGAGCTGTGTCTGCCCACAAAACATTGGAAGGCGGTTTGTGTGAAGATTCTTCAGTTGCCAAGAGACGCTTCTGCAGGAACCGAGTTATCGGAACCACGTCATCCAGACATCAGATCTCTCCAACTCCTAGCCATTCCCTTTCACTCCTTTTTACCCGAATGTGGTCATCTTTGAAGATGTTAAAAGACAAAGAATTGTGGTGGCACAAAGCACAGACCAGCTCACCCCTCGCGGTTTTCGGCCCGAAAAGCCACCGGCGAATGATGCATAATTCCCGCATATTTCCACTGGCACACAATTGCAGAATCCGCCTTTGCCCTGCAACAAATTCAAATCCCCTTGTGGTGTAGTTGGCTATCACGTTCGGCTGTAAAGGAATTTATTGATACCGAAAGGTCACCGGCTCGATTCCGGTCGAGGGGACACTTATCTTTTACATTTTTGCCAACAGCAAGCATTTCGTTTCTGTTCTTTTTTTGTTTCAGTCTCCCATCATGTCCGGCGTTTCTCTCGTTTCCTTGCAGTCGAGGCTTGATCAAGACAAAAAAAAGAGTTAAAACATTCTGGTATCATTATAGCACGCGTATTTCTCCGCCCATTATATGCCGTCAAAACCCCGTTGAACACCCCCTGACTCCAAGTAAACAACCCAAACCAAACCATCACACTCCCTAAACACCCCCCAAAGCATGCAAACACTCCACGCTCCTATCCGTCCTCCTCGCATCCGTGACATTATACCCACTAACACTAATCCTCACATACAACCCCCTCTCAATCCCACCATTCGCCACCCTCACCGTCGGCGTCTCACTCCCGCTCAGCGTATCCACCATCTTAAACCCGCACTTTGCCACCATCGGCACGACAGCATCGACAAACACCTTTGGCTCCTTTTTCGTCCTGTCCTCTATGTGGCACTCCTTGCTGCATTTATTTCCGCATGAGCTGCCTGAGCAGGACCACCGGCACTTTTGCTTGCATTTTTGGATTTGGTAGCACTCGGAGAACCAGCCGTGGATGGTGCCGGTGATGGTTTTTTGAGTGGGGGAGGGGGAGGAGGTGATGAAGTGTTGGGTCCAGGGTTGGTCGCGGATGCAGATGGAGGCGGAGGCGCCTGAGGTGGTGATGGTGAGGGCTGCGCCGATGAGGGTTGAGAGGCGGGGGCCGGAGGATGAGGAGCGGGAGGAGGCCCGGGAGGAACTGCGGCGGGGGAGGTCGAAGGTGGGAGGGGTAGGGATGCGTTGGGCGCTGTGGGTGGATGAGGCTCTTGAGGAGCAGGATGAACGAGAGGAGGAGCGGGAGTGGGAGACGATGGGGACTGCTGCGACTGCTCCGTGGGGGGCCAGGTTTGTTGGTTCACATGTAGTTGGGGCGGTGGTGGTCGTGATCTTGTCGGTGTGCTCCGTCTTTGTCTTCTCGGGTTTCTCTTTCTTGGGCAGCTTCCATGTTGCTGGCCGCTTGATGGAAAACGGAGCTGGGGTTTGGTCATACGTCGACCATGGTTTGGGAGTCTCTTTTGGCTTGGCGAACTTGCGCCAGAGAAAGTAGACCAGAAAGCCGACAGCCAACCCGCCTACAATGGCAACGGTGATGACGGCGTACCGCTTGCGATAGTGATTCTTCAGGTCCTCGAGCGCATCACCCATGATGACCTTGCTGACAGCCTTCAGACACTCCTTTGGGTACCGGTCCTCGACAGCCCAATTCCACATCTTGTTCGCATCGCAGATAACGCCCTTGACATCAACACGGGTGGTGAGCTGGCATGCGTTGTACGCAAAGTTGGGGTCATCGCAACTGGTGCAACCCAAGTAACAACCATCATATGCGTCAGTCCTCGCCAGTCGGATCCATTTGGCCTCATCATTGTCCACCGCAGCGTTCGCAACCAGATTCTGAACATATGCGACGACGGCATAGGTCCCCCCTCCCATTATGGCGGCGCCGACCAAGAGCGCAATCGGCAGTCCCAACTTGGGCAGTATCGACTCCTCTTCCTCCTCGACATCGTGGGCGTTGTCCGCGTTTTCTCTGGCCTGAGTGTCTTCATCGCGGTCCGAGTCGGAGGATGGGTCGCCGGCAATAAACGGGTTCCCGGGGTGGGGCTCCTGCTCGTCAGTGGAGCCCTTCACTTTGTCGATGATGTCCATTTCTGTTTGCCGCCAAATGACGCCAAAAATGGACGGATCGTGAACAAAACAAACCGACCTTCCGCACCAAAACTGAGCGAGAGGACGACAGAAATACCACAAAAAAAGTGGCCAAAACGACGGTGAGGCAGCCCCGAAACCTCGCATGCGACTACCGACGGCGAAATGGTTCTCGACCAGTCCGGGGATTTTCAGCTCGAACTGGGCTAACGCGGGCGCCACCAAATTTGTGGATGCTTGGTGCGGTCTTGGATCGCTTATTTCCAGTACCTGACCAATGATGACCCTTACCAGCATCTCAACGGCCTGTCCCAGAAGTCGCTTGGCTCTTTCTGATTTGGGGCACCAGGATGCAGAGGGAGGCTTTGGGATCTTAGGCCGGAACAAGCCGTGAATTCACCGACCTCATGGTGGGATGGAGCTTTTCATTACGCAGCAGCTCTTCCATCATCATGTTAGTTCACCAGTGATATGTTGGTCACGAAGGGCCTCAACACTGCTTTAAAAAAAACTTCCAGTTGGTGAGACCAACAGGTAATAATCACGTGAGGGGCGGGCCCTGGTGAGTCTCCGTTGGCCCTCATCCGGCTCGAACCAACAGCACTTGATGAAATCTTTTGCTGGGCAACATGGAAATTCACCTTGCACTTCCAACGTCATCCTCATCATGTCAACTCGATGTCCGCTTTGTACAGAGCTCTCCATCCAACACCTGTTTGAACTGACGAAACAGGAGGTTGACTTTCATGACTTCCCGTCTTCAGCATATTACAAGCATCACAAGAGTTTCAACGACCTTGAACAGTCAGCGATAAACGGCTGCGACCTTTGTCAGCTAATCCTCCACGCCTTCAAACAAAATCCCGTCGAAGAAGACCAATACTTCGGGCTCAGCAGCCAGGATGAGACCATGTCGATGTACGAGAAAGCAAAAAGCCTGGAGCAGTCGGATGTCAAGATTGCTCTCACCAGCACGTATCCATATCGTGATAATTCATCATCAATCACCATTATGGACACTCTTGCTGTGCAGGTTGGCGGTTTAATGAATATCGACTATGGCGATGACGATGTGATACAGCTTCACTACGAGATACCTATCATGCCACTGAGGTTGGTGGTACCCCGGGATCAGCCAATAACTCTGAAGAATGTACGGATTGGAATTTCCGAGCTCGACAGCGATCTTGGCTCACAAGAGAACTTTGAGATCGCGAGGTCGTGGTTACAAGAATGTCAGCAATGTCACAGATGCTGCCAGGATAACAAGGTCCCAACCCTTCCGACAAGAGTAGTCGATGTAGGGACTCCAGATAACGACTTCATAACACTCAGAGTTGTCCATTCGCACGGGTCTCAAGCTCCGTTTGTAGCGCTGAGCCACTGCTGGGGCGGGAGAATCGAGCCTGTCCTGACCACCAAAACACTGGATACGTTTACGACATCGCTCTCGTTCGACAGCCTTCCGGCAAACTTCCGAGACGCAATAACAATAACGCGAAAGCTGGGCATACAGTACCTATGGATTGACTCACTCTGCATCATGCAAGATTCCAGACAGGATTGGGAAGTCGAGTCGAAAAAGATGGCTCAGATCTACGGATCCTCTACCTTTACAATATCAGCGTTTGTATCCGAGCGCAGTACCGCAGGAATTCTCAACCCAGCCCCAACCACGGGGCCACCACCCATGTCGGTCCCTCTCACGATGCTATCGGAACAGGGTGAAGCTAGAAAGTTGAAACTGGAATGGAGGCATCCTAATGACCGCGAGGATTTGAGGAGGCTAGATATGGCCTGCGTTCTGAACTCAAGAGGCTGGACATTTCAGGAGTTTCTACTCTCGCGCCGCCACCTTATCTACGGAAGACATCAGATATACTGGAGATGCCGCGCTGGCCAGGAATCGGCTGAGGCTGGCATCCTGCCTGAAGGGGACAAGAGAGCTCACTCGGTCTTTGACGACATAACTGCGGTGCTCGACGCCAGTAACGCCTCCGACCTCTCGGCAAAGTCATTGAAAAGAAAAGACCTCTTTCGGGAGTACTACTCGCTTGTGGGAGAATACTCAAACAGGACCCTCACATTTGGGAGCGACAAGCTTCCAGCCCTGTCCGGCATCACACAAAGACTTCACGCCAGTCTGGGGGCGAGATATCTCGCCGGTCTTTGGAGCAGTGACGTTAGGAATGGGCTTCTTTGGAAGGAAGAGACGCAAATTGCCCGCCACGTCCAACCTTATCGAGCGCCGTCATGGTCTTGGGCAGTAACAGACGATACAATTCAGTGGGACGGCTACACGACGGACTACGGGCAAGGTCCATATGATCTGGAGTTGGTCGAAGCCAACGTTGAGCCAAAGAATCCCTCCAATCCTTTTGGTGAAATCATGGACGCTCGTCTAGTCCTGCGGGGCCGTACGAAGAAATTATACCGGAGTGAGCAAGTCTTCCCCAAGTCTTACTTCCCTGGCCCCAACCACGAACCCAGCATAGGTGACGGCTCTTGGGATGAGCCGGTCGACGGGTGCTCCCGAAGGAGAAATCTTGACGTTACCACTGCGCTGCTTTATATCCACGACGTGGATGATGTGGGGGATGATGCTATTATGTCTGTGTGGAGACAGTATGACTGGGTGGAAGCTACCATTGAAGAAACGGAAATCCAACCGGCGTGTTTTGATCAAAAGAACGAGTATCTGGCACTCCTGGTTAGAATAAGCTCTAAAGAGAACCCGTTCAAAAAAGATGGCACTGTGACATATAAACAGGACGACGCGAGACTCATGTGTCTGGCTCTTCGTCGTGTTGTTGGCAGGGAAGATGAGGTGTATGAGCGGGTGGGAATGCTGTGGGTTCGTGCAGATCAATGGGATGTGGGATGGATTGAGAAGTGGGAATTGCAGACAACCACTCTGGTGTAGAGCACAGTCATATTAATCTCCGCCAGGAAGAACCCGCTTCCACCTGCTGACCGGTCCATGGCACAGGTGGCTGGGGCATCGACCAAGGCCAACCATCAGAGGAGCAGGAAAACCGCGTGCGGTTCATAGTTGGGAGATGATGAGATGAGGTATTGCTTGGGAGAATAAGTGAAATTCTTCAATTGCTACACTCTAGCCTACAATATTCTCTTAGCCTAGCAGATCTGTTGCCCCCCCATGTCGCCAAGCAGCTCGCACAGCTCTGACGAATTACTTCTCAGGATCTACATCCCTCACATTGCCATCTTGGCCCTTTTCTCCTGCTGTGCTTGATACACCGATGCGTTCGGAGTCGCCAGAGTGGCTGTCTGTCCTGTTGAGCGGTCTTCCAACAGCATCGTGAGTGGCGTCCCACTCTGCCAGTTGTTCGACAGGTACTTTGATCACCTTGTGACTTTGCGCTCCGTCTTCCAGCGTCAGAACCTCCTGCCGGATGCGGTACCCTCTCAACTTGGGGAGGAGCCAGATCCAGGCGTAGTAGTAGATGCCGCAACCGAGCAAACTTTTTCCGGCCCATGTCAGCCTTTCGTTTGTCAATCAAGTGAGGAGAGCAACGGAGGAGAACTTACATCCCAGTCCCCGTAACAACATAAGTCGCATACCAAAAGCTCACATTTCCCGCGTATGGTCCGCCCTCGGGAGGGTACCAAGGCATCACAAGCAAATACGCATACACCAGGATATTAAACACCACCACTACAGTCCACGCTTTAAACTCGCCCCTTCCCAACCCGAGCTTCTTCCTCCTGTATCGGACGATGAAAAGTCCTATGCCAACCAAGATGTGAAACAGCGAAGAAGGGTAAACCTGCAAGTCAACCACGAAATTGAACGCGTCCCCTGCCGGCGGGGCCAAGATCATGATCACTGTCATGAACCACTTCACAAAGTAAGGCCCGATCGGTGTACCGAACGGTCGTGTGGTCGCCCAGAATCTAGGAAACGGCAACACGCCCTGGCGACCGCATTCGCGGATCATGCGGGAGGAGCCGATGAGGACGGTGACGAGATTGCCGAAGGAGGAGAGGGCGATGAGAAAGTTGAGTCCGCGAACTGCGTTTGAGGAGCCAAAGACTGCGGTGAAGAATAACGAGGCGGTGATTTCTTTTGCGGCGCGGAGGTCGGGGAGGGGGACGGAGGCGAAGTAAGCTACGTTGGCGAGGTTGTAGAGGACGGCGACAAGGAAGACGGAGATGAAGGTGTTGCGGCGGAGGGTTTTGATGGGATTTTTTACCTCGTTGACGACGTTGAAGGCGTTGTCGAAGCCGGTGTAGGAGAAAATGATGCGGTAGAGGGCGTTGTTTAGGCCGTAGGGGGTAGGAGGGAGGCCGTCAAATGCGTTGCGGAAGTTGGAGTGGGGGTCGGGGATGGAGGAGATGTTGCCTCCTAGGACGACAAGCCCGGCGATGGCGATGAAGATGAGGGTGAGGGTTTTGACAATGCCGATTCCGTTGGAGAAGGCGTAGGAGGCTTTGGTGTGAAAGACTACGGCTAGGAAGGCAACGGTGTACGCGGCAATGGCTACGCCTTTGAGTTCCCAAGGGGAGGGGGTGTGGCCGTTTATTCGGAAGAGGTATTGCGCGCAGACGATGGAGTTGCCGCTGCTGAAGGAAAGGACAACGTTGAGGAAGGCGAAGGCTGTTGGGAAGAGCCATCGGGGACGGGGGTAGGCTTGCTCGAGGTAGACGACTTCGCTGCCGGAACGGTTGGGGAAGTAGGAGGCGAATTCGAGGAGGACGGAGAGGGTGGAGATGGAGGTGAAGAAGCCGAGGGTCCAGTAGATCATGCTCAGCCCGACTGAGCCAGTCCCTCTAAGAATGGCGGAGGCTGTCTGCTGTCAGTGTCTCTCCAAAACCGGCGGCTAGGGGCTACTAACGGGTAGAGTAAACACCAGTCCCAATCATCTTGCTGACATTGAGGAAGATAATGGTGATTGGACCGACAGAGTACCCCAGTGGCGAGCGACTCTCCACTGGGGCTCCTGTGGCCTCCTGGTATGACGGCTGGGAGTCATTGCCTCCTTTCTCCAGCGTGTATTTGAGGCTACCGTCTGACACCTCGGCGCTGTTGACTCGGGTCAGTGCCGGCACATCCTGTGTCGTTGGCTCATCGTTGTCGTCCCGCGACCGAAAGGGTCGACGCCAGTTGAAAGACATAGTCTTCTGCCCGACAATGCGCTGTTACTCTTATTTGCTTGCAACTTCGACCGAAATCTGCAGTGTCAACAACAAAAGGTCAAGAAGCGGGGAGTCGAGAAGAGATGACGTGCCGTGGAAGCACGACTTTATCTACCCGTCTGCTCGTGAGACAATCCACGTCGTACTGCAGTTCATTTAGATGGGGATGGAGCAACCTTAAGTGGTGGACTGTTCCAGTCGAGCAGCTTGGTGAGACATTCCGCATTCTTCACACGTGTATGCGAGCGTCAGATACCTGGCTCATGGCATCACTTTGTATTGCAGCTTGTGTTCTCGAATGTTGCGTCGAGCAGTGATAACTTCCTCCGTGCGACTTTCCTTATCGGTCCCTTGTTTGTGTCGTGGTATTATCTCCCGACTTGGATGGTACCCGTTGCAGTGCGAGCTTCTGTTGCGGTTTTCCCGGCCTTGGCTCTCTGGCCATGGTAGTTGGACGGCAGATCATCCGTCCAGAACTTGACAGTTTTTTTCGCCGAGCAAAACCGACGGGACTTTGCCTGCCAATACGGGCAGGAGAATTGCGATTGCAATTTTGCGGAGCTGTCTGGATGGCTGTCGCTCATTGTTGGCGAGGATAACGCCATCGGGTGAGCTCGCATTTCAGTGGTAGGATAAAACCTGGGGACCCTATATCTGACGGGAGGAAGCGGGGTGGGAAAAAATGCAGCATGGTAGGACGGGGATATCAGAGAGCTGAACAGCATCTTGTAGAATCTGGTCTGTAGTTGCAACCTGCATACCTATGGTGGCTGATATTCATCGACTAAAAAGCTTGCCAGCGCCTCTTCCGCCATCTTGCGTGCGCATGGTACCGTATTGGTTTGAAGCGTCTGCTTTGGGTTGCTCTTTCGTGGGGGGTTCTGTCATGGACAGTGAACGGTGCCAATTGTGCTGATATTGGATGCCCAACCAGCTGTGATTTTTGCACCCCGGGTCGGCGGTTGGTACTACCTGCCAGATTAGGCATTCATCTTCCATCGCTCGTCATTATGCTTGCCAAAGATGTGATCTTTCGTGATGCCCACTTCCATTCTTGATCCTACCGATACTAAAGCGACTGAAGACCTGCTATTGTGGCTTGATGCCGAAAGTTGATGCCTCTGTTGCCAAAGGCCTCACGAGGGAACCAACATGCGCTGACTTGCTTGGACAAGTCTATGCCACCCTTTTGCCACCAGACCCTTCCCACCTGGATTATTATCCCTGCCGGTCGCAATCGGTGGCTCAAGAGGAAAGACGGTATTTTCAGGCTTGACGTCCTTGTACACCCTATCCCACTTGTTCCTCAGAGGTTCAGGTATCTCCCAAGCATACTCTGGATCACGGAGCCAGATCCGAATCAGATGACGTCTGTGTTTGTTAGCATCATTGTGAATACTCGGTCAAAAGATCAACTTACTGTTTCTCTTTAGAATCCTGAAAGCTTGCACGGCCGTGAAACAAGCCGAAATTGTTGATGTACTGGATGTCTCCCTGGCGAAAGTCAAGAGAGAGCGCATACTTCTCCGCTGTGAAGTGCAGCGCATCCAAAGCCTCGGCTTGTGCTTCGGTGAGGGGTGGGATGTTGGCTGAGCGAGGGAGGCCCAAGTATCCGGTAAAGGTTCGTCGTGAATAATGGAGAATCACACGTTCTGGGGTGGTATCTTTGGCCGGCTCGTGGTACAGTAACGGAGCATGCCAGTAAGGGATATCTATCTTGCCGAATCTGGAGGACATTAGCTCCATGAAACAAGGAGTTAGAAGAGCGCAAACTCACGTATCCGCTGCCCAGTATTCTGACAGCGTGTGGATAAGATCGGGCCGAGTGGCAGCCAGCTCATTGTACACCTTCCAGCTGCTCGACAAGTAGCTCTCCCCTCCTCCAACACCCTCAGCGAGGCAAAGCAATGCAACAACGTCACCAATATCTGTATGAAAGGCTTGTTTAACATTGGTGTAGGCTGGAGCTCCGATCTTGCTGCCATCCACCACTGAGGTCATGTCTTTCACGTGGGCCAGAGCAACATCAACTCCGGTATCCAGAAAGGATTGTCGACCACGGACAGGTGCAATGTGACAGGAGATCCCGGCGTACATGATGATGTTTTCTTCTCGAGTGTGGCTCGCCACAGGAACACCGCGGATCACTTTGAACCCGTGGCCCATGTGTATCTCCTTGGAGATGTCTCGTAGAGTCTTGTGGAGATTGGGAAGCGGGAAGGTGTCTTGGTTGATGAATCCGAGTCCCAGGTTCTGAGCTTTGAAATGCCGGAGAGCTGATTCGATCTCGGTCAGGTCATCGGTCGTCAAGGTGTAGTTCCAGTCGTACTTCTCAGCAAGGTCTTTCCCATCCCAGACAAGATCATTTTGAATTTGCTGTGGAAAGCCACTTGGCAGGTCTTTTGGTAATTTTTCGGTCTGCAATCGACGCTGGGTTCTAGCAAGGTAATTGTCGTAGTCGAGGTTGTAGCTGATATCTGGCGGACCATGAGGTCCAGTTACAAGTGTTTTCGTCATCTCGCCTGGGATATTCAGTCTGAGAGAATTCCTAACGGTTGCAGACGACAGCAAGGTGGTTGCCTTTTCAGCTCCAGGAAGACTGTGGCGGAGGGCATGCGCCGAGAAGCAACTTCAGCTTTATCCCCTCATTTCCACGTCTGGAAAGCCAATCATCTCGGTTGGCCCCACATTTGACGTTTGCTCATGACTGCACGTTGTGTACAGCCTTACGACTACCCGAGCTAGCGACAATGCCAAGTAGGTACTTGGATATTCTGAGGATTCCAGGCTTCAGACCATGGAATACCAGCATGGAAGTTGCACTTAAGCGCCGACGTGGTCACTGTCGAGGCCACCACCCGCGCCTGTCCCTTCGCCGTACCCAATCCCTTCCAGCGTCACGATGGTCACTAGGTGTAGGGAGTCAACAAAAGCCCGCCTTTTCACCAGATTTACACTTGGGTTTGCTCTTAAGGTTGGTTTTCTTACTGTTTACTTTTACGCTGGACAACCAACAACAACACTGTATTATCAATTTTGTCAATCAATTTCCCTGCCTTTTGGCCTCATTTTTCGCCGGCAGTGACTTTACTAGGGCACCGTCCTACACTAAGACGTGGCGTACTGCGCGCTAAAATCTGTTAAATTGCCCGACTTTGGTTTTATCAATCTACTGAACGGTTGATTTTCTTCAAAAGTCATTGAGCCTCCTTTTGGTAGGTTTATTTCTGAAACTTTTGCTCTTCGCGCTCGTTTATTCTTTCAAATTGTACAATGGATTATCTATATATGGCACCCATATCTCCCAACTTGCAATCACCATTGACGGCGAGAAAAGGATAGTTTTTTTTATACGACTGAGTCTTTTGAGACGAGTGGATATGAATCAGACTACAGTGACGAACTAGGGGATGCCGAACTCCTTCGATTCCAGAAATCAAAACTGATCAAACCCGATGCGTCCCATCATCCGGAAGTTTTGAAGTGCCTTCTCCAAGCCGAATTCGAGTATTCCGTTGCGAGACAACTCACAGAGCATGAACTGAGATTTTGGAACGTACAGGAGTTGAACCAGACTCTGAGGCTCGTTGATGCCACGGTGGATGACATTCGGTTTCGCAGACTAAAGTCTTTCGAGGTTGTTTCATCGTTGCCGAGCAGGATAGGACGAGGAAGAGTCCATTTCAATCCATCATACTTTGTTAAATCAAAGTGGAAACAGATCCAAGAGTCAGCCGACACGCTGGGCGCCCTATGCGTTAACAAGGACGGCGACCTCCGCATTGTGCCTCCAGGTGGTTATGCAGCGTTGTCTCATGTGTGGGCAGAAGGTCTTGGATCAGATGAGACAAATGGAGGGTTTCACCGGAGCTTGGTGGTACAGTTGTTTGACAAGCTGGCACACCGACATCGAGTGGTTGTAGATTGACAGCTTGGCTATTCCGGGCACCGGACATCAGCTGGATCCACGCGGAGGCCGAGATGAAATCCAGACTTATCAATGCTATGGCGAATATCTACCGCCAGGCGAAGCAGGTGGTCATCGTTGATGCTTTAGCTCTGCGACTGTGGTCAAACGATCCCGCCAATCCCGGCGTAGTCCTTGGCTTCGGCAGTAAGTTGTCTCCATATAAGAATTAAAATTAGTCCCAGTAAAGAACACTAACTGGAATGAAGAGGATGGTTAACACGCGTCTGGACCTATCAGGAAATCAAGCTCGCTGGAGATGTGATTGTTTTAACTTGTAAGTGATTGGTTTGGTTCACCGATGTATTCATTTGCCTCAAAGCAAGAGAGGGGCCGTTCACACTGGCCCAGGCTTTTCTACATCTACAGCGACATGGCAACATTCCCGTGCGACTTGCAGATATCGTTGTCGGGTGTACAAAAAGGGAGGCCGGCGACATTAGTAACAACGCCCGTGCTCTCTTTCCGGTGATCGGACTCGAATGGGAGCACGGCTTATCGATCGATGACGGGATGAGAAAGATTTACGAGGCCCGAAGACACGAGGCGGTGAAAATGGTTCTATAACATGGCCCACCAAGGGCGACATATCCTGCATGGGCTCCAGCCTGGCTTAACCAAATGCGAAATGTCGACCGCGAAGTAGGCAACCAGAGATGGGAAACTAGGGGACTGGTCGGTTTACGGCGCACTTATAAGGTTCATTGCTGCAGTGAAACTGCGGAACGCGAATATGAACTGACGGTACAAGCGGAGCTGCACTGCAAATCCCTCATTTCAGCATATGCAAGTGCCGAGGAGAACAGGGACAGCATCTCGTTGTTTTCTACTCTCATTATAGTTGTTTAGACCTTTTACGAACTTGACATACAGGGTACCTGGCTGGTCCTCCAGCATGTCAGGAGACCAAAGAGTCGGCTTTCCTGGTTTTCCTGTGGCCCCTGACCCGTGTAGAAGGAATCCAGAGTCTGTTTTTTGCGTTGTCGACTGTTATTTGGCAGGCTTCTAGGTATGCTATCCTGGTGGGTTGGGACAATGTTCCTGTGTCTTCCTAGCGGAAGACTGTCCTTTGCCTCGGAAGCTTCATTATACTACTTCATATACACGTGTGCCGCTAGTCCCAAAACTCCATAGAGCATTCCAACCGCACCCGTCCAGACTTCTTCTTTTAATGGTGCCGCGTGTAGCTGTCCTAGGCAATACTGCCCCGGGGATTCTCGTGGTAAAGTACCCACTCGACCCTTTAAGATAGATTTCCGAGTTGATAGTGGAAAGCTTTGCTCGGTTTGATGAAAAGTGTAGACAGACCCAACCCTGTTTTTTCCTCGTACGCACATCCTTGTCCACCAAGAGCCCGATCCGAGTTTGGTCAAGCGAAGTCAGGAATTTGTTGGTGACAACCTACGCTGTTCCCCTTTTGACAGCTTTCTTGAACAAAAATAAAACACCAGGAAACCCTGGGCACGCAAGATACAACGCTTCAGCAGGGCCCTGCCCACTGCACCAAAACAAAAACTAAGCTTAGTGACGGGAGGCTTGCAAAGACCCGAGCGAGGGTGGCGTTTTTTTTTTGTGCCCTCAAAGAGGGCACCAAAACAACTATAGGAATCAACATTGCTATTTGATTCTCAACTTCAAGGCTTCAATGGCAAGGTTTAGTAACAAGAGGATAGACTTGGTTGTCAAGATGCGTTATCTAGGATATACGACGAAGAGGGCGAAAGCTGTAGATTGTATATCCACCAAGCCACTGAATACCCTCAAGAATGACCTGGGCGCAAAGACCCTACTTTCTCTTATTCTCCCCAAGTAATATCTGATCATATCTAGCTCCTCACCCACCCTCCTCACCATCTGTGCCGTCATGTCCTTCTCGCTTGGTTATTCGGCTTCCCCTTCTCGGAACCAACTTTCTCAGCCTCATATCCTGCAGTATTAGTCTCTCTCCTCCACAAACAATCAAACGTCTTCCAAGGCCGAGACCCTACACACAGACCAACGCTGTTCATCAGGGTCCATCCGCCCACGTCGCCCCGCAGCGGAAGAGGCAATGAGGGAACCTTCAGGGGTGGCACGTGAGAGGAGCTAACCCCCAACAGGAAGCGTCCTTAGGTAACGCCGCCGGCCATGATTGGACGCCAAATCTCAAAGCAGAATGCGGCCGGGCGCGTATCTCGCCCGGTGCAGCTTCGTCCTCTCACTTGCATGACCGTACACTATCTTCTCACAACATACAGGACAGACTCCATCTTCACTGCACTCTTCCCGCGGTGGATTCCCTCTCCAGACGGACGATATGGAGCGTTTTTCATCACATCTGATAGTGCAGAAAGGAAACTATCCGTGATTTAGCCAATGATGCCTGTCAAGTGTTTGGTCCTCGACCCGTTGACCCCCGCATTCCGGGCCTCATCGGCACCGGACCGTTGCATTCAAGATCGGGGTCAAGCGACAAGCCAAGGGAAGCCAATGCGCATTGTTATCAAACAAAGAGTGTCGTGCGTCCAAGTCTCGAGATAAGGAAACAAGAAGGATATTAAGAAAACAATCGACAGTAGTTGTATAATCGAGATGCAGTTTCATCAAGATCGACATATGACGATAGCCTGCCTGCGACACCTTCATTGAACGAATCAAACAGAAAAGGGGGGAACCATCCGGAAGCACAGCAAGCCTGGAATTCGCCAATAAAGAGATGACAGGATATTCCGGACCATTTCTGGACCAATGAGTGATGGTGGGTGAGGTCTGGAAAGAGATTCTGCATGTACCAGGCAGCATGCGGCACTCGCTGATAAGGTGAGGTCGACGGCGTTCCCCGCACTTGTCTTGGGTGTGTCTCTGCCGCTAAGCGCAGGAGCCAGACCGGAAAGGAGCACCTTGATGGGTTGGGGAAGATAAGATGAATGAAAGAAATACGTCTGGCGATATCCAGCATAAAAAGAAATCGCAGAAATGGCGGATATACGCTCTCAAAAGAGGGACGAAGAGAAACAAGTTTTGAACAGATCGTGACATGCTCGCCGGTGCCGGATCGGCTCGCAAAAGCAGTGTCTCTGATGCTGCCCGCTTGCTGCTGCAGGAAACATGGGAGGGGTGGGTGCAGCGCTACGGCATGCCAAATTTGGGGGGTAGCAGCGCATCGTCCAGGGCTGGAAAAGGTATGAGATGAGAGGTCTGGCCTGACTGACCTCCCCCTCAATACCAAGTTTTTGCCACCGCGTGTAAGTGAATACGTGAAAACTCTGAGGCCCTGCTGTTTTTTGACCCAGACTAAAGGAGACGGAATACACACTTGGGAGCCATTAACCCACAAGATATGCACACTGAACAACAACAACACCAGCCCATCATGGGCGACCCCGAGATGGAACAGACAGATGAGACAACATCTCTCCTCACCACACAACAGAAGCCAGGATATGTGACATTTCCAGAATCCCACCATGAAGACTCATGGCGGCCTTCCGCGGGCTTCTGGTGGATCGAGACAGGTACGCAAGGCTGGTGAAGAGGAAAAAGAATGTCCCAGCTAACCACTATTTGACCAGCTCTATGGGCAAATGTCTTTCTCTCTGGCTTCGATGGGACTATCACCGCCTCAACATATGCCGCCATCAGCTCCGACTTCGGTGCAGCCAACAATGCCGCCTGGCTAACGACTTCGTACCTCATCACCAGTACAGCATTCCAGCCTCTCTACGGCCGCTTCTCTGATATGTTTGGGCGGCGAATCTGCTTCTTCATCTCCACCCTGACCTTCATGATTGGGTGTTTTGGCTGTTCTATGGCGCAGACAATCTTGACACTAGATATCATGAGGGCTGTGACAGGCTTTGGCGGCGGTGGGCTGATCACAATGGGTGAGTCTTGTGCCCCTTTCTCAGACGCTCGAGCGGTCGTGCACCCTGAGACACAGTTACTGACGTTATCTCCAGCAACTGTCATCAACTCCGACATGATCCCCTTCAAACAGCGCGGCATGTACCAGGCTATGCAAAATATCCTCGTTGGTTTTGGCGCAGTCTTGGGCGCTTCGCTCGGAGGCTCGATCACTCAAGCCATTGGCTGGAGATGGTGCTTTCTGCTGCAGGTTCCAGTCTCTTTCTTCGCCCTCGTGGTGGGTTATTTCGTGTTGGAGAATCCTGCCTGCATGGTTCCTCAACTCATCCCTCTCTCCACCACACAACGTGTTCGCTCGGCGATCAAAAGGCTGGATTTGTCGGGCTCGCTGTTTCTCGTGGGTGGACTGCTCCTCCAGCTTCTGGGCTTGACGCTTGGCGGCAACGAGTACCCATGGGCTAGCTTTCCGGTAATCTCTTCGCTGGTCGGAAGTGCCGTACTATTGTTCCTGTTCGTGGAAGTCGAAGCCAACACCAAGGCCATCCCCATGATCCCACTTCGCATGTTGAAGGGTTGGCAGCCGATCGCGGTTCAACTGACCAACATATTCTCCGGCATGACCTCGTATGCTGTGAGTCCTCATCTTCCCCGAATATCTGGCACACTTGCTGACGCTCGCCCAACAGTACATGTTTATGGTCCCATTGTATTTCCAGGCTGTTCGTGGTGATTCTCCATCGGCGGCCGGTCTCCGGCTTATGATCCCGGCACTCGCGACCCCAGTTGGAGGTGTTGTTGCCGGGTGGTCGATGCAGCGCGGTATTAAGCTCTCGTACAACGTTCGGCTGGGCACGGCCATGATGCTCATTGGGAATCTTCTTGCGCTGTCGATGGGCACGACGGGGGCTCGGTGGAAGGAGTTCTTCTACTTGATACCTGCTAATCTCGGTCTTGGTCTGACCAACCCCAGCGTTCTGTTTAGCTTCATCTCTTTCTGGGAGCACAGAGGTAAGAAATACAACAAGGCTGAAGGAGATTAAGTTGCTAACCGTCCACAGAACAAGCCGTTGCCACCTCTACGGTGTATCTGATTCGGTCTATGGGGACCATTTATGGCGTGACTGTCACGGCTGCCATCGTCCAGAATATGTTGTTGGCGGGCCTTCCCGACGCTCTTGGTGACAACGCCAGTGAAGAGGTTCGTATTTGGAGTTCCCGACGTTGGTTAGATGCAGGTGACTGACAAGTGGTGTGGTGGCACAGCTGGTTGAGAGGCTGCGCAAGTCGCTGTTCGCTATTGGGGAGCTGTCACCCACCCAACAGCTGGCCGTCAGAGCATTGTACTGTGACGCCCTGAAAATAGCCTTTGCGGCTTCGAGCGGCCTCGCGTTGCTCGCGTTTGCCTTTTCGTGGGCGCATAGAACGGGATCGATGCAGAAAAAGGCGTAATGGCGATCCGTGTCAGTGTTGGGCGTTGACGGCGTTTGGGGGTTATAGGTGACGTCTTGGCTGCTCGATTGGTGGTGATCATGCCGGCGTGTTCATACATACATTCAAAGATAGAACAAATAGAAAAGATGGTATCGACCAAGGAAGAGTGTGAGGCAACGCCACTACCCTCCATGATTGCGGCAGATGATGGCATATTTGGGGGAGAAGGAAGACAACAGGGAGAAGAGCGTCGGTGCCGGTCGGGCAATGGCGTCGTTCCTCCCTCCCTGGCGTCCCAATCGTCAGCCCTCCTCAAAATTGCGTGCGCGCTTGTTGCACCCCCGCTCATGGCGTGCGACTGCCCAACAACACCTTCCAATTTGATGTTGAGATAAGGCAATGACGCTCTGATTAAGTCTCTTATCTCACTCTGATGAAGTCTGATATGTCAAAAACGATGTGGATTGCGGAGGGCAGAAAGATCAACATCGAGCAGTTGACATGACCAGCCGAACCCTAACCCTGCCTGTCTCACCATGTTTACCCCCTGAGTTCACCCCTAAAGCAAACATGGAATATACAATGACCCTGGTAAACACAAAAGTACAATTGAAGATTTGTATTAAATTTTACGTCATTTTACTACCAACGTCAATAAACCAACAGCGCTTAAAACTCCGAGTCGGGATCCTCCCTTACCAAATCGTTCCGATCGAAATCCGCCCCAACATCCGTCTCCCACAACTTGGCAAAGAAATCCTCCATATACTTGCACCTCGCACTACAAGTGTGATACGATCCCAGATCCATCCCAAACCTCGGATCCATCCAGCTATCCCAGTAACAAAAGTAACTGCTCGTCCTCTGGCTCCCCGCCTTCTGCGTCGTCTTGTACATCTGCATCGCGAACCAAATCCCATCCCACCCCTCCCACCCATCCTTCTTTGTCAGTCTCGTCTTGTTCAAATCCGCACCCGCATACAACCTGTGCCGCACCCATGTTTCCACCTTCCACTCAACATGCAAGTAATCCAACCTCTGGAGAATAGGTGCCCAACTGTTAAAATCCAAAATGCGCGTTGACGGGCCGCTGGGGTAGTGGTAACAGGGTATATCATTCATCCTGGCGAGCGCTTCCCTCAAATTGGAGTTGATCTTGAAGTCGTGCACAAGGTTGATCTTCCTCACCGCAAGCCCAAAGTCTGCCGGCAAGAAATGCAACGGATCAAGAAAGTGCTCCCAGTTGACCTTGATCTCAAACGTGTTGATCCCGTAGAAAATTCTAAAGGTCTCGAGATGGATCGTCTTGGAAGTAAACATGATCTGGTTGTCACACGGCGGGATGTTCATGCTTACTGTAATCAACGGCGCGCCGGCTCCAAGCTTGATCAGCCTGGCATGACAGGTCAAGAGCTCCTTGTAGATCAAGAAGCGGATGTCATACGGAAACGCCATGATGAAGTTCTCTCCGCCGTGTCTTCGGAACCGGCCGCTAAAGATATGCCCGGCGCCAAACTTTATTCTTTTAACGTGGCCAGTTCGGTGGAGGTCTGGTTTATTGTAGTAGAGGTTTGATACTCCCGACGCGTTGTCCTCTTCGATGACAAACGACTGGCGCTGGCGTTGGGCCCAGTCAGGGCTTGGAGCTTTGTATTGGTAGGAGGCTGCCAGGTTCGCATTGCCGGTCATGCGCCGGAGGGTAGGGTTTCTGGATGGTTCTGGCTCGCTAGAGCTGGCAGAGGAAGAGGGGAGTGTCGGTGCATATTCTCCGGCAGAGGCTCTGTTCCTGCTGGCTTGGGGAGAGTGCCGGTTGATTCCCTGGTTCACGAGCGGACGGTACGGGTGATAGGTTCTTCCACTGCTCGTGCTCTGGTCCGGCGTGCTTTGGCTTTGAAGTTGTTGCTTCTCCGTCCCAGTCCAGGTCAGCTCGCCGTCTACCTCCTGCTGGCTTCTCTCAATTTGGCTGTTCTTTAAGCCCAGTCTGTCCTTCGCCTTCTGCCACAACCTCAGCATCTTGGCCGATGGTGGGGGTGCATCATCAACCACCATTGGCTCCTGGTCAATGGGAGCATCCCAGTCAATCTGCGGGAGCTGGACAGGCACACGTGGAGGGTCAGGTCTGGCAGAGGTCTCCGGCTGCCAGTCTAAATCCATCCGGTTGACAGACATGCCTCCAAACGCGCTAGTCAATTGACTGACCTTCTCGCGTTCTTCCCGAGCCTTTGCCAAAAGGGCCTGCCTGTCCAAAATCCCCGCGGTATTTCTTGTACCCGTAGGTCTCAAAATCTTTCTTGCTGCCCGCGCTGCAATAGGTGACGCGTGCTCCTCCTCATCCGAGTCCTGTCTCTCTTTATCCATATCATCATCATGAATCCATTGCGTTGGCGTAGCTGGTGCGGCCGTACCACCCCGAGGGGGCGAGGTAGGGTCATGGTATGTCTGTCTGCCAGCCTCATCCACACGTCGTCTGTTGGCATGAGGTGCAAGGGGCATCGAGCCCCCTTCCCTTTGTCGTTTATTGCCAGCGGCAATAGCCTGCTCCTTGGGTGTCTGAGGTGGTGGGCCCGTCGAGGGCCCGGGAGTGATACCAACACCGACGATAGGAAGGTTAGGCGTCTGCCTCGAAAACAGCCTTCGATTCGCAGGTGGCCTGTACCGTACTGGTCTACCCTGGCGACTGTTGTAGGTCGGCGAGCTGTCAGGGTCGTCACTATCAGCTGGAATTCCGGAGGGTCGCTTCCCAGTCGGTCGACGACGCCTTCCGGCCGCCGGCTTCTGATCCTCGGGGGTCGTATCAATGTGGTCTGAATTCTTTTCACCCCATCCCGATGTCGACTCTGCGAGCCCGAACTTTCCGGATTGATGTGCTGGAGCTTCAGGCATTTTCACTTCGATGTCTCAACTCAATATCACTTGTCCGATGATGACTGAATGTATCTTACATGATGTTTGAGGGTTGAGAATAAACAGTGGTTGGATTTATTAGAGATAAGAAAACCTTAACGTGGAATTGATAGTGAACAAAGACCCGGTGTTTTTGTTCGAGCCTCTCGACCTCTAGCTACACAAAGGGAGACGAGTTCAAGCGTCTGCATTCAGACTCGGCCTCAAAGAAGCTCGCAGTCACAAAGGGTGGGGCAGCTCAATTGTTAATAACAGAGCTGGAATGAAGTCTTGCAATATCAATCAAAACACAAGAAACTCTGTTGCGAGACAAAGAGCAATTGCAACTGGCACCAGCGCGCACGGTTGTGCATTTTGGGAAGAGCACAGAGTCTGTTTTGCTTCAAGCATGTCATCTCAATATTGACCTTGCACTCAGGGATAAAGCTCAGGAATTGAGCTCAGGGGTAAACCAACCCTCACATCCACAACCCTCCCACCCCCATCCTACTCCTCCACCCCCACTTCCCCTTCCCCCTCCACCCCTTCCCCCTCCCCCTTCTCTCCCCCCCCATAACCTCCGTCGCATCCACCCACCTCGTCTCCCCCGGCCCCAGATAACTATCCTGCACCACCCCCCTAACATCAACCACAATCTTCTCCAAGTACACCTCTGGCGAATTCACCCTCCAAACAACCTCGTGCCTCCCCTCCCCCACCTCCCCCAAATTAACCTTTTTTGTCCACACCTGATCAGCCACGTGCGGCAACCACTCAGGCGGTATATCCCCCGCATGCGGATTCTTGACATAATCCCCCAACACCCTCTGAAACCTCGCCGGCTGATCATCCAACGTGAGCGAGAACTCCATCTTGAGCCTCGGGTCGGTGTCCAACCCTGCGTTGATATACACCGTTGCAGTAACATTGTGTTTCACGCTCGGGGGGCTGTCAGAAAATAAATAGATGGGATATACAGCCTTCACTTCTTTCGCCTTGGGAACATCTCCCCTAGCAGACAAGAAAGGCCGGAGGGCAAGAGAGCCGGTGTTTGATCTCGTGCCTAGGTTGGGGATAGCCAGGAAGTGAATGTCGGAGGTGTTTGGGGTGGAGAAGTTAGGGGAGAAATGAGGGGCCTCGATGGAGATGTAACCCCCTGATGTCTCTGGGTATCCCTCAAACGTGTTTGGGGGAACAAAGTTCAGGACCGGAAGCCGGATTTGATCAAAATAAGGGTATCGTGCCGGTGTCGAGCGGACTCCGATGAGAACTGTTTTGTTAAACTCAACCGGGACTTTTGACCAGTCGGGGATGGAAAGGACGATTTTGTCGTCTGGATGGGTCGAGTTCAACGTGCCGCCTGTAGGGGTGATGTGCAGCCAGTCTTCCTCCCAAGGGTCGAGAGTCCAGTTGAGAGGGACGCGATGATCGCCTCTGTGGAAAACCTCCACTATCCTCTCCTGTAGTGCGGCAAAGGGGTCAAGCTGGGGGAGTAGAGGTGCAAAGTTGGTTGTGGGCATGCTGGCGTCGACTGACTCGGCCCAGCGGCCTTGTTCAGCAGGGGAAGAGGAACCTTCGGCGTAGAGACCGAGGTTGCCGAGAGAGAATTGCATGTTTTGTCGGATTTGGACATAGGAGAGGTTGGAAAGAATGTCTCTTGATGGGTTGGCCCACATTTTGGGTTCTTCGACTGCGTCATAGACCGCTTGGGACATCATGTCCGCCCACTTTCCGTCGAGCATGTTGTCCCATTCTTCTATGAGGTCAAAGGAGGTTTCGAAGTGCTCCAGAACGCTGGAAGCAAGGAGGTTGGCCGAGTTTCTTCTTTCGCGAGCATATCGAAGGTTGAAGGCTGTCTTGATGGCCACCGAGACAAATGTTGCCCCTGAGAGGACCGGTTGACCGACCAGTTGAAAGAACGCGGGTTTAGTCTCAGCCGGGAGAAGTGCAGTGACATTGTTGACGCGACTCGCCAAGTAGTCCCAGCGTGAGAGGACCCGTTCGGCTTCGTGATAAGCAGTGGTTGAAAACGTAGCCGGGTCAATGTGCTCATATCGACGCATCCCAACCAAACGAGAGTGCTCCATAAGAATATCGCCAATCTCCTCTGCGTGTTCAGGGCCAAACTCCCTGGCGGCATACTGAACCAGGTATTGCGGGATCCTGTCAAACGAAATGCTCGAGGCATCCCAAGCTAGGTCCATAGCCAGGTTCAGCGGTAACTCCATTGGTTTAATGTCGCCCACATTCATGATCCAAATCCTATTTGCACCTCTCAAGTGAGAGTGCAACAGCTCCTTGTACACCTTGCCTAGGTTGTTGGTGTTATGCCACTTGTAAGACCTCGGCAAACCGACATACTCAAAGTGGAAGTACACTCCAGTCCCACCTGGCCGCTCGGTTTCGTTCCCGGTTGGAAGACGGTACACGTTCCCCTGGTTGTCATCTGGAAACAATAGCGTAATATCACCATCCGGATCCAAACCAGCATCATAGTACGAGGCCACCTCTTTGTACAGCGCCCACACCTGGTTGACAGCCGTCTCAGACCCATGAAACTTCTTGATGATTCCCCGCTGAACCTTGAACACATCCTTGAGCATCTCGATTGCGTTCTGGGTATTCGCCGCCTCATCTCCCAGACCCCTCATCCCAATGGTGAAGTAAGACTCATTCTTGCCAGCACGGGCGATACCCTCCTCAAAGAACTTGGTCACATTGGCCTTGTTCTTGGACCAATCCCACGGGCCTCTCTCCGTCTCGTTCCACTCGTTGGTAGCCATTTGCATCGGCTCGTGATGAGCGGTAGAAATAACGATTCCATAATCATCCGCCAGCTGCTGGTTTCCAGGGTCATCGATAAAAAAGATATTTCCCGGCGGTGGCGTCCATGATTTCCACATTGCTGGCCAGAGGTAGTTGGCCTTCAGACGAAGCAAAAGATCAAATACACGGGCGTAAAATTCCGTATCGAGAGGATATCGCGTAGCGTTGTGTTGACGGGCCCACCACGTGTTCAGTGCCGGCTCTTCATCGTTGATGAAAAGCCCCCTGTATCTGACGGTTGGTTCGCCATGAACTGTCGTTTTGTTGAGGGCAAAGATTTGGGAATGTTTCTGGGCAGGTACATCGGCAAACCAATGGTATGGCGACTGCCCTGATTGCTCTGCGAGCGTGTGGATCCCGAATATGACACCTCTCTTGTCGCTTCCCGCAATGACAAGCGCAGGTCTGCTGCCAGAAAGCCGAACCGTGGTTGTCTTGAAAGTCTCCCATTTCCCCCGAATATCCGACACATTGATGACGCCTTGAGAGGACAGGTCGCGGATCAATGTCGAATTGACCGAGCCGGCGATGATGAATGGGCCCCGGTTTGCCTCGCTCGAGATGCTGGCGAAGGTCGCGTTGGCGACAGACCTGGTTATTCCAGTGATTTGCTCAAGATCCTTCGCCAGACTGTTGGCCGCAATATGAACACCAATCGGATCATCCTCAGAGACAAGAATCGGAGCACTGGCGATATCGAGTTGTGCGCTTGCCGCCGCCGCATCAGCATCGACCTCAAACGAAACAATTCGCTCCTCAACCAACGCCACACAGCCAAAAGAGAGGCTGGCAGCAGCCCAAGCCCAAATCAAGAGCCGCATGGTGTTGAACAGAAACTGCGCCTGAGAAACCAAGTCCCATCGTTGGTCCCAACGCGTCTGTTTATGGCTATATACATTGATCTACGGCTGGCCTCGACTCACCTGCCAAGGTGTAGCAGTTTGCCAAGAATTGCCACTGATGGAAGGTCAACAGTTTGCCGGCGGGGTACCTCGTTAAGAAACCTTGGTCGTGATGGTTGTGTGGTTGGAATTTGAGTTGCACCGGCACTGTCAGTCGGCTAATGTGCACTGATTAATTGGGCCGTCCACGGTTGGACACACAGCCGGGACGACTGCATGGAGACCTGGTGGCGGGATCGAAAGCTGTCGCGATAGATGAATGATGCAAGGGGCAGCAATTAAGCCAATGTTCTTCTACAGCGTAGCAGGAAAGCTACCTAATTTGGGGCGTACAGCTCTGGACAGTGGCGTTGATCTTCACGGTCAGTCTTGCTGTTCAATGTTTGGTATTGAGCCAGGGGAGGAATAGATACACCAACATCGGCTTTAGGACCAACAGCTTTGATGGATATAGGCAACCTCAAGGCGTAATTCCCCAAAGTTCGGCGATAAGCGAATGCTACTAACCAAATCCTGAGCCTATTCTGGTAACTTATGGCCTTCCGAGAGGCACAGTCTCCGCGCCGCAAGGCGTTCATACGTATACGACGGGCCACCACGCCACATCCGGCCTCAGAATGTCATAAAATGGGCAGCCATTGGTGAAGATGGGCATTCTGATCCTTGAACTCCACAGTTCAGGGTCTGGTTCCCCGTCCACCGCAGTGGTCAAGCCAAGAAGAAGGGGTTGGTTGCACTATTTACAGAAGCGTTTGGCCTTGCTGGCTCCACCGTAGGGATTCAAATGTCACCGTGTTGGCTTGCCGTCTAGGCCAATATCCTCAACGCCGTGAGAATGGTGATGCTCAGTCTAGGTTGTCCGTTGGTCAACGCGTCGTGTTATGAGCCGAGATGTGGTCAGGCTTGTTACAGATCTGGCTGTTGGTCACTTCGGTAATGTCTCGTGGTCCAGATGATCAGCTACCTTAGGTATCTATCTACTGGATCAAAACTTGATTAATACACCTCGTTGCTCTCTCCAAAATGAAACCGACCTTCTCCAGCCCAAACATACATTCAGCATCGTTGATCGAAGCCTCCCGCATTATCATTATCTCTCGCTTACCCATCGTTATCTCCAACCCCTTTTCCAACATCAATAACCATGTCTCGTCGCTCTTCCAGCTCTTCCACCCACTCTCAGGCTCAGGCACCCCGTCCCTCTACCAGCTCCGGCCGGCCGGCTTCCAGTCACGGTACCGCCAGCCGTGGCTCTTCTGTGGCCCCTTCTAGCAGTTCCCGTCCTCCCTCAAGAGACTCTGCTGCTCGCCCTCCCTCCAGAGACTCTAACGGGGCTCGTCCTCCTTCTAGAGACTCCGCACCCCGTGCGCCGTCAAGGCCTGGTTCGCGTGGAAGCTCTTCCGTTGAGCTTGACATGAGAGTTCGGCGTCAGCTACACCGCGTCGGGTGGGGAAGCAACACTACTGGGCACCAGGGGCTCTTCCTTCCCGATGAGGACGGGAGCCCGCAGGGCAGGCTGTACCACATCAGCATCCTGCCTGGTGGATCCAGCGGAACCAAGGCCAAAACAAACTACGCAGTCAACGAGGAAATCTACGTGTTGACAAACACCAGGGCCAGGTCTGCATTCCCGATCAATGGCGCCATCGTCAACAACCAGCAGGTCAGGCGCGCCACAGAAGAGGTTTTCAACCGCAGCGGCGATTACCATCAGCTCTTCAATAACTGCCAGCATTTCTGCTTGGAGAGCATCATTTATATGAATCAGCTGTGGCCCGAGGATGTCACCGCTGAAGCCATCAGTCATATTCGCGATGATCGCCCGACGCCTCTGACTAGGATGACGACCGCCATGGGGCGGCACAGGGCTGCGCCTCCGCCGGCTCCGGCTCCCGGCCCGAGCCGACGGGATAGCGGCCGCTCAAACAGTCGCTTTTCCATCAACTGAGTAGTATCAGGAGAAGCAATGGCACTTTGATTGGTTGGGGTGTTGTTCTTTGACATGGAGAATTAGCAGCGGCGGTAGATGGCGTTTGGAATTTTGGTTGTTTGTTGGATACACGTGCCATAAGATCTCTGTTGGTTTGAAATCACAGACTACTAGATAGACATCAATACATGGTCTGTTGCGCTGCGCGCTGACAGCAATTCTTTGTTCAAAACATCGGATCTGTGCCCTGACTGTTTTTTTGTTGGGAACGTGGAGGCGTGCTTGAGACACAACATAAATATCCTCTCTCGTTCAACCGTCATATCGTCGCTAGTAAGCGGCAGGTAGTATTACGGCGAAGAGGCCTAGGGCGAAGACTGGCGATGCACTGCGCCATAACCCTTACCCTACCTAGTGTGTGGCCCAGCAGAAAAATGTGGGGAAGGAGCGATGTCGTGAAACAAACCAACAGCCAACGACAACGACTGCTCCATAAATGCAACCCAACAACCATAAAAGAGTGAACCAAAACATACATTGTCTTCGATCACCAAATACTCCACGTTATCTCTCTCATTGTAACTCCCTAATAAACCCGAAAATATGGCCAAGCCAACAGTCGACCCCAAAGATGAGCTGCCCAATCTCAAAACGATGGGCTACGTGGACGCAGTCAAGGGAAACGAAATCTACAACTTTTTCGGCAACCGCGTCATCAAAACCACCACCCCATCCGGTGTAGCTCTAGCCGTTAAAGTCAAGCCTCCAAAGGGATTTGATCGTTCCGAGGCTGACATGATGCAATACGCTGCTACCAATGGTATCCTAGCTCCCAACGTCCGTGGCGTCTACGACGTGATCGCCCACAGACTTCTCGCCCGTGTGATGGTTAGCGAGCTGGTTCCTGGCGTTAGCCTTGATCAGGCCTGGCATGACTTGACTCCCGGCGAACAATCGAGTATCAAAGAGCAACTGCGCACCCAACTTACCCGCATGCGCGCCTGCAAACAACCCTTCATTGGTCGCTTGGATCGGCAACCAGCCCAGAACCTCTACGACTCGATTGGCACCACCAAGCTGGGGCCGTTTGACAGCGAGGAGCAATTCGATGAGTGGTGTCTCGCCCGGGTGAACGGGAATGCACTCACTAAGTGGAAATGGAAGAGATTTGTGGAAAAGGAACGCCGCGCTTCGTCTGGGAATTTTGTTCTGACGCATGGAGATCTGACACCGAGGAATATCATGGTTAAGGATGGCCAAATAACTGGTATTATCGACTGGGAAAGGAGTGGCTTTTATCCAGAGTATGCTGAGTATGCCTTTGCCATGAAGCTTTGTCACTCGCATGAGGAGTGGTGGATCCCGGTCTTGAAGGAGCTGCTCCAGCCGTGCTCGAAGGAGAGGCTTGAGTTTACGGGGTTGATTGAGAAATAAGGGATAGTGGTTACTACCTAAGATAGGTACCGAGACATACTGACTACTACATAAGTGACTCTACAATATCAATAATTTCCATCATACCTTCTCCCTGTCGCCGTAAGCCACTTTGCCAGGCACGTCTTTGCGTACCTATTTATCCCCGAAGAAAGCACACCCAGGCTGTCATTTCCAGGGAAATCCGATGCAGATTTCGGAAGACATACTGCCAAAAACTGAGGAAGATTTCTCTCCCGATCTTCTACATTCACACCTCAGTCCTCCAATAAACCTGAAGCATGTAAGCGCCGACAGAAAATAAAAATCGAAAATAAAACGGGCTGTAGCAAATATAGGTACTTCGGTACATCGAGCGTGTATTTTCAGGCTCTCAGGCGGAATGATGATGAAGCATAACTCTTTGTATATCTGGATATTTACTACTCCGATCTTCGAAGCCGAATCAAGATCATATGTGTGCTATCGCAAGGAATGCGTTTTGCTAAGGATTCAGCTGAAAGACTGGATCACGTTTGGATGTCCGTGCGCGTTTGTGCTGGACTTGGCTCATCACTGCGGCACAGCCCAGGCCCTCACCTCAGGTATATAGTCGTTTGCTCCCTCTGGCCTAGCCACAAATCTCGGGTCTTGGGATCTTTGATATCGGGGCGATATGCTATAATTATGTAAGATCTGGACGACTTTCGGGATACCGGCGGTAGGGGGTTGAGAAGCTGAGGTGTAAGAGAACGAAACGATGGGGCAAAACGACGGCCACCAAAGGGACATCTTCATGCACGCCAGCAGAGCAACGCCAATCACGATGCTTCCAGTATGCGCAGTTGACGCCAACCGCTTGGGCGCCAATGTCAGCAAAATGCCCGATGTGCGGGGTTGTCGACCTTTGGAAACAGCAACAATCGAACCTACCAAGTTTTGCACTACGTTTCTCAACAATCACTCGGGGCAAGTAACTCTTGTCTATGTCTGAGAGCTTATTCTGGTTTCAGCTACTGATTTGTTGAGCCTACTAGTTCCGTCCGTCTCCCACGCACCTGCTCGGCTTTTCCCGCTGTCGAATAGTCATACAGGCAGACAACAGATTCCTTTTTGACTGCAAAGGCCTAAGGCATATTCGTGTTTCCACCGCTAAACACGTGAGGCAGCCAAAGAAGCCTCGCAAAACCTTGCATGACCTATTCTCTATGCTACGAGAGCTGAGCTGGGCGGTTTTTCGACAATGCGCCTCCTGGAACGCAATGATACCGGCGATGTCAGTTTGACGGGTGACATTCCCGACAACCAGGTCCCACCGTATGCGATACTTTCGCACACATGGGGCGACGAAGAGGTCAGCTTTGAGGATGTAACGGACGGTACACGCAAGAACAAAAGAGGCTACTCTAAGATCCAGTTTTGCGGAGACCAAGCCGGGCGTGATGGACTGAAATTCTTCTGGATCGACACATGCTGCATCAATAAATCCGACTGCGATGAGTTTCAGGAGGCTCTCAACTCCATGTTCCGATGGTACCGCAATGCGGCCAAATGCTATGTCTATCTCACAGACGTCTCAACCTACCAACAGGACGCCGACAGCAACCCCGGTTGGGAATTAGCTTTTCGGAAATCCAGATGGTTCACTCGTGGGTGGACCCTCCAAGAGCTTATTGCGCCAAAAGTTGTTGAATTCTTCTCCGAAGACTGCAAGCGCCTAGGAGATAAGAATTCTCTCGCACAGCATATTCACAACACAACTGGCATTCCTCTACGAGCTCTCCAAGCCGACAAATTGTCCGATTTCAGCTTTGACGTACGTATGTCGTGGATTAAACACCGCAGCACGACGCGCGAAGAAGACAGGGCTTACTGTCTATTCGGTATCTTTAACGTACAAATGCGGCTTCTATACGGCGAAGGAGAAGAAAGAGCATTTGAGCGGCTGCGAGAGGAAATTAGTAAGCATAATCGCTATCTCTCTTGTCTGCATTCTACCGACCCGCGCCTTGATAAGAAGCGCATCGAGGAGGCAAAGGGTGGGTTGCTTGATGACGCGTACCGCTGGGTTTTCGACACCCCCGACTTCCGCGGTTGGCATGACCAGTCAGAGAGCCGCCTTCTCTGGATTAAAGGAGATCCCGGCAAGGGCAAGACTATGTTGCTCTGCGGCATCATCAACGAGCTGGAGGGTGCTATTGTTGCAGAGGGGCACTGTCGCAACTTGGCCTATTTCTTCTGTCAAGCTACCGACTCGCGCATCAATAACGCCATTGCCGTGTTACGCAGCTTGATCTACCTTCTTGCCCACCAGCAGCCACGTCTCATCTCCCACATACGCAAATACACGGACAATGCTCAATCGCTCTCTGACGCAAATGCGTGGTTCGTCCTCTCGGATATTTTGGGGGGGATGCTAGGAGACCCGAACTTGAACCCAACCTACCTGGTCATCGACGCTCTGGATGAATGCATGGGTGACTTACCAAGACTTCTCAAATTTATCGTCGGGATATCATCTACGTTTCGTTGCGTCAAGTGGGTCGTCTCTAGTCGCAACTGGCCGAACATCGAGGAGAGCCTAGAAGCCGCGGAAAAGAAGATAAGGCTCAGTCTTGAGTTAAACGAAGAGTCTATCTCCTCCGCTGTCAGCACATATATTCAGCATAAGATGGATGAACTAGCGCGGCTAAAGAGGTACGATGATAGAACAAAGAACGCTGTTCAACACCACTTGACCCGCAACGCAAACGACACATTCCTCTGGGTGGCTTTGGTCTGTGAAGAACTGACGAATATTTCACGATCGAGGGTTCTCACCAAGTTGAACACGTTTCCACCTGGTCTCAATTCTCTCTACCAACGAATGATAGATCAGGTTCGCCGCTCGGATGAGCCGGATCTGTGTAAACAAGTTCTAGCGGTCCTCTCCATTACTTACCGGCCTATCACGATACAAGAGCTAGCGGTCTTCGTGGATATACCCGAGGGCATCTCCGACGAACTGGAATTCATGACAGAGATAGTAGGACTCTGCGGCTCTTTTTTGACCCTTCGAGAAACCACTATCTATTTCGTCCACCAATCCGCAAAGGATTTCTTGCTGAGAGAAGCAGCTCATGGGGTTTTTCGCTCCGGGATAAAAGACATACACCATACCGTCTTCTTGCGATCGCTACACGTTATGTCCGGAACATTACGACGCGACATCTACAGCCTTGGCGCTCCGGGATCCTCCATCGACGACGCCAAGCTACCCGATCCAGACCCGCTGGCCGCAGCACGCTATGCTTGTATCTACTGGGTTGATCATCTCTGTGACTGGCAGGCGAGCGATGATAGCAAACACCCAGATGTTTTCCAAGATGGTGGTATCGTCGATGGCTTTCTGAGACAGCACTACCTCCACTGGCTTGAAGCACTTTCACTTTGTAAGAGCATGTCCCAGGGGGTACTTTCAATGGCAAACCTCGAAAGCATTCTTCAGGTAGGCTCTACCCGATAATAGTATCATGTCATTAAGTGGTTCTAACAGGAGATTAGCACAGGTCGATTAGGTCTCAATTACCAAGCATTGTCGCTGATATGCGTCGATTCGTGTTATACTGGAGATGGGTTATTGAGAATTATCCTCTTCAGGTATACGCTTCAGCACTTATGTTCAGCCCCGCCCGAAGTATAACAAGAGGCCTATTTACGCATGAAGAACGGAAGTGGATTACTTCGAGGCCAATTATAGCGGATAATTGGAATGCGTGCCGGCAGACGCTCGAGGGCCATAGCAGTTCGGTCAAGTCGGTAGCGTTCTCGCCCGATTCGAAGTGGGTTGCGTCAGGATCAGACGACGGTACCATCAAGATCTGGGATGCGGCTACGGAATCATGTACGCAGACGCTCGAGGGCCATCGCTATCCCGTCTACTCGGTAGCGTTCTCGCCCGATTCGAAGTGGGTTGCGTCAGGATCAGACGACGGTACCATCAAGATTTGGGATGCGGCCACGGGATCATGTACGCAGACGCTCAAGGGCCATCGTTATCCCGTCAACTCGGTAGCATTCTCGCCCGATTCGAAGTGGGTTGCGTCAGGATCAGACGACAGTACCATCAAGATTTGGGATGCGGCCACGGGATCATGTACGCAGACGGTCGAGGGCTATAGCGATTCTGTCTGCTCGGTAGCGTCTTCCCTTAACACGAAGCTAATTGTATCCGGATTAGACGATGCTAACCCCCCACATTACCAAGTTAATAGAATAGGCTATGGAATAGGCTTGGATAAAAGGTGGATTAAGAGGGGCTTAGAAAACTGGCTATGGCTTCCTCTGGAATATCGGCCACAATCTTCAGCTATAGCGGCAACAACGGTTGCTATTGGCTGTTCTTCTGGACGTGTCCTAATTATAACGTTCACGACAGACAGCTAAGCTAATTTCTTATTCTTTATCTCTCTCTATTTATTCTATTATAGCGTAATATAGGAGGGGTGTTAGGGTTATTTTTAATTTATAGCCCGTTATATTAGCCTTAATCCTTCTAAATCCCGCCTCTTTTATTAATTTAAGTACCCTATTTCGTCCTAAAGACAGGTAGCTCTACAATACCTTATAGATAAGTTATAAAGTTATGGCCCGCTCGAATAACTCGAGACCGAGTTAGTTAGCCTAATGTAATTTTAAGCGCTATAATAAGCATTTTTCGGTCGTACGGAGCAAACTTCTTACGTATAATGATACTTTTTAACTAAATCACGAGGTCATTATATCTTAAGGAAATAGCATAGAGGTTATTACATATTTCTTAGACTACGTTACTTGGAGAAAGAAAGCCGAGCGCCAGACTAGTAGTAAAACGTATGAAGTTATTCCTTTATAAATGGGCGACGTGGCCTTTCAGGGAAGTTCTTCAAAAAAGGTAATCAAGATGACAGTTCCTCCTTTAATAACGGAGTATAGCTTATGTAAGGACATTATAAAAATCTTCGTAACTTCCCAGCCGACATCATTTGACTTGCTAGAGCTACCCAACATTAACGAGCTAACACAGAGAGCTGCCGGGTATAAGATTAGCTATCCTAATACCAAGTGCATCAGAAGCGCCATAGCTTATGGAGCTGCTAACTAATATATACCCATTCTAACTGGAGGTCAACCACGGGGTCTGGCGAAGAGGCTGGCGAAGGCCCAGACTAGCAGCCTCAGGATAGTGGCCGGAGTATACAAGGTTACACTAATTAGAAACTTGGAAACCGAAACCTAGGTGCCACCACTGGACCTATACCTTAACGAGAGACTGGTAGACTTTGAAGCCCGGCTATAGAACTCGTCCTTGCATAGTGGGTAAGGACCAGATGCATTAAAGGACCCACTAGGGCAGCTCGTCTAAAAAGCGTGCAATAGGATATACCAATGCTTTCAAAAACGGAGGCTAGGCCGAAGACCCATCCACCCGCAGGAACCCACGGTTATTAAGAGAGCTGTCATTACCATTAACCAGTGGATCAGCCAGCACCAGAGCCAAAGTAAGAGCCAGGGAGAGACACAGGGAGAGAACCGAGGAGAGACCCCAATACCCACGACAGAAGCAGCACTCTACCAAGCATAGGAAAACCGTTGGAGAAAGCAGGTCGAGGGCCGACCTACCAGGATAGCGGATAAAGGACCACCAAAAATATTTTTCATAAACAAAACCCTAAAGAGACACAAGGATTTAACTAAAGCCCAAAGCTCTCTACTACTCCAGGCTCGTACAGGAGCAATAGGTCTACGGGACTTCCTATTTAAGCGGCAAGTCCCAGGCCTAGGCACTCCCTATTATACTTACGAAGAAGGCCGTAAAACAGTCGAGCACCTCGTTATATAGTGCCTAGTATTACCGAAGCCTAGAGCCTAACTAATAAATACTATCCGCACGCACCGAGATTTTAGCCTCGTACTATAAGGTATAGAGTCTCGGAACCGAAGGCTGCTAGAAAAGGTTCTGGGCTAGTTAATAGGTTCCGGCCGCTTAATGGAATATAGCTTAGCGAGAAACCTGGAATTTAAGCAGGAGGATATATTAATAGGGGAGGAAGAGGTGGAAGCGGCGGCCGGAGCGGAAGTCGATGACACCTAGTGCTTAAGGCCTTATGGGGACCTTTCCTTATTTTGTAACTATTTAGCTTTTTCAACAACTGTTTCCTATTTGTTACCGATATAGGTTTTTTACCCGGCTTCAGGCACGGTTTTTTCCTATGTAAATAGCATCAGGAGGACCGACACACTCTTTTTAGGATAGAACGGAGTAGGAATGATAATAAATATAAAACGGAACTGTAGTTAAGACAAGCAGTACGTTGGTTTATATGACGATTCAACTAGGCCTTTACCTTGATTTGCAAACTAGGTATTCGAACTTAAGCTAGTTAATTTGGACATTTCGAAATTAAAAACATTTTTTCCAAGCTGAAATTGACAGGGGGGTAGGGTGGAAGAGGCAGTGGTGCTGCTCCTAACTATACACCACCCTAATACTTAAACAGACACCAACCACTCACCACCGTCCACACGCCAGCATTTGCGACAGCATAGCTCCGGAAGATCCTCGACACATATTTGACCGCTGTGGCACCGAAAATTGGTTTGTTTAACGAAGTTTCGGCGATGCCGTGGATGAGCTTTTGGAAGACGGGCGAGCATTTGTAGATGAGATAAATTCCTTTCTCGGTGAGGAGGGTTGCGGATCGTGCGAGGCTTGATTTGAGGACTGGATCGATGATAGAGGTGCAGAGAGCGTGCCAAACTTGTCATTCAAGTGCTGGGTGAAAGGTCGGTCGGTTGCAAGATCGGTGACAACTTCGGTCATCTTTTCTATGTCTCCCGGACCATCTAAAATAAAGCTATAGTTTTGGGGGTTTGACCCCAGCAGAGCTGAAACGCCAGTCATGGTAATCCAGGACACATCGGGTGTAGTTTGAGAATGGGCCAACACCAGGAAAAGTCGGATTGTAAGTAATGGCGGGAGGACGAGACTTTAAAAGTGAGAAATTCTAGGGGGGGCATCGCCCTTTTTCTGGGGGCGCATTACCCCCTCTACTACAACGCACCTTTCCCATTACACCCGTTTATTTCCATTGTCGCCAATATTACACTGTATTTTTTCCCGTACAAATTGCAGTGTATATTTATATTTGGATGTATTGTGGTTAATGTACTGCCGTGGTGTTGATGCCCGATGCCCACGCGCCGATGCAGGCCTTTAACTTCACAATACCTTACCAAGAACTTCAATTGCCAGGGCTTCAATTACAAGGCCTTCCGCAAAAGCCTCAATTACAAGGGTGTGAGCGTTAATGTGGTTAATAATGTGGTTAATGATTTAGAAGGCAAGTCAGGGTTATATATAACCCTAACCCCATGGGCGCTAACGCCCCCCTAGAAAAAACTGTAATGGACCCCCTTGAAAAATAGTAATGCTCCCCTAGAATTCCTCTCAAAAGTCGTAGCTGCATGGCGAACTGGCTTTTGATTATCGATTGGACGGGCCTAGAATCTGCATGCAGCCTCACCTTCCTGTTGATTGTGATGATCACGACCTATAATCGGTACAGGACTGGGAATCTCTCTCAGTCGCCTGAGTTTGTGGTGTTACACCGCTCTTCTCTACATCCAATATCATGGCTTCCAGCAGCATGTCTTCAAACAAACCTCCATGCCATCTGTTTCCAATCGGTTCCAGAACACAGGAAATGAGATACGATGAAGTCAGTGGAAGAACTTATCACCCGTATCGTTCGCTCGTGAACAAGGAAATGAACTGGCACTCTCCCCAAGCCAGCAGGAACAGATCCTCTGCTGGAGGATCAAGCTGTGGGATGCTTGACAAAAGGTGTGGTCCGACAACTAAACCTTTGGTTTTGTAAGTGGCAACCGGGAGTGCCAAGAATAAGGTTGTTCCTAGGTAGGTAGGTACATATTGAGCAAGGGCTCGACCATTGGTGTTCAGTATCATCTTGCATCTACCCCCATTGTTTTCACACCACTTTAACACAAGTATGATATCAAGTATAAACGCATAAACCTGCTGGATCACATAGGTATATACCATTAGTGCAAGCAATATTAGCTAGACGCATCCCACAAGACTGTAGCAATTAATGAGAAGACGGATATATTACACTGGTCTGTCTTCCCGCGACATCAGGCGAGTGTTGGCGAGAGAACAGATCCCCAACGTAGGATGAGAAAGCTCCAAAGGAAATTGAAAAGAAACAGGCCTGGAAGGCTTTCACTTCTTACCACATGTATTTGGGGAAGCCAAAGCAATCATTGGCATCGGTATTCGGGACAATGGAGCTTGATCGGGCCTTCCTTGACCCCTACGCTATCTAATAAACTTTAGTCTAGACTAGCAAGGCACCCTTGACCCTGTTCTTTGACCGCAAAGAAGCCGATATGGTCGCTAAGTGAGCAACGTCTCATGGAGCTCCCGGCACGCATGATGTGACCAACAAGTCCAAAAGTGGCCGTTCACTGTAAACCCATGCCCAATCACTCCACGAGAAATTCTACGGTACAATGTTTAACGAGAAAGGAAACAGGCAATGAATACCTGCAAACGGCTTTATTGAAGGAGTGGGGTAGGTGCCAGGCAGTCTCCGTGTATCGGTGATGGAGAGTCCGCAACATTGGTTATGTATCGTTATGAACAACAATACGCCCACAATAACATGTAGATTAACTTCTTATCATCTTCCTACATCATTACGTTCGGGACGTAAACCAGTTAAGCCTTCTTACGTGTCAGCCTCTGTTTAACAACAGGTCATAACATGATACTAAAATTGGATGCTGCGATCCTATCGTCACCGCGGGGCTTCATTACTGATGAGATGCAGACCGCCTCTAGCCTCATCTTGTTGAGGAAGGTAATGTCTCAGGGGTTCATCCATGGCCTGTGCCCTGGACAGCAAGGGGAGTAGCAGCCAACGGATGTCAAGTTGATTGAGGCTATGCTATACGCGTGTTGTAGAACCAAGGGGCATCCTACCCACAGGGTAGGCCGGGTGCTATATATCTCTACACGTGTTGGGTGATAAACAGCGTCGGTCAGCTTCCATGGCGATGACTTCTCAAGGTGAAAGTACCCGACATGCAGTGATCTTTCTCATTAAGATTTATTTCTATTGTTAAATTGGATTGGTGGGCGTTTTTACCCTGTCAGCTGAGCCGCTGGAACCTTGCCATGCCAGCTCAACACCAATGGTGAGACAATTCAGCCCCGTTACCCTGCATCCTGATTGTCACCTTCCCTCTTTACACTTCATAGACATAGACGAATTTCCCAAAACAGACTCAAGATGCTGCCGGAAACTTTATCTTGTCCGTTTTATTCCCATTCCATGCAGTGGAGACAATTTGTCTAAGCTTACCAACGTGGCTGTTGGTTGTTGAGTTAGGTAGATCATACAATGCTTTTAGTTCAATGTCATGTTTATAAGCAGCGAAAAATCCCCGGAAACTGTCGGGATGTAACCCATGATCGCCAACTGCAGATGGTGAACTGCAGGTGGTGCAGGCATGTCACTCGCGTTGAGGACCGAGCCGCAGCGGGAAGGGTGTAGAATCCCAAGCACATCCGGTTCGTACCAACGAGTATCCAGCATAGAGATTGAAGCGAAGCAGGTCCATATTATAGGCTAGCCCAAAATGGTTTCATGATTCACGATACGAGTGTCTGGTGGTGACTGCTCGGATGAGGAGAATTTTCTTGTAAACAAAGTCTCATGACTAAGGCGGGAGGTTGGATCGCATGTTGCTACTCACGGAGCACCCAACACGTTCAACGAATCACAAGCACGGAGTGATACATGTAAAGTAACCGTTCGGTGAAGGTTGAAGGGTCTTGGTGAGCAGATGGCATGATTGGATGCGGTTGGAAGTTAGAGAGGAGAATACTATACTCGGCGAGTTGTTGAAGACGAAGGAGAGAGCGGGAAAAGTATAAGAGGCGGCCATCTGGCCCGGTAACAAGATTCAAGTTCTTCACCAGTTTCGGACATCAGCAAGACAGCAGACCTCTTCCATTAACTCAAGAAACCGCCTCCAGACAACTATCACTTGTCCTCACCACTCTTGTCAAAATGTTCAGCATCAAGGCCCTCGTCACTCTTCTCGCCCTCGGCGGCGTCTTTGTCTCTGCTGCTCCCGCGGCCGTCGACAGCGACACCGTTGTCGCTCTCGACGACACTGCCTATGTCTGGGCTTGCCAGAACACCAACTGGGGCCAGCCGTGCCGCCTCCTCGAAGGTCTTGCAGGCCAGTGCAGTAAGCTCCTTTCCCATTTTCGACGACCCACATGCCCCCCAAGTATATGATACTCATAGACTATCTCTCTAGTTGGTATCCCCGGCGACTGGGACAACTCCATCAGCGCCATCCGCAACCAGGACAAGGGTCGCTTCCAGTGCGTGTGGTATGAGTAAGTTCATCTCGATCCCCAGAACCCATTGACTATTCTAGGCAACTGACATGGTCTCAGGCATTACGACTGCCAGGGCGCTAGCTACAGCAACCAGGAGGATGCCAAGCTTAACGACGGCAACGGTTTCTGGAACGACCGCATCAGCTCCTGGCGCTGCAACCGCAAGCAGTTCCGCGCTGCCGAGGCCGAGAACGCCACTGAGATCGAGGCCTAACGTGGGTTGCGCTCAGCTAGCTCTGTTGGTGATCGGCAACCGGTCACATTCAATTCATGGTTCAGAATTTCGGAGATGTTTTTTTCTTGGGAGATCTGGCGGTTCACAGTACGCCTTTTGGACGGTCATTCTTTTCACTTCATTTTACCTCTGCGCGGGTTCTTTACTTCTGTGGTATGGGGACATCTGGTCTAGTAGATAGAAAACATACATAGCTAGCAGAGGTCAGCCAGTCCTCGCTTGGTGAGGCAGACAGTAAAGACAACTTTTACCTGCGATTTCGCTTCTCGTGCTTGGCATAACTGTGAGTTAGTCGCATCTATCCATGAGAAGAATAGACATCCTAAGCGGTATTGGAGCCAAGCGATGATTTGTGAGCACTCAATATCACGTTCTGCTAGGACTTTGTGCATGATCGACAACCACAAGTTCCCGACATCTTCATTCCACCAGGAGCTCATTTTGACATGCTGACAGCAAACATTCCAGTCCCTTAATTGCAGCTAAGGTCCCTTACTATAGATCAACAAATGCTTTGATGACATGATGTTTCAGAGTTCTTCCTTCAATGGTCATCATGATGTGGTTGATCCGGATGCCAAGGGCCGAAATGCAGTGATTTGTAGATCATTGGGGGCCGCATTGTCAGACGCCAGCTCACAGAGCCACAAGGCTGTGAGACAGCACATAAGACCCAGACACAGGTAGGAAGGTTCTAGTTTGTAGGACAAAAAGTATTGGAGAATCTGTCAGCTACGCCACGGATGAAGGGTGACAAACCAAGACATCGGTCTCTTTGATAACTTTGAGTAAGACCGACCAAACAGATGGAAACCTCCGTCTGTCTGTCTACCTACAATACACATGATATTCAGTACCAAGACATGTAAAAGACGGCTCAAACGTGTGGTGGTCTTTCCGGTTTCGTGTGAGGTCTATAATTCAAAGTTTAGTAACCAACACCAAGACACATGGATACGTCATGGGCTTGTTTCCCCATATCCCAGTATCAACCTTCTTGAAGTTTGTCTTCAACTCTGTCTGTTGTTCATTGGAAAACGTAGGCTGTATGGCTGAGTAACTGCAAGTGAATCAACCATGTGCTTATGTCTCAGAGTGTTCCTACCAAAAGGCTTTGGCTATCCTATCTGGGAAGCCGAGAATGATGATCCTAGGCGCAGATTTTACCACGCATCATCGCCAACGATGATGGTTTTGATTCGTGATGATACTGAGATTTGTCATTCATCTGTAAGGTGCAAGTATTGTGCGGTTCTTGAAGGATTTGAAGTAGCTAGATCAGAGCTGAAAGGAAGTATAAATGTGGCAGCCTTTCCTCGTCATTCAAGTTTCCATCATCATCATCATCATCGAACACACACAGCATAAAGAACGACGCTCCAGTACCCTAGCACATACAATACCACCATTCCGCACTTTCAAAATGTTCAACCTGAAGACCACCATCCTCATCGCCATGGGCGTCCTCTCAGCCACCGCTGCCCCTACAGTGGATACTTCATCTGACAGCATCATCACGGCTCGTCAGAACACGGCCTTTGTGTTTGCCTGCCAGAACGCTCACTGGGGCAACCCATGCCAAACCTTTCGATCCAACCCCGGTTCATGCTGTAAGATACATTACCAGCCTGATTCAACCCGAAAAGCTAGAAACCTAACCCAACCACCACCCAGTCAATGTCCCCGGCAGCTACAATGACCGTATCAGCTCCATCCGCAACCTTGACAAGAGCCGCTTCCACTGTGTCTGGTATGAGTAAGTATTACAATCACCGTTCTTCTTCTTGTATCTTTGTAGTAACGCTAACATTTCCCTTCCAAGACACTCCAACTGTGGAGGCCGCTCTTACGGTAACCAGGAGGATGCCAATCTTCACGATGGCGACGGCTTCTTCAGCGACCGCATCAGCTCCTGGCGTTGCAACACCAGACAGTTCCGCACAGCAACTGGCGGCTCTGGGGCTGTGGAGGTGGCTGAGCAGCAGTAAACACTGAGGACAGAAGATGACGGAGGTAATTTAAGGAGTGGAACGAGGGGACTTTCGATTATGAGCCGTTCATTCTTTTGAGGAATATGTTTTCCTGATCTCTTGGTGGTCTGTATATCACCGTTCTTTCTTTCTAGCATATAGGTTGACTTTAAGAATGTGGAGATGCAAGTAGGTAGCGGCTACCTTACTTTAGTGGAGCCGGAAATATATTGTTGGATAAGAGCTGCTGTGTACATCGCATAAATCCCCCTGGATTACGTATCCAATACTTTATCAAGAAGGAGATATTAATGCCCGGGTGCGGTATTAATCTGTATTTATATATTTATACTAAAATGATATTTAAATCATAGTTTCCCATTGTTCGACTGAACTTAGGATATAACTTGTATTGCGTGTTTGTTGTTCCTACACTGAAGTGTTTGGGCTCCTGAGCCCAAGACCACCTGGGCAACTACTCTTGGTGTATTTCCTGTAGAGAAACCTTATCTGATTTGGTGTTGCTGATCACCGAGGGGTTGGATTAGGTGGTAGGAATCGCCGATTTAGATAATAAAACTCAAATAAGGTTGGCGGTGAAAACAATGTGGTGACGACTCGTCTGAATTGTTGTTTTTCGCGCAATAATGGGCACAGTGGGCGGCTCGGTGTTTCTCGGTCAAGGCGGAGTATAAGGTAGCTTGACGCTGAGAACCGAATTGTAAGCTAAGAAAGAAATAAAAACCCAACAGTTCTCTGTACGCCTTTTAAGCCTTGACATTGTGTCAGCCCCATGCCGTATCCAAGAAAAGGTTTTTAAAAAAAACTAGAACCAGAAAGCCTTCACAACCTTGATGAAGCCTCCATGAAGGGGGCCAGTTCGAAATAAACATAGATTGAAATGCTCAAACCATCTCCTGTGCATTGATCCAGAGGTTCAAGTTACTATAAATACCGATTCCTGATACCAAATCTGCGTGGTGCTTTAGACGACGTTCGCCTCAGTCTTCCTAATATGCCCGTTTCTTCCTCTTTGACGGCTCATATACTGCCATCTCCTTCTTTGGGTTCGCTTCCTCAATCTTCTGCAACAACTCTCGTGATTTTGGAAACTAGTTCCTAACACCAATTTCTGGAAGGAGATCGTCCGCTTCGTTATTCAAAACACACAACTTATCCCCCCAACTCCACTGCTTCCCATCCTCCGTTCTCTTCTTGATCACATCAACAAAAAGCTTGTCAAGCAGATCATCATGCTCCTTGATCGGGAACTTTGCACGGATGTACTTATTATCGTCGACAATATCCTTTAGGCGGGCAACCTATGGACTATTCGCTTCACCCTCGTCAGTTTCGCTTTCAGAATCAAAATCGTCTTCATCGTCGTAAAAGTCGTCACTCGAGTAACCGGATTCGTACTGGTGGTCGGAATTCCGATCATACCATCGGCTGCTTAGGAAGACAACACAGTTATAGGCTTCTTTTGCGGCGTGGGGATCGTTTAGATCCAGCATTTTTCTGATTGGATCCAGGAACTGCAACATGGCTGGCTGGGTTGAATGGACTGTCCGGACCAGTGTAGCGCTCGCTATAGACATGCTCGATGCGGTTTTTCAACTCGTCGGCTGCGGCCTTTGCTGACTTCTGACGTGACTGAATAAGAGCTTTAATGGCTGATGGGAGGTCTAAAAAAAATTGCAAAAGTCAGTTATCGTCTCATTCCACGGAGATTGCTTATTTGCTATTTGAAGGACTAGGTCAGGTTACTCACCCTTGACTCTGTGATTCGCTTCAATGAACTTGACTGCATTCTCCAGCTGGGACCTCATGACAGTATTCTCCGCATCAATCCTATCCAGGTCCTTCTTTGGCAGGTTGTCCAGCGGCTGAGGATCCCACAATTCCCTCAAACGTTTTGCATGCTCAGGGCCGACGTTTTCATCGGCGGGATGTCATTTTCGCCTGGTCAAGGGATCTCCAAGATTACCGAGCTCGGAGTCAGAGCTCGTCGAGGGGGAAGTCGCATGGTATGTCACAGTAGGTCATGTTGAGTTGGTATGCTGAATTTGATGATAAACAGACGCCTTTCCATGGACAAAGGATCGAGAGGTTGAACATACAGATAATCAAAGCCTTATCTTGCTCGCTTATGTTATCGCGTTTAGACTACAGGTATATTCATCGTTAGAGCGGCATCACCGTGCTAGGGAGTGCATATAAACAATTCATCCGGCAAGCCCGTTGATGCGGCATAATACAAGGGGGAATGACGAGAATCGTTCACAAAAGCATCAAGGACTCAAGAAGCCAACGAAGATCGTTATGAATTGAGCTATGGAATCTTGTTGAACCCCCATATTTTCCAAGTCACCTATTACTACTAAACGAGTTCCTCATGAAAGAATGAATGGAAATAAAAACTTCAAAACAAAAGCCTCAATTGAATACCGGATACATGGCAGGCTGCCTGAGAAGTCCCAACCATCCAAGACAACCGAGCTTCTCCTGGATGGTAAACCAGTTCGACTGCCTTCAGCTCTCACCAGGTGCACGAAGTCGGGGTGTATTCGGCCCTGGAGCACGTGGGGCAGATGCCCTTGTAGCAGGACTCAGGTCCCGTTCCGACGCACTCTGAGCTCCTCCAAGTCCGCTTGAAGCACCTCCTGGTACCGCCGGAAAAGGTGATATGCGCCCTAGCCTTTGATGAGTCTACGCAGATCTGGCGAACCCAATCGTGCTTGGTGCCGCGGCAGCCATCGCTGAAGTCGCCCATGAAGTAGGTCTTGCCGTCCTCGCCATGATAATAACACGTCGTGACGGGAAGAAGGCCGGCGTTGACGATCCAGCTGGTGGTGATCTTGGCGGTGGCGGCGTCGGCGGCGTTGGCTAGGAACGCAAAAGCTGCGGCTGCGAGGGTGAACTTCATTTTGACTAGAAAGGGGGTTGCGGTGATCAGTCAGAGCGGGTTTGAGGCCGATGCAAGTCAAGAATACTCACTTGTGGAGCACAGAAGGCTGAATCTGAGAGTGGTAGGTGGCGGAGTGTCGAGGTGAGCGAGGTAAGATGCTGCTGTGGCTGCTGCTCAAAAGTAAGGAGGAAAGACGTCGAGACTCGACTCTTTTATATCCCAGAATCACGCATGTCTGACTGACGATAACCCCGGCCACCCTTCAACGATGGCGCTGTGGCATGATCTCGCATGTCCAAGATCAGTCTACCTAGGCTCTAGGATCCTTCGAACAGCAAAAACTGTTGATGGAATCATGGTTACTTTCTGCCGCTAGGTCATCAGTCCTTGACTCCCCGGTCCGGTGGAGACCTTGCACCGTAGCCACCCTTGCCGCCGCAGGTCTTGTCCGGAGTGGCGGCCAGATAGTCCTGGGTGCCTTAGCGAAAGAGGCTGACCGTCCAGAGGGTGTGTGCAGACATCGTACAATCCAGCTAATACTTCTGAACAAACGGGCATCTATCTGCAAAGCCCCCTTCCTAGCGCACTACTAGTCTAACAGCAGTTTTCTAGTTTGGACCTCGCAAAAACCTGGCAAATACAGCTAAGAACGAATTTTGATAGTACAGAACGTCAATCCAGCAATACGGCCTGTTTCTCGGCTTGGACAGCCGCGAACCGCTTTGCAAGGAAAATGTCAGGCCATATCAGTCGCAAAAGTAATCAGGTAGCATGTTGATTGCGATCAGGTGTAAACCCTACGTGGACAAATAGAATTGTCGAGACCATGAAGGGCGCTATTCACAGGGTCGCAGTTGCAGGATCACCGAATCCTTTACCATGGGTCTGTGGTCTAACTCGCCGGACGTGACTGAGCCAGCTCTAATGGGATGTTTCCGGGGGATAACCTTGAAGCATCTAAGGTAGGTACGTTGCTTTAAGCTATCGGACGCAGTGCAGTCGTCACGTATTTACCTACCCGCTGGCAATAGGACGTGAGTGCTTGATAGCTGGAAGTGGTGCGATGAGGTTCCCGGCGAAGACAGTAGTCTTTTCCACACGAATAGCAGGTGAATCTAACTTGAAATCGATTAAATGTAAAATTCGAGAGATCTCGAATGTCAGAAGAGCAGTGATGATAGGTGGCTACTCATGAACGAGGAGCGAGACAGATACATCAACGAACGCTTCATGCCAGCAGGAAATGCGGGAAGAGATTGTCAACGGCACTATCCAGCTGCATCACCATCTAGCGCCAGAATACCTAGAGGCGGTCTGGAGCCCTGGCGATACGATACAGCCAACCATCGTCGTGAGGGTGTTTCAGCACTTCGCCTACTCCCCTGAGGCCGTGTCTTGAGAATGTGCGAAAGTTTAGTAATGTGGTGGTAGTTTGTATTTACTTTCGGTGACCGAAGCAGCGTAGTGACAGACAGCATGTTTCCCTCTAAGATTCAGTCAAGCCATCTGCGCCGTACTCGCACAGAAACATTCATTAACCGACAACCACCATCATACTGCTAACTTGAAGGTATCGACTTGGCAACTTCGGACTCCCGTCATATGCGATGTCCCTCTCGTATTGCAAAGCTTGTCTTCCTCAACGGGAGCCATCTATTGGATACGTCGTATGCGGAACTTCGTCGCGAGGTCGACGCCTTGAAGTGTGTTTGTAGGTGGGGCAAAGTCTGAAGGATTCACTGAACCGCTGCTCCCACTGGGAGCAAGCGAGAAGTACTGGGGTCAAGATGCGCCACTCCGGAAGCGTGGCATTGCATACGCCCGATAATGCGACGTGAAGAAAGTTCCTTTTTTCTACGCTAGAGAAGCTACGGTACACAGTGATTTCTCCGAGTAAGAACATGATCGTTCCCCCTTATAGCCCGGTCTGGTACCCTTGGCAGCTTGTTTGTCGCCCAAGCGTCCGATAAGGATGAGAAAGAGACCGCCTGCTACATATATCAACACCAAAAAAGTATTTAAATTATGGTTTCCCATTGTTCGACTGAATTTATGATAGAACTTGTATTGCATATCTCTTGTTTCTAGACGGACCAAGTCTTTGGGCTCCTGAGCCCCAAACCCACCTGGGCAACCACCCCTTGCGGATTACGCGGGATCTGATTACCGTGTATCTTTCGTCCCAGGTATTTCTTTTTAATTTTCGTCAAGCCGTGAAGGTTTTGAATGAACATTTTACATGAAGGCTCGACACCGTGAAACATGGGGATAGGAAAGCGTGATCACTTCACTATTCCCCATACCCCCACAGTCTAGAACCTACTTTGGGTTCATGATCAGCCTCACAGAAGCTTCATGGCGTTGGCGGTGTCTTCATGGTGCGCTCCATCTCCCCAAGGAACAAAGCGTGATTTTCCAGAAAGTTCTAATGGTCTGGGGGCCCAAGATTCGTCGGGATGTCTTGACCATATTGTTGCTGAAATTCCGATGAGGTTTGCGTTGTGATGTCATGGAGCCGTTCGTCCCAATATACGGAGCGATCATCAGAGTGGCCTGAGTGATGGGTATGTTTTGTCATGCGGTATTACTTGAAGGTTTCATATGGAAGTATAGTCTCGGTCCACCCATACTGAGCTCCTGTTGGGTCAAGGATGTACTTCAACCCGCACTTGAGCTCCACCAACATCACACAGTGCGTGACATTGGTGTTGAGCGTTTCTTCTTCAGGATGGCGGCAGAGGATCGGTCTTGCCGCGTGTGGTTGTTCGCAGGAATTTGATCTTCTTGCAAACGGCTAAAACACCATTAAAGGTTAGCTTTCCAATCATGAAGTGGTTGGTAAAGGGATAACTCGCGCTCGAGGAATAACTTTCACAAAGGCCAACCCTCGCCTGCAGGCATCTCGCAGCGCATGTGCATTAGCATCGCTCGTCTGGTCGCTCTTCTCAGCATGCCACAAATAAGCGGTTGTTTGCTCGTGAGATCAACCAACAGTACTCCATTGACCTCGGACACCTCGGCGCCGGCTAGAGTGTCGTCGACGTATGCCTTTTGCATATGCGCGCCCCGTATACATTCACCAGGAACATCCCAAATGCCTCTTCATACATGGAAAAGGCCCGGTAAAGCTTCTTGACTTCCGGATTTTCATGATCCATCTTGAGCAACCCTGCATACGATACCTGATCAGTGTTCAAGTCCAACACCACCAAACTTTAAGAACTTAATATTATCTTACCGTCTGCCTCCAGTCCATGCCAAGAGTTCCTCGTATCCACGGGCAGTCTACCAAGTGTCTTGGGCAAGAGCACACTCTTTGCGGCAATCTTGAACATCCACGGTGTCTCCGCATCTTTGCGTCCTCTCGCCAGCCAACGGTAGTATTTGATGGAGGCTTCTTTCGCACGCGCCTCGGGCCGTTTGTTAACCTCCATCCTGGGGTGCTGAACAAGATAGAGCGTTATTTCTCTCTCGTACGCACCCGAAAGATGATCTCCCATCCTCTGAAGCATATTTGAGACCTCTCTGTCGGCGCTTAGTCTTTCGTCGCTGGATTCCAGGAAGCATACAGCGGCTCCGCACACCCGGTAGTGGTCCGCCGTTTCTAACTTCCAGCCGCTTATCAGCCCCTTTCGATAGTGGTGGGAGAGCGGCGGAAGGTTGACAAAGAATACTAATACCAGATCGCCGAGGTGGAACAAGTCGGCCCATTTACAAGGGAGCTGGCAGGCTGGATCGCACTTGGACTGCCGACATGAAGCCGGCGAGCATGGCTGATGTGCACATATTAATCGTGTAGCGGCGTGGTAATCAGCTGGCCTTGGGGCACTAATGAAAAAAGGGGCACAGATGAGATGAGGAGAAAATAGAGGAAACTGTGCGTAACAATATGTGGTTTGACCAATGTCTACTTTCTGACTTTTAGACAACGGGAGTTGCAACATTTCCAACGCCATCAACGCAAGTCTGAGTGGGCCTTGAGAAGTCTCCGACAAACAGGGCTTTCGACTTCTGGGAGTAAAGTCATAAGGTATATTCAGATGGATTTGACACATCCATTGATCATAGTACGCCGCCACTTCCCATCATTTGGAATGTCCACCTAATTCCGCCTTCCTTCTGTAGTTGGATTGGGCAAATTTTCACTCACCACATATCCCACCAAACAAGAACCTCTCGTTTCACAGCATGATGTTCCAGTGTCGAACAGATTAGAGAAGGAGGTTGATGGAAATAAAAACCGCGGAAAACAAATCGAACTGTACTCTTCCGCCCGGAAATGTGTAAATTTAATTACGAATCCAAACCAAACCAACTTGAGGTCCTCCGCCCCCGTGTTCTTGTTCCCCAGGCGGCACTCAAGATAGACGACCACAAAGACGGTTCGCCATATCACTTACGTACGCCGCGGTAGCCCCCAACCCATCACTCAAATTCCCCTGGTTCACCTTCCCCGAATTATAAGCACCTCAAAGCCTTGTAAATAGTATCCGTACTCCACTGGTTTCCAAACTCCCTCCAATTTCGCTTGTAGTGCTCCGTTCTATGGCGGACCATGTCAGTAATTGATCCTACCACCAACTTGTCAGTGTAGATAGATTCTCCCTCTTTCGTCGAAAGTCTCCACATACCTGCGTAAGACCATGCTGCCCGGGATACCCAGGACTGCCAAAAGCCTGCATCAGCCCGGCAGTCGCCACTTCGTCCATGTTCCACGTGATCCGGACACCGACGTCGCCGCTGGACTCTTGCATGATGATGCAGAAGATGACGCGCTCGTTGACGCTGATTCTTGGCACACTCGAGGACGGCGCTCCAGATAGGGCCAATATCCTCGACGGTGTTGCCGGTTTAGAACATTTCGGGCTTGTTGAGATTGAAGATTTCTTCAAAAGGCTTCTACTGGCCCATGGGGAGGAAGTTGGAGACTAGGTCTCGGTACCAGGTGAAAGGCATCTTGGTGGTGTTGGTTTAGGTTGTTTGGCTAGTGGTGGTGATGGTGAATGAGTTGGTGATGAGAGAGTAATGTTTAAAAGCGATGATGTGTCCTTATATACACACTGCTCGCTCTGATCCAGAGACGAGGGCTTCTTGACGGGCAGTGGAACCATATCACTCGACCGTAGCCACGTTCCATCGCCATTGAGCTCACGTAATCTGTTGCTCACCATCCTCGTGATGAAGCTATCGCCAACGGTAGTCATGGTCCTGTTGTGACGCTGACAACCTGGAACCATGCTTCCAGTGAGTCGTGATACTCGACTAAACTCCTCGCTCGCCACGACGTGTTGTTCATAAGGCCTGCCATGAGTGCTAACACAAGGCTAAACGAGCAGGCGTAAATCCCTAGTCTCGTAGCAAATGCACCCATTGCAGGTAAGTGTCATGCACCTGGTGGTTACCGAAGACCAGAAGATTCGCACTGTAGGGGTAAGCGGTCACTGACTTAGCGCTAGATAGTTAGCCTCTGGAATATCATATAGTGTCTCCTGGAAACTAACCCTGGTGCGCAAGTTCTCCTGTTCGAAATTGAAAGGGGCAAGTCTACGGTCATACCATCAGCGCAGTGCTACTATTCTTCCACATATTGATCACAAGTCGAGATATCAATTTTCCACACACTCAGCGTCACCGAATGCAATGCACAGCCATATACAAATGGCAAATATCTCAACAGCGATGTGTTGATGGTCTAATAATCCATAAAGAATACATATCTGAACATGGTACTACATTATGTACTTCCCCCTCCGCGGGCTATGCTTTTGTCTTCCTATCTATCTCTCCCCCCTCGACACTGGACATCGCCTACTGAATCGAGCGTCTGTGCTTGCCCTTGCCCTTGCCCTTGCCCTCCTTCTCAACCTTGAATGTAGAGCCAATCTCACCCCACCTCATGTTATCATAAGTGACAACGGGGAAGGGCTCAACCTTGACAATATTCTTCGGGTCACCATCAGTAGGTGCGCACGGCCCAGCCTCGCCGCTGTCGAGCCAGTTCATGAAGCCGCCCTCGTCCCACCAGATGCTCATAGCAAGAACCATACCCCTCGTCATCGCCTCGCCCATGCCTTTGTGGGCGCCCAGCTCGAGGAACCTCTCGGCACCAGTAGCGGCGCAGAACTCGTCGTTCAAACCGTCAACCTTGGGGAGACCATCGACGTCAACCGAGTACGTCTCAATGGTCTTGCCATCTTGCTGATAGAACCTCTTGATGGAGGTGAGCTTGCCGTTCTTGTCGGCGGGGAACTGGGTGATGACGGTGAAAGGGCGGCGGGTGTCGACCTTGAACTCGTCCGAGTTGCCGTAGTAGTCAGTCACGTTGACGCGGTAGGGATTCCACCCGCAGCCGGGCTTGTCGCAGACACCGGCCTTGGTGCCGCCGCACTCCTCGCCTTCGCAGAGGTAGAGGCCAGGCTTGTTGCACGTGTGAGGCGCGACGTGGGTGGCGCGGGAGTTGGCCTCCCAAATGTCCATCTCGTTGCAGCAGGAGCCCTTGCCTTCGATGTTGCCCTATTTCGCCGCAATCGCGTTAGTAAACCTCGCTAGGATGAAAACCGAATGATAACATGGAAATCAACATACCTCACCACCAATGAAGGGGGTGGTAAAGCACTGAGCATCGCAGTAACCAGTGCCGTAGTAAGCACCGCCCTTGTTGAGCTTGCTCTTGTTGCCATCGGCGGGCATCTCGCTCAGGTACAGAGCAGAGTTCATGCCGCAAGGAAGGCGGGTGGCGTCGACGTCAAAGGTGAACTCGTTGCCGGTGAGCTTGAGCATCTCATACTTCTGCTTGGTCTTGTCCAAAAGGTAGACTCTTGGGCTGACAAACTTTCCGTTGGGGAGAATGTGCTCGAGAGTCAGGGCCGTCTCATTGGTCGTGACACCGTAAGCCGAGTAGTCGGAGACACCGTCCATGATGCAGTTTTTCGCGCAGGCCTCCTTGGTAGGGCAGGCGGTGGCGTTGGGCTTCTGGCCCCAGTCACCGCAGCCATACTGAGGAGCAGCAGCCTGGTAGACGGGGTGAGCAAGCGAGTCGAGGACGATGTAGTTGGTCTGGGGCTTGCAGCCGTGCTTCTTGCTGCAGCGGTAGGTGGTGATCTTGGGGTGCACCTCCTTGGTGGGACCGGGCTTTTGGGCAACAGCCAACCCGCTGAGGGTGAGGCCGGCCGTGAGAAGAGTGGCGAGGGAGGACATGGTGGCGGTTGGTGATGACACTGGAGTAGTGAGGAACCGTGACGAGAAAGGAGAGGGGAAGGAAACCGAAGAGAGGGATCGCGTCGGTTAAGTATGCATTTCTCTGGTGGTTGCTGCTAATGCTTGGTGCTACTGTCACTTTGCCTTCGGCTCGGAGGGTAGGCTCCATCCATGTCCCCTTCTGACCTCACCGTCATGATCACCTTCTGGTCCTCCTCCGCATTGTGGAGATGTCCCATAAAGAATTGCCGCCGCTATTTCGAACCGAGCCGGGGGCGACACGGGACAAGAAAATAACCGGAGCGACGGCCCCGGGCTTCCGGCCGCGAACTTGGCCTGGTTGACAGTCCAAGCCGGCAACTCTATTCGTGCCTGAGAGCAAACGGTCGTGCCTTGCAGCAAAAACCATAGGGTGGGCCAGGGTTGTAGCCGATCGATACAGCGTCTTGCCAAGAGCGGCCCTGGGCTGCGCAGCCGAAAGAAGCCCAGAATGTAACCCCGGATCGTAGTCGACCGAACTTCCCCAAGCTGGAATGCGGGGAAGCGCCCCGTTGGGCATCTTGTCCCGGGCTTGTGCTCTTGGGGAAATCAGATTCGGGTGTGCTGATCGGCCTTGTTATTACCTGGGCCGCCGGTGCTGTTCGGCAAGATAGCACCTGACATCCGTCTAACAGCACGAATCGGAGATTTTGTCTCTCGAATCGCATTGACCCGAAGCCTGAGCGCTGAGAATTTTCTCGAAAGGATTCTCGTGTTCTACCTCATCTCTTGCCATCAGGGGCGCAGGTCTGACTTCAGCTAGATAAGGTTAAAAGACAATGGGAAGGGTATGCGATGGTCATGGACGAAACAGCATAATCTGATACTTTGATGCACTGATACCATCCAAGACATCTGCACCATCTTTTAGTGTGGTGGGAGCGGCTCATGGAGATAGACAAGCGCGGATCGAGCAGACCCGACCTACCGGTTCCCGTATTGCGTGATTAATACGCCCCTTAATCAATATTTTGGGTATATAGTATCCTATCGAAGATTCCCATGCAATCAAAAAGTTGGAGGCTGATGGCTGCAACCACACGTTTCTTGGCCTAAAAGCATTAGATAGAGCGGACTGCCAAGGGTTAGGGTACCCCTATTCATACCCCTGAAAGATCATCGTTTTCTCCGAAAATCAACAAAGGCTTTAAACTTGCCATATCCAACGCCGTTCGCTCTATGCGAGGTAATTTTACAATATATTCACATGTGACATTATCGTAGCATCATCCGTGAGCCCCCTGCCCTTTCACCAGATCCGCCTTACTCATGGTGAGACTCCTCAATAAACACCATTCTTCCAGCCCTCCCCGGTCTCTCCAGCGTCTCTCGTGTTAATCTGCCCAGGCCCCAGCACTGGCACTGACCAAGTAATCGATCTCTGCACAAGCACTGCCCCCCTTCCTCGTTCATCCGAATTTGCAGCTCGGGTCACAACCGGAGCCACCACACTCTGCTCACTGAGACCCACCCCACTACTGAGAGTCGACCTTTCCCCCGGACTAACCGGAAAGCGCATCACCCCTGCTCCTCGATGGTCCTGACCCTTTGCTTCACCAAGCAATAACGTTTGGAGAAGTCTGACTGTACGTCTCGTCCACCTCTTCCGATGACAGACCTTCTGTCTCCTAGACAGAGAAGTAAACAAATGCGATACACAGAAAACAGGCGGCTAACCAAACGAAAAAGTCTTGCTCAGGAAGTTGACCTATTGGCTTGGGCCGTATTTGACGAGGTAGGGGGTTGCGTAGCCGACGACCCAGTCGAAGAGCCACTACATAGCTGGTTAACACCGATGCAAACAAGAGGTGCAAAGGGATGTGGTGCGGTCCGGCTGTCGGCAATAGCGGTCCGGCTGTCGGCAATAGCGGTCGTCAACAGCCCGTAGCCGACATGGTAAAAGGCTCCCGACCTTTTCCTATCGCAGGGCTGGTGCATGGAAACTCAAGTTGCATGAAGAATCTTTAAGCTGATGGAGCACCGGTTTCAAAGTGACAAGTTACCAACTAGGTTGGTGTCGTGAACCTCCATTACAGGTAACGGGAGTAGGTACCTAAGTAGTCCCAAGAGTTGGACGCTTCTGAGACCCCGCCCTTCGATTAGCACAATGAAGCCGGCAGAGAGCTACCTACCCCCAAACGGAAGCCAGCCGGTCAAGAGAATCTTAACTTCGGGATAGATGACTTGTATGTTTTGAAGTCCTTTTTCATGCAGACAACTTCGGGTTACAAGACAAAGAAACATTTAACGAGCTTGTGTAGGTATCTAGGTACTAATCTCACACAATAATAACAAACCCAAACATGAAACTCCCATATTGTCGACATTCGACCTAGAACATGATGGCCAGCCATCAGTCATGATATCTCTCCTCTCGGGCATCACTTCCTCTCGCAAAACCAAGAAGTAATGCGATCATCGAAAAAGCCGTTCCCATCCGTCAGATCGGCATCATCCTGGTTCTTGTACTCCTTTCCTTCGCAGTTCTGGTGCCTGTTCGATTCACTTGTCAGTACACGCAAACATTCCCTTCTAGGTTGTCAAGAGCCACTTACTCAAACCACTTGCACTTGAACCTGTCTCTCTCAAGATTCTGGATGGAGCTGATAACGTCGTTCCAGGCCGGATCAATGTTGACTTGGCCCTGTCAGCTTCATAAAAATTGATATTCACTTGGTGAGCCAAACTTACAGCATTGTTCGGCCGGTGTCGGGAGCATGCGACACTCCCCGGTGAAGCGTGCTTCGGTACAGGCAAAGACGGAAACCTCGTTACCCTGACGAGGCGAGAACTTGATGCTTGCAGCAGGAGCTGCAAGAACAGAGGCAGTGCCGAGGGCAAGGAGGGCAAGGATGGACTTGATTGCAATCATTTTGCTGGGTTGACTTTGAAGATTGTGATATTCGTGTTTTTCGGTTGGAGTGTTGAGGTTATTGGTAGAGTTGAGAGAAAACTGCTGAGTGTGATGGCTGAGTTTGAGAAGAGACTTACTAGGTAGGCAGGTGATTCGGGGCCGTCCCTTTATACCTGTCCATGGTAATTCTTCATGCTACCATCTATACTGGCCGCAAGATGTCAGCGCCTGTCCTGACTCTTTCCTGATCGCCGACTTAGACACCATGGTCGCCCCCAAGGCCCAACTCCAATATCTGTGACTGACTAGCGCTCTGATACAACCAATAACAGAGACATGCCACCCTAGCCTCACGGTCATTTAAGTTGCCTATCGCATTATGGCACAACATTGCAGTTGAAAATTTGCAGCAGCCACAATACAGATCTGACCTGATTGGTAGCCTGCTTTGGGAGAGAAAACTGCAAGTCTGTCAGCACGCAACGCCACCTTCAGTAAGCGCGCGTGCTTGTAAACAGCTACTGAAAAAGCAGGTCACTCGCCATAAGGCCTGGCCGAAAATGTTCGGAGCCTGACTTATAGCTCGATGAAAGTCATAAAAGGCGGTTGCGTTCAACCTCATCAAACGCCCTGGCGGCAAGCTGAGTCCCACTCTAATTTTAAAAATGACTAAAAGCCTTCGAAAGGCTGATGGAAAGTAGGTGGCGAACGAAAGGGCCATCATTGGGTCTCAAAAATGTAGGACCTAACGGTTTTGGTACCTGCATAATCAAGGGCTCTGGGGTTTAGGGTTCAGGGGTTCAGGTCTCCAGGCGATATGTCTCAGGCTTTGCACACAGCGGGCTGGCCGAAGTGACCCTAGAGACGGCTTTCTGTACTTCAGGTATGCAGACACATGCTGCTTTGTGATGCCATGAGGGTCTATTGCTAAGTTATGTAACACCTAATAGCCCGCGACTGCGACTGCCCTGGTTGAAAGTTGCTCGACTTGAACTCAACACCCATACCATCATTCTCCAACAACGCCCCGTGTGGCTGACAATACCCTTCTGCATGGATGGCTCATTCACAGTCTCATTCTTTGCTCCCAATTTCCCTGTCTACTCATCTCTCTTCCCGATGCCCTCCCCTCGCCAACTCGACAACTCGCCAAAGTCCATCCATGCTTAGCAATGGCAAAAGCAAGTACCGCTCGGCTGGCGGCCATACACAAGATTGGTGTTCCTCTTCCGCCAATACCCACTGACATACCAGCCGCACAAACTTGGTCACCTCGTCAGCACCGACGGCGATATCGTCGCCGGTGCTGAAATTCCTCGTCAGCATTTCTCAATCATGAGCGCTCGAGATCATTATCACTCATCAAACACCATCACGGTTGCTATGAGTACACATGTACGAAACGACACTGCCTGCAACGGCAGAAATAGCACTGTTCCTACCGATAACAATACCATTGCCGCAGGTATCCTTGAGTCTCTCGTACGCGAGGTCGCAGTCGCCATGGGCGAGGTTGTAGCGGGTGCCACAGCCAGACCTCTGGCGCTTGACGGACTTGGCCGGGGCGACTTCAAGCTCAGAGCGGGGGGCGGTGGAGCTGTCGCTCAGATTGGCGAGATCGCGGGCAATGTTGCCTCTAGAGGCATCGATAATGGGGATGAGCACCTTGTTGTCGGCTTCGTCGTAGGTTTTGTAGTAGAGGCTGTCGGCCGTGCCTTCGGGGACGACGAAGCTGTTGACAGCGATGGCGCTGAAGAGGGCGAGGAGGATGAATTTGGCGAGCGTGATGAAGACAGGCTGTTTGTGAAGAGAGCTCTTTGTAGTTAAGTTAATTATTGTCTTCGCTGTTGATGTGTCAGAGAGTGTGATGGAGAGGAAAGAGAGTGTTGCACATGGGCAGGTGCTGTGGACTTTATAGATCTTCTGTCTGCCTTCAGCTTTCCTTCCGTCCCATCACCCAAGACTTTGAGTGATGCTTCCAGCGATATTCACCCCTCTCCTTTGGTCTTGTCCCTGCTTCTTAGCCGGCGTGATCATCAACAGTAAGCTCGCTAGTGGTACATACCGCACAAATCAAATTGCCATAGACCTGAATCCCTCTCGTAAGCCAACTGCTTGACAACTAAGGGCAGTCCTCGGTGAATATATTTACCCTGATTCCGTGGCACTGTTAGTTGCTGCCGAAGCAAAGCCAACGTTATCACCGAGCCTGCCCTTCCGTAGTCTGAGCGCTGGGTACATCCTTGTTCTCTAGCCCGCTGGAATACCGTGTCCAAACACTCGCGAAAGTTGCGATGGCTGTAAGAATGCATACATGGGTATATATCCGAATCCTCAACCGGCTGAAAATGAGCCATATCCTACCTACGTGGTGCTAAGCCACCGCGAAGAAGTATTTTTAGTTTACATCACCCTATGTCTTCTGGTAAAGTATCAAACACACCAACGTACCTGAGATGATTACGTCGCCCCCCTCCATTCACTAGACACTTACATGTAATCAGCTTCAGTGGATGTCACTAGGGCATTGGATGAAATTATTTTTGCTCCAAATTAACTCGTATTCAATTGTTGATATCTTGGTCAAGTCATCAAGACAGCGGGACTCTGGCGTCTTATCGTTGCACTTTCACTCTGTACACCTGCAATCTGCTTACAAATTTGAAGCATTGATAGCGTGAGTTCCTTCTAGCGAGTCTGGCCGAACGGGCATGACATGCCACTCAGTCCCTGAAAAGATAAACTGAATAAAGCATGATTTAGGCAATTTCAGTTCATTTGGAGTGGACTTCCAGGTTTCAAACCCAAGCCCAGATTGCCTGGCCGGCTTCCAAGGTCTTGTGAACCGTTCCACATAAGCTAGGTACTCTACGGTCTCTACAATCTGAGATCTGCGTGCGCAGCTATGCGTCGGGACACAGCAAGGGAAGTAGATTTCATATCGTCACATGCATCTCAGTTTTGAAAGGCACCTGCCATTGATTCCTCTGTTCACCTAGCCAATTCCTCCCCGAAAAGTGCGACGCATGAACTATTAGATATACGGCAACAGAGGTTGTGTACAGCCCGTGGCCTAAGTGGTGATCTTTGGTTGTGTAAGCACCCATCGCAGTCGCTGTGTCCAGAGCTGAAAACTCTTCAGAGGGCGTCTTCCCCTACCTAATAGAAACTTTATCTCTCCAACCATCTCGTACCTACCTTTCCTCTTCTTTCCCGAATCGCATCAGGTTCCGGACCTTCCGCAGAGTTTATCGCAACGAAACCTGCTAGTTTCCGTACCTTATCAAAAAGCTTAGCACATGCGATGTCTGACCCACATCTGACCGATAATGGCACCGAGGTGTGCCCTGAGCATACTGATAACCAGGAAGCTCATCAGCAGTGCTCTGATACTAGCCCAGCCCAACATCCTATATTGACCACATTCTTGCACTTAACAAAGCGCCGCAACTCAAACCCCTTCAAATGCACCTTGCTTCCCAGATGGTCCACAGATTAGAAAATCCTTATTCACGTGTTGAGGTAGTCAGTTGGAAGGCACAAACAAAATTCAATCAGCCAGCTTCTATTAAACTTAAACAATTCAACCTGACGGAGTTCGAAGAAAGCCCGCGACGAGGTCCATACAGGATGTTCACAACTTGGGAGTTGGAGTCCACGGACCAAATACTGTCCGGAGAGGCTGAGCTGAAGAACTATTTGCAGGATATCACGGGCATGACCGACAGAGTTGTGTTGGTCGAGCAGATGTCGCTCGATGTGGTTGAGATGTGGGGTCAGTCTACAACATTGATCCTGAGTTTTGGGCACAGCATTGCGCGTCACAGGATAGTGACACGTGGCTCTGAAGGACATCGCAGCGACCAGAACCCTTCTTCACTGTTAGATGGTGTCATCCAATTTTGTTTGACATGGTCAGTCTACCATGGTCTCATTTATGGGGGCCGCGAAAGATTGATAGACGTGAGCTATCGATGAAGAAGGAAGATACGCCACAAACCCTTCAGGGTACCCATCTGCAAAACATCCAGTGCGATGCCTCGGGGCCGCTTCGTTGTTAAGGTCTTTATTCTGTTCTGAAACATCATCCGAGTCCGAGGGCAGGGGTCTTGCTGGTCTTGACCAGTGCATATCGATATATTTTCATGAATCCAGGTCCGATCTGGATAGTTCCACAGTGACGGGTAAGAAAAGCAGAAGCTAGCCATTTGACGTCTCAGTTACTTATTGCTACCCAACAGTCATTATCCTCATCGATGCGTACACTTTGACTCGCACCTGGCGGAAACTGCTAGGCCAGGATACAGAACAGGTGTTTGAACAAAGACTTGTCAGCACAAGACGACCCACTGACAGCGGCATCGCATCCAGTAATTCACAAAACAAATGGTCCCTTGACGAGATGTGGATTCCATATGCCGACATCATGAGGATGCCACGTCTGCTGGCTTTCCGCCACAGCTCGTCATTTGGTCGATACTTGAGCTGTTCCAACAAGACTTAATTGTGCTTGCATCAAGAAGCCACATACTAATAGAAAATATTAGACAGGGAATGAGCAACCCAGCGAGCGTGGAGGAGAACCTGCGGTCCAGAAATTGGGAACACTTCTTAGAAAACTTGCGCGAGATTGATCCTATTCTACGCCACACTCTGCGTACACTCGAAATGGCATTTTCGAGCCTCGATACACTTTAGCGGAGATCGGTCACAGTACCCTTATGCCAAGCATCAACTGCGCCACATGGGCTGTTCAAGTTCTACAGAGGGCTCTCGGTCAACTTGACTGATAACTTCAAAATATCATCTACCTCCTCGAGAAAGCTCAACCATTGCCAACGAGTTCAGAACACAAATGGTGAAAACCCAAGCGACATTTGAATCCCGAATCGCTCTCACAGAAAGACAACTCCAGCTTCACGAAGCAAAAGCAATGTGGAGACTTACGGAACTTGCCTTTCTCTTTATTCCTTTGAGCTTTTCAACTTCAGCTTTTGGGATGGAAATGTTGGTATGTAGCCTTCCAACCTCCTTTCTCAAACTTAAGAGTGATACCAGGCTGATCATTATGTTACTCTTCAAAGGAGTTCCAAGGAGGGGTCCCTCTATGTAGTTGGGCCATAACAGCTCTTAGTATGATGCTTGTGGGATACACTATTCGCTAGTAGTTTAGCAGTCGGCTGTGGATTTACATCAAAGAGAAGTGGATCAGTTGTGTTACAGCACTCTACCCGCAGTATCGAGGTAACGAGGCTAACGCCCATAAAACTGCCTTCATCACAGCAATCTTAAAGCCACTTTACTGCCCCGGACTCTTTCTGCTCCAATGGATTGATGATATGCGTTATAAACAGGACGGCATACGCTATAAGAAAGAAGGCAAGCGCGGCGCAGCACTCGTACTTTTTGCCACCCTGCCAGTGGTATCAATTCCGATTATCTGGACCCGGGGCTCACTGGGGCTAGATGAAAGGATTGCCTGGACTGTCTTCGGGGTCACAGTCACCTTTCATGTGTTCGTGTGGGTTTCTTTAGGGTTCATAATTCGGAGATCCCGATGTCCGCCACAACGGCTTGCGGGGGACACTTCTCTTTACTGTCCTGCCTATTTTCTCGCTTTTATCTTCACCGGTGCTGTTTACGCTTGGTTGGGTCTTACCTGACCTCGCCGGCTCAGCGCCCACAGGGTAGACAGCTGCTGGTGCCGTGATGATGGTGGACAGTGCAATACTGCTGACTCTACGGAATGCTGTGAAATTTCGGGACAGGGCTCAAGGAATGTGGATGCGGTATTGGATTAGGTAGTTAGGTTTCCTGGTATCTTCTTGAAGAAAACTCAGACCACCACCAGCACAAAAGCCATCACTCAACTCCTCCCCGCCAGCAGCAACAGTCCCATTAGTCCACCCCCCAACGCCCCCATCCCCGACGTAGCCCGATCCAAATCCTGCAAAGACCTCATCAAACCGTATCCCCCTCCCTTATCCTGCTAACCGGCTTTACATGGAGTTAGAATTACATGTTGCAACTAGTACTTACATATCCCTTGCCCTCATATAACTCCTTGAACGCATTGGACCTCCAGAAATCATCATACCCAAAGTCGGCATCATCCGCAACGTCATTCTCTCCTTCCTCGTCACTGCTTGAATCCCGGCCGTTATCCAGCTTCATGGTGTTACTTTCAAGTACCATCGAGTCCTGTCATCATAAAAAGGTTATCATTCAACTCACGCCTATCTCAAAACATGATTCACTCACCTCGGCCTTTCTTCTCTTTGCCCGACGACCTCCATCCTCGCCCTCCTTTTCAGCCTCCCTCTTCCTATCGTCTCCCACCTGTTCCTCCCCATCTACCACCTCCCACTTCGTTTCATCATACACCTCCTCCGGCAACCTCACCCCCTCCGGCGCAGTGATAATCCCAAACTCACTACACAACCCCCCCACCCCTCCATGCCGTCCAAAAAAACCAACAATCCTCCTCCCCTTCCCCGGGACAAGAAATTCGGTATTCTTCCCTCCATGATGCCGTGCGTTCAGCGCACCCATCCCCCTCCCATCACCCATCCACACCCTCAGCCCAATCAAAGGCCACCAGGTCGTCTCCATTCTTGTCACAGCTACACATTTGATCTCCACCCCCTTTCTGAGACCAATACACCTTCTTTGGTGACCACCGGGTATTTTCCCTGGTTGCCCACATGTCACGAACGTCCCGTCAGAATAATACAACATGGCACCGTCAAGCGCATCACCAACATGCAGCGCCAACTTCGTAGCCCTCACCACCTTCCCATCCGAGTCTTTCTTCTTCAACATCGCCGTCCAGCCTATTGATCCCGAAACAGGAGCACCACTCCGCGGACCAACACTCTTCTTCTCAATGGTAATGCCCCTCCGCCCCGGGAGGGTGAAAACCGTGACGGGGTGTAAATGTGCCCAAATATTCTGCACCTCTGTCTCCAGCCCATTCCCCGCCAGAACCTTTATGCCCCATGTCTTGTGCACGCTTCTCGCAATAAACTCCTTGTCAAGCACCGCTTTCCACAGGCCAGGGCTACACTTTACAAACGAGGCCGAAGGCCATGGCCCCTGCTCCGTGCTGAAGTGCTTGATCCCCGTGGTGGAGGAAATCGTGACAACAGCTTTCTCAAACGTGCCAGATATCTCAATGACAGGCGGGTCGAGGCAAAAGAGGGTGCCTTTATCGCCCGGGACGCGGAAGTGAGGTCGGGAGGCGCGAAGGAAGAGCAGATCGCGGAGGTGACCGTAGACGGAAACATCCCAGGCGCGATCCGACAGACGTCGACATCCGGCATGCTTTTGGCCATGACAAGGCCCGAGGAAGGCCATGGGCCACTCAGCGATATCATCCACCCGCCTGGACTGTTCAGTCTTGGCGCCAAATGCCGACAGGGCTTGATAGAAAAAGTCTCGCTGGCCCGCGGCGCAGGTTTGCCACAAGGGGGAGCAAGACCGGCCGTCTACTGAATCGCCAGATGGTCTGATATCCAGCAAGCAATCGGGGATCTCATCCATGAACCTGGGCCAAGCGTACGTGAGGTGACTTCCGAACATGGCAAGCGACAGACCATTTGGGTCGTATCTCGCTCTTGATGCATGCCCCAAGACCCGTTTCCGCTTCGCGTCAAAGTGGGAATCTAGGATGAGGCCGGCAACAACAGGTTTGTTTCTGGCAACGAACGGTCCGCCGCAGATCTTGAGGGCTTCGACAAACGCGTCTTCCAGTTGTGGCCCATCCATGGCACGAATTTCCGCCACTGTCCTGCTAGCACGGACAAGGTGCACACGCGGGACCAAGCCCATCGCCTCTTTGGGTGAGGTGAAAGAGTTTTGGACCTGATCTCGGGTGAGCGTATCCACCCCCTTCTCCTCCTCCAAGCAAAACGAGCGGCGGCCGGGATCTGCCTTTTGCATCTCTTCTGGAACGAGCGCCTGCCACATCAGGGCTGTGACGCGGAACTTGGCGATGGCGGCATCGAGGCTGGAGTGGGTGCTGCTCAAGGCGCCGAATTTGACAGGAGGACAGTCGATGGACAAAGGCGAGTCTTTGGCTATCAGGATAGCCAGGTGCAGCGGTGGCGTCTTGGTCAAGGGGAGGTACCGTATGCGGAGTTCGATCTTTTCATCACCGTCGTTTCCGGAGATGACGCTGATGGTATTGAGGCCAGGGGTGAGGAGGGCTAAAGCCTTGAAGTGGCCGTTGGAAACTGGCCATGGCTGTGCCGGCTGGTCAGGCCTGGCCCTTCGAGACTCGGCTTTGAGCAGGATGTGATCGATAGCTGCAGCTGTTGTTCCGGTGATGAGAATGCATCGCTGAAATACATTCTCGATTGTGTCGGTTTTGAAGTTTTCAAGTGCCAACATTCTGATATGTATGTCTTGTCACAAAGCCGTTGCTTGATCTATAGCGGTCGTGTTACGGTATTAAATATCTACTTGATGGACTTCCACCTCTCCGTCGGCGTGGATCTTGTGTAAGCGATGTTGATTTTGGCATGATTCGCACTAACAACTTCCGGCTGAACTGTAGTGGCATATTGTTAGCAACCGCCCCTTTTGCTAGGCAGGCATTGGGGCACAGCGATTGGTGCCTGGTGTGCCTGAAAATGCAGGGGTAAATCGTGTTAAGTCACTCAAAAGTTTGGTCGGATCCCGGGTGAGAGTATTGAGGGCGAACAGCACCTATTTGGTTCCGGAATTGTTTGTCATTGGAGAGAGCCTCGTGATAAGTCTTGCAGTTTCAAGTCATGATCACTCAGTCGGACCTCTCAAATGACTTAACATATGCGACGACCTACTTCTAGGGGTACCCTTGATCACTGCTGACAAAGCAAAACCCAGTCTCTGGTTATAAACGTAAAAATGACACCCAAGATCCAGCCGTACCGTCTTTTGTTTTTGGGGTGCCAAACCAATATTCGGCGAATTCCACCTCGCTGCCATTGTGTTCCAAGGCAAGACAAAAGATCGAACTGCATCCCCTTTCTGTATGTTGACTTTATGCGGGGTCTCGGCTGGAAAAGCCTTCCATTGGCTAGCTGTTGTGCAACTGGTAACGGTTCGGGGCTCTAAAGTGCACACATGTTCAGCGCTACACTCGGCTGTCTAGTCAATACCATTGCAATATATCAGCCGAGACATGGCACTATAAATCGGCCTTGGGAGATTGAGCTGAGTGGGAAACCAACACGTTCAATACCATGATGAAGCGAAGCATCGGACATCGCGATGGCATCGCACCATACACAAGAGTTGTTCGGCGAAGTTCTCTGTTATGAATGCCTCAGTCCACAATGTACCTCACTGGCAGGTATAAAATGCCACCATGATCTTCTCTTCTACTGCCTTTCTTGGACACACAACGCCGCCCCATCAAGATCCCCAGCTCAAGTAGAAGCTTGAAAATGAGATTTCTTCCATTGCTTCCCCTTCTGGGGCTGACAACCGCCACAGCAATCACTGCGCCCCGTGCTACCACCGGCACAGAAACCTCCCTCGAGCCCTATCAGTTCCGCGCCCTCAAGCCCCGCGGCACGGTCCGTCTTTCTGACCTCCTCAACCCCCTCATCGGTTTCTTGGAGTGTTCACAAGGCGATGCCACTGTTCAGCTACTCTGCCGCGTCGTCGCCGCCAAGGTGAACGATGCGCTCGCTGCAAACAACATCAAGATTGACCGAAGCGGTCTTCTCTTCCAATACAACGACCCCACCAACGTCAAAATTGACACTGGCCATTCCTGCACGGTCACGGCCGAGATCACTGGCACCCAAGCCAATGCCAAGCTCCTCGCCGAGGCCGGCATCAAGTTCTCGGGCAACCCCATCTCCCTATCCAACCCCGGCATCTTCGTCGCCGACCTCCCCATCGAGCTTTGGGCGCGCGCCGATATCAAGCAAAAGTTCGGGACTCGGGTCCTGGGTAAGTGCATCGGCGCTGGTTCCGACTCGTTCAACGCAGCTGGCTCTCTGGCCACCCGTGCTCAACTTGCCATCCTCTTCACCTTCGCACCTGCCCCCCTCAAACGCGATGCGGCAGGGAACTACATCCTCACCATCCGTCCCATCACCAAGGTTGCTGCCCAACTCAGCGATACGAACATCAAGTTCAACATCAGCGGGGTGTCCTTCCTTAACGGTCTTGTCACGGCCATCCTGGGTAGCACATCCAGTATCCTCAAGGCAGTAACCCACCTCTTCAAGGGTGACTCCCTCAAGGCAGTTTGGAATGACATCCTCCGGTCGGTTATCGATATTACTGCCGGCACGCTGCTCGCCACTCCGTTTGATCTTCTAGATAACCTTGTCGAGATGCTCGCCAAAAGTGTGATCGAGGAAAAGACCCAAGCACTTAACACCGCCTACAGCGGTGAGCTTGAGAAGGCTCTCAGGGCCAAGGTCTCGCAGGCACTCGGACTGAACGCCAATGGGGAGAGGTCATTCACCTTGAAGAAGGATATTGTTGAGTTGGTTGCCATCTTGGGCGAGAGGAGTCCCGATCTCTGGCTTCCCGACAAGCCTGCCAATTTCTGTTCGTCCGACGCCCAGTGTGACGATGGCAGATACTGCAACGGCGTCGAGAAGTGTGTGAACGAGGTTTGTATCGGCGGGTTCGAGCCGTGCACGAGACTTGATGCCATCTGCGTCGAGTCGACCAAGACTTGCCGAATCCAGCCGCCGCGGTGCGGAACTGGGAGGTGCCAGATCCCCCGAGATGCGGGTGAGTTGGCTGAGATTGAGGCATACTAGGATAGCACATGCTTAAGCCAGGGGGCTCGGCGGTGATTGTGCTGGGGGTAGGAGGAGTGGCGGAGTGGTGGGTTGCCTCTGGGAGAGGGGTCGGTAGTTAGCAATGTATGCGAGCTAGAGCGCTGAACGAAACAGTTACTCCAAAAGCAACTCTCCCAGTTTGACCAGCGTATTCTCATAAACGCGTGCCACATCCATGAACATGCGCTCTTTCTCACGGTCGTCCCACTCATCGCCATCATACTCATCCCCCTCTTCTCCATCTTGATCATCAAGTTCCTCCACCCTGCTAGTTTCCCCGTCATCATCATTATCCAGGACGTCAACGATAACAACTCTCGTCTGCTGAACCGTGCTCTTGAGTCTCACCATATCTGTCTTGGACATTCCGGAGCCCCCGGTCGTCGATGCAGAGTTGAAGAAGCCAGGAAGGGGTTCAGAAGTGACGAAATCGCGGCCACAAAGCAGACTGGCAAAGCAATGGTCCAGTTTGGACAAAGTGCCGAATATGGTTGGTGAAGATGCCTTGTGTGCGACTGAAAAGGACGTGGGTGTTTGCAGCCAGTCATTGAAGTCGGAAGCAATGTTGAGCAGGTATGGTATTTGCAGGGCCGCTATGTCAAAGTCAGCAATGGTCCACGCAAGACAGAGAGTGATGCAACGTACGTGTCCCGGATAGCCATATGATATTGATGAGTGGATCGAGGTCAGTTTGGCACAGGTCAGCCAGTGAGGTGTATGGTTTGATGTTGTTGTCGGTCTCTTCTTCTGGTTTGGTGACCAGCCGGCGGTTGATGTGGGCGAGGCGATCTGAGATGTAGTTACGGATCTTGTCCTCCTTGGCAGAGCCTGCTTTGAGGGCGTGGCCTCGAGGGTGTGGTAATGGCGAGGCGTTGCCGCTGAATGTGTTGGCGGTGGCAGTCGAGGTCGCTGTTGGAGCTGGTGATGGTGGGAGAAAGCCGCCCCCAGTTTGGTCGATGTTGGACATCCTCAGATTGTGTGTGTATGTGTGTGAAGATTGTGAAGATTGGAGTGTTTGTTGTGTAACTCGTGTTCAATGCTGGGAAAGCGTGATTGGTCAATGTGTTTATGGTGAGGAAGGTAGTAGTGGCATTGGTTGGTATGGTCGTCGTCGCAATTCTTTATAGTGGCGGACAATGACAGAGTCGTCGTCAGGAGACTCAGTGGGGTGAGGTGAGGGGCCTGAAGCTCAGGTGGAGGTCACGAGCTTGGCTTGGCCTCAGCCTCAATGTTCCGGGGTATCTGTGGCTGGTGCACACGCACTACACTGAGTGGTGGGGTCATCAATTGACTGTGGCTGGTGTCCGAATTCTTGGACCACCTGCGTCACTGCCAAAATTTCGATTCCACATCCCCGGACACGGCAATTCCACCAGCACTCCCCCCAGCGCCCGTCACTCTCTCAACAACAACCACACATCACCACCGCCAAAATGAACCGTCAATACATCGGTATGGGTGGCCAGGGCCCCGTGCCCCGCCGCGCGAAGAAGGGCTCCATGAACCCATTTACCATTGCCACCAACGCTCTCTTCTACTCTGAGAATGCCGAGATCACTCGCAGCATAACCATCTTTGGTCTTGCTGTTGCTCTTTTGAGCACTGGCTTTGGCGAGGCCTTCCTTGTGTCAGTATCATTTCAACACTTCTCTCTCTTGGTAACTGTCGCTGACTCTGAACATTAGTCCCGCTTAAACCCCGTTCTCTGATCTCGAACGACGAAACTTGAAAAACCGGACGACACGAACAAGTTGTACGATAAGCGACTGGGAATGATGTACGGTAGAGGGAAATACTCGGCCAAATCGACAACGATACGGCCACGGTGGCTTGGGCAACGTAAGATGATGTACATAAAAGGATGGGGTGGACGACGGCGTTTACTGGTTTTGTTTCTTGTCAGTCACCAGCGAGTATTGTTGCAGGAATCTCATATCATGGATACCCACCGCCCCTCTGCCCGGCGTCCGGGGGAGTCATCACAGGCACATGGACATGGCTGGTCAGGATCTTGGGAACGGACCCCGAGTCAAGCGATAGCAAGCTCTGCGTGGAGCTACACCAAATATACCTCCCTCTTCCCCTCCCCATTCACCCCAGGCGCAGCCTCCCCGTCCATAATCCCATGAACATATGCATAGCCCACCAGCCTTCTACCCTCCTCCCCCTCTGTTGCCCTTCTCAAAACCAGAGGCACCAAACTCCCCAACACAACCCAAACCTCATCCCCCACATTTGTTTCCCTCGGCCCAGACCCAAAATGGCCCTCTTCTGTTCGGAAAAACACCCTCCCCTCATTGGCACACCAGAAGTTCTCCTCGGCATGCATCACCACATGTGCCTTTGCCTCGTCATCCATGACCGTGCCGTTCGGCAAGATGAGCACCAAAGTCTGTCCCATCTTCTGCGCCATTAAGATTTGACGAGCGAGACGAAACATCTGGATATCCCCAGCGTAGGCTCTGCTGAACACTACTTGTCCAGCCTTCAACTCATATCGTACCTCAAAGACTTGGTCCGACAGAAGCGTGCGGGCTAGAGCATCCTCTTCTGGTTCTTGGGTTATTGGGTGGAGAGAGAACGGGTCAATGTCGAAGAAAGTCTGGAGGAAGGTCAGCAAGTCTATGAATAAACTTGTCGTTTCTTTGGAAGCGGGAGTCGTGACGGCAGAGACTTTCGAGATGAATCTCCCTTGCACAACCAAAGCATTGGGGCAAGGAGTGTCGATGGCAAGATGAGGGATCCTGCCTGGCTCAGGGGGGCAAGCTAAGAAGTTGGCAGTGCGTTCTCCGATTTGAAAGGGGGTGAGGGAGCCGTAGGTTGGGCCCCAGCATGGCACCCATGATGGTAACTCTGAACACAAAGGGGAGGAGCGAAACTCATGGTGGTGGAGAATGGAGAGGCTTCTGGTGTAGCTGATCATTTGCATTGCCACCTTGGTGTAGAGGTCGTTTGCGGAGAGGTGGTAATCGGGAATCAAGTCGATGGGTTCATCGCAGTTGCTGAGAAGGCCCAACAGGCCGTAAATCTTGTCGCGCGGGTCGGTAGCCTCTTTAAAACGCGTCTTGTCTATCAGATATTTGAGCATTTCAATTTGCTTCATCCTCAGCATGTTCAATGTCTGTCTGATGCCCTCTAGCTGGCCCATGGTGTTGGCAAACTTTTCGAGGGTTGCTTTCTGGGCCTGAGGCAGTGAGTTCCAGAAGCGCTTGCAGCAATCACCGCGTGCATAGTGGCGTGGAAGAACGGCTCCGGAATCTTCAATAAGACCCATGGGAACGACGATCTCGCCGTAGATGGCGAGAACATCCCGTTGGGGTAAGATGGCTTCTTGCAAGACCCAAGCTCGTGACCACCACGGTAGGCTGACGAGATGGGCAATTACATTGAGAGCGCCTTGCCAGGCTGATGAGTCCAGAGGGCCCTGGCAACACACCTTCAGACATCTCCCATTTGAGAGCATCTTCATCATGGCAAAGGCACCAGACTGGTTATGTCGTAACCTTTCGAGCGGTGGCAGCTCTTCATGGCGGCCATGCATGGGATCCTGCTGTCTCGCGAAGAACTGGTCAACCCTGTGCTGATCTGCGGCATTCAGGCCATTTGATGGATCCAACTATCCCCGATGTGTTAGTAGAGTGCGAGCTAGCAGTAATATACTGCAGGTATGTACGAACTATAGCCCACATAGGGACCTCTCTCGAGGCGGGTTTATAGCCAGGTTGTTCCGGTGAGCTTGGCAAACGGAGGTATGTTCCCCAGTCGATTATGACACCTCGAGAGTCCAACTAAGGTTTCCTAAAACTTTTAGCACATGGCTCTGAGCAAAAAAAGGCTGGTGGTAGAAACCCACCCCGTCTTTATGCGGCGGATGCTCTGTGTGAATTAACATAGTGGCATCCCGAACCCAGTGCGTCCGCGGCGGATCATCCCACAGCGCCTGTTGCTCGTGCGGTATGAGGTCGAGAACACCACTCTCGCCCAAGAAAACCTGTACGTCTGCTGCACTCTTGTATATTCTAGCCATCAGCCCTAGCTGACTTGTCTTCTCGTTCATGTCTAGCTGGTTGATGCACACGGCGTCCACCCAGAACACCTTGGCGTCGATACTGGATCTCAGCCGCCGCAGGGCAGTGATCAGGTTCTTGGTGGCTTGGAATGGTGAACCATCCACGGTTATGAGGCCTGTGTCTTGAGGGTTACCCCAGACGTAGGAAAGAGCGTGGTATGCGGGGTTGTCGTCGAGCGAGACGGTTTGCAGCTCGCAGTAGATGTTGTCGAGCCATCGTCCTGGGAGGAGGCGCAAAAGACGGATGGAGTGGTCCTGCTGATCGAGGTGTTCATACTGCAGCTTTGATGACGACATCATATCACAGGATCAAGACCATGTGTTTGGTGTTGCTAAGCAGCAGGAGGAAAAGACCGACTCTCTCTGCTGTTGAGGTGTGGTACCTTCCATCTCAGCTGGCCTTGGCACCCAACATGGAAAGAACGGCTTGGGCTGACAGTGCCACTGACTTTTCAGATGACAGGATCACAGCTATCACAAAATGGCTTTGCCGATCAACGCAGTTCAAACATTCGTTTCATGCCAAATCTTTCCATTGTTTCGCAACTCCTTTGATCCAGCCAATTCTATCTGTCTATCTTCCAGTTCTTGCTCTTCCTCCCAAAAAGCCATGAATGTTAAATTCCCAGCAGGACCTCTCTCAGTTGCCCTTATATCCTCTTCCGCCCTTCCTCAAACATGAGCAACAGCCCACTCAGCATCCACAACCCCGTCACACGTAACCGGGCTCGCAACCTCAATCCGCCCCTCCTCATCATACCCCTGTCTGGTGTGGGCATCGATATAAAACTTGACATCGTACGTCCCAGAATGTAGCTGCTTCCTCTCCTTGCCGCGAACCTTGAACTCGCAGGTACCAAAGGTGCCGAGGTTGTACCACTAACCGGAGCCGGCCTCGGTAGAATTGAGGGTCCAGTAACCGGGAATGTTGGTGGGGGAGGACTCGGTGGGGATCTCCCAGCAGTCCGAGGCCTTGAGGGAAGGTTCGCTGGTGTGGTATTGGGGGTTGGCCTCGCTGCAGAGGTTGGACTTGGACGGGTTGGGGGTGTGGTTGAAGCGCTTGGCTAGGGGGATGCCGGTGCTGGAGACAGACTCGGGATGGAAGCCGCCGGAGGGAGGGGGCGCGCGAGGGGCGGCCATGACCATGGTGGTGAACTTCATTCTGTGGCTGTGGAAGTGATGTGTGGTGTTTTGGTTGGTAGGTAATGTTACTGCAGGTGGGAGTGTGTCTGCGATGATTGTGAATGGAAGTCTGTCAACGAAGAGGAGGAAGCATCATTATATACCTACCAATGGTCTGGTCTAGAGGGAGTTTCCCGGTCAAATGCACACATCGCGGAACCGAACTGCACCTCTGCTTGAGCAGCATGGAGCATGAGATCCTTTGACGGTGGCCAACAAGGGTACAACGAGGTCATTACATCAGGGACCCTTCTAGACACCGCTCAGGCCAGACATTTGCTGGCGGAAACCCATGTCCTGCCAATGATCCCATATACGCTACTTGATGTCGGATCCGAGAAAGGCAAAAACCTGGCTAATATCGCTCAGCGGCAAAGAATCGAGCAGACGCGGGGCTCCATATAGTCCGCAGAAACAAAGCTACCGCCAATCAAGACGTCAAGTGTCTATAATTGTTTTCGACATACACTTAATCACAAATACGTCAACTCAGCTCACAACACAGCCACGAATCCCATCAACCCCCAAATCCCCATCCAAAGCCCCCAACTGGCAAACGCGCGCAGTCCCACAGCACCAGACAACTCCTCTGGTGTCAAAGCAGTATACCACAACACCCTCGCGTTCGGCCCCCCTGGAACAAACGGCGACTTCAAATACGTCTCAGTAATCCCCATCGATTTCGGATCCCTCCCCTTCTCCGTCTCATTCCTCGGCCCGCCCAACTTTCCAAACACCTGCGGCAACGCCGACGACAAAACCAAAAACACCTCCTTCTTGTCCTCCGCCCCGAGGGCAAACGCTGCCGTCGGCGCTGGGGTGACACTCGACAATGCCGAACGCCGATGCCGGTCCCAGCTCTCCAGTGCCAGCATCTGCGCCGTCACCTCCGCTGCTCGGGAGGATCTCATATCCTCTGGAGGAGAAATCGTCTTTGTTCCGTTCGCCCTCTCTCGAGCCACCAGCTCTCCAATGGCGCGTTTGTCATCGTCGGAGAGATTCCCCATTCCCAGAAGAGCCAGCGGGTCCTGGCTTGCCCAGTCGCGGAGTGCTTCCGGTAGAATCCCACGAGCAAAAAGACCAGTGTACAGCGCGCGCAGGCTGAACTGGACGGAGCTGGAGGTCCAATTACTGTTGACGTAGTCAAATGTCTCTGTTGAGTTGAGCTCAGTGAGGTCGGGCATGAAAGCCCAGTATCGGTCAACGAGACAGTAACTGGGGTTGATCCTTCCGGCGTCTTTGATAGCGTAGGGGTCTGGGCCGCAGAGGTCGAGCGCGGCGTATTCCATGCCTAGGTGGAAGTAGTCGATCTTGTAGGGGGTCAAGTTAGGGGAGGAGGAGTTGCTGGTGCCTGTTGGGCGGGGGATGGGGCTGGGGGTTTCATCGGGAGGTTGTTGCTGGCGATGGAACAACTCTGCGCGGGCGGTTAAGCCAGCGAGAAGATACAGAAGGATTTCTTGACGCATGATTGTCAGTGATGGGCGTTTGGAGAGAATGAAGAATGACTGACGTGTTTGGAGTGCATCCTGTCAGTCTTTAAAGCCCGTGATGTTCAGGTTTCGCACTGCCTCGCATCTCACCAAGGCTACCCGCTAGCTAGTAAGGCTTGGAAACCGGTGATTGGTGGTTATCTTGACGTTGCTGCCATTGGGAGTGGGTCTCGAGGTGTCGTTGGCTGGAATTACGAGTAACTTTGTTTAGGCAATGCTGATGCTTGGCAATACGGCTCGGATTTTGCATCTCTTGGCACACCGCACCCAACAACATGCCAACTACCTTATAATGCCGTGGTTGTGTCGGTTTTCATCGATGTAATTCAACGCCGTCAACGTCTTTCCAACACCCCCCCTGTATAGTGCATATATAGGTTAATCCTGACTCTGAGGGTGATTTTTGATCGTCGTTATCGCTTCCTCTACAACGCCAGGAAACAATAGGTAAACAAGATAAGGTAGGTGACTAGGTAAGTCAGCTCGCAACCAGTGCTACGCACCACGGAGATATATGCCTTTATAGGGTGGCATCAGAGAAGGAAATTTGATACCAGGACTGTCAAGCGAGTCTCCCTTGAACCGCCCTCTAACGACATTGCAGCATTCGGCCATGAGATATTCTTTGATGATATATAAGGTACCTGATGTACCTATCCTCCAAGTCCATGGGCCTAAAACCCTTCTCGGCCAACTTTGACGCACTCACACCGTGATGTGCGGCAGTGTTAGCGGTCTCGAAAACACAAATAATCTGGGCCCTTTTATAGGGAAATACTTGGCAGAAGCCTCACATGGAAAACCAATCTACCGTAAATGGATCAACGGATTGTCGAGTTAACCCTTGGTCTCAGTCCAAGCTTCTTCACTTTATAGTCTGAGATTCTTCTGCCCGTTACCCCAAGATTATCAGGTGTCAGTCCAGCTTGCATTGTCTCTAGTCTGAGCTTACTCAATAAAGTACCTGCAACTACCTAGTAATCTGAACCCTTTTCTGGCCACACATTCCCAATACCGAGTTGTACGGCATACCTTACCACCACTACGTGAGGGCTCTGTCCTCGTCAGAGCATTCATGGCATAAACCTGGAGACGTGTTAGGATGGATACCTACGTACTTTCATGTTGCGGTTAGTTGAAGGGCATGATAAAAGTGTAACTTCTTCGGCCTTAGGTAACATCAACATGACGCCGGGAGTTGGGGAATATCTGTATGCTGGCGCCTATAACTACGCGCACTTTACCTCTGGATTATTCAGTACCTGAAAATCTTTCATCACAGTTTGACCTTAAAACACAACTTAATTAAAGACTTCACGTCCAATCTGATCAAGGACGTCATGATGGTCCACGCCCCAGGTGTCACATTCCCTCGACACAACATCCCTCACCCAATTCCCCCTGGGAACAAACCGAGCCTTGAAAGGCAATGCTTTCGTAACCAGTCCATCAGTTCCTTTTGTATCCACGTCCACCGGCGTACCCAACTCATTCAACTCAGGCATGATATCAAAAGCCCACAACAGCCGTGCCACCGCTATCCACAAGCCATTCCGCGCAACATGCCGGCCGGGGCATATCCGGCGTCCATACCCAAACCCAACGATGGGAAGCTCCTTTCCCAACCACCGCTCCGGCACAAACGCTTCCACATCCGGGCCAAACACAGCCTCCTCCCGTGTAATCGCCCAATGATTCGGAATCACCACCGAGTTGGCAGGAATCCGCCAACCCTCATAGCTGCTCTCCACCTTGGTAAAATGCGGCACCCCCGCCGCGCCCGCTGGCCGCCACCGCATCAACTCGTTCACAGCAGCAGTAACATACGGCAACCCAGCCCGGTCATCAAAGCCGGGCAACCGCCCCGGTCCAACAACCCGATCCAGGTCCCCCTGTGCCTTGTCAACCCACCCCCTATGGCCCTCAGTAACACAAGCCAAAAAAACCACATGATCGTCTCCGTGCTCGCATCAAGCGCAGCATCAGCCATAATCCCAATATCCAACGCTAACTCATCCACAGACATAACAACCTCCCCCATCCCATCAACCGCCCTCTTCATCTGCCGCGCAACATTCCAACTCCTCCCACCCAACCCCCTCTCCAAATTCCCCACGTGAAGGGCCCGTTGTTTTCCCCAGTGCTGCGCCGCCTCCGCCTTCCAAGGAGCCAAAAACCCCGGCAGCCGGTTCAGCACAGGGAACGAATCAACCAGATACTTTCCTACCTGTGCCAGCTGGTCGAACTCGTGGTTTACAGCGTGAGCCTGAAGTAGGATGGCATCATTCGCCTCGCGGACCCTCTGCCCGTAAAAGAGGGTGTAGATCACGCTGGCGGTCATGCGCTCTATTTCGTCGTGGGGGTTGATTGGTTTCCCACCCCCACATAAGAGGTCAAGGAGGAGCTGTTTCGACTCCAAGTCTTGGATCTTGACGTAGGCCTTTGCCGCTCGTTCGCCCAGCACGGGGCTCTCGAGCTTTTGGTGGAGTTTGAAGCGTTGGTCGTATGGTCGGAGGAGCATGTGCATTCCCTGGAGGGCCAGCTCGTGAGCGACGACAAAGTGAGGTCTGTCCGAGAAGGTGGCACCTTGCCTGGCGAGGAGGTCGTGGGCTGCTTTGTTAGTGCTGAGGACGATGACGTGCTGGCCGGCCATGTTGAGGTGGAGGACGGGGCCGTAGGTTTTGGCCCAGGTGTGGAATTGGAACCATGGGTGGGTTTTGGGTGCTTGGTGGAGGTTGCCAATGATGGGAAGGGGAGGTGGGCCGGGTGGTAATGGGAGGGAGGAGAATTTGGACGTTTTTTTGGAGGTGATTGCCCTGGTGAGGAGAAGAAGAGACACGATGACGGCGGTGGCCGTTGTCCAAACATGTAGGGAAGACATTTGATGTCGTCTAGCAGGTGGAACGGTGGCGGTGGCGGTTGATCTGGGAGGTATTTCAAGGGGGAGGGGGGGAAACTACCATCCCATATCACTTTGGTGCCTGACCGAGCAACGTGATTATGCAGCAGGTCGTTGGTAATTCGTTTTCTTGACATGAATCCATCAGGCTCTCAGCCAACAAGTTCCCAACCTCCAACAAGTGGTGAATAGTTGGATAAAAAATGTTCCGTCAACCTCGACTGGCCTGGTTGATGACATTGCAGCCATGTCAGCACCAACCTGCATTGTACACAGTAAATTCAAACTTTTCACACTCAATCTGAGCGGACCGAGCTATCCCATTGATCTACAGCGTCAGATCCCGTCCAACCACCATAGCGTCGCCGTGAAGGCATTACGCGGGAATAAACAACAAGCACTGTAACCATGCAATCGGGAGACCTCTGGTTCATCCCATCCTTAGGTATGGAAAACATCAGGCTCTCCGGTCGCTAGAGCCGCGGCAGGCCAAATGACTGGCAAAATATAGGGCAAGTCTCTATGCATCCTCCTGGATCAGTTGTTGGGTGAAAAAGAACGGGCAGTCTTTCGGGGATTGGTCGTTCGAGCTATCTGGTTGGTCTTCGAGCGGATAGATGACATTGAAGCTCAGATCGAGTCTAGCCAAATGATATGTAGAGCTCGGATGATGTACTATTGGGAGATAGCAGAAGTTGACATAAATACAAGCCTTGAGTAAGTAGTCGTGATAAGCACCTTAGACAATAAGTCAACGCGGAACCCAGCATTGTCTCTTGAGTTCAACTCCCACGCAGATGTGTCAATTGCGTTACAACCTAACCACAACAGAGAAGCGGTCAACACATCCATCACGAAATTGAAGCTAGAAAATTCACCCTTGGTTGGTAAGATCGCGGTGTTCAGGTTCGTCCGAGGTGCGTGACAAGTGCGAGGAGAGTAAGAAAGCTGCATCTCTTCGGGCTTGCGATGTACAGCCTACACCTAAAACAGCTTATACCCGTAGCACAAGCAGTCGGAAACATCCCTGATAGGGAAGTACTGTGGAACACAACAGATGCAGGCCCAAGAACCTATCGTCTGTAGAATGTCAAGAACCAAGCACGGTACTTGCTGGGAGATATAGCTTGCAATATCAGTCCGTCCTGGTTCGTATCCCGTCGGGTTCTAGTCCCGCTTTAGCTTTATCTCCTACTCTTGCCTTCCCGAGCAGTCTCCGACTTTTGAGGCTATGATGAAATTGAGGATGATGCCGGTCAGCAATATTACATCCCACCGTCTCGGCTCGCACGAAATGGCCCCGTTGTACGGCAGCAGATGTATACTGGAGATGGGCAAAGTCCGAAGATGACAGCTCTTTGCATAGCAGTAGTGAGAAGACAATCCAGACACAGTCAAAACAGACTTAAAAGGTGGTCGTATGTCTGTTGTCCAACGTAGCCGTTTCAGTTCCGTCAAGGCCTTTCCAAGTTGCTGCCACCATGGCGACTTCTGTCCCGCGTCCACCGGCACATGCCGCCCTTGTTGTCAGATCTCTCCCCTCAGCCTCAGCAGAGGAACGTGAGAAGATTCTGGAGGATGTTGAGTACAATGTTTTTGCCTTCCCCGCTGGGCTCCTTACTTGTGACTTTCTGTCAGACTCTGGCACCTCGGCTATGACTGATGTCCAATGGGCAGCTTGTAAGCGAATCCTCCCATTCCGAATACAGCTGGCAAAGCCACTGTGACTGACCTGATGATGAAGTAGTGAGAGGGGACGAAAGCTACGGTCGTAACTGGGGTTATTACTGCCTGCTGGACGCCTTTCGCGATATCTTTGAGCGTGGCACCAATCGACACAACGTCATGGATAAGGTGCTGGCAGGTAAGACCGATGTTGCGTTTTACCAGACCAAGCTACTCGTATCCTCCAAAGGGGGCTTCGTGAATGGTGGCCGCCATCAGCTCGAGCACCCCAACTTCTTCATTGCAGAAGGGTACGGCTCGCATCCTGAGCATGGCAAGCCCGCTGCCATCATCAGCAACGGTTTCTTTGACACGACGGGGGCAAACGCCGCTGTTGCGGGCTTTAACCTTCAGACCTTCACGCAGCCGGGCTTGACGGATCCGTTCCCATCGGCTTTGATTGGTGTCAAGAACAACTTCAAGGGGAATTTGGACCTGGCCGCCACCAGGGCCTACCTGGAAGCGAACCCCGGGAAGGTCAGCATAATCTTGGTGACAATCACAAACAACTGGGCCGCTGCACAGCCTGTTTCGATGGCGAATATTCGCGGTGCCGCTTCTCTGGCCAAATTCCATTCGATACCATTGTTCCTGGACGCTTGTCGGTTTGCGGAGAATGCCTACTTCATCCAGAGATATGAAGATGGATATGCAGACAAAAGCATTGCCGACATCGTTCAGGAGATGTTTTCATATGCTGAGGGATTCACCATCAGCTTGAAGAAGGACGGGCTTGCGAACATGGGCGGTGTGCTGTGCTTCCGTGACCAAGGTCTGTTTGCACAGAGATACGAGGGCATTGGCATGTTGCTTAAGGAGAGGCAGATCCTATGTTATGGGAATGACTCCTATGGCGGCAGTACGTTGCATCTGTCATTATGTCTCCGGGTAGTAATACTAACACGCTGTCTCTTCAGTGAGCGGCCGTGACCTCATGGCAGCCTCGGCTGGTCTGTATCAAGTCACCGACCAAGCCTACCTTTGCCACCGCATCACACAGGTCCAATCATTTGCACAGAAGCTCCAGGCAAATGGCGTCGCAGTGCTGTCTCCCCCTGGCGGTCACGCGGTCTACCTTGACATGGACCAATTCTTCTTCGGGTGCAACAGGAAGCTCGAGGACTTTGCCGCCGTTGGCTTCACGCTTGAGCTGATCAAGAAATACGGCATCCGTGCTGCCGAGGCCGGCCTATTCGGTTGGGCGTATGATCTCAAGCCGATCGAGGAGCGTTCCAAGATTCCCAATCTCGTCCGCTTTGCCGTACCACGTCACGTGTATTCTGATGAGCACATCGACTACACTGTGGCAGCTATCAGGGACTTGTATGAGCGAAGGCACACGGTCCCCAATGCTGTCATCACTCGCGGCAAGCACATGAAACTTCGCCACTTCTCAGCAGGCTTGAAGCCAGTTGCGGTAGATCAAGCTATCAATGACAGCTTTCTCGGCGAAGCAAGCAGGCAGCTGAGGCATCTCTCCACCGCAACTGGACAAGACGCTGCCGCCGCGGAGGAGTTGACCCAAGCCCTTGCCCTGGTGACTGGTGAATGGGGTAAGATGGCGGTTCCAAAACAACTCGACACGACACGGTGGACGTCCGGCGTCAGCAACGACGGATCCGCGGTCGAATACTCGGTTTCCATCGATCAGGGTACCGGGAAAGCCGAGTTGCGCTTCTTGACCGAAGCCCAACCTCTTGGGAACAGCTGGGCACATCTTGTCGAGGCTGCACTACGCGTCAACCAAGATATTGGGAAGAGCTATCCTTCCATTGTCTCACTCGAACGCTTCGATGCGATCCGTGATCTCTTTTTGCCCCCATCCTCCCCCACAGAAATGAAGTTGGCAGCCTGGCACAGCTGTGCTTGGTCAACGAGCAAAGGACCGCAATGGAAGATCTACCTTGACCCATGTGCCGCGGGAAAAGAAAATGCTACCCAAACAGCCCGAGAGGCTTTCTCTCGGCTCGGCTTGGATACGGGGTGGCGGTTGATAGAAGGGGTTCTTGGTCCCAATGACCGTGTGATTTATTTCTCGCTGGACTTGGCGTCCAACACTGAGGAGGCCCGTGTGAAGGTGTACATTGCGCATGGCGGAGCCGATGCCACGTCCCGAGCCGTCGTGGCTGAAGTCGCGCAGAAACATGCCAGCATATGTCCTGACGCCGACGCCTTTGAGATTCAGCGCTTCTTTGCCGCCATGGCTGGGGATGAATTTGGTCGGGACAACAGCTCGAACCGAAGGAAGTCTCTGGTTTCTTGCTTTGCCTTCTCAGGAAAGACTGGTGAGCGACCGGTAGGAACAGTGCACTTCCCTGTCGATGCTTATGCGGCGGATGATGCTGAGGTAAAGAGAAGGGTCGATGGATATTTGATCGATGTAGGCGCATCGGTCGCGGCGAGGGAGAGATATGCCATGGTGTTGGCTGCTGCCCAGCGGAGGCCTTTGAATGACGGGCGGGGTATACATGCCTGGGTCAGTCTGAAGCAGCGCGCTGGGGGAAAGATGGACAATACCCTGCATCTCTGCCCAGAGATGTTTGGGCCTCGTGGTGCGTTCTGACTCTTTTAAGTCTGGAGAGTGTTAAAGCAGGAAACTGCGTGGCGATGGATAGTGCGATAGATATTACGGGACCGGAACATGTCCTGGAGGAAAGCAAAGTGCAAGAGCTCTTTGAAACCAGCATGGAGAAATGGATCCAGGAGATAGCGTTGTGTAGGCATCGATCTTCGCCGAGATATTTGAGGTTTCGATAAACTGGCATCGACTGTTTAATCGTGATTGGCATCATTGCAGCTATTCTCATCGCATAGTACCCCCGTAGACAACAGCTGTGAGGAATTGGATTCCGGGTTACGTTATTATCTGGCTCACAATCCAACCACCGACGGCCACCATGCAGTGAACACGATGACGACCACGGTCAAAACCATCCAATTGATGCTGGAGTCGCGACAAGAGTACCTCGAGTTGTCGAAATACCCAGGATTGATCTCAAAAATTGGTGAATTCATCAAAGATTGTCATGTCTCTGGGTAAAAAGTAGTCTGATATTTGAAAGCTCTGGTAGACAAGGCTGGTCCTCAAAAGTGAGTTTGGATCACATCTCTTAGTTGCCAAGCTCTTAGACTACTGTAGCAAATGGGTCCTCAACATCGATACGCGCCTCGACCTACGCTTCCGCTTCCGTGGCCGCCCCAAACGCTCCTCCTCATAATGCTTAGAAAAGCCGAACTCGTCAAGATCATAGCAGCCATCGTTCTTCAAGGTAACTCTTCCAAAGTAGCCACTATCACGTGGATTGGGGCTTTCCATTCCTAGCATCTCATCAGTGGGATCGTCGGGCCCCGGTTGTGCTTCTCTTCCTAGGGGAGCGCGACCTAGGATTCTTCTAGATCTGCCTGCACAACTCAGGACTAGCCTCTTCGGTCTCCCATTCACCCCTCTCGCAACTCTAGAGAAGCAGGCGCCTCGGCACAAACGTCGAGGAGAGAGACACATCGAAGACATGGGGGCTTAAAATGGTCTAGGCAAAATGGGCAAAGAGATACTCCACTGCCAAGGTCGTGGGGATGGGGTAAAGGGCGCGGTTATGCCAGAGGTTCGGAAGCTATCGGCTGGGCGTCGAGTTGTAGGCGTGTAGAACGAGCTGGGGAACAGCTGGCTTGTCATGTACGCTGCGAATGGTGGCAAATGGCCCAATCTCAAGTTCATTGTATTTTCGATGATTCCTCTTAGTTCTACAGGCTCGCCCGCCCTTCAGCCCGCTCTATCCCTCACATCCTTGAGTCGCAGACGCAGAATCGCGTGAAATCTACTTCCTAGCCTACGTAAATTGTGAGCAACTTGGAAGTACTCTGGCCTGTGCTCACTCGCAGAGGGTTAGGGTCTGGTTCATAGTAGAGTGTTTTCACTCGTGATACCAGCAGCATAAAATCACTGCATCAAAGCTATCAACCTTACATATTGTCTGCATAGCTTCATGCATATCACTTATCTTCCAAAGTTCATGCCCTATCATGTCACAGAATCTCAAACACTCGAGACGTATGCTAGCCTCCAAAATGCCGTAACAAGACAGTCAATCACCTTCCCATTATCAGAATACAACTAGCCTACATAAAGTATCTCAATGCCTGAAAGAAAACCTCCAGCTCATTGTCAACTCCCAAATAGGCCTAATATCCATAGCTAAAACCCCCTTCAATAACTTCCAAACACATAACAAGTCCAAGCCAAAACCTCCAAACAACAAGATAACTCAAGTCAATACCCCTCGATAATAGCTCAACGCCTTGAACTATCAGTTCATGGCCTCCGAATGATAGCTTGAGGACTTCTCGTATCATGCCAGGGCCTATAAATCATAGTTTGAGGCCTTCTACCATCATTGCAAGGCGTGTCAATTACATTCCAAGGCCTACCAATGATAAATTAAACGCCTTCCACTATCTTCCCACCCCTCCAGCTTCCTTTTACACATCTATTAGTAAACGCCATACGCCGTCGACTCACCCCTCTGAGACCGCTAACTACGCCTGAAGACTTCCGTCGCAAGTCGTCAGTTAGCAGCCAACACCCACTCCAAACTCGGTGCAAAGGCCCCGGCATCAACCACTACACCACAAAAGTATTTTAGCATGCCTCGAACGTGTCCGCCCCTTCCAAAGCCCTAAGCTCGATGCCTAAACTCCCCCAAACTATCCTCGTTGGTATAAACCACCCGGTGATCATGTTTAAGACACTTCTCAAACCCATCAAAATCCCTCTCCGCCAGCGACCCCGGCACAGCGAACGGATCCTCCGTAAACTTAACAGGAGCCACATCAGGCCCCAAATCACACCTCAACACAATTCACCCAGTCCCAAACCCCAGATCCTCAAAAATATCGTCCTGCCCCTCCGACTCCCAGTCGGACACGTCGCGATTCTTGATCTCGACCCGCTTGCGCACGGCACGACCAGCGCCTGCCAGCGCGGGGGATTCGTCTCCGAACGCATGACCGGCGTGCTCGGCCGCAAAGCCCACACGAGCTCTCTTGCTGCTTCCACCAGCCGCAGGGTCAAACTCGGGCTGGGTCCTAGACCGTTTGGCCATGACTTTGGGCCCCCGGGGTCGGGGCCGGAACCGAAGAACCAGGGGGCACCACCACCACCACCACCTCCTCCTCCTCCTCCTCCTCCTTCGCCTTGGAAACAGCACCCAACGACGACTCCCTTCTTTCCTTCTTCAAAAGCCCGTCCGCGAGAACCTCGAGCTTGTCCTGGCTAATTTTGCCGCCGGCGGCGGCCTTGGCAATAGTCAGAAACCGCGACTTCTCTTGTTGGAATTTCTCCTCGAGTCGCTGAGTTTCGGCTTCCTGATCGTTGTTCATGTGGTGGAACTCTGCCAAGACGAGTCGGTGAACTGCTTCGAAATCGCAGCCTCGATGGCCGATTCGAAGGTCTTGGTAAACGCCTCCACGCGGTCGTCGTTGTGAGACATCTTGTGAGGTGTGGTCGGGAAATAACTAGGGGTTGAACATATTAGGCGAGGGGTTCAGGTTATCTTGCGAGGTGTTCAGCTTATCTTGTAAGGTGTTAAGGTGTTTTCGTGAGGTGGTTCACGTTATCTTGTGAGGTGCTCTGAGAAAAAGGATGAGGCGTGTAATTTAGCTGGCAGGGCCTGAGCCAGGTGACCAGACACGTCCCTTGGTTGTGTGAGAAGACCTTGTTCGGTGGTTGTCGTAAGTAGGTAGAAAACGCGACCGTATTTGCGGTTGTGTGAGTCGACTAGGTGTGGCCGGGGGCTATTTGGAAAGAGCGACAGCAAAGGCCACCACCGAAAGCCGCAATCTGGTTGGTCAGAAGGTGCAATTGCAGAAGGGTTGGTAGATATATAAGCCCTTTACTCACCAAGCTGACTTTGGAACGTTGAAGAAGCCGTTGATATATGCACACACTCTGTCACTAGCCCAGGTACACCGTGTGTCGTTCACCCAACTTTCACGCACCAAAACATCGCGTTTAACCCTCTTCTTTATTACGGTTGCGGTTTAAACATCCTTAGCAAATAGTCCGTAGTTTGCGGCAGAAGTTCAGCTCTGAAATCATTTTATTTCAGACTACCAACCGCGGATCACAGATCATCGCCGAATCCCATATCTTGTGTGTCTTGAGGGCAGCGATAACCTCGGCTAGCAATTGCCCTCGCTGCCCTTGGGAAAACGAACAACCACACTCCACTTGTCATCCTTGTATGTCCCTTGCCCCTTCACCTTGGTCAATCCCGCGCAGTTGTCGAGAATGCCCTGAGCCAGGTCGGCAATCTGGCCCCAATAAAGTTCCTTAACTCCGGAAGAATCCTGCGTAGTATTGCTCCTGTCAGACATCATAACACATAGCAGAGAAACATGGCAACATACCTCATTGCACCAATATATAGCAGAGTCCCACGAGCAGCTAACACGCCCGCAGTTCTTGGGTCCAGGCCCATTCTTGGCCTTGCCCGGGATGGCACGCAGATAGTGGATGCCCCACTTGATGGCCAAGATGTTGGCCATGTCCGTCTTGATTTTGCAGTCATATGTCGGGTCTTTGAGGGCAGCCAGCGCAGCCAGCGAAGCGCTAACGTAACTAACATCACCCAGTCCGGCATGGAACGTCTGGTTCCAGCCGGGGTAGTCAGTGTCCATCTTGGTGATGGCCTGCTGGATGGTGCCCTCGACAGTCACCGTGGCGCCGTTGGGGTCGTCGGGCTTGACGGGAAGTTCCCAGTAGACGGGAACAATGGTGAAATCATCAACATCGTCGAGGGTTAGACCGGGGGTTGCGGGAGCGGCGTGGACAAACTGCGTCATGGTCAGAAATGCACGAAGAAGGGAGTGAGCCTCGGACATACGCCACAGAGCGCCAAAACGCTGGGAATGATGGTGATGAGTAAGATCATGGTGAACTGTGAATGCAAAGCAAGATTGGTCTTGATTGCTCTGTGAATGAGGAAGAGAGTTGAGTGCGGTAGAAGCCATCAATAAATACCTGGGGGTTTGCCCTGCCCACTCCTGATTCCCTAGCAAGAGCAAACTAGGAGCATCTCTTTGTGGAAGGCAACGCATCAGCCCGCTCGGCCGTATCAGACCCGTGGCCGCTTCTCAACAAATACATAACTGGATCTAACTCCCGTCCACGCAAGTGCTCCAAATTTGGCATCGCTGCTCGGCCATTGGGCCCAACAGACAATTTTCAAGATAGCCGCGAGTTGCTCCGGCCCTTTGTTCAACGATGTCATTGCTCTTCGAATAGTATCCGCTCTTTGCTGAAGATGTTTCGGTGTTTATTTTGACTCACAAAGGAAATATTGTACATGTGCAGTATGTAAGGTATGGTGGTATTATCCAATTGTTCTGACGCCTTCTACCATCGTCCTGGTATGTCTTCGTGCCCAGCCCTTTAGAGCTCATCCTTGACAGCCTCGGTGGCCTCCTTGACGGCCTCGGTAGCCTCCTTGACAGCCTCCTTGACAACCTCAGTCACAGCGGGCTTCTCAGCCTCTGTCTTGGCTTCGGCTTCAGCCTGCGAGGAGCTCTCTGCTACCTCCTCTGTTTCGCCCTCCTTGAGCTTGACAACTTGAGCCAAGAGGCTAAACTCGATGTCGCGCTCGCCCTTCGACCTCTGGGGCTTGCTGTGGTAGATGGGGTAGCCGATGACACCGCCATCCTTGGCCTGACCAGAATACTTGGCAAGATCCAACATCTCGTCTGTTATCACGGTAGAAGTTAGCATTCACATCAGACACACCATCGCAACAAACAACATACCGTCACACCCGCTGTCCTCGCCCAGCCAGAGTGGGAGATTCTCATAGATGGCCCCTGGGGCGAAGATGAGGACTCTCCTGTCGTCCTTCTCTCTGAACTCAGGAGTGGGCTCCTTTGGAACGGGCACCTGCTTAAACACTCTGGTCCCTGGCGCGGGTCTGGCAAACAGGGCAAAGAGACCCTGGCCGGGGAGCTCCTTGCGCTCCTGCTCCTCGATCCACTCCCTCACCTTGAGGGGCACAGTCTCGTAATCCATCTTGAGGATGTTGCGGTCGTAGCCGTGGTTGTCAATACCATCCCATCCACCAGGGTACTCGCGCTCGGCAAAGACATCCTTGAGGGCGTCGCGCCATGGGAGCAAGCCGAGGGGTGGGTTCTGGGCCAAGTCATCGAGCTTGAATTCTTCGGCCTTGAAGGAGCGCTGGACCTGGCAGGTGGCTTCGTATTTGGCGGCGCGGGAGGACTGGAAGGGGTTGGGCCACTTCCAGTTCGGCATCGGCGCCGGCTTGCCTGGCAGACGCTTCTCGGTTTCTGGTACGTTGGGGCCGAGGGCGGAGGTGGTGGAGGCGAGGAAGCTCGCGGCCATCATCCAAGAGTCGACTTTCATTTTGCCGGTAGTGTGGTGTAGAGGACTAGTGGCGGTGGTCTGGTGGTGGTGTGGTGGTGTGGTGAAGTCCGAGGAGGAGAGAGACACAGGACTCGCAGCTCAGGAGGGGGGCCTCAAGTAAATAAGAGGAGGCCGAGGCTGGTAAGGACACAAGTCTCTTCTAGCGGTACCCGCCATCATCCCCATCATCATGCTGCTATTCCAAACAAAAAAAAAGTTGTCGTGTTGTCCTCCGGAGTGGTGTTCCGAATTTCCAGATTTGATGAAGTTCCGACAGGGTTGATTGGGGAAAGGTGGGGGAGATGCGGGGAGAGGCAGGGTGCCCTGCCGAGATCTCCGCAGCGTTGTGCTTCTTGGCGGCAGGCCCTCTCGATCCCATCCATCGTCAGCGTTACACTGGCCTTATGACGACCCACCACCACCTACTCCAAGAAAAAGTCACCACGGTTCTCTTCCATGGCAGCCTCCCCATCCATGATGCCATCACAGAACGCCTCACCCACAAATGAGAAGGTCTTCCTTCCATCTTCCTTGGCTGGCAGCTGCCTCAGCACGAACGGGATCCTCCCACCGCAAAACACGACCACCACGTCTCCTACTTCCATATCAGGTGGGCCCATGCCCACGTAGCCCTTCGTCGTCAAGAATGGCTTCTTGTTACCACCACCAGATGCCATACACTGCCTGTACTTCGCCCCCAGCTCACCTTTCCTCATTCTTTCGTCCCAGTTGAACTCGTCCATGATACGTTGAGCTTCTGCCGGTTCAGCTGTTGTTGTTTTCATCCAAATGTCATATAACATCGCCTCGACGGCCTGTCGAAACTGCACATCGACCTTCAACTCTCGAGACGCTCGCACCCCCGTCGACCGATCATCCCACGTATCTGCAATGGGAACTCTCCAAATTGCTTCGAGCCGTCGTTCGTCGGAGCCATACGGGTTGTTGGGTCTAGAGATTGCCGCTTGAAGCAGAGCTTCGACCTGCCTCAGATACCCCATCAAGCGCGGCCCATCCCATCTGTTCACATCAGACCAGACTTTCTTGCCATCTCCCGGAGGCAGCATGTCAACAGTATCGACCCAAAACCCTCCCAACCCCAACACCCGTGTTGACCAGGATGCCACCACTTGAACCTCCAGATTCCCCTCCCCGCAAGCCGCAAAATAATGCGGATCAACCACCTCCTGCACCTGATAATACGACTTGACCGTATTCATCTTCCAATCCGGCACCCAAGACGGCAGCCCTGGAACTACCTTTGGGAACCCCGAATAACACAACACATCCACCCGTTTCGAGTAATCATTCGTAATCATCCTCCTCGCCACATCAGTCATAATCTCCACCGTCTTTTCCTCCCCCCACAAGTCCCCATAATCAGGCCTGATCCCCAACGCCTCTGCATCCACCGCCAGTCCCAGCAGCGAGTAGACCCTGTCCCTCCAAACTTTTGCATACGTCTCCCTGCCGACAAACATCTTTTTCAACAGCACGAAAAGCGTGTCACCCTTTCCATCCCCAGTCTTGGTCTCATAACCCCTCCGACGCTTCCGACAGCTGAAGAAATCCGCCGTGGGATCGTCAAGAGAGGATAACTCCTCCACGGTGAGGGAATAAGGCGGGCGGACGAGGAGCAAGGTTGAGTAACTTAGTATCTGCCCCGCGAGCATCACCAAGTCGACATCGAGCTTTTGATCGCCGCAAACAAAGACGGTATCGGGGCAGAGGCAGAATTCTTGTGTCACCCATGCACGGGTGAACCAGGGCCTTTCAAACCAGGATTTGATGCTTCCGTCGCGGATCTGAGCAGCGAAATCGGGCGCGTGTTTTTGAAGCAGGGCTTGGTACTGCCGTGTCTCGGGGTCGGAGGGGTCGGTGTTGGACATGATGTCGTGGAGGAGGGTCCAGCCCTCTTTGGTGTAGTACCTTTCGATGCCCATGTCGCGCACTTCTTGGCCGACGGCGGCCCAGAGCTGCATGACAGAATCGGAGTTATGCGAAGCAGGACCGAGCCAGACTAGGACTTGGGATGCGGCGGAGTAGATTTTGCCCATGAGGGAGACTTGGGCAGACTTTTCGGCGGGGTTGGATTGGTCGATGCAGAGCTGGTCGATCCAGATTGTTATGGGGACGTCGGGGTCACGGAGGTGGAGGAGGGCGGTGTGGAGGGAGGAGGTTATTCGTAAGGAAAGGGTTGTGATTGTCCCGTTGGGGAGGGTGGAAATGACGTTGATGGAATGGGGAGTGGCGTCGGAGCCCCGGACGTAGGAGAGGGCTTTGAAGGGAGTGGTGCAGGGGTTGGTGAGGGGGGTGGTGAAGAGGCGGCATAGTAGGGGAGGTGGGGTATCTTTTGATGGCATGGTATTATTGCTTTTTGGAGAGTTCCCATGCTGGGGTTTGGAAGCGTTATCAGGGTGTTCTGCTGTTGACGGCCTCGAAGTAGAAGGTAATGATGCCGATGCGGGGTAGAGCTCGAGGAGGCGGAAGTCTGTCTCGGGCTTTTCGAGCTTGGAAGCGGTGTGGTAGTTGAAGGCCTGGAGGGTCTTGACGATGGTCTTGAGTTTTCGGACTTGCATTGTAGTCTTTCTTTTGAAGGGATTGGCGAAGCAAACAAAGCAGTCGTAGGTAAATGTGGGTGGTGATCTTTAATAGCAAATCGCAGTGTTGGCCAAGAGAAGGCTGCCTGAGCTGAATACCAAGGCTCGGCCGCGTGATTTGACGCGTTCATTGCCGCAAGGGTTCATCAATAGTTCTGCTTGGCGCGACCAAAGACATTCATCGAAATGTGACCCAGATGGTCCATCTGAACCCATGATGTGCCAACCCCTTTCTCATGTTTTCGAGTAGATAGAGCGTGCATTGTTGTTGTGCCAACGCCAACTTGCAAGTAAACAAAGTAGCGTGTGGATAAGGGGGTTCAGGGGCGTGGTGGGACCGTGGGTGGGGCCATCAGGCGACACAAATGCAAGTGTTGGTGACTCTGATAAGGTCGATTTGTACGCATGTATAAATCTCCAATATTGTAGATGAATTATATCGTTCCCCGAGCACCATATTCAACTAATCCGAATCCGAATCAGACCAATAATCCGCCTCCGTGGTCTGTACTTGCTTCACCTGCCCTGGCGACGGCTCGCCAATCTCACCCACCGCTGGTTCTGCCTCCTCCTCCTGTTCTTCCGGCGCGTCAGGATCAAACTCTTCACCATCGTTCGCCGGTTTCCAGTCCTTCAGTTCGGGGAAAAACTCATTCTGATAGGTGTAGCACTTGGCGCAAAGCCACAGCCGTCCGTTGGCGTACCCCGAGCCCCAGAGGGTCTGTCAATTGTGTTAGCTCTGGAGATTGGGAGAAATAGGATTCGAATCTGATGAACTTACATATAGACACAAGTCGCAGAAGCCATTTTGTCTTTTTGCCCTGCGGGAACGATGTGCCTGCGGGTCCCACACTTGGGGTTCTCCTTTGTCATCGAGATAGTGTCTCTGCTTTGGGGTAAGCAGTAGAATCACCTCTTGGGAGGCTCCATAGTAGCGAGCCAGCTTCAGCGCTGACCATCCCTCTTCATGGCATGTCCTGCCAGTTGTCCACAGGCTGGCGCCGTGATCAAGCAATAATCGGACAATCTCTTCTTGATTATCCGACTTCACACCCCAGTGTGAACACTGCCTCACCGCCCACATCAGTGGTGTCCATCCATCTCGATCGGTTTCGTTGATATACCGGCTCCCGGTCAGTGATAAGATTTTTTCGACAACATCTGGTCTGCCACTGGCGACCGCTGTGTGGAGGGTGGTTCGTCCGAGCTTGTCACAGGCATTGATATCAGCCCCTCTGGCCAACACTTTTGAAACATGCTCCAAACTCTGATACGTTGCAAAGTGGATGGGCCGGCAGCCGTTGAAGCCTGCTGTATTTATGTCGGAATCCACAGTGTCCTGGTCCAGGATATATTGCAACAGGTCTGCATCAGGTTGCATGCATGCTCCGTTGAGAACCGTGATGAAATACATCCCTCCCCGAACCGTCACGTCCGCCTTTGCCTCCTCAATCAAATAACGGACGACAGCTGTCTTCATCTCAAGCGTCACATCCTCTCCCTCTTGATGTTCAGTCATGGCTATGAGCAACGGTACACCACGGGAGTTATCAATCATGTTAGCATCTGCGCCATTCGCCACAAGAAACCTGATCATATCAAGATTCATTCGCCAGCAAGCAATATGGAGCGGTCCTCCCCAAGTACTGCCGACGGTGTTGATTTTGGCCTTTGCCCTGACGAGGTATTTCGCAACCTCATACTCGCGCCAGTAAATGGCATAATCGAGAACAGTATATCCTCCCTTGTTTCGGATTTCAAGGCTCGTCCCTCGTGTGACTAGAATTTTCGCTATACTGAGATGCGTGGTTGCCTCCAACATGAGTCGATGAAGAGCGGTGTGTTGAAAGAAGGACTCTTGGGCATTCAAATCAGGAGTATACTCGAGAAGGACCCTAACTGTGGCCTCGCTGTTTGCATGGCTAATCGCGAGGTGCAGAGCTGTCTCGTCCCTTGGCGACCTGGCTGTGATGTCGGCACCAGCATCTAGAAGAGCCCGCACGATTTCAGCGTTGCCTTTTCCAGCGGCCCCAAGAAGAGCTGTACAGTTCGAGTCCCATAAGTCTGGGAACTCGCATGTCAACTCGAGGTTGGCTCCACGTGAGATGAGGAGCTTGACAGACTCCAGGTGGTTGTTGTACGACGCAATGTATACTGCTGTGCCGTCTTTTGACATGGCGTCGATATCGGCACCGCTATCTAGAAGCACCTCTAGACACTCAGGATGATGATGCGCCCAGTGCAATGCCTTCCATGATGTTGCTGCTGGATGGGCCTCATTGGGGTTGGATCCCGCTTTCAAAAGATAACGGACCATTTTTGTATGACCCTTCGAGGCAGCACGGGACAGAGCTGTACTTCCAGCCCCGTGAAGCCCAATGTCGGCCCCCTTGGCCATGAGGAACTCGACGACTTCCAACAAGTTTGCCTCCGAAGCCCGCTCCAATGGAGTAGCAACGTCAGCTGAACCCGAAGCGTTGATATCGGCGCCGTGCTCAAGCAGAAGTTTGACCATATCCATATTCTTCCCAGTGTTTTTCGCGGTGGCCTGACACAGCGGGACCCATTTTCCTAATCCATTCACTCGAGCTCCGTGAGCCAGGAGAAGCTTTGCCCAAGCCAGCTTTCCGGTGACGGCTGCATAGCAGAGAGGAGTGTACTCATCTGTGGTGGCATCTGCATTGGCACCCCGTTCCAGCACCGCCGTAATGCATTGGAAGCTAGACTCGCAAGCAGCCATATAGAAAGCAGGATACGGAAAAGAGCCATCGGTCCGCGGTATCTCAGCCTCGACGCTGGCGATGTCTGCGCCACCGTCCAAGAGAGCTTTCGTGGCGTCAATGTTTCCAAGATTGATGGCCTTCTGCAGTGCTGTCTGGCCCTGTCCGTTGTGACCATCAATATCCGCGGCGCCATCTGCAACGAGAGCCCTGACTGCGTCCCCATATCCGGATCGGCATGCCATATGCAAAGGTGTGCGTGAAAGCCGGGTTTCATCTTGATAGTTCGCGTCTTCGCCATGTTGGAGAAGAGTCTTAATGGTGCCGAGCTGACCGGTTGCCACAGCACACAAAAGCTTGGAGGCTGGTGCTGTTGGACTTGTTGGGTCTCCGGATGGGCGACCTTGCATTAGTGACTCCAGAAGCCTCCCCTTCCCTGCCCAAGCTAGTCGAGCAAGGATGGAATGAGGGTACATATGCGATGTCGCCTGGTCCTTGTGTTTGTTCTTGGCGTACGCGAACAACACCTCTACTAGCTCATACTCAGCTGCGAGGGCTGCGGCCTCCATTGCCCCAACCACACCGTGCAACGTCAATGTCCATGGTCTGCTGAGCAGCAAATCCACAATGTTTTTGTGACCCATTCTGGAAGCCTCACATAAAGCGTCCTCTAGTTCTTGAAGGCTGGTAGGAAGGTCGGCATGTATGGGAAGCATGTTTTCGACCTGTGTTTCCAATCCTAAATGCGAGACTATAGGTAAGGCGGAAAGATATGAGCTATGGGGTTGCTGGTGCGGCGGCAACAGGTACCCATGAGCACTGAACCACGCTCTCAAGGCTTTCGAATCTCCAAGGAATGAAGTGAGGTCTTCGGGTGCCGAAGCCGATGAGTCTGCCGCCAGGTATCCCAAGCGGTAGTGTGTTGGCCAGAACGTGACAGCATAGGAGACAATGTCGTGTCGGCTAGTGAGCAAGACTCCCGAGGCCCTTGCCCCACCACACCTCTGAGACAATGCCTTGATCGTCTCAGGAAGACGCAAAAAGCGAAGACACGCCTTGGCAATTTCTTTGTGATCATCTGCTGTCGAGGCCGCCGCATACCATTGGGTCGTCTTTTCCAAAGTTGACAAAAGCTCCCGAACCCATGGCTGTGTGAAGTGAACCTCACCGTGGCGAGTCGTGAGAAGTGGTCCGAAGATCTTGGCGATGTACAACTCGATATTAAGACATCCCAAGTCAGCTCCCTGAAACTCGAGGGCCGATGCTAATTCAAGTGGTGTCAGAGGCCGGACCGCGTTCCGAACCCAGCAAAGAATGTCGCGAGCAACCGGCCGTAAAAATGTGGGCACAGCCTGCATTACCGCTCCCAACAGCACCCGCGGTGATGGGGGAGACAGTGCTGTCACCACTTCGGCCATTTCCGCCCTTGTATTCCACCGAGAAGCTTTCAGATTAAGCCAGTCCACAACCATTCGGAAAAGATCCTGGTCAGGCTGGCACGCTCCAAGCAGATCGCTGAGTTGAGGTGCATACGGCTCGAGCGCTGGACAGTGGTGACTGGCTGGGACCGGCGGTATTTTGATTCCGGGGCCCACCTGCGAGGAGGCGATATCCAAGGACAAGCTTTCGCAGCCGGCGGCAGCAAGCTGAGTTTGGACATGCTTAGGACTGGCAGTAGTAATCAAGACCTTGAAGTACAACTCGCATCGCGCTGCGATTGAGGCCAACTGGTTAAGAAACCAGTTGCACGAAGCTGGTTCGCACTCATCGAGTCTGTCGAGCACCCATGTCGTCCTTGCTGGCCTGTTGCAATCCAGTCGAAAGCTGTTGAGCAAAAAGAAGACATCTTTTTCCGTAAGAGCCTTGTCAAACAGCGGTGGTTCAAAGCTTGGAAACTGGGCGGAGGCTGGAAGGGTGCCGAACCGGGCAATAGTCTGAGCGAGGAATAAGTTCGCCATTGACTTGATGGTGTTTCTTTGACAATCGTGGCGGTCGAATCTGAAATACAGTGTTAGACCGCTTGTAAAACCTCCAGTCGACGCGTGTATTCGGGCTTGTTGGTAGGCATAAGACGCGGCGACTGAGACATTGGACGAGCCATGGATGTGCATGATTTTACATCCTTCGTGGTTCATCCACTCCTTGAAAACCGGGCTATCATCCAGCCATGAAAATGGCACATGGTCACTGTCGGCTGTTTTTACAGACATAATTGGGGTGGGTGACGGAGCCTGAACGACAACAGCACCGTTCAGCCAAGCTAGTGTGTTGGTTGGAGTCGGGGCTGACAGCAACACATGTCAGCACAGAAGTCGGTGGTGGGTGGTTGGGTGTAGATAACACACCGTTGATCACTCCAAGAATTCTCGATTCTAGAGTCTCGATAAGAGCGTCCCGCACGCTCACCTCCTGGACCGCATCAACTGACTGGGCGGAGAAGCGCAACTCCATGGGAATGCCAAAACTCGACGTGAAGATCTGATGAATCTAGAACTCTTCGTTAGCTGCGATTATCCAGAAACGAACACGGAAACTTTGAGTTGACTCACCCCATACGCGTCAGGAGCTTCTGAACAAACACTGATTAGTGTACTGTGGATGGTTGCTCTTGTTTGTAGGAATTCTTCAGAGATGGATGAGACAGTCTTCGCCAGCCGATTGATGTCCTCAACAGTTAGAGCTGTAGGCCGCTTGGCAAATAGAAAGCTGGCCAGCTTTGATTCTAGGTCTTGTTTGTTGTGCCATCTGTGCGGAGTACCAACGAAAGACTGCAAGAAGCGGGGGACGGAAGGTTAGTTCTGCATGTACATAGCTTTTACACCGACGGAATATGGAAGAAACATGCCATTAGACGGGTAGAAGCACTGATATTTGCAAACTCAAGCGTGTGTCTGCTCGCTTGGATGATGGCCTGGAAATACTCGAGGTCAGAAGGTCGAGGTCAATAAGCAGGCAGCAAAATAATCAAGCACTGCACCTCTTTAATGATCAACCCCCCAAAGTCCAGGGCGAGAAAAATAAGTGGTCGAGGCTACTCTGGGTTTAGTCATAGTATCATGTTGTCTTGTAGGTCCCGATGGACTCACGGGGTCCTGGTCTTTTCGTTGTTCGGCAACCTTCTGCAGCAGCATGATGGCCTCCTTCTGGATTGCGCCTCGACCACAGAGGCCTTTAACTGCGGAGGCGCCAGTGTCATATCTATGAAATAGAAGGCGGCCATAGCGTTTTTTGGCCGTCAACTGCTCCTTCAACCATGGTTCGGTTTCCGAACCAAGGTCCCATGTTTCGCTCGATGTGTTAAAGAATCCATGGACAGCTACTAGGCTAGATAAGATATCTGTCAGTGATGGTTGTGCCCAAGTCATGGCAGAGTGGACATACTCAAAGCTGGCATCCCCAGGTTCACCAGAAAAATGAATATCCAACGACATGATGAAAAGAGTATGGGATGGTGAAGACTGACGGTTCAAGACGAACACCCCTCGGCTCTGGGGGCCCCTCTGTGCCTGCCAGAACCCCGCCGTCGTTCCTTCCCATCTGCAGTGGGTGGTGGAGTCGAAGGCGCGGGGTTTGGGAGTTTTAGGCAGCTGTGCCGCAAAATTGCATGATTGAATCTCAATCGCCATTGGTTAGCACATCTATCTGTACAGTGCGAGTTTGAGGAGGGAGGCCTGCAGGATTTCTGCTCAACCAAGAAGAACCAAGAAGTTCGCGAAGACTGCTTCTCGACAAAATCACTCGCTTTAGGGGTCTTTTCGATCAAGCGATGCCGAGAAAGGAAAGGTGGCAGACCGGTAAGCAAAACCCCTCCCTCGTCGTCATAGAAGACTGGTTCGATAACCCTAGTTTCCCATAATCCTCTTCGAATGTTCATTTCCACCGCTCCGTCCCGCTACCTCGGATGAAAATATGGAAGACGAAGCGGCAGACTCGCTCTCTTGGAACATCGCACTTGCTCCCACTGGCGACAGTGGGAGTCAGTTTCACACAAAAAACGACCCCAACAAGCCTCTCCAACGGCAGAACTACGTTGAACGGAAGGGCGCCGTCGACGTCCGGTGCTCCTGTGCCGATGTAGTCCACGGTTTCCTGTCACCCGACAGCGATGTTCTTTGTACCCTGATAGTCCTCGACTTCCGTTTCGACTCTCGCAAACGCGCCCGACGCATTGCTTCCGTCCACATTGACCTCCGATTCAGCAGTTTGGATCCCAACAGTCCTTACCAGCCCGAGGTCAGGGCCATTTCCCCTGACGGAAACTTCACTGTTGCTCCAACAACCCAAACCGAGTCAAGCACGCTCTCGGGAAATCTGGGTATAAGCGCCACTCCTGGCCCTGCCCCAACCTTGAGCGCCGGTATCAGCATAGACAAGAGCATCACCAGGGATATGACCTACGCTGCAACCGTTGTCGGTGCCAAGTCTCTCCGGGGGCGCAATTTTGGCCAGCCAAACTCGGCTTCATGGACACTGCTGGAGAATCCTGCGACCGAGACCGGTGTTCCCGTCGCCATGCGGGCCGCTATCCTGCTTGAGAGGGAGGATGAAGAGCTTTTCCAATGCTCCGTCACCATCAAGGCGCGCGCTGACTGGCGTACAACATTGGAATCTGTGTTCGGCTCTACACCACCTGACGATCCGGTCCTATTCGATCCGACAATCGAGTCCAAGAGAACCCATTATGATGAGATGAACCTTGCGGAAGCTTTCAAGCAGCTATCGACTGTTCCCAACGTCACTTTCAGAAAAGGGCTACCTGAACAAAGGTGAGGAGGCACCCAGCGGCGAAGCCGTCGTAGGGTTGCATTGGGGACTGGGACTGTATCGGCACTGTGTTCACTATGGAAAGGCGCGTTACTAGTGCTCACTCAGGGTGGGTGTGAGTGGGGTGGGACGCCAGTCGTATCAGGACTTCCAATGATGAGGCTGGAAGCTGGGCTGCAGGAGGAGATGCGGACTGGAGGCACCCCGCTCCTCTGTGACTGAGGGGGCACCTGTGCAGACAGCTTCACTCAATCTATCATCTTTCACCTCTGTATACGTTACGGACAATCATGATGACTCTAACCACCCAAGACCCTCCACCTGCCCAGAGTGTTGAAGTTGACGACAGCGACGAGGAGTACGACGACGGACCGGCCCACAACCCCTTCCATTCATTTGCGATCATTCAAAAAGACCCAACAAAAGAAGCGTTTGACCAGATTCTCGCTGATGCTGAATCCAATAAGCTGAGATTGGGCGACAAAGCGGGCAGAGAAGCCTTCAAGCAGAAGTATCAGCAGTACTTTGAAGGGCGTGTTGCACCGGAAAATCAAACACTCCTCCACCTTGTTGCCAACAGAGTGGGCCACAGAGCCCTCACCCTGCTTCTTATCAAGAACAGCCCACAGCTTCTCTCCGTGGCCGACGACAATGGCAAAACACCTCTCTGGATTGCCATCACCAGGAAAAACGAAATTGTCTTGCGCGCCATCGTGGAAAAGTTCAGCGGAGATTTGGACAGCCTGCTAGCTAGAACATGCGACCACGGCAGAAACAGCATCCATGCTGCCATAATCCAGAATCTCCCCGAACAACATACTTTGAATCTTATACAGAGAGCCTCCAAGGGCACTCTTTGCGCCGGAGACTATGATGGCCTGACTCCCTTGCATCTTGCCATTCAGTACGACCGCTGTTCTGCTAGCCAGCAGCGGATTGTTGAGGCTTTGCTGCAAAGAGCAGATGAATGCTTGGACCAGTTCACTATCAATCCCTCACAACTGTCTGTCTACGAATATCACTACTATACACGGGCGGATGCTGAACGAAAAACGGGCTTGCTGGCGGGCCAGGCTGGTGAGCCGAACGGGACCTCTCAATCTTCAAATCAGAACCGGGGAAAATCTCCGTCTGGTCGAGTCGGTCATCTTCCAGATAACGTACCTCACTTGCACAATGTGGAAAATTCTCGGGGCCGCACGACAAACCATGCCCCCGGCAAGAAGGGGGGCGATGTTGAACCTCAGCGAGGACGAGAGGCGATCCGTGAACAGTCCAATGCCCCATCAACAAGAAATATGGACCCACCTCCGCCGGGACCTATCAATGGAGTTAAACGTGATGTGAACAGGGAGTGGGCAGACAGGATCATCCAGGGTATCAAACTGCATTACCTTCGGTCCACGTTCCAGACACCAGATCGTCCTCAACCGCGAGATCAGAGCCAGGCACTGCGATTTCTCCACGGGTCCAACATCCAGGGTACGTATAAGTGTATCAGAGCCCTCACGACAGTACGGTGTTGTCACTGATTCTCCACCAGATTGGAACTTGTATTTTGATTACTCCAAAGCAGCTTCACCAGTCACCCGCAAGAACTTTGAACAGAGCTTCGCTCATATGCGTTTTGACAGCGTCCTAAGATATGTCGCCTTCAACAAGATCGAGCTGGACAGCCCCGGAAACAACACCAGCAAACTCCACGCCAAACGTCTTGCACAGCAGCCAAAGCCTGGCCGCGGCCGGGTGGACCTCGTCTTCTTTTTCAACTGGCTTCGGGAGAAGTCTGTCAAGCATATCCTCAAGGTCGTGGTCGACGATTGGCCCGAAAGACCTCACAGTGACAAGGCCATAGAAGACTCCCTGAAGCACTTTGAGATTGAGAGTCTCGAGTGGCGGAAATCGGACATCTGTCCCGAAACACTTTTTGTCGCCTGTCAACATGTCCGCCATCTGCACTTGTGGTGGAGTGGAAACAGGGCTGTCCTGCGGGCATGGAGCGAACCGGATGGGTTGGTGAGGCTTGAGAAACTCAAGACTATCCACTTGTTGTGGAATTCCGCGGAAGTCCTAGAGCCAGCTGACCGCATCCAATCTTACGTGGAGGACTTCAAGCGCCGGTTACGAAAAGCCGTCCGGAATTATGAGCTGGAGAAGCAAGGTATAACTACTGCTGCTCGACCGCAGAATGACAAGGCTGTTCCCGTTCCTGGGATTCGCCGGACTGTTACCGGAGACCGTCCCGCCATGGATGGGCCTGTTCGGACAATCACTGTTGAGACCATCGAGGAGAACTTTTCGCGGGGGGAGAGTGGCTCATCTTCCGGCACCCGCGCTAAGCCCATGCGTGTAGCAAACCAGAGGAATCTGTCTGCCCACAAGTGGCTCAACTGCATGGACGCCTTTGCCGATGGGATCCAAGGTGTCGAGGTGCCTCCAACTCAGCACAAACTACTGCTAAAAGACATCACTGTTGCTCTGATTGATGATGGAGTTAATATCGATACTTCCTCTATCGGGGGTAAAGTCATTGGCGGAGCGACCTTTGACCCTGGCGAACCTGATGAGAACGGCCCAAGCCCCTATTTTATCTCTGCCAGCGGCCACGGCACCGTCATGGCGGATATGATTTGCCGGGTTTGTCCAACCGCCAAACTCTACGTCTTCAAGCTGGAAACACACCTCTCCCCGGACTCCCTAGTCGATGGGCAGACTCACAACCAGATCGTAGCCAGAAGCGCCACCCAGGTATGCCACCCCCCGTATGCGCTCCCTCTTCTTTCCGCTGAAATCTCAACCCCCGTGCAGTCCGTCGACGCCGCCGTCGCCCGCGGGGTAGACATAATCTCCATTTCCTGGACTGTGAAAAAGCCCAAAGAACGCGAGCGCGACGCCGACCTCAAAGACCTCGGAGATGCCATCAAGCGCGCTCTCGACGCCGGCATCCTCGTCTTCTGCGCGGCAGGCGACGCAGGGAACTTCTCTGACGAGGAGTACCCTTACGAGTTTGATCGTAGCCGCATCATTAGAATTGGTGCCGCTACCGACGATGGCAGACCCTGGGAGAGGTCGGGTGACACCCACAATTTGAATTTTATCTTTCCGGGGTGTTCGGTTGTTTCACGGCATGAGACGATTAATAGTAGTATACCGAGTCATTTCCAGGAGAACACGGGGAGCTCGGTTGCTACGGCTTTGGCGGCGGGGTTGGCGGCGCTGGTGTTGCATGTTGTTAGGTTGGCTGCGATATTTGGGGAGAATGAGAGGGAGAGGGTGAAGAGTGGTGGGGGGGGTACGGCGGTGAATGGGGTTGGGTCAGGGGCGGCAGGGCCGGTGGTGGAGGCGGGGAGATTGGCGAGTTTGAAGGATCATAGAAACATGAAGTTGGTTTTTCAGAAGATGGGGGTGGATAGGGAGATTGGGAAGTTTATTGAGGTGTGGGAGTATTTTGAGGGGCCGACGGAGGGGTTGAGGATGGGGGGGAAGGCGCCAGAGGTGGTGACGGGATTGGCAGTGAGGTTTGTTTCTTCGATGAAGCTTTGATGGGCGCGCTTTTGAAGATCTACATGATGGGCTGTGAAGATAACTGCAGCAACAAACCAGCAGATGTGATACATACTGTTGAGGCGGTCAGGGGAGCGCATGAGCTCGCCAGGTTCATCAGCGCTCACCATAACCATACCAGCGTCACTATAATCAGAATATCCAGCTTATCTGACTCCCTGGGAAGTCTTCAACCGCCATACCTCTGTATTACCAACATCTCAGCCCCTCGTTGACGTCTCCTGTGTTAAGAGACACGAGGGCAATGATGCTTCGCCGTCAGAGGTACTCAAGGCTGTCCGTTTCGCCCCGGTCAACCCTGAAAGCTTAGAAGTGCTCAGTTTGGAGTTGCTTGAAGCCCTGTACTGGAACTTTCCGATATAAACCAGCTGGGGTACCTCGACTACGACCCCTCCTGACAACCTCATCGCGTCCTTTGGCTTGATACAAATGCCTTGGCTATATTGCACAATAAAGGCAGGACAGGCAGGACAGATCATGTTGTGCTTTTGTGAGGAACAGTAGGGCCATCTCAGGCGAAGATTTCACCAAAAAACCGTGGAAATTCTTACACTTGGCAGCACACTTTGGGATTACCAACGATGTCAGACTGATGTTTAACCAACCCAGCTTCAACCAGGAAATCATTGAGAATCGGGCACCTCTTTGGTGGGCAACAGCCAACGAACCCGACCCTGATTTCAAAGGATGCCATGGCTCCAACCCCAGGCCGCTAAAGCTTGCTGCAAAGAGAGGGCATGAAGCTATCGTGCGGATACTTCTGGAAAAGGGTGCATAGGCTAAAAGAAAAGATGGCTCGGGACATACTGCATTACACCACGCTGCGAGAAAAGGACATCTTGAGGTAGCCCGGGCACTGTTAGACTGCCATCCAGGCTGTGCCACCATCAATGCTTTGACCGAGGATCTATATAGCCAAACTTGGAACATGCCGCCTGACCCGTACCTACATGCCTCTCGCTCACTATTGCATAGATGGTCGGAGGATGTAAAGCCATTGTATGAGTATCAAGGTCAAAGCACAACAAAACGGACGGCTCTTCACCTAGCGATTGAAGGACGGTATGAAGCCTTAGCAACACTACTTCTGCTACGCAGAGCGAGCACAGGGCAGCAACGAACTGCCCAAACCCATATCCACAACTGTTTCATCAAATACGGAAGCGACATGAGGGACAAGATGAGCATGAGACCAAGGACAGGGTGGATGGTGGGTAACAAGCACCCCCCGTCATATAGAGTATCCCACGCGACAACGTTGGAACTGGCAAGATATTATGGATTGAAAAAGGCGGTGTTCGTGCTGGAACAGGGCCACACTGATGAGGACGGGATAACCCATGGGCCAGTGAGCGCCTGAATCCTGATGTGTTGGTAGATGAGTGGCAGAGACAAAGTCAGCAAGGAAAGATGCGGCGATTGCAGCGTGGGTGGCGGCGAGCGATCAGATAAGAGCTGGATGCTACTTCACCTTCAATGACAAAGGATATCTCTGGGTACCTTGCCTAACTGAACGTGCATACATCGCGTATTTAAGTTGTACCGGAGTGGAAGTTATGCTGGTTAGTGTAGATAGGTAGGTAGGTTTTAATCGGCATGAAATGACCTTTCTATCTGGGTAACCACAGGTCATTGTAAATACAATCCATCATGTTTTGGGCTTTTCGGACCGTAATAAGGGTGTAACCGGCCCCCTGAGGGTTGCGTCATCTTTACGACGACTTTCTTGAATGAAAGAAGGACAGACCTATGTGTTGATGGAGCTGAGATAGGTGTCTAAGGTAGATAATATGAGATACTTAGCTAATATAGTGCACGAGGAAACTCAAAAGCCTGCTAGCGGGTTGGCTTGCCCTTGGTGGATGCTTTTACAGCCGATGTTCTGTGCTAAGGTTTGACGGCGTGATTACATCTGTTTGCAAGGACACTCTGTTCGACGTGGGGGCAGCTTTATTTATGGAAACTGTCATTGGTCTAGTATAAATATGCTACCCAAAGCTTGTATTTGTTCGTCATTAATGTCTTGGTAAATAGGTGGAGGGCAGACGTGGGATGTGTAGACTGTCCCCCGCCGTCCTTATCAAGAGGTGACGACGGTTCAATATATTTGCAAGAAAATTCCGTCTTGGTTCTCTTGGTGCGCATAGGTGCAACGCCGTTCTCACCCTGGAGTGTTGGCGTGGTGATTAATGGTGATGATGGCGTCGTCTTGGGCTCTCGATCAAGCAGCCCAATTCCTCCAACCAGCATCATCACCACCACCAACAGTGCATCCCGCACCCATCATCAATATATCCGGAACATCAACGCGAATCTGTGTGGGGCAGAAGCCTTGGTAGCTACAGCAAACAGCAAGATTCTTCAGGTTTCCAACCACGGAGGAAAATTCCGAGCGTATCACGGGGATGAAAAGGGGGCGGTCTATATGTACATACAAGCCGTCCACGCCACCCTTGGTTACCACGAACGGGCCGACTGACCATGCGGAAGGCTGCCTCCACATCTACCCCAGGTTTTCTTTTGCACCTGGACCGGGTTTTGGGTGTGCCGCTTGGACGGTGCCAAGGCGATCGAGTTCGCTTCCGTCGTGGAGGATACCTCCGTTTCCTATTTGAGCAGTTGCGAGAATCGGTTCCCGGAATACTGAGCCGCTAGGCTGCCCCGCGGACAACGCAACGAAATTACACACTTGACACACCTCGATGCGAGGCCAGACCAGAATGACATCGGACGAGATGTATAAAAGAAGAGTTGACTCCCGAGGGGTCAAGAAAGTACTGTCTTGCCTCTGCAACCTACAAGCGCCACCGCCTGTTCTTGTCATTTGCTTGTTTGTTTCTGAGCATCTCCCAAAGCTTGTTTGTTCGGTTTCAGTCATCCCCAAGATTCTCCACACATACACAATGAAGGCAATCACTCTCGTCTCCTTGGCTGCGTCCGTCAGCGCCCACTCCATCTTCCAAAAGGTGTCGGTCAACGGCGTCGACCAAGGCCAGCTCAAGGGCGTCCGCGCTCCTTACAGCAACTTCCCCATCGAGAACGTCAACCACCCCGACTTTGCCTGCAACACCAACATCCAGCTGCGGGATAACACCGTGATCAAGGTCCCAGCCGGCGCCAGAGTCGGTGCCTGGTGGGGGCATGAGATTGGTGGTGCCGCCGGGCCCAACGACCCGGATCACCCCATCGCCGCCTCCCACAAGGGTCCCATCCAGGTCTACCTCGCCAAGGTCAACAATGCTGCCAACGCCGGCACGTCCGGCCTCCAGTGGTTCAAGGTCGCCGAGCAAGGCCTCAACAACGGCGTCTGGGCTGTCGACAACATGATCTCCAACGGCGGCTGGCATTACTTCGACATGCCCAGCTGCGTCGCCCCCGGCCACTACCTCATGCGCGTCGAGCTGCTCGCCCTTCACTCCGCCAGCGTCCGCGGTGCCGCCCAGTTCTACATGGAGTGCGCCCAGATCGAGATTACTGGGTCTGGCACCAACACCGGCTCCAACTTTGTCAGCTTCCCCGGTGCTTACACCGCGGACCACCCCGGCATCTTGGTCTCCATCTATGACCTCCAGGGCCGCCCTACCAACGGCGGCCGTCCTTACACTATCCCCGGCCCTGCTCCTCTCACCTGCTCCGGTGGCTCCAACCCCAACCCCCAGCCTCAGCCGACTTCTGCTGCTCCTAACCCCCAGCCTACTGGTGGGAACGGTGGTGGTGCCGGTGCTCCTCTTTATGGCCAGTGCGGTGGTCAGGGGTATACCGGCCCTACCACCTGTGCTCAGGGTACTTGCGTGGCTTCCAACCAGTGGTACAGTATGTTGTCCCCCTTATCCTTCTTTGCCTCACACATGCTGACGTGTCTTTCCTCCAGGCCAGTGCCTCCCATAAATGTCTCAATGCGACTAGGAAAAGGGCACGATCATGAGCGACGTCGGATTAATACCAACATCTTATTTTCACCTGTATATACTTTAGCATTTTACCACCTGACATACCAGGCGGTAGTACATATCCACACCCTTTGGCAAACCATATTACCAACCCCAACAGTCTCTATTCTCTTCGCCGTGACCTGTCCCGTCCAACGCATCCCAGTCTCCTTACTTAACCTTCCAAACTCAACGAAACCCAACCCCCTTCCAAAACCTGCACCTCCCCCCCCGTCCCCCCTCCCAGCCCTCCCCATCCACCACCGCCCAGGTATTCACCCTTTCCCTCCCCCCCTCAGCAACAGTAACGTTCAGATTCAACAACGAGTCCCTTCCTCCCGCCTTCCATACCCCCTCCCTCACCGCCTCCGCCACCGCCCCCTCCCCTTGCCCATCCAGCGTCGGCACCCCCCTAGTCACAAACCGTCCCCAAACCCCCTGAAACCCCCGTCTAAACTCCTCATCCATCACCGTCCCACTCCTCCCAATCTTTGAGTCCTGCAGCAGAGGCCCGTTGTCACTCCCGTGAAACCCTGCCCCTGGAGGGGAGAACTGATACTGCCACCCTTTCTCCCCGTACGCTTCCACCAGCCAGTACGCCGTGCAGACAAATGTTGTTTCTGCATACAAATTATTCGCTGCCTGCTGCCAGCCCTTCCCAACTGCTGACATCTCAGTCGCAAAAGGGGGGTTGAGGCCGTCGGTTTCGAAGAGGGGAGTGTCGGCGGGGAGAGGGGAGGGGGTGTAGAGGGAGAGAATGGAGGAGATGTTCTCGGGGGACAGGAAAGGGTAGTTGAGGGTGACAAAGGAGAGAAAGGTGGATTGGGAGGTAATGTTTTGGGGGGTGAAGTAGTAGCCCTCGTTTGAGTTGCTCTATGCACACAGAGTGGTTAGCATTGTTTTGAGAAAGGGGCAAAGGGGGGAAGGGGGGGGGCTTACACCAGCGAGGAAGGCCTCCCCGTTGACTTTGCCTGTAGGGAGCTGCTCTGTGGGGGAGGAAAAGATGAGCTTGTTATCGGTCACGGGGATGAAAGCCCACTGGTTGAACCGGGCAGAGTAGCTTGTCGCTGAGGAGGCGTTTTGCAGGAGCAACGTGTCAGCGTTTCGGAGGCAGGAGAAGACAGAGGTGGCGTTGAGGCAGTTGGTGCGACGGGCGAGTTGGCGGTAGTGTTCTGTTGGCAGGCCATCGTCGAAGTTGCTGTGGCACCTCAGCACTAAATCATGACGCAAGTAAAAGGGAAACGTACGGTTGAGTAGGCAAATAAGGACTGCTCGCGATTCCGCGTCTGAACAACGAGTTCCCCTCTGTTCCATTGTTTGCCATCGCAAGCAACATCACTGATCCACCGCCTGCTGACCCGCCCGAGATTGTGACCTGGTCTGGGTCGCCGCCAAACCGATCAATGTACTTCTGCACCCATTGCAAGGCAAACCGCTGGTCGTGCAGAGCAGCGTTGGGAACTCCCCCGTTCTCTACTAATTCTGCCGACGAAAGAAACCCAAAAGCTCCAAGGCGGTATTGGATCACAACGCTGACGAAGCCGTTGTTGACGGTCTGGGCCATGTGGGAGAAGTCAAAGCTAGCAGCGGACCCGAGCCCATAGCCGCCACCATCTGCAAGAGTTGGTACCTATGTGGTCTTTGGACTGGGGCGGGTGGAAGACGTACGAATCCATACCAAAACAGGCAGCTTCTTCGCCCTGACCGGGGCAAAGACGTTGAGAAAGAGGCAGTCCTCATCACCCAGTACGTCCTGTGTGAAGTTGACTGCGGCAGGTCTGACAAATCCATGTCAGCATCTTGACGACTAGAATAGAAGACTCAGGTTACCCTGGCGCAGCACCGGACTGAGGACATCTCGGTGGATTGTTGACTGCCTTGGTTACGGAAGCCCTGTCAACCTCAGGTGCATCGGGAAGTTGCCATCGTTTCGGCGGAGCGGCAAAACGGATGCTGGATCGTCAATATCAGCCAGCGTCTCGTGGAATTTGATGTTGAGTGTGGAAGCCTACCCTCGGAAAACATTAGTGTTGAAAGTTGAGTTGTGATACCCTTCGTAAACCGCATAGTCCAAGTCCACAATAGGAACATGAAGCTTCACCCTTGCTGCAATTACCCCCTGGCCAGCGGTCAAAGCCCACCAGGCCAAAATCGTTGAGCTTTTCATTCTGTTGAATCTCGGGGTGAATGCCGTTGCGGAGTGGTAACCAAAATGAACAAGCATTTCTCAGCCTCGAGGAGGGGGCAGGTCTTGGGATATATCCCCGCGCTGCAGATAACCGGGTAGCCGGCGCATGACGGCTATTGTTCTCAAATCCCCTCGTAGTAGCTGGGGGTGCATGTGCAGGATGCCCTCGCAGGTTGGTAATATCGAGCTCGTCCTTGCCGGCCCAATCAGAGGCCCTCACCGTTTTCTCACCGCCGAGAAACCGAGACCTGTGATCCTGTAGAGGAAGTATTCCCAGCACACGGCAATCGCATCAAAAGGCTCATCACCACACCAAAAGCACAATTCAGGGCCTAGGGTCTTGATGAATTCAGCGACAAATCAAGTAGCCTATGAGGTTTGTTAATACTGTCATTAAACATTACTGTCCGCTTTTCTTTTCCTCCGCTTCCCGTTTCCAAGACAAAATCAAACGCATGGCGTGCCTCCTCAATAGCGACTACTGCCTCAATCGAATGTGAACCGGCATGTGGTCCTTGACGTGAGGCGGCGACTCCCCCCCAGCATGATAACACCTGTCACCCCATATCATGGGCGTTTTCTTTCCCTTGAGGGCCCTGTTTGGTTGATTTCATGTTAGTTACCTTGTCGAGACTCGATGGGTAGAATTCGCACCTCTTAGCATCCCACTCATCCCAAGCAGCCTCCACATCCAACCTCCGCAACACCAGCACCAGCGCCATCTTGATCTCCACCATCGCCAGATGCTGCCCGATGCAGTTCCTCGGCCCGAGCTCGAAGAACCTCCAGCCGTTCTTTGGTGGGTGCATAGGATCGTTCTCGTCCGTGATCAGAAATCTCTCTGGTATGAACTCATGTACCCTTGGCCACTGCTCCGGGTCTCTGTGCAGCGCAAAGGTGTTGTCCCATACCACCCACCCTTCCCCGCAAGGGAATTTCACCCCATCATATCCGCTCCCGGCTGGCCCTGTGAGATAAAAACCGGGCTCGCCCCTCCGCATGGTGCCGACGTTGGTATGTACTCTCATGGCCTCTTTCATGACAGCGTTGGTGTAAGTGAGCGCGTTGATCAACTCTGGCTTCGCGCGCAGCACGCTGGCGGCAGCATTCGGGTCGGGCCCAAGAACCGCGTCGTGCTCAGCCCTGACCTTTTCCAAGACCTCGGGATGTTTCGATAGCAAGTGGAGAACCCAGCAAATAGCGCTCGCAGTCGTGTCGTGTCCAGCAAAGATGAACATGCCCACTTGCCCAACTGCCAATTCCAAGAAATCCCGGTCCGATGTGTTGACCAACCCTGCGTCGCGATCTTCCATGACTCCTTGTATCAGGGCGTCCACGACGGTGTCGGCAACCTTGGCTCGGGGCTTATCGTCGGCGGTCAACTCGCCCAGCCGCTGTTGCAGGACGGGGCCCAATCCTGCCATCAAAGTCCGGTAATTCTGCCACAACTTGAACTTCCTCCAAGGGCTGTGTTCGACCAGAAAGTTGCCGATGTGGTGAAAAAAGACAAATCTCCGAATCGTGTCCATGACGGCATCTTCGAGGGCTGGCTGGACATGGGCCAGTCTGGCATGGACTTGCTTGCCGAAGAAGAAGCGAAAGATCATATCCATCGCCAGCTTCGTCGTCTGCAACTCCATCTGGAAGACCGGGCCCCACTCGCCATTCCTCCCAGCTTTGGCTTCGAGCTTGTCGTAAAACTTCTCCACTTCGTCCAGCATGTCGGGGATGCGGTTCGTGATGTTCTGGATCGAGAACCCTACATTCAGCCTCTTCCGCCAGACTTTCCACTCGTTTCCGTCCATGGTTGAGAGGTCCTTGTTCTTTGTCAGGGGTTGTAGGATCTTGTTTTGCTCGTGAGCCTTGGGGAGGGAGTGGTCTTGGGTGAATTGGACTGCGATGGGTAGCAGGAGGGGCAACAAGAATGGCTGGGCAAAGGGCCACATGTCGAGGTAGAGGACCGGTGGTCGGTTCTCGCATTGAGGGAAGAGTTCGCGCCAGTTTTCGAGTATAAGAATCGGGAGGTAATTGCCGTGGGCGTCCGAGGGCAGGTCCTTGAGGAGTCTGCCAACGATTTCGAGATGGCCAAGTATCCATGAATGTTGCATAATTGGCTGTGAGTTGTCGGTCAGTGTCGTGGCCTTTCGTGGAGGGGCCGACTTGGAGTACTCACTATACCTTGCTTTTCGATATCTTTGAATGTCTTTCTTACCTGATAGCCTCGGAAGAGATAGTGAGCGATAATCGATCCCAGCAAGAAGGCAATGGCGAGCGCGGCATGGCGGGTGCCGAGGCCCGCGTCGTTGATTGCTGCCAACAACGCCATGATGATGATGATGATGAGGGAAGGAAACAAAAAACCAGCAACGGAAGCGAGAGAAAATGGTCTTTCTTATGAAAATGCGAGAGTCGGAATTCACTCCATCAGCAACTGAACTTGGGATGAAGCCCCTGCTCCAACGGCGCAGTGCCCCACCAAAAGGGAGCCAATGAGAGGCGGGTGCTTGATTCAGCTGCAACTAATCCGAAGAGCAATCTAATAGTGTATCTGATGAATGCGATTCACTTGTGTTGGAGAATGGACTGTCGGGGAATTGAGTGCTTTGGGTAAGGCATCTCCTTGAGACGCTTGTAAATCCTGTGGATCGGGTCCGGAAACCGAGTCCGGTCCGCTTCTAACCGTGCTGTCCATCGTGTGGGGGTCACCCGCGACCCGGAACTGATCAAATGGTGACCTCTGACGAAGGGTTCCTGTCCAGATCTTCACCCGACGGGAATATCGACGTCAGTTTGAGCCATCGGGGCAGATGCCCTGTGATGGCGTTTTTCAAGGCAAATATATCAGACAAAAAATATGACATTGGTGCTTGGGTCATTATGAGCAATCAACGCCACTCGGGATTTCATTCATGATCCATAACTGTGAAAACAATCCATACACCATCCTTCATAATCTATTTATGCTGTCCGATATCGATTGGCACTATCCCTCCTGCTGACACGCCCGTACTCTTCCCCATCCTCCCCCGGATATACCACCCTACTTGCCGAGTGTGGTCTCCTGCTGCGTCTCGAATGAGACTCAGGAGAGTGACTGATCACTATCGGTCTTCGATTATCATACATCACCGGGGAGACCAGCGTGCCGCTGCCGGTGCGAGAGGTTGACGGCCGTCTTGGGACAACGACAATATTCACATTTGACCCCGGTGGTATTGGTGTCGAGTATCCTGTATCGCCATTCACCGTCACATAATGGTTCTGAGGGCTGTCTTCTCCAAAGTAGCTCCTTCGTGATGATCTGGCGGAAATGACTTGGTTCGGAGTGCAGCGTGCTCCGCCACTTCCTCCGCCGCCGCCACCGCCGCCGGATCCTATGCTGGCTGGCCTCGAGGCAGTGGAGCTCGGTGATCTGCTCGGTGACGCCGTTGCCGGTATTCGATCTAGTTGTTGTTCTGGTGCCGGTATTACGGTGCCATTCGGTGAGAACACAAAGGCAGGAGAGATGTCGGCTGCCTGAATGGTGTTGTGACGTCTCTTGCTGCTGTTTGACAGCACGTCCTCAACAAGAGCTGGGAATAGCACTATCTGCGAGGCTTCTCTTTGTTGTTCCTTGCGATGCGAGCACCAGCGAAAGGTCCAGGTGGAGGGGTGGTAGAATAGTTTCTCTCCAATGCCGATGGCGTGGACGGCGATGGTCCTGATGCTCCCCTTCCAATCTTGGTCTGCGTTGCTCGTTCCTTGTTCGGCCCACTCCGGGTTGGCAATATCCGAATGTCGCTTGAAGAGCCCGAGGAAGTTGACGAGAACGTCCACACATGGAATCTCCCCGGCGAGATCCGCTCTTGAGTGCTTCGAGTCTGGGGCCAGGAAAAAGGCGGTGATCATACGCCAGTGGGCGATAGCAGCCTCTTCTTCTGGACTTCGTTCAGGCCGCAGTGTCTTGAAGCGGCTCATGAGCTCCACAACCTGTCTGTCGAGAGATGTCATCTCAGGGCTGCCATTCTGAAAGTCGATACTCGCAAGCACCGCCCGGGCAATACATATTCGCAACCCAAGCTTCCTGTGCCCCGGAACGTAAAGTAATTCTGTAAGGTTATCGACGTCCTTGGTGCTCTCAACGATTCCTGAAACCAGCAGGACTTCTTGTATCTTTTCGCGAGGGGCAATGATGTCGATGTCGGCGATGTTGGTGTAAAACGTTTGGACATGTGAATCGATGAGATTGTTGAGCTGCAGCCACGGGCGTCTGATGGAATTTTCATCAGGCGGTTGTAGCAGGAAGTCGGTGTCAAGTTTGGGGATACTGTTTGTCCTTGGTGGATATGGATGCCCTGGCGCTGGAGGTGGTGGCATAGCAGTAGTGCTGGCCTCTTGAATTGAATCTTGCTTCGACTGCTTATTCCCCATTGTCACTCGGCGCGGTCTCGACACTGTAGAAGGTATGAATGACTCAGCTGCTTGCAAGTTCTTGAGGACAGAGTTCGTGGGAACGGTGCCAAAGCCTTGTCTATCTTTCGGTATGATGAATATGAAGAATGGCCGAGGAAACAAGAAGGATCCGGGACGGAAATTCGGTGTGGTTGTCAGGGGACAATGACGTGGAACGCAGGCGCTTGTCACCTACAAAGCCTTCAAGAGGCGGGTGACACAGTGCCGTGCAAGCCTGAAGAGGCGCAGCTTGCTGCAGGTGGATGCATGCATTACTAGGTAGGCAAACACGGCACGCGATATTCATGCCCCGTCCGATGACCATCCCAAACCGCCCACACCATCAAGATCCATAAGGCAACCGTGGTGCCGTGGTGTGATTCTGGCAAATAGGCTGGGTTCGCGGGGCACCTTCAGAGGCAGCCCCGAGTTCTTCTTCGGGGCTGGATCGGGTCGATCAATTCAATATTGTCGAGGGCGGTGCTGCGAGTTTGTGCAGCAGTAACCGTAGCCTTGCGGCTGGTGATTTGCTACTTGTAATTCCATGGACCCTTTGTGCTTTTTCCCATTCATGCTGGGTTAAATCCAGACTCCTCTCACCTCATCGTCCAGAGCAGTCGTCACTGACACCATCACACGCGCCCTCCTTGAGTGTACCAATTTCGCCCACATTATTTCTCATATCGGGCCTCTTAATTGTTGTTTAGCAAACAGTGTGCAGAGTGAGGCGTGCTTACCCCTATCAGCCATGGCTCCAAGACCAGATGAAGCCGACTTGACGGTTGGCATCGACTTTGGCATGACATGCACAGGTGACCGTTTTACTCCAAGAGAAATTGAGTATCTGCAGACTGACAAGTCCCAACAGGCGTGGCTGTCGCCAAAAAGCACCAAGAGAGCCCCCGCATGATCCAACAATGGCCACTACCAGACCAAAAGTCCGGAACACACAACAAAGTACCGTCAACTCTGCTCTACGACCACAAGCATGATGTACCAACAGCATGGGGCTTCACCTGCAACAACCACGAAAAGACTGTGGAGTGGTTCAAGCGATATCTTGATGAGAAGTATCTCAAGATCATGATCCGACGAGCCCGAGAAAATGGCGAGGAGCCCGAGTTCGAAACCATTGAACAAGTCCGGAAGTATTACCGAGATTACATGGAGCGCCTCTACAAACACATCAGCAGAAACCTCCAAAAGAACGAGGAGTGGAGGCACAAGAAGGTCGAGTTCGTCTTCAGTCTTCCGGCCACCTTTCAATCCCTCGAAATCAGCGATGCTCTCATGAAAGAAATCAAAAAGGCCGGCTTCGGAACTGGAGGAAAGAATCACAGCGTCTCATGGGGTTTGTCAGAACCTCAGGCCGCGGCAGTGTACACCGCCAAGGACGGGGACATCACCCTTCGGACTGGGGACGTCATCTTGACCTGTGATGCAGGCGGTGGTACCACTGATTTTGCCTTGCTTGAGCAGTGCGGCACTGCCGAGATTGCCGAGCTTAGAGAGCGCGCCATTGTGCAGGGTATCAACATTGGCTCAACGAACATCGATTTAGCGTTCGCAAAGATGGTCCATGGCCGGTTGGCGCTGGCAAGGGCAGACACCAATGCTGGCCGCTCTCACCTTGTCTTTCACAAGAATGCTGAGGACACAATGATGCATAGCGAAGAATTTCAGACATGGAAACATGAATTTGGCAACTTTTCAGAAGCTCAATTTCGAACGCCGAGAATAACAGTGCCCATCAGATCAGGGGGGGCCTCGAGCACCTCGGCGAGGATCACAGATGGCAAGATGAACTTCTCTTAGTAAGTACACCCATGCCAAATTCTGAGAGAAATTTAGCACCCCTCTAACATCGCCCATCAGTTCCGACTTCCAAGGTCTATTTGATCCTGAAGTGGAGGGCATCATCAACGCCATACGTCAGATGTTGGAGCATGGTGTCAAGGCTGGTGTCCCACGCCCGGTGAGTCCCTGAGACTGTTCAACGGCGAAAGGAGAGGTTACGATACTGACGCGTTCCAGAAATACTTCATCTTATCCGGCGGACTGGGAAGCTCAGCGTATGTTCAGCAAAAGATTAGGGAGGCATTCCCACTCCCCATCAAGGTGGTAGCTGCAGACGGGGACGAGCCGCCACTTGCTGTCGCAAAGGGTCTTGTCCTTGACCGCAAGCAAAAGGCACGGCATGGCAAGCCAGTGCTGGGCGTCAGAAAGGCTCGAGTTTCTTATGGCGTTGTCACACAAGAGAAATGGGATCCACATCGGCACGAGGAGTGGGAAAAGATCCAGTCCGGGCTTGACGGTGAGTATGTGGTAGAGAACCGGATCAAGTGGGTGATCAAAAAGGTGAGTCTTTATGGTAACCTTGATCGTCACCAACGTTTCAGAACAGGACCTCACCAGACACAGGGGCAAGACATCAATACACAAGAAGGGGTACGCTGGCAAGGTTTTAGTAAAGCCTTCAACAACCGTCACCATCCGGGAGTTTCTAGAAGAGAGCTTGTGATATGTCACCGAGACAAAGATGACTTGCCCAGCAGCAAAACAGATGGTATGTTCGCCCCTATTTCGGTACCACTACAAATTTGGAAACTAACAGCACGGCAGTGGACGTCTTCCCCCTCTGCACGGTCAAATCTGATCTCTCAACGGTAGACAGAAGACACATTGAAACGCACACCAGATATGTCAAAAGGCCTGGAATCTTTGGAAGGCTCACAAAGGAAAAGCAGGAGTATTACGAGATCAAGTATGATGTCTGCTTTGTGGTAGGAGCTCTGGATGCCCGGTTTGAGATGTGGATTAATGACAAGCAGTACGCGGACAAGAACTCTTTTACGATAGAGTGGGAGGAGGAGGGACTCAAGTCGACGCCTGGGTGATGCTTCTGCTATAACACTAGAATAGCTTCATGATGAGCGGTCAACAACCTCGCATTCTTCCCACGTCGATCTGGTGAGCCTTGAGGACAATTGCCGACCTCACCTGCTCGTCACGCCTCACTACCTGAACCAGCCAAGCTCCCTGTGGGCTGCATCATCTCAGTGAGTGCGTGTTGCGGCTGCGGGGATGGCGCGCAGCGGCTGTGGAGGAGCCAATAGTGCCTTGAAGGCACAGCCCAATCAGGGACAGGCACTCCTTCGCCGGCCCATCGTGGCGAAGCCAAAGGTGTGGCCGCATCCTGCCAGAGTTCCGGAGCGTCCAGACAGTCATTACAAATCAAGCCTTCGGCTCATTATGCACCTCCAGGGCGGTAACATGCCCCCGACTACCGCCAAGGGAAGTATGATGCGTCTCAGCCGTCTCCACCGACGCCTGTGGAACACTGACCGAGATGGATCGCGAACCATGCCACCCCCCAACACACCGAGCCTTCTAGTCCTACCATAAAAGCAATGATACCCCAGAAAAGTCCTGTCGGCACAGACCCTTTGTCCCGGCATTATCTCTCCACAAAACGAACCATGTCAGCAGTGATAGAACCCATCACCACAGGCCTAAGCCTCTTCAACGAGTCTTTCACAGTCGCCCAAACCATCCAAGCTTTGAAAGGTGCCCCAGAAGAAATCCAACGCGCCGTCCGCTTGATCTCCAGCGTCCAAGCCGAAATCACCAACGCAAAAGCCCTCCGCGACAGAGTCTTCGACGTCAAAAGATCCGAAACCGCAAGCAATGATGACTTTGGAGAAATTCAAGAAGCCATCCGAAATCTGGACGATCTTATCACCTCCAGCGCCCGTTCCCTTCAAGCCAAACCAGAAGACCAATCCCCAAAACGTCGAGATGATAAAGACGCCAAACGTCCGAAGACCACAGTGAGGAAACGGTTTGGCTGGGTTGTAGGGGGGCAATCCCAACATGACGCCAACATGCAAGAACTCCAAGTCCACTACCAGCGTTTCGTGGCTGCCAAAACTTTGCTACAAAACCGGTCGAAGGAACCACCCCAGGGGAGGAGTCCGTCGTTGCCATTCGGGGACTTGGAGGTGATGAGCTCCGAGTCGCCCAGCGGCGGCATTGGGTACTACGACCCGAGCCCTACTGGCAGCAACAACCAGCTGCTTCTCTTTCCTACGAGTTCGACAGGGCATATACCAGTTTCACCGAGGAGGAGCATAGAGAGGATGCTCTCCGAGCAGGGCGAGTCCGACACAGAGCGGCTGAGCACCACGCAGAGTAGTGTTGATGGTGGGCAGGGGAGTCAACAAGGTGAGCAGCAGTTCTCTTTTCCCAACCGTCTAACTTCCCTCTTTTTTATACTAACAAAATACTGGGATCCATTTGCAGTCGCAACTCCACCTCCGACCCTCCCAGCCCCTGACCGCCCCGAAGTCTTGATATGGACTGTTTCAGAGGGCCCAACAGTGGAAGATACCTTCTTTGCACGCAAGCGCAAAAGGAGGAGAAAGGATAGTTATTAGCGCCAAGACATAATACAACATCAACAAGAGATAGATATCACCACAGCTCCTCCTATTTGCAACCCAACCCCCCTCCCACCACCACCACCACCAAATGGAATAACCACCAGCATCACCAAAAGAATAGCAACCACCATCATCATCACTAAAAAAGTGTGATGAAAATAACCAAGATCAAAAGAAGGGCTCAATCGGGATTCGAACCCGAGACCTCGCACAATCATCATCAGAAATTCTGATGGGGCTTCTCGACTTTTTTTAAAGTTCAAGATTAATTCCCGAAGCGCGAATCATACCACTAGACCATTGAGCCAGTTCAATTTCGATGAGACTTTGCAACAGGTGTTCATTATTTCATGGGGCCAGTGTGGCTGGGGGGGCAAAGACACGCCGCATGAGTCAGCCCCGCCGGGGGTTTTATTTACAGGATCCACTTTTCCCCCTTTTTTTTCCTCCGCGAACGCCAAGATATATTGGAGAGAGAAAATAGGCTGGCCGAATCATCATGATGTACTACTAGTCGGGATGGTGGGGGGGTTGTGGACTCTAGTCTCGACGACGGTGAAGGTTTCGCCTGATTCGATGTCTTGGATCTGGAGGGCGGGTCAGCAAAAGAGGCGGGGACGGGGTTGGGGGGGAATGGGAGGGGAAGAGAAATTTCGGGAGGGTAGAGAGGGGGCACATCACATACCTCGTATAACGTCGCGGCGGTCTTGCTCGTTGGCTCCATGACTGACCTTACGATGCCGAGGGCTTCGTCGCCTTCCGCACCTGTTTTGAGACGTCGTCAGAATTAGTATGCAATGTGCAAGAAATAGGGGAATAGCATGCCTTTGTATATGACTGCATCGCCGATTTCGTGCATGGTGTTGACCGCTTCGTACAACGTGTGCAAGTTGATAATATGGCTTGGAATTTGGGCAAATGAGGCGATGAAATTGATGGACGTTCTGAAGAGAGCACCGGTTGCGTTGCTGGTCATCAAATTGGGAGTTTGAGATGGTGGCCATCACGTCACGATGAGCTGTGTGCTGTGTGCGGGTGCACTTTGCAGGGATGGGACAGCATGGAGAATCTGCAAAGTAGAGTCCAAGCACGAATAATCTGGATGGCGGCCACGGATTGGGGAGAAGGAAATGGTAGGTAGCGAAGCATGAAGCTTGAAGTGTGATGGGAGCCTCAAGGAAGGAAAATGCACATGACTTTTGCAATGTCGCTCTCTACTTATGCGGGATCGAAAGATGATGTAGAGAACGGAATGGAATCATTACGGAATGGAATCATCATGTAAGTATGGAAAGCGGTGGTTGAGATTGGAAATATTTCAACGAACAAGATCACAAGAGAGATGGACAGAGGGACAGAGGGACAGAGGAACAGAAGGACAGAGGGATAGAAGGACAGGCACAGAGGGACGGGGTCAAACTTACTCAAGTCATTTCTCAACACCAAGAAAACTATCACCATTTCACATCAAACAAGTCACATTGCAAGAGGCACAAAATGTCAACACTAAAAACAACCACCCCCATAAAATACATTGAAACAACCCCCAAACACCCTCATATCGTCACAAAACTAATACACTGACCGTTTTTTGCTGTGCATACCTGCCCATTCGGCAACACCACTTGGCGCTGGGGCGTGGGGAAACCTAACAAAACCCACGTCACAGGTAGCAAATCCACAGGTGGGCAGAGGTTAGGCTGCAATCCCCCATGGCCGCGACGACTGTCGTCCTATCTTAACAACCAGCTGGGGTTGGCACCATCAGAATGTCGCTGATGGCTGTCGCTGTCGTCCGTCGTCCGTCGTCGTCCAATCCGCCAGAGTCGTCCATCTCGGTCCTCTCAGCACCCAAAGAGTCCCCAAAGCTGCAAACTCCAGAGTCCTTGCACCATGGCATGCTGCCGAATGAATCCACCCCAACAAAAAGTCCTCCGTCGTCCTCCTCCGACCCGACGATGTCCTGGGCACCAAAAGAAACCATGATAATCCGACCGATGCTCCCCAACCAGTGTTCGCCGTGCCCAAAGCTCCAAACCTCAGACGCCGTGCAGCGTAAACCCAGTTGTCGACCGAACCCAGATCCCCCTCATTCCAGGACACGTTGAAAGAAAAGAAAGCCGACCTGTACACCGTTAGCAAAAACCAAAAAGGCATACTGTACCGCGAAGCTCCTCCCGAGCTGAAATCCCAAAGTCCTCCCATCCCAATCCTCTGTACAAAATCCTCCATTCCAAAACCCAAGCTCCAGACCCAATCCTCCAGGCCGTACCCAGACTCCATCCCAAATCCCAAACCCAAAACCCATGCCAAATCCTCCAACCCAATCCATCAATCCAAATCCATCAACTCCAAACTCCAAAAAATTCAAATTCCAACAACTCCAAACGCCAACCCAAATCACAACCTCTCAATCATCAATCCCTCCTTCCTCGCAATCTGGACAACCTTGTTGAGAGTATTTTCCTTCTGACGCTGGAAACCAACATCAGAACTCTTCACGCTCCGAAACAAGGTCTTTATTACTTCCGATGCTTGCTCCGGGCTGAAGAGGGTGTCGTCGTCCTCCCCCCCACCAATGTACATCTCAATGTCGCCAAAGAGACGCCGACGCCAGGCGTCAACATCGACACACTCCTTGATCAGGCGATCGGCAAGAGTGCGCAACTCCAAACCGGCCCAGTGGGCCGTCCGAGCTGGTGGGAGAGGGGTGGGGGCCGGAGCCTTCATCACAGAGCCAGAAGACTCGGCGGCAGCAGCGACGACAGTTGCGGGGAGGGGCTTCTGTTCGAGATCAGAGGCGCCCGGGGGAAGAAGGGGCACCGTGTTGCCAAAGGCGCGACGGCGACGCATGGGTGCCACGGGGCAAGAACCAGGGAGTGGGATGGGAGCCTGCTGCTCCGGGACGGCATCGGAGATGGCGGGAGCGGCGGCAGGCGGGAGAGGGGCAGCGACCGGAGCGGGTACCACGGGGACAGGGACCACCGGTGCTGGTTGAGGCAATGGGGCGACCTTGGGTGTAACTTTGGGGACACTCGGCAGGGCGAGCGTCGGAAGCGTGAGCTTGGCCTGGGCCTCGCTCAGGGAAAGCTTCTTCACCAGCTTCCAGTGGGGACGAGAAGGGATCGGAGGCGGGGAGGGACCACGGGAAGCGGGAGCCGGTGGCGTCTTCTGCTTGGGAGCTTGTGCCTGCTGGGGGCGAGAGCTCGACGCCAGAGTGGGAGGAGCAATCACCAGGTTGAGAGGGCCAGCAGGCGTGTTCCGGGGAACCCGCGCAGGTGGTGACGGCTGCACAGGGGGAAGAGGCTGCTGGGGCGAGGTTTGCACCGGGGCGGGAGGGACCCTCACCAGATTGACTGGGGCAGCAAGACGTCTTGGTGGAACGACAAGCTCCGGCTGGGGGACTTGTTGAAAAACCAAGTTGACAGGGGCAACAACTCGTTTCCTCTTCAAAGGCTGGACAGCCGCTTGCTGGGGTCGAACCTCCATCTCAGGGGCAGGAGGAGCAATCACGGCAGCAAGGGGTGTCGGGACAGCCATGGCCGGGACAGGAATCGGGGCCAGAGGTGGAAGAGGCAGCTGGCCAACGGGCTTAGGTGGCAGCTGAAGAGCCGGGCGAACGATCTCGGTCTCCATGACTTCGCCTTTAGTCACTGCCGAAGCAACGACCGTTGGCTTGACCAACGAAGGCAAGCCAGGCAGTCTCGGCGCGGGCATCAGAGCTGCTGGCTGGAGGTCGAAAGCGGGACGACCGAACCGTTGAACAGCCCAAGACTCCCGCCGAATCGAAGCCATGGGCGTGTGAGCGCATTGGACAGTGAGCGCCCCGAGAGAGAAGCACAACACGTCCATCGTCGAAGGACCAGCAGCAGGCGTGAACGCGGGCTGGGCTGCCGGCATGCTCTCGAAAAGAACGAGCTGCTGGGATGGGACCGTGACGAACACGGGAGGAGGCTCGATCATGAGCATTGTTGGGGGCTCGGCGACATCAACCTGGCTGGTGACAGGTTGATAGCTGGGAGGCATCAAGCCCCGGAAAATCCCAAAAGGAACGGCGAATGGATTTGACCTGAACACGAAAGGCTCAGGTGTCGGCACTAGAACAAACAATGATCAGTCAAATGGCAAACAAACAAGACAAAAGAGGAAAGCCAAAAGATGAAGGAGGAAAGAGGGAGAGATGAAGGAGGAAAGAGGAGAGATGAAGGAGGAAAGAGGAGAGATGAAAGCGAAAAGGAAAAACAAAAAAGATAAAAGACAAAAGACTTACGTGTAGGTAGGGTCTCGACTGGCGGACCCCGTGCGACCGGCAGTGAGCGGCTGCGGCCGTCTTCGAGCTCGAACCTCTTGGCAACTAGCTCGGCCTCGCGGCCAGCAATGACGATGTTGTTCTGATGGTAGACATTCTGGCGGTGATAAATCTCACACCAGACGTAAACAACCGCAAGGAACCAGAAAGAACCGTTCAGAAGATGGACGACTGGAACAAGGTCAACAAATGACGATCACAGCCAGCTGAGACAGAAGAAACTTACGGAAACAGTGAACCTTCTGGGGCCAACAACCCTTCTGGGACCAAGTCTTGACGAGAGGGCGTCGGTCGCACACGAGGACCGGCAGGTCAGGCCGAGCCCCCCGCTCGTGGTGTCGCTCGCGGCAGATGGCGATGAGTTCCTTGCGCAGGCCTTCAAAGTGGCTGCGTTGCTTGTTTTCGGCGTCGAGCAAGTGCTGGCGACGAGCACGGAGTCCTGCAAGAGAGACGTCAGTAACAATGGGGAGACAACCACTTTTACCGAAGACCTCATATTGGAAGGCCAAGCATGGGCCAAGCTGCGACTGGGAGACATTAGTAGCAACAACGACGGAGGGGACAGAGGGGGGGGAGGGGAGAGTCGCATCACGGGGGGAGGATCCGGCGCGAGTGGCGAGAGAGACGATTCTATCGGCGGAAGACATTGCGGTCTTTGTCGAATCGAAAAGGGGCGTGAGGGTGGAAAAGCGTTTGTGTAGATGACAATGAAGTCGAGTAGACAGTATGCGCAAGACGTGAATAGATCTGAGATTGGAAGACTAGCTGCGAAGCTGAAAACATGTAATGCGCAATACGGAAGCCGTGAGAAGAGGAGGAAAAGGATGGGAAATTTGGGAGGAGAGCAGGCAATAAATACTTGTGTGAATGAGGCCCCCGCTTTTGACAGTCGCTATGGCGATGGTCCAGATTTTGTTTGTAAATGTTGCTCTATCTTAGCAGCGACGTCAGCGATTGCGGGTCATTCAGAATGTCAACAAGGCATCCTCGTTTCTCCCCCAAACACCAACTTTCCGGCAATGGGTGGCATTCTTTGACCAGGCCAAAGGTAGTGAAGAATGATGGTGATGATGAGATAGATGTTTTGTAGCCCAATTCAGTAATTTTAGAGTGTAATATATCTATGTTTTCTTCCTCCGCCCGACTTTATATCTGTTGCTGTTGATGTGGGTGGTCTTGAGCAACAGGATCAGCATCACAACAGTCCCTTGATCGAGTTTTGGGATGATGGGCCACTATAGAGACAGATTTTGCGACTTTCCTGCGTTTCCAGGACCTTGGGGAAGAGAGATAACCTCGAGTCACATCTTCTGCCCGCTGTCGTCGCCCTCTTCGCTGTCGCCTCCCACAGATGGCACTTTCATTCCCTTGATGCGACTGACATCTTTGACTGGAAGCAAAGGTCGATTTAATGGTTTAAGAAGCATCTATTTCCCTCATCACACAATCATCCCATTCGTCAAACAGTCACAGATCCCAGCCATAAGTCCATCATATCAAGCAGAGCACTTCCGCAGCCTGTTTGGCATCCAAAGTTTGCCCATGTCTCCTATGTATTTATTATGCTCCAAAATGCTATCTGTCGTATAAAATATACTCCCAACCTCGTTATCAAAAGTGCTCCCATCTTTTCCACGACAGCAAAAAGTTGACCTGCATGGTGCTTAATTGCGGCTCGACTGCCCTGTCGTCAAGAGTGGGGCTCGCTAAAACAGCCCTGTCGTTGGGGGCTCAACAGCAGATCCGGGGTAGCGCCATCTCTTGGCATGGTCCCCTAAAAGCCCCTGAAAAAAAGTAAACAATCACCCTGTAGCAAACTGTTCTGTGAAATGGCAACGGCGCAAGTGGTTTGTTTACAGTTTGCTGGACAGTCGCACGTGACAACCAGAAATGCAAGCAGACAACAGAACTTTTCACAGGTTTACATAATCAAAACAGTGTGTTTGCATCGGCTTGGGACCTCACGGCAGACTACTGAGGCGGGGTACAAGCAGTCGACGTCCGCTGCCATTGATGATGGCCTCTGTTCATGTCTATATTACTGTCCTTCATCATCGCTGTCTCTCATCCACTTCTTGTACGCCGGGTCTAACCATGCCTGTCGCCATGCGTGCCAGGTCCCAGTCACGTTTCCATCCTGGTGTTCTTCGACACAGTAAGCCCCAGAGGGCGGGTAAAAAATCGGCTTAATGTGCCGTCAAGACCACAAACACGACCCAACCCACCTGGTTCCCTTCCCCCGAATCGTGGATGGGTAAAGTTTCACACCCAATACACACCCATCCACATGACATTTCGACTGACGAGCAAACGATATGGAAATCATCCTGTTGACCGACCACCACGAAGCCCGAGATTTGGATGCGCAGCCGGGCAGTCTTGCTTACCTAATCCTGAACCAAACCACCTGTCCCATCACCGTCCTCTTCGCTACCAGTTGGACAACGTGGGCCATATGCAGCCATATACCACAACGCAGTCGACCACCCTCTGCCAAGCCCAAGTGTTCCCCCTCCAATATACCCCATAATCATTGGCAACATAGAACCGCTTACCTTTCCCTGTCCTTTTGCACATCTCAGATAGTCATGCCAGGCCATCAATTCTTCATTCAAGGTGCCTTTATTCCAAATAGCATGACTTGGTTCTCTTTCATCCATGACGACGCAGTGGATCAACCACAGGATATGCTTGCTTTATTTATCCCTAACCTCGAACCATCTGGAGCTTTCGTACCTAGCAAAATCTCCGGCAGTAGCCGCCATTTGGAATCAATAGGTACACTGAAATGGGTCGGCATACTTCTGGCTAGATATCAACCTTTCTCGCTACATATCTCTGATGTGCTAACCTAAAACTGTCCAGCTGCTCTTCGACTGTGATTATGACCCTACTCTATTCCTCACTATCAGCACTCTTCAACAGAAATGCTCACCCACACTGCTTACCCTCCCCTTAGGTATGCCGTGCCCTTCCAACCAGCATCACTAACACCCCACCCCCCAAAAACTCCGCCCTCTTATCTGTGATAACCTTCCGTAGTTCTCAAGCTGTCCATCGATCACTACAATACCTTAGCCACTCCCATCGTTACTATCCCCACAAAGAGCATCCACCATCACCTATTACCCCCCTCAACACAGGCACACACTCCCCCTTTAGTCCCATAACAACAGCACCCAATATCAACCAAACCGGCAGCACCCACTCCAACAGCTCCACACGAAACCAGCGGTCCTCCTGATCACGTACCAAGCCTTCCAAACACACTGTACCCCCCTTTCTCCATAGCCATCAACAGCCCCGTCACGCAGTGGGACCTCATCCTCCACGCAGCGGATTTCCTCCTTGAGGCGACCGACCTCATCCTCAAGGCCGCAAACCTTACCCTTTAAGAAGCGGACCCCCTCCTTGAGGTCGTGGATCTCGTCTTTGGCGTCGGGAATTGCTTGTTTCTTGAGAAGCACCAAGCCTCGGAGGATGATATGTAGCTGCTGGTCAGAGAGTAGCATCTCGGCTCGAGGGATGGGTGCGATGTCTGTCCGAGCGGGCGTTTGGGAACGTGGCGTTGGAGGGACGGTGGTAGTAGGCACCTAACCGAAGAATCGAGCAGTGTTTAGAGAGAGGTTGGGTTTGAAAAGGTCCAAAGGGGTGGGTAAATTTCAATGTGAAGAGGATTGACGTGGTGACGGCCTCCGCTCAAAGGGGACGTAAAAGGAAATCACGATGCAGCTAAAAGAGGAGACAGTGCCTCCTGCGAATGTGTGGACCTGCTCGGCAATGGACATCCTCAGCAGCTGGAAGGAACCTAGCCAGGAAAGCATGTTGAACAACCAGCTCATATTTTCAACTGTTGTATAATCCAACGTTGACAGGGATATCATCCAAACCCAAACCCAAACCCAAAATCATTAACCGCCTGCTAGATGGTCATCCAATACCAAAACCACCTCCTTAACTATACCAAACGCCTTCCCATATGTCCTTCAAGCCAAAAACTTGGTCTCCCCCTGCTGAAAAAGCCAATCCCTATTAGCATCCACCATGAATTCGGTAATATTGAACTCCCCCGCCACCGCCGCCCCCCCACCATGCCCTATCCCTCCTCCCCCCATCCCATCACCCCCCGAAACACCATGACCACTACCATGCGAATCACTCACCATCCCAGCCTGCGCAACCGGCAGCCTCGGCACATTAAAAAAGTCAAACACGTCCAAATACTCCAACTCGTTTGTGGCCGGCGGCGCCTGCCCAAACCTCCCCGGCCACCCACCACCACCACCACCACCCCCTCCCGGCCCGGTAGGTGCCCCCCCACCAGGACCACCAGCAGCACCACTCGACCCCGGCACACCATTCTTGCTCCGTGGAACATGCCTCGGCTGCCGACTGATCAAAAAGTCGAGGTCAAACGCCGTCCTCCGCATGTCGGCCAGAATCTTGACAATCTTCGGCGTCTCGCTCCCTCCCTGGCGAGCATTGTCGTGATGTTCCTCCAGCACACGGGTAAGAAGCCCACAGTACCGCGTCGCGACAGGCCAGTACCGCCCCATCTCCCCCAGCGTGTCGACAAATAACCGTATCTGCGAGGTATCCAGTTTGTGCTCCACCGTGCTCCCGTGAACAAGCAAGACGCGGGCGGCCACCCACAGCGTGAACGCGAATGGTGGCCCGAGCTTGTTCAGCAGGTTATTGCTGACGACAAACTCGCGGAGGGCAGCGATGTTCTCGGCCGCACTGTGACACCGCTGCGAGGCGCTGTAACTTGGGGTGAAGATCGGGGAGCGGGTGGTGGGATAGGCGGCGGAGGAGTGAAGGCGGATGACGGCGGTGTGGAAAGTTGCGTGCAACATCACCCAGCCACAATTGATGGCTTTGGCGGAGCTTGGTTGGAAGAGCTTGGCCATGTTGCCATAATCCCCCGGGAGATTGAACTTCCAGGCAGCCAGCATGTTGTCCAGCTCCTTGTAGCGCATCTGCCACTGCTCGACATCCGACAGCGCGCTGATGTCAACGGGCTTGCGGAGGAACTTGTGTATCCTGGAGAGTATGGAGAGGATCTCGATGTAATGGCTGAAGGCGCCCAGATTCTCCGGCTTGTCGACCTCGTACTCGGGCGAATTGCCACTTGTTAGGGTTGGTCGAGAGTCGTCCAGGCGCAGCCATCGGGTGTCGACTTTTTGGTTCTTGATCCACAAGTCATCTCGACATGGGAGGGTTCGGTCAACCTCTCGATCGTCGAGCGCAAAGTCAAAGGCGGTGGCTATCGTCGCGTATCGGTCGAGAAGGTACACCATCCAGAATAACCTCCGCCTGGACTCTTCTTCAATAAAATCGCGGGGTTCTGGGAGGATCATGGCCCGGAGCGTGTAGATGGACTGGTAGTTGGGTGCCACCGAGATGGAGTTGCTTTCCACTGCCAGACCTAGCTGGACGACGGCCCGGGTGATGATGGCCATGATGTTCCAACCGGGCGGGCCATTGCCGCTTCCGCACAAATCCAGAGCCAGGATGACCAACGCCTGCAGCGACTTGACAGAGAGGTTCTCCATGCCATACAAAATCACGCGGTTCTTGGACGCGGAATGGTATCGTTGGCGAGCTCCGTCAGTCAGCCGTTGATCTGTCGAGTATCGTACGGTGGTGGCCACAATGGCATGCAGCAGGATCTTGTCGGTCTCGTCCAAGATTGACGGCCCAAAGAGGGCATCCAACGTCGTCGTTCGGTGTAGGATAGGGCACCACGTGTTGATGTGCTTAAAGTACAAGTCCACCAGGCCATAGAGCAGGTCGTACGGCGGTAGCTCCTGTTCGGTGCCCATGTGGCTTCCTGGCGGCGCCTGGGCTGGTGGTGATTGTAGAGCGGCCACCGAGGTCGTCGGTGCGGTAGTGTAGTACTCCTGTGCTCCAGTGCCTGGACCGGAAGCTGGCAACTGGCCGCGGGGCGAGACGATGCTGTTGGATAGACTCTGAAACGGGTCCGCCATGGTGGATGTGGCTGACAGAGGGCCCTGTATCCCCAGGTCAACCGATGTCGTGGGTCTTTGGAGGAACAAGGCCGTCTCGGCCTGGGGGGTCCGGATGGTCTCGCTCCGCGCGAATATCGACGGCGGGCCGGCCTCACGGACCTCTCGTGGCGTGCCTCGATCGCTCAGCTGGCTGGTGTGACTTCCCCTGACGCTGGGAGCGTTGTGATGGCCAAAGGCACCGGTACCGCTGCCATTGCCGCTTCCCGGACTAGTGTTTGAGTTGGAGGTCAGAGCTTGCAGCAGCTTGTCGTGAGCCCTCAACATTCCTTCCAGCTTGTCCAGCCGCTGCTCCAATTCCCGTCCGTAGCCAGCGCGTAGACCCGGCTTCTTGCGCTCCTTGTATTCGCAGGTAGCTCCGTTTCGGCTACACCAGCCGCACGATGGCTGGGCGCGGTCACATTTCACCTGTCGCGGTCAGGTCAGCATCGGGGGCCGGGCAATGGCTGTCGGTCGGGTCGGAGGGGGGGTGGACGAGAACTCACTTTGCGCTGTTTGCACAACTCGCACCTAGCAAGGCAACACAACAAGGCCAATTAGCATTTCCCTTAGCGTCACACAGCGTGTTGTTGAGGTGCTCACGAAACAGATACCGGTCTCTTGCGCTTCCCCAGACGCACGCCCTCGCCCTGGTCGTCGAGGTCATGGTCGTCTTCCCCACTCTGCTGGCCTCCGTCATCGCTGTCTGCGGGGTCCTGGTGGTGATGTCCGCCGCCATGCGACGAGTAGGAGGGCGATGACTGGGTGTGGGAATTCTGGCCATTGTTGTTGTTGTTGTTGTTGTTGTTGTTGTTGTTGTATCTGGTGGAAGCTTGGACCGCCGGCTGCATCATGGCCAGAGCTTCTTCCCCAGGCTCCCGTCTTAAGCTCAAGCCTTTGTCAAGTCCCCAAGACAACCAGCCTGGAAGCGCCAGCCGTTGAGTGGTGACGCTTACTGCGCCTGCCGAGCGAGTGGATCGGGGCAACGACGCAGGTTGCCGAAGCACGACGACAAGCAGCACAACCCGAACGGGGGAACAGTTCGCAACAACGGGCGGGCGGGCACTCTTCGGGATTTCGGGTGTCAGAAACGGCAGCGGGCAGCGCCAACAACACGTGTGATTGAGACAAGAAACGACTCCAATGAACACTCGGGGTAATGATGAGCAGAACAGCGAGGGCGGTGGAGAGACCACATTCCTCTTTTTTACCCAGCATTAATTTACCTTATACCCAAACAGGGACACCTGGGCACTACCTACACGACTAGGTGCGGTACGGAACACCACGTTGCGGCGGTCATCTGGGGGAGTCTGGGCCCGGGGGAGCTGGGGAGCTGGGGAGGGGGATGGTGAGGGGGCCCTGCTGGGGGAGAGGACTGATGTTGGACCGTGCCCGGACCTTGCCTTTGCTTGGATTTCCGGGGTTGGTGGAGTGCGTGCCCTGTGTGGAGAATTGTGGGGGGTGGGGTAGCACAAGTGCACAGCACAAGCAGCCGGTGTCCCAGCGGGCTGTTTCTTGACACCTCTTCCAGGTTGTGCTGGACGAGATGGTGTTGCTGTGAGACTGCAACGCCTTTTAGGGCTGTCAAGCTGTCCAATCTCACATCTAATGTCATGTCATCCATTGCTCACCGCTTTCCGTCTTCTTGAGGATGGAGGTGGTCAGCTACGAGAAACACGCGAGGTGAACTCGGAAGGATTCGAGATATCCATTGATTGGGGGCAACTGACACATCAGATTTCAGTCGCAGGAGGAGTTAGTGTTTGCTCGAGAGAGAGAGAGAGAGACCCCCGACGACAATCAGGGAATCCTCCATGGCGTTCGCCCCACCACCATCATCATGACCAGTCCGAGAATCCCTTCGCACCCGGTCCCACGTGCTTATCAGCATGACCGGAATGCTACACACAAACCCAAATGGAATTACTTGCAGCCGGGCTGCAGAGTGTGCAGTGTGCAGTCGACGCAGCGAGAGAATGCGGTGAAGACGGGGCGATGCTACCCCAAGTCGTTGCGCCTGACAGACTCTCTCACATCGTTCATATCGAGAGCCCAACGGCAAGCTTGAACCGAACCGCTGCTCTGGGTCCAATGGTATCATCTGCCACAGTAGCACCTCGACTGACCGGCGGCCACCGCAGCATGCCGCAGCTATCCACAAGAGTACGACAGTAAGAAACCCGTGGCATCTTTGCCGCACACTGGCATAGACAGGATGGCCCTCGAACCCCTCCTCCGACATGTTGTCGACGGAAGACGCGGGATTCCATGTTGGTCGCGGCAGCCCTTGACCAAAAGGGTATAATCCTCCCCCCGTCCACATCACCACCACCACCACCGAGCTGTGACCCGTCACCCGGTGCCCATCACCCGTCCGGACCAACAACAAACTGTGACGCCTTCGGATAGCCCTAGCGCGAAATACCCCAATGGCCCTACACGGTGATCCACCAATCCGCCTCTGCTCCCTGGCAGCATCCCTCCATGTGCATGCCAAAGGTGGGGTTGACGTTGTCTTTTTGTCTTCGGATCAGAGCGAACGGCCAGGCCCACGTTCCCGGATGCTTATCTGAGAACAATAGAGCTACTTGACTATATGTCGCCATCGTCGGGGCATCACAACCCGACCAGTTTCACTATTTTCCCAAGTGCTATCTGTCTTTGGCCCCTTTGGTGAGGACGTAGTTTGCCCCTTGACATGCATTGTCCCCGCACAGGGACCTTTCCGGGGCTACGTAGTTGACAGAGCCAAGTAGAAGAGAAATAATAAGGAAGCCTTATCCTCCCAATTCCTCCCCTTTTTCACATTAACCATCCCCCACATGCCAAGCCATCGGACACTAGACGTTGACGCTAGGTAGGCATCTGGACCGCATATAACTTGGGACTGGTTCTCCCAGAGGCTTGCTTCCCGCCGTTACGATCCACCTCTGTCATTATCTGGGACCCGAAAAGACGTTGACACCATGGCGTCTGTAAAAGCGTTCCCCACCATCAAAAGTATCCGATCATTCGTGATCGGCGGTGTGGGCTCAGGTATGTGGAATCCCCAAACGGTTGAGACAAAACGGCTGGCTAACCAGAGTGCAGGTGGCGATTACCACAATGTCAAAGGTGGTCATTGGTGAGGTGCTTTCTTTCAAAAAGCCAGCACCTTGGCAGCATTTCCTAACTTCAGTCCAGGCTCATAGACAGTCCAATTTCTACTCCATGCTCAAGATGGGAGAAGTACCGGGCATCACGGACGAGCTGGGGTATCAATGTTCTCGGCTCGTTCTTTGTCGAGATTGAGGCCAGCGATGGAACAGTTGGCTTTGCAACTGGCTTTGGTGGTAATGTCAACACTGCCCGCTTTTCTCCCACCGGAAATGGTGACTGATATTGTTTGCAATTGCAGGCCCTCCAGCGTGTTGGCTCGTCCATCAGCACTTTGAGCGCTTCCTGATCGGAGAAGACCCTCGCAACACAAACCACCTGTTTGAGCAAATGTACCGAGCGTCCATGTTCTACGGCAGAAAAGGTCTCCCCGTTGCCGTGATATCCGTCATCGACCTCGCCCTCTGGGACCTGCTCGGCAAGATCCGCGGCGAGCCCGTCTACAAGCTCATCGGCGGCAACACCAAAGACCGCATCGACTTTTACTGCACCGGTCCAGACCCCCCAGCCGCCAAAAAAATGGGCTTCTGGGGCGCCAAAGTGCCTCTCCCCTACTGCCCCGAAGAGGGCCACGTCGGCCTTAAGAAGAACGTCGAGTTCCTCCGCAAGCACCGCGAGTCAGTCGGCCCGGACTTTCCCCTGATGGTCGACTGCTACATGTCGCTAAACGTACCCTACACGATCGAGATTGCCAAGGCGTGCGAGGACCTAAACATCAACTGGTGGGAGGAGTGCCTCAGCCCCGACGACACGGACGGCTTCGAGCAAATCAAGCGCGCCCACCCGACCATCAAGTTCACCACGGGCGAGCACGAGTACTCGCGGTACGGGTTCCGCAAGCTGATCGAGGGGAGGAACCTGGACATCATCCAGCCAGACGTCATGTGGCTCGGCGGCATGACGGAGCTGCTCAGGGTGGCCGCCATGGCGTCGGCCTATGATATTCCCGTGGTCCCCCACGCGAGCGGGCCGTACAGCTACCACTTTGTCATCAGCCAGCCCAACACCCCTTTTCAGGAGTACCTGGCCAACTCGCCCGACGGGAGGAGCGTGCTGCCCGTGTTTGGCGATTTGTTTGTGGACGAGCCGATCCCCACCGACGGTTTCTTGACGGCGGCTGATCTGGACAAGCCGGGGTTCGGGCTGACGCTGAACCCGGTTGCGAGGGCGAAGCTGATTCCGAGTACTTATCTGCTGGCTATTCCTACCAATTCGCTACCCCCACCGGTGATTGAGGAGAAGAAGGAGGTTAATGGTGTCAATGGACGCCACGTGGAGGGGGAGTTGGTTGGGAAGGCCAAGGCTTGACCACCTCACGCCAGAGAGCTACATGATTGGATAGGAGTTTATCTTGGGGGTACCAGACATTGGATATTTCTTTTTCTTTCTTTTTCTTTTTTTTTCCCTTTTTTTTTGTTTTTTTGTTGTCTGCGGTTTAGTCTACCATTTTGAATATCAGTTTTGTTTATCTCTTCCATCCCACTGGCAAGCATGACCCTTGGGTATCCTGTAAGCCCGTTGTACTGACGTCATATCAACCGTCGTGAAGGTGTTGATGTGTCCCTCAAATCATGAAACAATACAGCCCAACAAAAGGTCAACCAGGTATCCGGATACTCTGTGCCATGTGTCTCCAAAATTCATGCAATGTGATGAAGAGGGGGTTCTTTGTGTGTCCAAGTGGGATCATCACCTCGCTGTATTTAACCCCGAGCTGTGGGGTGGGGCAGAGGGGGGATGTGGATCCAGGATAAGAGGCACAGGGGCAGGGGTGATTGCCAGCTTTCATATGGGATCTGATTTTGTACCGCGAGCATTATTCCTGACATGAGGTAAGTGGTTGTTTGGGGGCTTTGCAGAGGGTGTGATGAGATTGTTGTTAGACGCCGCGGACAAGGCTGCGGTGATGTGAGATATGGTGCCCTAGAGAGAATGGAGGTCAAAGGGAGAGGTTGCATCTAGGAATTTACCCCGCGAGCCGGACGGGATAATTGTGTGAATGGCAGCGACCCCCTCGTGGGTTTGCGTGTCAAGATGGAAGGTATGACATAGGTTGATCGTTGAAGGTTGTGTCACGGCACAGCTCACCTTGCTTGCTCTTGACACCAAGAACTCACCTTTCCGACACCTGGTTGTGACCACCCACCATGCCCGCCACCAACCTCCTCCTCAACAGAACGGCCATCATCACCGGCGGCACCACAGGCATAGGCCGCGCCATCACCCTCGCTTTCCTCGCCCAAGGCTGCAACGTCGCCGTGAACCACCTCAACCTCCCCTCCGACACCGACCACCTCACCTCCCTCCTCTCCGAAGCCTCTTCCCTCCCCGGGAAAATAGCCCACCTCCCCGGCGACGTCCGCGACCCAACCACCGGCCCCGCCCTCGTCCAGTTCGCCCTCGAGACCTTCCACACCTCTCGCCTCGACATCTGCGTCTCCAACGCAGGCGTCTGCACATTCACCCCCTTCCTCGACATAACCCGAGACCTCTTTGACAAGACCGTCCGGACCAACCTCGACGGAGCGTTTTATCTTGTCCAGGCGGCGGCGAGACAAATGGCGACTCAGGAGCCAAAGGGGGGGTCGATCATCGGGATATCGAGCATCTCTGCCTTGGTCGGGGGGGCAGAGCAAGCGCATTACACACCCACCAAGGCGGGGGTGTTGTCTCTGATGCAGAGTGCGGCGTGTGCGCTGGGGAAGTATAACATCAGGGCTAATGCCATATTGCCGGGGACGGTGAGGACGCAGTTGAATGAGGAGGATTTGAGGGAGGGGGGAGACAAGCTGAGGTATATGGAGGGGAGGATCCCGCTGGGGAGGGTTGGAGAGCCGGGAGACGTGGCGGGGCCGGCGGTTTTTTTGGCGTGTGAGGAGTTGAGTGGGTATGTGACTGGGGCACAAGTGCTGGTGGATGGGGGGTTGTTTGTGAATTTGCAGTGATGGATGGATGGATGGGATTGCTCAGGTGGGCGTTGAGTAACTCCATAATGGAGGCACTATCACAGGGGTGGAGGTAGTACAGGTGGTCTCGTTTAGTGTTATATTATTAACTTCCTGAAAGACAATGGACCCTGAATGAATGTCTTGAATTCGGAAAAAGATATTCATGTCATGGAGACCTCGGTGTTGGCCAGCTCACCTTACATGGATGGACCCGAGGCCACACCGCTCTTGGCTTCCTTCTCCTCACCGTTGATGGACCCAACACCAACGTGGCTGTCGCCAGCAAACGAGAAATTCTCTTTGAATGCGCGCAGTGGAGAGTTGGGAATTGATCCAGCGAATAATGCACGTCCAGATGATGCCCCTTATGCACAAGATTTTCTCTTCGCTGTGGAATGCGCAGAATGTGGATGAAATGTGGGGGGGGATGTCCCCTCCAGAAAAGGTTCCGTCATCGACAGGGCAGGGGGATGCAGCCGAGAATTTGGAGAGTGGGTCCGTGCCTGGCGCTGGTGTCTTGTCGGTGTTTGTGCTGCCCTTCCAGAACGCGGTCGGGTCGCACGTGTCGGTTGCGGTCGCGGTCGCGGTCAGGGTCAGGGCCATTGGAGGGCCATTACACCAGAACCAACAGAAGCCATTGGCTGTAAGGTGTTGGCTGGCTGGAATTGCCAACCTCCTTGAGACTCTCTGTCGAATTCCTTGTTTGCCCTTTCTCCTCATATTCCATCCAGCCCTCCAGTCATAAACAACACCACCCGTCAATCCACCTTCGTCATGTGTCTGGTCCATCGTGACAGCATCACCCACAATAGTCTTGGCTTTGACGGACCGGAGCGAAAACCCGGCTAGCGCACTGATAGCGCCGATAGTCTTTTTGACCGCCCCTGGCCACGGGTAGCGTTGTCAGAGGACTCCACCGGTTGCTTGGGAGTCCAGCGGGTAATTATTCATTCCATTTGGAGTTGATCAATATACTACAGACAGCAGGCCTGGGAACATCGCTGAAGCCATCGCCGGTCCGTGTCAGAGCCTGTCAAACACCCACTCACCTCAATCCATGCGCTTTTCTGCCGCGCCCGGGGAACCTCCTTGCCCAACACTCGCCTCTTTTTCCACCCTCAAGGACACCTGCACCTGTCATCTCGATCCAAAAGCGTGGTAGCGACTATGCTGCTACGAGTAGCATTTGCGTTGTCGTCCCCGTTACCACCACCACCTCACTGTTACCGCCTTCCACCTGTTCCCGTATAAACCTGGCATGGCAACAAGCCCCTACCCAAACTCCGATCCGCCGCAGCCTCCCCCGCCGCCGAGAGACAGAGACACAGACACAGACACAGGCACAGGCACGGGAACAGGCACAGGCACTGACGACACTACTGATAATACTATGGGCATCGTCGACGTCGTCGGGTCCTCGCCGCCGGGCGATGACATCCGGTGCTGCTGCGGGAGAGAAGACTGTGTGTATCTGAGACACAACTGCTCGGTGCTCCTGAGCGTCGAGCGGGATGTCCACGCGGCAGCCAAGATGGGGCAGGTACGTTGTGCAATTTCCCTTTCGTGCTTCCCGCCACATTCCACTGTGACACCTTCTCTTTCACCCTCTGGTTTCCTTTGTGTGTGCCTGCTTCCGTCTTTTGAGTGGTCATCGTGTACCTGTCTGTCATGTTGCCAACTATGTCTTCTGAAGAGAATCTCTCGTTTCTCTTCTGCACACCACCATGGATGACCCAGACGAGACAACCCTGACGCAGGAGCCAGACCCAGAGCTCGAACTCGAACTTGAACTCGACCTTTACTTCCCTTCTCGAACGCTAACATGGTCGCTCCAGACGCTCCTCGCCCGCCACGAAGCGTACATGGCCTCTGCAGAGAGGGACAGAGCCGAGCTCAACGCCCGAATTGAACAGCTCGAAGCCGAAAACGCTGAACTCGAACGAAAAAACCGCGAGGTCAACCACGACAACCACAATCTACGAGACGAGTTGGACCACCTGAACGATACTGTCAAGGATGCAGACACAAAGATAGAATTTTTGGAAAGGACGCTACGAGATGCACAGCGCGAGGTGCGACGGCTCGAAAGCGCAGCGCAACGAGCGGCCAGTCTGGAGAGGCAGATTGAACTGCTGGAGGAGGAACAGGCCACGCTACAGGCCGCCGTCATCACCACGAAAGACGAGGCGCGGACGGCCATACACCGTTGGAAACAAGCTGAGAAGGGGCTCAGTGACTTGCAAGCACAGTTGGAACGAATGGAGAAAGAGGCGAGGGAGGATCGAGAACGACATGTTGAAGTCATCAGCCGCATGGAAAGGCAGCGTCTCATGGAGAAGGAGCTCAACACAGCAGCTGGGAGACTCAAGGGCGCCGCCGCGGTAAGGTCAATGACTGATAGTAAGAACAGCGGCAACGTCGTGTCTCACTTTGTGCGCGACCTCTTGCAGGACAACGCCAACCTGCAGCTGGGAATGGCTGAACTCCGCGAGATGCTGGTCAACTCCAACGACGAGATTCAGATGCTGCGGGAGCAGCTGCTGTGTCACCAGCCAGCACCACTGCCAAACGATTTCGAGAGAGAACCCGAGACACCTGCGGAGGAAACGCCACAAGCCGGCACCTCGCCCCAGTCACTCCGGGCCGAGCTGGAGGGACACGAGCAGCCACCGCCTCGAGTCACGCAGCAATTACATATTCATCACCATTACCACGTCACCCACAAGCAGGAACTCAAGAGGATGAGAAAGAAGCGACAAGGGATATCATCTGGTACCTTCACTCCACCCAAGATGTATTCTGCCCCTTCATCACCCGTCACATCGTCCATAATATGGCATCGGGGTCCCGTGAATGGGAACCATGAGCCACCAACACCTTCAGAACATCATTGGTCTCGACAAGATGACGAGAACCCATCAGAGTTTGGACATTCGTCAGAGATCAGCTCCCCACGGTCGTCCAACAACCGCAATTCCGTATTTGACCGCATGGTGGACGTTTCTTACCCCACATCGCCCACGACAAGCCTGGATCCAACATCACCAGCATGGAAGACCGCGCATCGAAAGAGAACCTCGGAGTGGTCCATGTTTCCGATTGACGCATCCTCTACTTGGAACGGCCTGCCACCAACTAATCCACACCCGCTAACCAACTTTGTCCGTTGCGGCGAGCGCTCTCCCAGCACTCCGAGACGCGTCCAAGATGACGGGACACAGACCTACTCCGACGCCGGCAGCACAGACGCAGGGGATCTCATCTCGCCACACTCCAAACACTTTGATTCGCAAGTATTACAACGCCCGGGTGGCAGGTTACGCCGTGTGACATCGCAGGAATCCATCATGTCATTGTCCAACGGGATGGATATTCACACGCTGCAGGCGCGACCGAGTCAGCTGGCGTTGAAGCCCCTGGGTTTGAGCGCTGCGGGGACGAATCTCAGCGAGGTTATTGCTTCACCTACCCTGACGAGTGGGAGCAGTGATGGGAAGAGGGGAAGCGTCTTTTTGATGGGTAACCTCGCGAATCAGGTGAGGCAACCTGCCAATCGGACCGTGTCGACGCCTACACGGTCGGGCAACGAACGATTGCATCCAGGGATCAGGAGGACGCCCTCTGCGTTGGGGCGGTTGGTTTCATGGAGGCCGTGGGGGGGGAACACTGCGCCTACGTCTCCTGTTGCGACGCCACCACCACCGCCGCCTACTTTGATTGCGACTTCTACGGCAATTCCGGCGTTTGGGCTTGCGGTGACGAGCCCAACGGTTTCGGTGTCTAGTGTGCCCAAGAGTCCCGAGGGGAGCGTGAGTTCTTCGGGGACTTTTAGGGGCACGGGGATCAACCAGAAGGGGGTGATTCCGGGGTTTAATGAGTATTGGGCTAAGCATCAGGTTTTGAGGCGGCCGACGAGCAAGGTTTGCTTGGAGGGGGACAGGTTGGGGGCTGTGGAGGAGGGGTTGAGGGAGGCGTTGGAGCCGATGGTGGAGGAGTGATATTATTTATTTATTTATCTATTTTGCATTGCATAAAGGAGTTTTTGGGGGGTTAATATTTGGAAAGGGGGTTATGATTTTTTGGACGGGGCAGGAGATTGGGGGCCGGGAAGGGGAAAGGGGGTGTATATAAGAGCCTGATATCCGAGGCGTGCTTTTGGAGGGCCTGTTTCAACAGATATGTTGCTAAGAGGGGATGATTGGGGTGGCTTTTTCTTTTTTTTCTTGTTTTTTGTTTCTGGGTTTTTCAACAAAGTTGCATAGCCATTGGATTGGAGGATTGAGTTGGGTGATTTGAGTGATGATGGAATGGATAGGATAGTTGGTTTGCATGGTGTATACTATACCCCCTTTGATGGAAGAAGTTTGATTTATACTGGGGAGTAAGGAAGAAGAAGAAAGAAATGTATATATATATTCGGGCTGGTCGGACTGACATTCATTACTCTTTTGTTTTTGCTTGGGAGATGCGAGGAGGAGTATTCTTTACCCCTACACCTGTTGTAATCATTATCTGGAGATGTTCAGAGGCAGAGAAAGCGGCATAGTTAAAAGGGAATTGAAGAGGGATCATATCGAGTTTAATTAAGAGAGTTGTCGTGTTGTGATTGTGTGAGATGGAGTGTGAAAACTATCGATGAATTGGGGAAGAGGGAGGATGTCGATGGTATGTTGGGAGGTTGGAGATGTGCTACCTGTGCTTTTCGATGTCGGGTGTTCCTTTGGGTTTGACTTTGGGAAACCTGACTTCGTCTCGGACTAAGAGCTTGATGTTTGACTTTTGACTACCACTTTTGACTAAGGCTAAGACCGGGACTAAGACACCATGGACTGTAGACCACAACTTTGACTAAAAATTAGACCATGATTTTGACTTTAGCCAAGTCCCAAGGTATGTATGTATGATCTTGAGCAGATCTTGGCTACTAGGTAACAACCTAGATTTTGACCAAGATCAAGACCACCTTAGGTATCACTAGACTTTTGACTTTGATTATGACCTTGGATTTTTAGTTCAAGACGCCAAGGAGGAATTCGGTGCCCATCAACATCGGTTTGGATGGAATAGAAACCTTGCGACCAGAAAATGAGAGATCAATAATCCCTTGATACGAGCAAGTTGGAAGATACCCAACAGTGAACATTGTTGAGCACTCTCAAGTTTAGATGTCCAGAATCCCGCAATTCCTTGTGTGGACGTTATTTCCATATTGATGACAAGCCCTCCCTTCACTCAGCGTCTTGCAGCATCAACGGTGTTTGTCCACAGTGTGCGGTAGACACAACCCGGATACGAGACCCGGCAACAAACCAAACGGTCCAGACCCCAGCTGACCCCCACGCCAAAAAATCTTCATTCATAATTACACCAAAAAAGGTCAACTTTGTCTCACAATTCGGATATTTCCCCCAGGTCATTATACCCGAAAGCGGCTCAAGTATTGGCAAGATCAGCCAGCCACGCCTCCAACGGCAGCTCACCAGCTGAGTCTCTCAATGCAGAATAGTACATCAATATCAATGTCCCACTCAACCATTGGGCTGGAGAGCCATGGGCATCCCTGTCAGGGGTTACTGTTCAAAAATGTGAGGAATGGCCGCTTCGCTCGAGATTTCGGATTTTCCTCCGTGACAGCACACAAAACCTAGGCGCCGCCCTTCCGTTCCCATTCCTCGCCAAGGATCATGAAGTTGGGAGAAGGATAAGATCCACTGTTTTGCGCGACAACAAGGAAGGTATTGACAGTGGGAGCTTGGGGTGAAAAACTGGCTGTCGTTCGGTCGTCACTCGTTCACCATGATTGTAACCAAATCCCCAACCATGGGCCCCAGCATCAGCGACCTGTTTTCTCCTCGGCGGGCGCGGGTTTGGGTCGCCTTCACGCTGACTTGCGCCCTGCTGCTGTTCCTTGCGCGCCAGAGGGGGGCGGCAGCGGAATGGAACGCTGGGCAACAGCCACCGCCAAACTCGGTCGCAGCTCCAGACGAACAGGGGCCGAAGGAGGTTCGTGAAGATGAGGTCGACTGGTCCAAGTTCGCCTATCTTCAATACGTAACCAACAGTCACTACCTCTGCAACTCGGTCATGCTCTTCGGGCAGCTGCATCAGCATGGCAGCAAGGCGGATCGTGTGATGATGTACCCGGAGGGGATGTTCAACCTTGAGGTTTCTGAAGCTGCAGGGAGGGGGAAAGGCGGGAAGCGTCATGATATCGAGCTGCTGAACAAGGCGAGGGATGACTTCAACGTCAAGTTGGTACCGGTATCGGTGCAGCATAGAGCCACGGCGGACTGTATGTTGTCGCGCTCGACAAGAGACCCCTTGTTCAAACGTTAACTGACTGCATTTCCAGCCACATGGGCCGAGTCCTTCACCAAACTTCTGGCCTTCAACCAAACACAGTATTCTAGGGTTCTATCGCTGGACTCGGATGCTGTGTTGTTGGGGTCTGTAGACGAGCTGTTCACCCTTCCGCCGTCTCCAGTCGCGATGCCACGGGCATATTGGCTGTATCCCGAGGAAAAGAAGCTAGCGTCCCATATCCTGCTTGTCGAGCCAAGTGCGGAAGAGTTTGAGAGAGTGTTGGACGCCACAAACAAGGGCGGTGAGGACGAGTATGACATGGAGATCCTCAACACGTTGTACCAGGATAGTGCCATGGTGATCCCACACAGACGGTATGCTCTGCTGACGCAGGTGTTTCGTTGGGAGGATGGCGAGCATGCCAAGTACTTGGGGAGTGATCGCGAGGAGTGGGACCCGATCGAGGTGTTTAACGAGGCGAAATACTTGCACTTTTCGGATTGGCCGCTACCAAAGCCATGGCTGGGGGCGGCCGAGGACTTGCGGCAGAGGCTCGAGCCGAAATGTCGCGACAAGGACGGCGTGGAGTCGTGCGTCGAGAGGGACATTTGGAACGGGATCTATCGGGATTTCCATGAGAGACGTCAGCGTGTTTGTGGCTATTCGATCGATCCACCACAGGGGTGACTGCACGGGGACACACTGACAGTGGCTTGATTCAGAAAAGGATTGGGTCGGAGCTTGGGCAATCATGAGTGGAGTTGACGGGATAGAAAGGGCCGAGATCAAAATAATTGAGAGAACTTTCACATGGCAGTTCCGTCCTACAAACAATGAAACCAGCAGCCTTTCGGACGTCAAAGTGATGACAGAGGTGGGCTGGCTTGAGTCTTCAAATCTTTACCCCTGACCCATCCAGCACACACGCGCATCAGATCGACAAACGACGCTGCCGGGACGGTCCGATGTTGCGATTGCCGCCTTGGCCCAATGCTTGATTCAATCAACGAACGACTTGCTATCTGACTGCGACTCTAGTTCATGCCAGGAACCACACTGAACCGAGACATCGGGTTCGCCAAGTCAATTACTGTTACGAAACCCGGAATGGCAACGCACGACGGGATACATTTCCCATGAGAAACACGACCTCACCTTTGTCGACGACAATTCCGAGAATGAAACTCTCCGCTGGCTGTCAAATCTCCCACACACACATGTACGACAGTCTTTCTCGGCCCAACGGGATTCTCTCCTCGAGCCTGTGCGCTGAGACATCACCGTTGTCCCGTCGGGCGGCCACGGCGCAATGCAGGCATATGCAGAGACCGATGCTCACAATTACCTGGCGACCCCCAGTGTCCGTAACACGGCAAGTGAATGATGCCCATCCGGCAAGCCTACCTAGCACTGCCGGGAGAAAGCTGGTCCTGTACGGCAATGTGCCGTGCCACGCCTTGTATCAAGCATTCCACACATCCCAAAAGGAGAGTGCCAGGAATTCGTTGCGTTCAATGGAATTCAAGGGCAGCTCCATGCTCGTATACACGCCATCTCCCTTTCAACCATTCATAACACTGCTTTCAACGAGCCCCCGCCATCAGCCAGACTATCATCACCACAAGCAAACCCTCACTGACGCCGTTGAGATGATGAATGATGATCACCAGTGCGGCTGTACGGCTTCCAGGCGATTGACAGGTGGCATGCATTCACAGATGAGGCCCTCAGGCGAGAGACATGCCCATATCCGACGGTCTCAACCCACAGTAGGGCTCCTCTGGGGAAGTCCTGATGTCGATTAGGGGGGAATCGGCTAGGAAATTTCAAGTTTGAGTGAAGGGACAACAAGAATAAAAGGGTCACTTCTCTCAGGCCGTTGTTCTTCTCATTCCTTATTTCATCATCACACTCACGCTTTTTCTACCCACACTCTCTTACAACACACAACAGCTCAGAGTCGGTCAACATGCGCTCCTTCATCCCTCTCCTCACCCTCACAGGGTTGTCAGCGGCGGCTACCCTGAGACCTATCAGACAACGCCAACCAGTCTTTGACGACCTGGTAGATACTTTGAGGGGTCCAAACTCCGACTCTCAGGGGTGGATCCCCGATCCTTGGAACGACCGGGTTTCCTCCACCACGAACAGTGCGGCCACTCCCACCGACGTCCCTACTGTCGATGTCCCAGTCACGGTTCCAGATGTCACAGACGGTGGCGACGGCGACGGCGATGATGGCGGTGACGACGGTGGTGACGCTGGTAACGACGGTGGTGATGGCGGCAATGATGGTGGTGATGGCGGTGAAAACGGGACGGACGACGGCACTGGCAATGGAACCAACACCCCAGTTGCTCTGCCTAACATCCCTGGCGGCGACAACGGTGGTCCCGTAACCCTTCCCGCCCTCCCCGGCGGCGGCAACCCCGATGGTGACGATGATGTTACCATCACTGTTCCCGACTTCACCGGCGGCAACCCTGACGGTGACGATGACGATGACTCAACCATCACCGTTCCTGATCTTACTGGCGGCGACAGCACTGATGGCACCGACGGTACTGGCCTCACCGATGGCACTGATCTCACTGACGGCACCGACTTGAACGATGACACTGACGGCTCGGTCACCATCCTCCCCGCCACCCCTGTCACCCCCATCCCCGTCATCACCCGCCCCATCAACGGCAGCATCCCCATCCGCTTCCCCGCCGCCGGCCAAGCCGAGAGCTGCCTCTCCGACCAAGCCGCCGAGGTCATCATCGACGCCTACGTCCGCATGATCTCCAAGTGGAACGACGAGGACGCCTACTACCTCTCCGACAACTTCTACGACACCTCCGACTCGATCAACTCCCTCGCTGGCATCCCCTTGGGAACCGTTACCTTCCCTAGCAAGGAGGCGTTCATTGAGCACCAGCATGTCATGCCTGATAACCTCCCCTTGATCATCACCCACAAGATTGTTGACTGGTATGTACCCTTTGTTATGTGATTCAGATACTGTTACTGACTGTGGGATAGCGCTGAGATCACCCTAATCTGGACTGCTACTTTTGCCGTGCCCCATGTTCAGGCCAAGCCTGTCAGGGGTATTGCTATTCTCAAGACCGTGGGCGAGTTGGAGGATACCGAGTCGGAGCATGTCAAGGAGCAGAATGACTACATCTGGAAGATTGGGGGGCTCGATGTCGAGTTTAACAACATCGCTTATTTGCAGAATATTGGGGGAAGCTGTGAGTTTCCTACCGGGCCTTAGGGGTCAGAGAGGAGATATGATGGGATGACATCATGATGGGCTCCAGTGGGCAGTTATGGCTTGCCCTGGATGTTAAAAGGGGTGATGGATGGGGGAGAAGGGGGTTTTCGATTCTAGCTGGGATATAGTTTTCGGATAATGAGGTTTAATTTTACCTTCGTGGTGATGCCTGTGATGGCGAAAAGATCCTTCGTCGTGTGGCGCCCTTGCATTCGTCATCCTTTCCGGTCCCAGAAGTCTAACAATTTTTTCGGTGGCAGCGCCTGGAGAGGCTGGTCTGGTTTCCCCAGGCAACCTGATCTGTCGTCACCAAAGTGCCAAAACTTTTCTGCACCTACAGCCAGTCCCGGCACGGAGAAAGCCCTGGTCAGCCTATTAAATGTGGGATTGCTAAAGCCGTACCCCTCACGCTTTCGACAGAAAGATAGAGGCTGCGACAAAAATTCAAGGGCTCAACGATCGATAGGTAGTCAAACACGCCTCTCGACCATTCTTTGAGACCTATAATAAACGCTCCAGGGCCTTTTTCGAGCATTCAATGACTCTATGAATTATCTCTAAATGCATACCGATTATCCTTCAAGGCCTGTTGACTATGTTGGAGAGAGAAGCCATGTTACCGGGCAGGTGAGGTAACTGACTCGCCTATAGCTCTGCGTAAAAAAAAGCAACAAAATCGTCAACTCCCCGAGGCTCATTTATCCAATGTCCCCCATCACCATATTCATGCCATTCAACATCAAGAAACCCAAATTCCTTCAAAGTATCCCACATTCGTGTGCCGTTCTTTATGACTATGACGGCGTCGTCCTGACTGTGTTCAAGCAAAATGGGCGTTGAGGCGAGCTGTGGTAGCGGTGCTGGTAGGTCTTTTCCCTTCGCTTGAATAGAGGGGTGTTGCAGGATGGTAAACCGTCCGATGAGATCCGATTGTTGGCGGGCTGCGGATGTGGCTTCATCCACCAGCGGGAACCAGCTGCAAAACCCATAGAGGCCGGCAAAACTCCTCTCCCATCAGCAGTACTGCATGAGAGACAGAGAAGCGGACACCTAGGAACGAACATACATAGCAAACCCCTGGCTTATCCCACCTAGAAATATTTTGTGTCTGGGCAGAAGCTTTTCCTTCATGCTAGACAGTCTCGAGGATGAGATCAACACTCGATTGTACGCCTGACACCTGCAGGCCGTTTCGTTCTTGCAGATTCTCGAGGGCCTACAATATACGTTGTCGATGACATTTTGCTGTACTAAGAATTTGTGAGCAAAGTTTATGATTTTTCCGGAAGTTTGGGGATCAGATCTTGACGTGTGCAAAGTCAGGTAACGTTGCCTGAGGTAGGTACGTTATATAAGGTAGGTAGGTACCTTATCTTAATTGTTGTGTTGGTCAGGCGCCTGTCTGAAACCTTATTTTTGAACGGCGGCTTTGTAGCCACCTACGCAGAAATCACATGTAGCGTTTAGTCAAATACCTTATCTCACTGGCAGCCAATGAACTGCAAAATATATGGAGCTTGCAGGTTTTGAACACAGTCTTGTCCTGTGGTCGATGAACTGCTGGCTACAAAAGAAGGCTTTCTATACAATAGTATGAAGCACGCATTGAGAAGCAACTTTGGCGCATAATTTCAGCTAAAAGAATACCTGTTCCAGCTCATAGTCTACGGCCGGAAACAATGGAGATTGAATGAATCAGTCGAACACTTATCACCCTTTATCTCCTCGCAGTACTCACCATCCTTTTTCCTAACAGAAAGAGTTTTTTATTGCTCTTTCAATCTATTCCCTCCTTGAACTTGAATCCGAACGATCACTCCTTTTTCCAACGCCCCAAAAGAAAACCTTCACATTAACCAACCAACCCCCAGTACAATTCCTCCGCAAGATTCAAGGCGAACCATACATGACACTCACACAAACCCAGTTCAACAGCCTCAGCGACGCTATGATCGAGTATCATCTCGATCAAAAGGAGAAACATCGAAACACGTTACTGGAGTTGGCACGAGAGCTTGACGAGGTAGAGGACCTCGACGCCTGGGCGTCACAAAACGGCTGGATTCAAAAAAAGACGGGGGAGCCGATCAAGAGATAGTAAGAGCCAAGAATATCATGCACTCCTGTTACTCGAAGCTATCAGTGGACTAACAATTCTTACCGCAACTGTGTAGTGCGATGTTCTCAGCTTATGTGCGGTTCGTATGCGACGTTTTCGTATATCACGAGGCGGAAGCGGAGAAGTGGAAGGCGTTGAAAATGTGAATTCAAAGAGCAGCTGGGTCATCTGGCAACTACCTAGTGAGTTGAAAGGTTGGATGAGGACGAGTATGGGTGGATGGGGGTTGGTAGCAAACAGCAAAGGCCAAGTGCTACAGAAAATACCTTTCCTTCCTTCTTCAAGTTCCATGTCAGTATTCTTGTCTGCCAGTATGGATCAGACATACTGAAGGTGTAAGAGAAAGTCGTGAGAAATGGGTATGCTATGACTGGTGAAGCAAAGTCGGCCATGAGAGCTTCAAGGTGCTGAACTCAACAAGTGCAAATTACCTCATCGAGAGATGATGCGATGTTTGGAGACCATGTATTTCTCTTGCCACTCTCCCTTACACCTTGCAGGCTCGGCTACCTGCATTTAGCCCCTCGGATAATCCTGAACATCTGGCTAGCTGCTCTGTGAGAGAACAAAGTACCGCGGTCTGAAGAGTCAATGCTGCCGAGCTTAAGAAGTGGGAGTCACTGAAAGGCAAAGATAGGTGCTATACCAACCAGACTCAGTTGATGATATAATATTGCAAGTGTCTGTGTCACTATGTGGCGGAGGATACGAGTGGTTCGCCGGCAAGACGGACGGAAGACGGGCTCCAGGGGTCAGGGGTCATTGGCCTCGGAGACAAAATCTGCGATGTAATTGTCTCTTGGATTGTGACTGGTCGATTGGAGGAACTTTTGCTGTTCCTGAAGATCAGAACATAAATTTTGAGAGATTCCGCATTGCATTGGGGCCGCAGTATGTCGACAGAGGCCACTGGGGGGAGCTGAAACACTGGTGATCCGAATGTTGGGTGCCAGGTTGGCATGCTGTTCTTGCCACTTTCTGCGGTTCAATAGCTGCATCATATCTAAAGCATGAAACGAATACTTCTTTTCCAGATGTCTGAGGCGGCCTGCCTTAGTATAGATAGGTTGTGAGAAAGACCTTGATTATGCATCAAGGTGAAGTGAGAGACCCGTTAATTGCATGGACACCCATAAGCCGCCTTATCAGTCCCAGAGATAAGCAAAGCTCAGGTAATTTTGGACCCCATGATTTTTTCACCTAACTGCGCCCACCGGTTTGGTGATTTTGAGGTAAAAGTTGCGAGTTCGATAATATCCCCTTTAGCAAAGAATGTCGTTTCAAATAGTCACACCACAGGGTGATGCTGTGGCGGAGGTTTCCCCAGGTTTTCTCTGTCCATGGCGTTGTCGATCACAGCGGGAGGGATGGAAATTCCCCCGCATTTTTGCCATTTGCCAGGCGGGCATTGCCTGCTTGTTACTCTCCCCCCCCAAGAAGTGAAGTGCCGGATGGGTCATGGACTGATTCCTGGGAGTGGAAAGATGGTTCATATATGTACTCCGTAAACCAAGCTGGAAAATGCACACGCTCTGGGCTGACCCAGGCCGTGGGGAGCGGTCAACCACAACAGTGGGCTAATGCAAGGTACAGCTTGCCATGGACGCCCCCTTGTGACGACCCTAATGATGCTTCAGGTCTGCAACTGAAAGGGAGACGCTGCCGACGGCCGATGAAGGCGCTGGGCCGGCCGCTGTCAGATGTTCAAATCAATGCCAAGTGGAAAGAGGAAAGGACAACAAGTCACGGGATCGGGATCGACACGCCAGCTGCAACGGGCCGTCTCGATGATTTTCATCTGCATAACTGCATCCTTCAAGAATCGATTGTAATTTAGCGTGGATCTGGCGCCCGCTGAAGCTTAAATCAACGGGCCGTGGCCAAGGGGTCCACGGACTGTGGTGATGGCAGCGACAGCGAGGCCGCACAACCAAAGATGCCCAACAGTGATTGCTGCCAACCAGGACCTGACAAATCCCTGCCAAACGTGGCACCGATATTGCGTGCCGTGATCCCGCTGATGTCAGGAGGTTTTTTCGGCGCTGGCTGCCGACGAACTTCCAGCTCTTCCCCGTGTGATGCCATTGTCTCTGCTCGCTGCTGCCATTGTCAACGCTCCGGTTCACCAACCCTTTCGGAGGAGGGTAGCCAACGGCAGTTAGTTTACATTGAAGCTCATCCAGACTGGCCGTTGGCCGATGCGTTATAAGGCTGCCCAAAGCTGCATTTTCCAACTGCTCTGCTGGGTGCTGGGGCCAACCATGACCAACAACCTGGAAGAGAATTGGAATCTTGACGATTGATGACAGGTGAGAGAGGCTAATCGAGGGCCAAGGCCTCGTTACTGCAATAGCTGCCTGACCATGATGCATGAGTGCCTCATTCGCCCGAATGCCAAGGCAGCCGTGATGTCTGGTATCAAAAATACGCGGGCAGCCAGGCCAGGGCGTGCTAGAAACTGCGCAGTGCAGAGGCTTCGTCCCAGGAGAGTGTGACAGGACCATCCCCAATCACCTTGCTTGCTCTTGTGCTCTCCCCCCCCCCATTGCGCTCAAGCGACGCCGAAAATTCAAAATTCCCAACCCCCATCCCCCATCCTCCTCTCTTCCTCTCCGGCTGCCCTATCCCATACCGCACTGGTCCCTGCTCGCCGATTCCTCCAACATCTACCTTCCCCCGAGCCATGTCACTTTGATGGTCCCCGTGTCGCCGCGCCGACATATCCCATCCAGCCGCATTGGCCCAGCAGTCGCGGGTGAGCCACTGAGGACGACAATTGCCTTGCGCCGACCACCAGAACAGCACCGCCGCCGCCGAACCACTACTACCACCAGCGCGACTCCAACGACCCTGACCCCATAACTCAAACCAACCTCTTCTCCTTCAACCCCTTCCACAACCACAACCACCACCACCGCCGCCTCCAGCGCCCACCAGCTGCCAGAACCTCTTTGTGGCCCAGCCCCCTCCCCTCCCCGATCTCTGGCTAAGTCTGTTGTCGGTCACGGTCTGCTGCTCCATCGCGATCGTTGCGTTAAGGTCGCAGCACTTGTCCCCGACCGTGTCACGTCTGCAGTTCGTCTGCTTCCTCCGCTTCCGAAACACCTCCGAACTGGCTTCCACTCCCACGTCTTCAATCCCCGAGACGCCCACCGCCTGCCGGGTCTAAGCGCACCGCGTGCCACAGGTGGCGACCGAGACATTCAATTTGCATCTCGGATCAACCGCTTGCACCTTCACCTGCAGCAGCAGTCACCTACCTAGTCATATCCACCCGGCGATATCGCACCCTCATTTTCTTCACGTCACCACAAGCCACGCGAAAAACACGCTACCCGACCCGAGCAGACACCACGTCTGCTCTCCCTCCCGCCTGAACTATGAACAACATGGCAGGCATGGCAGGCATGGCAGGCATGGCAGGCATGGCAAGCATGGGCGGCCCGGTCAACGCTCCCATGGGCATGATGAACAATGGCGGCCTCGCGCCCCAAGTCGCCCAACGCCATGGCTCTGACCAACACAGGACTCTGCTCAACACATACATCTACGAGTACTTCATCCGCTCTGGCATGTGGGAATGCGCCCGTGCTGTCCTCAACGCCGACAGCGACATCAACGTCAAGAAGCAAAGTCCGGGGCATAGCAACGGTCTCGGCGACGACCCCATGGACACAGACTCGAAGGACCTCCTCGATAAGCGACCAGACGACCTGCCCGCGCCTAACGTGCCCGTGCATGTCAACGAGAGTTGCTTCTTGTTTGACTGGTTCTCTCTCTTCTGGACCATGTTCTCGCACCAAAAGACTCCCGGCCAACCCGGAGGACAAATTGTCAACCAATATGTTCAACATACTCAGGTACGGTGATATGTGGCTTCTGCCCAGGGCTTGGCTAACGCGATCATGTAGGCACAATCTCGCATGAAGCAAGAAGAACAGCGAAACCTGCTGCGCAACATGCGTCCCGATGCGTACAATCAGCAGCAGTACCAGAACCACATGATGCGCATGCAAAATGGCGCCGCCATGAACATGGGTGTGAAGCCGGGCAACAACCTCCAGAGGGCCGCCATGGCCAACAACCAAAAGTATGTTTTGCACCTCTCTTCCATCTTGACTTGCCACTGCGGGACAGCGTGCTAATCCAGAACCCGATAGCCCTCAAACGATGCAGATGCTCCAGCAGAACAAGGTCGCCGGCCAGATGCAACGCGACCCCTCCGACATGGAAGGCAACCGGGTAAGGCCTGGATCGCCAGCGTCGGCCGAGAATGCGCCATCCCCATCCAAGAGACCGCGCCTTGACGGCGGCGCCCCGTTTAATCCCCAAGTGGGCGTCATGATGCCGAACGGGAGACCGCAGGGCATGCCGGGTCAGCAGCAGGTAGGAAACGGCCCCGATTCAGCACGAGCACTACTGCTTCAGAATGGCATCAACCCAACGCAGCTGAATCCTGACCAGCTCCAGGCCTTCATCTCTGCCTCTCCACACGTACAAGCAAAGTCTCTTGCCACGTACTCGGCTAACCTCCAACAGCACCATGGCAACCAGATGCCCAACAAACCCATGGCAAACGCCGTCGGTCCACAAGGCCAGGGCTCCCCGATGGTACCCCAAGGTCCCGACGCCCCAACTCTGAACCAATACTACAATCCCAACGACATGGGCGCCGCCGGCATGAGGCCCGTCCAAGGCAACGGACAAGCGACGGGCGGTAGCAACCATGCGTTGCAGGACTATCAGATGCAGTTGATGCTGCTCGAGCAGCAGAATAAGAAGCGGCTGATGATGGCTCGCCAGGAGCAGGATCTTGGCACCAGCAACATGCCTCGCCCTGACGGACCCCCCGGCGGACCCCCAGGACCCAATGCCCAAGGCTTCCAGCAGGGCACTTCCCCGCCAGGAGGCCGAAGCGGTGCTTCCCCCAACCCCGAGCAGATGAAGCGCGCCCAGCAGATGAACAACGCTGCCAACATGGGCGGCTCTCCCCTTCCCGACGGAGCGGTCCAGTCCCGAAGCTCCCCGAACGCCATGAACTTTATGGATGGCAACAACATGGTTCCCAACGGAGGCCCGCAGTTTATGAACATGCAGATGAACGGTGCCGGCATGCGCCCTCCAAACTCGCACCCGAACCCGCAGTTCAACCCCCAACAGCAGCTGGCTCACCAGCAAATGATGGCGCAGCGCCAGGGGCAGGCCATGCAGGGTCCGGGAATGCAGTGGGCTCCAGGCGGGCCTAACGGACAACTCCCCGGCCAAGGACCTCCTCCTCAGATCCAAGGAACACCAACTCAGGCGCAGCGGACGATGGGCCCTCCATCGGCGCCTAATGCTGCTGCGAACGCTGCAAACTCTCGCAACGCCACATCGTCACCCCAAGTGAGCACCGCCGCCCCCCCTACCCCACAGGCTGCCAATAAGCCTGCGCCGAAGAAGAAGGAAACCAAGAATTCCAAGGCCAAGGTAGGCCGCTATTTCCTGGATTCCAGACTTGTGCCTCCCTTTGGCCCGACGTGATGCTAACAAACAAAAGACCGCACAGAAGAAGACGAACAATAACCTCAACAACACGGCGGCCACGCCTGCCGGCGACGAGAATGCGCAGGAGGCGCCAACACCAGCGACGCCCATCACCCCGTCGAACCCGGCCAACTTTGCAAAGAACCAGAACATCAACGCTGGTCCGGTGGTTCCCAACGGCCAGCCAGCTGTCCAACAGCCTCCTCCCCAAGCGCCACCAGTGGCCGCCCCTCAACATCAGGATCCCAACAATTTGTACATGGATACAGGCGCCATGGTAGGGGCCCCTATATCTTCCACACACCCCTCGGTCTGCTAACACGATTTGTCAGGAATACCCTCTTGGATTTGCCGACCCCACGCAGTCTAACGACGTTCTGACCGATTTCGACTTTGATTCATTCCTTCACGACGGCGCCAACGGCGATGACGGTGTGGGCAATTTTGACTTTGGCGGTACAGGTTTTGGTATGGACGACGGGACGAACACGATTGGCACGGCGGATTAGGATCTCGCTCTGCTCATTCAACACACACCATAAGGGCCCCGGAGTCCTGCGAAAGTCGTATGTACGAGCTGAGGTGCTTTATCCAGCCCTCTCAAGGCGAGTACTCTCAATCAGCCTTGGTTGTCTTGGTCAAGATCAGTGAGCCATTTGGGGTTCATGATTCCCATGGTCACCTTTCTTCTGGTCTATACTCTCTCGATATCGGCAGTTCTTCAAGGCTCTTTGTTTATTCGGTTTTATACATGCAGCAGCGATTTACAATCACGCTCTTACTCTGCAACTCTCAGCACACCATGGGTTCTTTCAGAGTCAACCGGTCATATTTTCTTTTTTCGGTAGTTGTTTCTCACCCCTTGTCGTTTTAAACATTGAGAAGGAAGTAACTGGTTTATTTGAGCTGGGATGCGTATGGGTGCGGGTCGGTGTCCTGGGTTGGCTTCGCATGCATGGGGTGTCGGTCCTCACTCTGCTTTTGTTTCTATTTCTCTGGTGTTTATTTTTCTTCTTTTTTTTTTCGACTGTCCCATCTTCAAACAAACGCACTTTTCCTTTCTTGTCTTTTTGCTGTGTTTGTTTATCTGACTTTTTGTATGGTGGTGGAATAAGCGTTGGACGGAAGACTGGGGTTGGTAGCGACGGGGGAGGCAATGGATCTAGGAGATCCTTTTAATACCACATACACTATTTTTGTGTTCTTGTTTTTCATTTTCGATTTTTCGATTTATATCTGTTGTTTTGTTTTGTTTCAGAACTTGAGATATCACACACACACACACACACACACACACACGGTTTTCACACATGCCCCTTTTTCTTTTAATCTCATTTTTGCAAAGTTTTTCGGTGTGTGTTGTTTGTATTGGTTGTTGCAAGTCGTTGTGTAAAAGTTGTTTTTATGTTTTGTTTTTTCTTTTTCCATCTCTAGCTGGTTGGAGGTGGAAACTTGGGGGAGGTAAGAGGAGATGAGACTGTGATGGGTTGAAGAAAGCAATGAAAGAGAGAGAAAGAAAGAAAAGATAACGGGTTATGGAATGAATTTATCACCTCTTTTTATTGTTATTACAAACTATGTGTTTTTTCATTGGGGTTAAATCGCTTTGAAATAGGGGGTACAAAAACAGATGCCGGTGCGACAAACGAAGTTATAATGGTGGGGTGTGGGTGGATTGGATGGATTTCAGGGGAGGGAAAGAAAAGGTGGGGAAATGGTCTTGAATTGTTAGTGGCAGGAGGGAAATGAGAAAGGCGGGCGGGTGGTAGAAAGGGTAGGGAGGGTGGTTGTCTGTGTATTTACTAGCTGTTTTTTATAGGCTTTTATATTCCCCCTCATCATTGAATTTTCGCACTGTTTCGCTCCATGTCTTCTGTTTGTGTGGACTCTGATTGACAGACAACCTTTGTCTTGTGTGGTGATACTTTATTCTAATTAGAAAACCATACAAGAAGATGGAGGTGGCAAAACGTAGACAAATGCCCATCAATAACAACACTTGCATCAGTAGAAAAGGACCTCCTTGTTCAAAGACCATTTACTTATTATTGCATCACACACACCCTCATCCAAACCCACTTGAACAACCTGCCACAAAACTCACTCCACCGTTTCCCCTCGCAACAGAATTTCAAAAGCTTTGTAGCTGTTTCTTTGCTCCAATGTGCTGCCTGTAAACAATGCTCGAGATTTATGCTCCATGACAGGGGCTGACAGCAGGAAGAACAATATGCCGCCTAGATGACCCAGAACAAATGAGACACGAAATACATGACGAAACAACAAACACCCATTGATCATCCGGAAATGTTGTTCCTTATCGTAAATTGTTCCAGATTTTCTCAGCACCCAACCCCTTACCAAAACGCCAGAGAGTAGGCCGCAAACAAGAAAGCATAAACAAATCATTACTTTACAAACGGAAAAGAAAACAGAGGAGAAATGAGACTGTTCAAATCGTCCTCGCAGGGGACGATACCTCTGGCTGCGAGCAGTATTCAGAAAAGGGGTCCAATTGAAGCGGTCTCGCTGCCGGTGTCTGGGCATGACCTCGGCCAGATACTGGCTTTGCTGCGCCCTCACTCGATGGAGGGCACTCATCAGCTTCCAGCACTGCTTCGATGCTGTCCGTTGATGGTTGAGGTTGATGCAGGCTCCAAATCTCCGGGTTAGCCTCCACCGCGGGCGTATTCATGATGGAGTGGATGGCGATGGCGCTGTCAGGAGGGGGAGTTTCTTTCTGGCCAACACCATCCTTTTCAAGTGGAAGAGGACAAGCCATTTGATGATCATCTTCGTTGACTGGCGGTACGCTCCAATCCTTGCTGGGGAAGAAGGAGTCATCAGCCCTCGGCACTGATGGAGACTCCATTGCTGTCACAGGAAGAGGAATGTAAGCTGCTTCGGGATTTTCTTCCTTAATATGTTCAATCTCAACGACTTCCTCTTCCGGCTGCAATTGCCTCTCCATAACAAGTGGTGGGACAGTCTCCTCGGGAAACCACCCGCCCATGGCAAAGTGTGTCTCTTGATAAACACCCTGCTTCCGTGTTGGTGCGTCGACAGCACCGATCAAGTAGGTGGAGAGTCGTTTCATATCAATGGGCTTAGGCATCCAGCCGTCAAAGCCCACATCCTTGTACCGCTGTTCGTCTCCACGCCGGAGCATGCCAGAGATGGCAAAGACAGGGACCCGGCCACAGGCTTGGACAACGCGAGATGGGGTCGGTCTGGCGTTTTCGAGGTCTCTTATCATCTTAACCGAAGCCCAACCGTCGACGACAGGCATCTGTTCACGAGTATCTGGTTAGAGAAGGCAAGCATGTGCGGAAGGATGCAACGGAACTCACGTTGAGATCCATCAGGACAAAATCAGTAGTAGCTTGATTCGCCGCAAACATGTTATAACACTCTTGGCCATCGCGACTGACAAGAACCTTGTGACCGAACTTGGTCAGGCGACGGTTGAGAATTTGGATATTGATAATGTTGTCATCGGCAATCAAGACGGTAAAGCAGAGTGTCGTCGGCGTCCGCGCCGTGTCCATGGGCGAAATGCTTGGTGTCGGCACAAGGATGGGTGGCGAGGCACCCATCTTGGATCCCAGGCCCGCACCTGACGATCCTGCCGGTGTGATGTCGTGTGTTTTGGGGGGAAGCGACCCCAAAACCGACGGGCGTCCAGGCATGGGCAATGCTGGGAGCGGGGATGCGTCCCTACGTGCAGCCAGAGAGTGTGCGCGCGATACCACGGTAAAGGGCGCCTCGATGATGAAAGTTGAGCCAAGTCCTTTGACTGACTTCACTCTCAGCTGCCCGTTCCGTTGTTTAACATAGCGGGCCACAAAGGCTAGCCCAACACCGACTCGAAGGACATTGTCCCTCGGCGCCAGCGACTGGCCCATGAGCTCGTCAAAGTCTTCGTCTGGAACCTGCTCAAATTCCTGAAACATGTCATCGAGAGCTCGTTCGCTGAGACCGGGGCCCGAGTCGCTGACCGAAATGTGCATCGTGCAGCTCTCCATTTTCTTGCTCGTTGTAGTCCACTCGACCAACACCCGCCCCCTGACTGTATGCTGAATGGCGTTGGCGACCAGTATGGAGACGGCCCGTTGGAGACTGGATGGGTCACCTCGCACGAATCGAACAGCTCCTGTGCAGGGCTTGAGAACAACCTCGATTCCCTTCTCCCTTGCCAGCCGCTCGAGAGGTTCCATGGCCTCCTCCAAGCAGACTCCCACATCAAAGAGGTTGGAGAGCTGCGGGATGGACCCAGTTGCGCTCCCTGTCAAATTCAGGAGGTCATCTATGACGTAGATGAGAGACTTGGATGCTGTGTAGGACGACGTGAGAGCTTGCTTGGTGCTCTCCTCCAGAGGCTTCTCGAGGGCCATCTCAAGGTAGTTGATCACGGCGTTCAGGGGTGTTCGCACTGTCGGTGTATGTCAGCGTTGGGATGGGATAATCTCTTCCCTTGAATCGCTTACCTTGGTGTGATGCATCATGAAGAAGCAGACGCTTCAACCTTGTCTCTTTAACAGCGGATTCCTTCTCACGCCAGACTCTGATAAAGCTGCCGTAAACAAGCTGGGCCATGGTGGCGAGGGTGGCTAGTTTCGGTCAGTCCGTTACTCGTCCCTTGGCACGATGGTGCGGTGCCTACCTTGCTCTGGTGTCCAGTTCTTGCTGGTTCCATCCACCACTTCGGTCCATTTTTGAAAGCTGTTGCGAGGTTCCAGCGTGCCAAACTTGCCTGCCAGGGATGGCTTCCCTGCCCAGTGAACCTCTCGAAGCTGACTTCGGCGATAAAACACCACACAGTCGTCCGTCGTCCCCGACAATGGGATGTACAAGACACCGGCAATTGCCTTGAAGCCGCTTGGATAGTGAAGATCCTGAAAATCATGGGCAAAGTTGCTCGAGACGAGTATTCTGCTCGATCTTCGGAAGAACAAATACTTGAGCAGTGTTACGGCCTCGGCATATGCTGCCAGTCGCCCAATTGTTCTAGCCTCACCCTCCACCACAAGGAAGCCACAGTCGGCTTCGAAGAGTTTGAGTAGCTCGTCCGACGATGCCGTGATGCATTCATTGGGGCTCTTTTGGTCTTGAAGTGTCTCAATGATGCATTGAGCTTTGAGCCTGTCGGCGTTGAGCAGCTTCTCCAAACAGATTGATGCTGAGACGCCCACAAAATATATCAATTCCCGCACCGTAAAAGGTACACGCGTTGCCGTGGGTCCATATGAGTGGCAAACGATCAGCCCCCATAGCTTGCCCTCCGACTCGAGCGACAGAGACATGGAAGATCGAACCTCCATATTTTCCAAATATTTGAGATGGACCGGCGACATTGCTCGGAGATACGCATGTGTGAGATTCAATGGGGTTTCGATGTCTTTCCGGTCTCTACCCACCAACCGGGCGGTAGTCTGTGTTCTGTCGAAAAGCACACGAACTTTGTTGACCATGTACAGGCGCCGTGCTTGAGGTGGGATATCCGTGTGTGGAAAGTGCAAACCACGGTAAATATCACGACTTGTGGCGGGATCCATGAGCTCAGCGACGACTGTGCCGTTGAAGTCTTGGTCAAACTCGTACACCATGACCCGGTTGAACCTTGAGAGTTCCTTAACCACGCCGACAATAGAATCCAGCAACTGAGGAACCGACTTTGCGGCCGAGAATTGTTTTTGAATCTTGGTTGCCACGTTGACGACCTCGACCGAGGATGCATTGGGGCCAAGACCGCCACACAGGGCGTCTGGACTGGAAATGACAGGTTGACTGCGAGTCTGCATGCTTGAGACAGTGGCAAGATCCATGTGGTCGCTTCCTAGAGTGTCGATGGGATTTGGCGGCACATCGGCCTGCCAGTAATGGGCCATGGGGTGCAATGCGTTGTCCTGCAACTCAAATTCGCAAATGTACAAGTCGACTTCGCCTCCAAGGTAGTGAACAGCGCACCAGCATGGAATAATAAGTCCTTCGGGATCGCTAAAGGAAAAGTCGAATACCACAGGTTCTTGCTCTTTCCTCGTGATCTCGTACGTTGTTCTCACACTTCTTAGCTGGGTATTAAACAGTGGTCGCTGGTATGTCGGTACCACCTTGTTGAAGCTGTCGAGGGCAAAGATCTCGGCAGGGTGAAAGTGGCAGACTTGAAAAGAGTTTTCGCTCACAATCCGGGGAATGTAGACTCCTTCTGCTCGCCGCTTCAGAGCCACGAGCATGCCATGCGATTGAATCGCTCCGGGGATGTGGATCAACTCATCTTCGCAACGGGTGACAACTCGTCGTGTGCCCTGAAAGACACCGTGTGACCCGTCGTTCATGACGGTGTACTCAAATCTGTCCGTCAACAAAGGATTCGACGATCTCAATGCCTCGTCAGGGCCATGTTCGATAACAGCTTCGGGTGTTATCAACGGTGCTTGAGGATCTGGCCCTGGGACAAGCCCATCGGGGGCCACCTGGGCTTCCACATCAATCACAGAATGGTCATCTTCTGCCTGAACAGGAACAACTGAGAGAGCAACTCCAGCAGCTGAGCACTTTGAGTCAGCATGACTGACGTCGCAGGGGTGGAAGGAACACATACTATCACTATGTCGCAGATATGGCGAGTTCTCAAGAATAGATAGGCGGATGGGAAAGACTCTTTCGACCAGCTCTGGCGAGGACATATGGGTTGATGGTCGAGGGTCTGAGAAGGGACCTTGGTAAGACTTGGTCTCTTGCGTGAGAAGAGCTGTTGATGATATTATAGAATTGTCCTTCCAGTCAAAAAGCATGGCTGGACGTGGCGCCAACCTCACTTGATGCCGGGAAGGGACTCAGGGGTGGCTTTGCGGCACGTGGGGATGGAGGCGGCGGAGACAACAACGCAGAAGGCGTCGTGATGATGGTGTAAAAATGGCGAGGTCGTTCTCGCGAAGATGGAAGGTGCTATCAGAGGAGGATGTCGAAGAGCGAAGAGGACATTGACTTGTGTCCTCGGATGAGATCGAGCGCCGCGGAGACACAAGAGAAATATGGAATAAAAGGCAAGCAGGGTAGGGGGTGCTCAGGGGGGAAAGGGGGAGGGGTGTGGTGAAAGGCAGTGCCACAAGCAGCGGCAGCCATGATTCTCATGGAACGCCGGAAACGTGGTGGTGAGGTGGTGGATGTGGCGAGCACCAACTCGTCCCAGCAAAAAGCAACAGCAACAACCCTGGAGATGCAGTAGATATTGCGCGCTGGCGATAACGGGATAGCGTGGAGTGACCGGGGATCGAGTGTCGTCGTCGGTAGACGGCCGGAAGGCACAACCTGAACGCCACAGTGCGAGGTCAGGGCAGCCATGATGTGACAAATGCTGGCCCAAAAGAGATGTTGTCGCAGACGCTGTCCGCTGGCCACAGCAGCTGTGTTGCTCCGGTGGCTGGCCGATCGCAGCAAGACAGGGTCCGTATCGTGTATGAGTCTGTGGGATGAACCCTGGGCTCTAGACCGCTCTGGATGACTTGTCTGGGGACCCGGCCAATGGTGGTGGGATGAGTTTGTTCTCCTGTTCACGACAGGTGCGACAGAGGACGAGGTGGTGGCAGGCCTATCACAGACCGTCCTCGAGACATCTCTGCTGAATCAGCGCTGGAACGACCCGACAGAAGACTCGAAGGCGAGTTTCTTTTTCTGGTGACAGATCAGACCATCACCCTGCACTCCGCAGAATCGAGCACCTCCACCTAGCGACGGTTTGTCTAGAAATGGAAGAGAAACGGGAGGGTAACAAAAAAGTGAGGTCGGGCTTTATGGAAGAAAAGTGTCCAGGAGAAGAAATCTTGCCCGGCTGTCAGGGTCGGGAAGGAGCCTGTTGCCATATTCATCTTAGTATCGCAGGGCGATTGGACAGGCAGATGCCAGCCCTGTCCTCCTTTGCTGCGCGCGACTTCGAGAAGGGGAAGGCACCATGTTCTGGTCACAGCTCAACAGGAAGGAACGTTGCCGACTCGCCGACAATTCGCCATGTCTCTTGCAGCCTGTATCACCTGATAGTCCCATTAAGTGGGCGCTTCTCTGTACTCCGTGTTTTATGCTTTGTCAAAGAGGCAACAGATTGTATAGTTTGGCTAGTATCTCTTTTTATATTGGAGGATTGTAGTGGTTCTGCACACATCCGGATCTTGACCAACGTTGACCCCGCAACATGGCTGACTGGATATAGATCATTCTGCGACACACATCGCGAAACGGTCACGCTGGCCAACGATGGCGCGGAGACAGGATCCAGATTGTGCTACACACCCTTTAGCCACCTCGCTCTCTCAATCTCACGCCCCGGGTCACTCTTTGTGGTCTCTGTGGTCTGTGGTCTGTGTGGCTGAGAAGCAATCGAATATTCTCCCGCACCTCAGTCCACCATCGCCGATCCTGGGCCCTGACAACTTCAAGTCTACGATCATATAACGAACAGGGGGAGACACACCACAAGCAGGTCTTTCAAGTTGTCTGGTTTGACTCGCCTGCCTGGCAATTGGTTGGGCTCTGGTATGTCCCCCTTTTCTTCGTTTCTTAAGGCCTGGCTTCTGCTGGCATTTGAACTGAGTTATAGGTAACAATCGATAGACGTCTGGCGCTTAGTCAGAACGTCACTTTCGCCGATATATAGCATCAAGAATGTTACCTCTTCCTGTATGCTCAGCAATGATATGCCTCCCGACCCTACCTGGTAGCTGCCCCATAGCCAATGAACGACCCTACCACATTTTGAGCACCCCGCTTGCTGCAGGACTATCGGAGCTCTTCAATGCAGTAAGCTGATTCTGGCCAATATGGTGTGTCGTATAAACGTCGCAATGCCTCAAGAAGTCGCAATCGTGGCGCGGTCCGACATCTATCTCTTAGCTTATTCTCAGCATTGCTCGTCCACTTCCTCACTTTTTTGCCATCCTCTTCGCCGTTGAAAAGACGAAATGGGGCTCGGGACGACTTCACCGTTGACTGTGTTGGGTTGTGCTCTAGCAGTTCACTCCGCAGCTGCTACAGGTTCACATCACTTTGCGACTGACAGCAGCACCTTCGACTATGTCGTTGTGGGCGGAGGGACATCGGGGCTAGTGGTTGCCAATCGGCTGACTGAAAATCGCCACAGTATGTCTGACGAGATGCAACAGATTTGTTTTATCATTAACACCACAGTTGTTCAGACACTGTCCTCGTGATTGAGCGAGGCTACTTTGACGACAAACCCGAGGCCATCATACCTTGGTATTCCACCGCCGTCGACACAAGCGTTCTACTCAACCCCCGGTCTGCACCAAATTCGAAGCTTTACAATGCTACACACAATGTGACTGTTGCAGCTGTTGTTGGAGGCGCAACAGTTGTCAACGGCATGGGATGTGACCGCGGAAGCAAGGCAGACTACGATGCTTGGGAGGAATTGGGCAACCCAGGCTGGGGGTGGAATGGGCTGCTGCCCTACTTCAAGAAGAGCACAACCTTCACTCCTCCCAACCCCGACGTGGTGGACCGGTGGAATATCACCTGGAATTCTGCCGCATATGGAAAAGGCCCTGTCCAGGTTCATATCTCCAACTTCCAGTACCCTGACATTGATACAATTTGGGAAGGATTCAGACAACAACCCGGAGTTACCTTTCCACCAGGGTCCTCTTCTGGATTTGGGCCAGGCGCATACTGGTCAGCAAATACGATTGATGCCCGTGGCATGACCCGATCGACTGCACGCAGTGCCTACTACGATCCTGTCAACAAGACTCGCTCAAATCTGCGTCTTGTCATCGGCCAGACGGCGACAGAGTTACTGTTCGACCGCGGAAAGCCTTTGAGAGCGAAGGGAGTGCGGGTCGTTTCCAGTTTTGACGCCAAGGTTCGCAACGTTTATGCACGGAAGGAGGTCATCCTGGCAGCAGGAGCTGTGATGACTCCTCATTTGTTGCAAGTCAGCGGCATCGGTCCCGCATCGGTGCTCAAGGCAGCTGGTATCAAGGTTGAAAAAGACCTGCCCTCTGTGGGGGCCAACTTTCAAGACCATGCAACAGTTGTGCTGTGGTTCAACCTCTCCACGCCATCGTTTCCCAACTCCGATAGCATATCGAACAACGCCACGTACAATGCGACTGTCTGGGAAGAATACCTCACCAACAGAACAGGGCCAATCGCAGCTGCCAACAGCAACAGCATCATCTACTATTCACTTGCACAGGTCCTGTCACCTTCGGCTGCGGCCTCCGTAGCCTCCCGGCTCTTAGCACAGGATGCAAGGCAGTACTTACCAGCCATTTACAGCACCAGTTCGGCTCTTCTTCGAGGTTTCAAAGCTCAGCGCGCCATTCTGGCGCAGCGATTCACGACCAACACATCATCATACACAGCCCAGCCTCTACGTGGCAACGGCCAGAGCCCGTCTCCGCTGCTGAAGCCTCTTTCCAGGGGTACCGTAACGCTCAACTTAACTCATCCAGAAAGTCTTCCAGTGGTACAATACAACACCTTCATAAACCCGATCGATGAAGAACTTGCCGTCGCGGTTGTTCGGCGCTCTCGCAGGTACTGGGCCAGCCCAGCTCTTCAGAAACTGGGCCCGACGGAAAGACAACCGGGCGCGGAGTACCAGACAGACACAGAGATCTCGGACTATCTCAAGGCAAATCGGTTAGCATTGTTTGCCAGTTTGGCCCACCCGTCTGGCACATGCGCCATGATGCCCGAAAAGCTGGGAGGGTGTGTTGGGTCTGACCTAAGGGTGTATGGCGTCGAGGGGCTGAGTGTGGTAGATGCTAGTGTCATTCCTCTGATTAGCGGCACCTCTCTGCAAGCAACGGTCTATGCGATTGCCGAGAAGGCGGCCGACATCATCAAGGCGAGAGGTTGAAGGAATCAAAAGGGGCAAAAAGGGGGTTCCACCTAGTGGAGCAGAAAGCAACTAAAAACATACAACAGCAGGGATTCCCCAGTGGTCACCCACCTGAGTACTAATCTGCCGATCAACTGTTTGACTAGGGGAGAGCGGACGGGATCCCGTATTTTCAGTTGTCTATGGTCGTATGTGATAACTTTGGTCAGATTTCTAGCTTATACGAGGACTTCACATTAACGGAAATGACTCGTGGCAAGTAATACATCCCCACGACACCTCCAGCTGTTACCTAAAGCCTCGACATAAGAGCCCGATCTCGATGTCGCCAAGCAACGGCAACGTGCATCGATCAGAGTGATGGTGTGGTTCGTTTCGGAATAGCCCAGCCCAGTCCGGTGTCACACACCTAAGTCTGCGGCGCGGAAAGTGAGACATACATGATCACACCTTGATTCACGCTGTTCTTTTTGCTTTCTTTTTGGTAACTTCCACCAGCGGGCCGCTTTCTGTCACGAGTATTGAAGAATATAGGGATTTTTCTGCGGGACTTTGAGACCGGTTCGATCTTTAGGTTGGAGGGTGAGACATGAACGGGGTGATTGAGAGTTTGAGATGTTGGCCGGTTTGAACTTTTGTCGGCGTGCTTTTTTTTTTTTTTTTTTTTTTTTTTTTTTTTGTGGGAAAGATTTAGGGAACGGGAAGAAGAGGGGAGTTGCAAGTCTCGTAGATGATGGCACCGGCTACATGAGGTGTTTGTGTAACTCTTCTCCCATCTCCGAGGCACACAATTTAAGGCTTTGTTGACAGGAGGCTTGACATCCGAACCTGGGGTGGGTTTGTTCTTTTCTTTGTTTAAAATTCTTCTCTTCATATGTGGCTTTCAAAAAGTCCTACCAAGGGGTGTGAACAACAATATTCTTCACCCTCGGTTGATCATTGTCATCCTCTATTAGCGTGCAAGATCTCAAGGCGATCTGTGGCTTGGAATAATACCAGCCCGGATCATCAACGAAATGATAGCATCTCGGAAAGAATTACCTGATTCCAAACATCTCCCGGTCTCCTGCCGAGACCCGAGTGCCGAAAATAAAACACAGAGAGATAGACCAGATAAAAGTGCAGATATGGTTATCAGATTCGCAGGGAAAATCGGATAAGCCGACAATCGGCACTGTGGAGTTTACTGTACCCCTTTCCGATATTCCAACATTCAATCCGGAAGATATAGGTACGATGCCTGTGGCCGGAACACCGACCTTGGTAAACATGGGCAAAACAAGACGGAGGTAGGGTGGTGCCCTTATCTGCTGTCATTGACGTTGAAATGATAGTCCCACACCTGGAGTTCGTCCTGCATCCTTGATGGCTCATCGGTTTCTCATGTTTTGCTTTCATTTGTCCCCAGGCCATGTCTGCAACCTCACACCCCGTCATCATGAGAGCGGCGGCACGGGAGATAGGTATGCACACCACTCCCAAAAGGTGAGGCAACACGTATTTACTACGCCTGCTTCGTGCGCCGTTGACTATTCTTCTTGCTGGGAACATGGCACATCCTTACTACGGTAGGTACCTTCTTACAAAGAAGATGCGGCGAAAACTTTGGCGGTGCGAACAACGGAGCATCACCGCCAGGCCTTTCACCACCATGATCCTTCTTCATACGTTACTCACATTTTGAGTGCAAAACAAAGACCCTACGCATTCGTTTGACCGATAGGAGGGGTAGTCATATTCACAAATTCTAGCCAGGTTAGCACACTAAGGCGTGGTGGCAGAGTGGTCTAATGCGCAAGACTAGAAATCTTGTTCCTTCGGGAGCGTCTGTTCGAATCAGGCCCACGTCGGATGTCTTTTGACATTTTTTGCAATCTCACTCTTCTTTGTCTCCACATTTGCACCACCACACAACACTCGATAGTGTCATTGGTGAGAGAATAAAGTTTTTTTTTTAATGCAGTTGATGGGAAATATGAAAACACATTATGTTTTCTTTGCGAATGTTGATCACCCAAGTTCGAATTGAAACTCGCATGCGTTTCGATCGGGGCCGAGCAACTTATTGAAGAAACTAAAGCTCCCAAACCGAGCATCATTATTAGAGAACAAAGGAGCACAAGGCCATGGAGGCTCAGCCAAGTCTTGAGGTATCATCCCTCAACAGATTTTACCGCTCGAATTCGCTGGGTAAAGACACTTTCCAACACTAAATCTAGCCTCAGGCAGAGGAACAAGCAATATGTACAACTCAAGAAGAGAAGCCTTTTGTCTGTGTATCCAACCTTCCATGGTATCATTCCTCCAAAAACGCCGTGCATCATTAACGAGAGTGACATCCATCGTCCATCCATATTCTGACACAAACTTTCTAGCCTTTTACCGGCAGAGAAAGAGCCCCTGTCCCAAACAAATCTACGACGAGTACACAGCGACGTACTCCACCTCCATCATACTGCCATAGCTGTCCGCAGTCAGCGCATTGGGCGCACCGGGCCTATTTCCACTTTGTCAACATCCATCCAGACTTCATCATCAGTCAAAACAAAAAAAAAACTCACCAGTCCCCTCCAACAGCCACATTCAAAATCAAAAACATCGGACTATGCGCCAGCGTCCCCCAGACCCCCTGATCCCCCACCTCCCCCCCCCTCAACGTATGGAACACCCTCCCATCCACCTCCCAAACAATCTCCTCATCCTCCCACCTGCCCCCCGCCCCAGCCCTCGCCCTATCAACCCTTATCCGATAAGTGTGCCACCCCGTCGGGCTGATCCCCATCGTCCCGTGCCTCCCCACCGGCTCGTTGCACGGGCCCCCCGGAACACTCCCGCAGTGCACAGTCCCATACGCCGTCGGCACGCCGTTGATCGTCTCCATAATGTCGAGCTCCCCGCACTGCGGCCAGGGCGTGCCCTGGTGGATCGACTTGCCCAGCATCCAAAACGCGGGCCAGATCCCCTGCTTCATGTGGACCGGGTGGTCGCCGAAGCGGATGCTGCCTTCAAAGGTGGTGACCTTCCCGGGGGAGGGGGTGAAGACTGCTTTTGTCTCGATGCGGGCAGAGGTCCAGCTGTTGGTTTGGCGGTTGAGGCGGGGAATGATTTGGACGGTGCCGCCGCCCGAGAGCTGGAGGTTGGTGTTGGAGGTGGTGTATTCTTGGACGTCGTTGTTGGTTTTGAGGCTGAGGTTGGGGGGTTAGTAACCATGGGAAAGAAAAGGGTACGGGGAAGAAAACAAACTTGGTGATGATGTTCCAGAGGTTGCTGTTGGGCATTTGACCCGGAGCACCGGCAAAGTCATCCGACCACAGTGTTTTGAGGCCGGGGTAGTTGGGGACTGCACCGGCCGAGGCGAGGGTGGAAAAGAGGGAGGCGAACGCGATGGTGTCGAAACGCATGATGACGGTGGGCCCCCGAAAAGAGGGTGATAAAAGATACTGGGTATAAGACGTACACAGCACACAAGACTGCTGTGGTGGTTGTGGCTCAGAAAAAAGAGTGAGTGTCAAGACACAGGTGCGGTACTGCTGTGGTCTTAGGGAAAGAGCGGACGAGAGGTATAAAAAAAAAACAAAAAAAAAAAAAAAAATGATGATAACTCGGGAAGGAGCTATATCAATAAATAAAAAAAAATGAATGGCCTGTGGTTTCTCGAAAACCGGGAAAAAGCGAAAGAAGGACAGTGATGATCAAAGACAAGAACCTCTGATATCAGCAACAGACGAAAAGAAAGGCGGGAGCTTCAAGCAACCAAGGCAGAGAACCTGACCAGGAAGTTGAAGAGCACGGGAAAATAGAGCAGATATAAATGCATCTATATTGCCCGCCACGTTTCCACCCTCCCATCTCCAGGCGCCATCGGCATGCATGGCTGTCGACCGGAGCTGTGGGTGCGGGCTGCGCACCCCTGACATGATCGCGTCCAAGTGGAGATGCAAAGGTCTGGATCAGTCGACATCCGAATCCATCGAGCTGCCAAACTGAGAGGGCAATGCTGATTGGAGCCTCACTGTGAACTTGGCAAAGGGCATGAAACAAGCAAAAAATGTTCCGTCATTCCAGTCCCCTCATCAGCCCCCCTCGGCAGATATCTCGCCAGTTTTGGTACGTGGCGTCCGGGTATAATCCGAGCTTTTATTCCAGCGTTCCAGGTAGAAAGGTCGGTAGTTTGCACAAACTGGCTGACCTGGACAAATGTAGAGCATTGCGTATCTCTCCGCGATATCTTAGCAGAGATCCCTGAGATATATATGCAGAAAACAGGGCTGATGAGATCAGACGGGCCGCATCGATGACCTCAATCGAGCCCAAGCTCTGGCTCTCGAAGCAGGATGACAAGACCATGATGAGCAGCAGCAGGATTGGCAGACCAGAAACATTCATGCAAGTCTTCTTTTGGGCTGCAAAAAGGGGAAGTGAGGCGCAGGTTGACATCAAAAAGGGGAAACAAAACGGCTGCCCCACCACACCTTTATGCGTCTTCCAAGGACAACCTTCCAGTACCTGCTGCAACCCAGGAACCCAGCAGGCTCAACATGAAACCGAACGACACGCTGGCAGGTTGCACGGGATGAACTGGGCTAACGTCTGCCATCCACTGAAGAGCCTCAAACATGTGGGGATGCAACTTCAATGAGCCCAGCTGGGCATGGCCATCTTGTGTTTGTTGAAGAGTTGTTCGCAATGTTGACCGGATTCCCAGCACCTGATCCTGAGGTTCGGCTGGGAAAACGAGCATGTTTGCAAGTTTTCAGGCTTAGAGAGGTCTGAAGGAGTTGGCAAGTCGTCCAGACCGGTTCCTGAAGGGTCGCGGGCCAAAAGCCGAAGATGTCTTGGCAGGGGCAACAAGGCAGATTTCAGAGCGCCTGCAACCATCAACGGAACCCCGGTCCAATGAGAGGGTTGAAACTTCTTTGACGTGTGAAGGCATCAAGAAAAGCATCTGCAAGCTTCAAACCAATATCAGCGACAGGTTCTCACGGTTCTGCAGTCAATTCTGCTATATCAGCCTGACTCCTGACTGCTCGGCTCGCTCGGGACTTGATGCATGCAGACTGACTGCCACGCATATGCATCGGTGCAACCACAACTGCCGACCGCGATCTCGACATCAACGAACCGACATGGCGAGAATGACTGACTCAAAAATGGTGAAAGCTTCAGGGAATGCTTCTCATTGCAGGGTGCGGGGCAGCTGAATGTTCAAAGTTCAGAGGTGGCTGGAGATGGAGTTGAAAGAAAGTCGCGAGGTTGGAGGTGAGGATATTTCGATTCCACACGCGTCGCGCAGTGTAGATGGGTGGATATTGTCGCAGATAGATGAATCTGTCGTCAGGAACAAGATGCCAGCCAGTACCGGAAGAAAACAACGAGTCCTGCATTGAGCTTGACTGGTTGATGCAACATGAAGTGCAATGGCAAATGTGCCCAGAAAGTTGGACGCGACCAGCGCTTTCAGGGCACAGCCCGCGCGTGGCGCCTTCTGCACCGTGCGCTGCGCAACAAGCAGGCTTGGCGATATTCTAGACTGAACTTATTCTGAAGGCTGGTGTCTCTTCAACTTCTCTCAAAATAGCAAAGTCTCTCAACCACGTGGTTGCTTAGCGTGTACTGTCTTGCCGATGAGACGGCGGTCAGCATGGTTGGACAATCTCTCGACATTTAACAAGACCAGCGAGGGGACTCGGGGCTTGAAGAGGAGCCTTTCAAGGCTTTCATGTATGGTTGAGCTAGGTACCTACGTACTGAAGCTTTACCCAGGAAACACCCCAACGTCAAACACCCCAACATCAACCTCACAAACCTTCTTGTCCTCAGGCAGAACCATCTCCTCCCCAAAATACCCCCTAAACACCTCGGCCGTGCAATCTGACCACTGCGCCATCGACGCATGCCCAAACGCATCCCGTTCCAACACCCGGCTCCCCTCAAAAACGCTTGACATGGCCACCGCCGACTTGACCGGCGTCACAGGATCATACCGATTCCCGACAAACAAAATCGGCTTCCTCGTCTTAATCACCCTTGGCCGTCCTTCCTCATCAAACCAGTGCTCCGTGTACTTCCCCCTCCCCTCATGAGGCCACTCGGCGCACTGGCTGGCGATCCCGGCTAGCAACCCGCCAAATATCTTTGTCGAGTTGAGCATGTGATTCGTGTCATCTATCAACTTCTGATCCGTGGGCCCAGTGGCGCGGATGACCTTGTCTGAGCAGGCTATTCCCATCAAGGCGTCATTGTCACCCATGCTGACGGCGTTGTAGAGCGTCGTGTGGAAGGCCACCACCCCGTCGAGGTTTTTGCCTTCGAGGAGGGAGCGGATGTAGACTGTGGCTAGGGGGACGATGCCAGTGGGGTATTTGATGATGACTATGAGGATTTCTTTGACGAATTTCCCGTTGATTACCTTGCCGGCCGCGGCGACAGGGTTGGATTGGTAGCGGTCGACCATGGCGAGGAGCGTGGCTTCTAGCTCGGGAGCGGTGGAGTTGATGTCGGCTAGGGCACAGCGGGAGGTGCCGATTTTGAGGCATTCGGATAGCACACCCCGGAAGGCGTCGTCGGAAGAGAGGAGCTGGTCGATGTCGATGCCGAAGTGGTGGTAGTGATTCTCTGCGTTGATTATTCCGTCGAGGATGAGGCGTTCCATTCTGTCTGGGAAGAGTGCGGCGACGGTGGCGCCGAGGAGGGAGCCGTAGGAGATGCCCCAGTAGTGGAGGAAACCGTCTTCTTCTTCGAAGGTGTGGAGGGAGTCGACTACAGCCATTAGATCGCGGGCTACCATTCCGGTGGTGAGAACGTTGGCGTTCTTTTGGAGGGCTGGGTCGAGGTTGTAGGCGGCGCAGCGTTGGGAGAGGGCGACGGCGTTGGCGTAGTTTTCGGCGAAGGCGTTGGGGGCGCTGGCGCCGGGGGTGAGGTCGAGGATGGGGAGGGAAGCGGTTGCTACGAGGCGCTCGGTCTGATTGGCATAGCATCTGAAGGTGATGGTGTCGGCCGTGCCGCTGTTACTCTGGTTAGGATGTGGGTTGATAGCAAAAAGTATGGGGAAGATGGTAAGTACCGTGGATCAAAGGCGACGAGGTCATATTCTCCCCCAGTCATGCTGTTGTCTTGTCAGCTTGCACATCTCTCACCATCAAGCGAAGCCAAACTTACTTGTGCAGAATAACGGCATTTTCTGCCAGGGTAGTTCTTGCCGGGTAGCCTGGCCCGCCAAAGTTGAAGAGCATGCTCTTCTTGTTTCCTGTGGCGCTAGGGGAGACGGCTTTGCTTCTCAGCAGAGACAACGTGAGGGTCTCATTGGAGGTTGGGTCGGTGTAATCGAGCGGTACAACCAGACTCCCGCAGTCGATTTGGTCTGCAAGAGGGTCACCTGAAACGTTGAAATTGCATGGTGCCCAGCTGATTTTTTTGACAGCGGTTGTGGTGTCGTTGCGAGGTTGGAATGAGAGAGGTTTCGCTGACGCTAGGGAAATTGACAAGACCACTGAACAGACTGTCAGCCCTCTCAAAGAGGGAGAACAGGATCTCATGATGGGCTTCTGACGCCGAACAAGACAGTATGATGGGAACAAAGCCTTGGTGCAAAGCAATTTTTCAAACAGAGGCCGAACCAGCTACACGCCCAAACTCAATGGTCAATTCGGTCAATAAATGGAAGCCAGTCTTTCTTATATAGTACATGTATATAGCACCATACCTGCGATGATCATCACAGACTCCACTCTGTTGCATTCGGCTGTGTTTCCCGACAATGCCTTGTCTACAGTGACGCGTTGGTCTACATTCACCGGAAACCTTCTATACGATTTATACGAGTCTTCTCAGCAACTAGCCAAACCCTGTTATAAGTACCAGCTGCGCCACGCCTCGAGGTCAGCAAAGCCTTGCCAGGCTTATCAGTCTCGACCAATCTCCTGGAACTCATTACCTCACCTCGTCCTTTCGGGGAATACCCGCTTACTCACCCCTGTCAAATCAATCCAGGATCTTTGCAGGTTGAAAAACATATACAATCCAGTGTACTGCAGATCCCAAAGATCCTCCCCAACCAGCACCCCCAACCTCAAAAACCCCAACCAAGTCACAGACCTGCTGACGCCGCTTTTCCACCTCACCCATCGCCAGGTGTACTTTCACCTTCCTAATCGGGAGGGGTCAATGTCTCTTCGTAAACCAATCCAATTAAGCAACCTAGTTGTAAGTTGTGCCATGCATAAACCATTTGCACACTCATCAGTCAATTTTCTTCACCGAGCACACCCATTCCAAGACATTTCACACACCCAATGGTCTCATCACTGTCTGTGATATACTCCCAATGCAATGGTAAAGACTTAATTTTCTTATTTCACCCCACCCAATTAAAGAAAAAATCCAAAATGCTACACCAAAAAAATAAACGCCCGAGTTACCCCCCTACCTGCCATACCACCCAATGCAGTCAGTCTACTTCGAATACATGAAATCCGGATGTCCATCAAACACCTCCTCCACCGTCTTCTGCCTCAGCATCCGCGCCTCCACCGTGTCCTTATTCGCCAGCTTCCGCGCGTTTTGTCGATCCAGGTAAAAGAAGAACAGAATAGTCGTGCAGGTCGCAATGAGCGCTGATCCCATGGCCAGTGACTTCCCAAGGTAGTAATCAGGCTTGTTGTTGAAGGAGAAAGAAACGCCGATGGCGCCTAGGTGGCCGATCATGTTGACTATGGCTAGTGTTCCCGCTCTGTTGTTCATGTTAGTGACTGTCTCCGAAAAAGGGGGTTGCGGGGGGGGGTTGTACTTCTTCGTGTAGCCCAGGACATTGTTATTCATCCATGCCAACATAACAATCACACATGGTGACGACCCAATGCCGACAAAGTATGTGCCCGCGTAGGAGAGCTGTTGGTTCTTGCTGAGGATGAGAACAAGCCATCCTGCCGCGGCAACGAGTAGCCCGACGATAACAAAGATGCCCCTCATGCGGAAGCGATCGGAAAGGTACCCGCACGCAATTGCCGACACTCCCGCGCAGACATAGACAGGAATGGACATGATTTGGGCTTCGTTGGGGGTGTACCCGTTGAGGTTGAGCAGCACAGGCAAGAACTGGCCCCATGCTGCTTGACTGATGGCAGCGGCGAGGTTGATGACACCTGTGCTTTAGTCAGTAGTCTTCCTCCTGTTAATCATCAGGAAAACTCACAATAAAACCACGTCTTCGGATCCCTAACCGTCGCCTTCAGCTGCCCCAAACTAATCTTCGTGTTCGGGATATTATACGCCTCCTTCGTCCTCCTCAGCGCAATCTTCTTCTCCTCCTCGGTAAACCACCTCTTCACCTTCTCCGGCGTGTTGGGCAGGATGAAAAAGATGAGCACCCCAAACCCAACAGACGCCACACCCTCGATAAGGAAAATCCACCGCCAGGCCCTCCGACCGTGGGCACCCTCCATGGTCGTCTGAATGGAATACGCTATCAAGCCATTCATGCTCCCGGCCAGGCTCGTCATGGACATGAAGATTGCGCCGCGGGTGGCGAGCTCGTGGGGCTTGTACCAAAAAGTAAGGTACAACGGGGCGCCTTGGATGAATGCTTCGAAGCAACCGACTACTATGCGGAGACCGGCGATGGTTTGCCAGGTGTTTGCTTCTGTCATGATGGCGGTGGCACCGCCCCAGATGACCAATGCAGTGCCCAGTTGGATAGGGGGCGTCAACAGCCTGACCATGATGGAGCCGGGAAGCTGGAAGGCCAAGAAACCAATGTAGAAGAAGGCCACGCAGAAACTGAGCTCTGCGGCGGTCAAGTTCAGATCGGCTGTCATGCCGGCCACGGCCGCATTGCCAACATCGCTTCGGTCCTGACAACGACGTTAGCTTTGGGGAGAGCGAAAAACGGAAGGATGGCCGGGCGACTTACCAGTGCAGCGAGAAAGTAAATGGATGCAATTAAAGGTAAGATAATAAAGTCAATCTTGAGAAGGAACCTCTTTTCGGCTTTCCTTTCCTCTGCGGTCAAGGACATCTCGCGATGGGCATACAGTCCGTTAGAGTGGTCGCCATCCTCGCTATGGCTGGCGTCAACGTCAAGACGGTCGCTGGCCTCGCCATCGCCTGGATCGCTTGAGACTCCAGCCTTTGAAAAGCTTTTATCGTCCCCAAGTCCTAGACTTGAGCCGACGGGGGTCACGGGCGATTGCGCCATGTCTTGCTGCTGTTTGTCGAGCCACTTCAGTTGCTTCTAGCCAAGATACTACTATGACTGCTCAAGTGCCGAGGTCGAGGCATATAACTACAGTCAAGACAATGATCGGCGATGAACCTAGGAATGTCTCAAAGACAGGATGATGATCCCTAGGAGATATCGTCAGCGTCGCCATCGAGTAGTATACGGTTGTAATTCGCGGGGGGGCAAGGGAGGGTGACGTTCTACATACTCCGGGTTGGAGAAAGACGCAAGGGATAGTGAAATCATACTTACTTCACCTAGCCCGCCCGTCGTGCCTACTGGTCCCGTGGTTCCCTATCTTGGGGATGACCTCAAGCGGAAGTGAGGAACGTTGCTTGCGTGGCAGCAGCAACAGGAAGCGCCAACCTCAACATGAAACGAGCGGGGAGTCGTTGACGACGTGGGATGGGAAGAGATGAACAACTTGTGATACCTGCCAGATTCAAAGGGATGGTTGGCATTCCGAGGACCCAAAGTTGGCCAGAGGTGCATATGGTGTGCGGGGGAGGATGGCCGGGGAAGAGGTAGGTAGGTATATGATGGAACAATGAACTTGAAGTTTCCATGTCAGGTGTGATCGCCAGCCGTGTCCCAGCCAACCAATTCAGGGGACTTTTTATGCTCCCGCTAGGTAGCTGGCTAGGTACCCGCCGCGCGAAATATTAGGGACGGGCTCGCCTACCAAGGCCGAGGATCCAGCACTGTGACCCCTCCCCATGCACTCTGGGTAGCACTTTCCCATTAATATTTCGGCATCCATTGGCTGTATGTCACCTAGTCACCCATTTTTACTGCTGACTGTACAGAACTGCACAAGCCGTCAGACTGCAAGTCCGAGGCGCGTCCAGCATTTCTCACACACATTCCGAACTGTCTCTACACCGAGTCAGATTCCGGCACTTGCATAACCTTATTATTATTACACTTACTCATAAACACCATATACTCGGTATCTCGCTCTGTTCGTCTTCTCCCTCATCTCCCCAGCCTGGAAACCATCTATTTTGTCGAGTTGGACCCTGCAACGAGGGACGAAATATATTGAGCAAACACGATATCAGAGACACGGAGCCTCGGGTGAGTTTTTAACGTCCGGCTCCTGTCCAAGCAACATCACCTTGTTTTTATGGGATCATCCCTCACTTAATGCAAATTGCCGTCATGTTGTGTCTATCAACTTACTCTTGCTAATCGGTACCGTCCAAGAGGATAGGGAGGGACAGCCGCCATCTATAAAGGGGGGTGCTTGGGCTTGGGACGCGTACACACTCATCATGCATGCAAAGTCTCTCGCGACAGGTCTTGTCTTGTGGCACAGTGGCAGCCGAAAGATTCCAAGATCGCCATTTGATTCAGTGTGACTCAGTACCACCCTCCCCCCGCTGCCTGTCGATCAGACCCTGGTAGAGCACGGCCATTATCTCTTTCCCATATCAGCCAAGCATCACCACCACCACCACCACCACCACCTCTGGTTCGATACCAAACGACATCATCAACAAAGCCAGAACATGGCGGTAAAGGACGAACTCAGGATCCTCACGCCAATTGGCATGCTGGGGTACTCCTTCGACGAGCACCTGTACTGGACCGAGATAGAGAACGGCGTCGACGCCATCATCCTCGACAGTGGCTCTACAGACAGTGGGCCCTCGCGCCTGGCCTTGGGACTGACGTCTGCTTCGCGTGAGGCATATGAGCGGGACCTCAAGCTTCTTGTCACCGCCAGCGCGAACAAACACATCCCCGTTCTTATCGGTACGTATCGTTTGTTTCACGCTCTTGGTGCGGCCCGCGTCGTACGGGGGGCGCTGGAATGTCAGACGGATAGGTACTTGGGGGGCGTCCACACCGACATTAGCTCGCGGAGAAATGATGACTAATCAATCTTCTCATAGGCTCTGCCGGAGGCGACGGAACAAATGCCCACGTGCAGCTTCTTGTCGACATCGTCAACGAGGTTGTCGAAAGGGAAAAGTATCGCCAACTGAAGATCGTCACCATTCACTCCGAGATTACCAAGTCCGAGGTACGAGCTAGTCTTGGCCGAGGTGAAATCACGCCGTGCGGTGGAGGTGTCCCGGAGCTCCTGTCTTCGGACATTGACGATGCCGTGGTCATCGTTGCCCAGATGGGCCTTGAGCCCTGGGTACAGGCCATGCGGGACTATCCTGACTTCGACATCATCATCGCAGGTCGATCCTATGATCCGGCGCCTTACGCGGCCTTTTGTGTGCACAATGGCTTCCCGGATCTTGGTCTTGCTCACCACATGGGCAAAATCATGGAATGCGGTGCTGTCTGCGCGACGCCAAAGAGTGCCGAGGCTTTGGCTATTGTTCGACAGGATTGCTTTGAAATCCGGCCCCTGAATCCGGTAGCCAAGTGCACACCTCTTTCTGTGGCGGCGCACACCATGTATGAGAAGCCCCGGCCTGACCTCCTTGCCGGACCGGGCGGGATTCTTGACGTCCGCGACTCGACGTACACACAGCTCCCTGACGGCCGGACGATCCGTGTAACCGGATCCAAATTCATCCCCTTTTCGCCCGACCAGTCCTCACCGGAGCCAAGCGTCAGCAACACAAAGTACACCATCAAGCTCGAAGCGGCCAAGGTGACTGGTCACCTCGCCATCTTCATCGGCGGCATCCGCGACCCCATCATGCAGTCCCAGCTCAACGATTTGTTGGTGCCCATGATCAAGAAGCGCCTGCATCAAGTCTACACCTTTGACTTTGACCTCAGCTTCAAATTCTACGGCCAGACACCCCTCATACCCGGCATCGCCCCTCAGCCAGCACACTTCCCCACCGAGATTGGTGTGCTGGGTAAAGTCCTGGCACAAACACCGGCGCAAGCCAAGGCTGTGGCAAACCTGGCAAAGGTATACTTTGTCCACGCCCCCTACCCAGGGCAGGTAGCCACAGCAGGGAACTTTGCCATGCCGCTCGCCCCGTGTGACATCTCTGTCGGGCCGGCGACGCAGTTTTGCATGTACCATCTCATGGAGATCGACGACCCCGTGGTGCCATTCCCCATCTCTGTGCAGACTGTCGGGAGGGTGCTCGCCCCTGAGGAGATTCAAACAAAGTATGTTATGTTTTGTCCCCTCTTTCGTTTACTTTGAAATCTCCACTTTTTCTGTTGCTAACCCCCTTTTTTATTCCCAGCGGGACCCACCCAAAAGAGATCTCCCCCCTTGAAAAGCTCAAGTCTTCCCGGCCGTTGTTCCCGCCTTCTTTGGTTGCGCCGGAATTGACGTGTTTTCCGAAATCGGCGCTTCCGTCTTCGGTGCCGTTGTATAAGCTGGCCAAGACGCTCAGGACGAAGAACGCGGGCCCGTATTCGGTCACGTTGGACATCTTGTTTCCGACACGGGAGGTGTTTGAGCTGGTGGTGGAGTCGGGGGTTTTGACGAGGGGGGGGTTGGCGGAGATGTATGGGATTGGGAAGGAGGATATTACAGAGTTTATGTTTTGGGAACCGGCGCTGGCGTTCAAGGCCACGTGGCCTAGGAGGAGGGTGAGTGGGAGTTGGGATGATGATGATGTTCATGCTAGTGGGGGGCATGTGGGGGTTATGGGGATTGAGGTGGTGGTTCCGGCCGGTTTTTCTCTCAACGGTGAGGCTTGGTTATGATTTATGACTGGCGATGATGTGATGAAGGACGAGTGGAAATGTGTGATACCCTGGGATAATGGATTGTTGTGTGTGTAGGGAGGGGGGGCTCTGCTTAGTTATGATCAGGTTTGGATCTTGTTTAGTAGCCTCGAAAGGCATCTCTCAATAAGAATGATGACTCTACAAAAACATGCCGTAGGAAATTCTGGAGACAGGTCCACAGATTGATTGGGTATCGATCTCGAACAAATGGTTTATGCGCCTACAAATGCTTTGGGTAACCAGCTCGAGACTTTCAGCTGCTGCAACAGCTTCCATGTCTCAATCTCCACTCCCACCACCAGTTTTCTTCACCTGTCCGCAAAAAAGGGCCGACGTCAGCATCAACAAACATACCTGAAATGTGGTTCCAAGTCTGATTGTCTGCAATCAGTTTAGCTTCTTTATAGTTGTACAGACAGTCACAAAAGTTACTCTTCCCAACCAAGAAAGATCCTTCTTGTATATATCTTTTCTCCTTCTCCCTCCCCTTCCCGCTAACCCCCGACCCTAAACTAGGTAGGCAACTGCACCGAAAACCTCTCATCAGCCGGCAACTCGCTCTTTTGCCCCGGGCTCTGCCCCCCACCCACCGTCGTTCCGGGTAACTCCCCAGGAGCAGCATTATGCGCATAATACAAACCACTGTTAAACGGCGGCGGCGGACTCGGGTGCACAGCCGTCGCCGAGCTGACAGTCATGGCATCCTGCTGTGAGTAATGGCTTTGGCTGAAGCCACCGGGAGAACCCACACCCACCATCCCAGGGTGATGCCCACCGCCATGGATACTGTTATAATGCCCAATCTCCAACTCCTTTTGTCTCCGACGCTTGCGGCGGCAGAGGACGATTGCCCAGCCTAGGATCAACAGGAGGAGGATACCACCTATCGCTGCGCCGACGCCGATCCCCGCTTTGGCTCCGGGGGAGAGACCTCCCGATTCGGGAGAGGCGGCGGAGGAGGAGGTGGACGATTTACCCGTGTAGGTTGGGACGACGCCGCGGGTTTTGCCGGGGGTGTACCCCGCTGCTGGCGCGGTGGGGGGCACGTAGTTGTTTTGCCAGAAGATGGACGACCCCGGGATGGTGGGTAGGCTGGCGTAGGCGGCGAGGGAGGAGGAGCCGGGGTAGAGGATCTGGTCTTTGTTGCAATAGGGGGTGCAGGCGTCGAGGGAGAGCTTCACCAGTTCGGTGGAGTTGTCGGGGACCTTGCAGCCGGTCCAGTTGGTCGTGTCGGGGCTGGAGGCGGCGTTGAGGTTTTTGCAGGCTTGGTTGATGGCGACCCATTCTTGGGAGTGGAAGGGGTCGCGCTTGTAGAGGCAGTTGGGGTCGGTGAAGGAGGGGTCGGTGCAGCCTGCCACGTAGGTGTTTCCGGCTGGTTTTTGTTTTGTGTCAGTATTAAAGGGGAGGGGAGGGGAGAGGAGAGGAGAGACGGACAAAAGAGATGACATACAGGTCTTGTCCCAGCAGGCATTGGCTTCACCTAGCGATAGACAAAAACTGCCCGTGTGGCAGCATGGCCATACTTGGAGCGCCTCGTTACCACATGGGATAAAATCCCCCTTTGTCGGGGTGTCCTCCGTGTAATAGCAGGTGCCGTTGGAGATGTTTGGGTTATACACAGCCATGTCGACATCGGCCCGAATGAAAGCGGGCTTCCTCGGCGAGGTATCGGATGAGCATGTAAACAGAGGGTAAAAAGGAATATGACGAGAAGGGAAGAAACGAAACCAGTTGCAAGTTCAGTCGAGTCCGGGGGGTTAAGGGCGGGCAAAGCAGGAACATATTACCACATACTAAAGGCGACCGGGGCCACCGAGGGAAATCAGCGGACCGCCCTCCCGGGTTCATATGCAACAGACGTACTCGGAGTCTGCCGTGACGAACAGCGTCCAATGATCGATTGGCCTGGTATGAGCTGAAACTGCACGATATGCCGAACTACCTATGGAATGACCCGAAAGCCCTGCCCACACCGACAAGAGAAGGGGCCAGAGGGAGGGGGAGATCTTCCGTCGTATTTGGGCTGAGTACGACCGATAATGTGAAGAAGCACACCTCGCATTGGCGCAGGTGGTAAGCCACTTCCGAAGGCTGGGTAAAGTCTAGAACCGGCAGTAAATCCTCCACGGCATGCGCCACCACGGGGGTTACACCGGCGCTTGTGTCACAATAATACGGATGATCATCAGGAATTTTATACAAGACTGAGACCAGACCCCGCGTCCTGGTGTTAAAGCTGCCACGCAGCCAACATTGGGCACAGACAGAATCAGAGACAAAAAAGGGTCATTTGAAACAAGGCTTCATGACTCTTTTGGAAGCTATCCGTGGGGAACTGAGCTCTCAACGGTGATGGCAGTGATGCTCTGGTGTGACAGCATTGCATCCGTCTGCACGTTTCTCCACGGAGTCTCTTGTCAGTGAAACAAGGCCGCTTCGTTGTGCAGCCAGTCAGGTGGCGCTGTCAAACAATCACAAGGTGGAAAATACTGTGGCTTTCCAAGTTGTCCAAAAGCGTGAAAGAGAGTACTATTTCTGCGTGGCCATTATGAGAAACAACACACCATCTTCATCACGACAACCACCAGTAAGGATTTGCCAACAGGAGCTGTCAAAGAATTGAGAAGAGCCCACGGAAATCATGCAATGAGAGAAGAGATGGCTGCAGATGTCATCACCGGGCCTCACATAGCGTCGATCTTTTTTGCAGCCGACCGGCCCCAAGACCAGACCATAGCACAGGACGGACGACAAGGCCTCAGAAGAAAGTTAATGTGCTTTGAATAGGTAGGTTAATTCACTAAGTTGGATCATGCCTTTAATACAGCCTGGGAGTCAAGGCATGTCCCATCACTTGTCAAACCCCCGGTCCATATTGGAGGTCCAGCCCTCATTATACCTACCTGGTTACCATCATAAATGAAGAATCCACAGTCCCAGCCAATATTGCCAGCCCTTTATCCATCAGAGCCCCCACATCCTTATTCTTTCATCCTCCAAGCCTCGCCTTCTTCCGCCTTAGCGTCTCTGCCCCATGATGAACAAATGAAGTCTACTTAAGGTATGTACAGTTAGCCAAGAGTAAGTCTAAGACCTAGACAGCGGCGCCGGCCTTGTGGGGATTGGGGGTTTAAGTGCAGTTACCATTAACCAGTGTGATTGTCCCAAGTCGCGCACCAAATCTATGATTCCTCTTCCATCGCCATATCCATCCAAGTGTCTGTGATATCCTGTTGTGGGTGGAATGTGGTTCTATCGTAGATATCCATGTTCATGAAATGCGTTTCGCAGACATCTCCGGCAGTAGGTGTGGGGAATCCCGCACACAAGAACCATCCGCAACACGTCGAATACTCTTTCAGCATGTCCCTTTCCACTAACGGTGTTTTGAACGTGGCAGATTTTCCTTCCAACCAGTCGTTTAGAGCAGTCATCGAAAAGTTCTCTGACATCCAGCCATCCCCGATTTTAATGCGGCGGTAGGTGAGCAGCTCGGCTTGGATAGTCGCCCAGAGGAGGGCCAGCTTGGGTTTTGGTCGGGGCCACTTAAGCCATTCGTCGTGCAACTCTGCTCCGATAATGCGCTCCTCTAGCTGACAAACTGGGTGATGGGGCTCAGATATCGATTCCTCATCGGACTCGGAGCTGTCGTCGACAGCTGCGGTGGGGTGTTGATGTGAAGTTGGACTAGCTGCTTCGAAATCATCAAGAAATGGGTGATGAAAGTCTTGATCAAAACTTGCATCGAAATATGATACATTTTGACTGTTGGCGGCGTTGTAATGATTTTCGTCGAGCTGTCCTTGCATCAAGCTTCCAACAGAGGTCCTTCGTGGCGTTGGCTGGTGATCGTTTTCCCGGTCGCGATGCATCCGGAAAATCTCCGTGATGCAGAGCCAGCCAGTGTGGCACTTTGATGTCCAAGTTTGTTGGAGGGACACCGGGACTGCTTCCATTAAATCCAATGCATCTAGTGGCCTATGATGACATCGGTCTGGTTCGGCTGTTCCCAGGATGTCTTCCACAGACATGTTCGTCTTCAGTAGCGGATCAGCCCCAATACTCATCAGACAGACCAAAATTGCAAGAGGTCCAAATAGTGTCTCTCCTGACATTCCCCGATGCGCAAGGTAGAAGGTCACAACGACAAGAGCATGAAGCGGTCCAAGTTTTAGTTGCAACCCACAGTGCCCACAACGTCGGACAAATAGGCCACTAAGAGCATTGATATCTGGGGACAATGATGACCCGTATATTGCGATGCTACTGTGGCATATTGCTTGTATGGCGGTATGGCAGAATGCGTGCTTCCAGTCATTCGGGATTCGGGAGTATCCGCTGCAGAAGAGGGCTCGGATGACAGGAGAATCAGCGTCCCATCTTCCGCAGTTGTTCTTTTCTTCCCCCGGAAATCGATGCGGTGGGTTAAAGGCATTGCTGACTTCCTCAGGGTAGACACTGGTGTGTGAGCGAAGAATGTTGATCATGAATTTGTCGAGGAGGGTGTGGTCCAGATCGTCTAGGGGGTAGTTTCGAAGGTACATCCAAGGTAACATTGAGATTAGCTCAGCGATCATACGGCAGCCGGTGTTTGCGCCGTCCAAGAAGGTAGCAGCGAGGTGGATTGGGTGGATATCAGCAATCTTTTCTGGTAACGCCTCCTCTTTTTCCCAGAGAGTGACCAACAGCTCAACATTGCCAGACATGATTGCCATTTTCCAAGCATCCAATTCGACTGCCTTTGAATGCTGCCGCACAGATTCTGTGATCAATTGAGTGGAAAGGGGGAGTGTGTCGGATGGAATGCGGGAAAAGGAGCCATGGGTGATCGACTCATGTATGACCTCGGTATATGAGGAACCAGGATCCGATGGCCATTCCTGCCAGAAGTTGAGGCTGTTGGGATCGAGGTCGTCTCGCTCAGCGTCAGGATTCGAGTCAGGAATGTCGGGGATGTGCTCATAGTTTATACGCGGGACATATATCAACCAGCGACAAAGTTGGGATGGCGCTTGCAGTGCCTCCAGCCTCCTCTGAAGTGGCCCGGATGGCGGCGACATAGCAGTGATGTCCATCGGACCGGAAGCATCAGATGAGCCAAGTGTAAGCGCAGATATCACTGCAGGCGTCCAGCGCCTTGGCCCTTTGCCCCAATATTTTGCAGTGACAAACGAGTACATATAGAAGTCGTGGAAGTAGTCTGTCAAGGTGCTGGAATTGGTTAGAATGCTAGGCATTGTTACCATTGGACGACAAAAGCGAATCTTACATTCGGTCTTCTCTGCTAGAGATGGTTAACAGCTCCCTGTGGCGCCCCTGTAAAAGGAGACTAGAGCGATCCAGAGCTCTTTTATGATGTACGAGTTTGGTTGTTGGCGATGGGTCCGATGTTTGATGCGCAGACGATGCAGCTCCCGGGCTGGGAATGTTGAGGTAAGGAGGGGTGGTGCCAGCAGGGCCGAATGGAGATGCCTGATCATGGCATTTGCCAAACGCCTTGACATATGCCACGTAGGGTAGGTTCCATGATGTCAATCTGTAGCTGATGATCAGTAATGATCTCCACGCACAGAGTTGTTGATGGATGACCTACACCCCTGGTGCTATGGACACCGTTCCATTCGGGTACAGATCGCGGATTTGATCACTCAGGTATCTTTTCAGCTGCTTTTTGTCGACACCCCTGCCATTGATAAACTTCACGTCTGAGGTGCTGACCAGAGAGTGGGAGCGCTTTCCGAGAGCTGTCGTGATCTCTTTCTTTTCGCTGGTGAAAGTTCGTTTGCGAACATCCCATTTTCTGAACCGTGCCCGATATTGGTGTACTCTGTAACATAGAGAGGTTAGAAGTAAGAAAAACATGAGTATCATTGCACCTATCGGAGGGGGGAGAAGTACTGACAGGCCACGGAAATCGTAATTGTCTTGCATGAACTCAGCCACTTGGGCAATAGTCAAGGACTTGCCATCATTGTTGCGCGCCTCAAGGTAAAGAGCGACGATGACATGTCTTAGACATTCCCAGCGTTGCTCGTAGGGGACACTACGGAACTTTGCGTCCTCGGACTGGGGAAGGAGTTCGTTGATGTTCATTGATGACTGTTGTGTCTTTTCGAGGTTGAGAATCGGAGAGGGTAGGGGAGTGTCGCGGAGAGGTTCGCGGTATTAATTAAGCCTGCAGGTACAGCGCGGGCCACGCTCCTCTGAACAAGGCGACTGAATGCTTCCATTGTGCAGAAAGCCTCGCTTCCTTCCATTTCAGATGTCAAGTTACACAACCGAGCTTGGGCAATACCCGTAACACGTCAGATGGCTACTGACCCACTTTAGAAAAGAGCACCCGCCAACCAGAGCCCCGACGAGAGGCTGCTAAGCACTGCCAAGAGATGCTGCATGTGCCACAAATCTCAAGTGGAGCCTCTACAAAAGATGATGGACCACTCAGAAGGTGTACCTAGTCAGAGACCCTGGCCCCAGTGGTCGGCATATTACCGACATCGACTTACACCCGTTCACGACACCATAGACAGGTACCGACGACCAGGGACTTCGATCGACGGTCTGATGAGATTTCACCACTCAAGGATCCGGGCGTACTTCAGGTTTGGGCACCAAACCTGCTTCAACAACAACATGGAACCGCGCCTCCAACCCCCTGCCGTGCCTCTCATGGTCTTATGACATGATGGGAATGATGTACGACTGTTACATTCGTCCGCTAAAGAGCTAGCTTCCTGCTGGAACCTGGCTCACCGGCATCTTTCATGTTGCCGTTGGCCTCTCTGTGCACTCGGAGCCTGGTCTCGACTGCAAGAAAGCCGGCCGCCGCAACTGTCCGATCATGCTCTCAGATACCTGACTAGGTAGGACTTTTCCTTGCCTGGTAACGCCTGGCACTTTGATACTGGGCACCTCACTCGTATCTACTACAAAGCAAACATGTACCTGTCCCCTTTCTCAGCTTACCCACAGGGCCAGCGAGTGACAAGTCCAAGCCATGTCAGTTACTTCAGCACTCCCGGTCTCAGAAGCCTAGCTTCGACCTCGACTTGCCCAGTATTGCAACGGCGCCGTTCAATTGGTTTGGCTGGCACACCTACCCTGCGCAGAGATGGCACGCTCAACGCATAGGTACTTAAACTCGTGTTTTCCGGACCCGTTGTCCACTCTCCCTCAGTCTTTGTCACTGCATCTTCATAGCAATCCATTTCGCCAGGCTTCTCACGACAAAGCATCCATCATCAAGAGCTAAGCATCAAAGTCTCAACATGCCCAACAAGTAGGTGAATTTGTCTTCGCCTTCGTCTTCATAAAGCAATCACGCCTCTTCTCCCTTCTTCCTCCATCTCTATTTTCTCTCAGTTCATCAGTTCGTCTGCTACCTCCACGTCTATATGTCTTTATTCTAGCATCGTCCATACCAGTCCCTATCCCAATTGTCCAATCTTTGGGGTTTTTGTCCCTAACGTCTCTATATCAGCACAAACAAGCCCAAATCCTCGAGTATCACTGCTCGTCATGGCTCCCCTCCAAGATATTCCGCCTCAATTCGACATGACTCTCATGACGGTTCTGTCGTGGTTAGTTCCGGCGAGCAAGCGTCGAACCAAGCAACACAGCTTCCCAGTCTCCTAGGGATGGGCGCTCAGTTTGAATCGGATGGGTAAGTGACCACTTGTTACCCATGGCCTGAGTAGTGGGCTCTCCAGTTCTTTCTAACATGCGAGTGATACAGACAAATTGTCCTCAACCCTCCTCAAGTAATCCTTGACTCCGACCTCCGTCCGTGAAGGTTATAGTTCTTAGTGGTCCTCTCCTTGGATGAGCGATTACAGGTTCCTCGTCTTCTGGAAGCCAGAATGGGTTTGTTTCAAGGGCAGGAATTGATTCAGGGTTCATTTTCAGATGGCCGGAACGCTCGCAGTTTAAAGTGTGCCGCTTGGAAAGGTGCCAGGTACGCAGTGTACCTAGGTATCATTCACATCTGTGCTTATTCAGTCCTTTCTTGTATTTCAAGACACACAAGCCTTCTATCATGGCGGCCATTTTGCAGGAACAACACATGTGTTTGAAGCTACTGTCGAGTAACAACTCCCTGTTCTTCACGGTTGAGGGAAATATGTTACCGCTTTTGGACTTGGGTGGGGGTGTGTGGTTAGGAGCGCCACCGCCACCCTACCCCCCTGTCAAGACTTAATTTCAGCTTTCAAGTCTTGATTTCGGAGTTGAAATCTGCAATCGAATCGTGATATCTTAGGTATGTAGATAGGCAATGTAGGTTATAAAACGGCGTCCTTTCCCACTTAAGTTTCTGTCACGTCGGTTACCAAGCATCGATTTTAACTAGCACTCATGTCATACTTACCCAGTTCCTTAGCATCGGCTGCTGCTTTCGCGGGCTTAATCACTGCAGTTAAATCAACATGGGAGTTATCTCGTATGATAAAGAAGAAATACGAGAAGCGTATGCTGGAGGATCACAGGGGGGTAGGGTGGCGGTGGCGCTCCTAACACCACACCCCCACCCAAGTCCAAAAGCGGTCACATATTTCCCTCGACCGTGAAGAACAAAAATGGTCACCGCCGCCGAGTTCAACTCCATCTGCGACTCCATGATCATCTACCACATCGACCAAACGGCCATCCCACTCAAAAAAGTGGAAAGGCTGGAGAAATCCATAATCAAATGTAGAGCTTGGCTTACAAGACAGGCTGAGAAAGCTCGGTTATCTGCAACCGACTCCTACTATGATGTCTACATTATTGCGAAGTCGTAAGCGGTAACCGCCAAAGAACTGGAAGAGCTCAGCGCACTTTTGGTATCTCAAAGACCGAAAGCTGGCTACCTACCCACCTATCTAGCACCAGACTAATCTACAACCGTACTGCATTCACCCGGGCCCAAATCGAGATGACAGTTCGACCTGGTGTCAAGTACCACAGCGGAGAGATTGATAAGTGGAAGAGGTTGAGATGTTGAGGAGGCCCTGGCCAAGGGGCGAGAGGCTGAGCGAGGCATTACCCCGACAGGGGGTTAGGGTTATGTGGAGAAATATCAGCAGAGTGTACCTAAGCACCCATCACACCCACCTTTGCCTTCCTGCACCGGCCAGCATGGATATCCCTCTCATCCCACCTCACTCACTTGAGAACAGCACAGAATGATGGTCACCGCCAACCAACTAAACTCACTCTGCGATGTAATGATCACATACCACATCGACCAGAAAGCCACCCCGCTGGAGCGGGTGGAGAAGCTGAAGAAGTTCAGGACCGCGTGCGAGGTTAGGCTCAAAGTAGAGTGCGAGAAATGGCTCCGGGCCGATATAGAGCTTGTTGCTTCACACTAGTAAGTAAAAAAAAAAAAAAAAAAGTTAAAAAAAAAGATCTCTGGTGAGGAACAGCTTTCAAAGAATGTTTGCCATGTTCAAGATGGAAAAAGGCTGACTTTGGGCCAACTTACCTACGTACCGCCTATGCAGCGCTCTGCGGATGGATCACATTGCTTCGTTCACCCAAGCCCAGATCGACAGGACGGTTCGTAATCATCTCGATTATCACAATGGAGAGATTGATAAGTGGAAGAGTTTGAGATGCTGAGGGATTTTTATCATCTCAGTACAAGAGGGACCGGTTAAAGATGGCAACCGAGTTTGGTATGTGGTGCTGAAGGAAGAGGAGAGAATATCCCGTCTCTGAATTTACTTGTACCCCAAGCGGGACAAAATATCACGGTTCCATTATTGTCTAAGTAGGACTGGCGTTTATGATGATTGATGCGCATTTGAAAAACATTACGATATGTGTAACCACTAAAACCAGGGGTATCGTTCTGCCGGGCATGCCTATCGCCATGATCAGTCTCTGGATATAAACAAGTATCCAGTGCCATGCCATGCCACACCATATCCAGTCCCAATGTCCAATTTATGCTCGGAATACTCGGGTGTGCCAGCCCCAAGCTGATATGATAGATGACGAAACCAAAATCCAAGATATGCACCGCGGCAGAGCCATATGTCATGATTCTTCTGTCGTTCATCGTCTTCCAGGATACTGGTACTCGACCCCCTGATGCCAACTCTGCTGACTCCATCCCTGTCTCGTTCTTTGCTGTAGTTGTTGTTGCGCCTGCGGGTGTGATTGGGGACGTGGTTGCTGCTGCTGCTGCTGCTGCTGCTGCGCCTGCGAACCCCTCGGCCTCTGAGCGTTATCCTGCCCCCTAGGCTTATAAACCCTCTTGGCCACATTACTCCTATGCGCAATCCCGCCCTCCTCCAGCTTCACCAGCACCTCGTCCACACTAATTGGCCTCCCCCTTTCCTGCGCATTCTTCATGTGCTTCTCCACGAGATAAACCCCCTCCTCCCGCGTCCTGGTCCAACCGCAGCAGTCAATCTCCAGCATCCAACTCTTCAGCTCTTGGTTTTCATAGTAAGAACTCCCTTCCTGAAAGGCGAGGTTGCTCCCCCCGTTGGCGTTGATATCGTTCGCTGTGTGGCAGGCCGTCTCAGGCAGGTTTTTGCGGGCGCAGTTGGAGCAGATGACCTTGAGTTTATACTCCGGTTTTGTGCGTTTGGATGCCGAAACGGGTGAGGTTACTGGGGCTGTGGTAGAGAGCCGTGAGAATCGTGAATTCGGCTTTGATTCTCGAGATGGTTTCGATTTTGAATTCCCCATACTGCCCCCGTCTTCTTCTGGATAGGTCGATGAAGGTGGAAACGTAGGTGACGGCAGCGAAGCTTCCGTCAAAATCATAGGAGAAATACTCGACAGTCCTTGAAACAGAAATAGACTGCTCCCGAGCCCTGCCGCCATGGCAGTCTTTATTGTGTTGAATGAGTTTGGACACGCAGAGTTGAGATTCGACTCGCCGGTCTCGTGTGGCCGGCACACCCCGCGGGCGGGCTGCCGGGTTGGCTGGGAGCTTGAGAAGGTGAGCATCGCGTGTTACAAGTGAACGTCAGGTCTCCCTCTGAGCTTGTTGGACAAAGACTGAGGTTCGGAAGAAAGAGGTTGAACAAGGTGATGACCGGTGATCTCCCGTGCAGGCCAATGCCCTTGACCCGGGGTTCGGTACCTTTATACAACAAAGAAATGTTTTCAATGAGGGTCTTTGACACAGGGCTTGAGACGGTGGCCGACCCGTCGGTGATATATGCGTATGTGGGCAATACGTGGGTTGGGCGAGACCCGGACCCGGCGGGCGCGCGCGTGGCCTTCCATGTGTGGTTTTGTACTTGAACTGGACAACAGCACCTCCACTTGGTTATGTCATTTGATGCAGTGCCCAGGGAATAAACGGGCAAAAAGGAAAGGGGCTGATTCGTCGGCAGTGGCAGTGAGTACAAGAGTAAATCCGATGGCGGTGCCCGAAATTCCAAAAGATGGTGGTGTGGTCACCATATCTGCTGGGCAACTCTGGGGCGACAAATCTGCACAGCCCGACTCAAAGGATTGGCTCCTGGGCTGTTGGGCAGCGGGCAGGGCAGTGTGTGGCCAGTTCCTGGGCGACGCGGCTGTTGTTGGCCACCCGTCGTTACCCCCCATGCGCGGTGCGGCAAAGTCGGATGGTAGCCCTGACGGCACCTCGTCGTCATTTCCATTCGCAACGTGTGAGGCTCCGCGGTATCACCAAGCTGCTGAGACGAACCTCATGATCCTCGGAGGGCGGTGTCCAATCCCTCAACGTCCGGACGTCGACTCTGAAGTCTGTACCACCGGAACGGCGCGTGAGGGAATTGGTGGTCTTATATGCATGTTTTTACAAGTCGTCATTTCCACGTGGTGGTGACTTGAAACAATGCATCCACGAGGAAGATGCCACATGCGCCATACGAAGAGCTGTGGAAGGAAACACGGCACAACTCTGGATTCTTCTCCGTAAAGCGGCTCGCAAGTTGGGTCCTTGGGCTATGTGCAAAAGGTTCTGGGGTTGATTGTAAACGCCGTGCTAGGTTATCGTCTGGTATAAGAAAGGTTAGCAGTCGAAGGATCTAGACAACTGCAAGCAAAACTTCGACACTGTAGGTACGCAACCCTGAGCAGATGAACAGACCGCCATCAAGTCAACGGGCGGTGCATATGTTTTGCACGCCCTCATCATCCATTGTTTACTCATGAGACATTAAGAATAGCCATGTATCAGTTATGCCCGAGGCCTTTCATTTCCCGGCGACCCTTATCCGCTCTTTCATCATTGATCTTCTCACACCCTCTAGTCGTCCTCTGGTGGCAACTCGTCATCGATATATCGTATCAGCGTGATGCGCATCTCGGTCGTATCGTTACCCCTGAGCACGTCGCTGATGAAATGGGCCTCCACCTGCATCTGTACCATCTCCAACGCTCCCCTCAACACGCCGCACAGGATATTCGAATACCACAGCTCGTCTTGGGCCCGGCCGTCGTCGGGTAGTTCCACAAAGTCGGCAAAGGGGTTCTCATCGAAGATCAGGGAGAACTGCTTGCCGTCGTTGGTCCAATTCGCTATCGTTGGCGTGATGTTGAGGAATATCTTAAACCCAACCTGAAGAGCACATCTGTCAGACACACATACGTCCACGCGCAAACACCGGCCCAACATGCCAAACTGCCCACCTTCGCGATCATCTCGGCTGTTTCCTTAAAGTTCGAACATCGGCGTACAGTGTTGGATTTCGCAAGGTAATCCTCGATTAGGCGCAGACCGATGTTGTACCCCATCTTATCGAGTTGCTTGTTGACCTCGACATAGTCGCTGTCAAAGTCCTTACACAGCTGCGCAACGATGGTGCCGTATGTGAGGACAACCAGCTCGGCGTTGACCTTGTCTATCCGTGTCCTTCAGCGGCGGGCAGCATTAGCGATGGTTGAGTTCTAGCTGAGGGCGTGTGGGAGGCCCTTACTTCCAGATCCTGTCAGAGAAGCAGTGTTAGCAGAGATGGCAATGAAGTAAACAGAGGAGGGATGCGCAGCGTACTCTTCCCCCAATCGGGACGCCTTGTTAGCCGCCATGGCGGAAGAGGGTCGAGAGAATGCCTGGGAGATAACCTAAGATTGAACCGAAGAAGCGGCGAAGAGCGGTGTTGCGTATAACTATCGGAGGCACCCAGAATGGTGTTTGTTCGGAGAGGGCGGTAATGTTCCTGGCGGTAGCTACAAGGGTGCTCACCTTACAGGCCGCATGTCGGGGGACAAAGCCCCACTACTCCCCTAAAGTGCAGGGACCCCAGGTCAGTGCTCATGTGCCTTGGGCGGGAAGCGGGGAATCTAAAATCCATCAGGCGCGTCCTCCAGCACTGGCGCATCATCATCAATTGGATTTGGGACTTGAAAGTCAAACAGCGCAGCCTCGCCAAGAGACCCATCTTGTTCAAGACTCAATCCTACCATTGCATCACGGCATCACAACATCACGACATCAATTGATTCAACAGACACATTGGATCTTTGAATATCATCAATCATGTCTTCTGAAAAGAGACCGTTCCCAGGCGACGACCAGCAGCTCGTGGTCAAGCGGCAGAATGTGGGCTCTAGTCGCGCCCTCGCTACCCGCTCTGGCCCTGTTGGTGGAAGCTCTGGTGCCCTAATTCAGTCGTCGGTATGTCTTTGGAGTTTTGGAAACAAGTCTTATCATGTCTGTTAACATGCACGATGCAGGTTCCACGAACGAGCTCCTTGCAGGCTCCGGTAATGGAGCTGTCAGGACACAGCGGCGAGATCTTTGCGGCAAGATTCGATCCCACAGGAAACTTAATAGCCTCTGGGTCAATGGACAGGACAGTTTGTACGTAAACAAACTTGATGGTCAGGTCGGAAAACCTACTGACACCCAGTCCAGTGCTTTGGCGAACCTACGGCGACTGCGAAAACTACGGCGTTCTCTCCGGCCACAAGGGCGCCGTTCTTGACCTGCAATGGTCCCGCGATTCGGAAATCCTCTTCACCGCCTCTGCCGATATGCACCTCGCTAGTTGGGACCTCACATCAGGCACAAGGATAAGACGCTACGTCGGACACGAAGAAGGCGTCACATCGCTAGACCTGAGCAAGCGTGGCGAGGAGATGCTCATCAGCGGCAGCAACGACGGCACAATTGGTATTTGGGATCCAAGGACGAAGCACGCGGCGGATTACATTGAAACGGATTTCCCCATCACGGCGGTTGCTATCTCGGAGGCTGGCAATGAGATCTATTCGGGTGGCATCGACAATGATATCAAGGTGTGGGATGTCAGGAAAAAGGCTGTGGTACACACAATGCTGGGTCATCAGGACACGATCACGACGTTGAGGGTATCGCCGGACGGGCAGCAATTATTGTCGTATGCGATGGACTCGACCGCCAGGACGTGGGACATTAGGCCTTTCGCCCCTGCCGAGCGACACATTCGGACATTTGACGGCGCACCGCTGGGCATGGAGAAGAACTTGATCAAGGGAAGCTGGGACTCGGACGGCAAGAAGATCGCGGTGGGTGCTGGTGATGGAACGGCTGTGGTTTGGGAGGCGGGTACAGGAAGGTTGCTGTACAAGCTTCCCGGCCATAAGGGGACAGTCAACTCGGTTGACTTTGCACCGGGGGCGGAACCTCTCAGTATGTGTCGTTGACTTTCGCCTGGTGCTGGACGTGTTGCTAACTTTTGTCTAGTCCTCTCTGCGTCATCAGACCGGAACATGTTGTTGGGTGAGCTCAAGTGAGGCTGCGGGTTGCGACGATGCCTCTCGAGTCGAAGGAATTGTCTAGCTCAGTGCGAAGTTGCTCATGTTCGAACCACAATGGCCGTCTAATCGCCTCGCTGCAGTCTGCCTGAGGCGATGCCCCTATTTTAAGAATAGGGGGTCGATTTGGCTGTTGTGCGACGAGAAAAGATTACCTTTAGGCTACAGCCTGCTCCGGCACGGCAGGACTGCATATTTGGAAAGGAAGTATGCCCAGGCGCTTCAATGATACCGGCGAAAGGCTGAGCACAGGAGCAGTGATAGAAAGGATAAAAGTAAAGCGAGCTTGATACCCAGCCTTGTACGAATAAAAATTCGAAAGGGTATACACCACACCTACAGGATGCATACAGGCGCGCGCCAGGAGACATTTCAGGACGAGGGCACAGATCTCGAAGATAAAGACAGCCAAAGCACAAGCGATCAGCAACTCAATGCGCAGCAGACACTTTTGATGCCTGACATTGGGTTGCGGCATCAGTCACAGCTTCTACATGAGACGGGGCATTCTGTCAGATATTATTGAATGGCTCTGTCCGGCCATCAATCGAGAAGAAGTCTGGGCTCAAGTTTGACCATCAATGATTCGATTGACTCACCGTCGTTGCTGGCTGACCATGATGTATTCCAGGAGTTTTCTTGATGCCCAAAAATCCACTTGCGACCATCCTGTCTTCTTATTCTTTTTTTCTTGAATCTTGAACCTCTCTGACAGCCATTCCCCAGAAACTCCAACAAGACCTGGGGAGATCTGAAACACGCCTGTGACTGTGGTCCGCTCATGCGCCAAGCCGACGTTGCACTGGAATCACTCGCAGCCAATCATTGGGATTTCCCCTTTTGTCGTCGAGTTTGAAGAGCAAGACGACTGGATGTCATGAAGGCTCCTGCCGACGCCCGACGATGCAAGGCACCCTGCCGTTCTGAAGGTATTCGCAGTTGGGGTGTCCACGGCAGCACAGCAGATGCAGGAGAAGTGAACAGGTTGCCTTGCTTCCTGTACGTCGATAGGAACCGTAGGGATAACCGTCCCGGGAAGAGAGTTTCGAGATGCTGCACGAGCCTCCTTGTGGATGGGGTCCTCGTCGTTCATCCCGTGGTGATCTCGAGGCAGGGGCCCGAAGAAGCTCTTAATCTTGCGTCAACGTAGATCCCTTCACCTCCTCAGGTTCACTGGTGGCTCACCTCGTGTCCGTGCAAGTGAAGCCAAGCGCAGGCTGACCCCTGCATATCTGGTCACGTCCCCCTCTCACCCTCCATCCAATCAAGCCCCTCCCCCCTTCCTCAGGGCTGCAACATCGTCAATTCTTGTCGAATGGTGAATGGTGCAGGTCCCATTCCGTCCGTCAAGAATTGCCTGTCGGTCGACGAAGCGTCTTTGCGGTGGCTTGGGACGAATCCACTTGCATACGACGAAACAACGAAACAAAACAGGGGAGGGTGCCTCTAGACCTATCGACACACATTTCCACCTCACCACCACCACAGTCTAAATCCTGCCGTGCAGGCATTCTTTTCTTCCCTCTGTTTTAATTCTCTTGATATGACCTTTCTGTCCTGAGGTCGGCTTTTGGTTGTTTCTGTTCTTCCTGTTGCCTTGACGGTGTTTGTTTTTCTTTTTCCCTTACATTCGCATCGCTCTGGGAGCTGGTAATTTATTGGACGACGGTCATTTGCTACGACACACTCGGCAACTTTTTTCTTCAGCACCACCATCACTTCAGTTCAAGCAGCGGGCCGGGCCTTTATGATACCTTGATATCCTCTCTCTCTCTCTCTTTCTCTCTTGATTTCAATATTCCGACCGACGAAAACAACTGTTCTTCTTTTGGCACGGCCTTCCCTTTTTCGTTTTCGCCAACCGTTTTTATATCCCGAATATCAGCGCCCGCCGTTGAGGGGAGGTACGCGAGGCGCATTATTTTTAAGGGGCAGCACAGTTCGCAAACCCTTCAAAAACAAGCGCACGGCGACCTGCAGGGCCTGGCGACCTATCACCGCGCGTGGGGACGATCGAGCGGGAACAGACGGGGGGAGCTTAGGTTGTGCGACGTCAATATCAACATCAACAATCGTTGACCACTGAGGTTGACAGACTGGGACGCGCAACTGTTGGACTCATACTTTCAAGTCAAACCTACCTGACATCTTTACATCGGTCTGAAAACGACTCATCTGAGGCACACAGAGGAGACAGCATGCTCGCCGGATAAAAACTCACATCAAGACAACACTCACCCACCTGATACACAAGGACACTGAACTTTCCCTTCACCATGGACCGCTTCAACTTCTTCACCGGGTCCTCCTCCCGGACCAACAACAACAACAACACCAATGACACCAACGACACCATAACCGACAACACCACCACCAACACAGTCACCATCCGCACCGCCCCCGTCGTTCCCCGAACCTCAGCCTGCAACTCCTCCCTCCGTCCTCCACCAGGCCCCCACCCAGCAACAGTGGAAAATTACAACCCCTACACCAACAACAACAACAACAACAACAACAACAACAACAACAACCCCTCCCCCTACGGCCTCTCCTACCCAATCTACCAATCCTACGACCCCCGCACAACAAACGACGAACACGTCCCCTTATCCCCCCGTTTCTCCCCCCACTCCGATCCCGAATCCGGCCAACACCACCCCCAGCCCCAACAACCCCAGCGGTTGTCCTTCCTCGCCCGGTTCCCCCGCCCCTCATTCTTTGGTTTGCGCCCCCCAAGCAGCAACTACTCTGGTGCTGGGTTGAGAGGTGCACCGCCCACGGTGATCAACGGGCAGGAAGCGACGGTGGAGAGCCCAAAGAGCCCGGCCTTCAGGATCAGGGAGCAGGCGCTGCCGAGCACGAGGTTGCACTTGCCTGGGCTGGAGAGGGTATGGACTGGGGGGAGCAACGGGCCGCCAACTAGGCCTGGGACGACGACGGCTGGGCAGGAGGAGGTGGCTGAGCCGGAGAGGGCGGTGGCGAGGGGGAGCAATCGGTCCAGGAGGCATAGGAGGGAGGCCAGTGAGGGGTCTGGGAGGCATAGGAGGGAGGGGAGCGGGGGGTCGAGACGGGAAGGCGGGGAGACGAGAGAAGAGAGGAGGCGGCGGAGGAGAGATAGAGAAACTCGACGACGGAGAACAGAACAGGGAAGTTCAACCAGTAGCGGCAGTCGAACAGGCGGCGGCAGCAGGAGGAAACCCCCCAAGAACTTCCTCTTTTGCTTCCCCTGGATCAAGTCCAGGCGCATCCGCACGCAGATCCTGCGATGTTTTGTGTCGGGTTTGTTTCTGATACTCATCTTGACTGTGTGTAAGTTTACCCACGCCGTATTCCCTCTTTCTTTGTGCTAACAGCCACCCTACTAGACCTCTCCCTGACCCTCACCAAAAACATCACCTCGTCCGAGTTCACCATCTTGCTCATTCTCATCATCTTGTTCATCACCATCTTCTTCTGCCACAGCCTCATCAAGCTCTGCATGCTGGTGATCAAGTCACGGAACGGGACACTGCAAAGTAGTAACTCCTCCTCCAGGGAAGGCGGGGTGGTAAGGCCAGAGATGATCCAGCAAATCGCCCCAGGGAGCGGGTACGCCATCCCACGGGAGCCCATCAGGGTTGTGCTCGCGAGGGACGAGGAGGCGGTGGGGATCGAGAGCGAGGCGACAAAGTTGGGCCCCCCCGCGTATGGACTTTGGAGGGAGAGTGTGGTATGTTCTGTTCTCTGAAAGCAAAAGTAAGCTTCGTGGATGAAAGGCTAATGTTTGTTACGACAGAGAGTTGATCCGGATAGGTTTTACTGGGCTAGGAACCAGGCTGCTGCTGGGCCGGGGGGTGCCGAGGGTGGGAATACAAGCGAGGAGACGTTGGACAGCGGTGTCTCTTCTGATCCGAGCTCGAGGGGCACCGGGGGGGTGAGGAGGCCACCGTCGTATGCTTCTGATGATGGGGTTAGTTATGTGGTGGAGGCGAGGCCGAGGTCGATGGTGCCGCCGCCGTTGGGGAGTGAGGAAAATGCGGCTGGTCTGCATCCGGCGGAGAGGGAAAGGTTGCAGCAGCAGCGGCCGGCGGTTTGGGTGTAGGGCTGAGAAAGATGGTGCGTAATAATCAAGGTCAAAGGGTTTCGAACCAGGTTGATAATTGTCAGCATCTCACTCGAGAGAGCTCTACCGCCGCCATGAAGTGAGGTTCTGTCGGGTATGAAACGGCGTAGAGTCAGCAGCTCGTGATATCCCACATCTGTTCGACTTCAATGCGTGAACTCCTCAAGCTCGGAGCTCCAGACATATAGTGTCAAGACCAAACGGATACTGTGAAAGGCACAGACCAACACCTGTTCGTCATCCACCCCTACCCTCCTCCCGCTGAAAGGTGTTGTCGGGATTCTCAAACTGTCCGAGTAGTATTCCCGTCTGCAGGCCGCTCATTTGTGATGCACGGTAACCTTGCGAGGGTTCTATATCTGGAGCAGTTTCCATATTGTCGGGGTCAAGCTCGGGACAACCCTTTGCGGACTGAGAGCAAGGGCCAACCCTCTTTGGGTCTTCCGGACTCTACACCTCCTTTTATTGCCCATTAGAGGGGTGCCAGCCGGCATTGCACATGCGGTCAACCACACAGTTCATGTCTCTCTCTTGCCGTTGCATCAATCACAGTGTCCCGAGAGCAGCTCCGGTTGGGCATGATTGGGTCGAGAGAGGGGGGGATATCGAAGGCAGACAGGGGTCCGTCACGCTTAAGGCGGGGATTTTTTTTTTTGTTTTGTTCAGGACACCCGACTGCCAACATTATCATCATCATCATCATCATCACCAACAGCATGTTTGATGACTGAAGCGGGCTGCCATATATGTATGTCTCGACATATATATGCAGATATCTAGTGTAACCATTTATTAGTTCTCCAAGAGAAGCCTCACACTGTCAAGAGGCGAGGTGCAGATCGAGATGAGCATGGCAAACAAAAAGCCCCGCAGTGGGATGGGAGCAAGGTTGGGAGGTTCCAGCCTTTCAGCAGGAGACGGCGGAAGAGGGGAATGGAAACTCATGTTGCTTTAGTGCTTTCGTCCCTCCTCCCGCTCTCAGTCAGGCTCTCAGCAGTCGACCGGCACAGCCGTGTGAAAGCGCGCGATATAAAAGCTCTAGCGCCGAAAGTAAACCGAGGTGAGTTACCGTTGCAATTGTCAGCTGCAGCCGTGTCGCCGGGGATGCCCCGCGAGAGCCTCAGATTATCAGATGTGGCGTTTGGGGCAATGGCCGTTTGGCCACAGGGCGAGAGACTGCCGAAGTGAGACAGTTCCATCGAACAGCTAGGGCAAGACATAAGACAGGGCAAAAAAGGGACAAAGACGGCAGGCGAATAGACAACTGGATTGCATCGAGGTGATGCTCCAGTGTCACCGGTCGCCGTGAAGTTGCCGCAACCAGCTGTGGGCACGAGTCAGCGGCGGCGCCCAGTCACGAGCCGCCGTGAAGCAGCATTGCCAAGCCCCAAGAGATTTTTTAGCGTGCCTTGTCGCTGAAATTCAGTTGCTGCTGAAGCAGAGAGAGCGATGAGGTAGAGAGGGAACATCAGGGTACTTGATTCTGCAGCAGACAGAGGGGAGAAAATAGGTACCGGTCACGTACCTCGGCTGACGTGCTGACTTCCTGCATCAACCCCTCCCACAGCCTAGCTAGCTCTGGCCTGCGAACTGGCGCTATCCCTTCCTTCCTGACTTGGGGTTCCCATATCCCTCCTTGTTTCCGCCTCTTCCGCCACCTTCTCTCCTCTTCCCTTTCAGCACACCCTTTAGGAAGCCACAGGTCATTACTTTTTCTGGAGTTGTTGGAGAGGACGTTGGACGCTGACGGAAAGAAGGAAGATTGAGGTTTGGAGAACTTTTTGTGAAGGAACAGAAGGAAAGGAAAGGAAAAACTGCCGGTTTTTTATTTTGATATTTTCTTCACAGGTGAGTCTTTTGTGTGGCGCACCGCCTTCTGCCCCCCGTTGCATCTCTCTATGATTTTCGACCGACACGTTTGCGACTGGACACTCGGCTCTCTTCATCGACAATGAGGGAAATAACCTCCGGCTCGGGTTGAGCAACCGTTGGAAGGCTTGGACATTACATGGAGCAGGTCTGGCTGGCGCAACTTTGTTGATGGAGCAAACCCTATATGGCTTGGGGAGGGAGGTGGAGGGGCACATCACATCGACGAGGCAGCAACAACGACAAAGCACACACATTTTGAGCAACAACCACGACGACAACTCCTCCCCACGCCTCTTTCCCGCCCTCAGTCTTGGCTCCCGGCTTCCGGCTTCCGACCTGATGGTTCGTCTGCTGCCAGCGCCAACGAACATCCCAAACTGGCGAGAATTGCGCGCAATAATTCACCCACCGAGTCCAGCCAGCCACATCCCCTCCCCAAAAAAAAAAAACCGTTTCATGGAGCAGTCGAGAGGTTAAAACGCCGCATGTGGGGATCGTCAACGGTTGTTTGTCTGGGAGTCTATAGGAGGGTTCTTCATCGTTTGTCATTCAATCACCGGCTGCCGAAATCTATACCTACTCGTCGAGTCGTCCTTGTCTGCAAACGTGTCGCCCAGCATGGCAGTTCTAGCAACACTTTTCGGACTCAACCAACCAACACCAAGCCAGACACCTCAAACTAACGGAATTCCACTCCCTAGCTCACCTATGTTCGGAAACATGTCTTCGGCTCACAAGCGCGCGTGCTACAAGTGTGGCGAGTTGGGTCACCAGGCCGATGGCTGCCCAGCTCCCGCCCGTCTCTGCTACAACTGTAATGTGCCTCCCTCCTCTGCGTGATTGGTTCTTGGCGGCTACTAACACCTCTCACAGGCAAGCAGCCCAGTAAGCATCTTGTACTCCCTCAGCCTTTTCTCGACCGGCAATTCTAACGCAGCATCCCAACAGACCACGAGTCGAACGAGTGCCCCCTGCCCCGCACCACCAAGTCCAAGCAGTGCTACCACTGCCAGGGTGTTGGCCACGTCCAGGCTGAGTGCCCTACCATGCGCCTGAACGGCGGCCCTGGCGGTCCTCACAACCGCTGCTACACCTGCGGACAGCCCAACCACATTGCCGTAAGTCGACGGAATGATTTTGTCTAGAGAGGGAGACAGCGGGACTGACGCGGATTTCAGCGCAACTGCCCTAGCGCTCAGGGCGGCATGGCCCCCGGCCCCATGCCCGGCCGTGGTGGCTTCGGTCCTGCCCGTGGCGGCTTCCACCCCGGCGGCGCCCGCCACGCCACCTGCTACAAGTGCGGTGGCCCCAACCACTACGCTCGCGACTGCCAGGCTCAGGCTATGAAGTGCTACGCCTGCGGCAAGCTCGGCCACATCTCGCGCGACTGCACCGCTCCCAACGGCGGTCCCCTCAACACTGCTGGCAAGACCTGCTACCAGTGCGGTGAGGCTGGCCACATTTCCCGGGACTGCCCCAAGCGCAACGGTGCTAACGGTGCCGACGCCCCCGAGGTTGACCTTGGAAACCCCCAGGTTGCACAGGCTCCTGCTCCCGGTGCCCCCCTTGCTTAAGCGGGCGGCTCCTCCCATGAGAGTGGGCTGAATGCTGGGGAAATTCGATCGAAGTTTCGATTTTTGACGACTGTTGCATGGCGTTTACGCTCCGATGATCTTTCCCCCCCGCGCATCGCATAGATTATGAACGACATGGGAAAGGTTACGACACGACTTTGGGTTTTGTTTTTTCTCTCTCCCTCCCGGCGTTCAACGGTTCTTCTGGCTCTATGACAAAACTTTTTGGGAAACCTACACAACATCAACAACGCTTTAGTTTCTGCTTTTAACCGGACCAATAACATATCGGCCACCAAGACGATACAGATGGGGAAGGGTGGAGGTTGAGGGAAAAGAGATCAAGAATGGACGAAAGTGCGATGTTTGTCGGCTTCTTTTCGCAAGCAGGAGAATACACGTTGCCAGCACCCTCAACCTTCAGTTCTTGCTGTCGTTATTGTTTGCGGCTTGCATTCTTTCTTGTCAACAGGGCTTTCTTTCGTCTTGATCATCTTTTTTTTTCTGCTTCTCGGGCAAAGTCCTTTTTTGGTTTTACTCAATCATACCCCCAACCTTCCGTCACCCTTTTTTTTTTTTAAACAGAAACACACCCTTTGGACAAAATCGGAAAATACACCAAAACTCAGAGATACCCCCTCTTTTTTTTACACAGAAAAAAAAAGATAAAACCACGTACGTGTGGTTTTTTTCTTTTTTGAAGTTGTTGATGGACCTGCGAGGCGCGAGCGATATGAACGGAAAAGAAACGCTTTTTTGGGCAAGACAAAAGAGGGGAAAAAAAGAGAGCGTGGGTTCACTTTGGCAACAAAAGGGAAACTCGCTTTCTTTCTTAGACCTACAGTAGGCCGGGCGACAGGGCGAAGACAGGAAGTGGCACCAAAGATACACAAAAAAAAGCAGGGAGGAGGGGCGAAAAAAAGGGGGGATTGGCGAAGAGGAAGAAGGCAGGCAAGGAGATGACAGGGGCGGGTTGGGGTGGTTGATAGGTAGTCTGTGTGTTCAATAAAGGACCAGTTGTGCGCGTTTTGTGTGTGGCAGTGTGTGTGTATTGTCGTGGGTGTGATGGTTAGAGTGGTGTGGAGAGAGGTAAGGGGCGATGGTCTGGGGAGAGTGTGTTGGCTGATGTTGTTCTAGGTCGGGGCCATGGCCGGAAGCACCATGCTCATCCCAACTGCCACCATCTCGAGAATCCAGCTCATCATCTCAACTACACCAAATTCTCAAATCCAGAACGTCCGCTATAGCGTCAACCTTCAGACACCAAGCTCAATAGCAATCAGGTGATGATTTTACGGGGCGTGTGGCTCAGTTGGTAGAGCGTTCGCTTAGCATACTCTGTTTCCTCTTGTATGCGAAAGGTCCTGGGTTCGATTCCCAGCTCGTCCACACCGATATCTTCTCATCTTCTTCTCTCACATCCTTCTTTTCGGGCGTGTGGCGCAATTGGTAGCGCGTTCGCTTTGCATGCGAAAGGTCTTGGGTTCGATTCCCAACTCGTCCAAACATTCTGGTGGGAGAGGGGAAGCATTTTCCTTTTGGGGATTGGCTGGGGATTGACTGGAGATTGACTGGGGTGTGATGGGAGTTGATTGCTTAGGAGGGTTGGGGGGGTTGTTGTCTCATTTTGGATGTTGGGTTGGTGGTTGATTGTGTTGATGGAGGGATAGGGAGGGGTGAGAGCTGGCTGGTATCGGGGAAGAGATGTAAGATGGGTATTTTTGGCTTGCTCACATGGCAGTTTGTGCATTGAGGAGTCCAAGTTCTCGTGTTGGAACTTGGGGGCAAACACGGCAGAGGACGGCATTTGCATGACCCTCGGAAAGCCCAGCGTCTGCTGTGCGCAGGGTCTTGAGGTGTGGCAGTTAAAGTTTGTCCCCGCACCCACCGTCCAATGCCATCCGCCGCGAAGAGGTGTCTCAGTTCCTTTGGGCTGGTGGTTGCCCGGTAAAACGGTTCAGGTTGTGTCACCGACGATCATCACGGTTGGGGAAGGGGGTTGGTTGGGAAAAGCAGTATAAACCCGACCTGGATCTCCGCACTCACACACACTTTTGACTTTCCTTTCCGGGCCTGTCATGTCTAACTGACAACGAAAACAATGAGACCCCTCGCCACCGCCCAACTGCTGATCTTGCTATCCCAGGCAACCCCCCTCGTCACCTCCCAAGACTCATCTTCCTCATGCTTAGATTACTCCACCCGCTCCCGCACCCGTCACCCCCCCTTCTCCCCCGGCCGGCACGCCCTCTCCTCCGCCCGCCCCTCCCCCTCGTGCCGGACCTTCAACCTCTCCTCCCTCGAGTCTCTCCTCGGCACCCTTCCCATCGCCGACCCCGACCTCCTCCGCCTCTGGCAAAACACCTACCCCAACACCCTCGACACAGCCATCAAATGGCACGGCCATTCCAACTCTCCCGATAGCGAAGAAGAACTGACCTTCATCATCACAGGCGACATCAACGCCATGTGGCTCCGCGACAGCGCCCGCCAGCTGCAGTCCTACCTCCCCTTGCTGACCCCCTCACCCTCATCTGACTCCCTGGCGAGCCTCTTCCGTGGAACGGTGAACACCCAGGCAAGAAATGTCCTCTCAGCTGGGTACTGCAACTCGTTCCGCCCGCCCCCCGAGTCAGGCGTCATTTCTGACGAGGAGGGCGGGGACAAAGACGTGGTGCGTCCGGAGTATGACAGGGCTGGGGTTTTTGAGTGCAAGTGGGAGGTCGACTCGCTCGCTTCGTTTTTGGAGTTGTCGAGGGATTATTACTTTTCCACGCACGACATCGAGTTTTTTGGCCGACAAGGAAATTGGACTGAGGCGGTGAGGAGGGTGGTGGAGGTGGGGAGGGGGATGCAGAGGGGGACGACGTATGGGGCTGATGGGAGGGTGCTGGGGAGTGGGTATAGCTTTGCGAGGATGACGACGCGGTCGACCGAGACGTTGGCGAATGATGGGGCGGGAAGCCCTGTTGCTTCGGGGACGGGGTTGGTCAGGAGTGCGTTTAGGCCTAGTGATGACGCGACGACGTATCAGTTTTTGGTGCCGGGGAATATGATGTTTTGTGTGGCTTTGGCGGGGGCGGCGGTGATTGCCGAGGATTTGGGGGAGCAAGAGCTGGCGGGGGAGATGAGGGCTTTTTCGAGGGAGGTGAGGGAGGGGATTGAGAAGTTTGGGGTTGTGGAGGTGGTGGGGGAGGATGGGGTGAGCAAAGAAAAGGTGTACGCGTATGAGGTGGATGGGTTTGGGGGGGTGGTGCTGGGGGATGATGCGAATCTGCCGAGCTTGCTGTCGGCGCCCGTGATGGGGTACGTGGCCGGTAGTGATCCGGTTTATCAGGCTACGAGGAGACGGATCCTCAGCAGGAGAAATCCGTATTATGCTGATGGGGAGGTGGTCAAGGGGGTTGGGTCACCGCACACGGGCCCGGGCAAGGTTTGGCCTATGAGTTTGGTGATGCAGATTATGACGAGCGAGGATGATGAGGAAATTAGGGGCGCGTTGAAACAAATTTTAGGGAGTACGGATGGGTTGGGGCTGATCCATGAAAGCATTGACGGATGGGATAGCACAAAGTGGACGAGGGAGTGGTTCAGCTGGGCCAATGGGTTGTTTGGGGCGATGATCGTGGATTTGGCGAAAAGGAAAGAGGGTTTGTTGAGAGAGAGCTTCCAGTGAGTTGACAGAAGGAATTTGTTTGAAGAGAACAGATAAGGCAAGGCATTCAAGCTGATGAAAGTAAAAAACGACGCCTGCAACATGGCCCAGAGAAACTACAGCTACCATCCCATGAGCATGAGGCAGAGCAGGGGATCACATACATAAAGGGCAAAAGCAAGATGAGCAAATAACGTCAGATATATATAATCTATGATCCCAGCCTTCCTGTATTTGTCTACGTCTAGTGTGTTGACTGACTGGCTCGAAAACCCTTCCAGAAATTCCCTGTACAAGTTCCCTGAGTTGTTTCCCCCATGCCAGATCCATGTAATGTGAACCCTCAATGAATGCCAAAGAAAAAGAAGAAGAAAAGAAAAAGACAGAACGTTGCAAAACAACAAAACAGTTTGACAACCGAAAAAACCAAAATAAAGTATGTCCGTCGAAGAAGAGAAAAAGCCAGAGAATGGATGAACACAAGTGGTATCAAAACGCGTGTTTGCTTTGTTTCCGCCTCCAAAAGTTTCCCGAAAAATGTTTCCCAACTCCCAACACAAAAGCAGAATCCATCTTCAAATCATTGCACCTGCTGCTGCTCAACCGCCTTGGCAAAGGGATCGGCACTCAGCTCAAAATTGGGCGTCCTCCCCTCGCTAATCGCCTTGAGCGCGACATCATCCAAGGGCAGCTTCCTCCCCTTGCCATCCTTCCTCGTCCCCAGCTTGGCCATCTCCCTCCTGATTCCGTGGTTCACCGCGTCCAGCACCGTGTCCACCAGCTTTCTGGGCTTGTGCTTCGGCTCGGTGCCGGCCTGGTACACCCCCGTCTTGACCAAGATGCTGTACCACTCATTCTTGCTCTTCTCGTTCATGGCGTTCGTCCCCTTGATGTCGCTCTCGGGGGTGTCGCCGACAAAGTAGACCGTCTCGGGCGGCTCACTCTCGGCCAGCCCGTGCTGAGTGGCCCTCCACTGCTGGAGCAGTCGGGTCGCAAACTCAAATGTGCTCACCTGCGGCTTGCCGAACGCGTGCGTCTTGAGCTTCCTGCCGCCGGACACGTCCTCAAACACTGTCTCGACAATCTTCCTCAGGGCGCCCATGCCCAGCCGGACGTGCTCGTGCGCCGCCGACCAGAGAACGTCATTATGGCTGAAGTAGATCGGGGGACCCTCGTCAAAGTTCTCGGAGCGGGTTTCCAATCTGCCGCCCTTGGACTGGGCAATGTCGAGCATGATCTGCAGGTCCGAGGCCCAGTCCCGGCTGTCGGCAAAGACAAAGACGGCCTCGACGACGATGTCGCTCATCTTCCCCCCTCTTGCGAGGAGATCACGAGAGTTCTTGATCTCAGACTCGGTCAAGGCGCGGAAGGGGGCAGTGGCGGCGTTGGCCTTGATGATGTCGCCTGGAGTGATGACATCCCGGAAGCCGTAGGACTCGGCAACCTCGCGGCACTTTTCTCCCTCCCCGCCGACGACGAGGACGGTGCCGTACTTGTTGGCAAACTCCCTCATGGGAGTGTGGCCGCAGATGAACTGGCCGGGAGAAACATCAATCTCGAGCTGGCGGGACAGATCCCGGCAGCGCTCGGTCTCGAACTTGCCGCCGCCGTTGGTGAGGAAGATGTAGGGGACCTTGATGCCGAAGGGGTTCTCCCCGTTGAGGACCTTCATCGCTTCGATGGCCTCGGGGATGGGCTTCCCGCCGCGGACAAGAACGCCGTCGATGTCAAAGGCAAAGGCGAAGTTGTCGGCGACATCTGGGTCGAGGCCAGCTGGTGTGACGGGAGCAGTCAGGGGAGAGTGGAGTGGTGAAGCGGCTTCGCTGGTGCTGGAGTCGCTCTCGACTGAGGGAGAGTAAGGAGAGGAGTCGGAGTCATCCTCTTCTCCCGACGAGCTGGAAAAGGGGGAAAGAGTGTTGTCGTCGTCGGTGTCTGGCTCCTCGACTCCGAGCTCGCTGAGCTTGGTGCGGGCCACCTCAAAGGCCGAGGCGAAGCTGCTGCTGGAGAGCTGGCGAGGGCACATGGACGGCCTCTGGGGGACCGGGGTGGTCAGGGTGTTGTTGTTGGTGGTCGACATGGTGGAATAAAGGAATGACTACCAGTCGTGGATTGAGTAGTGGTAGTAAGGATCGAACAGGTGAACTATGAGTACACCTGGTGGTTGAGACATTCAAGCGGCTGGCTGTAAGTGGGAGACTAAAAAGCTAGAGGAAGCAAGAGGGAGCCGGTGTCCATATATATATTCGAGAAGCCATCGATGGGAGGCGGTCTCTGGACTGTCCAAGAAGGCGTGGCTGTCTTTGAGGTGGAACTCAGCCCAGCAATCACAAAGCGTTGGGACGGCGTCAAAACAGGGTCTCAGGGTCCATGTGGGTAACGGTGGATATACAGAGGCGTGGTGTGGGTGTGTGTGGCAGCAACAAAGTTCTCTGGTGTGCCTGGAGAACCAGTTTTTCCGCCGGGTCCCCGTTTCGCCTCCTCCATTGGGAGCCTTCAACGTTAGCTTGTCCTACGCAGCAATGCGGTGAGATGCCCATCCCCATGTTTTCTGGTGGCCTCATCCCCGCCGGCCCCTCTCTCCCTCCAACAACCCCTCGCACCAAACAACAACACAGCTTGCAGATGTAAGGGTCCTGAGGGTCCAGCACCCTTGTCAGTCAAAACGCAGGGCTTATCGGATCGGTATCACCAAGTCAGCTTAGATAATGACTCCTGACTTGGCTGAACTCGGTTTGAACCGGTACATGGCACAACTGGGACCAAGAGAAAAACCGGGTCCGACAAAAAGCTTTGATGCCATGGAGGGAAGATCAAGGCTTTGCGGGACGAATCGGGGCTTGGAACGTGGTTGCTACTGTAGGTAAGAATGTGCGGTTGCTCGACGGGAGATGGGGCCCTATGACGGCCACCGGAAGGGGACCTTCCCGGGATTGGGAAGTGGTCGGGCGCCCGCGGCGAGGCCGCTGTGTGTGATACGGAAAGATGGGAGGGCGAGCGGAAGTCGGCAGAGGTCTGACTGCCAAGTCGCCGCCCGGCTGTAGTGCCGATCACCATGACGTCAAGGCGGATCCCCCTGAGAATGCCGGAGTGGACCCCCGGAACTGATAGGGTCCTTCGGCCAGGGCAAAAACGTCCGATAATGAAACAACACGCCGGCCAACAGCACGACAGGAAGCAGGGCAGCCGCGGTGATCCTCCGGCCGTGCTCTGCGTGCCTGCATCTTTTATCACGAGCGAAGCTCCTTGATTGGGTATTCTTCCCAAATCACTGTTGAGCCCCGCTGCCGAGCCGGTGAACAACCGTGACAGAGTGACAGTGTGCTGAGCACTGTGAGTTCTTTTGGATGCCGTGGCTGCCCAGCATGTGAAAACATTGGGGAAGAAGCTATCTGTCGATCGATGTAGGCCGGGCTGGATGAGGCGAGATCAGTAGGAAAACTACCTGGAACCGGTGATGAAGGTTGTGTTGAACCAAGGCAACTGCAGTGAAGATAATGCAGTCACGCAGTTTGACCTCAACACCACTCCTTCCGCTCTCATCATCATGAGTTCACTCCGGCAATACGTCTCCCTTCCGCGACTGGTTGCCGCGGCCTCTATCCGAACGGTGGTGTAGTTTTCTAGCCTGTTTCTGAACTTGATCGAGGGATCTTAGCTGCAGATTTGGTCGATTCCAACGCCATGGCACCATGGGTCCTAAGGGAGCCGCGAGTCAACTCAGGCCATATCCGCCGTTGGGCCTCCAGTCCCTCACTTCCCTCTCTCTTGGGTAGGAAGATATGTGACTGGTGGGTCTCTCTGTCGAGAAAGCGGCTCCACCGACGGGTGTCGTCCAGCTGGTGAGAGCTGATATCAGATGGCCATCACATCGCTCCCTGATGCCAAATGGAACCTGTGAATCCTCCACGTGTTGTAACTTCCACCCTCAGGATTCGCGCACCGTAAATTCGATATCGAACGCATAAAGACGCTGTGGACTCCGTGGAACCCCGATCAACCACCGTCCGTCCCCGTACCCGTATTTACGGAGCCTCTCCGCCAAAGGAAAATCCTCCCCGTGGGGAACTCCCAACCCAACCCATCTGCTCAACCGCTTGTTGCCGCTTCTCCCGATCTCTCGATGCCTGTTCCACACTCAACTCCCCAAACCCAGGCACCTCGGCCCTCTCCACCCTGAGCCACCCCCTCCGTCCGGCCGTCACTGCGACTTGGGCGGAGACGGCCTTTGGCAGGCCTCCAACGGGGTTGAAGCCGCCTCCGATGAGCACGGTGCCCCACCACTGCCGTCCCCGGCTCCGGTGGGCTCCGTAGAGCATGTACTCCTCCATGGTGGTGAGACAGGCCGAGACAAATCGAGCAGGTGGCTGCTGTTCCCAGTTTCCCTTCTTCGGCTGCAGGATGTGAATGTGTTCCAAGTCGCTTCTCTCTACCCTCGCCCGCTTTGTCGCTGTTTTTTCGTTGTCTTGCAATGATGATACCGACCCAGCAAGCGGAGCAGCCAACACCCTCAAGGGATCGAATTTTCCTTCCAAGTCAACCACCACCACCGCCTTGTCCCACGGGCTCGCGATGAGCGTCGCAATCAGCACGTAAACCAGCTCGTAATACCGCCCGGAAACCGCCAGTGGTGCTGACCCAGTCGCTCGAAAGTTGCGTTGCACAAGGTCATTGAGAGCCTCAATCGGAAATGTCTTGGGCCCATATTGTGCATCCTCCTCCTTCTTGACACACACAGCGTCGTTGTGGCCGATGATGGCGTCGTTGTGGCCGCCGGTGCAGGCAGCGGCTCGAAAGCCCGTGCGAAAAGCGGCAAGAACCTGAAATGAAATCCATCCCATCAATTAGCCTCCACCACCACCACCCCCCATCATCATCACCACCATCCATCAAACACAAAACACAAACCACAAACCAAACTCACCTCATCCAACGCCATCTCCTCAATCTCGCCCAACAACCTCCTCCCCGCCGCCTCAGTCGCATTCATTTTGCTCTTGTTACCCTACTGTCTCCCCAATTTTGCATGCTCCAAAGGGTCAGGCAGACAAGAGTCCCAAAAGAAAAAAAAAGGAAAAAAATGGCCCCGCACGTCCAAACCTTCCCCTCCTCCCAGCTCCCCTCCCACATCCACCACCTCCCCAACAGCTCTCACCGCGCCCGCAAGACCCCCAGCGGGAAACCGACCGACCTCTCCCGCGACTGCGAACTCTTCTCGTTTGTGCAGTACGACTGCCAGATCGCCCGCCCCAACGAGGCCAACTGCCCCGTCGTGTGCACGCCCGTCCAGCGCTTTTTCAGGGTGTAAGTTTTTCTTTCTTTTCTTTTGAGAATGGAGGGGAGACAGTTGCAGTTTGTAGTTGACTTTTTGCCTTGTCTTGTTGCCCACGTGTGGTGTAGATGCCCGATGAAGAACGGTGGCACTTTTACAGCCGAGACGACAAGTTGGGAGTGTCTGAATGCTCTGAGCAAGGGGGCGGGCGGCGATGCCGCCGCTGGAGGGACGCAATTGGAGGTGGGTGCACAAACAGCAAAGAGATAGCCGAGGTGGTAGAGATTTGATGCAAAAGATCAAGTATGGCTCCTCTACGCAATGGACGTGAATGCCCCACGATCACGCAGCACATGCCGGCAAACATATCACCGCCACATCCCAGCCTGTCACGAACCTGTCCGGCGCTCCTCTCTCATCACCGCGGGGTTGATCCCAGTCCATACACCAAGCTTAGCACCAGGAGCTCTGGAAGCTCCTCCATCGCCAAAGCAACCCAAGTAAGCTCTCGTCTTCCCACCCACTTCGCCCAGCAGCCAAAGCAAAACATAAATTTCCAACCCCATAAAACCGAACTTGTGTCGTCCATTTGATCCCCTGTCTGTCTATAACGGATATGATACACTCGCCCATCCATCTTCGGGTCATGCCCGCCAGCCGCACCATAAGCACAGCACAGCACAGCAGCAATATGGCCCCCATCCCAAACCCTCTCAATTCACCACCATGTAGTCATATCCCTTAGTTGCCCTGTCTAGCAGCGCGAGCCTCCTCCAGCTTGCGGTAGTGCGCATCACGAGCGTTGACCCGAGGCATGTGGTAGCCGTACCTATATTCCAATCCCCAACATTAGCAAGCCCATTCCCAATTCCCCCCTTCAACAGCTCGAGAAAACAAAAACCTACCAAAAGGCATTGCCAAACACAAACCCGAGACCTGTTTTCCCCAAAACCCAGCCCGTCAGCCAAATCCAGGTCAAAAAAGAAAAGGGAGAAAAAAGAGAACATACCAAGCCCAATGCTCAAATCAAGGATCAAACCCCGGCGGAGCATCTGTATCAATTTCCCCCCCCTCCGGTTAGCCTGAATTCCCTTCTCTTCTTCTCCCCTCCCCAGCTTCAGTTTGTGTCCTCCCCGGGACCCCCTCCAAATAAACCCTCAAGAAAAACGCACCCCAGTGATAGGCTTAAAAGCCGGAGCGACAGCAGCAGAGGCCATTGTTATTGTTGTTGTTGTTTTTTCGCCGATCGTTGAAATACGCCGTTTTCGGGTTTGTTTTTCTCTCGCTTGGAGAGTTTGGTTGTGGTTGTGTTGTTGTTGTTGTTGTTGCCCGCAGAGGCAGGTAAGCTTCGTTTCGGTCGGTTTCGGTGGTTGATGATGATTGATGACCTGATTTTCCCGTTTTCCTCCTCTCCTCTGCCCGCCCGAACCCGCTCGCGCTCGGCAAAAACACAAGACTTGGCAGAGGGTTGGACACGTGATCTAGTGAGGAGGGGAAGGGGGGGAAAGGGTTAAGTAAGCGTGTTGTCATTTTTTGGTGGTGGAGCGGGCGGGCAGGTGTGGGGCAAGATAGGTGGTCATAGCTTTGGGAGCTGGGAGCTTGGGGCGGACTGCCCTGGTGGGGGGATGAAGAGGACGTGAGAAAGAGATGGCATGGACTCGTGGATGGATGGATGCTTTTGTTGATGGGGGGAGTCAAAAGGCATTTTTGGCTCGGTTTTGAGATTGGAGGAGATATACACTAACTAAGTATTCATAATGTATTGTTCTTATAAACCCAGGCCATACCATCACCATCTTGATCAGACACCAGAACTATGATGCCCTTTGCACGACCTAGAGTCTTGCCTTCCAAGTCTGTTCCAGCTTTTAAATACAAAAAAGGTGAAACGGTCTAAAAACAGTCCCTTTCCCCCTTCAATTCCTAATCCTCTCCATCACCCTTTCCGCACCCAGCCACAACCGCAACCCCATCCCAGGCTCCCCCATCGCCATCAGCCTCCTATACCCCCACTCTCTCCACAACCCTCCCAAGATACCTCACCCCATCCACGTGCCTCTCCTCCCAGTGGTTGTTAGTTGGCGGCTCAGTCGGGGGAGAAAAGAAGAGCTGGCGGATTGTGAGAGGCATTCTGAGTGGGACTTGATTGGTGGGTCGTCTTGAAGTTGAGATGAAGAGAGTTGTGAGACGGTGAATTATGGCGGTTGAATGGCGGGTTCCAATAGGATAGCCGGTTTGTGCGGCCCCGAGGGCATGTTGAAGAGTGTATAAGTGAGGGTTCACCGCTCACTTATACTCTTGGTATGTTGTGATCAGGTGGCGTCGCAAGGTCGAGGTGAGAAAGCTGCCGACTCCATGATATCGGCAATAGAATTGACAATACCGAAGCACAAGAGTCAGCTCTGATAATGGATGGCTGACCGACCCGGGACATGCCGGGATGCAGTACGGGTCAGCCTGCAAATGTGGACTATACAGATATAGCAACGCACCCACCTCCAAAGACAGAACGACCACAGTGTCTGTCACGTATCCCAGAGTCATAAGTGCTTTGTCCAGGTGGCTTTTGGCGGACTGCCTTGTCATATCAGCGAGGCTGTAACCGCAGCGAAATATCTCCGTGAAAACCAGCAACTGCCCGTGAAGACTTTGGGACCCCGATCATTCGGACAATGTTGTGAGATGTACAGGACAGGGCGCTTTGCCAACTAGATAGAGTTGTAGTTGGAAGTTGTCAAATGCTGACCCAGCTTGGATTCAGGCTCGGAAGTGCAACCGGAGTCACACCAAGGCCATGACGATAACACAAGGAGAGAACGACGATCCAGCCTTACTACGTGGCTCGTGGCGCTGGGAGAGATGTCTCACTCCAAAGTAGCACATCTTCAAACTGTCTCGGTTCCTTCAGCGCATTTCCCCTGAAATAGGTAGCCACGCTATGCGTCAAAAAGGGGATGCTACTACACGGACGAGGGCCTTGAAGAATGTTGATAGATCTTTGAAGAAAACACAGAGATAGGCCGAGGAGATGCTCCAAAAAGCTGTTGCCATGTGAAAGAATAATATGCTGCCGTTGGCACCGCCAACTGGCTGGTACATTAGTCTTTCAGGCATGCATTGCGGAAGCCTGCCAGGATTCACCACAAGTTCTTCTGAAGGATCATCCGGCGATGTGATGACCAACTCTGACCGTCCGTCAGACGGATGAAAGATTATGCTCCCAACAACCAACCCACAAACATCTCCTCGGTTCAACAGCCACTTCCAGCAAAGGCTCCAACCCGAACCTCCCCCTTTCCATCCCAAGCCATACATCTTACTGGAGACGTTCATCGGGGAATCTCATCGCAACCGGCTCGTACTCTGCCATTCCGGCAGAGACCAACGATCAGAAGATCTCAGGGGCATAGCCAGCAGCACCAGCACCAGCACCAGCAGCAGCACAAAGAAACAGAAGCGGGGTACAAAGTGTGTTCAGGTCCCTGTACATAGTACAAAGTTTCCCATATTTGTATCACCCGAACAGACCCAACCACCAGGGCCGGCGCATTGAAGTGCAATTTCCCTCTCTTGTAGCAGCACCGTGGCGCAGGCATGATGAGACCGCGGTAGCGACCCATACATATATCCATACACCCATGACGACATGCCGCGATTGTGAGGGTTTTTATACGAAGTAAGAAGTGTCCAATTCATATCCGTAAAATCTTGTGAATGCCTTCCCGAGGCGGCGGCTCGTCCAAGACAATCGGCTCTTTTCCAAAACGGCTCATGGTGAAATCACGTTTAAAGTGGCGGGAACGAAGATCGATGGTACTGGCAATCTGATGTTCCTGGTTTTCCATTCTGGAGTCCTATCGGGACCTGCAGGTTCGGCTAGGGCATGGAAGAGATCGGCATGCCGAGGGACTGGGGTGGCGCATGTAAGAGAGAAGAGAGTTTCTCAGCGCCCAGTGCCATGTCTCTGCTTGTGACGAGGGACCGGAGTTGCTGTTTGGTGGACAAATCAGACGCCGTCGTAGTCTTCCAAGACACCCGGCCGGCAGATAATCCACAGAGTTTCTGAAACAGACGGATGAGCGTTTTTCTGCGGCGCGCATTGCTTGTTTCTCACTGCCCCTCACGGCGTGGTCAGGGGTCACTCCCTACAGCTGGATAATCGACGTTCAAAAGCTGACGAGTATGAGGAAAAAAATCTGGGGGACCGGACAAAATAAAATAAAAAGACGAGAACAGCTCACTCTGTGCTTCAAACAGTGGGGCGCATCATGATTTCTGAGGGAAAAAATGCCCAGGCCGGGTTGTGAGGTTCTGAAACAGCTACTGCGGGACTGGCGATTGTGGTTATTTAGCGCTGGCCGAACCGAGCAGGTGTGCTTGGGGCTGCCATGGCACCAACGTCAACTGCCAACTGTTATGCCAGTGATGGTGGAAGTGTAGAGATCCAGACAATACCTATCTGTATCTGTAAAAAATTGAATTAAATTAAATAAAAATTAAAACTTAAATTTCTTTTAATTTTCCTTTTTTTTTTTCTAAAAAAAAAGGCGACCTGTGGAATATAGTGTAGGGTATTTTTGGTGGGCGGCTGTCAACTGGGCCAACGAACGGGCGTGAGGTGACAGAATTTCTGGAACTCGATTAAGGTAGCTGATCCTTGTTCAAGCGTCAAATTAAGACACGGTCTTGATTCGTCGAACCAAGCTCCAGCGGTGGCTGGTGAGGGAAGGCAGGCCAACCCTTGTGAGGATCACAGCACCTGCACCAGAAACTTGGGAATTGATTTGATGAGATGGCATCTGCGAATACTGGTGACCCCCTCTGTTTGGCATTGACGGACACCCAACTTCAGATGACCTCACCTTTCAGCATGAGAACACTTGGTTTGCAAATGTGGCTGTCATGCCGAGCTTGATCAAGAACTAACGGATCTTTCAGCGGCGGGATCAGCCGTCATGCCGACAGGACTGTCAGCAATGTTGCTGTTGTTCCGCAGGCTGCATCGCTATATCGGGACCGATACGCGTGCAGCCGGCAGTCAAGATCGGGGCGCAGGTTCTACGTCGGGCGGGTGTTGATGCAGGGGAACTGTGTGCGCCTCAAACAGCAACAAGAAAGCGATGTTTGGATATTTTATTATCTTTGGCTAGCTGTGGAAGAGAAAAGCGCAAGAAGTTGATGATGGCTGCCTTCCGGCTGTGGCTGATGCTTGGCAGGGGTTGCGGCGCTCTTGAGCAGAGATCCCAGACACACGGCCGTCTTCTTGACCCCAGATCCCGGGGCGCAACCGGGGGTACGTACCGCCGAACAGGAAAGGTCCCAAAACCACCCAATCAGTCTGGGGATGGAACAATTCCAGTGATTCCTTCCTGCAGGGGGGGGAGAACTTAACTCGCAAAGGTCCCTCGGAGCCCACACCAGCTGACCTCCGCCCTTCTCTCTTTCCGCATCTCCTCACGGAGTCGACTGATCTTCACCTTCACCTACACTCATTGATATACCAGACACACCCAATTCGATTCTCACTCGGCCCGGCGATCACTCCTTCAGCGCTGGTTTTTTCTTTTTTTTTTCTTCGTTTCCGCTTCCTTGCTCACCTCACTCGACACCACATCAAATCGGGAAGGGAAGGAATCAGCCTCACACTTCTGGACTTTAGCAGGCTCACCCAGACCGAGACGCACAGCTCTGCATTCCTCGGACACCCCCGATAGCTTATGATTGAGGCGCCACCTCCTCATCTGCCACTTCTCGACGACACCATCGACCTCTCCCATCCAGTTCCTCATCACGGACACAGCAACATCCCACCACCATGTTGACCCTCCGGTCTTTGGCCCTGCTCTCGGCAGCCAGCGGCCTCGCCCTCGCTCTGGACATTGGCAGCCTGGACCCTTGTGCTGTAAGTCGACAACAGGCAGTATGAGAGGGCCATGACTGACAGTATGATAGCACAACTGTCTCTTGACAGCCCCAACTTATGACTGCCCAGCATCCCAATATGCCTGCTTATGCCCCAAGGTTGACTGGGGAATTGCTATCAAAAACTGCGTGCGGGATTCAGGAGCATGCGCTGCCGACTATGAACCCGCGCTTATGGCAGCGCTCAGTGCCGGCTGCTCAGCTGTCGGTGCGCCTTTCCCTGCCGGAGACATTCCTGCCGACCCTCCTGCCGAGACTCCAGCTCCCGAGCCCACGCCAGCCGAGCCAACGACCGATGTGACTGCTGCTGCCGAGCCCACCTCCACAGAAACCCCTACAGAAAATCCGGATGGAGAGGCGACATCGACTGCTGTAGGTTCGTTGACTTCCGAGATTAGAATTCTGTACTGACAATGCCACCCAGGTTGAATCCAGCCCAACCGCCGAATCCACAGCCGAGGTCACCAGCACTCCTACCGAAGCCCCCAGCAAGTCATCTTCTGCAGACGAAGCGGAAGAGACTAGCGAAGCCCCCGAGGACGAAGGTGCGCCTGCCGGTCTCCCCGAAGCCGCCAAGATTGGCATTGGTGTCGGTGTCGGCGCCGCTGTTCTCGCCCTCATCGGAGTGGGAGTTTGCATCTTCCTCCGCAACCGCCACGTTGACAAAAAGTCAAACGACTCCGCCGGAGCTGACCGATACAAGATTTCGCCTCCGATGCCGAGCCGGGAGCAGAACCCTTACAACCACGGCAACAACAGCTCCGACTACGACATTGGCGCCAACGAGCTGGAGATTAAGAGCTATCGGTATGATGACATGACGGAGGGGAAGCAGCCCAAGCCAATGGAACCAAGACAAATGGTGTAAATATTGTCCAAAAAATTGGTTCGGCTGGGTTGATTCCTGCGTGGGTTTTTTTATAAGAAAAAAAAGCGGGAGCGTGGGAACAAGAAAATATGTCATCGATATCGTCAGCCGGACTGCACAGAACATACAATTGACATGGAACGGGATCTTTTTTTTTTGGTCAGGAGGCCTTACCTGACTGAGCAAACCAATGAAAGGGGGGAGAGGAAAAATCAAGGTTTTTATGGGAGGGCGAAAGATTTATCGTCAGCGCAGCGCTCACAGTGAAAAAAGAGAAAATTACATCAAAAAAGTACCTTGGGCTTGCGTTGTTCCGGCTGATGGACGTTGGTGTAACTGATGTGGATGAAACTCCCAAAGGAGAGCATTGTTTAAAGGGGTGGAAGTCCTGAGTCAGGGGAACAATGCACAGAGAAGACCGGGTGGTGGTTGGTTTGGTCTCAAGGCTGTCTTTTGACTCCCTTTTTTGTTCTTGTTATTTATTTTATGATTACCACGGCCGGGCTTTTCTTTCCCTTTGCTGCTTTGTACATAGTTACCAGAGATTTTTGAAGTGAAATAAACCTGTTATTTTTGAGGTCAGCCACGAGTGTCTTTCGCAAACTTCTGTAGCTGCTTTGATGAAAGATTACATCCATAGCTGACATACACCGAATTGCCTGACCCATGCCGAGAGATGGTCTCTCATGAGAAGTTTGGCTTTGACGGACTGAAAAAAAAAATACACGTTTGGTTTCATATTGTACATGTTACATAGCTACTCCTCCTCTCCCTCCCTCTCTCTCTCTCCCCCTCTCTCTCTCTCTCTCCCCTTCTCCTTCTCCTTGGCATTTACCAAGAGTAATGCGCCCTCTGGGCGGTAATCGGCCTGTCAGGCAGGTGAACCCAAGGCCCTTGCTTTTTCCTCCTGTGCTCCCTTTCCTGGTGCTCCCGCACGAGCGTCTTGTGTTCCTTGAGAACGACACTGAGACCTATTTCCATGTTAGAACCATCCATTCGCAGCACCAACAAGGCAGGGCAAACTCACTAGTAGAAGGCGACTCCTTCAAAAACATCCTCCCCCTGGCCCGATAATCCGGGTTCTTGGCCCTCACGGGGCCCTTGTTGACCCACGCCTCGGCAACATACATCTTTGACCGATCCCCCACCGTCATCCACTTGCCGTCCTTTCTCTGAATCTCCATCTTGCCCTCCTGTCCCTGTCCCAGACCCATCCCCCTCTCGGCAATGGCCAAATCGCGCGCCATCTTGAGCTGGGTGGTCACCTCGGCAGCCATCTTCTTCTTGGAAAATTTCATCTGCACCAGCGCATCCTCCACGTTCTTCCCCTGGATCTGCCTGGCCAGGTGGACAAGCTTCTTGACAGAGGTGGGCAGCCAAGGGGACTTGGAATGGAGGCTGCGCTCCGTCCTCGCGATGCGGGCGAGCCGCGGCTCGAGGCTGTAGGCGTCGGTGCCGTTTTTCACCTGGCGGATGGCGATCTTGCGTTCCCAGCGGACGCGGGCTTGCGGGTCCGGGTCGACGCTGCGGGAGAGGGCTTCTTTTACCAGGGAGCCGCCTAGGCGGGTGAAGGTCTTTGGCTGGGCGGCTTTTTGGCTGGCGGTGAGGGGCCCGCTGGTGGCGGAGGATTTCTGGTCGCCTGAGAGGACGGCGGCTTCCTTTTCGGTGACGGCTTGCTGTTGGGGGGCGACTTCGTCTTCGAAGATGGCGGGGGCTTCGGAGCGGGATTGGAGTTTGGAGATGAGGGACTTGCGGGCTTCGGCGGTGCCGGTGGTGATGGCGTCTTTGAGGTTGGTGGGGGAAGAGGGTTCCTTTTTGGACCAGAACCAGGGGCGGGAGGGGGATGTTGAGAGGGAGCGGGAGGGCTGTTGGAGGGCGAGGGTGGTGGTCGTGGGGGAGGTGGCTGTTGGTTTGTTAGTCAACCAGAGGAGGAACGGGACGGGGGAAGGGAGGACGGACCTCCCCGGACGAGCCGCCGCGTTGGCATGCTGAGGCTCATGGCGGCGATGGGGTGGACATGGACTGGCGGCCGTCGTCGTCGTCGTCGCTGCAAGGTGGGACGTTGAATTGGAGGTTCAAAAAATCTCGGTCGGCAAATTCCGGGGGAGGTGGGGCTGGTCCTGATTGGCTCACACCATCAACAACTTCCCCCAACTTTGGTCCGATTCTCCTTCCATGTCTTCTGCAAGGAACCACAATTATTTGCTCCAACTTCTCATCCCAGCTTTGATTGGTGCTTTTCTTGATGGTGATGTTATTGTTGTTGTCTGGTTTTGAGGCTTCAAGTGAGCCGGGCTGCCACAGGCTGCATAGTCGCTCAACAGGAGACGTGAAGTTCTCACACCAACACCAAGGAAATTGTTTGGTGGAACAGCTAGGTAAAGAGGGAGTTGGCAAGTGCAGTCCCCCAGGGCGGGCTCAAAGTGAGGGATATCTCTCTTCTGAAGCCCACAAATATGGCTTCCATCTGATCCTTTAGCTCACCGGACAATAACGAGGAGCTGAGGTTGATCGGTCCATAAGTCATCTGCCAGGCTGACCAGCAACAGCGAGAACACACGACGGGTCATAAGTGATACAGGTCAGACCAGACCTCATGAAATTGCATGATGGCATGAACGGCGGAATTTCTGTGCTCTCCTGTGTATTGCGAGCATGGGCAACCACTGGGTTTCTTCCTCTGCTGTCCTCGGCCTGCTCCAGCGAGTCTGGTGGGCACTCTGCCCGCAACCTCTGCGCAGTGGTTGCCAAAGCAAGTCTGTGTTGAAGGCGAGAGCCTCGTCGTCCTGTTTTTAATCCGCAACTAGGGTACCAATTTTGGCACCACAGTTTCCATCGAACAGTATCGACCACACTATCGACTGGCCATTAGTTGATGGCATACCCTCCTCTCCCCTAGCCATACCAACTCGACGACCCAATACGATCACCATGATTATGGCCACGCTGCCCCGGCAGCTTCTCTTCCTGCTTCTCGTCACCTCGGTCAAAATTTCAATCTCGGCGGACTGCTACTACATGAACCGGGAGAAAACGACTGAACTTACGCGATGCAGCAACGATGCAAATCCCAAGATCGAGAGCACCCTGTGCTGTATGCCAGGGGATAGCTGCATGGTCAACTCGCTCTGCCTACGTGAGAAAAAGGACGGGGTTAAGCACTACTACCGTGGCGGCTGCACCATCAAAGACTGGAAGGGAAAGAGTCTCTATGACTGCCCACCCATACTTTGCAAACCCGCTAGGTTAGCTGGAATGTACCCCTGCAATACTTCGAATCCGGACACAGGCTTTGTCTGTCAAGAAGCTTTTCCCGACGGTCCTCCTGACCATTGCGACAGCTCCGTAACCTTTGATGGTGAGTTGTCGAGCCCGAGTATCATGTCCTGCTGTGCTAACCCTGACATTTGTAGGTGGCTTAGAGAACTTCCTTGGCACCGCCAGCCCACTATCATCCCCGAGCACGTCAGTCAAAGATTCGACGTCCGCTTCGAAGCCCTCTGAGACTGAAGGCAAAGGTGATCCGGTAAAGACATCCCAGGACACGGCCGACATGTCCCTGGCTCATACAGCTACCCGACCGGCGCCGGGCATTTCTGATGTCCCTGTCACCACAACCGTAACTGAGCCGACCGGAACGTCTAATATCTCGGTTTCGACAGCTTCAGGAGAGTCGACGGCTTCAGTAGAGTCAACTGCTGCACCACCCCCATCCTCATCGGAAAAGCCCCAGCAGGACAACAGCGCCGTACCCGTCGGCGTTGGCATAGGAGTCGGTCTCGCAGTTACCATCGCGGGAGGATTTCTCGTTTTCTTTTACATCCGCAAGCGACAGCGGGAAGCGCCCATCCGGGCCGAAACCCCTCCTCCGCTGGACCCCAGCATCCAAAAGCCAGACAACAACTACTACCCGTTTGCTCCTTACCCTTCAGCAACTCAGCAGGGTTCCCTGTCAAGCCGAAATGGCGACTACTTCCGCCAGCCAAAAATACCATATGTGATGGAAACTGCGGCTGCCCCTCAGCAGGACAATGTATACCCGGGTCAGCCTCGATACCAGCCACCCAAACGGACGTTCAGCCACGAGCTGCCGTGACGCGGCGGAAGAGCGATGGGATTTTCATGCGATATGACATGACGGGGGTCTTTGTGGTTTCATCAGGATTGTTTGGTGTAACAGGAACACGGCGTTCTGGACTTTTCTCTGATGATGGCTCGCGGTTATGCCGGAGTTAATCACATCCCAAGTAAAACATATTGTGTGTTGCTTAACCCGAAGAAAGAAACACCGGGTTTGTGGCTTCTTGTGATGACCAATATCCCACATGCATCTTGTGGGCGAAGCGTAATATATGGCTTGTTGGTTGGCTCTTGGAGTTAAAGTGGCTTGTCCTGTCATCGATATTTTAAACAAAAGGATGACAGTGTTCCGCCGAGACGTCGGTGAATCGGGGCTAGGCAACGGTGGCCATCGGCGCTCGCGCTTCCCAAGCTCCGGCTTAGAGGCCGGACTTAGACCAATCGAGTTTGGTGTAGTTGGCGGGCGCCGGTGCGGCGGTGCTTTTTGTCACCGACGTCACAAAGCCTGCCAATACTTTCGTGGCTCCGTTTTCATGACCCTTTTTCCAAATCCAGACAAGCTAAGGCCCGGATGAGCGTGGACCGGATGGACGAGGTTGGATAGTTGTAGGTGTGAAGTTCCAACATGTCACCTAATGAAAAGAAGAGAACAATGCCCTCCCACAGCCCGACCGAGCTGTCATGAGATTAAGTGCCAGACCATCCCATCTCCCGTCCCAAGTGAATTTTACTCTCTTCAGCTGGCGCCGCCGTCGAATGTTTCACAACGCCCTCGTTTTCAACGGTTGAAGGTCACTCATCTGGTGTCAGTCAGTTGTTCCAGATTGATTGATCCGATTACATTGCAGATGACCGCCAGACCACCACTACTACTCCAGTTTCTACAGCTAGGCAACTGACATCTATCACCTGCTGCAACTGCGACTCTACCATTTCGTTTCATCACATCACACCAGAACTGACAGAGCACACACCGCAGCACAGTTTACGGTACTTTTATTACACCCGCGACGTTAGCAAACATTAGCGTACGCTGTCACTTGTTACCACAGCATCAGGCAAGCTATATTGCTGTATCACGGGTGCGGTATCCGGTTTACCGCCTGACTGTCGACTTTCACCAGCTGTTTCCACACTGGCCGACGATTCTTCTTTTATTAACACGAAAAAAAAAGAAAAAAAAGTCGCCACTTGCGGCCCAAAGACAATTCCCGATAGGTTACGACTTTTCACATCCCGAGTACAAACACACAAACCACACAGACCAAACCCTCACAAACAATGCCGCTGATACCCCTTCCACAACGACAAGTCGTCATGCCAACCACCCAACCATCTGTATGATTTCTCCCTTTCCCCTGCTACACTCCCACCAGCTAACTATCCCTCAGCCCCCCGTCCCCCCAGCCCAGCTAGGCCTAACCCCCACGCCCCCCCTCGACATCCCCATCTCCTCCTCCCTCCTCCTCCTCTTCATCCTCGCCGCAACAACCCACATGACAATCTTCCAACTCAACCGCCGCCGCTCCCACAAGTTCCTCTTCTCCGCCCTCCTCTTCGGCTTCTGCATGGCCCGCATAGCCTCCCTCGTCATGCGCATCGTCTGGGCCACCCGCCCGACCAACACCGGCATCGCCCTGGCAGCCACCATCTTTGTCGCCGCCGGCGTCCTGCTGCTGTACATTGTCAACCTCGTCTTCGCGCAGCGGGTCTTGAGGGCATACAGACCTCGGATAGGGTGGAACAAGACCCTCGGGTGGGCGTGGAAGGGATTGTTTGGGAGTGTGGTTGCTGTTTTGGTGATGGTTGTCACGGCTACTGTTGTCGGGATGATGAGTTCCGACCTTGGGGTCAGGCAAAAGACGAGGGAGGTGCAGCTTTTTGCGGGGGTGTATATGGCTGTGCTGGCGGTTTCACCGGTGGTGGTCGTTGCTGGGGCCGTGTTTTGGCCGGGCGGGGGCGGGAACAATAAGGTGGACAAGTTTGGGCAGGGGAGGATGAGGAGCAAGATTTTCTTGCTGGTGGGATCGTCGCTTTTGTTGACGTTGGGGGCGGCGTTTAGGGCGGGGATTGGGTTTATGCCGAGGTTGGTGACGGATCCGGCTTGGTATCATTCCAAGCCGGCGTTTTACTGCCTCAACTTTGGGATTGAGTTGGTGGTGGTGTATGGGTATGCGGTGGCGAGGTTTGATAAGAGGTTCCATGTGCCGGATGGGAGTTCGGGGCCGGGGGATTATGGGAGGGGGGCGGTGGTGGTGAATAAGGAGGAGGAGGTTTTTGGGGGTGGGGATTCAGAGGGGCAGAGTCATGGAGGGGAGGGGGTGATGAATAATAGTTGGGGTCAGAGTCGGAGTAGGAGTCGGGGACGGGAAATGGCGGAGGGTGATGGTGTTACTGGGGAAAGGCCGGAGAGTTTGGTGTTGGTGGAGGCGGTGTTGCAGAACGGGCTTAAGAAGAAGGCTGTGGTTTAACAGTCAGCAGTGGTTGTCTTTAAGGGCTGCCAAGAGGAGATGTATGACATGTGGGGGGCCTGTAACATAGACTCTCTTTTCTATTATTTGTTGTGGGAATATGCGGGGGAAGATCTGTACACATCTGGGAGGTGTTCTGGCTAGATTTGCTTCGAGCGCAGTGGGTTATTTTCAGGGAGCGTGTTTGAGCATGTGCTTTTTAGGGCGCGCAGTCTTTCGAACAGATACCCGGTTTGGAAAAGCTTCTCGCAATTTGAATTTCAACTCTTGCGCTGTTCGACGGGGCTTCTCGTCGATGGCTACACTGACGCTCACACAACACATGAACTGTTCGAATGTGACTGTTGTGTAAATGTTGTGTGTCAGTCCATCAGCCAGGAACAGGTCTATTTTGAGCGAGTCGATGAGATCTGAACTTTGCACGTAATCAAGATCGACATCGACCTGATCAAACTGTTACAAACACAATGAAGCCGTGCTGACAGGTGAGGCAAACACGCGGAAAATGTCGGAGTGGCCAATAACACCAAAGAAATTCTCCGGCCACGTCAGTGACAGCACGGGGAAGGGTAGCACAGACTCGGAGAAGAACCTGACGGAAAAGGTTCAAACCTGGTGACAATTTCTAGTATGCTACCGGTGGTACCGTCCTGGTCCGATGCGGTAGGTCACTTTGTGCAAGTCAGTGCTGGCCTAGAAATTAAAATAAAATGTTGACGAAGATTCAAAAATCCATGTGTATTCCCTGATGATATTGTGTTCCTTTTCCTGTTCTCTTGTCCTGACCTGCTTTTTACTTCGTGGTTGCTGTCGACAGTGGGTCTACCCCTGATTTTGCCCCTGATATTCAAAACAAAAAACACAACCGCCAAGCCTCTGATTTCAACAACAGCTTTTGGCTTCTGGAAGGGCAAAAGGAACGAAAAGCACAATGGGGGTTATCCGCCTCCGACACAGGATTTTTGCCAAGGCAGGGCTGGCGAACAATGAATCAGACGGCTGTGGTCGTCGAGGGACATTATGTCAACAACCCCAACAACTCCATGATGAGACCATATTATCACGGCATGCGATACAACGAGTATACCAAAATCAGACCTCGGCATCGCCACTTACTGCAACAACGCCAGCGCTACCGGTGGAGAGCACCCAGATAACCCGCGAAACCAATGCGCTGTTCACTACAAACGGGGTGACGATAGCGGTGGGTTTGGATGCAATCTTTGGGTTGGCGCTGGTGATATTCTTGAGTGGGGTGATCTACCAATGGAAGAGAGCCCAGAGGCTTCGTGCGGAGCAAGAAGAACGAGATGGGGTGACGGATGGGGTGGAGGTTACTCCGGCGGTGTCGGTGTCGACGGTGTCGAAGGAGTCATCTCAGCTGTCCTCGCAGATATCCGATGCGAGAGTAAAGGTCGTTGAGGAGCAGCGCGGTGATGAAAAAGGCGGGAGCAGCAAAGACCAAATGAAATAAGATGGCGCATCTAGGGCAGTAGAGGATGATGAACAAATCTCAACAAGAGTGCTTGGCGGAGATGAGCGACTGTGAATTGCAGCTGCTCCCACCTACGATTCATCCCATCTCTGCGTGCTTGTTTATTGTGTGCGAGGTACCTTTTTGCCCACAGCGTGCTTGTTCAGGCGACTCTCACAATAGGCCAGTTCTGCTCTGCGACTTTCCTCTCACTACCTTACCTATTCAAACAAATTTTTGCCCACTGGTAATTATAGGCTGCTCTCCCCACCCCTTCTCTGCCATTTACTTGTCGTCCGTTGCGACTTTGCACTTTCTTCTTTTTCTTCTTTTTCTCCAACCATCACACCGTTTTGCAACGCACCGCCACAGAATTCCTTTTCAAAGGTTCTGCAAACTCGACCACAACGTCTAGCACCGTCCACAACTCACCGCCGCGTGGTTTTGGTTACGGCTGTGGTACATAGCCAGAGCGGGCAAGGCTCATCATATACTTGAGTACCTACTTTCGACCCTTCGTCCCTACACGGCTGAGGCCTGATCGCTGCAAGTCATTACATCGACCTTGTTGCTCAGGAATTGGCAATTCGATGCTGACCTCAATTTCGACGGTTGAATTACCTGCAAGCCACCCACGAAACAAAAGATGGCCGTCTTCTCAAACATTTCCTCTTGTGAGGAATCCAATCCGGTCGCTCGCTTCAACCCAGCCCCGACATTTGCCAACGACCCGGCCCCTACGTTTGCCAACAATAACCACCCCAGTGACTCTGCTAAGAGGGTGTCAGAAACAGGCTGCTACTGGCCTGATGGCACGCCGGCTGATGGCACCGCAGCCTCGGGAGATTCAAATAGCCTCGGGCCCTTCTATCCCTGTCTCGACTCTGGCAAAACATACTCGCCCAATGACTCAGTGGTCTGCTGTTCGTCGGGTGATATATGCTTCGGAGAGGCCAATCTGTGCGGTGTAGCAGACACAGACACAGGCGGCGAGGGAAATACCGCGGTGGCGGTAATGTATCGTGGGGGATGTACCGCGCAGCCAGACGCGTGGGAAAAGGCACCCGGTTGTCCGCAGAAATGTCTTGATCATGCGAGGCCCTTCGCAAATGCAGTCAGCGGCGTGGTCATGGTCATTTCATGTGACAATTCAGATCGTGCCGACAACTTGACCTTGTTCTGCTCCAATGATGCCCTTGACCCTACCAAGTGCGATCACGATGGGGCCTCACTTGATGGATACGATATTGCTGAGGCTTGGGGTATGATGGGTAAGTGCGGCCGCGGTGGACTCTGTCTCTGACTTTGTGTCTTTTACCACAAACATGTAGCCCGGTCTTTGCTAACCAGAGTGGCGAGAATAGCCTCAGAGACTCTAGAGATCCATGGAACTGCTCTCTCGACGGTCACCTCCATCCCCCTGGCCAAAACCTCAAGCACTTCAAGCACCTCGAGCACATCGAGCACGACCTCGACCTCGACCATGGCCATGGGTACGCCGCCTACCAATGTGACGGCTCCCAACTCACCTAATACGACCACCATCATCCTCGCCGTCGGCATCCCGCTCGGGCTCCTCTTCTTCTTCGGCATGGTCGCCCTCACCTTTGTGTGCTACCGCCGCCGCCACGCCCCCGAGACCGAGCCCGAGCAAAAACGGAGTCCCTTCACAGTCCTCAGCGTCAACCAACCGAATACCAAGCCAACCGACACCAACTCCCTCGGCACAGTCCACTCAGAGCGCCACGCCATCCCGGGTCCCCTCTCCTCCAACCCCATCCTCCCCTTCTCCCCATCCGACGGCGACCTGACCACCCTAGCCGGCACCTCCACAATCCCGCAGCAATCCGTCCACACCTCCCCCCATCCCTCCCCCTCCAACAACATAATCCCCTACATCTCCCACCCCGACCCTCCCCCTCCCCCCGAAGGAGGCAGACACAGCACCCCCACCCCCTGGCCGGCTTCTTCCCCCTTCATCCACGCCTACGCCAACGAGAACCTAACCTCTAACCGCAACTCCTTTTCCCCTCTCCGCAAATCCCAAACCCAACCCTCCCACCTCTCCCCCCCGGCTCTTGGTCCCAACACCCGCGAGAGCTACCAGTCAACCCACAGCACCCACCCCTTCCCGTCCTACTCCGAGCCCGCCATCGGCCTCTTCCCCCCAAACTCGGGCCCCCAGTTCCCCTTCTACAGCAGGGAGGTCCACGACCGGCTTCAGGAGATTGAGTACCAGCGTGGGTTGGACGAGTATTATGGGGCGAGGGAGGATTATGTTGGTTTCGCCGGGGGGGGTCATCATCATCATCATCATCATCATCAAAGGCGAGAGGATCCAAATGTGAGGGGGGGGATTCATGAACTCGAGGCGACGGAGGAGGGGAGGCCGGTTAGTCAGGAGTTTGAGTTTGATTTTGAGCACAGCTTTGGGTGTGGACGGCCTGCTGTGGGGGTTGGAAGGGCGCAGGTGGTGGAGATTGGACGGGGGAGGGGTGGTCGGGAGCAGCAGGAGCAGTGGCAAGGGGGAGGGAGCACAGTTACTGAGCAGGGGATTGATGAGATGGGGGGTTGTCATGGTCGGCATTGGAGTACTGGCGGTGCTGGTGCTGGTGCTGGTGCTGGTGCTGGTGCTGGTGCTGGTGCTGGTGCTGGTGCTGGTGCTGGTGCTGGTCGTGGAAGTGGGAGTGGGCATTGTTACAACCCCTACCGCTCGTCTGCCTAATCTGCCGGGTTCGAGATCATTCGCGGTTTGCAACTGATGAACAGCTCTCTCGACCTTTTGACAGCCCGTTCTTGGTGTTGGACATCCCGATCAATGAAGCTTGTCTACACCCCCAGCCTCTTCTTTCACCAGCAACACCAATCACCACACTCCACCCAAATCTCCCTTCTTTTCTTTCCTTTCTTTTCTTCACTTCCTTTCTTTTCTTTTCTTTTCTTACGCAGCACCACCAAGAAAGAAATGATACCCGCTGCCTTTTCCTTGTCCGTCCTCCAAAGACGATACTGTAACCACCACCTAGCAACATCAACACCCACCCCTCCCGGCCCACCTACCGGGTAACCAACCAAGAATCAAGAGAAAAGGAAAAAGGGCAAATCAGAAATGTCAGATAATGTACTTAGCTAGCTACACCCCCAACCGTGGGTCAGTAGTAGCCATCACAACTCTCTCCGTTGATAACCAGAGAGAATATACCAACCAGCTTTAGCCACTCTATGCTATTCACCCACAAAACTTAATACTTGATTTTTTGTTTTTTAAATCACTTTCCTATCGTCCCTCCTGCTCCCCAAAAACTTGTCTTTTGCATTTTGGGACGGTGTAGATTCCTACAAGTCTCATGTCTCTTACGTTGTGAGCAAAGTAGAAATGGGCACTGCTGTGTGGGTAAGTTGAATGCGGTAAAGGATGATCAATAGGCCATAGAATGGTAACAGAAACCCCCTCTCGGTCCTGTTTCAAGGCCTTGGACTGTTTTCCATGGTCATGGTATCTGTAGAGCAAATCGACTTCTCTAACCCCCGTTTTAATATTCAAGGCCTGTGAACTGTCTTGGAGGCCTGCTGATTATCCTCAAAAGGCCTTTATTCTTCGCGGCAGCCTCTACTGAGGACGTGTTGGGCTAGGCATATAGCAACCAGAGCGGCTGACCGGTCCATCCTTCAGTTAGATTTTTATACTTGCACTTCATAACAAGTGAAAGACGAGAATACATGGATATTCATGTTGGAATGATTATGGCGGTGGAAAAATCAAACTTCTCCCGAGTACACCCTAACTGCTGTTTTTGGCATATCATGATGCCTACCCGCCTCGAGATTCGCAAAAGTGATTTCATACACACACACAACTAGTCAGTTCTATTTCAGAGGGAAATGAAGAGAAAGAATACATGAGACAGTTGGGGTGTCAAGAGAGGTGGATATCAGTGCTGAAACGGACACAAAAATACACATCACAAAACAACTGACTTCATGATTCGTTGTTGGTCATGGGGTTGCTATTATCTATGCCACCCGGCAGCCGGGCTTCCCCCGCCGCGAGGCCTGCCACGGCGACAAGGACAAGAGCAGTGACAGGCACAGAAATTTCTTTTTATTCCCTGCTCCCTCTTTTGCCTCGCAAAAATGCTGTGTCATGAAAGAGAACCCAAAGCGAAGACAAGCATTCCGAAGTACGCCCCTCCCAGCCGTTGGAACCCATCGATATATCGCGACGCTTCCTGGTATTTTCTCCCCACGCGGCAGCGCGGCCGATTTTATAGCAAACCACCCATAAAACCAACCTCTCATTCCTCCCCCTCAGCCGGCCCCGACTGATCCCGGGCACTCAAGCATTAACCATTCCATTCAACTTAAGCGCGGGACATGACACCCCAAGCACGGATGATGTTGTCCGTGTAGCCAGCGAACAGAGTCTGGCCATCAGCGCTCCACGCAAGGGAGACGCACTCGGGCTCGCGGCTCTTCTTGCCAACGTTGGCGAAGTCGGGCTTGAGCTCATCAACCTTGCTCTTCTTCTCGAGGTCGAAGATGATGATGCTGCTGGAGGTGGCAGCGCAGAGCCAGTAGCGGTTGGGGGAGAAGACGAGGGCGTGGATCTCGTCGTTGGCGTTGAGGGAGTAGAGGTGCTTGCTCTCGTTGAGATCCCAGAGCATGGTGGTGCCGTCCTTGCCACCGGAAGCGCAGAGGGATCCATCGGGCGAGATGGTGACGGTGTTGATGTAACCGGTGTGGCCGATGTGGTCGGTCTGGAGCTTGCAGCTGGAGAGCTCCCAAACCTATTGTAAACAAGCCATGTCAGCGTGGAATTCTCGGTGGGACTCCCTCAAAAATGGTCTGCAAATTGTTGCGGCTCAGTGCATGGTGAAATAGTTTGTCTCATGGCCCGGAGGCTCTGAAGTAGCAAATACTTTAGGTTGCAAGGCATCATCGCCGCAACAGTTGCCGAATACGTCCAAGTCCCACATACCTTGACGAGCTTGTCCCAGCCGGCAGAGACGATCACGGGGTTCTGGGGGTTGGGGGAGAAGCGAACGCAGGAAACCCAGTCGGAGTGGCCCTTGTCGGTGATGGTGAACTTGCAGTCACCGAGGGTGTTCCAGAGCTTGATGGAGCGGTCGCGGGAACCGGAGACGATCTGGCGGTTGTCGGCGGAGAAAGAGACGGACAGGACGTCGTTGGTGTGGCCGACGAAACGGCGGGTGGTGGTGCCGGAGGAGAGCTCCCAAAGACGGAGAGTCTTATCCCACGAGGCAGAGAGGGCATAAGCGCCATCCGACGAGATAACCTGCCACGCCAATCAGCACACTGCCCCTCCTTCTTCTGATTCTGATCTTGATCTAACGTACGCAGTCGGAGACGATGTGAGAGTGGCCGTGGAGCGACCGCTTGGGGTAACCGTACTGGGTCTCATCGCGGGTGAGGTTCCAGATGATCAGGGTCTTGTCGCGGGAGGCCGACAGGAGCATGTTGGGGCTAGTTTCACTGGTGAGCGCATGTTCTCGCGGTTAGGAAGTCGGATTCGACGTGGTTTCGTACTTCTCCATCGAGGTGGCCAAGCTGGTGACCCAGCCATTCTGTACCAAATCGTCAGCATCCAACTCGAGCGAGAATGGGCGAATTCGAGGTCGCAGGGACGACTTACGTGGCCCTCCAGGGTGCCCTTGAGGATGAGTTGCTCAGCCATCTTGATGTGCTTCCTGAGATGCAAGTATCTTGGGAAGAATGGTGAGCTTTTTCGCGGTGCCTCGAGTCGTCGGGGTCAGCAAGAAATCGGGGCGCTGCGGGCTCCTCTGGGAATTGCCAAAACTTTTGTGCGGCGAAAATAGGGTCCGATCGTGGGGTACACTTTGCTCGCCGGTCCGCCAGTCGCTGGACAGCCACTCCCAGCTGGCGGTCGGTATGTGGGGCACCGACCTAGCTTTGGAGCTAGGTGGAGCTGAGCCCGGGCCCGCCTGGACATGGGCTGCGACCTTGCTATCGATAAGGCATCTTTGATAAGTGATAAGGAATGATGTCCATTGCAGATAAACAGGAGAACAAAGAGTTCAGCGATGGTAATAGATTAAAGCTAAGCTACATGCTTCTGATTGACCCCTATTTTCTAGAAGAGTTGTGCATGGGGTATCAATGATCCTGTTTTCCCGTCCGTCTCCCCAGCGCCAAAATTAAGTCCAAACTCCTGTGATGTATCCCAACCCTGTCTTGGTTCCTCTTGCAATACGAATCCCGAATCCCATAGTCCTGCATTCTGTGCGGCTCTATACGCTACGTCCCATACCACCCCTCAACCCTTGCTGGAGATACCCTGAGCGGCGGCCAAAGCCTTCCTGGCACCACTTCGAGGGACTTCATGCCTGAAATAGCGTTTCTCCGTGTTGACAATCATGCTATGATCGGCAATCTCGAACCTGCCCTTCTCGCCATGCAACCCTCCTGACGCCACCTCTTTGCCGCTGGCCCTCGTGTCATCCTCGATGAACTCGCGCATAGCAGACTCCCAAAGCTCATGACGCTCCCGCCTCGCTGGCCGAGACTGCGCCGAAGTCCAGACCTCCTTCTGCTTCGCGATCTTGGAGGCGCGCATCAACCTTCGTAGAGCCGCCTCCCCTGCCTTTGCTTCCTTTGCGGCAGCCTCGCGCAGCTTCTTGGGATCGCCATGGGGAATCTCCTCGGGTGCAAGCGGTCGTTGCGGCTGTGGCGTGGCTTGTGATCCGTTGAGCGTCTGGGATTGTGAATCCGCAGCAAAGCTCCCCCAGTCGTCCACCACGGTAGCGGTCTCAATCGTCTCAGGCGTGTATCTGTAGGTATGAATGCTTGGAAAGGCAGGGAACGACTTAGGGATGTAGAGTTTGGATTCCTTGTCGCGAGCACCGTCCAGCTCCGCGCCGAGTACTGGCATGTCGACGAAAACTGGATCGCGCTCTGGTATCGGCTCGTATTCAGGTATCCTCTTGGCTCTTGGAATGGGATTCTTCTTGTGTGGTTCGAGCGCAGTGGTGGTCAGGTTGAAGTACTTCAACGCGCGCTCAAAGTCGCGAGGAATGGGTTGGGAACGGCGAGCAGCATTGGCATTGATCTTGACAGTCCCGAAGAGCGACTCGACATCTGGTTTTCATTTGTTAGATCTTCAACTAGGCTGTTGATGACCGTCATGCAAGACCTACACTCTTCCACCATCGTTGTAAACATCTCCATGGCATCCTTCGCGGACGAGTCGAATCCAACATGCTTCAAGGCGAGGGCGATGGCGCGACGCAGTCCAGCGCGCGCCATCTCCTCATGGGTGATGGAAGGTGCGATATTCAATGTCTGCAGTTGTTCCACGGCCGAGACGATGTCGCCCTCCACGCTTCGTTGCCTCTTGGCTGGCAGCTCGTCGTCGGTGGGCTCGGCCGTCCGTTTTCGCGCCTCGGACGACATTGTGATGGATTTGTATCGGTAGATCGAGTACGGAACCAATTCTATTGTGACGGTTCGGAGTGGATGTGTGGAAGCCTTGTTTTGTCGCTCGCAACGGGACTGGCCTTTTGCTGGAGAGGGTTTGAGATTGGCAATGGAAGTTGGGTCCCAAGTTCGGCGGCGGTTCAATCTGACGGGAGCACGGTCCACTGATGTCAAAGGGCCGTTGCACTAGCTTCACGCTGCACAACCCCCCACAGTTATCTCCACTTTAGATTTCAGCCTTGAGCATCTCTCTCTTCACCAGTTTTGTGTCTTGTCAGAATATTTCAGTCGATTTGCGCGCGCTCAGTTCAGATGATTTGAGTTTGGAATATTCATGATAAGAATGTCTTTACTTTTGCTCATGTGATGCTCAGTATGCCCTGTGGGGCAGAGGCGGGTGAGACGAGAAGCCCAGCATGAGACCCGCTCTGGGGCTGGAATCTCGGAAGCCTCACCCGCCTCAACTTCAGCTCACTCTGCTTTTCACTCCGCCCAGTGATCACCAACCCAGTCCACAGTGTAAGCCAGCACTTTACAATGAGCAACGACACCTACGACCTCGAGGCCCTTCAAAATGGCTCCCTTGCCAACCTCGGCCTCACCAAGTTCAAGCTCATACCCACGCCCTCCCTCACCGTCTTCCCTGATGAGATCTTCACCTTCGGACCCTCCCTAACCTACCTCGACCTCTCCGGGACAGGTCTTTCTTCTCTCCCACCCAATTTCACCACCTCTCTCCCCAACCTCAAAATCCTTTTCCTCTCCAACTGCGCCTTCACCACCTTCCCGGACCTCTCCTCCCACCACACCCTAGAAATGGTCGCCTTCCGCCACAACTCGCTCACCAGCATACCCGAAAACACCCTCCCCCCCAAACTCCGCTGGCTAATCCTGACCGACAACCGCATCCCCTTCCTCCCCTCCTCCATCTCCTCGTGTCCCAACCTCGAGAAATGCCTCCTGGCGGGCAACAACCTCTCTACCCTCCCCCCCTCCCTCACCCAATGCCAAAACCTCACCCTCCTCCGCCTCTCGGCCAACAACTTTTCTTCCCTCCCCAAGTTCTTGTTCACTGCCTTCCCCAAGCTAGCCTACCTCTCCTTCGCCGGAAACCCCTGCTCCCTCTCCTCCCGCAAAGCCCACAAACTCCCCTTTGGCCTCCTCGACATCCCCTACAGCTCCCTCGCCATCTCCCGCGTGCTCGGCCGGGGCGCCTCGGGCATCATCTCCCAAGCAGAATGGAAGCCCTCCCCTGATTCCGACTTCACAGAAGACGTAGCCGTCAAAATGTTCAGAGGTTCTCTCACGAGCGACGGCAGGCCGGAAGATGAGATGGAGGCGGTGTTGCTCGCCGGATCGCACGAGTCGTTGATAGGTGTTGTGGGAAAGGTCACGGGATATTCTGAAGGGGAAAGGGAAGGGGTGAAGGGGGGGATTGTGATGAGTTTGGTGCCGAGGGGGTATGAAGTTTTGGGCTTGCCGCCGGATCTGGAGAGCTGCACACGGGATCGGTTTACGGAGGGCGAGAGGGGGTGGGAGATGGGGAAGGCGGTGGAGATGCTGACGGGGATTGCGGGGGCGGGGGCGCATCTACATGGGCGGAGGATCTGTCATGGGGATTTGTACGCGCATAATATTTTGGCTAGCAAGGAGGATGGGCATGGGTTGTTGGGGGATTTTGGGGCGGCGAGCGTGTATGGGGAGGAGGAGGATGGGGTGGAGAGGGTGGAGGTGGCGGCGTTTGGGAGGTTGGTGGGGGATGTGCTCGGGCTTGTGGAAGAAGGGGGGGAGGGGGAGCGGGAGAGGGCGATGAGGAGGGGGTTGGAGGAGCTGCAGAGAAGGTGCGAGGATGGGGATGTGGAGGGGAGGCCGGATTTTGACGAGGTGGTGGAGGTGTTGAGGGGGATGTTGGGGTGGAGGGGAGTGATGAGGATTCCGGAGGTGCCTAATTGAGTTGGTTCTGTCTACTTGTCACCAAAGAGCGATGGAGATATCTTGGGGTCATCAAGCCAGGCTGGGATATTTTGGATCAGGTCTTGCTCGGCGACCTCGGGGTACAGATCTAGCGGTATGCACAGTCCAAAATAGACACAAAACGGCTAGCCACGTCAATGTCTGGGTTCGGGGAACTCATCTCTGTGCCCAGCAGCACAGCAGCACAGAACCCTACCTAAACGGCGACGCATGCTTCCGCTCCCTCCGTCTTGTCTTGTCTTGGCCTTGGCCTTTCTCGCACTGTTGTTCCTGCTTGATGTCTGTCTCCAACTGCATGTCGAGATCCAATATCATTGACGGATGATATTCTGGTGGATGGCTGCAGATTTGTGTTGATGCTCTTGCTCGTGTTGAACGCTCACCGCCGCCGCCGCCAGATTCTGCAATTTCCCTCCACGCCCCTGGTTGTCTCGGGTGAGGATTATTATTCAGCTTGTTGCGGTTGTATTTTCTTGTGAACTTCTGGCTGGCCTGTGGATATACTTGAGACGAGGTGCAATTAGCCCTTGCATTCTACACCGTATATGATGTGCCCTGTGCCTTCAATATGCCTGCCTGGCAGGAGCTGTGCCGCGTTGCGGAAAGCGATAAACTAGCTGTCTGATGCAACATCAACATGGAAGGATCTCAGATCATGAATGTCTTCGCACACAGGAGAAGACACGGACCAGGCCGTTCTTCCGTTTCCTGTCCTGATGAATCTCCCTGACCGCCAACCTGCCGTGTGTCTCTGCGTCATGTGAGCAGAAACACACAGACGCCGTTTTCGCGTGCATATGCAGGCCGGGCCATCATCCAACGTTCCCAAAGTCGGCTGCAGGATTTTGTGTATGGTTCTGAGGTTTTCCGTGGAGTTCCGTGAGTACATACATGTAGGCGGTTGGTAAGTGGCGGTTCTTGCTTGATATAGATTTCTGTTCCTGGATTATGAGACTGGTTTCGGATGGGTGGGTATATCGGATCTATAAGAGTTTTACGAGCAGACCAACAGCGTGTTCGGAAATTTACATTTCCGTTGTTCAGGTTGGGTGGTAGCGGTCGTGTACCTGGTATTTCGAGGCACCCTTGGCACAGAATAATTGAGACACGAAGGTAGGTCAACATGAGTTGAAGGATGGTCTATAGGCTTTAAAGGGGCCCATTTCTTTACTTTTAAAACATGGTTCATAGTATAATATCGGTCCAGTTACTTTTGTGCGTCAAACTATTTTGTGGTGAGGGTGCGAGAGAGGGGAGTCTTCAAGGGACGATGGCTGTTGGTAAATGGTATCAAGTTTCGTTCGTCCTTGTGGGCTCGAGCCATTACAACATGAGGGAATATCATCCTCTCCTCTTGGATGTAAATCTCGCCCTGATGATAGACCGACGTGAAGTGGGATGGATGGTGGGGTCGAGGAGCCAGCTCCGGGAGAGTGTGGTTGGCCAATGCCACTTCAAGGTTGTCGTGATCCTTGCCCTGAGCATCTGGGCCTGGGGCCATCCGTCCGAACATGCGGGGCAGGGGTCCTGTCAATGTCAAGAGCTGGCCTTACTCCTTCCAGCAGGTTGATGGTTGATGAGACACGGAGACACATGATTTTCAGGAGATAGAGGGGGGGCGTGTAGTGTATGCGTGGTGTTGTTGCTGTTGCAGTGCTTGGCGAGGGCCTGGCAGGGCCAGATAAATTGCGGACCACTCACACACACCCAAGCCTTCAGAAGAAGAGATTCCGATCTGAGAGATGAAGGTCGTATCGCCATTTTTACCCCACCGCCGCATCCCGGGTCCCGATCATAAAACCGTCTTGTCACCTTCTCTTCTTCTTATCTGAACACGGAGACTTTTGCTGTCTCTGCTGACCGATTCTTCCACCGAGAGCGGAAGCCTTCCTGAAAGTGTCCGGTCCGATTCGAGTTTGCGCCGCCGCCGAATGACTAAATAATAACGCTTGGTTCAGTCTGTTGATGTCCCCGTGTACTTTTCCTGTCAACACCATCATCTGCCCCAAAAGCCAGCTCGAGGGACGATACACGCCAACCTCCAAGAACGACCAACTAAAACGCCCCGCCGCGGCAAGTGGATATCCCAGTGACAAGCTTCCGATCCAAGAACGGCATCGTTTGGCCCACCAGACATCGACGTCAACCTCGGAGGAGCTCAGGGAGTGAAACAGAGCGAGGCGCCACTCGACGAACCATCCACCCGCTACAACCTGACACGGCCGACGCTTGCTTGCCATGTCAACAACGCGCCCTATGACTTGAACTTTTCTGTCTCTTGCCTTTTCAAGCATATCTTATATCGAGTTGACGGGCCGGTGATGCTGTGTGGAAAATCCAAGAATACTCTGAGGTTGTTTCCTCCCCCTTTTCAATTTCTTCTTTTGTTGACATTTTGAACAAGAAACCGATGTTATCATAAGCCTGTCAACACATCATGCGCCCTGCGTTCCCCATCAACCCCGCCGCCATTCCGGCCATACGGACACGGAAGGCCCTGCTGGTCGTCGACCTCCAGAATGACTTTATTTCCCCAGGCGGAGCTCTGCCTGTGAGCGAGCCTGACGACTTTGTGAAGCGGTCCCTTGAGTTGGTCAAAGTTTTCCGAGATTCTGGCGCCGGTGATGTGGTCTGGGTCCGCAGCGAGTTTGAGCGTCACCGGTCATTATCGGCCGAAGGAGAGCAGATCATCACAGCCAACGTGCCAATACGCCCACCAAGACCAGGCAGCGCTCGGGGTCGCCCTCCCACCTCACGAGAACACGATGGCGCCGCGATGGAGGCTGACGACGAGGCATTTCTGAGCAACGGAGGGGCTCCGAAGAAACCCTGTGTTAGAAAGGGGACCAAAGGAGCCGAGTTGGTTGCAGAAGTCCAAGAAGCCGTCGATGCCACCCGGGATATTGTCTTCACCAAGACACACTACAGCGCCTTTGCCTCGAGTCAACAAGAGTTGGTGCAGACACTGAGGCGTCGCTTCGTGACAGGGCTGTACGTGTGTGGAGCCCTGACCAACATCAGCATCTACGCGACAGCGCTGGATGCAGGCAGACATGGATACGAGATGACGATTGTGGAGGACTGCTGTGGTTTCCGGAATCAGCTGCGGCACTTCAACGCCGTCAAACAGCTCGTGCAGTTGACGGGCAGCCAGGTGGTCAACGCCAGCGCAGTCATGCAAGAACTGCAACCGCCGCCGGCAGACAGCCGCCCGTCTGGGCTCTCCCCCTTTATCTCCAACATGCAGTTGAACCGGCCGAGCGGGTCTTCGGTCACACCACGGAAAGACAAGGCTCCCGGGCCCACCTCCACGTCTGCCAAGACGGCGCCGCCTCCACCAGATCGGGGCGCAAGCGGGCCAAGCACTTCGACTGCTGCACACCAACGCCCTTCCCAAGACGCCCATGTCCAAGTCCAACAGCAATACATACACACGCCCTTGGAGGCTGACTCGGACTCGTCGCCGTCAGACAACGATGATGAGTCGCTGAGGAAACAGGAGAAGCAGCCCGTCACGAGTGGTGGTGGTTCAAAGCAGGGCGAGCTGTCATTGAGCAGCCCACAAGGTCCGGCCCGCGCCCCTGGCGCACCCATCACTAAATCTGAGAATGCCACTAGGGTAAGAACACACGCCCGACTACGGCTGCGCAATTCGGGTTCTGATAAAAGCTTCGCATCGCCGCCGAGGTCCCCTCCCAACGCTGACCCAACTCCGCCTGCTGTGAAGGACTCGACCGAGAAGAAAGCCGATCCTGACGAGCCGCACCAGACCAAGAGAACCAAGATCGAGGTGGGCTCTGAGACGGACAACATGGACAAGAAGCAACACGACAGCCTCAAGATCGAGCCAGACCCGGAGGTTGAGAAGATCACCCAGCAGCTGACCAACTCCAAGATCGAGGTAGATTCGGATTCTGAGAGGGACAGCAAGGAGCCTGGCAGCCCCAAGATGGAAGCTGGTCCGGATGCCAAGAGTGTGGACGTCAAACTCACCAGTGCTGTATCTGAGCCTTCCTGTGAAGGCGACACTCATGTCATCACCAATGTTCTTTCGCCAACTCTCGCGGCCGATGCCTTTGAACGTCTGCTGGAGGAAGTCAGCTGGGCCGGCATGTCCCACATGGGCGGCGAGGTTCCTCGTCGCATAGCCGTCCAGGGTGAAGTCGACAAGGACGGAAACATGCCCGTCTACCGCCACCCAGCCGACGAATCGCCCCCTCTCCTTCCCTTCTCCCCCACCGTCCTCCAGATCAAGACCGCAATCGAAAAGCACCTCGGCCACCCCGTCAACCACGTCCTGATCCAACACTATCGCGGCGGCGACGACTACATCAGCGAGCACAGCGACAAAACCCTCGACATCGTCCCCAACAGCTTCATCGCCAACCTCTCCCTCGGCGCCGAGCGAACCATGGTTTTCCGCACCAAACGCCGCCCCTCCAAACACCACCAAGAAGAAACCTCGCCTGCGGAAAAAGCCAAACGCCAGATCCAACGCGTCCCCCTCCCCCACAACTCGCTCCTCCGCATGGGCCTCTCGACAAACAAGCACTGGCTCCACGCCATCCGCCCGGACAAACGACCCCCCCTTTCCAAATCCCCCTCTGAACTCTCCCACTCTGGTCACCGCATCTCCCTCACCTTCCGCCAAATCGGAACGTACATCAACCCCTCCCAAACCCTCATCTGGGGCCAGGGCTCCCCCGGCAAAACCTTTGGTGAAGCCCAACCCGTCCGCAACGGGCAGACTCCAGAGGCGATTCAACTCCTAAAGGCCTTTTCCGCCGAGAATAACGATCCGGCTTTTGACTGGGAGGGCTTTTACGCCGGCGGTTTTACTGTGCTGCACATGGGGACGCCGAAGCGGTACTGTCTCGGGAGCGACGTCATCGCCAACGCGAGCGTCTTGTTCGCGCTGGGGGAGTTGGGGGTAAATTGCGCAAAGGGGAGCGTGAGCACCGCGGGGGGCAGGTTTGAGGATAACGATCCCGACCGGGGGGTGGTGGAGGGGTGGGGGAACGTGTTGAGGTATTTGGATGCGGTTTACGGGGCGGGGAGGAGGTATGATCAGTTTGGTCCTGGGCAGGTGGCCAAGCGGTTCATGTTATTGGACAGGGCGGTGAGGGAGTTTGGGGAGGGGATTTGGCGGCCTGTTCGGGAGGGGTTGGGGGAGAGGTTGGGAGGGGAGGAGCCCGGGATGGGCAAGGTGAAGAAGGTTGTAACGGTGCTGCTGTGGGAGGAGCTGGAGTTTTGGGAGGGGGAGGTCAGGGCCGGTGCGGAGAGGGGGAAGGGGTTGTTCGTGCTTGGGGGGGAGACGGCGTCGCCGGTGGATTTCGCCTTGTGGCCGCTGTTGCATGATATTGTAAGGGTTTGTGGGGAGCAGGTGTTTGCGGTGAGTTTTGGGAGCAAGGGGAAAACTACAGAGGAGGGGGAAGAGGAAATCAGGCAGGTATATCTCAGAAAGTATTACGAGGGGATCAAGCAGAGGGCTGGGGTGAGGGAGAGGGTGTTGGGACTGTGGGAGGGAGAGCCTTTGTGACATGACTAGATGGAAAATTTGGGATACACGGCATCTTGGATGGATGGATATACAAAAAACACTTACACAAAAGGTGGAATGGATAGGTATCTTGGGTCTTGTAACTTGAATGTTAGCCAGCGAATGAGCGAAAATAGCATGCTTTTTTTAATAATGAGATATGGATGATGATATCGGTCTTCAAAGTGAACAAATGAGATGTAGATGTTTCATTCAGACTAAATTTAGTCGAACCTAACACAAACCTGTGTATAACCATTCACCGAGTACAAAACATGCATGACAATACCAAAAACACCCATGTTGAGACAGTACCAACAATAACCTAAAAAAGGAAAACTTGCGCATCGTGACAAAAGGACTGTTAAACTCCTTTCTCGGACCCCCCTCCCTCATCTCATCATGTCATTCATCATCACCAACCCCCCCATCACCACACCACTTACTTCCCCTCCCAAGGAACAGGATACGTCCCCACCCAATCCGCCACCTCACTCCTCAACTGCACAATCTCCGTGTCTGTCTCCCCGTCCCCCAAAAACTCCATAAAGGTCTTCACCCTCCCCGCCGTCTTCCCCTCCCCCTTTTCCTCAGCCGCCTTCCTCGCCGCCTTGTCCACCCTGACCGCAATCGTCACCGACCTATCAACAATATCCGCTACCCGCGCAAAGTCCTCCTCCTGGAATCCTCTCGTCGTCATGGCCGGAGTTCCCATTCTCAACCCACCAGGCGTCAACGCGCTCTTGTCGCCCGGAACAGTGTTCTTGTTGGAAGCTACCCCGACCAACTCCAGGATCCGTTCCACTCTCGCCCCGTCCACACCGTGCGGCTTCAGATCGACAAGAACAAGATGGTTATCAGTACCGCCCGAGACAATCTTGTAGCCCAGCCCGCCCTTTTCCTTTGGTTCACCCAGCCTCTTGGCGAAGGCTTTGGCATTGGACAAGACCTGCGATTGATACGCCCTGAACTCTGGTGTTTGTGCCTGCTTGAGCGCCACGGCCAAGGCGGCAATGGTGTGGTTGTGCGGACCGCCCTGGTGGCCGGGGAACACGGATTGGTTGATGGGGTTCTCGAGGTTGTACAGCTCCTCAGCTCCGGTCTTTGGGTTGACCTTCCTCACACCGCGGCGGAAGAAAATCAGCGCGCCACGGGGGCCACGGAGGGATTTGTGAGAAGTCGTCGTGACAATGTCTGCGTAGCCAAACGGCCCAGGCATGACCTTGGCGGCGACAAGACCGGAGATATGCGCCATGTCAGCCACAAGGTAGGCCTTCACCTTGTCGGCGATGTCCCGCATACGAGCATAATCGATTTGCCTGCTGTAAGCCGAGGCGCCAGCGACGATAACCTTGGGGCGGTAGATGGTTGCCAGCTCCTCGAGCTTATCGTAGTCGATCAAGCCGGTGGACTCGTCAAGTCGGTAAGGAACCGTCTCGAAGTACTTGGAGATGAACGAGATCTTCTTGGTGGGGGTCTGGTACCCGTGGGAAAGATGGCCGCCGTGGGGTAGATCGAGACCCATCAACCGATCATGAGTTTCCATGATGGCTGAGTAGACATACAGGTTCGCTGGCGCACCAGAGAGAGCTATTCATTCCCAACATTGTCAGCACTCATTCCTTTCTCTTGAAGCCGTCCCTCCCCCTATCCTACCTTGAACATTCACCCCCCACTCCTTGGCATCCAGTCCAAACGTCTCGAGTGCGCGCTGCTGGCATAATCTCTCGGAGGCATCGATGAACTCGTTACCGCCGTAGTATCTCGCACCCGGATATCCCTCAGAGTACTTGTCTGTTGTCCACCATTAGCATTCTCGTCCCACTCCTCCAGGTTCGCAAGAAAACCCACTCTGCATAGGACTCCCCAGCGCATCCAGCACAGCCTGCGAGGTAAAGTTCTCGGAAGGGATCAAGTTGATGAACTGCTTTTGCCTGACTTTCTCCTGTTTGTCACCACGTCAGCTTCGGCACACCCCCGCACCCATGCCCCATCGCACTCCTTCTCCTGGGTACTAACCTTCTCGACAATATCATACATAATCGGATCCGCCTGTTGCAAATGCGCCGCAAGCAACTGCATGTGCCTGTCAGCATTTGTTTTCTTTCCCTTCCTTGTACGTCAACATAAACCCCCCACCTTCTGCTGCGTATCATTCCCTAACGACGAAACAAATCTTTTCTGCTGCTGCTGCTGCTGTCTTGACCTCCATCCCCCAAGCTGTCCCGCCCTCCTCGTCATCGTGGCCGTCGTGGTGGTGGTGGTGGCTATCATCCTTCTCATCATCGCAGCCGAGGGGGAACCGCCGGCGGCGCTCCGCAACGCCGGGATTGTCGTCATCGTATATAAGTCAAGTTTCGAGCTCCTACTCAAACCCACCACTGTCAGACAAGCAGCCACACCACCCGCACAACCCAGAGATAGAAAAAACATACCAATTGCCTCCTCCCGAATCTCCAGCAAGGTAGTGATGTCAAGAGGAATAACCTTTGTCGTCTCTCAAACCACCAATGACACCGAACCAAAGCAAGGTTTGTGATTGGAAATAAACCCGGAGTAATAAATGACGGGCGGCGAACAACACCCATGGATGGGACCTACCGCTGGACCCCTCTCTGATTGGGCAACGCCAACCACAAGCACTCCGACCCGCGGTTGTCCTTCCCCCAAACGCCGACCTTTCCCCCACCACATTACACCATCCACCTTTTGTCAAGCCACGCTCAACTATCAGCCACAAGCCACATCGCGGCACGTGCACCCACACAAACACCAAGAGTATTTCACTTCTTAATTCCCCCCCCGCTCCGAGCTTGACCCCTTTTTCTTCTTTTTTCTTCTTCAAATCAACTATATTGGGGATGATGAGCGCGCTTCAATCACATATGCAATTTGGTCCTCCTTCTTAGGGGGACATGCTGACATGTTCCGGGCGCCAGATTCACCAACCTTTTGAACGGAACAATTTGACTGCCTCTGACCCAACCACAATATTACGTTGATGCACCCACTAGACACAAAAGGTGGTTCTTATTACTCTATACTTTGCACTGCTTTTGCTTGTGTTTTCTCTGGGCGGACTGGGGTTGAGGGCATTTCATTACGTTATTCGCGAGCTTCCGACAAGGTAGCTTGGGGTGTTTTGGTTCTAGGTAGCTGGTGTATCCCTACTGTACTCTGTTTCGAACATGGGACGGACGTGCTTTTGGCAAGGATCCATGATAGTTGCGTAGATATGTAGGTAGCGTCACTGTTGAGCAGAGATGCCAAGTGGTGTCTTGTGAGGATATAGACCTTGCGAAGCTCGCCTCTTTTCGCTCAATGATGTGTACATCCATGTTTGTGATCACTCGCCCAATTCGTTTGCTTCGACATGTCCATCTCCCACAAGCACGTCAAACTTGAACCGCACAGCATTGTACATGTACCAGATTGTCAATATCTCGAAGGGAAAAAGAAAATAATTGTCATCGCACCCGGCAAACCCATTGATTCCGTTTTTCAATGCCTAAACATGGAAGCCAGAACTTGTCTCGAGTCTGGAGAGACCACGTCCCATCACAACAGCACACACCTGCACGGCCGGGGGGGAGCGAGTCCAGCGTGTGGCAGCAGAGAGAGGACCGAGAGGTAGAGAGAATGCGTCCATAAAAGAGCCCAACCCATTACTCCGAATGCAAGGCCGCCAAGAATCCATTGTCCATTCACATTGTTGATGAAGAAATCTACTTGGACTCCTCCTCGCCCTCGCCGAGAAGGGCGTTTCTCTTCGCCGCCTGTCTCTCGAGCTTGCGCTCGCGGGCAGCCTTGGTTCTGGCACGCTTGGCATCCATCTCCTCCTTGATCTGTCTCTCGCGAGCCTTCTCGGCCTTGGCACGGTGAATCTGCGAGGGTGAATGTCAGTGTCATGTGTCCCAAACACACCGCCCACAAGATGGAGGAAACATACGTGCTCAACGAGGGCACGCTTGTGCTTGAAGGTGTTACCCTTGGCGGAGTGGTAGAGCTCGTGGTAGAGGTGCTTGTCAATCTTGCCGCTGGCGCGGTACTTGACGAGCAGACGGCGGAGGACACGCTGGCGACGCATCCAGAGGACCTGCCTGCATCGGTTGTCAGCACACATGCTCGATTTGTCATGCATTTCTTCTAACCCCCCCCCGAGCATCAAAATCCAATAAGATATCCCCGACTGTCTTCGAGTCCTATCCTCCCATTCTGATACTCGGCCGGGAATCGAAGGCGGTTGTTACGTACTCGGGCATACGGGCATCGGCGGTACCCTTGCGCTTACCGAAGCCACGGTGGCGACCAATCCGGCGGGCGAGGTTCAGCTCCCGCGCGCGAGAGCGCGAGTGCATGGTGACGGGCTTCTTGATGATGAGGCCATCGGAGACGAGCTTGCGGATCGTCTGGCGGGAGTTGGCGTTGGAGATCTCGCTGACCTCGTTGGGGTCGAGCCAAATCTTGCGCTGACCGCAGCCCAGGACGGACGACGCCAGGCGCTTCTGGGTCCTCAGGTTAACCCTACAGAGCCGAAAACGTCAGCATCTTGTCGCTCTGTCTGTATTTTTATTTTATTTTTTCGATGGGCGCGTGTGTCTGGAGGTGTGTATGTGTGTGTGTGTGCTCGACGGAAATCGGGGATTCGACAAGGGCTGTATCTTCGGCGGTTCGTTCGGTTTGCACGGAGGGGTTGGCCATCGTGCCCCCCAAACTCGCCGGCCTCTGAAATGTAGCAGATCTGTGATGGTGGGAATCGGTCGGATCGATGACGGCTGGTACTCACATCTTGACGGATTGATGCTGTAGATGGTTAGTATGGGAGGTTGTCGATGGATTGGATTTTCCGCTGAGGGGAAGTTCGTTCCTCAGAATTTCTCAAGCCGCCAGTTTGTGGGTTTCCCGAGTGGGCCCGCAAATTTGGCTGCGATTGGCAAAGGGTTCGTGTGGATCACGTGCCCTAACACGTGCAACCAATTGCTCGCTGCAACTCCGGCAAGGAGTCAGCGGTCCATGCGCCCGGTCCCACTTTATTTCCTATCAGCTTATCAAGGGCCCATCAACGACAACATCAGCTTGCTCTCTGTTGACATGGGGCAGATATTGGCAGGTTATTGCTATTTGAATGATATGATTACCCGATAGCATGTTAGTAAGGCCTAAGTTGACAGGAGAAAGATAGAAACAAAAAATGAAACTTATTTTCCCGTGGGCACAGACTCGGGTCTTCTTGGACACCAAGCACTTGCACTTACAAATCATGACTTCATGACCTTTGTGCATGCCCGGCTTCCCATTGACATCAGATGCCAAAACAGGCATTCCACCACAAAACATTCTATCAACACTTTTGCAATCATGGACCTCGAACTTTTGATCGCGAGGAGGTAATACTCAAATCAGGCCCGTCTTCCACCTACTCAAACATATCGAAGCCATGGATGCAGTCTTCTCCTGACAAACATACTTGCCCAAGGCAACACAGCAAAATAGTTATTAACAGCCAACTTCAAAAACCCGACTCCCATCCCCAACACCTCAATCCCCTTTTATCATCCCTGCCAGTTGTCTCGGAGGCTATTCTTCATTTAATTCTCCTTAAATACCACACTCCCATTTCCACACCCTAACAGCCAACCCACATGTATACACGTCGTCTACAATTTAAAGTCAATAGCCTGCAATGTGAATTCAAAGTACCCACAAGAGTATTACATATACCTTCTCAACACTTTTCTACCATCATTTGCCGCCAACAGATGATTCTCTTTTGAAAGCCATCAAGGATGCCCAAACTGTCACTCAACTGTCCCCTAGAGTTTATTAAACATCAACATATCCCGAGTCCTCAACGGTGAAACTCAGGCTTTTCTTTACCTCAGCAACACAACACAACACAACACAACACAACACACCACTATACCTCTCAAGTCTCAACACTTTAACTATGTTCCACATGTTCAGTTACCAACAACCAAACCATGACACTTGAATAACCCCTTTGCCAGATGTAAGTGGAGTCATCAAATCTTTTTGATTTTCAAAGTACACGCAAACAACAACTAAAGTACTACCACCCTCCCCATCAGCAAAATACATTAAAATAACGTTTTTCCCTTCCCAACTACCTATGTAACACCATGTAGACACAACCCTTTTATCCCCCCCCTTACTCCTCCCCAAAAACATCCCCCCCCACATCCACCTTCCCAACTGCCATCAACTCCTTCTCATCCTCCACCTCATCATTCGACAGCCCCAACCCCCCCTGCCCCCCCTCCGCCTCCCTCCTCTCCCTAACCTGCGCCCCCAACCTCAGCGCCACCCTCTTGAAGTAATCCTGCATGCTCCTCTTCGCATTGGCCTGTAAGTCCATCCCCGAAATCCACTTGTCAAACACCTTGCTCTCCTCGTCCGCCACGGCAAAAAGCTGCACAAACGCCGCCTCTGCCGCTAGCTTGACCGGGATGACCGTGTCCCTCACCGAGGCAAACACGGGCGGCGCAAGGATGCTCAGGTGAGGGCGGACCATGTCGGGATGGGTGCGCGCCAGAGTCCGGACGAGCACAAGCGCCAACCGGCGCGTGTCACTCGCGTTGCCCGGAGGGATAATGGTGGAAAGTGTGGTGAAGATGGGCTTGGTGCTCTCAAACGACTTGGGGAGGTCGGCAGAAAGGAGGTATTTACCCGTGGCGGCGATATAATTGTCCGCAGTCGACGGCTGTGTTCAAATGTTAGCTTCTTTTCGAACTCCCAAAACAATACATCAAAGGCATATAGTACTCACATCCTTCCCAACCATTCCCGCGCAAAGTACCTCGGGCAACTCGTCCCCAAGCCCACACTCACCCACCACTCCCGCCGCCTCCAACAGAACCGCATTCAACGCCAACACCCCCATCAAACCCCCTTCCCCTCCCTTCAGTACCCTGTTCCTTAACAACCCCCCGGCCACTTCCACACTGACGTTCCTGACCAACGCCCCAAACAGTTTCGCATGCGTAGTCACCATCCCGCTGTCCCTCTCGTCCAGCTCATCCCCCCCGTCAATCATCCCCAGGATCGCCTGCCTCGACCCCTCACCCATGTTGCCTCCCGCCCGGCTAACAACCTCATACAGCGCCTTGAGCATGGCCGTCTTGACCCCGGTATCGCTCGTCTTCGAACCCGTCACCAACTCCGCAATCAGCGGGTCAACCCTCGGTGTAAACTTGATCAGTGTCCCCAGCGCCTTCGCCGCCCTGCTCCTCAACTGCTCGCTCGACGTGTCCGCCAAACTCTTGGCAAACGTCCTCTGCAGCTGCGGCAAGAACGGCTTCAGCGCCGCCGGCATCTTCTCCAACAAGTTATTCAGCGTAAGCAAAATCGCCGACTTGACCTCGGTCGACCGCTCAGACACAACACGGATGAGCGGGCCGGTGATCTGTGTGACAAACGGCTTGAGCGCCGCCTCGCTCGTCCTGTCCACCACGTCGGAGATGGCCAGCGCGGCGCTGACCCTCTGTTCTGTCGTGCCGTTCATGAGACCCTGCAAGAAGATGGGCAAGATGGCGTTGATGCCCTTGGGCAGCTCGAAACCAGGTAGGTTGGCCCCCGCAACGCCCACGTGGAGGAGCGTCTGTCTTGTCGACGGGACCAGCGCCTCCATCTCCTCCTTCTTGAGCCGCTTGGTGAACTCGCTCAGGGCGCTCCACGCGGACCGGACGACTTCCTTGTCACGATCGTCAAACGAGATCAGCAGCGCCCGGATGATGTCCTGGTTGTATCTCGAGTAGTCCACGTCGGCCTCGGCGAAGAACTTGGCCAAGTGGCGAGCGGTGGCCGATCTCTTGCGGTGATCTTCGTGCTTGGTGAGCTGCAACAGCACGTTCATCACCACATTGAGCCCGTCATACTCGTCAATAGACAGCAGCACCGTGTCAAACGAGTTGTCGAGGTCCTCCCTGAGGTCGTCCTCGGTGCAGTTGATAATGTTGTCCATGAGCGAGTTGATGATGTTTGGCAGACGGCGGTTCATAGCCGGACCGGCCACCTTGGACAGGCTCGCCAACGCCTTTGCGTTAAAGGCCGAAATAGGCGGCGCGATGAGTGTCGGGATGAGGTTGGGCAGAATGATGTTGGAGCGTGTCGTCTCGGTAAGCAACGTGAGCAGAGCCGCGAGAGCATTGTCAGCATCCTCGTCGGACCGCAGCAGGTTGAGCAGATACGGCAGCACCTGATCAATCGCACGCTTGCCGAGGATCTGTTGCAGCGAGTCAAATGCCTCGGCCGCTGCCTCGCGAACCTCATCATCCGAGTCGGTGAGAGCCGTGCGGACAACAGAAATGAGCGTCTTCTCGTGGTCCTCCAGCGCTTCTGGAGAGGCAGAAGAGATGAGCTCCTTGAGCGCAAGGCAGATGCCCTGCTTGGCGTCCACATCGCTCGACGTCTGCAAGCCCTCCTCCAGCGTAGGCAACAAGGTAGCCAGCACACCATCTCCAGCCTTCCTGATAAGTTCACCAAGGGCGTTGCTAGCAATGACCTTGTGCTCCATGTTGGAGCTGCCCAACCGCCGAATAATCAGCTGCGTGAGCGTTGGTACCAGCTCCTTGAGGGTTCTGGGACTGTGCACCAACGCCTTCCAGACACTGATAGCCGCCGACCGCACCGCACCCGCGGTATCACATCTGCAGACATACAGCGCCGAGAGAATCTTGTTCCGCTTCTCATCCCCGAGAACCTCACGGAGAGACGCACCGGCCTCCTTGGTAGCATCCTGATCCTCCTCCTCGTCCTCCTCGGCATTGGCTTTGATACCAGCCAAGTTGAACAACAAATCACCGACCAATTCAACAGAGCTGAGACGGATGCGGTAGCTATCGTCAGCAAGACCACGCTCAAGCTCAGGAAGGAGCAAGTCAACCGCACGAACTGCAAAGTTCTTGACCAGAAGGCGACCAGCACGGAGAGCTGTTTCTCTGATGCTCTCAACATCATCCGCAAGACCAGACAAGATAGGCGGGATGATCTTGCCGAGATAGTTGGCGAAGCTGTTGCCGAAGCACACGGGCAAGAAGATGAACAGCGACATGAAGCCCTCGCGGACTGAGGCCTTGGCAGACTCGACATTTTGCAGAATGGTAGGCAAGGTCTCCTCCAATCTCGAAGTACCAAGACCAGCAAGGACCTCACTGAGCGCCTGGGCAGAACCAAGTCTGTCGCCCGCACCAGTATCGGACTTGAGCGTCTGCATAAGACCGGGAATAAGATCTGGCAGCGCATCCTCGCCCAGCTTCTCAACAAGTGAACCGAGGGCGCGGGAAGCTGTGGCACGGGTGGTAGGCACAGGATCAACTATAGCAAGCTTGAGACCAGCCACGAGCACAGGCAGATGAGAGACCAAATCCTTGCGCTCGGTAAGATGGGCCAAGCTGCCAATAACCTGGGCCGCCTTGCGCTTGGTGTTGGAACGATCGGCCAAACCACGCTCCAAGATACGGCTGACAAGAGCCAGCGAAGGCGCGTCGAGGTAATGCACGAACTGCACCTTGATGAGCGCATCGAGAGCAGTGTCGGTATACTTGGTGGCATCGCTGAGGGCCTTGAGGAGAACATCGACCAAGCTGTGAATCTCGGGGTTGGTGATGACCTCGCCAAATCTCTTCAAACTCTTGTTGGCCGCAGACCGCACCTCCTTGTGACTGTCGTTCAGGACAGCCGTCAGTGGTGGGATAATCTCAGGAAGACTCTGAGCCAGCTGCTGAGGGTCCAGGTACGCCATGGCACCCAACAGATCGCAAGCTCCCTTTTTGCTACGCCACTGATCGTCGTCAAGACCTCTGAGGAGTGTGGGCAAAATCTGCTTAACACCATACGAGCTCAGCTTGGCAAAGCAGGCCTTGGCAGCAGCCAGAGCAGCCTCACGCACATCCGCGTTGGCATCACCGAAACCGGCGAGAAGCTGGGGCACGATCTGGATGACATAGGGCTCAAAGACGCGGCCCAGAATGGTTGACAGCAACTCATAAGCCAGTAGGGCAGACTCGCGCTGACGGACATCCTTCTTGTTCTCGAGGCAGCTGTGAAGGGTAACCAGGATGCGATACTCCTTCAGCACAGCAATGCCCCTGCCCTGGACAAGACCAGCCAGACCGTAGGCAGCACCGCGCTGCTCAGGGTACTTCTGAGACGTCATCAAAACCTCGAGCATCTGGTCGAAGTACTTGGACGACTTGTCACCCGAAATATGAACCAGGGGAGGGAGGCACTCGGCAATGGCATACTGCACAGTTTCGGACGGGGTGCTGAGCGTCGAAAGCAGGCGCTCAATGACAACCGGGATCTTCTTGTCGCCGTGCTTGAGATGGCGGGCAAGAGCACCATACATGATGATAACAGCCTCGTTGACACGGTCTGCCGCCTCAGAGTGCTTGTCAGGCGCCTCAAGCGTCTTTTCAAACGTCTTCATGAGATTGTCAAGAATGCCCTTGCCGTGAATTTCGATGGCAATGTTGGCAGCCTCGAGCATTTCCGCACGTACATTGCCGTTTCGATCACCGAGCGGCCCTTGCTCGATGAGATAGGCAAAGAATGGCTCGAGCTGGTTCTTTTGCAAATGTGGTGCAATATCCTTGAATGCGAGGGCAATACCATGTCTAGCCTCCCAAGGATCCGTCAGGTCCATCTTCTTGGGCATGCCAAACTCATCCAGCAGCTGCACGCGAGGCTTCGCTAGCTCGCTGTAAGATGCCCTGAGCTTCTCAAGAATAGGGTTGATGACATTGGGGTGTTGGCTGGCAGCCTCGGCAAGCGATCTGGCAGCAGCGCGGCGAAGCTGCGCATCCTTGCTTTCCAAGTAGGGCAGCATCTTGTGGGCGAGCTCTTCGGTAACCTTGAACTCACTCTCCTCCCAAATCTCGCGAGCAGTATCAACGTTCTCTTCCACGTCGTCGTGGCAGGCGAGCCAGATCTCTTCCGAGACCTCAAGATCGCTCATGTCCACATCGGCGCTGATGGACTGCAGCACAGCAGACCGCACGCTTGTTTGAGAAACAATGGCACCGCGAGACAGGATTGCAATTTCTTCAGGAGTGATGTTGGGGGCAACACAGCGCACCATGTCGGCAAAGCAATCCTTGATGATCTTGTAGTGCTGGTTGTACTTTTGCATCGACGCAATCAGCGTGGCAACGATTTGATCACGGGGAACCGCTTCATCCGACGAGGCGTCTGTGTGGAAAGTGAGAATATCGATGGCGAGAACAACCTGGGCATCGCGGTCTTCGGCGGTGGCGCCAAAACCCCCCTTCTCCAGGACAAGCAGCACGAGCGGCAAGATGTAAATGAGCGAGACCGTGTCAAAGGGGCGCTGCTCACCAGCAAAACGCAAGCGGTACAGCACCCTGGTAACAAGATCAAAGAAAGGCTCTTGGGTATAGGTGTCCGGCAGTGCTGAGACCTCATGGGCGCGGAGGGTAGCAGCCCCGATAAAGGGGCGGATGGGCCCAAGTCGGTTCGTGACTTGCTCGGCACAAGAGACCAAAGCTAATGGGCCCGTCTCTGCAGTGATCAAGCAAGCGCCGGCATCGATAACATCCAGGGTTGCCTTGACGGCCGCTCCGATCCAGCGGCTGGCATCTGTTGGTGGGCCTGTGGCCAGACTCTTGACAATGCCGAAGCCCCGAATCAACTTGGCAGCAGTCTGGCGGACAGAGTTCCGGACCTCCGCCTCTTTCTTGAGCTGGGCGTTCACCTTGGCGGTCTCGTCGGCAGTGAGCTTCTTTTGAGTACCCTTCTTTTGAGCGAGCTGTTCTCTGAGCTCCTGCTCCCACTTCAATGTGTCATAATCCTTGGTGTTCTTGTTGGGAACCGTGTTTTGTTTCTTGGCCAAAACGTCGACAAATGCAGTCCCTTCAGGGGTGCGGAAGATGGCAGCTTCGAGAGGACCGACGGCCTCAACCGCGGCGACATCCAGATCTTGTTGAATGAGGTCAACGATGCGTGAAGTCATGGTTTCAGGGGCAACAAAGACGAGCTCGGCAGCCGCATTGTACGCCGCGGCCTTGACGGCCTCTGACTTTTGCTCGAAGCCAGTCCTCTGAACAATCTCGTCGATGAGCCGTTGGTCGTATTTTCTGGCGAGCTCACCGGGATCAAGCTGGACTCTCAGGCAAAGCTCAATCCAGCTCGCACGTGGGATAAGATTGGGCTTGGCCAAGACGAGCAGAGAGCACATTTGCGTCTCCAGTTTGGTCTTGTCGACCTCAGGTCCAGCCCGTTCTGGGCTCAGGCAAATGGCCTTGAGTACCAGGTGAAGGTTGGTCGTTTCCGACTTGGAAAGCACAGCGGCTGTTTCCTTGTCGCCCGTCTCGAGAGCTTCGATCCACTGCCACAAGCCGTTGATAATCTCCGCCGCGATAGACAACTCTTCCGAACCAGCTGTCTTTACACAGAGCTCGGTCAGACTATCCATGGCATGGCGTCTTACCGCAGGAGTAGTGACGGTGGAGCAAATCACGTAGATGTATGCTTGCGCCCAGGCTAGTCTCGCGGCAGCGTTGCTAGAAGCCAGGGTAGAGGCTGTGCTGGAGAGCGCGCGGGTAAGCCACTCGAGATCATCTCCAGTGAACTTGCCGTAGATTCTTGGGACGAGCAAGTAGGATGGCTTTGGCTCGAACGCCAAACTGTTCTTCTCGATAGCCGCCTTCTTAATGGCCTCCTGCAGCTTGGCGCTCTGCAACCTGTGGAACAGCGGTGCGAGGCCACAGACGACAAGCGCGCCAGTTACAATGCCGTTTTGCGAAGCGGTGGCAGAGTTGGCGACAACCTCGTTGAAGGTAGCCAAAAGTGGTGGCACCACAGCTTCAGCGAACGTGATGAAACCCGCGGGAAGCCCTGCTTCGGTATCTTGGGGAATGCTCCGCAGCACCTCGCCGGTTCGAAGAACCCAAATCCGACGGACGGGGAACTTCTTGTCTGCCAGCCCCTTGGCGTAAACGTCAACCAGCGCTTTTGGAACTTCAGACCCGGTAAGCAGAGAAATAGCACTGGCGTTGAGAGCAAGGGTTTCGGCGCTCAGGGCGGCTTCGTTGGCCTCCTTGCCCACAACGGTAGGGAGCCCAGTGGCAATCTTGGTTGCGATAGATGGGGAGGTAGGCAAAGCAACAAGGATTTCTGAGTGAAGAACCCTGTGCTCGGCAGAGGCGAGCTTTCCCCCCTTTAGAGGAGTGAGCACTTCATCAGCAGACTTTTCCACCTCGGTCAGATCCTTGGAGCTCGTGGCGAGCGCTTGGAATGCCGACACAGCCCCAGTGCGAATCGCAGCATTAGAAGACTTGAGGTTGGAGAGTAGTGGTTTTGTGAATCGCCCACTGAGTGCCTTGGACAGGTCAAAACCAGGGAGAGACCGAACCAGGGGCGTGATGAGATCGTTCAGCACCACTTCAGGGGCTCTCAGCAGACCCTTTTCCAGAGCTGGAAAAACGTCCTTGTCGAGATCCTCAACCGTCACGAAGGCTGAGAAAAAGTCACTCAGACCATTGGCGATGTGTTTGGCGACTGGCGTTCTTGATCCAACAATTTCGCGTGTGTAAAAGGTAATGTATAGGCTCTTTGCGCTTTCGACAATGGGTTTAGCCTCGGGTTTTCGTGAGCACACACCGGCAATCACGCCCAGCAAGGCAGCATTTTTGGCGGTTGATTGTGTTCCTTTGGTTGTGAGAAGCTTGATGGCAGCCTCGACGGCCTTGATATCGGTTGAAACAATTTTCCTGAACCCCCTCCGAGTGATGACCAGCGCCGACCTCCCCACGCTGTCCCTCGCGGTCGCCTGAAGACATTTGTCGAGGCCATCGGCTGTTGCTTGAATAATGTCGTTCCCAAACTTCTCCCAGAGCGTTGTCCCGGCAAGGTTATCAATCAATAGGTTGCACCATTCCAGCAGCACAAACGCATTTCCTGGCGCAATTCCGGGTTTCTGGATCTCCTGCTTCACGGCGGCCACTAGCGGGGCGAGGACATCGGCTTCCCCTGTTTTGCAGATCGAGACAAGACATCGCTGTACGGCGTGTCGAGAGTGCTTATCGGTGTAAAACGCATGGGTCCAGAATATGACCTTGAGGAGGCCTAGAGTAGAGGGCTTGTCGAGAGCTGTCCACAGCCGAAGAGACAGACAGGGTTAGATTAGCTGACCACACCACTTGACCACTTGCTGCTAGGGACAGACGGGAATCGGTGCTCACATTTATGGGCAATCTTCTCGTCAATGGCGCGCAATTGGGCGATTCTGGCGGTTGTGGACGAGAGGGTCAGGGCCGTCTTTGCGTGCTTGAGGTCAAAGTCGCTCGACGAGGCGTTGGCAGAGGCAGTGGCAGCTTCAGACATGTTGGATGTGGTGTTCAAGTAATGGGTCGGATAATGACATGGTCGGGCGGCCCAGTCCCGCAGTCGATTTTGGAGAGATTGGAGAGGGAAAATTGAAGACGCTGGCCGTGATATGTTGCTTCCAGAAGGCTGTCCCTGAACTATCACTGTCCACCTCACAGACTGTTTTTCGGCGACGACTCACATTTCGCCCAAAGTGGGCTGCTCTGCAGCTGCCACCCCCAAGCTGCCTGGTAATTATTGGCACTGTGCTTTCTATCAGTATTATTACGCTGGACACAGTGCGTGAGTGCCCGGAATTCTTCAAACTGCCCCGCACCCCGCCCTTATCCAACGATCCAACGGCGGAAGAGCTGTCTCACATTTGCTCGGGAGCTTCATCTTTTTTGCCCACTTCGAACCTACAGCTATGTAGGTAGGTACCCTTTGCGACTCAATAGCACTCCTTTGGCGCAATGAGAACAACGATTGACCCATTCTCGAGCTTCAAACCCGCTGTTTCCAAGCTTCAAACGTCTCTCCCGAATCACCACTACTTACTTTACCTTTGCTACCTGAAACCCTTGAAGCCCCGTCAATTTGCGACAGCAACTACCACAGCTCAGGGCAAACCACGACTCTTGTCCCTCCGCCGCGCTGGCCGGAATGCCCAGCTGGAATAGCGACCCCATCGCAGCGGGGGGGTGCTCCACCTGAATCTGGCAGGCGGTCGTGTTTTGCCCGTTAATCAAGCAGGCTGAGTCGAGAAATTTCAGGGCCGTCCTCAGTGTCAGTCAGCGCTAACATCCCATAATATCGCCGGCCGTCCTCTCGCTTTGCTGTGTTTTCCTCGCAACTTCTTTCCCACAGCACCCCATACTTACAGCATGGCCGGCAAGAAGAAGACAAAGAAGCCGGCCGCGAACCCGGCTCGCGGCTTTGCGACCACTTCCATCGCATCCAAGCCCAGAGCAGACCCTGCCGAAGCTGCCGCCGACACCTCGGCCGGCAAAGGTGACGATGCCGCCGCCCCGCCAGCCGCTGACGCAAAAGATGCCCCGCAAGCCGCCGGCACCACCAACACGACCAACGCACCCAAAGCGAAGGAACTCAGTCCCGAAGAATTCGAGCGCCAGTTGGAGGAGTCGGCTTTGCAAATATTGGTGGATAAATACGCGGCCAAAGTCAGAAGAGATGCCCAGAGAATCAAGACCCGCCTCGAGACAGACAGACGGATCCTGCGCGGACAGGCCGAGACCATCAACACCAAAAAATGGCTTCCCCAAGAGCTGATGGATCATGTTCTGGATTTGATTCAAGCAGAGGCCCGATTCGCTGCGTCGAGCGTCACATCAGAGGGCGCAACTAGTAGACTACCTCCTGAGGAAGACCTCATCATCAAGCTATGGACCCTCCAGCAAACATTGGAGAACACCGACTTTCCCAAGGATAGAGTACAGCCCGCGCTCCAATTCGCTCTCGACATTGCGCCAAACATCTCGCCCAATGTCAAGAGTGATTCTATCTGGGGCCTGGAGGAGATTTTAGACTGGCTGGCCAGGGAATGCTCCAAGGCCGAGCTGCCAGACTACAGTGGACGGAAACCAGGCTCGGGCAAGGCGCAAGGAGGTATGTTCCCTGCCCATGTACCGTTATCTTTAGGTTACCATATTGTTCACACTAATTCTCTCACAGACATCAGCGCTGATTCTCCCCTGCCTTCTGGCGCGACTACGCCCTTTGACCTCGAACCCCGCCGCGGACAAAAGGGCAAGAATGGTGCACCTGATCGATCCCGTCAACCGTCGCCCAAGAAATCGAACGTAACATACGATGAGGATATCGAGCCTGACCAACTGCTGCCTTTGTACCTCGAGACACAGGAGAAACTGTTCGAGATTCGGCGCCCGCGGCAAGATGTGGCCAAAGGCAAGGGTGGTGCCAAGGGAAACACTGTGGCGGACCCAGAAGAGGCTCTTTGCTTGGCCAAGCTCGACAGGATCGAAAAGGATGTGCTCTTTGACAAGTATGTGGCCGAGCAGCAATGGAGAGACAAGAAAATTGCCCTCGAAAAGGACTACGCGACAGCCAAGGTGGAGGCAAAGAAGAAACAGGCCGAGGAGGAACCCGCTCCTGCGCCAATAGCCGAGTTAGACGATATCAACGAAGAAGCGGAACGTATTGCCGCTGAGATTCTGGCCGAACAGGATGATGACGAGGACGGTGCTCTGGCCGATCTCTTTGCTAGCTTACCAGTGAATGAGGTTGACCCACTGACTGGAAAGTCCAACACTGTCATGAACGGCGCAGATGGCTCGAAAGTAACCATCAGGGACTTTGGGAAGTGGACTGGCGTGAGCCCAATACGGGTTCTGGAGGAGGCGTGCCGCTCGAGGGACTCATCTGTGAGGATATCATACCATGTTCTCTCCGATATTGCCTTTGCGAACCGACATGCCGTCAAGATTGTCTGGTCCAAATCTCAAGAAATCCCTCCTCCGCCTGAAAGCACCGAGATCGAGGTCTTTATGTCGCCAACGCAGTTTGTCTACAAGATGATCTCTATCTCTACTTCCGACTTGAAACAGTCTGAAGCCTACATTGCCACAACCGCCCTGTTTTGCATCTTTGGATCCTCGGGCAAGGAGGAAAAGGTGGCCCTCCGGCTGCCTGCCACTTGGAAGGATCTCTGGTCAGAAATGGCCGAGGCCAAGAAGAACAAAGCGGACGGGCTGGACCGCGAGGCCCTCAGACATCTCCGGGATATGGTTCGCACTAGAATGGAGCAGGAACTGGAGGATGGTGTCTTGATTCAGGGCTTCAAGGGGCGTGGCCAGAACAAGAACCTGACGGACTCGGATCAGTCTGACAATGAACGGGTCAAGCGACAATCATTTGATCCCGAGTATTATCGAAATATCTGGTTGCAAAAAGCACAAACCCCTCGGTTTCAAGTTATGCTGCAGTCAAGAGTACAGCTACCCATGTGGCAGTTCCGAGAGCAAGTGGTCAACGCCGTCGAGCAGAATCAGGTGGTGATTGTGTGCGGTGAGACTGGTTGCGGCAAAAGCACGCAGGTCCCCTCGTTTCTTCTTGAAGACCAGCTCATGAAGGGCAGGCCGTGCAAGATTTACTGCACAGAGCCTCGTCGTATCTCGGCCCTCTCGCTGGCCAAGCGCGTCAGTGAGGAGCTGGGAGAGAACAAGGGCGATTTGGGAACATCTCGGTCCTTGGTCGGTTACTCGATCCGTCTCGAGTCCAACACTTGCCGGGAGACGCGGCTTGTGTATGCCACGACTGGTATAGTCATGCGCATGCTCGAGAGCTCCAACGACCTTCAAGAGATCACGCATCTGGTCCTTGATGAGGTCCACGAGCGTTCCATTGACAGCGATTTCCTCTTGATTGTGTTGAAGAAGCTGCTGATTCGAAGAAAGGACCTCAAAGTGGTGCTCATGTCGGCCACGGTGGATGCTGAGCGGTTCTCCAAGTACCTGAGCGGCGCACCGGTTCTTACCGTTCCTGGCCGGACGTTCCCTGTTGGTGTTGCGTATCTGGAAGATGCCGTCGAGTTGACTGGGTATTCGCTTGACACAAGACCGGCAAAGGAGAAGTTCACCGATTTGGATGATGATGTCGAGGCTGAGATTGACAACTCGTCCAAACCTGAACTCATCAAAGCGCTCCGGCAGTACTCGCCCCGTACCCGCAATACCCTGGCGGCGATGGACGAGTATCAGATCGACTTTGATCTGGTGCTTCAGCTGATCTCGAGGATTGCGGTGGATCCGAATTACACAGATTTCAGCAAGGCCATCTTGGTCTTCTTGCCGGGTATTGCCGAGATTCGCACCCTCAACGACATGCTGCTGGGTGATAAGTTCTTTGCGGAGAATTGGCTGGTTTACCCCTTGCACTCGTCTATTGCCACGGAGGAGCAGGAGGCGGCGTTTTTGGTGCCGCCGCCGGGTGTTCGCAAGATTGTCCTGGCAACCAATATTGCCGAGACGGGTATCACGATCCCTGATGTGACGTGTGTCATTGACACGGGCAAGCATCGCGAGATGCGCTTCGACGAGAGACGGCAGCTTTCCCGTCTGATTGACACGTTCATCTCCCGCGCCAACGCGAAGCAGCGTCGCGGTCGTGCTGGTCGTGTGCAGGAGGGTCTGTGTTTCCACATGTTTACCAAGTACCGCCACGATAATATCATGAGTGATCAGCAGACCCCTGAGATGCTGCGGCTGTCGCTGCAGGAGCTTGCGATTCGGGTCAAGACGTGCAAGATCGGTGGGATCGAGGAGACGTTGGGCGAGGCGTTGGATCCCCCTTCAGCAAAGAACATTCGGAGGGCTATCGATGCCTTGGTGGATGTTCGTGCCTTGACGGCCTCGTCTGAGGAGCTGACACCGCTCGGTCTGCAGCTTGCCCGTCTACCTCTTGATGTCTTCCTCGGGAAACTGATCCTGCTGGGCTCCATCTTCAAGTGCCTCGACATGACCGTCACGGTGGCGGCGATCCTGTCGTCCAAATCCCCCTTTATCGCCCCCTTTGGCCAGCGCAGCCAAGCCGACACTGTCCGCCGCGGCTTCCGCAAGGGCGACTCGGACCTGTTGACCGTCTACAACGCCTACTCGGCCTGGAAGCGTGTCTGCCAGTCTTCGGCGAGCAGCGGGGCAGAGTACCAGTTCTGCCGCAAGAACTTTTTGTCGCCGCAGACGCTGGCCAACATTGAGGACCTCAAAGGCCAACTCATCACTTCGGTGGTGGACTCTGGCTTCTTGCAGCTGACGGCCGAGGAGAGGCAGGCGCACAACCGGCTGCGGTTTGGTGGGCGGAGGAGGAGGAGCGGGCAGGTGTTTTTTGAGATACCGAAGAGGGTGGACGGCAACAGCGACAATGAGGTTGTGGCGCAGAGCGTGATCGCGTGGAGCTTTTACCCCAAGCTGCTGGTGAGGGAGGGGAAGGGGTGGAGGAACGTGGGGAACAACCAGGCGATCCAGCTGCATCCTAGCAGTGTGAATAAGGGGGGTGGGAATGGGGAGGTGAAGTGGATGAGTTATTATCATATTATGCAGAACAAGCAGTATGTGTTTTTTCTTTCTTTTCCTTTCTTCTCCTTTTCTGGGGGGGTGGTTGGGGACCTCTTTTGCTAACTGTGTTGTTTGTTGTTTTTAGGTTCTTGAACGCTCACGAGACAACGGCTGTGGACCCGTTTGCTGTTGCGCTGCTTTGTGGGGATGTCCGCGCGGATTTGTACTCGGGGGTTTTGGTGCTGGATGGGAACCGGGCGAGGTTTGCAGTGCCGGATTGGAAGACCATGTTGGTTATGAAGGTGCTGAGGGCGAGGCTCAGGGAGATGCTGGCGAGGTGTTTTAAGAGTCCGGGGAGGTTGGTGACGGCGCAGCAGGAGAGGTGGTTGGAGGTTTGGCAGAGGATTTTTGGGCTGGCGTGGGAGGTGAGGGAGAGGGAGAGGGAGAAGGGTGGTGGTGGAGTTGTTGGGGGGAAGGAGTTGAGGTAGGATCTGGATCGAGTTGGGATGGGTTGGGATTGGGTAGATCTGGGGAGGAGTTGTGTATTATGGGTGTAGCATGTGTAAAGGTAGCGGGATGAAGACAAGATGTCATGTGGGTGTGAGGTGGGTCAAGTCAGTATGGCCAAGCCAGATTCACTCTACGATTGCTCTCCCGCGGTTTGAAGTCTGGGAAAGGTGGTGTATATCTGCCGGCTCTCTCTGCCCTTCATGTTGATCTTTTAGACCGTCATCTCTCCTCAAGATGAAAGCATTTACGCTCAGGATTGGAACCTCGATGGTATCCAATCAAAGATATCGAGAATCGATGCAAGAATCACCCTGCCCTTGTTACCTTTACCTCCTCCCTCTTTTTCTGGGAGTTCTAACGTGTAGTGATGGTACGTCTCTTCTTTTAGCAGTTCACGACCCCCTCGGGTAACGCTATGATAGGCGTCATCTAGGTGAAACACGAGGTAGCGAGCAGAATGGGCATCAAAACAGATGGGGTAGGCAGGTAGGAAAGGAAAGGTCAGAAATGGTGATGTTTGCTTGTGATGGGGGTGGTGATGAATAGACTGCGGGGGAAGATCGATTTATCAGATTAGCTCTGGGGGAGGGGGCTGGGTTTTTACGACACTTCTGAATGCTTTATTCTTGACCGTGTGGCAGGTGGAAGAAGAGTGGTGTGTGGAAGGATGGAATTTGCAGCTCAAAGAGATGGAACACATGTTTGATGGATCGAGGTCAATATTGCTAACTGCCAATGTAGATATGAGCTTGTGGTAGAGACCATGGTGGAGGTGATGTTTGAGGATAGGTATCTGATATTGATGCGATCTTTGAGATCTAACGACTCGGTGATAACCATCAGTCAGTGGAAGAAATATCCAATCTTGTGTGTATCTGGCGGATGCTGTTAGCTCATCCAAAAAGCTCCGAGTTTCTTAGGGAGCCTGTACAGTTGAAGAGGCTTCGATCTCACCGAGAACTCCCGAAACCATTTGGGATCCCGGATCTGATAACATTGATTGGCCTGTGAGAACACGAGATTGCACATGCCATGTCAGAAAGCATGTTTATCTTTTTTAGCCTATTTCTCACACAGTCGCTCAGCTGGCGAGGGTGCCCCGGATTCTCGCTTCTCTGCCGTGTCTGTCTCGGCGGTAATATGATCATCGACCCCTATTAGCCAGTTCCCTGGGTCTGGGTCTGGGTCTGGGTCTGTTCTGGCCCGCCGTAGACCCTCTCACGTGTTGGTGGTCTGTCGCTTTGCACTTCCTTGCCGCCTCTCTCGCCGGAAGGGGCGGTGTTGGTCTGAGACGCAGAGCTCCTGAGCTGTCTATTGATGGAATTTCAACCCGCTAAAGGGAGTGTGGGGACAGCTGCAGTGATAAATGACAAAAGCCTGGACTTGTGCAACTTTTAGTGACTGACAAGTAACAGCAAAAGAGCATTCGGCGGCTTCCGAGTGTCTTTAATTTAAAGTGAAGGTGCTGACCTACATCCTGCCGCGGCAGGTTAGAGATTGAGGCCTCAAAAATAGCAGCAAAGGGAAGAATAAGGTGTTGCCGTAGATTAAGACGCCCTTCCCACCCTTTCCAACAAGCCGGGAATGCTAAGCATTCATATAGAGCTCATATGTCGACAGGCCAGCCGTGGTCTGTCTCGAACGCCACAGCCTCATGCTCCTTGAGAGATGGGCAACAGACGAGAACGGACTTTAAGCCGCACCAGTAGCAGCTCGGTCTCATGACTGCTGATCTAGTGGAAGGTGACGCCGTAATTCCGCAATAGAGTGAGGGCATCGTCTCGGCCGATCTGGAGCGGTCTTGATGGCGACGAAAATAGCAACAGCAGCTTATGGACGAGAACACTTAAAGATTCGGGGTATAAGAAGGCTGTTTTAATCCTCCTCAGAATCACCTCGGCTTCATCATCACCAACCATCGCGCCATCTAACCTTCAGAACAACTCACGATGAAGCTCTCCATTCTCCCCCTCGTGGCTGGCCTTGCCACGGCCTCTCCGGTTCTCGTTGATCCCCTCGCCGACACCCCGTCTGGCCATGAGGTTTCCATCGTTGGCCTCGCTTTTGCCGGCTCCGGTTGCCCTGCTGGTACTGTCTCGGGCCAGCTCTCTTCTGACCTGACCACCATCACGCTGCTGTACGCCAACTTTGTTGCGCAAGCCGGGCAGGGCATCAGCGCGTCCAACTACCGCAAGAACTGCCAGCTCAACGTCAAGATCAAGTACCCCCAGGGCTATCAGTTCTCCGTCTTCAAGGCCGACTACCGCGGGTACGCTCAGATCCCCGCCGGAGACACGGGCACCTGCAAGGCCACCTACTACTTCTCGGGCGACTCCAAGCAGGTCAGTCAGGCCCCTCATGCTCTGCTCACGAACGAACCGAGATCGATGCTAACCATCAACACCACCACCCGCAGATCACCTCAACCCTCACGCTCAAGGGCCCCTACGACGACAACTACCTCAAGACGGACACTTTTGGCGTCGAGTCGACCGTCTGGTCCCCCTGCGGGCTGGAGGGGCTCCTCAACATCAACTCCGAGGTGCGGCTGTCGCCCATGGACGCGGTCAAGCCCGCCCTCCTTACGGTAAGAAGACTGGAGAAGATCAGGACAAGGTGGCGGAGATGCACCGAGTGATTTCCTCTTTTTTTTTTTTTTCTTTTTTTCTTTTTTTTTTTTTTTGTTACCAGAAACTTGATGACAAGGTGGAAGAGGGGGTTATTGGTTTTGTCAAAAACAAAGAGAGAGAATCCCATGTTGATTCGGAATACCCGATTTTTATAGGTCGACTCGACGGATCTCAAGTTTGTGCAGAAGCATTACTTGCAGTGGCAAAAGTGTACGAAGCCCAAGGCATAGTGAGCCCGCGAAAAAAGAGGGTTGCGAGAGGAAGAATTTTGCGGACTGACTACCTATTGTCTTAGGCGAGGAGTAAAAGATCTGGACTGTGTGTGGGAGGAGGTTGGGTGTGCTGGGTGGGTGGTAGGTGGAAGCATACACGTACGGATACTGGCAGAGGTCGTAGTAGGCGTCGGTCGTTATCATGTTCCTGTCAAACAGCCATTGAAAAGAAAGGGAAGAGAAATTGCCAAGGATATTTTTTTACATATCAATGATATGCCCCGCCCATGCTCTTTTCAAGTCCAGCCAGGCCCCCTCTTCTTGTGTCGTAACCAATCATATCTCACCACGCACCGCCCCTCCCCCCGTGCCTGTTGTGCCTGTCTCAGCATCGGTGATCACCCGGTTTATATCTTTCTTCATTGGCTGACCTCCCTCCCCAATCGCCGGTCCAGACCGACCTTTTTATTTTTTTTCCCTCTTCCCCCTCCTCCCTACCCAACTTTATTTCAACAACTACCGCCATCGGGTTTCCCTGGTTTTTCTCCTCCTCCCCGCCCGCCCACGCTGACGACACCCTCAACACACACCGACCTACTCCACCATCTCACCTTCTAGGCTTTTTTTATTTTTACACCACAACCCTTTCCCACTTTTCTTCTCCCCTCATCCTTCCATCTTTCACCGTCAAAATGCCCTCCACCCATAACAATCAACCCCCCACCCCGCAAGCCATGCAAATGTCAGCAACAGCACCGCCAAACAAACAAATCATCACCGACCAACCCGTATGTTTTTGTTTCTGTAGCCTTTCCTCCCTCCCTCCCTCGCTGACAATGTAACCTGGCCTGACCTACCAGAAATCCCACCCCGCACCCCAAATGACACAAGACGGCGACCATGGTGACGACGAGCAGCTCAACCTCCGCGGGGGCGGGTTCACCATTGGGTGCAACTGCTGCAGGGGCATGTTTTCTTTTCATAAGAGGTGCTGCTAGATACTAGGTGCGCACCCCCGCGTGTAATAAATGATTGGATAGATTAGGGACATGGGGGAAGGCAGGAACGAATGGATGGATGGGATAGTCTGTCTGGACTTTTTGACAATGAGTGATGTGATGAGGTTGAGCGTTCTTGTCTTGGGGGGGGGGGGGTTGTTTAATCATCCATGTGAGGTGTGGTTGAATTTGGAATTCTGTAGGTTTGAAAGTTGAATTTTGTACAACGGGAACATAGATGCGGCTGGCTTGTTTATGGTGGTATTATTTTGTGGCATTGGGGAGTGGGCTGTTTGTTGCTGGGAGGGTGGGTGGCTGTGGAGGGGAAGAGGAGGTTGAACAGTTGGAGGTTGCGATTTCTTACTCCAGTGCTGTTGTTGGTGTTCAAGGGATTTTGAGAAGGGTGAATTCCTCGAGCTCGGCAACAGAAAGGGAAAGTTGGAATTACTAACACGATCCTGATATACTAGGCACTGAGGTTCTGAATAAAGCTGGGGCTCAAAGGCGAACTTATATTTTTCAAATGAGGGTTCTTATCAATGCTTTTATTATAGAATCTGAGAGCTCGCTATGGCCGATCCCCAGATGGCATCCCTGAGTACAAGTGGTACTGTATATCGCCAGTCCTTGCTCTATAGTTTAGCATGCTTCTCATATCTCCTCCAACATCTCTCATCACTCAGCCCGAAGTGATTTTTAAATCTACTAGTGTTCAACGTCGCGATCTGTTTGATCTGCGCCGCCGTTGAGTCTGCAACACCAAGGCGGCGATCCGAGCAGCTCTGGCTTGCCTGCGGGCTTTCTGATCTTCAGCGTGAGACCAGTGGAAGAAGAGGCTTGGGCTGGCCTTGGGCCCAAGAGCTTGAGGCGGAGGGAAAGAGATGGTGTGAGAGCTGCGAGAGTGCTGCTGTCTTTGAGAAGTGGAAGTTGCTTTATGTGCTGTATTGACAGGACAACCAGTTAATTGCAGATACAAAACAAGCTGGCTTGATGTATTGCCACTCATTTTGACAAGACATCTACTTACCCCTCTTCTTTTTACGCAACTCCTGCCGCAGGCTTGTGACGAGGAGCTCATCGCTGTCAATAGAGTCATCATTCTCGCAGTGTTCTGCACTGTTGATCGAGTACTCGGGAGTTTGAGAAGACGTGGGGGCGACAACCGACGAGGAACTGCTAGCGGGGACAGCTCTGATAGTAACTTCGTACAACTGAGTGTCGCCGTCTCGTTGGCATCGAAGAGCCGTGGCAAGCTCTTCGAGATTGCCGGCAGTGACTCTGGCAAGATAGATCTCTTCAGTCGGCGGGCCAGTAGTCGTTAACCAAGGGACGTCGGTCGCTGGTTCGGTGGTGCTCTGAGCGACTCTTTCGATCTTGACGAAGCCACGAGAGTTCAAGTAAACCCTGGCTGAGTCTGGATGGAGAATCTGAAGATCGTTAGTTGCCATGGTTGGAGATGGTGGGGCTGGGGTAACAGAGTCAGGAAGATTTAGAACCGTGAGACTTGCAAAAGAAGGGGAATTTGAAGAGTGGGTAGATAGACTGATTGCCAACGGAATGCGAAGTTTGTTTGCTGGTAAGAGTCGCGAGGGAGTTCTGAATCCATCAGGCGCTCGAAAGGTAGGTCAGGTCGACCGTCGCGTTGACTTGAGCTCGGTGATTATTGTAGCAGTCACTCAAGTATTTCTTCCACTGCAAGTTGCGTATTATCCCGTCTTTGGACACAACTTCTCAAGAACAGCATTCTATATCTAATTGAGAAATATATGGACCTCAGTTTTGACTGGTACACTTGCGATAGACATAATGTTACACATGATTGGGCGTGTGTTCAGCAAGACAGCCTCGTCAAATGGCGGTCGGTGATTGGTCGGCGGCATGGCGCGACTTTTGTGCGGGGTGTTCGCTGGGGGGGCCTAGAACGCTTTGCTCGATCGGATATGACGGCACTTTGACGAGTCCTTGATGGCACCCTGCAGATGCGCTCCTACGTCATAGGTCCCGTGCAGGCGGATGACTGAGACAGACGGGCCTGGAATCACCAAAGACGGTCCTCAGTTTGATGGCACAGCCTGATAGCCTGACAGCCTAACAGCCTACACCAAAAAAGAAGCAGGGCAACAGCTGAAAAATAAAACAAAATCACTCGGCAGGCTCGTGGTCGCGAATGGCACTCCGTGGCCGGTGGTCAGGGTTGGTCAGGGTCCTGCGGGACGGAGGAAGGGGATACTATGATTGGCCAGCCTCAGTCGTGATCTACATGGATTAGCGGAGACCCCCAAGTCTCGGCGGCCTGACAATGACGAGCGGCCGTGAGATGCGAAGCACCACAAGAACCACTAGAAACCACAGGGCGGATAAATCTGTCCGGCCGTGTCTCTGCCTGTCTGGCCTTTTCAGCAATGGTAGGTAAAAATTAGGTACTTGAATCCAGGGTCCTTTTTCCCTTTCAGTAGTGTAAATACAGAAGACACCTGGATACATCCAAATGTCAAAGATGGAGTCGGTCCCGGCACCCCGCCGTCCCATCTTTCTATTTTTTTTTTTAAGTTTTTTGTTTTTTGCATGGCGTTTTGCACTACCCGGACGGGAGCCAGGCCCACGGCCACACGTGAGCCCAGACTGTCGGGATAGGGAACATACATTGTAGAGTATCCAACCAGGTATTTATTATAGCTTATCTAATAGGCAGTTTAGTCAGTCAGTCAGTCAGTCAGTCAACAGAGAGATGAAGGATGCTTTTAGTGAGGTCGGTGCTGCTGCTCTGGGTGGAAAAACGCGGTTGTTGGCAGAAGGGGCCTTGGCGGGTGGAGGCCCCAAGCCCGTAGTCCAGGCCCCCGGGTGGGGTCAAAGCCCGCGGAATTTGTATTTCCCAGGGTGCCACGTCCGCTGCCACTCCCCCCATCCATCGACAACCACTGCTGCGACTCCCATCTGTGACAGAAAGAAAGAAGAAGAGCACCCGATTCCGTCTATCGCATCTGTCGCACCTGTCGCATTGTCGCATCGTCGTCTGCTGCCGCCGCAAACAAACTAACCTCGAGTCCCAGTCCGTTCCGAAGGTTCCTAAACGAGCACCTAGTCAGTTCTTTTTCCGCGCCAGCCAGAAAGTCAGTCAGTCTGCCAGCCAGCCAGCTAGCCAGCCGTTTGCGAGAAAAAGAAGAAAAAAAACAGCGACGGCCGTCTTCTCTGCTCCCGTCCAACGTACAACCACATCGCAGCTTCACAAGCGGCGACGGGTCTCTCCGACATCCAATGACACGGCCTCTTCGAAGAAAGCAAACATAATGGCGAGCCCGGTGGGGGAGGACAATTGGGTCGACTATGTCGACCACCAGCTGCGCGAAGCCACCGACCTCGAGGCACGCGTGCGCGTGATTGAGAGCTTCAACGACGCCGTGTCGGCCGAGCCCGGGAGCATCAAGGTCTGGATGGCCTACTGCGAGTACTTTTGGTCGCTCTACAACGACTGTCAACCTGTTAGCGACGCCGGCTGGTCCCCAGAAGAGCAGGAGGTCGGACGTTCCATATTCACCATCGATGCCGCCCTCAACCTCTGGCAGCGGGGCTACGAGGCTGTCCAGTACCGCCTGTCCGACAGCAACGAACTCTGGGACCGCTGGATCTCGCTCGAAATGGAGCTGCTGAGGCGGACCGTGACCGAGGCCGGTGTTCGCAGAATCACCCAGCTGTTCCGCAATCGGCTGACGGTCCCGCACGCCACCTGGGACAGGACATCCCAGATGTTTTCCACTTTCCTATCCGAGTACAACCGCCAGGCCTACGAGAGCGAGATGGAGCAGATCACGAGGAGCGCCAAGAATGCGAAGCGCCTGTATGCGCTGCGCGACCCCTTCGAGACCAAGCTGTCGCTGGCCGTCAAGTCTGGAGACACGGCAGCGGTACGTGCGGAGATGCTAGAGTACATTGACTGGGAGATCAAGCAGCACAAGGGCAAGCGGGACGCGCTGGACAACTTCAAGATTTGTCTCGGCCTCTTTTCGAGGGCGCTGACAGGCGTGCTGGCGTCGGACGACACTACATGGCTCAACTTTATCACGCTGGTGTCGACCTCCCAGTCGGACCTCAAGGCAGGCCGTGCCCGCGTCTCGGCCAATCTGGTCCCAAACATGCTCGACGTTCTCCGTCGCGCCGTGCATCACATTCCCTGGGCGGGTCCTGTGTGGGCTCGGTACATCTTGGCTGCCGAGGAGGCTGCGCTAACCTTTGCCGATGTCGAACGCATCAAGCACGCCGCCACCAACAGTCCCCAGCTTGACAGAGACGGAATGACGGGTGTTTTGGACATGTATTCTGCATGGTGCGGCTATCTCAAGCGAACAGCCATGAACCCCAAGGCCAGCGAAGAGGCTGTTGATGTTGCCGAAGTGGGTCTCTCCTCTGCCCTCGAGGATGTCAAGCACTGGGGTCAGCGAAAATACGGCGAAAACTACCAGGGCGATCCGGACTACCGCCTCGAGAAGATTCTGATCCAGTTTCTCACCGAAAAGAAGGAAGACATCGAGGGTGCTCGTGCTATCTGGGATGAGCTGTCGCAAATCCCGCTGCACGCCAACAGCTACGACTTTTGGCTCAACTGGTACCTCTGGGAGATGGTAGTCTTTACCGCACACAGAGCCAAACTCCGCAGCCCTACCCCCAACACACAGGCTCAAGGTCTGCTGGTCCCCAGCTTGGCCACCCGCGTTTTCACCAGGGCGCTCAAGGTTAGGACTCTTGACTGGCCCGAACGGATTCTCCAGGTGTACCTCAAGCACTGCAATGACTACGAGCTGGCCGAGACACTGCGCGAGGCCCACGACACCATCTACAAGACGCGCAAGGGGGTCGAGAAGCGCCGAGAACGGGAAGCACGGCAGGCCGCCGAGGCAGCCCTGGAGCAAGCAGCGCCAGCGGACAGGAGCGAAGACGTTCCCATGACAGATGCTTCCGGTTCCGCGTCACCCGGATCCAAGCGCAAGCGAGAGCCGACCCCGGCCGAAGACGATGCTGCTAACAAGCGGCCCAGGAGCGAGACGAACGGGGACGACGTGAAACGGGATCGAGAGCACAACACGGTTTTCTTGTGGAACTTGCCTGCTGACGCCACCCAAACCAAGATCAAGCAGTTCTTTCGGGATTACGGCCACGTCAACAACATCGACCTCAAAAAGGGGGACGACGACGCGGTTGCCCTGGTCGAGTTTCGACACTCGGACGATGCGCGAGCAGCGCTGATCCGCGATGGCAAACCCTTTGGCGACCGGATCATCCAAGTCACCCCGGCCATTGACTGCACGCTGTTTGTCACCAACTACCCTCCAGACGCCGACGAGGAGTACCTCCGCAACCTCTTCAAGGCCCACGGCGAGATCCACAGCATCCGGTTCCCCAGCCTCAAGGAAAACGCGAAGCGGCGGTTTTGCTACCTCACCTTTCGGGAGCGGGCCTCGGCCGAGGCAGCGCTCAAGTTGGACGGGAAGGCGTTGGGTGGGAGGTGCAGGCTCGTGGTCAAGATATCCGACCCAGCACACAAGCAGCACCGGCAAGGGGCGCAGGAAGAGGAGAGAGAGCTGCACGTGATCAACATCCCCCGCACCATGAAGGAGGACGAGGTCCAGGGCCACTTTTCCAAGGCTGGCAAGGTGGTCAGCGTGCGGATCCCGCATCTGGGGACGGCGTTTGTGGTGATGCAGACTAAGGAGGAGGCGCAGGAGGCCATCAAGCTGCTGGATAAGGCCATGTTTGGACAGCATCCAATCAAGGTCGAGCTCTCGATGCCAAAGGGAACGAAGAAGACGGCGACAGCCTGGGGGGGCGCCGAGGATGCCGGATCCCCTGCGTCCACAGCTGCCGAATCAACAGTATCTTCTGGCGGCGGCGGCGGTGCGGCGAGAGATCGAAAGGTTGTCATTCTGGGCGTTCCTGACACGATGAACGAAGCCCGCGTGGGGAATTTGCTCAAGCCGGCGGGGGAGTTTGTCAAGCTGACGTTGCATGCCCGGCATGGGGGCGCGATTGTTGAGTACAAGGATGCCGCGTCGGCGGGGAAGGCTCAGCTGGTGATCGACGGGCTAGAGGTGGAAGCGGGTCAGAAGCTGCGTGTTGGCACGACGGAGGAGCTGTTTCAGAGCAAAGGGGAGAAGAAGGTGGCGGGGAGTGACCCGTGTGCGCGCCCGGAGCCGGAGAAGCAGGGGAAGAAGCCGCCGACGGCTGCGCAGTTGATGCCGCCGCCGCCGAGTATCAACCGGCCGCAGGTGCTGGGGAGGTCAAAGCCAAAGACGGGCATGGGAACGGGGGCGCCGGGGTTGGGGTTGAGGACGAATGGGGTTGCTCTTGGTGGGCCGAAGAGGAGTAATGCTGATTTTAGGAGTTTGTTTCTTGGGGGTGATAATAATGGCGGTGGAGGTGAGGGTGGGGGGAAGGTGGAAGAGGAGAAGACGAAGGAAAATGGGAGTAAGGAATGAGTGAGAAGGGAATGATGGGCCTACTGGGATTTTTTCTTTATTCAAAGTTTTGATCAAACAAGAGTGAGAAGGTAGGGGTTGTGTGTGTGTGTGTATGATACCAATTACCATTTTTCTTTTTCTTTTTTTCTTTTCGGAAGAACTGAAGCTGAAGTACTGTGGTGAGGAAGAGGGAACAAAAGGCTGATGAACTGGTTGGCTGCCGCGGTTGCTGCTATGAATACCCCCTGAGCATTTGATAGGAAACTGTTTGCGTTTCTTTGATGTTGTTTTAGGTCTTTGCTTTATTAGGTACCTACTGGGAAATGGTTGGGCGTATGCATGCCCTTGTTCAATGAAGCTTGACTGCTTGCAAAGTGTTTGATTTGAGACGATATGCAAGGGAGTATGGATAGTACTATCATTACCAAATGACTGTCGAGCAACGCTACAGAAACTAACTAATAAAAAGCCAACATCCTCAAATTCGGATGAACCTGGGAATGAAAGCATCGGAGACTGGAAATCTATCCAAAGGAAACACAAAAACATCAGAGCATCGCGTATCGACTTGCCTCTCATAAAATACCCACCCAGTAGCCTCCCCTCATCATGGTCCGCCAACTCGCATCCCGATATCCACCACTCGCCAGCGCGTTTACAGAGCCCCCGGGTTTCCGTTGAACGCAATCCCGTTGAAGGTCCCCGTGGGCAGGTCCGTGATGGTGCCGTTGGTGGACGTCTCCCTAATGTACTCGCACAGCTCCGCCGGCGTCTTTGGTCCCAGCAGCGCAAGCAGATACGAAGCCAAACCGGCCACATGCGGCGCCGCCATCGACGTTCCCGAAATGGTGTTCTACCTCTCTTTCGTCAGCCACAGTCCACCTGGTAATGCATGCAAAAAAAAAAAGCGTTTCACTCACCGTTGCGCTCGGCCCCCCAATCCACGCGCTCTCCACCCCGACCCCGGGCGCAAAAACGTCGACCCCCTCCCCGTAGTTCGAAAACCAAGCCCTCACATCCCCCTCATCCGTCGCCCCAACGGTGCAGACCGTCTCCTCGCTCGCTGGGCTGTAGAAGAAGGCGTCGTCGGCGCTGTTGCCGGCCGCGACGCTGAGGAAAACCCCCGCCCTGACGGCGGCGGCGGCGGCGGCGTTGACGGCCGTGCTCCTCGACGCGCCGAGGGACAGGTTGGCCGTCGCGCCGTTGGGGCAGCCCCGGGTGGGAAAGTCGGCGGCGACAAAGTCGATGCCCGCGATGACGGCGGCGAGGGTGCCGGACCCGGAGGCGCGAAGGACTTTGACGGCGTAGAGGTTTGTTCTTTTGGACACGCCGTAGGTGACGCCGCCGATGGTGCCGGCCACGTGGGTGCCGTGGCCGTTGCCGTCTGTGTTGTCGGTGTCGATGAAGTTTGCTAGCCAGTGGGCGCGGTTGGTGAATTGCTTCAAGGGGGAAAAGGAAGGGGGGGGCGGTTAGTGAAAACTGATGAGGGTGTTAGAGTGAGGGGGGAGAAGGAAAAATAAACATACAGTGTGGTTGACGTAGATGCCCGTGTCGATGATGTAGCTGCAGGTGCCCTCGCCGGCGGACTCGTCGTAGACGTACGAGGTCTGGCCTGGGCTGCGGTGGGAGATGCGGGCGAGGCCCCAGGGGACGTCCTCCTGGGTGACGAAGTCGTATGCCTGGACCACGGCGTCTTGTTCGACGAATTCGACCTGGGACTTTTGTTTAGCATCATGAATCAAACGGTCCGCTGGGATAAGGTAGGATGGACACACCTCGGGAAGCCTGCGGATGGCAGCCAGCTTCGCAGCGGACAGCTTGGCGGCGAAGCCCTTGAACCGGCCGGCCTTGTAGAGGTGCTGGGTGCTCAAACCCTTCACCGCACCCTGGAGGACGGCATCGCTGCTGCCGTCTCTGAGCTTGACGATGTAGCTCCCGTCGATGAGCTGAGAGGCGGCTGCACCGCGGGGGGTGAGGAGAGGTGCCTCCCTGACAGGAGGAGCGGCCAACGCCAGGGTTGGGAGGAGGAGGCAGGTGGTGGCCCGGAGGAGCTGCATGTTGAAGTCTGTTATTTGTTAAACTCGCGAGTAGACAAGTGAGGAGGATGAGGACACAGAGAGAGAGAGAGAGAGAGAGAGAGAGAGAGAGAGAGAGGTGATGGTGATCTTGCAACAGAAAAACAACAGCGAGATGAACATGTCTATTTATCTCTGTCTTAGATAACGTCAGCTTGTGGACTGGTGGCTGGGAATAGGTAGAGAGAGGGAGGTTACCCGTGATGGCGTTGACATATTGGTCCCAAAATCATCACCACCTTCCGCAAAGGGCATCGCGAACAAGATGTCAGACCTTCTCCACCATCTTTTCATATATCAACCTGGTTAGGTAGGAACCAGGTCATGCTTAGAACTTTGACACGATGCTGAATGCGGGTGCCATGTGGGTGAGAAGAGGGTGGCCAAGATTAAACCGCCTTACGACCTACCCAAGACGGGAGCTAGTCTAGCGAGCAGGTGTCAACGTCGTTCTTTTCTTGCGCTGGCGTGATCCTGACAATTCGTGGTGCAAGCTGTCAAGGGAGTTGCTTGTAGGGTACCATTGCGATTGTCTGGTAGGATGGCGCAGCAACCAAAAGACGATATCAAGACACATGATATCCCTCGACCGCCATTGCTGGTCTTCCAATGTTGGCATGTAATCTGATCCCAGACAGCGAACCAAAGGGGGGAAAAATACATCCCACGAGAGAATACCAGGGGGAAGGTTTCCGAGCTTGATAATGCTGACATTATGCTCCCGTCAAAGACAAGAGATGAACTCCGGGAACAGTCATCGATCGGAGAATTTTGGACCATGTGTGTGCCCAATATTGTCCGGCCGGGAATGAGCCGCTGTGCCAGGGCTGCCCCGTGTGCGTGCCGTGCAGAGTGCCGCGCGGGTGTGGCAGCGCCATTCGCTGACGGCAGTTGGGAAGACATCATGGGCAGGAGCCACAGCAAAAGGACGGGTGGTCTCGTTACACGGGGCGAACAAGAACAGAAAGTAGTACTTCCTTGAGGAGAAAGATATTGAGAAACAACGGTAAAAGGATCCAACGCACATCTGAATCCTGCCAAGCTGTCAAAATGGGAGAATCCGGTCTGGGGAGAGAAGCGGTTGCTCGTCCTGTTGTTGTTCCCTCTGGAACGTACAAAAGTCACCTTCCCAGTTAGGAAACTGCTGAACCGCCTGGACAGAGAATCGTGTTGCTCAAGATAACGCCTCGAGAGGGGGTGGGGAGCAAGGTTCATGGCAATATCTGGCGCCATCTCGGCCGAGAGCCCCTTTGTTGTTTGGGGAAGAAGAGAAAAGTGAAAAGGCAAGAACAAAAAGTCGAGACGTGAAGAGGTCAATCCCCGGTATTAAACATATCGCTAACGATGCAGATCGACGTAACAAGACGCACGGGAAACCTGGGTCTCGGGTTCCAAAGTGGATCGGTAGCCAGTCCTTCTTTTAGCCTGAAAAGACAAGATTTCCGCCGTTTCGTCAACCAAGCGTTCTCACGTGCAACTGCCGGATCGAGAGGAGCCATTTGATACATGGCCAGCAGTAAGACAGAGGAAGAAAGGGGGGGTTTTAATATACTGTCTGGCGAATCAAATGCTCTTCCAGTCAAGGGAAATGTATTGCCGCTTTTGGACTTGAGTGGGGTGTGTAGTTAAGAGTGGCATTGCCTCTTCCACCCTACCCCCCTGTCAAGAAAAATTGAATTTTCAAATGTCCAAATTAACTAGGTTAAGTTCGAATACCTAATTTGAAAATTAACGTAAGGCCTAGTTAAATCATCATATAAACTTACATTGTCACAGTTAAGCCAACAGCAGGTTAGATAGTGTGTGGAATGTCGGGAACCCGCAGCTAATCGTTAGATAGAACTAATAGTATTGGGACCGGGGACCGCGGCGGGGCATACGGTCCACAGTCCCTAAGTCAATATATACGGAGGAATTGCCAGTATTGAAATGGTGAGAAAACACACAAACCAACCACAACACCGCAAATATACCCTCAACAGGGTCTCTGAATGGACACACCTGCGTGACAGTGGCTCGCTCGCAGGCCGCACTCCACGTAGGACAAAGAAAAGACTCTATGGGCTCGCAGACCACATAATAAGCACCTGATCGGCCTGATCAGAGGGCCAGAATTGCCTGCACGCGTGCAAGGCACAAAAATATGAAGAAATAAAAGTCGATGTCCTGTCTAAAATAGAATGCCCGAAGCAGACCGCTTATATACATGACCCCTGAGCCCCCGAATCCTCCGAGAGCCCCACTTCCTTACTCAAACCCTCAGGCCTGTGGCCGCACCCCAAACCAGTATAGATAGATAGTTGCGCAGTATGCAATAGTTATAAGTTACAATCGTTAGTATCTAGACTATTGTGATTAAAATAAGCTATTTGTTGTACACTGTTTAGCTGTACCAAACCAGGATTGTTCAGAAGTGCCTGCAACCAGTATCCCTTCCAGAGGTTCTGGATAGGAGCTCGTCACATATAATCTTAATCTCGGTTTTCATAATTGGAATATAAATTTCTAAATATATAAAGAGTTATTATTCCGCCAAAAAGCCTAAAAATAGAAGCTCGATATACCAAAATACCTATATTTTCTACAGCCCCTTTGATTTTCGAATTTTATTTTCTATCGGCCTTATATACTTCAGGTTCATTGCAAGACTTAAGGTTGTGAATATAGAAATGAAGAAGAAATCTTCCTCCGATTTTGGCAGTATGTCTTCCAGAAACAGCATTGGATTTCTCTCAAAATGAATGTCTGGGTGGACATCCCGGCGTCGCAGTGAACCAGGGCTTCTGCTAGCTAGAACGATAGGGCGTCAGAGGTCCAGTTCGGGCTCAGGCGTGCGCAATCAGATAATGGGGCCACCTGAGCGACGAGATCGGGACGATGGGCGAGATCTAAGCGGGAGAACTGGAAAAGAGAAACCCAGTTATCTGTTGGAAACCACACATTACCATAGCCTGCTCCAAGCAGCACGTTGCCCCAGGGGCCGAAGGGCTGGGTTTTCCAAGCAGAAGAGGATCAAACCCCGGGAATGGCTTCTGAAGAAAAGGACTGGACTCGGCATCCTCATCGAGAATGATGCTTTTGAAGTGGCATCTGGATTAGAAAGTGAATAGCAGACGCGGCTGCCGAGAAGCGAAACTGGGCATTGCTTGGCGGCCTCGACCCAGAAGTCTTTGGACAATCGGCTGAGATATCGTTCGTTTGGGTTCCGATACTCATCGGGTAAAATGTTGTCCTCATCCGAGTCATCATCACCATCGGAGTGGCCTGCTGGGTCGCTTTGTGATACATATACGGGACAGACGACCCCAGGGGATCGGCGAGCTCAGGGGAGACTCGCCATTTGCGCTCTCGTTCATTCCATCAGACAAACGGCCACAGACGACTTGCACCGGGGCAACTTGCCTCAAGTTTATCCAGGCTGAATCGGGCAGGCGGGTTATCTTGTAGAGCAGCACCTGCTTCTGAAAAGCGGATGTGGTGGAGAATAAATTCGAAGCGCCCAGCTCTTGTTCTCAGGGCCGGCGAGGTCATGGTCGAGAAGGTGGCCGTGTTGATACGCAGAGCCAGGCCTCGCATCTCGGCGGCAACCATCCTGCTTGTGTACGAGAGGGCCATATTGATGGGCTCACCAGAGTGCTTCAGCCTCAGCTTGCCTGCCCCCGAGTCGAACACATAGCCTTAGTCGGCAAAAGAGGTACTTGTGGTAGATGAGATCACGGATCTTACGGGGGAGCCGCGTGAGGAAGAAGCAGTCCGACATGATGTATCTTATGTGGGTGATGTTCAGAGCAAACTTCATTGAACCATCTGCGAGCTGAATTTTATAAGGTATAGAGCTAAAAATAAGGTACCCCCACCGCACACTTGGAAGGGTACACTCGGAACAGCCGCCACTTCCACGTTTCGCCGGGTGACTCAACCCCCTACCTATCAAACAGACACATAAACTCCGACAGACCTGACTCTCACAGCCGACCCAAGCCCCCCGTTCCGTCGCCGGTCCTGTACCACTCTTCACACTTGGGCCACTTCACGCCCTCCCTGATGCCCTGTCCCAGAGCCCAGAATGCAGGCCATAGTCCCTTGTATTTGGCTGGTGCAGACGGCCCGAGCACCAGATGCCGTTCTCCTTGGTGGGGATGATGTAGAGCTCCCCGCTGCCCGACTGCCGGATATTGTTGGTGTGGTCGCGGCTGAGGCTCGAGCCGGCCGACCAGTTGAGGTTGTCGCCCCAAACAAGGCGGTAGTTGGGCAGCGAGGGGATGGCGGCCCAGACTGGTGCCGTCGAAGCCCAGCAGGGAAATGAGGGTAGCGAGGTGGGACCATCTTTGACAAACTGAGAGACTTTGCTGTCTTTGATGATGATCCAAACAGACGACATGCCTGGGAGCTCGTCTCTTTATACCAATCGCCGAGAGGTTTACGGAACCACCACCTTCTCATCTACCTATCTCGCCGCCGTCCGCGATGCAGCCCTCGCCAGGCCGACAAAGGGCACTCAGCCGTTGATATTTGCTGAATCACCCGGTATCCCAACCAACCCGTTGGCAGACTACAACCACAACTAGACCTTCGTAAGAGGAGCGTCGGCCTGGCAATTTCCACCACCGGACGGTTGTTTGCTCAGGGGCACCTTGGCACTATGAGAGCCGTCACGAGACTCTTACTCAGCACGTAACATTTGGAGACTCGACAGTGCCGCACTTGGCGAAGGCACAGCTTGCGATTGGGGATGAGGCATGATTTTGATCAGCTTTCCCGAGCCGCTTGAGAGCCAAGCAATGATGGAAAATATGCAGCTAGGACTCACCAAACGTGATTGTATGGCAGAACAAGGTCGAAAGGGGGAAAAGAACAACACCAGAAGCACTGTTGCAACGAAACACTCATTGAAGCAAAAAGCGCCGCTGTTATTACGATCGTGTATCCAGGTATCCCCAACACAAGTCACATCAAAAATATATATATATATACTGACTTCCTTCCCAAGATCATCCCCTTCACCCATCAAAATCATGTACACATTCACGGCATGCTCGTCGATAGACTCGCTGTCCTCTACTGAACCTCATGCACCTGCCCATCACCCCTCTGCGTGCTCAGCTCGACGGCATTGCTCTGGAAATAGCCCCCGGCCTGTTGTTGTGCTTGTTGCGGCTGCGGCTGTTGACCTGCGTACATCCCATATCCCGTCACCTGTGGTGAAACTGGCATCGCCGGCTGCTGATTCCCCATCTGCCCCGTGAACTGAGGCGACACCGGCGCCGGAGGAGATCCCCACTGCTGCTGTTGCTGTTGTTGTTGCTGATGCTGTCCAGCAACAGCAGTGTATCCCGGCGCTGGCGTTCCCGTGGGCGTCACGTGCGCCACACTGGTAACCGGCGTGGCGCTCTCCTGCATGGCCGGCTTGTTATCTCCATGATGGGCGTAGGCTCCCTGGGCGAATCCCATCGGCGGTGCACCATCTGGGACGGTGGACATTTGCTGCTCAGGAGGGGGAGCAAAGTTTGGAGGAGCGGTACCACCGTCACCAGCACCAGCACCAGCAATGGTGGTTGGCTGGCCTGCTTGCTGGAGGCGGAGTTCCTGGTTTCTCTTCTTGCGACGGCCGCAGTAGATGATGAGGAAGATGATGATGCCTACCATTGCTAGGAAGCCTGTGCGCAAGAATCGATGGTAGGTTAGTTATGAGCACTTTGAAAGGGGAACAGAAAAACAGGAAGCAGGTCAAGTGGGAGGGACTGGGGGGAGAACGTACTGATACCACCGACTACCGCGCCCACGATCAAGGCAGTGTTCACCGTCGAAGCCACGGCTTCCTCGGGGGTCTTGCCGTTAGAGTTGGCGGTGTCGAGGTTGCGGTTGTTGTTGTTGTCGTCGTTGACGCTGTCGGTCGGGTTGGCAACGCCGCCGCCATCAGTCGGGTTGGCGACGCCGTTTCTCCCACCACCGCCACCGGTGGTAACACCCCCGTTGGAACCGGAAGTGATGTCGAAGATGGGCAGGACCACGGATGTGGCTGCACAGAGGGGAATGGTCCAGCCGCTGTAGTCGCCGTCGGCGTAGACCAAGGTGGCACATTCTGGCTCGTCCAGGTCGGAGCTGGAGACGGGCGAGGTTAGTGGGACAGGCAAGAAGGAGTGAGAACAGGCGGGAAGAGCATACCAGTACATGGTTCGGTCTGTGTCACGGTTTGATGCCAGGCGGGAGGACGTGTAGGGAAGACAGGCGGTCCAGATGTTGCAGGCGGTGGAGAGACAGCAGCCGATGGCGCGGGCATCCGAGTTTACACGGCACTCTGCTCCCCATTCTGCGCTGCATGTAAATGGGACCCGCTCATCGCCCACGAACCCGCAGGTGTTCTCCCCAGACTGCCGTTGGAAGAGGGCTCTCGCATGGGGGGTGGGTGCTGGTGGGTGCTGGAATTCGAGGTGGCCAACCCGTGCGGGTGCCAGTCCAGTCTCAACTGGCGATGTCGGGTTGAATCGCTCAGTCCCCGCAATGTGTGAGTAAACACCAGCAGGAAGCCATACCGAGGCGGCGACCAGCCGGCGAAGACTTTGGACGGCCATGTTTGGTTTGGAGAACTCTTCAATCCAGGGGCAAGACCGAAAAGAACACTGGAACGCAGCTCCGGGGACGTCACCATCTTTAACTCGAGGAAGCAGTCAAGACACGGACAACAGCATCCTCGCCGCATTTGGAAAATTTCCGTATTGCGGCTGGCCTCCGTGAAAGCCAAGCAAAAACAGCCACCTCCGACCAAACAGAACCTGGGACCACGACGCATGGCACTAACGAAAGAGGCGTCTGCAGCAACTCACAGCCGCAACTCGTCAGGCATTCATTCTCCATTCATTCGAGGCCGTCGTCGTTTTCCTGCCCGTCGCGTCGCGGGTGGCTGCATGTGGCTGCTTGCAAAGAGCACCAGTCAGGCACCTACCGTATTCATACATACAAGTTGATACCACCACCTGCTCCCTCCAGTCCCCAGCATCATGGTAATCTTTTTTGCTCGGCCCCAAGCCCAGCCCAAAGAAAACCGCTGCCCAATGCCCAGACCATGTCAACCTTGTCAATCAAGACGCAGGCTAGCGAGCCAATTGCCGTCACCTTCAATAACAGGGGTCCAGTTCAGCTTGCGACCCTGCTCTTCACCCCTCCTCCTCACTCTCTCGACACTCCTCTCTTCAAGACGACCCATCTCTTCAAACAAGTCCCACGCGTTGGATATCCCTGTCGATAGGACCGATTATCAACGCTATAAACCTAGGTATCCTTTCCAACCCTCAAGAAAGCCCATACTTTCATCAGCGATTCAACCCTAAAAGTTAGGTACCAACATGATTACACCGCATTCACACCTCTCCCAGGCCGAACCAAAAGCCAAGTTAACAGCACAGCACCGCCAACCGCAGCCTCACAAGGCTCCATCCACTCTTGGCTCGCGATCTAGGTAATCCAGGTAAGGTAGTCAACAAAGCACCAGATAGGTTTGTATTGATCATCAAAGATTCCGTGTTTTCGTTTTTTGATTTTTTTTGTACCTTATCCATCTGCAATACTCAGACGCGCAGCGAAGTATGTCCGACGCGTTTCTCGTTTTCGCGCTGGTTTCCCAAACAAGAAGAAGCACCGCATGAAATCCGATGATTCTCCAAGACAGAGACCTCGGACTTTTGATTTCTTTTGTTTTCCGTGGGAAAGGTGGGAAAGGGACATGGAACTTGGGGTCTGTTTGTTAACAATATTTATTTGTTTGGGGTTGTTTGAGGATGTTGACCTATTCAGCTTGTAATGTTCGTGAAAGTTAATCTTGAACAAGGGTTAGGGTTGATGCAGCAACCCCTTTTGCTGCGCAGGTCAACCCCTGCATGTAAATAAGGATCGGGATGAGGTGGTTGACATGGTGACCATTCTGTAGACCCCTATCTTTGGGCTTGCGTGAGACTGAGCATTGGTACATGGGGCTGTAAATAGGTACGGTACGTAGTTGGGTCCATTTGACACTGTAAGTGGTTGCAGTTTGTGGATTGGCGAAGTGTTTCTAGGCCATCTGACCTTGGGGCATTTGGAAGCTCAGTATCCCCAGCACATGCCTTTATGTAAACAAGAATATGTAGACGCAGTGTCGTATTATAGAGCCCCTTACATCAATGATTACCAACCCTCACACCCTCCTCCCAACCCACTCACCCAAAACCTCCCCAATCCGCCCCCTATTCCTCTCCAACATCATCATATGTCCGTTCCCCCCTCCCCCCCTCCTCTCCAGAAGCCCTCCCGCCTCTCCCCTCAGCACTAAATGCTCCACCCCCTCCACCCCAGCCTGCCTCAAAAACTCCACCGTCCCCCAGTCATACCCCCTATGAGGCGACCCCTCCCCCGTCACGACCAACACCTCTACCCTTCTCAAATTCACCAGCTTCCTCACCTCCCCGGCTTCCCCATCATCCTGAAGCCAACACTCCAACAGCCCCTCCTCCCCCGGCTTAACCAACCGCCTCCTCAACCCCTCCCCCCCCTCCCCAACCGCAGGCTCAAACCCCAACCTCACCTCGGTCAGCCCAAACACCGTCGACTCCTTCCTCAACCCCCCCATCCCCCTCATCTGAAACGCCGGCCCGGCAGGCTCCACGGCCACAATCGCCCTCACCAGCCCCGGCCGCGCGTCGGCGAGCAGCCAGGCTATCTTGCAGCCCATGCTGTGAGCCAGGAGGATGACGGGCTTGCCGATCTTGTCCAGGAGGGCCGCCAGAGACTTTTGGGCGACGGATTGCTCTTCTGCCAGGTTGGCGAGCTGCGGGTGGGTCGACTTCATGACGTGATCGAAGGCGGGGGAGCCTTTGCCTGCGGGGGGGCTGTCGGGCCATTGGGTGGAGGAGGGCGGGGTGGCCCAGGCTTTTTGGAGGGAGGCCGCGCCGAAGGTGAGGTATGGGGAGGAGGAAGAGGAGGAGGAGAGGTGGGTGGGGGGGTGCCAGGGGGAGCGGCCGCGGAAGGGGGGGTCGATGAGGTAGAGCTCGTGGGAGAGGGAGAGGAAGTGGGAGGACCAGCTTTGTTGGGTGGGCGAGTTGCTGTTGTTGTCGTTGTTGGCTGGGGTGGTGAGGAAGTCCTGGGTGGTGGGTTAGTCGGGGTGAATCAAGGTTGGCCCGGACGATGTGACCTACAATGCCTGTGCGACTGCTTCCAGGAATGAAGATTATGGGGTATTTCTGAAGGGGTTTCCTGACTGGGACGAGGTGCTCGACATACACCTGCCCGTATACCGTCTCATTGCCGGTGCCGTCATCAACATATTCGCCGCCAACGTAAAACACCTCCCGGGTATGTGCGTCGGCCGGAATACTGTCCATTACCAGTTAATGATTTTGGCAAGCATGATGGTTGAAAACGCCATCAGAAGGGCCAGTGCAACATCGGATGAAAGATAGATTCATGGCAGTCGAGTGGGACAGAGTCTCGGAAAAAGGCTCGACCCGGTGCGGGGGAATTGTGACGTTACCTTCCCTGCGACCTATGCTTTCTTTTAGAGAATGGCTTTCTGTATGAGGGACATTTATCTGAATAAGAATGCTGGATTGTTTCTTTGTCATCCGTCTTCTTCTCTACGTCTGTTAGTGCAGACAAATTTCAAAGGAGAAGCGGAGAATGGCGAACTACCGCCAGAGTGAGGTCTAGTCTAGTGAAGCGGCGTAGAAAAGCTTTCATACTGGCATGTATAGCTCCAGAATAGCCACCAGTGGTCAAGAACTTCTCGCTCGGCCAAAGGCCATGCTGAAGTCGGGGCGATGGCGTCAAATACAGAATTTTTAAGTGAGACGGATTGCCGAAAATGTTCGCGTTACTTTTCTCTGTCAAAGTGTTCTATATCGATAAAGACTTGCGCCTTTCATACTCAATTATCAATCGACAACTCCAGCAGCTCGTCATTTATTCCCTCCTTGTCCCACACCTACACCCTATCCCCCCGCAGACCCTGCCTGTCACCATTGACACAAATCGCCCCATACCACTTCATCTTCTCCCTCTGCTCCGCCGTCGGCCTCGCCGCCCGATACGCCTCCTTGAGCTTCTCCCACATGTCAACAAATCATCCAATTTCCCATCACTATAGCAGGCAATCTGGAGGGCCGAGTAGAAATGTGAAAACTTGGCCGAGGACGGGCAGGAGAGGGTGCGGGTGATGGCGGGGTTAGTGATATTGAGGGGGAGGAGGGGGAACTGGAGGACGTAGTTGGGGCGGTGGCATTTGGCCTTGTGGGAGGGCCAGTGGGAGGATCGGCGATTAGGGGGTGCAGTAGTGGGTGGTGCGGCAGCGGGAGCAGCGGAGGAGGTGGGGGGCGGTGGTTTTAAATGGAAGGACAGGAGGGGTTGGAGCATTTGTCGGGGGGTGGGGAGGGAGCCATGGCGATAGGGGTGGTGATGAAGGGTGTGGGCGGAAAGAAACCGAAAAGAATAACAAAAAGCGGTCGGATATTATTGGTTTATATCTTTGATTTCTGATTCAATTCCAGGGCCGAAATCCTGTTCTGGTGTCGGTGTTAACGCGGCGACAGAGAGTGAGAAGTGGATGTAAATTTGAGCAAGGTGATAGTACAAGACTTGGTGTTTTGGTGAAGCCTTGAGAGGAAGAGTTTTTGAGCCACTGCTAGGAGAATGTCAAAGTGTTTGGCCATATTGATAAGTCCAAGGTCGCCATCATTGTCAAGAGCAACGAACACTATGGGGAGACTTGCCCTTTTTCCTGACCAAGGCACTACAAGCGGAGGGTTTAGGGGTGGGGTTAATACAGGCTGCCTATTGTTTTGCTTGCTCCTATCCCAGCGGATAGGTATAAAAGATTCACATCCGCGCGATTACCTGGAGCTGCCTCTCCAGGTAGAACCTACCTTGATCGGTATGCCTTTGAGCGAAGTTGGTGTATGGCTGAGACATGTATGACGAAACAACCACAGTCTACAGGACCACAGCAGGATCATCAACTCAGTGCAGAAGCAATGTCATGAAACACGCCGTGTGTGGCTTGCAGCTGAGCTTCACCGTGTGGTTGGCGAATGGGCATACCATTATTCATCGCAGCTGCCGTGCAGTTTGTGGCATTGGTTCATCCCATCTTTACTGGCACAGACTGATCGTCTGTGTCTGCGTAACTAGGCCGCATTAGTACGAGGGAAAGGTTGTGCATATGCAACAAAACATGGAATGATGATGATGAGGGGTGCGGATGCGTGAGAGACAGGTCTATAAAGTCCATGACAACCCCGTTGGAGATCGGACTCAGGGGCAGACATCTTCACAATTCCCCGCCTTCTCGCATTCCATACTATAATCATACAATGACTCGTCCGGTCAAAACCAAAGCCATCATGCCCGCCGAAGAGGTCAAGGACACCACCCACGAGGTGATCAGCTCCTACTTCATTGGCCCCCGCGCCGAGAACCTCCCCCAATTCCGAGAAAACATCGCCACGATCCTCGACGAACTCCAACTCGCGCGCAAGAACTACTTTGAACAAGATGTCGTCTCTCTTTCCTTTCTCCCAGGTCTCTTCCAGTCCAGTCTGGGGCTGTGCTGATACACTCGCCAGGAAAACGACTTCACCTTCATTCCCCCCTCTATCCAGACCTCTCCCTCCTTCCTCGCCTCCGCGGCCCGGACCAAGACCGCCGTCCAGCAAACGGCGCGCCTCCTCGGCCAGCACTCCATCCCCTTCTGGTCCCCCCGGTACCAAGCCCACATGTGCACCGACCTCAGCATGCCTGCCCTGCTGGGCTACTTCATGACCATGCTATACAACCCCAACAACGTTGCCCTTGAAGCCTCCCCCTTGTCCACCGTCGCTGAGATCGAAGTCGGTGAGCAGCTCTGCGAACTGTTTGGTTTTGAAGAGCAGGACAAGGCCTGGGGCCATGTCACCTGCGATGGCACCGTTGCCAACATTGAAGCTCTATGGGTGGCGAGAAACCTAAAGTATTACCCGCTATCTGTGAGGAAGGCAATGGATGACGAAGATGGCCCGTTGAGATTTATCAGTGAGGAGTTCAAAGTCCGAACTTGTGAGGGCAGGTCGAAGCTGCTGAAGGAGATGAGTTTGTGGGAGATGATGAACCTGAGGGTGAAAACTGTTCTGGATATCCCCGGGCTCTTGCACGAGCAGTTTGGGATCACGCCGGAGTGGTTGGAGGAGGCGATGGCAAAGTACAATGTTCAGACGGTAGGGAAGGAGGCGCTGAATCGACATTTCGGGGTTGGTGAGGGGATGGATGGGCAGTTCTTTGTGCCCAGCACCAAGCACTACTCCTGGCCCAAAGCAGCAGCGCTGGTTGGATTGGGGTCCGATAATGCTGTCAGTGTTGGGGTTGACCATGATGCGAGGGTTGATCTTGATAAGCTGGAGAAGCAGCTGGAGGAGCGGTTTGCTAGGCAACAGCCTGTTTATTCGGTTGTAGCTGTCATTGGGTCCACGGAAGAAGGGGCCGTGGATCCGTTGGAGAAGATCCTGGCCATGAGACAGCGATTTCAAGCACGAGGCATGTCGTTCATGGTTCATGCTGATGCAGCCTGGGGAGGTTACTTCGCCACGATGCTGCCTCGAGAGGGCCAGGATGATGCCGACAGAGACGGAGGCGATGACGGCCTTGTGCCCGACCTGAGCCTGAGGGTCGAGACACAGCAATCTCTCTTTGCTTTGCGGTACTGCGACTCGATCACGGTCGACCCCCACAAGGCAGGGTACATCCCCTATCCTGCTGGTGCACTGACGTATCGAGACGGGAGGATCAAGAATCTTGTGACATGGACAAGTCCGTACTTGTCCCGAGGGGCAGTCACCAGTATTGGAATTTATGGTGTGGAGGGAAGGTAAGGGACAACGGCAGTCCTTTTCCTAGCTTGACAGCAAGTTGACAATGACCACAGCAAGCCAGGTGCATCAGCTGTCTCGACATGGCTGTCTAACCAGTGCATAGGGCTTGATCAGAAGGGATACGGCGCTCTTTTGGCGGAAGCATGCTTCACCTCGTCTCGTGTGAGTTACCTCGGGTGCTGACTTAACGCAATTGTGCTCCGGTTGACAACAGGCAGCTCTCGGCCCTCTGGGCCGCACTCTCCACCCCAAGAGACTCGTTCGTCTGCACTCCGTTCAACGCATTGCCGTCAGAATCCTCTTCCGATCCGAGGGAGGTCGAGCGAGAAAAGCAGAGAATCAGAGAAGAAATCCTCAACAAGTCAAACGCCGAGATCATCGCCCAGGACAGCATCACCATAAACCAGGCCGACAAAACCATCACACTTCTCCGCGCCCTTGGCTCGGATCTCAACATCAACGCCTTTGCCCTCAACTGGCGCCACCCAGATGGCTGCCTCAACACAGATGTTGAAGAAGCAAACTACCTCATGGAGCGTGTCGTCAGTCGTCTATCGGTCGACCATCCTGATGACAACCCTTCTTCCATCCCATTGTACTTGACCTCCACAGAGTTTGAGTACAAGGACTACGGAGACTGCGCCACCAACTTCAAACGACGTCTCGGGCTTGATACCAGCACCCCTCACGAAAAGCTAATGGTGCTTCGTAACGTGGTGATGAGTCCCTTGGCAACCATGGACGGAGACCACGGCCGATTCATCAACATGCTCGGCGAGACCTTCCGGGAGGTTGTCGAGAAGGAAGTCAAAGTATGCCAGGCACGCAACGACGACAGCCCAGATTATCACAGCTTCTGGATCAGAGGCCGTGGCACGGCCAAGACTGTTTACCTGTCTTACAGACCCATGTTCCACCTCGCCAAGCACCGCAAGCAAATCATCCTCGAGGCAGAGTTTGCCAGCGAAGAGGGTCAGCAGGCGTACAGCCTGTTGGAAGGCAACACAGGCGACGATGAGATCATCCTCAAAACCTCTGACAAAATCGACCTCGACTCTTTACTTTCCTCCAGGACATCCAGCACCACCCTCGTCGGAAATCTAAGCACCTCGTCCAAGTAAGCCCCTCTTCTCTCCCCTCCCTTTTCCGCTCCCGTCCCGCTAACTGCCCTTCATCCAGTGGCACCATCCTCCCCCGCACCCCCCTGACCATCCTCTCCATCCTCAAAAACCGCCCCTTGAACACCTCCTCGCACGACGACACCTACCCCTCCGGCTTCTGCCCATTCTACCTCTACGGCCTCCCCAGCCATACCTCCTCCCCATCAGAAACCTCCCACCAGCTCTACATCGACCACATCCTCACCAAATCCCCCAATATCTTCCTCTCCTCCCCCATCGAACTAACCCTCGACAACGAACAGCCGATCCCCTTCTCCACCGCCGTCACAAAAGGGGCAATCCTCGCCCTCGAAGGCATCCACGAAGCAGCACTCCAACCCTTCCCCGCTGACCACCCCCTTCCCGCAAACTTCTTCTTCAACCCCGGGAGGGAGTTTAGAGTATCGATATGGGGTGACGATCGCGCACCTGATGGTGAGTTACCATTCTTTTTTATTTCCCTGTTACATTCCTACCTCACCATCAGGAGTAGGAGGGAGAAGAAGCTAACAAACAGCAGCTAGCGCGAGGGGTCTGCTGACAGAAATCAAAAAGACCGAACCTATAGCTAGGGGAAAACTCGTCCTGAAAGAAGACGTCGGGGGTATGGTGGTGGATGCGGAGAGGATTAACCGGGATCCGTGGAAGGAGACGGAGGAGCAGAAGGTCAGTCTCTGGCGGGAGAGGTTTGGCAAGGTTGGGAAGGAGATTGATAGGGGGGTTTCAATATCTGGGGGGAAGAGGGAGGCCGCAACGAATGGGGTGGTTGCGGATGGGAATGGGGTGCGTGTTTGTCCAAACTGCGGTGAGTAGGTTAATTGGAAGAGAGGGAAGGGGGGGCGGGGGGGAAGGTTGGTTGCTTTTGTAGGGTATGTTTTGGTATGTAATATCAAAGATTGCGTCTCGCCACGCGTCTCGCGTAAAATGTCACGATGTCTACCTTGCAACACAGCGGCGATGACACCAGCAGCTACACCTGCCACAGCCACGGCCATACCCGTGCCCATGCCCCGAGGGGCAGCGCCGCTCTTAGTCACTTCCTCGGCGGCCTTCTCCCAGGCCTCGAGGTACTGCGAGACAAAGTCCTTTGAGTCCTTCAGCACATGATTGTCGTACCTACCATCAGATTCTCGCTGTCAGCATACTCTTTTCTAAACACATCACGCCATCATCAGGGAAACATACCACGACTGAGTCCTCACCTGGTTCCTGTTCCACTCCCCACCAGTCAACATAGCCTGCAGCAAAGCCTCGGAATCGGGGGCATGGGTGATTGCCGAAACGATATCCGAAGTGAAGGAAGGGTATTTGGGGTTGTGCATAAAGGAGCTCTGGACCTTGTACCACGTTGTGGCCAGCGGCGTGATGAATGGCGATACCTCGGAGGGGACGGGGGATGGTGAGTAGACCGCCGAGACAAACTGATTCGCATCGGTCGAAGTGGGGAGAGTGAGTCCGTTGCCTTCGTCAGTGGCAGAGACGAGAGCAGCACTGCTGATGGCGAGGAGGGTTGAGAACTTCAGTTTGAGAGGATTATTTGTGGCTGACGAGGAAGAAGGATATGAGGACAAATGAGAAAAGTACAAGGCGAAGGAAGGGGCCTTATATACCTAGGTATAGAAGGAGCACGCAATTTCACCAAACTAGTTCATGCAGGGAGGGTGATGTTTCGGTCTCGTCTTTTGGTGGTACGTCGTGATCGAGCCTCGTCCAGTGCTGCCTAACCTGTTGGTTCCTGGTTCCCGTACGGTACTGTGCGTCACATTTTGGTAGTCCTTCACCTATCAGAATGATCCAATAAATACACTTTCGACTTTCTACGGGCATAAGGTATCTTTGGGAGAGCTGTCGAATCGTATATTGGGGTCCAAAAAGGTGTCAATTCCCGTGTTCCACGAGGGAGAGTCCCAGGTGGCTGGAAAAGGCCGAACCGAGTGGTCCTGGTCCCACGGCCAAGATATTAATTCCCTAACAGTGGGCGTTACTGACTAATCTGACAAGAACATGCCCGACATGTCGGAACTCACATGTCGACTCTGCCGTCGACAAGCAGGATGCCACTCACACACAGAGTCCGAGCTGTGAGCCTCAAGTTTTGGATACCTACCTGGCATCAGAGTATCGGTCCAATTAGCAGGTGGACAACAGAATCCAATACGAATGTTTCAACAACAGAAACATGCATCCATAGCCTACCCCCATTTCTACCCTCCTCAACTACCCCCCACCAAACCCATACTCCCCCTTCACAACACCCCCCTCCCGCCCCGCCCTCTCAGTCACAGCAACCACAGCACTATTTACCGCCTCCCCCCCCTTGGGTACCCCGCTTGGAAAACCTTGCCCCCCTTTTCCAACAAATGCGGCAACGGCGGAGTGGAGGTGATCTTCTGGAGGTGCACTACGCCTAGGCGGACGATATGCCGGTCGATGGGGTGGGAGAGGTAGCTTGGGCTTAGCACTCGGGGTTTCGAGGGGGAGGAAAAGGATATGTGCACGCTGCCGCGCGATGGCTGCATTTGCGGGGAGGGCTGAGCTGGCGTTTACAACGGTTAGGGGACCGGCGCGGTTGGTAAGGTATTTGGAGAAGGCTGCTTGGAAGACAGCGGGGTCGGCGAAGTCTTCGGCTGTGGTGAGATGGGGATTTCGCCATTAATCTGGTGTGGGTGTTAGGGTTCTAGATCTCAGGATCTTGAGGACAATGAGCAAGGTACTAACCCCAGAGGCAACATGAGGTGATTTTGGTAATTCTCTCCAACAAAAGCCATTGTTGACCACCACCTTGATTCCCAACTTGTTCAGAAGTCTAGAGCTGCCAATCCCAGGCAGCTCTAGCAGCTTGGGAGACTCAACTGCTCTTGCCGAGACAATCACCTCCTCGTTGATCCAGACATTGTGTTTCACTCCGTCTTTGGAATACCCCACGCCTGTGACAGTTGGAGGGGCGGGCGCCTTGCTTTCTCACATCGGTGTGAATCTTTATCACGAGAGCGAGCCCCGGTAATGACCTTGAGATTCTTTCTCCCTTTGGCTGCAAGATAAGTGCCTGTTACCAGGGTAGCTCCGTTCCTTGGTCTTCGAGTCAATGTTGAACGGATTAGCAAAGCCGCCCAAAGAAAGTCCTCCTCTCGGGTCTCCGGTGACCCCTAGGCCCAGCTTCTCAAATGTTCTCGCCCATGTCTTCTGGAACGGGCCGTAGACTTCTGGAAAGGAGTTTACGATTGGTCCATTCTTCCCATGCACTGTCTCGTCAAGAAACTGGACTCCTAGATCGTGCTTGACCTCCTTTGATGAAGTCACAAACTGCTCTGATTTCTTGTAAATACGGCTGCAGCTCCTTCGAGAACCAGGATATTGGACGAGGGGATCTCAGAGAAACGTGCAGCGAGTGTAAGACCAGCTGTTCCCCCGCCTACGATCCTGAGCTCGGCATTAATAGCCTGTGTCGAAGGCGAAGAGTAGACTAAGGCAATAGCTTACACAAAATCCCATGGTTGACCTTGGGCGAAACCTGCCGCAAGGAAAAAGAAGCCGCTCAAGACTTCTGCCAACATCTTTGCTTGGGACCTAATGCGAAGAAATGATAGAGAGGAACAGTGCACTGGAGGGGATCAGAGTTATACCATACGTACTAATGAGGATGCTCCAGTCTACCTTATCTCCATTGGTAAATCCATCTCAATGTCCAACAAAAGCTACACAACATAGGAATATTGATAAGGCTGATGATGACTGCATGTTTCTCGGGTTTATTGCGCCTCTCCTAGATCGTCTCTCGGCTGTACAACTCCGCCAAGAGCGCCATTTCGGGCAGCTCATTCTCGTTCTACATTTTGTGTCCCCGAAGCCCCCAAAGTGAACATCCTAACCCATAATCGCGAGTAAATGCCACAAGCAGAGCGTCCGAGAAAGAAACTAGTACACACTGATACACCTAAACCCCCCTCTCGTCACTAACCCTCCTCCCCTCCACCCATTCCACAACCACCTGAAAGTCCTTGCACATGTGCACCACCCCCATCCCATCGGTCTCGACCTTTTGCCCCTCCGTCTCCGGATTCTGCCCCTCAAGCGCGGTATCACCGCAACACATGAGGCTCTGTCTCAGGTAGCCAAAGCAGTGGTTGATGTGGCTCTGGTCATCATCATGCCCTTGCATTCTTTTATACTTAACATCACCCGCAACAAGCGAGTTGTACCTCGTCATGATCATCTGCAGGCAGTGAAGCTGGTGGAAGACAGCCACCGAGTAGACTTGCTGGTTATGGAACTCCATCGGGGGAGGGAGGTGGGAATTGCCGGAGGGGGTGAAGTTGGGTGGGGTGGTGATGAAGCCGTTGCCGAGGGGGAAGGAGGAGGTCCAGGCGGGAGGGGGGGTGGTGCTGTTGTTTGGGGCCTCGGGGTCAGGGTGGAAGGTTTGGGGGCGGAGGGAGACTAGGTAGGTAGGTAGGGTTGTTTAGAGCCGTGTCCTGGGTGGGCTGTGAGGAGAAAAAAAGGGAAAAATCATACATTCTGGCACAAGGCCGCTGATGTCTGAGGCGAGGTGGAGGGTGTCCTCTTTCCCGCTCGTGACGTGAGAGTTGCACTGAGAAGATGTATGTAATGTGGAATAGGCGACGATGCCCCATGTCGCGCAGCTGCAGATTAGGACGGTGAAGAAGGCGAGAAGGTACAACGTGATTATAAGGACCCGTGATCTCCTGGCTGGTGTTTGGCCTTCTTGAGTCGTGTCATCTCGCCAACTCCGAAATATGGTGCGACTGCGAGGAGACTTTTCCCAGTTGTGTAACAGACCCAGTCCTTCACCATGCAGCTTGGGAATGGCATGTGTTGTTGAAGGGCTGATCGGGGACCCAGCGAAGGTTGTTCTGCTGTCGAGGCTGTATCGTGATGATGCCATCTTAGGAAGAAGCCACCAAGAATAAAAATAAAGAAAAGTACACAGAATAAAAATAAATAAAAGTACACAGAATGAGAAGAAGAAAACTGGGGTGCACAGTTTCTTGGAAAATGGACGGAGGAGCCAAGTTGACTTTCCTTAACCTTAGGTGTTAGACGTTAAGAAAATAGGGGTCAGGGGTCAGGGATTGAGGGCGGACAGGTTCCGTATCCATAGCACATGCCACAGTCTTGACGTAGGGTACAGCGGCATCTTTTATAGAACAAAGAACCCCAAGATGTCTGAGCCTGATTGTTTGCAAAGGAGCAGGTCTGGGGCGAGGCTTGGCATGTGTCCTGCCGTGTGAAAATCACAATGGACAATGTCGATCATTGCCATATGCCACTGCCTGAATAGATGCATTTCCCGCACTTTCCCGTCTGGTGTCGCAGATGGAGGTCTGTTCTTTTGCGAAAGCTTCAAGGTTGAGGCTCTCATGAGCCTTGTGCTGCAGCGGCCAGCTCTTTTGTTTAACCCAGGACGGTACGCGGGTGCATAATTAACAGCGGGAATACTCCGCCAGAGGAAGAACGCTTCGGGACATTCAGCTTGGGTCTATTTCCAGTGTTTAGGTAATTCCATGCCAACAAAGCCGTGGGCGAACCAAGGTCACGCCAGCAGAGGAGGGCGACATCGTTCTAGGACCTAGTGTCCAGTCACCTAGGTAGGCATTGTCCAGGAGTATGATAGATTGGAAACTTGAACTTGTGGTCTACTAGGGGATGTTGGGTCATAGAACGAAGATATAGGTTTGATCAGGGTTGGCATAAAACTTGGCTTAACTGTCAAAGTCAAGCCAAGCACTAAGTTAAGTCTGGTAGGTGGGCTTGGCGGCTTCCATTGTCAAGTTCGCTCGTAAAGCTTAACTCGAACAAGCTCCTTCGGTCTGAAGACTTGATGATAGAGTCACACATATGAATTTTGCCCTGAGATTCGTGTTCATGACCCATATGCCATCTCATAGACCATGTTTATGTACAAAGTTAACCACACATGCTAGTTACATCTTTCTCCACACCCCTTCTTGCCAACCACCATATACAATCTACAAGCATTGCGAATACCACTGGTTACTAGCCTGGCACGTCCCCTGGGCACAGCACGTCGGCCCCGTCCATCCCTGCCCGCCACATTGAGCCCACCTAGCAGCACAGTTTCCACCCGGAGTAGCACTTGGCGAAGGCGCCACGGCCGTCGAGCTAGGCCCGGGAGCAGGGCTACCACCACCACCACCATCAGCACGAATCTCGGGGTGCGCATTCGTGGTCAACATCTGCGCATAGGCATCAAACCACGCGCCCGCCTGCGGAGCCCCCGACATGCCACACGTCCCGTCCGACTCGCCACCGGGCTTGACCCAGAGGATGGCGTCGACGTTGGGGTTGTTGGTGTTGGTCGTGAAGGGTTGACCGAAGCCGGCGGGGGAGACGTTGCACCACTCGCCCCATTCCTTGCGGGCGCCGTCGAGGGCGACGCGGCCTTGGTCGATGATGAAGTTGGTAGGGAGGCCGCGCTCGCGGAGGGCGTTGCCGAGGGAGGTAGCGTAGCGGGACTCGTCGGCCGAGGGGCTGCCGGCCGTGTATGGGGGTGGGTTGTTGGTGGAGTAGGGGTTGTAGTTGGAGACGTTGCTGGAGTAGCCGCGGATGCGGGCGTTGCTGCCGGCCTTTTGGAGGATGGTGGCAACTTCGGCGGCGGCTAAAAGGGAGTTAGTTCGATCTCTTTGGGTTTTGTGAGAGGAGGTCACTGCTTACTAGGCTTGAGGTTGTCCGCCCAGCCGAGCCAGCCGCCGTTGGCGACGTCAAGGTAGAGGTGGATGTTGCTGGCCTGGAGCTGCTGAATGGCATAGGCAATGCCGTCCTGCTGAGGCCCGCGGGCGTTGCGGCAGAAGGCAGTGGTACCGGTCACCATGTTGCCGATGGCATCAGGCTCAAGAATAACAGCAAACTGAAGATCCGATGCGGCCTTGAGCTTCTGAGCAAAAGGCTGGACATACTCGGTGCGGTAACGGTTCAGACCGTTTTGGTCCAGACTCAGCTCTCCTGAAGAATGACCGGCGCTGCAGTCGCGGTCGGGGAGGTTGTACAGCACAAGACCGACGATGGGCTTCTCGCCCCTAGACTGAGCAGCGCGGGCATTGCGGATGGCGTCATCGATGTCGCGAAGGAGGAAGATGTTGGAGATCCAGACAAAGGTGCCGACCTTGTTCTGGACGTACTGCACCTTGGCCGCGTTGGTCTGGTCTCCGCGGGACAGGAAGGCCTGGCGAGTCCTCTCGAGCGACTCGCTGTACTTGGGGTTGACGAACAGGCTGCGGCCAACAAAGGGGTTGCCGGACTGGCGTGCCTCAAGGGGAGAGGCACTGCCGGTGGCAAGCAAGCCAGCGAGAATGGCGTAGACGGCGCGCATGTTGTCGGCAGCGACTGTTGAGAAGACTTCCCGGTGTTGACCCTGTTGATCAAGAGCAAGCACCAGACCGAGACTGTCTTGGGGTCATCTTTTATATCAAGAATCCTCTCTAGGTGTCGGGATTCGCATTCTCAGTTGAGTCTGTCCCAGCTGTTGCGGAAAGCATCCCGTCAACCCGGGATCAAGACCTGCCTAACCCGGCTCACGAAGCCGTAGATGGTGTCCATTCCGTGACATCATGTGCTCCTTTCACGGCATGAATCGAAGTGATTCCCATCGCCAGCAGGTCGGCCGGGCCCGCTCACGGCTGGGGTGCGCCGCCGATGTTCCGGAAGCGATGCGGAGGAGGTTGCGGCTGTCGAAACGGGCGAAAAACGGAGGCAGACGCCCGCGTTTGCTAGGCCCGGTCTAGTTTTGTGGGGTCACATCGGGGGAGAACCCCATAAACTTGGGCACATATTTGGCCGAAGTAGGAACGTTATGGAGATTCTCGGTAGTCGGAAACGCTTTACCAGTGGCGCGCTTCAGCACTGCGCTTGACTGCCTCGTCTTCCCGCTCCAATCATTGTTCTGGATTGAGGTCTATTATGCTCCCCACAGCTGTAGGCTCTATTTGGGTCAGTTGAGAACCAATGTCTATAGGAGTTGGAATAATATCGACTCTCCCTCCTATCGGCCGTTGTGTGGGATTAGGACGATTGTCAAGACCTTGGGCTGGGCTAACATCCATTCGCAGGGCTCAATATGTCAATATGTCAAAGTTGCTTCCGGAAGTGTTCGAGCCTTGTGACCTCACTCCTCCCTGTTTTCTGGGAATCTCTCGGTAATCCTCATCCACTGTCCACTCTGAATCAACAGACCGTACTCCTTCTCCCTCATCCTGCCTTTGGGGTCTGCCATCTCAAAGTCAAAGCGGCGGAGTAGCTGGTGATTGTTAGCCAAGGTGTTAATGCCAACAACTAATCAATCGAAGGCCTTGCCTCAATAATGACCTTGTTCAACTCCATAAAAGCCATCGGCTTGCCGAGGCAGACCCATCTCCCATACCCAAAAATCATCTCGACCGTGTCGACCATCTTCCTCTTGGTCACGGGGTCAACCTCGAGCCACCTCTCAGGTCGAAACACATCGGCATCTTCGCCAAAGAGGGCTTTGTCTTGCATGATCGCCCAGGCGTTCTGCCCGACCCTCGTGCCACCGGGGATAAACTGGCCGTTGATGTAATCCCCCTGAGGCGGTACTTGCTTGAGCAGTAGGGCCATAATAGGAGGCTGCATGCGAAGAGTCTCATAAATCACAGCCTGCCAACCGTCAGTCCCTGTCTTCAGCAAAAACCCCCACACGACAAACTCACCTGCAACAACTCCAACCTCTTCCCCTCCTCATTCTTCACCGGACTCGAAATCCTCCCCTCCCTCACCCCGTCGTCAATTTCTTTCTGCAATCTCAAATACACCCTCCTACACGCCGCCAAATAGAGCACGACCCCCCTCACCGCCACAGCCGTAGTGTCGCTCCCCGCCACAATCTGAAACGGCACCTCCACCTCGCACTCCCGCTGCGTAACCCCATGCCGGACAAAGACCCCGAGCATGTCCTTCCTATCCTTCTCCGCCCCAGGGGCGAACCTCTCGGCGACGATCTCCTCAGCCATCTTCATAATCCCTCCCACCCCCCCGCCAGACTTCTTCTTCTCCGGCCCAACAACCGCGAGGACGTGCTTGTTCGTCAAGATCTTGCCCACAACAGGCCAATCACTCATGATGCCCAACCACGCCGCCTGGTCGTTGATCGTTCTGATCCAGTCAAACATGTCCTCGTTCCGGTCTAGATACCCAAACTCCTTCCCATAAGCGACTCTGGTGATAACATCGAGCGTGAAGAACTGGGAGATTCTCGCAAAGTCCACCTTCCTCGTCGGGCCGCGTGGCTCGGAAATGCATCGCTTCCTGATATAGGACACAAGTTTGCTAATGATGTGCTCGATGTCGCTCTCCAACGATGGGACCTCCTTCGCGTTGTACCCGTTTGCGAGCTTGGCCCGAAGGGCGGTGTGCGCCGTGTTGGAGGTGCAGACAAAGAGGTTCTCGCCCCAGGGGTCGAGGCGGAGGGGGGTGTACCAGCTTGAGCGGGCATATTCCGTGCGGGCCGAGTTCATCTGGCGGATGAAGTCCGGGTCGGAGGAGAGGAGTTCTTGGGGGGCGATGCGGATGAGGGAGGAGGAGAACTTGGCGGGGAGGGCACCGTAGACATGGGCTTGACGGGCTGTGGACCAGGCGTAGATTTTGTAAAGGTTGGTGAATTTGGCGAGGAAGGGGCCGGGGATGTGCGAGAGGGGGCGGTAGGAGAGGTAGTGCCAGAGGATGAGGAGGGCGAGGGAGGAGAGGGAGAGGATGGGGAGAAGGTGAAGGCTGGCAAGAGCCGCGTGGAGGGCTGAGGATATGGGGGACATTATGAAGTGGTGACCTACCTAAGGCACCTGGGCATACTGTGTGCTTCGGCCTTGCAACGTTGAGAAGACGAGTCGGGCTTATTTATGATGTCTTGGACGGCGAACAAGTCCGGCTCGGCTTGATAGAATGCGAGTGTGCCTATTATACTCGGGATACACACGACAGACATGTCGTCAAGCACACACAACCAAGTGATATCAGGGGACGCAGATCACGTCACCTCTGTGCTGACAACCCCATCTGCCGGCAGCGATAGACCCTCGATGCACATCAAGGGTCGCATTTACGAGCACCGTGTGGCATACCTATCTGACATGCCGAGGGCGAATCAAAAGAGCTTCCAAGGCAAGGGCCGTGGAGTCCTGTACAAGACAGCACAATTGTCATGGTTACACAGACATGCCGTGAACGGCGTGATTGGCACAAGATGGATAGAGGGGGTCGTCTTGGGGTGAGGGGAGCATGTACGGCTGCCCTGTTCTGGTCGTCATCAGCCATGATGATTCTCTCCTTGATTGAGGTACCTCCACGTCTATCATGAGCCGGCTACCGGTAATACCTCCCCTTGCTCCACGCACAAAACACTTGTCAGATCATTCTTCCCATCGCCGATGATGAACAGAGCCGGTAGCACCGGCAGCTCAACCGTCACGGTAACCCCTTTGCTGCCATCGCTGTCTTGGCAGTCGACGAACTCCCGTCCGAGTTCAACTGCATCGCCTCGTTTGGGGGTGCTAAAACAAACATTTGCTCGATGTGCTCCGAATACAATGGCCAGCTCACTCGCCCTCCCCACGGCCACCGTCAGCTCCTCTTGTATCTCTTTGCTGACATCGCCACAGCAAACGCTCTTCAGCATCGCCAGCATGTTATCCTGGACTCGTTGGCGATTGACCTGGACAGTCTTGCTGACCCCAGTGGCCAGACTGTTGCCATCCGCATCCTTTGCTGCAGCAGCATACAGGATAGACTGAAAAGTCGCCGAGCGCCACGAATTCGCATATCGATCCCGGTACAAAGGCCCAAACTCATTCTGTCCCAGAGGACCATTCTCGTCCTTTGACCCATCACCCTCGACGATTCCCTTCCAGCTCCGGTACAGTTCAAACAATGGCCCCCCATTGCCCCCAGGCCCCAGTGCTCCAAACCCGTACGGCACCGAGAAGAAGCCATCCAGGATCATGGCCCAGATGAGAGCCTTTACAAAAAGCCTCTCCTGGCCTTTTCCCTCTCGCTCCAGGAAGCTGGCCGCATCGATGCTCCTGTCGATTGTCATGGGGCCGAGATTGAACGTGATTGTGTCGACAGATCGCTTTAGTGCCCGGTATTCCTCCTTGAGACTCCTGTCAGACACAAGTCGCAGGTCAAAGTCGCCCGGTCTTTCCATCAGGACCTGCTTGAGGTCAGCAATTTGTCTTTCGTACTGTTCCCTTTCCCGAGCCGCCTGTTCGTCACGGTTCATCATGTAAACTGCCATCTTGGCGTCGGACTCTTCGATGCGGTGGCTGATCTCGGTCTTGTATTTTGCCGCCTGACTCTCCAACTCGATCTGGTAGTGGTGACGCAGCTCCTGAAGCCTCATGGTGCTTTCGTCTTTCAGTCTTTGTATCTGCTCCTCGTACCTTCTCGCCTGGTGTTTCTGCTCAGCCTTCAACCCGTGCACCTGCTGCGTCATCGCTGACTTCTCCACCTCATACTCGGCCTTGAGTCTCCTCTTCCCATCTTCCATCTTGTCAAGCAACTTCCGCAACTGGGAATCCGTCTCACTCCGGTGAACCTCCCTCTCCTTTGCAAACTTGACCTCCCTCTCCTCCACCATCCTCTGAAAATCCACCTCCGCGTCCTGCAGCAGCCTCGTCAACTTCCCCCTCTCCCCCTCCAGCTTGGCAACCTGTTTCTCAGAACTCTCCAACTGCCCCCTCCCCTCTTTCAACTCCTCCGCCAGCCTCTCCTTCTCCCTCGTCAAGTCATCATGCGCCTTCTTCCACTCCTCGGCAATCTGAAAGTTCTGCTTGGCGTTGTTCTTGAGATTGTTCAACTCCTCCCTCACCTTCTCCCCCTCCTTCTCCAGCTCCTTGACCCGCTCGACCGCCTCCTTGTCACGGTCGTGCAGACGGGTGAGTTCAACCAGCTGGTGCGTTCGTCTGGCCATGTCGCGGCGCGTGTCCTCCAGCTCCATCCCCAGCTTCATCTTCAGGTCCCGGATTTGTTCTTCATGGCTGGCTTTCAGGCGGTTCATCTCTGCTTCTTCCCATGGCGAGGGGGTGGGGGTGCCGTTGCGGGTCGAGGTTGAGTGTGCCCGGCGGTGGTGGTGGTGATGGGAGGAGACCCAAGGCTCGGAAAGGGTGATTTCTGCTGTTGGGGGTTGAGGTTGGGGTTGGGGTTGGGAGCTGGGGGGGTCGTGGAGTGGTAGGAGGGCACGGTCGAGGTCGAGAGATGTACTGGCTGGGAGTAGTGGTCCTGGGTCGGCTTTTGCGACAGTATGTGCCGTTTCGCGAGTTTCCGTGCGTTTGGGTAGGATTATCCGTTTCGTTGGAAGAGGCATCGAGTCGCGCTTCTTCTTGGTGCCGAATTTGCGAAAGATGTTTGTGGCTTGGGAGTCCATGGTTGGTTTGATGTGTGTGATTACTCGGGATACTGATGATCAAGTCAAGTGAAGCGATCCTCACCTGAAGGTTCACGAGAGAGCAACCTCCGGCAGAGAATCACAAAGAGTAAGGAAGAAAACCACTCACCCGGCTTTACCCCGCTCGACTGGCTTCCTCAAACCATTTAATCGGCCTTGGGATGCCAGCCAGATCTGTCTTAGGAGGTGTGGTTGTTGTCGGCGCCTGCATTGGCGTGCGTGGGCTGAATTCGAGGGGCCTGCTGAGCCACGCTGATATGGCCGTTTATTGGACGCCACCACGCAGCCTGCTTCTGACAAACTCCAACCGCTTAGAGGTCTGGCCACACCGTGACACCGTCCCTCTTGACCGGGGTCATCACCAAGAGAAAGTCGTGGTACCTGTGAAGCGTGGATCAAATATTACTTGTTTCCATAGCTACTACCTAGGTGCCACATCTGTTCTCCTCACGCCTCCCTAGGTCTCCCCAGTATCCTTCTCAAAACCTCCTCCAACTTCCCCTCGGCATCCTCCACCATCTCCTTTGCCCGCCAAGCAACAAACCGATCAGGTCTCACCAGCACACACCCATCCTCCTCCACCTCCCTCTTCTTTGCCCAGTCAAAGTAGACATCTTCATAGTCCTGATGCCAGCCGATACTGTAGCTGTTGATCTGCAGTCCCAACTTCTCACCCACTGACTTTGCCGCCTCCTTCCATCTGCCTCCCCCAAACCCAGTCAGCAAGCAAAACTTCCCATGCCCAGCCAGATCAATCGTGCTCTTCATATTCTTCGCTGGTATCCGAGTGTTAACCCACACATGGGGCAGTCTCCTCCCCGGGTATGTCGTTACAACATGTGTTCTGACTTTATCTTCTGGCACCGCAGGCCCCGGTCCTGTCTCATCGTCAAGGTAGACTGCTGGTGAGTGAGAATAGTTCTGGTTCATCTCTATGCCCAGTCCGTGAAACTCGGTCGTTGTTCTCTCAATTCCCTTTCGGAATTCCCGTCTTCGCTTCCTTCCTTCTGGTGTCGCGGATTCGAATTCGGCGAGGATCTTGGCGCGCTCAGCTGGGTCGGGGGAGAGCATCCCGAGGGTTTGCTGCCAGGGGATGTGGTCTCTCAGTCCGTCGTTGGCTCGGGTGATGATGTCTACTCCCACAGGCTGTCTCTCAAGCGAGTAGGAGTCCAGCAGGCCGGGACTGGCCCTGCCGTCGAGCACGTAGGAGACCTTCCAGGCGAGGTTGAAGGCGTCTTGGAGACAGGTGTTGGAGCCTAGACCGTTGAACGGGGGGTGGCGGTGGACTGCATCACCCAGGCAGAACCTGTCCCAATGTCAGTTACATCAACACCACAATCACTCGTGACAAAAAGACTCACACATCTCCCTCCTGATACCTCTCCGCCACCACCTCATTGATCCACCACTTGCTCGCGTGCACCAACTCCGCCTCAACGCTCTCATCCCCGATCACCTCCTTCACCCTCGCCAAATACTCCTCCTCGGTGGCCTCCATCTCCTCCCCCTTCAAATCCATCCCCGGCTTCGCCAAAAAGATAAACATCCACTCGGTCCAAGGCTTCACCATTCTCACAATCGCCGCCCACCCCCACGCCGGCGCCTCTCTGCCATCGATCCCCTCCTCCGGTTTAAACACCCAATGCAAGTTCCCCACCCTATGCGGCTCCATCAAATGCGTCAAATCCGCCCTCACCAGCACATTCAGTGCCAGCCCCTGCCCGGGCTTCTTGATCAACGGCAATCCCACCTCCCTCACAACCTGACTCCTCGCCCCATCACAGCCAAACAAATACCTACACCTGATCTTATAACCCCGCTTCAATATCTCATCCCGCACCTCCACCTCCACCCCCTCGTCTAACTGCTTCACCTTTAGCAACCGCGTGCTGAACCTCACCCCCCACCCCCCCTCGGTTGCTTTCCGCACAAGCACCGGCTCGAGCAGCGTCTGCGGCAGATCAACGTGTTTGCACGGCGAAGCAGCCTCGTACGCGCCCTTGTAGATCGGGTCGTGGCCCCAGGAGTACACCCTCGCGTACTCCTCCCCCGCCAAAGACCGACACCAACGGGTGTGCTTCATGTTTGTCGAGGGGGTCGCAAGGGAGAGACACTGTTCCTCGAGGCCAATGTCTCGAAGTGTTTCGAGACCAGCAAGGTTGGTGATGTGCGCGCGAGGGGTGGGCGAGGTTCCCGGTGCTGACGCAAGCAGGAGGCCCTTTTTCCCGTGCGAGGCGAGGAAGCATGCTAGGGAGGCGCCTGCGGGCCCGGCGCCGATGATGAGGAGGTCGGTGGTGAGCATGTTGCCCTCCTCCCCGACTTGATCGGGGCTGATGCGGTCGCCCATCTTTGTCTCGGTGGTGTTGACAGTTGGGAAGCGGTTTTGTCACTGACGAGTTGGAGAATCGCTGGAGGTCATATAATAACCTCCCTCCCTCCCGCCAGCCCGGGTGTAATACTGCAAGTGGATCCAACCACCCGGTTCGCGGGTAATTAACGTGTCACAAAACCTGCGAGTCTCGCCGTCAAGAGGGGAAGGATTTCCTTACTCAGAGATGACCAAGTGGTGTGTGTGTTGCAGGCTAATATTGTCCAATAAACAGGTGTCGTTGTAGCCTGGTAACATTGGCCCTACCAACCGCCGCATTCAACCCCTCCCCTCCCCCAACACCCCAACGTGCGGTCAAACGCCTAGAATTGACAGCGGAGGTACAATCTGGGGAAACTAGAAAATCCGGGGGAGCATGGGGGCACGGGAGTGAGGGGCTGGCTTGCCCAAGTGCCGAGGTGGAGATGCGGGAGGGCGGACCGATTGGGTGAGAGATGCATGGATTGATAAGGTACGTTGCAAAAGGAGCTCCTCTGTACTCTGTCGTGTGTAAGGTAAGGTAGCCGTCTCATTCAGTATTAATGTCGTCTCTAGGTAGACCAATTCCACAACTAAAGCACCGCCCGCCCATCCTTGTAAAAGATGGTCCCACCACACATGTCGATACCTGGCCATCGGCATTGGTTGTAGATTTCCAAGGCACCAGCCGCAATGCTGCTCCACGACAAGAGTTCCTTGTCCTCCGAGTTCTGTTTCATTTTATCAAGTTTCGGGTGGTCAGTTTTGCCGTCTCGAAAATCAATGTCTGATGTGTTGCCGGAGAGCGCCGTAGTGTTCGTCAGACTGAGAGAAGGTCTTGTTCCATCCAGGGTAGTCCTTCTCCATCCGGGCCACGACGTCCTGGATGGTACCGCTCAGGTGAACAGTGGCACTGCCGGGGGTGTTGAGGTCGATGGGCACGTCCAACTCGATGGGAACGATGCTGTAGCCGCTGGGTGGACCGGCAGCTTCAGGGTCCTCCAGGATCTTGAGGAGACCACAGACCAACTGTAGTGAGAGACTTAGTTAGCACTTGTTTATTTCAGGTCGAAAAGTTGCTAGAAATCAAGTTGAAAATACCTACCCCGAAAGGTGCGAGCAAGACGCTGCAGACGTGAATGGCGAAGGAGAACATTGTAAACACACTCAAGAGTTAGCTGTGAGAATGTTTCTATGACTGGCAGAGGAAGGGTTTCGAACAATTCTGCCACAGGGAGAGACGATGTATAGGTGCCCATCTCGCAATGATGGCAGCAGGCAGTCTCCGCCAGTGGAGCAAGGCCGAGTTAAAGGAAAGTTGAAGCGGAAGCAGTTGCTCCTTCTATGCCCTTGAAATATTGATATGAAGTGGAGTGTCTCCGCCAACTCAAAGAGAAATTTCTGCGAGAAAGGAGCAGTCTGTCTAAGCCCTTCCAGAGCCATCTTTTATTCCGCAACTTGCTTGCGGGTCTAATCAAGCTCTCATTTCTGGGACTAATGGACTAATAAATAAGATTGAGAACAAGCTGTGAACTTGACCGAATGCCACGCATCAACCCGACTTGTCGCCCAGACAAAAAATGCATGGGAATATTCGATAGTGCTATATAATAGGGGACAGGTAGCAACTCTAGATGTCTATCAACTTTTATTTGTCAATGCAGACATCTAAAGGGCCAGATAATGCCGAAATGCCGAAATGCCGAAAAAGTCGTATAGTGGCTTGAACAACCTTTGGATATTGCTTTGTTGGAGACCTTTTGTGACCCGGCCTGACACGGTTCGGCCCGGCATAGAATCAACGACACTTCGGATGCTCTCAACAGGGCTTACCTCTTCCAGTAACGCATTCTCCATCTCCCGAATTGTTTCAAGAGTGCCCCGGAGCTACCCTTGAAAACCCTGATTTTCCATTTGTCAGTGCTTCCTGGTTCCTTGGCATAGCAAAAAAGAAGGGTTTCACATGGGCATGAAGATGTGACGTCATCGATCAAAGACTCAACCAACTAGTGGGCATCGCGAGCTTCGACGTCAGCCAGACCGCCAAGATATTTGGCGGGATGCCGTCAGTGGCTGCTGCTCTCCCATCACGCGCCGGTCGCTACCCATGGCCAAGCCGACGGCCGCTGATCAACGATTCGTCCAACGGCATTAACGGCAACCAGCTTCAATTGCTGGCCAGTGCTGGTGCTGTCTTGTCACACCTGGCTCCAGCCCGTTGACAAGCACTGGTTGGCTTGGAGTCAATGCCATTTTCTCGTCATTTCTGTGGAATTCCAGATGTCACCGCGAGAAGCCTGATGTGCACCTTTGGGTTGCCATGATATAAATTCCTGTCTGTCCAGTCTGTGGTCAGATGAATTTCTTCCTCTCTGTTCAACCAATTCACCATTTACACTCCACTACCTAGTGAAGCCAAGCTCCTCCAGCCCGACCACCAGCAACCCTCAAGCCTAAACCAATCACGCAATGGCACGAACAGGCCGCACCTCCGCCCGCACGGGGCTGGCCCCCTTCCTTTTGGCCTCCTCTGCCATCGTCTGGATCTCGGCCGTCATTGTCATGGGCATTCTTGCCTACCTCGTCTCTGAGGGCACCCGCGGCGACTTTGTCATCTACTCTCTGGTTATTGTATGTGACCCCCCACCATCGTTTTCAACGAGCACCCAGCTAACCTTTGCAGTCTGTCCTCACCACCATCTTCTACCTCGCCGCCTTTTTCCTCGCTGGTCGCCCTGGTTTCGTCTTGCTGTTCAACCTCATCTTTTCCTATCTATGGCTCGTGGTCGTGGTGTTCACAGCCAGCAGCTACACCTACAGCAACAGCTCCCTTCTCCATGCGGTCGAGGCCTTTAGCTTCATCGCCTTCTTCTTCCTGTTCTTCAACGTCCTTTACGACTGGCACAACGGCTTCTACCGCGGTGGTGCTCGCACCACTGCCGTTGTCTAAACACTGGGCGGCACCATTCTGATCAGAGACATTCGAAAACTCACACGACGCGAGACATGGTCTGGACATGATTTAGAGGACATATGTTTGGACTGGATAGGAGCTGGAAGAAGATATGGCTTATGATACCACCGATACCCGATACCCCGCTGAGACTGGCATGGATACTAATGGATTTATATCACAACGGAAGGAGGAACTGGGAGGACATTCTTTTTTTGTTGTTATTGACTTCATAATTATACCCGTCACAATATAATGGATTCGTCGATCTTTTGCCTTTGCTCTTGATGGTTGCCTAGCAAAAACCATATAATAAGTTATTTCCGTGGCGCAGGATGCAACGCTGGACAGTCGCCTACACTGGGTTTTGGTAAGGCACAGCCCCTGTCATTGAGAGCCAGACATGACTGGGCACCTCGGACTTGTATGTCGACGATGAAAAGGGGTGCCATCCCCTCTTTCCAAACGTGATCCATCCTCAACCATACCTACCTCTATCACTACTTGAACTAACAGAATGTTGTTCATTCTCACAACTGTACTGGCACATGTCGCCCAGGCGCATGTGGTTGTCACCTACCCAGGCTGGCGAGCCAACAACCTCGTCACGAATGCAACCTTTCCCTTTGGAATGCAGTGGATGTATCCTTGTAAGCTCTCCCCCAACTCTTGATGGCCACCATCGCTGACCGAAGGTGATACCGGTCAAAAAGGCGGCGGCATCTCCCCAACCACCAACCGCACCTACTGGCCCATCTCTGGCGGCGCCGTCGCCCTCCAGCCCGGGTGGTTCCAAGGCCACGAGACAGCCCTCATCTACATCAACCTGGGCATTGGAGAGAAGCCGGAGAATTACTCCTTCCCCCTGACCAAGTTTTACATCAACGGCCCGACGAACAACCCCTACCCGGGCACGGTCTGCATCCCGAAGCTGGACGTTCCGGGGACGGTGTGGTCGACAAGAATCAAGAGCGGTGATCGGGCGAGCGTGCAGGTTGTTGAGGCGTCGAGCCATGGGGCTGGGCAGTTTAGTGTTTGTTATCCCAGTGATGTCTTGAGCTGGTGAAGTTGCTGATGACAATACATGTGCAGTGCTCCGACATCATTTTCACCGACGACCCTGCCTTAGTTCCGCAGGTGAATGAGACCAACTGCTTCAACTCGACCGAGATCAAAGTGTCGAGTGTTTACCTGCCCGGGACGCCGCCGAATGAGAGCTGTAGCACGCCGAGCGTAGGGGAGTCGGGGAGGGGGAATCTGTTCGCTGGGGTGGACACACCGGCTGCTGCTGAGACGAGTGTTGCGACGGGTGGTGCAGAGGGGGCGAGAGTTCCAGTCATGATGATGAACTTGGTGGTCGTGGTGGCTGGGGCGCGATATATTGGCGGGTTTTGAGGGATTGTTGACAGAAGAATGGAAATAACGATACCGAGCGTGTAATCAATACAATTCTTTGTGACTGCCTTGACCTCTTTGGGCAAGTGGGGGAGGTAATGACATGAAATGCATCAACGTCACATCGCAGACGCGCTATCCCTGTCGTAAACACGACCCCCAGTCGCGCGTTCCCCTCGCACAAAGAAATACAAACAAAGTCTTTGTTGTTGTTATTTCCAACTTTACACAAATATCACGCATGCGCATGTGAAAAGAAGAAACACCACAGCCGTCACACGGTCGACAACAAGATGTTATACTCTCCCGAGTTGACCATGAACTCTCATGGCAGCAGCAGCCACGAACGCGGTCACTCTCGGTCCTCACTGACGTCGTCGCATCCATCGTCAAGAAGACGCCACAGCAACCACCCCCGGCCTGGACTAGCAGGCGCTGCCGAAAATGGTCCACCTACCGCCCGGTCCTCCCCCAAGATGCCGCGAATGGTGCGGTTCATAACGGCGGGGCATCAGGTGGCTAGCGGACGTGTGCAGAAACAGAGCCATCATGTCGAGAGGGGTGCCAGTGAGAGCCCAGCGGCGAGGGCTGCGACGCAGATGTTGCGGAGGACATCAGGTCGACCAGCATCAAGCCATGCCGATATGCCTGCGATGAGACCACCGCCGCACTCACCACGACCTTCTCACCACCTGCAATCACCACGATCATCTCACAGTCACTCACCACGTTCACCCCGACACGCTCGCACCCCTTCATCAGCATCCCTCTCAGGATCACTACCTCCCGGACAACAAGCCGAGATGTTCCAACCACAGCAGCGCCGAAAAAGACGCGCCGTCTCTCCGCTGAGAATATCACCAGACCCTCGGCAGGATAAGGAGACACAGGAAGACATGGTCGACACCCAACCCGTGACGGAAACACCACTCTCCAAAACCCCACGAACTCCCCTGGCGGATATCACACCTCCAACCTCGGCCTCGAGCCAAGAAACAATTGACTGCGGTAGTGACGACTGGGACGAACCTTCACAAGATGAAAACGACCAGCAAGTCGAACACGCACCGCCACGGCAGAGAACTCTGAGCCAGTCGGTGGATTTGCTCACAGAAGGAGAAGTGAGGAGCCTGTTGGTGTTATACGCCAAGTCGGACCCTTCCCTGTCACACTTTATACACGAGGTGTCACTTTCCAGGGTGGAGAGGCCGAGTGGGAGGGCGCTCACGGCGAAGGGGTAGTAGTTGAACACCGATAGGTGGCCGAAACTGTGCATCACGTCACAACACCCCCTTACCCTACGCGCCCGAGTTGGGGTTTCTGGAAGGGGAGGCACCACTGACTGATACGACACGGCTTGTGATACCTCCATCCGGTGGTGTGTGTTGCCTTTGCGGCCACGTGGTTTGCTTGCTTCCGAGGTGAGATTGCACTGCCTTGCGGTTTTGACACTCCAGGCTGCTTTCCGGAGCGGTGATACTGATGTTGTGTGTTATCTTGCAGCTCCAAAATAGCCGCCGAGGAAGCCAACCAACATCAGTTTGGACGGCTTGATGACCGGTCTTCGGGGCCGGTTCTTGTCAGTGTACGAGTGATTTGGGCAAAACGTCCAGGCCGTTGGTTAGCCTGTGTATGAGCCAAACTCTAACCCCCGGGTGCCTGGGGGGAAATTCTTTTGTTGATAATTATTGCGGGGGGGGTTGGGCTGCCCGGCATGATGTTTATGATGGACTGATGATGCATGTATATATCCCTCTGTCCCAACCTTTGTTTCTCATCTATGTCAGAGAGCAGGGGCAGCTTCATTTCAGGGTCAGGGACTCACTCTCACTTTTTACACATACCTTACACAGTCTTGGCTTTCGAAAAGCATTTTCCTTTGTCAATACGGCCATCCACTATTTAATCACAATGATTACTTACTTTTACCTTTCGGTCCTCCTCCACCTGCTACTATCCCCCCTCCCCCTCATCGCCGCAACCCCCCTCCTCCCACCCCGCTCACCACCACCAACCCTCTCCTTCAACCCAATCTCCCCCCCGATCCTCATCCACCCGAACGCCGTCTACCCCCGCGCCACCACCCTCTTCAACCTCTCCTCCCCCACCCCCGACAGCCCCCTACTCCTAACATCCTACACCACCACCCACCACTCAAACGGCCACAAAACCCTCTCCGCCAGCACCTCCAGCCATCATCCAACCCAAACCTGGACCTTTCTCTCTCACATCTGGACAGCCAACGCGTCGACCCACGAAATCGACAACCCCTTCGCCCTGCAGCTCCCCAACGGAAACATGCTCTACGCCTTCCGCAACCACGACATCGACCCGCTAACAAGAAAATACACCTACTACCGCATCACGCTGTGCGTCTCCACCGACTTTGGAAGAACATGGGAGTTTCTCTCCCACGCCTCTGAGCGGGCAGCGAAGAAAGAAAACAACGGGTTGTGGGAGCCGTTTTTGAGGGTGGATGGCAGGGGGAGGGTGCAGGTTTACTATAGCAGTGAGAGGGGGGTCAACAGGCAGGATAACATGCTTAGGGTGAGTGGCGATGGTGGGCGGACTTGGGGGGAGGAGGTTTTGGTGTCGAGGGCGGGGGAGGGAAAAGAATCAAGGGATGGGATGGTGGGGGTTGCTGAGGTTGGGGGGGAGGAAGAGGGGAGGTTGGTTTGTGTTTTTGAGACCACTACCGAGGAGGAGGGGGGGAGGAGGTTTGCGGTGGGTATGGTGGAGAGTTTTGATGATGGGGAGACATGGGGGCAGGGCACGAGGAGGAGGGTTTATACGGCGAGGAAGGGGAAGGATGCTGGCGCGCCGCAGGTCGTGAGCGTGGGGGGGGTTTTGGTGGTGAGCTTTATGACGAATGAGGGGGTGAGTGAGTCGGAGGGCGGGGAGGGAGTGGACGGGGGGGAGATGAAGATTGTTTTGAGCAGGGATGGGGGTGGGAGATGGGAGGGGGTGGGAGATGGGAATGGAGAAGGGGAGAGGGCAGCGGTGGCTGCGGGGAGGGGAAGTCATTGGCCGGGGTTGTTCAGGTTGGATGATGGGAGATTTTTGGGCCTGTATTCGGCTGATGGGGTAGGGGCTGTGAGCAGGATTTTTGAGATTAAAGGCTGAGAGGTGGTAGACAATGGTGAAGTGTGGTTGGGCTTTTGACGTTGTTGGACTAGTAGTAATACTTAGGCTGGCGAAATATCTTCATGTAAGTAGGGAAAGACTTTTGTTTCCGATATTCTCATTCTGCTGTCCAAGTGTTATCGAGACCTCTCTCTGAGTTTTACCACCACGCCAGACATCATCGCCATAAAATAGCACTCCATGTTTCCTTCTTCCGGCATCTCGACAATTTCGACTTGAAACTCCGCCAGCAGCGCAGTGACCACTTTGAAGACAATCATCTCAGCCAAATACCTCCCTGGACACGTCCTGCCTCCCCCACCCCAAATTAAGTTACTTCTCTCCATCGCTCTTAATCTTTCCAGGTCCTCAATCAGCCACCTTTCTGGTCTGTACTCCAACCCATCCACCCCAAACACATCTTCATTGAACGCATGTAGCCCAAGCGGACTACAGCCCACAGTTGTGCCTGCTGGAATGGCATACCCCCCTATAACACATCCATCCTCCGGAACTGTTCGGGGCAAGCTCATGCCTATCACCGGCCACAGCCTCTGTGCTTCCTTGATGGCGGCTTGGGTGTACCTCAGTTTCGTAACATCTTCCAAATCATATCGTCTCTTGTGTGGCCCACCCTGCAGACAGCTGCTAATCTCTGCAAAACATCGTGCCTCGACTTCAGCATGCGAGCCAATCATGGCAAGAACCGAGGTTAGTGTAGCGCACAACGTCTCGTGTCCCGCGCCGAAATTCGTGACTGCCATCCGCCGGAGGTAGTTGTCAGTAAACTCGTCAGGCCGGGAGAGGTGAAGCTGTATCAAGTCGGTGAGCAGGTCCTCTTTCACTTCCGGTGATTTGTTTTTCTTCACTTTAGCTTTTGCGCTTTGTGAAGGGGCCAGAGCGGCGGTGATTCGTTTCGACACCTTTTGATACACCGGCTACTCTCTGTCAGCTCAACCGTTGACAGACCACCATCACACACATACCGTGAAGAAAGGTTTGAACCCCTTTGGCGTCGCAAAGGTAATTCCCCAAGCATCCGCCCAAAACCTCCCTAACCACTTCCCAACCCTTTTCCCCATCCCAGAGTCCAACAGCGACACCTTTGTCACAACAGGAAACAACCCAAAAAGGCTCTTCCTTTTCCATCCCATATAGCTCTGCTTACTCGTCCCCCCATCACTCCCACTCTTGATATACCCCGGCGACCACCCCAGCACCACCGCCCCCAAGCACTCAACAGCAATGATATGCATCCACTCCTTCAAGTCAACCGTTCCCACGCCCCCTCCACAGCCCTCAATGACCTTCAGCCTCGCAACAGCGGCAGCAACAACCCCATCAACCGCCCCCTCAAACCTTTTAACATTACTGGCAGTATACACCGGCCCAATCAACCTCCTCTGCAACCGATACCTCTTCCCATCAAACTCCGACAGCAAATCCAACGTATCCGGCCACACAAGCCCCAAGTTCCACTGGTTTACCGAAGCCGGTTTATTCAACGCCGTAGCCACTGCTTCTCCCATCAGTCTCTTTCTCTCCTCCAACCAAAGCAAGGTCCATCTCTGGTCGGTTCAAAGCTCACCATAAAACTCCCCCTTCCCAAACCCACTCGTGACCCCTTATTGGGTAGGTAAAACCCCCAAATCAGCATCCCAATCACCAAACCCCAACAGATGAGTACCCAGTACCTACCATAAATCTCTTTGAACCCCCCCACCCCACAAACCCACACCTCCCCCGGCCCAACCCTCACGACAGGCCCATGTGTCTGATGCAACCACTTGGTCAGCTCCCTCACCCGTCCCTTCACCACCCACCTTGCCAACCAAACATTCGACACTGCCGCGAGCTTCGGCCCCGGTATCCCCGCCAAAGGATGCAGATACACCCTGTAGAAGGCGAGTGTGGCGATGGTGGTCAAGACAAAACAAAGCGACCACCCCAGGAGCTGGGCGGTAACGGTGAAAATTGTGCTCATTAATAACAAATTCAAAAAAATAAACATCAAAAGAATGGGGTTGAAGCAAAGAGAGCGTCGGAAAAATGCATCGTCGCGGAACATGGCCGTTGTGTTGTCGCAGGTCTAAGTTGACTCGGCCACGCATTTTCTGTGACAAGCTGAAGCAACGTCACAGTTTTTCCTCTGAACAAATAGGGTTAGGGTTGGTTGCTTTGAACAACTAGTACCATCATCATGGATCATGTCAACGAGGTGGCTGGCATTATTGGCCTCTTGATAGTGATCGTATATTTGTAGTTCAACTTGAACCCTCCATGACACAAACAATTCAAAATGCCCAGTGTTCAAGTCATACACTCATCCTTAAGCCACGGATAACAACCCCCCCTAAACTTGAGAGCCTGTGTTCACACAATCCTAATTCGGTGGACCGAGACTCAGCAAGTCGAGCCCCCTTTCCAACTCCGACTTGCTCGGCAGCTTGCCCAGCGGCAGCAGCTGCGCAAACTGAGCCATGACTGGGTCCTTGCCCATGCTGGCCATGGCCACGACAGTCTCCCCCTTGGTGTAGTAAGCCACCCACTTGCCCTCGTCAAAGCTGCCCTGAACAACCACATCATCAAACCCGCTGGCCTGTGTGTTGCCGGAATAGCGCATCTGGGCACCCAGGGCACTCCAAAAGATGGGGGCGAATGGCTGCGACTTGAGGTTGGCGCGCGCTGGGTTGGTGATGTGTCCAGCCGCAATGCGTCCAGCTTGCTGGGCAACGTTCCAGTGCTCGATGCGGACGTATTTGCCGTCACCAGCGGGTCCGTGGTAGGGGAACGAGGCAATGTCTCCAATAGCATACACGTCCTTGAGACCCACCACAGAGAACGACTCGTCGACCTTGAGGCTGCCATCTTCCTCCAACCTGACAACGCTGTTATCTTTGAGGTACTCAGTCGCCGGAACAACGCCAACACCCAAAATAACGAGATCAGCGTCAAGCTTGGTGCCATCCTTCAGGTGAACTGACCCGACCACGGATGGGTCAGAGCCCGAGGGCTCGGCCTTCTCAACGCCAGCCGACATGTAGAACTTGACGCCCTTGCTTTCCACCAGCTTTTGGATGGCACCACCAACCTTCTCACCGAGAACCCGCTGAAGTGGAACCTGTTCCATTCCCACCACAGTCACATCATTGTCCTTGGAAGTGGCCACAGCCAACTCCATGCCGATGAAGGAGGACCCGACGATAACAATCTTCTTGCCCTTCTCCCCAATAGCCCTGTTAATGTTCTCGGCATCGCGGACGTTTCTGAGGGTGAAGATGTTGCCCAGCACCTTGAAGCCTTGGAGAGGAAGCACTCTTGGCGTGGCGCCCGTCGCGAGAATAAGCTTGCTGTAGGCAAACTTGCCGCCAGATTTGGTCGACACCGTTTTGGTGGCAAAGTCCACGCCAGCCACCTCGTCCTGAACAATATCCACATCGCCCTCCTTGTACCACTCGGCGTCTCTCCACTGGAGCTTGTTGAGGTCGGTCAACAAAGCCTTGCTGAGCTTTGGTCTGTCAATGGGCAGGTAACCTTCGTTGCTAATGACTGTGATGGGGCCGGTGTACCCCGTCTCGCGAAGGCCTTCTACAGCCCCAAGAGTTCCAGATCCACCTCCAACAATAACGACCTTGTCGCCTCCCGTGGCCTTGCACTTGAACTTGGGCTTGCGGTGGCCGGCTTTGATGGTAGCGGCCTCACCGGTGATGTAAACAGCGCCGTCTCTCTCGGTAGCCTTGAAAATGGGAAGGGCATCGAGGGCGGGGGCATCTTCGACGTCGCCGGTCTTTCCGTTGAAGCAGGCTGGGAAGAACAGTGATCAGTAAGAGCACAGCACGACATGGGAGCATGTCAAGCAGGGAAGACGCGTACCACCGTGCCACGGGCAAGTGAGCTTGCCATCTGTTCCCAGCACACCCTTGACAAGAGGTGCTCCGTAGTGGGTACACCTGGGACCGGTGGCTTGGACAACACCTCCGGCGTTCAAGAGGAGAACCTTGGCATCGAGACCCTCGACCTCCACTTCTTGCTTGTCACCAGGCTTGAGATCCAGGGACGTGACGCCCTTGAGCTTGTATTCCTGAGCCATTCTGGTCGTTATGGATGTTGCAAAGAATCGTGGAACAAACGGTCGGACGTGGAGGGGCAGTCCCGATGCTGTTATTTGGGTGTTGCGAATGCGAACAAGACGCGACAGCACTCTCATCAAGGGTGATTTATAAGCAGGTATCAGGCGGGACAGGCGCAGGAGAGATGATGAAGCACGTCAATGGCACGAAGACGAATATGGGATGGAGGCGTGGGAGGTGAGGGGAATGGCCCGTTGTCATGCAGCAGCTGCGGACAGCTCGGGGGGGAGGGGCATCTTGGGGGGGGGTGGTGGAGGGCACAGAGGGGCAGTAAGCAGCATTCAGGAGCTCTCCCATTGGTCAATCAAGAATTGATAAGGTTATCGATGAACTCTGATTGGATGAAGGTCGACAAGAGGTGTCGTCATTGTGGATCCGGGATTTGGCTGTGGACACTGCGAGCCGTCCCTTTGCCAAGAGAGGCCATCGATCTTGGGGACAGGTCCAGTTGCAATTTCATGTCAATCATTCATTAAGACGTTTAGGAAATGGCCTCTCCCAGATCCATCCCCTGTGGATATTGGCCATCTAGCCAGTCGACAATCGTCTGCCCCCCCAGACCATTGCTCATATCCAGTGCCCCAAAGTCGACTGCTTCGGTATCCCAAAACAATGGTTGCTCGACATTCTCATCATCGCCATGCTCAGGCTGGGCGATTTCCTGACCCCAACTCGCTTGGCCAGACATCATGAGCAGTCGTTCCTGAAGCGCCTGTCGCTTCATCTGAGCCATTGCGACTGCCGCCTCAGCACGCCGCTCTAGATCGGCAACGACAACATGCATTTGGGTGAGCGGCACCGTGACAGACAAGTCTTTTACTTTGTTCAACATCCGAACCAGCCATTGGGTGATCTGCCTGTCTTCTTCCAAGTCCTCGTGTCCGGGGGACTGGAACATGTTGGTCAAGATAATGACCAGACACGACAACAATGCCGCCAAATTGGCCCTGATGATCTGGTCAGCTGGAATGATCCTCACAAATACCGCGGCACTTACCAGATATTAACATCACTCTCGGGCAATTGCATAAGGGCTCGGGAAAATTCCCTGCTGAGCTGGACACATCTCTTCCAAGCCGACGGCAGCGGGGGCTGTTGGTTAATGCAGGACTTCCGTTCGTCGGTCCTGCCCATCTGCAGCGCCATCAGGCTGCGATCCGAGATGATCTTCATCCAAGCAGCCTGCTGGCTCCAGATTCCATGCACCATGACCATACAGCCAACAAATGACCCATATAGCGCAGACATCAGGATGCGTTCCATCCGACCCAGGCGACTGTTGATGGCATCAGGTAGCATCTCGGCCGGGATGTTTGACCTCCAGTTTTCCAGCAGATATGTCAGTCTGATCACGCGCGCTTGTCTCTCGGCCATGGATATCTTGCTGCTCCGCGTGGAGTACAGCATGTCATATGTTCGGCCTTGAATATGCGCCAAGCGAACGCGCAGACGGAAGTAATTCACCCGCACTAGACCGTCGCCCGTGTATATGTCGCCCACCCCGTCCGCCGGATCGCTTGACGGAAGGTCCTGGTCGATATCAGCATCCAATTGTATCGACGGCGTGTGATGCTTCAACGAGATTTCCTTGTCAAGCATGTAAGCAATCCAAAACAAACGACACCTGTGCAGTCCTTGCTCTTGCGGGTACGACACCTCGATGTTGTTCCTACTTTGCATCTGCAGCCGATGGACTAGCCGAACAGCAGCACCTATCAGCACAGCTCCTTGCTTGGAGTTTGCCATGGTCTGGTAGAGGATCACGAGTCCAAGCAACGTCTGAAGGCCCAGCAGATCTTGCTCGCGCGTAACCAGCTCGGCAAGGACGGATTGGGCGTTGTTCATGTACCCCTTGAAAGCCGTCTCTGCCTCGGCAAAGTTCATATCTTGGATCGGCGTAGTGGGGATCCATGACCCAAGAGCCAACACAATGTTGACAGCCGCCCATGCCGCCCAAGTCCTGCGGGCGGGATGGGTGTACCAGTCATGTAACATGCGCATGAATTCAGCTTGGCTGAACAACGGGATGGCGTGGTTGATCTGGGAAAAGTACGTGTTGATGATGGGGAGAATTTCTTCTAGTGGGGGCAAGTTAGGTGAGGAGGCGCGGATGACGGATTCGCTTGGGCTGGAGGTTGCGGTCGAGCCTGCACTGGGGCCGGATGTATCGGTTGACGAGCCGGGCATAGGAAGGGTATTGCGTACCCTGACGGCGTTGTCAAAGTCGCTCTCCTCGCCGCTGGACATGGTTATAACCCTCGACTCGGGAATTCGATTTGCGCTGGCGAGGGCGGCCGAGGCAACACTGAGGACTTGTTGTAGCTGCTCCTCAATGCGGGCGAGACGTGACTCCAGGCCCTGGATTTTGGCGCTATGCTCGCTGCGTGGCATCAGCATCGCTTGTGGCCTTCCTCAATTAATCACCAAGAAGCTCACCTGTCCACCTTTGACGCAGCTGCTTCGTGCTCATCGGGTGAGTCTGTCTCTGCGCTGGCGTTGGTGTCGTGCCTCGCCACTTTCGGCCGGCCAATCCGACGACGCACTGCTGTTGTTTTGCACTCGGTGCTGTATTGCTTGCAGTTGGAGCACTGAGGTTTAATCATGTCGCATTTGATCTTTTTGACGAAGCAGAGGTCGCAGGCTATGAAGCCATCTTAGTCGATTGTTCCACTTCAGGGGTCACAGACAACGAGGAAAATTGCGTACCCTTTCTGCGGCTCAGTTGGGAGACCATCTCCATGGTACTGTCTCTGATATTCGATAAATGCTACTATCAAGAGGCGTGTTAAGTGTGGAAGGATGTCGAGAACAGGTATGGATGTGAAAATATGCGTGGACGGTTGGTGTGCTGACATGGTCAAGAGACATACGGAGTGCGTGTGTGATTACAAATTCGCTTATCTGCCTGATAGGATGGGCCCTTGCGCCATTGCAGGGTATGTGGGCTTGGCATAGGGGATTGTATGATGGCAGCGAGTGGATATATCACATATGGTATAAGTGCCGATGCTGACACCTGAAATACTGTTTTATTATCAAACTGGAAAACGAGGTCGAGGGCAGGATATCGGGGTGGGTAAAGGGACATATCTATGTTAAACTCCAACAACGGAGATGATTTGTACTGGGCTTAGACAACATAGGACTCCCTAAGGTATCATGTGAAGAAATCCATATCTATACAAAAACCTCCGAGAGCATCATTTCCCTGGGTAGGTTCGTTATATCGGTCATTATCTTGTGTAAGGCCTTCTAGCTTGAGTTTATATTCCCACCTAGGCACTATCATCATTGACTCAAGTAAGCGGTAGACACGGCCCCAACGAACATCTTATGTCACCTTTCAGTTTCTGGAAATTGCATAATCATTCAACCACTGTACCTAGATAGCACAGCCCAAGTCTACAAGTAAATCAAAGGCAAGATTGAACTGCTGCAACCATTGTGAACCTGGAGAACAATACACCACAGCCAAGAATGCCAAGCACGACAACATCATCAACAAAGTTAACAGACTTCTATCTGTGCAAAACGTAATCCCCCAATTGTCCATTGCCAATCATTTCAAACTTCTTATCGCGATCATCCAAGCCCATATCTACGGCAGTCACAAAATGGCAATAAGTGGAGCATCCCTTCATCCTGAGTAAATAAGCTCGGTGATGTCATACCAAGTCTTTTGCCATCAAGAACTCAAACCTTTTCGCAACACTACTCCGAGCCCGCAAAGATAAGAAATCTCCCAGGGCAAATATTTCCCAAACAGCAGTCATTAATCACGGCTATTTTCTTGATATACTTCACAAGAATCAGTCTTGAAATATCACTTCGCCAAAAAAACAAAACCATCACAATGTTTGCCCGCCGCTCAGCCCAGGCCGATCAAGTGGCCGAGGCCGAACTCACCACCCAGGTCCAGTCGCAACAGTCCCAGTCGAAATCCACTACTCCTTCCCCAAATCATGCTCAGCAACAACAAGAAGGCGCCACTGCGACTGACCACCATCACCGCCGTCATCATCACCAGTGGGACAGCCCCCGCACTGGGATCCTGTCCGAGGAGGATGTTCTGAACCAGATGCGCTTACGGTCACGGTCTTCCAGCCGGCAAGAAGTGCAGCCGCGGGAATCCCAGGATAATCAGGGCTCATCGTCGACAGAAGAGGTGAGGGAGAGGCAGGCCGAGGATGGGAAACGAATTAATAACTTGACGGCCGAATAAAAGGTTTTAGAGGAAGTCAATGCCTGTTGCGAAGACTTCTAGGCACAAGATGAGAATGGCAATGCCAGCAAACTCACTACCTATCTTCCTAAGTGTTCAGGGCAAGCGGGGCTGACTTGTTTTGGGGGGGGGCGGGGTGCGCGCCCGCGGTGGGAGAATTAAACAGGAAATAAAGACTTTACCTATCATCATCCATGACCAGTGACACTTGGACCTCATAACGCGACCAACAAAACACCCACACAACTCCCACCATACAAGCAACACTTTCGCCCCCTCCTGCATCTACCTCATCGACGCCCTAGGCCAAGACAAATCGTCGGCATACGCCAACACGTCCGCTGGCCTGGCATCCTAGAGGGTCACCTCTGACTTGCACCGCCTCTCTCCCGATTTGATCATCACATTGGGGGCAGGGCCACTGACTGACGGGAGGGATAATCTTGACGGTCTGACTAGGAACTGAATGACCGATGGGTGTATTCCTACGAATCCTGTTGCGATTGAGAGCGAGCCGAGCGTTTTTGGGTTGGCGTTGGGAGAGTAATAGGTAAGTAGCAGTAACTGCTTATAATGTACGGTTAGGGGTATAGGTCGGAAAGAAGAAGAAAACTGGGAGGTTGGGTGGCCAGGACCACTATAAACTGAGATAACTGGCTCTCCAAACTGGAATTCCCAAGTTCCAGGTTTAATGTGAGTTCGAGCCCCGCGCTTCTGGGTTTCACAAGGCACAACATCGCAGGAACTCTGTGATTGGAGTAAACCGAAACCGATAATGTGCTGCAATGCTTCCCTTTTGGGCTAGTCTGGGGTTTGACCTCCAACTCAGCCGCAAAACGCCACCTCCTTCGCATCAAGGGGGGTCTCGTTGATATACCAAGCGTAGACACACGTCAAACGAACAACACGATCAAGCGGAAGCCCATGGTGTTGCACTACTAGCTTCCACAATACTGTGAGCCGCCAACATGCCACGACGATATGGCCGGACGCGCCGCCCTCCGCCCAAGAACATGGGCAAAACATTCCTCGGCGGTTTACCCATCATACTTGTCACATACCTCTACTTCAGGTACTTTCCGACGCCAGGGGAGGAGGACATCGGGTCAAGCTTTCTCGCCGTCGAGTTTATCATCTGGGCGATTCTCATCGCGTTCGACGAACCCGCTTTTGTCATCTATTTCATTCCCAGCCTGATTGGCGCCGTCATCTTCGCCACACTGTCGCATGCGGATGTCGATACCAGGGTGCAGTTCATCATATGCATTTCGCTGGCTCCGGCGATGATCTTGTCGTTCGCGTTTGCGGCCGTCTTGTATGGCGTGATGGCTTACTTCATCTTGGGGTTTGCGTGGTCGCTCGGGCGCCACTTTGTGCTTCGACCGATACGCAACTTTCCGAGTATCGTGTACCGTCTTTCTGGGGGAAGATATGTGACTCGGTGGCCCAGGTTCCGGAGCAAGCATCGGTTTGGGGACGTCAGACTTTGCGAGCGGTGCAAAGAGGTTGTCGGTCAGTCTGGCCTTTTGTCTGGGACATGGGCCATGTTTACGAGAGCAGAGGAGCGTCACCTGCTGTGCGACAAGATCCAGGATATGGAGGATAGCGGGTGTAGTCTTTGTGAGGCTTTGTTGAGTCAGCGATTGGCAGATGAGGAGGAAACGGGGGCACCTATGCTCATCAGGGGTTACGGTACCGTGAATACTCGCTATGGGGAACGTGATCTCGAAGAGGGAGGTGTCAAGCTGAAGCTGGAGTTTGTCAGGAACCCCCTTTGGTCAGAACAAGGGCCGACCCTGGCCGTCTCCCTCGAGGCGGGTGGCGCCAAGAAGGAGCTGGGTCTACAAGTGTCAGAGGGGCTCCTAACGGCCGAGCAGAAAATCCCCAGGTTCACCGGCTCAGATGCTACGGTCAAGACCATCACAACCTGGCTGAAGGACTGTTCCAGCCATAAAGCCTGCCAGCTCCCCCACAACACCCCTCCATTCCGACCAACCCGCCTCATCGCCGTCGGCACGGTCAAGAACCCCAAACTCCGCCTCATCGACACCAAATCCGACATGGACTTCCTGATCGACCTCAAGGACGGCGCAGGCGAATACGTCGCCCTCTCCCACTGCTGGGGCGGCAACATCGCCTGCAAGCTCACCACCTCCAGGCACAGGTTCATGAAGAACTACATCACCGAGGACACCCTCCCCCTCAACTTCCGCCACGCCATCGCCACCACCCGCCGGCTAGGCATCTGCTACCTCTGGATCGACTCCCTCTGCATCATACAAGACTCCCCCGCCGACTGGGCGGCCGAGTCCCCCACCATGGGCCAAGTCTTCACCCACGCCCACTGCGTCCTCGCCGCGACAGCATCGTCCGATTCGACGGGCGGCTGCTTCCGAGACCGATCGCTCTCGTGGGTCGAGCAGAACATCATGACCTCCGAAAAAAGGAGGTGTTTTGTTTCCAACCCGCCGCCGCTGAGAGCGCTCTTTTACTGGAGGGTGGAGCAATCGCCGCTCACCAACCGCGCGTGGGCTTTCCAGGAGAGGTTGCTGGCGAGGAGGGTGATACACTTTTGCGAGGATGTGGTGCTGTTTGAGTGCAACACTCTCCAGGCGTCCGAACTGCACGTGAACGGGGTGGGGTATGACAGCACGCCGTACATGGTGCAGGATGGGAGGTTGGTCAACTGGATCGAGGCGATTCGGTCGTTGACGGGGCAGCACAACGTCAATGGGGAGGGGCATACTCCCCAGGAGAGGAGAGCGGTGAGAGGGATAAGAGGGGCGTTGGATGTGCTGCAGAGGTTGGGGCCGGTGGAGACGCAGAGGTTTGGGGAGAAGGTCGAGTTTTGGAAGAGGTGGTATGAGATTGTGAGTGTTTATAGCAAGGGGCAGCTGACGAGGCAGACAGATCGATTGGTCGCGTTGGCGGGAGTGGCGGAGCTGGTGCAGCAAAGAGGAAAGGTGGGTTATCTGGCTGGGTTGTGGGACTCGGAGCTGTTGGCTCTAGGGCTGTTGTGGGTTGTGAAGGAGGTAGAGGAGAGGCAGGAGATGTATTGTGCGCCGTCTTGGTCTTGGGCGTCGGTCAGTGGTAGGATTGGGTTTCTGCCGAGGGGGATCTTGGATAAGATCAACTCCAAAGAGCATGACCTTGTCTTTTGCACAGGCGTGGAAAACGTGGAGGTGTGGCGGAATGGGAAGCTTGTGTCGGAGGCAAGGAGTTTGGTGGACAATGGGACCCTGACCGTCAGTGGACCGGTTGCTAGGGGAAGTCTGGCGGACGGAGAAGGAATGCGGCTGACTGGCACGAGTACTAAAAGTGCCATGGTGTTGGAATGGGTTCCCGATTGGAAGTTGGATGACATGGAAAAGGGGCTACAAGAAGTCTTTGTGATTCATTTGGTCAAAGTATTCTTTGAAGACGAGGTACGGAGCTACGGGCTGGTAATCAGGGGTAAGGACGATGTTGGCACAAATATATTTGAGCGAATCGGTGTGTGGTCCGCCGACTCAGACATGGTGATGGAAAACATTGCTTGGGAGCGACAAAGAGTCGTTCTGGCGTAGGACAACAAAGTCTTACCTTACCACCTTTGTCCACAACCCAAGCCCTTTGGCCAATATGAAACCGAAGTGGGTGAGGGGAATGTATCCTGTTCGTTATTTCTATAAGGTATCCAAAGTTCGACACCCTCTGGTTCCTATCTATAATTTCTATCACCCAAACGCACCTAGGTATGTATATGATACATCCCAAATCATCTCACAACCCCTGGTTCATTAAACCCCAATAACCCGGCTCCATCCCAGTAAACACCCAATCCTCCCCTCCTGATCCCATTGGAATCTCTCCCAAACTACTACTTCTATCATTATCAGAGTGTTGCTGCTGCGTCTGCTGCTGCTGATGTTGGTGAGCATCAAACCCAATTCCGTGATGCAAATTGTGATACCCATCACCTCCCCCATGGCCAGAGATGGGACTCTGATGTGCGTGCCCATGGCTCTGAAGGGAAGGATCTATCGGCGATGTGTGAAACCCAATCGGGACAGTGACATTTCTTTGTCTTCCTCGTGGTGGGTGTGGATGGGGGGAGAGGCTGCCGCCTGGCGGCCCGGGGGAGGCAGCTGGCACGGGGATCATGTGTGGTGAGTGGGCAGAGGAGCTGACACTTCTTGCTGCTTGCTGTGATGGCGGTGGCATGGTCGGTGGAGGGGATGTGCGGGCGTTGTTGATGTTGATGAGGCCGAAGAAGGGGAGGTTGAGGTTGAGGTTGAGGTTGAGGGGCTGCTTGATTCCCGAGTCGATCATGTCGAGGAGTTGGGATATGAGGGTGACAGATGACTGGGATAGCCTGTTATGGGGTTGGAGTAGGGCAAGGTGCTGCATTTTTGACAGAGTGAGGCTGACGAGCTTGATGTCCGCTTCGCTGGTCTGGTTGGTCAGGGTGAATAGACAGAGGGCTGTGGAGGCCATAAGGGCTGCGTAGGACACTTGATAACACGTCCAGGTCGGGTGGGATTGGGAGATGCTTTGGTAGGCCATGTAGCGTTGCAGGATTTGGCGGGCGAGGCCGAGGGAGGGTTTGTGGTCATCGCCAACAGGAGCTCCAGTTGATATGCTGTGTATGATGTAGGGCAGGTGGAGGATGAGCGAAAGGTTGAAGTGGTTGATCTGGAGAACGAGATGGCAGATGGCCGCTTTAGCCTGTTCCCAGTCTGCCTGCCATTCTGATGGCAATGTGGGAACGAACCACCAGTCAGAAGGCATGATCTTGGCCGCGTGCTCGAGCTCGTGATCAATCTGCTGGTATGAAACCGCCGCCTTCTGGTTGATGAAATCGGACACTAGCGAGAGGTTGTGGTCGAGTATCCGCTTCGCAATGACGGTGTGAATCTTGGTGTAACGTTCTCGTGGGCTATCCCTGAGCATTGCCTCTTCGCTCGCGAACGTGTTGTCCGGACTGCCCGCGGGAAGCCCAAGCATAAGAGACAAACTTCGATCAGCTGCGTTGATGCAGTACCATAAAGCCATCGGTGATGGGCGTGTGGCCTCGTTGGTTGTCAGATCCGCAAACCTGAGGGTTTGCATACCATTACGACTCAACCCCATCATGGTAGCGAGAGAAAGCGCCTTTCGAAAGATGAGCCAGGCTTTGCGGATGTTTCCTGCATTGCTATGCCAGTATCCGAGAATAATAAGACATTGGAGCCCTTCAGCTGTCCCAACAAGGTCATCGTTGGAAGTAACCAGCTGCGAAACTTTCGAGACGATGCCGTTCATCAATCTGTAGGGGTTGAAATGTTTCTGTCTCTCCTGAGACATCACGCTTCCTGGGGGTTGCTGCTGGATGCAAATGCACAGCTGTATCAAACCTTTGGCTAAAACGGTGGGATGAGCGTTCGGGGGCGGGATTGTGGCGATGTTCTCAGGAGTCTCGGAAAGGCCCTCCACGATGTCCTGGTAGCTATGGAACAGTGCGATTATGAAGTAGGGTGCAGGTGTTGATTTGACGAGAACGTCAACGTCATGTTGGGACGGAAACAAGGAATATAGGGTTCGACAAATCTTTTCGTATCGTCTGCGAGCTGGCCCTTTGCTCGATACACTTTCTGTTGACCGCCGTGATGGTATTGTAAGCCTCGCCGTGGGTTTCTGTAGAGAGTTGACGCTGCCTTGGATGCCCAGCAGCATAGCCGTTGAGGCCTCATGACCAACAGGCGACTCCATCACTTCCAGGTCCAGATGGGGTGTCTCTTGGCCATCCACATCGCTCATCAACGTTTCATCAGACGGTGTCGGTGAACTGGTCTGTGAATGGTCTTGAGCTGAACTGGTTCCCGATCCAGTCTCAGGCATCACGCGGTCAACAACTTTGGCGACAAGGTCCTCGAGACGGGCTAGGCGCTGGGCAAGGCGGCGGTCAGGAAGCTGTGGTGGTTGAGCATCGGCGAATTCTTGACTTCGACAGACGCTGCCGCGTGCCTGGCAGGGCAAGCACACGGTGTCGTCTTGCTTTCCAAACTGGCATCGTATCTTTCGTCGTCGACCTGCAAATACATGTCAGCGCCTTGCTACCAATGGCCTGTGAGAAAGCCGTTGGAGCTAATCAGGTTGTGAACCCTGGGCGTGTTACCAGCATGTCGGGTCGGTCGCGGCCGCTATCATATGCACGTCGGATCGGGAGGTAAGATGCGAAAAGAGAGATTGTGCGGACTTACACTCCCAACAACTGTGCGTTCCCTTTCGGACTTTTCGTCGTCTGGCATCGGATCCCGAGCGCTGGGCCTGCTCTTCCATTGTCTTACTTCCCCCGATTGAGCAACAAAAAGCTGCTGCTTTGCTTGCAAGCCCCGTACCTTATCTTTGGTTGATGACGGCAAAAAAAGGGCTGTCGTAAGATCAAAGAATTGCCTGCCTTCCAGTCCTTTTAAGACTAACAAAATGGCCAAGTCATCCAGAGGAAACACGGAAGAGGTGGAATGGGGTCCAAGACCATATGTATCAAAGATCACCATCTCCCCAGTGTCCAGGGCAGGTTGCGGAGGTGACAGTCTGCCTGTCACCCGTTGGTTGCAGACCGACCAAAGCGAAGAGCACAAGATCCAAGCATGCAGACTTGCATCTTTTCGGATGCCGAGACGGATGATTTGGAACCGTTGGTCCACTCTGCAGCCATCGAGGACGAACCAGAACATAACAGCTCAGGTTACACAAGCTGATAATCTTCTCTTCTTCAACCTCTACACGCTTGGCATATTGGGTCGTCTGGCGGCTAGCGAGTTCTCTGCGTCTCCACTAGACCTTTGCATACACAGTAATGCATCCAAACTGGGGAATAGGGGCGTCAACAGTTCTCGGCGGTTACACAAGGCTAGAACCCTAACCCTCGTCATTGGCAAGGCAGACAGAACCGACAACACGACAATATGACGGAGCTGGAGTGTGATTAACGGAACAGAAAGGACAACCGTTGAGATGCGGTGAGATCCCACCGATATTAATACCGTTGTCATACCTCGACATGATGTATATTGATGTAGGGACTGGGTAGACGCACACAGCCACTGTTGATGTGTGCCAACCCAGGCCGCAGGCCCCTTCTCCCGCTCCAGGGCTCGGCCACATGGCGCGGATATATTGTGTGTGGTCGCCGAGCTGGTGCCACGCCCGCGCATCTGTAGCGCACAAATAGCAGCCGATAACGACGACAGCCACCACACTTCCCCGTCCCAGCACCTTGTTTATGGGCCAGATTAAAGTTTTAAACTTTCGGGCAGTGGCGACATAAGGTATGTACCTAGGCATTCTAGAACAGCAGTCTCTGCCTACTTAGCATCTGACTTAAGGTACCTTGGCCAGTCCGTTCTGTGTCGAATCAGAACTACTCCAGTTTTTGCCAATGCTGGAAAGGCCCCCGCAACGGCCATGTCATAAACCGCTCAACCGACCGGAGTAAATCCGTCCTCAACCTGAAATAACTCCGGGCTTCTGCGACTCTGTCACCAACCGTACCTAGGTACCGTACCTATCATGCCGGATCCATGCTTCTAGTCCTTCCTTGCGACGTTGAAAGTGCCCCCCAACTTGCTACCATACCTACAACCAAAATACTGTATCCAGGCAACAGTTTAAAGGCCTGGTTACGCATGTGTCACGTCGCACAAAGATGGCTGCCGAGCCTGTTCGGACAACCAACACTCAACCCAGCCACAGCCCTACCTACCTACCTTGTAGCGAAGATCGAGTGTGACAAGCTGTAGTGGTGTTTGGGGTCCAAACTGTGATGGGGAAGGAACAAGTAAATAAATATGATGAATTGATGGATCTAATCTATCGACTATCTCCTTCATAGCGAAAACCCCAAATGCAATCTTGGCAATTCAAAGTCCAAATCAAGCCCACCTCTACACCTTGTCAACTCTATCAACCTTCTTGATAGGGATAATCACCTCCTCCCGGATCTCCGCAACCACCGGCTGCTCCCGCACCTTGGGCATCGGGATGTACTTTACATCGTCCAGCTCCCCCTTTGTATTATCATGCACCAGAACATAATTCATCTTTGGGTCGTAGTTCTGCTGCACGAGCTTGGCGATACACATGAGGGCGATGGCCAGCAACACGCCGTAGAATGTCTCGTATTCAATTCTTCTACTCTCCCCGACCCAGCCATAGTCCTTAGTTAGTTCATGTTATTCTAGACACCGAGGTAAAACAATAAATAAATAAAAAAAGAGGTCTGCTCTGGCGCCGATGCCAAGAGGACGCAGCAAGGGGAACAGGGCAAGTGAAGGAGAAAATAGTCAAGAGACAAACCTTCGATAAGGCATACTAGCCGGGAAGGACTCTTGGCCTCCGGGTCCTCCCATGTCGTTTGCTTGATCATGGCCCGGGTAGTCATGATTTGGCTGGAACGACACGGCTGTACGACGTTGGAAACAGGAAGGCGATGACGACGGCTGCTGCACCTGCAGTCGATGTTGCAGCTGCATGGGACGTGTGCAAGGGACCACTACACGCGGAGCGCGTTTGGCGAGGGCTTGTGTAACGCCCGGCAGCCGCTGGGTGAGAGATTTGGAGAGCATTGTGGCTTGTGGAAGAGATGTGTCAGCTTATGGGAGAAAGCAAGATGGCATATATTTCCGGGTTACTTTGGGGTTGCAGACAGAAAATGTTTTTATAGAGGTCGGCGAGCAGACGGTTGGTGACCGGATAATGACCTCACTTTGACGATGTATCGAGCAATCCCACGGACGGTAGAGCGTTTAGATGACACTCGCGTGTTAAGCAAAAGCGTCATGCAGACTCTCAATCAATTTCTTCACACCAGTCTGGAGTTTGCAGAGATATATAGAATTAGCTATATCTTGTGTTTTTTATCGCCCCATATCCAACACCAACAAAATGGCCGGGGTTTTCATCAGATACAGATTACACTGTACCTTTATTGCCTTTTAATCCTCTACGAGTACTAATGTGCGACGTCGAAACTACTTTGTCATAAACCATACAGGTAACTAACGGCACCTTTGTCCGTAGAGCGTGCGCTTTTGTCCCGACCTTATTGATAAAAGCAAAATCAAGAGCACTCCTCACCCTGGCAGCTAGGTCACTGGAACACGAAACACTGTGACACACAAAAACACAAGATTCATTGAATCCAACACTGCTACGACAGTCGCAAAAATACCAGGCAGAAAGAATAACAGAAAAAGGCCTCCCAATATGCCCAAACCGGTGGCCCCGACCGTGGCTGCAACTGTGGCTTCTGGAAGTGATGCTGTTCTTCCAGACATAAAACGCCTATCACTTGCTGGAAAAAGTTGCTAGCCGAAACGCTGGAAGCAACCTTGGCCATAGAACACAAACCTCTCAACGAGCCATATCTTCGCCCTGAATATGGCCCTGTAGATGGAGACTATAAGAGGTCTGTCGCCGTTTTCGTTACCCCAGAACAGTGGGTCAATATGGTGCACTACAATGATCTGGGCGAGACAGTGAAGGTGGATGTTGATCTATGTGCCCTCCGGTAAGCACGTGAGGCCTACAACGACTTGGGAAGCTTCCGGTTCAAAGATCTTGGAGATCCAGCCGGCAAGAGGGTCAGATGGGCGAGCGAGGAAGGCGGCCGAGCGATTGAACAAATCTATAAGGGATGGACACAACGATTCGACGAACAACTGCAACAAATCCACCAAGCTAGACTGGTCATAGCCGAGGAAATGTACGAGGCCGGCGACATTAAAAAATCAACGATTGAAGAGCTTGAGAGGGTGGCTGGCAATATCAACGGGCTGATGAAACGACTCCGGGAGGCAGAAAAAGAAAATGACCGCTTGGAAGCATTGCTTGATGCCTATCAGAGGCACCCTGACGCACAAAAAAGAATGAATGCAACTGTGTTGAAGGGCAACAAGACATGCATAGAGAGGATCAGGAAAGCCATAGGTGCACTGAAGCAGGAATATGAGATTGCAGACAGAGCGTTTGTCAAGACACAATAGGAGAGCTTCAAGTACCTGGCCGATATACGACTGCGCGCGCTTCGCCAGCCTTGGGGGTTGGCCAATGGACCAGGGAGAAAGTCATGCTGGCTAAAACACGACCCCGACAACAGTGAAGCGACGAGAGTGGATGATAAAGTCGATCGCACAATGATTGGCGTTGACGGGCGACGGCAACATGCTGGCCGAGGTCCACCCTCCCATCGATCTCAAACATATCATGCGCGTTGCCTCCAGTCGTAGCCATGGCCAGGGCCCTACCAAAAGACAAGGAGCGTGAATGGGCAAGGGAGAGACTTCAGAGACACCTCGACTTCATAAACAAATGGATCACAATACACTATACGGTCCAGCACTACGCACTCAGAGCTCAGAACAGAGCTGCATTTTGAAGCTTGAGAACAGGACTGGAAGGCACTTAGAAAGGTGATGACGGAGCGATGTTTTGGGGTCCACGAAAGGAAGCAAGGCTCCAAAAAAGACATGAAGGCCCAAACGTCCGCCCCATATTCACCGACTACGTCCGTCTATTCGCACAGGCATGTCACCTGCACAATTATGTGGAAGTGTAATCGAAAGAGAACTTCAAAAAGGAGCTGCAGCGTCTGGACTTTGAGCGTTGGGACGTTTATAAGTTCGCCATCCAGACATGAAACCACGGGGATATAGAGGGCAGCCGTAGCGCTACAAGACCTCCCAGGCCCAAAGTCAAGGGAAATATGTGGAAAGACTTCAATGCCATCTACGAGTACGACCAGTGGAAGAATACTCTGAGATACGATCCCGATCCACCTGCAGGAACACGTAAGCATATACTCACTTGCCTTATTTACTTTTCCCCTTTATCAATGCTAATAATGGATCTGTGACAGCCAGATTGTTCGATCCTGTGCCTGATTTAGAAATCAAGGTTGATCACACGCCCATCGGGTGAACAAGTATGATTGGGAGCGCATCTGGAAGTTATATGGCCCCCCGGAATGGGGGACTGAGAAAAGGAGGACGGTGAAGATGTATGGAGAATGAGGCCGAGCTTCCAGTTTTGTTACTGCTTAAACCTTATGTTTGGCAACACCAATTGTATATTGTTTTCCCATCTCACACCCCCTTCACCTCTACTCGATATACTTTTCTGTGTGCATTGTCATTAGATATCACAAGCGCTGTGATCAAGTAAAACGAAGGATATATTGCACCACCCCTTACCTACCTACCTCGGTACCTAAACCAAAGACCGATGTATATTAAATCCTTCACGCTGCCAACTCAGCACCACGAATAGGAACCGTAAGAGGTAACTCATGTGCATACACAACCTCCTCCACCTTCTCCGCCACACTCGCCTCTTTCCCAATACCCCCACGCAACACCTCGACCGGCCCCCTTCCAAACACAATTGGCGACGCCACCGTCGTGACAGGACTGACAGTCATGGACCTACTCACGAAGCTAATCCCATCCCCCTCACCACCGCCTCCTCCACCCGGCTCTGTCGCCCGCCTCTGTATCTGCGGCTGTTGCTGCTGCTGCTGTTCCGCCCTGACCGTCCCCCCCCTCTGAACCATCCCGCTCAACCTCCCAAAGCTATACTCGACATCTCGTTCCAACCTCCCCCTCCTCTCCTCCAACTTGGCAAGCAACTGGTCATACTCTGCAAAACTACCCAACACCCTCACGCTCTCCCCCCCACCCTCCGGATCGTTAATCACATCCACAAACCCCACCCCTTCCGTCCCAGTCAGGGCCTCGAGCAGAAGCGAGCAAACCATATTCACCCTCTGGATCCTGTTCATCCCCCTCCCTCCCCTCGCGCTCGACCTTTTCACCTCCAGAATCTGCTTCTTGGTCTCTTTCTCCACGTCGGCGACTTCCTCGCCGGGGGGTTTGTTCTTGGTCACGACGCCCTCGGGATCGGTCGTCTTTTTTGGCAAGGGGGGCATGGCTTTGACGACGGGGCTGCAGAGTTGGTTGAGGACGACGCTGCGGAGTTTGGTGCGGCGCTTGCCGGCTCTGGTGAGGTTGGCGCCCAACTTTTGGCCGAGGGTCAGGGGGGAGGTGACGCCCCGGAGGAAGCCGAGGAGTTGGGTCAGCGGGGTGAAGGTGGCTGTTATTTCGGCGGGTGTGAACCCCTTGCCGGGGAAGGAGGTGATGAAGGTGGAGAGGAGGGGGAGTTGGGACAAAAGGGGGAGGGATGAGGTGCCTGAGCCGGAGCGGAAGTGGGTTATCTCGGAGGCGAGGAGGGTGGAGAGAGACCAGGTGAGGGACTCGAGGGCTTTGCCGCTGACCTTTTGGGCGGTGCTGCCGTCGCCGTAGACGCGGAGATGGGAGAGGGAGGAGCCCTTGTAGATTGTTGAGGTGGGGACTCCGTAGGTGGTGTCTACTCCTGTGAGGTTCCAGAAGATGGCGCATTGGTCAGAGAAGGGGAGGGAGTGGGCGAGCATGACCATGTTGTACTCTGAAATCACAGGGGAGTCGGGGCGGAATGGTTGGAGAGTGGCGACTAGTTTGGTGGAGTGCGGAAGACCTTCGATGATGTTGAGGCCGGTTTCCTTGGCTTTGGGGTCGCTGATTGGGCTGGAGGGCGCAATGAGAAAGCGACGAAGGGGAAAGGTGTCGGATAGCTTCTGCTGGGCTGTTTTGGCAGTTGCGGCGAGGGTCTTGTCGAGCTTCTTCATGAACTTCTTCTTGACCGGCAAGACAACACGTGCAGGAGTCGGGGCTGTCTTGGGGATCAGCTTGGTCAGCAAGTCCTTGATGTTGCTGGTTTGGGTGAAAGCATCAGCTGGTTGAAAGGGCGAGACGCCGCTGGAGACCAGATGACTAAACCCCTTTAGACTCTGCATGTTCTCGGGCGAGATGATGAGAAAGCTGGTTCCTGCCCTTGAGAGCTCAGAGGCTTGATCAATGTCCAGCAGTTCCCAGGGGTGTCGTTGTCCGTCTTGGAAATAGTTCATGGGATTCCCCAGAAAGATGATGGTCTTGCCGCTGTAGTTGGCCAAGATGTCGTCACGAGTGTCGGCTGTCGTGTATGCACCGCTGAGACTGAGATTGAAGATGTCCACAGGAAGGTGAAGCCCGAGTTGAAGGAAGTGGAGCAAGTGCAGCACAAAGGCATTGGGCGAAGACCCGTTGATGACAAGCAGGAATCGTGCTGCTGGGTTGTAGCGGTATGAAGGTGAGATCTGAATGCGCAAGTCAAATGCCACCACGTTCCGCATCTGTTTTCCGTGGGGATCTGAGAGAATCAGAGTGACAAACATGTTGCCTGCGGTGAATTCGTTGACCAGCTCCGATACTTGAAAGTCAACAGTGATTGGAATAACCTCGCCAGGCTCGATTACTTCGATCATATCCATAATGTCGTGCGGCGTGTCCTTTGGAGCTCGCTTCAACTCGAACATGCCGTTAGGATCGGAAAGATGTGTCCCAGCCTCGCGCTGTAGAGTGCCAATACGACCCTGTGACTTGGTGGAGATATTTTGTATCGTCCAGGAAAAGGTGACAATATCACCCTTTGCTACGCTGTCCAGATACTTTGGCGTGGTCATGAGCAGCGGGTATTGGCAGACGATGCCCACACCGCCGCTAAACTCGGGAACATCTCTCTGCAACCGCTGGGAGTAGGCTCTGAGTGAGACGGTATCTTGTGCGCGGAGAAGTGTGCCCGGGCTGCGGTCGACGGTTTCGTTCTTGATCCAGGCCTTCAGCACACCCGGAACCTTGACACTGTGTCCTGGTGGAATCTCAGCTGGAATCTCCAAGGGCTCAAGGATGGGCTCCAGCCATTTTGTGCCCCTGACCAAGATTTGCAGGCGAGATATCTTTGGTGACGGCATTTGGCCTGTGTTCTTGATGACGATGTCGCTGATGATTAGCCGTTCTCCGGGCTCGTTGATGCCATCCCCGTTCTCGTCATGCACTTTGAAGTCGACAACCTCGAGCATGTAGCGTGATTGGAACACTCCCCTCCTGCCATCTTTGTAGTTGACAATGACCTCAGAGTAGCCCATCGGACCGTCTTGACCAGGATACAACAAGTCATTTGGAGTTCTTCCGGCCATGCCTCCTGGTCCTCCTCTCCCCGCAGGTCTCGAATGATACCTGGTGGCATACTCTGTGTAGTGTTGACCGTTTGCATTGGTGTGTACGGCTGCAACATATCTCTCTGACCTGTATATCTTGAGTCAGACAGTCTTGATCAGGGCTCATAGGGAATGCATTTTTGGGCGTCAAACCATGTACAACCGGCACCGCCATCACCGCCATGGCCACCGGCCCCCCCGGCGCCATGTTCACCGACGCAACCACCATAGCCGCCTCTGACGTCCCACTCAACACCGATGAGGGTGTCAAGATCTTCCTCATTTACCGTGACATGAGCATGGCCTCCTGCGCCGCCATTCGCCCCACTCGTTCCACGGCCGCCACTGCATCCATGTCAGATACGCATTTCTTTTTTCGTTCTGGGAAAGCAGAAGAGGGACTCACTCTCCTCCGTTCATCCCCGGCGATCCATCGGTAGCCTCGCTTGTCTGTGTCGCATCCCGTCCGTCAAACCCATCACCCCCAGACTGGCCATTCTCACCGATTCCCCCGTGCCCTCCATCTCCACCTCGACAGTCCAGCAGCAAAGACTGTTTGCCCCCAACCTGATACCGCTCCCCCATGCGATGTGCCTGTCCAGTGACCTGAATTATACCTGGCCTGGCCGGGTCAAAGCTCAGCCCGACATGTATCTCTCCTCCGCTGGTTCCAGAAGTTGGAAAACTGGCATCTCGTCCCTGGCGACCAAAGGATCCCCGCGGCGCTTTGATGGCTGTTGAGTTATCCCATTGTTGAGTCCCATGAGCACCAGTTTGGCCTGTTGCGGCCAGGGTGATTGTAGTCATGGTGGAGACACGGGCGGCTTGCTGACTGGATCCAGGGGTGCTGTGTTATGTCATTCTCCAAAAATACACCTGAAAAGTCCCAGTGAGGTTGTGGACGGGAGCGTTGAAGTACCCTGAGCCAAGTTGTTTGCTGGTGAATAAAGTGTGAGACATTCAGACGCAGCTACAAAGATTTCAGGGGATATTCAGCTCAGCTCCTTGCCAGCATGTTTGAGATGGAACGCGCCTGATGGCGGTCGGCAAAACATTGCGCCGGTCTTATCTACGCGCTTGTGGCGTCCCTGGAAGATTGGAAAGACGAAAACCTGGGGGTGCAAGCGGGGAGAGCCGGGGTCCTCTTTTGAGCTGCCCGCATTTCCAATTGCCTGGTTGAGTTTGGGGCTTTGCATCTATGGCCTTGGCGCCGTCGCGAGTTCTCAGCCACCAATAAACCCACATGCATGGTCATTGGGCGCCTCGCATAGGACGTCGTTTCACTTAGTCAACATATGGCCTAGGGCTCATGTCTGATCATGAGAGGCTTCAATGATTCAGGGGCTCAGGGGTTCAGGGGAATGTTCATCAGGGTTAGGGTCTACGGACGACAAAGCTGGGACACAAGGTTCTCTATGATGAAAGTGCTGACTGTCAGGTAACTCCCATTTATATTTGTCGTGATTGTGGCGCACCATGTGCCAAGGTAGCTCTGGCAGCTCGGAGCATGGCCAAGTGGGAAATGTGTGCTGCTGAGCTAATATTCATTTTGGCACATCTTCAAGGATTGCAAGCCTGGCTCCCTCTTGAAAATCAGCAACCATTTTCGACCATTCCTTGGTCCTTGTGAAATGGCCCTCAACTGCCGTTCGGCGGCGTTGGCTGACATCAGAGTTTCCCGGTGCAAGCATAATATGGCTGCCTACCTAGATAGGAACTTTAAGCATGCTTTACTTTTCAGTTACACACGTAAGGCTGTAGGCTTGATCCTTCAACTTAGGTCTTGCTTACCTTGGCTTTTATTTCCGAGTATTGTTCTGATTGTTTCTAACACTTGCTTGAGTCATGGTCTCACTGAAGTATACATCGATGCTTACGGTCCAGATACCTAAGGTACAGATTGATTTAAAGTCAGTCGGTGTAGAAAGTGGCCTAGTCCGTGGACGGGATGTTTACCGTGCTTCCAAGTCAGACTTTCTTGGTCCTGCAGATAATGTGTTGTCAGCTCTTGTAGGTGCTTGTACAGCCTGAGTTCCTCGTAAAAGGCTGCTTACTCACTTACCTAGTGTGCTGTCGTCTCGGTCATGCCAATTACATAAAACCAGGAGTAATAGAGAGTGGGAGACTGAGATGAAACTAGTATTGTGTCACAGGACTTATATCAAATCTGTACACGTGAGAATGTACGCACCTGCGCGTTGTCGGAAGCCCGGCGTGGTGTGAGATGTTACTCCCACCTCTCACTTCTTCAGTTTTTGATCATTCAAGTGGGCTGACGGTTCCCATTCTAAAGACGCATGGTGGATGCTTGAGCAATAGTTCTTGACAGACAAATTTCGTCACAAGTTTTAGTCAAAACCCTTCAAGTTCTCCAGGTCTGGCTAATCCAGCACACGACGGGGTAAGATACGGTCTTGTTGTTCTATAATAATAATGTGATACTCAACACACTGAAAGGCCAATGTGATGATCTAACTCCTCATGGCCCCCAAGTCATCCAGTGGACTCGTCCAGACCATCAGCCCACGGCACCTCACTCGACGGGCAGGCGGCCGACACTTTGAAGGTCAGCCCAATCGCCGACTGAAAGCACACCTTAGGCCTTGGCTTGTATCCACAATAGCTCACTGGTGATAATGATTACTTCCGAGTGGCTTGCGTCACTGATGGAGCAGGTATCTGAGGCCTATGTGAGGCTGTTGAGATTTCGGTCATCCTGAAATAGTCTATAAGAGCTGAAGAAATGCTCGACCGGAGTTCTGTCTCTTTCTCCATGCCAGCCATCTTGTCACAAGACCAATACACCAACACGCCCAGCTTCCATTTTCCATGTCAACTCCTTAGTCGGATAAGCTACGCAACATGACCATGCTCAGTGATACCACTACTGCTCCGGCACCCTATTACTCTCAGGGTCTGCGTGCCCGCTTCAACATCGATCGTGTCCGGCTCGAACAAGCCGACGTAGATGCTCGCCTGAACGGAGGCAAATGCGCGGACATTGAGTATGAAGTCGACGAAGCCAAATACCGTGCTCGGTCGACAGCTCGTGTCAAAGCAGGCGGTCTTCCCACCTCGGTGCCTGACGGCTGGCCAACAAAGCTCTCAGGACCCCTGGTCTGGACCTCAAACTCATTCCCTTCTGAAGACGAATACGTCTACCACCTCACCCCGTCTGACAAGACCGAGATTCTGGCCGCCCTCACCTTCTTCAAATCCCACAACCTCGACTCTCAGAAAGTGACCAAATACCTCTTCCCTCTTCCCGACCTTGGCCCGATCTTGTCCGGCATCTGCAACAACATCTATCTCGGCAAAGGCTTTTACATCGTCCGCGGTCTTGACCCTGACGACTACCCCCTCGCCGACCTGACCGCCATCTACCTCGGCCTCTCGTCTTACGTCGCCTCCCGGCGCGGCCGCCAGGACCAGCGCGGCTCGATGCTCATCCACGTCATGCAGCGCGGGGATCAATCCGCTGAGTCCACTCTCCACGACAGCATCTACTCCTCCGACAAACCCTTCCACACCGACACCGTAACCGACACACTCTGTCTCTTCACCCAAGAGCTCGCCTCTTCAGGCGGCAGATCCACCTTTGCCTCAGCCTGGACAGTCTACAACGAGCTCGCGGCCACCCGCCCGGACCTCATCCACACCCTCGCCTCCCCCGACTGGCCGTTCGACACCTACGGCCGCGACCCCCCCTTTTACCGCCGGGCACTGATGTATTTTCACGACCACCGCCTCATCACCTCCTTTTCCCGCCGTCTTCTCGTCGGCCACGCACCCTTCACCCCGCGGAGCAAGGCTATTCCAGGGTTGACAGAGGCGCAAGCCGAGGCCCTCGACGCGGTTCATTTTATCGCCAAGAAACATGAGATCAAACCCCGGATGGAGAGGGGTGACATCAGGTTTGTGAACAACCTCGGCTTGCTTCACAGAAGAGAAGCGTTTGAGAATGTACAGGGGAGTAAACCGAGGCATCTGGTGAGGATCTGGCTGAATAATGATGAGGGAATGTGCTGGAACCTGCCTCGGCCGTTGAGGCTGGCTTGGGCGAGGGTGTTTGATGATGATTTTGAGGAGGAGGGGAGTGATAAGAGGGGGAGGTACTGGGACTATGCTCCGTTGAGGCACCCCGTGACGGGGAGGGTGTTGAATACGGGTGGTTCCTGTGACTGAGGAATCTTCTTCGATAGTGCTTATTCAGCAGGTCTGTTCTTCTTGATCCTTTGGGCGGTGGTTTAGTTTTTGCTTCCGTGTATTTGGAACGGGCTTTGTCCTACATCTAGGTCTTTCTTCTTCTCCTCACTCGTTTTGTTTTGGCTTCCACTCCTGGTCATAGAGCATAGAAACCCAGTACAAATCGTGACCGACGTCTTCCTGTTCTCGGACAGTTCTCATGGTGCTTTCTGTGCTTATATGTCAGTGTTGTGACATCAACGGTGGGAAAATGAAGAGACCCCATACGTCTTGCGCTGTCTTTGACCATCTCGGCTGTCATTCTCACAAAGCTGACCTGCTCCTCGGTCAAATTTGCTGCCTTGGCCAGATCACTTCTTCCATCTTTTGTATGCAGTGGCAGCGAAAAGGGAACGACCCCTCGGTTGATGTAGTGAAAGTGGGCAAGCATCGTCTGGGCACCACAGTGATGTTCTCTGATACTGGCTGGGTTGGCGTATTTACCCTATTTGTTCAGTCAGCCCTATTCGGGATATGTACAGGGTAGTTGACACTGACAGGTATCCTAAACTGCCTCGCGGTTTCCTCGTCCCGCTTGGTGATCATGGCGCAGCTGTGCAACAACACAAACATTGTCAAATAAATGGTTAACCAGTATTCTCTCTTTTTCGCCAACACCAAGTCGTTCAGCTGTTTCAACACCGCCCTGCTCCATGGTCTTAGAAAGGTAGTGTAGTTGATGCACTCAAACTGTGCCGTCATCAACAAGGGCATCATGACGCGGTTGTCGTAAAGCGGGTGCGGAGTGCCTCCAAGCTTGTCGTCTCCGCAGATGTACACTGGTGAGCTTGTCATGCGGCACACAACCCAAAGACGGAATGTATTTGACAGGAGGGTTTGTTCTTGTTTTGTCTGTGATCCATCAGCATGTCAAGATGAACTGGAACGTTGTTTCAATATCAAACTCACCCTCGCCAACCCAACCTGCCTGAAAGCCATCAAATACGTCCCCCACAGCAGCTCATCTCGCCCCACCATGGCTGTGATGAAACTGTGGACATTTCCATCTACAAAGCCCCTCATGTTCTCCGCTGTGGCCTTCATATCCGCTACTGCAAACCTCGGCAACGGGACTTTTATTACTGTCCCTTCCACAGGGTCGGTAACCTCGTCTTCCAAGATGTCGCCAGCGGTGGGAATGAACTCTCTGACCTGAAATGCAAATTGTGTTGGAACGTTGAGGTGGCTGACCATGATGGTTCTGATACGAGAAGAGGGTGCCCAGTCGGACGACCAAATGTCGACAATGTCCATGCTTTGCCAGCGACGACTGAAGATCTGCCAAGGGGCCTTTTGTTCGCGATAGAGGGTAGCTTCCGTAATAATGTAGCGGTAGCATGGCATCTTGCTCACTGTTGGGCCAGTCATAAGTTGACATGTGAGGCAGGGTCCGGAAGGGAAGGAAGGGTTTGGAAGGCACTGATGGGGAAGAGGCGGTCAGAATTCGTTCTAGTCCGTGGTACCTTGATAAGAAGACATACACGCCCTTTGTTCATACGACACCTGATACATGACTTTAGTTGGCGAGTCAGGGCCGTGCTGCGTTTCTTGGCTTCGTCGGTAAAAGCACCCCGTTTCTTCGGTTTGGGTTTATCGATGGGGTTGACCTTGCTGCTCGGCGGACTCTCGCCAACCGGCTTTGTTTTCTTTCTGCGACGGATTCGCTGGAACAGGTTAGTGTATCTTTCAAGAGGCTAGTCGTTATCGTTGTACTCACTGGCGGAAGACCCCACACTTTGCTTGGTCCAAGTACGGGGGCAGTCTTGGTGACTGCTGGTTGCGAAATAGGTGTTTTGGACAACGCATGGCCTTCAAGGTGTGTGCTTGCGTGATCGCGGCCGTCATGGTCGTAGAAATATGCAGAGTCTTTCAAGTCAAAAGATTGGGCATGCTCCAGCTCCTCGGCCTTCTCTTCGGAATGTTCAGGGGGAGTGACGGTCCAAGGAGAGGTGGCTGTAGGTGTGCCCTGTGCCTTCCCACAATCCGATGGCCAGGAATCATCCTCAGTAAACGGTGACACCAAAGCCTCTGATTCTAGACTTCGCTGAAGGCAGCTTGGGACTTCCTCCCGAGGTGATGGGGCATATTCCTTGAGATGACCTTTCTTCCCTGTGGTGTCATGCCGCCCAGCCTCGGCAAGTAAGTCCCAGTTGGGATATGGCCTCAAGGGACTTGTATTCAACCCCCGACAAGGCCCGCCAAGATAGGGCGACCATGATTCAAAACCTGTGGACCAGTGAGTCCCATTCAGGTTTTCGGTTGCGTCCTGTTGGGTGAACAGTGGATGACGGTGGTCTGGCCAACCACGATAACTGATGAAGACTTCTTGTCGAGAACTCATGTTGCCATGAGAATTGTTGCCGTTGTGGCTGGAACCCGAACTGCTTGCTGTCCACCCCGTGTTATCTGATGAAGGCCGTGGGACTGCTGGTGACTCGGGATTTGGAGAACCCATTGCTGCTGAGTTCATTGCCAAGGAATTTGAGGAATTCCTGGGTGCTGCTGACATGCATCTGTCTTAGTCAGACCAATCATCTGATAGGGACCTAGAACAAAAAGAAAACGCCCATAAATTTCAGGCAGCAACTTATAATCGAGTAATGGAGCTAGGTGAGGATAAATTGACTGAATGGTACCTAGGTGTTATGAATGGCGTTGTTCTGGTAAGGGGTTTACGGTGTGCCGCCGCCGGTGGAATTCTGCTGTATCATGATGTTCATCAACTGCTGTGAGAGTTCTATCTGCCGCTTGGTGACGGTGGAATGTCGCATTGTGTCGGGACAGTCAGCGAGCTACCTGGCAACTCGCCCTGAGGTGAGAACCTGCCTTCCTGCAACACGGGCGATAAGATAAGGCTTGTGTTCGTGCCAAGGCTGACCCACAATTGAGGCCAAAGTAGGATTTGGATCTCGATCAATGACGTCGGCCGTTCCTTTTCGCCTGCTTCTTTCAACCACCATCGACAATGATGGGGAAACATCGTCATACCCTCTACAGCACTGGCCCAATCGGAGTCCTATCTTGCAACCGTCTGACGCCATGGATCTAGCAACACCGGTGATTAAAGGTACCAGTGGCCCTCAGCACTTGGGGCCCTTGACCTCCATTCCACCACAGGACACGCGAATCGAACACGACAGCCACAATACTTGGACAAAATGGCAACAGCAGAAGCAGCCTATGCCGTCGAGAAGGCCATCGGTCACGATGACAATAACATCATCCAGCAGGATGTCTCCAACTTCAACCAGAAGGGCACCGGCGACCCTAACGAGACGATGAAAGCTCTAGTATGGCAGACCAAGCAAAAGGTCGAGATTGGTATGTTTGCGTCCGCCAATTCTCCCCAAGAATAATCGCTAACGACCACATCAACAACAGTTGACGTTCCCAAACCAAAAATCATCGAGCCCCGCGACGTCATCCTCAAGGTGACCGGCACCACCGTTTGCGGTTCCGATCTTCATCTGCTCCACGGCGCCGTCCTCCAAATGCACAAGGGCGATATCCTCGGCCACGAATTCTGCGGTGTCGTCGACCAGGTCGGCTCCGCCGTCCGTGACAAGGTTCAGGTTGGCAAGCGATACGTTGTCTCCTTCCAGATTGCCTGCGGTGACTGCTTCTTCTGCAAGCAGAAGCTTTCGTCGCAGTGCGAAACGACCAACTCGAACACCACCACCAAGGCAATGTACGGAGGGAGGACAGCTGGCATCTTTGGGTATTCGCATCTGACGGGTGGTTTTGCCGGTGGTCAAGCCGAGTATGTGAGGGTCCCGCTGGGCGACGTAAACTTGCTGGAGATTCCAGATGATGTTCCAGATGAGAAGGCGTTGTGGCTATCTGATGTTTTGCCGACGGCTTACAATGCTGTCAAGGATACTGCCGTATACCCCGGTGATGTGGTGACTATCTTCGGTGCCGGGCCTGTTGGGCAGATGGCGGGTGTTTTTGCAGTCGGCGAGGGTGCCAGCAAGGTTATCTTTGTCGATACCGAGCCCAGGCTGTCGATCATCAAGTCGAGATGGCCCAAGCAGCACCGGGACAAGATTGAGGTGCTGGATTTCAAGCAGCTCAGCTTTGGGGTGACCAGCAAGGACACCGTGGTGAGCAAGTTGAAGGAGTTGACAGGTGGGCGTGGCCCAGACGTTGCTATCGAGTGCGCCGCTGGAGAGTACGCCAAGGGCTGGATGCACTGGCTGGAAATGAGCTTGGGAGCCGAGACGGACACGAGTGAAATCATCAATGAGATGATTGAGGGTGTGAGGAACTACGGTCGTGCCGGTGTTACTGGTGTCTATGTTGGATACGTATGCTTTACTCCTCTACGATTATAATTGTTGCCAGCATGCTAACCCTCATCACAGACAAACCACTTCAACATTGGATCTTTGATGCAGCGCGGCATCCGCCTGATTGGCAACGGCCAGGCCCCCGTGCACAAGTACTGGGAGGAGTTGCTAGAGAAGATCAAGACGGGCGAGCTCGACCCAGTGCAGATGATTTCGCATCGTGTCCGCCTCGAGGACTTGGACAAGGTCTACTACAAATTTGACAACAAGGAGGACGGCATGCAGAAGGTGTTTGTTGAGACCAAGTTCTCGCATCCACGAGCGGCTGGGACGCCAGAGCTGACCAAATACTAGTCTGTATTTTGATACTGGGAAGCATTGAGGAGTTAGTTGTTACCATTTACATGTGCCCCAAGCGTGAACCCATCGACGTCGTGTCCAAAGTTGAGGTAGACCCCACTGCCTGGTGGAGGACTAGACGTGTAAACATCAAGCACCGAGTCCGTGACCCCCCTTGTACCCACTCACCTCCGCTTCCCTCCACCCTTCCCGCTCCAACAAACCCCCATCCTCCAACCGGAAAACTTCCACCTTCAACGGCCGGCAACACTTCTCCATCTCCTTCTCGCTATCCGCCCCAAAGCCCCAGAGGCTCAAATCCCCCCCGGGGCAAGTACTCAACCCCATCAGCACATCCACCTCGGCCAGAAACTCAATGTAGTCCCCCTTTTCCGCCGGGCAAGCACTCATACAATACCTTCCCTTCTCATCCAGCCCCGTAACCTGAAACAAATTAATCACATCATGCACGTCCCTCTCTTCTAAGCCAAACTCACTGACGGCTCGGACAAGGTTGCTATGGCAGTGATGATTGTAGCTTTGGCCCCCAGACAAGAGATGGTTGATGTAGGGGTCGCACCTTGTACCGAGGAGATCGTGGACGCGTCCGCCGTTGGAGTCGGTGCCGTACCAGGATAGAGAGTCGGAGAGGATGGTGAGGAGGGGGCGCATGTAGGGGAGGCAGGACCAGAGACGGTCGTGCGTGGTGAGGTGGGTGGAGTGGAGCTGGCGGGTGCGAGAGGCCCAGAAGCGTTCGGAGGGGTTGTGTTGATTCCTACTGGGGGTTAGTCGATGGGCAGACGATGATATCTCGAGGGGTCAAGCGCACCAGATGTTCAGATCACCTACTTGAGGTCCTTCGGGTGTGCTGATGCGGATGACGGAGCCGGCGGAGGCAGTCCAAGCTTTGCCTGAGCGGATGGGGATGGTAAAGCTCTGTTCCAGGACCCGAGGAGCAGATTGGATCTTGGAGTACAGCTCTTTGCCGACAGCCAGAGGCGAGTTGGGGCCGGTCGGGAGGTAGGCTGGCACAGGAGGTGGAAGCTGGCGCCGAGAGGCCAGGCGAGCGGCATCAGCTTCAGAAAGAACTGGGTCGGTGGACATGGTGAGTTCACCTAAGTGTCTTCGGGACATTGACACAGTGATGCAAATTTGTGGAATTTCAACACTTTGTGAGGGCTCGATATCTCCTTGGTATTTCCATTGCGTCAATAGACGCGAACCCCGCACCGATCAGTCACGTCTCGGGATGCTTGAACATAAACATTGTGTCCCTAGCATGTATGTAAATGAAATTACAAGAGGTAAGACACAGCATAACTATCTCAACAGCTGCCAGATATCATAATTCTAGATGTGTTATGCAATGTAAGTACTTGAAGCGACGCGACATTGTCAGGTGATCCCGGACAATTCCGCCTTTGAGCCAAGAGTGCACCCTCGCTATCGTCCAAATAGGGGCTAGGTAGGAGGCCTCGACAAAACTACCTTTACCTGGTGCAGTATTTACCGATCTTCTATCATCAGTTACCCGATTTCTATACCTCACCATGGACGCCCTTTGTGAAGATATGCATGTATTCGAAATAGTGTCCGACCCCGAGGAATGGTCAGACGCCGAATGGAATGGACGGGTGCCCAGAGGATCTTGGAAACGCTGCAGCGATTGCAGAACCAAAACCAATGTTTGCGAACAATGCAAGTTTTGGCTGGAAAACTATGGCTGTCCTCGACCAGATACCACAACAAACAACGTTTCATCGCCTAAAGCAACCGAAACCAAAACCTGGGGCTCTCCATCTACACGACCATATATTTCATTCACACAACAAGTCCGGCATCAGATACCGAATCGAAGGAACAGCGTTTTGTCGGATCATGGGTTTGGATCATGGAGTCTTGAATCAGAGGCAGCCTTGGCTACGTCCTGGACCTCTGTCTCGAAATCCCCGTCTTCATTCACCACCGAGGAGGAACACCGCGCGGGATTCGACATTCATCGAGAGTTCGAGCAGGATCACAGCTTAGACCAAAGCTACATCAACGTTGCTCCATTCCCACCCAGGCTGCCTCTGTACGGGTCCGATGAATTCACCAATGAAGTCGCGTCACACACTGCTTTGAGCCCTGTGGTATATTCACAAGAAACAGAAATACTACAGACACATGGAAGCATGAGGGTATATCAAGGAGAACACCGCGATGTGTACCACTGCGGTCAACTACCAAACACAACCTTCTTCGACTTAAGAACATCACACAGTTCTATTTACACCCGCACCACCACCATCACTTCGCGCACCCGTCTTCGGAAACAAGCATCCAAGCACAAGCCTAATCCCCCATCGCCCTTCGACTCTGGGTACATTCATGTTATCTTTTCCTGGTCTCACGCCCTTTCTACTAGCCACGTTAGAGGTCTCTGGGCACCTCGCCCTTTCCAGACAGACAAGCTAGACAGCAGCTGGCGCTGGAAAGGTTACAAGCGAGTTATCTTGAGATATTACGGGCTGCCTGGGCTTGTGGAAGTCCAAGGGCGGGGTTGGGGCGGAAGTGTCAAAGGGGGCGAGGTAGGACTGTCCATCGTGTTTGTTGAGTGGCCGAAAGTTTTGTGGAATTGGGTTACAAGTTGGATAAATGACGAGGTAGAAGTGTTATGCGGACGCCCGAGGATAGGAAACGAAGGAGACGTGGAATGACTTTGGTACGGCAAGATCTCAGCCCAAACTGTTGATGATGTTGTCCACGTTCGCAAACTTGAACTCTTCCATTGTCTCCTTCCACAACCGAGCAGATATGACCTCCCCTTGGCCCGTGTAAATAATGGGAGCCATGCTATCTCCAACCAGTCAGCCATATCCTCTTTTTTTCCCCGAAGAGATATTTCTGAAACGTTGGAAAAGACTTACGGTACCACTTTCTGAAAGGACAAAAACTCCCCATGCGTGTCCTCCCCACACCCCGCTGCCGCATACGTGACCATTCTCGCCGCCACAGCCGAGCTATTTCCCACCCACATCTTGATCCTCTGCATTATTGCCCCCGTGGTCGTCTTCTTAAATTCGCGGTCAAACTCGGAGTCATTCACCATGCCAGGCGACACGCCCCATTTGATGGCCGCAATCTTGACGGGCGCTCGTTTTGCCAGCTCCCGCAAAAAAACTGACCGAGAAGCTTCGAGGTAAACATCCCATCTGCCAAGTCCACGTCCTCCTCCGGCTTGTCAAGCGTCTCAAGAATGGGGATCTTTTTGCCAAGTGGGAGCTTTGCCCAAGCTGATGCTTCGGAGGAGGTAAACGTGATGCGGGTCGGAGCGGGTTGATTTGCTCTTGTCTTGTTGACCACTGGGAGCAACAGGGTAGCCAGCAGCGCAGTGGAAAGGTAGTTCACCTGAAGTGTCTCATCGTGTCTCGTTTCTGGGCGGAAAGCACGCTTGGACGGGACCCCCATCGCGGCGTTCAGCATAATGATGTCGAGTCTCTCCAGCGTCTCTTTTGCTCACTTTGCAAACGACAGAACAGAGCCATGATCGAAAAGGTCGAGCTTCCAGACTTCGACAGTGGCGCCAGATTCACGTTTGGTTCCATCAGGCTTGAGAGCAAGCTTTTGTACAGCAGCGGCGCCTTTGGCTTCGTCTCGAACGGCAAGGATCAGCCTGGTCAGACCAAGGTCGAGAAATTGCCGGCTGACTTCGAAGCCGACGCCCGAGTTGGCTCCTGTTACGATGGCAGTGTGGCCGGCAAGGTTGACGCTATGAACTGGGGCTGGTCTGAAGGTGGCTTGGTGGTAAAGGTAGCGGGGGAGGCCGGCCTGCTTGGAAGGGGTGATGTCGTAATAGACCATGATGGCGGGATAGAGGAGATATCGCTGAGGAAGACGACTAAACGGATACCTACCTGCACGTTGTATAGGTACCTAGGTGCTAGACAGACACAAATTGCCCTCCTTTTCCCGAACCATCTGTAACCAACCAAACACACAGTGCAGATTTTAATCGGGATAGGAGCTCACTTCATGTTACATCACGAGCGGGACCTGAGTTTGGCAGGCATTGTTGGTTTTGGAAGAGGCACGAAAGTGTACATATAAGGTAGGAAAGCACGTGTTATTGACCAAGGTACCTCTCGATTGACCAATAACAACCTGGAAATGTTGGGGGAAACCTTTCCCCAGAGAGCTGTGCCTCATTTCTCCTGGTTATCTCAGCCAGTCTCCTCCCCCTGTCACACTGTGAATGACCGAAACCTTCAGGGCACACATTGCGAATACCAATCGTTGCTAAACTTGCAAGTTCCCTCCGCACACCGTGTCGGGCCCGTCCAGCCATTCCCTCCACATTGACCCCAAAGAGGCGCCGTGCCACCACCCGGGGATGGGTTGGTGACTGGCGGATTCGACGGGGCCGGGTTAGGCGCCGGCGAGCTCCCGCCACCGCTGCCACCTGTCCAAACCGCATGCTTGCCAACGTTGCTATAAGGATACGACCGCGCGCCATAAATAAAGAAACGCAATGCCGGATCATTCGAGTCGTAGAGTCCGGGGATCTTCACCATGGGTCCCGGTTTACCGTTGCCATTGCCGCCGACTTCAATCTGTGCGCAAGTGAAGTAGAACTCTGTGTCACCGCTTTGGGCACCGTGCAGGGCAATGTGCTCGACGCGGACGAGATATTGACCGGGGGGGGTGTCGCGGGGAAGGGTGAACTGGACGGTGGCAAGGTCCCACGTGCACCAGTCCTTATCGTTCTAACAGCGGACCACTGTTGTTAGTATCATGTATATCAGAGACGTGCCCAGCGAGAACGACCTACCAGGTATTGGTTCGGGGCCTTGCAGATGATCATCTGATGAACTTTGAACCAGTCCCCATCACCGCGATAGTTGCGCACATCGCCGGGGGCTTTGGACATGTGGATCGTCAACGGCCCTGGGTGCTGCATCGTCGCGTAGTACCACAGCTGGAAGCCGATGGTATCTCCAGGCATGACCTTGGCCACTTTGGTCTTTCCAGCATTGGCAAAGCTGCCGGAATTGCACCGGAAGTCGTCACTGGGTGCGAGAAACTGTTTCGTGGGCATGATGCCGTTGCTGTTCTCTCGCATGTACTCCCAGTCGCCGGAGAGCTTGCCGTTCACGAGCAGTTTGCTGAAGCGGTAATGGGCCTCAGCGACTGGTGCCGCTGAGAGCACCCAGAGGGCGAGGCTTCCAAGATTCAACTTCATAGCTGGAAAAAGAGGACCAGGATCGTGCTGGTGGGGGAGCTGAATGATAGGCAACTACGAGGAGTGAGGAAACTTTGCCTTTCTTATAGTTGTCACGGCATCCATCGTATCAGCGTCGTTGAAAAAAGGTGTTGTCTACCTACTACCCAGTCATTCTGTTATCATGCACGGTTTTCCTATGGCACAGGTAGGTCGGCACCAGGTGATGGCCAAGATTCGGGATCTCTTCATCTCGACACACCGGTCACTCGCCTTAGGAGCAGTCTGCTACCTAGCCTAGAAGTAGCCAGCAGAGTAGCATCGGGTGCTGATGGACTCGGTACTCAGATCTATGATAGGCGCGCATCATAGCGGCGATTGGCGAACTGCCATAGAACACCAAGCGGGAGCTCCCGATTGCTGGAATTCCGCAGTGAAAATTTCACCAAGAGAGCGAATCGGCGTTGTATTTCCGTAGAACACTCAAAGCGGCTCCTTCCCCGTGCGGATTGAGAGTGAAGTCGGTTCCCTGGCGACGGAGCCGAAGCAAGCCAAGATCTCCAAGTCAGGAACCGAGTCGAGCGTTGCAACATCGCGACCAGCTTTCGGCATTTGCTGCGGAGCGACTCCTCGCGCAAGAATTGCGGAGGGGTGCAGTCGAGGTGGGTGCTTGAACTGCTCCCTCCAGCCATGCTATCAACCTACTTTTCGATATTGTACTGGACGTGACCCGTGGCTGAACCTACTGCGCGTCATCTCCGGCCCGTCGAACACAAGCTTCCAAGTCTGGTTATGTCATAGACGCGCCTATCACCTTCAGCATAGCGAAATATACCTACCACCTTAAAGAGGACAGAAATTTCGGCCTATTTCCACAATATACCTACACTCGTTGGCACGTCCAGGCTTCTTGTCGCCCAATTCGAGGTTTCATTCTGCTCCCAAACCTTTGAATCATGCTGTCCTTGCCACGACCGCGTACTCGACGAGATTATCGAGTTTGGAACCGTGGTTGTTAAAACTACCAGGTATGGATGAACTAAACTGGTACTTACCTACCTAGGTAGGTATTCAGCTATCATCTGGAATTCCTACTAGTATGCCTCGAACATATCATTGTCAGGGAAAAAGATGATCTCACCGCTACCAACCAGCAACTGACATCAAAGCCCAGCTCAAAGCTTTCACATCTTGTTGGCACCATGTGCCGCAAACACTGACCTACATATACGATACGACCCGAGATTGATGTTACTACACTCTTAGTACCCGTGTCGATGTTGGGGGTTCCGAAAATGGAAGCCCAGACCCACCATTTTTGGAACCCCAAAACATCCCCCGTCAAGTACATTTTTGGCGGGAGATATGTACCTCTCGAATCCACTATACATCGCACAGTACATTCAGCGTGCACCTCACAGTGGGCGGCGCAGCTCCAAGCAATGCTGATGGGGAGCCTGGGGCGTGAGAATTGTGACAGAATTCTATCGTGGGAAAGTCTGGAAGAAACCCAAGGGTTTTTGCACGTAGTTTGAAAGGAGGGCCAGTGAAGCGGTTGAAACTGGGTGGAGGGCGACATCTGGACACTTGACTAACTCTGAACTTGGGCTGAACATTCATGGGGACTGTTGAGTCTTAAGGGAATGAAGACGAGCTGTGGTATATGTCGACTTATAAGCCTGTCTCTCCCTCCAGAAACTCGAGGCACTTGGCTAGCTTTATGACAAACTTCTACCTGTTGTTAACGGCCTAGCTTAGCGTACTAGACAAGCAACATACTACCTCTTTACCTACATCATTACGATGGCACTTAGTCTGTTGGGATTGTCGATTCTTTCTCTTATTTAGATTCAAAGCTAGAGAGCCTGGGGGGGTGGAGGGGGAGTTCATCATGCGGCGACAACATTGTTGTGGCCGCCAGACGTGCGGCGCTGCATAAGCTAGATTGCGGTATTTTTCGCTATTGGATAGAATACGGGCGATGGGAATCAGAAGGAAATGAAAAGAACGGCCAGAAGAGTGGAAGGCAGATTGAGGACCAGTGTATGAAGTAGATATCAAGAAGGGTTGAGGTTGAGAGCAAGCAGCTTATACCTCAAGCTTCGAACTAAGTGACAAAGTAGACCTCGAAAGGAGGCTTCTGATTGGAGATTTGTGGATCATGTGGGGGCAATCAGAAATCGGAACCCTCAACATCGACACGGATATTACAGCTACCTGCTACAGTCGTCGAGTCTACACTTTTACCTCATACTGAACAAATCACTATCTCTTCTATTTATATTCGAGTGGTTACACACAGAAACAGGCTTTGCACCGCCGCCACATGCTTAATTTAAACAAGGCCACATTGGTGTGGTTGCTCAACCGCAAGGCTCTGGCTTTTGCGTGTCTTGGACAAAGGATCGTGTCGTAAGCGGGACAACTTCAGCCCCGACTGCCTGGGATTCCCTGAATCTTGCAGATACAGGTGTCCAACCTCGATAGAATTCTTGGACCAGCCACACTCATAATGTTAGAGAGAGGACTGCATCCTAATACCAGCAAATTGAATCAGACATCGCTCCGCGGTTCCGGATCAGGGGGGTTGTTCCTGATTCTGACCGTGAGGTGTTGGTATGCAGAACAGGGCCTTGAACGCAAATATGAGTATAAATCTAATAATTGAGCTAAGTGCTCCTTTGTTGGATTGTCGTCGATAGATCATCCTCTTGCCCCGTTGTGCTCGGGTTTTCTTGCTCAAAAAGTCACTCGTTCGACACCCTCGCTTCAATAGCCCATCATGGTCAGCTCAAAGGCATTCTTTTGCTTGCCATTGGCACTATACTCTTTCTTTGGCTCCGCCCTGGCATCTAGTGATGGCTCGATTGGCAAGCGAGATGCTCATCTCGAAGAACGTCAGCGTTGCCGGACTCCAGGCTGGATTCCTGCCTGCCCCGGTGAGTGACACCCCTAGAACTTTTCTTCGACACGACTGACTGCTGACTTCGCTGGCTTCGATGTCCAGGTCCCTTTCAGTGCGTTCCACCGGGAGCCATCTGCTGCTCCGACGGCGTGACGTACGTAATGCCTCCCCGTAACTGTCCCGACGGCCAAACCCCCCTGGCTACCGCCACCATCAACGACCCAGCCCCTACCATCACCACGCTCATCACCACGGTCCCGGCCTCTACGATTACCGTCATTGACTATGCGTGGTACACCTTCACATATTATTACTACTACTATTATTACTCCTATCACGTCGATGCAACCACAACGATCCTTTATTCTACTCTCGTCACAACGTCTACCGGCATCTCTTTGACTGCCACGAACGCTGCCGCAGCCACATCCTTGTACAATGAATATACTAGGACCGTGGTCGTGCCAACTCCTTCTCAGACGGTTACAACTGTTACTAATGCAACTGAGACCATCTCCGTTGAGCCTGAGCCGACCCCTACCGCGAGCCTCACTGTCTCGGCGACTGGCAATGGCACTATCAGCCTGGTCCTTCCCACAAGCACTAGCAGCACGCCAGTTCAAGCGGGTGCCGGAAGGAATGGCATTGTTGGAGGTTTCTTGGGTCTGGCCCTTGGGTTCGCCGCGATACTTTAGGGAGGACAGAATGTGAAGGACAAAATGTGAAGTTGCGGCTCGGTTCCATCATTGTTTTGCCCGTTGATGTGTTTGGGTAGGGTAAGAAGTGCACGCAGCCTCTATCTCACATATTGAAGTAGCCCTAGTCCTCGGATAATAAACCCCCCAGCCCATACAAAACAGCCCCGTTCTTTCCTCTGAGCTGATAATTCTCCCCAACCCCACACATTTCCGGATACTCCTCCTCGTCAAAATAACTCCCTTCCTCCAAGCACCCCTGGTCATCCGACCCCGAGATGGTAGAGAAGCATCTACACTCTCGCTCATCTGGCCTCACCCACCGGACAATATCCCCGTGAAAATCCAGCATCAAAAAAAGCGGCTGCCCCGTCTCAAACATGTGCTTATCCGCCACGACAAACCCCCTGTTGATCACCTTCCGCTGAAGCCTCTTCACGTCAAATGCATTCATTACTTTCTTTTCCCACTCTTCCAGACTACGGCCCTCCGTTGGAACAGGGCGATACTTCCTCATCCACTCCCTCAAATCGTTTCGGTCCTCTTCCCATTCACGCCCTTTTGTCACATCCGCAATATTCTTGCGATCATAATAAAACGAAGCATCCACGCTAGTCGCCAGCTCGGGTAGCAGCATCAAGACCTTGTGCACCATCTCCTGCCACGGCATGGCATCCGGAAAGTCAAACAATTCCCTATCGTTGAGCGTGCGTTGAGGTGAAGCAATTTCGTCATACATGTAGAACATGTCACTCTTGTCGATGAGCTCCCTCCATCTTTTAGCCGCCGTTTCTGCCTCGGCTGGATCCGTGGGGTAGTATGTCCGGACCCAGACAGCGTCGCCGGCAATGTCAGCCATTGAGTCTTTGTTGGACCAGAGAGTGTGTGCCACGACGCGGATGGCCTGTGGGCGCCAACGGGCGAGGATGGTGTCGATTTCTTGCTGAGTGGGATGGTGCAGGTCGAGGACTGAGCCGTCGAAGCGGTCAATGACGGTGTCCCATTCGCGAGGGATGGTGGGGAGGGAGAGGAATCGGGTTATGAGCGATCTGGTCTGGTCGGAGGGGGGGAGGGGAGAGGAGTGGTCCCAGTTGCGCTTTAATTGGGAAAAGAATGTAAGGCTAGGTTACCAAGGATAGGTGGGTGAAGAGCAGGGTAAATACTTACGAGGAGATATTGTTCGGCGGGGAGGTGACCCCAAGGCGGATAGATATTGTCGGCCATGGCCTGGTAGATAGATTCTTTCTGTGTGAACCTGAGAACTTGAGAAGAAAATATGAATAAGAGTACCTAGGACCCAAAGAACTTGGGCGATGGAAGGGATTTTATGGACAGGTCAGGGGCCCGCTGCCTAACGCTGCGGGTGCAAAGCCGACGGGATCTTCAAGTGCCTGTGACCTGGACGGCTAATAGTAAGGCACGGTATGTATCTAGCAAGACTTCTAAACCTATTTGGGTACCTGTTGTGCCCCTGAAGGTGGTTTTAGTGGGGCGACAGGGGCGACAGGGGTGCCACGTGGAGACCCACCACGGTTGCGATCGCATCGACGAGCTTCATCAAACTCAACTAAACATCGACAACGAAACCCGCCCAAAAAGTCAAGAATGGGCGCTCCGGAAGATGTTGCCGCCGCTTCAAAACCGGAACCGATTGTTTCGGCAGCAAGCACGACGACAAGCACGACGACGAGCACTCGCCTTCTCCGGGGCGCGTCCGTGCTCATCCTCCTTCAAATCATATCCCGCGCCATCACCTTCATCGCCAACCAGGTCCTGCTGCGTTTTCTAACCGCTCAACTGCTTGGCGTTTCGACCCAACTTGAAGTTTACTATCTCTCTGTCATCTTTTTTGCGAGGGAAAGTCTGCGTGTGGCCATTCAGCGCCAGGACTCTTCCTCCTTCTCAGACGACCAGGGCAGCAAGAAGCAAAACAATGGCGCCCAAGCCGTCGTCAACCTGGGTTACCTTGCCATTGGCCTAGGCTTTCCCTTGTCCTTCTTCTTTGGCTGGCTTTACCTCAACTCACTGAGCACCTCCACCCTCGCCTCAGCTCCGAATCTCGTCGTGGCACTCTACATCTACGCCCTCGCCGCCATCGTGGAACTCCTCTCCGAACCAGCGTTCATGGTGATGCAAACTCGGCTACAATTCTCAGCTCGCGCCGCTGCAGAGTCCATCGCTACTTTCCTCCGTTGCACCATCACCCTTGGCTCAGCCGTCTATGGTGCCCGTCGGGAGTTGTCTCTTGGAGTGCTGCCCTTTGCCCTCGGCCAGCTAGGCTACGGAACTGGTCTTCTCCTCGTCTATCTCCACAGCGGCTCCGGTCTTGCATCAAGAGAGAATTTTTCCTTGCTTCCCCGACCAATTTCTTCCTCGGGGCAGTACCTCCACCCTCCCACCCTCAAACTCACGTCTTCCTTGCTCTCTCAGTCGGTTTTAAAACACCTCCTCACCCAAGGCGACACCTTTCTCGTCTCTATCCTCTCCTCCCCCACTTCGCAGGGTGTTTATGCATTAGCAAACAACTACGGCGGTCTCCTCGCCCGTCTCGTCTTCCAACCCATCGAGGAGTCCTCGCGCAGTTACTTTTCCCGGTTGCTCTCCTCGCCTTCCACCCCTCTTTCAGATAAAAGTTCCGAAAAGCAGACCACAGAGACCGCGCCCACCCCGGAAAAAACAGCCTCCCAGTCCCTCCTCTCCCTCCTCAAATCCTACCTCCTCCTCTCCCTGATCATCACCTCCCTCGCCCCCGTCGCTGCTCCTTTGTTGTTGTCCGTCGTGGCAGGAAAGCAGTGGCTCACGTCCGGTGCGGGTGCCACCCTCTCTCTATACACCTATTACATTCCCTTACTCGCCATCAACGGTATAACCGAGGCTTTCGTCTCGTCCGTCGCCACGGAGAAGCAGGTCCACAAGCAGTCAGCCTGGATGGGGGTGTTTAGTCTCGTGTTTGCCTCGGCCGGGTTCATCACCCTCAAGGTCCTCGACATGGGTGCAGAGGGGCTGGTCTGGGCGAATGGGGTGAACATGGCTTGTAGGATTGTTTGGTGTTGGGGGTTCATCAACAACTGGTTCAAACAGAGGGGGGTGGAAGCGGATGTGAGGGAGGTGTTGCCGAGCGGGGTTGGAGTCGGGGCGGCCGTGGTGGCGGGGAGTCTGGTTAGGGGGTTGCACTTCACCAGCAAGGGAGGGGTGAAGGAGGTGTTGATCGGGTTGGGGAAGATTGCCGGGGTGGGGGTGGTGTTTCTGGGGGTGCTGTGAGTTGACCCGTTGCCTCGTGAAAATGGGAGAAATGATGACGGCTGACAGTGACCAAAAAAAAAAAACAGGGCATTTTCCGAACGACAGTTTTTACTGTCTGCATTTCAAGCGATCAAAGGACGGAGGCAGGTGTAGAGACGTAATTGACCAAAAGCAAAATAGCACGCTGTTTTCTCCCTTCTATGTACGATAGTATAAGCAATTAGAAAGTTATCTTGGTCGCCTTCTTGGTCATGTCCACGTCCTTGTAAAAAGCACCATACGAGTCGTGGGCCTTCTTCTTGACGGTCGTGCCAAACTTCAAGAGATCTTCTGGCACATCTTGCTTGGCGGCCTTGAGGATGTTGACGAGGCTGTGTGCGGAGAGGGTCAGTGTCAGGGTGACGCCACCAAGAGATCAGATGCGGGAGAGCGGAAACCTACGAGCCAGAGTGCGCCTTGTCGTGCTCGGTGAACAGCGTGATGGCCTTGCCTGTCTTTCCGGCACGGCCAGTTCGGCCAATGCGGTGGACATAGTCCTCAATGGTCAAGGGGAACTAAGACAGGTCAGTCACCTGGGTGATTTTGTCATGGGGCGACAGTGGGCTTACGGTGACGTTGATGACAAGCTTAACCTCGGGGATATCCAACCCACGGGCGGCAACATCTGTGGCAACCAGCACCGATGTGGTACCGGCCTTGAAGGCCTCCAGGCTCTTGGTACGCTGGTCCTGTCGGAGGTCACCGTGGATACTAGCGACGCGGATGCCTCGCCTTTCGAGGAACTGCTCCACGCGCACCGCCTCCTTCTTGTACAGGCAAAACACCAATATCCTGTCGTTCTTGGCAGAGCCCTTCTGTGCTTCACGGAGAAGCTCCAAGAGCCGCTGCTCCTTGCCCCGGGGATCGACGACCTCGACCTTTTGCTCGATTCTGCTGTTGGCTTGCAACTCGACGGTACCACTGCTGTTCCCATCTTCGCCGGCGCGAGTGCGGTTGCCAATGGTGACCTTGACGGGGTTGACCATGAAGCTCTCGGCGAGAACACGCACACTTGTCGGCCATGTCGCAGTGAACATCAGGGTCTGGCGCTCCTCCTTTGGCGGGCAGCCGCCCAAGATCAGCTTGATGTCGTCCTCGAAACCCTTGTCCAGCATGCGATCGGCCTCGTCGAGCACGGCAAACATGACGTCGCCGAGGTTGACAGTGTTGTCGGAAAGGAAGTCCTTCAATCTGCCGGGGGTCGCCGTGATGATATCGGCACCGTTGTTCTTGCGCAGAAGCGCGCGCTGGTCATCCTTGCTCGCGCCACCGTAGATGCAGACGGCCGTGAGACCGACCTGAGAAGCCAGCCCAGAGACAGCCTCGTGCGTCTGCATGGCCAGCTCACGGGTGGGTGCCACAATGACGGCGCGTGGGCGGGTGCTGCGGTAGTCCTTGGACGCCTTCTTGGAGTGGATGCTAAGCTTCTCGACGCAGGGCAGAGCGAAGGCCATGGTCTTTCCAGAACCCGTCTCGGCAATACCGATCGCATCGCGGCCGGCAAGGGTGAAGGGCCAGGAAGCGGCCTGAATGGGAGTGGGGGCATTGTAGGCGGCGAAGGGCTTCTTGGCGATGAGCTTGGAGGTGGGAAGCTGGGTGAACTTGAGGATGGGCTGCAGAGAGCTGTTAGAGGGGTCCTCGATTTTGATCTCCTCCTTGGTCAGGTAAGCCTTTATCTCGTCATCGGAAGCGCTGGCGATAGGCTCCTCGGATGACTTGGACTTGTTAGACTTCTTCTTATCCTTCTTCTTGTCCGTCTTCTCAGCCTTGGGCCCGGACTCGGCGTCGGCGTCGGGGATCTCGGTGTCTTGTTGCTCGTCGGCGTCCTCCTTGTTCTCTTTTTTCTCCTTCCTTTCCTTCTTCTCCCCCCTTTCCCTCTTCTCCTTCTCCTTCTTGTCCTTCTTCTTCTGCTTCTTCTTCTCGGCCTTCAAGTCGGAGCCATCGGCGTCGGTCGTGGCATTGGCAACCTCGTCGGTCTTTGCCTTCTTGGAGGAGCGAACGGCCTGCTCCTCCCCGTCGGGACGGGCGTGCTTCTTTCCGGCAGACATGTTGGCGGGTTGCGAGAGCGGAAAAAGCAGTCAATTGATAAATGGACCGACCGGGGTGTGGTGTGCGCAAAGTCGCAAAGAAAATCACAGTGGCCGCTCTGCGACCGACAGACTCTTGGGCCATTTTTTTGGACCGTCTTATCGATAAGCGCCGATAATAATAGTAACCCCTACCACCCTGCCCTTACTCCTGCCCCACAATACCCTTTTGATCCACTTCGATCGTCAAACCCCACCAACGAATGGGAAGACTCCAAGAGTACCGATGAGTAGCCGTAGAGGCTATCCACCTCGCTCTCACAGAGATATCCTCACAACACAAGGCCTTTCCATGCTTAGCAACCCTCCTGGCACGAGCGCGAGCACGCTGACTTCTTGGCAACCGCCAAAGCGATGAACTTACGGCGACCACTGCCCAACCAAACTCCTCGCCAGTCAAGTGCCCCGAAATATAACGACCCCATTGGCGTGGAGGCACCAAAGGTATAGACCAGGGCAAGTGATATTAGTGATGTATCTAGAAAGAAAGAAAAGGAAGAAAAGCAAGATAGTGGCCCAAAGTGTGCGTAGTTGAAGGTAGGTAGCTATGTATATATGCTGGTCACAAATGCATATCGGCGAGCAAAGAGAAGGCCTGCAAAGCAGAGGACCATGGAGCCTCACAACACTTGACTTGTCTCCTGTGTTGTATCTAATGATGTATCCTCTGCTGTCTTTCGTGCCGTGCTGGCTTTCTTGCCTAGTCCTGTCTTTGACGGAGTCGACTTAACGCGGAACCTGCTTCCAGCGCCTTTTCCAAACGCTCCCTGATAACAGAACCCGCGTAGCGAAGAGTGTGGCCCTCGTCATGACCGATCTCCTGGCCTCGATCGCAACTGGCTGTGCGGTTGAGATTGCACAGCAACTGGACCAGCTCTTCGGTCTGGCTCTTGCTGCAGAAAAATCGCCCACTCGAATCAAAAGACTCAAGTGGATAATCACTGTAGTGATGTGTACGTACACGATCATAATCCTTTGCGCGTCTATAACCGCAATACTCTGCGAGCTCGTCGTACGCACCCCCCTCCACATCACGATTTCGCGGCAATCCGGATTCAGGTCGTCGGTCGCAGTCGCAGTCGACCAACACATCAACACCTCGTCGTGAGTGGGGAAAGCGTCCCTCAGTTCAAACCGGCATGTCTGGCACATGACCTCCAGAGCCCATTTGCATTTGCTCCTGACGGCTTCTCCTTAGGGCAAAGCAGCCCTGCTTGTCTCGAATCAGGGGGTCTGCGCCTTTTGCAAGAAGCAATCCAACGATTTCCCCTGCCTCGTCAGGCTTCAACCGGTCTGGTCGCCAGCCGGGCTGCGCCATAAACAGGTGGTGCAGCACAGTTCTTCCAAACGCGTCCTGATGGTTGGGATGAATTCCGGTATCTAGCAGCAGTCGAACCATCTCAAGAACAGAGTCGTGGTACTCGTTGTCTTCCATTTCTGAGGGAAATGGAAATGACCGCGAAACACCAGCTGGTCTGCCTCCCATGAAAACACGTCGCCCAGCAACGTCATCAACGCATTCCTGTCCAGGTTGTCACACAAATTGACGTCGACGCCGGCTTTTAATAACGTCTTGACAAGCCCCTTGATAGAACACCAAGCAGCCAAAGAAAGAAAAGTGGCACAGAAGGGTAGTATCCAGGGCCATCTTAGGGCCCCGGAATATGCCAATCGAAAGGGCCTTCGGGATTGACCAGTCTACGTAGTAGCTCGAGGCGGGCATCTTCTTGTGATTTGTCATTACTGAGTCTCGGCAAACAGCACATAACTAACGGAGGAGTCCATGATTCCCTGTCAACTGGAGCCTCAGACGTTTCCACCTGAATGTCGTTTGTCGGATCGGAACCGTATTTGAGAAGCTGGAGAGCGTCTTGTAAGTAGCCCAAAGCAAATGCCTGGCCCAGTGGATTCGCAAAGACCGCATTTTGGAAACAAAGAGGTTTTCTCGTTGATTACATAACTAAGGAGAAACGGAACGAGAGAGTCGACATGGTGCCCCAAGCAGGCATAGGTCAATGGAGTTGTCTCGTCTACGTCGCGAATCTCGGCAACCTGCACGGGGTGCCGGTCTGAGACATTGCGGAAGAAGTCGAGCTTGCCGTAAAAAGCCAATTGGTGATATACAGAACACTTCAAGTTGCCCGTGTTTCTGACGTTAGCCCCGCGCGAGATGAGGAGCTGAGCTACTTCGTCATTATTAGAGCACAAGGCGACGTGGAGTGGTGTCCATGTCTCTTCTCCACCCTCCTGGTAGTCGTAGGCCCATTCGCGTTCAATCTCCTCCCATTCCGAACGCGGAGGCGAGCAACCGCAGAACCCTGTAGACTGGCGTTGGAGATCAGCGCCATGGCCCAACAAGAGTGTCACGATTTCGAGATGCCCCCGCCCGGCCGCTATGTGCAACGCGGTGTATGCACGAGTAACCCTCTCGCCCGACTCGACCATCTGGGCTTCCCACTCGCCATCGCCTTCGCTGAGTTCGACACATTGCCCAAGGCCCTGCCGGTCGTCCTCCATGTCTCGGTCGTTGTGTTGGTGGTTTCCAGGGGGCAAATGATCGGCGTCGGCCCACGAGAGGTGCGAACTTTCGTCACCAAAGACGATGCGTTGGGTTGGCACGAGAACATCAAGCTGAACGCACCAAGGAGTGATATTTCCTGCATAACGAGACGGGATACCTCGTGCATAGCGAGATAGTTTGTTTTGAGGGGTTGAGGAAACACCCTCGTTCCACGTTCTCTTGTGGCGAGACCACGTTGGAGATCACGTTCGTAGATATCATTTGAACGACATCCGGAAAGGGCCTGAGTAGAAAAACTTGAACTCAGTGTTCGGATCCGCACCGCCGTAGCCAAGGGCCTTGAGAAATGTGACAGTACAGCCGGTATGAGCCGCCCAGGCCAGAGGCAGTGCCTTGTACTCTTCCACTCCGAGTCAGTAGAGATGATATTCGGCAACACCGCGAAGCCTGTGGCTGGTGAGGGTGAGGGTGTGCAGGGTCCCAAGGCCCTTCTCCATTACTGGATGGCACCCCTCAGGCATTTCCCGGAGTGCATTACATATCGTTCCCAGTAGCTCGTTCGAGAGAGTCGTGAGGGTAGTCATTGTCGATTTTCGCCAGTGGTGAGGTACGGTGGTAAGGTACGGTCAGATTCTGCTTTCCAGGCTTGCCCATCAAAATTGCCAACATTTTAATCGCGTTTCCCGCTTCACTTCGCAAAATCAACAAATGCAGCTTCCCCTTCATCCTATTTCATCCATATGCCTCATTCAATTTCTCCTCGTTGCATCATACTCTCCAGTACGAGTGGAAAACGCCACAGAAGCGTCCTCAACGATATTCGCAAAGAGCACGCCCCTGCTATCTTTAACAAGCTGGTCTGAAGATGAAAACACCGACAAAAGCGACTGTTGGGTCAAGTCCAAAAAGCAGTGGCGACTATGTCCCGGTATGCAGTTCTAGTTACCTTACGGTGGCCGTATCATTCCTGCTAATTAGATATTGATTAGATACACTACGAACAACCTGGTGGCAGGCCGTCTACATCCTGGTTACATATAGTTACTTGGGCAGTAGCTCGCAACATGGATCCTCATCCTGGAGATGCTATCTCGCACCTCTGTCATGTCAAGGCCTGTTTCAATCCTGCTTACTTGCTTGCAGAGCCTGTGGTAGAAAGCGGAGACCGCGAAGGTTGTCTGGGACAGCTCATACGCTGCTCGCGCCATCCCAACTACAGACTTGCTTGCATTTGCGAGCATAGAGTACGATGCACAAACACAACCCTTGCTGACACATGTTACCTCAGGCAAATCAGGCGAATCCGGCTAGCCTGCAGAGCTCAGTCCTGAATTTTTGTCTGCTGGAATCAACCAGATCGTGTGTTTGTCTGTTGGATAGCTGGTGGCATATCAGCATACGGAGATGTGGTTGGTAAAGGAGGAGGCTGTGGCTTTCGATATTTCTCGTTTGATGTCGTAGAAGTTTTAAGGTTTGAAGTGGTTCATCTCAAAGCATCGGGACGGCCCCGTTCTTTTCAGCTGACGAGGCCTTTTTCCAGCCAACCAAACGGGGCCGTTGATCTCTCGCTTCTGCAGATGACCTCATCCTGGAGGGCACGATAAGGGTGATAAGCACCCAAAAGGGCATAGCGGGGTGTGCCAAGGACGCATCGGCAGGAAATTGACTGTTGGCTGACGCTGAGTTCGACGGGATTCTCGTTTTCCCCGTGGGCGGCTCAGCCACCGTGCCTTTGCTTTTGTGCTGCCATGGCTGCCCCTGGTCGCTGCATCTGCCCAACTGCTTTGACACGAGCTTTTCCCAGGCGGCGCTGTTTTCGGCAGACCCTCCCCCCCACTCGCCGTCGAATTGCCTGTCTCCATCCATCATCAATCAGCCATCAACCTCCTTCTAGCTTTTGCGCAATTGATCTGTTCTTTGTTGATCTGTCTGTCTTACCAAGAACTGTTGGATGGCATCGTGCTAGGAACCTGTCGGTCGCTGTCAACAACAATCTCTGTCACTCGTTTATTACTCTTCTGCCCTTCTCACCTAACCCCAGCCAGCCCCCGTCGCCCGCTCCATCTCCGCTAATCCAATTGGGACGAACACTTACGAAAGCTTGAATGCGCACGACCATCGATTCGGAACCTCGAACCAACGACCGACTGTCGCCGTCGCCGTTGCCGTCGCCCGTTATCGAGGGCCATCCGACCATCCTCGCGCTGACTCAGGCCTGGCCACCGTTGGAACCACGACAGGAGAATGCAAGTCTGAACAAAAACTGGGCCAAAACCACACCGTTCGCCGACCGTCTCGTTTGCTCGCCAGCCGCCATCAAACCGTCGACCATCCATTAACAAGCTCCGACCAGCCTTCATCCCATAATCCCGACCGATCCAAAGCCCTTCCGCCCCGGCCGGGCTTCCCATCAACCAAGATGCGGCTTCCATCTTTGAACCCTCTTTTCGCCATCTCCACTCTCGCTACCCTCCTTCTACCCGTCGTTGTCACCGCCGAATCTGTCCTCCGATCGAGTTCGTTGGCCGCCTGTCAGGCAAGCTCGGGCTTCACAGCCAGTCTCTTCGATGTCGTCTTCACGCCCAACAACAGGACCGTTGCAATCGACCTGCTGGCCACATCATCCATCGAGGGCTATGTGTTGTTCGACATCACCATCATCGCCTATGGCTACAAGGCAATTCAAACCACGGTTGATCCCTGCGAGGCCAAAATCATGGGGTTATGTCCCATGGTATCAGGAAAGATGACGCACCCCTTCAACCTGGGACCCTTCGACAAAGAGGCGCTCGATGTCATCCCAGGCATTGCCTACACATTCCCCGACTTGGATGCGACTGTCAGGGTCTACATCAACATGACGTCCGGAGAGAACAAGGGTCAGACCATCGCGTGTCTGGAGGCTGATGTATCCAACGGAAAGACTGTTGATCTTATTGGCGTGAAATGGGCTGCGGCTGCGGTGATCCTCGTGGCTTTCATCGCATCCGCCATCGTTGCGGGCCTGGGCTTCACCAATGCCGCCTCCCATATTGCTGCCAACACCTTGGCTCTGCTCGCCTACTTCCAGTCTCAGGCCATGATCGGCCTCTGCAGCGTCTCGCTACCTCCCGTCGTGCAGTCATGGACTCAGGATTTCCAGTGGACTATGGGTATCATCAGGGTCGGTTTCATCCAAACCATCCTGACATGGTACCAGCGCTCCACTGGCGGAACAGCCTCCGTCATTTTCGACACGCTCAGCATCGTGTCGGTTCAGGTCGAAAAGATGAAGCGCTCATTGCCGGTGCTGGAGCCTGCCGTCCAGGCCATTCAGAAAAGGGCGACCGATATTGCTCACCACGCCAGCACTCTTGGAAAGCGTTCTTACGAAAAGACCGAGTGGGGCAGCTACATCGTCTATGGTATCCAAAGAGTTGCCTTCCGGGCCCGGATTGAGACAACCAACCTGTTCTTGACCGGCATCACCTTCTTCTACATCTTGTGCTTGGTCTTGGTCATTCTGGTACTGCTGTTCAAGGTGGGCGTGGAATTGGCTGTCAGGCTCAAGATTTCCAAGGGCGACCGGTTTTCCGAGTTCAGGACCGGCTGGTTGACAACCTTGAAGGGCATCCTCTTCCGCCTTACCTTGGTCTGCTTCCCCCCTGTTGTTATCCTTTGCCTGTGGGAGTTTACGCAGGTCGACTCGCCGGGCGCCGTTGTTCTCGCCGTGTTCTTCCTTTTCAGCATGCTCGGCGCCTTGAGCTACGCTGCTTTCAAAATTATCCAAATCGCCCGGCGCAGCGTCGCGCTCCACCGCAACCCAGCCTACATTCTGTTCTCGGAGCCTCGCGTTCTCAACAAGTGGGGCTTCTTGTACGTTCAGTACCGCGCTTCGGCTTACTACTTCATCGTCCCAACACTTGTCTACATCCTGGTCAAGGGCATGTTTATTGCGCTGGCCCAGCGCTCCGGTGTCGTCCAGGCTGTCGCCCTGATCATCATTGAGGCAGCTGCCCTCATCACCGTCAGTGTGATCCGTCCCTTCATGGACAAGTCGACAAACTCTTTCAACATCGCCATTTGCTCCCTTAACTTTGTCAACGCCATTTTCCTCTTCGTTTTTACCGACGTGTTTGGTCTTCCCGGTCTTGTGATTGGAGTGGTCGGTGTCGTTCTCTGGATTGCCAACGCCGCCTTTTCGCTGATCCTCCTGCTCATGCTCATCATTACCACGGGTATCATTCTGTTCCACAACAACCCCGACACACGATACCAGTTTATGAACGACGACCGCACGAGCTTCATCAAGTCCCAGACGCACATCGCCACGACCTCGGAGTTGGATGCGTTGGCCGCTACAGCGCGCGGAACTGGCAAGACGATCGACTTGGACGATGACGAGAGTGCCCGGTCGAGCCCTGCCAACGTCGGTGGGCTCCCACGCCCTGGCACAGCAGGATCCAACACGAGTCCCAATCGGTATTCCCTCAAGAGCGTCAGGGACTCGGCGAGGAATAGCGTGAGGAGTTCCATGATTGCTCCAGGTGGTGTCTACATGTCGGAGAAACCGGGTGGACAGGGCCACCACCTGAGAAATCAGGCCAGTGGGAGTGTCAGGGCACCGAGCCCCTTGACGGCGTCGGGGAGCGACGGCAGTTTACCAAAGACTTCGTCACCACCAAAGCCGCAAGGTGGAAAGTGAGTCTCTAGCTCAATATTGGATGATGCTTAACGGTCTTACTAACGGTTTTGGCAGTCAATGGCAACGTGGCGCCGGGTACGACTAGAGCGGTTACCCATGTGATTTCCTTGTTTCTCGATATTCCCTTGAATCTGTTTGCATATCCGGTATTTATTTCTGTTTTGCTATGGGTCGTAAATCTTTTTAGTGTCGCGTCGCACCTCTGTCGTCAATCTGGGAAAACCTTCCCCTTTCTTTTTGGCTCCAATGTCGTCGCGAGACAGCGCGCGTGTATGGGTGGGCTGTTGGTCATGCCTTTGCTGTGTTTGGGTGAGGAGGGACATTTGTGTATATAGACCCTGCTCTGTTATTTATGGGGACGGACAGGAAGGGACATCATCATCAACAACCACAACTTCTTGTCTATCCTTTGAAAGTTGGAAATATTTGTCTGGGAAAACAGGTTCACCTCTGTTATCGTTTTGTCATTTCTGTTGTCAGATACCTCGCGAAGGAGTTTTCGGATGTAGATAGGGGCTTTGTGGAAAAAATGGACTCATCTTGGGTTTTTTTAATTTATCTCCGGTTATCGATCTCTGCTGCAGATTCGTTTCTGTTTTATATTAGGTTGACACCTTGTACAAGTAGGTTCTAGGTAGCTGCCTGCATTCGCTTAAAAAGTTGGAGCACTTCCAGGTTGTAATCAGGGGAAGTGGAATTGGCTTTGGTGTGGTGTGTGTGCTCGATCGAAAGATGGGGTGGGGCTGGGGAGACAGAGTGGAGGCTGCGCTACGGGAGAAGATGGTCAGGACAAAAAGGAAATTGTCAACGACGTGGGCCTGATTCGAACAGACGCTCCCGAAGGAACAAGATTTCTAGTCTTGCGCATTAGACCACTCTGCCACCACGCCTTGATGTATGGAGTGTGAAGTGGGGGTTAAACTGATGGAGGCACGAAGGAGAGAGGCGAAACACATTATCTTTCTTGATAGGTGGATGAGTGGGTGTTGATCTTGAAGAGAAGATGATGCCATCATTGATGTCTTTGCTATTTGTCTCTTTATTTCCATAACAGACCTAGGAACAATGGCTTAGAGAGTTCAGGGGTACTGCTTCAGAGTGTGAAGCAAAACCCAGGAAAACCTATATCAACAAAGGCCCAATTCAGTTTTGACCAGCGCGAGTCTCCAATCGTAGAAAAGCCCAGATTATACTTGCCCGATGCTGTTGTGTCCATTCCACTCAACTTTTTGCTGGTTATTTTCATTGAAATGATACTGCAACTTTGCATATGTTGTATACCTGCTTTGACTCAAGATGGAGAGAGCACATGCACTTTCACAGACGAAACTGAAAACTTTAGTGCCATGATTTCAGGCAGGTAGAATTGTGACCATTGATTACGCACAATACACATCACTGAGAACCTGTGATGGTCGAAGAGGGAGCCAGCGGAGGCGGGTTGCCAAGCCAAAGCTGAGGCTTCGAAGCCAAAGTGGCGCGTCCTCGTTGAACATTGGCTGCCTCCTAGGCTGACGTATCCAAAGTCATCAGTACAGAAATTTAAACCCCCAGCAGTGTAAGAAGAATAAAGTGTATACCCCTTGGTGGTCGTCAAAATCCCAACATTGACTCTACAACAACCATTCATCTACTTGACCACGACTCCCGAAGACTATAGCCATGACAACCTCTCCAACATCTCCGTTCCAGCAGCTCCCATCAGAGATTCTGATTCTCATCTTTGAAGCCAACCTCGGCCACATGACTTCGTTCAACGAAATTCACGCAATCTGGCTTTCATCCAAATGCTTGTACAACCGATTCAGCAAAGAATTCATGATGAATCTTTTCCTGCAACATCTTCAGCGGGGGCTTTCAGAGGCACGGAGTACACTTCTGCAATGGGAAGATGCCCGCCTCGCAGGCCTCTTCAGGCTAGTTGTCGATTCCTGCCAGAACGACAGACCCGAATTCTTGCAACGTGCTTCGATGAGATATTCCGGCCTATTCAACCCGCTCGCTGATCTTGAGTTGCGCTTTCATCTCCACAGTCCCCGTTCAAGCCCATGGCCTGGGGGCTTCGACCATGCCCCGAGCATGTTGCACAGTATACTGCTTGTCGAGTACACCGCCCTGATGGACGCACCTTTGACGACCCAACTGCTGTCATCTCGGAGGGCAGACGTGTGCAAAACGGAAAAGCACCGGTGGAGAATGCCGTGCAGGAGCTACTATCTACAGCCTCTTGTCAAGGCTATAATGGCTTCAGAAGACGACCTGGAAAAGGAACGGGCCGACGCGGCTTTACTCTCAGCTCATCGGTTTGGTTTACCCAGAACCGGTGCTTTGGTGAGTGTGATAGCACAAGATGAGAAGGGCAATTCTGGTGTAGATCCAGGGGCTAGACCGGCTTCGGAAAGCCGTGGTTCTCCTTCTCCTCGCAACCGCTTGCTCCCTCAGCCCCGTAAGGTCGCAGCAAGGGACCTTGTCTCCAGCGTGCTCCAGTCCATGAAGCTCGAAAGGGATTTCACCCTCTACCACACGGACCTTCCCGTTGCAGCGCAACGGACCATTGGCCACCCCATCCACCACCACCTCCGCTCTGCTCCCAACCCGAAAAAGCTCACAACCCCGCTGACTCTGCGCTGGATCGATCTTACCAGTCACGAAAATCTGACCCAGGTCCGAGCCCGGCCAGCCATCAACAGATAGTTCATCACCGTCCCCGGGACATGTCGATCTCGCCAGCGACGACGCTCGGGCGACGATCGATTGTTCGCCCCTGGCCTCCGGTCCGATTTGTGGGGGGTTTTTGCCAAGTCAAAAAGAGAGGGAAAGAAAAGTCACCATGTTGTTCCCGGTCCAGGAACGAAACACTGTCGGGCCAAAGAAGCGAAGCAGAAACACATTAAATGCTTCAGCGCCAAATGTCGGCGAGTGCTCAAAAATTTCGCGCACAGATGACGGGACACTCGGCTCCAGGGTGGGCACTATTCCCGGGCAGGCCTAGGTAAGGTACGTAGGGAGAGGGCCGCGGATGCATGAGTAGAACAGTCTGAGGGAAGAGCGGCGGAGAAGGGGCTGCAGCTGTCAACTAGTCAAACGTCAAAGCGACAGCAGTGAGAATTTAGAGACCTGCCCATTCAAGCCTTCAAACATAGCACGAAGGAAGCAGCGTGATGGCAAGGACAGAGCGCATCGTCCGCTGAGAAGACCAATGGCAGGGAACAACGCTGCTGCTTGCCAGACCCCTTTTCTTCTTTGGGAGGACTGGAGCCCCCGGGGAACCGTCGCCACCGTTTCCACCACGACCTCGATCCCATCGCTTGGGACTGCTTTTTAATTGCGTTTCCTGCAGATGGCACGATGTTCGCTAAAGATTAGTGGAAGACAAAATTCTAGCCTCGTCCGCCCGAATCCTCGGCAGAACTTTCCAAGCACGTGCGCGCCAGTACGGTGGGTTCGTGCCACAAGGTGTGGTATATCAAACAGTCGAAAACAGAGGGGGAAAAGGTCGTGGTTGTATTCTCAAGCTGTTGTGTGCTACCAAAACTTACGGAACTATACTGCCCTCAGGCGGGCCCATCGTGCCTGCCCACACACGCCGAAGAGCACCCAGCTGCCACTGTAGGTAGGTGAGGCGTCGAGGCATTCCTAGCAATCAGGGAACCATCCCATTGGACCCATGGCGTCGAGGTGGAGAGAGCAATCTCGAATGTCGTTGCACCAGTGCGTTGACTGTTTTGACATGTCCGGACCCCTACATGAGAGTTCAGACCTCAGGTGCTCGGACGCGCTTTGGCCCCCTCGACAGTTGAGCTAATGCGAGGCCAAGAGGGAATTTCTCCACTAGATTTGCGGCAGGCAACATGGGAATCCATCAACATGGAGACGACATGGAGCCCCGGATTGCGAATCGGGTGAAAGATCCGATCTTGCTTGGTTGCAATGGTGGACTCGGTGACCAACCGAAACCGATGCCCTGGGACGATGATAAGAGCGTGCCGATCCCCCAGACCCAGGGCCATGACAGCTCCTTGACATCTCATCGCAGATCCTCCACCACCTCCCTTCGTTTTGTTCGCTGCTGTCTGTTTGCTTTTTTTGCTGTTTGTGTTGTGAGCCACTGCGCCGGGACGATGGAGCCAACAACTTCGGGCGCCTCGGGAAGCGCCAGCGGCCCTCCTCCGGGAGCCTTCGCCGGGCCACCTGATCCAAGCCTCATCCCCTCCGTACCCACCGATGCCGCGAACACGGCTGCCCACTCCTTCACAGCCGCCGCCGTCACCCTCAACATCATATCCTTCATCCTTTTCAGCGCCCGGTTGTGGACGAGATCCTTCCCGGTCTTCCACATGGGATGGGATGACTATGTCATCAGCGCCGCCTGGGTCCTCGTCCTGACCAACTCCATCCTCCTCATCCTCACCGTCCCCTACACCTTCGGCGGTGACCCCTCGACCTTTACCCTCGCCGATGTGATCTACTCCAACAAGCTTGCCGTGCTGTCCCAGCCCATCTGGGCCTGGTCCATGGCCGCCATCAAGATCTCCGTCGCCGGCATGCTTCTCCGCCTCGAGCAGCGCAAGTCTGTCCGTCACTTCCTGTGGGTCATGATCGCCCTCCAGATAATTGTCAGCATCTACGGCACCCTGGCCGCCGTCCTGCAGTGCATTCCCCTCCACGCCGCGTGGGATCTCCTCGGCCTTGTTGCCGATGCAAAGTGCTGGAGCAAGGGTGCCATCCGCGTCAACTCGATCTGCATCGCCAGCTTCAACATTGTCACCGACGTCATCTTCGCCCTCATGCCCGTGACCTTTCTCCGAAAGGTTCAGATCCCCCTCCGGGAGCGTATTGTTATCGGTGTCCTCATGGCTCTGGGTATCTTTGCCTCTGCGGCGTCTATCGTCAAGGCGACCATGGCGGCCAACTTTGGTCTTACCGAAGACCCCAACTTGGAGGGCATCCAGATGGGTACGTGGTCATTGGTGGAGGAACAGGTCGCCTTCATCGCCGCTTGCATTCCTTGCCTGCGCAAGCCTTTCCAGCAGGTGCTGCAGCACTTTGGATTGGCGACTGCCAACGCGTCCACCAAGAAGACAGGCGCCACCGGGTACGGCCGGATGAATGGGACCAGCGGGGTTAGCAACGTCAATGGCGCGATCAGAATGAAGAGCTTGACCAGCAGCCGGGCGCAGAGCGAGGAGGACATTCTCGGGCCGAATGGGCAGAACGGGGAGGCAGAAATCTGGCGGACCACAGAGGTGCGTGTGGATCTGGAAGGGGGCAACTCGGTAAGGGAGGAGACCATAAGGGAAAAGATCTGAGATGATTGAAGGAAGGACTGGAAAAGATCGCAGTTGCATTTCATGATGGCAATACACACAATAGTAATCAGCAATACATGCATATTTTCTCACCTTGGAGTTTGCTGCACTCGAGACTCGCACACCAACAAAGCAAGTTCCGGCCGTGGGTCGGTACCATGTCAAAGGATCAAAGTGATCGGCGAGCCCTACACGATCGCCAGCAGCGATATCCCTCGCACAAACCTACTCGCTTTTGTCAGCTGAATTCAGCCGCCTTATTTCAAAATGGCTCCAGATCATCCCTGTTCGTCTGATCGCTGAAGCCCCTCCTTTTGCCAACCGTGCAACACCCCAGCTGGGGTAGGGTTGGATATGAGTGTTGAGATTGATGCGGCGCTTAGCACCACCACCCACAAGAGGCTTGATTGCGACGCCTTCAATTTCCGGGCCTTCAATTACGTGGGTGTTGGGTGCGGCTGGAAATGGGGATGTAGCTGATGAAGCGCAAGGGTGGTTCCATAGGTATGTGACCTCAACCCATTCACTCAAAAGTCTATTGTTACCATGTCAGTCTGGCATGAGGAGCCAAGGGAAGCTCATGGTATGCATGATTGAGAATATAGCTTCAGGTAACAACAGTGATAAGAGAAACAAAATTAATACTTGTCTATAGAGAATCGAACTTGAAAGAAGCAAAGCGATGTGTTTGAGCTGATGCTTGTCATGCCAGCATGCAAATTGAACTGAACTCCTCTGCGTGCAGCCTGCCTAACCAAACCCCCTCAGCTATTGTGGATTGATACAGCGAGGCCAAAATTTGGTGGAAGAGGTGCAAAGTTGGAAGTATATAGCTTCAGCTTCAGAAAGCACCAGACTAGGGGTTTGGACGAGGAGAGATGGGGGCGTTCAGCGTCTTTTTATTCAACTATGTTCGCGTAAAAGATCCAGTCACCCTCTCTATCTCTTTATTACTTGCAGTAACATGCACACCGTGAAATCCCAGCCCAATCGCAAATGCAAGCTCGGCGCGTCCTAGCTCCTTCATTGTCTTTGCATCCAAACACAAAAGGTAGCTTGTTTTGTCAAACCCATCAAGAATAATACTTAAAAGCACTCCGTCATCCTCTTCTTGCTCAGCGTTGGAACCTGTTGGTAGTCTCGGTACAAAGATAGCTTCGCCAGGACTGTGTCCCTTTGGAATATCCCAAAACAGAACCTCCCTAGTTTGTGTGTCTGTCTTGACAATTCCATCCATCATAGTGCTCCTCCCCTGATAAGGCAAGCTGTAGATATATCGGTGCTTGCGTGTCGCAAAGAGCGGATTGATTGTTGGCAATTCTCCCGCGTGCGGAGCAGGTATTGCAAACACTTTCTCAACCGGCACAAATCTCGTCGGATTGCTCTGTTCCAGACATAGGGAAAACCTTGTGAGGCTAAGCATTGATCCCTTCGCCCTCTCCTCAACTTCCCAAAACCGCTCGGTAGCTCCATCCCTCTGCAATATAACGTCGCAGTACATCTTCTGAATGACGTCGAGGTTTCGATACCGCATCATGTCACAAACGATCCGTCTGCCATCATCCTCTTCGAATGCATTCACCGAATGGAAGAAAAAGCCCGCATCGGACTCAAACCGTCCCACAACCCCTCTTTTTGTGTTGGTGCGGTCAACTACAAACCACTTCATCTTCTTAGACTCGTCAAAAGGCTCCATGGCGTCGACGATATTTCCGGCCCAAGGGATCTTGACTCCTCCCCATCCAATATGCGACGCTGGAATGCAAAGAACAACGAAGTGCTGCGTCAGAAAGAAACTGTGAATATAGGCTGCGTGCACACCTTCTCCCCTCAGCTCGGCAATGATTTCGGTCTGGCCCGTTGATGCGCTGACGCAAAAGACTCGATAGACAGTCTCTCTTCCAAAGTCCTGATTGAAGTTGTAGATGTCGCCGTTCACGGGATCTCTTTGTGGATGGGCACATGAAAGAGGCCCCTTGAGTGAGGGGTGAAACGCCGACTGTGTTGCAAAGCCGATGGGCTCTAGGGTGTCAGGGTCCATTTGCTTCATGAGATTATTGTCGGTTGTTGCCCACACACTTTGGGGGAGAGGAACTCGGTGGCCCCCTGACTGGGGTGCCCTCCCGACCGTAGTCTTGTTGCGCAGCAAAGTGCCTGATTCCGATTCCAGTCCAGGTGGGTTCGGCAAAATAGCCACACTGACATTCTCCATCCATTTCTCCCCGTGAGGGATCATCGCAGCTTGCCACGTCCCCATAACCTTTGAGAACAATCCGAGGCAAGGGTCGCGCTTCTGACCAAAGCTGAGGTACTTCATACTTCCAGTTTTCCTAATGTGTTCGACGAGATGGTCCGATTGCCGACGAGACGAGTAAAATACTTTGACTTTGCTTTGATTATCGGGGTCGGGGGTAATGTCGAAGCGGTGAGTATGCGCCAGGCCATCAAACCAGTGCTCAGTGCGGTATGTTCCTTTGGGAGTATCGTCGATGGTGTAGATGCCCGGCCCTGTGCGATAGAGACTGCCAATTGCCCACGACGGGATGTATCCTGAAACTGGAACCTCAATGGGACCTCGTTCCTCACCAAGGCCCTCAAACTGATCACATACATGGTTAACTATGGTTGCTCAATCCATGATGAGCTCGTCACTTACACCTGCTTCATTGGGCCAGTCGCGATAGGCACCGCTCTGGAAATTACGAAGTGCCATTTCATAGTCTCGTTCCTCATCATCTTGATTCCTAAGCAACGAAGCTTGCTGTCTTGACGCCATTGCACTGGTTCGGATAGGTAGTTAAGTTGAAGAGAGGTGTCACCATGACCGAAAAGTAGTCAACAAGACGGTATGCTTCGTTCTTGATGGGAAGATAAAGATGGTGATGCTGAGAAGTGGGTTTGCTGTTTACTCAGAAAATAGCTGCAGGCAACGGATCGCAAGCGAGAAAACCGATTGTGATCATGGTCTCAGGAAGGTGAAGATCGTGATGCCCAAAGCCAAGCTTTCGCGGTGGGGTTTTATGAAGTACATAGGCAGATGGGGAGGACGGCACCCTGGATAAAAATCTCTCACTTAAGAAGAGCAATACAAGCAATATAACATCGTAGCTTGTCCTTATAAAGGGCCTTGACATGAACTGTTCTGGCTGAGAAGATGCCTATCTCTTCGATGCCTAGCGGTTGACTGGCACGAGCGGCTGATAAGTAAGCAGGCAGGTAGACCCCGCCAGCTGCAACAGTTTTGCTTGGTTGTGCGACTTGTGCAAATGATGGGGTAATGCGGAGTATAAGTGCCGAACTGTGGGGAAGCCGACAAGGGCCGAGGAGGACCATCCGAATCTCCAACTGGGATTTGGAGACACTTGCAAGGTCCCGGTCATTGTGATATTTTAAAGTCACACAGCAACCGTCCGAACCCCTCTTGTTAACTGCACGAGGCAAAATGAGCAATCTCGACTCGACCCTTGCCGGCCACGCCGTGCCAAAACCAGGAGCGTCGCAGCCTACAAATGATGGACTGGATCTGATTGAGGAGCACATCCTCCCCAAACTCGACCCCGAATTTCTCCAGTATTTCATCGACGTCATCGCCAAGCAACCGCCCGCCCACACAATCCCCATTGAGGAGGTTCGCAAAAGTCCTCAAAAACATCAGCCGCCTTGTGCTCTCGATTCTTCCAAAGAGAAGGGCGTAGGTGACCATGTTGTCAGCTCGCAAGATGGCACAAACATCCCGGTGCGAGTCTACCACCCGGTTGAAGACGAGCGAGGAGTTGTGCGACCCGGCCCCTATCCTGTGCACCTAAACTTCCACGGAGGCGGCTTTGTGCTCGGTGACCTGCACTCAGAGGCGGGTCTGTGCTTGGTGATGCGCAAGGCAGGTGTTGTCGTGGTTGATGTCAACTATCGGCATTGTCCAGGTACAGTCACACAAATGTTGGTCGGGCCGGGTGCCAGCTCTGACTCGGTCGTGGTAGAAACGATATGGGGCAAGTGCATCCAGGATGCATGGGCCGCGCTCAACTGGGTTCGTGATGAACATGTCAGCCTCAACGTCGACCCCTTCTCCATCTCGATCGGCGGCGTCTCCGCTGGCGGTCACATCTCGCTAGTCTTGCAGCACATGGCTAGAGATGCCGGGATCCAGCTTAAGCTGTGCATGCCCACCGTGCCCCCCACCACTGACTGCCTCAGTCTCGACTACTACACCCAATCTCCCTATCCGTCCTTCCACGAGTTCCACCGGGGGCCAGTCCTGCCGTGGAAGCGGATCAAGTATTTTGGCAACCAGTGCATGCCACGAGACAAGCTGCCGGAAATCAGAAAGATGTGGCCCGACTGGTGGCTTGCCCCCATGCGTGCTCCCAACTGGAGTGGGTTATGTAATACCTACATCCGCACCGCAGAAGTGGATCCGCTGCGGGACGAGGGAGAAGCCTATGCAATGAAACTTGTTGCTAACGGCACCATGGTCACTCTCAAGCGGTACTTGGGTTGTCCACATACATTTATGTACTTGGGCGTCCTGTCACAGAAAAGGCAGTGGGACGAAGACAGCATCCATGCTCTCAAGGTTGCCCACGGGTTACTGAAATAAGGTACCTATTCTACACTTTCACCATGTAATAATAGGCCGGAAGCGGGTACAAGCACTATTTCTCTCTCACGTACTCGTGTTCTTATATACAGCAAGACATCCTTACGGCACATCCTATGTTAGTGTCCCTTATTTCCTTGCGGGATAGCGCTCTCCTTGGTCCCACTGCGTCGGGTTAGCTTCTGTTCGACCCAAGCCTCTCATGGCGTCTTAAACACTTACATGCTCGACAATGCATCCTCCCTCCCACCGGAACCGGTCGACAATGGTGCCAAAGCCAGGGGCCGAATAGTTTACCCACGACATGTTGCCGCGGATGGTGCTTCGGATGTAGCGGTGTTGAATGCCGCCCCACATGTTTCCAAGGATGCTCCAGGCCGATGCATGTCCATTCTGAGCCATTGGGTTGTGGTTCTAGAGATCACGTCTTAGCAGGCATACCGCGGTGCATGTCCAGGAAACTTACAATATAGTCGTCGACGATGAACTCAAAGGCACGGCTGATGTTCTTTCTGGAGCCGACAAACACCTCGACGAACTCGCCGAACCGAGCATCTGTCTCCTCTTGAGTAGGGGCAGGATCAGTCTTTCTCACGCATGGAGTAGGCCGACGGTTTTGGCGGGCTTCCAGCAAAGTGCTGGAAACGTCCTGCTCGGCAGCAGCAACGACATTGGCTTCAGGGGCAGCAGCCGGAAGCGCAGCTACCGCCAAGGGGGCAGATAGAACGGCGACAATGTGAGAGAACTTCATTGCAAAAAAGGTATGTCTGCTTGACGAACCCGCCAGGGAGTGATAGCAACATCTACCTCATCTGGTTTATGTATTCTAAGTTCACGTCGAAGCGAACGCGGGGAACAGGTCCACAACGTCTTGGCCACTATACATTTCAATTTGGGGGGTATCATCCCGGACAATTTGCCACATGGAAGATTCACCACCTCTTTGCATGTTTGACTTGGCATATTTCGAGCGGACAAATCTCAGACCTTGTTTCCCAACAAGGCGAGGCTAGCTTGTTCCAGAGCGGCAAATATCAACACATCAACATGGCCAAGAGAAGGGCTGACGTCAGAAACACCAAATGTCATTCATCCTTTATAGGCGATTAGTGCTAATGTAACTAAAGATAAATGCATCTACTGTGGTACACCCTGCTCCCGCTCCATCGAGCATGTGCGTCCCCGAGCAAACTCCTTCCCTCCAGCCACTCCGTGGTATCTTTGGCTAGATCACGCCGGCCGCAATGCTGTGACCATCTCACGCAACATTCTCCCGGACCTCGGAGCGACCCTTCTCTCCACCGAGTGAAATTACGTCCGCGTTCTTCTCGTTGAGAACCTTTTCGACAGCAGCGTTGGCCTGGTCGGCAAGATGCTTGTCCTCAAACACTGCCTCGTTGTTAGCCCTGTCCAGATGATGCCCATAGTTTGCGGATGGACTTTTGACTTACAGAAGGCCAACTCCTCCAGAGTGCGACCAAATGTCTCAGGGAAGAAGAAGTAAACAAACACGACCTCGTAGGCGAGCCAGCAGCAGTAGGAAATGAGATATCTCCAGCCCACCGAGTTGAGACCAATGGGGTTGACAAAGGTGGTGAAGAAACCGGCAAGACGGCCGAAGAGCTGGAAGAAGGCGATACCGGAAGAGCGCTCAGCATAGGGCCACACCTCGACCATGTAGGTGTAGGTAAGAGCGTTGTAACCCATGTTGTAGCAGGGAGAGTAGGCGTAGATGAAGAAGAGGGTCGCAATGTTGGCCGCGTTGTTGGGCGTGCCAGCTTGAGCGGCAGTCTGAGCGCGCTCCATGGAGATGGTCCAGGCAATGTAGCAGAGAAGCAGAGAGATGGTGCAAGCGAGGTACATGACGCGACGACGAATCTTGGTGACGAGGAGAGAAACGGTGGCGCCGCAGACAAGAGACCAGCAGGCAATCGAGACGTTGATCTTCTGGACATAGGTTGTGTCGGTGAAACCAATCATCTTGAGAAGATCACCAAGGTAGTATCTTGGGATTGGTTAGTGCCCGTGTACCGAGAGGAAGTTAAGGTGTCGGGGAGCCACTTACGAAATCAAGGTGTTGCCGGACCATTGTGTGAAGAGACCCAGCATGGTGGTAATCAGAACACGACGGCGCATACCGGCCGTCTTGAACAAGTCCAGCCATGACTTCTTGGCCGCCTCCAGCTCGAGCTTGATGGTTGTCTGCATCTGAGCGAACTCGGCCGCAACGAACTCGGCGCCGCGATCAGATTCGCCATGGTACTTCTCCAAGATAGCAAGAGCCTCATCACCACGATCCTTTGTGATGAGCCAGCGAGGCGACTCGGGAAGGAAGCTGTATTCAGGACCACGTTAGCGAACCGGAAGAAGGCCCAGGAAGACGGAACATACAAGACAAAGGTGATTTGCAAAAGAGAAGGGCAAATCTGCAAAAGCGATGGGATTCTCCAGGCCCAGTCGCTCTGGATGTTGTTGGTGCCGAAGCAGATGGCAGCAGCAATAATCTGACCGACAAAGTAGGCGACGTTGAAGAGCGAGGTCATGACAGGACGCTCCTTGGGATAGGCCAACTCTCCGATCAAAGACGAGCCAGAGACAATGCAAGTGGGAATACCGAAACCGAGAATCATACGGGCGACGATGTACATGCCGACTGTTGTACTTTGTGTCAGCTTGCATGTTATCGATGGTTCTGGCGGAGACATGCTTACCGTGGACGGAGAAACCCTGAACGAGAGCACCGATAACCATGACGACAGAGCCGCCAAAGATGGACCAGCGACGGCCGAACCTGTCATTGACCATGGGGATGAACGGAAGAGAGAGAATAGCACCGAGAGAGTAGGCAGCGGCAATAATCCCCTTGAGAGCACCTTGAGGATCGTTGAAGTCTGCATTGCAAACAAAACATTAATGCTTGAACCCCAAGATCTCGTTCAGCTGGGAATCACTCACAATATTTCCAGAAGGGGACGATCTGCAGAGCGTTGATCATCTGCGAGTCGAAACCAGACGTCAACTCAATACCCATGCAAGTGGGAAAGAGCATCAGGTAAAGGTAAAGCAGGTTGGGCTTCTGGTAGAACCATTTCTTGTCCTCGTTGGCAAGCCGGGTGATGATGGGATCCGACTTGCCGGTCACGCCAGCACCGTCGCCAGCCATGGTTGCTGTCTTGGTTTCTGATGTCGTGGAAGCAAGAATACAGACAGGAGGTTCTTAGTCGCAGTAAAATCGACTGGGGGCAGGCCACACCCTTGTGTGAAGATGAAGGTAGGGGGAGGGTGAGGAGAGAAGAGGGACGGGGACGGCAGGAGAGGAACAGGACAGCGCGCCATTTTAATCCAACCGCTCTCGCGGATCATCCCCAAGCACATGGTATGAATTCAATATAGCCTGCAGAGGGTGTATCCATGACCCCGGGATGGCCATGGGCCACTCAACTCTCGGGGTAACCCCGTCCAATAAACGACGGTACGTGAGAGTAGGTACAGAGGAAAATCTATTCCCAGGAACGGAAAGGCGGTTCGCTCACTTCCTTTCCACTGATTCTGGTTCCCGCGTCCCATCTCGATATTGCTACCTGCCTGCCCCCTTACCTCGGGCCAAGTCACAACATTCTCCTCGATGTAGTCTCGTCCAGCCCTGTCCGCCATGGAATCTGCATTTTGCCTGCCATCTTCCAGGAGCTATTGCCCTGTTCTTGTGATCTGGGACATGCGGAGTGAGCGGGGATAATCGGCTGTCGATGCCTGCTCTGATGGTTGGGCGGAACTTGTGAATTAAGGTGGTGGAGATGCAAACATGGGGTCTTGCCGCCCCATGGGGCAATGGTGATCACTCCATACCTGATGGATCCAGTCCAATGGAACGGCGTTTCCATGTCGTCCCCATTCGCCAACCACCTGCGCCGCGTACATAGTGTTGGGTATTAGTGAGGGACAACTGAGGGACAACTGAGGGCCTGATATCCCGTCTTTGCTCCTTGACTTGCCGTAGGCGGTGGGTCGTCCTGTCAAAAAGTGAATACCTAAGTCCACAATCTCTTCCCTCCCTCGGGGTAGAGTGGGACCCTCCATACAAGATGGGAAGTCAAGAGTGGAACCGCGTGGGATGGATGGATGCGACACCCTGATGGAAATGCGAGCACGGAGCAAAGTTCTTGTTGAATGCAATTCACTGTACAGCAAACAATCGTTAAAGTCAGCCAGGGGGCCCCTGATTCGTGGCGAGAGGTACCGAAGCTTGGCAAACGTGGGGACGCAACCTTCCTCTTTTCCTTCTTGCGCTTTATGGCCTGGCTGACAAAACCTTTGCAGAGCAAGCAGATGTGATTAGAGTGGGACATCGAGCCGCCTCCGCCGGGTAAATGCAACGGCACAGACAGGATTCTCACGACCAAGCCGGCTCTGAAAGCTCGTCTTCCCGCTAGCGTCCCTCACTTGGAACTGGTGTCGGCAAATAGAGCTGCACGCCCACTGTCAACAAGCCTTTTGTCCCGTCTTGTAATCGGTCCGTGGCCGTGAGGAGCCAATGCCTGATGCATCAAAACCAGTCTTGTGAGCGCCTTTTGCGCCTCTTACGTGCTGTCAACCTGTTAGTTCCGGTATTGGATTCCAGAATAATGCTCCGAGCAGACCAGCGATGCCGTGACAAGAAAAAGGTCAAGCTCTTAACGAATCTCTTGCCCGCGACGCCAAGAAGGGTGGCTAGAATCAAGCAACGGAGCGCTTTACCCTAGCCAATGGGACAGGGGGGGAACACACAAAGGCAGAAAGGATCTTCCCCCGCACCACACGGCCCCACGTCCGGCTGACCCTCGGAGCTGACAGAGCCGGGCCCTCGGACTCATAACGCCAAGCCTTGCCATCATTGTCCGTCAGCGCGTCCGTCGTTTGCCGGATCACACCGGACTCGTTGCCTTCGAGAGATATGAGCATACTAACCCCTGTTTTGATCTAGCTTCCGCCTGTTGGTGGTGAGGATTTTTGTGTTCACATGTTGCTTGGTGTTGGCCGCCGGAAGTCTTGATGCTGAAACGGATAAATGTCATCAGTTTATCCTATTGGACAAAGTTCGCCCCCAAGTTCGGTGAACGACAATCATGAGTTGTGTGCCAAATAGCGAGGATAGATAAGGTGATCAAGTGCATGCTGTTGAACATTTGTTGGTCACGGTGGGAGATGCCCAAGAGCGTGGAAAGTTTTGTTCTCCGAGTATTGGCGGAGGAGCTCCATGTTGCATCTTTTAATTTATTTTCCATTGGTCAAGTGCATGGCACTCTTCCCGTGCTACCCGGCAGGATTCGACTCCTCGAAAATGCCCCATCTCCAAGCGAGCATCCAGGCCAAGCCCGGATACAGTGTCGAGTGTCAAGCTGCGGCTAGCATATTGAATTTTAATTGCGCTATGCAGTCTGTTACAGTTCTGGGCCAGAAGTATGGCAGCTTTGTAAATGTGAGGCAGGACACCAATCAATGAGGAACTTTTACGTGAGGGGTGCATTCGGTTGACGGTAAGCCTTAAGGTATTTGCGGAAACTTTTATGTTTGAGGCACTCAGGGTGCATTTGCTTTTTCGGAGTGAACCCTTACATCCAGATGACTGGAAAGCATGTCGCAGGGGAGACAAGGCATATGGGGATCAATCTATGACAACTGATGGGGGGGACAAGTCTTGTAAAACGAACCATATGTTTGCTGTGGTCTGCAGGAGTAGCACGTTCTCCAATCATTTTAAACGATTCACTATACCAGATGGAGAAGACAAATGCGATCTACCCAAAGTGCTGGATGGCAAGGCGTTGCGGTTTAATGGTGATCAGACTTGGCGTACATTCCATGTCATGGCAGAATTGAAGGTTGGCACCAATGTCCTGCTCGATATTTGGGTGATTGGTCCATCATTTCGGTTGGAAGGACTCTGGAATATCACTTGATGGTCAGCCATACAGTCCGCGGAGACTACCTACCCGGCAGGCGGGCCGCGCTCCAATGGCGAGGTTGCAGATCTGGTTTCGGTCAGCTGGTACAGGCCTCAGTATGTATGTGAGAAGGAATATGTATCTGCCTCGTGAATATTGAGTCCGGGTGAAGGCCCCGGCCTTCATTAGTGTCAACTACCTACCTAAGTAGGAAAGCTGTCCTCGGTCACAAATAATCTAGGTATACACTGGCCCTTAAGAACCTTGACTCCGAAGGACCTGGAGCTTGAAATCACTCGCTCTATCGCTATCTCGACATTTCATGTTGAAAAGAGCATGCCAAGGTCCGATGTGGGTGTAGTACCTACCTGGCTACACCCTTCGACAGTCTCGGCAAAGGGCTATATTTCTCACTCCCAAACATTCAGACACTTCCTGCACCAGAGCACCGTTGCAGTTCCCCTTGCAAGGCTCTTGAAGTTTTGATTTGACTCGTTCTCAGCGTCCATATTTTTGAACTTTTGGAATTATCTTTTAAACCCTCAATATTATCAGACACCTACCTTAGGGGGCATAGGTACCTCTATTGAAATCGGAGAGGGTTCACAGCTTGAACTTTTGAATATTGACTCAGTTTAGCTCCACAGAAGACTACGGAGAAGCGAATATATTTAGCAACAAGATTGCCAGCAAGGGAAAATACATCGACAGTGGTAATGAGAGCGGCGTTACTAAGCCACACCCGAGATCGCCAAAGAAACCCCTGGATAAAAACGGAGCAGCCCAGGCTGTTGTTGATGTATATTATACATTAAGATTAATTGTTCACCTACGTACCTGGTATTATAATTCTTGATCTATAAGTACTAAGGCAGTGCCCTTAACACAAGCTCAGTACATTTAAAGTTTTCCCAACACTGTGGATATCAATGAAATACTAGGACCGTCATAGGAAACCTTTAGTAGAAAGCAGTTTGTGATATGATATTTCATGTCCCAAAAGTTCGCCTCAACACCTTCGCCATGCCAACCCAAGTTGCAAGTTATATACATACAAAGAGGACTACCTATGTACCGACATATTCAACCGCCCTTACTCACATAGTAATCTCCATTTTCACACGTCCCTTGATTGGTCTAGTGACATTGAGTAGATAGTCCAATGTATCTTTATCACATCCTTCGACTGCAATGACCACTTTGCTCACATCTTCATCATCACCGGACCCCAACTCTCCTCCCACATTCTGTTCCGATCGTGGGACCTGCTCTGGTCCCGCGGTGGATTGGATAGGCTCTGTGCTATAGCTGTCCGTGCCCGTGGTATCAGCGAGAAGGAGGGTCGGGTCAAAAGCAACCATTCCCTCCATCTCTACATCCCCCTTCCCTACATCATGGTCATCAGCGGTGGCTGTGGTCGTCGTTAAGCCGGCCGTTTGAGGATAGGTGCTTGTGGAAAGATGAAACCCAGACAAGTGGTAAGCTTGCGGGGCAGCAGACGCTGAAAACGGATCTTCCCAGGTTGAAGACATCATAGCTGTATCGTGATGCAACCCTGAACTGTGATGATCCAAAAACGACGTCAGCGATAATGGATCAACGCTTCCTGCGTGCTGAGCTGTGGTGGTGGGTATGAGGGAGAAGGCTGAGGAGTCAAGCCAGTCCGACGCGTTGAAGTCTGCTTCAAGCTGCTCCACATGCGGATGTCCCGTCCCCAAGCTGACTTCAACATGTTGCGAGTGTGTGTTGGACTGCGCCACTACTTGATCAGACGCAGCAGACACTCTGGAGCCCTGTCTTGAATGCAGCCTGTGTGATGATGAGCCGCTATGCGTACTGATTGTTGTGGCTGCTGTTGTGCCGGTTCCATCATCACTCGCGTCGCCAGCTGATATGACAGAGCTGGTGTCAGAGCCATCTTCATCCTGAAAGACATCTTGATGGCTGGGGTTGTTTAGTCTGCGCATGAGAATTGTGTAGCGGTTCTTGAGATCGATCCGTGATCGCGATGGGTAGTGACTATGCTGAATAGCCTTCCACTCCCGTCCTCTTTCTTGCACAAGAGAAAGCAGCAGCTTGTCCTGGAGCATGCGATTAGCGGAAAGCACGCAGTACAGAAACGAGATTACACACCTCTTCTGTTGTCCACTCTCGATGCTTTAATCTTGGGTCGAGCCCATATTGCCACCTTTTTGCACATTCTTTTTTGAACTTTGCTGTTAGCAACCACGGCAATCGTCTAGGTAGGCGGTGGATCAACAATGTCAGGACATACGGTCAGGGCTCCGATAGCCCACCTCAGCAGCGATGAGTGGCCATCTTAACCCATGCTTTTCTACAGCTGATTGGAGTCGACGATCTTCTTCGGGGTCCCAGAGTCCCTTCTTCAACCCTCCACAGACTTTGTTGACCCATCGTTTGCGACAATCTTTGTTTGTTCTCCCCGGCAGCTTGGTGGCTATCCTGTGCCAATCTCTGACATTTCCCGTGGTGGCTGTGATGGGACCCAGTTAGACGGCAATGAGACAGGCCACGCAGACGGGACGCATAACTTGCATTGTTTCATAGCTTCTTCATAGAGGATGCTATCTTCTTCCTCGGTCCATCGTTTGCGGCCGCGTTGACGAGTTCTGTTCTCATCTTCCATTCTTGCTCTTGTCGGGCCTCGGTGTCGATCTGTGTCCACTGATGTTCCGGTTGGCGTGAGGGTCACAAGGAGCAGTGGAAAACAACTATTCCAAGTCGGGTCGGATTTGGGCAGTCTGATTGAAGAGATCGGATTAAACACTGGATTGCTCGTCGTCTCAGAATATCAGGTTTTTGTTCCAGGTCTCCAGCGTACCGGAGGCTGCTACTTATGTATGGGACATTCATGTTGTTTGAAGCTCCACCCTGCCACTCCATGTTGCTGATACGGTAGAGGTGCATATCGTGCAGTGTAACCCACGTTCCCTCATCCAGGTAGGTGTGGCGGGAAAACAAACAAGGACGAATCTACAAGGGAAGGACGTACTCGAGAAGGGCTAAGATTGTCGGAGGGGGAGTGCCGCAACACCAGTTGGTGGCCAGAATGGATGGAAAAACGGTCATACGTTGGGCTGGGTTACACTTAATCCCCTAACCATTAACCATGGATTTGAGGGCATGACAAAACGCCGGTCACGGAGGTTAGCGCCAGCCCTGAATACACCTCTGCCAGGTTTCCTTAACGTGTCGATCACCAGCTCAAGCTTTAAGCATACCTTCCCTACGGGTCTGTTCCACACAACACTGTAGGCGTTCGGGGTTGCAACAGCCTAACCGAACATCTTAGCAAATATCATCTTACCGAACCTGCCATGTCACCCTCCTTTTTCCGTTGATGAACCAAACTTGTCTCCATATTCGGTGAAATCCTGCCTATCGTATTGATCGCGGGTAGAAGCCGGGCCAAGTTGCATGGTGTCAGGATCGTGTGAGATGCAGACTTTCCATGCGTCTCCTGAGGCTCCAAGCATCGTTTATTTGACTTGGACGCGGGGAATGACGTACCATACGGCTCGTGGCGCACGAATGACAGAAGATGGGAGGAAGCTTGATTTCTGTCCTGGGTTGCGACGTCGGCAACTTCCGTCCTGTCCATCATGAACCGTTGTAACAGATCACCGAACAGGAAGTCGAGACAGTAGCTACGAAGATATCGTAGCAGTTGCCGTTCTCAGTGTCTTTGGACAAAAGTGAACCCACTTGCCCATGTGCAATTGCAATTCCGTTCATCAGATGGTGATTAATGGCTGTGGGGGGTGGGCGTTAGTACGCTCAACGAGCATCGTTCGACTTGCCAGCTCAGGAAAGAGCAGTGCAGATACCAGAGATAGGACTTAAAAGATGTAGAGTTCGGTTACAAACTCCGACTGGTCGCCTCAGTAATGTCCGAATGAGCTGGCGATAGGGGAACAGGAACAGAGCCATCAAGGTGTGGGGGGAAGGGAGCTGAGGCGACAGCTCGTCAACGCCATTTGCAGGGGTGCTTTAGAGGCGGTGCGCTACTGCATTACCCTGGCAGCTTTCAGTTGTCGTTGGCTCCTGGCATGACAAGCTGTCCTGATTGAAGCACTTTGGGGTGTGTGTGTGTATGGGGGGGGGTGGGATACAGAATGAGCCTGCATGGAATTGCTTGGTGATTTTGCTACCAGCAGCAGTGATGTGCAGCAAAAGACTGCTCGAACAAACTTCTGGAGTTGAGGCAGAGCCCTTAACGCTCGGCGTAAGCTTTGGCCGACAAACAGATCTGGAGATGCGTGCTTACTCCGAGGGCAGTAAGGTCCTGGTTCATTGCTTCCATCCTTGGAACGCCCGCCTTCGGAGGATTTCATGGCTATGTGGATCATTGGTCAGACCACGAATGATGAGAATCCACCCTTGATTACTTTCTCGTTTTTTGTCCAGTACTGTAAGGTCATCAGAATGCGGACGTGTTCTGTGTGCCGTCATCTCACGATCTTTACTTGCTCGCTTGGACCGTTTGACGTTGGCCTCTCCTCCCATCGGGCTCCGAAGCTGGCGGTTGGCTGCCATCAGTAGACAGAGGCGCGTGATCCCAATGTCGGCGAGCAATGCTGCCGAAATGGCTGACAAAGGCGGATCAAACCCGTCTCAACCCGCCAAAGCGCGCACTGGTAGCCTATACTGGCGTTACCATGGTCTTGACCAGTCTGGCACGTCGCAGCGAGGCTGTCAAAAAGGCTCAACACAGAAGCTCAGTTTGGCGAAGCTTTTCCAGAGGCACAGTGGCAGGCAACGTGGGTCAGGGTATTCCTCCCGGCCCCTCGGCGTACGCAAGTGGCTTGGAAGTGATCTGACTTTCGCTAAAACACAGGGCACGATTGGGCGTGGAAAGACTCGCAATGCAGAGCGCAGAAAGCAATCTGGTCGAAAACCGGATCTGCTGTGGGAAACATGGTTGCCATCGCTTCTGTACAGCATTTTCATTCACGCATCACGTCAATCCTCCCACCCTTGAACCCCATCGGCGTGGCGCAAAGTTAGCGCAGATCAAAACGGCGAGCAATCTGAGCGGGCCGCAACGGGTATCGAGGAGTAGCGCTCTTTGCCAGTCCGAGCCGAGCGCGCTAACAATGCATACCCGCAGAACCCCGAAGAGGTCCTCGTGAGTGAACATGGTGGTTTGAGAGGATGCGAGAGAGCAGCACACGCTGGACGTTGACAAACAACACCTCAAGGGGAAATCTTTCGACTTGGAAGGTCTGGTGTGTAGGCACAGTAAGTTGTCTCCGACGTCCCCACGCTACTGATATTCTGCATGCGCTATCGATCCGTATGGTTGTGTGGGGCAACCTTTTCTCGAGCGCTTATTACCGAGGCAATGGGGTTCATAGCCTGAACGATAGATCTTTCTTGGGCAGGCAGTATTGCCTGTGCAGGGAACCGATCAGGACAAATTGCACTACACTAAAGAGATGCCTATATCTATACAACGGAGTTCAGATCGCCCATCATCGAACCCCCACCCTTTTCCCGCCGCACATGTCAACTCAGGCGTCAAACCCCATGCTGTTGGTCCATGTATCGTGTGCCAAGAATGCTTGTCGTTTGGCTTCGTGGGCACTCAACTCCGCAGGAACTACGTCGGACCCTAGGGCGAGCAGCGTAGGAATGCTATCTGCATCTAAGCTTGCAATGTGGACCAACGCTCTTGCGGCCTTCCCAGGGTCACCGGGTTGGTGTCCGTCCAATCCGTTGAAAGCCTTCCGCAGTGGGTCTAGCACTGGGTCGTAGTCAACAATGCGCAGCGCAGTGTGAAGCCTGTGTCCGGCTTTTAAGAATGCAGTTCTAAAATGTCCAAGCTGAACTAGACACACACGAATCCCCAATGGGCCCGTCTCTCTCTGCAGAGCCTCAGTGAACGTAGCCAATGCTGCTTTGGAAGAGCAATATGCTCCTGCATTTGGACTGCCACTGAATCCGCCGATTCCGGCCACGTTGAAGATGACACCAGCCCCTGTACGCCGCATGTGGGGGAGCACTGCACGCGCGAGACGAATGGGGGCAAAAACGTTGGTGAGGAAGATATCTTCAAGCTCAGCATCACTGTCTGCTGTCAGCATCGGACAAAAAATGACGAAGAGGGGTAAAAGGGGGCCGAACAGGGGCCAGGCTGATAAAAACGGACCTTGTCTCTTCCACTGCACCTTCAAGGATATAACCAGCCGCATTCACCAAAACGTCCACTCGGCCCGCTGTCTTGATGATGTCGGCAATGACAGAGGAAATGTGCTCAGCCGAGGCACGCAGGTCTAACTCAACCGTGCGACATCCTGCGTTCGCTGCGAGTTCAAGTCCGTGATGATCCCGACCAATAGCAACAACCGTCGCCAGTTTTGCTGCCTCAATTGCCACCTCTAGACCGAGTCCAGAAGATGCGCCGGTCACTAGCCACACCGGCCTTGTTGATGTTATCGGGGCGGACGTGGACGAGGACATGCTGTCGCTGTTTTGGGAATCAAAAGATAACGCCCGCTTTTCTAACGCCAAGTATCAGAAGGGCTTGGAAGATGCTATGTCAAGATTGGATGAGATGGCACGCGTATTCTCGGACGTGCCCTGCAGCGAGTGATTGAAGTCAGTCTCAAATACGTTCCTTATACCAGCCTCTGGCGGCACGGACCTTCCCCCGTTCCATCTCGATGCCACCCTCCCACCTTTGCCGTACTCCGGTCCCGACGGACCTGCGCCGTAACCTTGTTATACCTGCCGAATCTCATGCAAAGTCTGTCCCGTCCCTGGTTCTGTGTTATCAACATGCCGATCTTGTCCTTTTCAAGATTTCACTCGAGTTTGGGTGGTGGATGATCCAGAGCCTCTTTACAGGACGAATGTCAACACCGGAGATTCATCCGAGCATGAAACCGCGAACTAAGGCAAAGAGACATGATAGCCAGTGGAGCGAGCCCTTTCTGCCGCCATTCTCATCTCTGCTTTGCGGACAGATGGCCCAGCTTGGGCTGTCGACTCATAATGCCCATGAACTAGTCGTCTAGCGCAGATATGAAATCAACTTTCATTGGAGGTACGGACCACAATATGTCCCCGTTGTCGAATGATGCCATTGTTGCAAAGACTCGCGTTGTTCCACCGTTTAATCCCCTTCACGGGGGTGCCGTTGGTAAACGGACACCCGCTCACCGAGTAGTATTCAGCTTCTTGCGACGTTCGCCGTTCAAGCACATCGGCTGCAGCCAAGTCCAGTCCCATGAGCTGCATGCATGAAGGTGTAGAGATAAGACGGATGAAGAAACACGAATATGACCTGTTTGAAGCCCGTCTTACATTGCAGAAGATTGGACGGGTCTTTGATGTCACGTCCGAGATACGGTGCAAGGTCTCAAGGGACCCATCTAGGTTATTGCCTGGCACTAAAGGATATAAATTGCCCCGAACCTGCACCGTGAAGTCATTCTGTTGCTCTCAGACGCCTGAAAACGCCCTTTTCGACATATTGAAGCGCCGATCCACATAGCCATGCCCGATGGAAGACAATCCGACCAAGACGCCTACGTTCCGTACTTGCATTGCAACCACCCCGTCCCCTTCACGATGATCCTATCTGACATGACCATTGGAGGACGCATGGCAGGACCTTGTCGAGAGACATTGTGGACAATGAGTTCATCTTGCGGGCAGTACTAATGGATGCTGCACAGGTAAATGTCAACCTCGGAATAGGTCTCCATCTAGACTTGATTGTTGCTGCGAGTATTCCATCGAACAAGATACTAACTAGCCAAGGACGAGTAGCTTATTGGGGGTGGAACAACCGGCTGCAGTCTGGTAGGTCACGCGTCTGAATCGCGGATTCACGTCTAGTCTTTTTGTTTGCCGAGTAAATCTCTTGCACTTTACATGAGTAACTTTTAGCCCGTCTCTCAATTCAGGCAGACAGGAAAGGTACTAGTTTAAGATTGCTCGGGGTCTTGAGGTTATGATACTAGGTACTGAACATGGTATAGTAGGGCTGAGAATGATCTATATGTGCTCCCTCCACAGTATTCCTGTGGTGGAGTAAAGATCAAACAAGTTTTCTTTGGTAGTATGGAACGATAATTAGGTAAGCAGAAAGTCTGTTGTCTCTTATCGCTTGCGGTATCTTCCACTTATCGTCCCGTGACCCCGTGCCGCGTCGCGCTTCCAAGCCACCCCGTCTAGTATAGGCAGGCAGCAATTTGACGGCGAGCCTCACGTACCTACCTTATCCAGGACACTCAGTTAATGCTGATACCACTTTGCCAAACCTCGCATTTCTGACTCGCAATCGCGGGTCCAAAGCCAGATTTCGCACCAGACTGTTGGCGGCCTTGATTCGTTTGCATCCACCACCCATCGCAATAGCTTGCTTCAGAATGCCACCCAAACCCAAGAAGTTCTACGGTGTCCGAGTCGGCATCGAGCCTGGTGTTTACGAGTCGTGGGAAGAATGCCAAAAGGTGATCGCCGTTAGCGGTGCTGTCCGTAAGCTTCTTCAACGTCCAGATCACCCCATCTGCCTTGCTAATCCTCAGGTTCACCAGACAAGAGCTTCCTCTCGCGCGATGAAGCAGCAGCATGGGTGGATGGTGCGCCTGCGGCCCCCGGTAAAATCACTCGGTTCTATGCCGTGGCTCGGGGACACAAGCCCGGTGTATATACAGATTGGGACAGCGCGCAGATGCAAACGACTGGGTTCACGAGACCAGTCTTTCGAAAGTTCGACACGCGTGCTGAGGCGGAGGATTACCTCCGGGCCTACGCAGCTGGATCCAACCAAGCTCAGTCTGCTAAATCTCAGCCCACACGCAAACGTGGGCTTGAGATCGATGAGGAGGAGGAGGTTGTGCTACCCAGGAAAAAGTCAAAGGCGCCCAGCACTGACGGTAAGATAACGATGGTATACACAGACGGCGCGGCGCCTGGTAACGGAAAAGCAGGCGCTTGCGGCGGAGTTGGTGTTTGGTTCGGTGCAGACGACCCACGCAACGTCTCGGAGCGCCTCGCCGGCCCACTACAAACCAATCAGCGTGCGGAGCTCACAGCCATCCTTCGAGCTCTTCAACTCGTCAACCTCGATTCACCAATCGAAATTCGTACTGATAGTCAGTATTCAATCGACTGCGTCACCAAGTGGTATGCCTCTTGGGTGAAGAAAGGGTGGAAAACAGCAGGTGGTACCCCTGTCAAAAACGCCGACCTGGTCAAAGCTATCCGGGACCTGATGGAGAATCGGGAGGCAAAGGGGACCATTACCATCCTGACCAAAGTTGTTGGACACTCTGGGGATTATGGCAATGATCAAGCCGACAGGCTGGCTGTTCTGGGAGCCCAACTGCCAGCCCTCGACGAAAAGGGCCTTGGGGAATGAATGCATCCATCATGCGCGAGACCACAGTTGCCTGCCAAAGTACTGTTGGAAGGGTTTGCGGTACGTTTCTTTTGCGCTCGAGTTTACATACAGACTGGCCTTCGCGGCAGCTCACTTTTGGTCTCGCCCATTTCCTCCCATGAACATTAGTCTTTGCACCACACATGGCTGATAGTATTAACCCGTACGGCCGATCATCTTCTCTACCTTGTTCTCCAACGGCGCGTGGGCGGGCAAGTCATGCTTGACGTTGTGCATGCCGCGTCGAGCATCTAGGGTGGGATCCCGTCGACGTACCTCCTCCGTGACGCCAGGTTCACGGAGGGTAACATACAGTGCTGCAAGTCCAAGAGCTCCCAGACCGGCATAGCTATCACACATCAGCATCGCCACAATCACCTTTCCACAGAATACCCGACTTACATTACGTTATTATCTGGGTAACCCATCTCCTTGTCGACTCTCTTGATGGTCGCCTTGCTGGTATGCATCACATCGCCCATCTTGTCCTTTACCTGCCCTACCGTCTCCTGGGCCGACATGATAGTCTCGTCCATGTCGAACCCGCGACCCGTGTACGCGCCTCCCGAAATGCTGGAGGCACTCAAACCTGAGGACTCGAGGGAGGGAGGGCTCGTCGAGGGGGAAGCCTGTTGCGAGGTCGGGTAGTCGAAGACGAGATCAATGTCGTCGACTGGAGCTCCGCCACGAGGGTCATTGATGTTGGATCGCGAGGATGGAGAGGTTGCGGTAGCCAACCGGACGGGGGTGGAGGAAACATAGCGAGCCGATGAAGATCGGTAAAAGGTTCGCAGAGCTTGAGGCTTGGGAATTGGCATTTTGGTTCGTTTTGCAGACCTGATTTGAAAATGAGCTTGATTTGAGTAAGTAGCTACCACGTCAGGATGGTGTGGTGACAGAGGGAAAGTCAGCGTCAAGAGGCTGACGGGAGAGAACTGGCAAAATTATACATCTGTGGACGCTTTGACTCGGCGCGTTGTTACGGTGCTGTGACGTATCGTCAGCGTCAAAGTGGAGGTGCTGGTCGTCAGAAACACTCGGGTCATGTCCTTATCGCATGATCAGATCGGATCACCCGAGAGGCCGTGTGCCTCCCTTTCACTCTCCGACGTCAGTGTCCATTTTCAATTGCCAGTAACCAGCGCTGTCATCATTGATCAAGCCACCACAAACATCAAAATCAATGGCGAACGGCCGTGTCTAATGCCTGCCAATGAAGGCATGTCCGTCTCTCTATTCTTGTCTAGCGGGGAAGACGATAAAATTAAGATACAGATTCGGAACGTCCAACTATATCCTACCGGTTCTCCATACTGATGGCTATATCTACCAAGACCCAGGTTCGGGCAACTTTTGTCCTCCGGGGACCAATCTCTGGAAAACATGGGTTGGGTCATAAGCGGCTTGTACCTCGTAGAGAAAGGCGACATTCTCTGGACCATAGCTTGCGATAGCAGGTTGATCCCAGCCAGAGTATGTTAGCATACTGGGAGAGGTGAAGTCAGCACATTGATCTTTTGAGATACCTAGGTAGACAGCCGGCAGGACAAGCTTACATGTACGGATGCCATAGGTTTCGCGATTTGGCAAGATCGATCATGGACTGAACAAACTCTGCATGGGCGGGGAGAATTTCAGCCGTGTCATCCATGCTGTCCATTGTCAAACCAAAGTACAGCACTGCCACAAGTCAGCATTACTACATCCGAATATTCGTCGAAGCAGGAGCCAGGTCATACCTCCCAAAGTCTGATTATTGGTCAGATTGTCATTCAGCCCCAAGACATTTGAGCTTTTCGAATAGCTGGCAACCAGCGAGTTCTGAGTGATGGGCATCACAACATGCAGGCCATAAAGCCCAGGGATGTGTTGCCATTGTTGGAGCCAGCTGTGATATGCGGCCCACACGTCGCGATACAAGTCGGCATCGGCGTAGACAGTGAAGACACGCTGCTCTTGGACTTGACGATCGGGGAAACCGTCATGAAGTTCAAACGCTAGATCGGCATATGGTCTCTTCTTCAACGTGCTCTGGGTGTATGGTGTGTCGACCCATCCGCGCATGATCTCTGGCAGCTCGTCAACAGCCCGATTGTAAATTACAGGGCAAAATGCGATGGATTCGTTTGACGTTCCATTGTAGCCATACTGAGGTAGAACGTGGGTGAGAGTATCCTCGACGGCTTGGCGGGTGTGGTAGTCGTAAATTTGGTCCGTCACTTGGGGAATTGAAGACTCCGGATAGTACTGGCAGAGCGTTATTAGGGTCACTGGACATGAAAGCGTCAAGTTTTCAACATACCACTACACCACCGTACACTGCACCTTCAGTCTCCACTGTTCTCAGGGTGGCATGCGTGACCACGCCAAAGTTGTTGTTGCCACCTTTGAGGGCCCTGAAAAGATCGGGGTGACTCGTTTGGTTGGCGTTCACAACTGAGCCGTTTGCCAGAACAACCTCGTAGTTGAGGACATTGTCCACCGCAAAGCCTTCCCGGTTGAAGAAGTACGAGATGCCAGCTCCAACAGTGAGGCCCATGCCAACCTTCTCATAGCGGCCAATCATAGCAGTCAGATTGTGAGGGTCAAGGGCTTGGTAGATGTCTCTCATCAACAGGCCCATTCCTGCACGTATGGAACCAGCTTCCAAGTCCACCTCGGTCGTGTTGAGAAGCTTCATGGGCATGAGGACACCATCGTCAATGTTTGCGGCTTGGGGGATTGCGCTGTGGCCTCCTCCCTTGATGGAGAAGCGGCATTCGTTGGCTACAAAAAGGCCAACTGCCTGCGCAACCTTTTCGGTTGAGTCCGGCAGGAAGACACAAGACGGGTTACGAATTTCAGTGGCAGCTTGAAACAAGTGTCAGATATACTGGTCAAGGGTTGGGGTTAGATCAACCAAGTCAAACTTACACCAGAAGTCTTCATTCTCAAACGTCCACACATCAGTGCCTCGAGGCGAGACATCACCAGGAAAGGCTTGGGCAAGAAGCGCGCACTGTAAAGATGTTAACCCCTATCTCCGAGAACTGTGCTGCACGGAAGCAGACGTACACATTCGGGAGTTGGCGCTGCAGTAACCATCGAGAGCGGCAACACCGAATAGCCCCAGAGGGCTGCCGCTGTTGCACCGAGCTGTAGCAATGCCCGACAGCGAGCCATCTTGGCAAAAGGTATGAAAGAATAGGTAGGTAGGTAGGTACGCTGACGCAACGCCTTGCACAATGCAGTGGTAGTAAAGAGACCCCGTCTCAAACCAAGGAAAAAGACAGCGGAATTAGGGATTAAGACCGACTGTTATGATTGGCAGGGTGCTGATCATGACACGACAGAACAACATGATTCTCGTTCATATTCTTGGCCGGGGCCACTTTATATACGATGCTCGACCTGCTGCAGATTTGGACCGGAGTACAGAGAATTCCATCGCCGATACTCTCTTCTCACCAAAACCCTGGATACAGGACTTGGGTTTCGAATATCAACCAGCCGTATCTCATGCACAAATGCGGCACTCAAAAGCTCCGAAGGATCCAAACACAACCACAGTTTGGTGCCTTAAATCGCAAGCCACTTGACCTATTTTGAACAATTCTCAGCCCCTTCCTACAGCTATTCGGTCATTGTTCTGCCGTACCACCGACCTTTACCAAACTATTCCAGCGATGTTTGCCAAAAGCGCCCAGATGCAGTCCATCCTTACTGCCTGCCTCCCCCTGGTGGCTGCTGCCCTTCACGGGACTCGGCACGTCCCTCAGTTCGACCGCCACGGTCTCGAGACCACCGACTGCCAGATTCGTTGCCCAAAGTCTGCTCACCCCAGCAAAGTGATTCTGCCAGCATTGACGCAAGCCAAGAACACCACAACGGGAGAATGGGAGAACACTCTCGAGTGTTGGTCCATCGATACCGTCGATCCGGATTTGACCGACATCGATATTGACAATGCCATTCGGCTGCACTGGGAGGGGGGTTTTGATAAAGCATATCAGTATATTTTTCATGGGGATAGCTACATGCCTGCTCATCCGGCTCCGGAGCCGAGCTTGATCTTGATGAGTGCAGGTATTGGTACGTTCTTTGCACACTCTTACCATGGCCTTTTCGCTAACGGTAATCAGGAGATTTGCGAGTGCCTAGCGGCAAATGCCTGAGGGTAGGGGCAGGAGATGTCTTCTTCAGCGTTGGAACCCTTGGCAAACAGACGGCATGGTGGTCGGAAGGGACACTGGTCAGTGACTTTTATTTCAAGGATGGAAAGATTCCACATCACGAGATCGTAGAAGAGATAGATGCTGGCAATGATGCGGTTGGGGAGGGTGACAACACACTTCACTCTGATTTGTAGGCGACTGGAGAGCGGGATGATGGATTGGTTATCATGTACCTTGAAAAGTTTCAACATTAGATGCAGAGGAGGAACCACGGCTTCCCAGGTTAAAGCAAACAAAATTCTGGCTTTGTATGTGCTCTTGGCGCCTTTGATTTGAGCTGTGAGTCGATTTTCTGTGCTGCTCGAAAATTGTGCTATTGGCTACATGTAGCTAGTGTTGGCATCATCGAAGACCCTTCCCACCCCCAATTTTTCATTCAGCGGGAAAGTTCCCAAGTTCCCCGGGGGTTGCATAGAATCAAGACGGACACTTGGCGCCCAGCATGTCTCCCTGTTTTTTCATCTTGGTGCGTGAGAGAGGGAGGAATGTCTTGCCTCAGGGCGGCTGGATGAGGGACCTGCAGGATCGGCAACGCCTGGTATGCAACATGACATCAAAATTGTCGGACTTACCCTGACCCAGGGTGTCGGGTCCTGTAAAGACCGCCGCAGGGTCTCGTTATCCCCGTTCAGGGGAATGCGATGATCAATAGAACCACCACACAACTCCGGTCCAATGCTCGTTGATGCCAGCCCGTACAATAAATGATGGAAAGCACAACTCGTATTAAACCCGCGCCGTAAACACGCTGGAACTGCCGAAGGAAGACATTTGCTGTTCAACCGCTGCCACCCTAACCCTGAAGCACGACCAACCTTACCCACAATACCCCTGAACCCCTTTCGTGCCCACTTCACACCAGCCATGCGCCGCACTCCTCTGATGCTGGCCTCGGCCATCCGCTCCCTGCAACAACCAACATGTCACGATCTTAGTCTCAGCGTTCCAGTAACCTCGACCGTCCCTCACCATGACTTTGAGACCTCGGCATATTCTGCCGAGGTTCTCTACGCCCTTGCTACACGCCAAGTCCTCGTGACCAACACTTACAACATTTCTGCCCGGTACTGCGAGCCCGCTAGCTCTGTGGCCGCCTCAGACACTATCCAACTTTTAATTCACGGCGCGACCTTCAACAAAAACATGTGGGACGTGGCCTACAAACCCGAATCCTATTCCTGGGTGCGCCGCATGACGCAAGTCGAGGGCTACCCCACTCTGTCCATCGACCTCCCAGGTAACGGCAACAGTTCCTTTCCCGACGGATTGCTCGAATCGCAGACCCAAGTCTACGTTGAGACAGCCCACTCCGTTATTCGACAGCTCAAGGAGACAAGCGTGGTTGGCAACCGACAATGGGACAAAGTCGCTCTCGTAGGCTTCAGCATCGGTGCCATTGTTGCGAACTCCCTTGCCCTACAGCATCCGGATGATTCTGACGCTGTAGTACTGCATGGCATCTCTTGGGACGCGACATGGATCTATCCCGCCTTCCTGGCTGGGTTGCAAGGGCCAGCTCAGCAAATTGACCCCGAGAAGTGGGGACATTTGGAGCCGTACTACCAGACCCAGGCCAACAGGGAGGGAAGGAGGGCTGCCTGCTTTGCGGGGAGCTATGAAGAGGATATTGTAGAGTACGACTGGTTGACGAGAGACTTCGACAGTCTGGGAGCGGCCATCACATTTACCTATCACCTTGTTGACGCGCCAGAGTACAGAGGCCCTGTATTTTTGGGCATCGGAGATCGTGAGTTTGCTCTGAACGACGTGATTGATTCACCGTGCTAACAATATTCAACAGAGGATTCGACATTCTGTGGCGGGCAGTACTGCAAACATCAGCCTTGGGATCTGTATAGGAAGTTTCCAGAGGCGACGGGGTATGATGTGAAGGTGTATCCAGAAACGGGGCATCTCATCTTGTATCATGATACTGCGGAACAGTTGATGGCAGATACCGTCAAGTTCCTGAGAAAGCATGGTTTCTAATGGGTGGAACCGAGACCTGCTGGAGACCTAGACTTGAAGACGTAGGAACTTCTAACATGTGGTTGGGAGTGACATTAGACTGGCTTTTATACTATTTGCCCAGACATAGCTTCTCATGGTGTAGATGAAAAACAAGATAGAGTTTCATTTAGGTATTTACCACTTTATAGGCGCTACCTTGTATTCAGTTGATTGACCGTCTCAAAATCCCCACCATCAAGAAAATGCAACCCCAGTTGTTTTGTCATCCATCACTTTTGCTGTTTTTTGATTGACTACCTAGTACTCGGTACGGCTTAGTTTCTACCTCAGCTCGGTAGCGGGGAGCGGTTCGGATCATGGGCCGTGAGGGTGACCGCCACATCCCCACCATTGCGCCAATACAGGGTGATATCAAGAACTGAAACACGACATCCGAACTCTGGTTATCGTCCATCTCCCACAGATATTCACGCGAGTGCGCATCTCCCGGGCCTCACAGCAGCATTCTCGCCCTCTGCGCGCATTTGTCCCCTTCCAGTGCATCTGCAGACCCTGTCGCGTCAATCTCATCAATCTCACATGTGCAATGCCATTGTCAGTGCTCTCCCTCTTCAGGCCAAGCGTCCTGCAGGTACCGCTCTCGATACAAGGGTACCACACCCCCGTTGTCACCCCGACCCTAGCAGCCATGCAGGCCAAGCCAACACGCCCTCCTTTCCGGAATAGCCTCTCTGGCCTTGGCGGACTCGCTTGATGCACCGATATCACCCGACGTCGCGTTGTCAGTCAAAGCCCTGCGTCCCCTCATTGCTTATCCCAAGGCTGCTTCCCACCTACTTGGGTCATGCTCGTCACTCCTTTCACTCGTTTGCTGCAGTTGTGTAGGACAGCACCGTCCACATTTGGCATCACTCGTTTGGCCAAAGTGCGGTTGTTTAGAAGAGGGATGATGGTAAAAGGTAGAAGAGACGACCGCGTCAACGACTCATAGCAATGCATATCCGCGGTGGTAATCACGTCGGGAGCCACGCTGGACACCACAATCACTTACGTGCAAGGCAAGGAGGGTTTAACTGGGACTGGTGGTGCAAATGGTACCCATGGGATCCTCGATGTTCTAGTCGGACAACAAAAGATGGTGGTGGTGGTGGAGGAGGAGGAGGAGGATGGTTCAATGGTAGACCAACAACGACCTCAAAAGTGGAAAGACCTTCGCCGACACCCGCTCCAACGCCAAAACCCTCTCCAACACCAACCCCGTTACCAGTTCCGGCTCCGGCTCCGGCACCAGCGCCTGTTCAGTCGTCCCCAGCACCGACGCCAACAACAGCAAAGGCGGTAGCAAACAACCCAGCAACAACACCAGAACAGCAGCAGCCGGCAACGACACGGAGACCGGCAGATGGGGGGGCAACAGATAAAGTGAATGAGGGCACACCAACAGCAACGGATAGAGGCGGGGCTCAGGCAGGGGGAGCTCAACAGGACTTATCATCACCAACCCTTGTCCCGCTCGTGGGGTCCGCTCCTCTAGACCCTACACCCGACGACCAGTCTCCGGTGGGGCAAGGTTCTTCAGGAGGTGGACAGGATGGCGCGACTGCTGGCTTCGGCGGTTCAGCGGGTGGTGGACCGGGATCAGGTTCAGGTTCGGGACCAGGAGGCAGCGTAGGATCTGGAGGAAACGAGGGAAATGGAGGACACATAGTTCCTGGGTCGACGAACGGCACAACTGACTCACCGGGGACACCTAACAACAATGGTTTGTCAACAAACGGTGGGCTGGGTGGCGGCGCCATTGCTGGTATCGTTGGTAGGTTTATCCTGTTTGGTACCATGCTGCTCCTTGACTAACGGTTTCAAGTTGGCTTGCTTGGTCTCCTTGCCCTGGTTGCACTTCTTATTTTTTTCCTTCGCAAGAAAAAGCCACAGGCCCTTCAAAGGGTAGTAGAGAAGTTCAATGGCAGACCAGGAAGCTCCTATCCCGTCAGCGCTTATGGAGCTGAAGGTATGGACAAGACCTTAATCGCAGGAGGTGCTGGTGGCTCCGTGTCGGCCGCTGGAGCCGCGAGACGTAACTCTCAACGGCAGGATCAGCTACCGATGCAGCAACCCACGAACGCCCCAACACTGCGCCCTGTGAACACCAACCTGCGCGCCAACCGGGTATCATCACCCACCAGAGAGTCGACGAGAAACAGCAACGCCTTCACTCCGTCGCCCGTCTCTCCCCTCTCACCTGCCATGCCCGCCAGCGTGCTTGGCTCAGCTCCTCTTCCCTCGGCGTATCCCGTCCGCTCTCAGTACTACCAAGCTCCTCCTTCCAAACCAGGCCCCTTTACTCAACCAGGCTATCCCGGAAGTTCACAATACGTCCCCCCATCCAACGCCGGAGGAAGCCTTCACGTAGCCCACGCGGCATCGGGCGCGCATATGAACCGAGCCAGCAGCGTCAGCAGCGTCAGCACCACCAGTGCTTTGAGCGCCATCCTCAACCCGGCACAGATGGTATGGCCTATGCCACCACCTCCCACGCCGCCAGTCAGCGTGCCAGACACACCTCCCGCGACGGCTCGTGATAACAGGCCGCAATATGTTGATCTTTCGGCGCCTGGACAAACGGTGGTAAGAATCATCAAGCCCCCGAGTGTGAGAAGACCAAGGAGACAGAACTCGAACTTTTGATGTTGTCTGTGGCGCCGTACTCGTCCTTTTCCAATTCACCAACTATACTCCTTTTGTTTTTGCCCCGAGTCGTCCCGGTAGCATCGCTGTGCCAACAACGTCATGTATACCACACTATCTGAGCGTAGTTTATATTCATAATGCTGTGCCCTGGCACCATCGCCCCCAACTGAAGAAATTGTTTTGAAGTTGTGGAAATGACCACCTACCCAATATATTCGGCTGCGCCTCACCACCGTCAGAAGCCCACTCTTCCACCGTTGCCTGGTGAGACGAAGCGACAAGCAACGGGGAGATGAAGCCGAACTCCAGATCTCGGTTCCTTCCCGATTTTAGGGACGAATCAGTCTCACCTCACAGGGCACTCAAGGGGCAAGGCAATGATGAGAAGCTACCTGGCACCTAAATCTGATTTGAACACATGAGGTTGGGTACCTGTCTCGTCCATCCACACACTTGACCTGAGAACATTACAACTGACCCGTGAACATTACAACTGACCCGTGACCACAACTATCTATCCAACTAGGTAGCATGAAAGAAGAAGTTTTTGTAAAGAAAAGAAAAAAAAGGAGCATCTTGGCAAAAAAGACGCAGTGACTCATATGATCAAGCCCTCGGTATCTGGTGGTATGTTCTGCTGACGGTACACAGGTACATCATCTGGTGGTGCTGGAAAGTCCCCACGTGTCTCGTAGGTACGAGCCCCGCGTCCCATTGTTTGTACAAGTCCAATCGGTCTTTCTTGTTAGGCAGTGGCGTGGGATCGTCAGTTTTGCCAGTACCCTTGCCAGTTCCGTCGTCAGTCTTTTCAGTACTCTCACCAGGGCCAACAAGTTCATGAAATACTCTCGGCCTGCCCCCAGACACATACTTCAGCAGCATGATCCTGTGATTCACAGTCAAGTGGCTTTGATTCCACTCTGTGCTTGAACCTGGCCCAGTCCAGGGGCTGGGCGGACGTGTTTGTGTGAGTTGCGGAGGTGTCGTCGATAGGGCCCCGGTACCATGACGATTCCCTTTCTGTAGCTCATTACCTGTTGACGTTGGCGTCTTTCCTGCTTCCTCGCCAGTCTCTCTATGTGGGCTGACGGTCAGGTGGAGGAGGACAGCCACGACCTGGAGGGGTCTCAGGAAGTGCGATGGTGTAGTCGGATGTTGATGTCAGCTTTGGACCGGTTATTCTCACTTTGACAGTGCCAGGCGAGACTGGGATAGGGGGTGGAGGGGTGCGTCTCCTATTACGTGAGGGGGTGTGCAGGGATGGCCATTCACCTGGCATGCCATGCGGTGTGTCTAGGACTATTTCCACTGCATGCACCTCTGGATTCACTTTCTTCTTCAGAATCTCAATGTACACTGGGAAGGAGGGTGGCTCCTGGGTGGTAGACCGGTTCCGGGTCTTCGTCCAGAGGCTCCGTCTCTTACGGAGGACTGAGTGTCTCCTCCCAGACAGGAAGCCAGTGCGTAGCAAGATATTGTGCGTCCTTTGGAGATGGTATTGGAGGGTGGTGCGAATGTGATGAAGCTGACCTTGCGGTGAAGCCTGGAGGAGGAGGGGGGGTTCTGATCGGGCATCCCCTCTTCGGTCGGTATGAAACCTGTGCCTGTCCGTAATGTATCGAAAGTAGCTTGCCCACTCTGGATCACGGGGAAAAGGAAACAGCCCAGAGTTGTGCCTGTATGAGACGCAGGTGTTAAAAAACGATGCTCTGATCTCTCTAATCCAGGGCGGGTTCCCGGTTGCATCACGACCTGCCCAACGCGTCCTCGCCTCTGTGCCTTCCCAGCCTTTGACGCTGGGATATAACACACAAAGATGACTCCCAACCATATTTGCCATGTGGTCAAGACTCGATAGTGCCGCTTTCGAAGCCTCAAGTGCCGCGTACCCCCATGAAACCTGGAGAATCGTACTTAAGAGGGCGTAGCCAAGAGGCCCGGCCATGATCTCTTCTACCAGCTTGACGGAATCTATGACCACCTCCCAATCTGGATATTCAAGGAGGAGGCGTGCTGCCTCCGGAAGCAGTGCTTTTCCCGTGTCGAGAAGGCGTGACGCCAACTCTGCAAAAACGGGTTGGATGGTGAGTAGATGAAGAGTATGACAGACCGGCAGCCTGAATTTGAGTTCCGACAAGAGATGAGTGCCATTATGTCGGATGTAGGAGGTTACCAATCTAACAAAGGATAGCAAGAATCTGCCTCGGGGAGAATCGTCAGCCGGGACATCCTCAGCTGGGTCAGGGGAACCCGGGAGGTCTGGCATTGGAGCCTTGGTGTTTGACTTTGGGGTATCGGCACTCAATGGAGCGGGGTCGACTGGACTGTCGTGACTTGGTGAAGAAGACTGTGTTGGGGGGAATGGGGCTTGATGGGGAAGAAGCGAAAAGATTGATAAAGAATCGAAGAGGAGCACCCAGGCTGGATGGCGTAGAAGTGACTGGACTGGCTGGCGGAGGTGTAACGGGGGCGGGTGAAATAGGGTCGGCAGCAGTTGATGGACGAAAAACAGAAAGATTGGATATGAATGATGGAAGAGTTGTAAAGCTTTGTTCAAGTGCTGTCTCGAAGATTAATTGACGAAGGCGGGCGAGATTGTTCAGAAGAAAAGAGAACAGATCCGATGGAAATGGGGGACTAGTCGGACTTGTTGGACGCGGAGCAAAAAGGCCTGATGTGTTAAGACGAAGGCTATCTGGACTTTCTGGGGCGGAGGAGGGAGAGCGTGACACAGATTCAACAGAGCCACCAAGACCTGGTGTAATGGGAGCTGACGAGGAAGAACTGGTTGTGTGACTCAAAAGAGCGCTACTGGATGGCGACACAGATGTGACGGTTTCTGGTTTCGCGCCCTCCGGAACGAACTGGACCAACGCAGGGTCATCAGAGTCACTTCTTGCTAGAAACACCCGGTTATGAACAGCACTTTGGTCGAGATACACGAGTTGCAACGGCTCATCATCAGATCCCCAGTCCGGAAGGCGAACGAAACCCCAAGGTCTTGGATCCAGGAAGTCCTCGGGGGTTGGGCTAAACGATTCCCGACAGACCAAACACCCAATGTTCCTCGGGTTCGCAGTCGGAAAAGCTCAGTAGCATAAGGGAAAGCTTCCCAGATTTGGTTGTCAGGATCGGCGAGTAATAGACCGAAGATCCAGCTGTTTGCAGGATATCTTTGCCTCAAGAGATAAATGTGCCAATTCTCTGGATCAAGAGAATTGTCTTCTTTTGGTAGAAATTGTCTAGTGGGGATGTGTGTGTTGTAGGACGTTGACGACGGATAGCCTCTTTGAGTTGTGTTTGAACTTGTCGTCTCTTGCGGAATAGAAGGAGCTCAAGTGTCGACCACAGCAGATGTCCATGGATGTCTAGCCAGGGAGTGTCCGACATTATAGGGGTAGAAATTCAAGCAGGTCCCACACCCAAACAGGGCCAAGTGATGAGAGAGACAGATGGAGATAACAAAAAGAGAAAATGCCAAAGATAAAATGCCAAACATAATGGTGAGGCGGCCCACAGAAGGCTTCATTGTGAATGTGGGCCCCTGTCAAAACAGAGGAACGGGACAAAGAAAGAAAACGTGCCATGCTGTTTGAATCCTTTGGGTGGGTAGAGACTGTGAGCTTATATAAAGGTTGTTTGGTGATTTGGGTTTACACCTACAGCGAAAAGCATGCGCAGTAGGGTTCCACAGTGACAGCCGGTTAAATCTCGGCGCGCTTCCCCCGCCAAAAACGGCCGCGCAACCCCTGACAACGCTGTTCTCTACAACCCAAAGTAAACACAGCTGGCCGCGACCACCTCAACACCACATACCCATAGATAACGCACCATCATTGCCACCAACGACATCGACTTTCCTCACGACAGCGACAACCAGCCATCAACCATCATCATGTCGGCCCCTCCCAAAAGGTCATCCTCTGCCAGAGCAGGCGGCGACAAAGACAAATCCAAAGTCCACAAGCTCTCCCTCAAAGGCTCCGCCAAACTAGTCGCCGAATTTGTTCGTCGCCGCCGATCCCCTCCCATCCGCATATTGCCCCTTCCAGCGGCGCCCCAACTAATCGTTGTCTCTTCTAACCCAGTTCCAATATTCCATCCATACTATCCTCTTTCAACGCGGCGTCTATCCTGCCGAAGACTTCTCCGCTGTCAAAAAATACGGCCTCAACATGCTCGTGTCCTCGGACGACCAGGTCCGGTCCTACATCAAGAAGATCATGTCCCAGCTCGACAAGTGGATGCTCGGCGGCAAGATCTCCAAGCTCGTTATTGTCATCACGGACAAAGACACCGGTGAACATGTGGAGCGGTGGCAGTTTGATGTACAAATCTTCAAGAAGGCGTCCTCATCATCCAAGTCAAAAACATCAACACCGATCGGGGACGAAAACACAGGGGAGGAGAAGCCAACAGCGACCGAGAAGGAAAAGGACAAGACCGAAGCCGAGATCCAACAGGAGATTGCGGCGATTTTTCGACAGATCACTGCGAGCGTCACGTTCCTGCCGCAGCTGAGCGGGAATTGCACCTTCAACGTGCTGGTGTATGCTGATGCTGACAGCGAGGTGCCCGTCGAGTGGGGGGACAGCGATGCCAAGGAGATCAAGGACGCGGAAAAGGTACAGCTGAGAGGGTTCAGCACGGCAAACCACAAGGTCGAGACGCTGGTCTCGTATCGGTTGGTGGAGTGAGATTTGCCATGAGCAAACATAGGGGCAGTGCATCCTATCTTTGCATTGGCCACCAGCGCTGATTAGGGATGCCAAGGAGTTGGGAGTACTGGGAATGGTGGAAACATGGTCTTTTGTTTTATTTATTTACCTCTGTTGCTGTGCTAACCAGACACTCGCATTTATTTTAGTCAAAGAGAACAAGATACAGCAAATCATTGCGCATCCATTTCAGAAGAAGCATTCTGTTTCATGCTTCGCTGGTCCAAGTCTCCATGCTATCTATGGTCCCGCTCGTATTCCTCAAATCGCTGTGTCGCGTCTGTCAATCCGACTCTACGACAAACGCTCGCAAATTCTCAAACCCGCTTGAAGAAGTACACGTAGGCAAACTTCTTCATCTCCTCCACATCCTCCACCTTGACCACCTTTTCATCGTTGAACAGCACCCACGAGGTCTGCTCGCCGAGCTTCTTGCGGATAAAGGCAACGTAATGCCTGAAGCGTGTGGTTAGTATACTTTTATTAACGCAGCCGGTGATGTAAAGACTTACCCGGCATGGATACTCGTGCCCTTGTGGCATACAATAGACTGCAACTGAAAGTTGGCTGGAAGTTCTGCGCTTCCTGCCCCCTTCTTGTCGCCAGCCGGTGCCGCCGTTTCCTCTCCATCCACCGCACCACCGTCGTCCGGATGGCTGAAAAGCCACTCAATAGCGCGCTCAACATCTCCATTGGTCTCTTTGAGCGCCTTGACTGCTCGTGGCCCACCAAGTCCCATGCTTTCCAGCATGGCCAGCTTCTCAGGATCTGCCGCGCTGGCACATCCGCTGTCGCCACCAAGAGAAACAGGAACATCGATGTCGGGATCCTCCATGTGCGCAAACAGCCACTCCATAGCTGAGTTGGCATCCGAGTTACCGGTCGCATGCAGCCCCTTTTCGCAACGAACCCGCGGGAAGCCCATGCCTTCCAACATGGCGAGCGCCTCGGCATTCGGAACAAATGCCGGAACGTTGCTTGCCGCGGCAGCCTCGTCTTCTGGTAGCGCCTCCTCATCAGGTTGCTGACCCTTGGACAGATAGCTGTCCAGGGCAAACGGCTCATCGTCAACAAGCACGGGAACATCTACTTTTACAGGGACCCAGTTGACAACCGCCATCTTGCGAGCATTGACCACAAGCACCTCGGGGAAGGTCTTGAACAAGGTGCGCTTGGAGAAGCCGTCCTTGCTGCTGCAAGAGGTACAGCCAAGTTCGACCACCTCTGTGGCTGTGAGATTGTTGAGGCACTCCTTCAATGTGACTGGCTTGTATTTGGGCTCTTCTCCTTCTTCGGCTGGCAGCTTTTCGAGGGGTACGTCGATAAAGATGCTGTCTTGCTCGTTGGAGCTGTACCGGACCTTTTTGCAGTTCAGGCACTGGAGACGCTGCTCAAGAACAAAGCGCATTGACTGGGTGGGGTCCGGGAGGCCTGACGGGTGCTTAGACCGGGTGATGAGCTTGATAACATGTTGCAACAACTCAAACGCGTCTTGCTGGCGCATTGTGGAAAACTCGGCATGGCCCCGGCCGATAAGGTGCTTGAGCATCGATGGCTGAAGGCCCTTCTGATGAGGAACCTCAGGCGAGTGTTCCGACACGGTGATGTCCGACTCTGGTTTGGAGTATCGCCCCGACAGCAAACCATCCGCGATTTTGCGCAGCTGGGTCTCAAGATCTTGGGCAGGGTCGAGCACGTCGGGAAGAGGTCCGACACCTGCACCATAGCGCTCTTGGAAAGCAGGAATGTCAAATAGACATTGGATAATGCTGGCCAGGTAACAGCTGTTTCCCAGGTTCTTCAGACCCGTCAAGCCAGGGCCGAACTGGGGGGTCAGTTCCTTGCCGTCTTCTGTTGTCATGGAGAACTCCCATCGAAGGTTTTGCTCAATCTGCATCTCGGTCAGGCTCTTCTCCGTCTTTTGACGCTCCGAAAGGAGAATACCCCAGTTGGCAAGGTGAGCCCCAAGTTCCTCATCGACACGCTCCTCGTCGCATGTGTAGCAGTAGACGTCAGCAGTCCCTTCAGGGGTGATCGAACCAAGTTTGACGGCAACTCCGTGGCCGGTTTCTTGAGAGTGCGCCAATGCGTGGGAGTTTCCACCAACGCCACCAAACTGAGCGCGTCCGCAGCCCAGGGCGCTACACTGTAGACACAGCCAAAGGTTCTCCTTCAAGTCACACTTGGAGCAATGGCCTAGATCCTGAGACTCAATCTGCTTTGGTGGATCTTGTTGCAAGGTCAGAATGTGCTCGCAGCTGGTCATCTCCTGCTCCCAAGCCTTAACCTCTTCCTTCTGAGAAAATGTGTTCGCCTTCATGACGCTGTCGACGATGGGGCCGATGGCAGGATCCTCTTTGTCGAGCTCGTCGAGGCCACACTCCAGACATTTCACCGTAGTCTTGGTTTCGTATCGATCGGCTTCCGTCTCGGCGGCGATGGCCAGCTTGGACATCTTGAGCGGTGGCTCATCTCGCTCAATCACCTTGCGGGTGCGGCGAATGTTAACGGCCAAAGGATGGCCGTGAGAGGTGCTGTGGAGCTTGGCATGGTTGCGGTCGCCAGGGCAGCCGCCGTTGAAGCATTTGAGGCAGACGTCTAGGCCTGCAGGATCGTCGATGGAGTCAAAGCATTGTGTGCAGTCCTCGCGGTAGACCGGGTCGGATGGCCCTGGCTTGGAGAGGTCTACGTGTCGAGGGAGCTTGGTCAGTGATCACAGCACAAGAGACAACATATAAAGGAGGGGAGAACGCACTGGCTGATGAGACGTGAGGGCACGCCATCTTTGTCGACGTAGACTGTTGAGGTCAAGCAACTGGTCGAGACAAACTGGAATCACTGACTGAACTTCTGATCCGAATGAAGCTACCTAGGGTAAGGAGGCAGAGCTGAAGCTGGTGTTGGAACACAGGGCGGGCAAACAATGGACGAGCAGGCAGCGAGTGAAGACGCGGGGTGGCGGGGCATCAAAGCTGCAGCCGACCAGCCCCAGCAAGGCGGTTGCTGCCCCGCCATGCGTCTCTGGCTGACAACGTTTACCTGTTTTACCGTAGCACGACCAAGGTAAGCTATTCGAATACCCTCTGTAAGATGGCCTACCGAGAAAACTGGAAGTCCAAACCATCGGAGGCAAGCTAGCATTCACTGAGCAACAAGTGATTTATAATAGCCACCATCAATTTGATGGTCATGGCTGGCTCGGTCTCCGTAATCTGATCATCTTATCTCCGCGGGGGGTGGGCCCTTCCCCACTCGACAGCTGCAGCCGACGTCGGAATGACGCTTGGTGTTGCATCAAGAAATGGAATTGGCGGTGTCTCACTAACAGATTGTGACCAGTATCCAACGCGATAAGCCACCTATCTGTTAAAACAAGCTTGGGCCACCCTCTTTTTTACTCTGCCGCGGGAGAATCGCCCCTTCAGTCATCATGGACAAGTCCCGCATTTCCATCTTTCGCCCTCAAATCAATTTTCTTTGAAGCATTTCAACCCTCGATTTCTATCAACGCAAATAACACCTGATATTCCGTCCATTCCATATCAAGTCTACGACGACTACTTCCTATCAGATCTCCCGAATCAACCCCGGCACACAATACAACAAACACCATGCTTTCCAGAACAGCCCGCGCCGTGGGTGGCCGTCTCCTCGCGCAGTCCCTGCGCCCGGTTGCCATCCCCGTTGCCCGCCAGTTCGCCCCGATTGTTTCGCGCCCTGCGACACGCCAGTACCACGAAAAGGTGATTGACCGTGAGTATCTCCCTAATTCACAACGTCGATATCGCCCTTTTCCTGCCTCTCCCGCGCTCGGCTCGGAAATACTGACATGCTGTCGCTTTGCGTCACAGACTACTCGCGTCCCCGAAATGTCGGCACATTAGACAAGAAGGACAAGTCCGTTGGTGAGGGCTTAGTTGGTGCGCCTGCAGTATGTTGTCTCTTACGGGTATAATGTTTCCTGGAGGCATTCTAACTATGGACCTGTGAACAGTGCGGTGACGTTATGCGTCTGCATATCAAGGTCGATCCCGAGACACAAGTCATCAGTGATGTTCGGTTCAAGACGTTCGGCTGTGGTTCTGCCATGTAAGCACCCCTTTTCCTCTTTTCAACGAATTCTGGGTTCGGCTCGTCATCCAAGTCCGAGAATCCGAGAGATGAGGCTACAAGTCAAACAACATGGGCCGACGTGGAGGCGGCTCGATCGCGGAATGACCACTTCGGTAGCGCCGTGGCGCTGGAACAAGCCCCATCTCGGCGATTCAGACGGTGAATTTGGGGACCGGCGAAGCTATACGACAATCATGAGAGATTGGGCGTGGGCGTATGGATGCTGATCATGTCGCAGTGCTTCTTCCAGTTACCTTACCGAGCTTGTCCGCGGCATGACCCTCGATCAAGCGTCCAAGGTTAAGAACACGGAGATTGCCAAGGAGCTTTGCCTTCCACCAGTCAAGCTTCACTGCAGCATGCTTGCCGAGGACGCCATCAAGTCTGCTATCAATAACTACTACAAGAAGAACCCGCAAGTAAAGCCAACAAACCTTGCCGGGACAGGCGCCACTCTGGAGTCTGTTGCCGCTTAGAGGATTGGTTGATGCTTGGATGTAGTACTGTTGTTGGACCGCAAAAGATTTTGGATTGAACAGCCGAGCTCGCCATCATCTGAAGGATGGTAGGGCAGTGACTGTGTTGGTGGCCGTTTTATGCCAAGGTTTTCGTTTTTAGCATTTGTTCTTGGGTTGCTTGCCGCGTTTATGAGATTGGCGTTGGCAACAAATGTTTTGGCATGCGTATGTACATGTATGGAGTGTGACGCCCCCTCATAGCGGAGTACGGCCGGAGTTTGTGGTTTTTGCTGGGGCTTTATTACCAACGGCAATGGGAATCTTCTGATCGTAGCTGGAGTATGTCCGGAAATAAGATCTCATCAACTCTTGTCCCTGTCTAATCTTTTGGTCTTGGAGGGTATTTCCTGTTCCAGCCTGACCGACGGTGAGCACTGTTATGATGCCTCGAGTTGGGACGCGGACCATAGTCGGTCTTTTGAGGCGCCCATGACGTTTCATGAAACCCCCACCCACGTGCCCCTCCTTGGGCGAGCACAGCAGTTGACGAATCTCAAATCATGTCGTACTAACGCATGTCCTGTCCGCTGCCAGATATGCATTGATGGGGTGTGCTGTTGTGCAGAGCGCCTTGCCGCATTGGACCGGGATATGCCGAAGGAGATAACAGACTTCGACGGCACCTGATTCGGGAAAAGAAAACCCTCCCATTTCTAACACAGCAGTTTTCACCATCAGATCATTGGGGTACAGTACCCGGCTCCCGAGACATGTCGTGGACGCCCAGTCAGGCCCCGGGAGAAGAAATAAGCAAAATCAACAAGAACAGGAAATAACCTGACGTCCAATGAACCATCCATCACTCGCGTAGCAGCTCCAGACTACATACCTATGCAACGAGATTCTGCTTGAGGCGGTGAGCTGCGCGACCATCGGGAGAGCCACGTCGGCCATTTTGATGGCGAGAGGCACTGGGTACGAAGGAAATAAAAAGTAGGGTTTCATTCGAGAACAGTCAAGGAGGTGGGACAAGAGGACTCGCTTATGCCACCCACAACCAATTGTCATGGTACCGAACCTCGCAGAGGCTCTTTTCCCGCCGCCCGCTTGGTCTCTTGTCAGCTCGCACCATGCAGGCCAAGGTCAGAGGGTTGGTCCGGTGACTTGCTAGTGTTTTTTTGTGTTACCCTAGTGAGAAAGAGGTTCACCATCCCAACCAGCAACGATGTTGGTGATGGCGCCCGACAGGGACATGAGATGGATACACAGAGGTCACCACGTCACGGCACACAAAAAACCCTCCGGCCTCGTTCTCGACAGGCTGTGAAGAAAAGGATGACAAGAGAGTTTGTGCCACCGCCTGTACTAGCATGACCGCATGCATCTTTCCCGTCCGGCAACTCTTGTGACAGCTTTTTTCGAGTCCCACTCGAAGCCAGTACCAATCCCATCTGGCTTATTTGTTTGGTCTGTTGTACACCTCCCACACCAGAACAAGGCCACCATTATCCCACCCTCCCCCATTTTCTTCCCATGAAAACCTCGGCAATTGTCTGTCAGGGCCAATGTGAGATGTGATGGCTCGGATATTGGGGCCGGGGGCGCTTTGAATGAAACAAAGGAAAAGCCACGGGCCAACCGGTTACGAAAAGGGCCGGTGTCTGTGTAAAGTGCGCCGATGCAACCGTTTCCATCGCATTGGGTCCCGGAACGAGCCCAGAATTTATTAGACATCTAGTATACATGCTAAACCCCGGCTTACTCGGTATCCCACCACCAACACCCGAACGCGCGAGGCAGAGGCGTCCCGAGAGTTGGGTCCACCCCGGCCCCCCGGTCTGTTCCGTGCTGTTGAATCGGGCCAAAAGAAATGGAGCCCCTGCCTCGAAGTTGGTGATGTGGATGGTCCCATCCACCCATCCCACTCAACCCCGGGGTCGTCAGCTAGGTAGGGGTGTGGGTGTGGGTGCGTGAGTGGTGCTAGCCGCCGTCTTACCACCATCCTCGCAACAACGGCACAATGCACGGTGAGGTAGCGCCAACGAGAGAACTTCCCCTCGGGGCAAAAAGTGGTGATACAAGGCTCGAGGCTGAGAGTACAAGACTACACCAGAAGCCATCGTCACGATGGTGTCGTTTGACCTTGTTCACCCCATGTGATATTTGGTACTTTTGTGGTGTTATTGGGGAGCACCAAGTCCAACTCGAACATCTTTTTGGCATTTGACCCTCCTAGAGTACATACACCTGTTGACCAACACTCTTTGTTGACCAAACCCGCATTATTCCATCCATCTACCTTTATTACCAACAACCCGCTACTAGAGTTGGGATCCCCACTATATACCGAGTTTGGGGACTCATTTCTTTGACCATCACCATGAAATTCCACAGGAATTTACCACACGAGGAGGAATCAGACAAAGATGGGGTCAAGAGGATGGTAAATAAGGAAGGCAGAAGGGGACGTTATAAGGGCCGTTGGAGGTGGTGGAGGCCGACACTTACACCAAACGAGCCGTTTACATCATCACCTTCACCGTCACCTCAACGGTCCAGTTTGAATCCGGAATACAGCGGTAGCAGCGTCGACATTCTTTCTGATGGCGGCAGCTCCCAGTCCGAAGAGGACTATCAGATAAAGCATTCGCTTTCTCTAATCAAGGCGCCATTGTCCCCTGACGATTATAGTGACTCGGGGATTTCCCTTTCTGACAGCATTGAGCCAGGGACGAAACTTGAACCACGGTTGGCAATGCCCTACATTGGAGCAGAAGCCGAGGGAAATCGCCCGTCATGGAGAAACATCCGACCCGCCTCTATCGTCCAGTTCCCACGCCCCTGTGTGAATCCGGATAAGGAGTTCAAAATCAGGACCGTCCACTTTACCGTCCCGCTTGAGCACCACAAGCCCTCGGGCCGGCAAATCAATATTCACGCTGAGCTCGTATACGACACCCACGAGCGGGACAGATTCGACAGCTGGGTCCCCGCGTGTCGTGCCAGTCCTATTTTGGTGTTCCTTTGCGGCGGACCAGGGGATAAGAACCCGCATGATCGATCGCCAGCGTTGAACAGGACGTTGATTGAGAAGGGGTATGTCGTTCTGTACGCCGACTATAGGGGTACAGGGCAGAGTAGCAAGATTGACAGCGCGACTGTCAAGACCTACAATGACACGAAGGATTTTGCTGGGGCGGCCGGTTATTTATCGTTGTTTCGACAAGACAATATTGTGAGGGACCTAGAAGCCGTGAGGTTGTGTCTAGAGGAGCACTTATACCCGTTCTCATCCACGAACGGCAATGGCGGAGATGGATTAAAATGGACCTTGATGGGACAGTCATACGGTGGTTGGGTGGCATTGACCTACCTGTCGTTTCTCCCTGGGTCGCTGGCAGAGGTGTATTTGACGGCCGGACTGGCGCCGGTGACGATTGGGAGTCCGGACGAGGTTTATGAGGCGTTGTATAGCGGGATAAGGAGGTCGAATCAGAGGTACTACCAGCGTTACCCTGAAGATGAGGTCTTGGTGAGGGAGGTATACAACACCCTTTTGTCGAGGGGGGCAGCGTATGAATTGCCGGATGGATCGAAGAGAAAGCTGACAGCTCAGACGTTTCTGACCTTGGGGAGGAAGTTTATTGGAGGCGACTCTGGACTGGAGGCGGTGCATGACTTTGTGGGCCAGCTGCATGGACAGTTGGTGAGGAATAATGCGCTCGTCCCGTCGCAGGAAGTCTTGAAAGAGTTTTCAAAGCTGGAGGGGTTCAAGCTGCATTCAAGGCCGTTGTACGGGGTCTTGCACGAGGCGATTTATTGCAATAATGGAGATACGGCGTCGGAGTGGTCGGCCCAGAGGGTTGGGAAGAGGCATCGGGAATACAATGGGTGGCTTCAGGGGAAACATGCTGCGGAAGGCCAGAGGCTCTACTTTTCGGGTGAGATGGTGCTCCCCTGTTTGATGCCCGAGGAGTTCAGGTATGCAAATGATTTGGTAGCGAGCAAGGCAGATTGGGAGCCATTGTACGACTTGAACCGGTTGAAGGAGAACACAGTGCCAGTCAGAGCAATGGCGTATCAAGATGATCTGGCTGTTGACTTTGAACTGTCCAAGCGAACGGTGGAAGCTGTCAAGGGATGTGTGATGGTCGTGGGCAAGTCGGGATGGAACCACGGCAGTCTGAGGAACAACACAGATGAGGTGATACGGATGCTGTTTTAGATCATAAATACCCTTGGGATTCATTTTTGACTTAGACGGGTCACGGGATGTCAGGACCAGCAACTCCCAGTGCCCCCACGGACAGCTGCCAAGCAAGTGACGCTCAAGCTGCCCCTAGCTCATCAGTGGACATGGCGATGAGCTCAGCTCGACCACAAGGCTGCGATAAGAGTTCCGTAGGTCCAAGGGAAACCCCGAACAAACAACAAGATTTCAGCATCACAACTCCAACTTCCCAAGAAGCCCAGCGAGATTAGGTTGCAGTGCAACGCTCACATCGCGGCTTACTACCTTGCCTTATCATCACGTGGAGCGCAGACCCCTAGCTGCATGCGCTGTGGGTTGTTCCCCGCGATCAGTGCTTATCGCTCGGGGCAGACCCCACCGCATTTTTCCAGGTGTGAATCATTCCAGCTTTCAGGTTCCTGGTGCGACGATTTACTTGCGACAAAGAGCTCCAGTTGTGAACAACATCACCAGACAACACACAGCGCACACCATGGCTCCCACACAGACCCCCACGCTCCTCTGGGGTGGCAGATTTACCGGTAAGCCCATTGACCTGTCATTGTCTCGCCATTGTGTTGTTTGCGCGCTTAACACCATTCGAACAAATAGAGGCCATCGACGACTTGATGTTCCAGTTCAACGAGTCCCTTTCCTTTGACAGGGTGCTCTACAAGGCCGATATCCACGGCTCCATCACCTATGCCAAGGCCCTCCACAAGCTCAACATCCTCTCCGACGAGGAGCTCGGCGAAATCGTCAACGGCCTCCAGCAGGTCGAGAAGGAGTGGGCCGAGGGCAAGTTCGTTATCGATGTCAAGTCAGACGAGGATATCCACACGGCCAATGAGCGCCGCCTGGGCGAGATCATTGGCAAGGCTGCTGGCAAGCTGCACACTGGCCGCTCCCGAAACGAGCAGGTCGGTGTTGACATGCGTCTCTGGGCCGGCGAACAGCTCGACCAGCTTGCTGCTATCCTCAAGGATGTCCTCGCGACCACGGCCGCGCAGGCCAAGGAGTACCTCCCCGTCCTGATGCCAGGATACACTCATCTCCAGCGCGCCCAACCAGTGCGCTTCTCCCACTGGCTCCTGTCACACGCCACCTTCCTCATTGGCGATCTCAACCGCCTGAAGGGTGTGCAGGAGAGGACATCTGCCTGCCCTCTGGGTGTCGGCGCCCTCGCCGGCAACCCCTTTGGCATTGACCGTGAGTTTATGGCCAAGGACCTCGGCTTCGCCTCGGTCCACCCAAACAGCTTGGCCTGTGTCGCCGACCGAGACTTCGTCGTGGACATTCTCCAGTGGGCGAGTTTGTTGATGGCCCATCTCTCCCGCCTCAGCGAGGATCTGATCCTCTTCTCCACGGCCGAATTTGGCTTTGTTCAAGTCGCCGATGCCTACAGCACTGGCAGCAGTCTGATGCCCCAGAAGAAGAACCCCGACAGCTTGGAGCTCATCCGTGGTAAGGCCGGCAGAGTTATGGGACAGGTAGGCTTTTCCAACTGGTTTTCATCCCAAGAAGAATGCTGATGGGACCACACTAGGCTTCTGGTTTCCTTGCCTCCCTCAAGTCTCTTCCCACCTCTTACAACAAGGATCTCCAGGAATCTGTCGAGCCCATGATTGACTGCATCAAGACCGTTTCTACATGCCTGCGGATCATGCAGGGCGTGCTTGCCACCCTCAAGGTCTACCCTGAAAAGATGAAGGCTGCCCTCACCGACGACATGCTCGCCACCGATGTGGCTGACTACCTCGTCCGCAAGGGTGTGCCTTTCAGACAGACTCACCACATCGCCGGTGCCATCGTCCGCAGGGGTGAGGAGGCTGGCGTGGCCATCTCCAAGCTTCCCCTCGACGACTTCAAGCAGATCTCGCCCTTGTTCGAGGCTGACGTTGCTGATGTATTCGACTTTGAGAAGAGTGTTGAGAGAAGGAACACGTACGGTGGCACGAGCAGCTCCTCGGTGCTGGCGCAGATTGAGGCCATTCAGAAGCTTGTGCAACAACAGTGATCTTGTACGGTGATACCCGAAAACTACGCGACGGATAAATCGAGCTACTGGATAGCCTCGATCACTGGTTGTGTGACCGGGGGGTGGGAACGGCAACACTGTGCAACTTTAGTCCACACCCTACCAACACTGGAAAAGGGGGAAAATAAATCAGGGCAGCGCCACGCGCAGTCCGATTGTGATACCAATGAAGAATAGCGCCCCTGGCGATTCGAGTACATAGTGTACTACTTTGCCCAATATCTTGCTGATACCTAATCTGAAACCTATAGGGGGCAATGTTGGGCACATGGACCTGTGGCGGGCTTCTCGAACATCTTTTGGTGACATCATTGAAGTTGGAGACCCCCAGATCCCTGACGTTTGTTTTGCATGCCGTGCTGTGAGCCGTAGGTACCCGCCACGTGCCCGCCTTCTTGAGAATGGTTCGGTTTTTTTGCCTCTGTTCAACCTGGCAACCAAAAGTACCACAGAGCGGGCCTCCGCGACGATATGCGAACGACTAAATAACGACCGAATGACCAAGACGTCACCATGTCCGTAAACCGTGCCGCTTCCGTCTCCTCGGCCGGCAATCAACGCTCGACATCGTCCTCGTCGGCAAAGTCCAACAGAGAGCATCTTCTCCCCGAGGCCGATGTGCAAGCCCAGGTCGTGGCAGAGCATCTGCCGACCGGCTTCACTGCCGAATTCGACGCTACCCTCCCCGCGCCCAAGTCCAAACCGGCCTTGGCCACCACCTCTCGCTCTAACAGCACCGCCAACACGACAAAAAACCACTCGACCGCCGCCGAATCCTCCCTCAAACTCCAAGGCGGCGACATCCACCGTGAGCTTTTCCGCCTCGCCGCATTCGAAGGCGGTCCCGGTGGTACCTCTCAGATCAGATCCGGCTCGGTACACCGGCGCGCAAACACTTTTCACAACCCGCGAGAATACCGCCGCTCCCTCGCCGCCGAGGAAGGCCTCAGCGTGGGCGACCAGTTAGCACCGGGTGGGTTCCGCCGGGCCTATCTCCTCCAGAAAAGAAGAAATGGCAAACCAAATGACTTCTATGCTGCCCGAATGCCGATCACGCGAAACTTTGTCGAGTTTTTGAATTTGTACGGGCACTTTGCGGGTGAGGACTTGGAGGACAGCGACGAAGAGGCGGTGGAGTCCGAGTCGGAAGATGAAGATGGGGAGAGGAGGCCGCTTTTGACAACGACGAGGGAGCGGCAAAGGCAACGGGAAAGAGAAGGAGAGGCAGAAGGGAGGGAGGGAGCCGGCATGACCAAGACTTTTTTTACTCTGCTCAAGGCGTTTGTCGGGACGGGGATCATGTTCTTGCCCAAGGCCTTTAGCAATGGTGGCTTGCTATTTAGCAGCTTGGCCATGGTGGGGGTGTCGGCGATTTCGATGTGGGCGTTTCACCTGCTCCTGGAGCTGAAGGAGAGGTATAGGGGGGGCTATGGCGAGATTGGGTATGCCGTTGCCGGGGGCAGGATGAGGGGCCTGATTTTGGCGAGTATCGCGCTGAGTCAGTTGGGGTTTGTATGCGCGGGCATTGTGTTTGTGGCGGAGAATTTGTTGACATTCTTCGAGGCGGTGATGAAGGATAGTCGGAGCTTCACAACGGCTGGACTAATCGCGCTGCAGTTGGTGATTTTGGTACCTTTGAGTTGGATCAGGAATATTTCCAAGCTGGGACCTGCGGCATTGCTGGCGGACGCGTGTATCCTGGTTGGGGTTACCTACATTTATTGGTATGATATCACGAGTTTGGTGGATATGGGAGGGATGGACAAGGGCGTGGTCATGTTCAACCCGGATAGGTACACCATGATGGTTGGGTCGGCCATTTTCACATTTGAAGGAATCGGCCTGATTTTGCCCATTCAGTCGAGCATGGCCAGGCCGGAAAAGTTCGAATGGTTGCTGGGCGTTGTGATGTTGATCATCACTATCGTTTTCACAAGCGTCGGTGCCCTGTGCTATGCCACCTTTGGTCTGGACACTCAGATCGAAATCATCAACAACTTTCCCCAAGATTCAAAGCTTGTCAACGCGATTCAGTTCCTGTACTCGGTTGCCATTCTGGTCGGCACGCCGGTTCAGCTGTTTCCCGCGCTCAGAATCCTCGAAACCAAGATCTTTGGACGCAAGTCAGGCAAGAAGAGTTTGAAGACAAAGTGGATCAAGAACGGGTTCCGCTTCGCCATGGTTTGCCTTTGTGGAGTCATCTCGGTGCTGGGAACAGGAAATCTTGACAAGTTTGTCGCACTTATCGGGAGTGCGGCTTGCGTTCCGCTCGTCTACGTCTACCCAGCCTGGCTTCACTACAAGGGGGCGGCTGAAACCAAGGCTGCCAAACTTGGAGATCTTGCCATGGTGGTACTGGGCTTGGTGGGGATGGTGTACACGACGGCTGTGACGATTATTAACAGCTTCATGTAAAAGAAACTCAACTGGGCTGGGATGGTCAATGACTAAATGACAGGATATGGATGGAAGAAAAAAAATAACACAGTGCCGATATAGCAATGCTCATCAGCCATCTCATTATAGTCTTACTGCGAGTGATGAAGATATCGCTCTGACATGTTTTGATGCAATTGCGGTTCCCTGGCAAGGCAAGCACAACCACATCAGGCAACCGCAATAACCTCACTAACATGGTGGGTACAGGCCTTGTCATGATTCTACCACCTACTTGTGTTCTAACAGCCTATTCAGCTCACACAGCAAGGACCAGGGCTCGGCCATCAGAGGAAGCTGTCAGCACTACTCAAAGAGGAGGCTATTGCTTACGTTGATGTTTTTCTATGGAGGGATTTCCAACAATAGGTACCAAGTTGATATACTCTCTCAATCTGGCAGCATTCTCACTTTTAGAGGTGATTTGGAATGATACTTACGCGGCTCCCAGCATACCTAAGTTGCGTAATACAACCGAGCTCACCATTTTGAATCCTGGAATAAGCGAGAAGAAATCGATGTGCCTCAGCCCCAATTCGGCATACTTGCCTCATATTTGGGTGGACCTTGTCGGTTCGGTCTTCGTAGCACGGCTTTGCAGCCGATGAAATTGTCAAGATGCCAGACATGCAAGTCAATGGGCTGAGTGGTACATGTATGTAAGCGGCCAACCTTCCCTCTAGACTGGCTCTCGCCTCCATGTCCAAGCACTAGAGAGCCTTCTTTACGTCCCGAGTCATTTTCCTGCAATCTTTACCCTCAACACAGGAGCCACAAGAACCGACCAGCACCATCGCCCACGACTGCCATATTATCGCTGTGTCCGACCGTGGCTTCCAAAACGACCCGTGCTTCGCGGGACCGCACTATGGAAATGGGTGCTCGGTTACCGGCTGCGGTGGCAGCGGAAAACAAGCGGCGACTTGAACAGCTGTTACAGGAACATTGGACAGAGCATGTGGATGACGGTCGCGTGGTTTTCCAAGGGTGCAAACCGGTGTTGCAAGCGATCGACTTGGGCTTAGGGGGTTGTTATCCCGAGATGTTGTCTGAGATGACTGGGTCGAGGGAGTTGGATGGCGTTGGACGTTGGACTTTTTCTCGGCGGGAAAGCGAGAAGAAAGGGGGGCGATAAAAAAGAACAGCATGGAGGGTAGAGTGGGTAGTTATGTAACAGGTACAACTTTGGGACAAGACACTGGCTAGCAATTTACAACTTGTACCTCATGAATCTATCTGTGCCATCTAGATATTCACCATGTTCTTCCAGAATATCCCTGATAGAAGATTTCCTAGTAACCGAACAACACCTACCAAAACCTTTTACCACGCCGCTTCCTTGGACTTCTTCACTACAAATGCACCACGGTCCATGGTGTTGATGACAATGAACCCGCTAGGCAAGAAGGGGTAGTGACTCCAGGTGCCAGTGAATGTGACATTTCCACCACCGGGAAGGTGATCGTCCTCGGGGTATGTGTCAAAGTATGCCACCTCCTTGATTCCTTTGCCGGTGGGATCTCTTGGCACAGACCTTAAATCCAGCACGCTGATGCCAAGGGCGTAATTGCTCTGGTACGAGAAGCCATCTTTGACAAACTGGTTATGGTCGATTCCCTTTCTCAGATGCTTGTAGTGTCCCGTCTGCTTCGGTTTCTCGAGCGAGCTGATGTCCCAGATGTACGAGACGGGGTAGCCTTCACGTGCAGGACCGCGTGCGTCGACTTCGTCGTATTCATCGTCAGCAATGATATATTGTTGCCACTGGGTGTCCAAGACCCATCCCTGGTGGGTATAGCTGGCGCCTTCGTAGGAGGTGGTGGATATGATGGTGATGTTCTTCTTGTCGGTTACGTCGTAGCTAGTGATCTGTCAGGATCCTCCCAACCGTGCGAGACTTGGCAAAACACTCACATCGTCAACGCATCCTCATTATACCCATAGCAGATATCTTTGCCAACATGCTTCTCATCCGGACCACGATACACCAAGCACTGGGCATCGTGCACATAGCCGTCCGCACCAGACCCACCAAGTGTGGTTGGGTTTGCAGGGTCCGTCAGGTCGAAGAACAACAATCCTGCCTTGTATGTCGAGTTCCTGGGCTGGAATCCCACAGCCACACCGTAGTTCAGCTCCTCGTTGGTCAAGACATTATGCGATCGCCCAATAGGCAAGGCATCTCCCCACCATCCTGCCAGGTCCTTCTGGTTGGAGAAGACCACGGGACTCGCCGGGTCAACGGTTAGCAACTTGGCCAAGTCGAATATCTGGACTCCGTGTTTCTCCGCCTCGCTACCAATAACAATGTAACTCTTGTACCCCTTGATCTCTCTCCACAAAGACGGTTCAGCAGTGGTGTATTGTGGGAGACGACCAAGGTACACCAGCTTGCCTTGCTTGGTTACCTCGGCAAACGAGGTCCCGTCCAACTGGGCAATGGCGACGAATTCTCTTCCGTCAGGGGAGGTCCAACCCCATGATCCGGCCCCCCTACCTTGAGTGCTCCCTAGCTCGGCATGGGTCTTGAAGTCGTACAAGTCGAGCTCCTTGCACCTGAACCTGTAGCGTGAGTCGTTGGGGATGTAGGTCGCAAAGCCGTTGGTGCAGGCGTAGAAGTCGCTGGCCTTTTTGACGGAAAACTTTTTGTACTGGCGGGAGTCGTAGGCACCTTGGGCTTCGAACTCACTCCAGACACGCTTAGACTTGTGTTAGGGGATGTTCATATTTATTGATAAGGACAGAAACTGACATTTTTGAGAGCCATGATTTGCTCGTGGCGGATACCACTGTCATAGAGCTCGGCCTTGAGCTCTAGATTCACCGGAAGCTCCTTCGCTGCCGCGATGGCAGCAAAGATTGCCATGACAGCAAGTGTCTTCTTTGGTGTCAGCATCGCGCGTGGTGTGCGTCCCGTCCGTGTGTGCGACAAATGTGGCGATGATAAGGACGTATAAGGTATACACTGGACGCCAGGAAAAATTTATAGCAGTCACAAGACTTTGTGGTACCGCAACCAGCTTGACGTGACAGCTCAGAGATTGATGTAGCCCAGCTGGATCGATGTAGCCAAGGAGAAGCTCATGTGGGCAACCATGTGGTCTCCTCTTGGCATTCTTATACCTGGGAACATTGCAGGAACTCGAGTACCTACCAAGGCAAGCATAGGTAGTTCACCGCGTGTTTCCGTTTACACGATATCACAGGTTACACGATATCACAGGTCCATTTGGCGTCATGGGCCAGAAAGGGCAGGTAATATATCTATCCGCCGCCAAGCCCGGCAGTTGCCCACAAATCAACAGCTCTACATAGAGTGAGTGACACATGGCCGCATATCCGGCATTAATCCCGCGTTTTATATGTGCGACGACTGCTGTAACGGCCTGGGCCCAATGCCGTGGCACTATCTGGGATAGATTGTCCTACAGATGAGCCAAGTGCACCTTCTGGTCCAGGACTCGGATGAAGTGATCCGGGCATCAGATGATGGATGCACCCCAAGCGATGGGCCACCTGCCTGCTCTATCTCTCATGCAGTGTAATTTTCGTGATTCTACAACATTTTGACGACAAACATGAAAAGGGCTGGCACTAGGCTGGCAAGGGGAGCTACCAATGATGTGGCCCTGTTTGGATGTCAAGAAGAGTATCTAGGCACCTTCTGGTGTTGGGTAGGGATATATGGAACCACAAAATCCTATTTCACTTTATTTCGGCTTTGTGAGGTGGGTGTAGGGATTCAAGGGGTTAGGGGTCCAGGGGTCTAAAGTAGGGTACCTACCTAAGTATCCTCAACCAAAGCCACAGGTTCGTTTAACCCCCATTCAATGCTGAGACGACAAAAGTCTATTTCACGTTCATCTCTTGAAGCAATCGAGATCTACATCAAAGTGGATGGAAAAGTTCAGCCGATGTTATGCATTGCATGTCTTGCAGGTTTAGCACGGCCTACGCTTTGGGTGCTCAGAAACCGGCTACAGTCGTTTACGAGCCCATGTGCCTGTAGGCCAACGCAATTCGCATCACATATATCTGTGCGGAACGTCAGAGTGCCGCCTGACTGCAAGACGAGAGAGACCATACCGCAGTGCGAGAATAGCAACTGTCGAGATTTGCAAGCATGGTCACCCGTCATGTAACCTGCGGTTCGACACGCTGTGCACAACGATCATTTCGCCCGTCTGCATTGCGTTTGGTCAAGAACTATTGATGACGCTTGAAATGATATCAAATGATGCTGATGCTTGTGTAAAGGGATCTGGCTGATGAGAGCATGCATCCAATTGTATGCAAGGTTCTGGGGGAGATATTGAATAGGTGGCAGTACTTAACATTGCTCATGCCTTCATGCTTCTCCTCGAACTTTGTCACGCCCAGCAAACAGTTTCCAACTTGCACTTTTGCTGGCAAAAGCCACCTCACCATCATTAACGGCTGGATTTTCTTATATCTCAATATCGAACTGTTTTCTTGTCCACATCCAATTCCTATCGCAGCCGGCTGCATCATCCCGCCGCACCGCTGGCACCCACACTGCTTTTTCCTAAGCTCCTCTGACTGCAAACGAACGAAAAGAACAACATCTCATAACAAAAAAAAATAACAAGAAATGAGACCCAATACATCCCTCCTTTTAGCATGGGCTCTCCCTCTGGCCCTGGCGGTCCCAGCACCACTTCCTGTTGAGGATCGTTCTGCCTTGGAACAACAAAACGCTTATCTGGAACATCTGGAACAACGCGCTCCTAATGAGGAGGGAGCTACTATAGAAGAGCGGGCTCTTCTCGAAGAACGGTGCGGTGGTGGCGGATGTGGTAGCTGCACAGGTAGCGGGTGCGGTGGTGTCCAAGTCGCCGCCGTTCCAGAAGTTATTCAGAGCAGTCCGTGCACCACGTGCGGGGAGGTTGTCGTTCCTGGACCACCAGGACCACCTGGACCTCCTGGACCGCCAGGAATCTCCACTATTGGTCCTCCAGGACCTCCTGGAATGCCTGGCGGTCCCGGTCCAGTAGGTCCTCCTGGCCTTCCTGGCGGTCCCGGTCCAGTAGGTCCTCCTGGCCTTCCTGGCGGTCCCGGTCCCGTCGGTCCTCCCGGTCTCCCTGGCGGTCCCGGTCCCGTTGGTCCTCCTGGTCTACCTGGTGCTCCTGGTCCTGTTGGTCCTCCCGGGGGTCCTGGCATCCCTGGACCCCCTGGGCCAGTGGGTGCTCCCGGGGTGGGCGTCGTCGGACCCCCGGGACCACCGGGACCTATTGGACCAACCGCTATCCCTTACCTCAGCTATGGACTTGGGTATCCTGGGGGATATGGATATGGCGGATTTGGCGTCCGGGGAATCGGGTACCCTGGATATGGCTATGGTGGTTATGGAGGATATGGGTTTGGAGTGCGTGGCATTGGGGGATATGGAGGATATGGCGGTTATGGAGGGTTTGGTGCCCGTGGTTTGGGAGGATACGGAGGGTATGGAGGATATGGAGGATATGGTGGGGGTTTTGGCGCCCGTGGATTTGGAGGTCGTCCGTGAACAACAACAGGATTGGACGTGACACTTCTGCGCTGTCACGTGTTTGAATGCTACTGATCTTGGTCAGTTGCTATATGCCCGCAGGATTCCTACCATCACATTCATTTTTTTTTGCCAGGTAGCTACCTATGTACCTAATGTTTATTCATAGTTGCGCAGCGCTGAATGAATCTTATTTGTTAAAGGAGAAAGATGTCATGGACTGAAACATTAAATTAGACATTACGCTACCCTGTTGACCGCTCAGTTGTGAAAACCTCTGATAATGAAATGGTTTACATGTACCCCTGTTTGGCGAGTGAAACCCCGAAGCCCACCGGACTCAGTGATTTTGCCGCACCATCTTTCCCAACCGTCATGACAAATTCCTCCAACCCCGCAAAGTCATAAGTAAACCTATCCATGGTACCCCAATTCACGCACCGGGCGTCAGGGTAAACAGCTTCCTCATCAAAGGGCTCACCTCTCTCATCATCTACCTGATCAAACACCATTCTCCACGACTTTTGGCTACCCGCCTTGAGACTCGAAGGATACAACCTCGCGATCCCAGGCAGCGTTCTCCCACTGGCGGCAATATTGTAGAAAGTAAAGTTTCCCAATACATTGAAGCCCTTCACCGTCCACTCTTTGATCGCCAGACCGGGACCATCATCGACTTCCAACTCCACCACAGAATCACTCTCCTTGTCCTGGTAAATACCCGCAAGGTTTTTCTTAGCCTCTTGCTTTGTGACCGCGTCTAGTGCCGGGATAATTGCCTTCAGCGTCTGTGAGATGACATGTGACTGAACAAAGAATTCATCGGTGACCTCTTTGCCAGCAGTCATAACGTTGACGACAATATCGTAGTCTGGAACAAGAGCGAACATGGTGTGGTATAGTCCAAGATCACCGGCCTTGGTATAGATGTCTACAACTCTTCCATCCGGCACGAGTCGGTCGGCACGCTGGATTTCCCATGGCGCTCCCAGCACATGGCCGCGAGAGGATGTGAAGGTGGTTGGAGACAGCCACTTTCGCGTGGCGAGGGGGGACAAGAGTCTGTTGGAGAGGATCGCTGCGCCGAACGACAGCATGTCGCGGGTGGAAGAGTACATGCCGCCAGATCTAGATGAATTTTATCAGTTTAGACAATGAAACGTCCCCTCGGGATAAAAAGCGGAAGAGGAGAAGAGAACGTACGACGCAAAAGTGCCGGTCTTGGTGAACCAGGTTGGGTCATCAGCTGGGATAAACCCCTCCTTGTCTGGAGCTGGTGGCTCGTTCAGAGACGTCTTTTCCATGCCTGCTGGAAGAAGAATCTTTTCTCTGAGAAGTTGATCCAGGCTCTGGCCTGTGGCTTTCTCAACAACGAGTCCAAGCAATGTGATCCCAACGTTGGAGTACAGCGGTGCGGTGTAAGGGGCGTACTGAGGGTGCCGGCGCGGCATGTTCTTGAGGACGTCTAGGTCGCTGGTTATTAGCACTCGCAATACATCCCACCACCAGAAAGCCTCTCACCCTCTTCTTCACAGGCTGTCGTGTTCCCCAGCCCAGAGCAGTGCCGTGCTCTTGTTTTCTCTTGTAATGGCGGAAGCCCCATTTTCTCAGCTGGAAAGGAAGGAAAGTTTGCCAGATCAAAAGCAAGGTCCCTTCCAATTCCCGAAACATGAGATGCTAATGCACCAATAGTAACATGTTGCCACTGTACTGCCTCAATCTCTGTTCCATGGACTTGATTCTCTTCAAGCTCAGGAAGGTATCTCGTAACGGGTTCGTCCCACCGGATCTTGGTCTGCTGGAGCAGAGAAAGGACAGTGAAGAGCTTGGTACAACTGCCAATACGATAGACAGTGTCAGCCGTAACCTCCTCTGTGCCATTCTTGTTCTTGATCGGCGGTGTGTAATGAAGGTCGACCAACGGAATATCTTCGTGAATTGATCGAACACCGATGGAGACAGCTGATGCGTTGTAACGGGATGTCATGCTCGCGAATACAGCTTCAAGACTCTTGACGGCTTCCGCGACGACTGAATCTTTGCTAGGTCGCCTTGGGGGGGGTAGAACCGCGCCCAAAGGAGGGCAGGGCTTACCGTCAGCCCCCGGGAGCCGAAAGGCGGCTACCAGAATAAGGGACAGAACGCTTCTAGTTTTGACCATGATGGTACTGTAAACTTCAAGGGAGAGTGTAATGTGAGATGATGTTGGAAAAGTGTGGTGCTCAGACTGATCCTTTTTTACGGTAAATGGAGGGAGTTGGAGAGAGATTTATAGCTGCTGTCGTCTAAAGAATACACCAGAAATCTGACCACTATCACATATAGGCCAATATCCCACAGAGATACCAACACCAAACAGATCTTCCTCGTTCATCAAGCAGCCACACCATCGGATTGTGGATTGCCCGTTGGAGGATGAAGTGCTTGTTGTTTCGGCTTGTAGGATCAACTTAGCCTCGGATTTCGTTTGAACCACAAATCGATTTGTTACTCCATTCGGAGCACAAGCGGGGCTGCGTGTTGCCATGTTGCGTTGGAGCCTGAAATTAAACCAGTCCGAGGTTCATAATGCGAGTCCATTCTGATCAATATTGCGCAAATACCGGCTCATCTCAAGATGTGAAATCCTTGGTTTCATCCAACGCATATTCCATCCCTTATGAGTTGCCAGCTTCCTCTACACATCCTATACCCAACGACTAAAAGAGTTTACAATGAGAGGGAGACCATTTATGCAAGCTGCGAATCAGGCAACACCACCTCAACCAAACCAACCTGGCTTCTACAATCCCAAATCTTGCGCAGTTTGAGACCAGCGCGCTCGATAATGTCCTTGAACTCAGCTGGCTTTCTCTCGATGCCATTGATGATTGACAACATGGCCAAATCGCGCTGGTGGGAGTACCGTGTGTAATACCCCCAGTTGGCCGGCAAGGGTGCCGGCGCTGGTTCGATCTCGGCCGAGCCAAAAGTGGTATTCATTACTTGATCGCTGTTACCAGACATTAGCTGCTATACCTTTTAATTACTGATGTTTCAAGAAGAGAAAAATCTCACCAGATGAGAATTCGGCTGTGCGGTCCCATAGCCGGCTTGATAGCACTCAAGATCTGCACGCAATAATCATCGGACCAATCGTGCATGATGTACCGCAGCCAGTACACATCTGCCCCCTTCACTGGGTTGGGCTCAAACATGTTGTGAGGCCAGAACTTGACCTTGCCCGATTGCAAAGCTTTGGGGTGCTCCTTTGGCCAGACCTCAGTTTCGGCTTGTTGGAGGACTGGAGCGCGGTCTTGGACAACGAAGTTGAGGTTCGGGTAAAGGCGAGAAAGCTCCATACTGAAAGAGCCTGTTTGACTTTCATGTTAGCTGCCTTGATTGCGAGAGATGGGCCTCAAAAGGGGCCAGGGGGTCGAGGGGTGCACGTACCAACTCCACCGCCGACGTCGACAACAGTGGCGTCGCCCAGTTCACCCCAAGGGAAATCTAACACAAAAGGTTAGTTTTGGCTGAATTGACTGTAAATTTGACATGATTGGGCTCATCTTACCAAACAGGTGAGCCTTGCCATAGACTCTGCCACCACCCAGCATGGCCAGCCCGAAAATGGCATGCTCTGGTCTCGCCACCAAAGTATTGGCTGCTTCACCATTTGTCTTACCACTGGCGGCAACAGAGGTGAGGCCTTCTTGCAGAGTGTTGCCGAAAGAGCCGGGATAAGAGCTGGTCGCACCGTTGGTTCCGTTCTCACAGAGGGCTTTGAGATCACCAGCCTTGGCTTTCTCCTCAAGCCAGTCCCAACGGGGCTTGTCGGTGTTAACAGCATCCTGCCACGGGGTGACCTCAACCGCGTACGAAGGGCCTTTTTCGGGGTCTGAAAGATAGCGAGGCAGGTGGTCGGAAGCAGTATACAAGTCCAAGCCACTTGTTGCGGTCGTGTTAGTCAGCGGTTGCAGATGAAAGGCAGCGCATCACTTACAAGAGCATAATGTAAGCCCTGAGGGGCTCGTTCCCAACCAGAGCTCGGGAGATGTCATTATTGGCAAAAACATCTTCCTCGATTTCGTTGAAAATGTGGATGGAGCAGAGACAGCGAAGGAGTCTGGACAACTTTCGCGCCTCGATGCCCACCTCTTGGCTCAACTCGGTGACGGAAACGCCTTTCTCGTGCTTGGCCAGGATATCGGGGATGCGCTTATCGGCGACAACGTGCAGAGCCCGTGCCTCGAAGTACTGATTAGCAACTTCAATCAGACGTGTCTGAGGACTCGAAACAAGCTCCGTGAGTTTTCCTGCCGCCGCCAAGAGTGTCCGTTGAGCATCAAACAGGGGGCGCGAAGGGATACCAAGACCATCTTCGGTGGTGGAGGAAACGATGGTGGACTGGCGATGGGAGATATAAGAATTAATTGTCTTCTGGATCAGGGAAGACAGTTGCAAGAGGGTTTGAGAGGTGGGGTCAATGTTTGCTTGCGTGATCGCCATGATGGAAGTTGTGAACGAGTCTGAATCGAAATTGTTCAAGATCAAAGGGAAGGGGTAGGGCTCAGAACCAGTCTTTATTTAAACTTGAACACAGATACCATCATGACGATTCCCGTGTCGGCACTCGGTCCCGACTTGTCGGATTTTACAAAGCCAAGCATTCCGGTCCATGGGGGTCGACGGCGAGGACCGGAGTTGGTGCACCCGGACCTTTGCCGATCGCCAACGGGCCGATCCAGCCCCGAAGTGACCGGAATCAGATGTATGTGAAATAAGAAGTTTTATTGTCAATACCTACTAGCACTCGTGCCTCGCTGAACCTCTACTCACATCATTTTATCCTGCCAAGATCGACACAATGGCTCGCGCACTTCCACCTCACACCTGGGAAAACGGGTTCAAGAAGCCCATTCAAGCATCTGCAACACCGTGGGTCTGGAAGAACGACGAACAAGATGATGATCCTCACTCATTCGTCACGCCGCCATCCAAGGAGCTTCTGACTTCCACGGCACACAACCGGGTCGGAATCAATGTCATTCGAACATGGCCCACTATGTTTGACGGGACTAACAACCCCCATGGAACGCCTGACTGGTGGAAACCGTCAGACGAGGTCGATGTCCTCATTGTCGGCGGTAAGCCTTTCCACACCAACACCGTATCAGAAAAAAAGGTAACTAACAGCGACGAAGCTGGCCCCAGCGGACTAGAGGTGGCACTCAGTCTAGCAAGACAAGGAGTTTCGTTCCGCATCATCGGTTAGTCCTACATGGCGTGCTTGTGCATCAAGTCTTTCTAACACCACCTCAGACAAAGCACCTACCCCCTTGATCGCCGGACGCGCCGATGGTGTCCAACCGCGCTTTCTGGAGACAGTAGCTACTTGGGGGCTTGCCTCCGAGATTGCCGAGGAAGGACCACTGATTGAACGAACAGCCATCTATCTTGATGGTAAGAAGCTACTGTTCAACCGTTCTCATCAGTGTGATTCGCGCTATCGAGGATTGCATATCATCACGCAAGGTCAGATTGAACGAATCTTTATCCGGGACTTGGCCAGGCACAAGTCCTTGGTCGAGCGAGAACGAATCCTGTCCAAGTACACGGTAGAGGGCCAAGGTGAATATCCGGTCAGAGCTACGGTCAAGAATGAGCGGACAGGACAGGAGGACATTGTGCGCGCAAAATACTTGGTTGGAAGCGATGGTGCTGCGAGTTCCATCCGGAAGAGCTTGAGCATTCCGTTTGATGGTGTCAGCACAGATATTTACTGGGGTATTATGGACTGCGTTTTTGAAACTGACTATCCTCACGCCTGGGTATTCGGGTATGCCTTGTTGTTGGCTCCTAGTATGCGCATCGTGATGGGCGCTGACACCTCAGAAACAGGTCGGTAATCAGTTCCAAGCATGGAGGCTGTGTTATTATCCCAAGAGAAGATGGGTACATCAGGTACGCTCTTATGATTCAATCGAGGGAAAGTTATGGTCTATGAGCTAACGACTGGCCAAGATTGTACACCCAGCTGGATGTTTCGCAGACCGGGCCCATCGCAGCTGCAAGGCAGCAAAGTGACGCATCATTTGCAGAGGCTGGCGGACGCGTCGAGATTGAGACCGTCACCCCTGAAGAAGTTTTGGAACAAGCCAACAGAATTTTTGCCCCTTACAAGCTGAAGTTTGCAGCACCACTTAGTTGGTTTGCCATCTGGAAGAGTAGGTCTTGGTCTCAACTGCCCCTAGCTGTCTATCGGGACTGACAACACGAAAACTTTACAGTCTCTGAGCGAGTGGCTCGTTCTTATTCGTCCCATGACAACCGAGTCCACCTAGTCGGTGATGCAGCGTGAGTAATCTCTTACAAAGTGCCTACTACCTATCCATACAAAGATTGACCATGCAACAGTCACGTCCATAGCGTCATGGGTGCATTTGGGTTAAATGCATCCATTCTCGATGCAGCAAACCTCGCATGGAAGCTGGGTCTCGCCGCCAAAAACCTTGCTGATCCACAGGCTCTTCTTCCAACATACAGCCTGGAGCGAAGAGAGCACGCAGTTCGTGTAATTGAGGTTTCGGGAGCATACCTTCGCTTTGTCACCGGTTCAGCCATGCCTGTACCCAACCTTCGCAACTTTGACGCGCTCGGATCAAGCTCCAAGGCAAACGGCCACCAAACCAACGGGCACACCAACGGGCACACCAACGGAGTCAACGGCCACAGCAGTGACGCCAACGGCGACAGCAAGCAAGTCCACCTCCACGTCGAGTCTACTTCTGCGTCAGCAGATTCTCCTCCACGAACACAAGAAGATGCCTTGAACTTCCTCGCCAAGTTCTTCCAAGCTCATGGGCAGTTCCTCCTGGGAGTCGATTGCCCTTACGCAACATCTCCCATTTCTCCCCAAACCGCCCCCCTCCTCTCTTCACCGGCCCCGGTCAAGCTCAACAACGGCGTCAGGGCGCCCAACCCCCGTCTCTGTTTTTCTGATAACCAGACTGGGTATCTCTACGACCTGTTCGAGGGACCACCGAAATTCCACATCCTGGTCTTCGGCTCCTCATTTAGGGGAGAGCAGGTCCGCAACAACATAGCAAAGTTGTCATCTGTGCTGTCAAGCAATACTGGTTTCTGGACTCGTTATGGTGGCCAAGACAGGTTTACCTTGACGGTGGTGGTGAAACGCATGCCATTTGAGGCAGGCGATGACGCTCTGCTTGATGATCTAACGCATAAGCTTGGAGCAAAGGTGGTGTTTGATGACAGGCAACCTGACGAAGATGCGCACACGACATATGGGGCTAACCATACCAAAGGGGGCGTGGTGGTCATCAGACCTGATCTGTGGGTTGGGGTGACTGCGTTTCCGCATGAGGCGGAGAAGATCGGGGGGTACTTTGATGGCTTTCTGGTCCCGGTATAAGGTACAGACATGTAGTTAGTCGTTATGATTTGTTGTGGAGTTATGGTTGGGAACCATGATCCACTGGAGCCGGGCAGGTAGGTAGGCATTCAACACTGGCTTCGACGGGCATTTAAAGGCCTTCCAGGGCTTCAACACAGCACAGGGAGCTCAGGGGTATGTTTGGGTTAAAGCTTCAAAATAACTTCTTGGAAAATGTACTCTTTTTTATCAGAAGCATCAACCGCTACCCGCGTGATCATGCAGACCAGTAAATTTGTGTTATCTTGTCCTTTGTGCTGGAGGTCTTCTTCTTACTCAAAGATACTCTGCTTGTATGCTGATGGATCAATATAGGCCGACCCGCCACGCTTGGTGAAACCCCATCTAATCTGACTGGCCATGGCGATCTCTGTGTCGACATGTTGGGCGAAAGTCCACGTCAGACCAGGGTCCTTCTGGAAGCCGCGACCAACGAGCGCAATGTCAAGTCCATCCTCCTCCAAGAGCTTGTTTGCCTGTCTTCCATTGGTAATGGAGCCAACAGTGGCCACAAGCATCTTGTCGCCGACGGCCTTCTTGACGGCCACGGCAAATGGCGCCTGGAATGCGGGGCCTGATACAATCTTTTGAGCTGGGTGGACACCACCCGAAGAAATGTCGATCAAATCAACGCATCCCTGAGCAGCAAGGGCCTGGGCAAACTTGACCGTGTCCTCGGCTGTCCAGCTCTCCTCGGGCAAAGTCTCCTCGACCCAGTCGGTAGCAGAGACACGGAGGAGGACGGGTGTATTCTCGCCCACTGCCTCTCTTGTGAGCTTGGCAATTTCCAGGCTGAGTCTGATGCGGTTCTCAAAGCTGCCGCCATATTCGTCGGTTCTTCTGTTCGCATGTGGACTAAGGAAAGAGCTCAGCAAGTACCCGTGGGCGTTGTGGATCTCGACGAAATCCGCCCCGGCAGCTATGGCCCTCTTGACGGCAGCTACCCAGTTCTTCTTGAACTGCTCGATATCCCCCTTACTCATGGCCTTTGCCTCGCAGTAATGCTCGTTGAAGGCAACATCTGAGGGGCTGATGACGCCGTCTGGCCATCCTCCCACCTTGGCAGTCGCAACAATCCCCTGGTTCATGAGCCAAGGGGGAACTGTGGACGCCTTGCGGCCGGCATGGGCAATCTGAACGCCAATCTTGATGTTTTGGCTGTGAACAAAGTCGATGACGCGCTTCATGGGCCCAATCTGGGAGTCCTTCCACAAGCCAACATCCTGTGGGGTGATGCGGCCTTCGGGAGAGACCGAGGTGGCTTCGATCATCATCATGCCAGGGCCGCGTTGGGCGATGCCACCAAGATGAGCAATATGGTAGTCAGTCATGTGTCCATCTTGGGCCGAGTACTGGCATAATGGCGCAAGCTGGGGATGGTGTTAATCATAGGTGATAGAGATAACGACTGGATGAGGAAATACATACTCCCAAACGGTTCTGGAATGTTACTCCCCGGATGGTAAGGGGCTGGAAGAGCTTTGGGACAGGCTTGCCGCTTGTTTGAGGATCTTGGGCGGTTCCCGCTGGGGGGTTCTGAGCGGGGGTAAAGTATGAGAGCCCCGGTGCAGGCTCAACGACGATATCTAGGAGTGTCATGGTGCCAGTGTTGTTGGGATTTGTCTCAACTTAGTTAATTACAACATAATTCTTGACCATCAGCAAAGTCTTTTTATATCCAGACTTCAGACCGAAACTCGTCGAAAAGACCCACTTTGCTTTGAAATCGACCCTGAGCCAAGATTCACCACCCCGGTTTCGAAGAAGAGAAGAACTGGTGATGTTCCACTTCGTGGGCGCTAGCATGTGGAGCGGCCGGCAGTATCCACTGCTCCGGGACTTTTTTATCCGCCATTGAGGTGGAATGATGTCATCTGTTTCAAGGAGATGCGATGGGAGACCCTGCGCCAACAGCAATGTCATCAATATTGTTAGCCATCTTTCAGGTCGGCCCATCACCGGATTGCCAAGACCCACGCGAAGTGGCGATGCGGGACCTCTCCAAAAAAAATAGGTAGCGAAGACCAGGGAAAGAATTGAACACAATGAATGTACCCTCAACCGGAGGAACGAAGACCCGATTCGAAATCATGAACAAACCTCATCATCCATGTTGTCTACGGGTGACTAACAGCTCTACCTACTACCTAAGGTACCTACCTACCTTACCTGCCCTTCTTGACCGGCTCAATTATTCAGTCCCATGATCGGGCCAAACTTTTGGACAAAGATCTCTGGTCGTTCCACAAACATAGTTTCAGTCATCATCTCCCCCTGAGCAATCGTTTCAGCACCACGCCCGAGCATGCCTTTCTCGTATTCTGCAACCGCTTCATCTAGTTCTTCGACCCCGCGCTGTGCAATGCTGGTGGCTAACTCCAACGCGTCTGCCATTGCGAGATTGACCCCCTCTCCATTCGGGACGGTCACATGAGCAGCGTCGCCGCAGAGGGTTGCTCCTGAGATTGACTTCCATCTCAGGTCCTCTTTCGACAATGTGTAGAGCGACCAAGCCCAGAAGTCGGTTGCGTGGCGGATGAGGTCTTTGGTCCCCTCTGCCCAATCTCCATAATACATGGAAGAAAGCAACATCTCGCGAATGGCTTCAACGTTTTGGAGGTCGAGCGTGCGGAAGAAATGCTCCGGAGTTTGAAATCCAAAATAGATGCGGTAGGAACCGTCGCCTTGCCTCTGTGTGATGGTGATCTTTTTGTCACCGATGGCCAGGTACATTCCGGGGCCAAATTCCCCAGCCATGGTTTTGTAGAGTGGGTTGTCACGGCGGATCCTTCCTTCGAGATAGGCTTTTCCAGCGAACTGGGGTGTAGCTTTCGTGATCTAGACGACGAAGGTAAGGTAGTCAGTGTCGTATATAGGTACTAGATAGGAGACTGGGATTTCTTACCACCCGCCGCACCTTGCTCCATGCCCCATCGGCTCCAACAACAAGCCTGACCTCAGACAAAACTGTCCCATTTTCAAAGCGTAACCGGGGCCTTCCATCATCTCCAAACGTCACTTCTTTCAAAATATGCCCCCACCTGATCTTGCCCTCGGGCACGGCATCGAGCAGAATTTTGCGGAGTTCGGCGCGGTCGATCTCAGGGGCGTCACGTCCTTCGCCCATTTGGAATATCCTGTTGCCATTTTTGTCGCCCAGTGCAAAGGCAGTGTCGGCATACCTCGCACACTCCTTGAACTTGTCGAATAAACCGGCCTCTCGAAGGGCGCGTTGGCCTGTTTCGGGGTGAATGTCTAGGCTGCCCCCTGCGCGATTGGAGTTAGGGCTGTCATCTCGCTCATAGACGATGTAGTTTGCGATTCCTTTGCGCTCGAGAAGCTGCGCGAGCATGAGCCCGCATGGGCCGGCGCCAATTATGGCAATATGTGGGGTAGACATCGAGAACGCGATGGTATCAAACACAGGATGGGGCATCTGAAAGCCGCTGTGCACCACCACCTTTATACACGGACTTCACTCGGCCCTCGGTGTTGACAGCAGGCCCGAGAACCTGCTGTCAACACTCATCGATTAGGTACCTTAGAATTGTTAGTCGGTTGACTGGAGAGTAATATTTCCGTCGGGGTACGGAAATTGACGCGTCACCTCTCCTCAATACTACACAAACGTCCTCACATCGCTAGAATATCCGCTTACAGACGCGTGTAGGTACTCAAGAGCCGCAATGCAGTGGCACGGGCTTCTCGCACCTAATAGTTCGCCTACACGTTGTACTCGTTGGACTTGAAGCCATGTGCAGTCTTACATATAGGGTTATACTCGTCTGACATTGAATATGAGGTGCCTATGTATATGAAATTGCTACCCTTGATGCCAACTCCTTTCAATTTCCTCTGGCAAGGTACTTTCTTCAACAATCATTTTCAAAATCTGTTCCTGGTACCAGCTGGTAGGAGGTAATCAAGACCGACCTTCCAACAAAGCACATGCGCCCCCCAGCTTCTCTGATACTTCAGCAATCTACTCAGATCATCAGCATCTCTTCACTTGACAAAGAACGAAGTATTTGTTGACAATCACTCACATTTCCATCCTCAAAAACCTCAAAGTGATTACAGTCCAGGTCCAAAGCCAACAATCTTCTCCCGACGACCGTCTCCCACCTCTCGACCGCCTTGGACCGGTACTCACCATCACTCAACCAGGGATACGTTACCCCGCATGCCCGCTCGGTGTTCATGGTCTTGGTGCAGAAGAGCATGGCGCAGGGCACGCCTCCGCCCTTGATGTCTTCAAGTTGCCGCCGACTGTACCGTTCCAACATGCCGGCATGGCGTGAGAACTGCGCTTGGATCTGCTTTCGCAGGGGAGAGTCTCGTCCTTTGCTGCCTACAACGTGCAAAATGACTTCTTGAGGAAGAGGGTCGTGATTGATCGGCAGGGGGGAGTCGATCAGGATGACACCTTTGACGGTGACGTTGGGGTGGTGGGCGCGAAGTTGTCGGGAGACTTCGAAGGCGAGCACACCGCCAAAGGACCAGCCTGTTTTGTAACGGGTTAGAAACCTGTCACGAACGGGGCGGCTTTCAGGGAAACTTACCACCGAGGAGGATCTCGGACTGCTTTGACAGCTTTGCCTTGTCTATGTAGAGCGCTGCGAGCTCTTGTATTGTCTTTGCCTGTTTCTCTACGGGATATGAGCCGTCGATACTGTAAATCCCGTAGATGTTGCGGTTCAGACTGTTGAGGTGGCGGTACATGCTACTCAACCCGCTGCCATCATGGAACAGGTACAACGGGGCTTTGGGAGAATCCGACTGTTGTGTCTGCAGTTGAGTGGGGAAGTCACTGTCATTGGCCGACTCCAAACCACGTTGGGAAGCATGGGGGTGTGGGGTTGTCCCGGTGGTGTGCCGGATACCCAATCCTTGAAGCTGCCCCTGGCTACGATGAGATGCAAGCTTCTTGGCATACAGCACCTCCAAGTCGACAACTCTCAGCTCGGATATGCCTTCATGGCCGTTGTCGATGGTAAGACCAAGACGGGATTGCAGTTCCTCTTGCAGCTCAATAGAGAGCAACGAGTCAATCCCGAGAGTAGACAGTGGGGCTGTCTTGTCCACCCCCGCGATATCCAGTCCACAGATATCTTCCAAGAGATCTTTGATGCTGGTCTCTTCGCCATCAGGAGGTGTGACAGGCGTAGAGATGGAACCCGTGGAGGCGTCAGAGAAGGTTGCCCTGCCATCTTCGGACACGCAGGGCGAGGAGTGCGTTGTCGTGGCACCGGAGGCAGAAGCCTTCTTGATGACGTTCATTAGATCTCCGACTGCATTGCAAGCCTCGAGTTCATGTGTTGAGATTTGGAGAGATGGAAGCTGACTCCTGATAGCGTCGGCCAGCTCGATGAACAGGAGACTGTCAACGCCCATCTCCGAAAGAGTAGTACTCATCCGGGTGTCATCGCCAGCCCCACAGACTTCTTTGATCATTGCCATAACGGTCTGTTCAATGTCGGGCGACCGCTGTGTCTGCTCAACTCGTGCAGTATGCTCCTGCTTCTGACCAGGAGCTCTCTTGGCCGGAACTGGAGCAACTACCCGCTTGGAAATTGCAGGAGCAGACTTGCCTGCCGCCCTCGCCAGGCTTGCTTTGAAGCCAGCCTTGTTGATCTTTCGGAACGACATGCCCTCCACGCAACTCACCACCTTGCCATCTTCTGTCATCACGTAGGCATCTGCCACAATGGCATCATCTAAGTCCACAAGACTGCAGTAAATGTCCAGGTCCCGCTCGTACACATCGTTGCTGTCTTCTGGTAAGATGGCCAGGTCAACCTTTGTGCAGATGCATGCCGTTTGGTCATTGACCTTGATGTTGGCGATAAACCCAGCGGCGTGGAGCATAGTATCGATGAAGGCGGGCGCACAGACAAAGCTGCCCTGGAGTGATAGGCCACTCACGCGGAACTGCCCAAAGCCTTCCAAACCCGTAGAACTCACCGTAAGGCGGTCCAAAGTGAGGAAAGGCTCTGAATAGGCGACGACACGCGGGAAGATGAGCTCGTAGATGGTACGCGAGGAAAAGGAGTTAGCATTCTCTCGGCCGCCAAACTCGAACGAAGTCATTTTCTGACGTCTCACAAAAGCTTCCTTGCGTGAGAAGATGGTCGAAACAAACTTGGTCGAAGCTTGCCGAAGGGTGCCAGAGCAGTGAACATGGTTTGCTCCGCTCATGAAACTGAAAATCTGTCCCTCTTGCTGAGAGCGATCTAGCTGCAGCTGCAGTTCCGAAGGTGGCGAGTTGTCGTCGTATACAAGAGGCTTGTCGAAAGTGATATCCTCCATAGCTATGGTTGCTTTGGCAAGGGAATCGTCCGTCACCACAGCACCCTCTAACGCATACTCCATGAAGACCGAGGCGGGACACAGAGGAGTGTTTCCTACTGCGTGGGCCTTGATGAATGGCGCCAATTGTTTGACTGGGGTTGAAAACGACGTGACTTCTGGCTTGTCTGGGGGCGATGACCCCCTAGAAGTGAGAAATTCGAACAAGGGCTCTGGCGAAGCCGGGAGAGAGCCCTCCAGCTCGACTTCATTCTTAAGCTCTCGAAACGGAATGAGAAACTCGGCGCCATAGAGCGGATACTGTGGGAAGGGGTACAACATCCTGCTAGAAGTGTCGTATATTTCTCTCCATTTGACAGGCACACCGTGGAGAAAGAGCGTTCGCAACATGGTGCACAGTGCCACCCATGGCTTATCTTTTGGACGCAGAGAGGGAAGGAGAAGGGACGTGCTTGGGTCGAAGGCTGCCTTCACCATGGGGAGGGTGATGGGAGATGACCCGGCTTCAAGGACCGTCACGTTGTTACCGTTCAGCTTTGTCGCCAGTTTCTGTGCGACCTGAGAGAACTGCACTGTACCCCTGGTCTGCTTGGCAAAATAGGCAGATGTGATCTGCTCCCCTGCCTCCAAGAGTCTGCCATAAGTGCTCAAGCCAACGTCGACAGCACCTTCTGCTCTCAGACAGGGGCGTAGAGTCGCGGCATGTGCTTCAATCTCCTCTAAAATGGGGTCCATGGCAGGAGAATGAAAGCCGTAGGCCACTTCGAGCAACTTATTCTTGATTTTGTTGGCCCTTGCAAGCTCACCGAATCTGGTGAGTTCATCGAGAGACCCAGCAACCACAGAATCTTTTGGGCTGTTCTCGCAGGCGACACTAAGAGCTGGAAACCCGTGTTGTGAGAGGAGACACTCTATCTCACGCGCCGGCAATGCGCAGGCCATCATTCCGGACGAAGCAGCTGGGCATTTGGCTGTCATCAAACTGGCGCGCTTGGCAACAAACAAAAGGCCATCCTCCAGAGTCAGGGCGCCCGCTGTCACGAGAGCAGCGTATTCTCCGATACTGTGCCCAACGACAGCATCCGGCTTGAGGCCCCAGTGAATGAACAGCTGAGCCAGCGCGTACTCGATAACAAAACAGGCGCTTTGTTCCACCACAGGTTTGGGTTCTGCTCTCCAACTCTCCGAGTCCAAGAGGTACGACGAGACAGCAGGGAAACCATTTGCGGTAAGAATTCCATCACACCTCTCCACTGCAGATCGGAATCGTGGCGAAGTCAGCAGGAGCTCACCACCCATGCCGGCGTAGATGCCACCCTGACCAGAAAACACAAACAACGTCTTTCGGTGACCGGCGACCTTGAGATTGGCGACCTGGGTGACCGCTTCCTGTCTCAGCTGCGACTCGAGCTGCTGCACGTTGGAGCCGAGGACGGAGATTCTGTGGGCGTATCCTTCATTTCTCTTCCGTGCAGTGGCTGTGTAGCACAGATCCTCTATTTTGACATTGGGGTATGTCTTGATATAGCTGATGTACTCTTCTCTGAGATGTTCCAGTGCAGCCGGAGTTTTCGCCGAGATGTTGAGGATATGAGACGATCTAGACACCTTCTCGGCTTTATTCCGACCGGCCTTCACCGGCTTCTGGGTGTTGCCGGTGTATTCCTCAAGTACCAGCGCGGCATTGGAGCCTGCAGCACCAAAGTTGTTGAGGAGTGCCCGTCTTGGGGTCTTGTCTCTCGTGGTCCAATCGGTCAGAACGGTGGGGATGACAATGTTGTGCTCCCGGATGCTCTTGAGCCGAGGGTTAAGTGTCTTGAAAGATGCTTGTGGTGGCAGCTTCTTCTCCCTCATGGCAAGCAGCAACTTGGTCAGACCAGCAAGTCCTGATGCCGCTTCCGCATGACCAATATTTCCCTTCACACTCGAGATGTATAGGGGGTTATCAGGAGCTCTCATGCCAAAGGTGGACTGTAGACTCGTAATCTCGGCAAAGTCCCCTGCTTGTGTTCCGGTGCCGTGAGTCTCTACCAGTGAGATGCTGTCTGGGTCGATGTGGTTGCGAGAGAGGACTTCGTTGAACAGCTCGGCCTGAGTAGCAGCGTCTGGATGGGTGATGGATTTGGCAGTGCCGCACTGGTTGAGACCCATTCCACGAATAACGCCGTGGATGTGGTCCCCTTCACGAATAGCATCCGAGAGTTTCTTGACGACGACTAGGCCAGCTCCTTCTGCTCGGCAGTATCCATCCGCCGAAACATCGAAAGGCTTGCACTGACCCGTGGGTGACAGGAAGTGTGCACGAGACAACCCCAAGTGCATGTAGGGACTCGACATTACATTTATGCCACCCGCCAGGGCAACCGTGCACTCCCCTGACTTGAGAGACTGGCACGCGTGGTGCAGTGCGACCGTGGATGAAGAGCAAGCCGTGTCGAATACTATCGATGGTCCCTTGAGGCCTAGCGCATAAGAAATGCGGCCGCTTAGGAAGGCGCGGAGCGTTCCAGGACTGTAGTAAACATCGATGTCCTCCCTCAGATTGTCAACATAGTCTCCTGTAGCCACACCAACAAAAACACCAAACTTGTCCTTGATGAAGGTCGGTGTCGAGTTGGGGCTGTAGCCAGCATCTTCCAAAGCTCCTGCTGCAACATGAAGAAGAAGGCGCTGTTGGGGGTCCATGCACTTTGCCTCCCTTGGTGAGATGTTGAAGTAGGCGGCGTCAAACTTGAATGCGTCATCCAAAAAGTTTCCATGGTTGGGTGTAGGTTTTGGCTTCCCTTTGCCGTCATCCTTATTTCCATAGCTGGTGATGTCGAAACGATTGTCAGGAATCTGGTCTCATGTTAGCGCCGAGGCCATGTACACAATCACTGCTGTTGACTTACAGTAGAGAGAGTGGATTCTCCTCTCACCAGGGTCTCCCAAAACTCATCCAGGCCATTTCCCTTTGGGTAGTTGACAGACAACCCAACAATGGCATACGATTCGGGGGGGCTGTTGAGTGCAAAGTCTCCAAAAGATTCGATGATGCTTACTTTTGAAGTTAGCATGCTCGTTCTCAAGTCTCTCACCAAGGAGCCGGCGTTAGGACCCATGCCAATGACCCTGTATTGAGTGTCTGGATCCTTGTCCAGTCCTTCTCTGAGTGATTGGGTCAAAGAGCCGATTGTGTATAGCCATCCGACAGTTTCGACAAAGACGCTATGGAGGACAACTTCGAGAAGAGAGGGGCCGCTAGCGGCCGCGGCAATAGGATCAAGTAACTGTCCGGTAGCGACGGACCGAAGAGGAATTTGAAGGCATTGCCAGGTAGGGAAGGTGATCTCTCTTGTTTGGACGTCCTGGAGTACTTGGTTCACCAGACAAACACTCTCAGCGCCACCGTGGTAATAACCATGCACGTGAGGTGATCGGAAATGTGCTGAGGGATGCTGTGAGGCTGCAATGGTCTTGAACTGTGATAGCGCAGGGCCGCTACCAGAGAGGGAAATGTTGTCGGCAGCAAAGACTGCAGAGATCCGAGGAGTCGGCGTAGTGCTCTGAAAAACAAATACATCACATGTCAGTAGATGCTACCCAGGTAAGGATCATTAAATATCAGGTACCATACCATCTCGTCAATGTATTGGGTGAGTGTCCTCTCTACCTGGTCAACAGGCAAGCCGAAGATACTTAATGCCCATGGAAGATCGCGCCATGTATCAGCAGCTGCTTTGCTGCAAAATTGAGACACTCTAAGACCGATCCAAAACGCAAGTCGATAAGACTGGGCGGCTGCCCGGACGAACTGCGAGGACAGGTAGGATGGGTAAGATGCAGCAAGGGCAGCGGGTAAGACACCTGTGCAGACGCCCGCTGTTTCAACTGGCTGATCTGACCCGTCACTTCGGGACTGGTATAACATCAGTTCCAAGACCTGTCTAATGAACAATGTGGTTGTTTCAAAGATAGGGTGAGACTGCAGGGCTGGTGGTGGTGTGAGAAATGTTTTGCTGTCTTGGACAAAATCGATGATATCCTGAGGATTCCCAATTGATGATTGATCTTCTGGAGAAAGGGCGTTGTATTCCTCTTTGAAGTGATCTTTGCAGCTTTGGACAAAACCATCAAAGACGGCTTGCTCTTGTCCAAGCTGGTCCAGGATTTGATGGATAGTCTCGTGGTCTGAAAAGTGTGAGGTCGACCCCTGGCCGGGGAACAGCAGTACGTCAGCCATGTTAAGGTAGACTGTATGGGTGATTGTCGAAGTTGGTAGGGCAGCTGTGCGAACAACTCGAGATACTTTTAAGTCTATGTTGAAAGAACAAGTGCAAAAGGCCAAAGAGATGCTCCCTTTTTGAATGCAGTTGATGTGTGTGTGTGTGTCAGGAGAAACAAGTCGAAAAAGAAGGAAAGAGGCCAGACTTTTAAAGTATCCTGCTTTACCAAGGGAGGGAGTACTCCACTCCAGAAAACGGCGGGCAACTGGCCCTGGCCATCCATACCACCATGTGAATGTGACCCATTCCAGTCAAATGCCACTACTCGGCGGCCAAAAGAAAAAAGGGTCGGCCGATAGTCAAAGGTTAGCACTTCACGCTCCCAACAACAGAGATATGATAAGTTCCAGAGGCTCCGACCTGAGACCTCATGACTATCAGGTTGTTGCTCCAGCCAAGGACAACGAGGAGAACAGACTGTTCCATCTCATCCCTTATTTTCCACATCCTCGTTGAAGCACTCCCAACTGTTCCTTTGGCCAACAGGTCAAGCTTTGCCAAGATAGTTGCACCACCTGCGACTTTGCCGCTTGACCTCATTGTTTACATGACGGCTTGCACGTATGCCTGACCTGACTACACTGGTCCCTGCAGCCCACATTAAACCCCCAATCTTGGCTCTCCTTCCTTTTTGGACTATATGACGTGGTCGGAGGTAAAGACATGGCTTTTCCAAATATCTCGCTATCGCCGTCAAATCTGTTCTTTATAAGTGACTGTGGCAGGCTCCGGTCCCCGAAAAGCCGATGTCGTGACGATCTTGTGTGGGCTCTACTCCGGTCTGTCAACCACGCCGCAAAGTGGCGACAGCATAGCCCGAGCGTTTTAGTTGCGCAAATAGCATTCTGCGGAGTTGCAACAGTAGTTTACCACTTGGTTCATAATGTGGGATTCTCGTCAAATCAAACCATGGTCTAAACAGGGACTTCTGCCTTCCAGTCACTCGTCCTTTATTTTTGTAATCCCATCACCGCCTCACAAAGACCTACATCAACGCGCAACTACCTAGTCAACTATGGGAATCTTTGAAGAGAGAGAGTTTGTCAGGCCTGCCTTTAGCCCGCTTCCACCACAAAGAAGAGGTGGTAAGCCGGCCAAACCGGATGAGATCTCCTCACTGCCGGGGCTCATTGCATTCAACGCCATCAACAACCCAAATCACATCTTCAGCCACCAGGTCGAATGTCATCGTCGAGATAGCAACAGCAACAGGGAGAGGGAGTCATACATCATTCAACCAGTCACGTTTGCGCAGCTGGACAGATCTATTGGGGCATGCGCAGAGTGGCTTCGTGCCTCGCTCCAAACTGGTCATGCCGACAGAAGTTCCAGCAAAACCCGCCCGGTGGCTCTTTACATGGAGAGCGACATCGGCTTGTTTATTCACCTCAGCGCCTTGTTGAGTCTCAATATCCCCGCTCTTCTTCTATCGGCAAGACTGGGAGCCCACAGCATTTTACATCTGCTCCAAAAGACAAATGCGGGCACTCTCCTCGTGTCACAACGCACGGAAGTAATCAGCTCCGAAATTGCACGCGGGCCATCAGCTGCCAAGATCATCACCACTGAGCCTTATAAAGTCTTTCTGGACAGCAACGGCGATACCAAGACACCTGTCCCCGAAGTGGGTGATGAATCCAAGCTGGGCCACACAGCCCTGATACTGCACTCATCAGGCACCACCGGACTGCCAAAGCCCATCCCCGTTCCTCACCGTTACCTGCTGGGATATGCCGCATGTCATCAGTTCCCGTCTTCGGAAGTACCCTCCTGGGTCAACCTCTCAACATTACCCTTGTACCACGGTTTCGGACTTCTAGCACCTGCCCTCTCGCTCTCGGTGGGATTGACATGTTGTCTGCCGCCCTCTTCCATCATCCCCGCTGCAAAGTCGACTCTGGAGATCCTTCAAGCGTCCAAAGCAAGGTCGCTGATGAGCGTCCCTTCAATTTTGCAGGATATTTTCTCTTTGCCATCCGTCGAGGAACAAAGCACTGCCTTTGCGCTGCTGAGAAAGATGGAATTTGTCGCTGTAGGGGGTGGGGCAATGAGCCCTGACGTTGCCAACAGCCTGGTCGAAAAGGGTGTTAGGTTGCTGAATCACTATGGTGTCACGGAAATAGGCGCCATTGCGCCCATCTTTTGTCCCACTCCGGGAACTGGATACAACCACCGGTATTTGAGGCTGAGATCTGACTTGGGCCTGGAATTGCGTCCCGCTTCTCCTGCTGCAAAGTCATATCGGCTGATTGGGTATCCCTGTGGATGGGGGGGAAAGCATTTTGAGATCCAAGATGACATGCAGTTAAATCCTGATTGCGATGCCGGGGAGGGCATGGAAGTAAGAGTGTTGGGGAGAGTGGACGACGTTATTGTATTGAAAACTGGAGAGAAGATTATGCCGAGGACGTTGGAGGACCTTCTGACTGGTGATGCAAATGTCAAGACAGCCGTCTGTGTCGGCCAGGGTCGATTCGAAATGGCGGTGCTAGTTGAGCCCTCTCCTTCTGCCACCACAGACCTGGAAGTGCTGAGAGAGCAGATCTGGGCGCTGGTTCTGGAAGCAAATGAGACGCTGGATGCCCATGCAAGAGTGAGCTCCAAACATGCCATCATATTTGTCACAGACGGCAAAACCATACCCCGGTCAGATAAAGGCAGCGTTATGCGTAGGGAGACGGCGGAATTGTTCAGAGCGGAAATTGATGCAGCCTACCAGGCTATCGATGCAGAGGGATCAAGCGACGATGGAGCGGTTTTCGATGTCGACAACGTCGAAGATGTCCTCAGAATGCTCTTGAGAGACGTGGTCAGTCCGTCGTTCAAGGCAGGCAGTTTAAAGAGCGAGGATGACTTTTTCGAACGAGGTTTGGACTCGTTACAGAGCCTGAAGCTTGCAAGGAAGATCACATCTTCCCTCAGACGATCTGGCAACTGCCAGGAAGAAAGCTTGACGGCTGAGTTTGTGTATCGTCGCCCAACATTGAGCCTGCTTTCTCATGCCATCAGAACGCTATTGGTGGAGGGCGAGTCAACTGAATCTCTCTCGAAGCCCAATAGTCGAACGGATGCGATGAAGGCTTTGGCGGATGAGTACATTCAACGACTCGATTCTTCCCGGCCGTCTACCACCAGCCCACTCGTTGTCGTGATGACAGGAAGCACCGGTAGCCTTGGCGCCCATGTTTTGTCCCGTTTGTCTTCTTTTTCATCGGTAACAAAAATAATCTGTTTAATGCGTGGCTCTCGAGCAGCAGCTTCTGTGTCTCCCCTTACGGACGACCCTCGGAAAAGCTACCAAACGCAAACCATCTCGTCAGCTGGTCTCCCCCCTCTCCCGGAAGCCTCTTGGTCCAAGATCACCTTTCTCGACTCTGACAGCAAGACCCACCTTCCCCTGGATTCTCTCGCATCGGAAGTTACCCATATCCTCCATCTCGCCTGGCCCATGGACTTTCAGCTCACACTGCCTTCCTTCCGTACGCATCTTGACCTCCTCTGCGACCTCTTGTCGCTTTGCCAAAAGGCATCTTCCCTTCGACCAGAGGTTGGGGTGCGTATGGTCTTTGCCTCTTCGATTGCCGCTGTGCGTTATTTCGATGGCGATGGACCGGTGCCGGAAGGCCCTGTCGAAGCAGACGCGCCGGTCAAAATGGGGTATGCCGAGGCAAAGTGGGTTTGCGAAAGCGTAATGAAAGAGGCTGCCGAAGTATTCAAGTCACAGGGAGATAAGGCCGAGAGTGTAACTGTCAGGATCGGGCAGCTGTCAGGGCCAGCAGATACAGACAAGAAGGGAGGTGGGCTTTGGAAGACTGGGGAGCACATGCCGGTGTTGGTGAAGGCCTGCCAGAAGCTGGGGGTCTGGCCGGACTTGGAGGGGGTAAGTCTTTTATATTGGATTCAAAATCCGTACAATTACTCACACAACATATCTAGACTGTATCATGGTTACCAGTAGACCATGCAGCCCAAGCCCTTACCGAGATGCTGCTGTCGCCGCAAGTCTTGCCACCGTTTCTGCATCTCGAAAACCCGATCAGGCAGCCGATGAGAGACATCATTGCAATCATGGGGCGAGAAATGGACGTACAACCAAGTCGAGTAGACGGAACACTTGTGCCGTTTGAAGAGTGGTTGGTCCTTGCATCAAAGTCTGGTGCAATCAGTGCTTCCCTCAAAGACTTTTTTGAACAAGACTTTCGGGTCTTGGGTCAAGGACAGATTGTTTTGGACACCAAGCTGTCTAGACCAGTGTCTAAGACACTGGAGAGTGAAAGCGGGGTTGCGAAAGAGGTGGTTGAAGGATATGTAAGAAAATGGAAGGCAACGGGGTTTCTTGAGTGATACTTGTACGCATAGAAGGGTGAGATAGGTACCTAGTTAGAAGGCGGATCTCAATCTTGGCTTGGGGATCTGCGAATGGATGTATTGGCTTTTTGTTTCTTTTTTTTCTTTGAGTGGATGAATTGCCCAGTGTTGGAACCTGAATTCAAAGTACCTTAGCTAAGGTACCTAGCAAACCGTCGTAACAAGACAAAAGATCAATGCCATCACTTTCTTTGCCAATTCTAGCTCAAGAGAAGAAAGTAGAAGAGGTCTTTTCTGCCCCTTCGCTGTCTTAATAAAGTTAAGGAAACCTTAATGCTACAATTGCAAATACATCCCATGACATAACGTTAGATTGACTTATTCTCTGGTATAGGTTTGTAATCACTAGCTCCAAGAAGCCACATATCCGAATACCATGAATATCTCTACGGTGCGAAAGAAAAGACGTCTTAGTCTGTGTGATCGGTGGTAGTGCTCAAGTCCTTCCACTCCTCCAGTTCCTTCTTTTGACTATCCAAGATACCACTGACAATCTGATAAGCATCGCTCCCGACGGAGAACCTTGCAGGCAGTGGGCGTCCCTGGGCCCTACCAGTTCCGGTCAAGGCTTCCACAATCAGCTGAGCGGCCTTTTCGGGGTCACCGGGCTGCTTGCGGTCGTATGCCTCAAACGCGTCATTCGTCGCTCCCACAACCGGGGCGATGTCCTCAATCTTGTTCTTGGCCCAGACTTTGTGTCCTGGGGCCAAGAAGTTGGTTCGGAAGTAGCCAGGTTCGATGACTGTCACCTGGATACCCAAGGGGGCCACCTCTGCACGTAGCGACTCAGAGATGATGGCAGCACACGCCTTTGAAGCGCAGTATAGACCGGCAGCAGGGGTGCCACGCCAACCGCCAATGCTCCCAAGGTTCGCAACCACTCCTGACTTTTGCTTGCGCATCACTGGGAGCACGGCGCGAAGGACGTTTAGCTGGCCAAAGACATTTGTGTTGAATTCGGCTTGCACTTCGTCACGGCTAACCTCTTCGACACCTCCGGCAAGGATGTAACCGGCGTTGTTGACGAGAATGTCGATGGCTCCTGTTTTGGAAACGATGCGGTTGACAGTCTCAGAAAGGGACTCGTCAGAAGCTGTCACATCGAGTCGCTCGGTGATGGCGCCCGCTGATGCGAGATCCGAGATCTTGCGGGGGTCCCGAGCAGTGGCGACGACGGTATCTCCTTTAGCAAGTGCGGCTCTGGCGATGGCTTGGCCTAGACCGGAGGAGGTTCCAGTAATGAGCCAGACCTTTCTTGCGACAGCCATGTTGATGCGAGTTGTTGAAGAGAAGGCTACCTTAGTGTCTGGGAAAGAAAAATGTATGTGAATCGGTTTAAGCGTACAGATAGAGCGGATCGCGGGATTGCTTGACTGGGTGCTACCGATGTGGTCGATCTGATCTTGTCTCGCCTGTCTTTTAACAGGATGGGGGTTAACAGGCGATGCATCTATCTTCAGGAACGACCCGGAGTTAAAGAAGCCTCTCTTGCGTCACCCTCGGACTATTCTAGACGGGATAGCATTGACCTGTCAAAGAAGGTGGCTGGCAAACGGGCCAACGGGACAAAACATCAATCAGACCCTGCATACATGACCCCCGCACCGTTAGCCACACTAAGTCGAGAAAATGAGCGCCGAGATCAACAGTAATGCCCACCTCTAACACCGAAACCACATGCTGATCGGCAGTCAAAAATCAGGATCCGAAAAATATACAATCCATCACAATCGCCGCGATACGCCCTGACGGCAAACTATCAAACTGTGTAATGCAATTGGCCAGGAGTCACCACTGACATCATAGCCATTGGAAAACCTGCTATGGTGGCATGCTCTGTTTGATCTTTAGCAACAGAAATCAAGGAGCAGTGGTGTTAATCTCTGCACTCTCCCTGCATCTGCCGTTCCTCAACCTGCATTTTGAAAGACTAGACAGACGTAATGGCAGTAGAGGGCAGATGCACCACAATGTGTGTTGGACGCAGAATCCAATTTAAAGTAACACTTAGCACAGCGCTAAATGCGGGATCCTGCATTTCGGGACGGAGTAGTGGGGCTGTCCCACTTCGGCGATCGGGGTTAGGGGATAGGGAGATCTCAGGGTCTGATTCATCACAAAGGAACAAGTGACGTATGGCTAGCTAGAAACTACCTACAAACAAAGATAGGCGAAATGATGTAGCTTTTCCCACAGACTCTCTGGCCGTGGCTGTTCCAGATAAGAAGGCAGGCGTCTTTTCCAGTAATCCAACAACATCTCACTCAACAAGACCAGAATTACCACTTTTATCAACTTATCAAGATCATCCAACAATGGCTCCCCGCTCTCGCATTTGGCTCATCACCGGCTGCTCCTCCGGCTTTGGCCTCGAGCTTGCTAAGGTCGCTGCTGCCCGCGGTGACAAGGTGCTCGCTGCCTCCCGCAACCCCGCCAAAGTCGATCTCTCCCACAAGAACATCACGGCTGTCCAGCTTGACCACAACAAGCCCCTCCCTGATCTGAAGAAGGCTGTTGCCGAGATTGTCAACGTCCACGGCGTCATCGACATTGTCGTCAACAATGCAGCCTACGTCCAGACCGGCACCCTCGAAGAAGCCACTCCCGAGGAGACGTACAAGCAGTTTGAGGCCAACTTCTTCGGCCCCCTAAACCTCTACCGCGCCGTTCTTCCTCAACTAAGAGAGCAAGGATCAGGTACGCTTGTCACCATTGGCAGCATGGCCGCATGGTACCCGATGAACAGCTGCAACCTGTACAATGCCTCCAAGGCCGCTCTTCGCTGGGCAGCCATTGGTCTTGCCGAGGAGATCAAGGACTTTGGCATCAAGCACACTTTGATCGAGCCCGGATTCTTCCGGACCAGCTTGCTCAAGCCAGGTGCCAACTTAAGCGGCACCCCTGCCTCCACCAGAATGAAGGAGTACGACGAAATCAATGCCAAGGCCGACCAGGCGTTCAAGGACTTCAACGGTATTCAGCTCGGCAACCCCGTCAAGGGCGCTGAGGTAATATACGATGTTGTCACCAGCACTGGTGTTGCCGAGGGCAGGGAGCTGCCTGGATTCTTTGCCTTGGGCAGTGATGCCACGGCTGAGATTGGAAAGGCTTTGGATAAGACTAGGGAGGATTTAGCGGAGTGGAGAGAGATTAGCAAGATCAGTGATTTCCCGGAAGGAAAGTAATGTGGGCACAGTTAGCGTCCACCACATAGGTATTTACGATAGAGCTATGTGTAGTAAAATTACTAGTCTAGCGCTTAAAGGTGATATCAACTAAGTTCAAATTTTACAATTGCAATCCATTAACTCGTGACTCGTATATCTAGAAATTCTCAGACTATTGTATGTGCAATACGCATAGCTATTTACAGGTTCATGACTACCTAGTAATCTTTCTTTGAGTCTTCGCCTGACGATTTTGAACCATTGCTGCGAATAATACTTTTAGCTTATCTACCACTTTTACTTAAATTTATAAAACTAACTCGACGGAACCTTTACCTTTACCCTATTCTTATAAAATTCTAAATTTATATAGCCGTTTAAAGATATTAAGTTTAAAGTAAAAAGCCTAACGTATATTATAAGCGAGTCGTAAATATAAGCGAGTTGTATAGTCTCCACTACCCTACAACAGCTATCCTCAATTGCTAGACCACAACACTAGGAACCGACTATAATTACATTAAAAGCAGCTAAATCTAAGGCTTCTTTAGCCTCCTGGCAAGTACGCGCATTATAGCTAGGCTTACCGCATAAACTATACCACTAAGTCTTTGTACGAGACCCCCCTGTACTACTACCACTTTATTGATTTTCCTGGATTATCTACTCGCCTATAGCCTTCTAATTTAGTAGATCCTATACCTTTTATACGGTAAGTAACCCTTTAAGCCTCATACGTATTTTTTTTTTAGATCTCCGTCTTTTACTAAGTACCTCATTAGCCTTTCACAGTGCCGAAAGCTCTATACGTAAAAGAGCTACTTTATATATTATATTTATTATACCTTTAGCTAATCGATTTATAATAGCTAATATAGATATTAAAGAGCTACTTTAATAGTTAAATATCCGAATTTTAATAAGCTTTAACTATAAAGTAGCCTCTCGAGGGTTATATAGTATTTAAAAGAGCTAAAGGAGTACCGTATCCGGCCTTAAAAGTAAGGATATTAAAATATTAAGAAAATATATAAACTAACTATAATACTATAGATACCTTTAATAGGGTCTCTAAATAAATATATTTGCGTAATAGTGGCCCGCTCGCAGGCCGCACTTTACGGAGGATAAAGAAAAGACTTTATTAAAATAGGTGCTATTAAGGCTTGTAAATATAGGCTTAAATAGCTATCGGTGCAGTATACTAAAAGCGAAAAAGACTTTGACTATAGCATTCGATAGTTACCGTAGCACTAAAAAAAGGAGGATTACAGGGGCGGCGCTTTATAATATATAAAAGAGAATTACTATAATATAGGCTTATAAGGCACTAATAAGTATAGTAAACTAATATATTAATTAAATTTTATAGACTAAAAAATACTATAGTAGATAAAGTGTAAAGTAAAGGTCTTTAGGTTATCGGACTCTTATTTACTCCCCGAGGGAGGCTTCGTTCCTAGGCCTAAACGCGCGTTTTCCGGGCCCGAACGCCTACTAAATACGCTAACTAAATATAAAGTTAGGGGCTACGTTATAGGCTACGTTACCGCTACTATTTAACTACTATAAGGTACGTTGCCGTTACCGTTTAACCACTATAAGGTACTGGCTTTAGCGCTCGGCCTTCCGGGACCTCGGATTACTTCTGGAGGCCGAACCTCCGCTCCGGTAACCGCAGTCCCTAAACACTGCTAATTTAAGCTATTATATTGCCTCTAAGGCTTTATAATATATAGGGCTTAAGTATACTGTAAAATCTATAAATAAAAGCTGTATTTTAATACCTCCTTTATAGCTATAATACGTAGGTAGTAATTAAAAGGGCTTAGAAAGGTTTAATATCTAAACGAACCTACTAAATAGTGCTGCGGGTAGAGCCTTAGGAAGGCCGTTAGCAAGCATCTATTTTGTAAAGAGGTAGGTTATAGTAATAACCTTACTAGAAATAGCTTCTTTAACCCCGAAGTAGTAAATAAAGGTATATTTAATTCGGCGATAGTGCTTATCGCTATATGCCGTAGCTATAGCGCCTTCGTTATTATTTAGAAAGGGAGTAGGCTTTAAAATAAGCCTAGCTATTTTTTAAAAGAGGCTCCTAAATTATATTACTTCTTTAAGGCTTTCTATAACTTTAGTATATTTAGCTTTTAAAGTAGTTAAGTATAGAGATCAAAAGGCTATTCTCCAAACCCTCGGCTAGTAAGTTAAGTCTATCGATAACCGTAACCCTCGTACGAGCGTTATTATCTATTTTCCCTCGATCGATTTTACTAAAGCTCTTTCGCACCTACTTAAGTGTCCGGCATACTATAGTAGTATAAAAAATAGTATCTAAAAGAATGAGATCGTATAAGAGTAGATTAAAAGCGGTAGTACTATTATAGCTACGTCCGCCCTAAATACTATATCGATATTTTAAACGTACGATATATTTTCTATACCGGGCTGTTAAAGATATTAAAGGACTTTGTTTAGGAAAGCGGACGAGCCGGAAGAGACGGAGTAAAGGCCGAATCAGTTATTTTTTTATAAAGAATCGTACGGCCGGAAGGTTAATTACCGAAGCTATAGATTTAATATTATTAAAAATAAAGTATTTTATATAGGATAGTAACCTATACTATAGGATTATTCTTTTCCGGGTAATAAATAGGTAAATAAATAGGGCTAAGTATAAGAAGAGTAAGGAGTTATATAGGTTATATAAAAAGCGGTTTTTTAATATAATTTATATAAAGAGTATATAGGAGAAGGAAGAGGGTAATAAGTTAAATTATACGGTAACCCCGGAGGCTATAGATAAAGAAGCTTTCGATATAGCTATTAATAAAAAGGAGTAACGGTAAGTTACTATAAAGGAGCGGGAAAGGAGGAAAAACATCGTACGAGATATAAAAGTTATAATTAAAGCGTTTTTATAATTATAAGTATATTATATAGTTTGCTTTTTAAAGTATATTAAGTCCGGAAAAGAATATATACGGTACGAGTTTTAGTAATCGCCGGCCTATAGATTTTACGGTATTATATAAAATACTTTATAACTAATTAAACTTCTTAATAGGTTAAAAAAGCTATATATATTAAAGGGTTTACTCGAGGATAAACGGGCTTAGAAGAAAAGTATAGAGTTAGGCGATTGGTTTTTAAAGGTTAAGGGTTTAAGTTTAAATACCATTAAAATAATAAGAAAACACATAAACCAACCACAACACTACAAATATACCCTTAACAGGGTATATAAATAAACGCACCTGCGTAACAGTGGCTCGCTCGCAGGCCGCACTCTACGTAGGACAAAGAAAAGACTCTATAGGCTCGCAGACTATATAATAAGCACCGGATCGGCCTAATTAGAGGGCCAGAATTGCCTCCACGCGTATAAGGCATAAAAATATAAAGAAATAAAAGTCGATATCCTATTTAAAACAGAATGTCCGAAGCAGACCAGTTATATATATAACCTCTAAACCTCCGAATCCTCCGAGAGCCCCACTTCCTTACTTAAACCCTTAGGCCTGTGGCCGTACTCCAAACCACCGTACGAAAGTTAAATAGAGGTTTTTAGGGGTAAAATAAATATAGGGTTCCTTAAAAGTTTTATAGGCGGTAAGAACTGCTAAAGGAAAATAAAAGTTTATTTTATAAGTTAAAGAGGAATTATTTATACGGAATAAAATTAATATTAGAGTTAGTTATAGTTAAAAAAAGGGAGTTAGGTTAGTTTAAGGAGGATATCGAGGTACTTTATTAAAAGTATAAAGTTATATTAAATAGTAAGGTAGCGGTAATACGTCGGTTACTTATACGAATAAAAGTATTAAATATTAAGTATTTTATAATAGTATTAATTTAGGTTAGAGTATAGGAGGCGATTTATATAAAATATTTAAAGTTAATAAAATAAATATATTTTTTTTATTAGTTAGGTATTAGTTTAGGGTACGGCTATAGGCCTAAAAGTTTAAATAAAGAAGTAGGATTTACGGAAAATTTAAAGGTTTAGGAGTTATGTATATTAACGGTTTACTTCGGGTATTTTATTTTAAATAAATTATCGACTTTATATCCTTTATATTTTTATACTTTATATACGTATAGGTAATTTTGGCCCTCTAATAAAACCGATTAAGTGTTTATTATATAGTTTACGAGCCTATAAAGTCTTTTCTTTATCTTACGTAAAGTATAGACTACGAATGAGCTACTATTATATAAATATATTTATTTAAAAACCTTATTAAAGGTATATTTATAGTATTATAGTTAGTATATATATTTTTTTATTATTTTAATATATAGGTAAAAATATTAAATATGAAATATTTTATATTAATATTAGTTTTTATTATAGTATAATAAATTAAAGTAAAAATATAAATTTAAAGGTTTTTAATTTAAAAGAATAAAAAAATAAAGTTTTAAAGGTTTTAGGAATTTAAAGGTTATATATAAAAGCGGTTTAATTTTATTATATATAATTAAAAAAAATAGAATAAAAATATATATATATATATATATATAAATAAAGATTAATTACTATATAAATATATAAATATATAACGATTAACTATACTATATAATAAACTTAAAAATTAAAATTACTATATATATATATATATAGTAGTATAATAGTATATATAAAAATTTATTATATAAAGTAATAAATATATATAAATATATATAAATATATAAATAAAAAAACTAACCGCTATTACTATTTTTTATAAAATAATATTATTTATAAAAAACTAATATATATAATTTAAAAGCTACCCGAACCGCTATAAATATATTAAAAATAATAAAACGACTAACCGCTATTAGTAATTATAAAGGAATACGAGCCGTTATATATATATATAGCAAAATATAAAGGGATATCAAGAAATATAAAAACTAACCGCTACTAAATATTCAGAAAAAAGGCTAACCGCTACTGAATATTGGGAAGAAAGGCTAACCGCTACTAAACATTGGGAAGAAAGGCTGACCGCTACTGAACATTGGGAAGAAAGGCTGACCGCTACGGAGGGTTAGGTTAGGGGTTAGGTTAGGTTAGGTTAGGTAGGTTAGGTTAGGGTTTAGGTTAGGTTAGGTTAGGGTTAGGTTAGGTTAGGTTAGGTT